>NC_090928.1:430606229-433006229 GCF_040938575.1 Ambystoma mexicanum
TTTTTAGTAGCACAACTTAACCATAATATCCCTGACATTTAACATAGAACATACACCCCTCGTAGTGATTTTCATGTCCACGGACTACCGCCATGTCCGCGGACACATCGAAAATCTGAGCGTGGTGAATGTAAATTTAAATAGTGTGCCCCATTTCCCCTTTGAAGTTGGCTCTGAAAAGAGCCGTTTTTTTTTTTACAGATGCTTGACAGACACCTGTTATTTTATTTTTTTTTCTTGTTTTTCTTTTTTTTCTTACTTTACTCCTAAACTCTTCACATAACCTTCTCCAAAGCAACCCTTACATTCCAAAATAGAAAGGCATTTCAGGTAAAAGATAAAGAAATGCCATCTTCTTTAAAATTAACAGCATTACTGGCATCAATATTCTCATTGTTACAGAAGAACATACCAGCTCTAAGCATGAAGGCACACATGCCTCGGTTGATGACACACCTAGCAATGTTTTGCTGAGGACAAAAAACTGAACTATTGTCCCATATTGCCCTAGGTAGTAATCAAGAAAAAATTACTTTTGCATTTGGAAGGATCAAAATCAGCCAACAAAGTAGGGGCACTGACGTTGCCCAAATGGAAAGCACCATAGTGCAAAACTACCACATGCGGACTGTTGATCGTGGCCATATCCGCACAAACTTGTACAATTCCCTGTACATTGCAATCAGGCACAGTGCTCCACACCATCTCCACTCCTTTCACATCAAAGTTC
The DNA here is from genome assembly GCF_040938575.1 of Ambystoma mexicanum. NCBI lineage: Eukaryota > Metazoa > Chordata > Amphibia > Caudata > Ambystomatidae > Ambystoma > Ambystoma mexicanum. The sequence continues at coordinate 430,606,960 of NC_090928.1, forward strand.
TTTGCAACATGCCTGCATTCAGCGTACTGCTGTAAACCAAGCACAAACATATCTCCGAGCACCAACACCCTGACTTTCTCCACTTCTGCAATCTTCACCACACACAGTCTCTTTCAACACAAATCCACAACCTCGACATCTGATTGGCTGATCCGTACAGTCTTCTTTCCATGTTGGATTTCCTGGAAAAACCCGGATGTACCACGCCCTGTCCACGAACAGCCGCGGTGTCCGTGGACGACGTCCACTTTACTCTCTGTACCATTCCCTCATTGCATACAGCTAAGCTAAGCTATTAATTCTCAGGTCGAACTATTGACTAATACCCCCTCCATTTTAGATAACATGGCTTCGCCTAATGACTCTCATATCTTCACCTTTAAACCCGTTTCTACAGCGGAAGTTATTGACATCGTCGTAAAACTTAAACCCACATCCTGTAGGGGAGATGCCTTTCCGGCCTCCTTATTTAAAGATCATATCCACACCCTTGCCCCATGGGTCACTACCTTTGTCAACAGATCCTTCAGTGAATCATACGTCCCCGAAAACATAAAGGAAGCATGGGTTACTCCTTTGCTTAAGAAGGAAAATCTGGATCCTGCAGAGGCAGGAAACTATCGCCCAATTACTAATGTTCCCTTTTTGCTGAAAATCATAGATAAGATCGCTTATTGTCAATACCAAACTTTTGTCGAGGAACATGATATTCTAGCCTCTCAACAATCTGGGTTTCGCCCCAATCATGGGACTGAGACTGCACTGCTAGATTTGAAATCCTACATTGCTGGCCTTATTGACAAAGGACATACTGCCCTGTTATTATTATTAGACCTATCCGCCGCATTCGATTTAGTCGATCATCAACTACTGGCGGATAGACTAATCACAATCGGCAAATGTTCCCCTGAAGCCTCTGCCTGGTTCAAATCATTTTTGGGACCACGGAACATGAGAGTTACTAAGGATAATGCTCACTCCATGGCCTCCCTACTACTATGTGGTGTTCCACAGGGCTCATGTCTCTCGCCTCTTCTCTTTAACATCTACTCTCGTCTTCTCTGTGCCCTCCTGTCAGCTCTAGGAATTTACTTTGCCAACTATGCTGACGACACGCAGGTGGTTATTAAACTCACTGGTGAGTATCAAAAAGATGTTGAGCACATCAACTCAATTTTCACTGAAATCCAGAAGTGGATGGCCTTAAACTCACTGGCCCTCAACAATGCGAAAACAGAGTTGTTGATTTTAGGCACCCAGAAAAATTTGAAGAAACTAGACACAAACTACGACAACTTTCTGATTGGACAACATACAATTCCCGTATCTAAGTCAGTAAAGACCTTAGGAGTTTACTTTGACCCGCAGTTATCTTTTACCCGTCAGGCCAATTATCTCAAATCCTCGTGTCACTATTACATCCAGCTCCTATGGCAGATCCGTCCTTATCTGTCGAAAGAGAACCTTGCTCTGATTGCAGCCGCCATTGTAAACTGCAAGCTCGATTACTGCAACAGCCTTATGATCGGTACCTCCCAGGCCAACATCAAAACCTTGCAGATCATACAAAACAACGCAGCACGCGCTGTAATGGGCCTTAAGCGCAATATGCACGTCTCTGGCGCCAGGCGTAGCCTTCACTGGCTCCCTGTGAAACAGCGCCTACACCACAAAGGCCTTACTACTGTGTTTAAATGCCTTCATGGCCAAGCACCATCCTATCTCGCTACCAGGATCAAAAAGAAACCTGTCACCCGTCTCTTGCGCTCAAGTAGCAACATTGTCTTGGTTCAGCCCCCATCTATCCTAAAAAAGATTTGGGGGTATTAGCTTTAATTCCTGGGCTCCAGCTCTCTGGAATGCTCTCCCTAAATACCTCTCTAATAGTGAGTCTCTGCCTATCTTCAAAAAGAAATTGAAGACCTTCCTGTTCGATAAAGGCTAGGTCCTTTCTGCCTTCTTAGCGTAGACCTCTCGGCATCTGAACTTAATTTCCGTTATCTCCTCCCCCTTCTGCTGGCCTTACGAGGCTTAGTTATTACCAAGTCTTCATGTCTTTTTTCTCTTTTTTTTTTTTTCTTTAGTCCTTTGTCTGTCCATTGTTTCTTTGTTGTTTCTGTCCCTTTCCTTCTTTTGTGAGCGCCCTGAGGCCTATGGGTTGGTGGCGCTATACAAGAATATAGATAGATAGATAGATAGATAGATAGATAGATAGATAGCAATCACACAATATGAATAACGTCCTCAGAACACCCCCATTTTGTGAATTTTCGGACATTTCAGGACAATTATCATTTCATTATTCAACATATTAACATTACAAATATTATACTTTTATCTTGTACTCTGCACACAATGCTATCTTTCTCCATTAGTAGCTCAGTATACTACATAGAATCCCATAATACAATGCTATTTATATCAATGCATCGTTCAAAGCACTAATAACGGTATGATATTTATTGCAATATCCTTGACACTTTTTTCGGAACATTATAATAAAAATCCCTAGTACACAAATTCCATGAAAAGTACATACACATGTGATGTCATCAGTGATTTCATCAATGACATTTGCGATGTCATCTTTGATGTCCTGGGTGTTAGTCTTAGCAGTGCATGGTGGTGGCGCGAGTTATTTTTCATAGCTTACCATAACTTGCTATTTTCAGGGGTCTTTCGGCTGTACTTTGAACCATAACGTCCTTTAAACAAACTTTTTTTAATATCACGCAAACAATATACAAACATGGCATGCAAAAAACAACTTCTACAGATGGCTTTACACAGAATGTTGCAAAGTAAGAATTTATGCTCGTTCACAGTGAAGGTCAGCTGCTTCCTTTTTTTTCTCAGGCCCCGGAGAGGCTCACGAAGCAGACTATAAGGTTGTATTGTGTTTTGACCTTGACAGACAGAGATTGTGATGAAAGACTTCTCTTGAAGGAGTGTTGCTAAAACGTAAGAGAAGATAAAGATGACATTTCTGAAACTAAACCACATTTACATATTATATCACTATGCGAAAGATTGTTGGCACACGCGAGTCGTATTTTGGGACTGCACCACTCGTAGACAATGGAAATTGCAATTGTACTGTAAGTAACCCTTTAGATTACTTTATACCAAATATAATTACAATAGCGTAGCATTAAAGACCGCTGAAGTTGAACTTGTTCGTTGAAAGTGGCATAATGTTTTCTACCGCGCACTATCACCGCTGAATTGATCCCCTGTCATTTAGAAAAAGGCAGACGACACAGGGTGGTTTAATAGAAATAATTTAACCGGTCTATAGGCGGTCAAGCGCTCTACTCGCTGTGCCACTTCACTGTAGCCTGTCAAGTGGCACAGCGAGTACAGCGCTCGCTTTGACATCCGTGCACAGCTTGCTAACGCAAGTTTGAATCCCGGCAAGGCGAAACTCAGCCTTTCATCCTTCCGTGGACGATAAATGAGCACCACACACCATGGTTAATAATAAGCACCGCTTACATACCTCACGGTTCTTAGCGCTACATGAATGGGAAAATATTATTTTATTATTAACATACTCTGTTGCACTATCTTCGATAGCAAATAGTTTCACGCCCTAATAAATAAAATGATGATTTTTAATGAAGATCGGCTGGTGAGACTAATTTATGTTTTTTAAAACAGGTACGTGGCCCCATTTTGTCTATGTCACGATTTACAGACTCCAGCGGATGGGGTCTTCAACTGCCAGGTGCAAGTCCAAATATGCAACTTCATGACCCTCACCATTTTATGGGACAATCGGCAAGGACCAATATGCCCTTACGCAGTACTAGCGGCTACAAACAACATACCAACCAATAGGGTGGTCTAATGGCTTGTTGTTGGAGCAACCTTCCGATTATCAGAGCGACCAACAGCCTATCTACCGCAAAGGAACAACGCGTGGCTCCAAATAAACTTTTGCGGATCGACAACAAAGACAAATGCAAATTGCTGAATATTCGCTAAACATTTGATGTCAAATAAATGTACTTTACAACATTTACAATCTTGCTCTTTGCTTTTAAATCACAGTTTCATATTCCGAATTGTGGCGCGCTGTGTTGTGACAATGTGTGTTGTCTTCTGGGTTCTGTGTAGAGTCGCGTAGTACTGGAGACGACTGGGCGCTTTTCATTACGCACCCTGTAACGTCACGGAGAAAGGCGGGGAATATGAATGCTTTGATAATATCAGGCTTAGGGGCGGGAGATATGATTTAGTGTCAGCCATGTCAATAGCGCCAGTCGTAGGATTATCACATAATGTCGGGGCACACCAGCCGGATTTATCGTTTCTTTAGTGGACAAAAAGTCGGTTGACGCCCCTAGGAAATTGTACTATTAGCAAACAAAAGGAGTGCTCTTAAAACACTTTCACCCTGACAACGAACAATACAAACAACGTTCTCAGAACACCCCCATTTTGTGTAATTGCAACCATTTCGGGACACTGCGAGTGTTCTTAGAACACATTCAACTAGACAGATTACAATACGGACAGCGTCCTGAGGACACCCCCAGTTTGTGTATTTACGAACAATTAAGTACACCGCGAGTGTTCATAGCTCATTTTTACCTTCCTTGCGAACAAAATTGACACATACTCCGTCCTCTAAACACCCCACCATTTACTTTATTTACAAAATGTCAGAACAGCTGTGTTCTCCGCGGACAAATCGAACGCAACAAAAAGGTCTAGCACATAAAAAACAAAACATTGAACCTATCTCATACTCCCCAACCCTCCCCAAACACTCTTACACACCAACACACGGCACTAAATACAATTTTTTATCCATGTTTCACAGCGCTGTATGCGGTCGACTGCGAATACAAGATGGCAGGCGCCACAGAAAATCTGACGCGCTCCACGCCCCTCACCGTCCAATCAGCGAACACGTCGCATGTCCGCGGACATGACGCAAGCCCATGGGCCAATCGGGGTGCTGTCCGCGGAGCGAACAGGGAAGTCCGTCCGCGAAGCGAACGCAGATATCACTAATTTTTTTGCCTTACATTTTGGTCATTTTTAAAAAAACTACTGGACAGATTTACACCAAATTTACAAAAGCACGCTTTTGGGACCAGGCCGCCGCTCCTGCCGCAAATTTGGTGTAAATCCGTCCAGCGGTTCGGGCTGTAGCCGTGCGCAAAGTTTTTTCCAATTCAGTCTATGGGGAAAAAAAAAGTTTTGGGACCTCCCCTATAACTTTCCCCCCCGTGGACGAATCCTCACCAAACTTTGCAGAAAAATTCAGAGTGACCCAACTACTTTTTTTGCAAAGTTTGGTGAGGATCCGTCCAGGGAGAGCGAAGTTATAAGCCGCCCAAAAAGTGCTCTTCCTATGGAAACAGCAACTTAACCATAACTACATGGCCACTACCGTGGCCATGTAATAAAGAAACAATAACTACTATAATTAGCATGATATTGTATCAGCCTTGAGAAAGCGTTTTGAAAGTGAAACACAAACAAGTGCACTGGTGTGGGCATGTACAGAGCATCAAACGAACAAATTCGTTTTTATATAATACAACAAAAAATATGTAAATACAAGTTCTATAATTAAAAAGATCATTCAAAGGGCTGCGCTAACCCTGGACCAGTTTACAGGGCTGCCAAACAGCAAACGCCAAGCGGGGAACGTGTATTACTGGGGTTTGCGTGAAGTTTCACACGCGAAAGTGCATATGCGAGTGGGGTACGTGTATAACTGGGGTTCGCAGGAAGTTTCACCCGCAATTTCTTCAGGGTACGTGTATTACGGGGGTTTGCGGGAAGTCTCACACGCGATTAGATCTGGGTACGTGTATTTCGGGGGTGTGCGGAAAGTCTCACACGCGAAAGGGCCTGTGCGAGTGGGGTATGTGTATTCCTGGGGTTCGCGTGAAGTTTTACACGCGAAAGGGCCCTGTGCGAGTGGGGTACGTGTATTCCTGGGGTTCGCGTGAAGTTTTACACGCGAAAGGGCAACGCCCGTGCGCGATACATCACAGACGCGCTTACGCGCTCAGGGCTTTTGGTCCAATGAAATCGCGTACGTGTGCTGACCCGCTTACGCGCTAAGGGCCTTTCCTCGAATTACACGCTGACGTGCACATTTTTCACGTGCCATATCACTCTGTATCAAGCTGGCCACGCATACACACGGAAGACCACGCTCCTGCCCTGAAGGCCATTTTCCTGCCCCCCCAGAGCCCCGAGCACGCTCCCACCTGCCATCTGCTGCTGTCTGACTGTCTGCTGCCCACGTGCCCTGCTATTTGGTGCCTGCGCATCAGCCATCTGCAGGGGTCCAGTTGCTGTGTCCACCCCTGCTGGAACAGAAGACTCCTGACTGGGATACCATCACTCCACAGCCCAGCCACAGGACCCAGTTGCCCACCCACTCCTGCCTCTGGGGTTGCCATGTCGGGCACATCTCCATCTGGCACTACTGGCAACCCCCCGCCAGAGAGGCAGAGGGCCACCAGATGAGGGTCCTGGAACGCGTAGGCCCAGCGCTCCACACCCAGATCCTTCACAGGCAGACCCGTCTGGAGTTGAGCGGTAAGTGGCCAAGCATTGCTGTGTGAGACAGGGCATGTTGCAGAGTGCTGGTAGTCTAATGCTTTCCTGTATGTGTGACATAGGCCATGTATGGATGTGTGTGTGCAGGGACATCATGGTCATGCATGTGAGACCAGTTATGTGTGAACCACATGGTTGGTGCATGTGTTTTAATGCAACATGGGGAGCTCTATGCGGAATGCACACATGAAAGCATGGCTGACTCTGTTCCTGGACATGAAGGGGGGGTGAGGAATGGGTGCTGATGTCATGTACATGTATGGTGCACATGTGTGTGTGTGTGTGTGTGCCTGAGAAGTGTGTGTGTGACTTTGAAACGCCATGGATGCATGTGACTTTGAAGGCAACATCTTGGTTTACAGGGGCCCTTCTACATGGATGTGGATGTTTATTGCAGGAGCCAGGACTGTTTCTGCATGTGTGTTGTGTGCATTCACCCATGTGTTGTGGAATGACAGGATGGAAGTGACATTTGACAGTGCCACTCATGTGTTATTGCTTCCTGTCTAGGGTATTTTGTACTGTACCCTGATGCTTGTGTTCTATGTCTCCCTCTACGCCGCGTCAAGTGAAGAAGAGGGCGGAGACGGCGCTGTGGAGCCAAGCATCGGGGATGCCTCCACTGGCCCAGATTTCACCAGGGCCCCCTGTGGACCTGGCCCGACCAACACAGCCAGCTTGGTGGAGCTCACATCCCTGCCACAGTCGGGAGTTGGCGGCCCAGCAGGGGTGGACACCACAACTGGAGACCAGCTGATGGAGGATGTGCAGGCACCATCAGACACGGCACATGGACAGCAGGAGTAGGCTCTAGGTGGGAGCAATGACTCGGGGCCATCAACATCGAAGGGGCAGGCATCGGCCAGAGAGCAGGAGGACCCAGGACTGGAAGTGTCTTCCGTGTGGCAGCGGTTAGGCCATGCTCAGCCCGCCTCAGAGCCCTCCGCATGGAGTTCTCCACCCTGACCATCGTGAGCCGTGCCTCTTCTGCCCGCTGCCACTCCGCATCTATAGCATGGCCTAACCGCTGCCACATGGGAGACACTTCCAGTCCTGGGTCCTCCTGCCCTCTGGCCGTTGCCTGCCCAGAGCCATGATGGCTCCCACCTTGTTGCTGCTGCTGCTGTGCCTTTGCCTGTGCCCTGGCTCTTGCTGCCTGTACATCCTCCTCCGGCGGGGGGTGCAGTTGTTGAGGTGGCCACCCCTGCTGGACGTCCGACTCCCGACTGTGGCAGGGATGTGTCCTCCACCAGCCTGGCCGCAGGGTCAGAGGCAGCTCCACAGGGTATCCAGGTGATACATGGGTGGGAAGATGGCATGGAGGACAACTGGCACATAGGGGGTTCAGTTGAGGAGGGGGTCGGAACAAGGTCCAGAAAACGGAGGAATCCGGTACTGGTGAGCTGTTCCAGTAGGTCAACGCGGTCAACGAGCCATTCGAGAAGACGTGCTGTCTCCTCATGAAAAGACTGCAGGTCACCTTGCATGGCCCGTTGACGCAACGCCACCCCACCCAGGACAGGCTCAACCCGGTCCCAGATAGCCATGTCCACAGGGAGAGGAATGCCAGTTGTTGTAAGCGGATCCCCTCCCACAAAACGGGTCTGGACGTAGGCATCCCTGCTGGTGCGGGATGATGCAGTCACAGGATCGGGGACAGGATTACACACAGACACCGCCGCGGGGGGCCTGTGCTGCCTCCTGTCCCTGCCCCTGCACTGCATCACTAGCACCAGTGGAATCCCCACCTCCAGACCCCGTGTCTGTCCCTTGCACGGCCTCCTCCTCCACCAAACCCCCCACCAACCTGGATGACTCTGTGCCATCTTCCTCCGACGGACCCTGTGGGGTCTCAGCTGCCCCTTCTTCTGCCGAGGAGTCCAACTGCAACCTCCGCCTCTTGGACCTTCCCTCGGCAGCTGCAGCCTGGGATGCGGCACCGGACTCCTCACTCCCCAACAAGAGGACAACCTGGGAGGGGAGCCGGGCCTTGCGTCTCTGGCTGGCAGGATGATCCCTGCCGCTGTGCTCCACAGCACCCTCTCCGCCCTCTCCTTCAGTTGACACTGCAGACAGGGAGAGATAAAACACAGGCATCAGGGCACTGTACAATGGACTGATACACACGACAGTTGCACATGAGTGGCATTGTTTAACTACAGACACAGCATCACACTCCACGACACACATGTCATTTTAACTCACACACATGAACATTTCAACAGCAATATTGCACCAGGCAGCACCATCCATAAACATACAACAGCATGAACAGCCAAAGGTGAGCCTGACATCACATGAAACACAAGGAGTGCACTAGACATGCACACACGCCACCACACTTACATGCATGTCTACATCTCCTCCAACTGTTGCAGTGATGAGATCGTCATACATGTCACATCTGCCATTCATCCTTCTACATTTCAGTGTCACGTGCATCCATGTTGCATCACAGTTGCACACGTGTCAGATACACATACATGCACATGTACACAGTGCACATACATGCATTATGAACCACCATCCATGCCACAACCATGCCAATGTACATACACAGAAATTCAAACATGTGTGCTCCCACACCTGCATTTGCCCAGCATGCTTACCAACACATACACCATCAATGTGTCTCACAACTGAGAGGACTCACATGTGGCAGCCTCACGCCCATGTTCATACACATCCCTACATGGCCCTACATAAACACATGTGCAACCTGCACACTACTGGCACACCACGACACGCACAGTGTACTATCAACATGCATGTACACTTACTGCTCAACTCTAGACGGGTCTGCCTCTCAAGGATCTGGACGTAGAGTGCTGGGCATATGCGTTCCAGGACCCTCATTTGATGGTTCGACAGCTGGCCCTGGCGCCCCTTGGCATCCGCTGCCTTAGCGAGGTGCCGGGCCTTGTTGAGGGTCCTGGACCTGAAGTCCTCCCAGCGCTTCTTGACATGATGTAAGTCGCGGACTGCCACCCCCTCCGCGTTGATGGCAATCACGATGTCCATCCAGATCCTGGCCCGTCCTTCATTGTCAGCGCGCAAACTTCCAAAGAGGGCATCATACTGCCCCAGGACTTGCTCCACCAGGACACCAACTTCGGTGGCAGTGAAGCTGGTGGCCCTCTGCCTCTCTAGCTGGGGGTTGCCAGTGCTGCCAGATGGTGTTGTGCCGGACATGGCAACCCCAGAGGCAGGAGTGGGTGGGCAACTGGGTCCTGGGGCTGGGCTGTGGAGTGATGGAATCCCAGTCGGGAGTCTTCTGTTCCAGCAGGGGTGGTCACAGCAACTACACCCCTGGCTGATGTGCAGGCAGCAAATGGCAGGGCACGTGGGCATCAGGCAGTCAGGCAGCAGCAGATGGCAGGTGGGAGCGTGCTCGGGGCTCTGCGGGGCAGTAATTTGGCCTTCTGGGCAGGAGCGTGGTCTTCCGTGTGTTTTCGCGTGGCCAGTTTGATATGGAGTGATTTGGCACATGAAAAAATTGCACGTCAGCGTGTACTTCGACGAAAGGGCCTTAGCGCGTAAGTGCGTCAGCACACGCACGTGATTCCATTGGACCAAAGGCCCTTAGCGCGTAAGTTACATTACGTACGCAGGCGTTTCCCTCATAGCACTTGATGACAGAGCACACATGGAAAAACTGCACGTCCGAGTGTTATTGCGTGTAATTGGAGGAAAGCGCCCACGTACACGCATATCTGACGTGTACGTGTGGGCCAGTTTAAAAGTTATGTGTAGGACACCATTTCCTTGTACGTGCTTTTCGTGGAGAGCGAGTGGGTGAAATCTATACTTCTTGTCGGTTCACACGCGATTACTTCACAGCGTTTCTAGTTCGTACTCCCCGTTACCTCTGACAGCTCTTTTCTGAATTTTTGTTGGGCCTGTTTCCTCAAACAGAGTTCACTTCTCCTTTTGTCCTGTCTCCTCAGACAGCGTACAATTCTTCTTTTAGCCGGGGTGTTGCCAACGCGCACATGTGTGTATTTTTCACATTCTTTTTCCAGGCAGACGGTGAGTTCTGCACGTACTTAGCAACTGTGCTTGCCCCGTGGGTCGCGTTCCCCTTCAGAGGTCATTGTAGGCTGCGTGTATTACGTGTATGCTTAGTTTTGTGTTTCTGGGTGCCACAGTGTAGTGCGGGTTCATTTTTTCATGCACGTGGTCTACAAGGGGTTGCGTGCACGTTAATTTTTGATTTTGGGCTGCCTGTGCGTTGCATGACCCGTCATCTTCCCCCAGGGGTCACAGACAGCCTTGTTAGAGCACTAGGGTATGAATTCCATCTGGTATCCTACCCCTTTAACCCCCCATTGCCCAGGACAATAGTTTACTGCAACTCCCATACCCACAACAACATCAGTGCCATGGTTGGGAGGCGACCAAGTGGTAAGGGAGGTAAAGGTGGCCGACTTTCAAAAGGTGGCCGTGGTGGGCACGGTAGGGGATGTGGCCAGGATTTGCAGGGTGCCCCTATACCCCCATGTGTGGAGGAACAATCAGGGACACTCATGCCCCCCAATGGTTGAGGGAAATGTGGCTGACACCATCCCAGCTCAGCCCCTGTTGGACCAGCCCATTGTGGCACCTGACCTGCTACAGGATGACTCCCTGGCTGACTTCTAGGTCAGCAAATCAAGGCCACGTGTGGCGGTGCAAGTTGTTGTCACCAAGCCACATGGATCTGGGGCAGCTATGTCATCTGCTGCCCCAAGTATGCAGGGTGGGGAGCTGCAGGGGCAGCTGCAGCTCCATCCGCCCCAGCCCTGACTCTCCCAGCCAGGACAGTGTCAGTCCCGGTCCATCAAACTGACGTTCCCCCTGCCAACATTACCCTGCAACCAATGCCTGCATCAAGACCTATGGTCATTTTGCATTCCCACACTCCTACTACCCAGTCCACCGGTGATTCTGCCCCTACTGACCAGAGCAGCGTAAGCCACTCTGGCTCTGCTCCACCTTTAAAGAAGAGGAAGAAGGGTGCTCTGGCATGACAGGCTGAGACCCCAGACATGGCTACACACTCCGGTACCTCAAGGAAGCCTTGCTTTAATGATCCGGAACTTGATGCACTTGTGGCCTATGTGTTGGCACATAGCCACGAAATGCTGGTGACTGCAGGGTGCAAGACCAAAACTGGTCAACGTAAGGCACACTGGCAGACCATCGCCGACCGCATAAGTGCCCTTGGATTTGTGAGGCGCACAGCTGATGATTGCTACAAGCAGTGGAATGACCTGAAACGCAGAGCAAAGAACAAGCTGGCCTCAAATCATGCCGCTACTCTGGTGACTGGCGGTGAGTGTCCACAAGAGGACAACAAACTCACTGAACATGTCGGTCAAGTGGCACAGTGAGTAGCACGCTCGCTTTGACATCTGTGCAGAGCCTGCTGACGCAGGTTCGAATCCCGGCGGGGCCAAACTCAGCCTTTCATCCTTCCGAGGTCGATAAATGAGCACCACACACCGTGGGTAATAATAAACAGCGCTCAGATACCTGAGGGTTCGTAGCGCTATATAAATGCTAAATTATTATTATTAATTATTATTATGAGTCTGTTGCTGGGGCCTTCGTCACAGAGGAACAGATTCAAGGTGTGGGAGGACTACCTGATTATGATGCATTGTCCGGTGAGTGCCCATGCATGTGTGTGTAATGCATGTGTATGTTGTTTGGGTGACAGGATCTGATTGAGTGCCAGGTGAGGGTGTGTGTGCCTGAGTGGCATGGGTCACCCATGTGCTTCATCCAAAACATTCAGCGGCCTTGGATTTGGGTGTGACAGTATCCCTTCTGCCCACAGTAGTAATTTAGCACAACATTACGGCAGTTGCCCTTGAAGTGGCATCTTACAACAACATTGTTTGTATTTTTCAGTGTTCGTTCAGGCTGATTGTTTCAATTCTCCCACTTTTGCTACGCATTCCTCATCCCTATTGTCACATTTGTGACATGCTTCTGTCATTGATGAACCCCACATTGGCCCACATGTGTTACCTTGTTAGGTGAATGATTTGACCATTCAGGCTGATTGAGTATTGGCCTGATCACATACATTTTTTGGGGCCTGTTTGAATGTGGAACATGATAGTCATTTCCTGACATGTTGAAGTGCACAACCATTGATGTGTACATCGGCCTGCAATCACTGTATTTTTGTACACTGGATGTGTTGCAGTGTGTGGCACATGCCTATTTTGTCACACTGTGTAGCATTTTTCATCTCATCATGTCCATCTCACATGGATGGCTGACAGTATTCATTCACTGATGTGGATGTACTTGTGGAATGTACCATGGCTATGGTACATGCCATCTGTGTGATGGCATGTGTCATGCATGTTTATTGGACATGCCACTCAAAGGCCAATGTGTGATGGCAGTGCTACCCAGCATGCAGCAAATGTGTTGCTTTTCCATCTTGGTGTCATCAGTGTTTGCCTTTTGCCTCCCCTTCCAACTCAGTGACAGTGCATGCATGGGAGGGTTATAGTCATGTGGGACATGTGTAAATCATGTACTGGTTCTGTAGCTTGTCAGGCCTATTTGTGTGCTATGGTGCTAATGCCTGTTTCCATTTTTTGTCTTTCATGTTTTTGCAGGCGATTACGCAATTGACGCTGTTGAGGTTGAGGAGATGGTGCAGACCCAGGAGGGATTTCAGGCACGACCGGGCACCAGTGGGGGACGTGGTGTGGTGGTTGGTGAGAACCCAATCTTGCTGCAGACCATTCTGTCCAGGGGTGCCTCTGGGTGCACCTCCCCAGACCTCTATTCAGGTGCTGATTCGGATGATGAGACCTATGTGCCGTCGCAGGTAAGTGTTTCTGGCAGGGATTCTGTTCTGTCCAACCCACCTGCACCAGGGGTAGAACCCTCTATGGGGATGTCAGTGTTGGTAAGTCCACCTTTGGCGGTTACGGATGCAGGGTCACACTCCACAACATCTGATCCTGATCCTGTTCCTGGGCCAGCAGATCAGAGGGGGAATGCAGTCCTGCAGCCTCAGGCAGTGCCGGCACAGCAAGGCGCAGATCGCCTTGCCCCAAACAGGTGTGGTGCCCGCCGACACGGTGGCCGTACTCCACCAGGCAATACCGCATGGGAACAATCCATATACGGTATGGCAACCCAACAGGCAGTAACAGTTGAGATGATGGCTCAAGCAATGGAGAGGGTGGCCACTTCCATTGTCCCCCCTGAAAGGCAGATGGAGCAACTACAGCAGGCAACAGACTCCATTTGCCAATCACACAGGGAGGACATGTTGGCGTCCAACAGGGACAGAGAGGCGGCACTGGGACTCTACGCCAATCGATATCAATAGAGTCCCAGGGCCACAGGGAAGCCCTGAGGGTAGAACTCCATCACCTCAGGGAGACTCTTGTTGCCCTTGAGGCTTGCACTAACTTGAGGGCAGAACAGCAGCTGGAGCAGCTCACACGTTCGCTCTCGGCTGAGATGCAGGCAACTCGGGAGGAGATCCGGGCATCACGTCGGGTGCTGCATGGGGATCTCTGCACTATAATCCTCCAGAATGAGACCTTCCACACCCGCACGCTTGCTGCCATGGAGGACCATACCAGGGCTTTGCGTGGGCTGCCTCCCATAGCACCACCACCTCCTGTGGCGGCAGCAGAGGGTGATGAGAGCGACAGCAGCAGTTCTTCTACATTGGCATAGCCATGCAGGCCATGAGCCCATGGAGGTGTTTTCTTTTTTCCCAACATCCACACAGGTGGCTGTTGTTGCGCACCCTGTCCTCGGACCTCCTGGGTGGCCTCCCCCACAGCCCCCACATGGCCATTTTTGATCTTTGATTTTTTTACAGTGTGTTGCCTTGTGTGGCTCCCGTGGGCATCCACTGTATTCCGGCTGGGCACATACAGGCTTTTCCTGAGTTTGGGTTAGATGCTTGGGTTCGTGAGACACACATCCCTCCTGCGTCCCGTTTCCATGGGCTTGCAAAGGGTGTGCCCAAGAGACAGTGACTTACACAGTGACGTTGGACTCCCATGAGCTGTGTGGGCAGTCTGTAGTCAATACTGTGTATACATTCCTAGTGGGTATTGTTGTTGTATTGTACACTGCATGGTGTATTGATATGTGCTTGTGCATCCATGTCTTCCTCCTAATTTGCAGGTTCATTCCTCATGTCTTCACAAGGCTGTCTACTTTGGAGATGGAGTTCATGTTGTAAGCAATGCACTTACACATTTGCGTGGCAGCAGCACTGTACAGTTGGAAGTGGTCGATGTGCTGGCATAATCAGGTTGTAAGACTACCACTACTTTAACTTAGTACTGTCATGTTTGTGCTATGTTTGAGGTGTAGCTGCATTGTATTGTTGGTAAGTATTTGGTCATGTGTGTTGTTGGTTCTACATTACTGGGAGCATTTTGTGTGTGGGCAGTTTCCACTAGGGACACTGTACTTTGACACTTGTGTCATGTTTTGGGGATTGCTTTGTTTGCTCTTACATAGCATGACATGCCATGGTGTGTTGGGTGGCGGTGCTGGGCAGGGGTTGGGTGACATGGCACTGCTGTCATGTTGTATTTTGCAAGGGGGTAATGAATTTAGCAGCATAGAAGTGTGTCTTTTGATGACACAGCATTGGTGGTGTTTGTGTAGGTAGGGATGCACACAATGTAACACTTCCAGGTGACCAATCTCAGGCTGGTATGGTTGTGACAGTTGACTGTCACTTATGTCATCATCATTGATTGTCAGACGGTATGTGCCAGGGCTGTGTGCACTCCACAGGGGTGTGATTTTAGGTGAAGTAATTAGCCACCAGCTGCGTACGGGCTGCCTCACCCCGTGCCCTTTCCCTTCCCATGCGCAGCGGGCGTGCATGTGGTTGGGGATGTGGGGGCACCACCATGTCCACAGGCAGGCCCTGGCGTGTTGCAACATTGTGCAGGACACATGCTGCCACTATGATCCTGCACACTACTGGGGGAGCGTATAACAGCTGCCCGCCAGAACGGTCAAGGGAGCGAAAGCATGACTTGAGCACTCCGAATGTGCGCTCCACTATGCCCCGGGTTGCAATGTGGGCTGTGTTGTATCTTACCTCGGGTGGCGTGGTGGGGTTCCGAATTGGCGTCATCATGTGGGTGCTCAGAGGGTAGGCACTGTCCCCTGGGGAGGTGGTGATGGGTATCATTAGTGGGGTTGTGACATTGCTCTGTATCTGACATGCATGCATGTGCTGTGGCATTTATACTCACCGAGCAGCCTTCTATTGCCATGCCGACCAGCTTCTAGGTCCCAGTTTAGGGTTGACATTCTGTAAATGAAACTGTCGTGGGGGACCCTGGATAGTTGGCATATACCTAGGTGATGATTCCCTTGGCATCACATACTACCTGCACGTTGATGGAATGCCAGTGCTTGCAGTTTCTATAGATTTTGGAATCTGCTTTGAGAAGGCACCCAGCCAGTCTCACACTCACCTTAACAAACACCCTGTGTCGCAAAGGACCATGAACCAGGCAGGTGTGTAATAATGAAATATTTATTTATTTTTAAATTCAAATGCAAAATCAAATGTAGGGCAGCAATCACCAGTGTGGTGATAATATACAGCAAAATGTTATAATACACTTAATTTAACTTTCTGACATCAGAAACATCAATGTAAATATGAATGGAAGCAAGATTACTTTTTGTCATACTTATAGATGGCACAACTGTTATGCACTCCCCCTGCACCACTCCCGCCAAACACCTGCTGACTAAGGTTTGTATGGGTGAAAAGGAGGGGCAAAGAGTCACAAATAAGGGGGAAAAATTGGATTTTGATTCCAACCTAACACCCCAGAATGAGAGGCCAAAACTGAATGAAAACCTTGAAAAAGGAGCAAAATGGCATGAGGAGTTCACTGGATAATTAGAGGTCAGTTTACATGTGCAGTGGAATGGATAGCACAGGAATTTGTGTGGCTGTAATAAAGAAGCAAGGACATTTACAAGCTACTGGGCAAGGTACTAAAGCAACATGCATACAGGTGAGAATCGACTTTGGGAAGGAAAACAATGCAGCAAAAATCACACGTGGCAAAGTTGCAATTTCTTTTTCTACACAATTCTAAACAAGCAAACAGCTAAGGAAATGTGCTTAGCAATCCAAATCGGAAATCGGTTTTTGGGATGGGAAACAAAGGTACAAAACAGATAGGATACTGAAGTCAAGGAAGGACTCTTATGGAGTGAGGGTATGGGTTTCTTTAAAGGAAATGAAAATTGGATTTTATAATGAAAGTAATCACACAAGCAATAATTGGTTCTGCTCCCAAAATGATTAGTTCTACTGAGACTGTATTTTAGTGGCTAGATTATTAAACAAAGACACTGCACGCAAGGAGGTTAATTTGCAATTTTAACCAATTCGCGCCACACACCTCCTTATTTGGGAATTCATTCATCTCAGAAATGGTGCTAAGGACTTACACAGAGGACTGAAATGATTCGAAGAGAATAACGCTAACACATATATACTACACAGATTCTTCTAAGGACCAGATAAACAGAGGATACTGACAATTTAGGAAGTTACTAGCGTTCTTATGGGATTTTGATAGGATTGGGACAGAATGTAACGTAACAGAGTGGGGTATGGTGTTTTTTGGTACTGGGGAGGGTGATACTTACAAAATGCACTTGAGTTGGGTAGTTTGGGCAGCTAACCGGGTCTCTGGACAGTGGCCGGGCTCTCCTTTATGGAAACAGCTGGGCAACAGAGGTCTGGTCACTGTGGACAGCAGGATGCATCAACTGGGCAAAGGGGTCTAGTTGCTGGATTCTCCCCCAAGAGATCAGCAGCCTTTCGTCCTTTCTCCTTGAATTATTGGGATGGATCTGGTTCTATATAGGTGTTGCTGGATATGGGGATCTGGATAGGTGGTTCTGGATAGGTGGTTCTGGAGTCTTGGAGTCTTGCAGGGTGAATGGTGAATGTGGAATCTCCCTATGCCACCCTGCCTAGCTCTTATATAGGCAGAGTGACATCAGAATTTACAATGTGGCCGGAAATAATCTGGACATACCTCTTGACTTAGGATAGGTCAGGCTATTCCTGTTGCCATCTCCCTCTGAGCTGATTGGACCGAAGGAAGTGACCCCCCCTTAAGTGTATGCATTTTATGACTCTTTTGTCCCACGGGCTAATTTTTCACAAAAAAGAGCTATGGAATACAACTTTATATTTAAAATCTTCAACATTATACAAATCATATAGGCAGATCCCATATTTCACAAGGAATATGCTGGTTCAGACGCCCAGTCTGTGCGATGCTGCTTCACCCTTCAGGCACCATTTCACAATTTTTCTTGAGAAACATTTTACCTAAAATCCTACAAATGGCTACACATAAGCATAACAGTATCTGGCATGTTTTCTCCAAATGTAATATCTGTGCCATTTACGCTTTGCCCACAAATGCCTTTTTACTGCCGTTCACATCCACCATATGCCAGGAAGACACACAGTCTTAATTTGCTTGTCCAAAATGTACAGTAAAACAGTCATAATCTCACATTACTGCTTATTCAGATTATTGAAATAAATGTCTTAATGTAAAAAGTTCTTTCAGGTCTATGGATGGCATTTGTCACTTTATGGGCTGGTCCTTCAAATCTCCACAGCCAGCCTGCCCCCTCTGCATCAGTTTGACCAAAAGGGTTACCATAGGACCCTCTGATCCCAGGCAGTTGAAGCGGAGGAGAGGTGTCAAAGGAATTCACACTTTTGTGTGCAAATGCTAGTTCCCCTTAGTCCATTGTCCCTTGCTGGGGAAATGCCAGCCAGTCTGACGAGGTCGCAAATTTCCAGACCTTGGCCCTTTCATATTTGTAAAGGGGCTTCCTTTCCTGTGGGGGCTGGTATCTTTGAAGTGCCTGCCTTGCAAAACTGGCTCTGCTGCTTTCAAACATTTCTTTTTCTCCCTTTCTTCCCCAGAACACAAATCTTTTGTAAATAAATATAATATACATTTAAACCAAACCCCATCCCCACAAATAGAATACTGTTCCTGTGCAAGTAATGGTGTTATTTCACATTTAGCTTTCAAAAGAGCAGTTTTCTTGCTTTTGCAAAAACGGATTTACACATGTTCATTTTCTACATGTTGATTTCACAAGATGCGGTTTTCCTCGCATTTACTTTCTGAAGGCTTTTTATAGCTCTGGTCAGTTTCTGTACACAGGGATATGCTTGAAAAATTGTCTCTGTGTAATTGACATATAGCAAGAGACAGAGTTTTCATTTCAAGTACTGTGTATGGGTTCATTTGTTTCCAAAGTGAATGCTTGCCATGCGGACTGAAATTAAATTGCTCTTCACAAACTTCATTTGACTCCACAATGCCATTCTGGGAGGGAAGGCCCTCTTTTGATGGTGTTCAACATGAAATAGATGGACATGGCCGAGTTTTACTTGAACAAAATTGTGTGATGTTTAAAGATGAAAGTAGCACCAGTGCAAGGTCGTTTTAAATACAGGACATTTTCTTGTGCAGTTTTGAGTTTTTGGGATGACAGACCAGCAGCGCAGAGCCATACTTTCTTTTGGGTTCACATGAAGAAAACAAACTGCAGCCATTCTTTGGGGTGGCTATGTTCAATCTCGTCCCATATGTGCTTGGCAGACAAAAGCACAGCCATTATTTTTGTAACTGCTAAAATACAGTTTTGTGATGCAGGGGATTATGGTTAGGGCTGGTAAATATACCCGACACAATCCCCCCCTGCTCTCCCATGATTTCTTGTTGAGGGAGAGTAGGGCAAAGTGCGGTTCACCTGGCGGAGTTCTTCTCCATTAGGAAGCGGAACAGCATGATTTCCTTCTGTCTTTCGGATGGAGAGTATGGAGTGGCACCCACTTTCCTTCCTTCCCTTTCCAGGCCCCTGGGAGGTCCTTGCCAGTCTAAGAGGTAATGAGGTTAATAATCAGAGATAGATAAAAACACGTTTTAGACTCTTTCACTGACAGTCTTCCCGGAAGAATTACAGCAGCGGAACAATGCATTCAGTTACAATTTTCAGTGGTAATTGAACAATATCATCAAACAAATTACTTAACAAGGTAAAGACTTGATTGGACGTTTACACCATGGTTTCATCTACATTTATGTAATAACAATAAAGAAAAGTACTCCCTATTACATAGTTATACCTGTGGGCCTACATATTTCCTTCTGCTTTTTTTTTTCTTCACATTTTCTAGATGTCTCCTCGGTTTGATTTTCCTTTGGCTCATCTATCAGCTGCAAAGTGTGTCTGGGGTGACAACTTTTTAACTGATTGATGTGGACCCATTTCTCTTCTGACAGCTCTCCTTTGGGGATGCAGATTCTGTAAGCGACAGGTGAAATTTTCTCTACAATTTGAAAGAGACCGCAACAGGAGGGGAGGAATTTTCTCTCATTAGTCTGATTCCTCTGAAAATTGTACAAGTAGACCCGGTCTTTTACTTTGTATTCTTTCTTGGTTGTTTTTAAGTCATAGCGAGTTTTCATCCTCTCTGCCGATTACTCCAGATTCCGCTGAGCGTACGCAAAATCATGCTGAAGCTGTTTTCTTCGATTCTCAACATATTCATGTGTTGTGGAGGCGTTTATCAGTGTCTGCTCTTGTGTTTAATAGAGCAGATACTGAGGTAGCACCATTTTTTGTCCAGTCATTAGCTCAAATGGAGACAGTTTGGTCGCAGAAGATGGTGTAGATCTGATGGCCATCAGGACAAGCGGTAATCGGATGTCCCAACCTGGCCCAGAATCTGCCACAAACTTTTTGAGAATGCTCTAGAGGATGGGCGGTATGCAATATGAAGCTTCCTTTTTACCCCAAGTATCTCCCACATCTTTGTCATCACTTTGCTGGTGAAGTGACTTCCTCGGTCTGACTCAATCCTTTGGGGAAGGCCAAAATGCAAGAATATGTGGTTGATCATCAGGGCAGCTGCTGTTTCTGCCTTGCAATTTGGGTCCGGGAGACATTCCACCCATTTGGTGAACAAACATGTTACAGTTACCATGGACTTGTTCCCCTTAGAGGAGTAAATCACTGGCTGATGAAATCTACTTGTAAATCGGACCAAGGCAGTGTCATCCCCCTCTTCTGGAGGGGAGCTCAGTGTGTGAGTGAACTTGGCTGCAATTGTGCACACACAAGACACCCCTTCAAATATTGGTCGAGGACCTACCCCATTTGTGGCCAATATGCAACCTCTCGCAAGATTTCTAGAGTAGTATGAAACACCCGATGACCGGTTGTGGCTGCGTCATGGGTGTGACTTAGCATCAGGCTTCGGAATGAGGTAGGTACCACCCACTGGTCACATCCAGAGATGGATCTCCTTACCAAAAGACTGTTTTAGATTCAGAACATTTTGGGACACTTCATCAGCACCCTGAGGTCCTCTTTCCCAATGTAATCAGTTTCCGTCAGAGGAAAGTTCAAGGGGTCCTCAATGTGCTGGTATAATGTCCCAATAATCGGATCCCCTTTTGTGCCGTGATTAAATCAGCATCTGGGGTCTCCTTACTCTACTGGGCAGTTCAGAGTTCATTGTGAGCATTTGTCTGGGACCTGGTGATAGCAATGACCTGGATTTCCCCCAACAGGGACTCGATCCCAGGGAGATCCCCCTAGATGGATCCCGGTTTGGCCAACTGATCAGCCAGGTCATTTCCAGTTTTGTCTGGCCCCTGTATTCTGGAATGACCCTTTAGAGGTGACCAGATCATGAATATTTTGTATGAGCTTGCCATGTTTAAGTGGTATGTTATTTGGAATCAGCATGCCTCTGGTTCTCCAATTGATCAAGTGCTCCACGAACCCATTCCGGACATAAACTGAATCAGTGATTATGACCAGTTTGTTGAGGCAGTGTTGCATGGCAGAGAGAATGGCCAGGTGAATTGCCATCAACTCTGCCACCTGATTACTGCAGGGACCGATTTTGTAACGAGTGGAGGTCTCCGGGGCATCGTTCACCCAGGCATTCCCAACGGCGGCCACCAGTTCCTTTTCCCTGTTGTCAACATGGTAGGAGCACCCATCCACAAACTGTGGGCATCCCCTCGCACTGGTCTTCTTCATAGACTTTGTGCGGGGAATTCAGGTACGCCTCCATGTTGTCTTGAGTTTTGAGACTTTTGACCTCGAGACAGTTTTCTTTGGCACAATCATGCAAGTCAGCTAGACCTTCCACGATGAGACTATTCTTGTTTTGGCCATATCTGACCTCCACAGGAAAGCCTTGCATGGACAGAATCCAGGAGGAATTTCTGGAATTACTTACGTTTCCTGTCTGGATTCTGTCACTTTGGAGGTGTTGCAAAGGTTGGTGCAGAGTCTCCACTGTGATGTGCTTCCCGTGGATGAACGGGCAGTCATTTTTCAATGCCCACACCGTTGCCAGGTGTGCCTTCTCATAATCGTTGAATTCTTCCTCCACAGAGGATAAAGTCTTGCTTGCATAGGAGAGGACTTTATTGACCTTGTCATGCTTTTGGTATAATACTGCTGTCAAGCATGTATTCGAGAACCCTGTCTCCAAGAAGAATTCCTTGTTTTTGGCAGGGTAAGCTAAACAAGGTGCTTCTGAGAGACTTCTTTTGAGTTGTTTCATTGTCTCGGCTTGTTCTGGACCCCATTCCCACTTGACCCCCCCCCCTTCAACAGATGGACCAGGGGTCTTGTGACCTCTGCGTAATCCTCAATGAACTTCCTACTGTAATTAGTCAGTCTAAGAAGGCTTCTTAGTTCACGCAGAGTTGTGGGGTCTTTAAGTTTCGGAAGTGCTTCCACTTTCTTCTCCTGGGGACAAAGACCTTCAGGGATGATTTCATGTCCCAAGAAGTTGACACGGGTCCTACACCACTGTGCCTTCTGGAAGGACAGTTCGTTCTGACAACCCTCAACTGGGTCAGAACATAGCAGATTTCCGCTACATGTTCCTCCACAGTTGAGCTTTTAATCAGTCTATCATCCACATAGGCCAGGATACCCCTTTCACCCAAGTCGGGCATGGCCTTGTGTAGGAAGATGCTGTATTCATTGCCGGAGTTTATGTATCTGAAGGGAGTCCGGGTCCATGTTCACTGCTGCCCCCCGAAGGTAAAGACCAGCTTGTACTGGCCCTCCCTACTGTCAGGCATGGTCCAGTATCCATTGGTCAGGTCAATGGCAGTATATACCTTTGACCCCTCGATCTGGGCCAGCCCCTGGTCAATGTAGGGAAGAGGCCATCGGGACATGTGGACCTGTTTGTTCAGCTTCCTAAGGTCTGCGCAAAGTCTCCATTGGCCATTTGGTTTTAAAACCCCCAGTACCGGTTTATTAAAGGTACTGTGGACTGGAAAAATTATCCCACAGGAATCTTTTTGATCATTTCTGTCAGGGACTCCATAGACACAGAGGCAAGCGATATTGCTTCACGAATACAGGAGTCATCCCAGGGTCCCTAGGAATTGAGGTAGTATGTATCTCGGTGCGACCACAGTCGTACGAGTCCACAAAAAAGATAACTTGAAAATCTAAAAACACCTGTTTTAACTTTTGCTTTGGTTCCTCAGTCTCACAGGCATCAGCGAGGTTGATCCATTCTTCAACCATCTGTCTGAAGCCTGGAAAGACTTTGGGTTTCGCGATCTCAGCGACCTCCTCCAGCTGTGTGGAGAGATCTCTGTTGAGGGTGTGGTCCTGGACAGAGGGTTTCAGGTAGGAGAGGCAGTCATTGTGGACCTGGAATATCACCTCATCCTTCCTGATGTCACAGGTCACCTCTCCCCCCCTGTAAGGGCAGGAAGATTACACAAGGAAATTCCCCCCCCCTTGCCAGGTGAATATGCTTTCTGGCGGGATGTCATCGTCACAGTCATAGCAGTCATTGGGGATTGGTCCTATAAGTTCATTTCCTAAGTCCATGGAAAAATGCTGGTCATCAACCGCCATTCCAATAATGGTGCCTTCGCCCAGAGTGATACCCCTAGGGTCGCTGTTATCCACCACTATTGGAATGGTGTTGTGTGCTACATTAACCAATGGTGTTGGGTTTAAACCCAACCCCTGCTGTTGAAGATAGGCATTGAGGTATACATATGCGTCTGGATTTTGAAGTTTCTGTGCTCTTTTAATTTTTAAGTCAAGTGGGAATTGTCGGGTCCATCCTGGGATGGTGACCTCCTCTCCAATTTGAACTTCAACTGCATACAGCAGCAATTGAGCTGACCAAAATGCCTTTTCAGAATCATCAAAGCCCATAGGGATGCCCCCCAGTCGGGACCAGGCCTTGTAATTGATAAGGTCCAAATTAATTGCAAACCGATTGAGAATGTCACTGTCTAAATAGAATGCAGCAGGGACATCTCGCACGACCCAACAATTATGCTCTAGGCTTTTATCAACTAGAGAGGTTTTGAGCATACACCTGCTTGGCAGGAGATGTTTGGAATTGGGAGTTTCCAAGCCCATTTCCCATTTGTCAATCAATTTAAATGTGGGAATGGTTGGATCTTTTGGGAGTTTCCTGAACAACGCCTCGCTGATGAAGCTTTTTCCATTATTCAGGCACACTCAACCGAGAAGAGGCTCACTCCCCTCCTTTAACTGAATAGGGAGGAACAGCTGTTCTCTTATTTTCTCAATCTCAGCCAAGCTTTGAGCTGGTTTTCCATCACTTTTGACTACAGGATTTGGATTTTCAGATTGGGGATTGGTATACAATTTCAAGGTATTTCCTTCCAGTATGAAATGCCACTTGAAACTGGAAGGAAGGTTGATTTTCAAGAATGGAGAGGATTCACATCACCAATCTGTTGTCCTATAGCAATTACTGTAACATCAGGTGTTTGATTGTTTCGGAAATGAAACTCAATGTGGTCAGATTTTTGTTCAACCATGTGGTATGTGCCATTTAAACTAACACTGTTTTCATTTTATTGTCCAGTTAGTCCGAGTCCAGAGTACCTTGTTCACACAGTCTATTAGAGGAGACAACCTCCGAAGGAAGTCATTTCCTAATAGACGTGGGGTTCCCTCTGGAGTCACGTCTATAACCGGGTGTTTGACCTTATGTCGCCCAATTTTCATTTCCAGATCCGCTGTCCCCTCGACAGGAATGAAGTTCTGGAAGTCCAGGAAGAAGGGTGAGAGGGATGAGAGGGATCTGGTGTCTCTCTCCCATTCCTGAATTTAGCTACTCAAAGGCCCTTTTGGACAGAAGAGTGGCTTGGCATCCAGTGTTCACCAGTGCTAAACATGCATATTGCCTTTGCACCTAGATGGGGGCATAGAACCTACCTTCTTTCTCCTCCAATGGGCAAAGGTAATGGGCACTTTGGGCAAGCTGGCCAGTTAATTTATTTATTTTGGACTCCGACACTGTGGGATTTTGGACAGTATTCTGCCAGAGTTTGGGAATCTGAGAACAAAATTTGGCATTTTGATATTTGGGGAGTTTTAGGCTCCCCTTTCCCTCCTGATTCTGTGCTGTCCCCCTCTTCCTCGTGGCGACAGCCACCAGAATTAATTTGGGGAATTTGAGAACCCCCCTTTTCCTCTGGTTCTGTGCTGTTCCCCCCTTCTTGGAGACAGTCACTAGAACCAGTTTGTGGGGTGGTTCCCTCTGTGATCCTTACGTGCTCTGGATAACAATTCTGGAGTTCAGGGATGGTTGATTCTGAATCAGTTCCCACACCTACCCAGTCTGGGTTCTGGTCTCTTGGGACCAGGTGTGTTGCTAGGTCTGGAAAAGATCTGGGGCTACCCTAAAGTCAGGAATGTCGTGACTCAGAGCTAGCTAACCTGTTGGTTGTAGCCCGTAAGCTTTTATCCGGAGCTGCAACCAAAAGACCCGGGCTATAGCCCCTTCAGCACCCCCGTAGCAATGACTCTGCTTGGGACCCATTTTTCTTTGGGAGGAATTCCTCTGTCCTTGAAGGAGAAGACTTTCTTCCCAGAATCCTCCAAGAATTCATCCCCTTCAAACTGGACGCCACCGACTTCCTCCACAAAATGGGCCTTTTTGGTTTCTTTCTCCTACCCACCCTCTGTTCACTGGGTTGCAGATTTTCAGAGGTTAGAGATTTTAGTTCCGGTTCCGGGGTGTCTAGGGGCTTTTCAAGGGTGAGGAATGTGATTTCTCTAGGGCTTTGCACCCCCCTTCCTCCCGTGCCTCCTCCTCCGGAACCGGTGGGTTGTCTGGGTTGTCTCCCAGTCATTGTTCTGGGTGGCAGACCCTTGGTTGGAGGGGTTCTGAGCCGCCATGTTCATATGAGGGTTCTGCTGAGTCCTCAACATGCAACTCAGCTCCTGAGTGAGATCTGGGCCTGGCGCTCCAGTTGGGACACCCGCTCCGGCTGGTACGGGGGTCTTGGATCAAATCTAGGTTGTTCTCGGGAAGAGTAACTATCTCTACTCCCGGAGTACCATGGGTACTGGGGATTCCCTTTGTAACTCTCCACCCTTGGCCTCCCCTCTCCCGGATTGGGTGGTCTGGACTCCTTAAAGCCGGGAGAGAAAGGAAGGTTGTCCTACATGTTGGTGTTTGGAAGGTACCAATGGATGAAACTTAACCCTGGATTTGGAAGATTACTGCCCTCCTGAGAGAAGTTAGGAGGGAAGTTTCCTGGGGCAGTACTCACCTGATTGGATCCTCCCTTTGGGCCAGGGGAGTCCACATGTACCCCAAGATAGGATTATTGCCCTTATATCTAGGGATGATGTAATTGGCAGAGTTAGAGGTCACATTGGTGGGTTTTCTACCTCACTACCACCTGCTGCTGATTGATCAGGTCTTCTTTGCCTCTGATTTGGCTGGTTTTGGGAAGGTGTGTTTTTATGCCCCCCCTAAATCTAGGTCCAAAATGGGGGCAACCTTCACCTCCGCCACCTTGGCAGCAGCGGGGGTGTTGGTTGGTTTGGGGTTTTTGGGTTGGTTTTTGTTTTCTACAGGTTTTTGGACCTCGTAGATCCGGGTAGCCTGCTCTATTACCCAGTCCCGGGTCCTGTTATGAAAATGTCTTACCCGCTGTGTCATAATATATTTTGGGAGTACATGAAAATAGGTGTTTATAAATTCCCTACTATTCATGCGCACCCGCCTAGTGGTTTGCGCAAATGCCCATTTAGCTCCTGCACAAATTCTCTTGGGGCCAGATTCTCTCCATACTGCAGATTGTAGGCCCCCTTGCGCAGCTCCTGGGGTTTTCTGTGTGTGGAGAAGTGCTTCCAGATGGCCGTTCTATAAGTGGACCACCGTGAATAGTTCTGGTCTTCCAGCCAAGCAAAGAAGCTGGAGTACTCTGGAGAGACCGTACATTTGGCGAATTCTAGGCAATTCTGAATATTTATTTTGTCAAAAGAGGTCATCATCTGATCATATAGCTCAGATGCTCCCAGACAGAATATTTAGCATTTTTGTGATACAAGATCATGACATTTCTGATAGCTTTAATCTGTTTAATTCGGTCTTTCACCAGAGCTCTCTTAAGTTTATTAGCCTTCTTTTGCCACTTCACTTGAGTCCATTCACCCTCAGATTCAGAGCTGCTGCTATTTGAGGTCCCCTCATTAACCTCTAGGCGCCCCCGGATTCTTTGAGCTGGCAAGTTGCTCTCAGAATGGTGGGGCCTAGTCTCATCTCCCCAGTTGTGCCTTGCGCTCTCTGGGTCACTCCCCTTGGATTCTCTCTTTTGCACAAGAGAGTAATCTTCTGACTCCTCCCTGCTCCCAGGGTTGGTGGAGAATCGCCCCCACTGCCCTTATTGGGTGGAGGTTTTCAAATTACTCTTTTAGGGCCTCAATTCCTGCTCTTTTCTCTCGGCAAAGCAAATCAAATGGTCCCTTTGTAGATGATGTTTCTTCAAGTCTAGCTCCCTGAGTTTTTCCTCATAGGAGTCTTCCTGGTCAGATATATTGGCCATATTATTTTGGAATCTGTACAGGGACGCCCGTCCATCAATCTCTGATGGGCGGTGGCCTGCCTGTTCAATCATTCTGAACCTACTAGAGTCTGGCTGCCTCAGAACTCCCTGTGCTTGTGAACCAGTGGACATGAAGTCAGCAGTGTCTTGCACATACAAAGTTGTAGATGGGTTTGAGGCCCTTGGTGCAGAGGGCATCACACTGATCAGGGATGGCCCTGTCCCTCTCTACTTGTTCGGGGTCCCTCAACTTTGGATTCAGCATAACATACTCTTTTTCTAACAGCTCAAGTTTCTCCCTGTCAGCCCCTATTTCCTGATGGTAGGCTAAGGCCTGGGCCTTTTGCTCTGCTATCAGGGCTTGACTTACCTCTATTACCTGCTCTTGAGCTGCCCCCAGCTTTGGAGTCCCCTGTTCTCATCAAAAAGGGCCTCATTGTCTTTTTGTGCTGCCTGTATTGCCTGGGAACACAGACCATTTTTGTTGCAGGAGATAAATCTCCTGATTATGCACATTTTTAGCTTAGGTGTTCTCTTCTAGCTCACCTTCTACTTGTCTTGCATGCCCAATTAAGTTTTCATATTCAGTTTTTAGGTCAGTCAGCTCCAGAAGGCATGACTCTTTTCTGTAGGTCTGGTTTTAATTTGCATACTTCTTGGTATAGGGCATCTTTATCCTGATACAGGGTGCCAACCTGTTCAGTCTGGTCATCCCTTTGTTTCTTGATAGCACTTAATTTCTGGCGTTCTTGGTCAAATTCTGTTTGAGAGTGGGGTTCTTTAATATTTAATGTATTATCTGTTTTAGTAAAGTGGTTATCTGCTCTGAGCAGACTCTTATATTTTAGTTGTTGATTCAATTCCAGGGAGTCAACCTTTTCCTGACACTCCACTTTTAATGCATCTACTTGGGCCTTTTGCTCCGAGTTGGTTTGTTGCTGTACTGCCAACTCTTCTTTTAACTGTTTGACATGCTTTTCAAATTCTACCTCAGAATCTTGGCTCTTTTACAATTTCTCTTCTATTAGTTTTAATTCACTCTGGATGTGGTTTAAGAGCTCAGAATGGTTTTGCGCAGAAATTGCACTTTGCTGATACTTTTCTTCAATGACTATCAGGTGGAAATATATATATGCAGTAAATTGGACCAACTTAAGCTGCTCCTGTTTGATACTCTGAGTCATATAAAACTCAGTCAGGGCTTGATGCAATAGGCCACTATTCGCCACACATCGATGTTTATGGAAATGACCTGTTGCATCATGTCTACTAGCCAGGCCTCCTGATATTGCGCTGTCCATTCCCCTCTAATTAATAGTTTGGACAGAAGGTGCTGCCTGGCCATGTTTATCTTCATTGTGATTATTATGAAGAGTGTTCTTCCTTTATTAAATTATTTATATAAAGACAAATCTGTATTCTGCTTTTGTCTAGTTCAGGGTTAATTTTATTTTGTTTTTATACACAGGCCTGAAACTTAGGGTCTAAGTTTTGGGATGGCGCTTTTACAGTGCAACACCATTTTCTAACCACAAAAAGTATCACTTCCTTTTCTGGGTTAGCCTGCTGTGTTAAGCTGTCACGGGTGGAAACACTTATCTCAATCCTGGACGAGCCCCCAATCCAAATCGGAATCATTTTTTGGGATGGGAAACAAAGGTACATAACAGATAGGATACTGAAGTGAAGAAAGGACACTTATGGCGACAGTATGGGTCTCTTTAAAGAAAATGAAAATCAGATTTTATAATGAAAGCAATCACACAGGCAAAAATCGGTTTTGTTCACAAAATGATTTGTTCTACTGAGACTGTATTTTAGTGGCTAGATTATTAAAGAAAGATACTGCATGCAAGGAGGTTAATTTCCAATTTTAACCAATTTGCGCCACGCACCTCCTTATACGGGAATCAATTAATTTATATCAAAAATAGTACTAAGGACTTACACAGAGGACGGAAATGATTTGAAGAGAATAACACTAACACATATATACTACACAGATTCTTCTAAGGACCAGATAAACAGAGGATGCTGACAATTTAGGAAGTTACTAGAGTTTTTATGGGATTTTGATAGGATTGGGACAGAATGCAAGGTAACAGAGCGAGGTATGCAGCTTTTAGGTACTGGGGAGGGTGATACCTACAAAATGCACTTGAGTTGGGTAGTTTGGACAGCAAACCGGGTCTCTGGACAGCGGCTGGGCTCTCCTTTATGGTAACAGCTGGCCAACAGAGGTCTGGTCCATGTGGACAGCGGGATGCATCAGCTGGGCAAAGGGGTCTAATTGCTGGATTCTCCCCAAGGGATCAGCAGCCTTTCCTCCTTTCTCCCTGAATTATTGGGATGGATATGGTTCTAGATAGGTGGTTCTAGATAGGTGGTTCTAGATAGGTGGTTCTAGATAGGGGGTTCTGCCTGGATCTGGTTCTGGAGTCTTGCAGGGTGAATTTTAAATGTTGAATCTCCCTATGCCTCCCTGCCTAGCTCTTATACAGGCAGAGGGACATCAAAGAATTTAAAATGTGGGCGGAAATAATCCAGACATACCTCTTGACTTAGGATAGGTCAGGCTAATTCCTGTCGCCACCTCCCTCTGAGCTGATTGGACTGAAGGAAGTGACCTCCCCTTAAGTGTGTGCATTTTATGACTCCTTGATCCCACAGGCCTAATTTTTCACAAAAAGGAGTTATGGAATACAACTTTATATTTGCAATCATCACCATTATACAAATCAGATAGGCAGATCCCATATTTCACAAGGACTATGCCAGTTCAAACGCCCAGTCTGTGCGATGCTGCTTCGCCCTCCAGGCACCATTTCACAGTTTTTCACGAGAAACATTTTACCTAAAAGCCTACAAATGGCTACACATAAGCATAACAGTCTCTCGCATATTTTCTCCAAATTTAATATCTGTGCCATTTATGCTTTCCCCAGAAATTTTTTTTTATTGCCATTCATGTCCACCACATGCCACGAAGACACAGTCTTAATTTGCTTGTCCAAAATTTACATTATAACTGTCATAATCTCACATTACTGCTTATTCAGATTATTGAAATAAATGTCTTAATGTAAAAAGTTCTTTCAGGTCTATGGATGGCATTTGTCACTGTATGGGCGGCCCTTCAAATCTCCACCGCCAGCCTGCCCCTCTTTGTCAGTTTGACCAAAAGGGTTACCGTAGCACCCTTTGATCCCAGGCAGTTGAAGCTGAGGAGAGTTGTCGAAGAAATTCACGCTTCTTTGTGAAAGTGCTAGTTCCCCTTAGTCCATTGTCCCTTGCTGGGGAAATGCCAGCCAGTCTGACGAGATCGCAAATTTCTACACCTTGGCCCTTTCATATTTGTACAGGGGCTTCCTTTCCCATGGGGGCTGGTCTCTGAAGTGCCTGCCTTGCAAAACTGGTTCTGCTGCTTTCAAAACAATGTTGTTCTTTTTCTCTCTTTCTTCGCAGAACGCCAGTCTTTTGTAAATAAATATAATATACATTTAAACCAAACCCCATCCCTACGCATATAATACTGTTCCTGTGCGAGTAATGGTGTTATTTCACATTTAGCTTTCAAAAGAGCAGTTTTCTTGCTTTTGGAAAAACGGATTTACACAAAGTTCTTTTTCTACATGTTGATTTCACAAGATGCAGTTTTCCTCGCATTTACTTTCTGAAGGCTTTTTATAGCTCAGGTCAGTTTCTGTACACAGGGTAATTGACTTATAGCAAGAGAGCAAGAGTTCTCTTTTGAAGTACTTTGTGTGGGATAATTTGTTTCCAAAGTGAATGTTAGCAGTGCGGACTGAAATGAAATTGGTCTTCAAAGCCCTTATTTGACAAAACAATGCCATTCTGGGAGGGATGGCCCTCATTTGACGATGTTCAACATGAAATAGATGGACAGGGCTGTGTTTTACTGGAACAAAACTGTGTGATGTTTAAAGATGAAAGTAGCACCAGTGCAAGGTCATTTTAAATAAAGGACATTTTCTTGTGCAGTTTTGAATTTTGGGGATGACAGACCAGCAGCGCAGAGCCATTCTGCCTTTAAAATACTTTATTTTGGGTTCACATGAAGAAAACAAACTGCAGCCATTCTTTGGGGTGGCTAAGTTCAATCTCGCCCCATATGTGCTTGGCAGACAAAAGCACAGCCGTTATTTTTGTAACTGCTAAAATGCAGTTTTGTGATGCAGGGTATTTCTGTTGGGGCTGGTAAATATATCCCACAATGTGATGCCACTTCCTGTTTTGTCAAGCGGTGAAAAGTCGTGTTGCATCGCTTCCCGTGATGTCACTTCAAGGTTGGGTAAAATGACATCCCTTCCGCTACAAGGGCCCTGTGATGTCATTTCCGCTACCCCTGGCATTTTGGTGAAATGACGTCCCTGTTAATTATTTATGAAAATCATGTTGTAGAGTACTTCAGGCTTCTGGTTGGGCACCGGGATGGCCACTGTTGCGGAGAAGCCGCGGGTCTAGAGGGGCAGACGTTGCAACCTGGAGCAGAACCAAAAAGAGAGCTGTGCTCAGTGTAATCTGACTACACCGAAGGAAAACATCACCAGCTCTGGAACTTTGAATCTTTTTTGTTTCATTAAATAGACTGTTTGATACAGGAATCCTGTCACTTTAGCAGTCCATTAAATAAAACAAAAGGGATTCTATTAACTCTGAAATAGCACAGTGGCAGGGAAGCTGACTTGATGCCGGCAGGACTGGGGGTCGAATCTTGCTGTAAGTGAGCCCCGGCTCCTAGAGTTTTGGGAGACTGGTCGGGCTCGGCCCGGCCAACTTAACGCCCTGCGCTCCCCTATAATTGGGGGGTGGAGGGGAGGCTCAGCGGGCCTTGACACTGGCACGTGATTTATGATTGACATGTTTTTCAATTGCATTTTCTGATTGGCCACACAAAAAAAAAAACGCTCTTCAACTTCTTTCTTAGGCCAGGGGCTGTATTACAGAAAATGTGCTCGTGCAATTTTGCATGGTATTAGCACTAGGGGAAAAAACAGCATTCTTTCATTGCATTTTTGCATCAAGGCAAACTTTGCTGTAGTGCTAATACCATTGCATATTAGCACAAGGGAAAATACTGCAGGGATGCAAACGTGCGTTAAAATAATGTTTTGCACCAGTGCAGTTTTTACCTTTGTGCCAATACCATGAAAAATTGCATGAGCACAGTTTCTGTTAAACATACTTTAATAACGATACATACTTAAGAAATGGTAATTTAAAAAGGAGAACAGGACCCTGCTGAACACATTGGCAAAAACTGCCCTTTATTTCCATCCGCATGCCACAGTGCTGTTTAATGGTCTTCCACAAGCAGCATCGACACATACTCTTTATAGAGAACGAGGTTTTTGTCGGGGTCCACAGCAGCGGACAT
The DNA here is from genome assembly GCF_040938575.1 of Ambystoma mexicanum. Taxonomy (NCBI): domain Eukaryota; kingdom Metazoa; phylum Chordata; class Amphibia; order Caudata; family Ambystomatidae; genus Ambystoma; species Ambystoma mexicanum. The sequence goes on from NC_090928.1 coordinate 430,639,903, forward strand.
CATCTCTTCCATCTCATCCTGGGTGAAAGGCTCCCCTGCAACAAGGGAGAAAGGTCGATCATCGTCTGGCTGCAAAATTCCTCTTAAGAACACAATCTTCCTTACATGGCATATGTTCAGCAGCAACACATTGCATCATCATCACTGTCTGGGCACGGTGGACACAATGTTCATTTTTGTATGATATTGTCAAGTATCAACCTGGATGTTCGTTACAAAAAAAGGATGCCAAATGATACAAAGGCATCAACATTCCTTATAAAATCAAGTCATCGACATCCACGTGCTGCTACAATCAGCATTGACATTCCATATTTCCTTTGCATGTGACATAAATTCATGTGCATTCCTATTGCTATTAACAAATGCTGCAGCACTTCTAAGCAGGAGGAATCTTTCATGAAGCCCTGTATATAAACCATTTATATATATATTCAGTGAAAAAAACTTTGTTAAAGGGACGTTATGGTTAAGTTGCGCTACTAAAAACCTATGAAATTCAGTGAAAAAAACTTTGTTAAAGGGACATTATGGTTAAGTTGTGCTACTAAAAACCTATGAAATTCAGTGAAAAAACTTTGTTAAAGGGACGTTATGGTTCCAAGTAAAACCGAAAAACCCTTGAAATTCGCCAGTTATGGTAAGCTAAGCAACCATAACTCGCGCCACCACCGTGCTCTGCTAAGACTAACACCCAGGACATCAAAGATGACATCACAAATGTCATTGATGACATCATTGATGACATCACATGTGCATTTACCTTTCATGAAAAGTCTGTACAAGGGTTTCTTATTGTAATGTTAATTTTAAAAAAGTGTCAATGATCATTGGAATAAATATCAAGGGCTATTTAGTCCATCCAGTATACTAAGGTGCTCATGTAGAAACATAGGCATTGTGTGCAGCATGCTTGATGGAGGTGCAATATTCATAAGGTTGCCATGTTGAATAGAGAAATGATAACTGTTTTCTTATTAGACTTTTGCATACTGTGAAACATGTGATAAGTAGATAAAACACAAAGAGACAACACCACATACAAATATGAGTATATACAAGGAAATTGAAGTAGTAGCAAAAAGTGTTCATAACCTAACTGATTACCTTTATGCAGAGAAATGATTGCTCTGTTTCAAAGCTGCTACTTACCCTATATATATATCACATGATGTGCCTGGTCTCTAAGGAAAGTAGTGTGAATACAAGATATAAAAATATGAGCATATACAGGGAAAGTACAGTAATAAAAAAACAACAGAACTATCAGAAAGTGCCGACAACTCTACTGATTATTTTAATGCACAGAAAGGATTGCTGTCTTTCCAGCTTGTGTCTTCCCCTATGTATATGTTTCATATGATATGACTGGATCCTAAGGGAATTGTAAGAACATACTTGAAGGATAAGTCTACAAATATACTACCATTTCCACTTTTAATTCCTGACTGTTACTGAAGAAAACCATGTGGCCTAGATATGTCAGTAAAGGAAAAAAGGCGGAACCAGACATGTGATGTCATCAGTGATGTCATCAATGACATTTGTGATGTCATCTTTGATGTCCTGGGTGTTAGTCTTAGCAGAGCACGGTGGTGGCGCGAGTTATGGTTGCTTAGCTTACCATAACTGGCGAATTTCAAGGGTTTTTCGGTTTTACTTGGAACCATAACGTCCCTTTAACAAAGTTTTTTCACGGAATTTCATAGGTTTTTAGTAGCAAAACTTAACAATAATGACTTTGACTTTATATACATGTCATATGGAACTGACTAGATCTCTTCTTATGAACTTGATGTCCGCGAAATGATTTAATGTTCGCGGACATGTTCGGAGAACAGTACCACTACCTAAAAACTTGGGGGGGGGGGGGTATGTTTTATCGTTATATCATAATATAAGAACATTTAACAAATTCAAAAAGCAGCACACAAACACATTATATATAGTAATACTTAAGAAATGTAACCCATATATGTAACACACTAACCATTCCTTTAAATACAATATGTTCTGAAATGGAATATACCACAAGAACATAAATTGGCTTCCAACATAATTACCTCACAGACACAACAGAACTGAGAACAAAACCAGACCCACTGAATACATAGGACTTATCTTACCAGAAATAGTAAGTGTACTTCATGTTACTCATATATTTATAAACTTTCTGTATTAGATTAAAAAATATATTGGGGCCAATTCATAGAATTCGGCGCACAAGTGGCGCACGCGGCTGGCGCACAGGGTGCGCGTGCGGTAGTCTGCGCCAGCCGCGTGCGCCGAAACACATTCAGGCGCACAGCGTATTCATGGATTCCAACATCCACGACCAGCCGTGGCGCAGAGTGGCGCAGCGACCCTGCAGCAGCGTCAGTTACGCCCCCACGAACGCCCCTTGCGCAGGGAAAAGCCATCAAAATCCCCAATCCAGCGCAAAGGGCAGCAGCAAACGCAGAGCGGGGAGCGTGTATTTCAGGGGTGTGCGGGTGTCCCCACACGCGATAGGCCTGGGTACGTGTATTACAGGGGTGCGCGAGAAAATCTACACGCGATTGGGCTGGGTACGTGGATTTCAGGGGTGCGCGAGAAAATCTACACGCGATTGGCCTGGGTACGTGTATTACAGGGGTGCGCGAGAAAATCTACACGCGATTGGGCTGGGTACGTGGATTTCAGGGGTGCGCGAGAAAATCTACACGCGATTGGGCTGGGTACGTGGATTTCAGGGGTGCGCGAGAAATTCTACACGCGATTGACCTGGGTACGTGGATTTCAGGGGTGCGCGAGAAAATCTACACGCGATTGGGCTGGGTACGTGGATTTCAGGGGTGCGCGAGAAATTCTACACGCGATTGGGCTGGGTACGTGGATTTCAGGGGTGCGCGAGAAATTCTACACGCGATTAGCCTGGGTACGTGGATTTGGTGCGCGAGAAAATCTACACGCGATAGGGCTGGGTACGTGGATTTCAGGGGTGCGCGAGAAATTCTACACGCGATTGGCCTGGGTACGTGTATTACAGGGGTGCACGAGAAATCCTACACGCGATTGGGCCTGTGCGAGTGGGGCATTGTATTACGTGGGTGTGCGGGAAGTTGAAGAGGTGAATTGCCAGCGTGGGTCCTCCCAGGTCTCCCCTCTACCCCCTCCACGACCTCTGCAGGCAGCCCACACCACAGGGGACTACCCTGCACCCCTGGTCATGTCCCACAGGCAGCCCATCCACCATGGGCATGCCCCCCAGCCAAGCCACATGTCCCCTTGCACCCCCACCCCCCAGCACCGTGGGGCACCTGCCAGCAGGCCCCCAACCATGTCCCACTCATGTCCCCTTGCACCCCCACCCCCCAGTCACCAGGGGCACCTGCCAGCAGGCCCCCAACCATGTCCCACTCATGTCCCCTTGCACCCCCACCCCCCAGCACTGTGGGGCACCTGCCAGCAGGCCCCCAACCATGTCCCACTCATGTCCCCTTGCACCCCCACCCCCCAGCACTGTGGGGCACCTGCCAGCAGGCCCCCAACCATGTCCCCTTGCACCCCCCCCAGCAGGCCCCCACTCATGTCCCCCTGCACCCCCACCCCCCAGCACTGTGGGGCACCTGCCAGCAGGCCCCCAACCATGTCCCCTTGCACCCCCACCCCCCAGCAGGCCCCCACTCATGTCCCCCTGCACCCCCACCCCCCAGCACTGTGGGGCACCTGCCACCAGGCCCCCACCCATGTCTCCCACCACCCCCACTCCCCCAGTCACCAGGGGCAGCCTCCACAAGGCCGCCACCCATGTCTCCCACCACCCCCACCCCCCAGTCACCAGGGGCAGCCTCCACCAGGCCCCCACCCATGTCTCCCACCACCCCCACCCCCACCCCCCAGTCACCAGGGGCAGCCTCCACCAGGCCCCCACCCATGTCTCCCACCACCCCCACCCCTCCAGTCACCAGGGGCAGCCTCCACAAGGCCCCCACCCATGTCTCCCACCACCCCCACACCCCCAGTCACCAGGGGCAGCCTCCACAAGGCCCCCACCCATGTCTCCCACCACCCCCACACCCCCAGTCACCAGGGGCAGCCTCCACAAGGCCGCCACCCATGTCTCCCACCACCCCCACCCCCCAGTCACCAGGGGCAGCCTCCACCAGGCCCCCACCCATGTCTCCCACCACCCCCACTCCCCAGTCACCAGGGGCAGCCTCCACAAGGCCCCCACCCATGTCTCCCACCACCCCCACCCCTCCAGTCACCAGGGGCAGCCTCCACCAGGCCCCCACCCATGTCTCCCACCACCCCCACCCCTCCAGTCACCAGGGGCAGCCTCCACCAGGCCCCCACCCATGTCTCACACCACCCCCACCCCTCCAGTCACCAGGGGCAGCCTCCACCAGGCCCCCACCCATGTCTCCCACCACCCCCACCCCTCCAGTCACCAGGGGCAGCCTCCACCAGGCCCCCACCCATGTCTCCCACCACCCCCACCCCTCCAGTCACCAGGGGCAGCCTCCACAAGGCCCCCCACCATGTCTCCCACCACCCCCACCCCCAGCAGGCCCCCACTCATGTCCCCTTGCACCCCCACCCCCCAGCAGGCCCCCACTCATGTCCCCCTGCACCCCCACCCCCCAGCACTGTGGGGCACCTGCCACCAGGCCCCCACCCATGTCTCCCACCACCCCCACTCCCCCAGTCACCAGGGGCAGCCTCCACAAGGCCGCCACCCATGTCTCCCACCACCCCCACTCCCCAGTCACCAGGGGCAGCCTCCACAAGGCCCCCACCCATGTCTCCCACCACCCCCACCCCTCCAGTCACCAGGGGCAGCCTCCACCAGGCCCCCACCCATGTCTACCACCACCCCCACCCCTCCAGTCACCAGGGGCAGCCTCCACAAGGCCCCCACCCATGTCTCCCACCACCCCCACCCCCCAGTCACCAGGGGCAGCCTCCACCAGGCCCCCACCCATGTCTCCCACCACCCCCACGCCTCCAGTCACCAGGGGCAGCCTCCACAAGGCCCCCACCCATGTCTCCCACCACCCCCACCCCTCCAGTCACCAGGGGCAGCCTCCACAAGGCCCCCACCCATGTCTCCCACCACCCCCACCCCTCCAGTCACCAGGGGCAGCCTCCACAAGGCCCCCACCCATGTCTCCCACCACCCCCACCCCCCAGTCACCAGGGGCAGCCTCCACCAGGCCCCCACCCATGTCTCCCACCACCCCCACCCCTCCAGTCACCAGGGGCAGCCTCCACCAGGCCCCCACCCATGTCTCCCACCACCCCCACTCCCCCAGTCACCAGGGGCAGCCTCCACAAGGCCGCCACCCATGTCTCCCACCACCCCCACTCCCCCAGTCACCAGGGGCAGCCTCCACAAGGCCCCCACCCATGTCTCCCACCACCCCCACCCCCCAGTCACCAGGGGCAGCCTCCACAAGGCCCCCACCCATGTCTCCCACCACCCCCACCCCCCGTCACCAGGGGCAGCCTCCACAAGGCCCCCAACCATGTCTCCCAGCACCCCCACCCCTCCAGTCACCAGGGGCAGCCTCCACCAGGCCCCCACCCATGTCTCCCACCACCCCCACCCCTCCAGTCACCAGGGGCAGCCTCCACAAGGCCCCCACCCATGTCTCCCACCACCCCCACCCCCCAGCACTGTGGGGCACCTGCCAGCAGGCCCCCAACCATGTCTCCCACCACCCCCACCCCTCCAGTCACCAGGGGCAGCCTCCACAAGGCCCCCCACCATGTCTCCCACCACCCCCACCCCCAGCAGGCCCCCACTCATGTCCCCTTGCACCCCCACCCCCCAGCACTGTGGGGCACCTGCCAGCAGGCCCCCAACCATGTCCCCCTGCCCCCAGGTCCTGACGAAACGCAATCATGGCAGTAATGGGCAGCATACCCAGCACAAACACCCAGCCAAGGATTGCATCCACCCACATAGTAGATGCAATTACATGATACAACCCCAATGGCAAGTATGTAAATGAACACATGTCCCTCACACACACATACACAATGGGTGCAAGTGAATGTCAAAACCCATATCATGACATGCATGAAACCAATGAGAAAATACCACAAATGTAAGTAATAAATAGATGTATTAAAGATGAAAATGAAGTAAAGAAATAAAACACACAACAATGGGGATGACAAAACAAATGGTCCATGTCCGAGAACTAATAGAAAAAATCAAAAAACAAAAAGGAATCCAAAAACTAATGTAGTCCAAAGCAAAATAATGGGGGGAAAAATAAGGAAAAACCATTGCCTCATGGTGAACACAAATATAAATCCAACAAATGTTTTCCAAACATCAAACTATGTACAAGAACATCCCAGGGTCCATGAGCCCAACACCATAAATTAAACCTACTACTACTAACTAATAATAAAAATATATACAGAAAAGTGGCCATTGTCCGAGCGGTCCAAAAAAAAGTTAAAAAATAAAGGAAACCTAACACTAACTAACTAAAGAACTATATACAATGGCAGCGGGCAAGTCCTGCGGCTCACTCTGTGATGTTGCCGGCCAGGGCATCCTCGAACTCCATGTCGATGTCCCGGAGGCGGGACTCTGTCCTGGCCCCGAGGTCTCGCAGGGACAACCCCGTGTCCACCTCAAACTCCCTGCGAGCTTCCTCGAGGCACTCAGCCCGCCTCAACGCCCGACGCATGGAGAACTCCGCCCTGACCATGGTGAGCCGCTCCTCTTCCGCCCGCTGCTGCTCCGCACCTATCCGCTGGACCAACTGCTCCCACACGGAAGACACTGCCATCCCAGGGTTCTCCTGCCCTCCGGCCGATGCCTGCCCCTCTGATCTTGATGGCCCCGAGCCATGATGCCTCCCACGTCGAGCCTGCTGCTGCCTCCGACGCCACTGCCTCTGCCAGCACGACGGCATCCAGGCTGATGGAATCCACCGATGCCGTTGTGCACGTGCCCTGCCAGATGATGCCGGCACATCCTCCATCTGCAGGGGGACAGTTTCTGGTGTGTCCACCCCTGCTGGACCTTCGACTCCCGACTGTGGCAGGGATGGGGTCCCCACCGAGCTGGCTGCGTTGGTCGGGGCAGGTCCACAGGGGGCCCTGGTGGCATCTGGGCCGGAAGACGGCATGGAGCACGACTGGCGCATAGCCACCACAGAGGAGGAGAGGGTCGCCAGAAGGCCACACACATGTAGGAAACCCCCGACCATGGCGGCTCCCAAATGGTTCACGTACGCACGGTGCTCTTCGTGATGATGTGCATGCTCCTCCCGGGAAGCATGCACCTCATCACGAATGCCAGCCGTGCGCAACGCCACACCAATCAGGACCCTCTCCACACGGCCAGGGGTCCCCTCGTCCGCAGGTAGAGGAGTGTCAGATGACATGGACATCTCCCTTACCTGCGGACGGGCCTGGGATGGGGCATCCCTGCTGGTGCATGGTGGTGCAGTCACAGTGTCAGGGACAGTGACATGCACAGGCACCTCCACGGCGACCTGTGCTGCCTCCTGCCCCTGGCCCTGGACTGCACCACTTGCACCAGCGGGGATGCCCCCACCAGGCCCCATGTGTGGCTCAGTAGCGACCTCCTCCCCCTCTGTGGAAACCACCAACCTGGATGTCTCCACGCCGTCTTCTGCCGGTGCAAGCCCCTGTGGGGGCTCACCCACCCCTTCCGCTGCAGCCGTGGTGGCATCCCCGCCGCTCTGCTCCACAGCGCCTTCTCCGCCCTCTTCTTCACTTGCCACTGTGTAGAGGGAGACATAGAACACAAGCATCAGGGTACTGTACAATGGTCCCCTAGACAGGAAGCAATAGCAGATGAGTGGCACTGTCATACATCACTTCCATCATGTCCCTCCACAACACATGGGTCAGTGCAGGCAAAACACATACAGTAACAGGCATGGCGCATGCCATGGACATTGGCATACATGACCAGGGGACTCATGATTCATACAATGTTGGTTTTAAACTCACATGCATCATGGGTCTTGCCATCACATGCACACACCTCACCGTAGTTCCATCCATCTGGCCTCGTACACCACAGACGCAGTGGATACAAGGATGACTAGGCTGCATCAGTGAATCTGAACATTGTCACAGACATGTGTCATGCATCCATGGCAGTTACAAGTCACAGACACGCAGGTCAGACACACACACATGGACACCATACGTGTACATGGGACCAGCACCCATCCCTCACCCCCACCCATGTCCAGGAACAGAGACTGCCATGCTTCCATGTGTCCATTCCGCACAGAGCCCCCCATGTTGCAATAGAACACATGCACCAACCATGTGGTTCACACATCACTGTACTCACATGCCTGACCATGATGTCCCTGCACACACACATACGTACATGGCCTATGTCACACATACAGGCAGGTATCAGACAACCAGCACACTGCAACATGCCCTGTCTCACACAGTAATGCTTGGCCACTTACCGGCCAACTCCAGATCGGTCTGCCTCCGAAGGATCTGGGCGTGGAGCACTGGGTCTACGCGTTCCAGGACCCTCATCTGGATGTCACTCAGGCGTGCCCGGCCCCCCTCCGCGAGGCGCCGGGCCTTATTGAGGGTCCTGGACCTCAAGTCCTCCCAGCGCTTCTTGATGTGCTTGATGTCGCGGGTTGCCACCCCCTCCGCGTTAATGGCAACCACTACATCGTCCCAGATCCTCTCCCGTCCTTCCTTGTTGGCGCGTGGTCTTCCGAAGAGGGCATCATAATGCCCCAGGACATGCTCCACCAGGACACCAACTTCCTTCTCACTGAAGCTGGTGGCCCTCTGCCTCTCTGGCTGGGGGTCGCCACTGGTCTCAGATGGTGCTTGCCCCGACATGGCGACCCCCGAGGCAGGCGTGGGTGGGCAACTGGGTCCTGGGGCTGGGCTGTGGAGCGATGGTATCCCAGTCGGGAGTCTACTGTTCCAGCAGGGGTCGACACAGCAACTGGACCCCTGCAGATGGCTGATGTGCAGGCAGCAAATGGCAGGGCACGGTGGCAGCAGGCAGGCAGGCAGCAGCAGCAGATGGCACGTGGGAGGCTGCTCGGGGCACTGGGGGGCAGTGATTCGGCCTTCAGGGCAGGAGCGTGGTCTTCCGTGTGTATTCGCGTGGCCAGCTTGATACGGAGTGATTTGGCACGTGAAAAATCTGCACGTCAGCGTGTAATTCGAGGAAAGGCCCTTAGCGCGTAAGCGCGTCTGCACGCATACGCATTTTCATTGGACCAAAGGCCCTCAGCGCGTGAGCGCGTCTGTGACGTGTCGTGCGAGGGTGTATCCCTCATTGCACGTGATGACAGAACACACGTGGATTTCAACCAATCGCGTGTGAAAGTTCACGGCACCCCGGAACACACGTACCCAGGCCAATCGCGTGTAGATTTTCTCGCGCACCCCTGTAATACACGTACCCAGGCCAATCGCGTGTGGAACTACCCACGCACCCGGAAACACACGTACCCAGGCTAATCGCGCGTGTAATGCGCGTAATCGCGCGTGAAAAACTGCACGTCCGCATGTGACGTGACGCGCGCGTGCGTTTCCCTCAGCACGGGTTAAAGGTGAGCGGGCCCAGCAATTCGCTGTACGTGCCTTCCGTGGAGACCGACGTGTGTTGCTGCTTCCAGTTGTTTCGCGCGCCATCTACTTCACAGCTCTCAAGGACGTATCTCTTCTTTTGGCGGGGGTATTGGCTACGCGTGTTTTTCTGCATCGCGCTAGTCAGACGGTGAGTCGCAAACGCTCCTTTTCCCCACTGCGGGTGCCCCTGTGTATTGCACCCATTTTCGATGTCAACGTAGCCTGCGTGTCCCACGCGTACGCGTTATTCGTGTTACTGGGTGCCACCGCGTACTGCGGGAGGTTAAATCCACGCACGTAGGCTGCAGGGTTGCGTGCACGGTTTTACTGCAGTTTTGGGGTGCCTGAGCGTTGCGTGACCCGTCACCACATCACCGGGGTCACATACAGCCTTGCAGGTGCAGGGGGGCTGTTAACATCTTGCTTCCCACCCCCTTCACCCCAATTGCCCAGGTCAATTGTGCTGTACACCTCCCATTGGCACCACTCCATCTGTGCCAGCACTATTACATCTGTGCCATGGTTGGGAGGCCACCAAAGGTGAGGGGCGCCTCAGCTGGGCGTACTCCTCGTGGCGGGCGTGGTCGGGGACGTGGCCGTGGTGACCATGGAGTAGGGGGACTCCAGGGTGTCCAGGGCAGCCACAGAGGGGGAAGAGGCAGGGGTGCGCCACTTGAGCACAATGTTGTGCCATGTGTTGGTGCAGCCATGCCACCACCCCCTGTGGTTCCGGGGGATGCAGCTCCTGCATCTGGCACTGGCACCGGTATGACCCGGCAGTCCGTTCCATAGACTGCCACGGGCCCAAGGGTAGCGGTAGCTGCAGGTGCAGCTGTGGACACCGCCACCCAGGCTCAGGGTCTGCCAGCGCAGGCTGCGTTGGCACTTGAAGAGCCCTTGGTAGATCTCCAACAGGCCAGGGGGGAAACCATAGGGGCACGCCGGGCTGCTCAGACCAAGACACGTGTCCCTGGGGCAGTCATGTCATCTGCTGCCCCGAACAGCCGGGTGTTGGCAAGTGCAGGGGCAGATGCACCCAACAGCACCCCGGTTGTGAGTCTGCCAACCAGGACCGTTGCGGTCAATGACCCTGCCACAGCTGATGTTGCTGCGCAGGGTCCATTAGTGGGCACCCAGCTGCCACTGACACAAGTCAGGCCTTTGGTCATCCCTCCACCTGCCACTCCCTCGGCTCAATCCACCGAACCCACTGGCCATACTGGTCAGGGCGGCATTAGCCAGCCAGGGTCTGCGCCACAGTCCAAGAGGAGGAAGGTTGCACCTGCAGCACAGGCTGGGACCCCACACACAGCCACGACCTCCTGCACGTCGAGGAAGAAGCCTTTCTGTAAGCAGGAACTGGACTTCCTTGTGGACTACGTGCGGGGACACAGCTGTGACATGCTAGTGGGTGCCAATAGTCAGACTACGGCTGCCCAACGTGACACCCACTGGAAGCATGTTGCGGAACATGTCAGTTCATTCGGCCATGAGGTGCGCACGGCGCAGGAGTGCAAAAAGCGCTGGAATGACATCAAGCGCAGCACTAAGGCTAAGCGTGCCTCAAATTACAACTTGACTCTGGTGACTGGCGGTGGGCCTGCACCAGAGGAGGAAGAACTCACTCCGCATGAGGCTCTCGTTGCGGAGTTCATACCACCAGAATTGGTCGAAGGTGTGGGAGAGATGCTGGACTTTGATGCCCAGTCCAGTGAGTGTTGATGCGTAGTTGTTGAGGACGTGTGTGTTTCACTTGTGGGATGTGTTGTGCATGATTGCTGCTACATGTGACGTGTACATGGTTCTGATGTGTAAGTAATGCAATGCTACCGTCATGCATGTCTCCTCTGCCTGCATGCGGGACTCCATGTGGGCATGCTCCCTTGCCCCTTCTCCGCCACTCTGCACCCCAGTTCCACCTTTGCACTGGTCTGCTACATTCTTGCCAATGTGTAGTTTCTTGTTCATGTGTCCTGTGTAGATGCTAACTTCCAGCTTAGAAACTGCCAGACATATGCCATGTGGTACAGACTTAGTACTCGATGCAGGGTATCCCACTTGTACTGTGCATGGGTCAGATGTCCCGCAGGGACATGAGTGCCCATTCATGCTCCATGTGCATTGCACGCATGCCCCTATGTGTCCTTGACTGGATGATCACTGTAATATGAGTCCTTGGTTACATACATTGCCTGCCATATTATCGGCCTCCCCATGTCAACTGTGGCTCAGTCCTGCGTTGCACACATGTTTAGGCTCTGACAATCTGTGTGGCTCACAGGCCTCAGCCTGTTCAATGGCCAATGACTCTGTCCAACTCTTGTCGTGTCTTCTTCACACGTGGCTGGCCTCCGGATCTTCCATCATGTGTCCTGCCCACTGTCCCAGCATCATTTGCAGTGTTGTAATTTGAATCACATTAAGCTGTTGATGCCAGTCAACACTGCTTGTCAATACACAGGTGTATGGTCAGCCTTTTGATACCATGCTAGGCATCCCTGCTTTGGTACTGGGGTGGAGGGGTGCTTGGCTGCTAGACATGGTACACATTGAATACACAATGCACGTGATGTCTGAATTTGACATTGCACTGCCTTCACATTTCCTGGCACACACCATGGAGTGCTTGTATATGTAGGTAGTGAGTGGCGTACACATTTTCAGCACTGCATAGACCCACTTCCATGCAAACTGCCACCTTTCAACAGGTCTGATCACAGTAGCTATTCAAAGTAGACCCAGCATGCATGCCAGGTCATATGTTGTGTGTCACATGTCTGCCGGATGAATTTGCTGTCGGTGTGTGTGTGTGTTGTGTGCTTCTGACATGTGTAGTGACCTTTTCCTCTCTATTTTTCAGGTGATGACGCAATGGATGCAGAGGATGGTGTTGTCATGCCAGACACAGGGTTGGTAAGACCACATCAACCCGGCACTAGTGGGGGTCGTGGGGTGGTAGGCCACGAAAACCCCCAAGTGCTGCAGTCCATCCTGTCTCTGGCTGCCTATGAGTCCAGCCGTGATGACGACTCTGACGTCCATGTTGAGTTGGATGAGCATCAAGTCCATGTGTCAGGGGTGAGTGATTCTGATGTGGACACTCCTCTGTCTGCGACACCTGCACTGAGGGATCAGACAGTCTTGGTTCCTCCGCCCGTGGTGGATCGGGACGCAGGGTCACCCTCCACACCAGTCACTGATGTGCCTGGGACATCACGTCGACGGGGGCATGTAGTCGTGCAGCCGCAGGCGGTGCCAACACAGCAAGGACCTCCGGTCCTTGGGTCCCGCAGGGGGTCAAGCCCGGCAACGCGGTCGCCGCGCGCAACCGCTGTATACTGAGTGGGAGCAAGACATGACGGCCAATTCTGAACGGCAGGGGGCAGCAATGGAGAACATCGCTGACAGCATGGAGCGTGTGGCCCGATCTGTGCTCCCCCCTGCTAGGCAGGTGCTTCTCCAGCAGCAGGCGGCACGGTCCACGGCCCGCTCGCTCAGGCTGGGCATGGCGGCCTCAGACAGGGCACGCCAGGCTGAAATGTCGTCTCTGCGTCAAGCAATTGCTGCTCACGCAGAGGCGCACATGGATGCCCTGAGGGAGGAGTATGCCTCCCTCAGATCCACTCTGGGTGTCCTTATGATGTCCCAGAGGCAGCAGGCAGAGGAGAGGTTTGCACAGCTTGAGCGCACCATCTCGGCTGAGCTACAGGCTTGCCGGGAGGTGCAGCGGTTGTCCAGCCAGGCCTTGCAGGAGGAACTCCGTGTTACACGTGCTACCTTGCAAGAGGAAGCACGTGTATCACGTGAGGTTCTGCATGCAGACCTATGTAACATCGCCACACAGAACCAGGCTCACCTGTCCGGCAGACTTGCTGCCGACGAGGGGCAAGCTGCGGCTAGGCGTGGCCAGGCTACTGTGCCACGTCCTCCTTTCCGGGATGAGCCAGACTCGGACGACCATCTATCTCCCACATAGGACGTGCTGTGCAGGCGTTGAGCCCATGGAGGTATTTTTTTTTGGCTCAGCATCATCGCATGTGGATGTTGAGCAGCACCCTGTACCTCCCCCCTCCTGGGTGCCTCCCCTCCCCCCCGGGTCATATGTGGCCATTTTTGATTTTTCGTTTAGTTTAGTTAGTTAAGTTTCTGTTTGATAGTTAGTTTAAATAGGTAATGTAGGTTTTCCATAGTTAGTGTAATTAGTTAATAGTTGAGTTAGTTTAAAATTTGTAGTCTATTGTGCTTTCATGTGACAGTGCGGTGCCTTGTGGTTTTTGAAGGCATCCACTGTCTGTTCCAGCTGGGCCCTTCATGGTTGTCTTGTGTATGTGTTTGCTGCTTGGGTTCCTTGACTCACATATGCCACTCCTGCCTCCCTTATCCATGGGCTCGCAAGGATGGTTCGGTGTTACAGAATTTTACACAAGGGCTTTGGACTGTCATATCTGTGGCATGTCTGGTGCTTTGTGACTTGTGTTGACACCCCTAGTGGGGATGATTTAGGTGTAATTGTCCACTGTTCAGCTTTTGTTAGATGGGGTGTGTCATGATTAATGTGGACATTGATTGCTATGCATTGTGTATTATGTCTCATTTCTTTCCTGTACACGTGCCTGTTGCAATTCATGCTGTAGATAGTGTTCCACACTTTGGAAGTCAAAGACGGACTGATGGTGTGATTTGTGATGTGACTCTCTGACATGGTCAAGTAATGAGATGCCTGATGAGACACACACAGATCACTTTGATGCATTAATCATTTGTTTCATGCACTTTCTGCAGGGGGATGAGGCACCAGAGCACCTTTGCCAGCAGACATGGCCCATTGGACGACGGATTTCCTGACCCGTTTGTTGGTGCCCACATGCACATGTGTGCACGAGCAGAGCCACAGTGATTGCAGACCCACATCCTAGAACTGCTGACATGTTCCAAGGAACTCCAGGCAAGGTGAGCATCACAGGGGGGCCACGACACAGCAAAGCTTGCACCAGGCGAGTTGCACATGCAGGCTTAGTCACAGCACTGAGGGTGAGCTTAGACGAATATTGGTGTTGAAACACACAATGCAGCTCAGATGTGTTTGTGGACTGATGGCTGTTGATAGTAGGGTTGTCTGGGACACATGCAGGGGCAGTGGCACATACCCTGCAGTACACCAAGGTTCATTGAGGCACTTGTATCAACCATGTAGCCTTCCAAGACATGGAAAGGGGCAGCTCACAGGGACATACAGCAAGGGACATACTTGGGTGCAGTGCATGTCTATTCCACGTACTTCATGATAAATGCTCTGCCAACTTTGTTTTGGTCATGGTGGTACGCAACTTGCTCTGTAGTCATGGCTTGCCATATGGGTCTGTCTGCTTACCCAGGGAACATTGCATGTTGTGTGAATTGTGACACATTGGTGTTCCATTTGCCACGCACCCACCAGCGCCTGACTTACTGCATTGACTGTGTATGACCCATCACAGGGGTGATGTTATATATGGGTACGAAGCATCGAGCACTGATTGTCTGTTTGTAGAGTAGTTAGTTGCTATGGGGCATGTTTTGTGTTGTGTTTTCGTGTAATTGGCACATACAGGTTGTTGACTGTGTCTCTCTTTGCAGCATTGGAGTGCTCCTGTAACCGGCCCTGAGAGTGCGCAGGCAGGAGGCCAGCACTCAAAACCAGAGCTAAGTGTCTTGTTGTTTTCCTTACAAACTGCCCTGCATAGGCTTGCTGGGGAGTGTACTGATGCATGGATGTATGTTTTTTTCCCTATTCACCCGTGATCCTATGCAATTATGAAACCTGTACCCTCTACCCGGTGTTCCTGCTTCCCGTGCCTATCCAAGCAACGTTCCCTGACCCTCTTTCCCCACTGGGGTTGCGGATGCCTGTGTAAGCCCCGAACTTGCAGGCGCCAAAACCCTAGAGGGGGTGGTTGGTTCGTACCACTCCTGAGCCTGGACTACAGAAGGCCATGACAATGATGTCCAAGTTTGTTTGGATTGTGTATGTGTTCATGCAGGTTGTATATTTTCGTGCATTCCCTAGTTTCATGTGTCATTCCTCCTCCCCTCACCTGCCACTCATTCCAGTCATCCAGTGTGTCTACACCTGTCCCGACTGCATATCCCTGAACCTCATTCCCCACCATGATCTCAGGGGCCTGTGTGAGTTTGACCTTGCAGGCACCCGGGACATGGTGTGGGTGGTTGTTTCATGAGACTCCCGCGCCTGTACAGGGGACCTGTGACAATACACATCCATTCATGGTGCATCATCCTATGTCATGTACCACACATGTCTCACATCCTGTCGTGACATTGTTCTGCTGTGCTACCTTGGTTGTTGCATCATTGTGGTAGTACTTGGCGTTTGTGAGGTACTGCTACGTCAAGTCATCTACTGGAGGGTGTTTGGGTTCGTTTTCATGCCTTGGATTTTGTGATTTTGGAAATGAGTGTGGATTCTGAGGGTTCAGGCATCTTTTAACACACAAGGTGGGAGATGGACACGAAGGGTAAAGGTGATCCTGTGGCCAGGTGGAAATGAGGGTTGGAGGCTCCATGACCCAGGTGCAGTTGTTCAGTGGGTCATGGTCATTTGCGTGGGAGGGGGGGGTTGTTGTTGATAGTTGCATTGCCCTGCAGTGTGATGGGAACTCTGACATTGTAATGTTGTTGTCCTATGTACATGTTGTGTTCTGCTGATCAATGCCTGTTCATGTGTTGTGTTTTCCTTTCAGGTGTGAGGGGATAGTTGTGGTTTGACATGCTGGGGTGTACACATGGTGGATGTTCACATGTGATGTGTAGGGAACACTAATGGTCACTTGAGTGCACATGCATATGTGGAGTGCATGTCCCTGCAGAACCACACACTTGCACTCGGATGCACTCCATGTACTCCCACCCTTGCATATCCACGTGTACACTGTTTGCCTTCTGGTGCCCACTGTGTCCCGGCAGCACATGTTCTGTGACCGATTATGGTTCCAGTACATGCCAAATTTGATGTTTGATGTAGTCTGTCACTTAGATGTGATGCTCAGGGTGTGCATCACACGCAATGGCTGTTCACTGTGCTGTGCGCTGAGCAGTGTGATGCATGAGCAGCAGTGTTGATTTTGCAATGCATAATGTGCATATAGACAGGCATTCATTGTGATGTTACGTCTACGACTGTTGCAATGCATTTGGAAACGACTTATTTTGGGTGGGACATTTTGTTGGTCTGTCATTTCATCTGATTCCGGGTCAGGCATCATTGTCCGATGCCACTGTACATTTAGGACATGTCAATGTGTACCTTATTGTTACTGCGTCAGTGTATGGGTATTGCTTGCCATGTCATGTTGATGTTTGGGAGGGTTTGACTGACATGACAGTGATGGCCATGGCCTGTTTTGCAGGTGTGTGTGATGCACACCTTGCATGTCCAGGTCATCCGCTTCTCAGAGCAACTAGCTGGGGGTAGGTTTCTCTCCGCAGCAGGGCCCTCCCCCTGGAACAGACTTCCTGCCTGACTTGAACTTGAGGGGAACCATCTCCAGTTCTGGAAGCACCTCAAGACCTTCCTCTTTGCTTCTGCTTACTCTCTGCCTCTCCCTTGCAGAATTCTTCACTGGAACTGCACAGGAGCTGCTACTGGGACACTCTCACCAACCTCGGTCCCTGGCCCAGCCACTGTCCACTTGCACTGCCACCCTGGCAACCCCTGCACTGCAGTACTGTCTCTCTATCCCTACAGCCCTCCCTTCCCAGCACTTGTCTGCACTTACCTTTGCAGTTGCCACCAGGCGACCTATGTATTATTCTTTTGGCCTACTTCCCCTGTACTGGACTCCCCCCCACCCTTCCCCTTTTCCCTTCCCCCTACCCCTGCACTTGCACAATCTCAATGACACCTGGCCTAGTAGTACCGTTCTCTGTGTTCCCTTATTCCCCCCCCCTGCCTCATTGCGCCTTGGAATACTTGTGTATGGCCCATGTCATGTCACATGTCATATGTGTGCATTTTGGTCGCACAGGATAGCTTGTGTTTAAGTAGCTAGGGATGCAGACGATGTGGCACTTCCATGGCAACTATCTCAGGGTGGTAGGGTTGTGACAGTTGACTGTCACTTTGTCATCATCGATTGTCACCTGGTATGTGCCAGGCCTGTGTGCACTCCGCAGGGGTGGGAGTTTAGGTGAAAAATGTGGCCACAAGCTGGGTCCGGGCTTCCTCGCCACGTGCCCTGTCCCCTCCCATGGGCAGCGCCTGTGCCTGTGGTTGGGGATGTGGGGGCACCACCATGTCCACCGGGACGCCCTGCCGTGTTGCAACATTGTGCAGGACACATGCTGCCACAATGATCCTGCACACTACTGGTGGTGCATAGAGTAGTTGCCCACCAGAGCGGTCAAGGGAGCGGAAACGTGACTTGAGCACTCCGAATGTGCGCTCCACTATGCCCCTGGTTGCAATATGGGCGGCGTTGTATCTTACCTGGGGTGGTGTGGTGGGGTTCCGGATTGGCGTCATCATGTGGTTGCTCAGAGGGTTGGCACTGTCTCCTGGGGAGGCGATAATAATTGAGATTATTAGGGTTGGGATGTTTGTGTGTGTGTGACATGCATGCATGTGCAAGGGCATTTGTACTCACCTAGGAGCCATGTGTCGCCATGCTGCCCAGCTTCCAGGGCCCGGCTCAGGGCGGACATTCTGTATATGAAACTGTCATGGGTGGAGCCAGGGTAGTTTGCATAGACAGAGGTGATGATTCCCTTTGCATCGCATACCACCTGTACATTGATGGAATGCCAGTGCTTGCGGTTTCGGTAGATGTGCTCAGTGGCCCTAGGTGGACGTAGGGCCACATGGGTGCAATCTATGGCACCGAGCACTTTGGGGAAGTGTGCCACCCTGAAAAAATCCAGGACAACGGCCTGCCTTTCTGCGGGTGTTCTGGGCATGTATATGTGCCTGCGGACTGAGGGGCGCGCTGTCATGATTGCCAGTACCTGGTGTAGGCAGCGTGACTGCGTGGCCTGTGAGACCCCCCCCACTATGGCAGTGGTCCGCTGAAACGACCCAGTGGCCAAAAAATGCAAGACATTGAGCAGCTTCTCCAAGGGGCTCAATGCTTGGGAGCAAAGGGTGGGGGATGTGAGGTCATCTTCCCACTCCCTGACCAGGTCTAGGATGATATGGGGTGGAAACCTATACCTGCCGTAGACCTGGTCGTCAGGCATCCCAAAAAGGCTTGTCCGTGGTGCAAAAATGCGTGCCCTGGCTATTCTCCTCCTCCTGCGGTGTCCCACAATCAGTGCAGCAACAAATGGGGCATTCATCGTCGCTGTATATACGCGTTTGTTGTTTGCGCGCACTTTTATGCTGTGCGCGGGCGCGGGACGCCTCCGTGTGGGCGGACTCGTTGGTTTCCCGTATTCGGGTGTCATCGCGTGTGATCGGAGGGGAGCGAGCGTACACGCGATTGGCCTGGGTACGTGTGTTTCGGGGTGCGCGGGTAGTTCCACACGCCATTGGGCTGGGTACGTGTGTTTCGGGGTGCGCGGGTAGTTCCACACGCCATTGGCCTGGGTACGTGTGTTTCGGGGTGCGCGGGTAGTTCCACACGCCATTGGCCTGGGTACGTGTGTTCCGGGGTGCAGTGAACTTTCACACGCGATTGGTTGAAATCCACGTGTGTTCTGTCATCACGTGCAATGAGGGATACTCCCTCGCACGTCACGTCACAGACGCGCTCACGCGCTGAGGGCCTTTGGTCCAATGAAAATGCGTATGCGTGCAGACGCGCTTACGCGCTAAGGGCCTTTCCTCGAATTACACGCTGACGTGCAGAATTTTCACGTGCCAAATCACTCCGTATCAAGCTGGCCACGCGTAAGCACACGGAAGACCACGCTCCTGCCCAGAAGGCCGAACTACTGCCCCCCAGAGCCCCGAGCACGCTCCCACCTGCCATCTGCTGCTGCCTGACTGCCTGCTGCCCACGTGCCCTGCCATTTGCTGCCTGCACATCAGCCAGGGGTGCTGTTGGTGTGACCACCCCTGCTGGAACCAAAGACTCCCGACTGGGATTCCATCGCTCCACAGCCCAGCCCCAGGACCCAGTTGCCCACCCACTCCTGCCTCTGGGGTTGTCATGTCGGGGCAAACTCCATCTGTGACCACTGACAACCCCCGGCCAGAGAGGCAGAGGGGCACCAGATTCAGTGCCACCGAAGTTGGTGTCCTGGTGGAGCAAGTCCTGGGGCAGTATGATGCCCTCTTCGGAAGTTCCCGCGCCGACAAGGAAGGACGGACTCGGATCTGGACTGACATCGTGACTGCCATCAACACGGAGGGGGTGGTAGTCCGCGACTTCCAACATGTCAAGAAGCGCTGGGAGGACTTCAGGTCCAGGACCCTGAACAAGGCCCGGCGCCTCTTGAAGGCAGCGGATGCCAAGGGGCGCCGGGGCCACTTGTCGGAGGAACAGATGAGGGTCCTGGAACACATATCCCCAGCGCTCCACGTCCAGGTCCTTGAGAGGCAGACCCGTCTGGAGTCGAGCGGTGAGTGTACATGCATCCTGATTGTGAGCAGTGCGTGTGGTGATTGTTCAGTAGTGTGCAGTTTGCACATCTGTTTGTATGGTGTCGAGTATGGGTGCGGGTGTACAGGGCCGTGGGGCTGACACATGCGAGGGCTGTAATGTGTGAGACATGGATGGTGCCTGTTTGTGTGGGCTTGCATGCCAAATGCAGTTGTGTGGGCACACAAGTTTGTATGAATGTGTATGTGAGTAGACATGTCCGTGATGTCACGCATGTATGTTGTTTTCAGCTGCATGTATCAGCGCTGTGTGCATGTGTGTGTATTTGACAAGGGTGCAACAGTGATGCAACATGGATGCATGTGACAGCGGTATGTGGAAGCCTGATGGGCAGATGTGACATGGATGCCCGTCTGAACACTGCGACACTTGCCAGAGGTGTACACATGCATGCAAGTGTGGTGGTGTGTGTACATGTGTGGTGCACTTCCTGTGTTGCATGTGATGTCTGGCTCACCTTTGGCTGCTCATGCTGTTGTATGTGTATGGATGGTGTTGGTAGTTGCGATATGGCTGTGGTATGGCTCGTGTGTGCGAGTTGTAATGACATGTGTGTTGGGGATCGTGATGACATGTCTGAGGTTTGCCAATGCCACTCATGTACAACTGTCATGTGTGTATGTGTCCATTGTACATTGCCCTGATGCGTGTGTTTTGTTTCTCCGTGTCTGCAGCGTCAACTGATGAAGAGGGCGGAGAAGGTGCTGTGGAGCACAGCAGCGGGGATCCCACCGCCAGCCGGAGACGCAAGGCCCGGCTCCCCTCCCATGTTGTCATCTCGTCGGGGAGTGAGGAGTCCGGTGCCGCGTCCCAGGCCGCAGCTGCCGGGGGGAGGTCCAAGAGGCGGAGGTTGCAGTTGGACTCCTCGGCAGCAGAAGGGGCAGCTGGGACCCCACAGGGCCCAACGGGGGAAGATGGCACAGAGTCATCCAGGTTGGTGGGGGGTTTGGTGGAGGAGGAGGCCGTGCAAGCACCAGAGACGGGGTCTGGGGGTGGGGATCCCACTGGTGCTAGTGGTGCAGTGCAGGACCAGGGACAGGAGGCAGCACAGGCCGCCGCGGAGGTGCCTGTGTGCAATCCTGTCCCTGATCCTGTCCCTGCATCATCTTGCACCAGCAGGGATGCCTATGTCCAGACCAGTTTTCAGGCAGGGGATGAGCTGACGTCAACTGGCCTTCCTCTGCCTGCGGACGTGGCTATCCAGGCCCGGGTTGAGCCTGTCCTGGCTGGTGTGGCGTTGCGTCAACGGGCCTTGCGAGGTGACCTGCAGTCTTTTCATGAAGAGACTGCACGTCATCTCCAATGGCTCGTTGACCACGTCAGCCTGCTGGGACAGGTCACCCAGGCTGGATTCCTCCGTCTGATGGGGCTTGCCACGACCCCCTCCTCAGCTGGACCCCCTACGCGCCAGTCGTACTCTGTGCCATCTTCCCACCCATCAGTCACCTGGGTGCCTTGTGGAGCTGCCTCTGACGGTGCGGCCAGGCTGGTGGAGGAGGCATCCCTGCCACAGTCGGGAGTCGGACGTCCAGCAGGGGTGGCCACGTCAACGACTGCACCCCAGCCGGCGGAGGATGTGCAGGCAGCAGGAGGCAGTGCAGGGGCAGAGGCACAGCAGCAGCAGCACCATGGTGGGAGCCATGAAGGCTCGGGGCCTTCAACATCGGAGGGGCAGGCATCGGCCGGAGGGCAGGAGGACCCAGGACAAAAAGTGTCTTCCGTGTGGCAGCGGTTGGGCCACGCCATAGATGCGGAGCGGCAGCGGGCGGAAGAGGCACGGCTCTCAATGGTCAGGGCGGAGAACTCCATGCAGAGGGCCCTGAGGCGGGCCGAGTGCCTCGAGGCAATCCGCAGGGGTTTGGAGGTGGACACGTCGACGGCCCTGCGGACCCTCGGGGCCATGGAGGAGGACCGCCTCCGGGACATTGAGGAGGAGTTCGATGATGCCCTGGCCTGGCACATCCAGAAGTGAGCCGTGGAACTAGCCCGCTGCCCTTGTACATAGTTATGTAGGTAGTGTTAGGTTTCATTTTTGTTTTTGTTTCATTTGGACCTTTTGGACATTGGCCACATTTTTGTATATATTTTTTTTATTAGTTAGTGTAGTTAGATAGGTTTCCTTTATTTTGTTGGGATAATGGACCCTGGCTTCTTGCATTGTACATAGTTGTAGACTTGTACATACTTTCTTTTTTAACATTCTCCATGGATCAATGGCTTTTATTTTTATTTCCCATTGGATTTTGTTTTGTGGACATTGACTTTGTACAACATTACTTTGGATTTCAATATTCATTTTTTTTTTAATTTTGAACGGACATGCTTCTTTTCATTTTTTTACATTCACATTTCTGTTTCTTCATTTTTGATTCTATTCATGTTTCCTTTAATACATTATTTTTTTGTTGAACTTCAATGTGTGGTATCTCATTGTTTTCATGCATTTCATGTTATGTGTTTTGAGATTCACTGACACCCATTGGGTGTATGTGAGGGACATGTGTTTGTTTCGGAACTTGCAATTGGTGTTCTGTGATGTAATTGCAAATTATGAGTGGGTGGATGCAATACTCGGGTGGGTGTTTTGCATTTGGGGGCTGACCATCTGGATTGTGATGACATGTTGGGTGGGGAACATGAGTTGGACATGGGTGGGGGCCTGGTGGAGGCTGCCCCTGCACTGCTGGGGGGTGGGGGTGGTGGGAGACATGGGTGGGGGCCTGGTGGAGGCTGCCCCTGCACTGCTGGGGGGTGGGGGTGCTGGGAGACATGGGTTGGACATGGGTGGGGGCCTGCTGGCAGGTGCCCCACAGTGCTGGGGGGTGGGGTGGTGGGAGACATGGGTGGGGGCCTGGTGGAGGCTGCCCCTGCACTGCTGGGGGGTGGGGGTGCTGGGAGACATGGGTTGGACATGGGTGGGGGCCTGCTGGCAGGTGCCCCACAGTGCTGGGGGGTGGGGGTGGTGGGAGACATGGGTGGGGGCCTGGTGGCAGGTGCCCCACAGTGCTGGGGGGTGGGGGTGCTGGGAGACATGAGTTGGACATGGGTGGGGGCCTGCTGGCAGGTGCCCCACAGTGCTGGGGGTGGGGGTGCTGGGAGACATGAGTTGGACATGGGTGGGGGCCTTGTGGAGGCTGCCCCTGGTGACTGGGGGGTGGGGGTGGTGGGAGACATGGGTGGGGGCCTGGTGGCAGGTGCCCCACAGTGCTGGGGGGTGGGGGTGCTGGGAGACATGAGTTGGACATGGGTGGGGGCCTGCTGGCAGGTGCCCCACAGTGCTGGGGGGTGGGGGTGCTGGGAGACATGAGTTGGACATGGGTGGGGGCCTTGTGGAGGCTGCCCCTGGTGACTGGGGGGGTGGGGGTGCTGGGAGACATGGGTGGGGGCCTGGTGGAGGCTGCCCCTGGTGACTGGGGTGTGGGGGTGGTGGGAGACATGGGTGGGGGCCTGGTGGAGGCTGCCCCTGCACTGCTGGGGGGTGGGGGTGCTGGGAGACATGGGTGGGGGCCTGCTGGCAGGTGCCCCACAGTGCTGGGGGGTGGGGGTGGTGGGAGACATGAGTTGGACATGGGTGGGGGCCTGCTGGCAGGTGCCCCACAGTGCTGGGGGGTGGGGGTGGTGGGAGACATGGGTGGGGGCCTGGTGGAGGCTGCCCCTGCACTGCTGGGGGGTGGGGGTGCTGGGAGACATGGGTGGGGGCCTGGTGGAGGCTGCCCCTGGTGACTGGGGGGTGGGGGTGGTGGGAGACATGGGTGGGGGCCTGCTGGAGGCTGCCCCTGGTGACTGGGGGGTGGGGGTGGTGGGAGACATGGGTGGGGGCCTGGTGGAGGCTGCCCCTGCACTGCTGGGGGGTGGGGGTGGTGGGAGACATGGGTGGGGGCCTGGTGGAGGCTGCCCCTGCACTGCTGGGGGGTGGGGGTGGTGGGAGACATGGGTGGGGGCCTGGTGGAGGCTGCCCCTGGTGACTGGGGGGTGGGGGTGGTGGGAGACATGGGTGGGGGCCTGGTGGAGGCTGCCCCTGCACTGCTGGGGGGTGGGGGTGCTGGGAGACATGGGTTGGACATGGGTGGGGGCCTGCTGGCAGGTGCCCCACAGTGCTGGGGGGTGGGGGTGGTGGGAGACATGGGTGGGGGCCTGGTGGAGGCTGCCCCTGGTCGCTGGGGGTGCAAGGGGACATGCGTTGGTGGGCAGTAGTGCTAGTTGATATGTGGGTTGGCTGGTGGGCATGGCCAAGGTGGATGGGGTGCCTGCAGGACATGTGCTGGGTAGGCCCCTGTGGTGTGAGCCACCTGCAGGGGCCGTGGAGGGTGTAGAGGGTACACCTGGGAGGACCCACACGTGCAATTCACGTGTGCTGCTCCCTGCGCACCCCTGTAATACACATACCCTGATAATATCGCGTGTGTAACTTCCCGCGCACCCCTGAAATCCACGTACCCGGCCAAATCGCGTGTGGAACTTCCCGCGCACCCCTGAAATCCACGTACCCGGCCAAATCGCGTGTGGAACTTCCCGCGCACCCCCGAAATACACGTACCCCGCTCATTCGCGTGTGTAACTTCCCGCGCACCCCCGGAATACACGTACCTCGCTCAATCGCATATTTGACTTCCCGCGCACCCCCGAAATACACGTACCCCGCTCAATCGCGTGTGTAACTTCCCGCGCACCCCCGGAATACACGTACCTCGCTCAATCGCGTGTGTAACTTCCCGCGCACTCCCGGAATACACGTACCCCGCTCAATCGCGTGTGGAACTTCCCGCGCACCCCTGAAATCCACGTACCCGGCCAAATCGCGTGTGGAACTTCCCGCGCACCCCTGAAATCCACGTACCCGGCCAAATCGCCTGTGTAACTTCCCGCGCACCCCCGAAATACACGTACCCCGCTCAATCGCATATTTGACTTCCCGCGCACCCCCGAAATACACGTACCCCGCTCAATCGCGTGTGTAACTTCCCGCGCACCCCCGGAATACACGTACCTCGCTCAATCGCGTGTGTAACTTCCCGCGCACTCCCGGAATACACGTACCCCGCTCAATCGCGTGTGGAACTTCCCGCGCACCCCTGAAATCCACGTACCCGGCCAAATCGCGTGTGGAACTTCCCGCGCACCCCTGAAATCCACGTACCCAGCCAAATCGCGTGTGTAACTTCCCGCGCACCCCCGAAATACACGTACCCCGCTCAATCGCATATTTGACTTCCCGCGCACCCCCGAAATACACGTACCCCGCTCAATCGCGTGTGTAACTTCCCGCGCACCCCCGGAATACACGTACCTCGCTCAATCGCATGTGTAACTTCCCGCGCACCCCCGGAATACACGTACCCCGCTCAATCGCGTATTTAACTTCCCGCGGCGCCACTTTTTTGATGCGCTGGGACTCTACCGTCTGCCTTCGTGTGGCGGCCGTGTTTCAGCTTGTGCATGGCTTTGGCTGTGCGTGGCTTTGCCCTATTCCATTCCATGAATACGTGTGGTTCGAGTGCGTGTGGGCGTTCCCTCTGCTTCCGTGCAGTACATCCCCAGTTACGCCCTTATTTTCGCGTGTTGTTCCCCATTCCGCGCGTTACGCCCCATGTCCCGCCCACTTTCTGGTGTGTGCGCTGAGGTTGTGCGCTTTCACTGTGCGCGTCGCGCACGCCTTTCGCGATGTTGCAGTGACTTGTGCGCCATGCACGGGTTTGGCGCACATCCCGCGGTGAACACGCGCAGGGACTTCCATGAATCGCACGCGTGCGTGCCTGTTTTTTTCCGCTTGCGCATGCTTGCGCATGCTTGCGCATGCTTGCGCCTAGATTTTCGGCGCACGTTTGTTCCATGAATCGGCCCCATTATCTTTTCTTTTTTTTTCTCACAGAAATGTCTAGTACTCTAGAATAGCTAGAGGACAATTTCCCACATGAAGAAATGTCACAAGATAGTGAAACTAATGGTAAACACTTTATAATATAAACCATTTAAATATTATTATTTTGTATACATTTAACATATATATATATATATATACTTTTTATACAGAGCATAACAAAATAGAAACTACCTCTGAAGAAGCTGTTATGGAAAACACGCTTGACAACATAAAAGAAAAAATTAATTTACTGTTGACCAATTTTAATAATTTAAAAACTTTTGTTGAAGATCATTTTAAAACAAAAACGTCATACCATTGCCCCACATGTACTTGTCCCTCCTCACCATATCCCAGTCAATTATCCCCAAACCCTCTCCATAATCCAAAACGTTTTGATAAGATTTCCATCCCTTCCTCACCTAATACCAATCAAGTTGAAACCCCAAATTCTCCTGTTTTTGTTTCTGTTTCTGCCTCACCTTCTCTGTCATAAATTATTAATATATGTTAAATAAAGTTTAATTTTTATATTGTATTGTGAACAGTTTCCGTTTTTTTTTTAAACAATAAAAGTGTCCGCGGACAGTGCGAGTGTTCTGAAATGTTCGTACATAAACGAAAATGGAGGTGTCCTGAAGAACACCACACCTGTTCGTACTGTTCGCTAGCAAGTTGAAACTGTTCTAAGAACACACGTGGTGTCCTGAAATGTTCGTAAAGAAACAAAAATTAAAGTGTTCTAAAGAACACTATATCTGTCCGTAATGTTCGATATCAACTTAAAACTGTCCTAAGAACACAATTGCTGTCCTGAAATGCTCCTAAATACACGAAAATGATGTGTCCTGAACAACAGTACAACTGTTCGTAGTGTTCGCTACCCAATTGAAAGTGTTCTAAGAACACAATTGGTGTCCTGAAATGTTCCTACATAAACTAAATTACACGTGTCCTGAAGAACACTATATCTGTCCTTACTGTTCGCTACCAAGTTTAAACTGTTCTAAGAACACACGCGGTGTCCTGCAATATTCATTTCACGTGTGACGCACTTTTAATTACTTCAGAACCCGAACAGTGTCCGTAGGACATCAATGCGCATGCGCTAACCAAACTCCGTGCACTTGGTGTCCTGCGGACAGGCGCTTCCTTCGCAGACGAGTTCGCAAACAGATCATATGACCGCGCCCACGCTCACCGTGTGTCCTGAAATGCGGACACTGTTCGTGTCCCCGAACAATTTAAAAGTACATTTTCAGTTAATCCATAATATTTTTCAATAAAATCTCACCATGCCACAAGTCCCACATAGCAATCTTGACTTTCTATATACCTTTTGAAACTTTCCGATCCTTTTTTTGTGTTCGATCTGTCCGCGCACAGTGCGCATGTCCGCGGACCGCGCACAAGCACCCCTATAAAAGACCACACCCAAGAGCTTATTCCCATTGTGTTTCTGGCTATTCTTCAGACCACAGTGATTTTTGCTACCGCCTGCAGACTACACCATCATCAACATGGCATCCTTGGCTGCTGAACTGCCACTTGGTGCTGCACTTGCGTCAGCACCACCACCACCCCCTCCACCACCACCACCTCCCCAAGGGCAAGAGGGGAACAGGAGTGAGGATGCGGAGGAGGAAGAAGAGGATGATGAGAATGAGGTAGAGGAAATCCCTACTACCCGCACTAGGCGTGAGTCTTGGGTGTGGCGGTTATTTACCATTCATGGGAATGGTCCTAAGGCTCGTGCGAATCATGTTACCTGCAATGAGTGCAAAATGATACTCAGTCGCGGGAAGCACGGTAACTACAGCTTTGGGACCACTACTATGAAGCGACACCTGAGGTCATTTCACTCTGGGGCTATTCGCAGGGTTGTACCTTGCGAAGAACGTAGCAGGTTGATTTCCTCTACTTCATCCTCTGTTTCTGATCCTGTCACCACAAGGACCACCTCTGTGGGACAGCGTCTTTCTCAAGCTGCCTCACAGGCCATACAGAATGCTGATGACCCTTACCTTTCGAGGGTCACAGGTGTATGTATGTACTGTGACACAGTACTCTGCAGGGGGGAGCGACTTCGGAGTGCTTTTGAGACTATCGTCTCAGAGCACGAGAAGACCTGCTCACTACCCAAATAAAATCCACTCTACATCTTCCTTTCTCAGCTCGCCCTTTCTTAACCCTGTGGTTGGTGTCCCCCCCTTTACCCTCCTTTACCCTCCTCTCCTACTGTGTCGTGTCTGAAAAACCAAAAAAAATACAAAATTACAAAAATCAAAAAAAAATAAGGCTCTTTTCAGAGCCGCCTTTCCCAGTTAAAAAATAGAAGTGAAAATAAATGAAGCAGGGCTCTTTGTATTTTTTAGAACTCCGCGAACAGTTCGCGAACATTAAAAAAATTGGGTTACTACTCCATCACAAACATTGTAATTTTCTCTGGAAAGAAGTGGTGGCTCTGAAAAGAGCCTTTGGGTGGTGTTTGTAAGTCAAAAATTGTAAATGCTTACTACTTCAAAATCGTTGTTGTAATTCCAAAAAAGGTCGCAATGCATTTTGTACATTTCTCAGAAAAATCTGATTGCCAGCATAAGTAAGATGGACTCCATCTCCGCGAAAAATGTATGTACTACAAAACATAATATTTTCATTGTGAAAAGAAGACATGCCAAAATCTCTTAGAAAGCCACAAACAGCCTTATTAACATTGCGCCTTGCTTTTTCCATTTGTGGACCAAATGAAGAAGAACGAAGCCACATTTGTCTCTGCGCAATCCGTGAAAATATCACTTGCGAATTAGGAAACATGTCCATAACCTTCCTCAGTCCTTGTTTCATAGCAAATTGCAAAAAAATTCCAGTCACATGCCCTAAACTGTTCCCTCCACAATGAATTACAATTATGTCTGGATGTTGCTCTGTCTCCAAAGTAGCACAGAGAGGTAGCAAATCCAACCACTTCATTCCACGTACTCCATGCCAGTGTACTTTCACATGTGGCAATCCAAGATCTACAGCTACTCCACAGCTTTCTGCATGCACCTTCAACCAATGTATCCACGAATCTCCTAAAATCCAAACAATCTGTTTTCTGAAACACACAGCCATAGCTATCTTTTGTTCTCTCAGCAAAAAGAGTATCTCAAAAAATCTCTCCTGGCACAACACACCCACCAAACTTTCCTGACCAATCCCTTTCAGTGCTTATTCTCATTTGCATGACTTCTGAACCCAAAAATCCCCGGATGTAACTCCCGATGTCCTGGAACTACCGCCATGTCCGCGGACATATCGTAACATGAACAGCCCTTCTACCATTTCCACTACACTCTCTCTGCCATTCCCTCATTGGATGTACCTCAAAAATCACATGACCATGCACCAATCACATTCAAGACCTCTACATCTAACAGCATCATCATAGATCAGCACTGCAAATGTACTCTGAATCTCTCTGAGTACAAGTGTCATATCATTGGCAAGCAGCATCTACCACAAATACTGTACAAGTCTTCAAGATTTCTACTTGCAGCTCCACGCATATCCATATGCATGAACACAAACTTCAGGTATGCATATTTTCTGTATAGTACATGACATAGCTCTCAACCATTTTTGTTTTACAGGCGGGTGAAATCACCCGATTTTGATTTTAGCGGGTGAGACGCCCATTGGAATGAATGGGCGTGCAGGAGGCTTGGCGGGTGAGTCTGCCCTTTACAAGGCGTTTGACACCCGCCAAAAGCGTGTGACTTGAGAGCTATGGTAGATGAACACATTTTCAAACAGACTTTTACCTTGTAAAATCTGTTAAATGAATTTACTGTACTTTTTTCAATTTCCTAAAATCAACTACCACTTATACACCTTTATACTTTTTACTTTCTTTAAACACACACTCAAATCATGTTAAACTAACATTTTTTAAATGAAATATATAGACTAAATATATTCAAACAAAATTGCATGCAAACACAATCTATGTTTAAACCTTTATAAAAATACTTATACAATTTCATATTTTTTGTTTTTATTTATTTACTTAATTACTTTAAATTAGACATGACATTGAGGCGCTATTACCTAGAACAGTTTACTTACAGAAATAGTGGTATTCACTAATATATTATAAATTTCACAAGACATAGTAAAGCTATTTTATTTTTGCTACAGTTAGTCATTCAATACAATTTGTTCAATAAGAACATATCATATACACTGAACTGATGCAATGTATCTTATGTAAATAAATTAGTTTAATAGTTTTACAGAAGGCACTGAGGATTTCAATTAAAAAAATCAATATCTAAATTAAAAACAGTGCTATATACAAACAAAGTTACTAATTTGAAGCTTTCACAGTTGCAGTGAAGACCAGTTTCCTGAAAAGAAGCAGCCGAATTCGAAGAAGAAAGAAAAACTAAGAAGTTACCTGTTAATTAGAAAAAAAAGTAAGTAAAATATCACTATATTATTTATATTATTAATCAAATATACTATAACATTAATACCAGCTATTTTGGTTTCTTAAAATAGAGATTTTGTACCATTTTGTCCAAAAATGTCCATGTCGTAAACAGCGATTTACAACCAGAATGGCCCACAAATTTATATTTTTGGACACACAAATTGGCCAACTGAACCACTACAAATTTCATATTATAGAACAAACAACTGTTTTAATTGTATACATTACATTTACTATTTGTACTTTTCCACACCACTAGCTTACTTTTTTTTGTCATCTGAACCCCAGTTTAGTGACACAAATTCAAGAATACCTACCCCTACTAGTTTTAGTTGCCAATGCACAATCACACACCATTACATACATCCTTATCATCTTACTCAAACACTCATGCACACAGCACACATACATTCCAGAACACCCCAACCCATATCTTCTTTATTTTTTTCAACAGACCCTAAAGAATGCCTACCAAAAGACAACTCCGTAGAAAGCAACGCAAAATTGGAGCAAATGAAAATAAAGGTGTCCAACATAAGCATCCATCTCTAGCAGAATTTGTAAAAAAAGTTGAAACAAAACAGCTAATACAATCATTTAGTGAAACACAAAAAGTTTCAAGTACAACAACTTCGCTTCCTCTATCAAAATGTAAAACAAACCAAAAAACAATTAACAGAAAATCACCTATCAGTACAGATAAAACTACTTCTTCAAATATTAATATAGTGCAAAGTAAGCATACCAAGAAAAGTATTTTAGCCAAAATATACCGTCACAAAGTCCTTCAAAATCTTATAAAAACAGGAGAGAAATCAGGTTCAAAGCTTAAAACCTATTGTAGGAAATTAATCTTAGAAGCATTGATGGACAGTGCAATTCTTCTCAAAAGAAATTTATTTTACTGTTAAACAAAATGAAACCACTAACAAAACTAATAACTAAATTACAAAAAAGACTTCTCAATAAGCGAAAAGTCAACAGAAAGAACTTCTTAAGTATCTGTGGAGGTGAATGGAATCACACTACGAGCACAGAACCATATTTTAATGAAGAAGCGTACAAACAAAAGCAAACAAATACAATTGCCATAAATAGCAGTGGTCGAGGTTATGAAAAAGTGAATAATACCATAATGAAACAAGAAGTACTCCTTACAAAAATATGCCCTGAAAACTTAGAATTACCCCTCCATTCAACTGAATCAGAACGTCTAGTGTACAAATGGCCATGCACGTCAATGTGTAACATTCCCAAACAATATTTCAAATCTTTACACCAATTCCTCAATAAATATGTAAAAAGCAAAGACAAAATCAAAATTAAATTACTGCAAAATATAGATACCTGTCCAGTGCGCAAGTACACAGGACTACAAGGACATTCACTGGCCTGCATTACAGGACCTACTTGTAAAACCACTTTCCATGATATCAAAAGGATATCAACACATCATTCAACTATAGGAAATCTAGTCTATAAACTGTACTATGCTAAAAGTCCTACTTGAAGAAATTCACTATATCCAGAAAAAATATTTTGGAAGTGAAAGCCATTTACAGAATGAAATAGCTTTAAACCAATTAAGCAACAATTCTACACATGGCAACCTTTTGATAAACACATACAAAAAAGAAATACTAAAATTTAAAAGTACATCAGCTGAAGTACCAAACCATGCATGTGTATGTTGCCGTAGAATTTTTTATAAAAGTAACACAAACACTGTGGACCTATCATACAAAATAGAAGACAATGAAGATTCTAAATGGTTTGAATTAGCTCTCTACCTTCTAGCAGAAAACAAATATGAAATAACTGAGCCCTTAATACTTTGCAGTTATTGCACCACAAAACTTGACAACAACCAAACTCCTTCACTTTCTATCACAAATAATTTGGAATTATACCCACTACCAAAACCCCTACAACAACTTAATTTATATGAGAGCATCATAATTCAAACAGTACACCCATTTCAAGCAATAGTACGCCTTCAACCAAAAACAGCAACATTACCTCCCTCTGAATTGGTAAAAGGCATTCGTGGAAAAGTAGTTTATTTACCATTAAATCTAAAAGAAAATGTGCATACTCTAGGAGTGCAACGTCCAATGCACCAATCTTTAATTATATTAGTAAATGGAGTACCTACAAAAGACAAAAAAATATGGCAACAGCTGGTAGATTTATATAAAGTTAGACAAGCCTTCCAATATCTTAAAGAGAATAATGAATATTACAAAGAAATTAATATTGAAGAAAACTTGAAAGATACAACTGAAATAATTCAAGAAACAGAAGAAGCTGGTCAATTTGAGCTACTAGATCCTGCTACAATATCAAATACTTTAGACCAGTATACAATTCATCCTTTGCACTGTAATGACACCGTACAAGATGTACTGGAAACTTACCAAATGCGTCAAACAAAAGGATCGCCAATCAGTATATGGGAAAAAAGTATAGAAGCACGTGCTTTTTCTCTACTCTTTCCAACTGGCAAAGGAGGAAGATATGATGATAGACCTATTCAAATATCAGCTTCAGAATACCGCTCATTACGGATGTATTCTGAAGATCCCAGATTTAGACAAAATGTGGAATACATATTCCACCTACTCTTTGAAAGTGAACTAGCAACTTTATGTTAGAGTTGCACACATATTAAAATCAGGATCACACTTTCAAAATATGACAGCTACACGATTATTAGAGAAAGTGCAACCAAGGGATGAGGTTTTACAATCAAATATTACAAATCTATTAGCAAATATGCGTGGTACTAAAGAGTACTGGTTTCGACGTCATGGAGATGTACGTTGTATGATCAGAAACCTTGGCCCACCCACTTGGTTTGTTACATTAAATTGTGCAGAATATGCATGTGAAGATTTACATGATTTCCTACGCATATCAAATAAAAACAAAACAAACATAGATATTCTAACACCTGGAGAACTTTGTTCTTTGGATCCTGTTAATGTTTCAAGATATTTTCACCATCGCTTCATTGCTATGCTACATTTTATTTGTAATAAAACTGTTCCTCCCCTTGGAGAAGTGCAACACTTCTTTTGGAGAAAAGAATACCAAGCCAGAGGAGCACCACATATCCACATGCTTTTATGGATTAAAGATGCTCCTAAATTTGGTCAAGACAGTGATGCCACTGTTTTACAGTTTATTGAAAAATATGTCACTTGTGAAATTCCATCAGAAGCCACAAATAGTGATCTTTGTGCACAAATTTTACAATTTCAAAGACATAAATGTGGAAAATACTGTCGTCGCAAATGCAAAAACAAAGGCAAATACTACACCAAATGCCGATTTGGTTTCCCTAGACCAGTTACAAATACAGGTCAAGTAAACAACCTCATGTCTTCAGTTAGACATACTGTTAAACGAAAGTCACGTAAAAATACATATTACATAAAAAGAAAAGAAGAAGAAAAATATATCAATGATTATAATGCAATCATTGCCCACTTATGGAATGCAACCATAGATGTGCAGTACATTGCAGACAATTCTACTGCAGTTGCACGATATGTCACAGCATACTTAACTAAAGCAGAAAAGACAGAGCTCCAAGACCTCTGGAATGACCTGTCATCAGATAAAACAGTATCTCAGAAATTATACAGCTTGGGCATAAAAATGCTCACCCATAGAGAATGTGGATCTTATGAAGCAGCTGATCGTTTAACTGGTACTTCATTGTATGGTAAATCTGAAAATATAGTATGGCTAAGTCTTGGTCCAGCTAAATCTAGAAAAAGAGTTCTAAAATCATATGAAGATATAGAAACAATAGCCAAACATGATCCCAACAGCCAAGACATTTTAAAAAACAATTTATTGTACAAATACTACCCAAACAGAAGTAATACTTTGGAAAACATGTGTCTATACCAAATAGCCCAAAACTACACATACAAAAATAATATGAAACCCGATGAAAAAAAAGGTAAATATAGAGTGACAGACTGTGAAGGCAGCTTAGTTAAACTCACTAAACCAAATTTAATTAATCATATCAAATTGTCATTGAAGACTCCTCAACATAAAGAAGTATATTACATGTCCCTGCTACAACTCTTCAAACCATGGAGAAAAGAAGAACAATTACTAGAGAACTATGACTCATATGAGGATGCTTTCAAAGCAAATGAAAGCACTATAACTGATGTAAACTTTACACAGTACAAAACAATGTTGCACAATGAACAGCAACATGAAGAAGAACTCCAAGCTCAACTAGATAAGGATACTCCTGACAGTAGTCAACCTTCTGTAACAGGAAGCCAAGAACCACTGGGAGAACCACTAATAACAAATGAGGCAGAATTAGCTATGATAGAAGTAGAAAACACCATGTGTCAGTATGAAGATAAGGAAGACTTAACTATACTACAATCAAAACTAAACAATGAGCAAAGTAGCATTTTTCAAGAAGTAACAAAACAAATTGCACATGGTGTAAAACATGAAAATAAAGAATGTTCCTGCCATAATTATAAACCTATACTACTGTACGTCAGTGGTGAAGCTGGTTCTGGCAAAACATTCCTAATCAAAATCATTAGTAAGTTCCTTCAACAATTGACAAACAACAAACTGTCAGCTGTTGTCACTGCCCCCACAGGTTTAGCTGCCTACAACATAGGTGGTGTTACATTACACCGATTACTACTATTACCAGTAGAACACCAGAACAAATTAGACTATTACAAACTTTCTGCAGAAGCTGCAATGGAATTACGCAGAGTATTGAAACAAATGAAAATGCTACTAATAGATGAAGTGAGCATGGTCTCCAACCTGATGTTAGCTTTGATTCACCTCAGATTACAAGAAGTACTCAAAACGGACTATGAAGAGCTCTTTGCAGGAAAACACATTATTGTTTTTGGAGATCTGCTTCAATTAACACCAGTAAAAGGTGAACCTATTTTTAAAACATTAGGGCACAAACTCTGCCGTAAAACTGTTGGCAGCATTGGAAATGTCAACCTTTGGCAACATTTCCAATACAGAGAATTAACAGAAAACATGCGCCAATCTGCAGATCTCACGTATGCCAACATTTTAAAAAGTTTGAGAGTTGGTATACTTTCTAAAGAAGCAGAAGCAACATTGAAAACCCGGCACATTAATGCACTTTATGGCGATAATGCATGTGCTACAGATGTTATGGAACAATTAGCCCATAAAAATGTCAATTGTATGGCCTTAATGCCAACTCTCGTAAGCTGTTTCAAATTCAATGAAATCATGCTAAGTAAAGAAATGCAACCAATAATGGAAATTAGTGCCACAGACAAACTAGATGTACATGGTATGACACTACCCATGTGTGACCAAGCCACAACAAGACTAAATAATTTAGAAAAATCAATCTCAAACAATGCAGGCTTAGAAAAGATGTTACAATTATCCTTAAATTGCAGAGTAATGGACCAAGGACTAGTTAATGGAGCACTGGGTACAGTTGTTGGCTTTCAAACATACCCACGTGACAACAAAATTCAGTTTGTCAATATACTCTTTGACAAACTTTCAGAAGTAAAACGGATAGGACGCTCAACAGCTAGATTCCTTATCTTCAAAGATATGTATGTACGCAGAGAACAATTTTCTCTAACTCTTGCATACGCAGTCACAATTCATAAATCACAAGATCTTACCCTAGATAAAGCAATGATAGATATTGGTAACACAGTCTTTAAAGAAGGCATGAGCTATGTAGCACTATCACGCTTACGTACACTTGACGGTCTATTTCTAATCAACTTTGATGCAAGTAAAGTAAACGCTGATATTCCTTGCATTTTAGAATATAATAGACTTCGCTCACTATACACTCCCTATCTAAACACATATTCTGTTCCACAAAAACTAAAACGTTGTAAAAGAAAACTAAATCAAACTGAAATGCAACAGGACGTCACTGGAAATCCTCCAAAGAGAGTAAAAGAAACTAATACTCCATCAAGTACCACAAACAAAAAAGAATCAATTAGAGAAAGTAAACCAGGTACTTCTTTAAAGAAGGAAGACAAACTCCAAAAAAAGCAGTTAGATACAGAACTACCTGGACCATTTAAATTCTCAAATATAGTTGGTGTAAGTTGCTATGCAAATGTAGCAATGAATATTCTATTTCAATAACCACCAATTGTTGACAACATTTACTCACACAGTACAAACCCATTGTGTTTGCAAATGTTAGCACTTCACAGAAATGCAGCAAACAATCCTGATAACACATATAGTGTTTTTGGAATAAGACGACAATTGGACTACTCTGCTGGAATTGTGAAATTCACTATATTTCTAATGTACTTACTACAAGTACTGGAAAACAAAAACATACCTATAAATGAAATTTTTCAGATTTCATACATGTGGAAATATACATGCACTCTCTGCAACAATGTGACACAAGAAGAAATCCCCAATGAACGCTTCATATATATATCAATACCAAATTGTGAATCCATTCCATTTCAGCAACTTGTACAAAATGCAAACCATGGTAGATTATGCTCTACCTGCAATTCAGATTATCGCTCCACGTTAGTAATACAAACCCATAGTAAATACGTAATACTAATGCTTCTACGTTACAATGCAGATGGTACCAAAAACAACTGCAAGCTGACTGGATTCACACATGGTCAAATATCACTTGGTAAGAATACCTTCACAACAATAGGTATAATCTACCACGCAGGAGCCACAACCAATTCAGGGCACTACACTGCATACATAAAAAAGAAATGTGGATGGTTTGAATGTAATGATAGTACCATTACTCTAAAGCAGAGATTACCAGCAAATCTTACAAACGCTTATTTGATGTTCTTAAAACCAAAATTTGATAAATAAACTGTATTTAAACCTTTAAGTAAATTTGTGTTACAAAAATATAAACTGTTACAATACTCCAAAAGCTATCTAACTGCTCAAAGATTCTACAACAACTAATCAGATAAATGAATACCACTAAATTAGACCAAAAAATACACAGTTAGAATACGCGAATTAGTATCTAACTGTCCCAAAATTATAAATGTGTGTTAAAATAATATAAACTGTTAGAATACTCCAAAAGCTATCTAACAGCTCAAAGATTCTACAACAACTAATCAGATAAATGAATACCACTAAATTAGGCCAAAAAATACACAGTTAGAATACGCCAATTGGTGTCTAACTGTCCCAAAATTTAACAATATCCAAATAGGTAAATGAAAACCACTACAATATATTAAAAAATAGACAGTTAGAAGACGCCAATTGGTATCTAACTGCTCCAAAATTTTATAATATCAAAACAAATGAAGAATTGGCTACTGTTCCAAAAGAAATACAACAAAGCAAAGTATAAAGCATTAGCTAGAAACAACAAGTGAACACTGAAAACAAACAAACAAATAAACTGTAGCATAACAGAAAAAGGGTTTTTTTTAAATCCAACATGGATTTTTTTCTCCCACAGACCCAATGATTTTAGCAACAAATACAGAAACTGAGCAAATTGCACAGTACTCTGATTTGTACTCTACTAAATATGAGGGTCGAAAAAAAATAAAAGTATATTGCTTATACAATGTAATAAGTCATTACAAAATACTAATACTAACATGGACTCCCATTACTAGACCAAACAGTAAGTATACAATAATAAGGACAACCATAGCAGCACATCACATCCATAGTATCTAATACCTTTGTTCCTTATACATTTGTTTTTCACCCAAAGTTATAAACAAATATGAATGTGATATGCTGCGGTGGTTGTTGCCAGGGCATAGAGTCTTGGG
Organism: Ambystoma mexicanum; assembly: GCF_040938575.1. NCBI lineage: Eukaryota > Metazoa > Chordata > Amphibia > Caudata > Ambystomatidae > Ambystoma > Ambystoma mexicanum. The sequence goes on from NC_090928.1 coordinate 430,678,279, forward strand.
TGCATGGCCAAATGGCCATGCACCCAAGACTCTATGCCCTGGCAACAACCACCGCAGCATATCACATCCATAGAGTCAAACATTTCAGCTATGATCTATGGGAAACTTTTAATGTCCGCGAACAATGTGAGTGTTCTTAGAACACTTTGAACTTGCCAGCGAACAATACGGACACCGTTTTCAGGACACCCCCTACGAACATTTCAGAACAACGCGATAGTTCTTAGAACACTTTCAACTTAACAATGAACAATACGGACACCCCCTACGAACATTCCAGGACACCGGGAGTGTTCTCAAAAACGTCTTCAGAACACCCCCATCTTGTTTATTTGCGAATATTTCAGGACACCGCGAGTGTTCTTAGGACACATTCAACTTGACAAAGAACAATACGGATAGCGTCCTCAGGACACCCCCTACGAACACTCCCCGGACACCGCGAGCGTTCTTAGAAGCGTCTTCAGAACACCCCCATTTTGTTTATTTGCGAACATTTCAGGACACCGCGCATGTTCTTAGAACACATTCAACTTGACAGAGAACAATACGGACAGCGTCCTCAGGACACCACCTACGAACACTCCCCGGACACCGCGAGTGTTCTTAGAACAGTTTCACTTTGCTTGCGAACAAAACGGACACATTTTGACTCCTTAGAACACCCCCTAGTCAGTTTATTTAGAAAATTTCAGAACACCCGTGATGTCCGCAAACAAATTGAACACAAAAAGAACGTCTAACACATAAAAAACACAACTTTCATCCTATCTCACACACTCCCACCCTCCCCCAAACACTCCTACACACCAACACACTCTACAAAATACACATTTTGAACAAAGTTTCACCGCGCTGTCCGGGGACGTCCGCAAATCCAATATGGCGGACGCTACCGAAAAATCTGACGCGCTTCACGCTCCACGCCGTGCAATCAGCGAACACTTTGCATGTCCGCGAACATCACGCAAGACGATTGGCCAATCAGGACACTTTCCGCGGAGCGAACAGGGAAGTGTATCCGCAAACCGAACACAGATATCACTATTTTTTTTTACCTACTTTTTGGTCATTTTAAAAAAAAACTACTGGACAAATTTTCACCAAATTTGCAAAAGCACGCTTTCGGGACCAAGCCGCTGCTCCTGGTCCAAATTTGGTGGAAATCCATCCAGCGGTTTGGGCTGTAGACGCGAGCAAATTTTTTTTCCCATTCACTCTATGGAGAGCGAGTATAATGTATACAAATATGAGCATATAGAGGGAAGGTAGAGTAATAAAAATAAAACTATGACAAAGTGCTGATAACCATAATGATTATCTTCAAGCACAGAAAGGATCCCTCTCTTTCAAGCCTGTATCTTCCGCTATGTACATGTTTCATATATGATGTGACAGGACCCCAAGTCTACAAATATAGTACCTTTTCAATTTTTACTTCCTGACTGTTACTGTAGAAAACTATGTGGCTTTGATATGTCAGTAAAGGATAAAAAGGGAGAGCCAGCCATGTGATGTCATCAGTTATGTCATCAATGACATTTGTGATGTCATCTTTGATGTCCTGGGTGTTAGTGTTAGCAGTGCACGGTGGCGCGAGTTATGGTTGCTTATGTTACCATAACTGACGAATTTCAAGGGTTTTTCGGTTTTACTTGGAACCTTTAACAAAGTTTTTTCACTGAATTTCATAGGTTTTTAGTAACACAACTTAACCATAATATCCCTGACATGTAACATAGAACATACTAACCCCCTCGTAGTGATTTTCATGTCCGCGGACTACCGCCATGTCTGCGGACACATCGAAAATCTGAGCGTGGTGAATGTAAATTTAAATAGTGTGCCCCATTTCCCCTTTGAAGTTGGCTCTGAAAAGAGACTTTTTTTTTTTTTTTTTACAGATGCTTGACAGACACCTGTTATTTTATATTTTTTTTCTTGTTTTTTTTTCTTACTTTACTCCTAAAATCTTCACATAACCTTCTCCAAAGCAACCCTTACATTCCAAAATAAAAAGGCATTTCCGGTAAAAGATAAAGAAATGCCATCTTCTTTAAAATTAACAGCATTACTGGCATCAATATTCTCATTGTTACAGAAGAACATACCATCTCTAAGCATGAAGGCACACATGCCTCGGTTGATGACACACCTAGCAATGTTTTGCTGAGGACAAAACACTGAACTATTGTCCCATATTTCCCTAGGTAGTAATCCAGAAAAAATTACTTTCGCATTTGGAAGGATCTTCACTACGGCTTGAACCAAGCGTTCCAAATCAGCCAACAAAGTAGGGGCACTGACGTTGCCCAAATGGAAAGCACCATAGTGCAAAACTACCACATGCGGACTGTTCATCGTGGCCATATCCGCACAAACTTGTACAATTCCCTGTACATTGCAATCAGGCACAGTGCTCCACACCACCTCCACTCCTTTGACATCAAAGTTCTTTGCAACATGCCTGCATTCAGCGTACTGCTGTAAACCATGCACAAACATATCTCCGAGCACCAACACCCTGACTTTCTCCACTTCTGCCATCTTCACCACACACAGTCTCTTTCAACACAAATCCACAACCTCGACATCTGATTGGCTGATCCGTACAGTCTTCTTTCCATGTTGGATTTCAAGGAAAAACCCGGATTTACCACGCCCTGTCCACGAACAGCCGCGGTGTCCGTGGACGGCGTCCACTTTACTCTCTGTACCATTCCCTCATTGCATACAGCTAAGCAATCACAGAATACGAATACCGTCCTCAGAACACCCCCATTTTGCGAGTTTTCCAACATTTCAGGACAATTATCATTTCATTATTCTACATATTAACATTACAAATATTATACTTTTATCTTGTACTCTGCACACAATGCTATCTTTCTCCATTAGCAGCTCAGTATACTACATAGAATCCCATAATACAATGCTATTTATTGATATAAATGCATCGTTCAAAGCACTAATAACGATATGATATTTATTGCAATATCCTTGACACTTTTTTCGGAACATTATAATGAAAATCCCTAGTACACAAATTCCATGAAAAGTACATACACATGTGATGTCATCAGTGATTTCATCAATGACATTTGGGATGTCATCTTTGATGTCCTGGGTGTTAGTCTTAGCAGTGCATGGTGTTGGCGCGAGTTATTTTTCATAGCTTACCATAACCTGCTATTTTCAGGGGTCTTTCGGCTGTACTTAGAACCATAACGTCCTTTAAACAAACTTTTTTTAATATCACGCAAACAATATACAAACATGGCGTGCAAAAACCAACTTCTACAGATGGCTTTACACAGAATGTTGCAAAGTAAGAATTTATGCTCATTCACAGTGAAGGTCAGCTGCTTCATTTTTTTCTCGGGCCCCGGAGAGGCTCACGAAGCAGACTATAAGGTTGTATTGTGTTTTGACCTTGACAGACAGAGATTGTGATGAAAGACTTCTCTTGAAGGAGTGTTGCTAAAACGTAAGAGAAGATAAAGATGAAATTTCTGAAACGAAACCACTTTTACATATTATATCACTATGCGAAAGATCGTTGGCACACGCAGAGTCGTATTTTCGGACTGCACCACTCAGACAATGGAAATTGCAATTGTACTGTAAGCAACCCTTTACATTACTTTATACCAAATATAATTACAATAGCATAGCATTAAAGACCGCTGAAGTTGAACTTGTTCGTTGAAAGTGGCATAATGTTTTCTACCGCGCACTATCACCGCCGAATTGATCCCCTGTCATTTAGAGGGCTCTGAAAAAGGCAGACGACACAGAGTGGGTTAATATAAATAATTTAACCGGTCTATAGGCGGTCAAGCGCTCTACTCGCTGTGCCACTTCACACCGAGTACAGCGCTCGCTTTGACATCCGTGACATCCGTGCACAGCTTGCTAACGCAAGTTGGAATCCCGACAAGCCCAAACTCAGCCTTTCACCCTTCCGTGGTCGATAAATGAGCACCACACCATGGTTAATAATAAGCACCGCTTAGATACCTCACAGTTCTTAGCGCTATATGAATGGGAAAATATTATTATTTTATTATTAACATACTCTTTTGCACTATCTTCGATAGCAAATAGTTTCACGCCCTAATAAATAAAATGATTATTTTTAATGAAGATCGGCTGGTGAGACTAATTTATGTTTTTTAAAACAGGTACGTGGCCCCGTTTTGTCTATGTCACGATTTACAGACTCCAGCGGACGGGGTCTTCAACTGCCAGGTGCAAGTCCAAATATGCAACTTCATGACCCTCACCATTTTATGGGACAATCGCCAAGGACCAATATGCCCTTACGCAGTACTAGCGGCTACAAACAACATACCAACCAATATGGTGGTCTAATGGCTCGTTGTTGGAGCAACCTTCCGATTATCAGAGAGACCATTTACTGCTTTTATCATAAACCAACAGCCTATCTACCGCAAAGGAACAACGCGTGGCTCCAAATAAACTTTTGCTGATCGACAGCAGAGACAATAGCAAATCGCTGAATATTCACTAAACATTTCATGTGAAATAAATGTACTTTACCAAATGTACAATCCTGCTGTTTACTTTTAAACCACAGTTTCATATTCCGAATTGTGGCGCACTGAGTTGTAACCTGATCTAACACTCTCTGTACCGCAAAGGAACATCGCGTGTCTCAATATGAACTTTTGCGGATCGACAACAAAGACAAATGCAAATTGCTGAATATTCTCTAAACATTTGATGTCAAATAAATGTACTTTACAACATTTACAATCTTGCTCTTTGCTTTTAAATCACAGTTTCATATTCTGAATTGTGGCGCGCTGTGTTGTGACATAATGTGTGTTGTCCTCCGGGTTCTGTGTAAAGTCGCGTAGTACTGGAGACGACTGGGCGCGTTTCATTACGCACCCTGTAACGTCACGGAGAAAGGCGGGGAATATGAATGCTTTGATAATATCAGGTTTAGTGGCTGGAGATATGATTTAGTGTCGCAAAAGCAAGTCAGCCAGGTCAATAGTGCCAGTCGTAGGATTATCACATAATGTCGACGCACACCAGCCGGATTTATCGTTTCTTTAGTGGACAAAAAGTCGGTTGACGCCCCTAGGAAATTGTACTATTAGCGAACAAAAGGAGTGCTCTTAAAACACTTTCACCCTGACAACGAACAATACAAACAATGTTCTCAGAACACCCCCATTTTGTGTAATTGCAACCGTTTCGGGACACTGCGAGTGTTCTTAGAACACATTCAACTAGACACATTACAATACGGACAGCGTCCTGAGGACACCCCCAGTTTGTGTATTTACGAACAATTAAGTACACTGCGAGTGTTCATAGCTCATTTTTACCTTCCTTGCGAACAAAAATGACACATACTCCGTCCTCTAAACACCCCACCATTTAGTTTATTTACAAAATGTCAGAACAGCCGTGTTCTCCGCGGAAAAATCGAATGCAACAAAAAGGTCTAGCACATAAAAAAACAAAGCATTGAACCTAACTCATACTCCCCCACCCTCCCCAAACACTCTTACACACCAACACACGGCACTAAATACAATTTTTTATCCACGTTTCACTGCGCTGTATGCGGTCGACTGCGAATACAAGATGGCGGGCGCCACAGAAAATCTGACGCGCTCCACGCCTCTCGCCGTCCAATCAGCGAACACGTTGCATGTCCGCGGACATGACGCAAGCCCATGGGCCAATCGGGGTGCTGTCCGCGGAGCGAACAGGGAAGTCCGTCCGCGAATCGAACGCAGATATCACCAATTTCTTTGCCTTACATTTTAGTCATTTTTTTAAAAAACTACTGGACAGATTTACACCAAATTTACAAAAGCACGCTTTTGGGACCAGGCCGCCGCTCCTGCCGCAAATTTGGTGTAAATCCGTCCAGTGGTTCGGGCTGTAGCCGTGCGCAAAGTTTTTTCCCATTCAGTCTATGGGAAAAAAAAGTTTTGGGACCCCCCCTATAACTTTCCCCCCCCTGGACGAATCCTCACCAAACTTTGCAGAAAAATTCAGAGTGACCCAACTACTTTTTTTGCAAAGTTTGGTGAGGATCCGTCCAGGGAGAGCGAAGTTATAAACCGCCCAAAAAGTGCTCTTCCTATGGAAACAGCAACTTAACCATAACTACATGGCCACTACCGTGGCCATGTAATATGCATTTATGAGTTTTTTTTTTTAATAGGTCAACCACTATACGCTAAACAAAGTGTGCAGGCAACGTTCTTACATATTGTTCCTACATAACAAGTGCAAAGTCTTCTCCATTTGCCAATACCGGCCTTATCAGTTCAAACACTTTTGCGGATAATTACCCCAGCTAGACATTTTAAAATTCACATTTCATTATACAATCTGAAAATATTTTAGTCACTTCTTAAATCCTGGTTTCTCGTACTATTTCAAACATTGCATTTCAAATGCCCCCTCATCAGGACCACACTCTTGCCCCATGTATCAGTATTGGATTCCAATCACTGCAAACATGAGGTAAATTCTCCAGATCCTCCCCGTGACGCACGTGCATAAACGCCATTTGTCTCTAGGTGCTCCTCACGCACGACGTGCGGAAATGCCATTTGTCTCCAGATGCTCACGAGGCACGTGCGGAAATGCCCTTTGTCTCCAGGAGCTCCTCACGAAGCACGTGCAGAAACGCCATTTGCCTTGATAAGGTGCCATGAAGCGCACAACAAGTGTCAGCAACTTCCTTGTTCGCAGGTGGCATTTTTCTGATTATAAATAAGAAATAGGTACATCGTAAACTGCTCTATGAGGCACATTCAATTAAAAAAAACGATTGAGTGGTCTACGCTATAGGCCGTTTCTCCTGCCCAAGACAATGAAGTAGCTTTATTTCGATAGAGATACGAATAGATTGCATGATTCACCAATCTCTTTCCCAAAGACCTCATCAGCCTTTCGGGTTGGCTCGGGGGCAGGGTAGGCAGAGGTTATTAAAGTCCATTCGTTCAAGATATTGATTGTAAAACATCAATAACTTCATAATATTCATAATTAATATTTATGATTGAATTTGGAGTCTGATGACCTTAGGACGTTTATTTTTTAATACTATTTGTCACTAAACAATTGTATTCAATATACATATTTGGACAGATCCATACAGACACGTCTGCTGATGAACAACCACTGGAAGCATGGAAAAGTATGCAAGGCCTCATTATTTAACATGTAGATTTCCTTCCCTGCCACTCCCTATCTAGGGAAAGAAAGAAGCAATGAGTTTGGTGACCTCAGATCAGTGCCGCTTGCAAGGGATTATGCATTACCATTAACACGCACGAATGCGGGTGTAGAGGAGCCAAGTACCCCCACCTCAACCAACCCGCCCTGCCCCTTTTACCTGTATGCTGGAAACCAGAGTATGTGACATACACAGAACAGTTGAATCGACAAAAAGCAGAGGATGGACTCAGTCCAGTACCAGTGAAAGTGACAGTACCTAAGAGAATCTTGGAGCCAAAGTACCTATTAAGAAAACCAGATCTGTATACAAGAAAATATGATGGCCATTTGAATTAAATCCCTGAAGAAGCAGAGCCAATAAGCGGCAAGGATGAATGGTATTGTCACTAACCATTGCCAGTATATGTTACACAGTTCTGAAGATGACGTACATAAAAGAGATGCAGTGACCAGAGACGCAGATATTCTATAAGACATCAAGAAACTATCAAGGATAAGTGACATCTTGGGATCAAGGTGAAGAAGCTTATGCCACAGAAGAACAAGTTACTTCTTACCTTGTAACGTTCTTTCGACGGGATGTTCCTCCGACGTATTCCTCATCTTAGATATCTCCTTCCAGCTCTGCTGGCCTCGGAAAAATTTTTCTCTAGAGGGCGCTGCGCGTCGACGTCCTCCGAGTCGATGTCCCTCGACAGCCGCCGTATCGACGTCGACGTCATCCTGCCTATAAAGGCCGCGCGCAGCGTCCGTTGCTCAGTTCCGTTTTGTAGCCCACAATAATACTTTCTGGACTAGACTAATCACCCTGAAGGAGCGTAAGCTGCAACAACAAGGGAAGTAGAACTGCGGGGATGGATGGGAGGGTCGATGAGGAATACGTCGGAGGAACATCCCGCCGAAAGAACGTTACAAGGTAAGAAGTAACTTGTTCTTCGAAGGGATTGTGTCCTCCGACGTATTCCTCATCTTAGATAGGCTCCCATAGCAGTATTCTATTATTGGAGGAGGGAGTACTGACTTTACGCTGTCTTCTATTGATGAATAGAATGCAGTACAGCCCTTCCAAACCTAGTCTCTTGACTGGAGGAGGAATCCAAATTGTAAAATCATGTAAAGGTATGGACAGACGACCATGTAGCGGCCGCACAGATGTCTTTAACCGGCACGCCTCTTTTGAGGGCCGATGAAGCTGCAATACCTCTGGTCGAATGAGCCCTACGGTTTTGAGGGGGCTCTTTCCCTGCCAGTTTATAACATTCCAGAATGGCTAGAATGATCCATCTGGAAATGGTCTGCTTAGTTATTGGTAACCCCAGCTTGTGACCTTTGTAACCTACCAACAGCTGGTCTGCCTGTCTTATCCTGGCTAGTCTACTGATGTAAAAACTTAAAGCCCTTCTAGGGTCTAGTCTGTGTAACCTCTCTTCCTCTTTCCCCGGATGAGGAGGAGGATAGAAAGATGGTAGGGTAATCTTCTGAGTGATATGGAATTCCGAAACCATTTTGGGAGGAAATTAGGCTTCACCTGCAGGACAACTTTGTCTTTGTGAAATATTGTGTGAGGGGGTTTACAAGAAAGAGCTTGTAATTCGCTCACCCTTCTAGCAGATGTAAGTGCTATTAATAAAACAGTTTTAAGGGAAAGGAATCTTAACGAACAAGAATGGAGTGGTTCGAAAGGTGTGCCCATCAGGAAAGTTAGTACTAAGTTTAAATCCCATAGGGGAACTTGGAATGGTCTTGGGGGATAAACATTGGTTAACCCCTTTAGAAACTGTATTACCAAGGGTAACTTGAAATAGGATGGTTCTTCCGCAGTGCGCTTAAAGATGGATAGCGCTGCGAGATAGCCCTTAATGGTGCCAACTTGAAGGCCTGAATTCGCCAAATATAGAAGGAAGGACAAAACCATTGGTGTACGACATGAAAAAGGGTCGATATTCTGTTCTCTACACCAGCTGCAAAATCTGTTCCAACGGCAGCGGTATAAAGACTTTGTTGCTGGCCTCCTTGCCGAAAGCAACACCTCCATAACATCATCAAGGAGGTCCCAATCCTTGTACCTCAACCTTTCAGAAGCCAAGCGTGAAGGTTGAGGGTTTTGATGTCTGGATGGAGAACCTGACCTCCCTTCTGTGAGAGCAGATTCTCTCTGAGTGGAAGTCGAATTGGAGGGCAGATGGACAAGTCTAGAAGGTCCGGGTACCACGTTCTCCTGGCCCAATCCGGGGCAATTAGGATCATGGTTCTCCGGAATCTTCTCAACCTCCTGATCATTTGAGGAATGACAGGGACCGGTGGGAACGCGTACAGAAGCGGAAACTCCCAGTCCACTATGAACGCGTCTCCCAGAGCTCCTCTCGGGGGAAATTCCCTTGAGCAGAACAGATCACATTTCCTGTTGACGCTGGTGGCGAACAGATCCACCTGAGGGGTTCCCCAAAGGGCGAAGATCTCTTGAAGGACTTCCTGAGCCAGTTCCCACTCGTGGGAGACTGTGCTCTGCCTGCTCAGAGCGTCCGCTGTCAAGTTCTTCTCTCCGGCTAGGTGAACTGCCGATAGATTCCTTCTTGGATTGCCCAAAACCAGAGCTGCATCGCCTCTCTGCACAGGGGTAGTGATCCTACGCCTCCTCTTTTGTTGAGGTAATTGCTGGCCACTGTGTTGTCCGTCATTATCAGGACGTTTTTCCCTTGTAAAGCTGGCAGGAACGCCTTCAGCGCAAGTCTGATGGCTCTCAGCTCTAACAGGTTGATATGTAGTCTAGACTCCGATGGAGACCAACGACCGCTGATGGTCAAGTCGTTGGCGTGGGCTCCCCACCCTATGAGTGAGGCATCCGTGAATACTGTTATCTCCGGCCAGGGTTGCCAAAAATGTTCTCCTTTCAGAATGTTCTCCTGACAGGCCCACCACTGAAGGTCTTGAGCTACCCTGTCGGGAACCTGAAGAACATCTGTCATTCTCCCTGAGAATTGTGACCACTGAGTCCTCAGTGCCCACTGGAGGGATCTCATTCTCAGGCGAGCCTCTGGCACTAGGAAAATGCAGGATGCCATGAGGCCTAGCAACCTCAAAAAGTCGAAGGCTGGGAGACGTTGGGCATCTTGGAACTTGGTAACCATCTGTAGAATATCTTGAGCCCTCATCTCTGGTGGCGAGGCTTTTCCCAGGGAAGTGTCCAGGATCGCTCCTATGAACTGGAGTCTCTGCGATGGTATCATTTGTGACTTCTTTAAATTGAGGGAGAAACCCAGTCTGTGAAGGGAGTGGCACACGTGATTTAGCTGGATCTGAGCTTGTTCCGAAGAGACAGCCCTGATCAACCAATCGTCCAGGTAGGGGTAGACGAAAATCCCTTCCCTCCTTAGACTTGCCGCCACTACCGACATTAACTTGGTGAAGACCCTCGGGGCGGAGGTCAGCCCAAATGGCAGCACTCGAAATTGATAGTGAGAGTTGCCAATTGCGAACCTCAGGTATTTCCTGTGTTTGAGATGGATAGGCACATGGAAATAAGCATCCTGAAGGTCCAGAGATACCAACCAGTCCTGGAACTGAAGGGCCTAGAGAAAGAGTGACCATCTTGAATTTGTCTTTTCTGAGGAATTTGTGAAATTCTCGCAAGTCCAAGATGGGTCTCAGTCCTCCGTCTTTCTTTGGAATGAGAAAATAAGGGGAGTACCAGCCCTTGTTCCTCTCCGCTACAGGTACCGGTTCTATGGCACCTTTCTCTAGCAGATCCAAAATTTCCTGCAAGAGGAGCGGATCTGGAGCTTTCTGAGAGCTGATCCCCGGTGGATGACTGAGGTATGCGTAGGAGAGGCAGGCAGTAACCTTGGGCAACTGTTTCCAATGCCCAAGCATCTGACGTGATAGCCTGCCATTCCGCCAGATGTTGAGTCAACCTGCCTCCTACAGGTGTCCTGTGAGGGAAGTCCTCAGAGTGGTTTTGGGGCGGCTGATGCGGATGCCGATGGTAAAGAGGCACCTGCTGTTGCTGCGGCTTTTGAATATCTACCCCGTCCACCTCGGGTAGTTCTTCTTTGTCCCCTTTGAGCCGGTCGTCCTCTACCTCTTCCAAATGCGGAGTAGAAGCGAAAGGACTTGCCCCTCGCAGAGGTTCCTGTGGGACGAAAAGGTGTCTGACGGATTGCAGCGCCTAGGGATTTTGCTGCTGCTTTTGAAGTTTGCAGTTTCTCTAAACTGTCATCCGCCTTTTTCCCGAACAAAGAAGAGCCATTGAATGGCATGTTCAAGAGCCTGGCTTGCACATCAGGGGCAAAACCAGACTTTCTCAACCAAGTAAATCTCCTGGTTGTTGTACTTGCCGCCATTGCTCTGCTGATACTGTCAGCCGAATCAATGCCCGTCTGGAGGGATTCGCACATAGCGTCTTTACCGTCCTGTATGATATTCAGGAACGCCTCCCTTTCTTCTCCCTCCGGGATGCAGTCAGCCGCTGTAGAAGCACACTCCCAAAGTGTATGGGTGAATCTAGCAAGGGTGCAAGTAGCATTCACAGATTTTAACGCCATGCTACATGCCGAAAAAACTTTCTTTGCCATAGCATCATATTTTTTATCGTCCCTGTCCTGTGGGACGGTAGGATAAGCCGTCTTGACATCGGTAGAAGATGCTGCCTGTACCACCAGACTTTCTGGGGATGGGTGTTTTGACAAAAACTCCGGGTCTGTAGAAGATACCCTGTATTTTGTAGACAGTTTTTTATTTACTGCCGGGACGACATCTGGGGTTTCCCAGTTCGTCCTAATCTTCCTCTGAAGAGCTTTATGAAAAGGCACCACAGGATCCTCCTGTGGGCCTTTGTCAAGAATATCCGTGAGGTCATCTTGTTGGAAGGATTGTGAAGGTGCAGACCACCCCATAAACTCTGTGATCCTGGCCATTAAGGCTCTATAGGGGGTTTCAGCATGCTCCCCCGGGTCTGGCCTAGCAAACTCCACCTCAGGGGAAGTGTCTAACCCACTTGCCTCATGTAAGGAATCATGAAGATCCTTTAACCTGCGTTCTTCAGAGGAAAATTCCTCTCTAATTGAGGTTACAGGTCCCTGCAACTCAAATGTGTCTTCCTGTTCAGACAATTCACCCTCTTCCAAAATTGAGGACATAGTTCTCAATTGTTCTGAACTCATAAAGGGTGTAAATCCCATTTCCAAGGCAGAGGGTGCCGAACTTGTCATAATCGGCCTTGAAAACGTCGATGTCGTCGACGCCGACGTCGAAGGCTTCGAGCGTGGCGTCGAAAACAAAGGCGGAGGCCTCGATGACCTCGACAGAATTGGGATTCTACTCGACAATCTCGAAGCCATTGTCATCGAGGACCTGGGGATAGTCACTGGGTGTGTCGTGACCATGGCTTTTCTTGGCGTCGACGCCGGTGTCGAGTCGACAGACCCGTGTGTCGAAGGTCCCTTCGACAACGGCGTCGAAGACACCGACCTCGGCGTCGACAGAACCTTCGTCGACGGCGTCGACGGAACCTTCGAGGAAGGTTTGGAGGTCATAGTCCTACTCGAGGATTCGAGACGCGCTCGAGAGGTTTCCTTCGCCGGGTACTGCGACTCGCGGCGTTTTTGACCAGAGCATCGCTCTCGGCAGTCTTCGAGGGGGTCGAGGCCGCTTTCTCGAAGACGCTCATCATATTTTTGCGGAATTCCTCCCATTCAGCCCGGGAACTATGTTTCGTGGGGCAAGGGATTCTTTTTGGCGAAACAGAGGAAGAGGAAGACGGAGAAGGGGATCTTCGACGTCTCCTCTTCGAGTGCTTCGATCTCGAGGAGTGATGGGACCCACTCCGAGACCTGGAGCGCGAATGGTGACGAGGAGACGAATGTCTCGACTTCGTCAACGAAGAAGAAGCTTTAAAAGTCTTACCTTTCTCCAGCTTCCCCCTACGCTCCTTCAGGGCCTTAGCTGTCATGGACATACAGTCCTCGCACTCCGAACAATGGTGTTCAGCTCCCAAACACCACAGACAAACTCTGTGAGGGTCAGTCAGCGACATCTTTTTCCCACAATCTCAGCATTTTTTGAAGCCGGATCGAGGAGTTGTCGGTTCCGACGAAGAAGCAATCGAGTACGGATCGAATAACTCGAGGTAAATAGGTTTAACCTGACAAAACTGAGCAACGGTATTCCGAGGCACTGAGTAAGCGTGGAAAAACGGAACTGAGCAACGGTCGCTGCGCGCGGCCTTTATAGGCAGGATGATGTCTATGTCGATACGGCGGCTGTCGAGGGACATCGACTCGGAGGACGTCGACGCGCAGCGCCCTCTAGAGAAAAAAATTTCCAAGGCCAGCAGAGCTGGAAGGAGATATCTAAGATGAGGAATACGTCGGAGGACACAATCCCTTCGAAACAGATGAAGATATCAAGTTATTTTACACGTGTACAGATGCAAAAGAAACGCAAGCAGCAAGGTAATCGTGAAGCTAGCTTTAAGCTTATAGTGAATAGATTGCGGCAAGCACCAACCTATACATATATAGGAATGAGAGAACTTGCATGTTTCCACTAAACGTATTATAGCAGGTTGGACAGTAGCAAAAAAAGGCCTCATTTCGGTGTGTTGCAGTTAAACAGCAAGTTGAATTACAAGTGTATTTCAGAAGGTGAGGCTAGATGAGCAAAGAAGCCACTGGAGTGAAGTGACATTGGCTACAAAGTCGTGTGAAAGAACAAGACTCCTGTTCATAAGGCATGAACATAACAAGGAAGACGAAAGAGGTTTATTAAAAAATAATATCAAATGCACGAAAAGGGTCGATTCCATGGTCTCCAGTCACATGGAAGCATGAAGTTGGATAAACGAGATGGTCACACCTATGCACGGAGGCAGACTGTGCTTCTCACTCCCTATTTTCTCATAGCTAAGAACACTCTCAAAGACAAGCTTCAAAAGCCTAATTGACAGTAGACCACTGAGGTGATGATAGATTGATATGCTAATTGATGGGAAGCTAAAGTTAAGGCGATCTCACCAGCACCGGGATGGCCAGCTTGCAGGCTGCTAACGTAGGTAGAAAAGTATTGAAGGAGCATAGAGTGCCAACCAATTGTAGAGGACCTGTGTATTTGGGGGTCCGATAATGTGTAAACCAATGGGACGTTGTGTATTTAATGACATTCATAGTGGTAATTTTTGGGGGAGGGCATAGTTGCCCCACCTGATGTTAAGTAACCAATCACATAGTTACACTTTTTAGACTACTATGAATCATATACTTAGATGTTCACTCAGAGCCAATCACCCATGCTTAAAAGTTTTTGTAGTTTGCCACGTAGAATGAAGTTAGCACACATGTAGGTTAATGTCATTAACGATGAATATTGCTTATAAAAGTTCCGTTTTTTCTTAAATGCATTGAGTAAGAGGATTGAGCGATTGCGTTGATGTTCGTTATGCTCCCTGTTTTCGAAAATTGCTATTAAAACAGTCTTCCTTTTGTCAACTTCCTGAGTCGGCTCTATTATTGATGTATGAGTAAAGTCTGCATCACCATCCATCGCCAGGGAAATTGCTACTCACCAAAGGGGCTGGACTATCCAGTTCACAGGGAATGTTCATGGGTTAGTCTCAAAACAAGGTTTACACGAATCACGGCGCATAGACAGATCACACAAAAAGAGAACACCAGTGTATTTGCAGTCATCAGAATGTTCATTATTTGGGGGAAGCTGTGAAAGACGCAGAATAAGGAAACACTCTATACAATCTAATATAGTATACATTTAAATGAATGAACACCAAATATAAGAGATAATTTAAACAATGAGGGGTTATATCACAAGCCTGGAATAAAACACGATGTATGATTTATGTGGTGCATGAATAGATGAAAGAATATTGAATTGGTGCGACATCACCATCAAACAATATATAAAGGTTGACCAGGGTCAATCTGGTTTGATGAACTTACATTGTGGAGGCTAATGAATGTGAATGGGGTGACCCAGGGCGATGGGGACTAGCACCAGTCCATGCCTCAGGCCCCATGAGAGGTATATGGGGATACACAAGCGACAGAGCCCAGCCCTAGCCTCATGTGCTTTCCCAGCAACGTCAATGGTACACAGCCTTTGAAACATTGGAAATATTATCTCAATAGTAAAGAGTCAGAGAATTAGGTGGAAAACCAAGCGGTTTGCAGGCCCACAATCGAAAGTATTTGCAAGCTATGCAATACAGATGAAGACAAATGGTTCAAAGTAAGGCAAAGGTTTGGGAGCTCTGTTTGTACGAAAGGCGGTGGGCCGCACCTATGGGGGCTTGCTAGGGTAGAGTTTGATACCTTAAAAAGTGACCTGAGGTATGACAAAAGCAGGGCCTGTAAACACTAATATATGAGCAAATTGTTCACTGAGTGACTTCAAAATAGCAGATGCATGCTGTGCTTAGTAGACTTGGCTAGTGGTGAGGCCGGGATTGTTAGATCGTAAAGGAAATGATCAGGGCAGAGAGTACGTAACAGATTTTGCCGAACATACGTTTTGTTTGTTAATAATAAGCTTAATATTGTGAAAACAACGTGATGAAAGAAGGAAGGCCGGAATGAAAGAGCCCATTTTGGAATGTAAATAAAAGGTTTGCAGCATACGGCAAGCAGAGAGTAATGATAGATTGGATGATACATTGGTAAGGAAAAAGTGTGCAGCAGGCGGCAACAGGCTGAAAGGTAAAAAGGTAATACAAAATTAAAACGAAATAGTGTGCAGGTGGCAAACGAGCTGGAAAGAAAGAATATGAGAATATAAAAGAAAAGGTAACCGGCATGCTGCGAAGGGACAAGAATGCGGGAAACCGACAGGAAAGTAAGAACGTATAGTAAAATGGAAAGGCATAAGTGGGCGGCAAGGGGCGAACACGCAGGATAGAAACATATTATATTATAATGTAAAAGAAAGGGTATACGAGAAGCGGCAAAAGAGCAAGAATAACAGAGCAGGCAGAAATATAAATACATGAACGGGTAAAAGAGTTAAGGAGGCCAGTTTCTATTTTTTAAAAGTGCGACATTTTCGGAAATACAGTAAAACGGCACAGTCAAACATCGTTCTAATGTATCATGCGAACAAAAATATTCGATCATTTTGGGCATTTCCGAGAGGCAGGGCCTCGTCACTAGCCGACCCTGAACAGGTGGGGGAACAGTCATCCACCCAGTCACAGGCTCTGCTCTTAAGCCATTCGCTCATGCAGACCCAACATGCTGATCTATAAAAGGAGTACAGAGGGAAAAAGAGGTGCTGGAGCTTGGAGTGCGGGCGTATAGCTGAAACTCAAAGAATGGCAATGTGTCATCGAGGAGCTGAAGGATAGGAGAACGTGTGGAAAGAATAGAGAATTGAGAGGGGGTGCAAGTGGAGAGGAAGGTGAGGTGAAAAGGAAAGGTGACTCACTGTAGTGACTACTGTACGCCTAGTCCTGAATCACCTTTCTGTCATACTCTACCAGTGCCTCTGCCAGTGATAGGACCATAGCAATTTCCATTGCATTACTTTAAGTTTACAGTTGCATGTTGGTGCGGATGCAACCATGCTCCGCTAGCCTGTGGAAACGTTCCTCAGGCCCCCTTTTTCACGTGTTAGAATTGATGGCCTTTCCTGAACTTGTTTAAAGGGAATGCAGGGAACTTACAAAGGAAAGGGGACTATGAACTAGACTAGGAGTACAGTAGTCTGTGAGTGGTCAGAAATGTGAGGCGGACAACTTTTGAGTGATTTCTCAAAATATGCCATGTTATTAAATTATACGTTTTAACACACGCCTCACTATCCCTATCCTGATAAGGATTTCCCTGCTTATCCAAAACGAAAGGAAACACTAACAAAAGATCTCTGACCCTCACACTTAAACATAAAATAGACAAGAAAATATATGGCAATTCACAAAAAATAGCAATAATGACATTTCCAATGTATTCACACTCTCTCTTTGTAACCTGGGTAAACTCCCCTTCCCCAGGTTTCAATTTAGATTCAGTTCCAACATTCAACATAAAGAAGCAAGGGAATCCAGGTTTGCAACAAAGTTCCAACTCAGTTCTTGGCTCCTTTACTTTGTCAAAAGGAAGCTCTGTTAACCAATGTTCAACCAACAAAGATTTTCTCTTCTTCCTTGAGTAATAATTTCCACTTCATCAAATAGCATCTATGATGTTCTAGGTCATGATGCTTTGCCACAATTTAGGAATGTTGAAAAAGAAATACAGTTCCTTGTCAGATCAAAGAAACCATTTCTGGCAAGGTCAAAGAAACACAGTTTCTTGTTAGCACTTCTCAAGTTATTTTTAAAGTATTATGAAACACATTTTTTTTATCATTGTCAGGATGACTTAAAACCTTCTACCTGGATAACTCTCATGCCAGGTTAAAGCCTGCAAGGATTCACCATGCTGGCCTACTTGTTTGCCCCACAGTGTTCCACATTGAACTGGGCTTCTGATGTATTAAACCTACTGACAACTAAAAGGTTAATATCACAGCGTCAACAGCCTGCAAATCTGTGATTAGCAACTTCCCTGAAAAAAACAATATTTACATCACTGTTCCTCAATACCTTTATGTAGGCAAGTTCAATGTGGAACACTCTTCCTCTGAACATTCACATTTAAGAAGGGCAGCCTCTTTGCCACCCTTGTCTTTCTGACACATCACCAAAGAAAATTGCACTTAAGCATGTACTTCTACCTTTCTTCCTTATGGCTTTGGCAATATGGATTATACCAATTTTTAGGGAACAATTACCATTAGCAGGCTTCACCTTTAACATCTTGCATTCGCCTTTTGCCCATGCCCACCAAAGCAACTTATTTGGTTGTCTGGTGTTGGCCTCCTTTGGCTGAAGTCAATGCTTGCACAACTCTGGGCTTCAGCAATACTAGTATCCCTCTTGGCATAGGGCAATGCTTGCACCATTACTGGCTTTAGGAAAATGCTAGTTTCATTCTTGGCTTGGGCAATGTGTGTTTCCCTCTTGGCTTGGGCAATGCGTGTTCCCTCAAACTCACAATTCAATGTTCAGTCACTTAACTACTGTGCTACATCATCTTCAGCAGCTTCATAATTCACTCTTCAGTTAACCTTTACCCCAGAATCACTTTTTAAACACACGGAACCAGTCTCATCTGTTTTCAGAAGTTTCAAGATTCAATTAACATGGTAGAGTGTTTCACTCTTACGCAAGTGTTATGGAAGAAGTTCACTCATATGAGAGTGCTACTTTTGTAACCTCCCATAGTCTGTCAATCAATGGTCGGTTTATTACTGCCTTCACTCTTACGTAAGGGAGTCTGCCTCGCTACAGTTGCCCGACTTGGTTCATGCAAGGGATCAGAATGCTCAGTAACAATCACTAGCTTCTGTCTTGCTCCATTTACGTCCTGCAAGACTTCAACTGCTTCAGGCTTTGTTTGGACACACACCCTTCCTCTGTGAAGGGGTGAAGGTGTCTTCGTCCCCGCCATGTAGTCACAGAGCTCCTCGAGCTCCCGAGACCCTTGACTGTACGGCAACACTCAGCCACGGTCTCAGACACGCTTCTTGCTGTGCAATTGCTGCAATCAGGTTCACATTGGGAAACGCAGTCTTTTTTTCATGCCTTCCGCTGCACAACATCTGCACTTCAGATTCAGGGGAAACAGGACCCTCTCAGGACAGGCAGCTGGAATCTGCTTTGTCAAAGTCCCGGCATACTTTCTTTCCATCAACTTCTGCTTGGATTGACAACAACGTGCTCTTGCTCTGCTGCTGCCACTGCTGCAACTACTCCAGCTACACCATGTTCTTCTAATGAAATGCACCCGATGGGGCCTTTTAAGCCTCTGTAACTCCCTCTGGTGTGTCCCATTATGCTTAAGAAGCCGACTACTCCTGCAACATTGCTCTTTAGCCCTCTTCCTTGTCCCAGTACTTAGGGGATTGAGTACTTGAGGTCCCAACCAACAGCATTAGGTTTTTTTTGGCAGCTTCTTATTTTTAAATGCAGATTTACTACTCTTAAATACATTTAAGGAACATTTACAAGTGTTTACTTGAAAAGGAGAGGGTCATTCATTAAAGCCATTATTTACAGGTTTCCTCTCGCTGTACCTCTGGGAGTAAGAGGGATTTTTAGCCTTATAAGTCTCAAATAGTCTTTCCTTCCTTGGGGTATTTAAAGATGACACATCAGCTTTACCCACATCCACAGTCTTAACGTATGGTCCAGATACATCAGAACGCCAATAAGCCATTACTTGTCTGGGTGCATTCAAAAGGTTCACCCCTTTTAAGGACAAATACCATTTCTCATCCCAATGGATTTCCTTACCACCCTGGGCCTTGTCTCCTCCCAGGTGATCCTCCCGCAGTACACCACCCACAAGGTCAGGAAGCATCTGCCTTTCTATGGTCAACTGGCAGGGTTTTAGTGAGGGACCCACAGGATTCACACAAGTCACAACGGAGAGAGGAACTTTTCCTTACTCCTATGTACCATCCATCCACTTTCCCCCGTACTGTATGATGATTACAATACTCCAACCACATGTGGCAGGAGAAACCTTACTACCTCTAAACAAAACGATTCTTCAACACCCCTTGCCCAAAGGAAGCATCAGCATGCAAAACCACACCTAGACAGTAGTGCCTTCAGAAAGCAGATGGAGGCCTACGTGGCTGCCTTACTGATAATGCTGCAAGAAGTATGACATTGAAAAGCCACAGCTGTAGCCTTTGCTCTTAAAGAGTGTGCA
The DNA here is from genome assembly GCF_040938575.1 of Ambystoma mexicanum. Lineage (NCBI taxonomy): Eukaryota > Metazoa > Chordata > Amphibia > Caudata > Ambystomatidae > Ambystoma > Ambystoma mexicanum. The sequence goes on from NC_090928.1 coordinate 430,698,282, forward strand.
TGTAAGCCCTTAGGGGGAAGTATGTTCCGAAACCCTGAAACTTAGAAAATGCCATCCCCATCCACCTAGAAATGGGGGCTTTGGACACTTGGCCTCCCGGGAACGACCATCCGATAGCAATGAGCAAAGTATCAGTTTTTCTAAAATGCTTTGTCCATGACAGATAGAATTTCAGCGCTATTCTGACGTCCACACAGTACAAGACTCTTTCAACCTTCAACTGCAGTTTGGTGAAAACAGTTGCTAAAACCATCTCCTGTTTATGGTAACCAAGCCCTGACTAGCCAGTCATCCAGTTATAGATAAGCATGCGAGCCTCTGGTCCTCAAGACGCTCCTGATTGCATGGATGATCCTGGCAACGACCCACAGAGCTGAAATGAGGCCAAATGGCAGGACTCTCTACTAGAAATGCCTTCCCCATCACTGAGAAATGTATGAATAGTCGATATGGCTCCTTTATCAGTACATATGCGTATGCAACTTTCAGGTCGAAGGCACATAGCACAGAGAGACTCTGCAATATGGGCTGGGGTCACCATCAAGAATAGATTGAGCAAGGAAGGAGAGATCCAGCATCACTCTCAGGCCTGTCTCGTTCTTTATTGAAACTACAAATCACTGTAAATGTAGACTCCTGCCCCTTTCTGAGGGGGAAATCACTTCCACTACCCAGGACTCGACCATTTGTGCTGGGGAACTGATCTGCAGAACCGGCTGAGATGATAAGGGAGAGTACGGAAAGGGGAGGCAGAATCCCTTTGAAACCACTGAAAAGAGCCAGTGGACGGAGTTGAGGTGATGCCAACACTCCACATGCAGTGCAAGTCTGCCTTCAATGTGGGAATTGTGAACTCAGACATGACCATCATTGCTTCTTGTTATGGAGTGCAGGGAGCAGGAGGGCATGAATAAACTCTCTTAGAAGAGGACCTAAATTGAGTGTGGTCTTGTTCCTGGGATCACTTGAGCCTTGAGCTTGAACAAAGGTTTCACTGGTGTGTGTAGTTAACTTTGCCAATGACTTTGCAGTCTGAGAGCTGCTCTTGTTATTGCTAAGCTCACCATCTATTGATGAGTGAAACAATTCTGAGCCTTCAAACGGTAGGTCAATGGGATCACTCTTGCGCATCAGCTTTTAATTTGGTTGAACGCATCCATGATACCCTACACATGCCCACCCCTACACATATATCGTGGTGTGGCTTCCAGTGTCTATATGGCTGACAGATATTTCCAGGAGGTCCTGAGCCACTATCTTGGCATTCGATAAATTGGCTTTAAAGGCTGCCCGACGCTCTATTGGCAGAACAGGGAGGAAGTCAGCAATCTCGCGCCATAATTTCTGATTTGTGGCAGCCAGGATGGAATCCGTTTTTTCCTTGCGGCAGATATTATGCGTTGTGCCAATATAGCTTGAAGCAAAATGCTTAGAAGATGTTGTCCTTCATTCTGAGCACTGAAGTAGAGGATGAAAAAGTGCTAGAAGATGGTTTACATATAGCGAGGCTGCTGCCACCATAGCCAAGTGAGGCTTATGATGTGGAGAAAACAAAGGACTCTGAGCCCAATATGTACTGCACTTCAATGTTCCTACTGATGGTCTGGCAAGAATGGGGCTTCTGCCAGAGCTTCCCTACCACAGCCAGCATGTCCTTTTGCAATTGAGTCTCTGATCGGGCTGTTGACTCGAGTGCCAGTATGTCTCGCTAGTAGTAAGTGAGATCTCAGGAGTTAGAGTTGGGCTTATTTATAAGGGCTCATTTGATCAGTTTCTGTTATAGGGTAGTTGTTAGTTAGAAGGAAATCACAGAGAGATTAGTTATTCAAGAACTGGCGAACAAATGAATGGCTTTGACTTGCTTTATTTCACGACCTTTAATCCCTCCTGGACATATGTTGTTATTATAGATATTACCTTTGAACAGCCTCCAATTACAAGTATATCATTTGGTAGTGAAAGGTTTAACCACTACATACATTTTTATTAATATCCTTCTTTTCCTCATGCTATACAGCCAAACCAACCCTGGCAACCTGGGGTGAGCACAGCACTCGCATAAAGAGTTAATTCCCGAGTGACATTTTGTATCCATGAAAGATCTGATGTTAAACTTTGAGTGCTGGGGATTGGAGGTAGGCAACAATTTGAACTCACCACAGGTTTGGTAGGGGTTGTGGTCTACTTGTTTAATTTCACCTTTATTCTAAGTTTGTTCTCTTCAGATTTACGGATGAGGTGGTCTTGGATACGCTCACTTTGTTACACTGGCAAATCTTCTTTTTCCCATTGCAATAACGTCAGAGTACAGGCAATACATTCCTTCTTGAAATGAAGACGTATTCTTCAACACTAATCAGAACGCAGACATAGCTCTGCTCTGAGACCTATGTTTTGCTTTGTAAGCAGCAAAGACTCTGCTCAAATGACAGTCTGATTTTTTTGCATTGCTTCAAGGAGCAGGGAGAGGTAATTCTGCCCTCTAATAATTTAGTAGAAAATGGTAGTGTGTGGCAAGGGACTTCCAAGCTCTAACTTCGGTTGGGGGAAAGGCTGTTTACAATAGTCCTTGTATGGCACAAATGATCATGGTAATGAGTTCTTTGCTGAAATATTTGAGTCAATGATGTCACTTCAATAGAGGGTGAATTCATTGGGTGAAGCAATTTTAACATGCACTTAAATTAGCCAATTGACAAATCTACCCCAATGTATTCTCTCCATTACCAAAGTCTTCTGCTTTTAACAACATGGTTCACAAGCTGAAGTTGCATCATGCATGGCAAGCTACACACAAAACGGAAAGGGAACAAACATTCTATTCTCATATGAACAAAATATATTCTAGACTTGATTATTTCCTCTCTAATTGATATGGCGGTGGTATTTCAGACCACTCTCTATTTTCAATTACTTTATCGTTCGGTCTACGCTGGGAAGAGAGTGGCAATGGCGAATAAGTGGCTCATTAATACATGATCCTATTGTGGTTGACTCATTATGTGAGAATAGGACTTTGTATTTTGCAGAAAATTATTATAGCTTGTGAATTTATGGCCCTTGGTGGGTAGCGAGCCATGCAGTAGACGGCCTTTCTCTATTCCTCCATGCTCCCAGCTAATTCCTTGCTGCGACAAAGACTTCAGCCCTTCTCTTCATGGTTTGAACTTACTAAAATTGCGACACTGATGTCCAGCTTCTATATAATGGCGGCTCTGCCTGCAGTCTATTCACCATGTATAGCTAGCTTCTATGATCACTTAGTCTACTTGCGTTGCTGCATCTGTACAGTTATTGAAAGATTTGTATTTTCTGCAGTGATCTTCACACATGCAATCTTCGTCTCGCAAATGAACGCTTACTCGGTTCTTTACTTCGTCATCAGTTTCTATAAGGTCCATACATTCTCTTCTTCAGCCAGTCCTCTTAGTGCGTCACACTCGCTTCTTGTGACGTCACCAACTTCTCTTACTCTCATTTTCATATTCCTTCAGGGATCTTCTCCAAGAGACTGTCATCTATTCGGGAATACATCGGATAGGGTTTTCTTAGTGGATACCTTTTCTCGAAGATTCGATGCAGAATAGTCACAATCTCTGGTGTCGAGCATGGCACAATTTCTGGCTTCCAGCATGTAGGTGGGAAGGGGGCAGGACTTCTTGCAGGGGCACTTGGCTGCTCCTCTACAATCCTTCCTCTGGTTGATTCTTCGACCACACTTTCACCAATCGCCACATTTTTATTTCTTCTCTTGAAGAAGTGCTTCGTCCAGATCTTCATTACGCCGTTCACGGATCCTGCTGATTTTACATGTTCATCCACACTCCAAGTCATGTAGCTGCACTGTCCATTCGGATTACAATAGACCCATCGGCCCACATATTTCTTGTGATTTCTTGGATGCAGGAACTTGGTTCCCACAGGTGCTACGATACTGGCTTCTAGGTATTTTCTGATATCTTCATCTGTAAACTCCTTGGGTCCAAAGCCTGATTCGACATCGATCATGATCTTCATTCCTACTGCCTTCTTCACCGTCTTCTTGCATTGTGTAATTATTATCCTGACCACACAGAATCCAAACATCAACATCACTAATACTACTCCAAGAAACTTGAAGATGTTCGCCATCCACTGTGGAACCCATGAAAAAATAGACATGAACCAACAGTCATCTGTAATATCTTCTGTCTCGTCTTCCATCTTGTTGTGTAGGTTTGTCAGCAACGTTATGGCCTCTGTTAAGGTTCCATTCTTGTCATTATGAGAAGGTATGAACGTGCAACATGATGGCACGATTCTGGTGAAAAGTCCTCCTTCCATCGCTGTGATCATGTCAAGGACACATCTGTTCTGCAGGGTTATTAACCTTATGACCCTCAATCCTTCCGTGATAGCATTGAATCCCTTTATGGTGGTGTTGATGGTCTGCAGAAGTTCCCATCTGGTGATCTGTAACCATTTGGTGTTGCCCATCGTCTGGATCCCAGGCATAAAGATAGTCATGAATATTGCTGCAGTCTGGCTAAACAACCTGTGCTCATTTGGAATAGCATCAAAAGCTTATATTGAATTTGCTGAGAAATAATTCTCCCTCTTTGTTCAACTGAGAAATTAGAGCGATCTTCTTAAATGGACATCTGTTCAGGTCACTCTGAGCAATCACTAATGCTGGAACATGGATGAGCACCAAGGAACACGTACCTCACCCCAGTGCTAGGGCAGCTTCATGTAGGCCCTGGACTCACAAGCCCAATATCGATCCATCAAGACAGCTGTACCTGCTTCCATTCTAGTAACGTCAACTGTAGTCTTGCAGCCTATATTATCTCCCACATGCTCCTTTCCATGTCTTCGGAAGCATAATGTTACATTCACCAATGGAATGAAAAACATAGGACCGGATTCATCTTCTACCCATGTCAACAGCTTGGCATACTTGGCTTACGACTTCAAAACACCCATTGTTCACTCTCTGTACTGCTTGTACATATTCTGCTTCAACAGATGAGCTGCATAGGACATAAGTCCTTCCGCTTATCCCTTCTTTGATTTCACTCGTCCATAAACCAAGACTTGTGTTTGTTCCCAACATCCAGATGATCCAGCTATTTCTATTTTATCAGGGCAGTTCATTTTCTTCATCTCTGTAACTACTACCTCTTCCTGTCCTGTAGCCGGATATGTAAGCATTTTGCTTTTCCATGCAAGTTCCTTTTCCATCTTTGTAGTCTTGATATAATCATCTTAGAATGGTAACAACCATTTCCATCTCCATCGCAGAGTGGCCCAAATTCCTTGAAATTGTCCTCTTGTCATGCATGCTGCACGGTGAATAAGGCACCTGGCACTGTGTTCTAGAACCTCTCTTGAAATGAAAGTTTGTGCTGTATTCATGGCATAGGGTATGAGAGCACAGACGTAGCAACTCTCCGTAGATGTTCTCTCTCCCACTTTTCTCATGTGCTGGTACCACGTTATTATCCAAGTGTGCTGCATGATCCAGATAAGTGTTTATCCCTTCATTATTTTCCTCTGCATTTCTCCTAACTCTCCCATATGCAAGGGTGGTGTACTGATCACAAAGTGAATCAAAAGTGGTTTTCATAGTGGGGAGAACCAAAAGGACGTCTGATTTATTTGGACTAATGTGATAAAGAGTGTGAAACAGGAGAAACAAAGACAAAAAGAGAAATTGTACAGGCGTATACTATGCACAATACCATGGACATCCACCTCTCTCGCCATCCTGGTACTGGCTGTGCTCATTCATTCCCTAAAATCGTACTTTCAACAGTCCTCATTTCTACTATCATCATTTAAGGAAAAAAATCTTTTACTCCAACAGTTGTAATATCGCTTCTATCATCACCATGAGTAGTCTTCTAATTATAGGGAAATTTTTCGAATCCTGTATAAAAGTGCAAACATCAGCATCTCTTCTGACATAAGCTTGAAGGATAAACACAAACAGAAAATAAAATCCTGTGTACATCCCCATCGGTTAGGACCATGGGGCTAACCAAATAGATAGCTAGTGAGAAATTAATCCGAATATTGATCTTGTTTCCAAGCTTCGAACTCAAAATCACATTCAGGCATACATCAATATTTTTCTAAGTTCATTTTCCATAAATCCCTGTGATTCTCAGCAAAGGTTTGCACTCCCACTATAATATCGATAAGAAGTGTCACAACGAGTCACTGTCCAAATGCAAAATCTGCATTAACAGCTGGTTGGTTTGTTGTCCTTCTTCGTCATCGATCGAGTCTGCACACACTGAAATTCTTCTTCTTGTCTTGCTTCTGGATCGGCAACAGTGGGAGGGGCGGTCTCGCCATAGTACAATTTCACGTTGTTCAAGTGAAGCCAAGCTTGCCTGTCTTGGACTTTTATTGCTGAGGGAGTTATTGTCATGCGTTCCCCTCAGTGGCGCTTGTGGAATAGATGGAGCATACTTCTCCATTGATTTGACACATTACGTGTTTGTTTCAACGTGTTGTATCGGTCTAGTGTATTTTTTCAACATGTTCACCCCTGGGTTGTACTTATGCATTAGGAACCCGGCGGTCGGCACGTTGCAACCCGTTTGCTCTCGCTCCTTTGGGGAAGACACTAGTGCTCATTTTCGCTTGTCACACAATCAGTGTTCATTCTCTGATCTTTTGTCTCCTTTTCCCCCTCTGCTACTTTCAGATGGTACCCCTCCTGTCCGCCTTCTTCCCAGGATCCCTCCGGATGCCATGGGCTGCAGGTTTCTCCTGTCCCTCTGCTTCCTAATTTTCTGTGCTCTTTCCCCTCTGCCTGCGTGGCAGCCCTGCCTCGAGTTTTCCTGCTATGTGCCACACCTACCTCTCCCTTTCCTACCGTGGTCTTTCCCTCTCATTTCCTTCTCTTCCCCACTGAGTTAGCTTTCATTCAGTCTGCTAATACCACTTCAGCTGATTCTCCTTTGGGCTGCCGAGCCCTGTGAAACTCTTGCCTCCTATACTAGTCTGCTGCATACAATGACCTATCCCTCCTGCTCCAGGGCTCTACCATCAGTTAACCAGACTATCTCTGCTGATCAAGGGAACTGCAAGACCACCCCAGACCACATATTCAACTAGGGATTTTTCTACCTCAATTGGCTTTTCCCCCCCCGTAGCTACTTTGGGGAAGGGGCCACTAGCTCGCCAGTTAACCAGGCAGGCATAGTGGCTTCCCTCCGAGATAGACCATACCTCTACCAAAAGAAAAAGAACAACAGAAGAAGGAAGGAGGTCAACACTAGCTCCAGTGAAACAGGTGAGGAAGGGGAAGTCTTGTCAGACGTAAGTGACAAGCCTATTGAGAGTGACAGTTTGCAATGCCAAAGTATCAGAATGGCCACGGCGGAACAGGTCCAGGAATTAGTGGCCGCAGTACAGGGACTTACCCAAGAAGTCCAAAGCCTAAAGAAAGAAAACACTGTAATCAGGCAGCTAGTCATGGCACAAGACCTACATCCTACCGAACTACCCCAGTTGACCTTGGCCGACAGAAGGTTTAATGGCTGCCAAAAAGGCTGAAGGAGTTTGTGGAATCATGTATTGTATATTTTACCTTCAGAGCCAGTACCTGTGCATCAGAACATGCACCAGTGGGGAATATGAACCCCAATATCTATAAATTCAGGAAAGAAACCAAACTGGCTCATCTCCAAAGACTCACCATAGTATAAACCTTCCCTTAGGCTCCCCTCACTGCATTCCTACACTTTGTATCTATGTAACTATCGTTTAGACATTGTAGATTGCTCTGGAACGCTAACCTGTATACTATTGTATATTCCCTTTTGTGTAAATATGATATTTTTGTAACTTTTACATCACTGTACTGCCATTTGTGTAACCAAGAAATGGCATATCATTGTAAACTGTGCCCAGTTACCCTTGGGTTTGGAGCGCATTATAAATAAAGAATCAAAACAAACAAACAATATGGAGGGTAATGCGCTAGTATGGGCGACTACCCTGGTAACAAGTGCCAATCCAGTTCTCCAAGACTATGGGGCTTTCCTAAACCTTTTGAAACAAACATGTGAAAGACCAGAAACTACCTACGTGGCTTGTGAAGAGTTACTGGATATAAGGCAAGGCTCTACGGATCTTCTCACTTACATAACCAACTTTAAGAGATGGGCCTCAGGTGCGGGGTGGCCCGAGCCAGCGCAGTATGCTATGTTCCAGCGAGGTTTGAAGGAGGAAATCAAGGACGAGCTAGCCTGGGCTCCATGCCCCAACACTTTCTCTGATCTGTTGTCGACAGTTCTTCAGATCAACTATCCACTGACAGAGAGGAAGACCGAGAGAAAGAGATCCCGAGGTTACCCCTTGCCAACAGACTAGTTTACACACCCATCCTCCTCAGCATCTAGACCCTCGAAGGAAGGGCCTACGCAGATTGGGGCTGCTCGTGCACCTCTCACGCCAGAAGAGCAAAAACACAGAAGGGACAAGGGTGTCTGCATGTATTGTGGTTCTGATGCACACTTACTCAGAGATTGCCCGGAAGTACCACCTCCGGGTTTGGGAAACGGCCGACCTCGATCCTAGGAGGGACGGTTTACTGAGGTCCTGCTTCCAGTAACTTTTTCTCTCTAACCGTATCTTCACCTGTTTTCAACCGACGACACACGAATGATGGTCATAGCTATCCAGCTTTTGATTAACCAACAAAGGATCGACTCCTTGGCACTGACAGCAGAGTTGCAGCAAACTTCGTCGACGCCATCTGGGCCGAGAAGGTTGGCATTTGCTGAGTAGAAAGAAAAGAAGACCAAAAGGAAGGTGATGACGGAAAGCCACTCAGCTCTGGGCTTATAACTCACACTACGGAAGAGATCCCAGTGTTTATCCTCCAACACTCTGAGAAAATCCAGTTTGATATAATCTGCGCTGGCCATTTCCCTGTCATATTCGGAATCTATTGGCTCCGCAAACATAACCCCACTATAGATTGGACGCAAAACCTTCTGGAGTTCAACTCAGCCCACGGTCGTCAGAAGTACCTTCAAGAGGCTTTCTATGAGCCAGTTAAGGCAGTGTCTACCTCCATCACGGAAGCCAAAGGAGTTCATTGCATGCCTGCAGAGCTCGCTGAGTTTGGCGAAGTATTCCTGGACAAATCCTCACAAGAACTGACACCACATCGGCCCGAGGATTGTGCCATTGAACTTACACCGGGAGCGTGGATTCTGTTTGGCCACATGTATTCACTGTCCCTGATGGAAAAGAAGGCACTCCATGAATAACTTGATTCTAATCTTCATAATGGTCTCATCCAACGGTCCCGTTCACCCGCAGGAGCATCACTAATCTTCATCCCGAAGCGTGACTCTAAGGAGCTCAGGCCTTGCACTGACTATCAGGGTTTGAACAGGGTCACCATACGTGATCGTTACCAGATGCCTCTTATATAGGACATCCTGGAGGCTGTTCAGGGGGGCAGTGTTTTTTTCTAAATTAGACCTACGACACGCTTATCTGCTCAGAATCTGAGCTGGTGACGAATGGAAGACTGCCTTTTGGACCCCACTCAGTCATTTCAAGTAGAAGGTGATGCCGTTTGGGTTGGTTAATGAGCCGGATATACTCCAGCGATTTATGGACAGACTCTTCTCTGACCTGCTGTTCCACTCAATGATTGTTTACCTGGATGATATTTTGATCTTCTCTTCATCGCAACAAGAAACCCAGACTCATCTCCAGGAAGTTCCATGCCGTTTGCAGAACAATCAACTACTGGGTAAGCAAGAGAAATGCCTGTTCAAGGTGACCTCTATTAACTACCCGGGGTTATATTGTCCAGACAAGGCATAAAGATGGACCCCAAAAACTTATCAGCCATACTAGGGTGGCCTGCTCCAACCACCGTAAAGGACATGCAGAGATTCCTCGGGCTAGCACATTTCTACCAGAAATTAATTCCAGAATTCTCCAGAGTGGTGCTTCCCATTACAGGCCTGCTAAAGAGCAACGTGAGCTCGTTTAGGTGGAACGAGACGGCTGACGCAGCCTTTCAACATCTGAAGGCATTGTTCTGCTTAGCTCCTGCTCTGCTTAGCTCCTGCTCTGCATCAACCTGACCAGTCGTGCCTTTTCATTGTGGAAGCAGACGCCTCATCAGCAGCCATACGGGCAGCCTTACTCCAAGACCATGAAGGAGTCGAACATCCTCCAAGACCATGAAGGAGTTGAACATCCAGTGGCATATCTATCTAAGACCCTGACGCTCAGACAGATAAATTACTCTGTCATAGAAAAATAATTACTAGCCATGAAACTAGCCTGCAAAGAATGGCGCCATTTGTTGCAGGGAGGAACTCACCCATTCGTGATTCGCACTGATCACAAGAACCTAAGGTTCCTACAACAAATGGAGTGTGTAAAGTATTGCCAAGCCTGATGGGCGGATTTCCTTGCTCAGTATGACTTCTCCATTACATACTTACCATGAAGCCAAAATATCTTGGCTGATGCCCTTTCTCGAAGCTATGCTTCTGATCATTCTTCAGATCGTGGACCTGATTATCTTTTTCCGAGGAATAAAATAATCTCCCAAGTATCTACCTTTCTACAGGAGGTCAAAGAAGCATTAGTTAAAAGGCACACCATTTTTCAGGTCCTCCACTAAGGACAAGGTCAAGAAGAAGGACGGCCTTCTTTTCGTCAATCATCGCCTATATATTCCAGATGAGGAATTGCATCGGCGTGTATTGTCCTGGTGTCACGACAGCAAATTAGCTAGGCATCGAGGAAGCCGGGCATCGAGGAAGGTCAAACACCTTGGAACTTAACTGATGCAACTTCTGGTGGTCGGATACGATTCAGATGTCAAGGAATACACCAAGGCCTGCCTGATCTGAGCCTGAGGCAAATACAGCAAAAAGAAGCCAGTCGGACTCTTGGAACAAGGACCAGTTCCCTCTAGACCATGGAGCCATCTCTCGATGGACTTCATAGTCGATCTTCCACGGTCTCAGGGATACACTTGCATTATCGTTACTGTGGATTCATTTTCGAAGATGGCCAACTTCTCCCCACTCCCGGGGTTTACCTTCCACCTCTGAAATGGCCATGTGTTATGCTCACCAGGCTCCCACAGGGGCGTCAGTCGGACCCGGACGGCTGTGGTCTCTACCCATGTGATGCGTAGTGCAGCGATGACTGAATGGATCTGCCCTCCTAATCTTGTCTGCTTAACTCGTAGAAATATTCTCCTGCAAGTGGAGAGATGGATTTAGCCACTTGTGGATTCAAGTGATGGCACCCCCACAGTCCTCCCCAACTAATCACCTCCAAAATGCCCTCACAGCAATCTCACCTTATATTCTTGAAAGATGAGCTCTCCATCCTGCGTGGATTTGCAGGGGCGCATCAATTCCAGTTACTTCACTGGTTTGAAGGCTCGGGAGAGTTCCGGAGAGTATTGACTCTGAGGTTCCTGGTGAGGACCAGTAAGTATTAGGTTCATAGAGTTCAATATGTCCGATGTTCACTCTTGTTCCCCCCTTCCTTTCTTGTCTTGCAGCTGGCTCGTGAAAAGATGCTCTTGTGGCAGCTGGTGGCGCTCAGGTAAGAGTCTGTATTACCCGGAGCTGTCCGGTAAATGTTGCACGTGGAAAACGTGTTGTTTTGTCTCTCTTTACAGATCCGGCACGTGAAAATATGGAGAGTCACAAAAGGATGCCTCCGGTGGTAAATCAGGTAAGTCTATGGTGGTAAGAATTATATTTGTTGGTTCCCTCGGCTCACCTTGTGGTTTTCTTTTGTCTCCTAGGTGCTGAAGTTCGGCGAAGAAATGATGGAGGCAGCGCCGACCCGAAGTATGCTGTGAAGACTGGTGAGTATGGCGCGGCGCTGCAGCTAGAGGTGCGGCGCGTGCAGAAATGATGTTCTTTACAGGTTCGGAGACGAGATGGATCCAGAATCAGGTGTGGAATAGAAATAAGTTAGTTTTCTAACCTTGTCCCTTTCTTTCCTCTTTGTTTTAGGAGCTCCGAATTCGAGGCGGGAGTGGCAGAAGACTGGATGCAGGCTGCAGGCACGGTGAGCGTTACGCTGCTGGATGCAGAAAAACGCAAAGCGTGTGTTGCTGGTCGGGCGTGGTTTAAATAGCCTCAAAAGTAGTCCCAGGTAAGAAGTCTCTAGAACCACACCCGAGTAAAAAATAGTCCCTGTAGAAAAATAGTCCCTTTCAGGCTTCATGTTGGATTGGAGTCATTTGCAGCATGGTCTGCCTGAGGTAAGTAATAACTATGAGCCTGGCGCCTTAGGCGGCAGGACTGATTTCTACTATGAGCCTGGCGCCTAAGGCGCCAGGACTGAACCCAGATAGCCCCTAGCCGGGGCTGCTGAGGTTTTACTAAATGTCTAGATGCCTGCTCCCGGGGCTGATGGGCTTGGTCCAGATGCCTGGAGGTAGGCATCATGACACCATGGTATTTGTCAAGGATATTTTCCAGTTACATGGGTTGCCTGAGAAGATTGTGTCAGACCGTGGCAGACAGAACACTTTCAGGTTTTGGAGGGCTTTGCCTCATCACCTAGACATTGAGAGGGCCTTATCTTCTGGTTTCCATCCTCAGACTAATGGCGAGACAGAGCAATTAAATGGGACACTAGAGCAATATCTACGTTGCTTTATCAACTACAAACAGGACAACTGGGTGGCTCTTCTACCCACTGCAGAGTTTTCCTACAATACCACTGTCCATTCTGCAACAGGAATCAGTCCCTTCTTCTGCACATACAGTCAGCATCCCAGCAGCCTATTCCCCGACAACTTCCTCCTCTTCCAACCTACCATCTATAGAATCCATACTATCCGATATTACAGAAGCACATAAGGTCGCCAAACAAAGTCTACATGACAGCAGGAGGAGTTATCAGATCCAGTCAAACCGTCACTGGAAAGGGGTTCCAGGAGTGGAAGGAAGGCTCCAAAGTTTGGCTTTCTACCAAGTACTTACCCCAATGGGTGCGTCGTTCTAAGCTATCCCCTCGGTATCTGGATCCCTTTGAAGTCCTAGCAAGGATCAACCCAGTCTCATTCAAGCTCAAATTACCCAAGCACCTAAGTCGCATCCAACCTGTGTTTGATTCCTCCCTCTTGCATTCTTTCACTGTTGACCCTTACGGACGCTCATAACGCCAACATCGGGTGCCTCAGGTTCACTTACCTGAAGAATGCACAGTATCACAGATTTATGACTCCAGATACAAGAGGGGTAGGCTGGAATATCTAGTGCGGTGGAAGGGTTATCCCAGTTCAGAAAACTCATGGGAGCAATGCTCATACGTCCATGCCCCGAAACTTGTCCAAAGGTTCCACAGATCACACCCTGGAAAACCTGGTGGCCCCAGGGCAAGGAGGGGGCATACTGTCATGCGCTCCCCTTGGTGGGGCTTGTCGCATATATGGAGCATATACCTCCATTGATTTGGCACATTACTTGTTTGTTTCAACGTGATGTATCGGTTTGGCGTATTTTTTCAACAAGGCCGCCGCCAGATTGTACTTCTGCATTACGAACCTGGCAGTCGGCATGTTGCAACCCCTTTGCTCTTGCTCCTTTTCTGCTCCTTTTTCGCACATCACACAAGCAGTTTTCATTCTCTGATCTTTTGTCTCCTTTTCCCCCCCACCGCTACTTTCCGACAGCGCCCTTCCTGTCTGCCTCGACATGCAGCAGAGCCTTCCATTTTCTCTCCCCTTTTACAGCATTCTTCCTCACATTCCTCTGGGTGCCACAGGCTGCTGGTTTCTCCTGTCCCTCTGCTTCCTAGTTTTCTGTGCTCTCTCGGCCTGTGCGGCAGTGCTGCCTCCAGTTTTCCTGCTATGTGCCGCAGCTACCTCACCCTTTCTTACTGGGGCCTCTCCCTCTCGTTTCCTTCTCTTCTCCACTGAGTTAGCTTTGATTCAGTCTGCTAATATCCCTTCAGCTGATTCTCCTTTGGGCTGCACAGCCTGGTGAAACTCCTGCCTAATATACTAGTCTTCTGGATACAAATACCTGTCCCTCCTGCTCCAGGGCTCTAACATCAGTTAACCTATCTCTGCTGATCTAGGGAACCGCAAGACCACCCCAGACCACATATTCAACTAGGGTTTTCTTTTGCGTTAATTGGCTTTTTCCACTCCGTGGCTACTTCGGGGTAGGGGCCACTAGCCCGCCAGTTAACCAGGCAGGCCTAGTGGCTTCCCTCCAAGGCAGACCATACCTCTACCAAAAGAAAAAGAACACGAGGAGAAAGGGAAGGAAGGAGTTCAACACCAGCTCAAGTGAAACAGGCGATGAAGGAGAAGGCTTATCAGACGTAGGTGACGACCCCCTCGAGAGTGGCGGTTATATTTTCAATGCAAAAGGGGCCCTTAAAATGTGGTTCGTGCCACTTTCGAGTGAAATGTTTAATCAGAAAGGTGTCACCAACAAACTATTTAGGTGCCAATAAAAGTGCAGGAGATTCGGCTGCTGGATTCTCTTCATCTGTGTTCTGAGACCGACCGCTCTGACGTGCGAGTTGACCGAAATGAGAGAGATGCTAGAGGTCATACATGTCAAATAATTGTTTAGTTCATCACCCAATAGTTTCGTTGTACTCTGGGCATCACTTATACTCCTCGATGGAGGTGTAAGAGGCATTCTCATTTGCCTCCCTGTCACTGGTTTATGTGGGGTGAGGTGGTGGTCCAAACCAGGCTGATTTCGTAGGGCATATAAAGCTATGGGCCGGAAATATAGCCATCCCTTCTTCAAAGTTAGCTTGATCTTGGCAATCCTTTCCTTAAGGAGGTCGTTGAGCCTCTCACATATTCCGTTTGCTTGTGGGTGATAAGCAGAGGACAACTTGTGCTGAATACTCAATAATAGTCCTATCTGTTCAAACACTTCATTAACAAAATGTGACCCAGTGTCGGATCTCAGCACTTCACACACACCCCATCTTGGAAAGACTTCATGTACTAAAAACCTTGCTGTGCAAGTGGTGTCAGGGTGTGTACATGGACCTGCCTTGATCCATCTAGAGAAGTGTCACACCACCACTATCAGATACCTGTATTGGTTACATACCTGCAGCATATCAACATAATCAAAAATATTATTAATATGTAAATGCTGAAAAGGACCATCCGGTCGAGGTATTACTCCTCTAATCATTCTTAGTGTATGCCCAGCGGTAAACCTTTGACACACAATGAAATTCACTACAAAGATTGCAACATGTTCTAACAAATTTGGAATAAACCAGTCTTCCGCAATCATTGCAGCAAGAGCCTCCCAAGGTACATGCAGAGGGTAATGCAGCTGTTCAACTGCTAACTTTAACAATGCTACTGGCATCACCAGCTTTCCAGTGATATCCTGTCACCATAATGCTTCTCTGGGGATAAAGATCACCCCCTTTGCGTCCATAGCTCCTGCTCTTCCTGCAGTGCACTGCCTTGAATCTCCATTAATTGGGTCTTTGGCAAATGATTAAACCCTTCTTGCATTACCATAATCGTGACTACTTTCTCTTTGACATTTGCAGTGTTAAATATGCAACCCTTTGGCTTCGGCGTCTGCGGCTTCATTCCTGCAAGAAATAAAATCTGTTTGCTTAGTGTGAGCAGCGCATTTAACGACCGCTATGGCTCTCGGACTTGTAGTGCTTTAATAAGCCTGTCCAATAAGGATGCGTGCTGCACTGGAGTGCCATCCGCTCGGAGGTAGTCCCTCCTTTTCCAACATGCTAGCCCTGCGTGTAAAGTTTATGTCACGTAGGCGGAGTCACTGTACACCGTCACTTCCTGCCCTTTGTGTTTCTCGAGCGTGACAATGAGCACTACCAATTCTGCTACTTGCGCTAAAAAGTGAGACGGTAGCCTGCTACTTGCTACAACTTCAAATTCCCCATTCAATCCATGCCTTACTACAGCTGCACAGAATACCTTTGCCCACTAGTCTGATCAACTTTTGAAGAACCATCAATAAAGAGAATTTCCCCTCCTGACAAAGCATTTTCTTTCACGCAAGGTATATCATCATAAAATTCAACATAATTAGCACAGATCACCTTCTGTTACTGGCTCAGCTACAAATGTGGCAGGATTCACTATTTTACACCTAACAATTTTGATCATTGGGTTCGAAATCATTACCTCATAGGCTGAAGCTCTCTTCGACGTCAATGTACCTTTTGGTTTATCTAAAATGGCAGAGCATGCCCCACGAAGAGAGTCATAGAGCAGCCCATAACAATAGTTTTAGACTTCTCAATTGAGAAGGCGGCGGCTGCCAATGACTGTTTGCAAGGAAAGTGTCTTTTCATAAATGGGTTTAAAATCCCACTGTAATACACTAGAGGCTTGTACCCCAATGTAGTCCTTTGTGTAAGCACTGTTGTCACGACTGTCCCATTTGTGTGCAAAAACGAATACAATTCCTCTGCATAATTGGGGATTCCCAAAACAGGAGCTATGCAAATTGCTTTTTTCATCACCTTTGCTTTCTTTAAAGCTTGCAAAATGGGTCTTGTGTACGAACTGTAGTCAAACCCCCAGGCTCTAACATAATTGCTAGTCCCAGAAATGGTTTTACTGTGTGCGGTTTTACAGTTTTCATAATCGCCTCAGCTCTTTCATATGTTACCATTTTTCCCTCATGTGAAATCAACTGCCCTATGTACAACAGCTCTTCTTGACAATACTGTAGCTTCTCATTTTCTATCTTGTATCCATTGTCTGCTAAGATAGTCATCAAGTGAATAAGTCTTGCCTGCACTCATCTTCTGTAGTGCTACGAATTAAAATGTCCTCTAAGTATTGTATCGGTGCACTTTTCAAATCAATATTGCCTAAGCCCATCTGGAGGCCCCTGCTAAAGATTGATGGAGGTTCACGGTACACTTGAGGCAGCCTAGTATGTTTCAGATGAGTTTGGCGGAACGTAAATTAAGTCAAGTGTTGCGAGTCCCTGTGCAATGGGTGTGATGCTGGAAATGCATCGGAGGGACAGGGCCTCTGTATCCTTGTCCTTTACTGACTTTTATCATGTGTTCGGTCGTGTTTTCCACGCAGGAGTTCATGTGGGACTCCTGGCGGTGCAGTCCTCTCTTTTGGTTTGGTGTACAGACCCATGGGATACCCATATGGCACCCATGGGTGGGGGTACAACCTTGTGCCCCTAGTGTATGTTTTTGGGCACCTGTGTGTGGCCCACAGAGCAGGATATGGCTGATGGCAGCTCCATGCTGAATTTGACAGGTGCCCCGAGTATCTGCATTTTGGGATACCCAGGCCCTGCCATTGGAATCAGTTGATTCCTGATAGGAAACAAGATGGCCCCTGTGGCCTCTTGCTTTCTATTGCCCATTACCTTGTTTTCCCAAAATCCTGGGAAGCCCTGACTCTGTCCCTTCCCCCTGATCGGCTGTTGGGTGGAAGTTCCATATATGGTGTTGTTGTGAAGTCCAGGCCAGACTGGCTGGAGCCTTCCCAGTAACTGTATGTTGTGGGTACACCCTGTGGGTGGGACCTGGGTGAATGGAGTGTGTGACGAATACGCATTCTGTGTTGTGGGTGTCTAGTAGGTGGTGTTTGACACAATGAAGGAGACAGTCCTGCCCGAAACTGGTACGAATGCAGTGTGGAGTGTTGAATGGCTGGGTACTTGTCACAATACACATAACTTGTTGTGAGAGTCTGGAGAGGAGTGAATGGCCTGAATGCACTATGCACCTGATTGGATGCCTGCATGAATGCCCTTCTGACCGATTGGTTGCCTGAGTGTGACCCAGCAGAATGAATGGGAGATCAACTAGTTTATCTGGGGGCCCCTCACTGCTAGAATACGTGTTCAGAAGCTGAAGAGAAACTGGAGTTGAAACTGAAGCTTAACCTTGAAGCCCTGCTGGAAGAGAAGAATTGCTGTTGCTCTCCTTCACAATCTGAAAGCTGCTGTGTCTCCAAGGACTGATTCAAACAGGACCTGGTAAGGCGCTCTCTTCCCGAGCTACGAGGGACCATCGTGCACCAGCTGATCTTTGCCAAAGCTCCCTGGTAGACAGACCTACGACAAGCTGCCGACCGGAGACGGAGACTGCCACGGAATCCCATAGAGAAGCGTCCAGACTGTTGTCCGCCACTGTCAACGACCGCCATCGCCGACTGGAGCTGCCTTGCTCCCGTTTGCCTAAGAACTTCATTTGATCCAAGGATGCTCTCATCTGCATCGCCGCCCACTTTATCCCGCTGGAGAAGGCCCGACCGTCGACGCGCCGAGGAGCATCCGTCGGTGGGTTTCCCGCCCCCTAAAGACCACAGAGACGCCAACGATTTGACACCCTTCCTGGGCCACAGTTCTTCATCATCTCTTTGCGGTCCAAAACTATCATCACCGAGGTGCCCCGCACACCTCTTCCTTGCAGGACACCAACGCTGCATCGTCGACGAGCACCGCTAGGGACGAAGTGCCACTTCAGCGCTGTAGTTCACCCTGTTCACTGTCGGACGACCCGCGACTCCTGCCTTAAAGGGAGGGCACTCAAGAAGGGCCGGCGATTCCCCGACGACGAACGCTACATTCCAGGTACATTGGGCTTGTAGAACTATTGTAGAAGAAAGTAAGACTTATAGAATATATGGACTGGGCTTGTGATACATCTTTGCTTTATAGGTCGCCCAGGTGGGGGGGGGGATCTCCACACAGAGCTGTGTTTAACGGTAGCGACCAGTATTCTGCCAATTGTTCAACCATCTTGCTTTCCTTCCTCTCTCTACTGCTGGTTTCCTCTTTATTGATCTGTGTGAGATTTTGACAGTATAGTTGATGCACTTTAACGAGGACTGATATTTGTGGTACCACGGGAGAACTATATATATTTACCATTGTTGATTTTCTGAGCACAAAGTGAGTTATTGTGAACATAACCTTGAATATTAATTATATAAAGACTGTTTTAACCGATAGTGTGCGGACATTCCTTTGTGGGTGCTTGGGGACTACACTGTACTTAAGGACCAGCCTGCATCACCTCCTGAGAAGCTAGGCCTTGTTTGCTCGACTACGTTACCAATAATAGAAAATCTTGGCTGGGGTCCTCTGTGCCTCTCCTCTACCATATAGAGAGAAGAAGTACAGACACCCCCCTCCAGCCTTTACAATGGGATTGAGAAATCAATCACTGTGAAATATCGTGCTTTCACTGGGATACTACATAGTATCATCGCCGGGTTAGGAACTGAAAGAAACTCTGCTTCTGCAATATGGTTAACCGGTCTCATGTCTTGTATGAATCTCCACGACCCTCCCTTTGATTTTTGATAGGATACACCGCAGTGTTGCACAATGATTCTGATGGCACCAGAATATCTTGTTTCATCAGTGCTGAAATGGTTTTTAATATACTCTGATCAGCCTCTCGCGACATGGTGTACTGTCTTGCTCGAGGTAAAATTGCCCCGGCTTCAGCTTTATTTTGACTTCCCCCATTCCCTTCAACGGTCATACGTCCTAAGAGCCTGTAGTTCATAGGACGCCAGGCATCTTCTCCAAAAATGCTGGACGTTGCCGCATTATTGCTATTCGCTGTGGGATTTCCCTCTATTCTTATCCAATATGTAATGCTCATAAAGAACACAACTTCATTATCTGCTGGGTCTTCTCTAAACATATCATCATCAGTAAAGTCAGTCAACCTGTATCCTTCTTTGAAAGCTATTACTGTCCTCCATGGTCTACCCACATCATCCGTTCCTTCAAGCATCGCCATTTCCCTTCGTACTATGGTTGCTTCTAATTCTAGAGGAATAGTATGTCCCCCTTCTTCATCCATAGGTATCTGTGGTCTGAACAAGAATTTGTCACGTATCCTCACAGTCTTCCCCACTAACCCAGGTAGCCCCCATAAAGAAAAACCTCTGGATCTAATGGAACGCCTCACAGAGCCATTTGCCCTGTGAACGCCAGTATGAATTCGCCCACATTTAAGCAGTGTGTTCCGGGAGTGGAACACACTATTCCCTCGTCAGTAAATGAACTCGTCATGTTAAGTTTTATCATCAAATCTCTTCCTAAATTGTTAACTGGTGTTTGTCGTGAATACAACAATGGAACAGACATGTCACACTCTCCTATAGAGGCTGGTACTTCATCAGTAAAAAGGGGATCTGCACGATTTTTCTGTCGCTGAAAAGTCAGTGACAGAAAACTTTGCATGAGAAATGTGCTAACCACAAAAACGTTTGTACATTTCCCATACGAACACGCATCTACAAACCCGCACCCACAACAAACCCATGACACACCCCCACCCACACCATCAACATTCCCCAACCCTAACCTACACTACTTACCTTTCCTTCACACTGTCTCCCTGCGGCGCCAGTTCCCTTTCACTTCCGTGATCGGGAACTGGCGCCGCAGGGTCCTTTTCTTTTTTCAGACGTGCTATGGGGGTGTCCCCCACAACACCCCACTCACTATACTGTATAGCATATTGAGCGGGGTATTACGGGGGACACCCCCGCACCTCTGTTTTTTTCTTTTTTATTAATTTGGCAGGGGGATGGGGAGTTGTCCCCAGCAAGCCCCGCTCACTACAGTGAGCGGGATGTTGTGGGGGACAACCCCCCAGCTCCAAGTCTGACCCCACCGACAGACCTAAACATACACCACGAAAAGTTCAGACTTTTGGTAGTCTGAACTTTTCGTGGCGTTTGTTTTAGGTCTTTTGGTGGGGTCGGACTTTTTTATACAGTACAATCGTACAATACCGTAAAAGGAACTCAACTCGTAGCTCCACAGAACACTTGAGCATTCATGGCAATTCCTGATGTCGGATATTTTCCCTCTTGTATACATGAATGAGAAGCCTCAGTGTGTACTAGGAAAGAAAAATAATTGCCTCCTATTGTCACATCAACCATTGGTTCCTCCTGGGGGTCTGGTTTCACCGAAAGTACTGAATACATCAAGTCGCCCTGTGAGCTGTCCTATTGTGGGTACATGCATAACCCCATACCTGTGAAAGGATTTCCTCCTACCACAGTGGCACCTCCTATTCTAGGTGTCAGTAATTGTCCCATGTTGGCATACTGTTGTGTCTGCACGGGGGCGTGTTGTGACTGCCCTTGCAGTGGATTCATTTGCACTTGCTCTGGTTTCTGTGTCTGTTGCATTTGCGGCGCTTGTCTCCGATATACTGGCTGATCTTGGGCAAACCCTTCCCTAGTTTGTGTGTCATATGGTGGAGGATAAGCTGTCCACCCTCTTGAGAATTGGCCATTCTGTACATTCCCTTGGCTCCCACATAAGCGTGCAAAGTGCCCTGTCATCTAGCAAGTCCAACATACAGGGGGAGGCCCTCTGACTAGTCCCCCTTGGTTGAATCCTCCTTGCACATTCGGATTCTCATTCTGCATATTTTGAAACCCACCTTGATTGTTTTGGAATTCGCCCCTTCCTCTATAGCCCATACCTCTGCCTCGTGGCATGCACCCATTCCCTCCTTGGTCCATCGGGCGCTGATTATTCGCCTGCGATGCATTCACTGCTTACTGCATTCCCAATCCTTCTCCGCTGGTCAATACCGCCCCTTCTATGTCAAATTTTGACAATTTTTTCTGAACCAATTTGGCTTCCTCAATTTTCCTAGCCTTATCTTTATTGTTGTTTTTCTCCTGTAATAGCCGACATTGATACACTATCGTCAACTGTATTTCAGCCCACGGCTTCGCCTCCATTCCCCCTTGTTTCTTCATTTGCCTCTCTACTTGCTCGGGCAACCCCTGACATAACGTGTGGGAAAATAATGTCATCAATTTGTCCCACAGCTCCCGTGTTCCAACTTCCCAACGCTCTTGAATTTCCTGAAAGTAAGCAATAGGGTCTTCATCTTCCTTCATTTTACGGGTCGTAATTGCACCCATATCTGATGTGTCAGGATACTGCACCATGAGAGCCCTCCAAACATCTGCTCTGCAATTATTAAACGGCACTCCATTGTGCGCTGTGTTTTGTGCTGTCACACTTAAATAGCCTGCTTTCCTCCATATGTCATCAGCTCTCTCCACAAGAATAGCTGCCAAGAGACCCTTAATGTTCCCTGTGGCCAAAGTGTTCCCTCCTGTAATTTCTTTCTAACTCATATGTCCATTTCTCAGCGCCCAAAGCCAAACTTGGGAGCTTGCAACTTAAATTATCCTTATCCATCTGCGGCCATGCAATATACTGTGGTCTTGCTTCCCCTTTTTCCAATAAGGGTCTGCGTAAACCCTAACCCACAGTCAAGTTCCATTGTCTGCCAGTCCATGGCAGGGACAATCGTCCCGGTCTGCCTCCTTACTGGTAGCAATCTTAACCTGCTCACACATGGCAGTGATTCTCCTTTCTCGCTACACAATCATCCTCTGTGATGCTCTGTATATGCTGCGGGATCTGGAGTCCTATCCATAGATTGCTCTATATTGGACCATCTTACTTTGTCTGCAGGCTTTCCTCTGGGGCACACACGCTTCCTCCCTCTTCCACAAGGAAGGATTTTCTTTCTTCATCTGACCCGTTTAGTCCCCAACTAGTGCAACTCTCATCCCCTTCACCCTTATCCAAGTTCAGTCTACTTAAGGCCAAGGCTCTGTGCTCAAGGCCAAATGGATTTTCTTCTTCGCTTCACAATTGGAATACTAGGGACTGCTCTCCCTTCCCTCAGCTTCCAGATTTGCTACCTTTCTTTAATTCTTAATAGGCCTTATCGATCTCGTCTCCGATACTTCCTATATCAACGTTTTCTTCTTCTAATGCTACTCTAGACGCCCTAGCATTGCTCCCTTCAACAGAAGGAATTCTTCTATTCTTTTCCATCCTATTGCTGGGCTTGGCTCTACTGGTTCCTATCCGAACAAGGCTACCATCAAAGTCCTGCTGTCTCCTTCTTCGTTCTAACTCTTTATCTAATTCTCTTCATTTTCTTGCCTTCCTTCTAATTATCTCTTCTTCTGGTCTTCGCTCTTCTCTCCTCACTCCTGCTCTCTTTTCTTCCTCTTCTCTTCTCTTCTCTTCGCCTCTTTATCCTTTTGTCTCTTAATTTCTGTGCTTCCTCCTCCTCTCTCTTCCTTCTTTTTTCTCGCTATCTTCTAAAAGATCTCCTTTTTTCCCCTTACTCTCCACTGAACTATCATCACTGCTATTTTTTTATTTTTTTTTAATTAATTTATATGGTTAATAAAATCAACCTTTCAAATATCAACAAGTATCACAGTGTCATCAATGAGAAAAAAGAAGATACAGTTTATCTTCAAATTTTACTTGTGGCTAATGTATAATTTGGCTCAATTGGAATGATTTTGAATATGATCAGAAAATATTTCATCCAAAAAGCGTACAGTTGCTATTTTGATTCTTAGGGTAGTGGATGAGAAAATGCAATGCCACAAATTCTTTTGGATATGTGCATTTTGGTCTTCAAAAAAACGTCCAAAGCATTTTTTTCGAATAGTGGCTAGATTTGGACAATGAACTAAACAATGTTCCCATGTTTCTTTTTTGTCAACATTCTTACAAAATCGACACACATTTTCTATTTGCATAACTTGTTTTCTGTGAGCCTGAACATCTAGGGTCGGCCAAAGGTTCAACCGAAAACGGAGAAACTTCTGTCGAGTCCTTGAACATGGAAATTTGGCCAAATAATCAGACATTATTTTACATCCCTTGTGTCCAAACAATGCTCGATCGAAGTCCTGCTATAAGCAGGCGGTTTGTATATCGGATTACTAAACCCTGTCGCGGTTTTCAGTTCTTTTAAAAGGATACAACCCTACTTCTTCCGCACTAGCACCTTTTACATCAGGCGAGTTAAGGGGAGCTGAGGGATCAATACCTTCCTCCTCCCACTGATTAAGCATCCACCCCTCAGGTGGCAGATCTTCCCTTTCTTCCTGGTGCATATTCCAAAGCTCTAAGATTGCTAATCTTTTCTCCAATTTCTTCTCCGTGTACGCAGCGTGCAAGTATGTGGTTATGTAATGCAATACTGCTTTTGACAGTGATCACCCTTGTGGCCATGGAATGAACATCTTATCTGCCGTGCCTTTTACCCATTCCTCACTATACGGTTTGAGCGTGGGCATGTGTTTTGGCAGTGTCTTACATATATGCATCAGGGGAGTGTCTCCCATTGTGATGAGTGCCAACTGACTGAATACCAGATTTTATAAAATACTTTCACCACTTTTCAAAATTCTTAAAACAACAAATAAGAGCGCGCTCCAATCAATCGCAGTTCAAACCTCTACTTTTCCAGTTATCTCTATCTATTTCTGGAATGGTACCAACCACTTCCCTAGATAGTCCCTTTAGCTCCTTAGCTTTGTTTCAATTACTTCACAACTTGTGTCACTCAACATATAACACAGACAGACAAGTCGACTTTACACATTTACTAAAAATACTCTGATCACCCTTTTTTCTCCTCGCCCCTATTCAAATATCCTGTCACAGAATGTAAATCGTCTCCTTATGTTAACCTGTTCACACGTAGCCTAATGACTCCCGCTGGAGAGGACTTCTTCTGGAGCTGTCTTGAGCAAGGCCTCTAGACGCTTCTATCTCTCATCTCCCCACAATATTTCCCGATACTTGTAAATTACCACAGCCCCTTCCCCTTAGTTTGCCATTCCCCTCAGTCTACTCAACATTCGGTCATTATTTGACTCAAAGCCTTCAGTATAGTCTCCTCCTCTAACTGACCACTTTCGCCTTCCGTCCGCAGAGTGCCCTTGGAAACTAGGCATGGATTTCATCAAAGAAAGACCCTGCCCACTGTCTAGGTTCTTCTTGCAAGTTTTCTATTCTGCTGCTCTCCACATTTTCCGGCTAGATGGTAGAGGATGTCCGATCCTCTGAAATTCTGGAGCTAACTGATCGATGGGTCTAGAACCATCCACTGCTACCAAGTGAATTTATGGCCCTTGGTGGGTAGCGTGTCATGCAGTAGATGGGATGCAGGATAACTCTTTACACCAAATAATCAAACCAACTCAGGAAGATGGCAAAGTTTGTTCACTATTTTATTATCAATTGTCTAAAACAGGGAGTTACAACGGACATCAACGGACGTCACACAGCATTCTCTCGAAGCATTTCATAAAAAATTATACTTTTATAGGAAAAACTTGTCATATGTGACGTCATACTACATGGAAAATAAGCAAAAACCTACAGGGGGCTGTGGTTGGCTCAAACGGAACATCTAAGTATAGATATATATATAAGGGGTTGGGTTGTGATTGGGTCTCTTCAGTCAGGTGGACAACTCATTCCACCCCTAGTGCAAGTCATCTTCACCAGTTATTAGAAAGACAGTACATCATTGGCTCTTAAACTATAAGGCTCACTAGCAGCACGTAAGCTCATACCCCAGGTGCCAGGAGGTGGACTGGACTGTACCTCCCCACCCAATTAGCCCACCATCTCTCATCACCCATCCCTTCTGCCTTTAAGTTTGTCTTTGCACTTGGCCTTACAAAGTATCCTTGCTTCTGAGAATATACGGGAGTGTAAGCACGCGCTATCATAGTTCAGGAACTGCGTGGCCAACTCTATTTTCATCCTGGGCTCACGTGACAGGAGACCGCAATTCAGCCCAAATGAATAAACTTGGCACTCATGGTGTTCTTTCTTTGCACCTTAACAAGGGATGATTCATCATCTAACGTTCACCGTTTCTTCAAGGATAACCAGTTCTTTGGCAGCTCCAGCCTTTTCACCAGGCCAGACAGCCCTTCGCGATTCTTCCATGCTCCCAGCTAATTCTCTGCTGCGACACAGCCTTCAGCCCTTCTCTTCATGGTTTGAACTTCCTAAAATTGTGACACTAATGTCCAGCATCTATCTAATGGTGGCTTCGCCTGCAGTGTATTCACTACATATAGCTAGCTTCTATGATCACTCAGTCTACTTGCATTGCTGCATCTGTACTGTTATTAAAGAATTTGTATTTTTTGCAGTGCTCTTCACACATGCAACCTTTCCCTTGAATATGAAAGTTTACTCAATTCTTTACTTCGTCATCAGTTTCTATAAAGTTCATATATTCTCTTCTTCAGCCAGTCTTCTCAGTACATCACACTTGCTTCTTGTGACATCAATAACTTCTCTCATTTTCATATTCATTCGGGGATCTCCTCCAAGAGACTGTCATATCTCTTAGGGAATACATCTGATATGGTTCTCTTAGTGGATACCTTTTCTCGAAGATTCGACACAGAATAGTCACAATCGCTGGTGTCAAGCACGACATAATATCTGGCTTCCAGAATATAGGTGGGAAGGGGGCGGGACTTCCTGCATGGGCACTTGGCTGCTCCTCTACAGTTGATTTGTAATGCTATCCTGTGGAACGCCTTTAATCCAGTAGTTCAAGGTAGTCTGATAAACTTGGATATCTCTCACAAGAAAGACAGGCTATATTTTTCAGAGTGGCTCATAAAAAAGTAGATCTTAAATTCATACACAGATAATACAGTTCTATAGGAATTCTCAGACAATTAAAAGTTGACAGCGATTGGTGTGGAAGACAGCGCTATTGCCTTTCTTTTATTGGCGACTAGTAGTTTTCTATTCAAGGTCGAACATTGCCAAGTGTAACCAGCTAAAAACCCGCCATTCAATATTAAGGGCCGAAGAGACAAAGAAAGTACCTTTTATACTGAGGGGACCAGGAAAAGCTTTACATTTCAATTGGGCATTAGTCTTTGCTCTTATCCTGCTAATACTTCGATTCAACAAGGAACACTTGTGTACAGGCGTGTTATAAATTACATATTATAGAATTCTGCAAATCTGGGCTCAATCTTCAAAATATATCCCTTGTGGGACTACCAGCTAAGTTTTGTGAGCCCTTAAAGGAAGATAAAAAAGTAAAGAAGTAGCCCAAACTATTAAGTCACTCTTGGCAAGCAAGGACACCGGCCCCGATGGAGCGTTGGAAAGGTTCTTAAAGTCTCTGGTTGGGTGTACCGCACAATCTGCGACTCTTCCTTGTCGATTATTGTGAAGCCTGTAATGCTGCATACCCGTGCTCCTGTACTAGTGGGGAAAGCAGAGGTGGGGCTATTGCAAAACACAAGTGGACTCCATTTTGTGTGCCCTCGATTCCATCTTTGGACTAGGCCTCTTCCCTTATCAGCGCCGCGCACAGCAAACACCAACAGCCCCCACCTTTTTCCTCCTTTGCCTCCCAAGTCCCTTTCTCACGGATGCTCTGAGGCAAACTGTTACAATTAAACAATGTATTCTTCTCGCTCTTCCTCTGAGATGTGTGTGACTGGGCCAAACCATGATTTGTAGTTCTTCCATCTCAACAAACCTGGTCTTGTACCCCTCACCCTAGTTGATGGAAAATTACGGCTTGGTCAACCTAGTGCCCCTCAAAAGCTATTGTTTTGATGTACCAGAAGTATGACCCTTCCTTTGCGACCACCCTAGAGTGCCCTCAATAAAACCCGACTCTTGTCACAGTATATTCTGTCCTAAACCAACATGTGTCATGCCACCCTCTTCCCTCTCTGATGTGCCAGACCAGACAGCTATCAATCTCAACCCCCAGGTTACTGCAGGGACAGGACCCTTACACCCTTCACCTCACAAATGCCTTGATGTGGGACAATGTAAACTTTGCACAGACCGGCCCAGCTGAACCACGTGATGTCCAACCTCCCGCCAAGTCATCAGCCAATCCCGTGGAGCCAGCCCTTACCGATCTATATGAGCACCTCCTTTCTAACCAATGAAACTGTAACTTGTAACCTATATAGAACTCATCACTGATGACGCTGTAACCCTTTAAAACATATTGTAGTTGTATTGTTTGCCAGAGCGCTCGAGGCAGCAGAGTTCTCTGGATGCTTAATTTTATATAAAAACGTTGACAACTCGCAACCCAATCTCTTGGTCTCATTCCCTACTGGGATGTGCCCTTTATTCTGAGTTCTTGATTGGTGAAGTGGGAAGGGAGTGCCTTCACTTGGTGACCCAGACGTGATCGAGGGTGCACGAAAGACACCCCCGTGTTGTGCGGCGAGACCCGGGACGCCCCCCAGCAAAACCATTGCCTCCTGCGGCTGACCAGTGCGCGCACAAAGAGAGGTTCCAAGGGTTCCGGCCATTGCAAATACCCAACTGTTCGTGGGTGGGTCACGGCTTGGTTGGGGTGCAGCCCCGATTGTGGATAGACCGTGAACGGAGGCTCTCGGATCACCCCGAACGCGTGAGGATTGATTGCGAGAATCTGAAAGGAGGGGAATTTTAAAAAGGTAACGGGTGTAAGGGTAACATTGGGAGGGTAAAGTACAGTCAGATTTAGGGCCTAGGGCTTGTGTGAGTAACTGGTAGGCTTTTTCTTCTCTTTTCTTTTTATGGCCATTAGGTTGTGGATATAGAAATAACGTAATACGGGAAGAGTACGGGAACCTAGCTCCGAAAGGGGGTGGAAGGCGGTACCGCATAGCATTGTCTCGACCAGTGCAGGAAACAAGTGGCGATAAAATAAAGAAAACGAATGAGCCTTGGGAGATATTAGCAATTTCTTTTTCTTGTGAGCATAACTCTTTTAGAGGTCAGCCTGAAGGGGCCCAGGGAAAGGGGGCAGGGAGAGTAAGTGGGGGAGAAGAATATGATAGTGTGAAGTAGGGCAGGGTTGGGTTATAGCTAGAAATCGAGCAATTGTATGTTATATGTTAACTGTCGTTAAAGTGAATTATACGTTTAAAAAACATGTGTGTAATTGGTATATAGTGAATTAATGTAAAGTGTTTATTTGTTCATGTGGAGCGGAAAAGGTGCAAGTGAAAAGGTTGGTTTAAAATTGTGACATTGTATGGTGGTTATTGAGGTGTTATAAACTAAACAGAAGCGTTTTAAGTTTTATCACACACACACACACACACACACACACACACACAAACACACACACAAACACCCCCCACCCAGCCCCTCCCCCCCAAGGTGAGGAGGGAAGCCATGGGAGGAAACACACCATTAGCCCATATTTGCCAGCACCTCCCCCTATAAAGTGATAAAATACAGAAGTATCATGACCAGTGGCTCATAGAGATAAAGGGAGAAGGATTGTCCCGGATATGGCCTGAAGGAGGGTCATTTGATAAACAAATACTAGATTTAGTGACAACCCACCTATTAGCAAAGTATCGGGGAAAGCAACTTCAAAATAGACGCAAGGTATTAGATCTCTGGAGGATTTTTGAGGACACATCCTCTGCTAATAGCACAGATAAGGAGATATTGCTCGAGACAGCACCAGCCCCAGCAGGGGAGGGGGGAGAAACAGCAGAAGGGAAAATGGTAAAAGCAGGGAACGAGGAGCTCACTAGGCTTTACCCACTGTTGACTAGGTCTGCTGCGGGATACAGTGACCCTCTTATCTGCCTGCACCAAGCGCACCTTCCATTCCCGCAGTGACAGCCCCACCTCCCTATGATCCAAGGGGGTCCTATGGGTCCTATGCACCCTTCCAGTAAACATTACACGCCTCACTGGCGATTTAGAAAGACAACTTGCCTCAACACAGATGGAATTGACACGATTAAGAGCATTATGCGAAAGATGGTAAATGTTGCCCGGGGGAGGGAAGGCACCATCACTTTCGGCGGGAGGGCCCACACCATCTCCGCTCCCATCTGGGAAGGCTTCTAGTAAACCGGAAGATGAGTGGAAATCAGGGGAATGTCCTTACCATTACGGGAGGAGCCAGAAGATGGGGTGGTACGACGAAGATGGCAGGGAAGGTTAAGGAGTACAGTGGGAAATATGTCACTGAGTAAAGTAAAAGGAGTAAAAGCAAGCAAGAAAGGAAGTAAAGCAAAGCTTCAAATGTCTCTCATACATAAGGGAGCAGGGAGACCCCACTACATACCATGTGGACAGATGGACAAAAATAATCTGTTGAAATTATTGCCCCCACTTTCGGGAGGGGAAGGAAAACGGATACACGCATTCAAAAAAACACTGCAGGGCTGGCTATAGGGGATGTGAAGAGTTTGTTAGTGTGTCGGCTGTGGGAGATCAAGCAGACGGGGTGTGGGCGAAGGCAGGTTTCCCGGGAGTAACAACAAATTGTGATCGCCATGATGGACCAGCATTTAACAATGTAAGGGCTCAGGTGTGGGATGCACTGCGGAGGACCTTCCCTGATACCCCAGATTTACATTTGGCGATGCAATGCAACATGGGGGAGGAGGAAGAGGCTGCGCAGTACGTTCTCCGAGTGCAGGATCTGTGGAGATCGGAAACGGGCACAGCTTGGGACCAAACAACCTCCCTTTTTTACTTTATTATCAAGAGAGGCCTCCCAAAGGAGGTACATTAAGGCCTTGGATAAAATTGCTGGGATAGAAGCCAAAGGGAGGCCTGAAATTCAGAGCATTATAGTACACCACTGTAGGAGGATCAAAGAAAGAGAAAAAGAAATTGGGCAGAAGAGGTTGGCAGACGAAGCAAAGCTTGTACAGAATACATTGGTGAAGGTCGCTGTGATAACTGCAGTCCTACCCACTGACAGACAGGGAAATTG
The DNA here is from genome assembly GCF_040938575.1 of Ambystoma mexicanum. NCBI lineage: Eukaryota > Metazoa > Chordata > Amphibia > Caudata > Ambystomatidae > Ambystoma > Ambystoma mexicanum. Next base: position 430,728,879 of record NC_090928.1, read on the forward strand.
GGAGGAGGTGTCAGGAGGCTCACTGGCAAGGATGGCAGCAACCTGGTCTGCAAGTGGACAGGAGCAATGGGCTGGCGAGGAGCAAAATGAGGGTCCCCAATGGCAGGGAAGGCCTACGAGAGGACGAGGTGGGTACAGGGGGCAAAGAGGGGGGTACAAAGGTGAAGGGGGTAGAAGTTTTGGAGGAAAAGGGGCTCGGAGAGGGGGCCAAGGGTCATGCTGGAATTGTGGAAGGTGGGGACATTTTTCAAGGGAATGCCGCGCCCGACCCATGGGCTACTATCCAGGGCCCCCACACCCCATAAATGAACAACATTTTGGTCACCCTCATCTGGGTAGCCCTTATGGAGTACCAATGGGTGGTCACGGGCAACAAGAGGGCAACAAGGGAGGGACCTCTTCAGCAAACTTAATATGACCATCTCCTTTACAGAACGAGGAACAGTGTGCTCCACCCCAGGGGTATGTCCAATAAGAGCAATGTTAGTGATCGGAACCATGACAAATGAAGTTACAGTGAGAGGGGTGCCCACGGATGTGGACATGTTCATCTACGGGATACAGGTATTGGCAACAGTGGTGCCTGAAATAACACGTAAATAAAGGAGGGTGCCATCCGATTTTGTTTTTCGCCCTGTGGTAAGCCAAGATATTGTGCCTGGCACCATCCTCTCAATAGACCTATATGGGGTGCAGGTATCCGCCAAACGTATTGTGGCAATAGGACTGGACACGCATGGATGAGTGGAGAACAGTGTTATGCATAGACCCAAACATGGCGCTGCGAGATCTTACCGACAAAGAGCTGTTCACTGACAGTGACACTGACAGGGAGATAATAATGGAAATGTGTACCCTGTGACATAATGATCCAACACAGGGAGATAAATATCACCCCTCATGGCAAGTGTCAGTGCAACACCTTCGATTTTTGATGAAGATATCAAACAAGTACTACCAGAATTATGGACGACAGGGCCCCATGACGTAGGGCTATTACAAGGGGTACCGCCCATAAAAATTAAACTGAAACCAGGCGCAGTACCACCAAGAGTAAGACAATACCTGTTATCCAGAGAGGCAGAAAAAGGAATAAAGGAAACAATAAATGCACTATTACAACAAGGGATAATTGTACAATCCAATTCGCCATGCAACACTGTGATTTATCCTATAAAAAAGGCAACGGTCCGGGAGTGGAGGATGACTCGGGATCTCCGCCCACTCAATGACGTCATTCAAAAAGAGTTCCCCTTAGTGCAAAACCCTGCATCCATTTTATGTAGCATCCCAAAAGACACCACATGCTTCACAGTTGTGGATCTGAAGAATTCTCAGTACCACTTGATGCCAGTTGCCAGTACATAACAGCATTCACCTTGGGGGGGACAAGATATGAATATTGCAGGTTACCTCAAGGTTACTGTGAGAGTACCAGTATATTTAACAGAATTTTGCACAAAGACCTTGCCAATATTGATGTAAAAAGAATGATAATTCAGTACGTAGACAGTCTCTTAATACACAGTGAAAGTGAAGAGCAATGCAGAGCAGACTCCGTAACATTATTGAACCTCCTAGGTAAAACTGCAATACTGTTTAACAGAAGTGTTGTACATAGGGCAGCTAATATCAAAAGATGGCAAAAGGAAAGCAGCAATATGCCACACTGTAATGCCCAAAACAGTGAAAGACATGCAGAAATGTATCGATATATGCAATTATTGCCGTGCATGGATCCTAGACTATGCTGCATATACACGCCCCATTCTCCAGGCAATGAAAGAAGCTCAAATAAACAGTGCCCCTATAAAAATGGGCACAAGAAATGATTGCACAATTCCTCAAATTGCAAGATCTAATCACAACAGCACCAGTTCTCGCAACACCAGATTACGACAGGGAGTTTTATTTGTTCTCCTACTGCAATGGAACACTAATGACAGCAGTACTGACACAAAAGACATCCTTCGGCTACAAGCCATTGGACTATTACAGCGGCACCTTGAACTCAGTGATGCAGGGACACTTCGCGTGCAAACAAGCTCTCGCCGCAGCAGCCTTCGCGATAGAGAAAAGCCCACCATAGTGATGGGATGCTCAGTAACGTTATTTGTTAAACACTCCCTGTTCGCCATTTTAGAAAGATCAACATCTACACTCACAACACAGAGAGCAACTGCATACGAAATAATAATCTTCAGGCCAAACGTTCATGTTGTACGTTGTAAAACTGTAAACCCAGGCACTTTCATCACAGAGCCCTGTACAATGAAGGACATGCAAGTGCACGACTGCGCCACATATGAGGGGGAAGGTGACGACATCCTCAAGGCCAGTGAAAACGCCCTAGGAGGTGAAATATACTTTGTGGATGGTTCAGCGTCCATTGACTGAGACAGGAGAAAAACACGTAGGGGCTGCAATAATAAGGATAGAGGGGGGAAGAGGATAGAAGGGAAAACGTCTCCACTCCCACTTCTCAGTGCAGGCAGCAGAACTGATAGCATTACGTACAGCCAAAGGATGTGCAGTAACAATTTACTCGGACTTGGCATACGTGACAACGACGGTGCATTCCGGCTTGTCACAATGGTGATGGAGAGGATTCAGGAGAGCAGACAGTTCTCCCTTACAACACACACAACTATTGAATGATCTCATTGATGCATTAGCAGAACCATCAGTAGTGGCCTTAGTAAAATGCCAGGCCCACACAAATAATACAGACGTTATCTCACTTGGAAACGCAGTAGCGGATGCCGCTGCGAAAGAAGCTGCATACTTTGCATACTTTGATTACCCTCCCTCTTCCCTCTCCCACACCCCCCCCCCCCCAAGTATTAGAATGCGTAGTGCAAACAGCTGTACAAAACAGCAAGGAAGAAGGGTACAACTCCACACCTACACATAAGTCAAATAATAGATTTGTAGAAACGCGCCCCACCAGACGAGCAAGAAATGTGGACAAAGAGGGTGCAAACAATCACCCACAGACCACCTCTTGCGCCAGGAAATGACCGGAAAGTGGTAATGCCAATAGAGCTATTGCACATTGCATTCCAACAGCTTCACTTCCCTGCACACATAACGAAACAACCCATAGCGGCAGACATCCAAGATGACTGGTTCATTCCCAATTTACAGGAACACTTAACAAAATTAATAATAGAGTGCACAACATGCCAAACGTACAGCTTAGGCATGACCCTCAGAACACTGTGAGGAACACTGCCACGCCCATCAGGACCCTTCAGAGAATTACACATTGACTATGCCGATATGGGAGAACGGCGCAAGATATCTCATAGTAGTAGTGTGCCCCTTTTCACGCTGGGTAGAATCAGGACCCTGTCTGAACCCATACAACAAATGCGGAGCCAAATTCCTAGTGAGGGAGGTGTTCCCAAGGTGGGGGATTTGTGATGTGATCCATTCAGACAACGGCACATACTTTGTAAATGACCTCTTCAAAGAAGTTATCGCATTGCTGGGAGTCAAACACAAACTCTGTTCAATTTATCACCTGCAAGCGAACGGGGTGGTAGAGAAGATAAACAGTCTCCTCAAGAGTAGGTTATCCAAACTATGCCACTCCCTGAAAAAGAATTGGGTATATTGCTTGCCTCTGGCACTGTTCCAGCTCAGAATGCAGCCAAGTAAAGACCACCACTTGTGCCCACACGAAATAGTGAAGGGAAGACGTATTCAAACACTGTTATCCCCAGTGAGAGGAGAATCAGACGCTCATAGAGCTGTCACAGTGCTAGGGGATGAATTCAAGGAATATCTCACCCAACTGACTCGAGCTGTGAGAAGTATTGCAAAACAAATTGTGCCCCCATTTACACGAGAAAATTAAACTGACACAAACACTCCAGCAACAAAAAGCCCAGCAGTGCAGTTAATGCTGGTGAAAGTGTTTACGTGCACAGCTTCGTGCGGAGATGGAACTCCCCACGATTTTACGGCCCCTATGAAGTAATTTATTGCACACCCTCAGTGGTAAAAGTTAAGGGGTTAAAGTACTGGGTACATCTTTCAGATCTAAGAAAGGCTCACAATAGTACAGCACCTCATGGTAAACAGCCACAAGAGCAAGAAAGGGCAGTGCCATAAAAGAAAAATGGGTACTAACCAAAGTTAGAAAAAGAGAATGGAAAAATTAGACACTAATGCAGAAATTACATTAAAAAATGTACAATATTAGTAAGTGTATAAAAGTTTATAAATGTTTCTCTCACTCCCCCTCTCTCTTTTTCTTTTTCTCTTTCTCTTTCTCTCTCTCTCGCTCTGTCATTATCCTCCATTGTAAAGAGTTCTAAATTGTCTAAAATGGTGAAGAATTAAAAGTTAATGAGAGGTTATTGTGTGTACTTAACCTATTTATATCGTTCCTGCAGGTGGAAATATGACGAAAAGGAGGGCCCTCACTAACGACACTACAAACATAGATAGCGATAGGGAAGAAATGAGTGCTACTAGAGCGCATAGCTACGATTGTGGCCTTTATTTTGTGGCCATTGTCTTCTCTGTGATGTTATTTTGCCTAGGCATGTACTGGAGCTTGACCTTTATATTGGGTGATATAAAGGGAGGGGTGGGATACATTTAATACAAGAAGGATCAAGCCTTATTTGGAATGGGTTCAAAGTAATATGGGCCCATAATGCCTCTTTAAATGCCAACCTGACCACTTTGCACAAAAATCGAACTGTCAAAACCCCCATTTAAACATATGCTGCTATAGGTTATGATGTTGATGACGTATCCAATGAGTATAATGTCAATTCTACCATGTTTGGTGTTCTGGGTTCGCCATATGTATATATTCACACAACTGAAGAACCTACCTCAAATGGCGGTAATATACACTTTAAGCCCTATTTCCTAACCACACAAGAGCCCCCAATCACACAGTATTGGCAGAGTGGCAATGAACAGAATGATGAAACGTGGACATATATTTTTCCTGTACGATATCAACAAGTGGAAAAAATGCACTTGGGTCTAGTGGGGGAACAAGAGACGAAAAGGTGGGTGGAAAGAAGGGGTTATGATGCATACCATGGCCTGGGATTAGATGAAGTAGAAGACCCTTGTCACTGTGATCAATCAAATAAATGGTATTCAGATATGAATGCCACAGCTAAACAGGCAACAAATTAGAGTTGTTATGTTTTCTCTCTCATACCCCATGCCTCTGGCATGCCAAAAGTGCTTGTACCCCCAAGAAACACCTATGTCAGATGCTCAGTGTCTTGTTAATCTAACGTTATGTAGGATTCGGAGTACAATCCAGGCACACACGGTAACAATACAAATGCTGCAAAACGAGAAAACATGTGCAAGCAGACCTCAAGAAGTGATATGCGTGAAAGAACAATTTTTTGTAACAAAAAAGGGACAATGTTCACAGAAAACAAGTGGCATGAAGAGACAATTACATGTAAAGCTGAAGCACTACGAGGATTAACAGAAGAAAACTTTGTATGGGAGCGAGGGGTCCTCAGGCCCCCTCGCGTCGTACGCTCCTCAGTACAAGGCTTAGACCACGTGCCTCCGGTAGTGGGATTGCCCCTTGCCCTTATGTAAAGTTAACCACGGTTGACTGCTACATAGATGGGACTACTGAGCAAGACATGGGGCATCCATCTTTTGTGCCCCTTTCGACTCCATCTTGGGTAAACAGGCCTCACTGCGATAGTACAGCAATGCTCAGCACCCCTTCCACCGCAGCAGCCAAGGACAGAGACACACACACAAGGCGCGCAGGCAGCTGGCTGGCCCCCACCCTTGCACTCCCCCTGCGAAGGAAAGCTCTGCGCTTCCATTCTCACGCTGGAGCTGGAGAAAGTTGCAACAATCAATATGCTACAGTTTTCTTCCTCTGAGATCACTGTTCGTCTGAGAACCGGCATGTGAACCAGGATGAGCTAAGCACTTTCTGCTCGATTCGTCCTCAAAAACGTGCAAGCCACCCACCCATATTAGAACAATTTATTGCCATCCTGACCCTGCACCCCCTGCAAGGTATTTCTTTCAAGTGCCAGACTCTCGCTTGTGCTGCGAAATCCACCCAATACACTCCTTACTAACCTTAAGCATTTTTACTACTATATATGCTTTTACTTGCACTAACGAGTTTGAAACCTAAGAAAAAATGCGAAACACAGCCTGATTCTTCTACATGCACAATAAGGTCAAGGCCTTCAATTAAAGCCACGAATGACCCAATTGTACTGACAATAATCATTGTGTGTGTGACTTATGTAGAAATGTGACAAGTAGCATAAAATGTTTTAAATAATTTGTTATTTAGTGTGTAACATATTAGCTTAGGTAGTGACCACAGTGACCTGCATGGAGCACAAGATGTTTGACGTCCGTCAGCTACTCAGCCAACCAGGAGGAAGAGATGCCACCCACACCTACAGCACCACACCGTCTGGCCAATCGGGTCCATTTAGCATTTTTTGTTAGGGTTACTTTAACTAATATAAATACAAGTATGATGTAATGAGATTTGGGAGAGTTTTTTTGGGTTATTTCCTAGCTGGAGAAATAAACCATCCTTTGAACTCTTGCAGCCGGGTCTCAGTGCCTCTTTCCCTGACAAGGGGTTGTGTCTGCTATTTTATTTTTTCTCTCACACGTAGTAAGCCGGGGAAAGGCACCTACATTTTTGGTAACCCCTGCGACGTGATTTAGATAGGTGCCTTGAGGCCTGCGCCGCCCGGCAGCGAGATCCAGGGCGCCCCCCAGCAGAACCATCGCCTCCGCGGTTGACCAGACTGTGCACACCAAGAAGAAAGAGTCAAGGGTTCCCGGTTGACGAATACCCGATCGAAAAAGCTGCTCGCCAAGGCAGGCCACGGTTTGGTTGGGGGACGGACCCGAGCGAGGTCCGGCCGTGAGCGGCGACCCTCAGAGCACATGACTGAACACGTGGAGTCCCGGTTGCAAAGGCCGCAAAGGAAGGTAAGGGGAAATACGGGAAGAAGGGAATTAGCAACAAAGGGAAGGTAGCCAAGAATAGGGTCTGCGAGAGTGACGGTGAGGCTTTTCTGATCTATCCTTTATATGGCCATTAGGTGTTGTAAGAAGTGAGAAGAAGAAGAGAAGTGGTATCCTAGCCCGTAGGGGGTAGAAGGCGGCGCCGCGTAGCATTTGTCTCGACCAAGTGCAGAATAGAGATAAAGAGAAAAATAGTAGGGGTCTCGTGTAGGCTCGGAGTAGTTTTTAGAATATTCTTTTTCCGTGGAAGTAAGAAATCTTGAGACATAATAAAGGTGAAAGAGGTGGGGAGTGAATGCGAAATAGTAGGTAGTATAGGGAAGAAGAAAAAACAGGGACAGTAACGGGAATAGGGAAAGAACAAACGCGCGTAGGCAGTGCATGTTGCATGATTATATGTTTGTTGGACTGCTTTTATGTATATGTCTTGTTGAACACGCTAAAGTATTTTAATACAAGTCATTTGTGATTGATATAAGGTAAAGCAGAAGAAATAAACTGTGAGGGGTGATCAGGTAACACCTCTCAGAAAGCTAATGTGACATATGGTAATTGTGAGCATTGATAAAGAATGTATTATTTCCACATATTGTAACTGACATACCAAGTTAGAGGTGGGAAGAGATTCAAAGGTACTAGAATACACAAGAAAGGAAAAGAAACATTGCCATGGGGGGAGTAACAGCACTAGCACATATTTGCCAGCACCTTCCACTTTATAGCGACAGGATACAGAAGTATCACGATCAGTGGATCACTGAGATAAAGGGAGACGGGGTCACACCAATTTGGCCAGAAGGAGGATCATTTGACAAAAGAGCGTTGGACCTAGTATCAACACATTTGCTCGCGCAATACAAAGGGAAACAGTTACAGAACTGGAGAGAAAGATTTATGGCAAATGCTTGAGGAAGTTTCCCCCACGGCAGAGGTGGGTACAAGCCGAATGACAGAAAAGCAGAAAAACCCTGAAGAAGTAGGCGGGACACCAAAAGGGGAATGCTCAACAACTACAACCGAAAACGAAGTAACAAAAATCTGTCCCTTAATGACTAGGCCAGCGGTAGGGCTTAGTGAACCCCTGTATATACCACCCACCGCCACTGCCCAAGGCGGGGCAACAGCCCCCGAACCTCCACCATATGACAAAGGAGGCCTGTATGGCCCCACGAGCGCGCCTCCTGTGGATATAGCACGTTTAACAGGTCATTTGAACCGTCAGCTAGCACACGCACAAATGGAAATAACACGGTTAAGAGCTTTATGTGACAAAGGGCAAATGCTGCCAGGGGGAAGGGAGGTACCCCCGCTGTCACTAGCAGATCTCACACCTCCGATCGGGGCAGCAAGCAATGCAACCCCAGCAGCCTCGGTATCAGGGCAGTCTATAGTATCGCAAGGGACGTCATCGCAACAGAGGCAAGAACAAGAGTGGCAGTCAGGACAGTTCCTGTTCCAATTGAATAACAAGCCAGTGAGGATTATATGCCCAGATACACCGGAGAGTCAACAAAGTGGAGATCAGGGTGAAAGACAAGGAAGTGAACCTAAGGAAAACTGGGAGGATAATAAAGAGCTAGAGTCAGAAATAGAAGAAATATGGGACGATTTAGATGAATACGAAGAGGCAGCTGCTGCAGAGGGGTCCCCACTACCAAACCGCCGTTACCCAGACACACTATCGCCACCATTATGGCAAGGTAGATTAAGACAACGAACAGGGAGGATAGGAAACATATTGGTAAGTAAAACGAAAAAAGGGAAGACAAGCAGAACGGGAAAGAAACAAACTACAAATGCCACTGATACATAAAGGAGCAGGTAGGCCAAACTACATTCCGTGGGCCCAAATGGACAAAACCAACTTGTTAAAACTCCTCCCCCTGCTGACGGGAGGGGCAGGTAAGTGGATACATGTATTTGAGAAGAACACAGCAGGTGTGCCGTTAGCTATAGGTGATGTAAAAAGTCCATTAGTTTCAGCACTCGGGGACCAAGCAGATACAATCTGGGAAAGGACAGGGTTCCCGGGAGTAACAATGAGCTGTGACCGACACGATGGATCACCATTTAACAATGTTCGAACACAAGTGTGGGATGCATTGCGGCATGCATTTCCAGGCGTTCCAGATTTGCATGCAGTGATGCAGTGCACGATGGAGGAGAACGAGGATCCTGCGCAATTCATTTTGCGAGTGCAAGACTTATGGAGAAGCGAAACTGGTATGGCATGGAATCAATCGACAGCTTTATTCTATTTTATCATTAAAAAGGGGTTGCCGAAAGAGGTGCAGAAGGCCTTGGCCAAAATAGCTGGGATCGAAACCAAAGGGTGGCCTGAAATTCAGAGCATAATTGTACACCATTGGAGGAGGATCAAAGAGAAGGAAAAGGAGGTCACGCAAAAAAGAGGCTGGCTGACGAAGCAAAATTAGTACAGATGAAATTAGTGAAGGTCGCCGCCATTACTGCCAGTGCAACAGCAGATAGAGGAAACGAAGGAGAGGAAAACGCGGGAGGAAGGCCCGTTGGGATAGCAGTACAGTGGGTTGGAGAGGACCAAGGACAGTGTAACGGAGAGGAACAGCCATGCCAAGGATCACAGTGGCAGAACAGGCCGGCCCAAGGAAGAGGTGGGTACCGTGGGCAAAGGGGAGGATACGGAGGAATGGGAAACAGAGGGTATGGTGGGCAAGGACCAAGGGGAGGACAACAGGGGTCGTGTTGGAATTGTGGAAGATGGGGACATTATTCACGAGATTGTAGAATGCGACCATCAGGGTATTTTCAACAGCAACAACAGCCCATGAACAATGAACAGGGGTGGGGCTGCCCACACCCAGGTAGCCCTTGTGGAGCTCCAATGGGGAGAGGGGACAACAGGATCAATACTGCTATGACCCCCAAATGCAACAGAGACCGCAAGCCCCACAACAGCAGCAACAGCAGCAGCAGCCACAACAGCAAAACACACTACAGCCCATGGCGAGACAAAACCCAGTAGGGAACATAAACAATAACCCTTTTGCAGCGGCCGCAAACGGTGCCCCTGCACCATTCCGCGGCGTAACGGTCGTGGGTGACAACTTTTTTTCAATTCCAGGTCAGCAAAGGGTCAGCAAAGATACCAAGACTAGGACAGCCCACAGGGAGCACTTGCGTGTCCAGTCCTATCCACCACACAAAGTGCAAATGAGGAACCACTAGTGGCAGCAGAGATAGGAAACAAGCAGTTTATCTTTATGGTAGACTCTGGAGCAGAAAAATCATGCCTCACAGAAGGGCGGTTTCAGCTCTCGGGAAGAAATTTGGAGATGCAGGGGTTCTCTGGGGCTATTTTAAAAGTTCCTTATACAAAATATCTTGATGTAACAGTGGGGGGAAAAACAGTGCGTGCACCCTTATTGTATTACGAAGACGCGCCAATCAATTTGATGGGACGAGACTTGCTCAGTAAGTTAAACAGGACCATAGCCTTTACTGAAAGAGGAATAGTGTGTTCGACGCCAGGGTTCTGCCCCGTACGGGCACTCTTGATAATAAGCACAATTACAAAGGAAGTTGCAGTAAGAGGGATTCCCATTGACATGGACATGTTCGTCTATGGAATACAGCTATTAGCCCGAGTAGTGCCTAGAATAACACAAAAAGAGTGGAGAATACCATCCGACTTTATATTCCGCCCAACCACACCAACAGATGTAGTGCCGGGCACAATTATGTCTATAGACATTGAGGCAGTTCAAGTTTCCAACAAACGCATTGTGGTCATAGGCCTGGACACGCAAGGACGCGAGTGGAGAAGTGTGCTATGTATAGAGCCAAACATAATGCTAAAAGATGTAACTGATGAAGAATTGTTTACTGATTACGAAGGGGATGGAGAAATAATAATGGAAATAAGCATACCATGTGACATTATGATTCAATACAGAGAAATACACAACCCACTCATGGCTAACATAAAAGCCCCACCGACAATATTTGAAGAAGACATGGCCAGGGTAGCACCTGAAATTTGGACTACAGGGTCACACGATGTGGGATTGTTGAACGAGGTAACTCCCATAAAGATAAAACTGAAGCCAGGTGCCATCCCACCCAAAGTGAAACAATACCCAATATCCAAAGAAGCAGAGGAAGGTATTAGAGAAACAGTGAATGCACTCCTAAGCCAAGGTATTTTAGTGCCATCAACTTCCCCATGCAACACAGCGATTTTTCCGATTAAGAAAGCAAAAGGAGGGGCGTGGAGAATGGTCCAGGACCTCCGCCCACTCAATGACGTCATCCATGAAGAGTTCCCTTTAGTGCCTAACATGTCATCAATATTGTGCAGTATACCAAAAGAGACAACTTGCTTCACTGTCATTGATCTGAAAAATGCCTTTTTCTCTGTGCCACTCGCACCAGAGTCGCAGTACCTTACGGCTTTTACATTAGGAAACAGCAGATATGAACATCGCAGACTCCCACAGGGGTATTGTGAGAGCCCGAGCATTTTTGACAGAGTACCACGAGAAGACATTGGCAACATAGACGTAGGGAGCACCATTATACAGTACGTAGACGATTTACTCGTCTGCAGCAAAACAGAAGAAGAGTGTAGAGAAGACTCAATAACACTGCTTAACGTACTGGCTGCCAAGGGATACAAGGTAGATAAAGGAAAGTTACAATAATGCCTTGCTGACGTTGTGTATCTTGGCCAGCAAATATCTAAAGATGGAAAAAGAATACTACCAGGCAGAGCAGCGGCCATTCGACACATTATTTTACCAAAAACGGTGAAGGACATGCAGAAATTTCTTGGCATATGTAACTATTGCAGAGCGTGGATCCTCGATTACGCAGCATACACACGGCCAATGTTACAAGCACTGAAAGAAGCACAAAAGAACAGAGCCCCAATAAAATGGACACAGGAGACAATTGCCCAATTCTCTCGATTAAAAGACCTTATTTCAGACGCCCCAGTCCTTGCAAATCCAGATTATGAAAGGGAATTTTTCCTGTTTTCACACAGCAATGGAACATTAATGACAGCAGTATTGACACAAAAGACATCGCCAGGCCACAAACCATTGGCATACTACAGTGGAATATTAGACCCAGTAATGCAGGGACATTTCGCTTGCGAACAGGCCCTCGCTGCAGCAGCCTTCGCCATTGAGAAAAGTGCCACAATCGTAATGGGTTTTTCAGTGACGCTATATGCGGAACACTCGTTATTTGCTATCTTGGAAAGATCAAAATCTACCCTCACAACACAGAGAGCCTCTGCTTATGAATTAATATCAAGTCCAAATGTAGATGTGGTCAGATGAAAGACAGTGAACCCAGCCACCTTCATTACAGAGCCATGCACAACTGAGGATTTACAGGAACACGATTGTAGCACATATGAGGGAGAGGGTGATGACATTCCCAAAGCAAGCGAAAACGCCCTTACAGAAGGAGAAATTTATTTCATAGACGGGTCAGCATCCATAAACTCAGAGACAGGAGAGAAACATGTAGGGATTGCGGTAGTACGCATGGAAGAAGACACATACGAAGTGATTGTTCAAAAACGCCTCCCCTCACACTACTCTGCACAAGCAGCCGAACTGACTGCAATAATCAGCGCGTTACACACAGCCAAAGATTGTGCCGTGACAATATATTCAGACTCAGCTTATGTCACCACCACAGTTCACTCAGGGCTATCACCTGGCGAAGGAGAGGGTTCAGAAGAGCAGGCGGGTCCCCTGTACAACATGCCACGCTGCTTAATGAACTAATAGAAGCTTTAGCGAAACCATCGGTAGTATCGGTGGTTAAATGCCAAGCCCATACCAATAACACAGGCGCCGTCTCATTGGGGTACGCGGCAGCCGACGTAGCAGCGAAGGAGGCCTCGTACTTCAAAAAGACACCAACATCAGAATACATTGTAAAAACAACCACAGCAGAACAACCAGCAGAAGCATGCAATAACACGCCCATAGCACAATTGATAGAACTCCAGAGAAGGGCCCCACCGGAAGAGCAGGAGTTGTGGGGCAAACGAGGGTGTAAGCAATCAGCCACAGATCTCATTTGGAGACAGGAGACGACAGGCAAGGTAGTGATGCCTGTAGAATTATTAGAAGTAGCATTCCAAAAACTGCATTTCCCAGCGCACGTTGCAAAACAACACATTGCCTCAGATATTCAAGAGGATTGGTTTGTTCCTAATCTACACGAATATTTGTCTAAATTTGTGATTGAATGTACTACATGCCAAACTTACAATTCAGGAATGACATTACGAACCCTGCGTGGCACTTTGCCACGCCCTACAGGTCCATTTAGAGAACTACATATCGACTACGCCGATATGGGAGAAAGATGTAATGGAGCAAGATACTTGATTGTGGTGGTATGCCCTTTTTCACGGTGGGTAGAAGCGGGCCCCTGTCCCCATCCTGATGCAAAATGTGTGGCCAAGTTCCTTGTGCGAGAAGTATTCTCACGGTGGGGAATCTGTGACGTGATCCGTTCAGACAACGGCACGCACTTTGTAAATGACCTCTTCAAGGAAGTGACCTCCCTTCTGGGGACGAAACACAAGCTATGTTTGATTTATCATCCAATGGCCAATGGAGTTGTGTAGAGGATCAACGGGCTGCTCAAAAGCAATTTATCGAAATTATGCAGCACATTGAAAAAAAATTGGGTATATTGTCTGCCCCTAGCACTGTTCCAACTCAGAAATCAACCATGCAAGATCATCATTTAAGCCCGCACGAAATCGTGACGAGAAGGAGAATGCACACACCGCTCTCCCCTGTTAGGAGGGCGTCTGATGCGCACAGGGCTGCCACAGTGCTGGGAGAAGGGTTTAAGGAATACCTAACACAGCTAACGCGCGCAGTACGCAGCATAGCAAAACAAATTGTTTCACCATTTACTGAAGATATAGCAACAGACACCTCCATGCCAACAGCAGACAGCCCGGAGGGGCCTTTAATGCCAGGGGAGCAGATTCTTGGCAGAAATTTCGTAAGAAGGTGGAATTCACCAAGATTTCATGGTCCATACACAGTGGTGTACAGCACCCCAACTGCAGTTAAAGTTAAGGGGTTAAAGTACTGGGTGCACCTCTCAGACGTGAGAAGGGCACACAGTTTTGCACCTCCCCAAAATGAAACAGACTGTGTGGATGCCATCATTGGCACAGGTTGATATGATGAAAACTGCAATTTAGACAGGGAAAGTATAGGGGAAAAGCAAACGGTTTTTACATATTTTGTCTGTCTCTCTTTCTTTCTTTCTTTCTTTCTTTCGTTCTTTCTTTCTTTCTTTCTTTCTTTTCTTCTCATATAAATCGTGTTGTCTTTTCTACTTTTCCTCATTATTTCCATGATGAAATGAAAAGGATTTGTTAAATGCCTAACTGAGTAATGAAATAAAAGAATGAACAATTGCAAATATGTTTCTTTTCATATGACTTAACAAATTTGTCTCGCCCACATAGGTTCAACATGAGCCAATGCGACGAAATGGCTGAGCAAGCTGAAATGTTAGATAGAAATAGGGATGCCACTAGGGCCAGTAGATTAAATAATTTGGAATGTGTTATAAAATATGCTGCCATACTATTTGCAATAATGATGTTTTATCTTATTTGGTATAATGTTTTATATGTGGCAAATGAAATGAACAAAGGGGGGAGCGGAACTGATATGACAAAACCAGGGTCTAAACTAATATGGACTGAAGCAACGGCTATCTTGAACGACACTTAGAACATTGAATTGAATAGTAAAAATATAACGTTGCCCCTTGAACAATTGCAAGTAAACAAAACTGTTATTCCATTGTTGAATAATACTGGAGCCAAGGAAATAGAGCTTGGATGGAATGTAAATGATGATTTCTATTGGTTGACTAACTCCAGAAATACAAACATGCGTACACACACACTGCACCAGAAACCACTACTGAATACACACGTCACCATGAACAACATAGATAAAGCATGGTCTAGAATATTCCCCCTGCAATATCCACGAGTCGGTACCCAATTAAAAAAACAGAAGGAGGAGAAAAAGGGGGGTGGGAAAAAACAGATACGATATTTATCATAACCTAGGGCTAGATGAAATAGAGGACCCCCAACACCGTGACCAATCAAACAAATGGTATTCAGACATGAGCGCCGCAGCAAAGCAAGCAAGTAATGAAAGTTGTTACGTGTGTTCACTTATTCCTCACGCAACTGGAACCCCAAAAATGTTAATCCCACAGGAAGTACCCTTGTCTGAGGCCCAATGTTTGATTCATCTGATGCTGTGTAGAATAAAAAAGACATTCCAAGCACACACAGTCACTATGGAAAAATTGGAGAACGAACAAACTTGCACCAGCAGACGACAAGGAGAAAACTGCCTCCAGTAGCCATTTTTCATTATAAAAGGGACAAGATATGCAGATGACAAGTGGCATGATGAAACGATTGAATGCAAAGCTGAGGGGCTTCGAGGACTGCCAGATGAAACATACGAATGGGTAAAAGAAACGTGCATCCCCATCTGGTCACAGCATATCACCAAGCTGACATGGGTCACACCCCTGGAGAGACCCATAAAGATTCAAAAGGAAATACCACACAAACGTTGCTTCCATGGAGAAGGGAAGGTGAACATGGGAACCGTGCGGCAGTGCAATAAGACTTTAATAATGCCAGTTATGAAAAAAGGCACTGCTGCATTAATGGACATATACTGGATCTGTGGCAAACGAGCTTACCTGCATCTCCAAGCATCCTGGAGGGGCACTTGTGCCCTAGCCACACTTCACTCAGCACTAATGGTGATACCAGAGAGCCACGTCCAGTTTACAGCAAGGCCTTCGGCTGACACATCGACAGCAGGCCAATCGGCTGACACATCGGTAGTAGGGTAATCGGCTGAACCATCGACAGCGCCCGATGAGACAATCTCAGAGCTCCCAGCATACGAACTATTGTCAGAAGAAACTTTGAAAACCAAGTCATCACGCAGCAAAGATCCAATTATATTTCGTCCAAATCGCCTGAACTCCTTGCTGCTATCCCACAACAGTATAAGCTTTTCTCATCTGCAGAAACATTCTTCGCATCATTTCTAGCACCAGGCGTTCAAGCAAGGGCAAACGCGAAATGGCTGCAGATAACACGCTGGGAGCTCATCCAGCTGGCCAACAACACTGAAGATGGATTCAACATCATAAAAATAGAGCTCCGAGCATTGCGCCTGATGACGATGCAAAACAGATATGTGTTAGATCTTATCACGGCGATGGACGGTGGTGTTTGCAAAAAAATTGGGGGGGCGTGTTGCACGTTCGTAACAACTTCCGATGCTGATAATGGGACACTGTCTCATGTGATAACAGCAGTGCATAATTTAGGAGAAAGAATGAGAGCAGAAGGTGGACTAGACAACAACACATGGTTCGACGAACTGTTCAGCTGGATACCATCATGGGTAAACATTGCAGCGAAGATACTCATTCCCATCATAGTCTTTCTTCTCCTAATATTCTGTGTGTTCCAACTGGGACTAAGATGCTGTGAAAATAATATGCCTAATTCAGCAATGATGATGGTAACCGTGGGCCGACAGACAACGGTGGCTACCATGATAGATGCCCAAGTACAAACCGGAGAATACACCACACCACATGACTGCTATCTATAGACAGTATGGGGACGTGGTCGATAATCTACATTACACTACTATTAGAGAACCAAAAAACTTGCTGTGGTATAACAAGGTTTGGATAGATTTAGATGGGGATGGTGGGATATACTTAACGGCCACCCCAGAAGAATACGCAAGAAGAGGTAACAGCTTAAGAAGTGTGTGCAAAGCATGGATGCCAATAAAGGGTACACCTGCTTGGGATGAGGCTGTGGCTGAACGCTACCGAAGGGAGAACGGGAAGAACGAGATAAAGTAGTTTGTTACTTTAGATGTAACGAAAGGGGGGAATGTATGGGAGCGAGGGGTCCTCAGGCCCCCTCGCGTCGTACGCTCCTCAGTACAAGGCTTGGACCACGTGCCTCTGGTAGTGGGATTGCCCCTTGCCCTTATGTAAAGTTAACCACGGTTGACTGCTACATAGATGGGACTACTGAGCAAGACACGGGGCATCCATCTTTTGTGCCCCTTTCGACTCCATCTTGGGTAAACAGGCCTCACTGCGATAGTACAGCAATGCTCAGCTCCCCTTCCACCGCAGCAGCCAAGGACAGAGACACACACACAAGGCGCGCAGGCAGCTGGCTGGCCCCCACCCTTGTACTCCCCCTGCGAAGGAAAGCTCTGCGCTTCCATTCTCACGCTGAAGCTGGAGAAAGTGGCAACAATCAATATGCTACAGTTTTCTTCCTCTGAGATCACTGTTCGTCTGAGAACCGTCATGTGAACCAGGATGAGCTAAGCACTTTCTGCTCGATTCGTCCTCATAAACGTGCAAGCCACCATTAGAACAATTTATTGCAATCCTGACCCTACACCCCCTGTAAGGTATTTCTTTCAAGTGCCATACCCTCGCCTGTGCTGCGAAATCCACCCAATACACTCCTTACTAACCTTAAGCATTTTTACTACTATATATGCTTTTACTTGCACTAATGAGTTTGAAACCTAAGAAAAAATGCGAAACACAGCCTGATTCTTCTACATGCACTAAGGTCAATGCCTTCAATTAAAGCCACGAATGACCCAATTGTACTGACAATAATCATTGTGTGTGACTTATGTAGAAATGTGACAAGTAGCATAAAATGTTTTAAATAATTTGTTATCTAGTGTGCAACATATTAGCTTAGGTAGTTACCACAGTGACCAGACCCTGACCTACATGGAGCACAAGATGTTTGACGTCCGTCAGCTACTCAGCCAACCAGGAGGAAGAGATGCCACCCACACCTACAGCACCACACTGTCTGGCCAATCGGGTCGATTTAGCATTTTTTGTTAGAGTTACTTTAACTAATATAAATACAAGTATGATGTAATGAGATTTGGGAGAGTTTTTTGGGTTATTTCCTAGCTGGAGAAATAAACCATTCTTTGAACTCTTGCAGCCGGGTCTCAGTGCCTCTTTCCCCGACAAGGGGTTGTGTCTGCTATTTTATTTTTTCTCTCACACGTACTAAGCCGGGGAAAGGCACCTACAACTTCCAATGGGTCAAACGAACATGCATTCCGACGTGGTCTCAACACATCGCCAAACTTACGTGGGTAACAGCCCTTAAGAGACTAATCAAAATACAAAAAAGAAATCCAGCACAAACTCTGTTTTCAGTGCGAAGGGAAAATACCAATGGGCTCAAACAAACGTTTCAACGAGACAACCATCCTTCCGGACATGAAGAAAGGCACAGCAGCGTTAATGGACACGTACTTGGTATGTGGCAAACAAGCGTACCTCCACCTCCCACCATCATGGAGAGGTACCTGCATCATGGCCACGTTGCATTCGGCTCTGATGGTAATTTCGGAAAGCCGTGTCGAAAGGGGAAGGGTGCCAACCGAAATGTCGCCCGCACCCCAACCAGCAACTGAAGAACTCTCCACATATGACATCCTGTCTGAAGATGAATTACAGGACAGAGTGTCCCGCAAACGGAGGTCGTCCAACTATATTTCCAGCAAATCCTCAGACCTTCTGGCAGAGATTCCTGATCAAAACAAACTTTTCAATTCCGCTGAAACTTTCTTCGCCTCTCTTCTAGTACCAGGCATCCAGACACGAACGAACCCCAAACGGCTGAAAATCATGCGCTGGGAACTGATCCAGCTGGCCAACTACACTGAAGAAGGGTTCAACACAATCAAAGTAGAACTTCGAGCCCTGCGGTTGATGGCCATGTAAAACTGGTATGTCCTAGACCTACTCACAGCAATGGACGGCGGCGTTTGCCGAAAAATCGGGAGTGAATGCTGTACATTCGTACCTTCTGCTGATGCTGACATTGGGACCCTATCACATGCGATAGCCCTAACAACGGGCGAAAGTGTTGGTGGGATTGTCTGGGGTAGTTGGCTCAGTCTTCGTGTGTGCCGCCTGTGTTCCAGTCTATCTGGTGTCACCCGTCCAGGTGCCGTGGGAGCTACCTTCTCGGGTCAGGGATGTCTGTGACCTTTCCGGATTAGTCATCCTTTTTCCGGTTTCCAGATTTAGTCGGTGGTGTTGAAGAGCCAGGTTTTTAGTGATTTCCTGAATTTTAGGTGATCTTCATTGTTTCTTATTTCTTTTGGGATGTTGTTCCAGGTTTTAGCGGCTAAGTCGTAGAAGGAGGTGCCTCCAAGTTTTTTCTTAAGGTATGGTTTGAGTTCCAGGCGGATTTCGTTGCTTGATCGGAGGAGTCTTGTTGGTTTGTAGACTGTTATTTTCTTTTGTAGGAATTCTGCTCCTTGTCCGCTGATTGCCCTGTGTGTTATGCACATTGTTTTGAAGGTGATGCGATGTTTTACTGGGAGCCAGTGTAGTGGTTTTAGGGCTGGAGTGATGTGGTCTCTTCTGGATAGTTTGAAGAGTAGAAGGAATGGAATGTTTAAAGGTAACACATAAATGGGTTATAAAGGGTTGGGTTGAAAGGAAAAATATTGACGATAGAGACACTTATTTTTCAAAGGAAACTCAATCAGTTTTATATTACAGGCGGGGAGAACGAGAATCCTATATATACCCGGAGAATTGGCAGCGCTCGAACCTATGAGCAGAGAGAAGGGTCAAGGGACCTAACCAGATGCCCATACACAAATGTGTTTGCTGTGCAGTTTTGACAGTGGACAAACTCCTGTGAAAACTCCAATATCGTTGAATGGACTAAGTGGCCTATGCAGTGAAAGTCCCAGGAACTTGCTGCAAAGCATGCCTAAAATGAGGACAAATACGACTTTACAGACGATCTATGGAGTCCAAACCAAGATGATTCGGGTGGAAGAAATACACAATGAATAAAGAAGAGAGGGAAAATCAACGTGTAAAAATACAAATGGGGAACCAGGAAATGTTATGGGATGGGAGCGATGGAACAAATGTGGAGTATAAGCCACACGTGAATAAAGTGTGAAACAGGCTGGTGGGTTACCTCAAAGCGTGACCTTCTTTCAGATTCTCATACTGGCTGTAAAATTATCTGAGGCATATAGTTAGTTTAAAGTTAACTGGGTAACAGAGGTGGGATTCAGATACAAGTAAACAAAGGTATTCTTTAGGGACACATACATGTTTAGACTAGGAGAATATAATGCACCCCTGATGAGCATGCTAGAAGGGGCAAGACTATACGGGGTGTATGCAGAGCATGGATGCCAATAAAAGGGACACCTGCTTGGGACTTGGCAGTGCTGGAAGCAGAGTATTACCAGAATGCAAATACTACTACAAATTAGTTTGTTACTTTAGATGTAACGAAAGGGGGGGATGTAAGGAAGGAAGGGGCCGGTTGAGCCCCTCCATACATTCTACGCGAAAGGGACTACTTGCTCTTGTACTAGTGGGGGATGCCTCCATCGCCCTTCTGCAGCCTTGAGGAATAAGGCCCTGGCAGAACCAGAGGTGGGTCTATTGCAAGACACACGTGGACTCCATTTTGTGTGCCCTCGATTCAATCTTTGGACTAGGCCGCATTCTGGCATTACGAAGTCTCCTCTCCCCTCAGCAGTGCCACACACAGCGAACGCCAACAGCCCCCACCTTTTTCCTCCTTTGCCTTCGCCTCCCAAGTCCCTTTCTCACGGATGCTCTGAGGCAAACTGTTACAATTAAACAATGTATTCTTCTCGCTCTTCCTCTGAGATCACTGTCCTGTGTGTGACCAGACTGAATCATGATTTGTAGTTCATCCATCTCAACAAACCTGTTCTTGTACCCCCTCACCCCAGAAGATGGAAAATTACAGCTTGGTCAACCTCGTGCCCCTCCAAAGCTATTCTTTTGATGTAGCAGAAGTATGACCCTTCCTTGGCGACCACCCTAGAGTGCCCTCAATAAAACCCGACTCCTGTCACAGTATATTCTGTCCTAAACCAACACATGTAATGCCACCCGCTTCCTTCTCTGATGTGCCAGACCAGACAGCTATCAATCTCAACCCCCAGGTTACCGCAGGGACAGGACTCTTACACCCTTCACCTAACCAATGCCTCGACGTGGGACAATGTAAATATACATGTACAATTTATAGGCTTTTAATATTTACTCAAATGTATATTGATGCTTATTGTTTATTGCATGTCTAGAATAAGTGCGTAGATTAGCCTAGTAAGGACCAGCCACCTCTCCGACCTGACCTGCCCTTCACCTCGCACAGACCGGCCCAGCTGAACCACGTGATGTCCAACCTCCCGCCAAGTCATCAGCCAATCCCGTAGAGCCGGCTCTTACCAATCTATATGTGCACCTCCTTTTTAACCAATGAAACTGTAATTTGTAGCCTGTATAAAACTCATCACTGATGACGCTATAACCCTTTAAAACATATTGTAGTTGTATTGTTTGCCAGAGCGCTCTCGAGGCAGCAAGCAGAGTTCTCTGGATGCTGAATTTTATATAATAAATTTGACAACTCACAACCCAATCTCTTGGTCTCATTCCCTACTGGGATGTGTCCTTTATTCTGAGTTCTTGATTGGTGAAGTGGGGAGTGAGCACCTTAAATATATCCAGATAAAATGGGATATGTGGTGGGATCACAAGTATAAGAAAATATCAGGAGTGGTTATTGCTATTGACATAGGTTGTTGGGAGCAACTTCAATTTGCCCTCCTATAGGTGAATGCTGACCCTCCAACATCTCCAAATTAGGACATGAATATACCTCTTTCATCATTGACGGCAATACTACCATTGTCTCCAAGGAGGTGAAAACATTGGGCTTCTACCTCGACGCAACTATGTCCTTTACCAAGCAACTAAATTCCCTGGCGTCCACTACAGCCTACACATGTAAACTGATTAGAGCAGGTAGGCCCTTCCTCTCTAAAGATAATTGCCTTATACTGGCCAGAGCTTTAATCCTATCAAGACTTGACTATTGTAACGCCCTTTACAGTAGTGCCAACAAAACGATCATTCAAAAACTCCAAACGTTACAAAATAACGCCATCAGAGCTGCACTAGGCATTAACGAAAGAGTGCACATCTCTGCCATCAGACGTCACCACAAATGGCTATCTACCCACAATAATATTCATCTGAAAATGGCCTCCCTGACGTACAAAGCACTACATAACGCTGCACCAAGCTACCTAATTGACAACATTTCTAGAAGAACCTCCTTTAGACCGTCTAGAACCATCAACACGAACTGTCTGGTAGTACCCAGATTCAAGTCCTCCAGGATCGGCGGCAACAGCTTCCCTGTTAAGGCCGCCAAACTTTGGAACTCCTTACCACACCAGTTGAGAGCCGACATACCTTATCCTCTCTTTAGAAAAAACCCCATTACTCACCTCAACCTGACTGAAAATGAGTTCCCCTCTGTAACTGGGAGACACTAGCGCGTCTTGCTGTTAGATTGTATACTTGCTAATTGTGCATACCTATAGCTACTAAGATGTAAATAACTGCCTTCCTCGTATTGTAAGCCTGTATATTTTATTACTTCCTGTGTAATGTTACTGGCCATTTATTGTCCGTATTATATGCAACACTTGTAAGCTTCGCATATCCTTTATGCGCCCTGCTACTCCTGGGTCTGGTGCGCTTTATAAATGTAATAAACAAACAAACAAACAAACTAAGTGAACAGGAACTATCTTACAGGAGGTTTTATGAACATTTGGGTTTGGTCGCAGGTTTGTGAGATTCAGGGGGGATAACTAGGTCTATCCCAGTACCCAAATCAAGATGAATTAGACAACCATAGCTTTGCTGGAGATAGTTAGGGCAAGCAGACAGAAGGGTCTTTTAGTTGCACCTTGTATTTGTCCTATAGCTAGAGCCCTTTGCTCAACGCAACAGGGAAAACAAGGAAAGTCAAGGTCTAGAAATCTTGGGTGTACAGCAAACTGAGAATTGTGAAAGCCACATGTTAGGTGCCATTTCCCATTGCAAATTGTTTGTGCTCTCACTGAAGGGCGAAGGGCATGGCATCAATTTATACAGCGAGTACTATATTTAAAACAAATCTGTGGCATATCTCTGGCGTCTAGGCAAGCTAACTGAAGCCTGTAAGAAAATGAATTGTGCCATGAATGTATGAATGTGCTCGTAGAAAAAGCACTTCAAGCACATCTAATATGCTTTTGATGTCTCATTGGGCTTGTGGAATAAGTGCAGTAAGAAAATTAAATATATGTTTGTTTCCTGTGCAGTTTTTCACTGTATGTAAATCCTTTCTGTTCATTTCAGGATTCTGTTCTCTTAAACTTCACCCCCCACCCCCGCATCTCAACATACACTCAAAATACATTAAAACACAAACATTCAAACACATCCGACACACCCCCCCACCTCAACATACACTCAAAATACATTAAAACACAAACATTCAAACACATCCGACACACCCCCCCACCTCAACATACACTCAAAATACATTAAAACACAAACATTCAAACACATCCGACACCCCCCCCACCCCCGCATCTCAACATGCACTCAAAATACATTAAAACACAAACATTCAAACACATCCGACACACCCCCCCACCCCCGCATCTCAACATGCACTCAAAAAACATTAAAACACAAACATTCAAACACATCCGACACACCCCCCCACCCCCGCATCTCAACATGCACTCAAAATACATTAAAACACAAACATTCAAACACATCCGACACACCCCCCCACCCCCGCATCTCAACATGCACTCAAAATACATTAAAACACAAACATTCAAACACATCCGACACACCCCCCACCCCCGCATCTCAACATACACTCAAAATACATTAAAACACAAACATTCAAACACATCCGACACACCCCCCCACCTCAACATACACTCAAAATACATTAAAACACAAACATTCAAACACATCCGACACCCCCCCCACCCCCGCATCTCAACATGCACTCAAAATACATTAAAACACAAACATTCAAACACATCCGACACACCCCCCCACCCCCGCATCTCAACATGCACTCAAAATACATTAAAACACAAACATTCAAACACATCCGACACCCCCCCCCCCGCATCTCAACATACACTCAAAATAAATTAAAACACAAACATTCATACACACAAACATAAAGCAAAACAAACCCGACACACAAACACAAACAGACCACTTACCGGAGACGTGCTGGAAGGCAGGCAGGTAAGCTGGAATCGCACTACGGCTGGCATGGTCCAAGGCTGAAATGCCTTCCGGCATCAAGCCTTATGGGCCACGCCAGCCGTAGTGCTGCTGGCCCTCCATTGGTGCAGCACACACGCATTACGTGGCTCGTAGGAGCGACGTGATGCGTGTGTGTGCTAGCCAATGAGGGCCAGTGTTTTCACCGGCCCGGAAGACAACAAAGACTTTCCTAATGGAGGGCGGCCGCGGGCCGCCCTCCATTAGGAAAGTCTTTGTGCCTCGCGGGCCGGTCAAAAGGGCATGGCGGGCCGCAACTGGCCCGCGGGCCGTATGTTGTGCACCCATGTCTTAAAGGGACAGTGTTATCAATACCAGTTGGTTGGAGACAACCAACACTGCTTTTGGGGAAAAGGGAGAAAATGACCTTATGGATCCCCTTTTGTTTCAGCTCCCGGGGTACAGGAGTGGATTTTCTTAAAGGGGGGGGGAGCACCCCTAACCATCCACATATGATGGTTCTCCGAATTAGGGCAGGGGTAAAGAGTGGGGTCCAGGCGTTCTCCCCCATATCACTCAAGGATCCCTTCTTCCACTAGCTTGGGAAGCCGTGTCCTCTGCCCAATAAATGTGCCCAGTGTTAAGCAGGGAGTAAATCATACAGAAAATGCCCATCTTAATCCTTTCCCCAGGAGAACATTCATACTATAGTGGAACTTCTATGTTCAAACACACTACAAGTAAGACAACTAAGCCACTCAAACCCAACAATTTAATGTCATTCTCAACAGACAAGTACAGAGCACTACTCCTCTGCAACTAATGGCTATCCCACATCCCAGACCAATGCATCCTAGCACCATGGGCACATGAGGACAAACATCTGTATGTTCTAGGCACAAAACACCCAAAAACTCATGCAGGGCTCATAGTACTTCTGGTCTGCAAGCATTAACACAACAGCAAAACTATCTTGCATTTTCCCTCTCTCCCCACTAACCTAACCTACCCCAGTCTATTTCACAACCACCAGAGCCCATGGAGTCAATGAAAATGGCAGTCATAAAGATTATAAATCACAGTAATATAACATAAGACTATACATTATAGAGACTGTGATTGACTGACTGCCACTAGAAAAGTGAACTTCAATTAAAGGAAGCGAGAAAAAGAATGACAACCGTAGTCTGTGGTTGGGCAAAAGGAATAGACTGACTAATATGTGCCATTATCAAAGAGATTTATTTGAACATAATAAAGAAAATGCTTTGCTTTCCCTATTCTGTGGATGTCCCTACCTAACACAACTAAACTATGGTGCTCGTCATCAATGGTGAAGTCCAAAACAAAAGTCTGTCCTCCGTCCAAAACTAACCTCGGCTGGCCCTACCACTAATACTACACAACTAAAGACCAGCAGAATGACTTCCTTCTCCTGGGTTTGCTTTTCAGAAAAGGCCTTCTCAATATAGGATCTTCAGATTGCCTTTCGCTAACTCTCGCACCAGTTCATTCAGTTATTTTAAAGGGCTTTAGCAGGCCCTTTTGTATTGGTATCCTTGGTTCCCCAAATTCCTCTTTTGTGTTTCCTCGATACTGAAATGAATTTACACCCTGGGACTCACTCCCAGTTATCATCTCCTCTTGGTCATTGGTTCTTCCCCTGTGATCTGTGTGCTGTACCCAATAACCAGTATAATTATGGTTAGTCTTTGGTCCTCCAATACGATAGTTATACGGAGTCTCTGAATATCTGTTATTCTTCACTATACTTGTTTCTTCTTTGGGATGAAAGAGTATTGTCAAATGAACTCTCTTTCCTCTTGTTATTTATCTTTTCACTGAGATGAGTAGGTTGAATCCCTGTTTGACTCGTACTTTCCTTATGGTTTTGTCATTCACTGCAACGAGAATTCGTCTTTTCAACTCTGTTCCCCACTGGGACAAGTAGGCCCACTCCAGTTTTTATAGTTGTGTTTTCTGGGCATGTGTATGTACTTGTCATACATGACCTGTTCACCGGGTTTCCTGCTCTCCCTGTTACCTTTATTGTACTGGGGCCGAGTCAATGGGTCAGCATTTGCCTTTCATTGGTCTTCTTTCCGGACAGCTACGCTGTGCGTACGTTGCTTCGTTGGACACACCTCTGTGTCGATTCGGGATGTCAGTGAAGAGGGTTTGTGTCTTTCTGCCCTCTTACGACACCCCTTATTTCTCTCTATTTCCCAATGGTTTCTCCTGTTGGCAGACAGACTGTCCCGTGTCCGTCTTTGGCATGCTTTGGCTTATTTTTAGTTTTATTGGTTTATGTCAAACCTTTAAAAAAAGACAACAAACTTTGCATACATTTATATACATCAAGAAAAACAAAAGAAAAACAAAATGAAAACAAAAGATAAAGATAAAAGAACTATAAAATATCAATCTCCTGAGCCGGCCTCCTCCATGACTGGCACGAACTCTAGAACATGCATGCATCACTAATACTCAGGAACTTGACCAGAGCAAAAACTACCAAATTATTTTCTCCCATTAGAAATTTTAACCACCACTCGTCTACTGAAAGTGTAAGGGCTGTTGAAATAATGGAACCCAGAAACAAAGTACGACGGTCAGTCAAACCAGCACAGGTGGTTAAAAGGTGTTTTAAAGTTTCCATTTATGTATTTATTACACAAAATATACAGATCAACTGCTTCTCAATCAATAGTTTGCAGGCGACTATTACCTCTCGAGTGGGATACAGGTTTTTAAACGTATTCTCAGGAAACATCCTCTAGTAGCTGAACATGGGAACTACTTCAGGTATTTAAGTATTTGCATAGAGGGCCTACACTCAAGCTCATAGTTTATCTGTGCCAAGTTGTTCCTTTTTGTCTAAGTCACTATCCAATCCTGTTGCCAAACTTTCTTTCTTTCTTACCCACGCAGGATTGGATATTAAAGTCTGTACTGAGGAGTCGAGGTCTTTTACTGATTCATACATGCTTTCCAAACACTAAGATGATCAGTGTTTGTCAATGAGGCATTAGTCCATAGGATGGTCAGATGGGGTGCCGTGGAAGCCAACACGGTTTTGCGAAAGAGGGATAAAGTTTTCCACAATGATACAGAATAAAGGGAAAATAGGCCTAATGTGAAAAGTATACATGCCGTAGGAAGGCTCCTCGGGAGTCCTAGAATTCGCTTCCAAAAAGCACCTTCCAAGAGTTCCCATATTTGCCATAAAAGGTTTGAGGAAGATTCAGGTCCATATGAAAGAATAGGAATTACCTTTTGATTATAAAAAGTAATCAACCGAGTCATGGAAAACTTGCCAAATCTTCAGTGCAGGATCATGCCCCGAGCAGCAAAATGTTTTACTTTTGACTTCAATAGGTCGACCCAGGGTATTTCAGCTATACTTTGAGTGATGCAGACTCCCAAGTAATCGATTCAGTCAATGCGTTCCAATGGTTCCTGATTTAATAGCCATCAGCATCCTGGATTCTTTTTCCCGTTCCTTCCCCCATTTAATACCAGGATCATAGTTTTCTTTATATGGACTCATAATTCATTTGAGGTCCTGTAGGACTGCAGGGCGTTTAAGTGCCTTTGCAGCTCTACTGGCGTTCTATCAATCAAGAGCAGAGCAACCTGCATAGACAATCCAAGGTACCGGGCCCCCATTGATCTTAGGTGGAAAGCCACGTCCCTTGTTTTTGGTTGTGTCCATGTCAGAGATATACAGGTTAAAAAGGATGGGTGCCAAGGCATCTCCTATTAATCCCCTATTAACCTTAATTGCCCTCGATAGAAGCCCCTTGCAGTTCAGACATACCCGCATCATTGTGTCAGTATAAAGTGCTTCCATGGGTTCTAATAACTGTGCTGGAAACTGCCAATTCCTCAACTTGGGCCACAGACGTTCCCGGTTTACATAATCAAAAGCTTGTTCCAGGTCTACAAAGGCAATATACAACTTACTATTTCCTTTAATGGCCTCGAGCTTAAGCAAATTTAACAGAAATTAAATTCAAGCTTGTACCTATCCCCCCCAACAAAGCCACTTTGACAGGAGTCTTGGAGTCCTGAGTCACTAATCCATTTTGTCAGGCGTTTTAAAATGATTGAGGCAAAGATTTCCCCCAGACTGTCAAGTAGAACTATTGGTCGATAGTTACTCGGCTCCATTCTTATCCCTTTTTTGAAAATGGGTATGATCACTGCCTTTTTCCAACTTGGAGGAATTTTTTTCGCCTCCAAAACCTGGCAAAATAGGGAGTGAGTGAATTCTGCCCACTCTTCAGGAGCCTGTTTAAGGGAAAAGTTGGATAAGCCGTTAAGAAGGATTTCTGAACTCGGACCAGGAGGGGCAGAGGTTCAGAAGGCCAACCTAGTTTCTTGGAACAGGGTAACCTCGGGACAAGCCAGACCAATCAGGTTAGCTATGGCAGGCAGTCAAGACTAAGTCTCAGGAGGGGTGAGGGTGACTGAAGGACCTCAATGAGCACACAGATCAAGGCCACTTACAAATTACTCCAGACAGGTGTTATATTAAAAATATAGACACATTTATTACAAGGCCTTTGTAACATAGACCATAGCAAAGAATCACAGTAACACTAAGTAAACCAGTTCAACATCAATTATTCACCTAACTAAGAGGCAGTCCAAGCCCTAAGAAGAGGGGAGCCTTGTGCTCAATAGTACATGCAGTGCAGGTGCACACGGTTGTTCCAATGGGCAAAACGGGGTCTCTTCAGGGGTCTCTAGCAGCTCGGGAAGGTGGATGAGGCAGTGAAGAATGAGTTCCCACTATTCAAGAAGGACCTCCACTTGAAGGCAGAGGCAGTTCGAGAGTTTGGGATGGAGTCGCTATTTCGCAATTGCAGTGGACAGGAGAGGGGCCCACAGGGGGCACTCGTGCTTAAAAATGGGCTCTTGCGCTGGGGCCACCGGTTGGGGTACTGATTACTCACCGGTCCCTGATGCAAGGAGACCCAAACTTTGGCAGGTCAGTCCAATTCGCTTGCAGGTTCGAATGCGGTGAAAAGGACATCTCGGCACCTTTTAGTTCCTGAGATCCAGCGATGATTCCCAAATGGGACAGTGGTGATTTCTCCACTCCGGGTGGATGAATCGACCCAGTTTCACTGCAGCAGGCTTCAGGGGCAAGAGGGTCACAAATGCAGCGGACTTGCAATGGACGTTGCCGCAGCAGGGCAACATGGTAACCGCGCATACTCCGGTCCGGGCACACTCGTCTCAATTTAGACCTGGGAATGTCAAGTGTACGAAATTCGGTGTAAGGGTCCCATGGACACAGAGCTAGCAGTATACCAAGTTTCGAGGGCCTCCTCGAAATGACAGCGGAGACAGAGCAAAGGTCCTGCGTAAGCTGGTCTGCCCACTGGTTGGCCCAGGGACACTTCCGAGAAAGCTTACTTGCAGGGATTGGTGAAAGTGCCAAGAATAGTTGGTCTCACTATACCAATGGGTCAAAGCGTGTTCGCAGACCTTCTAGGACCACCAGATGCAGAGGGGTCTCACGGGACGATAGCGGGCTCAGGGTGCCAAACCTTCCAGCGGTTCCTCGACTCAGCTTCATAGTTGCAGGGTACATGGATCCTATCCTTTGTTCAGTGAGAACTCAGGAGATCGACATGGTAGTGGTGTTTTCAGCCTCCTCTTATCCAAAGTTCCCTTCGCGTCAAAACGGAGATGACCCAATGGGAGATCTGCTCACAAACACACACTCCATACGTGGACCAATCACAGACCAAGGTGGTCTCGGGCATTCAGGACACTCCAGACCCTCTGGCACCCAGGATGTGTATTCGGACTAGACATCCCAGCCCACATCCTGGAGGCACACACACACACAAGGCATGCAGAAGCCTGCAAAAGCATTGGGATTCGCAGGAAAGTGCATGACCTAATAAGGACTGGCCCGGTTCGACTCGACCTGGGTAAGGTGAAGGGGCAAGATGGCCAAAGGACAGGACAAATAACCTTGTGGCATGGCCATTTTGGAGCCAGGCCACCTATTTGTGCCAAACGCGGTTAACATGGCAGGAAAGGGTTAAAAAATAATGCGTAACGATAGCTGCCACCAGTCCTGTCCATGACACATCTGCACAGTTCATATAAAGTCCAGCGAGAGTATCTAAGGCCTTTGGAAATGACTATAGACCTAAGTGTGCTGTATGGTAAGAAACATTGCACACTTGTTACATGTTGCAAAAAAGTTGCAACATAAGAAAAGGGCTAAGGGAAACAAAGTCTCCCAGTACTGACTGTCTTAAGGGCATGTCAGTTTCCCCATAAAAACTCGAAAGCGCAGAGGAGTGCAGCTGAAGGCAGTGCTTCCCTGGCAAAGTCAGTAAATGGTGTCTAAACAGCAGCAATAGGTTTGGGGGTTGACACATGGAGGGAAAATTACATACAAATATGAAATCTTTCCTAACAGCCGCAAGGCCCAGGGGCCCTAGAAGTACTTAATTTTAAAACGGTCTTCAGGATTTCCCGTTTGTCCAGCAGCCAAGTCCACGTAATGGTTTTAGCAGGCATAAAGACTTCACAGTTAGTCAATTTACTTGTCAAAAGTAACTCAAAATGTTCAATCCATTTTTGCTCATCGGCCCGTTGGGTTTGTAGGGACTTTAAAGGGGTGCCTACTTTATGAATCCATTCCCATGTCAATTTAGAGTTCTTTTTACGCAACACCTCAAGCATGTTCTCCCCCTCCTCCTGCATGCGTTCAGCTCTAAAACTGCGCAACCAGTTTTTGTACTGTTGCTGCCACTTTCTTTTGACAAGGTTTCGGTTAATAAGTGGCATAGATCTCAAAGCCTTCCAAGTCGGTTCTATACCTCTTATGTTCTTTCACCAGTCTACTGTTAAATCGATGTTTCTTAGCAAACTCGAGTTTATGCCCGTATCGATTTATCTGCTCATATTTAGCTAGGAAGGAGGCATAATTTAATGGTTCAAGACTTATTTCACGTCTCGAGTTTAGGGCTGAGGTTACATCTATGACATCCTGCTGTATTAGCCGAATTCTACTCTGGCCTTGGGAGACCTCAATGGCCAAGCTTTCCCCAACATGTTTTGTTCGAATGAGACGGCCCAAGTAATCTCTAAGAGGGAGCGATCACTAGCCTCCAGCGCCATGATTATCAGGGAGTGTACATCTAGCTGAGCGTTGCGGGACACCACGCAATAATCCAATATTGGTTTTGCTGTGCCTCGACCCCATGTATGTTTAGCGGGAATATACCCAGCCGTTTTATTATTTAGAATCAAAAGGTTGCTAATTTTCATCTCCTGGAGCCACGCCTTTCTTCTTGAAATGCTAGCATGCTTTGAATTGGCCCCCAAAGGGTGGACCGTTCTAGGTTCACACCCGTTAACTGCTGAGCGTTATGTCTATGCAAAAAGGAAGAGAATACTCGTCCTTGGCACTTAAGGGGTTAAAGCACTTTCGTGTCAGGGTTTCTCCTCACACCTTCTTGGATGGCTCTCCTGGGATTTACAAGTGTGGGACAGATCATCTCCCACTGTGTGCACTTCCTCTTGCACATTGCCCGCAGCCAGGCAAAGCAGCATTCCACCTGAGTCACCAGCCTCCCCCTTCTCCAGCTGGTTTGTAATTCCTGGGTCTCGTTCTGATGTTCTCTTGTTTTTCCCACTTTTATTACTCCACACTAGAGCTTCCCCAGTTTCTCAGGATAGTCCTTTATTTGTGTTGGAGCTATACTCTTCATAACTCCTTGTGGCCTCTTCATCTCAGTGGTTAACAGACAGGTATTCTCTATGTCTCCCATGTTCTTACTCTTCACAGTACCAGCAAGGTACGTATACACTGTAGTTACATTACAATAGCATATGTAAGAGGAGTCTAGCTGTCTGTCAACTGATTGGAGTTGTACAGGGCTTCTGATGATAGTGAAAAAGGAGTTCCTCCTTGGAAAGGGAGTCCTTATTCCTAAGGGAGAATATCTACTTGCAAGGTCCCACTTACCACCACCCCATCCCTGGGAGGAAAGTTGCATAGCGGGTTCACCTCCCTTGCCTCACAGGGAAAGACTCCCCCGCTTGGGAGAAGTGACTGAATCCCACGATTCGTCACAAGTCCTAAAGAAAAGCCATCTAGATATAGGTATCAGATTGTGGGCCCGGACAAATAAATAATCCTATTTGTGCTTTGGTGTGAAAATAAAAATATATAGGAACCTGTATTTGGTGTTGAATAGTCTGTGGACCCCTTGGTCGTGACACTGGTCACAAGGGCACCATGGCAAGAAAGACATCAACCTCACCCCACTAAACCATATGTGGAATTAACTTGGTATTTGGCAGAGGGTTAGGGCAGACCTAAGTAGCTATGACATTTTTCAGGGGCCCCAATTACAATTCACACTGATTGACTAGGTTGCTTTATTTATTTATTTGTAGGTGCACTTCAGAGGAGCTTAGTATCTGAAAGAAAAAGTGCAAACTAAAGTCTCAATGGAAAAGCAGGTCTGAGCAGTACCAAAAGTGGCTGTCTCCTGGTATGAAAGAAACTAGTAGTGGGGACGATGTGTGGAGCCCAATTATAGAAAGATTTCACCAGCTGATGGACGAAGCATCTCCTACTGGTCTTCGTCCAACCTTGCCCCTCGTGTAAATAAGGAACAAGTTACTTACCTGTAACTCATGTTCTCCAGCATGGGTCTGGCATGGATTCACATGCTCATGAATAAAGATTACACAGCAGTACACATACACAATCACAGAAGGTGGCAAGGCTAAACAGAAGTAAAAGCACTCGCCCCCGGAACAGACTCACCTCAAGTGAACAGGTTGTGTAACGCGGCTTGGCCAACCTGGGACGCCTCCTTGAAATCCCTGTCGACGCAGTAGAATGTCGTGAAGGTGTGTGTGGACCTCCATGTAGCAGCCCTGCAGATGTCGAGCAGAGGCACAATAGAGAGAAACACTGTTGTTGCTGCGATGGCTCTAGTGGAATGGGCTCTCAGACCGGCCTGGAAGGGGTCTGTTAACCAGCCGATGACAGTGCATGATGCAGCCATTGAACCATCTAGAGATGGAAGGCTGCGAAAAGGTCTTCCCATGATTCATAGGTCCAAAACTGACAAACAATTGAGAAGTCTTACAAAACCCCTTTATGCGTGTCACGTAAAGCTTCAAGGCACAAGCAACATCCAGCGAATGCAAGGATCTCTCTGGTGGCAACAACGGATTTGGGAAGAACACAGGCAAAACCAAAGGTTAGTTGAGGTGGAACCCTGATGGCACCTTCGGGATAAAAGGTGGGGGGGGGGGGGGTGTACGCAGTACCACCCTGGAAGCGTGGAAGGGCAAGTACGGCTGCTTGCAAGACAGGACCTGGATCTCCCTGACCCACCTGGGCGAGGTGATCACCACAAGGAAAGCGGTCTCCCATGAGAGAAACTTGAGCAGGGCTTGATGCACTGGCTCAAAGGCCACCCCATGAGCTTAGTCAAGACCGCATTGAGTTCCCAAGCTAGGGCAGGAGCCTTCACAGGTGGAAAAGTCCTTGATTGAGGTGTGAGCCAGTCCAGCCTTGGCCAAGGAAAGCAGGTATGGTAGGAGCTGCAGAGCTGCGACACGCAAAAGGGGTAATCTTCTGAGCCCGGCACCACACAGAGAAACACTACCACTTATGGCCGTAGCACATCAACGTTGAAGAGGCTCTGGCCTTGGCCAGGATGTCCTTACACTCTGCAGGCAAAGAATATTGACTAAATTCTAGGGCTGCAGGTGCCAGGTCCTGAGGTTCAGCGACGCTGGGTCGTGGTGCAGAGTCGCCCCTCCCTCTCTGTAGAGAAGATCACGAAGTAGTGGCAGCCTGGTGGACGGAGACGCCGACAGAGGTAGCTGGTCTGGACACCAGATTTGTCGCGGTCACGCCAGAGCGACGAGTACCATCCTGCAGTGACACTGTCGGAGTGTGTTGATCACTCGTAGCAGAGGTGGGAACAGAAGAAAAGCATACACAAAAAGGTCCTCCCACAGGAATGAGAATGCATCTCCAAAGCTCCTCGGCTGCAGGAACCTGCTGGCGAAAGTCTGACACTTGGAATTCATCACCGTCGCAAAAAGGTTGATCTGCGGTTGACCCCATTTGTGGAATAGAAGATCCATTTGGTATTGTTGAAGCTCCCACTCGTGGCAAGAACGTAGCTCCCTGATGATCAAGGCTGCAATAGTGTTCTTGGTGCCAACCAGGTGAAAAGGGATGAGAAACATGCCCTGACGAATGGCACAGTGCCACAGATCCTGGGTCTCCCTGGAGTGAGCCGGAGGGCGCGTCCTGCCCAGTTTCTGGATGTAGAACATGGTGGTGGTGTTGTCCGTGAATATCCTCACCACCTTGCCCCTTAGCAATGGCAGGAAGGTCATGAGAGCCCAGTAGACGGCCCGAAGCTCCAGGATGTTGATGTGAAGGGTCTTTTCTTCTGGCAGCCAGAGGCCTCTTGCGTGCAACTGCCTGGTGTGAGTTCCCTAACCCTCCAGAGAAGCATCCGTGGTGACGGTCTCCTGCTAAGGAGGGACATGGAATGGGACCCATTGCGTGAGATGAGAGCACACCACCCCACCACTGTATTGCTCGTCGGAGCTCCTCATTGAGGACGATCTTGCCCGTCAAGGATCCTGAGACATGCAGCCACCGCGCATCCAGAAACACCTGCAGAGGCCTCATCTGTAGTCTGCAAAGGAGAACGAGGTTGATGCAGGAGGACATCGTGCCCAGCAGCAACTTCATGGCTCACATGGCTCATACAGAAGCAAACTGCACCGAAGACAGTCACTGCACCGTCTCTAGGATGGCTATTACCCTTCTCTTCCGAGGGAGATGCCAGACAAGTTACTGTGTTGAGTCAGGCTCATAGAAACCAAGCGTTCTGCGATGGCTCCAAGCATGACTTTGGATAATTTATGGAGAATCCCAGATCCGTCAGCAGATGCACGGTCCTCGTCCAGGTAAGGGTAGATGTGGATGCTCTCCAGACAAAGATGCAGTGCCATCGGAGCTAAGCACTTTGTAAAGACCATTGGGACTGATTTCAGGCTGAAGGGGAGTGCCTTGAACTAATAGTGTCACCCCTGGAGCATGAACCACAGGAACTTGCAGTGCTTCTGGTGGATGGGTATGTGGAAGTAGGCGTCCTCCAGATCCAGAGACGCAAGGAAGTCGCCTTTCTACAGTTGGCTGTACACATGCTGCAACATGGCCATCCTGAATTTCTGGGACTTAAAGTACTTGTTAAGGCGTCTCAGGTCCAGGATCGGCTTCCACCCTCCTGACTTCTTTCAGACCAGAAAGTGTCTGGAGTACACTTCGGAGCCCCAGAGGTGCTGGGGGAGGGGCTCTATCGCCCCCTTCAACATGGCATGGAACTCCTGCAGCAGCTTCACCACATTAGGGGAGAACCTGTGCCTACATTCAGTTGTGACTGAATTTGGGGACATTAGGGAGGTTACTTAGTTTTACGGAGGATAACCACGATTTTCTCGCCATTGCTGCACTTCAAGGACAAGATATGGACGTACTGCATGAGCCCTATGTCCTAGGCTGATCTCCTGTTGTGATTCCTGGCTGCTGGATGTTCTTCCTGGGCCCCCTCTATCCGCCTGCTGGCCTTGCTCGTTGGGTGGGCTAGACCTTCCACTCTGCCACAGTCCCTGTGCCGTTTTACTGCAGACTTCCAATGTTTGCACCTTGGTCGTTATGCCTTGGTAATGTAAGCTGCTGTCGCCTAAAAAAGTATTTTGTCTCTGGACAATCCTATTCACACCCACTGTAGTCTATGTTGGACCATCTTTTGGGGAAGGGCTGCCCTTCTTTTTTGATTTAGCCACATGAACCTGTTTTGTTGGTTTCTCCTGCCTTTCTGGAGTCATCCTCACTACTGATTTTGCTTCTGGCTCATGGGTATCACTCCTATTAAAGGGCAATTGTTCTTCTTTTCTATTGACTGGGTCGTCATTTGTTCGAGGTCCAAGTCCCTGAGCGTTTGGCTCCTGTAAACCAGGCCTGGAAGAGTAGACTTGTACTCAACTGTTGTTTGGGGCTTCCTGAACCAACCTTTTGGGAACAATCACCAAGAATCTAGCCCTGGGCCCATGGTTGGTTTGTTATTCTTGATACTTAACCTCATGGGTCCCCGTGGCTGAAGCATTTTGCTGCTGCGCTTTAAACATATATTCCCACTGACTTCCACTGGTGCCAATTCCTGCTGTGCTGCAGGTCTTCTCAGGGCAGCTGGTTCTCAAACCTGCTTCTGGGGCTCTTCCTAATGGTCTCCTCTGGGTTTGTTTGCAGCCACATCTGCGGGATAGAATTGAGACTGCCCTTCCTTGCCATCATGAATGCGAATTGCTTAATGGTTTTATCCGGTTCATTTTTATGGGGAACAGTTTATTCATTGGAAACATTACAAAAGTGGCTTTGGGCATACCTACCAGGACATTTATCCTGCGCCCAGTTTGAGTCTAGGAAGTTTTAGGACAAAGACTATGATTTCTAGGTTTAAACCCGAGATGTTTAAAGTTCTTTTAAGTCATGTGTACCACTTCTGCTAATGTGAATGCCTGATTACACTTTAACTATTTCTAACGACAATGTATTGATTTTTCTCTTGACATTTAATGCTTGGTGCCGTCAGTCTAAAAAGTGGTAACTGGAGGGAGGGTCCAAGAAAGTGTCAGGACGATGGGCTATTATAACATGGTACAAAGGGGGTTTGTCCTGACAACTGTGTTTAAATGGTCTACTTTCTTATTCTTGTAAACCCAAGGTTGTTTTGTCATGTAACATACATTCAAATTTCTTTTGTATGCAATAGTACTCAACCAATCAATTGACAGTACAGACAAAAATAGAAAATGAAAAGTAAAAATAATAAAAAAATATATAACAGCAGCTTTTATTTATTTAGCTGTATTATGCATTTCATAATCATGAATTTTAAGCTTTTTTTCAAGAGAATTTTTTATATCCAAGTTCAATTTACCAGATGTAGTATGTTTCTTAACATATACAAGTCCCTTGTAGTAACTGAAATGGTAACACACTTAAATTTGTGACATACAATGAGCAGTTTTTTGCATAACATTTTTTGTGTATAACCACCACCTAAAAGTGACAAGTGATAGCTAAAATACAAATTACAACCACATAGAGGAACATAGTTAATATTGTCACAGTTGGTTGTTTTTAGCCAGGCTAGAGGGTGACCTAACACATGGTCGGCGTCTGAATACTAATCAGGTAATTGGAAGGACCGTGGTGTTGGTCCTCAGACGTTTCGGCAAGGTGCCTTCATCTAGGGCCTGGAATAGGTCTCCCTGAAATGGAAGAGATGGAGGGGACTATTAGTGCGTGGTTTGGTGAGAGGCTGTTGAGCATGACAGTTAAAGGAATTCCATAATTATGGTACACCACGGGTAAAGTTAAAAACCACAGATAGGCACGGGACTAACCTTGGGGGTAGTATCGCTGTGTGGATCCTGCGGTGGGCGGTCCACCAGTGTAAAGAATGTAGCGATTGGTCCACAGTAGTTCAAAAATTGTTCATTTATGCCAAACGCAGCTGTAGGATAAATAAGGTCCCAAGGGTTTTATTAAGGCACTGTATATCAAAACAAAAAGGGGTCAACAAGCTGCAAAGAAGAAGTGCATAGGGCCTAGGAAATCATTAAAATAGGGCTCACCTTGCATAGCATGCTTGCTGGTAAGCATGGCTGTGAGGTGCTGTAGGTCTTAAGGATCGCGCCAGTATGAGTCTAAAAATAGCCTCTGCTGTGAAGGATACGTAATTCCCCGAAGATGGACGCTATCCTTTGGGAGGCAGATGGAAGGAAGGCATGGAACAGGGTTAGCTAAAGGGACACCAAGCTATTGATATAGAATGGTGCCTCAGCCAGTAAAGTGCCGCGGGAAGTATCTGCTAAGGGATGGGGATCAGGGTCCAATCGAAGTCATCGGGCAATGGGGATTCAGGAAAGCTGTCTTTTGAATCTCACGGAGCTGTGTGGTTCTGTGTGTATTGCGCATGCTCCGGGGGAGTAGTCTAAAAACTAGTGCGCGTGTGTGAATGCAGGGCTACACTGGTCCTTACACGGCGCGCATGCGCCAAGGGTGCAGAGACTCGCAAGAACCCAATGCGCATGCGTGTGGGGACAGGGAGCCCCAATATAAACTTAGCGCGTCCCGTAGTCAAGGAAACAATCTTCCCTACGGCCAATTTCTGAGGCTAAGACGTAACTGTACTGAAGTAGACCAATATAACAAACATGCCAAGATCCAACAAAACAAATTGCAAGAAAGAGGCTACCCGAAAAAAAGTATCAATAAAACAACGAAAAGAGCCAAGTATACGCCTAGAGAGAGCCTACCAACACCTAAAATGGCCAGTCCTAATAGCGACAACACCCTCACCTTTGTATCTACCTTTGGGCAGATACCACCAAACTCAAAGGACTACTGAGAAAATTCTGGCCACTGGTTCAACTGAGCCTACCAGATGAAAAAGTACCTAGAATGGCCTTAAAAAAATCCAAAAACCTCAAAGATATACTTTCACATGCCAGACTTGATAAGAAGACGCAAAGATCGACCATCTGGAATATGCGAGAGATAAGAGGCCACCACCCATGCGGCACATGTACAGTGTGTAGCTTAACTAAAAAAATGAACTCATTCAAGATTGGTGAGAAAGAATGGCAACTTAGGCAATTTATGATATGCAAAACAGCTAACGTAATTTACATAATAGAGTACCCCTGCAGACTCCGCTATGTAGGTAAAACCACTCGTCAAATTCTGAAAAGAATAGGTGAACACGGTTCCCGGATCAGATGCAAATCCTTCACATCTCCTTTGGGCCAACATTATATAGAACATCACCACGGACCAGACGACATTTTTTGGTCGATTACAGATTCAGTTCCCAACACCATAACCATGTGCATTAATCTGCCTCATGAAGATCCTTTCCTGTTTGGTGTGTATGAAGCCCCAATGAACTGCTTCCCCTGACCCCTGGGCCCGCCAGGACAACCATGTATGCATAATTATGTATTTGTATTTCTGTATTGTGTGATGCGGCGATGCACTACTTTACCTGGCCCCTGGCTCTACCAGAACAGTCTTTCAATCATGTATATTCATTTCGGTTTGGCGTTTGATGCAGCAATTAATTGCTTTACCTGCCCGCAAGGCCCACTAGGACAGCCCTTTTATCATGTATCGCCATATCTGTTGAGATTCATTCTAATCAGCAGGGTGGAGCTTCACCCTCCATGTTAGATGTAATGCTGACTCTAACTGAAGTGAAGCAGCACGCTCACGACACCTTTCCCAAATTCTTTCATTTCAGTTTGCCCACACTATAATATGTTGGCTGGACCGTTCTAGAGAAGCCTGCTAAAATCACTGCCAGCTCTCACTCTCTTTCCGGCATTTCCCACGTTTCCTTGACTACGGGACACGCTACATTCATATTGGGGCTCCCTGTCCCCGCACGCATGCGCATAGTGTTCTTGCGAGTCTCTGCACCCTTGGCGCATGAGCGCCATGTAAGGACCAGTGTAGCCCTGCATTCACACACGCGCACTCGTTTTTACACTACTCCCCGGCGCATGTGCAATACACACAGAACCGCACAGCTCTGTGAGATTCAAAAGACAGCTTTCCTGAATACCCTTTGCCCGATGACTTCGATTGGGCCCTGATCTCCATATCTTAGCAGGTACTTCGCGCAGCACTTTACTGGCTGAGGCACCATTCTATATCAATAGCTTGGTGTCCCTTTAGCTAACCCTGTTCCATGCCTTCCTTCCCATAGGATAGCGTCCATCTTTGGGGAATTACGTACCCTTCACAACAGAGGCTATTTTTAGACTCCTACTGGTGCGATCCTTAAGACCTACAGCACCTCACAGCCACGCTTATCAGCAAGCATGCTATGCAAGGTGAGCCCTATTTTAATTATTTCCTAGGCCCTATGCACTTCTTCTTTTGCAGCTTGATGACCCCTTTTTTTATATACAGTGCCTTAATTAAACCCTTGGGACCTTATTATCCTACAGCTGTGTTTGGCATAAATGAAAAATTTTTGAACTACTGTG
Source organism: Ambystoma mexicanum (assembly GCF_040938575.1). Taxonomy (NCBI): domain Eukaryota; kingdom Metazoa; phylum Chordata; class Amphibia; order Caudata; family Ambystomatidae; genus Ambystoma; species Ambystoma mexicanum. The sequence continues at coordinate 430,769,322 of NC_090928.1, forward strand.
GACCAATCACTACATTCTTAACGCTGGTGGACCGCGCACCGCAGGATCCACACAGGGATACTACCCCCAAGGTTAGTCCCGTGCCTATCTGTGGTTTTTAACTTTATCCGTGGTGTACCATAATTATGGAATTCCTTTAACTGTCATGCTCAATAGCCTCTCACCAACCCAGGCACTAATAGAGTCCCCTCCACTCTCTTCCATTTCAGGGAGACCTATTCCAGGCCCTAGATGAAGGCACCTCGCCGATACGTCTGAGGACCAACACCACGGTCCTTCCAATTACCGATTAGTATCCAGACGTCGACCATGTGTTAGGTCACACTCTAGCCTGGCTAAAAACAACCAACTGTGACAATATTAACTATGTTCCTCTATGTGGTTGTAATATGTATTTTAGCTATCACTTGTCACGTTTAGGTGGTGGTTATACACAAAAAATTTAATTTAAAGCAAAAAAACTGCTATATGTATGTCACAAATTTAAGTGTGTTATCATTTCAGTTACTACAAAGGACTTGTATATGTTAAGAAACAAACTACATCTGGTAAATTGAACTTGGATATAAAAAATTCTCTTAAAAAAAAAGCTTAAATGCATGATTATGAAATGCATAATACAGCTAAATAAATAAAAGCTGCTGTTATATTTTTTTATTATTTTTTTTACTTTTCATTTTCTATTTTTGTCTGTACTGTCAATTGATTGGTTGAGTACTAATGCATACAAAAGAAATTTGAATGTACGTTACATGACAAAACTACCTTGGGTTTACAAGAATAAGAAAGTAGACCATTTAAACACGGTTGTCAGGACAAACCATCTCTGTACCATGTCAGTCTAAAAAGTATCAATCTTTTAGTGGCCTCTAGCTGTGTGTTAAAATCCCCCGCCCCCTTGTAGGCCCCACATTGACTGCGAGATGCACATGCATATTTTCCAAATACTATGTCCTAGAAGTTTGGAAATGCTGCGACTGTGTTGGTGTCAGCAATTGGGATCCTGTTTTGATTATCATTATTGCATATCCTAAAATCTGGTACCCTTTCCTTCCTCTCTTGTCAATATATGTTATGCATCTATCACTGAGTAGTGGACTTATTTTTAAATATAGGGTTAAGAGGTCTTCTGACAATTTTCTGTTTTATACATTCACTGGGCTTTTTTTACTGTGGGTTATGTTTTCTAAATGTACGGATGAGACTAATAGAAATATACATGCATGTGTAATCTAATAAACATACATATTTTTCAATATACCAGTATGATGTGTTTTTTTGGTTAATTGAATGGTGTGGTGCACCAGAACGAGAAGTCGGACAACTTGACATTTTAGGAATGTTTCATTTAACCAAAAAGAAAACATCTATCTTGCGCCATTTCTATGAGGGATGTTGCCTAACCAGATAAACTAAAACTAATGGTCCCCATCAACTAAAAGTCTCCTTGGTCCAAATCCTACCTCATAACTGCCCCAACCACTTCAGAATAAAAAGAAAGGTGGAGAATGGGAGGTCTGTTTTGGTCCACACTGTAAGTCTTTAAAAGTTCCAAATGATTGTTCTAAAACAACTCAGATCTTGTCTTCAGACATTGGTAAACAAAAGAAAAGTTTTTTAATCCAATTGATTCTTGGCCAAGTTTCCAGTGAACAAGTCTCTGGCTCTTGGCCTCTCCAAAGTCTTGTGGCTGTCTGGGAGACTTGCCCCTGGTTTGGTATTAGCTTTGGATAGAATATTTGTTTCTTTAGGTTATTTGGGTCTTCGTAACTTTGGCAGCCTTTCTGGCTTAGATGCAAAGAGATTTTCTTCAGTTTATATTGATTTACACAGGGTTCTTACCCCTTTCAGTATCTTAGATTCTCACAAGTTAGTTGGCTTCCCCAACTGGGATGTACAGAGTTCACATTCACTTCACCTTGATTTATACATGACACAGGACCCCGTTCGAGTTCTCAGGCTTCCATAAGCTTTTGTACTTTTTCAATTTAAGCACAAGGAGCTGATCTACCCGTCACTCAGATTCACAAGGGTGTTTACCTTTTTGGATTCCTCTGGCTCCCAGAGCCACAGCATTCTTCGAATCTGTATTCAAAAGTGTCTCTGTTTCTTGCATTGTCTTTCACCTTGAGCACGTGCTCGACTTACAAACAAAAAGCATTGCTATCACTTAGCTTCCCAAGGGAACTTGCACGATCAAGTCTGTCCACTCTTGTAACCATAAATACTCCCTTAAGTTAAAGTAGTCACACTTTTCTTCCCCAGCTACATACCGGGTGTCTGCTCATTCAGGATTTTCAGGCTCCCAGGACCTCGTACGTTCTCCGATTCTTACTTAAAAGTGTCAATTTCTTCCGACAGTACTCTCGGCGGGAGTGTTCGCTTCCATTGTAGCAAGTCTTTTGACAGTAGGTTCTCGGGATCTTGTAGATTCTCTCAATTCAAAATGTTTGTACTTTCCTTTCTCAGTTATATACCAGGAGTCTGCTCATTCAGGGTTCTCAGGCTCCCGGGACCTCGAAGGTTCTCTCAACCGTGTTCCAAAGTATCCATTCATCACAATGATACTTTCTCTGTGGGAACAATTGCTTCCCTCTAACTGCGTCTCTCAACAGTAGACGTCCGTAGTATATGGAGGTCGGGATTAGTATCCTCCCCAGCAATCTGGTCTCGCTGTCGATTGCCAAGACCCCGGGCTACCGCTTCATCCTTGCGGTCGCACCACCAGAGGAAATGTTTTTTTTTTCCGGTTTCCGCCTCTCCCTTCGACCTTGGTTGCTTGGTCGAAAGGGATGCCAACCTTCCAGCATTCGGCTAGCGTTCAGCTCACTGTCCACAGCACTGCAGTCAACCGTGGCTCTGCCACTCCACAACATCTCTTCCACAGAGGTGCATCTCTGCATGGGACTCAGTATCCTCTCTGCGTATGAGATCTCTGTGTTCACAATTATTCCTTGGTTTAAATCATTCATCACAGTAAAAAGGGGTGCATTCTTCATCTATGGCGTTATTTAAACAAAAATCACCATTACCTTTAGGAAAAAACAAATAATTGGCACTGTTCGATGGTATTAGGTTTGTAGTAAGAACAGCCTTTTCCACATTTATGCAGCTTGACACAGGGGGTCTGGTTCCGGGAGGTCTTTCTCTGAGCGGGTGTCCTTATCCCACAAAGGGGATGGTTTAGCGGAGCAGGCTCACCTCTCTAGCCACACAGGCGGTGACTCCCCTCTGGGGAGAAGGGACGAATCGACCAGATTTGTCACAGTGGACTGATTATTCCTTTGTGTCAGCCTACTTCCTCTCCTTTGAGTAAGCCTGAATGCGTGGCCACTCTACCTACCTTAAGAGAGGTTTGACTTCCCTTTTGAGTATGGTACTGCCCAACCTTAGGGTTAGTGGTTGTACAGCCCTCAACAGAGGGTTGTTCAAAGAAAGCCTAAACACAGACATTTGTACAATGACCAAGCAAACAGATCTGCACAGTAATATTCTATCAGACAATAAGCAATAAGGAATGTGATGAGATAATACAGGATATCACATCAGAAACAGCTAAACAAATTATTGAAACTAAACACCATTCCTTTTTATGTGTGTATTCAGAGCTGACTTTATGAGGGCGCAGAAGGAGAAAAGGAAAAGGTTTGGGGTGGTGCTCATTTTTAGGTTTTAGCTCATAAGTGTTGCTTTGGTGACACCTGGTGCATCCAAAAACTAATCCTATAAGCGTAAAGAGCAGAGGAGGACATTCTTGGATGAAGACATTTATGCCAGTGATTTGCCCATGTTCCCACCCTTGTGGCACACGTCAGAACAGGATATAGCCGGGATCTGCCATTTTTTGTTGCAAGAGCAAACTATTGATGAACACTTTAAAGCTAGGGTTTACATTCTTTTATCTGACACTAAAATGATTTGTGTCAATCAAACAGGCTGCAGAAGTGGCATAGGTTTACTTTGCTGAGCCAGCTAACCGCTCTCAGAAGTAATGTTTAACTCCCAGCTCACAAGCAGTGTGGTTTCACCCAGCAGAAATGATATTCAGCTGCTCCCTTCCTGGTAAACCACATGATTGTCCTTTAAGAGCAACAATCTGTTCACTCCCACTTGCCTTTCCCTTCTGGCCTTGCCAACATTTTTGCAAGGGTAAATACTCCCCAAGCAAGCCCATGACTTATTTCCCCTTCATCTCTAGTCAGGTATTTTTCCAGCATTCGCTCAGCTACCAGCTTTTCTTTAGTGGTGTATCGATACACACTTATGTCAAGACATGCCTTTGTTCTCACCTACCTGAACGCTATAGCATTTCACATCTACTCTCCCAAGGCCCTCTGGAACAGCCCTAGGCCTACCCTGGTGAGTAGTGCCCAATGTTTGCCATATTCCCAAACCATTTAGGATTGCTCCCGCATCTACTGCCTACCGTGTATTCTTCCCAGTTTCTGCATCCTTGACTCAATTTGTAGTTTTTGAGCTTGACATAAGATATCTTGTAAATATGATCATTATCTACTTAGACTTGTCATCAGAAAATGTTGGCATAAATGTAGTCTGCATGTCTATGCTGCTTTATATTCACATATATGACTTTGCTAATACACGTGCCTTTTCTCTTCCTTGCACAGTGCTCAGAAACTTGTTTGGGCCTGGTTCGTGCTATAGAAAAGTATAATAATAAAAATAAATAGATGAGTGTTTGGGGACTGAAAAGGTCCCTCAAGATTGAGCTCAAATCCTTCTGTCATTTCCTTAACCCAACTGCTTCCACAGCTTGTACTGGCAACCATTTCAGATACTAGACTTGTAACTCTCAGATAAATGGAGGTCATCAATGATCACGAGGATCTCCACTGTTCAAATGGCACCAGCTGCGTCTGTTAAGGATTTGAAGATCAGTTTCCTTCACATACACCTGCCGAGGGTTATCAACTAAGTGGTACATAAAGTAAAATAGTTTGAGGGTTAAGCAATACATAAAATGTTCTAAGAAGGGGATACAATAACCCATGCTCATACATACTCCTCAAAATTGTCGGAGACACAACATAGTTGCTCTTTACACATCTGTCCAAGAGTTTTGCAGCAGTTATAAATATGTTTCTCTACCTAGATTGTTACATCAAGGCTTTTGCTAGCGAAATCTGCATTTATCCTCAAATCCCTGTATGGGATTTGTCACGTTTGTGTTGATGGGCTCCGATGTAGAAGTGGAGCAATGTCTACCCATCGAGTCTGAACCTTTACAATTGGTCTATGCGGTGAAGTACTTAAGTCATTTGTGCTCTGGGACACCAGCACTTGCTCTCCATCCAAGTTAAAGCATATTTCACAATTCTGACACTAGTGTATAACACCAAATAAGGTAGCATTGCTAAATACTTAAAAACAACACTGTTTGTCCTAACCAAGCTACTTTATGCATTTGGTTTTAGGCATGCCCCTTTTCATGGAACCGTCTCCATGGGGATGTTGGTCTTGTTAATATTTAGCTTGGTGTTTGGTCACTTCAACTTACTATTTCGAAGTACCAATTGCCAATTGCTCAAGAAGCTCTGTATTTTGTGGTCTGAAATAGTCATCGTCCATTAAGAAATTAAATATTTTGTCCCCCCCCCCACCCCCAAGTCTTAAAACAAAAATAAATGGGAGACACCAGGGTATTTGGTAACGCAGCAGGAAAGTATCCCTGGTAGTAATATTTTATATATACATAAAAACCTTCCTGGACTGCTAGCGCAGGCGATTCAAAAGATAATGCTACTATTGAAAATGTATCTCTTATCTGTTTATTTATACCTACATTCTACATATACATATCGCCACCAAATTCTACTGAAAGTACTATAACATACGATGACTAAAAATATCTTCACATTTGAGATATAGATACAATCAATTAAAAAATCCAAGCCATAGTTAAGACCATAAAGTGCTAGGAGCGACAGTAAAGTGTTCCCCTGCTTATGTAAACCTCAAATCATGAACCTATTCACTCACAATTTGCAAATTGAACAAGCATGAGAGCTCTATAAGGTCTGGTGCCATTTCATATCCCCAACATGTTTCTTTCCTTTACATAAGATTGAATCTGTGGAACTTAATCAGTGGTTTTAAAATCCTTTCAGTTGTCTATGCTGGGACAGCCGGCAAACAGATGTTTATCAGGTTTGTGCAGCTGTATGCCTTACATTCTACAAACCTCTTTATTAGGGTAAAAATAATTCATCTGTACCCAAGTTGGGTTTCACACTCTTAACTCAAATGTTTCTTATTTTGCAGTCAATTATTCTATTTTTATTCTTCTTGATTTGAGCTGGCCCTTTGTATCGGCCCTGCACTGTGGGACGGAAAGTTATCAAAACAAATGTCCTCTTCTTGAGTGAGGGAGACCCTCTTTAATTAGGTAATCCAAGTTTAATGTGCGCTGTGGAGTGTTTGCCTAGGAGGCACTGAGTGACATAATTTCTGCTTCATAAGCCTCTGCTGCTACCAATACTCGAGCGGGTATGTCGGTTGCTTCTACTTCGCCGCCGGTACACGGGTGCTGTGTTTTGATCTGCTTGCTGGCTGTTCGGACTTAACTAAGGCTTGGATTTTTTTATTGATTATTTTTATATGTGAAGATGTTTTTAGTCATTGTATGTTATAGTACTTTCAGTAGAATTTGGTGGTGATATTTATATTTATAATGTATGTATAAATAAACAGATAAGAGATGCATTTTCAATAGTAGCATTCTCTTTTGAATCACCAGTGCTAGCAGCCCAGGAAAGTTTCTGTTTCCCCCCCTAAGTCAGTAATCTTCACCTCTGGTAACTAATCACACAAATAAAAAAGCTTTAGGGACTCGCTTAGCATTGAGATGAGAATTCTTACCTTCCAGAGTCATGTATTTGGTTAGATCCTCTTTGGTTAGATATCCTCTCTTTTGTTTATCTAAAACCTTAAAAAAACAAAAAGCTGTTAAACTGTGTTTGCATTTTCGTACTGATTCTCACGTCTTGCATTGTAGAATATGTAATGCAAACCTCAAATGCTCTTAGAAGAACATCTTCTGGTGCTGGTCTGTATCTGCAATAGTTAAAAACAAAAAAGAGGGTTGGCTGGGGATTTAGATGGCAGAATACACAGTCAATTCATTTGTAAATTACTGCCTCCATCATGATGATCTAATAAACAGTTACAACTTAAGAAATAAGTGAATGAAGCAAAGAGCACATTTACTTTAGGATTCTCGCAAAAGAGTGTCCCACCTATTGACTCCGCCGAGGAGTACGAGGTCAATATACAACAAATTGTTTGGGGGGGTTACACATGTATGTCAATTTCAAGACAAGCACAACCTTGATCCTCTAGCCACATGGTGTACTGTGGACATTAATCAATATCAGCTGGGACTTGGGTGCAGACCCTCCCTAAGTCTGCAGCTCTCTAGACAGTCCAACATTTAAGCATGAGGTTGGGGGTGCAAGTAGCTTAAGTTCCTTTGTGACCCTAAACCAGACATCCTGTACTACATAAGGGTTCTAGCTATGCTAGGGGAAACCGTAGCCTCAGGCACGTGCATACACAGAGCCAGACATAAGATAACGATCATGAAAAAATATGTACTACAGCAAAGTACAAGTCTGGAAGATCCTCCAGTGCCGCAGTACAGCAAGGTAACAAGGCAAAATAGGCTCTCCAATCAGGAGCTTGCATGCCAAATAATTGGGGAACAGGTATAGGAAACATGCAGGTGGACAGTGTCCGCCCAATTTTTCCAGAGGGCAGATGGTGTCCCCCCTGTTTTTTTCAATGAGTTAAAGAAACGTAAACAAATGTTGATAAAAAGAGCTGCGGCCGGATTCAAACCCAGGACTTGCAGCTGCCAAGCTAAAAACGAACTTAGCCACAAGACCACATGAATCTGCCAACTGATAGTTGTAAAACATCTATGCTGCAGATAACAAGGGGGGTCCTGGGAGACTCTCTGTCAGACATGAGTCCTGGTTACAAGAGCCTTACCCAGAGTCTGTAGCTCACCATCTTTCACAGAGAAGAAATATCCCAAACATATCAGTCTTTGTCCTGCTCTGGGGCAGTCCAGCACCAAAATGCTAGGCAATTCTCTTCTGAACAAGAGTACCAACAGTAACCCCAGACACATGTTTCGGTCTGGTTGAACCTCATCAGTAGGGCCCACAGCCCCTTTAATGTCAACCACCCGGATCCCCTCATTCCGGTTGACCAAATAAATGTCCCAGTACGTATTCGATGAGGTAAGCGAGTTTTCCTCGCCCAGCCCTTTGGGGGTACCTCCCGCTTACCTCCGGCACGGGAAGTCCTTCTGCAGACGTCCCCCGGGCCGGGGATTCCGGTGGGCTGGATGGGGCTCCTCTGTCCTCAGGCACCTCCGTCAAGTCAGGCTCCAGTGGTGGCTCAGTCCTGGGGTCACCTAGTTTCTTAAAGAAGCTGACATTCCAGGTGACAGCAGACCTTCCGTCCGAGGCCGTCACTATGGACCCCTTTACAGCCACCACGTCCAACGGCTCCGGCTCATAGGGGAGCGAGAGCTTTCCATGGGGGTGTCGGTTGCGGATGAGGACTTCATCCCCCGGCTTGAGCCGCTGGGGCCGGAGACCCTGTCGCACATTCTCCTGTTCAATCCTCACCCGCCGATCTGCCTCCACCTGTTGGTTATCAATCACTCCCGGTTCTTTTTCCCCAATTTCGGGTAGCAGACCCCGGGGGCATCGCTTGAACAGAGGCTCAGCCGGAGCCACCCCCGTGGAGGCATGGGGGGTGGTGCGGTACACCCGCAGGAATTGGTATAGGGCTTGTTGGAGTGACTGCCCTTGTCCCTGAGCGATCCTGAAGGTCTTATTGAGTGTCTGCATCAGTCTCTCAGCGTCTCCGTTTGCTTGGGGCCACAAAGGAGAAACCTTCCGGTGCTGCACCCCGCAGCTCTCCATCAGCTCGGAGAACCGCTCGCTCTGGAACGGCGACCTGTTATCCGAGCACAGGGTGTGGGGGAAACCGTGGGCCGCAAACACCTTCTCCACGGCCACAACCACATGCTCGAAGGCCACCGACTCGACAAACTCCACCTCCGGATATCGTGAATATTCGTTGACTAGTACGATGAAGTGGGTGCCTAAGGACGTGGACCCAAAGTCCGCATGGACGACCTCCCAAGGCCGCGTGCCTCGGGGCATCACCTCGATCGCCGGCTCTCGCTGTAGAGGAGAGGCCGCCTGGCACCATACACAGGCTGCCATTAAGTCATCGACCCTCCGCTCAAGCTCCGGGAACCATACCTTCAGCCGCAGCCTCGCCTTGGTCTTGGCAGCTCCCTGATGCCCGTGGTGGGCCAAGGTAATCACCTCCTTCACCTTGGACTGGGGGACCACTATCCGGTCCCCTCGGAGCAGCAGGCCCGACGCCGAGAACGATAGCTCGTCCTTGACCTTCCATAGTTGTTCAAGTGCTGTCTTGGCCTCCTGGGTCCACCCTGCCAGAGCTTCCAGGATGGACTTCCAGGAGCCGTGCTGCATTGAGTGCTTGAGGATCTGAACGCACTCGTCCTCGGCCGCCTCCAATTCTGACAGAGGAATCGCATTCGGCGTGGCCGCCTCCACCACCATTCGAACGTGCTTGTCGGCCTCTTCCGCGCAGGTGTCATACTCTTCTCCCCAACGCAATCCCGGGTGTCTGGAGAGGTAGTCCGCCGCATTGTTGACACCCGGCCGATAAACCAGTGTCACTCCATACTCGAGAAGAGCAAGCATCCACCTCTCGATTCTGGCCGGGGGCTTCGAGGATGACCCTGCCAGAATGGGAAGCAGGGGCTTGTGGTCTGTTACCGCCGTCACTGGGCGCCCCAAGACATAGAGTCGAAAATGTCTGCAACCCCAAAGGACTGCCAGCGCCTCCCGCTCAATCTGGGAGTATCTTTGCTCAGTTTCCGAGAGCGCTTTGCTGGCGTAAGCCACGGGCCGGATGTTCCCATCCCGGTCCACTTGAGTCAATACAGCACCCAGGCCAAATGGAATGGCGTCAACAATGATCTCCGACGCCAGCGCCGAGTCGAAATACGCCATGGTGTCCTCTGCTGTCAGGGCGCTCTTAATATCCTCAAAAGCCGATTGCTCCAGTGGGCCCCAGTGCCAGGCCGACTCCTTTGTCAATGCCCTGAGTGGTTCAGACCTCGAGGCGAGATTTTGGATGAAGCGCCCACAGTAGGTCACCATCCCCAGGAAGCTTCTTACATCAGACACCGACTCGGGGGGCTGCGCCTTCTTAATGTCTTGGGGACCTTCTTTGGATCCGGCGAGACCCCCCTCTCCTTGAACACAAACCCGAAGAATTCAATGGAGGGCCGCAGGAACTCCCATTTGTCCCGATGAAGGGTGAGGCCCAGAGATTGTAGCCGCTCAAAGGTCTTACCGAGTTTCCTTAGATGGTCCATCTCAGTCTTTGCGAACACCAAAATGTCATTGCTAATGTTCAGGACGCCCTCCAGATCTGCGAGGGCGCCTCTAATGATGTTCTGAAAAACTTCTGCCGCCGATGACACCCCGAAGCTCAACCTCTTGTACCGGTATAGTCCACGGTGAGTAGTGAATGTGGTTATGTACCGGGACTCAGGGTGGAGGACCACCTGATGATACCCTGCTCGAAGGTCCAGTTTGGAAAAGAACCGAGCCCCTTGCACTTCGGCAATAATGTCATCGATGGTGGGGGTGAGATGCCGCTCCCTCTTAATAGCCTTGTTGGGCAGCCTCATGTCCACACAGATCCGGATAGATTCGGGTTGTTTGGGCTTCCTAACCACAACGATTGGGGACACCCAGGGGGTCGGGCCCTCGACCTTCTCGATAATGTCCAGACTCACCAGGTTGTCAAGCTCCTTGTCAACTTGCTCCCTCAGATGAAACGGTACCCTGCGGTGTTTCAATGCAATGGGCTGCACATAGTCATCGATGTGTAGCCTAACCGGGTCCCCGGTCATCCTTCTAATGCCGTTGAAGAGGGCGGCATACTTGTCGAGCAGGTCATTGATGTCCTCGAGGTACACAGAGTATGCAAAGCTGACAATTCCGAGAGCCTCAGCGGCGGCACAGCTCAGCAGAGTGTTATTGCTCACAGGGGTCACATAGAATCGGGCTTTGATTCGCGAGCCCTCGTGCTCCACGCTTGCCACGAAAGCACCGTCCAGCGGTATTGGTTCGAATCCTCCAAACGCAAAGATGCAGGCTTTCGGCGTGACCAGCTTTGGGTGCGATCCAAGGGCATCATAGTGCCCCCGGGCCATCACATTGACCAAGGCTCTGGTGTCCACCAGCACCGGGACTGGCGAGTGGTTGACCTCCACCACACACCTCGGTTGCCTCCTGCCCTTCCCCTTCAGGACTTCCACGCTGGAAACAAAGAAAATGTTCTCTTCCTCTTCCTCCTCGGCCTCGTCCCCCTGGGTCTCCTCTTCACCCTGGTGCACCTGGGCCACGTTTGGTGGGTGTCACGCCCCCACACACACCCCATCTGGCCGTCTTGTTCTCCATTCACATCAGCAGGGGAAGCACGGCAGGCAGCATACCATGTTGGGCGGACCCGCCTCTTTTCGCCCTTTTCCGCGTTGGCGGTTGCCATGGCGCCTCCTGCACAGCCGGCGACGCCAGTATACCAGGAAGTACCGGCAGCCCCAATCGCTGGCCGCGTTGCACTCCACGTAATGCGTGCGAGCAGTCAGGTGATGCGTCACGTGACACCACTCGCCGCTTCAAAAGAAGCCGGCAAACACAACACTTTGCTTCACAGCTACTTCTCCGGAGGACTGCCAGGCGTTACCTTTTGCTTCTTGTTACTCTCCTTACCTTGACCTTGGAACGTTTCACTTGGACCTGCTCTCGGATTACCCTTGGACTCTGGCGTGCTCTCTGATCTCCCGGACACCTGACACCTGTTTGTACTCTGGACTTGCCTTTGGATTACCCTTCTGTTTCTGCAAACCTCGGATTGCTTCAAGTTTTGCCACAGATCAAGTTCTTGCTCCACCAGGTGCTTTCAGGAGTGCCAAGTACATCATCTCAGCCTGCTGTGGGTTCCCCTGCTGTCGTTATAGGTCTCTTACCTATGCTCCACCCCTTTTAGGTAAGCTGGTGTCACTGTATCTTGTTTGCTCCCTCTGCAAATTGCCTTTTGGGCGTTTCCTTGATTATAACCCTTTGCCTTACAGCACTCAGGGGTCCTTCCGGCGTTCCCGGTACCAGGCTGACAACGACACTCCCTACCTGTGGCCTCAAAGATTGCTAGGGCAGTGTTTACATTCTGCTCGAGCGGTACTTGGGGACGGAGGCATTACATAACTGCACGACCATCAAGTCGGACCCATCGAGTTAGAAAAGCGGGCGGTTCTGGCGTGGGGTCCAAGTCCGAGCCGGGCCTCTCGGCACTATCACGGGCAGGGCTGCCCTGCACACCCTCAAGAAAGGGTCAGGCAGGCCGCACCTACTACATGCTCTCCCAGCCGCCGGGCACTCCGTCGGGTGGGTGAGGTCGTAGCCTCACTTCTGGCACGATTCCCCCGCTCTCCCAGCTCTGTCACGGGGCCCCCCACCAGGCCTTCTCACTCCTCTGCCTCCACGCCACACGCCTCTCCGACTTTATCGAGCGGGACCCCGCCTCCATCCTGCTTGCCCGAGCCTCTGCCACCTCATGGCACCGGCCCAGTTCCAGAATGCGGGGCAGAGTAATACCCGGCTCTCTCAGGACCTGCCTCCTGAGTTTGCCGGAGAAGCACGCCTGAATCAGCATCGTGCGCATTATGTCCTCCGCGTCCCCCCACGCACAGCCCAGGGAGAGGCGGCGCAGGTGACCATAAAAAGGTGTCCAGTGTCTCATCCTCCTTTTGTTTGGCCGATAACATCACAAATCTTTCATAGTCCACATTGGCGAGGGGTAGAAAGTGGGCCTGGAGTACTGCCTTGGACGCATCGTAGGTGGCATCCGCTGGAGCGAGCGACTCAAAAATTTCCTGGACCCCAGGGCCCGCGGAGTACAGCATCGTAGCCACCCTGCTGTCGTCGTCCATCACCTGAGCGGCCCTGAAATACATGTCGAGGCAACCAACCCACCTCCTCCACCGGGGCCCCATGCTGGATGGCGGGCCCGACGCATCAAATTCGGGGATGGGCTGCAGGGCCGCCTGGGCTCGTGCCGGAGCCATGATGGGAGGTCCTGGCTGAGCAGCAATCTGTACTGCCGGTGGCCCCTGAGGCCCAGGAGCTAGACCACCTACTTGAACTTGAGGGGGCAGCTGCGGAGCCACCGCTGGCTGTTGCACTGGAAGCACCGGGGGCTGAACGGCCTGCCAGTGAGCTGCCGCGTGACCACCGTCCTGGGGAAGCTGTGCGGCTGCCGCGGCCCCACCGTCCAGATCTTCAACATCACTCATGGGCTTGAGCGCACAGGCACCCCACCTTGGGTCCTGAGGGCCGCAACTCAGCCACCCACAACCTCCACATGGATTGGTCACCCCACCCAGGCACAGCATCAGTCCAACCTGGGGGAGAGGTGGTGGTATCCTGCCCTCAGCTCACCTGAGGCTACCTCCAGCACCAAAAAAAATCAAAGAGAAAGCACACCAACATGAAGATCTCCACTGTAGCAGTCCACCTTGATGATGAAGGGGGCAAAGGAGGAAGCCACAGCGTCCTGATGATGAAAGGGATGAAGAAGCACCATGTCCCCTTGCTGCTGCAAGGCTCAAGGGTGTAGGTATCCCAAAAATTAAGCCGAGAAAATGAAGTGGGCTAAGCAGGCCCAGCCATTTTAGCCCTTCTCCTAGCTTTCACTCGACGTAGAAGTCCCAAATCTGGAGTAAAATCCATAAACCAGGCATGGGCGTGCAGATTAATCTGTCTGCAATCAGAATATCCAAAAATTAGACCTGGATCACCTTCACCTTCCGAAACGGAGCCTGATGAAGTTCCACGGCCTCACCGACAAAATGGCCGCCAGCCGCGTGTGCGATCCGCATCCACGGCGTGAAACGAAATGTCCGATCGTTCCGTTTCAGGGAATAAATTTCGGAATGCTTTCACCGCCGGGCCCGGGCATCCGACATCACTCGTCGCCACTGTTGGGGGTTTGTCCTTTGCACCATGTGGTCCCGTAAGCCCCCAACCTGAAAGACCACATCTGACACATCTTTCCAGTTCGGGCTACCTGGTCGCTCTAATGCGGCCGGGCACGCCCGGTTTATTTATACTGCATGCGGCGACATGCAACGTCACGCCGCCGCGTGCGCGTCCCACCACAGGGCAGCGCCACTATACTGAGGCTATGTGTGTTTTAATGGTACCAGAGCGCAAAAGGTCACCTGAGGCCCAGAGTGTCACCAGACATCTTATTTTTCCTCCTACACAACAGGTACAGTAAATCCTGGGCACAGAAGAGGCTGGCACACCCTTTTTTATCTTCCTTGGTTAGCAGCAGTATAATCCCACTAGCAGTAGGTACGACTGCTACATGCTGCATTTTTTGAAATATTTATTTTAGTTTCATTGATTTAACTTTATGTTAACGTCATTTTAGTTCCTTTTCTTTACTTTTAATTTGATATTATTTTTCTTATCTCCTTGTATACCGACTCTGTCGAGGGTGCTGGCGTCTCGCTCCCCGATGCCATATTTGTGTTTTTTTATTTTCAAACCCACGCGCAGCTCATTGCACAGTCTTTCTTTGCTGCCTATCGCAGGCTTGTACGGATTAACTCCCTGCAACGTCATGTATCCTTTTATGGATGATTCTAAACGGAAGCACAGCGAACGAACGCAGCGGTCCACCACCACCTTGCACGACAAAGGCGCCTATGTCAAGCCCGTCTGTGCGCCTCCGTGTTGCGGCTGGGCTATGGTTTGAGGGTGCATTAGCTGACCGCCTGTCTGGGACTGTGCCTACACTGTCCCGCATGGACTTGTTCTGTTTGGCTCCAGCTGATACTGTGTTGACACCTGGGGTATTTAAACCTGCAAAGATGGGCCCTGCTATACCCTCACCTTTAGCTGAGTCTCTTTGCTGTCTTTTAATTAATGCTTGTTCCTAAATTGCACATTCATCAGCATGTCATGACCTATTGGATGACCATCTACCTGATATAGAGTGTGTCACTGAAACCTGACAAGGAGATCATTCGGGCCCTTCAATAGTTCAAGCTCTCCTGGCCACTTAGAATATCATTTGTTGTTATCTTATTTCGTCACATCCGAGTGGATGCATTGCTATGATTCACAGATCCACTTTTGCAGCGGCTGCTGTGCCTCTTGCACATGATATGAAGATGGAAGCACTCCTGGTACGTCGGTCAATCCTGTCTTCCAAAATATTATGCTTTTATCCTCCTGGATTTGCGATAGTTTTTAGAATTGGCAGCTAAATAACAGTTTAATTATCCTATCTTGCTGATCATTGGCGATTTCAATCTCAAAGCCAATAGTGTAAATAATCAAGTTATGATACATTTCTTCACAGCTTTGTCCAACTTACGTTTGCCCGAACTTGTCTGTGAACCCACTCATCAGATGGGTCGATCTGATTCTCGCCTTTGATGTATTGTCTGTTCTACCAGTCACTTGGTCAGACCACTTCATTGTCCCTTTTTCCATTCGGCTCAAGACCCCTGCGGCTGTCCCTGCCAAGCCAGATGTGCTGAAGCAGAGATGGCGCTTGGTTCCAGCAGCTGACTTTACTGCCCAAATTAACTCACATTGTAGGACAGCGCAACTCTGCTCATTGTACACTTAGGCTCGAACTTTCACCAGCATGGCTTACTGCGTGGCTCCATTGAAGCCATGCAGACAGCGCGTTCCCTCCTTTGAGCCCTGGTTTAATGATAATCTGAAGTCACTCAGACATAAGCGCAGAGAAGCTGAGAGAAAGTGGAGGATCCCACTGCCAAGCTGATAACATTTTATTGCGTCACACTACCGCCTCCTATCATAAGGCGATTTTCAAAGCCAAACAGGCTTGTTTCATGGATAGAGTAGTATTAGCCCTTAGTCAACCCAGAGAAGTGTTTAATTGATGCATTCCCCATCGTCTACATCTACCATTCAAGCAGGTATCATCTCCTCACAGAGCTTCTGTGACTGAGTTGTTTTACACAGAAAACTGTAGATGTTTGAGATAACATTTAGCAGTCAAGCTTGAAGACAGGCAGGTATGTTTTCTCCCTCGCTCGATCTCCCATGTGGTTCATGGTCTAGCTTTCCCCCTTTTTCTGTAGAGGACATAATTGCAGCTACTAATAAACTGAAGGTGGCATCCCCTCTTGATTCTATTCCTTTGGCTGTTCTTAAAGATGTTGTGCCTGCCATTACCCCATGGGTCCCACAGGCAGATCCTCGTTTCTGTTCTACGGGAACTATTCCAAAGGAGCTAAAGCAGGCCTTAGTCATCCCTCTCCTGAAAACACTCTCTCTGGACTTGTATATAATATTTCACTTCTGCCTTTCCTTATGAAGCTGTTAGAGACCTTGATCTCTCCTCTGCTTAGCTCTTTCCTTGAAAATATACTAACTTTTTCGATCCTTTTCAGTCAGGCTTTTGCCCCTGCCGGAGCACAGATAGTGTGCTTGTCTCCATGGATGATGATCTGGCTTGTCTCATGGAGCAGGGTGGAGTGGGGGCATTGATACCCTTAGATCTTTCTGCCGCCTTTAATATGGTTGACCACTCCACCCTGCTTGGCCCCTCGACTAGCAATGGATTATCTGGATATGGGCTGTCATGGTTCACATCTTTTCTATCACCACTTTGCAAGCCCCCCCCCCCACCTGGTGCCTTCCTGGTTGCCGCCCTTTTTCTCTACTTAAGGAGCCCTCCAGCCTCTCTTCCTTTGCAGATGGGGAGAAGGTACAAATGGGTCTACCTGGCCTAAGCCCCGCCCACCCGGTGCCTTCCTGGTTGCTGCTCTTTTTCCCCACTTAGCAAACCCCACCTGCCTGGTGCCTTCCTGGTTGACGCTCTTATTACCCACTTAGCAAGCCCCCTTTCCTCCTCTCCCTTTCTCCCTTTTCCTCCCCATCTCCTCCCCTCCTCCCCTTACTTTCTTCTATGCACTTACTCTATCAGAATTGTCCCTGGACCTAGTATGACAGCAACCTCGTCTGTCTCCTCTGCCCTCCCCTTACTTGTTCCCACCCCCCCACCCCGCTCCAGCACTATCTGAAATGTCGTCAAGCCCAGTACGGTAGTCGCCTGTCTGTTTCCATTTCCTTCCAACTCTCCCCCTCCCTTCCTTACCTACGTCTTAGCTCTTGAACTATCTGAAATGTCATCAGGCCAAGTACGATAGCTAATTTCACATCATTACTGTTCATGGTCTGTAAGAATGTCATTGTATTTTCCCTTGTCCCTCCCTTGCCTTGAAGCGATTTGAAACACATTGTGTATAGGCGCTATATAAATAAACGATCATATGATATCCGATCGCGCCCAATCTCTCTCCCTTTCTCTTTTCGCTCTCAAGCAGTGCTTCTCAAGGATCTACTCTGTCCCCCTTTTTATTTAAAAACTATTTTCAGCCTCTGGTTGGGCTCATCCACTCCCACAGCCTCGGCTGCTACTCCTATGCTGCCGATACCAAAATCATTGTGCGGCTGGATTCGTCTCAGCCGGACATAGTCTTAGCTGCTTGGAGGCTGTGGGGTTTAGATGAGCAACAACTGCCTCAAGCTAAATGGGGACAAGACAAAAAGGTACTAGTAACATGCCCTGCTTCTGCTTCCTCTCTATGAACATCAGATTTCTGGCTGTCTGTTCTTGTTCTCCCCAATAATTGTACTACTCCAATACCTGCGTTGAAGGACCTAGATGTCAACTTATCGGCATCACAGTCAATGGAAGTCCAGGCAGCATCAGTTTGTCAAAATGGACATCTTAAACTTAGGACGCCATGAAAAGTTTTGCCCTTTATATCCCTACAACCTTACAATTTCATGCTATGGTTGTTGCTTCCCTCGTTTTGAGCAGGATTGATTATTGCAACATACTTTTCTTAGCTAAGCCAGCCTATCTGATACGCCGGCTCCAGCTCTTACAGAACACGCCAGCAAGAGCAGTGGCTCATACCTCACGTATTTCTCATCAGCTTAATTGGCTTCCGGTAGACCAACAGGTCCAATTTAAATCCATGTGTATTGTGCACCATGCCTTCTATGGTACTGGTGCTGAATACCTCCAATTCAGGTTCCATCCATATGTACCCAATCGTCCACTCTGCTCTCCAGTAGCCTATATTATTCAGGTGCCTCGCTTCAGACTGCCCTGTGTTGGCGGTCGGGCTTTCTCCGTTACGGCCACAAAATTATGGAACTCCCTTCCTCTGACACTTTGTGGTACCAATAATCACCTCCTATTCTGCCACGCCTTGAAGTCTTTCCTTTTTAAAGTTTGTGCTCTACTTTCAGCTCTCTACCTGTGAGCTTGGCGCCAAGATGCCGTTGGGTGGCTGTTACGCGCAAGTAGTACTTTTAACATAACTCTAGGACCAAAGTGTGATGCTGGAAATGCATCGGAGGGACAGAGCCTCCGTATCCTTGCCCTTTAGTCCGTTTGTGTATTTTCTGTCTTGTTTTCCGTGCAGGAGTTCATGTGGGACTCCTGGCGGCGCGGCTCTTTCACTTTTTGGTCATGGTGAACAGACCCTTGGAATTCCCTTATGGCACCCATGGGTGGAAGTATATCCCTGTACGCCTGGTGTATGTTTTTGGGAACCTGTGTGTTGCAGCTCCATGCTGAATTGATAGGTGCTTTGAGTAGCCTCCATTTTGGAATGCCCAGGCCCTGCCATTGGAATCAGTTGATTCCTGATAAGAGACAAGATAGCCTCTGTGGCTTCTTGCTTCCTATCGCCTGATACCTTGTTTTCCAGAAGTCCCGGGAAACCTTGACTCTGTCCCTTCCCCTGACTGGCTGTGGGGTGGAAGTTCCATATATGGTATGGTGGGGAAGTCAGGCCAGACTGGCTGGAGCCTTCTCAATGACTATATGTTGTGGGTGCGCCCGTGTATATGGGTGAATGGAGTGTGTGACGAATACGCATTTCCAGTTGTGGGTGTCTAGTATCTGGTGTATGACACAAAGACTGAGACAGCCCTGCCCGAAACTGATATGAATGCAGTGTGGAGTGCTGAATGGCAGAGTGCTTGTCAGAATCCACATTCCGTTTTGTGAGTGTCTGAATAGAGAAGAATGGCATGAATGCACTGTGAGCCCGATTGGCTGCCTGACTGCCTGAATGCTCTTCTGAATGATTGGTTGCCTGAGTGTGCCCCAACAGAGTGAATGGAATACCAACAGTATATCTGGGAACCTCTCACAAATGGAAATCGTTGAGAAGCTGAAGTCGAAACTGATGCTTAACCTTGAAGCCCAGCCGGACGGGAAGATCTGCTGCCGCATTCCTTCACTAACTGAAAGCTGTCGTATCTTCAAGAACTGATCCAAGAGAGGACCTGGCTAGTATACCTCTTCCCGAGCTACGAGGGACCATCGTGCACCAGCTGATCTTTGCCAAAGCTCCCTGGAAGTCAGACCCTCGAAAATCTGCCGACGGAGAAGGGGACCGCCGCTGAATCTGAAGTGAAGCACCCGGACATCTAAGTCCATGGTCGTCGACTAGGGTTCGCAGGTTTGCTATAACCGCTGGAAGCCCGTTGAAGTGTGTTGCCCAGAAGTGGTGACAACTTGACGTTGTGCTGCTCAACAACTGGAGCTGCTACGCTCCACCTTTGCCTAAGACATTTGATCCAAGGACTCCCTTGCTCATCATCGTCAACCACTTTGTCCGGCCGGAAAAAGTCAAGGTCACTGACGACCGAGTGTGATCCTTGAGCTAAAACATGGTGCTGGTGGCAGTGCATTCTGGGGGCACTCAGAGCCATAATGGATATTTATCCATGCCTCAGTGGAAAGCTGCACTTGCTTTGCGAAAAAACATGTTTTCAACGTTATTTGCTGCTGAGCCTGGAATGCAGGCCTCCTCAGCCAAGGACACAGCGTTGGGAAAGCTAGGATCCGCATGTGCCGGCTGGTACCAGATAACAAGGTTTGTTGTGGTTTGCTATGCCCGCGCCAAGGTTTTGAGATGAGTTCTAGAACTGTTTTCTGTGGCGTTTTTAGGAGAGGGAAGCGCTTTGCTCCTTGGGGTTATTGTCGGTTGACCCAGCTGGCAACCAACGGTCACTCACCAATGCGCAAGCGCCAATGCCAGAAGGTTTGAGAAATTGCCACCCCTTTTGAGGAGTGCATATATGCGGAGCTCTGCAACGGTCAGACGGGATAAGCACAAAGACCTCAGTCGGAAGGGGGATGCCTGGTTCTGACATACCTGTGGGCTGTTGTGCTCTCGGCCTGGCTGTTACCAGGGTCTTCCAGCCGCTTTTGGCGAGATGAGGGATTCAGTTATGCCCATGGTGATGTATTCTTGTTAACTTACTATCTTTTTTCCGTGATTTATCTGTGATTTATTCCTGTAGTATCACTTATTGCTTATGTACGTTTAACTATGAATAAATAGTCGTATAAGTGCTACTTACTCTCTAAGTGTGCGTGTGGTTGTAAGTCATTGCGTCGTCTACCTGCGTTCAAAGTATTGGCTCTGCAACTGTACTGGCGATAAATGACTGTCCGTGCACTCTTGGCGAGCAATACATTTTTGGCGACAAGTATGGGATATTTGTGATGAATTGCTCCAAATATTAAAGAATCTGTTTGAACGCAGATAGGCTTTGCTTACATTGCAAGCAAATGTTTGTTTTAATTTCGCAGTGAGTGTTGGACTGTGTTAATCCATTATTTTTTCCCCATGTGTGCGTATTTGCGCGAGTGACTGGTGTGGAAAGGAAAAAAAAAAGGAGGTTTTGTAAATTACTGTAATGATGAATAGTTTGAATAGTGGCGGTGAATGTTCCGATGTTATAATCCCAGGGTGGGCTAAAGGCCCATATGATAAGTTGGCCCAGGTGTGGGCATGTGGCGTGGGGCTGAGTGAAACATGGGATGATGGATTGGGTTTGTCTGCATGCCTACCGAAAGATACATCAGAAAGAAATGGAAATGAAAGATAATATTTTGCGATTAGAAAAAGAGTTGGCTGCAGAAAAGCAGATTGCGTTGATGCAGCAGATTCAAATGAAACTTTTCAAAGATAAAGCTGATAAATATCAGGCTGTGGCAGAGAGGGCAGCAGTCAGAGTAGCACGGTACAAGTACAGGAAAAGACGGGGAGGGGTCAACCAAAGGAAAGTGGCAGCTGTAATCGCCACCGCAGGTGTGGATTGGGACCCTGATAAGTGGGATGGAGACATTTTTGACTCAACAAGCCCAGAGAGCAGCTCGGCAAATGATTCAGATTCCAAAGCAGAACTTAATCAAAAGACAGTGGCGGCTAAGCCGGTTAGGAGATGGCGTGCCGGACCCCACCCATCTCCTGCATCCCGAATCCTGCAGGCGGGGTTGTGGATTTAACCACGCTGGAAGATTACACTCAGCAGGAGGTTGGGAAAATCATTACTCGTTTGAGGCAAAAGTCAGGGGAACCTTTATTGACATGGATGGTGAGATTGCTAGATGGGGCGCCGCAGGGTTGTTGGTAGATGCCACAGACTCTCAGCGCTTTTTTCCTTTGTCCAATGACACCAGTGTACAGAAGGTCTTAAGGGCAGGGTCGCCCCCCGAGGAGGATGGGCAAGCTTCAGAGGTGTCTTTGTTGCACCTAGCAGCCCAGGCATGCAATCACAAGTATCCTATTACCACAGACTGGCCCAGCGAGGAAAAGAAGTGGTATACTTTGAAGGAAGCGATTCAAAAGGTCAGAGAGCATGCTATGAAAGAGGCAATTTACCTAGATGCACCAGGACACATGGGGGCCTTGCCGCTTTCAGTTTCAACCAGGAATATGGTGATCAGAACTGCCCCCCCCCCGCATACAAAATGTCATTATGACTTTGCTCGTAGGTATGACGGGCAAACCCACTGATGAAGTAGTGGATGCCATTCGGCAACTGGCAGATTTAGGGGAATGGGACAAGAGTGATGACAAGCCACGGGAGAGAGAGGGGCGTAGTGAGAGAAGAACTGAAGGCAGGAGGCAAGATAGTAGAGACTCCCGAGTGTCCAGAAAGGACATGTTTTTGGCCTTGTTAAAAGATGGTGTGCCACGGGAAGAAATTAATGGCATTGAAACCAGGGCAATGTACGAACTATACAAAAAGAGAGGGCTTGCAGCCAAGGAGCGCTACCAACAGGTTAAGAAACAGGTGGTGACTAAGCCCCAGAGGGACACCTCACCTTCTGCCCCTCCTGAGGAAGAACAGGAAGAAGGGTCTATGGGGACACCTTCCCCGTACCAGCCAACATATGCTGATTTGAGGAAGGTGGTAAGTGCAATGCTAGAGGCAGAGTTAGGTTACACTCATTCAAAATTTGACTAGGGTTACGGCCAAGCTCTGGCAGCGTCTGCTCGCATAAAAGTTGATAGGCGGCCCCATGTTAATGTTAAGATTTTTTGGGGGCCAGGAAATACGCAAGGGGTGCAAGCGTTGATAGACACCGGGGCAGAGGCCTCTCTGATTCATGGAAATCTAGCACGATTCAAAGGCAGACAATTTACTATTACAGGTCTAGGCGGGGGAAGGAGACCCCCGCAGGACAAACTGAAGTGGAGATGAAAATAGGCAATTTGACTAGACAGAAATACCAAGTGTTGATTGTCCCAATACCTGAGTACATAATTGGCTTTGACATTCTAGAAGGGTTGACTTTGGGACTTGGAGGTAAAACGTACCAGTTTGGGGTGAGTGCATTGACCTGCACAACCATTACTGTAGGCAAGTTGAAGATGCCCCCCAGTACAGGTGCCTGTGGCAACCAAGTGGGTAGCAATGAAGCAATACCGCATTTCTGGGGGGCACACTATTACTACCGCGTGGAACAACCCGTTCTGGCCTGTCAAAAAAGGGGATGGGTCTTGGAGGATTACGGTGGATTACCACGAGTTGAATAAGCACACTCCTCCCTTAGTGCCTGCAGTCGTCCCAGATGCCATTACCTTGATTTAGAATGTCCACAAGTTTGAGGGGACTTGGTATGCAATGGTAGATTTAGCCAATGCATTTTTCTCTGTGCCGATTGCTGATGAGTGCCAAGAGCAGTTTGCATTTTCTTGGAGCGGGCGTCAGTATACCTTTACAAGGTTACCTATGGGGTACATACATAGCCTGACTATCTGTCACCCGCTGGTGGCAGAGCACTTAGACAAGATACCATGTAAACCTTACATACAAATCTCTCACTACATTGATGATATTTTGATTCAGGGCAAGGATGAGCGCAGTGTGCAAAACCAGTTAGAAGTCATTATGGAAGGATTGAAGAAGGAAGGGTGGGAGATTAACCTGAACAAAATTCAAGACCCAGCTGAGACAGTGATATTCCTATGGATTCAGTGGCATAATGGGCATCGAGAAATGGTGCTGAAGGCCCGACAGAAAATACTGGAGTTCACCACTCCAATGAACAAAAAGCAAGCTCAACAGTTCATAGGGCTGTTTGGGTTTTGGAGGCAGCACATTCCCCATATAGGGTAGATACTGGCGCCCCTCTACAAAGTGACACGAAGGTAATATGAGTTTCAGTGGGGGACAACAGCAGCAGAAAGCATTTGATTTGGTGAAAGACACCATGCAGCAGGTGCTTGATCTATGGCCATTAAAGGAAGGTGAAGTGGAATTGAATGTGTCTGTACAAGACAATTACGCTAACTGGAGTGTGTGGCAGAAACAAGACAGGAAACGTGCGTCATTGGGGGTCTGGAGTCGTAAGTGCCCGATGCTGGTAACTCATACACTCCTTTCGAGAAGCAGTTGCTGGCATGTTACTGGGCCCTTGTTGATACTGAGCAAATGACGTTGGGCCATGATGTATTGATGAGGCCAGAAATACCGATTATGCAATGGGTGCTGAGCTCTCCTAAAACACACAGAATAGGACATGCTCAAGAAGCCAGCATAATTAAATGGAAATGGTACATTCAAGACAGAGCCAAATCAGGGAAGGGTGGGGTTGCAAAATTGCATGAGCAAGTAGCCAACATACCGCCCTCAGATTACATACCACCGAATCTGTCTGAAAAACGCGATTTTCCCGTGAAATGGGGAGTACCTTATGGCGATTTGACCGTGGAGCAGACAGAGCATGCCTGGTTTACAGATGGCTCGGCCCGATATATGTGGGAACCGAGCGATACTGGAAAGCGGTGTCATACAATCCCAAGACAAAAAAGATTTTGACAACGTCAGTGAAAGGGAAAAACAGTCAGTTTGCAGAGCTTTACGCAGTTTACCAAGCATTGAAACAAGAGACCCCTGTGTTACATCCCGACATTCGCCTCATCCCACATCCCGGCGTCTGCTCCGTGCACCCCCGATCTCCCGCTTTAGCAAGGACAGTTGGCGAGCCCTATGGAAAGCTAAAAGGAGGAACAAGAGAGTGGTTGCTCTTCATAAGGGGCTACAGCGCTGTCATGCACCTTTTTTCTCACGGTGGCAGCTGCCCTGGAAAATAGTTGCAATGAACTACATTTCCCAAAAAACCTAACATGGGTTGTAGTTCTCTGGCATTAGTACGGGAGCCTCGTTTCAACTATGTTCCGCCTCCTTGTTGCTATTTAACCTATGGCGGTTTTCAGAACGCCGCTTCCGTTTATAGTTGTAGCCAGCATCTCCTGAAGTGCTACTTTCTGTGCTTATTTCCTGAAGTCTACTGTCTTTTCCGTGTACCGACTTTGCCTGAACACGAACTCCCATTTCTTGATTCTGCCTTGGTTTTTTTGTCCGCTCGTGTACCAGACCTTTTGCCTCCTCCTGGATTCCTGGATTGTGACTTGGTTTTGTTTGTTGTCCGCTCGTGTACCAGACTCGTTTGCCTGCACCTGGACTCCTGGTTCATGATTTTGCTACAGTTTGCTTCCTGTGTAAATACATTCACTCATCTGTCCACGGACTATTGAGGTCATTCCTCGGAGTGTGAACCTTCTCCTGGGGAATAACGCTGGTAAGGCTAATTCCTCATTTTTTAGTTCCTTTTTTCACCGAACTGTTACCTCATCCTTTGGATTGCATTGCCTTCATTCCTAAGTGCATTTTGGAATGCTTGCTGTGGTGCACATCCCGAAACCAGTGCGACCCTCGTTCCGTCTGGGTATAGCTACCCTACTAACCTTCCTTTTTTATGTTTTATACTTTCGTTGTTGCCCTGGATTCTTTTAATTATTCTTGCCTCCACCAGTGGTAAAGTATTATTCCTTGATTACCATTCATTGGGCATTCTCACATTTAGCTAGTACTGAAAGTCTCTTCTGCTTTATAGGTTGCTCAGGTCCTTTTTCACAGCATAAGGGGAACTCCTTCTGGTACTCTATTAAGGGTTAGGATCTTGGGGAAGGAAGGGGTCGATTCTGTTGGAATATTCACCTCTTGTCTTTTCTTTGCAACTGGGTCCGTGGCGGTGTGTTCTCCCCGCTCTTTTGATTGATCGGTCCCCTTGCCTGGTAACATTACAGCAGGTGGTCATATCAGTTTAAAGAGTTAATTACCCTCACAGAGAGGAGGCTTGGGTGGAGGCTCCAACCTGAGCTCTTCAAGCAAATACCCAGCACAAAAGGACCGGTCTGTTTTCACGTACTCCCCTTACCGGTGAGTAACACCCTGGTCAATGTCATTTGTACATGGATTCATGGTCAGTGGCGAATGGGTTGGCAGTGTGGCTGCCAACCTGGCAAAAGAATAGTGGAAGATTCATTCAAAAGAGTTGTGGGGAAAAGAACTGTGGCAAGATATTGCGGAAATGTTATCACAAAGTGAAGTCACTGTGTATCATGTGGACGCGCATTGTGCTACAGACTCATTAGAACGTTGGTTTAATTCTGTTGCAGATGAACACACCAAGATTTCATATGTGGATGCGGAGGCTCAGGAAGACGATTTGGAGGGTTTGGCCAAGTGGGCTCACCAGAAATGTGGGCACCTTGGAGAAAAGGCTACTATCAGGTGGGCACAAGCTAGAGGAATCAGTATTCCTTTAGCGGTAGTGAAAACAATCATTTTGCAATGTCCAGTGTGCCAACACCAACAGCACAGGCCTATCCCTCAGATTGTCCAGGGTACGTTGCGAAGAGGAAAATTACCAGGTCAAACTTGGCAGATTGATTATATTGGTCCCCTGCCAATCAGTAAAGGTTGTCAGTATGCATGCACTATTGTGGATACATACTCGGGATACATGATGGTTTTGCCGTGCAAGCCTGCCACACAACTGAATACCATTAAGTTGTTGGATCAGATCACGTTGCACTACGGGGTGCCTTTGCAGATTCAAAGTGACAATGGGTCACACTTCAAAGGCAAATTAATCCAAGAGTACTGTCAGGAAAAAAAGTATTGAATGGCTCTACCACGTGCCCTATTACCCTGCAGCATCAGGATTAATTGAACGGATGAATGGTTTGTTGAAAGAGCAGCTGCGCAAATCTGGAGAAGGCAGTTTAGCAGGCTGGCGTGATCGTGTGTTTGATGCGGTGCAAGTGTTAAACAATAGGACTGTGAATGATCATGAAACTCCTTTGATGCGGCTAATGACTCCTGCTTTACAGATTCAACCCAACTCAGTCAGAGGAACCCTATTGTACTGGGAAATTACCCCAGGTTCTTTAGCTCCCTATCGGGCGACTCCAGAGACAGCAGGAGTAGACTTGCATTCTCATGAAGAAATCAGATTAGAGCTAAGAGGGATTTTTGTGATTGGGACAGGGATTGGGGTACAAATTCCTCCAGAGCATATGGGATGGATTGCCCCTAGATCTGGCCTAGCACTGACGGGAGTTGAAGTGTTGGGAGGTGTCATTGATGCCGATTACCAAGGCGAAATCAAAGTCATCTTGATGAATAGTGGGGACCAATTGCTACCGATCCAAAAGGGCCGATCGGGTGGCCCAGTTAATTATTATTCCTGTTAAGTTGTCCATGATTAAAAAGGGGGAGCCTCCTACAGTGTTAACTACCCGTGGGGATTGTGGTTTTGGCTCTTCAGAAAGTATGGTACCTGGTGCAAAAGTGTGGGTTGAAAGGCCAAGTGGCGCACCAGTGCCCGCAGATGTTATTGCATCAGGTAAAGACCAAGTAGTCTTAGTGATGGAGCCCGGTAGAAAGAAATGGCAGTATGTGCCCACAGACGAATGTTACCTAAGAGAGTGATTTTCAACACTGATATCTTTTTTCTGGGTTTGCCTTGTAGATCCTGTGGTGTCTGGCTGGTGTAATTGTGGGACTAAATGGACTCCGTTTGGGAGAGTCAAACGGCATGCTGCTACCAATGAAAAATGTCATATCTGTGCCAGCGATCCATGGGAAACCGATGATGAGCAAGGATATCCAAAAGCAGCCCTCTGCCGATGCCGAAAAGCCAGCCAGACTTAAGACATGGATTTGTGGAATGCGGCAAACACGTCATGTGCAAGTGAAAACACATTAATGTCAGCTATGCAAGAGACGTCTTTAGGGCAGCGAAAATATTCCCTGATGATCACCCAAACGGAGAATATGTGGACATATTTGGCACAACAGGCACTCAACATTACATACTTTTGCCTTACTGATGTGCCCAATGCTGAAGCTTTACTGACTACTTGCTTAGTAGCAGTGCCGGCGCCAGTTCCGGTTCTAAAGCACATTTTCGGCGTCATGCACAATGATTCTTTGGTTCAAGATTCCGATATCAGGCAATCCTTTTCCATCTATGAGTACTGCAGGTTTTGCCAGGAAACTGATCGCAAATGGAGAAACTTGACACGTATTATAACCTACAATGTAACTCAAGGCGATGTGTGTTACTTTATGACTTGTAATGCAAAAGAAACTGGCAAATGCCAACAGCTCAATTTAACCAAACAGAAAAATCAAACCGTGTTTGAGAACATGTTGTGTTCCCGAGTTCCAAGCACATGTACCAGTATAAATAATACTATGTCTTGCAATCATACAGTGATAGCTGCCAGCCATTTAAAACATGTAAAACTTCCAACAGGATGACTCTTTTCATGTGGCAACATCACATACACTTACATTCCAGCTAACATTTCCGGAGGTGCATGTGCCTTAACTCGATTAGGACTAATGATGTTCCCTTTACACCCAGCAATATCTCGAAGCAAAAGGTCAACTTTCGAGTCTGTGGGTCCCCAGATTGTGATTCACATGTGCATTTGCTATCAGAGGCCGAGGTTCTAGCATTAACCCATTCATTAGTGGGAGTTTGGGGTTTAACTGCTGGGGGTTACAAATCTTTAATCAAATTAGCATTTTTAGTAGTAAAAGGACTCAATCATACTTCTCAAGCATTAGAAGAGTTACTCCTTGATAGCAAAGTTATTAGAAAAGCAACTTTGCAAAACAGGGCTGCCGTTGATTATCTATTGCTGAAACACAAATTAGGTTGTAACGCAGTTAAAGGTATGTGTTTCAATTTAAGTGACCATTCACGATCCATTGAAAGTCATATTCGAGGTTTGAGGGACCTCATTTCCCAAGTGTCCCAAGATCATACTGGGAAATGGTGGGGTTGGTTATTTTCATGGATTCCGGATATTGGGGGTACACTGCGTTACGCTTTTGCTTGCATTTGTATTATATTAGCTATCAAAATAGCTGGTTGGTGTTGTATTTAATGCATTCCCAACTTAGTTTTAATATTTCGTCGGTTTCAAAGACCGGCTCCTCTACCACTGGGCTATGGAAAGTAAATATCCAAGGGTGGATTGTGATGCTTGAGCTAAAACATGGCACTCAGAGCCATAATGGTTATTTATCCATGCTTCAGTGGAAAGCTGCACTTGCTTTGCGAAAAAACATGTTTTCAACGTTATTTGCTGCTGGGCCTGGAATGCAGGCCTCCTCAGCCAAGGACACAGCGCTGGGAAAGCTAGGATCCGCAGGTGCCGGCTGGTACCAGATAACAATTTTTGGTGTGGTTTGCTATGCCCGCGCCAACGTTTTGAGATGATTTATAGAACTGTTTTCCGTTGTGTTTTTAGGAGAGGGAAGCGCTTTGCTCCTTGGGCCCAGCTGGCAACCAACGGTCAGTCACCAATGCGCAAGCGCTAATGCCAGAAGGCTCGAGAAATTGCCACCCCTTTTGAGGAGTGCATATATGCGGAGCTCTGCAACGGTCAGACGGGATGAGCACAAAGACCTCAGTCGCAGGGGGGACGCCTGGTTCCGACATACCTGTGTGCTGTTGTGCTCTCAGCCTGGCTGTTACCGGGGTCTTCCAGCCGCTTCTGGTGAGATGAGGGATTCAGTTACGCCCATGGTGATGTATTCTTGTTAATTTACTATCTTTTTTCCATGATTTATCTGTGATTTATTCCAATAGTATCACTTATTTCTTGTGTATGTTTATCTATGAATAAATAGCCGTATAAGTGCTACTTACCTCTCTAAGTGTGCGTGTGGTTGTGAGTCATTGAGTCGTCTATCTGCGTTCAAAGTATTGGCTCTGCAACTGTACTGGTGATAAATTACTGTCTGTGCACTCTTGGCGAGCAATACACCAAGGAGAATCAGCCGGTGGGTTTCCCACCACCAAAAGTCCTCCAGGACGCCGACAAGGAGCTGACAACCAGCCGTGGTCATGTCCCGATCGCCGACACCAGATGCCGACGACCCGACGCCCTTGCTGGGCCAAAGTTCTTCATTGACTCTTTGCAGCAATGAACTATTGATGTTGAGGTATACCGCACGCCTCCTCTTCACAGGACGTTTAGGAGTTTGTCAACGAGCAGCGCAAGGATCAAAGCTGCTTCCCCGACAACAGCGTTCACCTTTTCTTCACTTGGAATCTCAACGACCTGTGGGTCCTGCCTTAAAGGGAGTTCACTGAGAAGGGCACGTAGATGACCCATTGAAGAACTCTACGACACCAGGTACATTGGGGTCATAAAACCTTTAGAAATAATCAAGACTATATTAAACATATCTGGACTACGCTTGTCAATACGCTTTATTTACAGGTTGCCCAGGTGGGGGGATCCTCACACAGAACTGTCTCTAGGTAGACGGGAGACTGTTCTGCCATTACTTGATTTAACTTACTTTCTTTCTTTCTGTGGTCTATCGTTGATTCATCTTACAATCTGATTCGTATATCATTTGAGCTGTTAGCAGTTGATGCATTTCAAAGGAATCGATTGCTAAGAGTGGTACCACATTGACCTGTATATATTTGCCATTATAGTATTGCCAGAAAACAAAGTGTGTTATTGTGATTGTGTATATAACGTGAACCTTATTTACATTACATAAAGACTGTTATCACCAACATAGTGTGTGGACATTCCTTTGCGGGTGCTTAGGGACTACACTGTACTTAAGAACTAGCCTGCATCACCTCCTGAGAGCTAAGCCTTGATTGTTTGTCCATTGCTACCAACAATAGATATATTCCAGGCCGTTAGACAAGATTGTATGCAGTACCCTTTGGGTGAACTACAACAACCCTGATCTCCTGGCAATAGGAACCCAACCTTTGGTATAAGTCTGTACTACACAGGTTGGTGGCGTGTTGAGCAGCCAGGCTTATCTATAGAGGGGTCAATGTGAAAAGTAGGGGAGTTACATAGAGATTCACAGTGACAGGTATTCAAATAAATTCTTGTACACAAGGTTTCTTGATTAAACAATTATTAATTTATCAGTCATTAGATTTTCTTCAGAAGGGAGCAATATAAAAATACACAAATACACTCCAAAAAATGCACACACACTTAGTTATTTAAATCAGCAAATGTCCATTTGGGATGACACACAGGCACTACCTACACCCTCAGGTGACTTCAATAGCTAGGATTCTGTTGGCATTTATATATCACTGTTGCATTTAGAATATTCTTAGGAGTGGTGGTAAAGAGAAGAGAGTTCAGAATAAAACAAGTATTCACACAGTTATTCTTAAGTAGGTAAGTACTGTCAATACAACCCCCCACCCCCCAATGCAAAGTCAGTTAACCTTTTCCTGGAAGGAAGGCCAAACACATAAGCAGAACAGAGAAGAGTCATTCAGTGAGCCTAGGCCAGCCAATGTTAAGTTAGCAAAAGTCAATGTGAACTGAAGCACTTCTTACAGGTAAGTAGAAAGTCTTTTCCAATGTTTAAAAAGTCGTTGTAGAATAGAAGAAAATCAAAGTAGGGCCACAAGCTGATTAGGATTGTGAAGTAAAGAAGCTGTAAGCAACTCTACACATGCAACCAAGCAAGTCTCCAACGAGGACAAGTGGCTACACAACAAGAGGTAAGTTCTCTTAGACTGTACAGTACCTTTAGGTTGAAGAAAAAGTGCACCAGGTGACTTCTGTTCCTGTGCAGCTCTGCAGATCTCGCTGATCCTGGGCCTCAGCCGTGGGGACAAGAGGGAGGACTTCTGGGGACTCCTGCACTGCAATGGGGCGGTCATCGCTCGCAACCGGCAAACTTCAAACAAGTGGCTGTTCAGTGTTTCAGCTCCTCGCGTCTACCGCAAATAGCAACACCAGTCCTGCTTCCTGGGAGTCCATACAACCCCCCACCCCCCAATGCAAAGTCAGTTAACCTTTTCCTGGAAGGAAGGCCAAACACATAAGCAGAACAGAGAAGAGTCATTCAGTGAGCCTAGGCCAGCCAATGTTAAGTTAGCAAAAGTCAATGTGAACTGAAGCACTTCTTACAGGTAAGTAGAAAGTCTTTTCCAATGTTTAAAAAGTCGTTGTAGAATAGAAGAAAATCAAAGTAGGGCCACAAGCTGATTAGGATTGTGAAGTAAAGAAGCTGTAAGCAACTCTACACATGCAACCAAGCAAGTCTCCAACGAGGACAAGTGGCTACACAACAAGAGGTAAGTTCTCTTAGACTGTACAGTACCTTTAGGTTGAAGAAAAAGTGCACCAGGTGACTTCTGTTCCTGTGCAGCTCTGCAGATCTCGCTGTTCCTGGGCCTCAGCCGTGGGGACAAGAGGGAGGACTTCTGGGGACTCCTGCACTGCAATGGGGCGGTCATCGCTCGCAACCGGCAAACTTCAAACAAGTGGCTGTTCAGTGTTTCAGCTCCTCGCGTCTACCGCAAATAGCAACACCAGTCCTGCTTCCTGGGAGTCCAGAGGATCTTCCTGGAACTCTTGGCCAGCTTAAACACAACACACACAAACTGGTGTTCCTCTCCCTGGCTATCTGGTTACAGCAGAGACTGCTGTGGATACTCGACCAGCTGTAAGAGGATGTCCAGGTGGTTTACTTTGGAGTTGATTGGTCTCACCAACTCAAAGGGAGATGTCGTCCTTGCAGGGGCTTCTCTGTCGATACAAATTTGGAGTTTCAGCATAGCAGCAGGGCTTCACCGGGCAAACCAACAGTCCAGGAGTTGCAGCAGGCGTCCTCTTCAAGTTCTTCTTCGGATTCCAGTCGTCGACTCTGCCATCCAAGCCAAAAAGCCTCACCTTTTATGCAGCTTTCTCCCATTCACTCCAGCCTAGCTCTCAGTCACCCAGCAGGGTGGCTGTTCTTGCCGGACAGCCAGCTGGCCAATCGCCCAAGAGTGCATTCCTGTCTCCTTGGAGACTAAGCACAGGGAGTTTCGGGCAGCTTCCTTGCTTCCTACCCCCGCCAGGCACCCTGGAGCCAGAGGCGGGCTTCACTCGTGAATCCCGCCAAAGGCAAAATGATCAAAGGGACCAAACCTGGTTTGGCGAGCAGAGTAAATCTCAAGAAGGACCTTTCCACAAAGAAATAGTGAAAAAAGAAGACCGGGCCATTTTGACATCAACGGCACCCGTGGGTGCTTTACCGTGGCTGCGAACGCAGCCCGCGGTAAAATCCCATAATGGTAGTAAAAAGTAAACCACTGCCACCAGCCATTCACTGAGAAAAGGGTCACATAAAAATGTTACATAAGAAGCTAGACAAAGGGGATACTAAGTAACCCTTCCAGCACCCTATGGCAAGATAGTGTGTGCTGGGTCTAGAAAGTAAGTTACAAATGTAAGTAAAGTCAATTTCACTTTACTGCTCTGGGAAACAGTAGTTTATCCCAGAGAAGGTAGTTAAACCTTTGGGAAATCTGAAAGGCTTCCCTGTGTCACTGTACTGAAGGTGCTGTGTGACACAATGTAAAAGATGATGCCTATGGAGTTTGTCAGACTCCACAACCAAAATGAAACACAGTGTACAAAATCACATTAAAATACATGAGAGTGGGGAATAAGGATCTCACTCTCTCCAGGTTAAAAAAAATCAAGTCCTCAAAATCCAGCAAAGTTGCTGGGGGTCTCTAAGGTAGAGGGAATTAGCCCATTTCTGAGAATTCTCCCCAACACAGGCGGACTTGGGTGGTATTTCACTAGTCCAAAAGCTATAATATTTTGGCCGGCATGGTTAATGCACTTCCTATTTCCTGGTTCGATGTGGATGACACTTCACTATTACAGTGACTTCGCCAGAATGCAGTGACCGAAATAGTGTCGCTGGTGGATGGATGTGTTTCACTTGAAAATAACAACACGAAACTAAAGCTTGCCCAACTTTACTCTTAGTTTTTCATATTGACAACACCTATTTCCCATAATATGCATGTGTCTTTGTTTGTGGGAAATAAATGTACGTCACTGTTAATGCATTTTACATTTTAATTTGTGTTTTGATAGTATTAAGTTGGTTTACATTTCCCCCTTGGCTCTGGGGTATTTCCTCCTCCGTTTAAAACATCTGAGAAGTTTTTATCATCCTGAGAAGTTTTTATCATCACAGATCTTGGGAGCAGCATTAGATATTGCATTGACGTTATCAATGGTGCAATTGTGTTGTGGATTAACGGCTAGTTCATCGAGTCTAACACCATAATGACACAATTGCATTGATGCATGGGTCAGCGCAGTGGAAAAAGAAAATGAATTTAACATCGAGATGTTTATTTTCTGTGCAGTTTTGCTAAACAAAATTGTATGCAGAAAGGAGGTTATATTAATGGTTCCTATTTTGTGTGTCTTGTCTTCGTTTCTATCGCGTCAAGCAATATTGTTGTTCATTTGTCTTTTGTGTATGCAAGTAAGTGGGGAGTCCTTTGTCAGGTAGCATGGGGAAACCATGGGGGGTCATTCCGATTAGCACCATGGCTGCCTCCAAACCCGTGTCCGGGTTCTCTGAATGGGGACTTACCGGGTCATTCCAACCTTGGAGGACCCGGTAAGTCCCCATTCAGAAAACCATTCCCCATTCGAGCCCCCATAGGGCTCAATGGGAAGGGGGAAGGAGCAAATAACGGGTCCCGCTAAGAACGGCTGGTTATAATCCAGACATGGCCACATAGCTGCCTAAGGCAAGGTTATCAAACTGTAGCCATGGGGGCTCCCAAATACCATCTTGAAATGGGCACCCAATAGCCCTATCTCTTGGTTGGTGCTTAACACCGCTTCTACAGTTTGGAAATCTTTATTTTTATGTTATTGCTATACGTTTAAAAAAATAAAACTTCAACAATGCAATTCTATTTAATCAATTCAAATACAAAATTATATACAGTAAAACCAAAACACAAATTGCATATACATTTCACAGCAAAATCATCATCATACAATTCATTCCATCTGTAGAGATTTAGTAAAAATAGTAACTGCTAGTACCACTGAAGTAGTTCTAGCTGGCAAACAAAATTTCATAAAAGAATCACATTGTAGTGTAGATAAAATTGTTAAAAAGCGTCTAAAATGTGTCTCGCATTTACCCTTTAAGACAGAACAGACTTATCAAATTTTCTATTGTTTCTATTGTTTCTCCACAAAACCTACATTCCCACGATCAACCACTAGCATCTTATACGCATCAAGATTTCTTTTGTTTGAATTTGATTCATGTGAAATTTAACAAATAAAATCGCTTCACTGGCTGGTGTGATACACAGCTAAATAAGGGGCAATTATTCCAACACATTTAAAGTCTGATCTTAGGTAGTTGAGTGATTCATTAAAGTGTACAGAATCCATCGTATTTGCCCAGTCCCTCCTATATAGACGTTTTTTTCACTCTTCCTGGAATCTCCAGAGATCAGTTGCTGTAAGTCCCAAGTCTGTGAGTAGTGCATCACATGATTCTGAAAATCCTTGTATAAATGGTTCATTCCCATTTAACATTAACCCATTAAGTTCCTCATATAGGGATGGCGAGCAGGGGGGGACACCTACAGTGATAGATACCTCCAATGAGTCCGGTCTTTGAAGGAAATTAAACCTGAGTTCATATCAAATTGCAGCTATTGGATGGAGTCCACTCGGACAGTTAAAGTGTCCTCCTCCAAAACCGGCCTTCTATACCTGGAAGCAAGTCTAAAACCCAGAATGGAAGTATCGCAATTCCGTAAAAAATTTTGGCTACTATTTTCCTCTCATAAAACTTAAATGAGGGTAAAATGGAGTATCTCCCGTACTTGTGTCCACAAAAAGTAATTGATTGCTAAACGCCATGCCCATTGAAAAAAAATATTCCTTGACAAATTAAACATTTTCCTTCACCGCAATGGGGAATACCAAGTACACAAAACCCGTCACTTTTTCGAGGGTCTCATGTTCAACATTCCATGGAAATTATTAGGTCTACGTTTTAAGGCAAAATGCAGTATTTTAGATTTGCTAGATTTGATTTTCAGTTGCAAATTAACAGAAAATGGGCAACAATACATGCTGTAATGCAATCGAGGTTTGATCGAAGATCAAGAAGTTATCAGCATACACCAGCCAAAGCAACCTCAAAAGTTGTTGCCATGACAAGGGCAGCTGGAGTAAGATAATCGCCAATATCGGTAAGGTATGAATTAAATAAAATTGGCGCAAATACACAGCCCTGCAGAACCCCTCTAAAAGTTGGTATACATCTTGACAGGTTGCCCTCATGATCCAAGACAACCTGTATTTTGGTTTCAGAATACAAACCAATTATCAATTGCAGCAAACACTGGGCGTTTCCTCATTTCAATAACTTATTCCACAATAGACCGCTGTCCACTGCGTCAAACGCTGCCGACAAGTCGATAGTCGCTACATATAGAAAATCATTTACGAGAATCAACTTGTCTTGCAGCTAACTTCAATAAAAATCCATTACGTGAGGTTGCTTGATGCTTCCTGAACCCCGTCTGCCATAAAGGATTCGTATTGCATGATTTTTAACATGTTTCTAAATGGTCCAAGACTAAGGAAGCAAATAACTTGCTATGAGCACCAATTATTGCAATTGGCTGAGAATGTAGGGGATCAGCACGTGAGCCCTTTTTGAAACCTGGCAATATGTATGCACTCGACCAGGATTCAGGAAACATACCGGTAGAAACTATGTTATTAAATGAAACCAGTAGTATCGAGGCCCAGGTTTCAGGATCCCCCTTAAAAGAGATATTGGACACATTGTTGGGTCCATTGTCTCTCGAAGAGCTAATGCTATTGATAGCTACCAGAATGTGTTCCCTTCTTATGGTCATCAACCAAGAATTGTGGGTGGTGGCCAGGAGGGGGCGTTCTCCAGGTTCCTTATCAGAGTGACTGCCAAAAACTGTGGCAAAATGAGACCCACTGATGTTCCGCAACTTAAGAGATTCTATGTTTAGGCTGCGAGCATTGTGAGAAACCAGAAGGTGTCTCACCCACTAGTCCCCGGGGATCTGTCATACAGGTGACCAGGACACAGCCATTGCTTTTGGATCCAGTTCCTGGGGGTGGACCAGCGTGGTAGGATCACCTGGGTGAGGGGTCTTCAGGGAGTGAGAGTCCAGATGGCGAGACGTGGTATCCCCTTCCATGTAATACCTTTACCCCATCCTACCCAGTAGGATATTTAGGAACTTTAGCCCCACCCCCTTTTTACAACACAAACAATTTCTCACCGACAGCCCGCTCTAAGGAACAACAGACCAACACCCGAGCCTTGTACCTGACATGTCCCAAAAATAGGGTCAGGAAAGGTCAGGCAATTATCGACAATCACTCACACCTGACTTCCATTACACTTCCCCTCACGGATAAAAGGCGGAGCAAGAGAGCACACTCTGAGCGAGGCAAAGCACA
Organism: Ambystoma mexicanum; assembly: GCF_040938575.1. Lineage (NCBI taxonomy): Eukaryota > Metazoa > Chordata > Amphibia > Caudata > Ambystomatidae > Ambystoma > Ambystoma mexicanum. The sequence continues at coordinate 430,806,496 of NC_090928.1, forward strand.
CGAGGAAACAGCAGTTCCAAGATGGCAGTTTAACGAGAGGTGAAAGACGGCAAAACAGAAGGGGTTCACAAGGAGGGAACTTCCCTTGACCTTTTGACAAGGACCCGTTACTTCCACAAACCTTGAGAGAAAGCTTAAGACCAGGAAACCAGGGTGAAGAATCCTGCATTGTGTGTTTGAGGTACCCAGGGCACTCACGCATCAGTAACCAAGGCGGAAAGTAGCTCCAGCTGTCGTGGTACTGTCTTTTGCTCCAAGAACAAAGCAACGTCAGTGAAATCAACACAGCCGGTGAGTTGGAGAGACCGCTACAAGAACGGACTGTGTTGAAGCCAAGGTTGCAAGCAGCAACAGTGTATGGTGAGAGCTGGAATGGCATTTCCATTCCCTGATATTTCATAATGCCCTTGGTCGGACCACACATTCATTGAATTTGGAGTGAACATTATGACCATGTGTAAACAAACTATATCCAAACAAAATTGGATTATGAAGAGGGTGAATCAGGAATCTCTTAGGGAGTGGATACCATCCACTACCCAAGATGAAAAACTGTCATCTTTGAATGTGGAGGGATTGACTGACTCCCTTCTGGACACCCTATCCACAGCTATTGATGTAATAGCCTCGCTAATAAAACAGTAAGGTTACTAGTCATATTAAAAATAATTGGTTTTCAGAGGAACTTAAGACGCTCAGAGTAGAAAAAAGGAAAACATTAAAAAGGGGAGACATTCAAAGGATGAAGAGGATAGGAGAATTTATCTGGGAGTGGCCAACAGATTTAAATCGGCTGTTATAAAAGCAAAAAGAGAGTTGCATGAAGCTCATATTCAAAATGCACAACACGGCTCAAAAGAAATGTTTGCAATTCTGCGAGAACCTGAGAAGCCTTATGCTATATATCAATAACCCATTGATAAAGATCAGGAGTGGTGTACTCAAATCCAAGAAGCCATGATAGCCAAGACAAAAATAAAAAATGGTATCGAACAAACCCTAAATCTACGGATAATAGACCCTCTTATGGTTGCCCAAGAAAAAGCACCTTCTACATTGCAGTCTATTCCCAAGTTTAACTTTAGGAGCAACTCGGAAGAAGAACTTCGTATCATTTTAGGTAAACCTAAGCCTTCCAACTGTAAAGGGGACCAGTTTCCATCTATGGCTATTAAAGCCTGTTCTGAGCTTCTGATTAGCTCCATCACTAGGATTGTGAATGCCTTGTTCAAAGAAGGCAGCGTTCCCAACAGTTTGAAGGGTTCCTGGATCACCCCCTGCTAAAAAAGCACAACCTCGACACAAAAATTGCCACCAATTATCGGCCTATTTCCAACTCTCCCTTCATTTTGAAGATAACGGATAGAGTGGCATATGAAAAACTTCTCTGCCACAAAAAAATCATCCTATCCTGAATGAAGGACGGTCAGGCTTACGGCCAGGATTCAGCACCGAATCAGCGCTGCTGGAACTAAAGTCCAATATGATGACCAACATTAATAAGGGCTCAACAATGTTGTTATGTCCCTGGATCTATCGTCCGCTTTCAATTTAGTGGATCACCCTCTTCTCTTGAATAGACTGCAGGCAGAATGTAGCTAATTTTAGTGAGCAAGCAAGGGACTTGAATGCAGTATTTCCTTGGGATGAGGACCATGAGGGTCTGTAGCAAACAAGCGGAAGCGGACCCTGTTTCAGTTAATTATGGTGTCCCACAGGGGGCCTCGCTTTCCCCCAGTCCTAAACAACCTTTTCATAGCCCCTTACTTTCACAAGTAAGAAGGAAAAAAAGATCTGCTTTTCAAACTATGCAGACTATTCACAGTGCCCCATTTCCCTTACGGGTGATCATGAGAAGGATCCCATTGCAGTGTCAGAGGTATATAACCTTATACATGAGTGGATGGCCATGAGTGGGATGGCGTTGAATCATGGTAAGACCGAGCTTATGATCATTGGCTCCAGACTTGGTAAACTAGCTTCAAAGTATGAATTGATCCGCATTGGTGACCATGACATTCTGACGAAGGGAAAAATAAAAATGTTAAGAGTGACACTCTGTCAGACCTTGAGCATGTCCACCTATGTTAATAGCTTGGTAGCAGCAATAGCTTATTATATTAGACTTCTCTCGCACATCCACCCGTTCTTATCCCAAAAGGGCTGCGAAACGATAGCTCGAGCCATTATCGCCTCAAAAATCGATTATTGTGGTTCTCTTCTTATAGGAGTAGGAAAAACAGAACTTGCAAAACTCCAAGTGGTGCAGAATATCACCATTAGAGCGATCATGGGTTTACGAATGTTCGCTCATGTGTCGGAGGTGATGAGAAAGCTACATTGGCTACCCATTGCTGAGAGGATAGAGTTCAGGGTGCCCACCATCACCTATAAGTCTCGTAATGGATTTGTTCTTGATTACATCTCCAACAGACTGATAAATAAACCGGTGGTGCGTACCCTGCGTTGAAATGATGAAAGAAATATTCAAATTCCAAAAACTTCACTGGAAATGGTTAGAAGGGGTGCCTTTTGGGCTGCTGCCCCAGAACAATTGAATGTTCTGCCTTCAGATTTGTGAAATTGTCTGACTCTAGATGTCATTAAGAAAAAACTCAGAACTAATTTATTTAAATAAGGGTTTCTGCTTAGACTTCTGCTAACTTGATTGCCTGGCATTGACTGTCTTCGTTGCCTGAATGCCTCCTGGCCACTTTGGATGCGTCTAATAAATAAATTAATGTAATGTAATGAATGAGCATTGTACAAATGCGTGTGATGAGAGACGCAAATGAGGTTAAACTGCTGACGAGTGATTGAACTTTAAAGCAAGCTACAATACTTTTGACAGAGTGGTCTGGCAGCACGTGGGTACTCAATTGAAAGTCTCTATAAGATACTCAGCTGAGAAGTTCTACAAGTAGAGGGGTTTGGTTCCGAACCCGACAGAGGGAGATCAAACGAATAAACATGAATCAAAGTGATCATGCGACGGGTCAAGTCAAATCCTGCGCACAGTTGAAAGTCTTCGATTTCGATGAAATAGGGAACGTTTGGAAAAGTATATGAATTTGGTCCGAGCTTGACAGAGGAAGATCAATTGAAAGCGTTGTGTTAAAGTGGGTCGGAGCCCGGGAAGAGGGGTGCCCGGGGTGAATCAAAAAAATCACCCAATATTTATACATGAGAATCCTGAGGAGAAAGGAACGTTTGAATGTTTGTCTCATCAGGCCCTCAGAGCTAAGAGACTTTGAATGGCAAAGAGACTGACATAGAAGGCCCTGTAAAGTGAGATTTCATCTGCATCCTCGTGCTAGACAAGACAGACTGTGATAAGCTTGAGTGTGCCACCTTGTTACGTGCTGAAAAGATGGGAAAGGGAGGCCAACAGCTGGAATATCCCGACATATCATTTCTTGAACACTTACCTTTTGCATAACATTGTTTCCCACACTATTTGTATTTAGAAGTAAGGATTGGCAATAGGTTTAGCTTATTAGTATAGGCCCTTTTTTATTTTGACAAGACACCACTAGGACTGCGTTATTATTTGATGGTCATAGCTTGCTCCCATCTTTAGAGTTAGGATTAGATAGGTGTTTTTCAAACCAGATTGCAGTTCAATAAAAAACCCTTGAACTGGGATCACTTGTGTCTGTCTTACTGTTTGATACCATGCCTACATTACAGCATGCAAGGTAATTTATTAAGGGCCAAAAGGACTGAACGTCTTTATTTCTAAGGATCAAAAGCATTTTTTCTGCATCTCTCTGGTACCATAAATTGAGATTAATCTTAGTCCAATTCTTATATGCTTGCTTAGCCTTTTTTATCTGCTGTAATTTTAAGTTGCAGGAGACATATCAATCGTTACACGTCATATCAATCGTTATACTTTTAATCTTTCGGCAGAGCGCCTTCTTTTGACTAACCACTATGGGATCAAAAACATGGCAGTGCTTCTTATATGCGTCACAAGTCCAATCCTTTTTACCAAAATGGGCAGACAGTAGCTCTTCCAGGAATCTGTCATAATTTTCCACAATAATGGTCGAATATTGCCAGTCTAGTGAGGTAATTGATAAATAAGCCGAAGCAGTTCCATTGACCCTACCTATGGAGGTCTCATTCCAAGTGACTCGCGTTCCGGCAGGACTGACTCTTACATAAGGGTATTTGACGGGTGAGTTTATTTGAAAAATGGATCCATTTAGCATACCATAAACCAAGACCCTCAAACATCCTCATCCAAATTTAGACATGCCGTTTTTTCCCCAAACTCAAAATGGGAAGAGCATTTTCACATTGAGCCTGGAAGCGAGCACTATTAAGGTCTGTTCCTACGATTATGTACATCTGTCCTGCTGGAATGTGCTGGTACTTGAGCAGCATTCCTTAAAAAGCATTGGCAATGCCAATCCTTTTGGCGTTCTTATGTTCTTTGCATGTTGCATTTATAGGCACTTGGGTGCAAGGAGGATAGCGCAAAGTTTGAAGGGAGGATGCGATAAGGGGTGCTGGATGAGAAGGGGAATAGAGCAAGGGAGGATGCCATTGATAGACAGTGCCACTGATGATGAGCAAGAGGAAATATGAGCAAGAAACGGTGCAAGGGAGAGGGTAAGAAATAAGGTGAGAGTGAGAGGGGGATGAGAGAGAGGAGGTAAGGTACGTGGGTGGGGGAATAGAGGGAATAGGTTGGGAAGAGAAGTGGTAACATTTTACGTGAACTGAGCCTTCTGAAGTGAGACGCCTAATTGAAGGATTTCGTACTCTGAACTGCTTTTCTTTTTCTTAATTTTCTTCCATTTTCTTTTCTTCTTTCTCTTGTTTTATACAGCGATGATATAAGTGATTTAATATGTACTGCTATTTTAATTTTGTGAAAAGTCGAGTTCTTTGACTAAAACACAATAAATACATTTTAAAAAGCACAAGGTCCCAAGGTGTCCCCTGCCCCCCCAGATTTTATGGGTCTCCTACACCCATGGCCAGACCGCCCCCTTCTGTAAAACTGCAGGGAGAGATTGCAGAAGTTGTGCTGTAATTCCTGATAAATACTCAGAACCTGGAAGCAGCTGGCTCGACCGCTGCAGCTGAACCTGAAGAGGAAGATGAAGGATGTCTGTAGAGATTTCCAATGACCGGACAGCCGGCTGTGTAAACAGAGCCTGATGTAACCCTTCCTTCCAATCGACCTTGGGGTCCAGAATGGGACGACTACTAACCAGGGGCTGGAAGAGATCCACTAGTCTCAAGACGAAATGCAATTTGAGCCACCCCACAACTTGATGCGACCTTGCTGGGCTGTAAACCGCCAATACCCTAGGACCAAGAGCCGGAGTGCGGTGCATGGTCTTCCAAAGTCCGAATCGTTCGAAAATTTGGTAGACTCCTGCTGGATCTCCAGAGACACGATTTTAATCCTTGAATTCCCTTCACCAGAGTGCAGATCCAGATTAGTGAAGAGCATCCTTCCAGCGATATTCGTTCTTCATTTGTCTGCTGTAAAAAAGCACCAATCCACAGAGCCGCGAGAATCCATGCTGAAACCACCTTGCTGGAAGCCTCCTCTGATGACTGCTGTTGAAAGTTCCCATCCAGTGTCCAGTTCTTTTGTCTCCAGACCAAGAATCCGGGGACCCGGTCCTGTGAGTCTGCATCCTGAAGGCATCCGCTCTGAAGCTTTTTATTTCTCCCAAGCTACTGTGTGGGCTTGGGTAATACTTACCTTAAGTCTGGTGTGCATCCTGTGACGCTGGGTGGGTGATTCGAGTGGTTGGGGGTTTGCCCATACCTAATGCTAGAACACATATAGGGAACCTTGTGTGATGTCCCTGAACACTTTAACTCTGAAAGTTAATACTTAGTTGTTTAAGAAGATCTCCTATGGAACTCTGACTTTCCTGCAACTGAACCCTATCTCAACCTGGCTACAGCTGGCACCTAGACCACTAGGGTCCCTCTTCTGCCTCTGAGAGAACTCATGCAATAGTCTAGGGGAGGACTGGATAAGAAAAGGATTCTGCCTTGAAAGTATAACAAGTGTAAAGTATTTACTTGCTAAAGAAGTTAGCATGGTAACTGTACCTCTTCGAACAGTGTCATTAAGTTCATGCTGACATTCGAGTTGCATTATGCCCCTCAAAAAAGTGTATAAGTTGCTTTACAAGTTGCTTTACTAACTTTAAATGGTGTTTCCCCCTTCTAAAAAGTAATAAGTGTTGGTACTGTTTTATCTGACTGAATGAGTGTAAAAGCTTGCCAATGGGGTTTACCTGCCTCGGTGAACATTATGTCATTCTTAAAGTGTAGCATTGGATGTTGCTTTCCCTGGTCTGCTTTACACAGATCTAAAACAGTCTTAGGGTGTGTGCCTACCTTTAAGTAGTAGGGGGCTCCTTTGAAAGGTATATAGGTCTTACCTTGATAAGCTGCTGCTCATCTAAAATTGTAACCTTGGGTGTGCTTCCCTGAAGTGCTTTGGTGCTATTCTAAAATACTTTCATAAAGTTCTTACTTACCTTAGAAACTGTATTATACAATTCTTAAAGGTATACTGGGTATAACTAGCTATTAGATAAAAGTTAGTTGTGTGACAATAGGTCAATTACTTACCTTGAACTACATTGGCCCTCATTACAAGTTCGACGGTCCGGAATCCGGTTTTACAGTGAAGGCGGTGACACCGTTTCCACGACTGCAAGCATGCAGTAGTAAGGTGTGATTACGGTTTGCAGGTCGCGCGCACCAGACCATTGCAGAAACTGTGTCACCGCCGTAACGCAAACACCCACAGAGACGGATTCACTGGGTACAATGGTAGCGGTACATCTGTTTCTGCCATGTCTGTATCGGATACGGAAATACTGGTGCCGGAAACACTGATTGCGAAAACCAGAAAGAGAGCGGCAGCCATTACTCAAACCACAATCCACTGCAATCCTACCACAAGGCCTACAGCTCCTGTGACTGCTGACAAACAACTACTGAGATGGCATCAAGGATTCCAGCCACCCGCAAGCGCAAACCCCGCTTCAGCGAGGCAGAACTGACGGTGCTTGTGGCGCACATTGTGGACAATGCAGCACTGCTGTTCAGTGCAAATCAAAGGTGCAGCACACAGCAGATGCGTAAGGAGATCTGGTCAGCTGCTGCACAGAAGTGCACAGCAGTTGGTGTCACAGAGCGCATGGTGAAGGACTGCCACAAGCGGTGGGACGATCTGCAGCTGCGTGTCCGTAACCTGATGGCAGCACACAGGAAGCTCCAGACCTGGGAGGAGAGGTGCAGCAGCATCATGCACCTAGAGGGGATTGAGGGAGTTGATCAATCAGAGGTCGGAGTTGGCACACCTGGCGAGGCCGGTAAGTACACAGAGTGCAAAGCCATGAGTGTGAATGATGGAAGACCACCGCCACCCCCCAGCCAGGGCCTAGAGGCACACAACACATCCACCATTGACCCCCCCAACCAGGGCCTAGAGGCACACAACACATCCACCATTGAACCCCCCCCCCACCCAGCCAGGGCCTAGAGGCACACAACACATCCACCATTGACCCCCCCCCCACCCCAGCCAGGGCCTAGAGGCACACAACACATCCACCATTGACCCCCCCCCCCACCCCAGCCAGGGCCTAGAGGCACACAACACATCACCATTGACCCCACCACACACAACACACCCATGTGACAACACCAACAGGACAGGCAGACGCGTGCAACTGTGTGCAAGTCGTGATCTACACACCTGAGTGCTTCTCCCATCAATATGTGTACATGCAAGTGGACCAAGTATGAGGAATGTGTTGCATGTCAACTCCTTTGAAAGCAAATAGGACATTATTGTCCTCTTGATGTCGTTTTTATGTCCCCTGCCTTTTATAGTGAATCAGCCAGTGCAGTGGAATCAATAATAAGTTTGAGACATGTGCTCTCAGATTCAGAGGAGAAGCTGTAGTCCACAGCCCAGCTGGAGGCAGGGAATAACACCCTGTCTGGGAACTAAAAGACGATAAAGCTAAAAACTGTGATGAAAATTAGAAAATGCAACAGCAGCGCCTACATGTCATCTGTAGTGAATAGGATGTGTTTTTGATCCCCCTAACTTCTAGTTTTTTGTGTTCACTAGTACTGCTGCTGATCAGCCAAAGCAGTTGAGTCAGTTACAACATAGAGACTTGTGCCCTCAAACCTAGAGGAAGAATTACAGTTCATAGCCCTGCAAAGCGAAGGGGACAACACCCAGTCTTGATACAGTCCAAAGACGGTAAGGGTTGATTGGCCTTAAGGTGTCCGCCTTCAAGTAGAAGTTAATTAGATGGACATTAAAAATTAAGGCCTCGGCTGAATATATAGAAATGCAACTATGCTAAGAATCTGAGCCCAAATATTTTGGTATTTGTCCTCTGTAGCCCCTAGAAGATTGGGAAAGGTGTAATAACTGGAAGAAGAGGAGAGCTCCTGAGAATTAATAATTTGAGAAAGTAGTAAAGCTGCAACCACGCAACTGAAATTTGGACATCTGGGTAAGAAGACTTTTTTTTGTTTTGGGTAATGAGGAAGATGATTCTCCTAGATAATAGATCCACTTCAACCTAGGACTTTAGGACATCATTGAGGCATAATGGGATCTTGCTAAGTTGAGTGCTGGTGTGTCAATATAGGGTGTCTAATGCATAATAACTAGTAGGTGATCTGATAAGAGGGAACTGAACAGCGATAAAAGAGAAAGAAATATTAATGAGACTGAATCATGTGAAGCATGTTACTTGCACCAAGAGTAGGAACGTCATTGATAGATGTATAGGAGGTGTTTGCAAGTTAATTATTCCCTCCAGCTGTGAAGTTACACAGTGAGTTGTATGTAATAAAATATACAACGTGGATGTATCGAACAATAAAAGTCGATTGTCCTTGACTTGTTTCCCACAGATATCCATTCGGTGTCTTAGCTTGAATATGGGAACAAAAGAAGGGACTAGGTGCGGATGCCTCGATGGTTCCAAGAAGACAACAGACTATTGTATATCACAAATGAATGTGGTTTCTACCCCTGATGAATTTCCGATAAACAATTATTAACAGTCAAAGGAAAGAAACATGTTGGGATTATGGTTGAATGCAGTGTGAATGATTGGAATGAGTCGAGTGAGCACTGAAGTTTTAAGTGGTATGGACTAAGGTGGGCCGTCTTATTTAGAGGGGGTTCTAAACTATGATCCATGTTGTGAATTTATTTAACAAGAGAATTAAAACATTGATGAATTAAGACACCACAAAAAATGTGATGATACAGTGCCTAAATGCGGAAATAATAATGTGTTTTTAGATTTTTGTATACACACTCTGAGATAACATAGGAGTGTATACACTGTTTTATGATTCTATGTTTTAGAGTGAAACAAATAAAAAGATATTTCTGATACATAAAAAATAGTATGTGATTATTTAATGTATAATATACACATACAAGTCAATAGACGCGAATGGTTCAGGGGAAACAAGTGACCCTGTGAATGTAATGTATTGTACCAAAGTGTAGAGGGCTGTTCACACGTGGTCTAGAGAAATATTTCCTCTAGCCTTTTGGATGTTGTAAGGGTTGCATGTGACTGCCCCATTCACATCATGTCACACAACTAACAGCATGCCCTACATTCCCCCACAGGCACATCATCCACAGTGACTCAGTGTTAGGGAGAATTCTCTGTTTAGGCTGAATTTCCTAACCTAGTGAGTCCCCCAGCAGCTTTGCTGGATTTCTGGAGTTTGTTTTTTTCATCCTGCCAAGAGTGAGACTCTTTTCCTCCCACTCTTGGACATGAATGTGGTTGATTTCTTTGAATGTCAATGTGTTCCAAGGGCTATGGGGTCTTTTACTCCATAGGGCCTCATGTGTTTTGCTATGTGTGTTACACCGCACCCTCTGTGCCGTAACACTGGGGTGTCCTAGGGGATCCCCACCATAGACTCCATGCCCTGGGACTGACTACTGTCTCCCAGGGCATGTAAAGTCACCATTGGCTTTACTAGACCTAAATTTACTAACAGAATTAGTACAAACCATCCTATTGTGGACGTACTGGTAGGGGTAATTCGATTACCCCTGGGTCTGTTGTTCGAGGGGGCACTGTCCCGTCCCCCTCGTCGAGTTTTGGCTGGTGGCAGTGGATACTACTTTTTATATTCAACCGCGAATATATTCCTATGGGATTCTTCCCATTGTTGGAGGCTAATACTTTTTCGCATTAGTCTCTAACATACCGCCGGTTTATTTGTCTTAAATAAATCCACCGGTTGGTATTTTCTGCCAGAACTCGGTTTTTAAAATGGCTTATGTGTTCGCCTCTGTAACTCCGAACCAAAGGTGGAGCCCTTTGTTCCACTTTTGTCGGGCTTCTGCACAGAAGCCCTCCAGAGTGGTGCCATTCTGTCTGGGTACCACAGGGGGGTCTGGGAGGGGGTTTAGGCACCCTGGACTGAGTTGCCTTGACAACTCAGGTCGCACTCTTGTGTGATTGGCCAGAGTGGTGAGCCGCCCCGCTCACCACTTAGCATGTTTCATTGACAGCTAGGCTGAATGAATGGGGGTTTTCTGCATAAAAGCTGGGCTTTTGGGACTGGAACTTCAGATGTCACCACAGGACCTAAGAATCCGACGAGGGTAAAGCTGAGCCAACCTGCAACGACGACACCTCCGGTGGAGCCCTGCTGAACCGACTCACCACTTCCCAACGACAGAGGAGATCTCCCTGCTGGAGAGTCTTCTTCCCCTGACTGGTGGGAACAACCAGTCCCTTGCTTTTTCTTCGCTTCCAGGACGTCTAGTGGTCAAATTGCCCGTGCTGAGCACCCCGGCAACTGGACAGCCACTGACCACTGTACCGCGACCAAAAGGTGGTGCCTTGTGACGGAGCACTCCGCGGCTGGTCTCTTCCCTGGTGGTGCAACGATCTTCAACTTTTCCTCGACGACGAGATCCTCTCATCTTCTGGCAAAGCCCCGACTTGCATCCACCACCAGGAACAACTGCCCCCGCCGGAGCTGTCTCTTCACTTGTAAGGTACTGTGTCCGCCTGGCTTCCCTTGAAACGGTTAGCGTGAGGTGTCTTAAGTCCTTACCTTTCCATTGGGTCACCTCCAGAACTTCTTAAACGTTTGTTCTAAACTGGTCCAACCTTTCTGTGACATTTTGCTACAAAGACTTGAAGTGGATTTCCACTGTGATACTTTTGGGACCTACAGCCTTGCCTCTCTCCGAGTGGGCCTGGCCTCTGAACTTTGCGATTTACAGTCGACCCTGCCTTGCTTTCCTTGCATTTGTTTCGTAAAGGTGTTGGTACTGAGTTGGTTTCATACCCTGCCTTTTTTCTCTCCCTTTCTAACGAATACTAGAGTGCCATCTAGGTTAAAGCATTCACCTCTGTCTGCAAATAAGTGGTGCCGTTGAACCTAGACTTGTCGAAATATTGTTATGGGATTGATATATACTTATAGTAACTCTGATTGAAGTTGTTTGCCATATTAGTGCCAGTGTGTTTTCCATAGATGTGTTTTTAAATAAATTATATCTTTACACCCAAGCTCTGATCAGTGTCTGCTTGTTCTACTGTGTAAATTGCCCTATCCTGTATACTCCAAATACGGCCTAACTCGTCTTGAGAGAAGTCTGACTGCTCAGCCACAGCTACCAGGTAAATCTGGGTGGTGCAGACTGCTACCTGCTACCAATTGGGTTTACTGCTAATTCCTGTAGACTTTAACTTTTTGCAGTGGTCCCAGAGGGAACTGCACAGGTTTCTGCCTAACACTCAGCACAACAGCCAACGGCAAGGGGGACTGCACAAGGCCATCGGACAAGGCAATCCCAGGACGCCACTGCAGCACAAGCATCCGCCACGGTGATGGTGCCCGACGACACGGACACCACCATCCCTGCTGTGCCTGCTGCAGTCCAGCATGTGGCAATGCCAAATACACCTGCGGCCCCTTCCATTGCACCCATAACTGCCTGTGGGCAAGACTGCGACAATGACACAGCCAGCATTGAAAGTGCAGCTGGAGAAAAGGGCGCTGACGCACCCGAAAATGCGAATGACGGGGGCAATACCACACCAGAACAGGTGGCCATATTCAGCCCCATGGGACTACACAGTCCATTGTGCCCCCCCACACCTTTCATCCAGGAACTCTTGCGCCCGCCTACAGCGCATCGAGGAGCACCAGGCAAGTCTGACGCAGCTTGTCGAGCAGCAGCTCCAGGAGTCAAGGCTGCAACGGGAGGAGGCCCGTATACAACCAGAGAGCACTGACACCTCTGTGCGCTGCCTCTCGCATGCGATCGGGCGGTTTGCCACGACAAACATGGTGATATCACGGCGGGTCAGGGATGGCAACAACCTTATGTCCAACATTGCGGAAACAATGCTGGGTGCCCAGCAGGCTTTCCTGGGCTGTGTGCCACCAACAAACCCTGCTTTGCCATCCGCCAGCAGCACACTCTCGAGTTCAGTGACCAGCAGCCCTCCTAGGAGGTCATCACGGCTGGCAGGAGCCTCTGGAAAGGACAACCAAGCGCGGCCAAAAATAGGCTGTGCATTCCAGAACTGTTGTCCCACTATTTGTGATGGGGTCCGGGTTGGTGGGTGGGTACGTTGGGGTCGGTAGGGGTGAACCTTAGTGGGGTTAGGCAGTTTGGGCCTGGTTGGTGAGTACATTGGGGAGGTGGGGGGGGCACGTGTGTACTTCATTGCAATCCAATACCTGTTTCCCCTGTCAATTCTAAAATACAATGGTGTGAGAATGCAAATGACGAGTGGACAATCTCATTTCGTGTGTATACAAACCATTTACTGTAGTGCTACCACATGAAGTGTTGAATGTGCATAGGAAGTGTATCAGAAGAAATGGAGTATGAGTGCTGCACGTGCATGTTGTCCATCAATGGCACCCCGGCCTCGTAGTACACCCATCCCATCATCATCATCATCATCATCGGCTGCCTCGATGTCCGGGGGCAGTGGAATGTTCCTGCGTATGCACAGATTGTGTGGCATGGCTCATGCAAGTACTATTTTCTCTGTCTTCACCGGACTGTACTTCAATGTGCCACATGATCTGCTCAGGCAGCGGAACCTGGCCTTCAGCAGTCCAAAGGTCCGCTTTATCACGCCACGTGTGCCCGGTTGTAGGTCTCCTCATGCCAGTTCCGTGGCTCTGCCTTGCGTGAGTGCATATCCAGCATCACCTGCAGGGGAGTTGTGTGGGAGCGAGGGGCCAATGGGCCTCTCGCTACCATCACTTCTCAGTACAAAACTCGGACCAAGTGCCTCTAGTGGTGGGTACGCCCCTAGCCCTTATGCAATACTAACTTTTGGTTATATTCGTGTAGATGGACCATCGAGCAGGACACAGGGCATCCATTTTCTGTACCCCCTTTCGACTCCATCTTGGTAACTAGGCCTCACTGCGATAGTACAAAATGCATCTCTCCCTTTCTGCCTGCCACTGTAGCTCGGAGCACATGGCCCCCACCCTCGTCCTCACTCCAACTGGAAAACTCTGCGGCTCCATTCTCACGCTGAGGCCGGAGCTGCTTGCAACAAATAATAAATGTAACACATCCCTTTTCCTCTGAGATCACTGTCCTGCATGTGAACCAACATGAGCTAAGCACATAGCTCGTCCATCTCCACAAAAGTGTCCTTGCCCTCTTACCCTCGCCAGTAGAAACTTATTGCCGTCCTAACCCTGTGTCCTTGCAAGGCATCCCTTTCATGTGCCAGACTGCCAACCTCGCTATAAGCCCACCCAACAGACCCTTGTGCAGTATATCGTGCCCAATACTAACAAGTGCCACATACCTGAGATTCTTGTGAGACTAACCCTATAGTTTAATGACAGTATTATAGTGGTCAAGGCCTTTAAACCTGTGACCTGTGTAACCCACATGTATAGATGGTGTAACTCCCTCCCTCCCCCTAAGTGATTTGTATAACGACATGAGATACTACTAAAAGTCTTTTTGATCAACTGTTATTTAGTGCATGCATTATTCAGAATGTATTTTCTTAGCTTAGATAGTGACCACCGTGTTTCACAAGCGACCTGACCTTCACCCATCCGGAGCACAATGTCTGACGTCAATCCTCCCACCAACCCAGCACCCAACCCGGAGGAAGAGATGATGCCCACACCTAAGCCACCATCACGGCTGACCAATCCTGGTCCAACGTAGCATCATATGTCAACTTGTAGAAACATTATATAAATGTGTTATAACTTGTATGTGGTCAGAGCGCTCTCAGAGATTTACATAAACCTTGCTTGGAACTCCCGCAGCCTACGCTTTTGTGCCTTATTCCCTGTCCAGGGAGTGTCTGTTTTATTTATTTTAAACGTGTTAGACAGGGAGGGCACTAACAGAGTGAAGGCAAGGGCACATGTTACTGTTCGTGGTATTACTGTCTGAATCAGATGCAGTCCACTGATGACCCGTCTGGTAATCCGATGTATGAATCGTCTATTGAGCACACTTGGATCACATTTCCATTCTGGGGTCTGTGATGCTTAAATTCGTGGAGTGATGTTAGGCAAGAACATGTTCCAATCATTGTAATGTTTATGTGTTCAGATGTGCTGGGTGACTCCGGCATTGTGATGTGATGGGCAGATCTGCATCAGGCAGACACAGATCACTGCAAAGATGTGACCACTGCACACAGCACGAGATGCGCCCATCGTGTGCATGGGAGTAGCAAATGTACATTGGGCGGGGGAGGGACTCACATCCTCAGGTTGATATTGTATGTATTGCCACCCCATGGCTAGGGTGCACATGGAGATAGGCAGGGCATGTTTTTGCGTGACATGGCATGAGGCAATTTTCAAGTTGCTGCGGTGAGATGTGTGGATTCTGGTGCTGGTCTATTTCCCCCCCACCCACAAAATACACAGGGGTCATGCATTGGCAGTTGTGCTCGCCCAACTGCCTGGGACATCGTGGGCCTCGACTATTCCCCCCCTCCCACCCCTAATACACAGGGGTCATTGCATTGGCAGTTGTACTCACCCAACAGCCATGTGCTTTGTCCCGCAAAACGTTCCTTGTAGCGTGGCAATGTTGAATTCTGCAAGACCATCGAGTTGTGTGTGGAGCCCGGGAAACGTGCACAGCAATATGTGATCACTTGTTGGGCATCGCAGACCATCTGGACGTTCAGTGAGTGGAATTGCTTACGATTGCGGTACACCGCCTCAATTGCATGTCTGACAGGCAACTCCACGTGCATGCAATCTAATGCAATTAGGCATGGCCGCAATGGCATGGAAGGCCACTTTGGTGGCAATGAATGGGGTGCGGGGTAAGGAAATGTACTCTGATGCATGGCGCAGCAGCGCATCCAGTACCTGGACCAGTATCCTGGGAAAACAGGGTTGTGACCGCCCGTGCAGCTCCCCAAAAGTGGGCTGATAGGCTCCGGTGGCGAGGAAATGCAGTACGGAGACTACCTTCAGTGGGGGGTGGGGGGGTTGTAGTCTGGATGCCGATGCGGCTGCTGATGTCCTCTTCAATGAGGGTGACGATAGATATGATTGAGGTCCTGTCAAGCTGGTATAATGTGTGGATTTGACATAGGGTCAGGTTCCAAGGTGAGGCCCTGATGCAGGGTATTGCTGGCTGCCTGCGGGGTAGAACCTGCTGCACATTGATGTTTTGGATGGCCACCGGGTTCCTGATTTGCTTCCTGTGCCTACGCCTCCTCCTCTGCCTCAATCTGCACTGCTGCTTGCAGGTTTCCCTATCCCAAATGCTGCTAGGGTGGCTGACAGCATGGTTGTGTTGGAAGGTGGCTTTGGTGTGGGCGTGGCCCTTTTGTAGGCTCCCAGTGGCCGATGATGTGCAGCTGGCCTTATTGTGCACACCTGCGGCCTGTTTCAGCTCACCTGCCACTGTGCAACGCCATGTTCGCGGTGCTGGCGGTACGCATGATCATGGAGGTGTTTCTGTGTCCGTGCTACTCGTAATGTGCCCGGTGTTGCGCATTGACAGTGATTGGGGGTGCGCCAGCGAGTCGTCCCACTCTTTACGTCCACACCGCGGGGGTCGCTTTGCAGTGATGGTGTTTCCGGCATCGCTGGTCAGAATGAGATGGTCCGGTAAACTGTGCCGGTACGGGTTTACCGGCACTGTGAAATCCAGAACGGCTAACTTGTAATGAGGGCCAGTGTGTCTTTCTTAAAGTGTAATGGGGTTTTGTTTTCCTGCTTTGCTTAGTGCATTCTAAAATAAATGGAGTGTTCATACTTATCATTGATTAGCTTGAGACCCCTCCAGAAAGTATACAAGTTGTTTTCCTAGCTCTGAACCGAGTTCTAAAAAGTAATGTTGCAAAGTGTATACTTGTAGGAGGGTTGGTTTATTACAGGATTTCATAACTGAGTGTCATGCATGACTGACCGGGTCAACTACCCTTGAAATACTGATTGTATTCTAAAAGTATATCTATCCTGGTCTTATTCCACAAGAATCATATTACTATCCTGAATGTATAACCTTAGGTTTGACTTAACTTGACTTGCCTCTTGCTCCTCTAAATAATGTTATACATTGGTTTGCATACCATAGGTATTGAATTGGTTTTTATGATTGTATTTATATGATGTTATAGTACTTACTTACCCAATAGGTATTTTGGTCTACATTTATTTAAATAAACCCTTTATTTTTACAATGCATAGTGTTTCATTGTTTGTTTGGACCATATGTCCATATGTATGCTACAATTTCTCTGTACTGAGCTACAGCCCTCTCTCCCTCCTATGATAAGCCTGGCTACCTCCATCCCTAGGTTGTACAGCCTTATACTAAGACAGTGGCGTATGTACTGCCTCAGATATGGTTTTTCTGAAGTCTGTTAGGGCTTTAGAAAAATTGTCCTAACAACAATATTAAAATGTGTCACCCATTCAAAAATATGCAATACAACTGAAGTGAATCCTTACATAACCTTACAAAATCTGCAGCATTTTCCAAAATATAATCACCCTCAAGGTGTGTTTTACAATTTACCTTCTTTCCAGTAATACTTTTGTCATCAGTGGAAGAAATCTTTCAAAGCGGATAAATCCAGTAGGTTCTTCTTCTTCAACCTGCCAAGACAATTTAGGAAAATTATAAATAAAAATAATAGTACATGCAACATCATGAACTTTACACACTTTGTATATGGAGTCTTGTTAATCAGGGGTGTTACATTGACATCAGTAGAAACTGCCACACAGCAAACTAAATTAACCTGTACAGATTGCCCATAACGCATATGGTTTTATCCCTTTCCAATTTTGAGCCAAATACGGGAAAATGTCTGTTTGTGTTCACATAGTCTTCCTTCAATATAACTGAATAATGCCTGCTCCGTGCTTGTGCAAATTTGGTTTGAGGATGCCTCTGAGTAAGCACAAAGAGAAGAGAAAACATGAAGCATGCGATCCCCTGCATCCCCACAACAGCCCCGACCCCCTCACAACTACTGAGGTAGAACCAAAACTTGCTGTTATATCCTTGGCTTTCATTTTAGGCAGTTTGGTCAGAATCAAGGTTTTGACCAGAGGTCCCAGCTGTCAAATCTAAACCAATCCCAATACAATGCCAAATTAGGTATAGGTGCGTAGAATAAAGGTTTATTCTGAGAACCCAATAAGGTCTTTATGGCGTTTTTTTAGCAGATGGATATGCATGCCGGGCCACAAGATGGGCACACAAAGAAAAGTTAAATTTGAAGTTGATATGGATCACAGTTCACTGGAGAGGAAGCACATGAACATCATGTCTCATTACGTCTAATAATCTCAACAGGGTGGCTAGGTGAATGCCTCACTGATGTGCATCAGACTGCAAGAGCCTCAGATTGAATGAGCAGCCTTCCCTAGTCATATTGTGTGCATGAAGGCTTGTCGGAGATGGTTTTAAGCAGGATTGATTTCAAATTGGCATCGGCAGAAGCCTTCAATGAAGAACAATAAAAACATGTTGTTTTAAGTGATTTCTTTAAATTGGAGCAGGCGCTGAATGGGATTGAAGGCAGCACAAAGTCTTCAAGCTGTCTCAGCTACTATTACGGTGTCTATTGTCAAAGCTGCCAAATGCAAGGGTCTTGTATATAACTTGTCCTACCCCTAAAGTGGCCTCTGCCACTACCAAGCTCCTCTTGGGTTCTCGACAGAACCTAGTCGAATCAACATGTCTTGTCAGTGCTCTACTGCTGGTCTCCCTAAAGACATCTCATGGTTAAGGTGGGAACTTCGTCTTTCATTGCTGATAATGGCAGGCGTGGCACCACAGCCAACAAGCAATGCTTTTGAGGGCTTTCCTAGAGTTAACCAGCAGTGGGTCACTGGCACGGCCAAACCATCTCACTAGCCCTGCTTTTATATAAAGAGCAGGCAACTTGGAAAAGCTATTTCAGTTAGCAAATTGACAAATACAAGTTAGGTTGCCCACAGATTGGAATTATAAAAACAAACCCCTGAACCTAAATGGTAGGATGCCAAGTCCCTAAAGTGACCAATACAAAGATTGCTGAAATGGAGTGAACTGGGTCGTCCAGCCCTTTAAGATGAGTAGCAATACCCTGGAGATGGATGGTGAAGCAGATTGTATTCATACATCAATAATCAAAACGGCTCAGGTAGTTTGGCAAAAGGGGAGTCGGTTTTATTAACAAGTATATAAAACTGGGAGTACAACGAACATCAGCATTCGTTCGATCCTCTTACTCAACTCATTTTAGTAGAAACTGAGGTTATATTGCATATATTCGTCATCAGTGGCATATTGACTTGCGTCACTACCTATGTGGCAAACTACAAAACCTATTGGAGGGAGTGACTGGCTCCAAGTGAATATCTAGTATAAGTTCCATATCAGTATAGAACCGTGAAGAAGAGTGATAGGGTACTTAACATCAGGTTGGGCAACGTATCCCTCCCACAAAGTTGCCACTATGTGCTAAACGGGAACTCATATCGTGCCTCCTTTCTAGTTATATTGGCCTAAGCCTAGTCGCTCTGCAAAGAAAACCGCGTTGCAAAGCTACGATTTTAGATTCGACTTTGCAGACATTTTAGAATTGTCTGCCATTTTGATTTCTGTTCGTATGTGATTCTCTGTTCTAAAATGGTGGACTGTGTTTCTAACTTGCAACCGAGCCTTCCCGACCTTTGAGCCTTTGTTAATGGTTAGACTGTCCAAGGGCCGACTGTTTAGGCTAGGTAATGAGACCTTGCCCCAAGCATGACTTGTCCCTGGAATGTCTGCACTAATAAGCCTCATCCACGAATACACAGAGGACAATGTTATGTAAATGTCGAGCATGGACACTGGCAGAACTACATTGTGAAGGGATATGTACTAAGGCTCACTGCTAAATCCACGAATACACTTCGCCATTGTAACTTGTTGGAAACACAAACCTAGGTAATCCATGTGCATATTATTGTATGAGCTATATGTGAACTCGGCACAAACTCTAGACCGCAGATTATTAACCTGCAGAGGTGCTGGACAATATTGTAGGAAATGTATAAAAATGTAAATGTTTAGATGTCCAGCAATCTCCTTCCTCACTCTGACGGGCTGGTACTCATTGCGGGGTGTCGAGAGCCAGACAGCTATCTGTATCAGATCTGTGTTTCTTTGTAACTGCGCAGTAATAAATATCTGTGAATCTTTATAGCCTGTTTCTCCTTTTGTGGTACTCAGCCTCGATATCTCCTTGCTTTTACATATGAACATCACTAAATACACGTAGTTCCATTGGCTACACAAAATATAGGACCCTAGATTACACGGTCCTCTACAATTGGTTGGCTTCTAACTCCCGTCAGTACTTTTCCACCTACGTCTAGCAGCATGCAGACTGAATGTCCAGGTGCTGGTAGGTTCGTTATAACACTAGTTTACCACCAATTAATATCTCAATTGATTATCACCTAAATGGTCCAGTGTCAATTAGTGCTTTGAAGTTTGGCCTTGAGTTTGTACTGTGCTCTGAGAATTTTTAAGGAGTGAAGGCACAGCCTGCCCTCGTGAGTAGGTGTGACCACCTCGATCGTCCAATTTCTTCCCTCCACGTGACTGGACACCATAAAATCGAGCCTCTGTGTATTTAATATTAGTTTGTAATAGTCCTATAGTCCTCTGATGCCTTTTGTTTTGTCAAGCCTTCTGAACGGGAGCCTCTTGTTCCTTCAAATAATTTGTATCCAATGTAAGCCAATTCCTGTTTGGCTTCTTGGCTCATCCAACTCCTTCTGCTGGGATTCATTTGTTATTATAATTGCTTTTAATTGCGACACACTGAAGTGAGGCCTTCTCGTTCATGTTCAGCACTGCTTTATAATGCATAGTGGAAACATCCATCTTTTATTTGGCCATATGCATCTGTATATATTGGCGCTTGCCGCGATTTATTTACTATAAAGCTTGAAGCTAGCTTTCAAGATTACTTTGCTGCTTGCGTTTCTGTGGCATCTGTACACGTATAAACTATCTTAATGTCTTCATCTGTGTCTGTGGCGTAGGTTTATTCACCTTGATCCCAAGATGTCACTAATCCTTGGTACTTACTTGATGCCTTATAGAATATTTACATTCTCTGGTCTCTGTATCTCTTCTATGTGCGTCATCTCTTTCTGTGTGAGGTCACCATTCATCCTTGCCTTTGATCTGCTCTGCCTCTTCAGGAATCTCACTCAAATGGCCATCTTATTGTCTTGCATTCAGGTACGGTTTTCGCAATGGGTGCCTTGCCCCCCATATTCTCTTAGGTACTGGTACTCTTATGGGTACTGCACAGAGTCCACACTCTGCTCTTTGCTGGTTCAACTGTTCCGCATACGTCACAAACTTTGGTTCCCACTCTATAGTTAATAAGGGTGGGGCAGTTGGAGGGGGTACTTGGCTCCTCCTCTACAGGAGCAATTTGGCAGGAAGCTTCAGGTGAGCTCCACAATCCTATAGCCCCCGGAGCTCTACACTAACCTCGGGCAGAGTGTCTGTCTTATTAAGGAAATAGAAATGGATCTTAAAAAACGTAAGCCCCTGACCTTGAGTGCTTCTTGTTCATCAGCCCCCTCGGCCCGATTTCATCTAGGGCCCTTGAACTCCTTTTCGATCAGAGGGATCAAGAGTTTATTTAGGTCTATGTGCAGCCTCGAAACACAGCTCTTTCAATATGCAGTGTGAACTTAAAGATTACTTGTTATTGCTGATTTGTACACATTAAAGATGGAAACCACTCGGTTTACTTTCAGTATTTATTTTTAAAAGGCAGAAAATGGAAATTCATGTGTCTTGTTAGCCATTTAAGGTGTCAATTATGCCTTGCAAGCCAATGGCTCGGCAACGTAACACACTGGCGATGCTAAACACAGGATGTATTTCTCTGAAGTTGTTTAAAGGACTACAGTCATGTTTAACACATTAGCAGAAGGAGCAGCTGATTTGTTTTTAAGGTGAACTTCCCGTTACAGGCATCAAAGTGCTACAATTTTAATTAGAAAGACATACAGACTAGCACTAGTTGCAACATACTTTTTAGAGAGCAAATATAAATGTGGATGAATACAGATAAAAATGACTACAAAATAAATATGTACACAGACGGTGTGATGCTGGAAATGCATTGGAAGGACATGGCCTCCATGTCCTTGTCCTGAAGTCCTTTTATCATGTGTTTTCTGTGTTATTTTTTGCAGGGACTCCTGGCAGTGCAGCTCTTCCTCTTTTTGGTTTATTGAACAGACCCTTGGGTGGGGGTACAAACCTGTACCCCTAGTGTATGTTTTTGGGCACCTTTGTGTGGCCCCAGAGTAGGGTATGGGCTGGTGACAGCTCCATGCTGAATTTCACAGGTGCTCTGAGAATCCTCCATTTTGGGGTACCAAGGCCCTGCCATTGGAAGTTGTTGATTCCTGATAGGATACTGGAGTTTGAGTGTGCACAACCTATGTTGATTTCACAGTCTGTTGGATTATTATTCACAAGTCAGTAATGTTTTGGGTGCAAACCCACTAATAAAGTGCCTCTGTGAAGTAGCACTTGGGTAGACAAAAGTTCAAGGACCTTGGCTATGAAGCCAACGGTGTGGGCTGCACTTCCGTAACCACTATGATGTGGTGTATATTCACTTATATAAAGTATATATTCAAATCTTCAAAAAAAGTTCAAAAACTGTATATTTACAAAAGAACTTTCGGAATTTTATTCGTAGAATTCTGATATTATGATATCTCGATTGGTGCAGGTGCCATTAGATGGGCCAATGCATTTCGGAAAGAGTTTTGCTGACAACCTGACGCCATTGCTGGGCCAAAGTTCTTCAGTAACTCTTTGCGGCAACAAACTATCATTGTCGAGGTGCCACACATGTCTCATCTTCAATGGACGTCCACGACCGATCGTCGACAAGCACCATCAGGACCGTAGCTGCTGCCTCGACGCCGTTGTACCCCTTTTCTGTGTGGGATTGTGATGATCTGTGACTCCTGCCTTAAAGGGGGTCACTCAAGTAGGATCCATCGACGAGCCAACGTCGAACTCTGCTAAAACAGGTACCTTGGGGTGGTAGAACTGTTATAGAAGGAGATAAGACTCTAATAGATGATATATGGACTGGGCTTGTGTTAGATCTTTATTTACAGGTTGCCCAGGTGGGGGGATCCTCACACAGAACTGTCTCTAGGTAACATCCTGAGAGCTTAAGCCTTGATTGCTTGTCCACGATACCAAATAGACAATCTTGGCTGGGGTATTCGGTGCCTCTACTCTGCCATATAGAGAGCAGGAGTACAGATACCCCCCCTCCAGTATTTACAGACGGAAACGTAGAATAAATAAATACCAAACAATTGGTAACCTTACTTATAATCTGCTATGTGTCCCAGTCGGTATGGATGCCTTTGACTATTGTAGTGCACAGGCTCCTGGGTGGGATGGTTAGTGAGGGTCTGCACCCGAGACCTGTATTTGTGATAGGTCTGTGATAGGTTGCCGTTTGAATACACCTGGTGCTGCTTTGCTCTTAGGAGGCTGGACCATGTCTATAACTGGCATGTCCACCATCTTGGAATGCACTCCTCCCTTCTGAACCCCCCACTGGTGCTGCGTCCATGTCTCTTGTTCCTCTAGTGTGACTGAAAGGGTGGGGAAACACAGGGACAAACGTTTCAACTCTTTTGTGAATGAACTGTGTCCAGTGATAGTAAAACCATTGCTTGCAACGTTCGGTGGATAAAACAGTTTTTCAGATTTCACCCTTTGGGTCTGATTAAAGACAGTAAAAGGTCTGGGAACCCCTCTAGCGAGAACACACATGGCCAAATAACCTGTTCTATGGGAAGGTGCCTACTCAAGAGGGTCTACAACCACATTTTAGCTCACTGTACCTGTCACGGAGGCGAAATATCCATTTGCATAGCAGTCTGGTCCCACCCACTCAGGTAGTTCTGCACCGAAATGCCAGGCACTTCTCCGCTGAACTAGAGTACCATCTGCAACCACAGACAAGTGTTTAGGCCTAGTCGGGCCTCATCAGTGAGGTGAAGCTGTGCCTCTCCAAGCACAGCGAGCAAGGACTGGCATGACTATGTGAAATCAACCCTTGCTGCGACCATCCCAATAGCACATGTCATGACTTTGAGAGAACTAGAAAACAAGAAATGCCAAATTAAAAGATGACTAGCCTTCTGCCATTATGCCCTTGCACTGTGGAAGACATAGCCACACAGCGCCAGCTCGCCTACAGTTTGGGATAACACTGAATACCATGATGTCCAAGAATCTTCATGAATTTCCAGCTGTAAAAGAAATTAACTGTCGGGTTTCATTGCTCACCTGCCAGGAATGATGTGACTGTCTTATGTTTACTCGACCGTGAAAGGTGCTCGGATGCTTGCTGGCTAGGTTCGCACGATATTCATACCTCACATACATTCATACACACAAGTGCACCTGGTTTCCCTGGAACAGGCCAAACTCTCCGTAAATGCCAAAAGAAGACCGTTCAGCTTCCCTACGGATGCTATCAGAGGCCACGAGTCTGCGTATACTTGGTAACCCTAAACACATGGGCACAATAAGTGGGCAACCACTATCAACACCTCCAACTGTGCTGATCCCCTTAATCCAAACTTAGGAGCCCCTGTTATGTCGCCACCCCACCAAGGCTCCTTTAGACAGAAATGATCAATATGCGCCCAAGAACCAGCACCCATTTATTTACCATTTATTTACGTTTCAATGCATTTAGAACTATGACTCTCAAAAAGTAACCTTTATGTTCCAAGAACACATATGTCAGGGTCTGATCAAACAGAACCTAAGAGACACTTCTGGGGCTAAGGACTGAATTGAACTGTTCAGAGCTACAAAGGCATGGACTATTTTCTGCAGGGAACAGCATTAGTCTCTTGTACCCTGTTTGGGTATTCTGTGGTGACATCGATTGACAAAACATTTATCAAAAAACAACTTTCTTAATAATGTCAGCACAAAACACATATTCAGCAAAGGGGGAATTGATAAAGGACGGCAGCTGTTTCAAGTCGTTAGAAAAAACATATAAAAAGGGATTCTAATTTAAAAGAGATGTATTTACTTTGTCAGGGTGGACGGTAGTCCGCTGGGGTTTGAAAGCATCCTCCACAGTGTAAATTAGTATCTACAAGGGTATTGTCTTCTCCCCGAGTTAGTGTCCAGGCCACTGGTCTAGCTTATGGTATCCCAGGGTAATTGCCTAGGCCAATCTTCCAGCTTGTCTTCTCCTCGGTAAGTGCCCTAGCCACTCTTGCGGCTCACGCTCTCCTTTTCCTTAGATAGGACCTCCACTTTTTCACTCACTGACTCCTCCTTGGTCAGGGCCTCGACCAGATCTTTCTCTGGTTTTTCTTTGGCTAGAGGATTAGCTTTTTATCTGTGCCATTTCCTGGTCTTGCGCCTTGGCATTTCTTCCAAGCTGCCATGCATTCATTCGTGTCCAGCTCCTTGTGAGTCACCTTGAGGGCGGTGCCTAACAGTCAGTTGCATTTTCAGAATCCAGACATTTTCAAGGGCTCTGTCTGTATGGCAAAACAGACCTCTGGATCCACTCCTTTTGGGACTTTTCGACTGCCTGCAATGACCTCCAAAGTCCACGGTCAGTCCTAAAGAACTTTCGATCCATCACTGGTATTGTTCTCTTGGGTCTTAGCCTGCAGTCGAGCTTTAAGCTCATAACACTTACTGCAAGAGAGCTCTTACTCCATCTCGGCAACTCTTCTTTCCCAGGCCTCTGGTCGTCGGACCTGTACCTGGCACGTCTCTGGTGGGGTCCACTAGCCTATTCAGACTGCAGGTTTCTTTTGCTCCAGCGCGTGCAACATGCTGGAAATCCCTTTTTGTTTCAAACTAAGGGCAAGTTGCATCCAGCCTTTGTCCCTTTAAAGTCTGTGGACACATCTTTTAACTATCTTTAACTGTATGGTTTTATTTGATTTACCTGCCAAAACCTTCTGCATGCCTCATCAGACAGGGGCATACCATTTTTAGGCACATGTTCAATTTTTAATACTTACCTCTGATTTTTTTTAAGGACTCGTTTGACTTTCTAGCAATTGTAAAGACTCCTAAAATATCTATTCCATTTTACCTACTATCCAGGTATCTCAAATCTAGCTGTTAATGCATTTTCTGTTGTGACCACATTTAAGACGTTTATCCCTCTAAGGAGCTATCTCAAATCTAGGTGATTCTAACTCCACGGATGACAGCAGCATTCATAGCGACACACCGTGATAAATTTGGCCCTCATCCACAGACGACCATACATCACTTACCTGTCCCTTCGGACCCCTCTCCCACTGATAAGACTCAATCTAGGGAGACCACACCTGTTGAAACAAGCCAATCGCGTTGGACCTAGGAACAGACATTGAAGACTAAGTTTAAGGTATGTATACCTTGCACCATGTTCTGTGGACAGAGGCCGCAGGCATGGTCACCCATCCATGCACTATAGAGTGCACCTATGGCTATACGATTCCAGTCTAGCAGCTTGCATAGTCATCCACACCGAAACCCCTGACGTACCTCAACACCTCTGTCATTAGCATACAGCGTCAACCTACAAAATAAATTCGGTCTTGCTGGGCACACATCGAGTCTTTGGCACTAGCACTCTATCCTAAACCACCAACAGCACCCGCCCACATGCCTAACCTCCGGGCTGCTTACTGGAGCATAGCCAGCCCATCAAAATCTTAACCTGGCAAAATACACACACGCATCTTAAAAATTCACTCTAAGAATCTCCCACACATGGACTTAGGTCCCCGAGGACGTCCCAACCAAAAAGCGCATCGAGGCCATACAAATGGGGAAAGGGCGCTATATAAATTATGAATACAATACAATACTTGTAAAGGTGTATGCAACTGATTGTAAAAGTGCTATGTGTCTCTTCAAGACACCATACTGTTTTTATACTGGTGTTGACTTTTGTGCATCATCATATTTGCAAGATTTTGCCATGGTGTTAAACTACCACACAACGTGGCAGTGCCACAAGGGATCAATCTAGGAAGAAAATGAGTGCAACCACATATGGCCTTAGGACGGTCTTTGTTTGCAATGACACTGCCTGGAGGATGGGCTAGTAGTTGGTGGCACGCTCCAAGCTCACGGATTGTATAAACTGAATCACAGACTATACGATGACAGGCTCTACCCTTATACCTTTACCTTGCAACGTGTCTTTGATGTAGAGCTGCTGTGACATCCTTTCGTTAGGGAAGCCTCACTAAATTACTATGTGGGATGCTTGCTTGTCCTGCTAGGCATTTTGCTTCCAACATCCTAGAGAAGTGTATTTGGTTGCTAGGAGAATGTGGTCTGGATGATTCGTATGCATTACTTCAGAATGCTAGGGCGTCTCTGTCCTTCAGAATTTACTCTCAGGAAAGAAGCATGGCAATGCTCGGGTGGAATGTGCAGGGGTGCCCATGAGTATACATATATGGTGGGAAGTCCAGGAAATCTGAGAAATACACCGGGACCCTGTCCTGTTCTCTGTGAAAGGAAGGAGCTGGCTCGTGCCTGTGGTAAGGGCTACATTAGCACAAACACGTCTGTGTTTATTGCCGACTCATCCGAACAACCTCTCTCCAACAGAAGATCGTTTTTGCCAAAGAGTATGCTTGTCCTCGGACTGGGTGTAGCCTACCAAGATGCTCTGTATAACAGGATGTATGCATCAACAGGGGCCAGAACCCTCTGACTTCCGATGCTGCAAGACAAGCTCCTCTTACATAGAGCCACTTTGCCTCTATCTCAGTGTCCTAGTCATACTTGCTGTGTGTGAGAATTTGAGGGGCCTGATCCTTGGGCAGAGGCTTTCAAAATCGCAACAGAGAATGTAAACTTGCTAATAGCGCCTTCATTTATAGAGGCCAATACCTGTCTGGCAAATTGAATTCACAGTGTTTGACGCTATTAATAATGTTCATTTAGGAAGGTGTCACAACCGGGGATCTACAGACAATTTGAGCCCCTTGCAAAGCTAGGGACAACTAGATAGATTGAAAAACAAATATGTCACGGGCTAAGGGTAGACTGGGAACAGGAAGAGCAATGGCAGCTTGTTTAAGGTCAGTAGCTGGGTCTGTGGCTCTGTGGACTAATGCATCCACTACAGCGGCCTGTGTTTGACCTCGTAGTCACAGGTTTGAATCCGGGAGGTCCACTTAGCCCTTCATCCTTCCCAGGTCGGTTAACAATAAACATCTGTTATTAGCGCCAAGATGTCATTTTGGGGGTCAACGTGTGCTTTACAAATACACCCATTATGTTATGTAGTCAGTCAATCACTCGCTCCCTTCCTTTGGACTCTGACCCCTGTAACTCAAATCAAAGTCAATCACAGTATGTGGGGTTTTAAGAGTTTCTTGCATTCCTTTCAGGTCTTTGATTGTTTTATTGTGGCTACTGTCAAAATGCAGATCGTCCTAAAAACTTGGGACACAGGCTGAAGTCCTCAGGTTCTGTTTGAGATGGCACTAAGCCACCTTCGGATTGTGTAGTTTAGGGCACAGGTATCACACATACATTGTCAGACTGAGCCAGTGGCTCTGTAAGCACTGGTTTGCCAGGAAGCAATGAGGGAAAATTACTTCACCTCTTTCTTCCCCTCTTCTGTGAAGCCAACTAACAGGCCTTTGCATTGGGTGGTCCCCAGTATAGGCTAATTAACCCACTTTTGACACCACCTATGATCATCTTCATATGCATTATTTCGACACAAGTCATAAAAGCCACAATAGGTAAAACGGTTCATATACAAAAACATGACAAACACCCATAAAAGGGACTAAAAACATCAATTCATCATATCAATGAGACGTCATGACTGCAAAGAAAACACAGAGCCTACCGCCACCAGAAGCCAAAACTACACAAGATCTTTAAAACAGGGCTATGGGAGGCAGGAGGGGGAGGTGGGTCTCATTTTCTTCGCACCCAGCCTCCATACCCACTGAAGATAGCTGCTGGTAGCAAAAACTACAGAAACCTCAGAAGAGTCCAAGCACATTTTCATGGCTTCGCTGATCGTCCTGCGGCCACAGCTTACAAAAGGCGGCTTCAGTAAGCATTTGCTCACTGGCTTAGAAACAGGGAACAGGACATTAGATGACAAAGATCCTCATCACACTCACCACATAAAACGCACTTCGCAGAAGCCCCAGGGTCCCATTTCTGTAGTAGAGCTGCAGTAGGCAGGATTCAGAAGCAGAGCTTTAAGTACATAGACTTGTCGTGCTTAGGGGTGATATAATTCAAGTAGTCTTCGAAACCCCCATGTTTTTTTTTATGGCGACATAGCAAGCCAGGGATTGGGAGACCCGAGATTTTAGGTCTACTTCACGATCCCCTTTGATCGACATGGCCCTCTTTGCCTCAGCCTTCGAACAAGAGTCCATAACAGTTGGGTTCGACCAGGAGTCCCCAAGCCCAAACATATGTATATAATGAAGCATCAAAGGATATGAGGTTGAGACTCCGGCTCTAATGTAGGGTTAACCAAAGATGTAGGTGGGTCCTCTACATCCCACTCTGAATCTCCTTTATGTAAGCTTGTGCCTAACAGGACGTTCTGTACCCTCGCTACAGAGCACTGTCTCGCTCCAGCTCTTCAGCCACCTCCTCGACACTTTGCTGCAGACTCAGACCTACTCCCCCCACTCTGAGATCACTTATAGGCTTGAGATGCTAGCGTCACTAGCCTGTCTCCAGGCTTCATGCCAACACTTGGCCGCTTCTGTTGCCACCTCTTCAAGTCTTACTCGCTCCTCTGCTTCTCCTTTCACCACCACCACCAAACACCTCTGCTCCTGCAGACTCCCACTTCTTCAACCATCGCCAATCTCACTCCTATATCTCCAAACTCTCACCCCTCTACATTACTGGGGTCTCCATAAATATGCCCCTCCTCTTCTCTCCCTCTTGAAGCAGGATGACCAGGGAACCCTCCCTATGCCACCAGAAGGCCATGCATCACAGAGCAGGTTGCAGCACCTGTCCCCATGGTCACCCTTCTCCATTCGCCAATGGTCAGGCTGTGGGCATTGTCAAAGCGAGTGCCACTGGGCAGCGCTGGTCTTTCTGTTGCTGCCCCCAGTTCTTTGATACCGCCTGCTCACTCAGTGCCTCCTCAATGCCCTCTGAACCACCTTCTCGTCTTCCAACCTCCTTTGCATGCCATCTACATGTACTTCTCTCCTCGCCTTTATCTGATTCTGTACATGAGTTGACATACTGTCTCATTCTCCTACCTTCCTTTCTTAGCTCTTTCTCATTTGAATTTGTTTCTCTTTCCCACCATCCTACTTCTCAGTTACTCCATGTCTTTCTCCCTCCTTCAATTTATTCTGTTCCTTTCCTCACATTTCCCCTGTAGCTGTTGCTTTTTTCTAACCTCTCTCTCTTCATCTGTTAATATTATTTTGCTCTCCCCCTTTCTTTGTGTTTACATCCTGCTGCGCCGTGAATCATTTTTCACAAAAATCTTGACTTTGTCCTCTTTTCCCCCAATCTTCCTCTGATCTTGCTTTTGTAGGGGAGGGGTGGTCCAAGGGACCCCCCCCTGGCCTGCATCTCCACCCCAGGTGAGGGCCATGGCTCATCGGGCGTCCCCTCCTTACCACCAGGTGGTGGATGGCTCACCTGCTGAAGACATTGCCCGCACGTATTAAATTTGGCTAGGCCTCAGAAACCATTTTTTGTCTGCTAAAGATGGTGTGAGCTCAGCGGGCTGTAGCGCGGCCCCCACCTTCAGAAAGTTTCAGTCCTCCCTGTCTCCGCAACACCATGGTAGATCCGCTGCAAGCCCGTTCCCACGAACAAGACGGGCATGATCTAGCGTAATACATTAACATTGTAACAGTTCACCTTCCGCAGTGTATCACTGCTCCCACAATGACCCGGTCAGTAAGGCCTGGGCAATGGGAAGATCTGTAGAATGGTCATCTGCTGAAAGCAGACAGGTACCCAAATATGAATGTAAGAAACCACTTTTAACACATGTATCCTCTCCATACAACCACTCTTACTAAAGAAACCTGTGAAATTGTGTAATTATCGTACATGACACCAGCTGTGAAGGACCCACACCCCTGCAGTGGTGTGCAAATGATAAAAGCATTTCCGGGGGATTATTCTTTATAAGTATCATCGAAAGCCCCACGCCCCGCGCCACAACTGAACTGATGCTGCTAGGGTACACAAGAAAACGAATGTAACCATACCACGGGCACATGTGAAGAGTGTGCGAGAATGCACTCGTCACACGTGTATGTCTAAGCCCCTCACGTGCCACCTCCGCCACGTACAGTGGCGAGTTACTTTCTATGTACTCCACCAACCCCAATACTACCTCACTTACTGCAAATGTATATGCATATAACTAAATACTGTAGTTGTTAAAACATAGTGTATGAATAAGGTGCTCAGACTGGGTATAATCGAGACACATCCAGCAAAGTTTAAATGCATGTTTCAAAATGATTTGAATAAGTATTATAGAGTGTTCAAATGTTTGTGATGTTTTTACCTAAAATCGGCAACACACGAGGGAGATACCTTTGTGAAATGCATGCAAGGCCATTCCCCCTCCCACCATGCGAAGGCTGCCAAGACATGAGAGCAGAGGCCCGCGCTGCGCTACTCCGCCTCCCCCAACCAGACTGGAGCCGCTTCAAAGATTTGTAGCCCCCTCTGCAGCACCCAAGGCCACGGCCCGCCACCTGCACTATTTACAGCACAGCAGTAAACCTCTGCCTGAACACACACTTCCAAAGGCGCCCCCTCGTAAACCCCATAACCCACCGGATCATCTTAGACCTATGGCCCTGTGCAATCAGGACACCCAACACTTTGACAACACACAGCGGCACATCCATAACAACTTCTAACAAGACAGAAAGACCTGTACCGCCCGTCCCAGGCCCTGAAGCTTAGCACCTCGACCTATGGCCCCGGTCAACAGGACTCTGGTAACCATGTCCTGACGCATTACCGCCAGACCCCTCACAAGGTACATTCCTCCTGTGTTGCATTAACCTGTAGAATAACCTATTGGAAGATTTACTAAAGAAGATAATATTGAAATAACTGAATGACTGCGGTGTGCATGGCCTAGGGCAAATAAGTCAGGAAAAGACATTCATCTCTGACACTGGCCGCGGTGGCACAACAACACCGCCCGGATGAACTCAGCCAACCTGCCAGGCCCAGCCCAACCCACGAGGATGACCAGTGACGTCTTCCAGCCAAAGCCAACCGCATCACAGCAGCACCTATAGTTAGTCATCGCCACCCAATCCCATCGAACTTGTGCCCCCTATAGTGTGTAGGTTCTTATGAAGTTTTTTGTAAATATATACGCCTGTCTTTGCTATTGTCAGACAGAGCGCTCTCGGAGTTTGCAGAGTTCTTTGCATGCCATATTCTCATTGATAAACTCCCATTTAAGCTCACCCGCACTCTGTCTTGGCCTTATTCCCGATTTGGGAGAGTCCTTCATTGTCTCTCATTGTGGGGAGGATCGTGCTGGCTGGGGACGCTTGCCTTCACTTTCCACCTATATACCTCCCCTCCTAGTCATCCTACTCTAGAATACTTTCCTCCACCCTGGGATGTCTCCAGCCCACCTCTTCTGCAGCTTCACATCTCCTAATCTTGCACTCACTTCCCTCTTTCCAGTTTCTCTCCGCCTTGCTGCTTTGTAACGCCAACCCTTTCCCCCTGCCAATACCCACACTAAAGACTGAAAGTAATGGCACATCAGTTGATGGATTCTGGTCATCTGCAGAGCTACTTGGCAGGTCAGCGGCCCGCTGAAAGGTGCTGGAGGGGTCAGCGTAATGCGGTGGGTGCTGGGATACAGGCAGCGCTCAAAAAGGAGGCAGAGAGAAACCAGTCGAGCGGAGCAAGTGGGATATAATGGCGAGTACAGAATAGCGGAGGAGCAAGCATGCTTAAGTTTATAAGATGAAAAGAGAAGGGGTGAGAGATATTTGGAGTGAGGAGGAAGGAGAAGCATGACGAAAATACCGTAGAGGAGGAAAGAAAAGAACAGGGGGAAAACATGAGGCAGATTAATGAAGCTGGCCCAACGTGCCGCTAACAGGAAAGGAGAAGTAGAGCTGGTGGAAGAAAAACCATAAGCAGGACTTAAGCATTGAGAAGGAGAATGTCCAGGTGAGCTGGGAAGTGACCCTAAATGCTAGTGGCAGAGATTGGGACCCACAGGACAATCGTACCTGCCATATGAGTGGTTAATCTGCAGAAATTACCCTTCAAGAGCCCTCTTGAGTGCGACACCGAGGGCATCCAATGAAAGGGCCTTAGATCACCTTGACATTTGCTTCCAGTCACGGTGGCTCTGTATATAGGCATTCCTCCAAACAGGAGCTGGTGCAGAGGCAGGGTGTCTGGAAAAGGTGCACCTTCTTCAGATGAGCACCCCTATTCTGGTGGGACCAAGCGGTGCTTTTGCGGGCCAGGGGGTGTGTTACGTCTGTACTCGAGAGCTTTTTAATGGAAAATGTTAACCGCTGCTGTTCCAGCACTCTTAGCCCAAAGGGGAAAATGGCGAATACTGGTGTGCTCAACTACATAAGGCAACCCACGATTATTGCATGATAGCCCGTGTCAGGGAGAGACCCTGACATATGCTTTCGTTTCCCAGGTCCGGGAGGATAGTTCACGGGCAACCGATGACAACCCTTAGCAATACAGAGTCGAATCCCGGCCTTGCGCTTAGAAACTGGTCCCATGTATAAATAAATTACATCTGTAATTGTACATCTATAAATAACATATGAAACAGGTCATGTATCGGGCATGTGTAATATGCAACATATTACTCATCGCAAAAAGTCCTTTAGCACCCATTTTTATTTCTTTATTTAAACATTATATATTGCGCAAACACCGGCCGGAGTAACAAGCAAAAAAAAATAAATAATTAAAAATAGGGCATTGACTCAATAAGTCATGATCTACTTAAGGAAACAATCTAAAATGGCAATAAATACATTTTAAATGATTTTCTAATGCAGATGGTGCTATGCTGAGTTAATCCAGCAGAGAGCTCCCGAAGCAAGGGAGACAGAAAATTATTGTTTCACAGTGCGTGATTTAATCACTTTAAGGACATTCGCCAAGGGTGGACGGGGAACCCCAAGTGGCCTTGGAAATGTTTGTTATAGTGACACATATCACCAAGCGAGAAAGCCCAAGCATTTTGTGTAGTGTTTTGGGAGTCTCACACACGAACAATGAGAGAAAATTAGTGCAAATAGTGATTTTTAAAGCAGAGGTACCTGGGAAAACCTCAGAATTCTCGGTAAGCCAGTCCACCCCTGACACTCATTCGCAAAATAGCTTGTTTCCTTCTTGCTCTGAAACCTCCCGCAATCTATTTCCTAAATACGGAGGATTTTGCAGGACAACTCTTTAAAGACAATGCAGCCCATTTTAAAGCAAATGCAAGAAACCTGCGGCAGCCAATGTAAATTGGCCAGGATTGAGTAAATGCGTCACCATTCTGAAGAGGTCTGAAGGGGCCAATGATTTGATTTTCCTAAACGACAGCTGAAAATTGGCAACTTGAGCCTTTTTGGCAGCATGTTCTTGAAGCGGGTGCTTCTTAAAGAAAGTTTCCACGAGGTTTGACTGTCGAAACAAAAGTTGGAATAATGCCATCCTTGGTAGGCAAGGAATTCCAGGTAGGAGCCACACCCCTCCTTTTTGCCAGAAGCAAAGAATATCAATTCTGTCTTTGAAACGTTAAACTGAAGTTTGACTGCTACCGTAAAATGTTCAATTTTGTAGAGGCAAAACATTATCCTCTTGACCTAGTTAGTATACGATACACGAATATAAAGTGTTTGACATATTGGTGAATACAGATTGCAATTTGTTTTGTATCACAAGAGCTCTGCATACAGATGCACAAAAGAGGCGAGAGTGGAACTCTTGTGTGACACTGCAAAGAACAAGCAAAGAGAAGGACTTTCAAAAGGACTATACTTGTATTGCCTGGTCTATCATTCAAGAAAGAACGGATTGAAATTGAAGACCTGCCATGCAGCCAGAGCAGTTTCTAGTCCATTTGGTGCCGACGGTGAAACTCTAGAATGCGCCCACACTTGGCATGCGTGCCACTCCCAAAACACACTCCACGGTTAACCAACGTCAATAAATCACCGCTATACAAATGAAACAGTTTTTTATTACGTTGTGATTCAAGAACATTGCAGTAATTCTTTAGACAAAGCAGAGTACACAAACAGTATATACTAGTCTTGGTTTTTAAAGTTTTGTGTCCATTTTTAGTCTATGTTTAGGGAACTCTCCTTGCTGCAAAAGCAATTATTGCTGCTGTATAATACATTTTTTAAACAAGTTCACACTCATTTGACAGTATTGCAAGGGCTGATATACTTGCGCTCCACAATGGCCGGTCTATCAGTTTCAATTTACTAAAGCTTCTCTCACCATTTGCCACTGTGATTGGAATGGTTAGTAGAACAAGCTATTTACCTCTGGTTACGTTCTTTCAACTGGATGTTCCTTCTACGTATTCCTCATCCTTGGATATCTTCCCTTGCAGCGTCAGATGCTATGGAGAATCATTTTCAGCAGAGAGCGCTGTGTGTCGATGCGGTCGACTGTCTCTCGAGAGCCACGTCTCGAGGTCGAGGTCATGACAGATATAAATAACACATTCAGCGTCTGTTAGTTCAGTTCATTTTTTTCGCCTTCTTCCCACAGGATTACCAGCATTAGCGCGTCAAAGACAGCGTCAGAAAATGAAGGCGAGCGAGGTGAAATGCACAGAAATGTTACTGCAGTGTACGCTGGGAGGAGCGATGAGAAATACATCGAAAGAACGTTACCAGGCGTAAGTAACTTGTTCTTTGAATGGATTGTGTCCTCCCACGTATTCCTCATCTTTAGACTCACAAAGCAGTGTAAGGTTTGGAGAAGGGAGTAAGAATTTTCTAATCATACCTTTAATTTCGTTTTCTAAATCATACATTTAATTCCGTTTTGTCATGAATAGAATGCAGAACCACGTTTCCAAATCCTCCTTCCTGGCCTGAAGTAGAGTGCAGACAATAGTGTTATTTGAAGGTCTGAATGATAGACCAGGTGGCTGCTGCACAAATGTCATTAATCGGCACTGCTCTACGTAAGGCGGAAGACACAGCCCCTCCCATTGTCGAGTGAGCCCTCAGGCCCTCTGGGGGATCCTTCACTGCAAGCCTGTAGCATACTGTGATGCATAGGATTATCCATCTGGATATTGTTTTCTTTGTCACTGCCAGACCCAATTTGTGTCCAATGTACCCCACAAAGAGTCGGTCATCTTGCCTTATTCAAGTCAAACGTGATATGTAAAGGTTAAGTGTGCTATTTGGGTCTAGCCCGTGTAGCCTTTCCTCCTCCTTGGTAGGATGTGGAGGTGGATATAATGTTGGCAGGACAATCTTTTCAGAGATGTGAAAGTCTGATACTATTTTCGGAAGAAAGATAGGTTTAACCCTTAGGACAACTTTGTCCTTATAAAAAGTTGTAAATGGTGGTTTAATCGATAAGGCCTGTAACTCACCCTGCAGGCTGATGTCAAACCTATTAATAAGATGGTCTTAAAAGTCAATAGTCTCAATGGACATGAATGACAGGGCTCAAAAAAGGAGCACACAAGGCATTTCAGTACCAGATTTAAATCCCAAACTGGGACCAGGAATGGGACTTGAGGGAACACATTTGTGAGCCCTTTTAGAAACTGAATAATCATCGGCATTTTGAAATACGAGGTTTCTTCTGATCGTTAGGGAGAATTCTCTCTTTAGGCTGTATTTCTTAACCTAGTGAGTCCCCCAGCAGCTTTGCTGGATTTCTGGAGTTTATTTTTTTCTCCTGCCAAGAGTGAGACTCTTTTTCTCCCACTCTTGGACATGATTTATGGTGTTCCTTTGACTGTTAATGTGTTTTATGGGCTATGGGGTCCTTTACTCCATAGGGTCTCTCATGTTTTTACTATGTGTGTTACACAGCACCCTCCGTGCCGTAACACAGGGGTGTCATAGGGACACCCCACCATAGACTCCATACCCTGGGGCGGACTACTGCCTCACAGGGCATGTAAAGTCACCATTGGCTTTACTAGTCCCAAATTATTAACAGAAATCAGTACAAACCATCATATTGTGGACGTACTGGTCGGGGCAAATCGATTGCCCCGGGGTCTGTTAGTCCAGGGGGCACGTCTCCGTCCCCCCTGATCGAGTTTTGGCTGGTGGCAGTGGAAACTACTTTTTATATTTGACCGCAAATATTTCCCTATGGGATTTTCCCCATTGTTCGAGGCTACCAACTTTAATTATTTAATTCTCAAAGCCTCGAACATACCGCCGGTTTATTTATTTAATATTTATTCGCTGGTTGGTATTTTTTGCCAAGACTCGATTCTAAAATTGCTTTTGTGTTCTCTTCTGTGACTCCAACCCAAGTCGAGCCCTTTGTTCCACTTTTTGGCGGGCTTCTCCACAGAAGCCTCCAAAAGTGGTGCCACTCTCTCTGGGTACCACAGGGGGTATGGGAGGGGGTTTAGGCACCCTGGACGGAGTTACCTTGGTAACTCAAGTTGCACTCTTGTGTGATTGGCCCAAGTGGTGAGCCAGCCGGCTCACCACTTAGCATGTTTGATTGACAGTTAGGCTGAGTGAATGGGGGTATGCTGCATAAAAGCAGGGCTTTTGGGACTGGAACTTCAGAAGTTGCCACAGGACCCGAGAATCCGACGAGGGAGAAGCTGAGCCGACCTACCACGACGACACCACCGGTGGAGCCTTGCGGGACCGACTCACCACTTCCTGACGACAGAGAAGATCTCCCGGCTGGAAAGGCTTCTTCCCCTGACTGGTGGGCACAACCAGTTTTCCTTCTTTCTTCGCACCCCAGACCGGTTTGTGGTCGAACTGCCGTGCCAAGCACCCCGGCGGCCGGATAGCCACTCACCACTGAACCGCGAATCAACTGACCGCTCCTTGTACCTGAGAAACTCAGCGGCTGGTTTCTTCCCTGGCAGTGCAACGGACTCCTGTCTTCCTCCCCGATGAGATCCTCTCTTCCCCCGGATGAAGCACCGACTTGCATTCGCTGCCAGGAACAACTGCCCCCGCTGGAGTGTTCTCACCACTTTGAGGTACCGTGTCCGCCAGGCCTCCCTTTCTAAAGATTGCTACAAGGTAATAATAACCCCTTAACCTTCTGAACTGGGCTGGCCGCCTTGACCCTCTAACTGGTCCCTCTCTTTGATCCAACTCCTTTTTGAACCGTTACAAGACTTTTGCGCACTGCAACCGTGTGACCTTGGACACATTTCGTTTGGATCCTCTTAAGCGGATCCAGCCTACTGACTCAGAATTCCTAGTGTTACTTTGCCTTCCTCCCTTGTTGTGTTTGTGAAAAAGTGTTGGGATCTGTTTCAATTTATTCTCCGTTTTTCTCTCCCTTTTTTTTTTTTTAAAACAAATTATTAAGAGTGCCATCTACGTTAAGCAATCACCGCTGTCTGAAAATAAGTGGGGCTTTACCAAAGACTTGTCTAATATTCTTTTAAGGGAGTGTATATCTTTTAGTGACCGTGTTTTTTGAATTGCTTACTATTAGTGCCTGTGTGTTTTTCTAGATGTGGTTTTAAATAAATAATTATATCTCTTTTACACCAAGCCCTGGTCAGTGTTTACTTGTTCTATTGTGTTCTCTTGACCTATTGTGAACACTCTGTATACTGCCAAACTCTTCTTGAGGGAAGTCTGACTGCTCAGCCACAGCTACCAAGTGAATCTGTGTGGTACAGACTGCTACCAAGTGGGTTTACTCCCAAACACCTGTAGTCCTAAATCTTTTGCAGTGGTCCCAGAGGGAAGTGCACAGGTTTCTGCCTAACACTGATGTGCGCTTAAAGATAGAAAGCGCTGCCAAGTACTCCTTCATGGTTCCAATCTGGAGCACCATATTAGCTAGATGCAATAAGGAAGACAACACCATAGGGATGATGCACTGATAAGGATCCACATTCTCATCCCTGCACCAGCTGCAAAACTTGTTCCAACAGCAGTGATACAGAGACTTTGTTGCTGGCCTTCTGGGCGTAAGCAAAATCGTCATTACATCTTCTGGGAGGTCCCAATCCCTGTATCGCAACCTTTCCGAAACCTGGAGTACCCGACCCTCCTCTTGCGAGAGAAGGTCCTCTCTTTGTAGAAGGCCTATTCGAGGGCAGATGGACATTTTCAGAAGGTCCAGGTACCACGTCCTCCTGGATCAATCTGCAGCAATTAGGATCATGGATTTCCCGAACTTTCTCAACCTCCTGATTACTCCAGGAATGACGGGGACTGGAGGAAATGTATACAGGAGTGGAAACTCCGAGTCCACTATGAACGTGCCTCTGGAGCTCTCTTGGGGGAAATTCCCTGGAACAGAACAGTTTGCATTTCTGGTTGACACTGGTCACAAACAGATCTACCTGAGGCGTTCCTCAAAGGGCGAGGATCTCTTGAAGGACTGCCTGAGCTAGTTCCCACTCATGGGAGACTGTGCTCTGTCTGCTCAGAACGTCCACCGCCGTGTTCTCCTCTCCGGCCAGGTGAACTGCCGCTAGGGAGATTGCTTCTTGAATTGCTCAGAACCAGACTGCATTGCCTCTCTGCACAGTGGTAGTGACCGTACACCACCTCTCTTGTTGAGGTAGTACAGGGCCACTGTGTTGTCCATCATTATCAGGACATTCTTTCCCCATACAGAGGGTAGAAAAGCCTTCAGCGCTAGATTGCCGTCAGCTCCAAAATGTTGATTTGTAGTTTGGACTCCGATGGAGACCAATGACCGCTGACTGTCAGATCGCTGGCATGGGCTCCCCACCCTGTGAGTGAGGCGTCCGTAACTACTGTTATCTCTGGCCATGGTTGACAAAAGGTTCTCCCTTCAGAATGTTGTCCTTGCAGGCCCACCACAGGGAATACTGTGTGATGCTGCTCGAAACCTGGAGCAGAACTTCTTGCCCGAGAACTGAGACCACTGTGTTCCGAGAGCCCATTGGAGGGATCTCATCCTCATACGAGCCTCTGGCACCCGGATGCCATAAGAGCGAGCAACCTCAACAGAAATTGAAGGCCGGAAGACGCTGGGCACTCTGGAATTTGGTGACCATCTGCAGAATGTGTTGAGCCCTCACCTCGGATGGCGAGGCTTTTCCCAAGGATGCATCCAAGACTGCTCTGATGAACTGGAGCCTTTGAGATGGTATTATATGGGACCTCTTGAAACTGAGGTTGAAGCCCAGTCTGTGGAGAGATTGGCCGGTTATACTGAGATGTTCCAGGACCTTTATGGGAGAACGGGCCCTGATCAGCCAATTGTCCAGTGGTAGACGTGAATCCCCCCTCTCCTGAGAATTGCTGCCTCCACCGCCATCAAATTGGTGAAAACCCTCGGGTGTAGGTCAGCCGAAATGGCAGAACTCAAAACGGAGCATGAGAAATGCCAACCGTGAACCTCTGGGACTTTCTGCGCTTGTGATGGATAGGCACATGAAAGTAAGTATCATGAAGGTCAAATGATACCATCCAATCCTGAAGCTTGAGGGCCTGAAGGATCTGAGAAAAGGTGGCCATCTTGAACTTGTCTTTCCTGAGGAACTTGTTCAAGCCCCTCAAGTCCAAGATGGGTCTCAATCCTCCGTCCGTCTTAGGGTTTAGGAAATATGGAGAATACCACCCTTTGTTCCTCTCCGTCACAGGTATTGGTTCTATAGCACCTTTCTCTAGCAGGCTCAACATTTCCTGCAAAAGAAACAGATCCAAAACTTTGAACGAGCAGCTAACCGATGGATGATCCTGAGGCCTTCTTAAAAAGGGGGGGCAATAACCCTGGACTACTGTTTCCAAAGTCCATGCAACTGAAGTAATGCCTCGCCATTCTTGCAGATGCTGAGTGAGTCTGCCTCCCACCAGGCTTTTATGGGTTAAGGCCTCAGAGAGGTTTTGAGGTGACTGAAGCAGCGGCTGAGGGTAAAGCAGCCGTTGCTTGGGCGGACATAGCATCTCTTCCCCGTCCACCAGAAGTACATTTTCTTTGGCCCCTTTGACCGGCCAGTCCCCTCGCTCTACCAAATGAGGACTAGTAATGAAAGGACCTACCCCTCCAAGTTGGTCCACTGGGGTGTGACGGTTGTGGCTGTCTGATGGCTGGGCCAAATGATTTGGCTGCCGGCTTTGAGGTCTGCAGCATCTCCAGGATCTAGAGGATGTTGAGCAGTCTGGACTGCACATCCGATGCAAATTCCAACTTACACAACCACTGAAAGCTGCATATCACTGTGCTCGCAGCCATGGCTCTGCTGATGCGGTCTGCAGAGTCCAAACCTGACTGGGGAAGACTCACACATCGCTTCCTTTCCATCGCTCACAATCTTCAGGAAGCCGCCCCTCTCTGCTCCGTACCGACTGTGTTCAGCCCCCATGGAGATACAGTCCCACAAGGTGAACAATAACTTTGCAAGCGCGCAAGTGGCACTGGCTGAGTTTAGCGCTATACTCCCGGCTGAAAACACATTTTTTGCCATAGTGTCGAAACGCTTATCGCCTCTATCTGGCGGTATGGTGGGGTATGCCGCTTGCTTCAACGTGGAAGTTGGCGCTTGGACGACTGTTAGGTAATACCCTCTGCTCATATGATGAAGAAACATGCCTATTTTTATCATCCTTTGGCTATGAATAATTAGAAGGTGGCATAGGCTGTGGTCCTCCTATTACAATTTGGTCATACACATGTCTGGACATTGATTTAGGCCAAAAATAAATGTCTTCAAACATACACAGTTTAGTGCCTTTTTCCTGTTGTCATCATTGCCATCAAGTGCTTGGGTTCTTCAGGCCTCATCACTTAAAACGTATGGCATGGCTACAGGCAGTTCCGTTTCCTCAGGAATGCCTGCTGTCTGGACTTGTGGGGGGAGCTCATCTACTTCTTTTGGGATCTTCTCTTCCCTCCTGAAGAATCTTGCACCACTTATTTTTTCCTTTGCCAGTTCTGTGCTCCCGAATGTCTTATTGGTTTTCGACATTGGCAGTACTTTCAAATGCCTGAAGAAAAAGAAATAACCAGAAACTATGGCCCAATTAAAGCATGTTTCAATATTCTTGCTAAGAATAATCCAAATTTTCCCAAAAACTTTTTAAAAAGTCTTCTCAGTTTAAATGATGCATTGATTTCCAAGCAAAGTAGCAGTAATTCTGAAGGTGCTGAGTTGGAAGTGGACCAAATTTGGAGAGGCTACCTCATGGTCATACATATTTGAACACAAAACATTTCTAGCACTTGGACAAATACAATGTATGCCAATTTTTCTCAACTTCTTCACATGAATGTGTTCCTGTTAAGCAAGCCTAGAAGTTAGAGGAACCCAGCATCAAGTCCTACATAAAAACCTGAAAAGTTTACATTACTGTAGTGTAAGGTGGTAGGAGCTCTTGGAGCAGAAATGGTTAGTCTGGAAAAAGGCGAGTAGGCCTCACAAGGCAAAACAACTTGCACCCCTACACTCCTACCACTGGATGGCAGGTCCCAATTCACCATCCCACATTGCAAGTGTCAATCCCTTGCTCAAAAAAATACGCAGTAACCCAAGAACAACAAACCAAGGCTCTGAATTGGCAGATGGGGTAAAGGGGGACTCTGGGAACTCCACCCATTACCATGAGCTGCACTTTAAGGTTTGCGAGAGGCAATAAACTTTGGTTCAAAGAAATAACAGCTCGATTTATTAAGGATTTCAATCAGGCGATACACTCTGCTCCCGGCCTAGTGTACAGCACAATGGAAAAACCCATTTAAGATATGGATTCAATTATTTGAAATATGTACCACTCGTATCACACTCCTTATTTAAGAATACCCTGGGTCACACTGGACCAGAAATCAGGCTGGTTTGTAAAAGGTATTATTTATTTACTTAGTGAAGACCAAAAACACGATATATATATATATATAAATAGGTAAAGAACAATCACCAATGGGATGACAGAACACAGAATTATGTCTTTAATACACTGGGACTAAGTTATGAGCAAACAAATGCAGCACAGAAACTAATACTTTTGTGTTGGTTTCATATCAGATAGCACAATAGTTAGAAATTCCCCCTGCAACACTTCTCAACCCCCCAATAGGCAATGCAAAGAGATGGAAGGCGAGAGCAGGTATTCAGGAATAGTACAGGTCAAACAGTGTCTCACTTCCCCCTTACCCCCTTACACAGAAAGAGAAAAACGAAGTGGGCTTTTCAACTGTCAGCGTGAATTTTAAAGTCGCTGAGCAAGACTCTAAATGTGTGGAGAAATGCTTAAATTGTTGTAGATTCCCATGGGAGCAACGCTGAACAGTTGCACACAAGCATAAACAATGATTTAGTCAGCAGAAAACATTGGCAATCTTAAAATCCAAGTCGGAAGCAGTTTGAATCTATTTTACACGTGTACAAATTTCTCAAAATGAAATTTCGCGGCAATCATTTCCGTGTGCGATATTCGCGATAAGGGGAGAACCTTGGATAGATATGGATGTTAGCTACAAGTAGGAGTTGAAATTTCGTTCCTATCACAAAAACGGAGGGAGTTATAGCGATTTTAGTAAAGGTCGTTTTTGCGAGAATGGCGTGAGAATGGAAAGAGGCTTTAGTTTTAAAA
Source organism: Ambystoma mexicanum (assembly GCF_040938575.1). Taxonomy (NCBI): domain Eukaryota; kingdom Metazoa; phylum Chordata; class Amphibia; order Caudata; family Ambystomatidae; genus Ambystoma; species Ambystoma mexicanum. The sequence goes on from NC_090928.1 coordinate 430,849,861, forward strand.
TCAGAAAATAATGACTATGGACTAGAGCATCCAAGCTAAGCCACCAGGACGACACAGGTAAGAGTCAGGAGTGATTCACGATTCAGTCCTGGTTCCTCGCTGTCTACCCTGGAGCGCTAGGCTGGTCACCTGAATGAAATGAATAGATCAAGTTGACAAATGACTAGGAAAAAGATGCTTACAGATAGACAGAATAAGATTTCATTACAGATTTAGACAATGTTACTGATTATGGAAGTAAGGATAGTTCAGAAGTTAGGAGGGGACAGGATACTGCACGGGAATCAACAATTTCTAGCTTTCTGTTAATACTCACAAAACAAAATGGATTTAAGATTTTGGACCGTCAGGATCCTGGACTGTCAGGATTCTGGACCTATCAGGGACTGACAGCTGGGCACATCGGACTGGACAGGGTCAGCAGTGCACTCTGGTCACAGCACAGCACAGCATGGGATCTGCCCTTCTTGGTTCTGAGGATTTTTTAATTAATTCCGCAGGCACGCAGTAACAGCACAGCCCGGCTGTATTATGATGCTTCCCCTAGGCTTTTGGGGTTCTGTTCTAGAATTTGAGGCCTAGCTGAGGATGGTTCAGCTATGCAATAGGCCTTTGGCTTTGCCACGTTTCTGGAGTCTGGAACAAGGAAGATGTAGATTTCAACAGCAGGGTGCTCCGCCAGCATCAGGAGGGTGAGTGGATCTGTCTGTCCCTATGTGTGGTGAGCTGTCTCTATTTATGCTATGAAATGACATCATAAAGGGGGTGTGTGGGCTGGTTTAGCTAAGCTTGCCCCTTTGAGCTGGGATAGTGTCATTACTTCATCTCCGCCTTGCAATTTGAGTGATTGGCTCAAGGCTGGGTGATGTCAGGTTTTATGATTTGCTTTACAATCCTCAGAGACCTCCCTTTAGCCATTGGTCTCCAAGTCTGATTTTATATTACATGTACATTCCTACATTGGTCGCCTTTATACAAATCACACAAGATGCCATATTTTACATAATAGCTATTCCTCAAAATCCCGCAATGGTGGGATCTCGTCTTCCCTTTCTACATATTTTTGCCCTTTTTGCTATGACACACTTTCCGATTTTTCTGCAAATTTCCACAAATATGCGTGTTTAACGTGGGTACATGCGTGTACATTTTCACAATTCTAACAGTCATATTTTGCGTAGAATCACATATCATGCCATTCCTGTCCAGAACATGTCACAAAGTTCTGCCGCCTCTTCACACGTGCAGCCAGAAATTAAATGAACAGCTCTGTCATTTTTATATTTTTCACCATTTTGGATAGCAAGTTATAATCCTTTTAAAATGTGTTCTTTGTTCAGGTTCAGCAACAGATGGTGGCTTGGCTCCACCCCTTGGTCTCTCCCTGGAGTCCAGGAACACCCCCTCCTTGGGGCATGTTCCTGCCAAGAGCCATTTACGATCGCCTTCACACCTCCAGTTTCCTGGGCTGGAGGATTTCTATTGTTTAGTCCTGGGCTAACCAGCAATTATCACCTCCCCGTGCGTTTCAGCTGAGAGGGAGGCCCTCTTTCTGGGAGAAATCTGCCTTTCCATTCCTGCCAGCTCAGCCAGGTTTAATTTAATTGTTAAATTGTTTTGGCCTTCTTTTGTCGACAACAGCTGTTGCACCTTTCCTAGAATGGCTGCTATCCTCTCGTCCGAAGGAGATGCCAGGTAAGACATTGTATTGAGTTTGGTGCCTAGGAACACTGCGTTCTGTGATGGATAGTTGACGGTGAATCCCAGATCTGTTAATAGCCGGACTGTCGCCTCTGTGTCTGTCGGCCAGCTCCCGTGAGCAGGCATGAATCAGCCAGTCGTCCAGGTACGCGTATACGTGTATGCCCGGTAGACGTAGATGGGCTGCCACTGGTGACAGGCATTTCATGAACTCTCTTGGGGCCAACTTCAAGCCGAAAAGTAGGGCCTTGAACTGGTAGTGCTGTCCTTGCACCACGAAACATAGAAACCTTTGATGTTTCCTGAGAATTGGGACGTGGAAGTAGGTGTCTGCCAGCCCCAATCACGTCAAGAAGTCTCCTCTTTCCAGTTGGCAGAGCACATGTTTTTGAATAGATTTATAACGCGCAACCAAGGACACGAAAGCTTAAGGGCGCAAAAAGACAAACAGAACAAAAACCCCAAGTTCCTTGCAAAAATAAATTCAAAAAAAGGTAGCAGGCGCCCCTCTTCAGAAAGAGCATGGCATGATAACCTGTTGGATGGCTGCAAACTCTCAAAGTGGGAAAAAAACACCGCTTTTTGCTAACTATACCTTTGGGGTTGGTCACCCTAAATTACCTGGGGGCAACCAGACTGGACTCCTTGCTTACTGTTCTCAGAGAGGTACCGCTGCACCTCACTGATGAGGCCCCGCTGCACCTCACTGATGAGGCCCAACAAGGCTGAAACACGTGTATGGGGTTGCTGTTGGTACTCTTGTTCAGAAGGGAATTGCCATAGCATTTCGGTGCTGGACTGCCCATGTGGGCGGACAAAGACTGATATGCAAATGGATATTTCCCATCTGTGAAAGGTACAGTGAGCAAAAAGCAGATGGCTGGGAACTCTCAAAGAGGTTAAAAACCACTGAACAGGTTATCATGCCATGTTCTTTTCGAGAGAAGGGCGTCTGCTACCTTTTTTGTATTCTAACCTAACAATGCAGAGGAGATCAACAGTAATAGGTCAATCAATGGCTGCATAAACTAGGAGAACAGCAGCGCTTTTAGTTCCTTTCTGAAGATTGCAGTAGATGGCGTTTCTCTCAAATCAGGTGGAAGAGCATTCCAGGCTCTAGGTTCAGCCTCGACAAAAGCACATTTCATGGCTATAGTGGTGTTACAAGCTGGCAACTTACCTTGATTGGCATTATTAGATCTAAGAAATCTAGTGTTAGATTTCTCACTCAGCAGCTCGCTTAGGTAGTCCGGCATGACTCCTGCACAACATTTATGAGTGACTAGAAGGAGGCAACCAATGCAGATCGTGTCTTGCTTCAGACACATGATCTTTCCATTTGAGGCCTTTGACAACTCTGACCTCGCTATTCTGAATGACTTGTAGACAGTTGCATTAAAATTTCGTAATACCAACCAATAGAATGCTACAGTAGCCAATCTTAGACCCCACAATGGCCCTTACAATCATTTCAGATTTTTTCTGCGATATAAATGGCCGAAGATGGGTTAGCAACTTTAAATAGTAGGCTGAAGAGGAGACTTAACTACTAACATGCGCCTTCATATTCAGATTCTGGTCCAATACTATGCCTAGTGTTTTAATTTTCTTTTTTGTCGTAATATTGCAACCTGCAATAAAGAAGCCTTCATAGGCTGGTCCTAGCTTCTTTATTTTGTTCGGGGTACCAACTAACATAAGTTTGTTTTTTTCTTTACTAAGTGCCAGCCCATTCTGCAGCATCCAGGTCTGAATCAAGACATATACCTTATTTATAATGAGTTCATCCTCCGAGTGTATTCCAGTAAGTGAGACGATGCATTGAGTGTCATATGCATAGTTTGTAAAGGTGACACCATTCTTTTCCAGGAGGTCAAAGAAAGTTACTGTGAATATATTGTAGAGAGAAGGCGACACACAAGCTCCATGAGGTACGCCATAGGTTAAAACAATTGGTGTCACCTCCGACTCTCCAGAGCACACTCTACACTGGCTATAGTTCAAGAAAGAGGTAATCTACAGTGTCGCTTTATCTGAAAATATGTGCCACTTCCTTCAGCCTGGTAATGAAAATAGAATGATCAAGCAGGTCAAAAGCCGCAGATAAATCCAACAGCATGAATAGAGAGGCCTGGCCTTTATCCATCGAGTCAAGTAACCTAGATTTAAGGTCCAAAAGTACTGTTTCGGTCTCATGTCCCTGCCTAAAATCATATTGCCACTTATACAAAATCATATATTTGTTTAGGTGAGATGATATCTGAACATAGGCCACACAATCTAACATTTTTAAACAAACAGAGTATTGGTAATGGGCAGATAGTTGGTAGCGTCTAAGGGCATAGACCTGGCTTCTTGAGTAAAGGAGTAATCCATGCATTCTTAATCCCCCCATCATGTTGCAATGGGACCATCCTGAATTTGAGGGGTGTGCTGCTCCTGATGGGTAACCGGAGGGATCCGCGGACACCTGCACTGAAACTCTAGGGTGTGTCCTTGGGCAAGAGCGTCCAGCACCATTCTGTTGGTGGTGATCTTTTGATCTTTCTCCCCTCACTGACGAACCTCATCCGCCGGCCTCCCACTGGGGTGCATGAGTGGGGGACCGACGTCCTGTTCAGTTCAGGCTTGCTTCGGGGCCAGCGTCCGGCCCTGTGGGCGATGCTGTTCTCTGCTACCGTAAGCCTGGGAAAGGTATCTGTAGGCTTCCTGGCTTGTGGATCTGGAAGGCTGTCAGTACGATGCTGAGAAACCTTTGGAAGACCCGCTCAACTTTCCCCTGGAGGAGCGAAAAGAAGAGCGGTGCTGCACAGAGTACCCAGCGAACGGGTTGTCTCTGTATCTGTTTTGATGGCCTGGACGGACTCGTTGACAACCTTCCTAAACAGATTCTCTCCATCGAAGGGCATGTCCAGCACCTTCGCCTGGACCTCCCGACGGAAATTCGTGGCTTTCATTCAACCTTGGAGACTAAGGCAGACACTGTTCCCAATTTGTCGGAACCCTTGTGTCGGCGACGTCCAATGTCACTGTGATGGTGTGACCCCAGACCCCATGTACCCAATACAAAAATGTTTGTACATTTCGCATTCGGACATTCATTGCAAAACAACCCCAATGTTACGCTCACCTGATTCCCACGGGGGCGTTGATCTGGACTGGCCCGCTGTTGCTTCCACCAGAGTAACACGTAGAGCCGAGATGACAGACTGGACAGACCCACTTAGCTTCGTTTGTTGGACTCGTACGAATATCTTTCTGTAATGGAGAAAGGGAATTAACCTCCCGTAATCTGAGCGTTAACCCGCCTTCCCACTCCCCTTGTCTGCCCACAGAACACTCCTGAAGTTCCCTCTTAATTTCACCTGAAGATTTGGAAAGATGAGCTCTCCATCCTGCGTCGAGCGCAGGGGCGCGTAGACGACCAGTTACTTCACTGGCGTGGAGGAATTGGTAAGTTCCAGTATTGACTCTAAGTCCAATTGTTCGTATGAGTTCAAAAGTCTGATCTTCACTCTGCCAGATTCCTTGCAGGTTGCGGATTTAAACCACCAGAAGAGTTCCAAGTGGCTATTGGTAAGATCCTGGTAAGTCTATTGTGGTTCTCCCCTTTGGGGCCGGGGTACAGCGATGATGCAGAATTAACTGCGCCGACCCGAGATGAGGAGAGTACCCCCCTGTGGTAATCAGGTAAGTCTTTGGGGGTGATTTGTATTGTCCTTGTTTTTCCCCTTAGGGGCCGGGGTGCGGCAGTGATGCAGAATTGACTACGCCGACCCGAGATGAGGTGAGTACCCCCCTGTGGTAAATCAGGTAAGTCTTTGGGGGTGGTTTGTATTGCCCTTGCTCACCTATCTGTTCTTGTCTCCCCCAGGTGTTGAAGAATGGCCTGGTGATGCTGGATTCGCGATGGAGTAAAAGAATGCAGCCCCGGTTGGTGAGTTCAGCGCGGCTCTGCGAGGTGCGTGGCAATGCATCTGAGAAGGCTTCTCTCTTCCAGATCGACGATGTGCTGGATCAAGGATTCATGTAAGGGTTTTGTTCTGACCTCTTCTTCTCCTTTTCTTGTTCCAGGTGTTCCAGGGCTGAAGCGGGCGTGGCTGAAGACTGGAGCTGCTGAAGACACAGTGAGCGTTACGCTGCAGCAAGCAGAATAACGCGAAGCACGTGTGGCTGTCCGGGTGTGGCTTAAATAGCCTTGGAAGAAGTCCCAGGTAAGTATTCTTCCACAGCCCCACCCAAGAGGAAAGGAGTCCCTGAGGTAAAGTAGTCCCTTTAAGCCTCATTTGGCTTGTGGCTTCGTGCAGCATGGTCTGCATCAGGTAGGTATCCAGCATGGTCTGCAACAGGTAAGATTTCTGTAATGAGCCTGGCACCCATGGCGCGAGGACTGACTTTATTCTTATGAGCCTGGCGCCATGACTGTAGCCAAAGAGCCCCTAACTGGGGTTTTTGGGCATGCTTCAAGTGGCATGATGCCTGCTTCCGGGGTTGCTGGGCCTGATCTGGCTTTCCTGGGCAGGCACAGTGACACCCAAATCCATACAAGGAGCCTGGGCCTGAGTTCAGAGGGTGACTGGGTGGCCGGTGCACAGAGTCAGGTGCATCAGCAGGGGAGAGGAAGGGAAAAAGCAGAATAGAAAAAGAAGGTCTTGAGTTGCTTCCGGACCCAGAGGTGTTTCTACACAATTTTCAGGGAGGCAGGGAGGCTGCTCCACAGGGAGACTCCAGCTGAGGAAATGGATTTGCCCCAACTCTCTCTGCTTGGAGAAGCATCTGGCACTCAGAGAGTTGGAGGTGGATGAGCAGAGAGCTCGAGAAGGAAGATGTTTTGGAAGGAAAAGTTTGAGGTAGAGCAGCCCCAGGCCCCAGAAACCCTTGGACAATGAAGAGGGTCTTGAAGTTGATCCTTGCAGCCACAGGGAGCCAGTGAAGAGATTTTGGAGCTGGAGAGATACAATCCCTATGCTTGAGGCTAAGGGCAAGTCTTGCAGTCCTGTTCTGGATAAGTTGTAAAGGTTGTAAAGGTTGTAAAGGTTGAAGAGTAGAGGCAGGAAGATTTAGAAAGTGGCTGTTGCAATAGTCCAGCCTAGAGAGGACCAGAGCTCTAGAGAAGGTGAGCTTCTGGGGGAAAGTGAGAAAAGGAAGAATACCTCTGAGGAGGTGCAGCTGAGAGAGAGAGAGAGAGAGAGAGAGAGAGAGAGAGAGAGAGAGAGAGAGAGAAATGGAGGGAGCTGGTGTCCCAATAAGGAGGATCTCAGTTTTACTGGCATTAAGGCAGAGGTAATTGGTGGCACCATTCCTGAATTGTGGCCAGACAGTCTGCTATGAGAGAAGAAGCAGAGGTGGCTGAGAGGAGCCTGAAAGAGAGCCGAGTGTCATCCGCATGACATTGCAAATTGGGGCAGAAATTAGCGATGCGATGGGCAAGAGGTGCCAGGTAGTGGTTGAAGAGCCAGGAATAGAGGTTATACCCCTGGGGAACACCACAAGTCGAGAGGGAGATAGAAGAAAGGAAAGACCCCAGTTGGACCTAAGAGGGTCGGTCGGTAAAAAATGAGATCCACCAGGCCAGGGCCTGATCAGTAATACCAAGGATGTTCTGGAGACGATTGAGCAGGATGGCAGGGTTGACCGTGTCAAAAGCAGAGGATAGATCAAGGAGAAAGAGGACAGAATGGAGATTAGGGTCAAGATTGGAGAGCAAGTCTTCACGGGTGTTCAGGAGAGCAGTTTCCGTGCTTCTGGCAGCTCTGAAGCCAGACTCATGGTTATGGAGGCAACCAACAGATTCATGGTTTGAGCGATGGCCTCGGAGGGATGATGTTGGGCCTCCTCACCCCCTGCCCTTTTTCCCCTCCTGAGGGTCTTGAACCAGGGCCTAAACCCCTTCTGGGATGCCTGCAGACCTTGCCAAAGTCACTGCAGCAGTTTCGCGCCTTGGCGATCGGGATACCTTCTCAGCCATGGGGGCTATCCTCACAGATCCCTTAGATCCCATGGCAGCAGCAGTCATCAAAGGAGTCGCCAAAGAGGTCCTAGTCTGTCGGTTGAGCCTGCTTAGGCTGTTTGGCCACCTTCTCCTCCATCCGCGGCTTCTCCAATTTCTCACGTAGTTTAGCCGGGGTAGATGACTTCCTCTACAAAGAGAAGCTCAATTGTCGGCTGGCAGTGGAGGTGGAAGGTGATGTTGATTGCGCCCTATCCACTTCGAGACCCGCTTCTGCGGCGAACCTGGTGGACTCAGACTTGTGGCTCTTGGCCTTATCTTGGGCCCCCATGGAGGAGATGCCCAAAAAAAAAAAGGACTTAGAAGACAACTTCTCGGACCTGCCGGTCCTGTATGAGGCATGACCCTGCTTGGAACACGGGTCAGAGGCCTTGGTGTTTAGCCATGCCGCCAGCCTACTATGCTTTTCCTTGGTTGTCTTTTTGGAGAAACCGAGCATACCTCGCACTCTGCCTCCTTGTGGTCCGGATGCAGGCAGTAGAGGCATTGCAGGTGCTTGTCCTCCACAAACACGTTCCGTAGCCCGCATGTGGTGTAGGGCCTGAAGAGGGACCTTCCGTCCTTCTCCTCCGTCATGGCTGGAGGGCGGGAAATAGGCACAAAAGCCTTGTAGAATCTTCGACGATTAAGGGGCGTGGAACTTCACCGACACCGGGTCCCTGCTGTCAGCAGCTGAGGTGAAGAAAAGAGCACACAGGCTTCTTTGAAACAAAAATAATGTTCTTTTTGTCAAAAACACGAACTAATAGCTCTGAGAGCAACTCGAGGACTCCCAACACGGAAGCGTGCAGTAAAAATATGAAGATGGGTGCCAGAGGAGGGGCTTAGGGAAGAAAACTGTCACTGGATGGCAGTGCCAGCTTTAGGGCAGGAAGGGCCGGGCGACCGCCTGTGGTGCCATGCCTCCCCCCCAGGGCACCATCAGCCCCCACCACGCCAGCTCGGGGGAGGGGGAGAGTCTTTTAAGGGCTCCCCCGGATTGGCGTAGTGTGAGAAGGCATTGCAGGTGCCCTTGTGTTATTAAATGTGCCAGATGATGACCTCCCTGCTTCGACGCGGGAACGAGGAGGTTTTCATTGGAATAGGACGCTCATGCGTTAGGAGCGTCCTATTCCAGTGATTAACCCCCTGTGAGGCACCAGAGCAGGGAGGGACAAAACAAATGTGTCTCTCCTGACCGCACCCCCAAAACCCCCTCCCCATGTTGACCATTGGCAGGGGGGGGGCACTAATTCGCCCAGGGCACTGCTGCCTCTAAGGCCGGCCCTGGATGGGGGCAGTATGACCCAGAGGACAGTGATTGGTTTAGAGGAGAAATACAGTTTCTAATGGGAAGTGAAACTGTTTTTTTCTTTTACTGAGGATTCCCAGCCAGACAACGTGGTAGATTCTTGAGCAAATGAATCCACGCCAGACCCCAGCGGATGTGCACTCACTTGATTAAATGTTATAATATGAAAAAGAGGTCAGGGTTCAATTAAAACAGAAGAACATGTTTTTTTTAGGGCTAGCAGAAACGACAGTGAATGCATTAGGCAACCACCCATCTAAGAACAGACACACAAGGAAATGATTTCAAATCATCCAGACATATGCGATCATAAAGAGTAACATGGGCACACACAAACATTTAAATACAGCGCAGGCAAAGAAACATGCACACACGCATATCTGTGACTCAAACATACCTTACAGCCGATGACAATCTGGAGGAGTGGAGAACAATGCCAGTTTCGGGCGGGAACGCAGCCTTCTTTCTTTCCACACCGGGTAGAGAGAAATTGAGCTTTGGGGGCGGGAGTGCACCCCTCTTTCGTTTCCCCATGCGGCAGCGCGATCGTATATCCTGCTGGACGGTTCACGGCTGGATTCCAAAAACATAATTAGCCACCGGCAGCGAGAGGCACCCTTTTTATGTCCCCAAGCGATGGTGCGTAACTTGAGAAAACGTAGTACTACCCTAACAGTAACTTAAGTAAGAGGCAGCACCTGCTGCCACTACTCACCCCACAGCAATCGCGCCAGCCCCAGGATAATCGTGCCTGCCCCAGGGCAATTGCACCCTGAAGCAATCAAGCCCACCGTAGGGCAATTGCGCCCTGGGCATCCACCCGCTTCGCCCGGCCCAAGAAACAGGTCTGCAGGCAGGCAACTGTAAGGGAGTGAGGGGTCCACAGGCCCCCTCTCGCCGTGCACTCCTCAGTACAAGGCTTGGACCATGTGCCTCTGGTAGTGGGATTTCCCCTTGCCCTTATGTAAAGTTAACCATGGTTGACTGCTACATAGATGGGACTACTGAGCAGGACACGGGGCATCCATCTTTTGTGCCCCCTTTCGACTCCATCTTGGGTAAACAGGCCTCACTGCGATAGTACAGCAATGCTCAGCTCCCCTTCCACCGCAGCAGCCAAGGACAGAGACACACACACAAGGCGCGCAGGCAGCTGGCTGGCCCCCACCCTTGCACTCCCCCTGCAAAGGAAAGCTCTGCGCTCCCATTCTCACGCTGAAGTCGGAGAAAGTTGCAACAACCTATACAATACAGTTCTCCTCCTCTGAGATCACTGTTAGCATGAGAACCAGCATGTGAACCAAGATGAACTAAGCACTTTCTGCTCGTTCGTCCCCATAAACGTGCGAGCCACCCACCCCCATTTAGAACAATTTATTGCCATCTTGACCCTGCGCTCCCTGTAAGGTATTTCTTTCAAGTGCCAGACCCTCGCCTGTGCTGCGAAACCCACCCAACACACCCACTACTAACCTTAAAGGATAGTTCCGGGACTCTTTTTTTTTTATTGTCCCTACGGTTCGGCCATGTGTTTTTAAGCATAACTCGGTAGATCGTAGAAAACTTTCCTATGGACCTTACCCGACTTTTCGTCCATTAACGCACTCGAAATCAGCCGCCATTTTCTGATAATCCTATCATTTCCCTCCATCGCCCTGGCTCACCTGCTTTTGCGGCACTAAATCAAATCCCCCGCCCCTGAAACAGACTTTATCAAAACATTCATATTCCCCGCCTCTATCCGTGACGTGACTGTGCTGCGTAGGCAAACGCGCCCAGGCGTCTTCTACGCGACTACACACATAACCCGGAAACCAACACAGATCAGCTCACAACACAGCGCGCCACAATTGGAAATATGAAACTGTACTTTTAAATCAAACCGCAAGATTGTAAATTTGGTAAAGTACATTTATTTGACATCAAATGTTTAGAGAATATTCAGCGATTTGCATTTTTATTTGCTCACGTTCCAAAAAGTTCGTTTTGAGGCCCGCGATGTTCCTTTGCTGTACACAGGGTCTTAGATCATCTCACAATACAGCGCCACAATTCGGAATATGAAACTGTGGTTTAAAAGCAAACGGCAAGATTGTAAATTTGGTAAAGTACATTTATTTGACATCAAATGTTTAGAGAATATTCAGCAATTTGCATTTTTATTTGCTCACGTTCCAAAAAGTTCATTTTGAGGCACGCGATGTTCCTTTGCTGTACACAGGGTCTTAGATCATCTCACAATACAGCGCCACAATTCGGAATATGAAACTGTGGTTTAAAAGCAAACGGCAAGATTGTCCATTTGGCAAAGTACATTTATTGGACATCAAATGTTTAGAGAATATTCTGCGATTTGCATTTTTATTTGCTCTCGATCCAAAATAGTTCGTCTTGAGGCAAGCGATGTTCGTGTGCAGTACACAGGGTGTTGGTTTACGATAAAATAAGCTCTTCGGTCGCACTGATAATCGCATGGCTGTTCCAACAACGAGGCACTAGGCCACCACAACGGTCTGTATGTTGCATCTAGCCGTTAGTACCGCGTAAGGGCATACTTGTACTTGGCGATCGTCCCATAAAATGGTCTGGGTGTTAACGTTGTTCACGCGGAGAAGCAACTGGCGGTTGAAAAAGCCATCCGCCGGTGTCTGGTACTCGTGACACATACAATAATGAATGATGTACCTGTTTGAAAAACATAAAAAATGAAATTAGTCTCACCGTCAGATCTTTATTAAAATTATTCATTTTATATATTAGGTCGGGAAATTATTTCATAGCTAGGACAGTGCAACTGGGTATTATACGTCAAGGGGGGGCTGTAGGATACTGAGTCAGTCCCCCAGTGCAGGGGTTGACAGGGAGGCAGTGCAGGTGGAGAGTGGAAGGGCCCAGGACCGAGGTCGCAGACAGTGGACCAGTTGTAGCAGGGGAGAGGGAGAGAGAAAGCAGAAGCAAAGACGAAGGTTTTGAGGTGCTTCCGTAAAAGGAGATGGTTCTCCTCAAGATAGTGCGCGGTACAAAACAATATGCCACATAGAACGAACAAGTACAACTTAACCCGTCTTTAAAGCTACTGTATAGTAATTAAATTGCGGTATAAACTCATCTAAAGAGTTACTTACATTATATTTGCATTTTCCATTGTGTCTGTGCGTAGGGCAGCCCCGAAATACCACTCCTTCTATGCCGACGTTATTTCTTCTAATGAACGAACATTAAATGGCTTTCGTTTCTGAAATTATATTCATTATCGTTTACGTTATTGCACCACACCCCCAAAAAGAAGTCTTTCGGGATGGTCCCGGCCTGTCAAGGTCAAATAACAATAGAACCTTATACTGAGTCGTGGGCCATTCCAGCACCCGAGCAAAAAATCAAAGCAGCTGACCTTCACTTTGAACGAGCACACATTCCTAGTTAGCTACATTCAGTGTAAGGCCATCTCACAGGACTTGAAATTTACACTCCATCTTTGCATTTTGTGTGCGTGTATTTGCAGCCCCAGAGAACCATAAATACGGAGACATTCTATATATTTTGAAAAATGATTTATATTACTGTTTGGTTTAATTCAATGCGCAAATGAACAAGGTTGGAGAGACACATTGCATGTACACTGAGCAATCACTTTTATTTACACAATACATAGCTACACATATTCAATGGGCCTGCAACATGAGGAGACTCGAGAGCAAAGTCACAGGTGACACCCGGGTGGTTCGCACTACTGCACGGTGAAGGGAGGGGCAACGGTGGAGAGACACATTGCATGTACACTGATCAATCACTTTTATTTACACATTACATAGATACACATATTCAATGGGCCTGCAACATGAGGAGACTCGAGAGAACAGACAATCAAATTACAATCATTTAAACTGTGATGTGTATTTCTCAATGAGCTCTTCTTTAGGTGGACATGGAACAGAGGCAATGTTGGGTGGCAATGCAGTTGTCCCCTGCACAGGTTCGTTCACAACTCCATGTATGTGCCTATCTAGGACATCAACACTAAGTCTCTCAATAAAGTCATATTGCATATCCTCAAACACTGGTTTGATAATCCATTGTTTACTTCTTTTAGTGAAGGCCTTATTGTAGCGAAGCGTCCCTAAAGTTCCGGTCGTCCTACTTTGTTGACGGCCAACATTATGGTTATGTGCCAAGACCGCTAGAAGAGTCCGATTTATCATGCCCTCCATGCCAAAATGCAATCGTTTTGGCCTGTACTTTAGGCACATATTGTGGAACACCTCCAAATCTCCTGTGTGGCAGAATTCCGTGAGTCCCCTCAAATCTCTTGTTATAGTTTTATCAAATACAATCTTTTCAATGGCTTTGTGAGTGGGTGATGAAGGAATCAACCACTTCTTCTTCTGTGCCTCCTCTGTGGACAAATGGCCATGTTCACAATTGTGGAAATGTTGGTTTGTGTTCCAACGGTGAACGTTGGTACAGTGTAGCATTACTGACCGCCATTTTTCCAGTAGAATTTCCAACGACCCTCCACATGTTTTTGAGCTCCACCAAAGATGGTTGCTGATTGACTTGGACCACTGTGAAATACCTTGCATATCTTTTTCTTTACCTGCAGCCGACATTTTTTTATTGATTGTCTTTGCAAGATGCCAAACGTCAAATTGGTGATTTATATTTTTGTACGCTTCTCTCATTGTCTTGGCAATTGAAACGTGTCTGTCCGTGGCTATCAGGTCGATCACCATTCCCCGCGATTGTAGTTCTTGCAATGATGCTACAAAGCCAACTTTCTCCATGGCCACTGAGGATGTACTTTGTGACACCTGCACGACCACCGAACTCACAATTTTCTTACTTTCCATGTCCTGAAAGTGGTAGGTGCAGTACTTGGCTGAAAATCCTGGGCCGTTTCACTGTCCATCACCGGCTAGCCTGAACCGTTTGCCCGCGAATGTACTATCAATAGACATTTTTTCCATTCTCCAAGCTTCGCTAATGGCTGGAAATAGATAATCGGTTTGGTATTTGTAGAACTGAGTTTTCGCAATGAAATGGATTCCCACAAACAAAGAAAGACTAACTTTTTAAAACTTGAACCACTAAAAAGTGCAGCCGCTGCACAAAGTAGATTGCCTGCTGGCAGTTGCCCCAGCATGGGTTGTGCAGACCATGAGAAAGGATGATATTTTGTACAGGTGGCATGTATTTTAAGGTTAGTGCCTCGCATTGCACGAGTCACATTAATCAATGGCTCCCCACATACTTCCCCACCAACCGAATGCCCACATTTCATCCGAATAATAATATCAAACAACTATCGAGTACAATGAATTTGGCCTCTTTCCTTATACTGTCACTCTGCATCCCAGCTGGTTCAGCCTGTAACGTTGAGGACATGTCACTCACATGAAAGGTAGAATCTCTGATATCGTCTTCCGCTATGTTCAGTGATATTGATGGTGTTTCATTGTCGTCCACTTCATTCTCTTCCATTGCAACATCTGTTCCTTCTCCGGCGATGGGTGAATAAAACAATTTCTTCAACTTTCTCGCGGTCTTAGTTTTTGCGGGTGTGGATTCTGTGAATTGATCTCCGACTGCATCCGAACTACCAGGAGGACATTCACTATCAATGGCTGGTGGTGGTATAGCTCCGTTGTCAATCACTTCATATTCTTCCCATTGGCACGATGCATCTCCAGTCTCAAGTCCCTGCCAAAAGGTTTGACAAGCAACATCTGTCGTTCGCTTCACTGTCTGTGTAGATCTAGTTCGTACACCCACTAGCAACTAGAGGACAGATTGGAAAAGGGATGTTCAGTTTAAACACAACTTACAGTATTGAACTATTAACAGTGAAAAACAACATAATATAGTGACCAGGACACTAACCTTCTTTTGCTTTCTTTTCTTTTAAACTTTCTTGCCTCGAACTTCAACATCAGGACGCTGTTGCTCCGACTCGTGTGTGCATGTCTCCACTTCCTCTTGCGCTGCAACGACTATATTTTAATGATAAGCACATCCATCACGCACTGACGCTCCATCGACTCCCTGAAACATAGAACTTTCATTAGTATGTATAATAATATCGAAAACACAAAATGTACTTGGGGACCAATACACACGTATATCTCAATAGCAAAACACGAATGAACGCTTTGTGTAGAACATTCAAACAACAATTATTCATGCATTGTTGATCTAGTTAGATGGAACTGTCAAGATCCATACCTCGGGCTCCTCATAGACTTCCATTGATGATATTATTGAAGATGATGCTTCAGTAACTCCCTGAAACACAGTAATTGCATTAGTATGGTTTTCTATTTTGTTAAAAAGAACATAAACTTTGTGCAGGCGTCAACGGCTCATCTAAATAGACCTGCACAAATGATCAGTTGTCTAAAATAAATTATGGATATGTAAATATGATTCGATTTGCTCGATCGTTGGAAGTGTCACCACCCAGAGATCTGCATCAACTACTAGGGGTGATGTTCTTGTAGAAGAAGCTCCGTCATCTACCTGAAACATAGTACTTGCGTTAATAAAGAAGGAAGTATAGCGGATGTAATCACGTCATATGATTTCGCTTGATCGAACTGTCAGTATCCATACCTTGAAATGCATAAGAACATCAAGGGACGATGTAACTGCGGTGCACACTTCTGCAAGCTGTTGCGCCGACCCGTAACTGCATGCTCCCCCTTCTTCTTGGACTAATGCTCCATCGACTCCCTGAAACATAGGACTTTCATTAGTAATGAACACAATATTGAAAAAAGAAGACACATAGGAGGGCGACGACAGAAGGACATATCAATGGCTAAAAACGAAAGAAACATTGTGTGTAACAATCACGCTACAAGAATGCAAGATCTGATGATCTCCATCGATGGAACTGTCCGGAAACGTACCTCGAGCATCTGAGTGACATCAACGGTTATCGTCAATGCGTTGGACTCCTCAGCATCTCCCTGAAAGACAGTACTTGCATTATTTTGGATAACAATAATTATAACTGAAAACAAAGACTAGAGGACGAGTACTAGGGTGTACCATTAGGTAAAATAATTACACGATAAATTAAAACTATTGATTTACATGCCTAAAACAAGTCAGTGGCAGAATAGCTAAGTAAGATTACCCGATAGGCGCTTGAAGTGGCTGATGACTGCAATAACGACACGGATGGAGAATCTTCCGCCTTCATATTGAGTGGATAAATAAATGGGGAAATTATTGTTAGCTAATGCTACACACTACCGCAAGGCCGAGAGATAAATACGTAAACTTGACTCACCAGTGGAGGGATGTGGACGAATAGAGTGGGAATAGCGGTTGAGAGCAATTTTCGCCTCGCTCGCGGTGTGTTCTTCTTTATTAGCAATGATGTGGAGTACATGTCAGAGGTAAAGTGCCTGCTGCAGATGCGGTATCGATCACCCCTCTTGTCCGCAAAGACTTCTAGGACTCTACTTTCAAGCTCAGACGGTGGATATCCGCAATATCGGACCCATTCTCTTATCTGATCTATTGTCTTAGGGAAAACATGCATTATAGTACCTTCAGATTTATTATGGGTCTTCGAAGGGCAACCGCCAATGGAACAGGCAGACATTGTGGAAAGTTCTGAAAAGTAAAGATCAACAATTCTCTATAAATACCAATGTAAACTCAGAACATGTGACTAGTTCCTTGCATGTACTGTCTTGAACGAAAAGAAATTGGACGCAAAATGATTACGGTACATGGCCTTACCTTGACGAACAAACAGTTAGATGCAGGGATCAGAGTAGTTTCTTGTCGTAGAACAGGGAGCAGTTCACAGGTTGCAAACTGACGAGTTTCCTCGAAGTGGTCACGGAAGTTCACAGAGACGAAGAGCAGATAACCAGCACATTCACGGGTTGACTAGCAAAGCGCAAAGAAGTTCTCATTAGAAATATGAAGTGGGTTATAAAGAATTCGAAACAGGGGTGTGTTTGTGAATGAATGACGTTTATATGTTGTGGCATTATGCGGTTTGCAGGGGGCCGTCCAGCGTGAGGGGGGGGTGCTTGGCAGGAGACACGGGGTCTGGAGGTAGACATAGGAACAACAACCCATGCTCTATAGACCACTTTGAAGTGTACATGGTCTTTGGCACCTCTTGGCCTTTATCGCTCCCTGACAGCTCCACTTGGCAGCACAAGTACCCCGGTGCGAACTGCATTGATGGGGGAGGAGGTGTATTGGGGCGGTGGTCGTGCAGACAAGACACAGGAAGACTCGTGAATGGAGACACACTTATGTGGATTGCAGGGGGCCGTCCAGCGTGAGGGGGGATGCTTGGCAGGAGACACGGGGTCTGGAGGTAGACATGGGAACAACAACCCATGCTCTATAGACCACTTTGAAGTGTACATGGTCTTTGGCACCTCTTGGCCTTTATCGCTCCCTGACAGCTCCACAGTACCCCGGTGCGAACTGCCTTTGATAGGGCGGGGGGGTGGATTGGGGCGGTGGTCGTGCAGACAAGACTCGTTTGCCGCAGGGCCTCACCAAGGAGAGGCCATCTAACTGCATGTAAGAGGCAGGCTGCAGGATCTAGTACATGGAAGGCAGGGGGGTGAGTTTATAAATACCTCACCCTCCCAGGAGAATATATGGGTGCAGTTCACCCTGGAGACCCTGGATGCCTAGGCAGTTAGTCAGCAGCAGGCTGGCCTGTGGTGGCAAGGCGGCACGGGCCAGAGGGGGTCATCTCTGTACCCGGAGCCCAAAAGGATGATTTATTATGATCAACCATATTGATTATTTACCTATAACCATGTTTTGTATCAATAAAATCCAACAGCCTTCCTCTTATTGCCAACGCTTGAACAAAGTGGTGTGGTAAGTATTTTTGGGGGAGGAGGCAAGGCCGGGAGGCTTGATGCCAACCCGCAAAATAACATATGTATGTCTACTGCATATGGGTTCAACGGTTATGTGGATTGAAGGTGGGCGGCCAGCGTGAGGGAGGATGCTGGCCGGAGACATGTGGTGTGACAAGACAAGGCACAGGAAGACTATTCAATGCAGACACACTAGATTCATTTAAAAAATCAAAACAACCATTGTTAAAATATATGTTGGGTTTTATTTTAGATCTTAATTTCAATTGAACATAAATAATAAACATTACACATTGTAAAGTTCCGGTTGCAGCACATCCAGGGAAAATCCGCGGTATTGTCCACTGTTGCTGGGGAAATGTTGTCTAATGGCAAGTACCGCACAGGCAGGTATTACTCTCCGAACGCGGTGTCCGAGCCTCCCGTGAAGCCACCAAGTGAAGCAACGATAGGCCACCAGCCTGTACCACCTGTGAAAACGAAAGATGCAAACTGTATTAAAATGACAAAACTTTCTTATCACTGTCGATTCAGGTAAAAAATGTCATTCTGCTTTGAAAAAAAATCTATCTAGAAAATGCACAATATGGAACCAATTTACATGCATTCGAATGATATGTAGATGTCATTTTATATGTGGCAGACGACCATGACATAGTAGTGGCATCACTGACATCAAAACCAGAGTATACTTACTCGTTACTCGGATTACGCGGACGAACAGTGCCGCGAAGTTCGTGCATAAGCACCATCATCATCCTCAACACGGTCCGTGAGAGGCAGGCTTCCCTGAACTCTGGCAGCTCGGTGATGCATTGCGGACTTGGCTCGCCTTCCGAAATGTAGGCCAAGCACCCGGAATTTTCACGGCAGCAGCAGTTCTCCTCCTCAGTTGGCATTAGCTCGCACCGATTGCACATGCACCAGGTGGAGACGCCGTCCATGCGACATGGTCCAGGCTCTTCATCCGTTGACTGGTCCTCCCAACTGCCGTCCTAATCCCCATCGTTTTCGCGCGCTTGCCTTTCCAGTAGTTCCTCCTCGGTGTACTCGGGCTCGTACATATACGGCATTATTGTAGCCATTGTGTGATAAAGAAAGTAAAATAATTTACAGAGATGGTACAGGTGTTCACAAGGCCTAGAAGCGGCGAAGGTAGCTGACCAGAGCACAGAAACGAGTCACAGAATACTCAAAGTAACACAGACAGAGGAATGGAATCGAAAATCTGCTGCTGTGTGTTGTGAAACGGTGTGTTTATACTTATTGAGGAAAGAGGCGTCCTGCCATTTCCATGGCGACACTTCATTAGTTGAGGCGCAGCGATTGTTGACACGAAACGTGCTTTGGCGTTGGGAAATGGGCGGTACACGTCTGCTGATGTCAGGCTCAGGGGCGGGGGATTTGATTTAGTGCCGCAAAAGCAGGTGAGCCAGGGCGATGGGGGGAAATGATAGGATTATCATAAAATGGCGGCTGATTTCGAGTGCGTTAATGGACGAAAAGTCGGGTAAGGTCCATAGGAAAGTTTTCTACGATCTACCGAGTTATGCTTAAAAACACATGGCCGAACCGTAGGGACAATAAAAAAAAAGTCCCGGAACTATCCTTTAAGCATTTTACTACAATATATGTTTTTTCTCATACTAATAGGTTTGAAGTTTAGGAGATATGTGAAACACAGCTCGATTCTTTTTACATGCACAATAAAGGTCAAGGCCTCTAATTAAAGCCACGAATTACCCAATTGTACTGACAATAATTATAATGTGTAACTTGTGCAGGAATATGAAAAGTAGCATAAAATGTTTTAGATAATTTGTTATTTAGTGTTTTTCGAATGCAACATATTAGCTTAGGTAGTGACCACAGTGACCGGACCCTGACCTGCGTGGAACACAAGATATTTGACGTCCGTCATCTTGTCAGCCACTCAGCCAACCAGAAGGAAGAGATGCCACCCACACCTACAGCACCACACCGCCTTGCCAATCGAGTCCATTTAGCACTTTTTGTTAGAGTTACTTTAATTGATATATATATATACAAGTTTGATGTAAATGTTTGGTGTGGGTTTTTGGGTTATTTCCTAGCTGGAGAAATAAACCATCTTTTAACTCTTGCAGCCGGGTCTCGGTGCCTTCTCCCCCGAAAGGGGTTGGTTATTTTATTTTCTCTCACACGTAGTAAGCCGGGGAAAGGCACCTACACAACTAAGACAGAAAGAAGATGCTCGTGGCTGAGCACATCGAATGCCACTGACAGCTCAAGCAGCATCAAATGACTGCTACCAGAGTCTGATATTTGAAGAATATTTTCAGTGTCTAGAAGAGTTGCTTATTCAGTATATGGAGTCTAAGGAATGTGGACTGATAGATACGAAGAGGCTGGACGTGCTCAGAACGGGTGAACAATTAAAGAGAACTTTCTCTAAAGACTTACCCAAAAATTGCAGTCATGTAAAAATTGGCCACTTGTTATTTTTAGACAGTCATTTAAATTGCACATTTAAAAAAAATGTACAGCGCTGCATTAGGTTAAAAAGTAAACATTGATCTCATATTTATATAGTGACATATCACTTTGAATGGAAAGGGAAAACATAACGGCAGAATAACGAAATCCTCGTTCGGTGACTAAAGTGCAAGAACATTATGAACCCACACGGTGGCGCCATACCATAAAAGAATCATTGCGGTCGCTACCAAACGTCTCCAGAAGTTTTGTCGCTTACAGGGGCGTTTCAAGTAAAAAATATTAAGGGTGCAAACCAGAAGGCACAAACGAAACAAGGGGAGCGACTGGAAACACAAACACATAGGAGTCAACGGGCCAAACTATTTTAAAGTACAGATATATTTTAGCAAGCTGCTTGTAGTTATCAAAAAGTGTGATCTTATGCAAGTTCAGAGTAGGTTTAGGAAAATAAAAGTGTTACAGCAAGCTACTAAACACACTGAAAAGGTTATGTTTGTTCATCGGTTATAAAAACGCCAAGGTCATTTGCTCATAAAAAACGTTCTGCTGTGGGGCTTTCATGAAACATATTTCATCATCTTTTGTTGCTATACCTTTAAATTGAATAATTAACAATCTGCATAATTAACAGTTTGCAATCACCCCCACGCTTCCTCTTCATGAAGGTCACCCTGAATTGCACTCCAGCCAAACACACATATTACAAGTCCAACAAGTCAAGCAAGGTCTTCCATAAAAAGCCCCCTCACTGCTTTTAACTTAATCCATAACAATGTTTCATATAACGTGTTTTCAATATTGGAGTCCATTTGACAGAAGAGAGGCACAAACTACTAGGGCGTAACAACGGCCCACTTTGTTATTTAGCAGTGGGGGGAAAGAAGTCTTACTTTGGCCATACAGATGTTTCCAGTCTGACTATACCTACTAAATTACATTGTGCGTAGTGGCTGAAGATGAAACGATAATGGCTTTAAATTCATGTATGTGAGCTGCAGGGAATTTGAGCAGAATCAGGGCGCCCTATCGTAAAGCCAAAAGTTACCTAGGTGGCTCAGGAGGTTTAATGACTGCTGCTGAGATGTTCCTAAAGAGGCCAGTAAATCCCATCAGTTTATGCAATTCGTTATAAAAAAATATCTGCTTCAAAATTAACCATTCAACCTGGGCATGGGTTGGATGGCTGTTTGCACATGTTCAGGGGTGGGTGCTGCCCCCTTGGTGAAAAAAAAAATTGGCACCCAAGAACCCACAGTTCAATATCCAAATGGCTGTTGACAGAATAATAAAAACATTAAGTTTCGATTGAGCGGATTGACAGTGAAACATCAATTTTACAAGTATACAGAGCTGATTGATCTCAAAATAGCAGGAGCTCGTTCAATAGTCTTCAGAACTTAAGTGAAAGCAGACATTAAGAAGATATGCAAGAAATCTAAGATTGCCTCAAACAAGCTTCCTGATAAACATATACAAGACAATGTTTACATAGCCTTCACAAGAGCAGGGCATCCATTTTTCAACTAAGATGTTGGCAACTCCTAATCTACAGAAAATTATTTTGAGACTAGCAGCAGAATGTGAACACGTGCTGTAAGGAACCAGGAGTAAGACACAGACACAGGGGTGTCATGGTGGTTGGCAAATACTCTTATTGACAAAAGAAAAAGGGGGGTTTGGAGAAAATCCTATGTCGACCCTAACTCTATTGCCTCAACAAAACCAAATGGTGCCTGTGTCAGACTGTCCAAAGTAAAATCCTCTGTCCCATGTTCAAATCCTAACCAGACCCTTCCTTACATGCTGAACTCAATATAAAGTGAAAAGGGAAATGTCTCTCAGCCGGCCACTCGCAGTTGTTTTCCAAAGTTCCAACAAAGTTCTAAAGAAAGGTGCTGAAAACAAAGTTCCAGAACTCTCGGCAGTGGGGCTGGGTTTTCCCTTCTCCCATTCCCCTGAGTTTCTTCAGGTGTTGAAAAATTCACACTCACAAGGGGTATGGATCTTCCCTTGACTTTCTCCAGCTTAGCTTTTGTGTGGGAGTGACAGGCCGTTTGGGCCCCCCCTCGTACATTCTGCACAATATGGACCACTTTCTCATGCACTAGCAGGGGATGCCTCCATTGCCCTTATGCTAACATCAGCATAGGTCGGGCTATTACGGGATGTACTTGGCTTCCATTTTGTGTGCTCTCGACTCCATCTTTGGACTAGGCCTCACTCAGATACTACGAAAAGGCTCCTCTCCCCTCTGCAGTGCCGCGCACAGCGTGCTCATGGCCCCCACCTTTTCTTCCTTGGTCTGAAAGCCTCACAAATCGCTTTCTCACGGATGCTCCAGGGATAATTGAAACAAATAGTAAAATCTAAAATCTCACTCTTCCTCTGTGATCACTGTCCTGTGTGTGAACCAGCTCAGACCATGACTTGTAGCTCATCCATCTCCACAAACCTGCTCCTACCCTATTGCCCCCACTGTGGAAAATTACTGCCAACATAACCCTGTGCCCTCCTAAGGTATTCTCTGGATGTGCCAGGAGTGTGACCCTGCTGTGCAGCGCACCCCAGGGTACCCCCACTAAATCCAGACCTCTGTCGCAGTATATTGGGTCTTAACTAACATATGTCAATTATACTCCCTGCTAGACTTGATGTGTTAAGACCAATCCAGTCATCCAGGTTATCCTGAGGGACAAGACCCCTAAGCCCTGGATCTCATAAAAGTCTCAATGAAAAAGGATGTAATCCTGTGAATGAAATTTATAGGTTTGCAAAGATTTACTCAAAGGTGTATTTAGGATTATCATTTATTGTATGTCTAGTGGTACTTTCTCATGCCAGCTTAGTCAGTGTCTACCCTATCTCGTTGTGACCCAACCCTCACTCCTCCTGGAAACAGGCAGCTGGACTTCGTGACGCTCACCCTCCTGCCAACTGGGCAGCCTATCCGGAAGAAGCAGCGCCTACACGACCATATGTAACTTCGCCCCCCCCCCACCAATCGTGTACTATTACAATACCCTATGTTAATGATGTCATCGATGATGCGGTTTTGCTTTATAATTCCATGTAAGTGTATTGTTTGCCAGAGCGCTCTCGAGGCAGCAGAGTTCCCTGGATGCCAACTACTTATTAATCTTGCAACCTGTTCTCCTAGTCTCATTCCCTACTGGGATTTGTTATATTTTACAAGTTTGTATTAGTTAGTTGGGGAGTGAGCCTTTACACTTTCTACAATTCAATGCACAATCTCAAGGGCTTTCACTCTTCCCTTGAGCTTTCCCAGATCCTCACAGCTCACAATCTTAAGGGGTATGATTCTTCCCCCAAAGCTTTCCCAGATCTCCACAGGGCCAAGAAGCAGCTCCACTTCTCTTAGCTTCTTGACAGCACCAGGGGGGAAATGATTCTCTGGTAGTTCCAGGGAGACTGTCTTCCATTCCCTGGATTCCATACACTCCAGAAAATTCAACAAGTGTGAGAGTCAGCCTGTCAGTCTGGTACACTCTCCAATTATGCTTTCAATGATTGCAACATGCTAGTAGGGGCCAGTGTTTTGGCCAAAGTGGGCTAGTTTGAGGAGTTACTTCCCTGTGCAACTCTTTGACCATGTTACTGAAGAAATATTCTTTTAAAACGCCCCATTTGAAACACATTTTAGCTAAAAATACCCCTTTGGTTACTTCTCAGTCGTTCACCAGAGGAACCAATTGCATTTGCGGCTGTGGGCCACGTTTTCATAGGTGCCCGAATCATGTTTATGCACCAGTGCGACCCTGAAAAGCCGCATAGAGTGTCTTATGCTTTTCCATCTCGTTTCTTTTTCCGATAAGTTCCTACAACATGGAGGCGGAGGATATCAGAAAAATGAGGGCATTATCTTTCTACCTGCTGAATAAGGTAGCAGAGACAGAGTACCAGAAGGCTCGGCGCAAAATGCAGTGTCTTCAATTCGATGCAAGCTGTTACTGGAAATCAATGTTATACCATCACTGCTGTGGGAATGTGGTCACAAGGTTTCAAGCCAAGGACCAGTATGGCCACTTTTATGTTGTATTACATGGAATAGATATCTTAGACGTTTTGATTGGAGGTGCACTGAAATTAGAATTTAAAAAAATTCCCAATAGTTGGGGCCAAATATTCAGCCACAGCCTAATAATTGCATTTTAATAATAAAGTTGAACACACAAAACATACTTAGTAAAACAGTAGAATAGCTGTACTGTTTGTTCGCGCATCCGTGGAGATACCTGCATGTGGCTGGGTTGGGTTGGGCCCAACTACCTGATAACCCATAGAAAGAAAAGGCATATGTGCAATTACAGAAAGGGCCGGGAAAATGACTGAGGTGCGTCTTCTCACACTGCCCATTATTTGCCTTCTGGCTCTAGCAGGGCATTGAAACAGCAAGGGAGTGACTGCATCAGTTAGCACTCTGCTGTCGGCTACTTAAGTGCTACTGAAAACAAGCATAGCTTGGCAGCAAGTGAACTGAACACTCAAGAATAGATCAGTTTCCAAACTACATGTTATGCCAGACATCTCTCTTTGCCCTTTTCAAATGTTGAAGCTAGCCCCTGTCCACTGGCACTCAACCCACTAAGCTATCATTGTTTGCTTTTGCAATGCATATAATGGTTAATGCCTACATTTGTACCATCACTATTCATCGTTACCTTTCTAAATGTTCTCCACATGCCTTTAAAACATGTATTTCTGCTTACAGCACAGCTGTCAAACGCTAGGAGGGGCTTGTCCCGGGCCTTTTCTGCCAGATACTAGCATTTTCAGTGTTACACATCTGCACTCGGATTGTAGTATTGTTTGCTTCCCCTGCAGTTATGTCTTTTATATCTAATTTCGTTGTGTTATCTGTATATAGCGCTCACACTGCATGACGGCAGCTTTTTGGAGCTGCAAGTAAACGAGGATCCCAAAGGAGAGCCTGTTTGCATGTGTTGACCTTTTTCTTAAATGTAAATATGACGAGTGTGGCCACTGACTAGCACAAAAGGCAAGTCCTTTTGAATTCCTAGAACGTAGCAAATGATATTCACAAACAATATATTTGGTCAAAAAAGTCCAAAAATGTGAAGTAGTCTTGCAGCCTATACTTATTAAGAGAGTAGTGCTAGACTTTGAGAGTTGGTGTGGCACCACCGTTGTATAGAGCGACTCCATTAACAATTCCCCCAAGCATATCATCACATCCCATTCCTTAGCACCTCCTCCAGTTCCTCGTTTGCTCTCTAGCCATCCTGTCTGCAGTCTAGCCAAATCCGTGTACTACTTCTCACAGGCCCCTGTCTTTCCTGGCTAGACCCCCTTTCATTTGTCACAGGGCTCTCTGTATTCTTCTTCCCTCATCATCCCTGTGCTTCCGTTTGATGCCTTTTCCCAAGGAGCACCTTACGGTTTCATGACTCTTTGGTCCAGCTTTGGGAAGGGGCATGCTTTGTTCCTCATTTCCCTGCCGCTTTCCTCTGACCCCTCTCAGGATCACCTATGGTGGGATTCGTTTCTCGTCTGGTAACCAGCAGCTAAATCGCCCAACACCATGAACCTCTCCTCAGATGGAGGTTTAAACACGAGAAGGTCTTTAGCTCACAGACAGCACTCTCCTGTTTATACCTAATGTCAGAATCTCGGATTTTGAGGGCACATGTCTTATAAAGCACAACCAGTGCATGAGCTACTTGTGACCAGCGATAGTCGGCTCCGAGTGACACAATATTCAAGTATTCTTCTGAAGGTCAATCTCTTGTATGGTCAGAATTCTTCAGAATACTTATCTAAAGCCGAATTTCGGTACAGTGTCACTTTTGGGATATACATGTAGAGGCTGTTGCGGCAGTTTGGTTGCGAGATTACTACTGCTAAGGAAACGTGCACTGTTTGAGAAAGCAGAGCAACTCTGTGCGTTTCCCAGGAAGATAAATGCAAAATATTATCTTGATCAATGCAATGCTTAGTTTGCCTGATAATGTAATAACCAGCATGACAGCGGTCACATTTATGATAGATTCTGGATTCTCTGTGGGAAAGCAATTAATTTTGTATGCATTTGATCATATTCAGTATGTTTGCAGCTTTCTCATACGGAAAACCTAATGTTTCTGCCCGATTGGTAGTTGGATTGTCTATCTTACCACAAGACATCTTCAAATTCGTTATTGGTGGTACTATTTTATGCTAGAAAACGCAATGGTGATCTGGTCCTAGGAGAAAAAAGCTCCTCTAGCTTGGAGCAACAAAAAAAACCTAAACTCTGGAAAGAATTTAACAGGACCTTGCCATGCAACAACTGCCAACAATGTTTAAGGAGGGAGCAATAATCTATAACGTTACTCTGATGATTACATTAAACCGTACATATAATGTGATATATGCTGTAAAATGTCCATGTGGCATATATTATGTGGACATGACGATAGGTGAACTAAAGATCAGATGACACAGCCGAAGTGAAATGTATGAACAAAGAATGGAAAATCACCAGTTACAGTACATGTTGTGGAAAACTGTCATGATATCACACAGATGAAATTAATTATTTTGGAGAAAGTTCAAATTCTACCAAGAGGAGGTAATTGAAATCAGTTCCTTGCTTAATTAATAAATAAATAAATAAGTTATTTTGTATTCAAAATCTGGATTCTTAGGCCCCCTAAGTGGGATGAACTCGGAATGTGATTTGTCGCATTTTTTATGAATTGGTGGGATCCTGAGATGAAATGTTAAGTATGTGTTCAAAGAATTTATCTTGAAAGATTTTGAAAACACAGTCTGAAAGTTAGAAGGAATGAGCTGTATCAATTGGATATATTCCATGAAAAACACCTTCAAGATGACTACATTAAGAAAGAACAATAGAAACAGTTTGAACTGGGGTTCTGTTTATTGTTTATTAACTCATGAAAGCTTGTGATGAATTTTTAATTATATGTTTGAGGTTACTTTAAATCATTGAGAATTGATCGTTTTGATATTGCAATAAATGGGAAATTGTTTATATACATTTGATGACATTTCCAAGACGGCTGCACTAAGGATTCAAGGTGAATAACACCAGACGTAGTCCAGTCTTTAAGATGAACAAATGCTTCCAATATGGCTATACTAAGGACTGAAGATGAATAAAACTAGAAGCAGTCAAGTATTTGGGAAAAAGTATCCGGCTACCACGTAAAAGTTGACGCCTTTCTGTACTGTTTTTATTTGGGAAAGAGAAAGGGTCCTGTTTCTTTCCTGGATCGTTGGTGAAAATACACTTGCTACACAGGTTGAATGAACTTAAGCAGGGTAATCACTTAAAAATGTTACTTGGATTCCATTTTAAATTTTTTTTAAAAAGAGAGCGACATTAAGTGTTTGCCTGATGGGCTTGTTGCAAATGGAGTACAATACATAGTGTGGCGAGATGGAGTAAGAAGGCCAACAAGGCATTATCGTTTTGGCTATAGACTTTTATTCAAATAAAGAAAAGAACCTGCCTCTCCCCATTTCTAGAGGGATTTTCCCTACCTCAACACAGAATAACACGGGTGCTTGTCAGGATGCAAGTAAAAAAACAATATCCCGTCCTCTGTCCAAACGAAATATGAAATAAACCAAAAATTATTCAATTAACTTATCAAAGCTACCCCGAGAATAGCTCCCTACTCCTGGTGAACAGCCCAGTCTTATGCTGACTTAACAGCAGTCTCTTGCAACAGGATCTGATTTACCAAATACACTTAGACAAGGAGAATGAACCCCCTACTCCTGGTCTATCTGGAAGAGTTTGTTTCCTTGATGCTCACTCTGCTCCCGAACACCCTAAGTCCTTACTCTGTCTTTACTTTATATTGCTGGGCCCACCCCAGCGTAGGGACAATGTTTGTCACCAATGCCTTTGAAGTTATCTTCAGGCCTCCCAGTGACAACCTCATCACAGTACTTTGGGAATCCATTCTACTGTTCTGTATGTTTCTTTGGTTCTTCTTTGCCTGAGTCATATCTGGTCTTACACCTGAGATAGTAGAGACTTCACAATACCACACAGTAGTAGTTTCAGGTTGGGAGGGAGAAGGCGTCAGTAGGGCTAGCTTCTGGGCACAAGGGTTTAGGGAGGTCTTTCATGAGATAGTGGTCTTACCCCATATGGGAAGTCTCTTTCTATGAGCTCACCCCACTTTACCGCCCCTCTGGGGACTATTGGATAGCAGCCTCACCTCCTTAGCCTCATAGGGAAGGGTGCCCCTCTGGGGAGAAGTGATGAGAACCAGTGAATTGTCACACAGGCGAACTATATAAAAAGAAAATATATTTTAACATGTTTTTGAATCTTAGATTAGACAACCTGTTTGGTAAATCTTACATATTTTTAATTATGATCAAGCTATGTAAACTGGGAGTCAAGCTCCTAAATTAGGACATTATGTTGTTGTGCTATTTTTGTCAACAGATGTAAACAGGGTTGTTCATGCAATTTCAATTGTGGATGCATTGTGAGTGTAAATATGGTTAGCATGCATGATCATGCTTATTAAGGATTACTTCTCTTTTTTAATTGTAGATTTCATTTTAAAAAGGACATACATTCTTTTTGTAGGAAAGCATAAAGGACTGTTCCCTGGAAGAAGGATTTGAAATCTGAAATGCATTCGGAATTATTTAAATAGTCTAAATTGCTGAAAAATATGTTTATTATTGAAAGGATTTTCTAGAAACCCCCTTTAACTTATTATTTATGTACAACAATTTAACTTACCAATAAGATGATCATAACGATCTATTATGCAATTTGCTATTGATGAACGAAGAAAAAGTTGTTGAATGGAAGTTAGAAATTCATATATATTAAAGAATACGATAGAATCAAATACTATATTTGGAAAAGGTTCATTCTCGTTTAGAGTGTGGGGGAACAGCACCAAGGCTTCTGTTGTTCTCTGTGATCCCTACCTTCTTCGGATACACCTCTCCTGAAAACACAATCCAGAAACCCACTTATCGAATCAGATATCACTGTGTACTACCTTGGTCTATAAATATTTAATGAAAGAAGTAATAACACCAGAATATATATTAAAACATGTCCTATTATGGCTGTTTTATCCAAGGAGATCTTGAGTTATGGTCCCTCCGGAAAATCCAGTGGACCTAATTGTCTTTTCAAGTCCATTAGCTTTTGTCATGTAGTTCACAAGATATGCACTCTTTAATTGCTTAACATGCTTGTCCATATATGTGCACAATAATTCCCCAGCAACTTCATTTGGTTATAGTGATACTGATATGATCATCAAAAGCAATACCTATTAAAATATGTCTCATCTACTTTGGTATAGTCTCCTGTTCTCATGGTAGTGGTAACGCTACCCTCCAGAGTTGATGCTGAAATTACTTGTCAAAATGGTACTTCTCATTCTGACAAATCCATATTTGGAGCCATCCTTTCGACACCAGGTTCACAAACTGGTAATCGACTCCTCGGTTAAATGGAACACATCATCTAAAACAAATTCAAAGTCATAATTTCACATGCTCCATATCTCACATGTTAGCCTCAATAACATACATATGCCACTTTCTTTTGGCACTACGTACATACCCAACTGTAAATATGGTGAACGGAGGATAGCACAAGGGCAACAAGGAGGATAGAACAGGGGCAATGTGGTGGTCTTGGAAGCAAGACCATGCAGAGCAACAGAGGTTCGAATCCAGGATCTGTGCTTAGAAACCGAACTCGTATCAGTATTAAGCCCTTACAAGAAAACCAATAAATAAAAATATATATTTAGAGTAACTAGCTTGTGTTGTTATGTGGAGGTAGAGCCAACAGCTTTGTCACTGGCTTGTGGTCACAACGTCTGGTGTATTCTGGCTGCCAGACAAGTTCTGAAACAATCTACTACCCAATAAGAGACTAAAACGTTTTTCTATTTACAGAGTCCTCCGTCAAGATAGATGTTAAGGGCCAAGATCCTAATAACATTACCATTTTATGCTCTTTTGGAAATGAGAAAATCGGCCCTTACCTGTACATATTAACCCCATTGTTGAACCCACTTTCCCATATCCCCTAAAATGACATTGCCTATGTAAATCTCAGATCTGACGCTGAATTTTCCCTTCCTGTGATCTATGGTTCAGCCTTTGCCAGTCAAGACAAGACTTTACCTATGCGGCAAATGGGCCAATCCACATTAGTTGCATTGGAAGGGGTATTATTTTGGAAGAATTTACCTCTCGGAATAGTCCTTAATATGCAATCTGTTAACCTCTGGAAAACTATAGCTGTGGAAGAAGTTACTTACCGACTGGTAACGTTCTTTCGATTGGATGTTACTCCAACGTATTCCTCATCTTTGATAATCATGTCCAGCTTTGGAAAAAATTTCTCGGCAGAGGGCACCGTGTGTCGAGTCGATGTCCCTCGGACAGACTCTGTCGAGGGTGACATCACTGGGTGTATAAGTAGCACGTGTGGCGTCCTTTGGCCTCAGTTCTGTTTTTACCTCCTGTCCGTGTTGGCTGTTAGCCTAGGCAAGCAGTAGTCAGCCTTGCGAGAACGAAAGCTGTAACAGCATAGGAAATTCTACAGAGGGGTAGGATGGGAGGGTGATGAGGAATACCTTGGGGGAACATTCAATTGAAAGAACGTTACCAGTTGGTGAGTAACTTGTTCTACGAATGGTTTGTGTCCTCAAACGTATTCCTCATTTTTGATAGACTCCCAAAGCAGTATGTAGAATAGGAGGAGGGAGGAGAATTTAGAATGGTCGGCTTTTTCTAAGGCCGAATGCAGTACCACCTTACCAAAGGCAACATCATGAGAAAAGCATCCAGACAATAATACTGTGTGAACGCATGCAACGATGACCATGTTGCAGCATCACAAATAGATCTAATAGGTACTCCCCTTCAAAGGGCTGCAGAAGAGGCTATACCTCTGGTAGAATGAGCTCTCAAACCCTCTGGCGGGTCCTTGCCTGCCATTTTGTAACATTCTGAAATACCAGGTATAATTCACCTTGACAAAGTCTGTTTCGAAACAGCTTGTCCTAATTTCCTTCTCGTGTAGCCAATAAAGAGTTGATCATCCACTCTTAGTTTGGAGAATCTAGAAATATAAAAGCTTAAAGCTCTTCTAGGCTCCAATGTATGGAGCCTCTCTTACGTGTTATTAAGTGGGATGCGGCAGGGGGGTAAAACACCAGCAGAACAATCTTTTGATTTAGATGAAAATCAGATACCACACCTTAGGTAGGAAGGAGGGTTTTACCCTCAACACAACCCTGTCCTTGTGGAATATGGTATAGGGTGGCCTGGAGGAGAGTGCCTGCAACTCGCTCACTCTACGTGCAGATGTCAATGCAACCAACATGCTTTTGAAGGTCAATAACCTCAATGGGCATGTGTGTAAGGGTTCAAATGGGGCACACATTAGACATTTTAGAACCAAATTAAGGATCCCAAACTGGAACCTGAAAAGTAGAAGGCGGTGTAAAGACTGGAGCGGGGTATCTGTACTCCTGCTCTCTATATGGCAGAGTAGAGGAATCCCAGTGATTTGACTGAAGGAGAAATTATCGAGGCTGAAGTATCCGAAAACGAAATGTTCGAATTACCAAAAGTTCAAACATTTTGTTTTTGGACATTTCAGCCCCGATAATTTGCCAAAACACACATTCTCACAAACACACACAACACACCCATAACACCCCCACCCACACCCACACCACCAACATACACAAACCCCACTTACCTTCACACTGGTTCCTGCAGCGCCAGTTCCCTTTCACTTCTGCGATTGGGAACTGGGGCTGCAGGGTCCTTTTCTTTTCTTTTTTAAAAACGGACGGCTGCGGGGGGACACCCTCGCAGCCCAAGTTTTTTTTTTTTTTCCACGGACGGCTGCAGGGGTGTCCCCCGCAGCCCCCGCTCACTATACCATAAAGTATAGTGAGCGGGGCAATGCGGAGGACACCCCCGCAGCTCCTGTTTTTTTTTTAATGCTACCACGAGAGGATAGAACTTTTGGTGTTCGATCCTTTGGTGGTAGCATTTTTAGAACTTTTGGTCGTTTCGACCTTTTTTTTTTTCGGTCATTTCGACCTAAACCGAGTAGAGGACCAGAGCACCCCAGCCAGGATTCTCTATTGCGTAGCGAAGGTCGAGCAATCAAGGCTTAAGCTCTCAGGAGGTGATGCAGGCTGGTTCTTAAGTACAGTGTAGTCCCCAAGCACTCACAAAGTAATGTCCACACACTAGGTTAGTGATAACACAGTTCTTTATATAAATAAGGCTCAAGTTAAACACACTTTGGCCTCAAGATAATCTAAAATGGTAAATATATAAATTTTTTATGTGGTACCACAATTACTCTTTGATTCCATTAAAATGCATCAACTGTACTCAGTTAAAATGTCATACAGAGCAGTTAATAAAGTGAACCCACAATAGACATAGGAGGAAAGCAGGTTTGTTAAAACAATAGGCTGAATACTGGCCCCCACCGATACACAGTTCTGTGAGAGGATCCCCCCACCCCCCACCTGGGCAACCTGTAAATAAAGTGAAGGGCGTTGACGTGCTGAGGAGAATCCGCCGGTGAGTTTCCCGCCACCTGAAGACCAAAGAGACGCAGACGACTCAACGCCCTTGCTGGGACAAAGTTCTTCTAATTCTTTGCGGCAATGAACTATTGCTTTCGAGGTGCATCACACGCCTCTGCAGGACGTCACGACCGATCGTCGACGAGCACCGCCAGGACTGAAGCTGCCGCTGACGCCATCGTTCACCTTTTCCTCATGGGATCTCGACAATCCGTGGCTCCTGCCTTAAAGGGAGCTGCTCAAGAAGGACCTGTCGATGACCCGAACGTCTAACTCTGCTATTTCAGGTACATTGGGGGTGGTGGAACCTTTTTAGAGGGAAATAAGACTAATATAAACAATATATGGACTGGGCTTGTATTATATATTTATTTACAGGTTGTCCAAGTGGGGGGATCCTCATACAGAACTGTGCCTAACGGTAGGAGCCCAATATTCTGCCAATTGTTTTAACCAACCTGCTTTCCTCCTATGTCTATTGTTGGCTCACATTATTTACTGATTTGTATGACATTTGAACTAAGTACAGTTGATGAATTTCAATGGAATCAAGAGTAATTGTTGTACCACATTAAGACTGTATATATTTACCATTTTAGAATTGTCGGAGCACCAAGTGTGTTACTGTAGGTGTACATAATCAAAGCCTTGTTTATATAAAGAACTGTGTTTTCACTAACGTAGTGTGTGGACATTCCTTTGTGGGTGTTTGGGGACTACACTGTACCAGCCCGCATCACCGCCCAAGAGCTTAAGCCTTGATTGCTCATCCACTTTTACCAAATAGAGAATCTTGGTTGGGGTGCTCTGTGCTTCTACTATGCCATATAGAGATCAGGAGTACAGACACCCCCTCCAGTCTTTTGAGGTGCTTGCGAGAGAGTCCTTGGATTCAAATGTCTTAGGCAAAGGAGCGTTGCGGCTCTGGTCATCAGCAGCACAGCGTCAAGCGGTCCCTGCTTCTGGGCAACACAGCTTTGACAGGCTTCCATCGGTTACAGCAGTCCTCCAAACCCTGCTCGGTGCCAGTGGACTTTCATGGCCTCGATGTCCAGGTGCTTTACTTCGAGATTCCTCAGCAGTCCTAGTCTCCGGTCGACAGTCTTTTGAAGGCTGGCTTCCAGGGCGCTTCACCGAAAGTTAGCGGTGCACGATGGTCCCTCGTTGCTCGGGAAGAAGTCTCCTAGCCAGGTACTCTCTTGGATCAGTTTCGACGGCATGGCAGCTTTCAGATAGTGGTGAAGGTAACAGCAGTCAACCTTCTTCGGGCTCAGTTTCGAGATTAAGCATCAGTTTATGAACGATTTCCATCAATGAGAGGTCCCCAGATATACTGTTTGGTCTCTCATTCACTGTGCTGGGTCACACTCCGGCAACCAATCATTCAGAAGGGCATTCATGCAGGCAGGCAGCCAATCAGGCTCACAGTGCATTCAGGCCATTCTCCTCCCTCCAGACACTCGCAACAAGGAATGTGTATTGGGACAAGCGCTGTGCCATTCAGCACTCCACACTGCATTCAACCCAGTTTCGGGCAGGGCTGTCTCAGTCTGTGTCACATACCAGAAACCAGACACCCATACCAAGAAGTGCATATTGGTCACACACTCCATTCACCTAGGTCCAACCCCAAGGGTGTACCCACAACATACAGTCACTGGGAAGACTCCAGCCAGTCTGGCCTGGACTTCCCCACAATACCATATATGGAACTTCCACCCAACAGCCAGTCAGGGGGAAGGGACAGAGTCAGGGCTTCCCAAGACTTTGGGAAAAATAAGGTAACAGGCAATAGAAAGCAAGAGGCCACAGGGGCCATCTTGTCACCTATCAGGAATCAACTGATTCTAATGGCAGGGCCTGGGTATCCCACAATGGAGAATACTCAAAGCACCTGTCAAATTCAGTATGGAGCTGCCATCAGCCTATACCCTGCTCTGTGGGCCACACACAGGTGCCCACAAACATACACCAGGGGTACAGGGTTGTACCTCCACCCGTGGGAGCCATTATGGTATCCCAAAGAAAAAGAGCTGCACTGCCAGGAGTCCCACATGGACTCCTGGGCAGAAAACAATCCAGAACACACATGAAAAAGTACTACAGAAAAAGCACAGGGAGGCCCTGTCCCTCTAATGCATTTCCAGCATCACATCCGTCACTACTGTAATCTCCGGCCATGGCTGCCAAATATGTTCTCCCTTCAGAATATTGTCCTAGCAGGCCCACCACAGAAGATCCTGTGAGACACTGGTGGGAACCTGAAGTCGATCCGACATTGTTCCTGAGAATTGGGACCTTTGTGTTCTTAGAGCCCATTGAAGGGATCTCATTCTCAGGTGGGCTTCTGGCACCAGAAAAATGCAGGATGCCATGAGGCCGAGCAACCGCAAGAAATAGAAGGTCGGGAGATTCTGGGCAGTTTGAAATTTGGTAACCATCTGAAGAATGTCTTGAGCCCTCGCCTTGGGTGGCAAGCTCTTTCCCAAGGATGCGTCTACTACAGCTCCGATGTACTGGAGCTGCTCGGAATTTGTCATCTGACTTCTTGAAATTGAGTGGGAAGCTCAGTCTGTGGAGGGAGTGGCAGGTGACTGAGATGATCCAGAGCTTGTTTGGGAGAACGTGCCCTGATCAGCCAATCGTCCAGGTAGGGGGTAGACATGAATCCCCCCTCTCCTGAGATGCTCTGCCACCACCACCATCAGTTTGGTGAAGACCCTGGGGCAGAGGTTAACACGAATGGTAGGACTCGAAACTGACAAGTGAACCTCAGGTATTGTCTGTGCTTGTAATGGATTGGCACATGAAAATAAGCATCCTGAAGGTCCAATGACACCAACCAATCCTGTAACTGGAGGGCATGAAGGATCTGAGAAAGTGTGACCATCTTGAAGTTGTCCTCCCCGAGGAACTTGTTCAAGTATCTTAAGTTCAAGTTGAGTCTCAGTCCTCTGTCCTTTTTGGGGATAAAAAAAAATATGGGGGAATACCAACCCTTGTTCCTCTCCGCTACAGGTACTGGTTCTATAGCACCTTTCTCTGGCAGGGTTATTATTTCCTGCACAAGGAGCGGATCTGGAATCCTCAAAGAGGGTTTCCCCCGGTGGATTGCTGTTCGGCTGCGTTATAAATGGAAGGCTATTATCTCCAGAGCCCAAGCATCTGAAGTATTGGCTCGCCATTCTTTGAGATGCTGAGACAGTCTGACCCCCGCCACCCTCACCAGTGATTCGTGACAGAAGCTCTCAAAGTGGTTTTGGAGCAGTTGCTGCAGCTGCTGATGGCATGGAAACTGTACCTGGAGCTGGCTTTGCACATTTTCCTCGTCCACCACAAGGGTTTTTTCTTTGGCCTCTTTGACTGGCCATTCCTCTCGCCTTTTCAAATGAGTAGTAACGATAGGATTTCCCCCTCCATGGTTGTCCAGAAGAAGT
The DNA here is from genome assembly GCF_040938575.1 of Ambystoma mexicanum. Classification (NCBI taxonomy): domain Eukaryota; kingdom Metazoa; phylum Chordata; class Amphibia; order Caudata; family Ambystomatidae; genus Ambystoma; species Ambystoma mexicanum. The sequence goes on from NC_090928.1 coordinate 430,886,253, forward strand.
AAAAGGCTGAGGTTGCCTAACAGCGACCCCTAAAGATTTGGCAGCCGCCTTGGAGGTCTACAACCTCTCAAGGCTCTCGTCAGCCTTGTTGCCAAATAGGTGAGACCCGTCAAATGGCAGGTTTAGCAGACGAGCCTGCACGTCCGGTGCAAAACCCGACTTATGCAACCCCACACATCTGCGCATTACCGTGCTCGTAGCCATGGACCCCATGATGCTGTCTGCAGTGTCCAATCCAGATTGAAGGGATTCACGCATGGCTTCTTTGCCATCCTTAACGATAGCTAGGAAACCTTCCCTTTCCTCCCCTTCTGGAATGTGCTCCGCCGCCATGGATATGCACTCCCACAGAGAGCATGAAAACTTGGCTAAGGCACATGCGGAATTGGCCGATTTCAGGGCCATACTCCCAGCTGAAAATACCTTCAGCGCCCATCCATCCACACGCTTGTCGTCCCTATCTGGAGGGATGCTAGGGTACGCTGCCTTATTTGATGTAGTCATGGCTGCCTGGACCACCAGACTCTCGGGAGTGGGGTGCTTGGACAGATAGCCGGGGTCGCTACAGGAAGGGCAGTATTTTCTTGCAAGGGATTTATCCACCGCAGGGATGGTGTCCAGGGGACACCCAATTTCTGGCCACCCTATTTTGTAAAGCCACATGAAAAGGTAAGATTGGGTCTGTAGGTGGAATATCTGTATGGTCATCTTGGACAATTTGAACCGGATATTCCACCACCTTAGACATCAGGTGACGATATGAAGAGTCAGCATGCTCTCCTGGCTCTGGTGTACCAAACTCCATTTCAGGCGATATATCAACGCGACTGGCATTATGCAGAGTGTCCAGCAGGTCTCGCAACCTGCTCTCTTCCGAAATAAGCCATTCCGGTACATTTGGAGTTCCAAAGTCAAGGCCAAATGGGGAATCCTCTTCACCAGATCTTCCTTCTTAAAAAATTGAAGAAATGGATTTAAAAAACTCCTTCCTTGGCAAAGGGGTAAAGGTTTTTTCTGGAACACTCGAAGGCTTTGGTTTAGCGGCTTTATGAGGTTTCACATGAACTGTGCTGAAAGCACCCGAATTTTTTGGCGTCAATGGTGTTGGTGTCGACGTCGACAGTGGCGTCGATGGTAATGGTGCCCATGGCATTGAGGATTCGACGGTTCCCTTTGAAGATTTTGGCTTCGAGGGTCGGGGAGGTTTCAACGGCGTCGAGGACCTCGAACGCTCGTTACGACTCGGTTGACTTTTACTCACCCGAGACCTTGAGGGCTCTCAGTGAACCTTTCGTCGACCAACCGGGCTCGAGGGCGCGCAAGTGTTAGTACAGGACCGCTCTCTGCCTGCTTCTGAAGAAGGCGCGGACAGAGGCTTACCCTTTTCAAATATTTCCAGCATTTTCAAATGGAATGCCTCCCGATCTTCAGACGACGAATGTTTGGTGGGGCATTTACATTTTTTGGGTGCTTCATGTGACGAGGATGAGGAGGTTGGCGACCGATGGTGCCATCTCCTCGATCGCTTCGCTGAGGACGAGTGGCACAAGCCACTACAGGACCTCGATTGCTTTTTGTCACTCTTACATTGAAGAGAACAAACTACAGAATCGACGGTTGAGGAACGATCGGTTTTAGTTTTATGGGACAATTTCCCTACCTGTAACTTCCCCTTTCGTTTTTGCAGGGCTATTCCCGTCATAGTTTGACACTTTGCGCAGGAATCAGTGTCATGGCCTTCCCCCCCACACCCCCAAGCACCACAGGCAAGAAAGATGGGGATCCGTGATCGACATTTTCGAATCACACTCCTTACACTTCTTGAAACCTGTGTGAGGAGTCGTCGGGGTAGAGGACAAAGACATGGTCGTCGATTAACTTCGAATTTCCAGGAATTGCGTAGCAAATAATTACTAGCAAGGCACGCAATTCTCTGAAGCAAAAAAAATAATGTTTGGGGAAAAACTGAACTGAGGCCAACGGGCACCGCACGTGCTACTTATACACCAGATGACATCCCCCCTCGACGGAGGCCTTCGAGGGACATCGACTCAATGCCATCGACGCACAACGCCTTCTGCTGAGAACATTTTTCCAAAGCTGGATGTGATTAGCAAAGATGAGTTGGAGGACACAATCCATTCGAAGTAAGCCTTAAAAGATAATGAACGATATACTGTAATGTGCCATCTAACAAACTGTAGTAGTGAACGGTCACAAATTCTGGTGCATATGGTGTTGGTTGTGAGATGAGAGGTATGTGTGTTAAAAAATATCCTGTCACACTTTACCGCAGAAAGCACTTAAATAATGTTTGACAAGAGGTTTCTGCAAGGTTCATATTTAAGGCTTGAGTAGCTATTTGCAATGTAAAACATCTTCATTTACCAGATTGAAAAATAGGTGGCAGTAGCTGCCAGTTCTAATTCTAGCTTCCATAAACTACTGGGTTCAAAACATATGTGCAGCAGTGGTGTGTGCAACCTTTGCTGCTGCTGAAGTCTGGTTTAGGGAGGGTCTTTTGACTCCATGGGCCTCATTACGTGTATGGAGGTAGCCATGCCCTTAATAAAAAGGGCATGGCTGCCCCCATAACGGGTTCCAGTACCGGGTTCTGTGAATGAGGAATTACCGGGTCATTACAACCTTGGACCTGGTAATTCCTCATGCACAAAACCATTCCCCATTCCCATGGGAATGGGGATGGGGATGGGGATGGGGATGGGGATGGAGCTATTAACAGGCCCGTTATTAGCTCCTTGGTTCCCTCGCGGGACCCGCTAGGGGACCTCGTAATCAGACATGCTGTAATGAATGGTGCCGGTCCCGTACCGGCACCCTTCATGACGGGAGCTCAAGCCTCGTAATGAGGCCCCATATCTTCAGATACCCACCACAACTCGGCAAATGTCCTCATACGTTCCTCTTTCAGGCCAAAACCTTAATTCATTGATACATTGGTGTATACAACATTGTAGGATTTTCCTCAGAAGATATGATGAAAGGAAAAGCTTAAAACCATTGCCCAAGTCAAAAAGGTGTGGGAAAACACCTTGCAACACCCCAGAAAGGGGTTAATTGCATCGGAAACATTATTTCCTCCAGGACTTTTCAGAAATACTTTACCAGTGCTGCTGAGCAGCCAGTTCCATTCATTTCCATTTGCATGTCCAGTTCCTAACGGACATTTACTGGAGTCGCATCGTTAGGGCTGGCTTCAGAGAGCTTACTCTCTGTCAGACCTAATGAACAGCAAGCTCATATAGACTCTGTTGATCAGCAGAATTTCCAAGTGTATTTGCTTGGTCCACTGCAGACCAGTTTTGTTCCCGGACTGGTGTTAGGGCGTTACATAGCGTGTGCATCCTAGAACTCAGAGTGCCTTCAGTGAGTGAGAGCAAGTGCACAATTACTAATTTCTACTTCTTTCAGGTGTGGAACAAGAACAGGGGTGGATTTTGGACGCAGACAGAACAGGAAACAAGGTACCTGCAGAGACAGCAGTGTCTGGGCCTTGGGGAGGGACAGGAGGCTAGACAGGTCCCCTCAATGCTAATTCCGCACCCTCCAACTGCATGCTCTGCGAGGCTTTTGAGATGGTTATGTCCCCTCTGCCGGTATGCACAAGCAACGTCTCATTCAGTTTTGCCTTGCTGGATCCCATTATTTACTTGCTGCTTGCTTCCCTAAACATGCAACCAAGGGACCTCGGCCAAAGCATGTCTGAGGTTGCTTGCTCTTTGGACTCAACCAAAGGTTGTTTGTCTTCCTATGCATGTGGCCTGGACGGCTTCTTTAGGAGCAAGACTGATTCGCCTCTGGTTGTTGTCAAAATGTCACAGAATTATGAAAAAAAAGGTGCTCAGCGCAATTCCCAGATTGTAATTAGTTCAACGCTTTGCAGCTATCACTTTTCTGTGAGTGTACAATACAAGCATCAACAATACGTAAGATAGCACAATCATTTAAAGAACTGCTGCAGAAGCATGCAAGCAGCAAGATCGCGTAAAAAGCATGCAGCAGGGGACTTTGATTGACACACTGTTCACATGTCCGTATCCCAGACTGGCTGCATTTCACTGCCAACTTGTTTTTACTTTAGAAAATGATCACGTCCAGACTCCTTCCAGACTCCTGTCATACAGGGCACAACATTGTCACTCAATACCCCTGTTTTCGTATGTCTCAAAACTGGAAGAAGCCTTGGAAATTGCCATATATTGTCAGAAATGGCTATGCTAAAAAAAAAAAAAAAACCGCAACCTCAACATACTGTACATGGCCCCAGACTGGGAAGATCCAGAACCGCTCCCAAATGTGATCCAGTGAGTACATGGTCAGCTTCCTCACTCACCCAAACTGTGTGATCTAAGTCAAATAACTATCTTCCAGCTTTCCCGTTTAACCATGTTACATTATCCAAGAAAAATCACTTTAATTTGGAAGCCCTTAGAAATCCAGGAGAGGCTGGTAAACACAGCGAATGCAGGGACAATTCTCTGGACAGACCAAGTGCACAACCACTTGTGATCAAACACAGCGATCTTCACTTTATGAACTACAGTTAAGTTTCGTGCACATTCATATATGAAGCAACAAGGCTGATGGTGAAAGAACTGCTGGTGTCATTGACGATAGCTTGTCATTCCCACTGGATTCAATATCATAAGAAGGGGGTGTGGCTGTGATGACGGTGAAGAGAACAGTGCAAGAAGCAGCTGTGTCTTTAACAGGAAGGATGTGATGCTTCAGCAGCATCTTAAAAATTGAAGAAAACGTTGCCACTTGAAGCTAAGAAATTGCCACTCTATTTTGTCCAAGTTGGCAACACTGGCCACTTGCCTTTTCCCTAAATCCGATGTCTTTATGTCTATGAGACAGAACTCAGTTGATTGTGTTACTCCGACTACTAGGACCAACCACTGGGGTGACTGTAGCCTCAATGATGATCCCTTCACGCAATTCCTATAACAGTTGGGGGGGGGGGAGTGGTGCCTCACTCATCAAACGGAGACTATCCAAACTTGGCGTACAACTGTATCAGCATTAACCTTGGCCACGGTGATAAGCATTCGGATTTCATTCATCCACCCCACTCTCTGCCGCTCTTAACACTGTTAATGTCCAGAAACAGCCCAAGGACATTTGGCAATGCCCACTTAGGGCCTTATTTAAAGTTAGGCGTTTTGTAGTTATAACGCCAGACCATTTATTACTAGACATTTTACATAATGTCCCCATCAATAAATACAGGAGAACATTTGCAGTAACACCAGGTCTTCATTTTTGTTTTATTACCGTATAATTCTGTGTCCTCATTTTAAATGCATTCCACCAGTGTCCATATAAAGCCCATTGCATAAAAGTATATTTCTAATAAGTATGCATTTCACCTTTTGCTGCAAGTATTTTAACTTGGTCAACAACTACCACTTTAGTTTGGTAATATCTTTCGTTTCGCTGCCTCATCCAAAAGGTGGCTGGAATTGTGTCCAGGCTTTCTAGAGAACCAAACAACTCTTAAATAATCACTATTTCTAGTTCTTTCTAATAGCCATGTAGATTGGAGAGACAAAATCACCACAGATTCTCATGAACTTTCTGTTACCAAAATCTGGCTAATGAGGATTGGTATTTGCTCTAATTTAACACAAAATCTTCAGGGCTCCGTTCTGGATACACCACAAAGTTAACAACTTCTTTGTTTTTCTTGTTGGCATATCCTTGAAAAACACCCAACACCTTCCCAATTGTTGCACACTTACCCTACATCTACGTCCAAACACTATTGACATTTGCTAAGCAACTATACCTTACGCTTTGTGTTTCTGGGGGAACTGGTCACTTCAGTTTTCTCAAATTCAGCTGCAAATTTGCAGCTTACTAAGTGCTTTATTAGTGATTCTAGACACACATTTCCAATTTATGGCCCTTCTAGCAAAACAACTGGAAACATTGCATCACACACTCTTTAAGCAATGTTGATGGTTTCCTTCAGAGAGGAATACCCACTTGGGACGCAAGTACAGATTAGGCCTGATAGGCACCAGTGGTAATAACCAGCAAGCGCTAATTCCAGATGGCCACTTTTTCACCACACTTGGGGATATCTTTCAGGAATCATTTCTCAAGCAACGAAGGGAAGTTCTTATGCTTCCTACTATGACACGATAAAATGTTTGCAAAATCTTCACGGGACCTGAGTTTTTTTTTACCTCAACCTGCAACGTGCAGGTGAAAATTGGTGATGTTTGTAGGCAGTATTCCACCGGGTACCATTAAATACCTCAAAGCCCAGATTGTGGCAGGTGGTAAAATAGGTGCCATTTGAATAATTCAGTATTTTTTAACATAACCACTATTAGACAGAATCCGGTGCAGTTCCCTTAGGGAGCACTACACAAGATTAGGACTACAAGTGAAAACAATAAATCCCCTTTGGTATCAGTCTGTACCACAAAGATTTAGTTGGTAGCTCTGGCTGAGCAGTCAGACTTATCTCAAGAGGGAGATGAGCAGTATTCAGGGTTTACACAATAGGCCCACAGTACTATGGCACAAAGAAACACTGACCAAAGCTTTGTATTTAAAAGTATATATATATATTTATTTTATACACTTCTAAACACATCTATCACAGTTCTTAAAGCAAGTTAAATAAGTCAGAGGAGAAATATACACACTCCCTAATTAAACTGTAGACCAAGTAAACCAGAGTGAAAATTGAGCAAAACGGCACAGTGAAAACTACACACAAGGGATACTCTATCAATTTCTCTCAAGGGAGGGAAAGCATGCATTATATAGAAATAGCTTCTTACACACACTGGCAACACTTCCCATAAGTTTGTGAACTAGATTAAGCAAGACAGTGCATTAGTATAGACAATACTTCAATGAAAACTGAGCAAAATGGCATTTCACAAGGTTTAGAAAAGGGGAAGAAAAGGGTAGTTATAAGAAGTAAGTGCATCAACACAGTTCTAGTTGAGAATCAATCTAAAGAAGGCAGTTCTAACAAATGTAGCCAGAGTCATTAGGCCTGTGCCAGAGTCAGTGGTACAGGGCCAGGCCCAGGAGCAAAATGTTCTTGTAGCTGCAGTCAAGTCTTTGGTTAACGATTTTGAAAAAGTGGATGCAGAAGTTGAAAGACAATGTTAAGAGAGAGGGGCGGCCAACCCAACTGGTAGGTAAAGGATTTAAAACACCTTTAGTGCTACCGCGAAGAAAGGGCGGCCTGGCGGAACAATGTACCTTTAAAATGAAGAAGTAGCTCCTACAGTGGCGGTTGTTCCTGGTAGTTCCTGCAGTTCGGGTGATCCAGCAGAGGAAGAGAGGCTCTCGTTGTGGAGGAAGGTTCGAGGTACTGCACTACCAAGGGATGAAACCAGCAGCAGTGCTGCCCGATGAATAAAAGGTATGCTCCTTTAAATCGTGGTCCGGGTGGACTGGTGCCTGGCTATACGGCCTCCGAGTAGAGGGTACGGGAGATTCGACTAAGGCAGGTCCGGGAAGGTGATTGGCTAACTGGTTGGCCCCACCAGCTCAAGGGAAGAAGGCTCTTGCAGGTGAAGATCTTCTCTCGTCGTGTGCAGAAATGTGGTGAGACGCTGCAGCAGGGCTTCACCGGTGGTTCAGTCGTTGCAGATGTCTTTGGCTTCTCTCCTCTTTGGCTTCTTAGTTCCAGTGGCGACGTCTTGCTCTTCCAGTCCTCAGGACCCTGCTTTTACCCAAAAAGATCCCCACTCATACAGCCTAGCTGTCACTCACACAGTGGAGTGGTCATCTTGGCGGGAGACCCTCCAGCCTATCAGGATAGAGTGCGACATGGGTTGCTGAGGCAACCCTGTCCAGGGGTCCTACCTCCCTCTCACACAATGGACCCACCCCAGACTCAGAGGCGCCAAAAGGAGGGCTTCTCGGCAGAAGCCCGCCAAACGGACGAACAAAGGATCCCCGACCTGGGTTAGGAGTTTAAAGAAAGACACGAGAAAGAAGTTATATTAAAGTTCTGGCAAATAAAACCTACCGGAGTAAAGTTAATATTAAAATACACCGGTGGTATGTTAGAGGCTGTCAGAATAAGTGGTAGCCTCGAACAATGGGAAAATCCCATAGGAAAATATTCGCGGTTGAATATTTTTGGTAGTAACCACTGCCACCAGCCAGAAACCATTGAGAGGGGACTGTACGGTACCCTCTTGAAAATGAACATAAGGGAAGAACTATTAACCTTTCCCAGTACCTCCATAGTAAGATGGGTTGTACTGGTTTTGTTCACAGAAATTGACTAGTAAAGTCAATGGGGACTTTACATGCCCTGAGAGACAGTAGTCAGTCCCAGGGTATGGAGTCTATGTTTGGGGTCGCTACGACACCCCTGTGTCACTGCACAGAGGGTGCTGTGTAACACATGTCCATAAAGATGGTTCCTATGGAGGGGAGATAAACTCCAGAGGCATTAAACACAAAAATAGCCTAGAACACACATAGCAAAAATGCCTAAGATTGGGAAAAAAGAGTCTCGCTCTTAGCAGGAGAAAAAAAACAAACCCTTCAAATCCAGCAAAGCTGCTGGGGGACTCTATAGGTAAGGGAAATTAGCCATAAAATGAGAATTCTCCCTAACAACCACCAAGGTTGTTACAAGGTTGCTAATGTTCTCTTGTGTGGTGATGTTCTTAGCGATACTTGGTACAAAAACAATTCAGTCAACTGTAGCACGTTTATACACTTCATCCTCCTCTAGACAATAACAGGATTACAGAATTTTTTGAGACCGAGATCGAATGTACATGTGGAATATGGAACAAAGCATGCTAAAAAACATACCAACTGTTTATATCTCAAACAGCCAATCTAAGCACCCACAGAACATTTGAATTACAAAAAGTGCAGACCCTCTGCAAATAGACTGTTATACAAATTGCCCCGCAGGGGCTGCACGACCCTTACTTTGATACCAAATGAGCAACTGTTAGGTTTGTGGTGGCACACTGTAAAAGGGGAGCTCTAATTTTCTATTTAAAAAAGTGATCCACATACGCAATCTGGGCACATGTTGAATATGTGTTGCTGCACATAGAATACACCGTCACACATGCTGTTTGGGAGGTGTTCTTAAGTGACATTTGACAATAATGCTGCGTGTTACAGTACACAATATCCGAGATGGTTCCTGGACTGCTGGTATGATAGGGGCCGCTAGGGGACCCTGACGTCTATGGAAACAAGGCGGGTCACCACACACGATAGAGACGCCAGACACAAGGTTGTATTCCCAAAGCTAGGGTTTTATTGCAAAGCAAAAGTCTCAGTTGGCCAACTCGGTCTCACGCCCCGCGACGTGTATCTCTAGACCTCGAGGGACGTAAGAGAGTGAATTACGTACATCAGTTACATATATACAAAATGCATATCAAACAATCGGCTATGACATGTATAACACCCCTCTTCATTGGGTTTCTTTGAACTTGGTGTGATGATGGACATCTCCGACCACTAGGACACCTTCAAACATCTATTCTAGTAACAATTTGCAATTTGTGAGTGCGTAGGCATCTTTGGGTAATTGAATAGAACACAGCGCTTCTGTTCTTGGAAGCGAACTACATACTGGGGGGAGTTGCATTCCGGACCTTGCTATCTATCAGGTGCTATTCGTGTCCTGGGAGCCGACATGCTCTTAGCGGGCTCAGCAAAGGGGGGCCGTTAGAAAAGCATAATTCAAGCCTTTAGCGGTATTATTCTAACATATTCTACCATATAACGAGACTGGCTGCCAGCTGTGAAATGATTAAAAGCCCTGCGGCTCTGCTTCAAGGCTACATTAAGGAGGGAGCCGGGCATTCTTCCTGGCACTGCCTACGTTTGTGTTTCAGCGAAACTCTTGTTATCCTCTCGGCCCTGTGGCCTTGTCCTTTTCATATACAGACAACAATGTTCCACAGTCGAGCAGTATAAGCGGAAAATATAATGCGAAGCAATAGGAACAGAAAGCAATGAGCAATGGTTAGAAAACAAAATGGCGATTCTTGTTACATAAAAATGGCCGTTCATTGGAAAACTCGAAAACCTATATTCTGTCGTATCGTGCACGAGACGGTTGGCCCACGGCCACCAAAATGTGTTTGCGGTCTCAAATTGGATTTCTAAACTGACAGGTACAGTCATTGTAATTGGTTGTATCTTAAGTCACACCTCCTCCTGTTGAACATTGAAAACGCAAAATCCAGCTATTAGTATTTTACATTCTATGTTCAGATTTCACAAAAGAACACTGCGTTGCATTCAATGTATAAAGTGGACTACAGTAACAACATAGCACATTTAAAGAGGAGTAATTCCATGGTTCACACATTTGATGTATTGTACCATGTTGGATTTAATATTGGTTTGATTTTATATTATGTTTAGTGTTAATGGCGGTTTCATGTTTGACAATAGGTTAAACCTTAAAGTCGGTATTCCCAACATTTACAGACTTCAACATTTTATGCATATCAACGTTAACCTTTAAAACATTGTATGCAGTGATTTTTAAGTTTGAGCTGTATGTAATTTTTCAAAGCCATGTTCTTAAACATATAGGTTCATATCGGTTTTTTAACTGACCAGTATAAGTTGACTTGTTTTTGACAATGAGTATGTCACACAAATTACAGTGTTCACTCGGTCTAGTAATACTAACTGCACACAGGAGTAGGTCACAAGACAATATGGGTCTCCCTATACAAGACTTTTTGTAGAAGGTCATTTCTTCAGACCTTGTGTATTACAGTTTGTACACCAATCAGGATTGTTTTGTGTGCTGCTACCACTAAGAGTTATAGCCCTCCTTCAATGCATCGTCTTTCAATGCATTTTGGGTGTTTATCAATCCTGATTGGTCAATCTGCGAGCTATACGTACTGGTATAGCCCGCAGATTGATTATAGCCCGTAGTTCGAAGTGTATTCACTAACGTGAGCACTCGGGGCTGTGTGCAGGCAGGGAAGGCATTTCGGAATGGAAAGAGTTAACTTTCCATTTCGAAATGCACGTTGCGAAACCAACGTGTCCACGCAGAGGGGCGCATTGGAGAAACACAGGGAAGTGAAAGGGAATGGAGCGCTTTCGGTTTCAATGCAGATATTGAAGCCTTTAAATATGTGGAAAAGGGGCAGACATCAGGAGCTGTGTGATTCGTGGAACGTGTAGAGAAGCTGTGTTTCCGGAGAAATTGAAAATTAGTTTTGCACGCGCCTCTGAGCGTGTATTGGAGCGGGGATGTGGCAGTGTTACAGAAAGGCACAGAAATGTAAGTGAAATCACCTGTTTGCGGCATGTATGTGCAAATGCATTTGTGAGATGCGATGTATAGTAACTGCATGAATCTGTTGAGTAATGGGAAGGTTACATTTTTGAGTGGCGGGGGGATTAAAAAAGCACACCTCAATTAAGCTTCATTAAAAGGAGGGAGCAGGCATAGACACACCTGATTACACATTATTAGCATACTCCTCCCAGCCTAGCACCTTCCACCACCCTATACAAAAAATGAAACAGGTTTAATGGAAGTACAAAAAATGTCTGCAACGTTTATTTACCATTTTGCAATTTTTTGTACTTCCATTAAATGTCTCATTTATTCAACTTTAATTGAACAGTGAGGGTGTTCCAGTAGCTTTATAGACCTGCAGCGAGGGCCGTACCGGACGTTATGGTCCCTCATACCTCGTTAAAGGCCCTCGCTTCGCTCGGGCCTTTAACTCGGTCTTCAGGGCCCATAACTCCCGGTACGGCCCTCGCTGCAGGTCTATAAAGCTATATTCTGCTTCTACGAGAGGTTTTGTCTCATGTAGGTTGCTGCCAAGTTTGTAAACACAGTTTGCTGTGCATGATGGCTTACAGAACAGGTTCGCATTCTCGGTTTGCTATTTGAACAGATGTAAATAACAATAACCGATGTGTAAAGAATAGTTCACAGCTATGTGTCAATCTAATTTTAAAATCACACAAAATGCAATCTTCGATAGCTTTTACTGGACTGACTGCCTGAAAACACTATGCGGAGCAGGAACAATGCTTTTGCTTGCAAGATCACAGACCGCTGCACCAGATGGTGTACAGTGAAATGCTTGGTAAAGAAAACATGAGACAGGGGCCAGGGCTCTTATCGGATTGCCACCCCCACACTCATGGCAGGAGATATCTGTAGCATTCCACGTGCAGTTTTGATTTGATTTTTTCACTCCACTACAGCTCGATACATAGGTAAGACATTCTCTATTTATGTCCATAATATCTCTGTTTATTTTTAATGGGTGTATGCAGTGTGTGTATATGTGAGATTGACTGGACTGTGGAGATGGGCAAATGAGTCTCTTCATTGGTCCACAGAGACCTTTATCCAGATGAAGTACCAATTTTGCCCTAATAATACTATACTGTATTTATAATGTATATATACACAATACATGTTATACATACATATGTAAATAATCATACACGGACTGCGCATGCGCGAGCCGCGCATGAGGAACTAATCGCGTCGGCTCCCGGTGGCCGCGATAAATATCCTGAAAATACTCCGCTCCGAGAATTCGCCCGACCTCCCGAAGCAACACAGCAGCGGCGGACCCATCCAGGCACTACCGGCTGCAGCCTCGAGCATAATCGGACCGGGGGGCGCGAGAGACATCCCTGTGCCCGCCGGCGCGAGACTCGCCGCCATTGCTGGGCGGTTGACGGCGGCTCCTCCGCCCCTCCCCCCATGGGCTGCGACGGCCATGGAGGCCCCTGGGAGCGAGTGAGCCAGGGACGCCTGTTTGCGGCATCGCTCCGGCTCCTCCAGACCACCGCCCGGGGCCCCTCCCCCCCTGCTGAGCTCCCTACTTGAGGCGGCTGACGAGGGCCCGAACCGCGGACGTGGCCGCTGCCGACGTTCGGCGCTGAAGCTGCAGCAACACAGAGCGCAGGGCATCTGGATATCTACGCTACCTGACCCGGTGGTGCAAACGGGGGCGGGCTGCGCGCCGCGGGCCTGGGGCCTTTCCGCCCCCCCACCCCCCATCAGCGGGACTGCAACACCTGGGGTTGAGCCGTGACACGAAAACTGGCAACGCAGTGTCACGCTCCCCCACCAGCATCAACGAAGTAAGGGCAAACCCCCCCCTCCTCTCCCCCAGCCTGCGAACGACGGGATACCGACCCGCATTAAGGAGGCGCCACACCCCCGCCTAAAAGTGAATCCAGAGGTCCATCTGTGGGGGGCACGGAGCTGAGGGGACTGGGAACGCTCTCCTCCCCCATCGCCACTAGCACCCAGAACTGGTGACAACGCCTGCAGCACCCTCCACAAACGACCTGGGGCCCAGAGAACTGTGGGCTGCGGCCCTGGGAGGGACGGAGGCCCCCGATGTAAGGACCACAACTTCACAAACATAAGGAGCTGGGCGGATACTCCACTGGAGGGAGATTACCCTGTGTGTGACCACGCATCGGTGTAAACCCCGAAACTTACCGGACCAACCCGGACCAGGGACCCTTGGAACCGTCAACGACAAGGAAACTATCCCACAATTAACACAATTAACAACCTCCAGGGGCAGCACAAGGTAGCGCGCACAGCGGGGGACCGCGGCTGCCGCCCTCCACACGCCACCCATGAAAAGAACAGGACTCGGAACCTGGGTGGGCGTATATGCGGATGCCATCTCTGTGGGCCCACGACCCTCTAATAAACACAACGGGCCAACCATAGCAGGGGTCTGCTCCCAGCGGCCAAAGCAATCCCGCCGACACTCCTGAACAGGAACACAATAGCGAAAGACCGTCGCCCGACTAACCCACCCCAATTCAGACTTCACAACAACCCCCTGGGAGGCACCAATACGACCCATCCGGACTTGCCGCCTCACACAAATACCCGACTCCGCCATGGGCAAGGACAAGGTTAAGAGGCAAACCCTACAAAGCAAAATGGACCTCTACACCGTGGAGGCCCCCCCGCCTGGAAATGCAAACCCCAGCGGAAGCGGATATCGGGGAAGCAGCTCAGGACCCCCAACTCTCCCTGAGCAACTTAATGAAGGCAATTGGGGACTCGAGAACATCGCTGGAACTCAAAATTGGCGGAGTCTGCACGGAATTATCTCTCCTACATCAGGATCTTCGCAATCTAACGTCCAGGGTCGGAGAAGCGGAGCAAAGAGTGTCGGACACAGAAGATAACGTCCGCCAACTGGAACAACAACTCGCCATAATTGCCCAGAAGGTTAACCAACTAGAATGCCGAGCCGAAGACAGTGAGGGCAGGGCACGACGCAATAACCTCAGGATTCTTAGGATCCCGGAGAAAGAGGAAGGCCCCAGTGTCGAACTCTTCCTAGAAGACTGGCTAACCCACATCTTTGCCCCCAAGAAACTGTCGAAATTCTTCTCTATCGAAAGAGCACATAGGGTACCCACTGGGCGACCTACCCCAGGAGCCCCGCCCAGAACTATAATAGCACGCCTCCTGAACTACCGAGACGCCATCCTCCAGATGGCACGGGCCACCGGCCCAATCACATACAACGGCTATAAAGTAGGGTTCTATCCGGACTACACTAAAGAGGTCCTGCGGGCCCGCCAGTCGTTTGACTCGGTTAAGAAAAAACTTCACTCTCTGTCAATTAAGTTCGCCCTCTTCTTCCCGGCGTTGCTCAAGGTCCACTACGAGGGAATGACGCACCTATTCCACAACCCCAAAGAAGCATGGGATTGGCTCGAAACACAGATCCTTAACGGGCCGGCGGCCCGACGCTCGCCTTCTGGGCCGTCCGCTCGCAAACCCGGGCCCACGTAGGACTCGCCGTCCCCTACTCCGATGGGCCCCGAAACAGAAACACCAAGGCGCCCCTCCAGGAATACCACTGAGAACGGATGAGGCCTGGGCATCACAATACTGAAGTCACCAAGAGACACCATGGAAACTACACCACTGCGGCCACCACCACCTTGACACCGCAGTTTCAAGCACAGTCAAGGCGACTCCACTGGAGCTACCACCCTAGGTCGGGTCATTCCGACGAAGTTTAAGTTCACCAAGTTATAAGTTCGATGTTTGGGCGACAGGTGCTCCCAGTTGGAGGGGGAAGTGCAGGGTGGGGGGAGTTTTGGGTATTCGAAGAAGCAAAATCACAAGAAAAGAAAGCTGGAAACCGGCGAAAGCAGGCAAGTCAGACAAACACTATTTTGGGCCAGGATCAGAGACGCAGGTATCTGCCAGTCTTCAGGCACTCCGGTGCGAGGCGGCCGCTGGGGGTCCCCCCACCCCGAGAAGAAAACGACATATGCCCCCGGGGGAAAAATGAAACGGCCACTAATCCTCTCAGATACCCCAACAAATAGACTCACACTGACAGGATGAACTCCAACAAAGTGTCGATACTGTCCTGGAACGTCAATGGCCTCGGCTCCAGCATAAAGCGAAGACTGGTGCTCCAGTACCTAAACCGACACTCGCCAGACATTGCCCTCTTAAATGAAACGCATCTCACAGGCACAAACACCATCTTTTTCAAAAGATCCAACTACTCGAAGGTCTACCATGCTGGATTCACGAAAGGGGCTAGGGGCACAATGATACTCGTTCACAAGAGAGTTCCTCTCCAGGTTAGGAAGATCAGGGCGGACCCTCTGGGCCGCTATGTGCTGATGTTGGCGGACATCTGGGGTGAGAGATGGGGCCTGGCAGCACTCTATGCCCCCCCCACGCTGACGAAGGAACTGCTCGCCGAATTACAGAACTTGCTTCTGGAGGAGGAGGCGGATGTGTGGGTGCTCGGAGGAGACTTCAACGAAGTAATGGACATCACAATCGCCAGAACCTATAGGAGAGCTGGAACACGTCCCACCATCACGCCGCTCACCACGTTCGCGGAAACCTCAGGAATGGTGGACACCTGGCGCACACTTCATGGCGACGAGGCAGGGTTCTTCTATTCAGGGGTCCACAAATCATTCTCCAGGATCGACTACGCCTTCAACCCCCGCAACATAACCCACAGACTCCTCGACGCTGTATTCCTCGCAAGAGGGATTTCGGACCACTCCCCGCTTCTTTTAACCCTCAAGAACTCCTCCTGCCGCCCGGATCGCAACTGGCGCCTGAATACATTCCATCTCCGTCTCCCTGAAATTGCGGAGGAGCTAGAGAAGACGACAGCGGAATATTTCGAACTCAATGAGGGCTCGGTAGACTGCCCGATTTCGATCTGGGAGGCATACAAAACAGTCCTACGAGGGGAGGTTATTTCCACGGTCTCCGCCTACCAACAACGTCAAGTCCAGAAGGTCAGGGAAGCAGAAGCACGCGTCCTGGAATGTGAGCGACAAACCCTTATACAAAACACCCAAGAAGCAAAGGAGGCGAAGCTCACGGCGCAAGACGCCCTCAGTAATCTGTCCCTAGACAATGCACGAACTGCTTACCAGTTAGTCCGAATCCAAATATATGAAAGGGGCGACAAAGCTAACAAGACACTGGCCTGGTTGGAGAGACACGTGCAGAGCAGGGGACACGTTAGGGCAATCAGATCTCCGGATGGGACATTACTGACGGAGGATTCAGATATCGTCGAGGCATACGCCACCTATTACAAAAATCTCTATACCCCACCCACGGGGAATCCATCAGTTGAACCCTCCCGGTACCTCGACCACATCGAGATTCCGACACTCCCGCAGCACCAATCAGACCTCGTGAATGCTGACATTACTGACACCGAGGTGCAAGATGCACTGGCACAACTCCAACCTGGGAAAACTCTGGGCCCCAATGGGTTCCCAACAGAAACATGAAAGTGCCTTGGTAGCATGCTCCCCACCCACATGCACCGCATGTTTCTACGCAGCAGGGAACTAGGAGCACTTCCCCCAGACCTCAGGAAGGCATGCATAATGGTCATACATAAGCCTGGGAAACCCCCGGAGGAATGCGCCTCCTATCGCCCGATATCCTTGATTAATGGCGAAGCGTAGGTCCTCGCCAAAACACTCGCCAACAGACTACTGCAGGTGATTGAGACCCTAGTCCACCGGGACCAATGTGGTTTTATGCCCAGTAAGTCAACTCTGATGAACTTGCGCAGGGTCCAATTGGCGCTATGCAGGGCAAAGGAAATACCGGCCCCACTCGCCCTCCTGGCGGTGGACTTCGAAAAGGCGTTTGACTCTGTGGGGTGGGATGCCTTGTGGGAGATCATGGCCAGGATGAACTTGGGGCAGACATTTATATCCTGGGTAAGACTGTTATATGCATCCCCGGAGGCCACGGTGAGGGTGAACGGCATGTCCTCCAAACCATTCCCCCTGGGTCGGGGCACGAGACAGGGATGTCCGCTGTCTCCACTCCTCTTCCTCCTGGCCATCGAGCCACTAGCGTTTGAACTTAGAGCCAACACCAATTGGAACGGTTTCGCTTGGCCGGGAGGGGGAGAAGACCGCCTTTCGCTCTATGCGGACGACCTGCTCATATACCTCAGTAACCCGAGTGTCTCGTGCCCGGTGGTCTCCCTCATACTCAGGGAATATCAGTACTTTGCAGGCCTAAAGGTTAATGAGACCAAAACCATTTTCTTCCCGATTCAGGGTGGCGAGTCTGCGATCCCGGTGACCTGCCCATTTCACGTCTCTATCAGGGAATTCAAATACCTGGGTATACGGCTCGACCCGACGCTCGATGGGTTCCCCCGACTTAATATACAACCAGTAATAGAGCGGTTCAATAGAGACATCCCCCACTGGCAATCTCTCCCCCTGTCGCTAATGGGCCGGGCCGCACTATTCAAAATGATGACCCTTCCCAGACTGTTGTATGTCCTCCAGAACGCCCCATTCCCCATCCCCCGAGAAACCTTCGCACTCATCGACAAGAATCTGCGCACACTGCTATGGGGAGGGAAACAATCCAGGATTGCCCTTGACACGCTCCAGAGATCGGTGTGGGAGGGAGGCATCGGGTTACCTTGCATACGCACCTATTACTTGGCCACACAGATAGGAGTAGTGAATGACTGGATGCACGCAGACCCCACACAGCCACACATCCGTATAGAGCTGGAGACTATGTCCCCACTAACACCGCTCCAAGTCCTCTACGCCACCCGTGACCAACTCCCGGTGCTGCCCAAAATGACCCACCACATCCGGCGAGCTTGGCGGGCCGCACACAAACTAATCAGCTGGGAAGACCAGCCAACTCTGTCGCAACCCATATGGCACAATACGCTCCTCCCGGAACTGGTAAAAACGGGCTCCTTCGATCACTGGCTGACCAAAGGAATACACACATTAGCACAAGTAATACAAGAGGGCCGCCTCCTGAGCTTTGAGACCATGCGCGAACAATTCCACCTGGCACCCATGGACCGGTTTCGGCATGCGCAACTGTCCCACGCAATCCGCGCCCAATTCCCCGACACGACGGTCCTACCCCCTTGCTCTCCCATCGAGACCAATATCCTCCCGCAGTACATCCCTTCTAGGGTCACTTCCACTCTCTATCAGGCCCTTAGCTCATTCGGGGCTCCACAAATCGACGGGCTAAAGGCAAAGTGGGAAAGGGATCTGGGCCCCCTGGAACCTGAAGATTGGGTAGAGGCGTTAATGTCCCGCAGAGAAATTGGGATAGAATCCAAGCTTAGACTAATACAGTTGAGGATCTTACATCGTTCATATCACTCACGCACTGCAATGGCCAGATGGGGTGGAATAGAAGACGAGACATGTGTCCGATGCAAAACCGAACCCGCCACCTTCTACCATATGATATGGGACTGCCAGGTGATACAGGCCTTCTGGGTCTCAGCCGCTTTGGTGACACCAATTCCCAGGGACCCCAAGATGGTACTATTGGGCATCGGGGGGGGGGGAAGTAGACCTGTCCAAATATGAGAAAATGTTCTTGGCAACGGCATTGGGGGCAGGCAAAAGACTTATTGCGTCCAATTGGGGATCGGCCGAACCACTGAGCCTGAACCGATGGAGTAACGAGCTGGACAGATGCGCAACCTTAGAGCGCCGAATCTATAATGCAAGGGGCTGCCCCCGCAAATTCGAAAAAATATGGGGTAAATGGCTAGATGGTCAATAAGCTCTGCGGGTGGGGGTGCACCGATAGTGCTGATTGCCTTGTTTGCCTGCCTGGTCCTATTGTTGTCTTTTGGTCCTCGGCCCTACGGGCCCTGTTGATATGGACGATTGCCTTCAACATGTATACTGCTGATTCATGTCTGATTCTCATACGGCTCTTATGTTCTGTTGTTTAAATTCAATAAACAGAGTCATTAAAAAAACAATCATACACAGACACACTTACTGGTTCTTCCTTCTGGATTTTCTAAATCTGGTGAAACGTTTGATGGTTCACGTTAAAACTATCAAGATAACTCATGTGGCATATAGGTCTGTAAGAAGAGGGGACTAAACTAGAGATGGTTTAATAAAAATCGTATTTACCTCTGCAAGCAAATCATGAAGTTCCCCTTCACTGGGACAGCAACCCAGGGACCTGATAATGGTGCCAATCTCTCTGGAAAAAAAGAAGAGGGCATCATTAAACCTGCTTCTAGCCTTTCTCCAGATATTTCAGGGACTCACTCAAAACTCTGGGGTCCCTTTGTGATTTGAGTAAAGTAAGTATACAAGTTGTATTCAAGGATGGATAGGAAGTCATTTTAAATACATTAGATAACTGCCATATGATCGATATCATAACCATTTAAGACACAGGCAAATCGCGTTTGTAACGTTTTAGATACATGATGTGTTGCGAATTTGTTATACACATAATTATTGAGACCATGTATAAAGGGATAGAGTAATATTGGTGGCAAGATAAGTGTCAGAGATTACATTGGTAGCACCCATTTATGTGGAAGCAGCACACAACAGGGATGGAGGGAATGTGATTGATGGCACATATTTCCCAACGCTATCCCAGTAAGGTGATTTAGGTGAAATCCTTATGTCAGTTTGTGGAGAAAGTGAAGCGTGCCAAATGTTTTATCCGGAGAACACAAAAAACACTTCTTAATATTGACAAAATTAGTGAGATCAGCAAGTCATGTGGTCCTTTTCTAGTAAGAGGATTATACAAAATCTTACGGCCCCTGTCCACATCTCCCCATGAAAGAGACACATTAATGACCATGTTTCTCACTCTCTCATGTTGCCAAGCACAAGCAGTGTTCCAGCTGAAGCCAATAAAGATCAGGTCATTGGAGGCCATCAAGGAACACTTACCCAGATTCGGGTCAAGGCCCATGTTCAAAATGAGATCAAGAAACATCTGCAGCTATGCCTTAGCCATTTGCTGTGACCGAGTCCTCACCAGCCAATTGTCCAGGTTTGATAGACATATACGCCATGGGGGCGACATAGCCCAGCAACTGCTCCAATAAGCAGTGTAAACACATGCCGTGGTGGGTGCAGGCCAAAGGGACGAACTATGTAATGGAAGTGGAAATGGCCCATTGACAAGTGCTGGAAGCCCCTGTGCTCTGGCCAGATGGGAAGTGCAAGTATGAGTTTTTCAGATCCACCAAAGAGATCCGGTTTCCCTGATGCATGGCAGACTGGATCTGTGCTTAGATACTCATCTTGAGGTTTTCTGTGGATAAGTGAATGTTGAAACCCGAAAGATTGAGTATGATGCACAATCTTGCCTGGTACGACTTTGACAGTGAAAAGGCATGAGCAGTTCCCTGGTCTCACTACAGTGGTGAATGGGTTCTTTATGGCCCAATTGGAGGAGTTTCTCAATCTCATTTACAAAGGAGATTGACCCAACCTGAACTATGGAAGGGGTAGGAAGGAGAAGAGGATGAACTGGAAGGTGCCAGCCCTGACTCCCCGCAGTCAGTACCCAGGGGTCTGTCAATATGGTCAAACTTGACCAGATTTGAAGAAACAACCCCACAGGATTACTGTGGGACCTGACAAGACCAACAATTGGTGGCCTTATCTGAGGCTCCTGGGGTCCTGGGGTGGAGCCGAGTCCAGAGGAGGAGTGACAGAAAAACCTCTTATCCCGACCGCTGATGCCTTTTCCTGTAAAGATTTGGAGTTTGGTCAGCCTGCCTAGCCTGTTAAGGAAAGTCCAATCTGGCACCCGGTCTATGCCAGTGTAGAAGCCTAGGCTTTTACAAGGATTAAGATTGACTTGGCCGTAAGGATGCTGGCCTTTTTCTCTTTATTCAGCTCCTTGTCCATAAAGCTGTGGGAAAACATCAACCCTGTCGAAAGGGATGTCCAGCACTTTATCCGATTCTATGTGAAAATTCTGCACATTCGAGACTGCATCACAAACAGGCTGCTTTTTTTAAGACTTATTTAGAGCGGACTTCAATGTGTGGGAAAGGCTGTTTTCAGAGAGGTTTACCCCTGAACACGTCTTTGAACCGCTCCCCCACCTCCATCTGCCCCCGCCCCCACTTCTCTCCCACGTTTACAGGAATTTTCTTGGATTTCACTCCCTGAATCCCCTTTTGGCTACTATAAGGAACTCATGGTGGCAACAGTAAAGACAGACAAATGTGATCACAGTTCAAGAGTGTTTATTAAATTGTATAGGTAGGTTGGAAAAATGCCTAATCTAAACCTAAATCTAAATCTAAGATGGGAGCAAGTGGAGTGCGGACATTGAGCGCAGTCTACTGCAGTCTATCTACCATTTTTACTTCTGGTGAGAGGAGGAGCCTTGCAGATTGAATTCATTCAAATTGTACAGCACAACGCGAAGCGAAACGCGGAGTGCAGACATTGAGTGCAGTCTGTAAAGACTGGAGGGGGGTGTCTGTATTCCTGCTCTCTATACGGCAGAGGAGAGGCACAGAGTACCCGAGCCAAGATTCTCTATTACGGTAGCTATGGACGAGCAATAAAGGCTTAAGCTCTCAGGTGGTGTTGCGAGTTGGTTCTAAGTACAGTGTAGTCCCCAAGCAACCACAAAGGAATGTCCACACACTTAGTGAAAATACAGTCTTTATATAAATAAGGTTCACGTTATATACACAATCACAATCACTCACTTCGTGCTCTGTTAATCTAAAATGGCAAATATGTACACAGTTCTACGTGGTACCACAATTACTATCAGATTTCATTAAAGTGCATCAACTGTACTTAGTTTAAATGTCACACAAATCAAGTAATAAAGAGAACCAACAATTGACATAGGAGGAAAGCAGTTGGTTAGAACAATAGGCAGAATACTGGCCCCGTTACCTAGACAGTCCTGGGTGAGAATCCCCCAACTTGGGAAATCAGTAAATAAAAGATATATCGTACAAGCACAGCCCATATACTGTTCACAAGAGTTTTATTTCCTTCTAAATAGTTCTACAACCCCAATGTACCTGGAATAGCAGAGTTCAATGTCGGGTCGTCGGTGGATCCTTCTTGAGCAGCTCCCTTTAAAAGCAGGATCCACGGATCATTGAGATCCCAAGAGGGAAAAAGGTGAACACTGTCATTGCAGCAGCAGCTTCAGTTCTTGCGGTGCTCGTTGACAATCTGTCGAAAAACATCCTGGAAGGTGAGGCGTGCTGTGCAACTCGATGACGAGTGTTCGTTCCCGCAAAGAGTCAATGAAGAACTTTGGCCCAGCAAGGGCGTCGGGTCGTCGGTGTCTGCGAACGGGACGGGTCCACGGCTGGCTTCAGTAGCTTTGAAGGCGTTTGAGGTCTTCGGGTGGCAGGAAACCCACTGGTGGATTCTCCTTGGTCGTCGGAGGCCTTGACTTTCTCCGGCAGGACGAAAGCGGTCGATGGTGTTGAACAAATGATTCCTTGGATCAAAATGTTCTTAGGCAAAGGGAGCACTGGGTCTCCGGTCGGCGACGGCGGACGGCTGTCCGGTGCTTCTCCTCTTTCTCCTCGGCGGTCCCCTTCTCCGGTCGGCAGCCTTTTGTAGGTCTGTCTACTAGGGAGCTTTGTCAAAGATCAGCTGGTGCACGATGGTCCCTCGTAGCTCGGGAAGATGTCTCCTCACCAGGTCCTGTCTTGGATCAGTTCTTGAAGGTCCAGCAGCTTTCAGATTGCAATGAAGGAACAGCGGTTCATCTTCTTCTTCGGGCTCGGCTTTGAGAGTAAGCATCAAGTATCAACTTCAGCTTCTGGACGATTTCTAGCAGCGAGAGGCCCCCAGATATACTGTTGATCTCCCATTCATTCTGCTGGGTCATACTCGGGCAACCAATCACTCATTCAGCAGTCAGGCAGCCAATAGGCTCACAGTGCATTCAGGCCATTCTTCTCCATCCAGACACTCAGAACACGGAATGTGGATTCGGACAAGCACTCTGCCATTCAGCACTACACAGTGCATTCACACCAGTTTAGGGCAGGGTTGTCTCAGTCATTGCGTCACATACCAGAAACTAGACACCCATTACAAGAAGTGCATATTGGTCATCCACTCCACTCACCCAGGTCCCACCCCACGGGGGTACCCACAACATACAGTCATTGGGAAGGCTCCAGCCAGCCTGGCCTGGACTTCCCCACAACACCATATGTGGAACTTCCACCCAACAGCCAGTCAGGGGGTAGGGACAGAGTCAGGGCTTCCCGGGACTTCGGGAAAATTAAGATAACAGGAGATATAAAGCAAGCAGCCACAGGGGCCATCTTGTTTCCTATCAGGAATCCACTGATTCCAAGGACAGGGCCTGGGCATCCCAAAATGGAGGACGCTCAGGGCACCTGTCAATTCAGCAAGGAGCTGCCACCAGCCCATACCCTGCTCTGTGGGCCAAAAACAGGTGCCCAAACATACACTAGGAGTACAGGGTCGTACTCCCACCCATGGGTGCCGTAAGGGTATCCAAGGGTCTGTTCACCAAACCAAAAAGAGGAAGAGCCACAACACCAGGAGTCCCACATGAACTCCTGCATGGAAAACAAAGACAGGACATACATAAGGCAATAGAGGACAAGGATACGGAGGCTCTGTCCCTCCAACGCATTTCCAACATCACACGGTCTACTGCAGTCTGCCTGCGGGCTGCGAGCGGGGGTGTCTGGTGAGACGCACAGCAAAACCTGCATGCAGACCGGCATGCAGAAGACACATAGGCAGATCAGACTGCTCAATCCCACATCAACAAACACCTCCCAGGTGAGCAAGGACGCTATGGAGGGTGAGACAGAACGGGAGACTGGTGCAGGAATCCTGGTGAGAGAGGGGGCGGGAGTGGGAGAGAGCCTAACACCAAATGCTACCCTGTTACTCCCCAAGCAGCCCACTAAGCCCACAAAAAGCAAGGCAGAACTAGACACTTTATCTAAGCACCGCCCTCTCTTCTCTTCACACTGCCCTGTGTTTCCCCAAAACCGGCGCTGGGAAAGATGGGCACCTACCAACAAAACAACCAGTGATCGATTCTCGTAAGTCAAGAACTGAATCACCTGGTAAAAATCAATGATAAACGCTCATCAGACATATTTTCCAACAAACGCTCCGACTGGGCCTAATAAGACAAAGAACCTCAGCTAGCAGTATCTTACAGCTGCCACAAAGATATTGTGCTCACAGTGAGGCAAGGAGAGGAGTTAAAAACAGACCTTTAAAAACAGCAGACAAGGGCAGAGAACAAGCAATCCAAAACTACTAAAGGTCATGAAACAAAATGATCCACCGGATTGGAAGGAGGAGCCTCCATGTGTCCACTGACATTGCCAACAGTATCCCACAAACACTTTGGAATCATACCACAAAAAAGAAGATGCGTGTCAGACATACAAGACCTCTCCAGAGCATCTTCTAAAGAAGATCCAACAATAGAAAAACCATCAGACATGGTGAGCGCTGAACTTAGAAATTCCAAGTTAATGCAAGACATTGTTCTAAGGACATCTCAGTTGGAAAAAAGTCAGCAAAGAGGAAGAATCACAAAAGAGTCGGACCCAGTAAATGACTGCAGCGGCATGATGAAAAATAAAGACAGGGCTTGTAAGATTAGCAACTTGAATGGCTCTGGCAACAGTGGCCACACTGGATCTACAAAAAGACGAGTGTCTAGCACACAGCAATCCGATTCTGACACAGACTCATGACGGCAAGCGTCCCCAACCAGCACGATCCTCTCCGCAATGAGAGACAATGATGGACTCTCCCAGAATGGGAATAAGGCCAAGACAAGTGCGGGTGAGAGTAAATGGGAGTTTATCAATCAGAATAGGGCATGCAAAGAACCCTGCAAACTCCGAGAGTGCTCTGTCTGACAATAGCAAAGACAGGCGTATATATTTACAAAAAACGTCATCAGAACCTACATACTATAGGGGGCACAAGTTCAATGGGATTGGGTGGCGACGACTAGCTATAGGTGCTGCTGCGATGTGGTTGGCCTTGGCTGGAGGACGTCACTGGTCAGCCTCGTGGGTGGGGCTGGGCCTGGCAGGTCTGCTGGGTTCATCCGGGCGGTGTTGTTGTGTCACTGTGGCCAGTGTCAGAGATGAATGTCTTTTCCTGACTTCTTTGCCCTAGGCCATACACACCGCAGTCATTCAGTCATTGCAATATTATCTTCTTTAGTAAATCTTCCAATAGGTTATTCTACAGGTTAATGCAACACAGGAGGAATGCACCTTGAGAGGAGTTTAATGGCGATTCATCATTACATGGTTACCAGTGTCCTGTTGACCGGGTACCATAGGTCGTGGGGCTGGTTCTCAGGGCATGGGACAGACGGTACATGTCCTCTTGTCTTGTTAGAAGTCGTTATGAATGTGTTGCTGTAATGTTGCCATAATATTGGGTGTCCTAATTTTACAGGGGCCATTAACCTAAGGTGATCCGGTGGGTTGTGGGGTTTAAGAGAGGGCGCCTCTGGATTTGTGTATTCAGGCGGAGGTTTACTGCTGGGCTGTAAATAATGCAGGTGGCGGGCCGTGGTCTTGGGTGCTGCAGAGGGAACTACAAATCTTTGAAGCGGCTCCAGCCTAGTTGGGGGAGGTGGAGCAGCGCGGCGCGGCCCTTTGCTCTCTCGTCTGGCAGGCTTCGCAGTGAGGGAGGGGGAATGGCCTTGCACATATTCACAAAAGGTATCTTCCTCGTGTGTTGCCGATATTAGGTGAAAGCATCATAAACATTTGAATACTATACAATACTCATTGAATCATTCCAAAGCTTACATTTTAACTTCGCTAAATGCCTCTCAAATATAGCCAGTCCGAGCACATTATTTGTACACTATGTTTTAACAACTACAACATTTTGTTATATGCATATACATTTGCAGTAAGTGAGGTAGTAGTGAGGTTGGTGGAGCACATAGAAAACGACTCGCCACAGTACGTGGCGGTAGTGGCACATAAGGGGCTTGGCCATACACACATGAAGGGTGCATTCCCGCGCGTCCTTCACATGAGCCCTCAGTATGGTTGCATTTGTCTTTCTTTGCACTCTAGCAGCATTAGTTTGGTTATGGCGCGGGACCGTGGGGTGTAAACTTTTCAATGATACACATAACAAATAACCCCCCCGGGGCGCTTCTACTATTTGTACATAACTTTAGTGGTGTGGGTGCTTCATTGCTAATGCCATGTAAACATGCATTCTACCATATTTATACATTTTACAGGTTTTCTTAACCAAAGAGGTTTGTGGAGAAAATGCGCCTAGCACAGGTAGTTTTGGCATTAGTATTTGGGAACTTTTGCCTTTCTCCGAGGGCTATTTTACAGTTCTTTTTTCCATCCAGGCTCTGCTGGCCGGGTCATGTTGGGAGCAGTGATACACTGCGGAAGGTGAAATGCTACAGTGTTGGTATCTTACGCTAGCTCATGTCCATCTTGCTCGTGGGAACGGGCTCACAGCGGATCTGCCAGGGAGCTGTGACCACAGGGATAATTGAAACTCTCCAAAGGTGGGGGCCGCGCTGTAGTGCGCCGAGCTCACACCATCTTTATTAGACAAAATGGTTTGTGAGGCCTAGCTAAATTTAATATGTTTGGGCAATGTCTTCAACAGGTGAACCATCCACCACCTGGGCCCTGGTGGTAAGGAGGGGACGCCTGATGAGCCATGGCTCTCACCGGGGGAGGGGATGTAGGCACGGGGGGTCTTTTGGACCAATCCTCCCCTACACTCATCCTTACAATCAAACCAATATCAGGGTCGCAAGTATAGGGTCCCCGAAAGCAACAACAGACGCAGACAGAGGTGAAACGACGACCTCGGTGGACCAGTCGGCATTCCAACTACAAGCAAACATAATGTCGGAATTTTCAATTTCTCTTGCGCCTTTTACGAAATTATACAATTAATGACTTGTATAAAGACCAAGTCACTTCACCAACAATGGCTCACACCAAGCTGCTTTACATTGAAAATATTGTTTCATCTCTATAGAAACGTTTGGACATAGAAGGCTCTGCTGAATCCTTGCTCCAAAAATTATTATTCCATCACATGGCTGAAATCGGAGCAAACAAAAAAGAACAGCTGGAAGAGGCTAGAGAAATCTTAAAATGGGGCAAAGACCACCCAAAAAATGTATCACATGTAGCAGCTGAACAAAAAGAATTATGTAACAGAAGGACGTCAACATCGAGTTTGGAGAGCCAACAGAGTACCAAAGAGCTCATAAAAATGGTACAAAAGTCAACTGAGACTGAGCTGGCAGATCCAAACGAAGCTGGGCCTACCAACGCCGAACCACAGAATGTGATGAGTGAGCCATTACAAAATGAAAAATTACAGGTGCCTACTCCATCCAAGCACAGAGAATCATCACATTCAGATATGATCGAAACAGTTGATTGAACCTCGAATGAGGATGAGACCTCATTAGGGCAGAACTATTAAATATTCTTGATGTAAAAGACAAGAAAAAGGATGGGCAAGAATAAAGCTGCAGATCTTCAAACTAAATAAACTAGAAAATCGAAAAATCAAACAACAAAGAAAACCTGCAAATCTAACAATGCACAGGATTTTATTCAAAACCTGAAAGGGGTAGAAAACAACTCTGCTAAAGGCAGTCTAACAGTAGTGGAGAAAGCAAATAACAAAACTGAACAAATAGCTGCAACAAAAAAAGTCACAAAAAGCAATAGTTGCATCCAATAGATTAAGAGAGCCAAATGTATCAATTGAAAACGTAACAGAGCAGGATAGAGCGTTGATGTAAGATCTACTCAAGATTTCTGTATACAGCGTAGAAGAACATAATCCAGCTCGGACAGCGGAGAATCAAATAGAGGAAGAAAATTCAAGTCATGAAAGTTTGAATGATCTGCATGGAGGAAATATGAGGCTACAAAGCAGCCAGGGCGATGCAAGCAAAGAAACAGAGGTCTTTTTTCTATCCTTGAAGAGAAAAGAAACCTTCTAACCAACAAAATAGCAACTCAAAATTGCTCTAATGAAATGCTAATCTAAACATGCAACTGCAAGTACACAATAGAAAGGAAACCAAGCTTCAATCAAGCAAGATAGGCGGACATGGAGAATAACAGACCTCAGGTGGTTCGAGCTTGCCCCATAATAAACCATCCAAATAGGTCTATACAGTCGAGCAACAAGGTGTAAAATGAAGACCTAAATAATCTGCCTAAAATGGATACAAGTTGCAATCCAAACAGATCCACTGGCCTGCAAAATACTGATGGCAGGCACACCAAGTTATACTTGGAAAGAATTGGTCAAGTAAATGATTTGAAAATGAATCGTTCAAATATTCTCAAGTTGTTCCATCACATCCCCACCTGGAGATCAATAGACTCCAGCGACATCCAGCCGGTCAATTTTCCAATACCATTCAAATATGACTCAGTATGCATGAAGATTGCTTCAAGGCTAATTTCCCCAATTATTACTTAGTTACGCAAATCAACTATGGCCACTGGGTTTCGATATAAGCGATTGCTTACAACAACTGCACACATCGGAACCCTGTAGGCAAAGCATACTGGAACAGGAAAACAAGCAAGAAGAACCAAGAAATTGAGCATTGACAGGGCGCTGCCAATGTCAGCAACAAACTCCTTTCAGCAAATACATCAAATGCTGGAGGAAAATGAAGGAGCCAATAGAAATCCCATGCAAGTGACATTTCAAACTCAATAAGCTGGAATGATGGGCCGAACTGTTTGCACGCAAAACAATAACAGAATGTCGAACCTTGAAAGTTCAAATTGGGACTGGCTGGCCTGAGCTATAAATACGACTTACATGAAATAGAATGAGGTACCCCTTGTGAAAAAGAGGGTCATTC
Source organism: Ambystoma mexicanum (assembly GCF_040938575.1). Classification (NCBI taxonomy): domain Eukaryota; kingdom Metazoa; phylum Chordata; class Amphibia; order Caudata; family Ambystomatidae; genus Ambystoma; species Ambystoma mexicanum. The sequence goes on from NC_090928.1 coordinate 430,915,504, forward strand.
ATCATTGGCTCCTGGAATAAGAGGGGTTACAGTCATCTTTTCAACATCAATAGAGACAAACTTGTGGAATTTTATATACTATGTTTCCAATAAACATGGTTGACTGAAACCCTGATAGCGGAAGGTTACGACCTATTCTTAAATCCTGCTCACAAAAACCAAAAGGGGCGACCTTTCTCTGGGTTATTAATCCCGATTAACAAAAACAAATCTCTCTAGCCACGCTGCAGCCAATCCAAACCTAAATATCCAAATTCTGACCTTTAATTCCAATTGCCAAAAGTCGAGAAAGGAAGAAGTGACAATCCCAATTAAAACATATTGGAATCCAATGGACTGGGAAAAAGAGTTTTGTTGCCATAATGATGAGCGAAATAGATTAATGCCTCGTCAGAAATAACAACCCTAGGATCATAATCTGTGGTGACTTTAATGCCAACTGCTCTGCTTACGGCCTTATGTGTAATAGACAGAATAAAATAACAGCTGACTGAAGATATCTAGGGCAGAAAGTCTGATGAAAGAATGTAACATCCATATGCTAAACTGCAACACAAAGGGAGACATTGCAGCAGCTCCTACTTGGAGTCGACCATTTCTTTGTGACAGATAACCTATTAAGCTTCAGAGAAATGACAGATTATGCAAATGACCCAGAGTGATCACAAGTTACTCAAGCTTACAACTTGGACATCTGGCGACCTAAAATTGAAATATCAACATAATGTCGAGCTTATCTTAAGCAGAAATCGATTACACATCACACGTTGGGAAGTGACTAAACTGTTTGAGCAATATAGGGATGTTTCAAATGAAGGAAAACTACGATCCAACTATTTACGCTCCTGCAAGCTTTCAAAGAATGTTCCAAGGCAGGAGCAAAACCATACTTACAACACAAACATGTGTTGGACAAGGAAATTCAAGACAAAGAAACGCAATCTTAGGAAATATATCCAAAGGCTGCGCTCCGGCAATAGTGGATCAAAAAGTATAGATATCATAAAATGTCGCAACAGATTTGAAAACTGGATAATTTCGCATAAAAGCATCCAATTTCAAAATGATGCGGAACGAATGCTGGAAGCCATTGTAGTCAAAAACGCCAAGAACTTGTGGACACTGCTAAATGAGCACATAAAAGCCCAAAAAGCATTCACAACCAATGCGGGGACTGAAGAGGCATGAATTTCATTTTAGTCATCGCAATACAACGCTGAATCAGAAGAAGAAATTACTAAAGCACCTATTGCCAAGTTGCAAGCGTGGGGCATACAACTATCTAAACCAGAAATGTTGGCCTTCATTAAGCGCGCAAGCGCTTTTCGAGCCCCAGGCCCAGATGGGTTGACAAACTATACACTCAAAAAAAACACCAGAGGAAGGGACAACTTTTTGCTACAAGCTTTTCAACATAATTGGAGCATATAGAAGGCTACCAGCTTCATGGAGAAGATCTGTGATAATACAATCTTCAAGAAAGGATCCAGGGTGGATCAAAAATACTACCGCCCAATCGCCTTGCTTGACGTACTGGGTATAATTTATGCTTCCTTGCTACTAGCTCGATTAAAACGCTGGAGTCAATAATCTGGCCCCTTGGATGAAAGGCAAAGTGGTTTTGCAAGAGGCGTGGGATGTTCACTAAGTTTACCTCTACTGAACATGTTAAAAATTAGAGCCCTACACAAAGGACAAAACACATACATTGCTATAGTAGACGTTGCTCAGGCATTCGATAGTGTAGACCGAAAGCTTCTTTGGTCAAAACTGGTCCAGTGGAAGTGTCCACAGAATACATCAGAGCCTATAATGGCTCTATATACAGGAACCACAATTCAGATCAAACTAAATTCTGGAGCGACTGTTGACCAAAGATATAAAAACATTCAAAGGCCTTAAACAAGGCTGTCCGCTGGCCTCAGAGCTCATCAAGTTATTTATATCAGACATGAAGCTCACAGTACATGAAGAAACATCCTTTTCACCCAAGTTAAATGGTCAAAGAATAGGCTGATTATTATATGCAGACGACTTCATTTTATTAGACCAGACCAAAATCAGTCTAGAACGAAAACAAAATCTTCTAAACATCTACACCGAAAGAAATTTCCTAAGAATCAACACACCTAAGACAATACTGGTCTTCGTATCCTTGGAAGGGAGAATAGTGAAGGTGAAATTTAGCTGGTATCTAGCAAAAGAGCCCTTCCTACAAGCACCAAAGACAAAATATTTAGGGATTGAAAGCAATTCAAGCAAGTCAGACGTAAACCAACTAACGGCTCTAAAATCTAAGATGCAAGTTTTAACAACACAAGAACGGCTAATCCAACAGAAATACAGCAAATGTTCCTTAACCCCAATATTATGCTTTTATAAACAAAAAAGTGAGTTCTACATTAACATATGGGGCCGAGACGCATTGTGCCTGTTGTAAAGACTGGAAGGGGTGGGGGGGGGGGGGGTCTGTACTCCTGCTCTCTATATGGCAGAGAGGCGCAGAGCACCCCAGCCAAGATCCTCCATTTGGTAACGATGGACGAGCTATCAAGGCTTAAGCTGTCAGGAGATGATGCAGGCTGGTTCTTAAGTACAGCGTAGTCCCCAAGCACCCACAAAGGAATGTCACTATGTTAGTGAAAACACAGTTCTTTATATAAATAGGCTCAAGTTTTGTACACAATCACAATAATACACTTTGTGCTCAAGTTAATCTAAAATGGTAAATATAAACAGTTTCTATATGGCACCACAATCACTCTTTGATTCCATTAAAATGCATCAACTGTACCCAGTTCAAATGTCATACAAATCAGTTAATAAAGCAAACCAACAACAGGCATAGGAGGAAAGCAGGTTGGTTAAAACAATAGGCAGAATACTGGGCGCCTACCACTAGGCACAGCTCTGTATGAGGATCCCCCCACCTGGGCAACCTGTAAAAAAAAATATATATAAACAATATATGGACTGGGCTTGTGTTAGGAGTCTTATTTCCCTCTAAAATTGGTCTACCACCCCAATGTATCTGGAATAGCAGTTTCGATGTTGGGTCATGGATGGATACTTCTTGAGCGGCTCCCTTGAAAAGGCAGGATCCACGGATCGTCGCGATCCCTCAAAGAAATGATGAACAAAGACGTCGAGACAGCAGCTTCAGTCCTAGCGGTGCTTGTCAATGATCAGTTGTGGATGTCCTGCGAAGATGAGGAGTGTGGTGCACCTCAACGACGATAGTTTGTTGCCGCAAAGAGTCACTGAAGAACTTTGGCCCAGCAAGGGGCGTCGGGTCATCAGCGTCTCTGTGGTCTTCGAGTGGCGGGAAACCCACCGGCGGATTCTCCTCGGCACGTCAGCGGCCTTGACTTTCTCCGGCGGGACAAAGCGGTCGTCGGTGATGAGCAAGGGAGTCCTTCTTTCAAAATGTTCTTAAATCAGTGGAGCGTTGCGGCTCCGGTCGACGATGATCGTTGTCGACGGTGATGGACTTCAAGGTCCGGGCGCTTCGCTTCGCGATTCTGCGGCGGTCCCAATCTCTGGTCGGCAGCCTTTCGAGGATGGACTTCCAGGGCGCTTTGGCAAAGGTTAGCTGGTGCACGATGGTCCCTCGTAGCTCGGGGAGAGGTCTCCTAGCCAGGTCCTCTTTTGGATCAGTTTCTTGTAGGCACAGCAGCTTTCAGACTGGCGAAGGACAGCAGCAGCAGTTATTCTTCCAGTGGGCTTAAAGGTTAAGCACAAAGTATCAACTTCAGCTTCTGAACGATTTCCATCAGTGAGAGGTCCCCAGATATACTGTTTGGTCTCTCATTCACTCTGCTGAGTCACACTCAGGCAACCATTCATTCAGAAGGGCATTCATGCAAGCAGGCAGCCAATCAGGCCCACAGTGCATTCAGGCCATTCCCCTCCCACCATACACTCACAATAAGGAATGTGTATTGGGACAAGTACCCAGCCATTCAGCACTCCACACTGCATTCATACCAGTTTCGGGCAGGGCTGTCTCAGTCTTTGTGCCACATACCAGAAACCAGACACCCATAACAAGAAGTGCATATTGGTCACACACTCCATTCATCCAGGTCCCACCCCAAGGGCGTACCCACAACATACAGTCACTGGGAAGGCTCCAGCCAGTCTGGCCTGGACTTCCCCACAATACCACATATGGAACTTCCACCCAACAGTCAGTCGGGGAGAAGGGACAGAGTCAGGGCTTCCCAGGACTTTGGGAACAACAAGGTAACAGGCAATAGAAAGCAAGAGGCCACAGGGGCCATCTTGTCTCCTATCAGGAATCAATTCATTCCAATGGCATGGCCTGGGTATCCCCAAAATGGAGGATAATCAGAACACCTGTCGAATTCAGAATGGAGCTGCCACCAGCCCATACCCTGCTCTGTAGGCCACACACAGGTGCCCAAAAACATACACTAAGGGTACAGGGTTATACCCCCACCCATGGGTGCCATAGGGGTATCCCAAGGGTCTGTACACCAAACCACAAATAGGAAGAGCTGCACTGCCAGGCGTTCCACATGACTCCTGGGCAGAAAACAATGCAGAACATACATGAAAAAGGACTACAGGACAAATGCATTTTCAGCATCACACCTATCATGCAAGATCTGGGCAGTAATTGAAGGACACTTTTGGATGAAAATTCTTCACCTACCACAAAGCTTTCCAGTGCAACTGATACAGCATGAACTAGGCTTACGGTCGCTGAATGCAGCAGTCGAGTGGAATACATTGACGTCAGTCCATAAGACCCCATTTAAATTACTCTGCAATTCAATTCAAAATCTTGAAATGTAAATCCGAACATCAAACTGATTGGATAGTTATGGGTCAAACAGTGCACGACTCTAATGTCAAATGCTGGAATCACAGTGGAATTGCGCATTAACAATTCTGATGCCGCAAAAAAAGAAAAAGAAAAATGTGGACATGCGAGTACATCAGAACACAAGAAGAAAAATAAAAGCTCAGACTGTATTCATTTACTGCCAATGAAGTGAAAGCTCTAGATAGCGTGCCAACATACTTGAGCAAACTCCCAAGTCAAACACATTGCTCGTTGTTCTTGCATTTTAGGTTCAATCTATTCCGAACTAAGGAAATATTGGCTTCCAGGAAACAAATCCAAGAAGCCAATAAATTAGGTTGCCTGTGCTATGATGCCAATGAAACATCAAAACATGTGGTGTTAATGTGCAGGCAGCTCGGACCATTGAGAACTAGGTACCTAGGAAGCTTCATGGAAGAGCATCTCATAATGGATATCGATACCTGGTGGCACAAGCTTGACGAGGGACAAAACTGCAACCGATCTTTGCCCTGACAAAAATGCTTCAAGAGACATTTAGAACTGATACATGGGAAAAGAACTCTTACATAGCCAACCCAGATGCATGAAAAATCAAATGCTTCAGATGAGAGGCTATCAATGATTGGTAGAGGAATTCCCTACCGTGACACACAGCTAAAAAGGTTTTATTTTGTTTCCATGTAACTACTCCATAAGTGGATGGTGTCTGGAGTTAACATAGTTTTGTCTATTCACTGTCAATACAGTATTGTCATATTAATCATACCTTTCACAACTTGTTAAATTTAAAAGAACAGTAGATAAGTAATACTTCAAGCACTCATAACAATTTTAGTCTTTGATTCTATTCAAATGTATTTCCTTTTTCTGTCTTCTCCTTGACCGGTTGGTCGTCCTTATTATTTTAACATATAATGTAAATTGCTGTTTTAAAGTTTGTAAATGAGATGGCAAAGGTTTGAAATAAACCATAAACCGTACAATAAATACATGTTTAAAAAAAATGGGAGCCGGCTACGACCCTCAAATAATAAGGCAGTCCTAATGGCGCCTTGTCAAATAAAAGGGCCTATAGAAAAAAACCTATTGGCAAACCTTACAACTAAATACAAAAAGAGTGTGGGATAAGGTTCACATGAAAGAAAGAAGTGTTCAAAAATAATAAGTCAGGATGTGGTAGTCAGGGGTCTCCCTTCCCCATGTCTTGAGCATGGGACAAGGCGGGACTCCGGAGCACCGAACACTCACAAGCCTTTCGTAGCACGAGACTACAGTTCAGTTCTCAGGTATCAGGACCTTCAGTGATTAAGTCTCTTTTTTACAAAAAGTCTCTTGCCTCCGAGAACCTGCAGTGTTCAAAACAGTACACAAAAAGTTACCTTCCTTATGTACGTTGGGCGATGACTTTTCACCCCTCGATTCCCCTCTTCTGGGCTCAGATTCACAAAAGTTCCTTGCAATATCAGAACATTCAGTGGTTAAGTATTTTGCTTCCGAGGGCCTGATATGCTCGGAATAACAAACAAAAGTTCCTTTTGTATTGCACTTTGAGTAATGTTTCTTCAACCCTGGGTCCCCATCTTCCGGGCTCAGACCCCTTCCGAATGTCAGCCTCCCTGCGTCAGTTTCACTACGGCTTTCATTCAAAAACAATTTATCTGCTGCATTCAAGTGCCAGTGGGTGTTGGCTTTTAACCCCTGGATCCCCCACTTCCAGGCTCAGACCCTTCTTGACTGTTAGCCTCCCTCTCTGAAAAGAAATACGTAAAAGGGTGCTCGTCAGGATATCTTAAATGAGTTAACTCCTCTGTCCAGAAACCTACTGGAAGACTTTCCTCTGCCACTGCACTGAAGGTGCTGCGTGACACTATGTAAAAGATTATGCCTATAATTAAGCCTGTTTGTCAGGCTCCACAACCAAAAGAAACACAAAGTTCAAAAATCACATTAAAATACATGAGAGAGTGGGGAAAAGGGTCTCACTCTCTCTAGGTTTAAAAAAATCAAGTCCTCAAAATCCAGAAAAGTTGCTGGGAGCCTCTAAGGTGGATGGAATTAGCACATTTCTGAGAATTCTCCCTAACACTCACTGAGACCATCATTCTCAACAGTCAGGTCCTTCATTGGCTGAGTTTGTGAGCAGAACTGCTAAAGACTGGAGCAGTGACCTGTGGTGGTCTACACTTGTCAGCGAGTATGGGGGATGAGGTTGGAGGAAAGTAGCCTCTTCGTTTTGAGGGGATGACTGAGGGGCATAGACAATCAGCAGAAGAGTCAGCACCTCTCTCTGCATTTGGGGTTGAGTATTGTTTGAGACAAAGTGGAGGGCCTGAGACCACGCAGGTGAAGGAAAGGAGTAGACCATAGGCTAAATAATTTTACTAGGGTCGTATCATTGTGGGACGACTCCAATGGGGGTGAACATCTTGGTTCCAGAGGTTGTACTGCTCTTGTCATGGTAGGAGGGAGAGGTGGAAGAGATCAGTAAAGAAGAGACTCAAATGGGTGTAAAGTCACTGCGGTTAAAATGGGGAGTGCACATGGAGTGAATGGTTAGTCATGGCACTGAGGGAGTCAGTTTAAGGTGGTGGCACAGCAGAAGCCGAGAGGAGAGGCGGAAAGAGACATAGCAAAGGGAGGGTAGATGAAACGTAGATGCGGAATGAAGGGAAATGTAGAGGTGGAGGCGGAGTGTTAGGGGTAGATATTGGTCATCGGTATGGCAAGGTAGGGGAGAGATAGAAAAGGGACAAAGTGAAAGGAGTAGAGGCAGAGATAAGGCAAGTTGGGATGGTAAGTGCAGGGAGCAAGTGAGGTTGGAAAATGAGGATAGGAAACAAAAATAGCAGCGATCAGAGCCTAACTGCATTTATTTATTTCATTTTTTTAATAGAGCCCATACCCTAAAGCATCACGACATTAGGTTACAGCAGAAAAAAGTTGCTGGTTTACATTGTTTGTACATTGGAAGAAAAAGACAGTAAGCAAAGAGCAGTTGTTGGGTTGGCGGTTCAAACAGTAGTCATAGGGGTACAGTTAGGCGTATTTGTGAATGGTTTTGAGTTTGTTCAAGTCCAATCCAGTTATATAATGTTAATGTAACATTATATGTTTATGGTAATGTCGGTCCATATTTATGTATATCTATGTTATGCATAGCACCCTCTGCTCTTGGTATGGTGTCGTAGCACTCTGGCTGTCTCCATATTGAGTACCAACAAAAAGATTAAGAGGTACGCACCACATAAATTATTTAAATCTGAAACTCGGGTGGGAACTAAACATCACCACCAAAAAAGGACAGTCTTCAGACATGATTCATGGCTCGTACACTATCAATTTTAAACAAGTCATCATTGAGCAAGAGAGAACATGATGCAAAAAGTCCATGCATTCACGAAAAATGTGATTTAATTATGTAGACTTAAGCATGTATCAAATCTTTAAAACACACATGGAAGATGGTTTTACGTACCTGCATAAATAACCGAGAGCTAGATCTCCTGAATTACCTGTGTTGCCAACAGTGCATTTGTGCAAACAATAACACATACGAACATGACTAACTTACAATTACATACATATATATATAAATACATAACAGAAGAATCCGAAAAAATGGTGGCTTAACGCAACTTAAATTGCCCATTTTCGTCAAACTTAGCTAAGGATCATCAAGTGCCATGAGATAGAATGGACTGAACTTTCAATAAATGTAGACGCATGTACATTGGATTAGTGTCGGGTTTACAGTCATGTGTAAACCACTGCATTTTTGCGATTTTTCTGTCATCTAGGTGTACGTCATTGTAAGTTGGTGATGAACGTATGTGTTATTGTTTGCACAAATTCACTGTGTATGTTATGAACAATGGGGTAACTCCGGAGATCTACGTCTGGGTTATTTATTCAAATTTGTAAACCATCATCTTTAATGTATGTTTTAAGGATGTAATACAAGCTTTATTCTACATTATTAAATAATTTAATTTCTCATAAATGCATTAACATTTTGCACAATGTTCTCTCTTGCTAAATTACAAATACCCTCTCCATGCAGCCCATCAGACTCTGCCGACCCCATAATTACTGCTTATCACTTTCTTCTAGCAGAGCTTTTAAAGTACGAGCGATTTATAAATCAGGGCTAATTTAAGAGACCATTGTTTTGGACAAGACGTTCTAAAGCACCCACAAACCCCAATTTAGCTGCCTACATCTATGCCCTCCTCTCGGCCAAATAAAATATATCACACAAAACATTTTTAAACTAATTACATTCTTTTCAGATGTTTATTTTTAACACACCAAAAAGCGTTTATTTTTGGTAGAATATAGTACTTTCATCACATCATCTATGAAGTCTGCATTTGTCAAACGGTGAAACACAAACAAGTAACCTTTTCACACACTACCTTTTGTTATGAGTCTAAGTCTTGAAAGTATATTTTCAAAAGCCAAATATTGAATTGCATTCTGGTATTTGTAGTCTCCCATTCATGTTGGGAGGACTAATGCCATAACTGTACACTTTTTGCCCAATATATTTATATATTTGTGGGACTACATTATTAGGGGTTGTGTGCTTTTCAACTAACATAATATTGTTGAAAGCCAAGCATGTGGGTGGAGAGGGGAAAATGATGAGAGGGCAAGTGAGTCATGAGTATTTGTCCAGGATATGGCTAGAGAGGTTTCAATCCTGGAGACTGGAGAGGTTACTTTGCCTGGCTGTGACCATGTGCTGCTTTACAGAGCACAAGTAGAGAATAAATGTGGGTGGACAGCACCTGCACACTCTTTTTCGGAGGGCAAATGCAACCCGCTGTGTGTTTTTGAGGCCGGAAAGCTTGCTCAAGTGTTTGCCTACCAGGATTTCAACCAGGTGATCATATTCCCAGTGGACACTGTAGGAAGGCATATCAAACAGTGAAGACAGACACAAGCGATCACAGTTCAAAGGTGTTGAACTTTCAATGGGTTGGATGAACGCTTAGCTAACCCTACATCTAAGGATGGAAGCAGCTACAACCATCAAAGTAAAAATAACAGTCCTAGTGGTCTCTTGTCGAAATAAAAAGGGCCTATACTAATAAACCTATTGCCAATCCTTACTTCTAAATACAAATGGTGTGGGAAAATGATGTATGCAGAAGAAAGAGTGTTCAAGAAACAATATGCCAGGACAGATGAGTGATAAGCCCCCGTTCCCTATGTTTCAGCACAGGACAAGGCATCACACTTGAGCTTGAGCACACGGTTGCTTCTTTGAGATCTAGGATGCAGTTCAAAAATCATATAGCACCTTCTGCAATAAAGTCTCTCGTTCTCCACAAGTCTGTCGCTCGCAGAATGCCATGGGTATAACATTCACTTTGGGTCTACCTCAGCCGGGTTCGGACCCTCTTCTTACACAATGTCTCAATGGGTCTCCATCAACCGGGCTCAGACTTGCAACCCTAAAAGTCCTCCCTCTGCCGGGCTCGGGCCTTGGTAGGGTTCACTTTAATGAATAGTTCACTTATATCGAAGACTTACGATTGTGTAAAGGATTTTTCTAAGACCCTTGCATGACCACTTCAATTTTCTCATATCAGATTTTCATTTGCAATGTCGCTATTCAAATATCAAAGTTTTGCTGCTTTGTTTCTTTATAAGACACCTTTCCCAGAGACCTTCGATTGAGCACCCATGCGGTGCCGGACCACTCTGCAAACTTTTATCTTTTGTTTCTCCCATAAAATGTTCAAAACACTTATCAAGCTTTCTTTATTATACTTGCGTCTTTCGTGAAACGCCTCAACGTTCGTTCTCTGCGGATACATCGTCGCCGCTCAAACTTCATTTAAACACAGACCAGCCTTGTACAGTTCCTCCCGACTCACCAGCTGTGTTGAAGGTTCTGCTTTCAGCTTTGCATGTCAGAGGCCCCCGGGTATCTCGGACACACAGAATGGGATTCTCTTGCTTCACTTCCTGGCTTTACATGAGGTGATTTCAAACCCTCAACAGTATAACGACCACTCATCAAAAAGCTCAAGGGCATCTCCCTCCTTTTTCTCTATTCTCGACCTGTCATCTTTCTCCATTGATTCAGCTGTGGCCTGGAAGAAACTGCTCTTTCATGTGCTGTGCCTCGTTCAAAGTGTGCTCTCGTGCTCCGCCTTTTATCCGTGTGGGGAAGTTCAATGGATATCAGGTGCGAGTTGTTAACAGCGATTGCCTGACTCTGCCTGAGCATGGTAATGGGACATGTCCGGTACATTGTTCGGGTACTAGTCTGTTTTCTCCCACAGCGGGCTGTCTGTGTAGCAGTGCTTGTGAAGGGAAGGAGGGTCGGGGGAGTTACAGTCCCAAGATATCCTACCTGGTTGGATGGGTCAAAGGGATTATAGAGGGGGGTGGGAAATACTGCATCTCGCCATAAGGTGTCCCACTCCCACATGTGATCCTCCCGCACTGGTTCACCCCCAGGACTGGATCCAAAAGTGATGGCCATGTCCTGGCCACCTGGATGACAGATCCCCGGGGAGTAGTCGGGGAGACACCTTCTGGTTTCTCACAACACGCTTTCCCACAAGACCACATAAAAGTGTCCAAGAACATACAACATACTAGGATTTTGTTTTCCAGGGAATATTTCACTATAGTATTTGGAAGGTAATGTGAATATTGTGCCTGTGCGCCACCCTGTATCAAGTGCATGGGTGTATAGAATATAGCTGTATCCTTGCTGAGTGGCCTAACTAGGACTGATAATAACTTTAGTCATTTAGAAAATGGAAACATTTTGGAAGCAGTTCGGCAAGGTGCTGCGCTAGGATATAAAACAGTACACGTGGTTTATATAACCAAACTGTTTTGGAATTTATTAGAAATTATTTGAGTGTACTGTCTTATATCCTAGCGCAGCACCTTACCCAACAGCTTACACAATATTTAACTAGATTGTTGGGTTTAAAAGGCGGCCACCTCTCTACTTTTCAGGTGTTAATTTTTTGAAAGGCCATTCCTCTTTTGTCTTGTGCACTTTCTTCTAAGGGGAAAGGTCAATTAAACTAAATTTATATTTTGTTCCGGGTAGTGTCTATTTATTTATTTATGGGAATTAGAGGGAAAGCAATGCATTTTTGAAACAAACATGTTAACAAACATTTTAAAATTGAGAGGGTCAGTGTTCTTAACAATGGGTGAGAGGATTTGGAAAGAAGATCAAATGATGCAGGAGAGGTAAAAACATGAACCAGGGACATGAGCAGTAGCGCACGATATAGGAATAGGATAGTGAAGGAAGTGCTAGGTTTAGGATGATGGAGTGAAGGATAAGTGCTGGGGAGTTGTCGTAGAGAGATAGGGGAGAGGAGAACAAGGAGACGTGGTGGCGTAGAATGTTATGAAAGTTGTTATTTAGAAAGGAGGAGGGCCAGGAAGTTGGATTTAAATAGTGAAAGATTAATGTAAAGGGAGCAGAAGATGATTGCATAGTAATGGAGTGAGAAGAGGGAGAGAGTGGAAATGAGAAGGACCACAGGGGGCACAAGAGGTGGCAAGGAAGGGAGTCGCAGATGATGGTAAGGTGTGAGGGGGAGAGGAATGAGTGAGATGGGCCAAAAGGTAGGCTGGAGAAAGTCTGTGCATAGTTATGAAGATGATGAGAATGAGTTTATACGTGTCCTCTGTCTCACAGATAACCTGCCTAACTGATGTCAAGCTAGGGAGGTGGAGGTGAAGCGGGGAAGGTTGAAGAGTATACGCACAGCAAAGTTGAGGGCTTTGTCGAAAGGTGAAAAAGCATAGTTGGGATGGCCACAGAGGACACTGGCACAGTGGTCAGATCAAGAGAGTACTAAAGAGATGATTAGGTGCTTAGCAGTGTTGGAGGGAAGATTTTGTATTTGCTGATGTTGAGGAGATCAAGTCTGGCTGCAGAGGCAAATTTGGAGATGAAGAGCAAGATGTTTTGAGTTGGGTTGAAGACGACACCAAGGTTGCGAGTAGAAGCAGAGTAGGTAAGGTGGTCATGAGAGAAGAATACAAGATGGGGATAGGCAGATTTGGCCTGTTTGGATGGAAAGTAGAGAATATCATTCTTCGTGGAGTTGAACATGAGTGAGTGAAATGAAATCCAGTATTTAATGGTGTAGAGACAGACATTTTTTAGCATAGCTTGTCGGATAATGAGGGAAAGGAGAAGAAGATCTGCGTGTCATCAGCGAACAGTTGATAGGAGAAGCTGTAAGAGTAGATCAATGTGCCAAGAGCAGAGATATGGAGAGTGAAGAGATGTGGATCCAGGAGAGACCTTGGGGGAATACCAACAGTAAGGGGGTGAGTGGGGAATTCAGGCTATTCCAGGAAACCTGGAAGTGCTTGGGGGCGAGATATGAAGCAAACCATGCGAGGGCGTTGTCCCGGATACCTAGGAGAGATAGCGTTCAGAGACGGTCAGATTGGTTGACGGTATCGAAGGCAGCAGAGAGGCAAAGAAGAATAAGAATAGATGAACGGTTAGCATGACATAGGCCCCCAGGCCCTGCACCCTCCTTTATTGGCGAAATATCCACACTCCTCCTTGACAACGCTAAAACTAACTCACAAATCGTCATCCTTGGAGACCTCAACCTGGGACTTGGTGACCCTAAAGATCCTATTGCACTTGATTTGGAAAACGCCCTCTCCAACAATGCCCACACATTCTAAAAGGCAGGACCCTAGATTGGCTAGCCAGCTCTAATTGTGATATCAATGTCTTGGCCATTACCCCTTGCCTCTGGTCAGACCACCACTTTATCACTTTTAATATTGAAGCCGCCCCCCGTATCGCGCCCGTGATGGCGCCGGCTCTCCCGACCAGAAACAAAAAAGACATAACCAAGGAGAACCTTCTCCCTCTACTACTCCCCACTCTCAAAGCAGCCACTGACTCCTGTAATGACCCTACCGCCCTAGCTGACATCTATAACTGCAGCATGCTGACAGCAAAAGATTCTATGGCCCCCCCATCAAACTGAGGAAGGCCAAACCACGAGCACACCTGAACTCCTGGTTCACCCCCAGGTAAGAGTACTCCGCAAAACCAAACGCTGTGCCGAAAACCATTGGAAAAGCCACTCTGACGCGCACAAAGAGGGCTTCTTCCTGGCCTCGCTCACCTACAAAGCAGCCATTATAGAGGCAAATAAAGAATGCCTTAATAATCGCATCTTGCATGCTGACTCCAACTCTAAGGAACTATTTAAGATCCCCAAAGAGCTTGAAACCCCCGTTACCCCCCCCCTGACACCTGCATTAAAGACAGCAAATGGTGTGCTAACATTCAGGCAGCGTTACTGAACAAAGTCACCATGCTTCAATCTAAAATCTCAGCCAAACAAGACAGCCTGAAACTGGACAATCGCCCTCCTACGTAACAGGGGCCCTCTCCCCTGACCTGTCCAACTGTAAACGCTTTACCTTCTCTCCGCTTACCACTGCAGATGTAGAAAACATCATCCTGAGGATCAAACCGTCCAATTGCAAGGGCGATCTTTGCCCGGCCCCAATTATTAAGGAATCTGCCCACGATTTAGCCCCATTTATCACATCCTTCATTAACGCGTCCTTTAAAACAGGAACCGTTCCCGATAACCTTAAGGATGCATGGGTGATCCCCCTTGCTTAAAAAAACCATCCCTCGACCCTAGCATACCTACTAACTACCGACCCATTACAACGGTCCCCTTACTGCCAAAAATTCTTGACCGTGCAGCATACCTGCAAATCCAAGAACACCTGGAATCCAACAATCTTCTAGGTCTTAGACAATCTGGTTTCCGCCCTAGACACGGAACAGAGACCGCTCTACTAGACCTAAAAACCAAAATTGAAGTGCTAAAGGACAATGGCAAACTTGCCTTGTTACTTCTACTCAAACTTTCTGCGGCCTTCGATCTGGTCAATCACCAAATCTTATGCAAACATCTCCACTCGGCCGCCCATTTCTCACCATCAGCTACGGCCTGGATCAAATCATTCCCCAGGGCTCGTGTGTGTCGCCAGCGCTCTACAATGTTTTTACAAAACCACTTTTTCATGTACTTGACTATCTGGGTGTCTCCTACACGAATTACGCCGACGACACCCAGATATTAATTCCCATCACTGGAGACTACTTGGCTGACACTAAGGCCCTGAACGATGTCTACCTGGTCATCCAAGCTTGGATGGCACAGCACCAGTTATGCCTTAACAATGATAAGACCGAGCTCCTCATCTTGGGCACTACGCAACGCCTCAGTAAACTTGAGCCATCCTACAAATCGTTCATCATCGACGGCAACACCATCCAAGTTTCGAAAGATACCAAAACTCTAGGCGTCTATCTGGACGCCACCCTATCCCTATACCGACAAACTAATGCAGTCAGATCCTCCTCAGCATACTCATTGCAGCTTGCAGGCCTTTTCGGACCACCACTAACACGGTCACACTGGCCAGAACTGTCATCATGGCCAAAATTGACTAAGGAAGCGCCCTTTACCTCGGAACTAGCCAAGAGAATCTGAACAAACTACAAATCGCCCAGAATAACGCCATTAGAGCAGCCCTTAACATCCTGCGAAACCACCACATCTCTGAATCTAGATCCAACCTACACTGGCTACCGGTCAAACAGAGAATTTCACTGAAAGTCTTAGGCCCTACCCACAAATGCCTAGCCAACCAAGCCCCTCTGTATCTCTGCAGCCGGCTATCCCGCCAGGCGCCCACCCGCCCGCAAAGAATGGCCCAGACCCACTGTCTAACCATTCCTAGGTTCAAACTACAAAAAGCGGGTGGATCTAGTATCCCTGTCCTAGCGTCCAAGCTCTCGAATGCCCTCCCCCTCACCAGCAGATCTGAAGAATGCTTTAGTGCCTTCAAATCTAAAACCAAATCCTGGCTCCTCAGCCAGCCTTGACTTCTGGACCTCTCATGATCTTGGTAGCCTACCCCAGGAAACACCTGCCCTAATCTACATTCTGTAAATATGTATATTGCTGTATGCCCTGAACACACATCCTGTAAATATGTATATTATGCAATGCTTATATTTTGAATAGATGTATGTTTATGTAACCTTGTCCAAGTTGCGCCCTGATGCCTCTGGGCCTGAAGGTGTGCATTACAAATAAAATACAAATACAAATACAAGCCGAAGAGATGTAGTTTCTGACATTGATGAGAGCTGACCTAGTAGAGTGCAGAGGTCGGAAGCCAGATGGAAGAGGTTCTTGTGGTTGTGTGTGTCAAGGAACTCACATTTGAAAACTATACGCTGAAGGATTTGGGAATAATGAGGTAGAAGAGAAACAGACTGAAAGTTGGCCGGACAATTAAGTTCTAGGCCAGGTTTGTATTAATGATAGGGATGTCAGTAACAACTTGTAGGATGATGGAAAAGTGGCACTGTAAAGAGAGGAGTTGAAGAAGGAAGTGAGATATGGAGCATCGCTGAGAGCTCAGAGTTTCACTATATGCGGGGATGGAGGGTCGATGGGGACACATGAAGGGTTAGCCCTCTGGAGAAGGGCAAGAATCTCATCCAAGTTAGTGGGGGCAAAGGAAGACATTGTTACAGAAGAGGATTGTCATGATCCCTGCCCCCAACCCTCATAGGCAAGGCACTGGAGCAAGGCCACAATTCTCCATTTTGGCCTTAAAGGCCTTACCATCTCATCAAAGACTCTCCTGGAGTCAGTCCTGGAGCCTTTGGCACCAGGCTCATACACAATGTGAGGATGACATGGAACCTGGACTTGGTAATGAACTTTTATGCAACATGGAGGCGCCCGCATAGCTCAGTTCTAAGAACCGTGCTATGCGGTCCAGTGTTTTGGGTGTGGTCATGCCTGGGGATACCTGGGGCTATATAAGCCACGCCCGGACAGAGGAACACGCTGCGTGTTACTCTGAGATTAGCAGCGTGACGCTCACCGTGCTCAGCTCGGTCTCCTGAGTTCCTCGCCTGCTTTCCTGGTGCCGCGTACCTGGAAGAACAAGAACATCTTTAGCAAGACACTTACATGTGAGTACGATCCTGTTCGCCAACCATCTTCCACCCCGTCCAGGGAACACAGCATCTCGCGCCACCTCCATCTCCGGAATGCCTCAACCTGGGAAGAAGAGAGAGCGAAATCAGCATTAGTAAGCATTTCCACATTTCAATTCAGAAAACAGCAAGAACAATCAGCCGCTTACCTGGATTCGAGCCGCTCTTGGTCAGCATCCGCTCCGGAACCTCACAAAGACCTACAAAAGAGAAGAAACACAGGTTAGCACATGAAGACAAGAAGGTGCAGCGCATTGCGCACCACTCATCACCTCGTGCCTAACTCCAAGCAGCACGACAACATCAATAACTCCTTCCTGCACCTAGAGGAAGAAGAAAAGACATTATCAAGGGACAAGAGAAAGAGAGAAGGACAAATTACTAAGACTGAAAAAACAGCAAAAACTTACCTTAAAGAACTGGAGTCAAAGCAAGTCTGGACTCGAACAGGGCCCGCGCCAGTGAAGCAAACTAGGTTGCGACGTGCCCACACCAACAACGCACCCCTGCACCGAGAAGCAGGACGAAGAGCGCATCATTCAAAAAAGCAAGGTGAGGAAAAGGCTGAAGGGGAAGGTTTGGTCCTAAAGGGAGGTGGGAGACAAAACAATAAGAAACAGTAAGGTTAAATCCAATATTCCGGTATTGCAGGCCCAATCCTCGGCCGGACAGATTCCAAGGGAGGGGTTTGAGAGCGCGAGTGGTCCAACCAGGGCTGAGTGGCGTCCCCGTGGATATCAGATGAGCGTTACAAGGATGATAGAGGTGGTGGAGAAAAGTGAGCAGTTGGAGCGGACAGAAAGTAATTTGTGAGGGTATTTTGAATGTTGTAAATTTAAGAAGCAAAGCAGAGGGCAAAACAACTAGCAGAAAGAGTAGAGAGATGGCGGAGGGTATAGGAGTTCAGATAATTGAGTTGAGAGATTTCTGGAGGCCCTTAGGTCAAAAGGATTGAGACAAAATGAGAGAGTTATAGAAATTACATTTGGTAGAGTCGGGAGCAGAGCAGTAGTTTTGAAGAACAGTCATGTAGAATTAAAGAAGAGTGTCTAGATCTTTGCCAAATGTAAACATTTTCTCTCATTGTTCTTTTAAGGGTGTGGATGGAAGGTGTAATCCAAGGTCATGGATGGGAGTGTTTAGGAGTGACTGGAGTAAGAGAGAAGTGAGAGGAGATGGGAGCATTAAGAGCAGCCTTTGAAGTGAGTGAACGAAACAGTGAATTTTGCATTTGAGAAGAGGGTGGTGTAAGTCAGAGCAGTAGATAGGGAATTTGGAGGAGGGAAAACTGTGCTTGTTAATGGAAGTGGTAGATGGAGAGAGCAGGGTGGAATTAGGCGTGGAGATTGAGGCAAGGACAATAGAATGATCAGAGAGAGGAGCAGCTGTGGAGATATTAGAGTAAGAGAGCTGAGAGGAGATGAGAATAAGGTCAAGGGAGTTACCATTTGAATGGGCAGGAAGAGAGTGGACAGAAAAGAGTGGGAGAAGAGTGCTAACGTCAGTGGATAGAGGAGTGTAGAAAGATGGGAGGTTAAAGTCACCAGTGATGAAGTGATGATGGGGAGGAAGGGAGTCAATCAGTTGGAAGAGGTGATCAATAAATTGACCAGCTGGACCAGGTGGACAATAGAGAGTTATAATATGAATGCCATAATGACAGTGATTGTAGAGATAGTGTATATGTAAGAGGGAGAAATTGCAGGAGAAAGGGGAGTAGGGGAGTAGGGGAGTAGGAGAGTAGGAGAGTAGGAGAAATATGAAGTTTGGAAGATGAGAACAGTCCTACACCACCACCTCTGCCATTTGGGCGGGTAGAGTGTGTGAAGGTCTAGGCAGGGTCGTGAAGGGTAGCAAGGTTTGAATTAGTCTGAGGGAGAAATCCAGGTTTCTGTAAGGGTAATGAGGTCAGGAGGGGTAGAGTGGGAAAGAAGAAAGTCTGCAATAAAGGATGTGTTGTTACAGACCGAACGTGCACTCCAAAGGCCATTATAAAAGAGACTGATGTAGAAGCATAGTGATGTAGTAGAGAGAGTAGGTGAGCAAGAAGAAGGGAGACATCAAGGAAAAGAGATGATAGGGATCAGAAGAAAGACTAAATGGTTTTTAGCAGAGGAGAATGAAGAAAGATTTAAAACAGGAAGGAAGCGATAGTGAGAGTAATGCATGGTAAGAGCAGGCCTGAACAATTATTTAGTTGGTAATCACAAGCAAGTAGCACGACACAGCAAAGTGATAGCTCATAGGTGAAGAGGCAAAGATGCTGGAGGACAGGCTGGAGGTTGGCTCTTAGAAGTTTGCCCTTTGCTGGGTAGCCCCAAAGCAAGGGGTCAAGTGGCTGTATTGGGGTCAGAGGTCCCCAGACCTCTGCAGACACACTTGGGAAGATGGAATGAGTTCCTATGGTGGTGTTGTGATGAGCTCAATGTTGTTCTCAGCCCAGTAGATGCCCCTTCTGGGGATGTTTCGCTTCAATAAATGTTTACTTTCTGTATGTATGTATGTATGTATATTCACGGGTGCCAGCTGTTGATTTTCACTATGGGGCAGACACTCCCACAGAGAGTAAAGCGAGGGAGCCCTACCCATACCCCAGGTCGGAACAACACATTATACAGAATATTTTTCTGCAGGAATTTGAAAAAATCCAAATGATTTGCTAACATCTCAGCAAGAGTGTCACATAACCTGCTAATTTGCCTGTGCAACATTCCGCTATAGCATCCCCTGCTACTCCTTGCTATTCCTAAGCCCAGACAAACAGTTTTGGCCTACTAAATTACTCCAATGAAGGCTTGCCGAGTACATTGATGAGTCTACCTTCTCATTTTGAAGTGAACAGCACTTCATAATTTTGCAAGATGCTTGCTAACACGTCACCACGCCTGAACCCAGCAGGAGAGGAGACACAAATTCTACCCACCCAATGATTTATCGGAGCACTCTACTCGAAATGGATTTTTTTCTTTCGTTATTCGTCACCCCAAGCAAATATTTTGCAGAATCTCCACTGGAGCAAAATGACACTCCAGCCCCTTTTCTTCAAGGAGAACTGGTGAAATTGAGCACTCTGCCCTCATGTACTCAGCTCCCATGTGTTTATTATTGAGCCCACGACTTTGTTAAGGGCTTGAACCCTGTAAAATGTGCTAACAATTTAAGACCAGCAAAATTGCCTGCTCTCTCGCTGCCTCCAGGCTTCCCAGCTAAATAGGCTCTAACTCACTGTAAGGCATTTCTGCAGTAGACGCAATCTACTCGGTTTGCCCTTTGCCCAATCCCTGCCCTGACATAACAGCCGTGCAACCTACTTGGAGTTTATTCCTTTTGACAGTCAAAACTTCTAAAATAAAAGCATATTGCCAGTTCGGACACTATGGGCAAATGTATACACAATAAAAAACAAAAATATATCGTGAAGCTTCTGCAAAAACAGCAGTGAGCTTCAGTTAGAAAAACACTAACCATATTTTTACAATGCCTTCCAGACAGGTGGGGTTTTCGAAGCAAAGTTTCAAAAATACTTTTGCACACAATATTTCTACCAATTACATTTTGGAAGAAATGTGTTAAGGTGCCTGAACTGCAGGCTGGCCTTAAATTCTGGCTGCTCTACGCTGTTCAGCTCACACTGTCTGCTACTAAAAAATCTCCACTTCTGATATTGTCACATAGGTAAATATTAAAAGTGGAAATTCATATACTGAACGTCACTGTGTTTGACTTCTGCTTTACTCATGGCAACTTATTTTTAATCTAACTTCCCATGATACCATTGCTATTAAAGACTCATTCTGTTATATTTTCTGTAATATCACTGATGTCACCATTTGTGAAAATAAGGGGGAGGCACACATCTTTTGCCGCAATCGGCCCCGAAAATCCTAGGGCCGGCCCCATCTGAAAACAGGGACCTGGGATTTATGAACGTCGTTCATATCGCATTTTCAACAAAGGTCTGAACTGCACGTCGGCTGAGAATAGAACTGTGCATTGCTGCTGGCCAGGCAGCCTGCTATGAAAACCGTAAACAGAGGGCGCAGTAAATCTGTCGGGGCCTTTAACGCTCGAAGAAGTTACATACCATTGCATCAGTGTGGAAAGCTAACCCTCAGGAGAATGTTACAGCAAAGTATTGTGACGCGCGGGGCTTAAAGCGTGATGTGTGCTAGGCTCTGTCGGTTGCCATTGGTGAGGGGTGTCCTTAAACGCACTCCTCCTGATATTGTTGGACCATATACGAACTACACCTAAAGAGATTTGATTTTAGAGATAAGGCATTATGACACATATTGTAAGTTTAGCACTTCCTGCTAAACAATGTTTGCAAAATAAAGAAAATGTTTTTGCAAACCACGCTGTACTAACTCAATGGGTACATCATTATTATTGTATACAGACCTTAGCGAAGGATTACGAGTATTGGGGAGGTTTTTATACAGAGGAGCAGGTGGGAGGGAGTATGGATATGGACAATGGAGGTTGGAGCCTCAGAGCTAAGTAATGTGACAAGGAAGAGTAGAACTGGGAGTAATGAAGATTACTAGAAAGTAATCTCAACAATGCAGGAGAGGTGTGACATATGGGACAGCAGGTAAGTGCAACCATCTATTAATTTGCGGATAGGGCATCTTTAGTGTGAACTGGTGTGGGTGGCAGGAGGCATAAGCGGGTGCGAGCAGCTGACAGCTTGCTCGGAACATGTGCCCACCAATCTGACTGGCTATGGTAAATATGATATTTCCCCAAAACCAAGCAAAACGATGCAATTTTATTAAACAGTTCAGATTTCCGATACATAAGATCATTTTAAATAAAAAGTAGGACATGGGTTGATTACATTTGTAAAATTTGCTCGGAAATATCAAGAACGGCTCACATGTTCCACCTGCATAAAGACTCATTTGTACTTCAACTACCATGAAAATGATGTTAACCATCACTAAAACAATGACATGACAATTTATATGGCACACCCACCAAACACATATATTGGCACTTACAATTAGGTGCCATTTTTACACAACTCACCAGAATACATTTGATCAACCTGCAAAGGATAATAGTCAGGGCAAAGCTAGCCTGCATTCAAGCGTCCAATCTGTAGATGACACATACATTTCTACAGAAGGTGCAGAAGCTGATCAGATGTCTTTTCAGTGTCAATATATGTTTTCATAGTCGACAAAGAATTACCATAAACATTTCCACCACCAGAGAGCATGCTTATCATTGCAGGGGATTTCTTTATAATGCCACAAATTATAAAATTGCTCAGAATAATGATCATCATTTAGTCTGTATTACCCGAGCCATTCTGCTGAATTATGGATCAATGGCTCATTACTATCACAGTACCCTCAATAGATCACTATCACCAGTAGTACAGAATAATCAGTGCCCCCCATCACCAATGGCTCATTATCAGTGGTTTAGTATCATCAGAGGATCAGTATCAGCAAATGAGCAGAATCATTATTGGTTAGATATAATCGGTACATCAGTGACAAAAATGGTTTGAAGCAATTCAAAACCCAGTATAATCAGTGGCATTATATCCAGAGTGAATCAGTATCATCAACAGATTGGTACCATCAGTCACTCAGGATAATCACTGGTCCAGGATATTCAATTACAGTAGCTAAGGATCATCAGTGTATCAATCTAACCACTGCCTTGGTTTCATCAGTGGCTGAGTATGGTCAGTGGTTCAATATCATCAGGGGCTCAATGTCATTAGTGGATCAGAAACATTCCTTGTTCTATATCATCAGGGACTAAGAATAAAAAATGGATTGCCACAGTAACGGTGCTTGGTGTCAGAAGTGGCACATCTTCGTTGTTACTCTATATTATCAGTGGATCATCAATCTCTCAGTATCAGAAAACGGTGAAATATCAGTGCCACAGATCATCAATAGCTTAGAATCAAAGACACAATATAATCCATGGTTCAGTGCCAACAGAGATGCAGACATTTTGGTAGTTTACCGTTATCAGAATTCCAGGATCATCGGTGGATCACTATCATCAATAGATCATTATCAGTAGCATAAGTGGTTAGCTATCAGCAGTGGTTCTGCACCATTACTGGCTCTCATAACTGTATCAGTACTGTCCTTGGCTCAGTATCATCAGTGGTTGAGCATTGACATTGGATCAGTTTGTCAATGGTTCAGTATCATCAGTGGTTTAGTACCATTAGTGGCATCATATTGAGTCATTTAGTATTATCAGAGACTCGGCATTGTCACCAGCTCAGTATTATCACTTTGCTGGGCTCGATATCATCAATGTCCTACTAGTAACACGGACTATAACCAAAAATGTGATGGGTGGAAGGGTTTAATGGCTTGGCAGGCAAAAAACAATGGTCTGTAGGGTTGTCTAAAGCAATGCCAGAGGTTAAGATCAATTCTAAACTTTCTGGCCATCACCCCTTGTTTTGCTGTTGTTATCACCCAGTGTGGGACGCGTATGCCCAAACGTAGGTCCCATGCCTGCTGGGCCTAGAGACCCAAGCTACTCCTCACTGATGTGGCCCAACAGGGCCGAAACATGTTTGAGAATGCTTGTGGTCTCATGCATGAAGAGATGTGACCTAGCAGTTCGGGCTGGCCTGCCCCTTTTGGGGTGGGCCCAAGCCTGATTTGCATATGGTCTTTCCCCTTTTGAAATGCCTTGGCAGGCGAAGAACAATGGTCAGGAGGGTTGCCCGGAGCAATGGCAGAGGTTAAGATAAATTCTAAACCTTCCAGGCATCACCTCTTTTGCTTTGCTATCAACACTGACAACATATTTGCGAAGGTCCATTACTGTCATTTTGCCAATATGATTAGTGACTCAGTGGCATCAATTTCTCAGTATCATTGGCTCATCACTCTGGGGTCTCTTTACACGGAGAGGCAGCCAACAAAAAGTTGAGGAAGAGAAACCAGTAGTGCTAGAACAAAGCCATTGCCAAAGAGCACAACTAGTGAGAGTGGCTGGATGCTTAAATGAAATAGAATCATCATCATTCCCAGTTTTGCAGTCCAAACCCCGGCTGCAATCACTTTCGCAAACTGTGGCAGTAAAAATGCAGTAAGGAAACAAACCTAACTCCCAGTTTCTAGAATCTGCAACATTCATAGTTGACAGGCATGTTAATATAGCATTAAGTGACAGGATGGAGGAGCAGCCTTGGCCGATATAGGCTTGCCGGCCCAAGCCCTGGTAGGCCCGAGTAAAGCAATGGCCTCAGCGAGGGCTTAGGGCTGATACTAGCTAATAGGCTCCTGTTGAGGTATTTAAAACTATAACCTTATTTTTAAGGATAATGTGCCTGCATCAACAGCACAATCCAGATTTCTTTATAAATAAAAAAAGGAGTAGTTAAGAGCTCAGACTTATTGGTTCGAAGAATACAGTTAGACGAATGGTGTAATTGGGATAACGGGGACTGTGTGCTGGTGGGATGCAGAACCAGTAACCTCCCCCTCTATTTAGGTAACTGCAAATACCTACCCAAGGGCCTATTGAATCTAAAACTTGTAGTGTAATGGCCTGGTTAAGGAATGTCCCATTTCAAGATGTCACGGCTGTTGTCTTGGATGATTCTGTGGAAAACACCGTTTTATTATTCTTGTTCTGATGATGTTATTTTTATGTTGTATGTTGTAAATTGTGTTTGCAGCGCCTCGATGCCCACGGGCTGTAGCGCTATATAAATAAACAGAATGAAATAAAAATACAAATATTACTGGCGGCCATCTCAGGAGTAGGGAGCGGGGCAGCAATGGACCAAACAGCAGGCAACAGGTAAGTAAAATGAAGGGGGACAAGGGTGGCAGAGTGGCCACAAATAGGTGGAGGAGAGTAGACGAGGAACAAATGTCAGACTAGGGAGAGGACCCCACAGCTCATGGTGGAAGGCAGGTTTATACCAGCTAATTTAGCCCTTGTTCCAAACAATAGGATTGCGCAGCACCTCTTCCCACGGTGCTAATAAAAAGCAAACAAACTAATCCGAGGTTAATGACATAAAGACAACGTCCTTGGTGGAAGGTAAGACTTTGATTTATTGAGGCAAGAAAGTACAAAGGCTAAGACTGCAGTAGCATCCAGCTCCTCCAGCGGTCAGGCTTCAACCGACTCTCTTTAGATCTTCCCTGAACACTATATAACACACCTCTCCTTTAGCTGAAGAAGAGGTTGACAAATGAGGAAAATGTGGGGAGGGAAAAGACAAGGGAAATAGCACACAGGGAGAAAAAAGAAAAGGTGGAACTGCCACGTGGCAAGCAGACCAGGTGGAGAGAAAAACACAGGAAGCTAGTGAGCAAATTAACTCTCGCCACCCTCCTCTTGTTCCCGATATCACTGCATGCCAGACGTACAGCACACCCTTATTCTTTCTCAACCGTCCTTATTCCAGACTATCTGGATTCACATTTTCTCCCGTTCCTGGGAAGCTTGATTTTTATCCGATTACCCACACACAACTCCATCCTCCTGCTGCCATATTTAGTATCACACCTCAATTTCGAAGTCTCATCACACTCCCTGATCCTGCCCCCAATGCTCGAGTTTGGTGACCACCATCTTGGAATGTTTCAACCAACTCTGTGTCAACTAAATGTTAAGCTTCCGACCTCTCATAAGTTCAAATAGAGTGACTCCCGTGGAAGGATGAGGTATCGCTTTGTACTGAAATACTCTCCAAAGTAAATCACTCTGCCAAGCCCTGTTGTTCATCACAGACAACCTCACCCCGTCCATGATGGTTCGGCTGAACCGCTCTACACAACCATTACCATGGGGATGATATAACGACGTTCTTTTGTGCACAATCCCTTTCTCCTTGAGCCAAAGCTGAAATTCATTCGACACAAACTATGGCGCATTATCACTAATCAGTTGTGCTGGATAAGCCTGCCTCCAGAACACATTTTCCAGAAATCAAGTTCGTGGAGGTGATATCCTTGACTATCCAAATCCATCACTACTGCTACACAACTGTCCCTGGACCCAGAACCATTTAACGGTCCCAACAAATCCACCGCTACCATTCCCCAGGGCATCCTGGGAAATTGGGTAACAACCATAGGGGTAACCCTGGTCTCTAGTATTTTGTCACTGTTGCGACATTCCTTTCACTCCTTGATTAACACCTCAACAAAGTTGTCCATGTGAGGCTACCAAAAATCCAATCAAATTAAGGCTTTCGTCCTAGAGATGCCCATATGACTTCTGTGACCTAAATCAACAACAGTTTCTCTCATGCCACTCAGGACTAATAATCTGTGTCCCCTACACACAAGCAACCCCTCTATAGACAACTCGTCATTGACTCTCCTAAATTCCCTCACACCCTCCCATACAGACCGTTCACCATCCTTCCACTTGTCCCGTTTGAGACGTTTGACTTCTTGATAAACCTCTTTTTCCTGACACGCTGCCAGCCAATCACTCTCCAGAAGACTTTCTTCCATCAAGAAAAGGTCCCTGATATCATCTTCCCCTGCCATTTCGGTTAAAGATAGTCTTCAGAAGAGTGATTGGTTGGCTGCCCCCTCCACAGCTCCTCACTGGCGACTAGTTTGTCTCTGGGGGGCCTGGAAACTAATACACAGTAAAGTCCAGTCCCCAAGCTCCCACAAAGGAATGTTCACACACTATGTTCGCAAAAACACAGTCTTTATATAAATAAGGCTCACATTATATACACAATCCCAATAACACACTTTGTACTCTGTCAATATTATAATGGCAAATATATACAGGTCTACGTGGTACTACTCTTATCGATTCCTTTGAAATGCGTCCACGGCTAACAGCCACAAATAACATATGAATCAGATTGTAAGATGAATCAACGATAGACCACAGAAAGAAACCAAGCACAGTCTCCAGTCTACCTAGAGACAGTTCGGTGTGAGGATCCCCCCACATGGGCAACCTGTAAATAAAGCATATTGACAAGCCCAGTCCAGTCCAGTTATGCTTAATATAGTCTTGGGTCTTTCTAAACGTTCTACAACCCCAATGTACCTGGTTTTTAGAGTTCTTCGATGAGTCGTTGACGTGCCCTTCTTGAATGAACTCCCTTTAAGGCAGGAGCCACGGGTCGTCGAGATTCCAAGTGAAGAAAAGGTGAACACTGACGTGGCGGCAGTAGCTTTGGTCCTTGCAGTGCTTGTTGACGATCGGTCGAAAACGTCCTGCAAGAGGAGGCGTGCGGTGCACTTCGATGATGATAGTTAGTTGCTGCAAAGAATCAACAAAGAACTTTGGCCCAGCAAGGGCGTCGGGTCGTCAGCATCTCTTTGTTGTCTTCGGGTGGTGGGAAACCCACCGGCGGATTCTTCTCGGTCGTCGGCGGCCTTGACTTTATCCAGCGGGACAAAGCGGTCATCAGTGATGAGCAAGGGAGTCCTTGATTCAAATGTTCTTAGGCAATGGAGCGTTGCTGCTCCGGTCGACGATGATAGTCATTGACGGTGATGGACTTCAATGTCCGGGCGCTTTTGTGATTCTGCGGCGGTCTCCGTCCCCGGTCGGCAGCCTTTCGAGGGCTGACTTTCAGGGAGCCTTGGCGAAGGTTAGCTGTGCACGATGATCCCTCGTAGCTGGGGAAGAGGTCTCCTAGCTACGCACTCTCTTGGATCAGTTCCTCGACAGTCACGCAGCTTTCACATTAGCGAAGGACAGCAACAGCAATTCTTCTTCCAGCGGGCTTCAAGGTTAAGCATCAAGCTTCAACTTCAGCTTCTGAACGATTTCCATCAGTGAGAGGCCCCCAGATATACTGTTTGGTCTCTCGTTTGGTTGCCTGAGTGTGACCCAGCAGAGTAAATATCCATAAGGGCATTCATGCAGGCAGGCAGCCAATCAGGCTCACAGTGCATTCAGGCCATTCTTCTCCATCCAGACACTCACAACACAGAATGTGGATTCGGACAAGCAACGCGCCATTCAGCACTCCACACTGCATTCATACTAGTTTCAGGCAGGGCTGTCTCGCTCATTGTGTCACACATGCGAAACTAGACACCCATAACATGAAGTGCATATTGGTCACACTCCAGTCTGGCCTGGAATTCCCCACAACACTGTTTATGGGACTTCCACCAAACAGCCAGTTAGGGGGAAGGGACAGAGTCAGGGCTTCTCAGGACTTTGGGAAACAATGTAACAGGCAATAGAAAGCAAGAGGCCACAGGGGCCATCTTGTCTCCTATCAGGAATCAACTGATTCCAATGGCAGGGCCTGGGTATGCCAAAATGGAGGATACTCGGAGCTCCTGTCAAATTCAGCATGGAGCTGCCACCAGCCCATACCCTGTTCTGTGGGCCACACACAGGTGCCCAAAAACATAATAGGGGCACAGGGTTGTACCCCCACCAATGGGTGCCAGAAGGGTATCCCAATGGTCTGTACACCAAACCAAAAAGAGGAAGAGCTGCACAGCCAGGAGCCCCACATGACGCTGTGCTGCTCGATGACCGGAGCCTCGACTCCCAACCTTTTGCCTAAAAACATTTAAACAAAGGGCTCCCTTGCCATCACCGTCAACCGTTTTTTTTCCCGCCAGAGAAAGTCGAGGTCATCGACGACCGAGGAGAATCCAGGGGTGGGTTTCCCGCCACCTGATGTCCACAAAGACGCCGACAAGTGAAGGTTCAAAGCCAGCCGCGGTTGCGTTCCGATCACCGACACTCAACGCCCATTGCATGGCCTATGTTCTTCATCAAGTCTTCTTTGCGTCATCAAACTCTGTTCATCGAGGAATCTCAACGCCAGGGTTCCCATTCTTCGAGGACTCTCGATGCCCTGTGGCTCCTGCTTTAAAGGGAGTCCACCCTCAAGGGATCCGTCGACGAACAATCAAACAAACTCTGCTAGCTCAGGTACATTGGGTAGTGGAACATTTTTGACCAGGAAATAAGACTATTTAAACATTAATAGATGGACTGGGCTTATTGTTTAACCCAACTTGTCTTCCTTCCTATGTCCTATGCTGATACACATTACTGTTTGATTTGTATGCCATTAGAACTGTCGGCAGTTGGTCCATTTTAAAAAGGAGTCAATAGTTCAGTGTGGTACCACATAGACATTGTATTTTTGTGCGAGCACATAACAGTGTGTGGACATTCCTTTGTGTGGGGGCTTGGGGACTACAGTGTACTTAAGAACCAACCCGCATCACCTCCTGAGAGCTTAAGCCTTAGTTGCTCATCCTTCGCTACCCTTTAGAGAACCTTGGCTGGGGTGCTCTTTGCTTCTACTCTGCCATATAGAGGGCAGGAGTACAGATACCCACCTCCAATCTTTACCCTTGTGGCAGCAGTGGGATGCTAACGGTTTTAAGAATCGGTGTGTAACCGTGCCACCTACAAACTTGAATTATTAAGGATGAAATTGGCCTTTGAATATAAAAAGTTGGAAACTGAAGCTGAACTAAAGGAGGAGGAGGAGTTGGCACAGCAAGTGTTACTCAATGATAGGGATCTTGAACTTAAAAACAAGGACATTGAATATCAGAGAATCCAGCTAGAGAAAGCTAGAGTGGAGACTTGAGCCAAGACAGTGTCGGGTCCCCGGCCACCAAGTTTATGAAAGATTTTGTTGGTGTGTATGTGGAGGGTTCTGATACCCTGCAATGGATTGAAGAGTTTGAACTGGCTTGTGGAATCCATGAACTTGATAAAAGAGATTGGGCCGAGTGTTAAAAAGAGTGCCTCAGACTGGTTATGACTGTACTTTGAAACTCAGTGTGGAAGAAAGGGGTCAGTATGAGTGCATGAAAGCTGCTTTGATTGCCATGTTTGGCAAGACACCTACCCAATACCTTAAAAGGTTCATGGAATATAAGAAAAGAGAGAATGTGTCTTGGGTTGACTGGGTGAGTTCTGCCCATATGAACATGATGGGGTGGATTGATGGACACAAGGTGAAAACCTTTGTTGAATTCTCCCACCTTTGTTTTTGAGCATTTTTCTGAAGCCTGTTTTCCAGAGCTGTGTCAGTATGTTGCTGACCAGAACATTTTGGATCCCTTTAAACTGGCCAGGCTGGCCGACAAGTGGGTCTCCCACTGGCTGTCCCCTAAGGAACCTAGTGGGAAGGACAAAGAGAAAGGGGCCTCTTAGAAGTCAGAGGAGTCCCATAAGCATTCACAGTTGAGTAAACCTAAACCTTCCTTTCCTAAGAACCAAAACTATAGTGGGGAATACGTTTTATGGGGGTGGGAGTAAGAGTAGCGGTTCTCCTGCTGCAAAGCAGGCTCCCAGTAGATCCAGTACGTACCTCGCATTCCTGGCACTTGTTGGGACCACAAGAAGGGTGACCCCCAAGTGTAAAGGTAAGGAACTTGGAGTACAGGATGTCAGCCTGATCTACTCCATGCCTCAGGTTGAGGCCACTGTCCTCCCCTTCTCTACAGGAATCACTTTTGGTGCTACTGCAGAGATTTCCCTCTTGTCCCTTGGAGGCTTGGACCAGTTCGCAGAAGTGCTGGCTACTCTCCCACAAAACACCCTCAGATTTTTGAGAAGTGACCAGCCTTCTACTGGTTTGAGAGACACTGGGGCAAGTATGACCGTGGTGGACAGGATCCTGCTCATGCCAGAGGACTCTGAAGGTGCTCCTCTGAAAACTACCAGATAAGCTGATGGGCCTCCCAAATGATCTCCTGTAGACCTAGTCGCCATCACGATTGCGGACAAGACAGCAAAGCTTCCCGTCCTGGTTCAGGACAGTGTACCTGCCAATATCTTGTTGGGGAATGATCTAGTGGAGTTGGGGTTGATCTCGGATGGACTACCCCTGACTGCTGGTGCAGTCACTAGGTCTCGGGGTCACACAGGGTATGACTGCTAGTCAGGTACCCAAGCCAAAGGGGAGACCCAAGGCAAGATGGAAGAGCAAGAAGGCCACCTATGTGAAAGGGGGCTCCTTCTCTTCCTGCTGCTTCAGCAGCACCCACTAGGATTCAAACTCCGGATGGGCTGGGTCCAGTGGTAACCCGAGATTTTACTCCTGAGGAAGAAGAGCCAGAGGACCCTCCTGTGAGAGAGATGCTCAACCCAGAGGATCACCCTGACCTTCAATGCCTGCTGGCTGAAGGGAGGGCCCTCCAGGGTAGACTTCTGCAGGGGTCAGAGAGAGTGCCTCTCTCTCGAGGGTCTAAGAAAACAGGCACATGCACAAGGTGAAGTGCCTAGGTCATTCAAAGTGTATTGGGAGGGAGTGCTCCTTTTTAGTGAGCACAATAAGCATGAACCTGGTGCCTGCAAGAGCTTGGAGGTATACCAGGTTTACAGGCCCTTCCTGTTGCAGTTTGTGCATGAGGTGCCCTTAGCTGGTCATCTTGGGACCAAGAAGACTAAGCAAAGGCTCTCTGCACACTTTTACTGGCCCCGGATGGGAGTAGAAGTGGAGTCCCACTGCCAGACCGGTCCCCCTTGTCAGCTGTCTTGCAAGGCTGAAGGCAGTGTCATTGCCCCACTGCAGCCTTTGCCAGTGGTCTGCACACTATTTGAGGTGCCTTACCTTTACACTTGGGATTACTAGGGGTTGTACCCTCACCCATGGGTGCCATGAGGGTATCCCAAGGGTCTCTGTTCACCAGAACAAAAAGAGGAAAGGCTGCACTGGACTCCTGTGCAGAAAGCAACACAGAACATACATGATACGGCCATGTCCCTCCAATGCATTTCCTGCATCACAGGAACAGTAAAGAGAGCACAACATTTTGAGAGGAGAAGAGTCGGACAGGGAGGGTAGGAACTGCAGAACAACTGTAAGGGTGCAGCAAAGGGAAATGATCTGAAGCAGGGACTATTGTGCTATTAGGAAGGCCCAAAAACAAAGGGCAATAATCTAGTTTTGATGGTACAAACGTGTTGATAAAAAGAACTTTTGGGGAGGTAAAATAATAAGTTAATTTTAAAATAAAGAGCAGAAAAATCAATATCAAGAGATGCTGCTTGTTTGTGGGAGGGTTGATAGCCTAATATCACAGATTGTTTTACTGTATCCACCCAGTAGGGTACATTATCATACATACAGGCCAAAATAAGGACAATTCCACTGTCGAGCCAAAGAGGGCCAAGACCTCAACCTTGCTCCTCAACTTGAGATGATTGAAACACATCCAATGGTCAACTGCCTCCAAACGAGAGCAGAAATCGGAGTCCAAGTGGCTGTCGCACAAATGTTAATATCAGCAACCCTCTGAAGAGCAGAAGATGTTGCCATGCCCCTTGTGGAATGGGCTCTTAGGCCTTCTGGGGGATCATTCCCAGACATCCTGTAGCACTCTGAAATAGCCAAAATTATCCATGTGGACAAAGTTTGCTTTGTAACTGGAAGACCCGGTTTGTGCCCAGTGTACCCAATGAAAAGCTGGTCGTGTTGACATATCTTTGTCATCCGAGAATGTAAAAGCTTAAAACCCTTCTGGGATCGAGCCTATGCAGCCTTTCCTCTTCCTTGACAGAATGAGGGAGCGGATAGAAAGTTAGAAGAACAATTTTCTGGGCTAAATGGAAATCCGACACAATTTTGGGCAGAAAAGACAGTTTAACCCTAAGGACAACCTTATCTTTGTAAAAAAATGGTAAATAGAGGCTTACTAGATGGGGCCTGCAACTCACTCACCCTGCGGGCTGATGTTAACGCAACTAACAGAATGGTTTTCAATGTTAGCAGTCTTAATGCACATGAGTGTAGAGCAGGGGTGCACAACTGATTTTGCCAAAAGGCTGAATGGGCCTTACATGCTACCTATAGTGGGCCGGAGTGTAAATGTGGGAGGGGTGGTAGGGGGGATGGGGGCGTGGCAGGAGGGTTTTTCAAACCCCAATTTATATTAAACACATGGAAAAAGAATACATTTTTGGAGGTGTACCTGTCTTTATTTGTATTTCAAACTTAAATTTCGCAGTACACATTTTTGGCACTTTTCACCCCTTGTCTAAACACAGAGTGCTTCATCTTACTGATTTGCATATTAGGTGTTCTTTCAACAGGAGTGAGTTTCTGTCATTTCTTCTGTTTAGCTATTGCATATGGTCTGTTTAATTAATGTATATACATTTTAATGACGCTTGGCTGGACATTCCATTATTTTTTACTGCTATACTTTACTGTTTGAGTTGGCCATACTCTTGGGAGTATGGCCTTCATTGGGTCAGATTCCCAAAAAGGCAAAGAAGGTACATCTCTTAACTATGTGCGTTTTAGCTTTGGGAGTGCGACACTATGCCACCTGTCCCCCACCCCCCCAACCAAACATTATGCCCCATTTCCCCCAGCCCCAACCAAACACTATGCCCCATGGCCACCCCCCCAACCAAACACTATGCCCCATGGCCACCAGCCTGCAACCAAATACTATGCCCGATGGCCACCACCCCTCAACAAAATACTATGTCCTGCGGCCCCTACCCCCACACTATGCCACATCGGGAACCAAACACTATGTCCCTTGGCCACCATCCCCAACCAAACACTATGCCTGATGGCCACCACCCCCAATCAAACACTATGCCCCATGACCACCACCCCACAAAACCAAATACTATGCCCCATCCCAACACTATGCCCCATGGTCACCGTCCCCAACCAAACACTATGCCCCATGGCCACCACCCCCAACCAAACACTATGCCCCATGGCCACCACCCCGCAAAACCAAATATTATGCCCCATGGCCCCACCCCCACGCTATGGCCCATTGCCACCATCCCCAACCAAACACTATGCACCCACAAACAAAACACCATCCCCATGCCTTTGGTAGTTAGTGTTCTTACTGAAGAGGATGCTTAGAATGCCATGGTGGCAGCCCCCAACACACAAATGTGGATTATGAGGGGTCTGCTATAAAACAGGTCATGCGAATCGTGAACTGTTCCATTTGTGCACACACAAGAGAGGTGACGGGATTAGGGAAAAAACAATTCAAGGACGCAGATCAGAAAAGCAGAGATGGCTGTTCCTTTGGGAGTCTGCTAAATGGCATTGGCATCAAAATATCTCTGCACTGTGCAACCTACATTGTTCATTGGTCGATGTGTATGAAAAGAAGTAGTGGATCTATGTTCCCTGCTGGTCTGCACCACACAAACCCTATCCCTGCGCCCCCTGCCACACACAATCCAAACCCCCAAACAAACACATCTGCAATTTATGGGAATGCGCACTGCAGTGCACTGAAGTGCGAGCTTAAACTTCTTCCTACACTTATTTTAAAACTAAACCATTCCAGAAAGGTTTCTTTTTAAAATAAAAGTATAGGAACAGTGAAAGTTAAAAATAAAAAGTTTGGGATCACCGTTCCCGCCCACTTCAACCTCTGATGTTTACTTTTTGTACATATATCCACTGTCGGTGCCATTCACTGTCAATTGTTCAGCAGGTTTGTCTGTTATACAGAAAACATGTGTGGATAATGCTAGCTATCCGCTATCGGGTAGATATCCCAGTTATATACCCAGTTATATATATGTGCATTCCATTTTAAATGAAAAGCACAATGCTTTTAGGTGTGTGCGCGGATCGCGTGGAATACACCAGAGCTGTGGGTAGATGTCTATTGCAGGGGAATATTTATTCAATACTGGAGCCGTCCCGCTGTTAGCCATGTATACTTGAGGCAGAATGATGTGCACACCACATGTAGACACCGTAGCAGGCGCTGCATGGAACGCCCGTTCTGCATGCGTCTTTCTCGACACACAAAGGGATGTGACTTTGTGTCTCAGACCGCTTTTATAGGCAGGAGAGCAGCCATCACCCCAGGCGCATATGGGTGCCCCAATCTACTTTATTGGGCATTTACATGTTTATGGCTCTTCCCCCCTCCTTTACAAGAGGCAGCAGTCAACTGCCATGGGCGATCTATAGCAAACTTTAACGCCTCGCTCCACGGAGCAGAACCTGCATTCTGGCAGGCCTGCTGAGTTCAAATGAGCAAGGCAAGTCAGAGAAAGACTTTCCTAATGGAGGGCGGCCGTTGCTAATTGCGGGCTGCTCTCCATTAGAAAAGTCCTTAATTGCAGCGGGCCGCAAAAAATAACATGCCAGGCCGCACTTGGCCCGCGTGCCGTATGTTGTGCACCCGTGATGTAGAAGCTCAAAGGGAGCACACATCAGAAATTTTAATACCAGATTAAGATCCCAGATTGGGACTTGAAAAGGTGTTGGAGGGAACACATTAGTGAGCCCTTTAAGAAATTGTATAAGCAAATGGTATTTTTAAATAGGATACCTCTTTGAGGTGCGCTTAAATATTAAAAGTGCCAAGTATCCTTTAATGGTCCCAATCTGGAGCCCCAGATTAGCCAAATGTAACAAAAAAAGGCAACACCATAGATGTATTGCATTGAAAAGGGTCCACATCCTTTTCCCTACACTAGCTACAGAATGTGTTCCAACGGTAGCAGTATAGGATTTTGTTGCTGGCCTTCTGGCCGAAAGCAAAATCTCCATTTCATCATCCGGGAGGCCACAATCCTTATAACTCAACCTTTCAGAAACCATGCGTGAAGGTCGGGTGTCTTGAGTGTCTGGACCTCTGGATGGAGAACCCAACGCTCCTCTCACGAGAGAAGGTCCTCTCTTTGTGGAAGATGTATTGGAGGACAGATGGACATGTCCAGAGACAGTCCGGAGTACCGGAGCAATTAGGATCATAGATTTCCCAAACATTCTCAACCTCCTGATCACGTGGGGAATGACGGGGACTGGAGGAAATGCATACAGGAGTGGAAACTCCCAGTCCACTACGAACAGATCTCCTAGAGCTCCTCTTGGGGGAAATTCCCTAGAGCAGAACAGTCCCTTCTTCCGGTTGACATTGGTTTCGAACAGATCTACTTGAGGGGTTCTCCAAAGGGCAAAGATCTCCTGAAAGACTTCCTGAGCTAGTTCCCACTCGTGGGAGACTGTGCTCTTCCTGCTCAGAGCATCCGCCACCATAATCTGCTCTCCGCCTAGGTAAACTGCCAATAGGGAGACTCCTTTAATTGCCCAGAATCAGAGCTGCATTGGCCGGCATTATCAGGACATTCTTTCCCCATACAAAGGGCAAAAAGGCCTTCAGCGCTAGTCCAATTGCCCTCAGCTCTAAAAGGTTGATGTGTAGTTTGGATTCCGATGGAGAGCAATGACTACAGACTGTCAGATCGTTGGCATGGGCTCTCCACCCCGTGAGTGAGGCATCCGTAACTACTGTTTTCTCTGCTCATGGTTGCCGAAAAGGCCCACCACATAAGATCCTGTGCGACCCTGTTTGGAACCTGAAGTAGGTCTGACATCTTGCCCGAAAACTAAGACCATTGGGATCTGAGGGCCCACTGGACAGATCTCATCCTCAGGCAAGCCTCCGGCACCAGGAAAATGCAGGATGCCATGAGACCGAGCAACCTTAAAAAGTCAAAGGCCGAAAAACGCTGGGCACTCTGAAATTTGGTGACCATCTGCAGAATGTGTTGAGCCCTCACCTCGGGTGGCAAGGCTTGTCCCAAGGATGCATCCAGGACTGCTCCTATGAATTGGAGATTTTGAGATGTATTATCATGTGGAATTTCTTGTAATTGGAGGGAGAAGCCCCATTTTCAGGAGAGAGTGGAAAGTTGTCCTGAGATGTTCCAGGGCCTGTTCAGGAGAACAAGTCCAGATCAGCCAATCGTCCATGTAGGGGTAGACGTGAATCCCCCCCTCTCCTGAGACTCGGGCCACCACCGCCATTAACCTGGTGAACACCCTCGGGCGGAGGTCAGCCCAAATGCCAGAACTCGAAACTAATCATGAGAACCGCCAACTGCGAACCTCAGGTACTTTCTGTGTTTGTGATGGGTCGAATAAATTTGGTAGCACAGTGCACACCTTATATATTCAAAGTCAAAGTGAAATTTTTAGATGGATAATTGTGTAAAGTTATTCTAATTCAAGGTGTGGGGGAGAAAGAATTGGTCCTGGCACATGGACCAAACAATGACAGACAAAAATTTAAAGTTCCCAAGGTAAGGGAACTCCCGTCCCC
The DNA here is from genome assembly GCF_040938575.1 of Ambystoma mexicanum. Classification (NCBI taxonomy): domain Eukaryota; kingdom Metazoa; phylum Chordata; class Amphibia; order Caudata; family Ambystomatidae; genus Ambystoma; species Ambystoma mexicanum. The sequence goes on from NC_090928.1 coordinate 430,952,447, forward strand.
TGCACACTATCACAGGCCTAACAAAAGCCAAGAACTTAGTAGTCAATTTTAAATAACTTTGCTATAACCTTGGTATGAGTTCAATGTGAAATGGAAATTCCTTATGCATTCAATCAATTGAAATGTATATATCACAATGGATCTCAGTATTTTTAGTAAAACATAGATCTTTATTCATATTGTGACCCAAAGCTTTTCGAGAAATCTTCTCTTCATCAGGGCTCTTGATGCAATTTTATATATATATATATATATATATATATATATATATATATATATATATATATATATATATATATATATTGGATTTTCTTACTTGCTTGTTTGGTTGCCCCAATGTACATGGCATTACAATAGTCTAACTTTGAGAGAATAAGTGCTCTGGCAAGGGTAATGCAGCTGGCATTGGAGAGGAAGGCTTTACCTGCTCGTATCAATTTGCAGGTATAAGCTGTGGAAGAGGCCATGGCATTCACCTGTTTGTTGAGGGATAGGGTAGTATCCAGATAAAACCCCAGGATTTTGACTTCTTTAGCGACTGAGATGATATTGTGGTCTATGTTAAAGGCTGAGTATTTGGGGCTACGTTTTTTAAGGGAGGATGGGGTGCATAAGATAATGATCTCAGTCTTGTCATCATTCAGGCATAGTCCATGGGTGGCCATCCATGCCTGGATGATGAGATAGATCCTGTTCACGCAGGCCAAATCCTTTTCATAACCACCTGAAAGGAGGATCTGTGTATCATCTGCATAGTTGGTGTAGGTGATACCCAAATGATCCAGATCATCAAAAAGGGGCTTTGTGAAGATGTTATAGAGGGTAGGTGAAACACAGGATCCCTGAGGCACTCCACATGTGATGGGAGCAGGGTCAGCTGCGGCCATAGGTGAAAAGACTCTCATGGTGCGGTCACTGAGAAAGGATTGTATCCAGGCTATGGCTTTGGTGGAGAAGTGCACCGCTGTGTCCAGGTGACTGCACAGAACCTGGTGATCGACCAGGTCAAAGGCGGCCGATAAGTCCAGAAGTAGAAGGATGGCCGAGTCTCCTCTGTCCCACAGTTCATCTATCTGGGCCTTCAGGTCTATTAATGCAGTTTATGTTCCGTGCTGTGGTCGGAAACCCGACTGCCTTGATCCTAGTAAGGAGTTAACTTCCAAGTGTTTTTGAATTTGCAAGTAGGCCATTTTATCTATGATTTTCAGGAGAAAAGGTACAGTAGTGATGGGTCGGTAGTTAGTTGGGATTAGGGGTTCTAGTGTCTGTTTCTTTAGGAGCGGGAGCACCCAAGATTCCTTGAGGTCAGTTGGGACGGTGTTAGATGCGAAGGATGCATTGATAAGTTTTGTGATAAATGGTGACAGATCTCTAGCTGCATCCTTTATCAGTTGAGCAAAGCATGTGTCACCCTGGCAGTTGGATGGTTTGAGAGAGAGTATAGTTTTTTCAGTTTCAATTATGGTGACTTTAGAAAACTTAAACTGAGGAAGGTCGATGTTATTTTTAGGTGGGTCTACTGCAGTTCTGATAGGCGTGGTACTAGTAAATGATGTTTCTTTGTTGCCATTGTTTGTCCTTGATGTAGTTGTCTGGCAGAGGGATCGGGGCTTCCAACTCTTTGAGGATAACGAAAAGTTCTTTCGTGCTAGAGTTAGCTTGGGTGATTCTTGCATTATAGGATTCGCGTTTGGCTAGTAGAATTAGCTTTTTGTATAATGTTGTAATAGCACTGAGGTTAGTCTTATTTTCTTCTGATGGGAGAGTTTTCCAGGAAGTAGCATATAACCTTTTTTTGGCACGTAATATTTTGAGGTATGGAGAAATTATGTCGATATCCTATTATCTCAATTGGCCCATCATCCCGTTCCCAAGACAAAGCAATCCCATGAACACATTCCCTTGTTCCAGATGTTGCCAGAAAGTGCTAGTGGCTCTGTAAAATCAAATCTTGCTCGAGGCACAATCCCCAAACTGATGCCAGCTCAGGGCTGCCTGGAGTAACTCAAATAAAGCATGGCTACATGGTACTCCCCGGAGAGTCTAAGTACCCATATGTTCTCAAACAGAGAACCCCAAATCACAGGACATCCCCCTCTCCAGTAGGCCCTGAACAAATCCTTGGACGTCTTTATCACTTTCACCAGACACCCAAAATGTGCCATCCGCTATGCCTACCCGTTTCCTATTATTTCTGGTTTCTATTGCAGATTATACAGCATTGGCGGCGCAGTTCTAGAATTGCGGCGCAGTGTCCATTTTGGCAGAGACAGCCTGAAGCATGGCTTCCAAAAGAGAAATCTGTGCTTCATTTCTCCTCACCATGCCTTTGACCTAAAAAGTGTACATGCACAGGTGTACCTCCATTATGCATGCATCGCCTCCAGAGTAGCTATGATGAACTTCTCCCTTTTAGTGATGCCACCAGCTGGGTAAGGATCGAATTTGCGAACAGAAATGAAGTGGGAGACAAGAAAATAAAAGCGTCCTCTCTAACTCACCTCAAGTAACTGGACCTCCCCATTTTAATTTTCACTCTGCAGCTCCTCAATAGGTAAACACAGTATATTCCTGTGCAGGACCCCCACAAGACTGCCTAGCTGTTCACTGCAATTTGATGGACCCCCAGATCTGTGTGCCACAATGCAGGCACACACCCATCTCCTTGATGTATGGCTTCTGCATTATGAGTGGCTCACTGTGACTTGACTCATCATCATCATCATCATCATCATCATCATCATCATGTGACGGTCATGCCAGATCCGGCCGTCGGCTACACTTGCTTCCCAATTTGGACTGACCCCCTCAGCTCGACCAGTCACCACACCTTTTACCTCCAAGGAAATAGCACTTGATACTGCTACACCACGGTTCTCTGCACCATGCACGTACCCCTCTAATTCTGCAGATCTGAACCAATTACACAGTCTACCCTTTTCACCATGTCGCCAAGTCTGAGAATATACAAGTCTTGCAGGAAAACAACTCCACATAATACTGTATGGAGATGATCTGGTGCTTATGAACCAGACCCAGATCGGTCTGCAGCATCAGCTTGATGCTTTGGTCACCTAGGTCTCTGCAAATGACTTGTGGATAAACACAGCAAAATCTAGAATCTTGCTTTTTGGCCAAAAGCAGGGCAGAAGACTAAAATCCAGGGGCTGGTTTATGGGTGGAGCGAGGATTCCTTAAGTCTCAGAATTGACTTACCTGGGAATATCCATAATTGTGAATAATACTGATTCTCACAGAGAACAAAACTTAAAGAGCAAAACTAAAAACCTTGCAACGCAGGCAAGACGGATTAGATTTCGTCATTGTAAATGTTCTCTTGTTCCAGTGTTGGACTTTTACAGGATGAAGGTGTTGCTGATCCTCCCGTACGGTGCAGAAGCTTCGTTTCCACTCTCTTGGAACATTTGGCTGAGATTAGAGGGTACTTTTTGGATTTATGTACTCTCCCTCCCGAAATCAACCCCAATGGCGATAATTAGGAAAGAACTTGGCCTGACGTCCATTTATGCGGTCACAGATTGGAAGACACTGGCAATTTATCGCAAGTGCTTAAAACCACCAGTGGAAGGGGGTTTCACGGCTATAAATATTGCCTTAACGCTAGGAAAAGAAGATGCCCTTGTGGACTGGAACACCACAATTAGGGGAATTTTACAGACCTTATGTGTGACAGAACAACTGCTTCTGGAGAATCCGGACCACGTTAAAAGGAAGTTACATGATTTGGACTAGATCGAGACGTTGGAAGCGGTGAACAAATATAAGATCTACGGTAGGAGCTTCATTGACCTCCGAAGGCATGGCTCAATCCCAGGCTTTTAAAAAAAAAATCTCCTCCGACTCCCTGCGTAGCCAGTTCCTGATATTACGCCTGAACTTGCTACCCACTAAAGAGAGACTGGAAGTGAGGAAAGATCCAACACTTCAGAATTTCTGTTGCAGATTGTGCATAGGCACACAAGAGACGATGTTCCACTTAATTATGCAATGTCCGATTCTAAGGGACACTAGACTTAATGTGCTGGGGAAATTCTTTTGTGATCCTCTGACTTCATTCTTGAATGGAACGCATTAATGCAGGGCACAAGAATTGCTGGATCTTTGACTATGTTGAAATTTGTGAAGGTCATTTTCTCAGAAATTGAAAGAATTAATGTACAGGAGGACTGAGGAAAACCAAAAAGAAAAAGATAATTAATTCTGTTATTTCTAGTAGCTCTATTTCTTTCTTCTTTTTAACGTATTTATGATGTCTTGTAATGTGATGGATTTTATTACTATTAATTTCTGTCTGCTTATATTTTGTTGTCTTAGCGGAAAGGTTTCATTTGTAAACCATATGCTAAATGAATTAAAAAGAAAATTAAAAAGTGTCTGGACACAGATATGGGCTCGACTGCTTTCTTGCCCCCCAGCTGCGGGTGAAGGGGAGCTATGTCGCAACCTAAGTGCAAGGCTACCTGCTTACCTTGAGATCAGTCCCATATCTCCCTCAACAGTTCTGTCGTCCGTAAAGCTGGAACTTCCTTGCTCACAGGCCTGCACAGGCCATAAGTGTGGCGATCGCACCAGAGAAGTGGGAACGCATAGGCATCCAGAAATCCAGCAGGCTCCACCTCTGCTTCAAGGGACGGTTTTGTGCCCATAATGTACAGACCACAGTTTGGAACAGCGCAGTTGTGAAGCTGTGCCCTAAATTAGCTATGAAAATGTAATGACACCAAATACATAGAATAGATGTGCGCTAGGTGCCCTTTTGGTACACTGTTCAAAAAGATATTTGATTTGATAACAGCAGGTGATTAGTGGAAGAAGGAAGCTTAAAGGCTTTGCTCACATCCACATTAAAGTGTGATAATAATACTGTTGATGAAAGCATCTTTCATAATTAGAAAGTTCTCAAACCTGACATCCACGGTTTTGTTAGATTCATGGTCAAACACATCAAAGGCTTCTGTTATCTTTTTGTGTAGGTCTGCTACCACAGCCTCTGTGGAAAGGTAAACATAAGCACAAATTTTATTTCAAAAGTGTTTTATGCAGAGAGAACAAGGTAGTCATTTATTCATTTGTGACCAGAGCCAACGTTGCCACTATTGTCCCTGTGGTGCAGAAGGGCTTTCATAATTCAGGCCACTCCACCCACTTTCTCCGCCCAAGCGCTTGGAATGTCAAAAGGTGTCAAGAATCTCTGGGGTCTCTCACCACTTTTTGTGAAGGATCCCCAATAATTTGCGTTACTCCACCTCTTCTGAAGTCAGAGTCAGGATCAGAAAAGGATTATCAGAACTTAATTGTCAAAACCCCAATACTAGGTAGATGGGACCTTCAAAAAGGACCCTTTTTGAAGACGTGAGCCCTTGTTAGTTTCTGAAAAGGATACGGGTCTTGGATTGAGGCAGATGGATTTTTCACCTTGACCAAAGGTTTATAAACGAGCCACAGGATTCGAACCCAGAGATACATGTGTGTACAATTTAGTAATTCCCCAACTAAACCATAATTGCGTCCACTGGCTTTTTTGTTCGAAGAGTTGTTGCTCAGTTCATTCCCTTCCCTGAATGCATAATTAAATCATACTGTATAAATCATTGATCTTCTCGATAACTAGGTTAGAAGAGGCTACCCCAAGACACCTAAATCTAAATGGATTATTTAAAGTAGACCCTAATGCTGATTCAGCAGATACCAATCCAGAGAAACAAGCAAATCAGAGTAGTGGTGATTGCAGGACTAGTTGGCAACACTCGATGGAAACTATTAGGATCTAGTTATCCTAGTCACTTACCTAGTCAGAGTCAACAAACGTGCAAGAACAATTACATCAGTACAACCCAAATCCATCTTACATTGGGATGACTTATAAAGCTAGTTAAAATACAGAAGAGGAATAAGCCCTGACCCCAGAATGATATTCTTTTTATTAAATGCACACCAACACTGTTTTCCAAGATATTTTTCATCTGGGAAAATAATACTTATTGCACCCACTAACGCCACGTTTTATGAAGTCACTTGGCGATGGAGCCCACCTCTGGCCAATGAGTTAAAAAAAATAATAGAATGGAGCAAATGACAATATTCCCTGCATCCCCTAAAAATCACACACTGCTAAACTGAATTCAAGTTTTTTTCCCCCAGGCATACACTTTTAAACCTACACGCAAAATATAATCCTCCAGCTGAAACACGTACATTTTACAGCATTGTAAAGGTGGCAGTGGTGTTCTGATGTTCCTTCTCCATCTGACCCCATAAAAGTTATAGAATGATAGGGGGTAGGACAAAGTCTGTGCTTTTAATGAAGAAATGTGTGTCGATTTACAAAATAGCACCGAGCTCCTGTCACAGCTCTCAGACCCATACTGCACACTGGACACGCAAAGCAGATAGTTGTGAAAATACCCCACGTAGCAGAATTCCAGGGAAAACAGGGAACTTCCGAGCCATCCAAAAGGATCAAGGGAGAATCTGGGGCCGGAGACAGCGAGGACAAACTCTTTCCCCTAATCTCCGATGTCAAGGGAATTAAAGATGAAACTAGGGGCATTAGGTTGATTACAGCCCAAATCCAGTTCTCCGGAGGGTTGGGGGGGGAGGGGGCTCACTACACTGTCGAGGGGTCTGAAATGAGAGGTGGACACAAAGCTGTAATATTTTCAATATAGGAAATGTTTATTAAAACAAAAAGGGTTGGATGAAGTTCTGACCCATAATTGGGAGATGGAACTGACGTTGCAGGGAGAGGAAAGAAGATAAGAGCAGGTATTCAGTTATGGTATTTAGGGGTAAAGGGCTGGCGGGTAGAGGGAATGCAGAAAGTGAACATTTTTGGGATGCAAAACATTCCGCTTCGCCGTATTCAGCCGCGTTTTTCTCGACTTAGGGCCTGAATCATGGAACGTTTTCCTATGGGATTGCGCCATTATAAAAACACTTCCATTAATCAGGCCCTTAGTTTTCTTAACCCAGAACCATCCCATGGAAGAGGGAGCGCTACCATACTTGCTAACATGCCTCGTTCCAGTTTTAACTCTACATTCTGGGACTTGCAGTCCCAGATTTACATATTATAAATCCAGGACTAAAAGTGCCAGAATACAAAGTCGAAACTAGGACTGGAATAGTTGCTGGAGTGGGGCATGTTGCCATGCATGCAGTGCTACAACTGGAGTGTCTTAGGAGTCAGTGGGCAGTCATAAGGGAGGTCCTAGGAAAATGAATAGAAACCGTGAGCCCTACATTTTTTTTGTCATGGCTTACTGTGTTTTGACCTGGTTTATGACCTGATTTAGCAGGAGTTAGCCTAAAATTACACATGGCATAACAAAGCATTGATGTAAGCAAATAAATGTGCCCAACTACGATGTCAAAGTGAAAAAAGGTTGTCCCCAGTTGTTTGGTGGTCTGTTGTGCAAGATATGGTACCAGAAAGCACCTGAAAGTTGTTCTATGTCCCACCATAACCAACAGCACCTCTCTAAAAGACAACACCCCACAGAAACAAAATACGTTACACAATGGAATGGGCACCACCAGATGGCATGCGTCCAAACTAAATGTCCATAGATAGTACTGTAGCTCACCACAGATGCACAAATTATCTACTGCCCCAGACTGCTCACAAAATGAATACAACTTACACACCACAGAGAGCCCTTTCTGCTCATATCTGCACTCCAAAACCATTGCTACAAAGCAACCTTGCCTGCTCCCAAGTTAGCCCCATACCCTGCCTCCTGCAGATCCTGAAATTCCAAGAAACTGTGAAAATAGTAGACTGTGTGCTATACAAGACATAGCATAATAGGGCATAGCAAAGATATTCACTAATTCACCTGTGTGGTCGTATTCTAGACAGCTCATGTACTCTAGTGACTGACACCTTTAAGGGAGGAAGTTGATGTTGGCTCTGCTTAGGCCAGTGCTTTATACTAGAAGAGATTATTTGCCCAGGATCACACAGTTTGTTTAGACAGTGAAGCTAGAATTTTAACCCACTGTACAGTTTGGGCACTAGAACACATAAATGGTAAAAAGAATGGTTACATTTTGTATTTCAAGCCCCACATTAATATTGCCTTACAGGGCACAGCTCCAAGGTTTCCCATGACCATTTGCAAGAAAAGCGATCCAGTCCTGTTTTAATTTTCCTACATTCCAAGTGGGGAAAAAACTTCAAAACCCAGAATTGGACTGTATGGTCCCCTCACACATGGGATGGTAACTTGAGCGCTCTAATCATTTTATTTGCAAACCACACATCTCACTAAAACATCCTTGTAGTATGGATGGCAATTCTGAGAAAAACATGCTTTAGCTTTGCCGCTGAATTAATGGAAAACTAGAAGTACCAGAATGCAAAATAATGCATGCCGGAAATATATTTTCCTTTTACATTACTGTATTTTAGTCACTTTGAGAATGGTTATTAAATGTTGCATATCAACGTACCTCGAATAAAATAATGGATGTCACAAACTTGTGGCTTGCTATTGTTTAATGCAGAATAATCCCTTTTTTGCATGTCAGCGTAACTGGCATCATGGCTACATTTTCAAAGGGGGCTTTCTCTTCTGCATATGTTCAGGCATTTGGCATTAATGGGACACCTATTGACTAGGTAACAATCCGTGAGGGGCCTTTCAGATGCAAATGTCCCATTCGTGCCAAATGACTAAGCACATGCAAAAGGAGGAAGCGGTAAAGGAGGAAGATAAAAGGTGCAATTGCAGGCCATAAAGGACAGCCAGCAGGCCAGTCCAGGACGCTTAGTGGAGCCACGATGTGTAATGGGCTTAACTACAATACAAACACCCCAAATTACACGCACACATATGGTGAAACACGCGGACAAAAACCGCAACAAACGACCTCCAAATATTATAAGCCACTTTTGGGCAAAGATAAGTCCCAAGTCTCTTATAATAAGTGGGCCTGGCAACACTGGCCACCAGTGGTGGAAATGGAAAACATGTAAAGAGGGATTCTACAAGGTGGGGCTGAGTTTGAAGGAGGGGCGGAGTTCTGAGGAGGCAGAGCTGGCAGTTCAACTCAGCTCAAAGGAAATGTTCAAAATAATAGTTTTAAAATGGTGCAATTTCTTTCATGCTGCTTCTGTCCAATAACTACTCTGACAAGGTATAAAAGGTGCTCAACTTTTAAACGCAGCAATCTATAGTGCAATATTCCCTGGAAAACAAAATATCCAAAAACGAGAGATGTGCTTTCATAACAATTTGATGTGGTCTTGTGGGTAAGAGTCAACGCTGGGAACAATGCTGGGAACATGACAACTGGGGTGAAATCCTGGTAGCCAAACATCTGTGCATGCTTGCCAGCCTAAAAAAAAAAAAAAAAAAAAAAAAAAAAAACAGGGGGTGCTGCGTCTGCACTCTGAAAAAAAGCAACCCTGCCCACCGACATGTATCCTTTCCTTGTGCCCTGAAAAGAATCAAAGGGACACAATCAGGGAAAATAACTGCTCCAGTCTCCAGGATTGCAAACTCTCTTACCATATCCTGAGCAAATATTCACGACTCACTTACACTCTCATCATCTCCCTTCCTCGCCCCACTGTTCGGCTTTCAACAATACTCTGCTTTATAAAGATGGCAGATACCTGACTATCATTCAGACCCTGTGTGACCAGAGATCTACTGACTCCAGCAGCAGTTAGGGGTAGTCCATCAGAGATCCCCCCCTAACGCTACTAGATCATTCCCCAACAAGATGTTGGCAGGTACATGGTCCTGAGGCAGGACGGGAAGCTTTGTGGTCTTGACCACAATCGTTATGGTGGCTAAGGCTACAAGAGATAATTTGGGAGGCCCACTAGCTAACCTGGTAGTACTCAGAGGAGCACCTACATAGTCCTCTGGCATGAGCAGGGTCCAGTCCACCACTGTCATACTTGCCCCAGTGTCTCTCAAACCAGCAGAAGGCTGGCCATTCAGGAGGTCACTTCTCAGAATGTTGCCAGTGTTTTGAGGGATAGTAGACAGTACTTCTGTGTACTGGTCACAGGGACACTAGGGAAATCTCTGCAGGAGCACCAAATGTGATTCCTGTAGAGGAGGAGAGGACAGTGGCCTCCACCTCAGGCATGAAGCAAGGGTAGGTCAGGCTGACAGCCTGGACTCCAACTGCCTTACCTGTACACTTAGGGTCACCCTTCTTGTGATCCAGAGCCCCACAGTTCCAACAAGTGCCAGGAATGCGAGGTACGATACTGGATCCACTGGGAGCCTGCTTTGCAGCAGGAGAAACGCTACTCTTACACCCACCCCCGTACGACTTATCCCCACTAGATTTCTGGTTCTAAGGAGATGAAGGTTTATGTTTATTCGACTGTGATTGGTATGCTAGGTTATTTATAATGCGCTTAATACCCAGAGGTTTCCAAGCAGAGAACGAGGGATAGAACCTGTGTTGCTCCGCGTCGTCTTGCTTCCAAAGGCGAGCACACTGGCCCTGAGCTATCCTCCCGAGATAATTGCTTTTGGGACACCTCAGACCTCTGAGAGGCCCCTTTCTCTTTGTCCTTGTCCTTGTCCTTCCCACTGGGTTCCTTAGGGGACACCCAGTGAGAGACTGTTAGGCAAAATTATATGCAGTACCCTTTGGGAACACCACATCCAATTAAGACTACAAGTGACAGTACAAATTCACCTTTGGTACAAGCCTGTACTACACAGTAAAGTGGTAGCGATAGCTGAGCAGCCAGACTTATCTCAAGAGTAAAGTGAGCAATATCAATAGTTACACAAAGGACAGCAATTACTATGATTCAAACAAACACTGACTCAAGGTTTTTGAGTAAAAGAATATCCATTTATTTACACATCAGTTATTAAACATCTCACTATTATCAAGCAGTTGAAAAATCACGATTCTAATACACTACACCGCGCCCAATAGATTCTGGACAAGTTAGGCTCAAAATGAAGTGTGAGCAAAATGGCACTCCTGCAATTTAAAATGGAGGGAAATACAAAGGTTAGGCAGAAATTGAGCAGCACCAACAAGTTATTTAGGCAGGGCATCTAGAAAGAGGAACTACAGTGAGAAAATCAAATTCAAGGGACCTGGGACAAAGTCAATGGAACAGAGTCTTTGCACAGGATCACACAGTTCAAGTTACTTTAAAGAGTAAAGAAGGACAAGCCCTCGGTTTGGCGAAAAGTTTCACACACTTTCACCGCGGCTGTACGAAATGAACAACCGGGTTAGCACAGTACCTTAAAAGAAGAAGAATGCCGTAGCTGAGGCAGACGTTTCTGGCAGATCCTGCAGGCTCACTGTTCCTGAAGCGACTGTCAGACTGACACGAAGGAGGAAGACTGGAGGGTCCTGCACTGCTCAGGGAAGAAACCAGCAGTGGAGCCAAACAACAAATAAAAGGTGCGCTCCTTATATGCTACAGTTTTCTTCCTCTGAGATCACTGTTCGTCTGTGAACCGGCATGTGAACCAGGATGAGCTAAGCACTTTCTGCTCGATTCGTCCTCATAAACGTGCAAGCCACCCACCCCCATTAGAACAATTTATTGCTATCCTGACCCTGCACCTCCTGTAAGGTATTTCTTTCAAGTGCCAGACCCTCGCCTGTGTTGTGAAACCCACCCAACACACCCACTACTAACCTTAAGCATTTTTATTACTATATATGTTTTTACTTGTACTAATGGGTTTGAAACCTAGAAGAGATGCGAAACATAGCCTGATTCTTTTACATGCACAATAAAGGTCAAGGCCTTCAATTAAAGCCACGCATGACCCAATTGTACTGACAATGATCATTGTGTGCGACTTATGTAGAAATGTGACAAGTAGCATAAAATGTTTTAAATAATTTGTTATTTAGTATGTAACATATTAGCTTAGGTAGTGACCACAGTGACCGGACCCTGACCTGCATGGAGCACAAGATGTTTGACGTCCATCAGCTACTCAGCCAACCAGGAGGAAGAGATGCTACCCGCACCTACAGCACCACACCGTCTGGCCAATCGGGTCCATTTAGTATTTTCTGTTAGAGTTACTTTAATTAATATAAATGTTGGCACTGATGTAAATGTGGGAGAGTTTTTGGGTTATTTCCTAGCTGGAGAAATAAACCATCCTTTGAACTCTTGCGGCCGGGTCTCAGTGCCTCTTTCCCCGACAAGGGGCTTTTGTCTGCTATTTTATTTTTCTCTCACAAGTAGTAAACCGGGGAAAGGCACCTACATTTTCTAGTAGCATGGTCTACTACAACCAGGATAAACCTGTTCTCTGAAGATGTGGAAGGGTCAAGGGGACCAACAATGTCAATAACCACCCTCTCAAAAGGAACTCCCACCACTGGGAGAGGCACCAGGGGTGCCGAATTCTTGGCTCCACTCTTGCCAGAGGTGTGGCAAGTGTGACAGCTCCTACAGAATTTGGCAACTCCTGAACCCATCTTAGGCCAGTAGAAGTATAAGGAGAGCATTTCCTTGGTCTTTTTGAAACTCAAATGACCAGCCAAAGGTAGCTCATGGGTCAACTGTAGGAACTGGAGTCTGTTTGCTAGGGGCACTACATTTCTTTTGCAGTCCCCAGGGATCAACTCAGTTGGTTCACTGTAAAGGAGGCCATCTTCCTGGCTCAACCTATGCTTTCCAACCTCTTGCCCATCAATTTGAGAAGCAGCCTGTTGTCGAAGACCTTCGAGAGTAGGATACTCTCTTTGTCCTCTGCGGAAGTCTGCCCTGTTGGGTCCACCTTCTGACAGTAAAGATTGCAGCTCAGGATGGTCAACAGGGTCAAGATCTCCAACCAAAACAGTGTCTTTCTCCAGATCTGACCCTTCAGAAACTGGATCGACCACACAAGGTTGTACCTCACACACTCTGCCTCAGCAGGTGGAGGAGTCACAGGTGTGACCTTGGACAATCTTGGGGATGTCCTTGTTGGTAGCACAGGGGTGCCATCTGTCTTTTTGCTTGAGGTCTTGGGTTTCCCCTTTACCTCTTTCTTTCCAGAAATAGCAGTGAGCAACTCCTGTGGAGTGGGCGTGATAGTTTCCTCTATCAACTCCTCTGGAGAGCCCCTCAAGGTCCTCTCCCTTGCAGGCCTAGTGAGCTCCTGTTTCCTTTTACTGGGAGGCATGGGGGTACTAGACATAACTCCAAGAGTTTTCAGGTCATTACCCAACAGGACTCTCCTAGGCACTTCATTCTGCACACTAACAGGTATCTTGACAGTCGTATCATTACACTGGATGAGAGCTGGTAACTGGGTAAGCATTTGCACAGGGCCTCCAGCTAACTTGGTGAGGTGTTTGGGTGCCTTAGCAACATCCTCCACCTTGGAAAATGATTCATCAACCTCAGTTATGCTGGCTCCAGTGTCTCTGATGGCAGGAGTCTCCTGGCCATTCACAAGAACACTATCTTTATAATACTCTAGTATTATCTGGGATGGAATTATAGACATCTAAATTCTGTTGTTCCCACAAGCCCAGGGACACTAAAGAAAAACTAGCTGAGACTCTCATGGGTTCATCAGCCAGTAGGTGAAAGAGTAGCCCTGTTAGCAACCCACAAGTCAGCAGCCTTAGCTAACTTCTTTGGATCTATCTCCTTAGAATCAGCCAAGTGCTGTCTGAGCTCAGGAGAGCAGGCATCATAAATTGACTCGAACATAACAAGATTTCTAATACCTTCATAAGTGTTCACTCTGTAACCCTTAGCCCAATCATCTAAGTTTTACAAACATTCACATACCCAGGTAGCCCAAGGGGTACCATCATGCTTTTTGAGGGTCCTAAACCTCTTAAGGTACTGGAAAGGGGTCTTCCCAAATCTAGCAATTAAAGATAGCTTATAGTCTACACTCATAGTCCATCCTATCCACCTCCCCCAACTCCATTACAACATCAGATGCAACAGTGGGTAGCTTAGAGACGAGCCAGGGAAGCAACTGGTTCCCTGTAATGTCTTGAATCCCATGGTTATATTCAAACATTGCCAACCAATCCAAAATACCAAGCTTAACCTCATACATACCCACAATTTCTTTAGGCATACAGGGTCTCTTAGGACTGGAAAACCTAGAAGACTCTGGGAGAGAAGCATTTTCAATAGTTAACTTTTTCATTTCTAGTGCATGGTTCGTCTCCATTTCTCTGAGCTTAAGTTCTTGATGCTTTTGTTCAGTTTGAGCACTTAAACGTTTAAATTCCAATTCAAGCCTCATCTTTTCTAGAGCAATGAATTCAGGACTGAGTGTAGGACCTCTAGGGGTCCCAGTGGACAAAGGTTGAGGTTACTGGGCAGGTAAGGGAGCAGTGAGGCCTACATTGTGAGACATCTGCCTCCTCGAACACATCAAAAACAGACAACATTATCATCCTCATTATTTTCCACATTTGCTGAGGGGTCAGGTATTTTAGACCCACCCTCCAGACTTTGTTTCTGTAACAACCTTTCAATCGATTCAGACTTTTTGCCTTTAACAGAGAGATTCCTTTCTCTGCACAGATTTTTCAGATAATCCACAGTGTAACTAAGGAGGGTCTCCTGACTGTAGCTTTCCATAACAGACATGATTAATATTGCTTTTTAGTGATGTTTAGCCTTGTGGTTAATTGATAAAAGGTAATAGCAGCACTTAAGTGTAATCACTATACTTGATCTTCACCGCTGTACACCAGTGTTAGGCAGAATTATATGCAGTACCCTTTGGGAACACCACACACAATTAAGACAAGTGACAGTACAAATTCACCTTTGGTACAAGTCTGTACTACACAGTAAAGTGGTAGCGATGGCTGAGCAGCCAGACCTATCTCAAGAGTAAAGTGAGCAGTATCAATAGTTACACAAAGGACAGCAATTACTATGATTCAAACAAACACTGACTCAAGGTTTTTGAGTAAAAGAATATACATTTATTTACACATCAGTTATTAAACATCTCACTATTATCAAGCAATTGAAAAATCACAATTCTAATACACTACACCTCACCCAATAGATTCCAGACAAGTTAGGCTAAATATTAGGTGTGAGCAAAATGGCACTCAAGCAATTTAAAAGGGAGGGAAAGACAAAAGGTTAGGCAGAGATTGAGTAGCACCAACAAGTTATTTAGGCAGGGCAATCTAGAAAGAGGAACTACAGTGAGGAAATCAAATTCAAGGGACCTGGCCCAAAGTCAATGGAACAGAGTCTTTGCAGAGGATCACACAGTTCAGGGTAGTTTGCGGTTAAGTCTTTGCCAAGAGTTCAGAACGAAGTTGGTCAGACGAAAAGTTATTTTAAAGAATAAAGAAGGACAAGCCCTCGGTTTGGCGAAATGTTTCACACACTTTCACCGCGGCTATACGAAATGAACAACCGGGTTAGCGCAGTACCTTAAAAGAAGAAGAATGCTGTAGCTGAGGCAGACGTTCCTGCCAGATCCTGCAGGCTCACTGTTCCTGAGGCGACTGTCGGACTGACACAAATGAGGAAGACTGGAGGGTCCTGCACTGCTAAGGGAAGAAACCAGCAGCGGAGCAAAACGACAAATAAAAGGTGCGCTCCTTAAAAGCCAAGCAGGGTCCGTTCCTCCTGGCTATCCGGTTCATTTTAGCTCTGTACAGTAAATTCGACCAGAGGAGGGAGGCCTGGCTTGCAGTTTGGCGAACTGGTTGGTCCCACCAGCTGAAGGGGAGAAGATTCCTTGCAGATCTTCTCTGTCGACGAAGTTTGGAGATTCGGGCCTGCAGCTGGGCTTCACCGGGCGGTTCAGTCATGGTAAGGATCCTCTTCTTTCAGCTTCTCTTCGGTTCTCTCGTTCCAGTGGCGACTCTCACTTCTGAACCCAAGAGACCTGCTTTTTATGCAGTTTCCCTCCATTCACACAGCCTGGCTGTCTATCACACAGCATGGTGACTGTCCCGCCAGGACAGTCACCTCTGCCAATCATGCTAGAGTGCGACATGGGTCTCCAAGGAGACCCTGTGCAGGGAGTCCCAAACCTCTCCCTCACATCCTGTCCCCCTCAGACATTCAGGTGCCTAAGAGGGCTTCTGTGCAGAAGCCCGAGAAAGGTCAGCGAACAAAGGAATGAACCCGTTTGGCGCGCAGAGAAAGACTTTTACAAAAAGAAATGGTGACTAAACCCACCCGGAACAGTACAAAAATCCATATGGACCAGCGGGTTTAAGTTCGAGACTACTGAGATAGCCTAAAACACTACCAGCGCTTTTTAAGATGACCGCGGTAGGAAATATAGGGTAGTTACCACTGCCACCAGCCAAGTCTTAATGAAAAGGGAATGAAACAATGTTCCATGACAAACAGAGAAAAAGGGATAACTATTAACCCTTTCCAGAACTCTATGTAAGATAGTTTGTACTGGGTCTGTGAGTTTAAAAAGACTAATAAAGTCAATGGCAACTTTGCATGTTTCTGGGAGACAGTAGTCACGCCCAGAAAAATGGAGTCGGAGTTGGGAAGTCTGAAAAAGACAACCCTGTGTCACTGCACTGAAGGTGCTGTGTAACACACAGTAGAAATGTGATGTCTATGGAGTAGGTGAAGCTCCACAGTCCAAGAACTCATATAAATGTAAGACACACACAGCAAAACACATGAAAGAGTGGGAAAAAAGGCTCACACTCTTACCAGGTGAAAGAAAGAAATAATAGAAATCCAGCACAGCTGCTGAGGGACTCAGTAGGTAAGGGAAATTAGCCACTCTGGAGAATTCTCTCTAGCAGAGACCCACTTATCAGCCAGTCTGGCCAGCTTAAAGGGATCTAAAAAGGTTCTCGTCAGCAGTGAACAGGCTTCAGAAAAATGCTAAAAAAAAAAGAAAAAAAACAAAAATAAAATAAAAAAAAAAAAAAAAAAAAAGGTGGGACAATTCAACAAAGGTTTTCACCTTGTATCCATCAATTCACCCCATCATGTTCATATGTGCAGCACTCAACCAGTTAACCCAAGACACATGCTCTCTCTTTTTATGATCCCTGAACCTTTTAAAAGTTATTGGGTAGATGTCTTGCCAAAATTGGCAATCAAAGCAGATTTCATGCACTCCTACTGATCCCTTTCTTCCACACTCAGTTTCACAATACAGTCATAACCATTCTGAGGCACTCTACTTAACAAACACTTAGCTCAATCTCTTTTATCAACATCATGGATTCCACAAGCCATTTCAAACGCTTCAATCCATGGGGGAATATCAGACCTGTCGACATACACACCAACCAAATCTTTCATAAACTTGATGACAGGGGACATGATACTCTCATCTGGTTCGGCTGAAATCTCCACTAGTTTTCTCTAGCTGGATTCTCTGACATTCAATGTCCTTGGTTTTAAGTTCAAGATCCCCATCTTTCAGTATCACTTGAAGTGCCAACTCCTCCTTCTTTAGATCAGCTTCAGTTTTCAACTTTTTATATTCAAAGGCATCCTTAATAATTCACGTTCCAAGGCATTCTTGGAAGAAACAATGCTGGGTTTCGGAATAGAGGCAGCAGGAGAGGTGGCACTCCCAGATACAGATTCAATAATAACCCCAGGGGCAGGGTTCTCAGTGGTTCCATCCCCACCTTCATCAAGAGCATCACAATCAGTCTGGTAGTCCACCAGGCCAACTATCAGCTCAGCCCTAGGCTTGCCTTCAAAGTCCAACTCCCTGGCTTCACAAGCACTCTAGAGAACCTCTAAGCTCATCCTAGTCAAGTTACCATTTGCAATAGATTCCATTGCTTGGAATGCTGTTATCCTAGTAAACAACTAAACCTTAAATTAACAAAGTGTGGATATTTTGGAGGTGGCAAGGTCACACACTGATTCTTAAAACCATTAGCATCCCACCGCTGCCACAAGTATAAAGACTGCAGGGGCTATCTGTACAACTGCCCTCTATATGGTAGAGTAGAAGCACAGAGCACCCCAGCCAAGGTTCTCTATAGGGTAGCAAAGGTCGAGCAACCAAGGTTTAAGCTCTCAGGGGGTGATGCAGGCTGGTTCTTAAGTACAGTGTAGTCCCCAAGCCCCCACAAAGGAATGTCCACACACTATGTTATGTGCTAGCACAGTTCATTAAATAAATAAGGTTCAAGATATATACACAATTAATAACACACTATCTACTTTGGCAAATCTAATATGGCAAATATATAAAATGTCTATGTGGTACCACACTTAGTTATTGACTCCTTTAAAATGCACCAACTGCTGACAGCTTCTAATATTATACAAATCAAACAGTAATGTTTATCAGCTTGGGACATAAGGAAGGAAGACAAGTTGGGTTAAGCAATGGCAGAATGTTACTTTAGCTACTAAGACACAGTTCTGTGGGAGGATCCCCCACCTGGGCAACCTGTATTAAAGTCTATTAACAAGCCCAGTCCATTAACGCTTAAGTAGTCTTGTTTCCTGGTCAAAAATGCTCTACTATCCCAATGTACCTGAGTTAGCAGAGTTTTGTTGACGGCTCATCAGTGGATTCCTCATGAGCGTAGCCCATTAAAGCAGGATCCACTGTCGGCGAGATGCCGTGAAGAAAATGTGAAGCCCGTCGTCTGGACAGCAGCTTTCGAATTCTGCGATGCTCGTCAACGATCGGTCGTTGTTGTCTTGCACAGACGATTTGTGCGGTGTACCTCGATGACAGAGTTTGGTGCCACAAAGAGGACTCAGTGACGAGTGTAGGCCCGGCAGCTGGCGTTGTGTGTTGGTGTTGACAGTGGGGACTCGACCACGGCTGGAGCTTCACTCGTCAGCGTCTTTGTGGACTTCAGGTGGCAGGAAACCCACCAGCAGATTCTCCTCGGTCGTCGGGACTTCAACTTTTTCTGGCAGGGAAAAAACAGTTGACGGTGATGGCAAGGGAGTCCTTGGTTTAAATGTTCTTAGGCAATGGTGGAGCATTGCGGCTTTGGTCGCTGAGGGCACAGCAATCCTCTGAACCCCGGTCGACGGTGAAGGACGTCGACGGCCTTAAATGTCCTGGTGCTTTACTTCAATGCTTCTGGGCAGACCACCGCTCCAGTCAACAGCTTTTTGGGACTGACTTCCAGGGTGCCTTGATGAAGATCAGCTTCTGCATGATGTTCCTTCGTATCTCGGGGAGAGGTCTCCTAAACAGGTCCTCTCTTGGATCAGTCCTTGACAGATACGGCAGCTTTCGGATTCCATCGGCACGGAGCAGCAGCAAACCTTTTTCCAGCTGGGCTTCAAGGATAAGCAGCTTCAAGTTTCAACTTCAGCTTCTGAACAATTTTGATAAGTGAGAGGTACCCAGATAGACAGATCTGTCCCTCATTCACACTGCTGAGCCAAGCTCAGTCAGCCAATCAGTCAGAAGGGCATTCATGCAGACAGGCAGCCAATCAGGCTCACAGTGCATTCAGGCCATTCATTTCCACCCAGCCACCCATAACATGGAATGCATATTGGTCACACACTCCATTCACCCAGGTCCCACCCCAAGTGTGTACCCACAACATACAGTCAACTAGGAAGGCTCCAGCCAGGCTGGCCTGGAATTCCGCACAATACCATATATGGTTCTTCCACCCAACAGCCAGTCAGGGGAAGGGACAGAGTCAGGGCTTCCCAGGACTTTGGGAAAACAAGGTAACAGGCAATAGAAACCACGAGGCCACAGGGGCCATCTTGTCTGCTATCAGGAATCCACTGATTCCTATGGAAGGGCCGGGGTATCCCAAAATGGAAGATACTCTGAGCACCTGTCAAATTCGGCCTGGAGCTGCCACCAGCCCATACGCTGCTCTGTGGGCCACACACAGGTGCCCAAAAACATACACTACGGGTACATGGTTGAACCCCCACCCATGCGTGCCATAAGGGTATCCCAAGGGTCTCTGTTCACCACAACCAAAATGAGGAAGAGCTGCACTGCCAGGAGTCCCACATGGACTCCTGTGCAGAAAACAACACAGAATACACATGATAAGGGAGTACAGGACAAGGACATGAAGGCTTGAGAAAAGGAGTGCAAGAGGCTGGGGATGTAAAAAAAAAAGAGGGGCGCAAGGGCACTGGGGGACCTAAAAAAGAGGTGCAAATAGGCTGGGTTCCTGGGAAAGAAGGGCCTGGGGGCTGGGAAAATGAGTGAGAGGGGTTTGGGGTCCTGAGGTGCAAGTGGGCTGGGAGGCCGAGAAATGGGGTCAGTGTGGGCTGGGGACTGAGAAAAGGAGTGGGAGTGGGCTGGGGACGAGGGGGCTGGATGGCAAAAAAGAAACAAAATGCATGGACCTTTAAATTCACCCCTGCGCCACCATGGCTGTCTGACTTCCTGTTGTCCTGTCCCAGCCAATCAATTTTTTGGGTAATTTGTTCTTTTTTAACGTGGTTGCGGCCTGCCCCTGTGAGCTAACCCACCTCTAAGGCCAAAGTTGAGGCAGGCTGGGTCCGATATTCGGGGAGACATCTGATGCCGGATCTCGGAACTGGCAAGAGACGGCCCATTGACCAGCAGTGGTTGACACTTTTTGTTTGAAGTAAAAACTAGACGTGAAGCCCTACCTCCTTGGCACACCCATTGTATGGATTTGAAAAAAGTAGCAGAATAGCGAGAGAAGAGACAAAACTATACTTGGAGTTATTTCTTTTAAATGTACCTCAATTTGCTTTTTTAAAAAAGAATCTGCATTATTAAAATAAATCACATTTCACTAAATTATATACCATACATTTGTTGACCTAGAAAAGCTGAAAAGCTTTGCTGCCTTTTGCATCCCGTTACGGTCGAGCGTTTCAGATTTTAACAAGATGTGCATAAAGCCACTTCTCGATCTTGCCAAATCAATAGAGGCCACTGATCATTTTGTTTCTAAAAAAGTTTATTTTTATAAGTTTTATTTTAAGATTTGAAAGCCAGTGAATCCTTGAAGTAGCTTAGTGGTTTAACAACCAGAAACACAGCTCTAGCTGCAGGTTTCACACAAATCACTGCAGCAGGTACATTAACCCACCAAGCCAACATGTCCAAAGAAACTCACGAGAAGAAAAGATGAGTGGTCCTTTAACCATTTTATAAAGCGCACACCATGAAGAAAATGGTCTGCTGCAATGTTTAAGAAACTTGCCCAACCAAATTAATGTTATATGAGCATGAAGTTTAAAGCTGCTTTAGGCACATACAGCATTAGGCTGGCACTTCCCAATCCTTGCCAACCTATTAGAGGCATAGGCCAGTCATAAAATCGAGCAAGCTAATATTTTCCATTCAGAATCATATTCATTTTGTCAGATGAGATAGGAGGCTGAGCCTGGTACACCGATTTGACCCAGACTTCTCCCGTTTCGGCCTATTTTTTCGCCGATACCGGCCTGTTATTAAATCTCCCTATTCTATCTTTCTTGTTGCACTTGTCAAGGATATCATACAGCAATATTAGATATATCTTGCTCCCTTACAAAATAATTAGAACCCCTATCTTATAGCGATTTTGCAATCACTTAACACACAGTGATATCTGACTTTTTTTTTTTAAATCAGCCAATTTGGACGTTTCGCAAAAACACCAGAAAAATCAGGTCTTTTTTTGCAATAATAGACAAACCCGCCATCTAAAACAAAATAAAAACGACATTTGAAAAAAAATGAAAATCAATAGCCATATGGGTGCGAAAAGGAGAGAAGTGGGGGGGCAATGAGATAAAGGGGAAGCGGTGGGCCAGAAAGCAAAGACTGAGCAGTAGTCCAGAGAGCAAGCGGTGGGCCATCGGAGGAGCATTGGGACACAGGAAAAGCAGTGGGACAGAGAGTACAAAGGCAGGGGTGCGTCAGAGGGCAAGCAGTGGGCCAGAAAGAGTGAGCAAGCTGCAGATTGGGAGAAAGGATGGGGGAACAGCACATAGACTGGGAGCAGAGTTACGAAGTGGAGAAGCCATGAGAAAAAAAATGAAAGACTGCAGGGTGCAGAAGGAACTGGAGAGCGTAAGGTGCGAGTTGAGAGTACGATTGAGAGTGTAGCAGGGACTGGGGAGCGTGGGTTGTTGCTTGGCAGTGTGACAGAGAAAGTATGTGCATGCCTGGCAGAGTGAGCGGTTGGGATGCAAGTTATGATGGAGAAATGGTGAGTATGATGGGTGTTGGCGAGTGGGCGGCGTGTCAGTGCTTGGGAGGATTGGGTAATATAGAAGGGAACTATTTGCAGAATTATAAATGATAATGGTCAATAAAGTTAATAATATAAATAGGCTTGCACAATAAACCAAAAAAGTAGAGCAAAACAAACTGTTCTTTCAAGTCAGCGACATCTGCGACTATTAACTTGATAGTAGAAACTGCATACAACAGGTACGAATAATGACAATCGTGCTCTTTTTCGCGCTCTCTCTCTCTCTCTCTCTCAACGTGGCTCTCTTACACACCCTGGCTCTATAGCACTTTCTAATCAATAAAAAATATGAAGCAAACATTCTGCAATAAATACAATTTTGTGCAGCTAAATGTGCTTTTTATGTTGCAAAATGTGCAATTTCATGCGCAATGTCATGAAGAAGATGTACAGATATGATATGATCGTTTATTTATATAGCGCCTATACACAATGTGTTTCAAAGTGCTTCAAGGCAAGGGAGGGAACAAGGGAAAAGACAACCACATTCTTACAGGCCATGAACAGTAAAGATGTGAAATTAACTATCGTACTCGGCCTGATGACATTTCAGATAGTGCAAGAGCTAAGACATAGATAAGGAAGGGAGGGGGAGAGTGGGAAGGAAATGGAAACAGACAGGCGACTACCGTACTAGGCCTGACAACATTTCTGTTAGAGCCGGAGAAAAACAAAAGGTTGGGGAGAGGGGTGCAGAAAGGGAGGGGAGGGACAAAACAAGCGACTATCATACTAGGCCTGACGACATTTCAGATAGTGCTGGAGGGGTGGTGGGGAGGAAAACAGTAATGGGAGGGTGGAGGAAACAGACGAGGTTGCTATCATATTAGGTCCAGGGACAATTCTGATAGAGTAAGTGCATAGAAGAAAGTAAGGGGAGGAGATAGAAAAGGGGAAAAGGGAAAGGAGACACACACTACACACACTACAATGTATTGTATCCTTGCACTTTTTTCAATTGAAGGTGACTGGGAAACAACTCCCTCCAAAGCACAAATCTTACCCTTGATAGGGGAGGGGGGAAACCATGTTTATGGCTCTCCATAGTAAGGCATGATGGCCCTGGTGCTGCAGCCTCTTGAGCCCGGGACTCCTGGAACATAGTGTTAAGAATGATGGCAAGGCACGCACTCTGGTTCCCAGTCAAGTTTTCCTGCTGTAACAACAAATGGTCTTCTCCTCCAAACGTTTTCTTGACTCCATCAATCATCAGACACCTGAAAAGGAAATGTAATTAGACACGCCTGAAAAGGGAAAGAAACACAGCCTCCCTGATGATTGATGGAGTCAAGAAAATGTTTGGAGGAGAAGACAATTTGTTGTTACAGCAGGAAAACTTGACTGGGAACCAGAGTGCGTGCCTTGCCATCATTCTTACTTATAATTATACATACAACACACAGCAATCCTTAACTGACATGATAACTGATGTGTCCATTGATGGACAACTACTCGACTCTTTTCATGACTGCTCAGTCGAAACCTATGCCACGATACATGCAGCCCAGTATACTCAACCACGCAATCCTCATGTTATCTTCTCCTCTCCTTGTCATGTGTCCTCTGCTCTCTGTCCCACTTTTTCCCCCTCTGTTCCCAATTCCAACTTACCGTTTTACCCTAATTTCCTTTCACCCACAGACCATGGTCTGTTTTGCACCCTCAGTGGAGTCTCGGGTCACTCACACAGACAAGGCATAGGCACCCTAATACCACTATAGTGGTGAGGTGTGCAGTATAAAAGCTAATTAGCATAACATAGGTGTGAATGAAGTTTTGCAAAAAGGTTATTGTTTTTCTTTCAAACAAGCAGACAACTTTCTAAATGCCTATACATATACATTTTACCTTTTTTTTTTTAAACACACATAAGACACATAGCTGGGGAGACCTTTTGTCTGGGCTTTGCTTTAAAATGCATATAGGCCATAACAATTAGCAGCTCCAATATTAGCACCTAGACATAATTGCAAGGACAGCAATGCCAATTAACCGATCCACTAAAAATTTCACCCCTCTGCATACACCTCTCAAACTCTAACCAAACACAACCACAAGCCTACAACACAACAACCCGCACAAACTTCACTACAACAAAACAAACCACATATAGAGTTGCACAACAGCACACAACGACTACAGCCCAAGCCCAACCAACGGATACATCACTTCTCTCTTACACTTTTCCAGCTTATTCCCACTAACTCACCCTCCCCACCCCCTTCCCTTTTTCAGAGCCGTCAGAGCGCCAGGGGAAAACTCCGGTGGAGATAGTGCGCAGTACAAATATCCTTTAACATTAACATTTGCATTAGGGTCGCTAAAGTGGAGCTTGCCCTCGTAACTCATTTTCCATTAGTTGCTGCCTACTGGGCAGCCTTTATCTGATAAAAGAGTTGTAAATCACAACTCCAAGAAGAACACCAGAAAATAAAAATGCAATTAACAGCGTGGACTGACACACCTTAAAACCAGAGAGACAGATTATGTCGCTTTGCCCCTGGCTTCTGAGCCTCAGACCCACGGGAAAGATAAAATTCCGATTTGTTGTCCGTCAAACGGACCCAGCTCTTAAAATATAATCAGCCTGGATGGTGGCTCTATAGAACATTAGGAACCAGGCTCTCTCACCTGCCGCTTCTTTTTCTTCAGCCATACTGTCCAGTGTGTTCTTCCAATGGTAGCGTCCAGTTCCTATCCATAGCAACGCCCCGCCTCCTTAGGTGATGAAGTGTGCAACGTAAGGCTCGTGAGTTACCAGTACGTCAGAACGTGCTACCTACGTGATGAAGAGCGTTGCTATGGTCCGTTTCTCGAATGTGAACCAGACACTGCTGTTTTGTTCCAGGTCAAGGGAGACAAAAAAATAGAGAGGACAGAAATACACAGCATTCAGGGTCCATTGCTGTTCCTCCCTTCTACTTCCGCAATAGTAGGCGTGAGCATCGAACGTGAACCCCCAGCTGAAATACTAGTATCCATTGCTCTATTGTAATGGCAACTAGTCGTTACCAGCCAGAGACCGGGAGGGATGATGACCGCGAGGGACAGTCGGTCTCTTCTTTCACCAGTGGAGTTACTTCTTCCCAACCCGCACAGCCTGCAGAGAGTCAGGTACGTAACACCTCACCCTGTCTGCACTATTATCCACTATCTACAGCAGTGCTTTCAAGGTTAGGAGTGAATGTTTCCTTTGTTTCTGATACTTCTAGTTGTGTTTTTTTATTATAGGAAACTTAAGACTACAAGTCCCAAAATTCCAGTGTCTGGTATGGTTCAGGGTGGTATTAATTATGATCGCTTTAACTTCTATGATCGATGAAATTGTTAGCGTTCCTTCATGTATGACTTTCTGGGCATCCTGATTCCGTTTCTTCGTACGTACATCAGTAGTTGGCTCGTTTCATGTGATCACAAGCTTGTGTAAGGGGACTTGGATCAGGCAGTGGGTGCCGTACTGCAGATATGATTAGCTCTTGGATTTGTTTTATGGGTAACAGAAAGTAAATTACACTTTTTAAACAAAAAATCTATGGTGTTGGCATTTTTCTGAATTGGTGTGGAGGGGGTGTCAGATTATGCGAACTTGATGCTCTCAGTTTGCACGAGACTTATAAAGATGATTAGAGGTGTTATCGTGTTTTCGAAAACAACAACCCTGTATTTTTTGTTGTTACTAATTAACACTGTTCAAATGGCATGATCAATTTAGCCACCAATTACACGCTGGAAGGGATCCTTTTATAGTCCTGGGTTTCCATAATTATAAACCCAGGACTACCAGTCTCAGAATGCAAATTTAAAACAAGGACTGGGCTAGCATCTCACGAACGGAATTTGTTCGAAAATCCCATTTTGTTAAAACACGTGGACTATCACCCGCTGGTAGTGCCTAAGCATACACCCAGTGCGTGCTGTAATAATCGTACTGCAACACGTATGCTGTAGAGAGTGGTTGGGAGTGGCACTCCAGTGCACAGCCGTCCCTTTTATTTGGGGTGCGCAGTGATGCATCATTGCGACATGAAGTAAGGACTTCCTCAGTGCAACATCCCTATTTCTATGATAAACATGAACGTTACAATACTAAACAAATTAAAACATAATGGAATGTGAATCCATTGTTTATTAACTTATCTAACTGTAGACTTCAAAATATGTCACATGGTTAGGTATTTGCCTGGTCCGTCTCTTGGGCTATTGAGTGATTAGACTTAAGTTTCAGTGGTAAGAAGCCCCTCAGTCCTATTTTTAATTTCATTCTGTGATGTGTAGTTTTCCAAAATTTC
Source organism: Ambystoma mexicanum (assembly GCF_040938575.1). Classification (NCBI taxonomy): domain Eukaryota; kingdom Metazoa; phylum Chordata; class Amphibia; order Caudata; family Ambystomatidae; genus Ambystoma; species Ambystoma mexicanum. The sequence continues at coordinate 430,978,885 of NC_090928.1, forward strand.
AAACGGGAAAGAAAACACTACAAGTCCCAGAATTCTGAAGGCACGCCCCTAACGAACGCTCACACCATAAAAAATACAACCTGCTAGGGGAAAAGCCCAAGAAGCTCTTGCAAGGATAACCAGTTTTACTTCTACAAAAAGTAGGTGCGCCAGCAAAGACCTCTGCTGCCGCGAACATTCTGCCAGAGAAATGTACATGCAGACGCTTAAAAGGATGCATAGCGTCATCTGTCTTCATATAAAGTAAACCCACCCTCTACAATATCTTTACCAACCCCCTTTTCGATAATCTGGACCTTCTGGGTGTCACCTACACTAACTATGCAGATGACACACATATTCTCCTACCGCTTACCGGTGATTACGACAAGGATTTGGTGAACAGGATATATCTCATCATCCAGGCATGGAAGGCCACCCACGGTCTATGCCTGAATGATAGGAAAAGTATTACAGGGAATAACAGTGCGAAGTGTGCTAGTCCTGTTATTTAGTTATAGTGGTCTGTTAGCTGCAAATTTCACCACATGCGACCTCCCTAAACCAACACACACAAGTAAAATTGACAATTCAATTAAATGGACTCATTGAATACAAGAATTACGTGTCAATTTTACTTGGTCATGATTGAATATTGAGGTCTCAGCGCAAGACAGCACTACATTTGCCATGTTTACTATGCCTGAATGATGACAAAACGGAGATCATCATCCTGGGCACTCCCTCGACCCTCAAAAAACTCAGCACCGAATACTTAGTAATAATATTATTGTCTATGTTGAATGCTGTCGCCAAGGAGGTTAAAACTCTGGGTTGCTAGGGACTCCACTCTCTCCTTCAACAAGCATGTCAATGCCTTGGCCTCGGCCACGTCATATACATGCAAGTTGATTAGAGCTGGCAAGGCCTTCCTGTCACAGGACAGTTGCATCACCCTAGCCAGAGCCCTCATCTTATCCAGGCTGGACTATTGCAATGCTCTATACATAGGAGCCAATAAACAAACCATCCAAAAAATCCAACTCCTACAAAATAATGCGCTGATAGCAGCCCTAGGAATCCCCAAGAGAGAACATATCTCTAATACCAGAAGAGCCAACAACTGGCTCTCCACTCATGATAAAAAAAACTAAGAACTGTCTCCCTCACCCACAAATGCTTGAACAATGCAGCACCCCGTTACCTATCCGACAGATTCACTTTGAAGCCTACCACAAGAATTACCAGACTCGCCAACACCAACTACCTCTGGGTTCCCAGATACAAACGTGCCAAAATCAGAGGCAGCAGCTTCCAGGTCAAGGCAGCACTCCTATGGAACTCGCTAGCACCCCCTCTAAGAATCGATCAAACCTATGACAAGTTCCGCCAGATCATCACTAGTTGGCTCAAAGATGCAGACATCTGGGCATATACCTTGCTGACCTTGCCCAGCACCTCTCTCTACACTGCATGCACCAACCGCATCAACTACTTTGTAAAACTATGCATGCCTTCAATGTACCTGCCTGTATATATCACAACCTTGTTGTGCCCACATTTCTTGGGCACGTTATAATCGCATGACGCTGGACCTTTTGGAAGATACTCAGAGCTATGGGCCATTGAGGAAGGACCACTCACCAGATATCGAAAAAAAGAGATCAGGGATGCTACCCAATATGCAGTAGATCGATCATGGATAACTAAGGAAGAATTTGAATATCTGAATCACTCAGAGAAAAGGACTCCCTCCTTTTACAGTCTACCTAAGATACATAAAGATCAAATACAGCCACCAGGTAGGCCGATTGTGTCTGGTTGTGGCTCCATTTTGGAACCTTTGTGCAAGTTCATAGATTTATTCATGCAACCAATCAGTAAACAGACAGACACATATCTAAAAGATACCACAGCAACTATAAAAATCTTTGAGGGAGAGCCATTCGACATAGATCAGGATCTTTTAGTCACGATGGACATCACTGCCCTCTACACGAATATTCCACAGGAGGAGGCAATAGAGATAGTTCATCTCTTTCTTATCCACCAGGCAACCCAATACAGGGTCCCAGCGGCTTTTATAGTCGAACTAATGACCATTGCATTACAAAGAAACTTTTTTGTCTACTCGGGACAATTCTATTTACAAAAACGAGGTACTGCCATGGGGGCAGCTTTTGCCCCTAGCCTCGCGATTCTATTCATGGCCGCTTTTGAGATGAAATATGTTCTCTCCGAAAGTAACATCTATAATCCACATATCAGAAAGTGGTATAGATACATCGATGACGTTATTTTCATCTGGAGAGGAAATATCGAGTCTCTACAGGAATTCTTTGCCTATCTGAATTGCCAACACAATACTATCAAATTCACGATGCAATATTCCAAATTGACTATCAATTTTTTAGATCTATGCATCAATGTGAAAATTGGACATTTGGCCTGTAATTATACAAAAAGACCACAGATAGAAACACTTTTCTACACTTTAAGAGCTTCCACCCTAGATCTCTCAAAGAGAATTTGCCTTTCAGTCAATTTCTTAGACTTCGAAGAAATTGTACTGAGGTTACTGACTATTATACACATGCTAATAATTTGGCCGGTGAGTTAAAGGAACGAGGATACCCTAAGAAACTGGTATCTCATGCATTAAAAAGAGCAAGATTTACGCCCCGTGAAAATCTATTGGAATCCAACCCGAAAACACAAAATAAGGATCGCATAACATGCGTTACGACATACAGTACACAATCATTTGCCATTAAGAAAATCCTTTTGAAGTATTGGCCAATGGTCAGTAACTGTCTTCAAGACAAAGGCAAACCTCTGTTTGCGTTTAAAAGATCGAGAAAACTGAGAGATAAATTGGTGCACTCTATTAGCCATGGCAAACCAAACATAAGTCATAGAATTCTTAGACCCCTGGTGGGTCATTTCCCATGTGGAAACTGCCGGGCATGCAAATACACCAAGAAAACGTCCCATTTTAAAATTGAGGAGAGAATATGGGACATACGCTTCTTGTCCAACTGCAAAACAACGAATGTAATTTATTGCATCCAATGTCCATGTGGGCTGAGATATGTGGGCCAAACCACAAGACCAGTTCATATAAGGATCAATGAACATCGATCCAGGATTAAGTGCAAAAATCACCAAGCACCAATGGTGTCACACTATGTGGCTTTTGCCCATAACTCTGAGGATTTATACTGGTGGATTCTGGACATTGTCAAAAACAGTTCCAATCCAAAGAGAGCACTGAATGATAAGGAATCTAGATGGATCCATCGTTTACAAACTTTGGATAAACAGAGGGGTCTGAATGAGGAAACTCCGCCATGTCAATTCCTACACTGACCTTGGGGACCCTCAGGGTTCAGTGTGGTTTTTGTTGTAGACCATTTTGGAGAATAGTTTCTCTTTCTCCTCCCTATCTCTTTTGCCTTTAGCCACCTTCATCTCAGGATTTTGCTGTTTAGAACTGACTTTGGTTTTCCATTTGTCCTCCTATGACCCCTATAGCTCCCTTCCCCACTCTTTGCACATAGATGGAATAACAGCTGGAGTTTTTAAAGCTGTACAAAACGGACAAGACACTGCCAGTTGTCCTCATAGGCATTACTTACTTTTATACCACTCAGTCCCTTTTTAGTTTTTTGCTTTAATTCATTTGATTTGAATTTTGGCATCAATACCCTTTCCATTTGCTGTTTAGACCTTTTTTGCATTTCAGTTCTAAGTGGATTGTCATTCCCCGTTTTGGCCACCATTACTATAATGGCGTAGCTCCGGTAACCCGGACAGTAATTCAAGTTCCGGTTTTCGGAATTAACGTGGCCGCTCAAGCTGCACGTCTTCACACTCGCTGGCTCCTCAGCCACTTTAACATAACAAGGATACCTTTTGCCTGATAGTGGCTACGCCCTTTACGTGTGGCGAGCACTATTGAGAGAGCCGTTTGCCGGGCGCCAACGAACCCAGCAGACCGCCAGCGGCTATGAAGACGGCATTTGCCGTTTCCATTTGACCCGTATGTCTGTCCGCTGAGAAGACCTGAATGCCCTCGTCCCAGTCGCTCAAGGGTACAGGGTGAGTACATGTTTACTTTTACTCTTATCCCTGTGAGCTGGATTAGCTTTATAGCATAATCACTGGTCCCACATAGCGAACATGGCACTATAACACGCTCTTTTTTGCCTTTGTGTCATTCTTATTTTAGAAACACATAGCTTAGACGAGTACCCAGTTATCCAATGGCGGCATGCTGACTTTGACAAGTGTTGACTTCAGTGCCCAGATAAGCTTATGACCACAGGTATAGACCTTTATTTATTTATTTATTTTTCTACTACTGCTATGTATTCCAAGTACATTTGTAACTTTTCGGAACTCCGGACATGGATTTCAGAGAGACACCCATTTTATGTGACATACACTTATGTTTCCTTCCAGATAAGTGAAGTGTGTACACATATGACTGGGTCCTCCGGTTATCAATACCTTCCAGAATACAGATATTATTCAATCTGGCAACACTGCATGTGGCTTCGGGCCTCTGTTCGATCGCCCCAATTGAGGTACAGATATCCCCTTGATGCTGAGCACAAGATTCTAATTTAGGGGTGTTATTCCACGAGCGGGTGTCACAATAATGTTCCTATGTCTGGCTCGACTCAGAACATTTGGTTTATTTATATTCATATTTATTACCTCGGTTTACTCTGGCAAACGCTTGTTTTTTGCATGATCTATTATCTACACACTGTAATGTTCCTTCACGGTGCTGGACTATGCACATATATTGTATCTTGTCATAAACAATATTGTCTATTATTTGTCTCTTTACCCTGTGTTGGGTTTGGGTGTTTATTCTTTCTCTTTTCTTGTCTGGCTTTTTTCCTTTACATTCTTTATCTGAATAGAAACTGGTATGCCTTTAGTTCTTTAGTAGTCTTTGTAGGTTGGATTTTTAATTTTTTTATAACTCCCCTTAATGTTATTTTTTGTTCTTCTTCCTTGTCCTCTTTGTATTTGCTTGTTTTTATAGAGGCTATAATTCTTACACATCTGACTTTTGGTCCTGAGGAAGGCGTTTTCTGTCCAGAACTCCACGCCGAAACGTATTTCAACTCCATCTGCCTGACCCTCTTTGGCTGACATTGTTGACCACTGGACTTGCATCGGCTAGGCCAGTTTGCATATACGTAGACCTGAGCAGTACTGTAAGAAACAGTAGTCTAGTGTGAATATATAAGTTTAGTTGACACTAGTTATCTATTCCTAAACCCCATAAAGGAACAATAATTGGTTTTTGTTTTTCTCTATTTGGGGCCTTTTGGCAAACATATATGTGGATTTTCAGAACCTAAATAGGTTGAAAACTAAGTAATGTTATAATATCCCTCTGCCATAGGAATAGAATTTACTTTTTGTGTTATTCATAGACTTTGTCCAAATGAAAACTTTGTCTCATTGGGTCTTTTTTGTCAAAAATACTTGTATGGTCTTTTTGTTTTACTTGTACTGAACTTTTTATGGTGCATGATTAATTCAAATGTTGACATTCTGATCGAAAGATTATATTCGAATTAATGTATCTTTTGAGAAATAATAATTTTGTGTAAAATGTCACTGAAGTTTTTGCACCAAAAGTTGTTTTATGTTTTCTATTAAAATAATGAGAATTATAGCCAAGACTCTGGTTAATATTCAAGTGTTAAATGTATAGCAATGATGATATGACCACTTGCTAACCAGGGGTAAAACATGTAGAGCCAGAGCTAATTAGGACACTCCTTGGAATCAGAAAATAGTAGGCCTAAGTGAGAGTGATCCTCCAAGGGAAACCTTGTGTTAGATCTGTTGACTAGTTTGTGGCATTTTTCTTGTATGCTACAGTGTCGTACATTAGTTGTTTGTTTTTTGAGGTTTGAAAAAGTGAGGTGAGTATCGGTAATTAGTATACCACATCACCTGTATTTTACACCCTGTGGGGTCACTATATTTTCTTTCTTGTCACATTTAACCAATCGGCACATGCACACAAATGTATTTTACATGTTGTAACCAAGCTTTGACTATCCTTATGCCTTGCGCCTGAATACCCTCGGGTCTGGAGCGTGTGGCTGGTTGGTGCAACCTTATACAGGGTCTGCCTACTTCAGCCCAGTCCGTCCATATTCCATCACGTGGGCTCTGCTGGGCTCATCTCCTGGGAACCAAGGTCGAAGAGACAATTGGCTACATCTGAAAAATAGTGCTACTCTATCATTACACAGTGCACCTGGCAGGCTCGAATACTGGAAAAGGGGGAGTCTCTATGTCACACTAACCCACACACACACACTTCACTCATCCTGATCACGTCTGTCGACTTCCAAGGCTTCCACCATTGGTTTTGAACTTTAATTTTTCCCTCCCTGAACCTTGCATTACAAATTATGCTTTGTGGAATAAAGGTAGGACAACCATACTCTTAGATCTTTTATGTTCGGTGGTCTGGGGTCGACTAGTATCTTGGAATTAAGAGGTGTTTGGACTGAGGCAGGGGCCATAACTCGTGTTTGGCAGGGTGCAGCTCGGGAGGCCTGCTTTGGCCTGTCTGTGATAACACATACTACACCGAGGCGGCCAGCACCGTCTCGTGGCCTTGAAGGGCACATTCTTTCTTAGAGCAACCTATTGGCAACACTTATAGTACAAAGGGGGGTTTCTGTGAAAGTTAGCGGCAGTGTGGGCCTCTCTCGTCAGCTCTTGGTCCTATTCCGATTCTCTCTTCAAGCTTGCGGGCTGTGTTTAGCACACTGAATACTACTTGGCCATGCAGGCCCTATACTTCGATCATGGCTACAAAAATGGAAAAAAATTGTGTCTATTTATATGTGCGCCATGTGTCTAAATCACATATAATAATATGATTGTGTGGGGACCATTGGAACGCTCCCCTGGGCTATTAGAGGTCTCTCAAGGCGGCTCGCCCCACTCTAAAGCACCTAGGGGGTGGGATAGGTTGATTCCCTTCCCAACATTCCCCCCCTTTCGTTACTTCTACAGTAAATAATTCCCCCGCGCAGGTGCTCGGGGGGGAATTAATCTAGGGTCCATGCTTTGCAGTAGTTACACAGCCTTAAGAATTTTAGCATGTCTTTCACTGTGATGGGTCAGGGGGTGGCGTGCACAGATGCTGCTTTGTCTGGTATTATCCTTTTGCCATTCACTGAATGGTATAACACTTCTTGTTGGCAAGATTGCAATTTGGCCTTGTCAACCCTGTACCCCTTCCGGGTCAATAGTTGTAACAGTGTTATAGAATCCTTTCTTTACTACTGCTCGTTGTCGCGACATACAAGCAAATAGTCCACATACTGGATGATTGTGCTGGGTACTTGGATGTTTCCTAGGTCGGCGTGTAGTATTCTGTTAATGCTTGGGCTCCTGCAGTGCCACTGGGCAAACAAGTATGTTTGTAGCTCTTTCCGCCATGGGTAAAGGCTGTGAGGTAGTAGGAGTCGCGGTGTAAGGGTATTGAGAAGAAGGTGTTTTTCAGGTCAATTACAGTAAAGTGAGTCGCCTGTTTGGGGATACTGCACAAAATAGTGGGCGGGTTAGGAACCACAGGAAACTATTTCTATACTACATTGTTTAAGGGGGCGTAAATCCTAGATCATCATCCTCCTATTGCCCCCGTTGCCTTTTTTACAGGGTTAACAGCTGTGTTGCACGGGGATGTGGATTGTCGCACACCTGGAGTATACACAACTCATTCCTATCCACATAAGCCAAATGTAGTGACTCACATTGGTTGACACAGGCACCTGATTTGTAGAAACGCAGGCACCCAGAGGCAGCCGAAGTGGGGAATAGGGCTAGGGAGGGGTTGTGGATGGGAAGTGGAGAACATACAAACAAGAACAAAACCATACTAGGCTTGCCTCAGTACTCCTACTGTCGGTATCTTTCTTAATAAGTATGACTCACATCACTATATTTGCAAATGTCCTAGAGATAGCCACAAACATAAGCACATAACACTGAACACTTGTATACTCTTGAATCGTGGAGGCACATGCTTCTTAATTAGTAATGCCTTTCAAATGTGTTCCTAAAATGGCACCTGAACTCATTGATCACATAGAACAAGACTATGAACATGAATGATAGAACATGAAATGAGACAAAAATGTTGCCACCAGCAAACATAGCGTTACTTCACGATATGCCTTGCCCCTTGCTTTCACCCTGCCAAGTGTCTTTCTCAGTCAAAGAAACACCTGGGCACGGTCCATAGCAAACTTCACAGGCGTTCCCAGAAATAGCTCTGCTTGTAACGTGTAGTCACCAACACAATAAGTGCTCACTTAAATGTTATCTGAGGCCTGGGGGGGTGGTGGCTCACCGGCACCTCCCCAAGCATGAAATAGCCTGTGTTGTACGGCGTCCTGCTGTGGTCCGCTCTGCTCTTCAAGATGAGCTGTAACATTTCACTGTCGGGCTCGGGACTGAATGAATCACCGCCAGCCCCCGCTCTGCATATCAGTCTTCACGTGCTCTGACTGAGCACTCTGCTTCCTCCGGCCCAATTCACGCCATCAATCACCAGCAGGCAGCACGGGCCAGGGAAGTCCTTAAATAGCAGTTGGCTGCACCTGCCTTCCCAACCAACTGCCACGGAAAGGACCATGGGGATTGTAGTTTCCCAACCCCCTTTTGCACAATTCTTATGAACAACATTTCTTCAAAGGCAACAGCCCCTTTCTCCTCACATGAATGGCACTATTATGCCTTGATCGAGCAGGGCCGGACCTGTATAGTGCCTTTTTTTTTTTTTTTTTTTTTTTTTTTTTTTTTTTTTTTTATTTCTTATTCTGCATCCCTCGATAGGGGTACTGTTTTACTCGGAGCAGCACTGCTCCTACCTTTAGTGTTATGCGCCCCGGGGTCACTTCTCATAAGAGCACAACATAATTGGGATTGGTGGTCCATAATTGCTCAGGTACATACTATAAGTCTGTTTCAATGAACGGGGGCGAGGCCACAATGGCCATTGCACTCTCCGATACTGTACCATGATGTGAAAGGGGATGCACATTCTAGTATTTCACCATCACGGTCATTGTTCTCAAATAATTCTACATCTGTCACTTCTAGGGGCACAGTGGGGTCAATGCAAAGTACTGAGCGCCACTCGCTCGCATGCCTATCTGTGCCTAGCACAATCACTCTTTTGGCTGATACCAACAAGACGTGCAAATCTATAGACTGGATGGTGCCTGCAACCAGTTCTTGGGACACCACAGGGCAGAAGATAAAATCTCTTGCCACTCTTCAACACCCCCGAGCAGTTTGTGACACTGCCTCAACAAGCACTCTTATTCCATAGAGGAACATGTCTGGGTCTACAGGTATTCCACAGACCGCAACCCTCTCTTGCCATAGCATGCATTACTACCATCTCTCTCATTGCTCACATCCCCGATGTGGTGCAATCAATACAATGGTCGGTAAATGAGATTGGTCATGATCGGCTTGCTGAGCAGATCCCTACCCAACAAGTTGTCAGGAGAACTCTTGAGTACAATAGAGGCGCGCACCACCCTTCCTCCTACATTTACGTCTAGATCTTTGGTGTACGGAACTGTAGAATATGCCCCAGAGAATCCCTGTGTGTCAAGAGTTTTGCCCGATAATGGAAAGTCCCCCTTGCTGATTCATGATTTTGCACCACCGGAGTCGACCATAAAAATGAATTGTTTGTTTCCTATCTCTTCCCCTACCAAGGGTTCCTCATCAGGGTTGAGGGTCACGGACAGGACCGGACATGTAAGAGTTCTCTGTGGGCTGTCCTAGTCAGAATGTTTGTTCCGGGCATCAAAAAAGGGTTTCGGCCCACCATGGCTGCACCTGCATTTACACTCACTTGAAAAGTGCCCTCACTTTCCGCAATTCCAACATTGTGAAGGGCCAGCTCCCCCAAACCCTGTAGGACCCACCCCCCTGAAACTCGCTCCTCTGAACCCATCTCTTCTCCTTGTTGCCACTGTGGGTTGGGGTACTGTGGACCTATGCCCCACTACCCTTGACCTCCTTCCGACCAGACCGCAGATATTCTGGCATTTACAAAGTCTTGGGAGTTCACAGCCACCTCTGTCTGTACCAGCAAAACTTAGAGAAATGCAAAATATAGAGAAACATAGAACTTAGATAAACATAAAGAAACATAGAGAAACACAGTCTTACGCCCCTTCAATCAGCACTGGGAGACCCTGGCCCTCATAAGCTAGCTGTAACAAGCCCCGCTCAGTCAGAGAACAGTGCTGCAGGATGCCGTCAAGAGCTCCAAAATTCCGGGCACTTGATCTGCTCGAACCAAGTCCACAGGACGATCTCCCACCCGAGTCATGTGAGCATGTGTATTTTATAATCTTGTGCTGCCCGTCCGTGACGCACAGTTCCAGAACTTTCCCTGTGCAAAATATAGGCTGGCTCATGGAAAAAACCCAGCTCTGTTAATTTCCACTGTGCTTCTTCTGAGCCCCTCCCTGGCCCATCTGCGCGAAAGCTGAGGAATGTCTTATCAGTGCTTCCCAGAGAAAAGGAAGATTAGCTTGGGGCCATGCAGGGCTACCGTTAGTGAGGCAGAATATTCTAGGGGAAGCAGGGATGTATTAACCCCATCTGCAAGCTCTAAAAGGCATGCACTCCTAGCCAGTCTTAAGCGCTATAAACACTAAGCTATCTAAGCGCTATATAAGTGCCATAATGTTCCAAACACTCCAAAAATACCTATTAGCTACAGAGCTAGGGCCCTCTCCCTGCCTGTCTATCAACAATGCATAATGTGACCTATCACTCATACTAGGCCTGCATATTCCTTGTAGCTCACTACTGCATAATGGAAGTGCTACAACAGACTACTGTCAGCATTTTTAGCACATACTTTGAATACACTATTGGCTTTCAGCGGCTAATGCTGTCATCTAAAGCCCTGATTGGCAAGGTTGCAATTTTGTGTATCACTACAGTGGGTTGTAGTAGCTGAGTTTCTGCATGAGGTTAATCTGCCAGCCAGTTCACTGTATGTTGTAGTTGCCCCGCAAGGTAGTAACGTTCAAAGCAAGGCACCCTAATTCCACCCTCTTCATACGGTTTCTGCAATGAGGTCAGTGCCAGTCTACATCTGCCATTTCTCCACAAGAATTCTCTACATAGGGAATCGTGGTTTTGAAAAAGGCTTCAGTTATGTTATATGGAATTATGTAAAAAACCCAGGAGGGCTACCATTTTTAGTAGCGCCGCCCTGCCCATCACCGAGAGGGGTAGTTTGGTCCAGAACTTCATTGAGCGCTGTATGCCATCAAAGGCCCTTAAGATATTGTTGTCCTGTTCCTTCATGGGGTTGTGATATATGTTGATCCCGAGGTAACGAAATGTGGAGACTGACCACTTTAGGGCCAGTATCAGTAGTTTGTGTTGTGGTATCTTTGTCAGTCCCGCTATAGGAAACAGAGATGATTTATCCAAACTAATTGTAATGCCTGAAAGTCGTGAGAAGTGCGTATGAGTTCCAGGTTATCTTTTGGATGTTGCACATATATGAGCGGCATACATGGATAGCAGACGGTGTGTTCCATTAACTAGTATACCTACTTCCTCATATTTGCTACCGGTTTCATAGCTAGGATATATAGTAGTGGGGATAAGGGGCAGCCCTGTCTGGTGACTTTCTCTAGTACCCAGGGGCTTGAAGGGTGTCTGCCCGTCTTTTACTCTTGCTGTAGGTTTAGTATATATTCGACCCATTTTAGGTAATTTGGGCCAAAACCAAACCTGTGCAGTGTAGCGTATAGACAATCCCATTTAATGGAACTGAAAGCCTTCACTGCATCTAGTGTTGCAGTGGCACATGGTGTGTCCCAGGAGGCAGTGCCATACATGATGTAGTGCAGGTGTCTTAGGTTCCAGGCCATGTTCCTGCCTGGTACATAACCAGTTTGATCCGAGTGTGCTAGTGTATGTACGATTTTTATCAACCTGTTGGCTAGTGTCGCTGTAAGGAACTTGATGTCCTGGTTAAGCATGGACAGGGGCCTGTAAGAACTACATTCTTGTGGGGCGTTTATTCGATTTCAGAAGGGCTATAATCACTGATTCCCGTAGGCTTGGTGGGAGGAGACCGGTATCATAAGCCTCGTTCAACATATTTAAGAGGTTCTGTGGCAAGTGCTTTATAAAATTTGCTAGGCAGGCCGTCGTTGCCCAGAGTTTTACCTGTAGGTAATGATCTTATTGTGCTCACCAGTTCTTCTACCGTAATTGGGGAATCTATTTCTCTCATCGTCTCCTCGTTTAGTTAGGGAATTGTTTTTCACCTAGCACTTCCTCTATATTCCCCCTGTTGGGTTTGGAATTTTCGCGATATAGGTTACCGTAGAAGTTTTTGAATACCTCGTTGATGCCCTCTTGTGTATTATATGGGGTGCCCTGTTGTGTAAGAATTGAATAGATTGGTGCCTATTGTACTTCACTCTTTTATATAGCCAGCTAGTAACCTCCCTGGCTTATCACCCTTTGCATGTTGTCTCTCTATGTATTTATTATAATTATACTTGCCCAGTCCATCCCAATTGTTGAGGCATTGTTGGCACAATTTTATTTCTTCCTTCTTGGTCTAGGTGGGATTGGGTAAGCTTTTGCAGTGCCTCTTCCGCAGCTGTAAGTTTCCTACAGATTGTGGCTTGGACACTCCCTGATCGGGATATGGCTGTACCTCTAATAACTACTTTTGGAGTTTCCCACAGGGTACTTACGCTGGAGATGCTACCAACATTCAGTTGAAAGTATTCAGTAATACTATTCGTAATGTGTTCTCGAAAGGGGATCTCTTGTAGGGCTTCCCTCCTCGGCTTCCACGTTGGAATTTGGGGCCTAGGGGATGCACATTGCCATGTCAGCAAGGGGGCATGGTCTGACGGAACCATACCTTTTGTATTCTACCCATGACAGCCCACTCAGAATTTCTCTACCTCCAAAAAAGTAATGCAACCTAGTTTAAACGTTGTGCGGAGCATGAGTAGTGTCTAGTGTGTGGATGTAAGGTTCTCCAACCGTCTATTAGTTCGAAGTCTGTCAGAAGTGTCTGTAGGGTTCTAGCTGGTGAGGTGAGTCTCTGGAATTTAGCGTCTGATCTGTCTACTTTGGGATCCATGACACAATTGAAATCCCCCTCTTCCCCCACCATATGATGTTCCCATTCTGGTAGGGACCCAATCTTGGTACAGCGTTTTGAAGAAGGCTGTGTGCCTTGATTGGGAGCATACGTGTTTATTAAGCAAGTTTCAATGTTTTCCAAGAATCCCTGTATGAGTATCATTCTTCCCTCATCAATTTTAAACTTAGTTACTCTAAAAGGTACCAAGGACGCTATCCACGTCAATACTTCTCTTGTGTATGCTGAGTATGTGGAGCCTATGACTTGCTCCTTCCATTTCTTAGTAATTATTGCTTGCTTCTCCTTAGTGAGGTGGGTCTCCTGTAAATGCGCGATATCTGCATAGATACGCATAAACTCTTTTATTTAACATAATAATTCAAGCACTGGACATTCCAGGTCAATAACTTATATCGCTAGCGATTACTATCAGCTGACGGCAATTGGGCCTTGTATATAGTAGCAGTTGACAGCCCCTTTGTTCTACTGCTATGGGCAGGGTGAACCTTAATTGATGTATTTTGCACTTTTATAAACCGTACTGGCAAACCAACTTTTCCCCATACTAACTTCCCCAACTAATAGCCGCCCAGCATCGTTGCCCATGCTCGAGCGGGACTGCTTTTCGCGCACTCCCAGGAGACAGTCCCTGGTCGTATGCGCAGCGGATGAACGCAAAAACAAGCATTCTGTGAAGAAAGAACTCTGTGGGTGGGTCCGCAGCCCCGAACCAGACTCTGCTTCCGGAGTGTGGTATAGCCATAAGGTGGGTCCTGTTCCTGTGCAAACTTAAGTAGCACTTACGACCAGTGGAGGGGGACCGCTACGTCATTCCCACGCCAATCCTGGGGTCTTCAGCTGGTTAATAACAGAGTTTGCATTATACGGGGTGCCGTACGCCCAGTCTGTTCCTAGTTTGGGTTCCTCTGGGAACGAAAGTAACCTAGTGCTCAGGTGGAGTGGTATGTTCTTCCGTATGGGGGACGATCCGTTCCATGTCCATCCACTTCTGTGCCTCCCCTGGGAGATCAAAGAATAAACAGCGGTTCTTGTACAAGATCTTTAAACGCGCAGGATACATTAACATACATTTCAAGCCTGCCTTGCGGAGTCTGACTTTGACCATTTGAGAAGTGTGTTCTGTTGTGTGCTCTGAAGGTGTAGTCCGGGTACACCGCCAGGTTTATCGTCGCTCGCCTATTATGCCTCTTTGCCTCGAGTGGGATAGTATCTTCTCCCTGTCTTTATAGTTCAGGACTTTTGCAATTTTATAGGATGTGGGGGGGGAGGGGTGGGGGCACATGGCGGTTTCTTGGTGAGGGTTCTATGCACCCTTTCGATAGTGAAGCCTTATGAAAGGTTCCCCTGCCCAATCTCCTGTAAGAACATATGCTCAATGTATATTGTGGGGTTGGCCCCTTCTCCCTCCAGTAGGCCAACAATGCAGACTTTTTCTTCGGGCCCTGCCCTTGGCGTCATCCGCTCTTCTTTTTTTTCCAGAAGGTCTAATTTTAGCTGCAAGATGCAGATTTGTGCGTGGTTCTCCTGGGTTTTACCATTGTTTTCTGTTAGTTCTTTTTCCAATCCGTGGTCCTTCCTGACACCATCCGAACATCTTGACGTAATAGACCAACACCGACAATAACAGCATATATTTTAGAGCCTAGTGTGGTCTTCAATTCTGCAATGGCTAGCAGGATTTGGTTGTCCGCACTGTCAGCTTTGCTTTCTTTGCCCAGTGTTGCAGCCATGGAATCCTTTGGGTCTTGCGTGAGTTTGGCATAACTGTCCATCGTAGTCTGCTTCCCTTTAGTTTTAGCTGCTTAGGGAGACATTTGCTCTGGGTCACCCTCTTCAGTGGAGTGCTTGGATTTGCAGGCCTTGGTGTAGTTGTCTTGCTGTGGGCCGTGACACGCGTCAGCAGTTTTATTATGCCACAGGACCTCTCACCCTGGCCTCCACCCCAGAGTGAAGGCAGCGCGTAATGAAAGTCGGCGTTGGTTCAAGTTTACAGGGAGCATCACCCCTTCATCAGCCCAATCATCGGATGTGATCAAAGCTCTGGGTGAGCAAGTGGCTTTTTGTTGCAAGTGTCTCTGAGGTCTTTGTTCCAGGGCATGACTGATGGTTGAGGGCGTTTTCTGTGCTCACTGGTTATTAGGGGCCACACAAATTACCTTGATCAGGCTTCAGGCAATGTCTAACGTGATGAGCTGGACGCCGCAGGCACAATCGCCTGATTGCCGCAGGGCGCAGAATGTCTATGCCCTTAGGGGGAGCTCAGTGCTTAGCATATGCACTGCAGCCCCGTGCCAAACTACGCACATGGCACATGTTGGATTTTATGCAGCCTGCTCATTCGAACGCTGCCCAGTGTACGTTCCGTCCCCTTGCCGCAGGGAAGCCCTCCGTAGCGTTATGCCCTTTCCCTCACAGGAGACCTGGTCACTGTGCACCGGCCGCCATTTTGAGCTTGCTAAGGCGGCTTCTTGTTGTTCCTCGCAGGGCTCCTCTCAGTGTTCTGCAGCAGCCAGACATCCCTCAAAGTGGAAAACACACACTGCATAGTTTTAACTCTGATACACATGCTATTAGGAACCATTCCAGTGCTGTGGTTTCGCTATTGGACAGGATTTTGAAGGATAAGGCAGGAGCTCGCACTAAAGCAGCCTCAGTCCATGGCTGCTGGCTACGCCCCCAACAACCTACAAACTTTGCATTACCTTGAAGGAAAGTGTATGGGAACAAAGAAAAAACACTGCACAAGGCAAAAGGCCAAAACACTGCTCCTACCTGCACCATGATAAACTCTAAACCCTCTACGTTCAGGCGGCACCTCTCTGCATGATGCAACACTGTCAAAAATCATAGCAGCCATCCTTAAGATCACAAATCCAAACACCCACACACTCTTGAGCCACTTACGTTGACCAAAAAACCCAGAAACATCCTACACCGCCACACGGCACCTCATAGCACTGTATTCTCGGGCACATTAGCCCAAACACCCTATCAACACACGCTTGCAAAACATGTCCAAATGGACAACTGCGCAAAGCAGCACGCCTCCAAATGGAAACCTGACCTAAAGCGCCAAGGTACTATTCCTTGACACTACCACCAAAATGCACCTACCTGACAGCAGATTGACATTCCAGAAAATACAGCTCCCTCACACCACTACACAGCATGCAAATCACAGATGAACTCTGAAACGCATAACGTGCTTACTTCATCACCTCACAGCTGCACTTTAGCCACACGCGTACCAAACACAAAATGTATATAACAATAAGAAGAACTAATACTGCACATTTCAGTGCAGTTAACCACCTATCTCCATCCACTGGAATCGCCAGACACCACACACCAGCTCGCATGCACCAAATGTTATTTAGAAGCAAACCTATATGTCTGTATGAGAACAAATTGTACAGCATGTTCAAATGTTTACTGCATAGAACAAAAGTTAATGGCCGTAACCACAAAACTACGTATTTGTACGCAGTTAAACCAACAGGCAACCCCCACCCTCCTGTCCACAAAATGATGCACAAATGCAAGAACTGTCCACCTGTAAGTGAAATGTGTACTGATACTGCAATCCTAGTTTCTTGTTGCCCCAGACTGTCATGTATCTCATCGCCCCGCACCCCAATGTCATGTCGCCATTACATATTCCATGACAACCTCACCAGAATTGCATGAAATGACTACCCGCGCAGAAAATGTAAACTGCGCAGATAAAAATGAACTCGCCACCCTAAAGTTCAATTAAAATGCCGGCAAAACAAGAAAACCAGGGAGACCTAAAAGGGTTAAGGCCGCAACATGAACACGGCAAACGGGAGAACAACGGCCTCCACACAACATACCACTGCCACCCGGGGAAAGATCCTAACCCTGTGTAAAAGGGGCCACAGCAGAGAGAAGCACTACAATTTATGAAACGGGCCCAAAACATACCTACCTCTACCCACGGAACCTAACCACAGTCCAGTTCTCCTGGATCTATGAAGCTTCCCAAATCGTAACCCAGTTGTTTCCAAACCAACAAAATGTCACGCACCTTCATGGGTTGACCCTTCCCTGCAAGGCATACCCCGCAACTCGCGTGACTGTGCACAACACAGGTGTCATCCTGACCGGGTCTGCTCTCCCGATGCTCAACCATCCGCTTTCTTATTCCAGCGCTGTTCAGAGTAGCACGGGCCAAAATGGTGCAGAACTCTCCTACCTGGACATGCGACTTTAGAGGGAGGGATTGCCTCCAGTACGCTGTGTGCCGTCCACGTGACCAGGAGATGTTTGTCTCTGCTATCCTGACATCACCATTTCTCAGAGAAACATGGTGCTAGCCCCTCCGCGGCCAGACCTGCTTCAAGACAGAAGGTGGGGACACTATGGTAAGCAAATCGCCTGCCCTCCTTCAGCTTGTGAGGACATGGTGTGGATGGAAACAGTGTTGGGCCACCAGTCTTCCCGGAGAAAACAGCCCTCGTCCAGCTGGGCTGCCAATCGATGCAGCTCCCTGTTAGAACGGGAACATATCCGCATAATCCTTTTGATGCGAGCAATGGCTCTTGCTGGATGTGTGGCTGGGGCTCCGCACACTTCCTCAGCAGAAATGCAGGAAGTCAGGACTGGCTGGTACGTACCTTTTTGCCTTCGGGGTGTGGGGAAGACTTGCGGGGGGCAGTGTCTGTGGTGTGCTGCCCCTACCACAGCAGCGCTCACGTCAAGGTCCTCTAACCTCCACTGTGATCCTCATCGCCAGTGAAATGACGGAGGTGTACTCCAAGACGGTAAGTTATATCCATGCGTTATTGTCTTTGATCTGCAACACACGTTTGTGGTCCATGAAACAGTAGGAAAGGGTAGGTAGACGGGAGACAGTTGATCACTGGATTCCCCCACACTTGCGCATCCAGCAAGCCTCCCTCCCTCCCTCCCTCGCTCACGCCCAACAGTACCTTTTTAGAACCCAGGAGCCCCCACGTTCCACACGGAACAAGAAGCTCTGACATCAGACCACATGGACACGCATGTCACATTACTACACAATCCTTAAATCCACACCACTTGGAAAGGGGGCCATTACCTGTCATAATTTGCTCAGGTATGCCATGTGTTATGAAAATACTTTAGAGAGCTGGAATTACAGCCTAGCAGCTATGAATTTCTCAAGTACATTTCAGATATCTTGACCACTGATCCACTAACGCTGTCTGCATTGGTTGTTCCAAAACCCATGCTTGGGTGAGTGCCTGGATTTTCACTCCTTTCCTGTGACTGTATAAGAGGTGGGGGTAGACCATTGGGATTGAGGTTTGCCACCATGTGTACTTTTATACAAAATCCTCGACTCTGGATTCCAGATCCGGGAAACCAAACTTCTGATGCTCATTAATCTGCTTAGAATCACATGCTGTGCATATGGTCCGACATCCAGTGGTAACCGCGGAGTATTGCATCTTGTCTTTCGGGGACCGAAAGGGGACGTCGGCATAGGCGTGTCTGAAACACTATCCCTATCATGACGTGTGTAGTACCCAAAATCCCTCACGCGCTGAGGTCCCTCAGATTGTTTTTTTCCGCCCAGATAACTGGTCGCCCTATAGCGGAGCTCTTCATGAGTCGGTTTAATCCCTGTTAAGTCACTTCACCCATCAAGAACATTTTCGACGAAGACTATGGGGGAATCGTCTACGGCTGTGGGTTCCGGCGCTTAAGATCCGGCGTTCGGACTTCCACGTGGTCGGGCCTTCTGGCCGGCCTACACAGTAGGGAGAGTGGGCTCGGGGTTTGCCATACTGCTATGATGTCTTTCCTCTTTTCCACTGCTTTCCTTTTTGGTCTGGTCACCCTTCCCTTCTGCTATGGAAAGGGCTCCATTTAGATTCTGCCCTGTGTGTAGAGTCAGATATCCGTGGAAAGACGAGCACACGTCGTATAACGCTTGTCTCCCCCCTAGAGCACGACGAGAAGCGGTGTTCGGCGTTTAAACTCCTTAAACCCTTAAGGAGCGCCAGTTGAAGCGGTGGGCCGCGTACGGAAGGTCATGCGTGGAGCCTCCCTCCCCTGCCGCGACACCAGCCGAAAGTGATGGGGGGTACATCGGATGACCAAATGTCCAACGCGAATGTTCTAGACCTTGAGGCAGACTATTCTAGAGCCGCCACACCCTTCCCCAACCCTTCCAGGCTCAACTCCGGTCTTGCTACAGGGACCACACCCGGTGACAGGGGCGTACAATCGCACCGCACAAAGCACGCAACCCAAGCGCCCTCCTCAACGACTTCGTCGAAGAAGGCGAAAGCGCCATCGGGTCGATCTAATCCGAAGCCTTCCCTGCATCCGCAGCAGCGCATGACGACTGGGCATAACAAACATAACAAGAGCGCTACTCCCCAAACTACACACGCCGAAGTTTCTGAACAAGAAACTTCGATGGGTTCCAAGGTTTCCAAGGCCTGTACAGGCCCAAAAACTGCAAGTAGGCCTCTACCCGAGAAGCCACCCGCTGGCCCTTAAGGAGCCGCGGAAGACGTTTTTCACTGCCGACACATCATCGGAGGCGTTGTCTCCCAAGTTTCGGTGACTATCCGTAAGAGCATCAATTGGATTGCTACGGCGGTGGGCCTAGTATCGGTTCCGCCCACAGTTATGGGCCAATCCGCCGAAAAGGTTTCCACGGATTTGGAAGACGATCCCGAAGACTCTTACGAAGAAAGCCAGGTACCCCTCTCAAGCACCCTGAGGAGATCCTCTCAATGCTTTAGGGCGGAGAACCCTGTTCCTACTCAGCTAGGTCCATTTGGGTCATCCAAGTGGACCACGGAGCAATCCGAGGGGTGTATGGATCGGCTGGAGCAGTTTGTCAGGGCTTCTGATCAACCTCTGCCGAAAAGAGCTCGAGTAGACCCTAACCCTCAAACACAAGATGCCCAACACCTAGATGTCCAACACCAAGTTGACTATCAAGAAGATGTCCAGATGGACACGTATAGAGACATCTATACAGAAGAAGAGGAGGCTTCTTTTCTGGACAACTATGGGGAAGATCAAGGGGCAACGGACAACTGGGAGGACACCCAGCAGGATGATCACAATTCTGATATCGTCTGCCTCGACTCTTCCCCCATCCATCCCGATTCGACAAGCTTCTCCGGTGGATGGTCAAATGGCTTTCAACAACATGTTGAGAAAAGCAGCGGAATTCGATTGCCACGCTTGAAGCCTTGCCCGAACAAGATTTTGCGGAGGACATTATTAATGAAAAGCCTCCGGCAAGCCAGTCTATCTCTCTCTTGAGCTCTGTAAAGAGACGGCTGGCCCCTTCCTTACTCTCACCCGCTCAGACTAGGGCTGTGAATCCAAGGGTCGAAAAACTTTTCCGGCCCTCCCCCACCGACCCGCTTTATATAAAAGGACACGCAATCCCAGACTCGCTGGTGGTGACCAACACTCTCAAGAGAGCAGGGGTTCCCCTTGCCACGGGAGAGTCACCCCCGTTGTATGGTTGTATGCCTTAGGCAAACGGGTTACATCGGCGGCGGCCTATACTGTCCGGATTGCCAATAACACAGCGTTACTGGCAAGCTACATCGACCCCAATGGAACCTACTACAGGAAGACCTTCAGGAGGTTCCGGAACCAACCAGAGCCAAGCTTCTCGCCATTGTCTCGCAGGGCAAACTTGCCAATAAGGATGTTGTAAAAAATACCCTGGATACCGCAGAGACAGCAGGCAGGTCTCTCGCACAGGGTACTCTCCTAAAGAGACACGCGTGGCTGCACACGTCGGGCTTCAGGCCTGAGACCCAGGCATCCATTCTCAACAAACCCATCGAAGAGGCCAACCTCTTCAGGAAGGCGGTAGATGATGCGTTGGAGACAGCCAAGAAGGAGCACAAGACTATTAAGTCGCTGCACCAGATTTCCCAAAAACCCTCTTCACAGAAGGGCAGTAATTCTCGGCGGTCCTTTCGAGGACAAGCCCGCGCCGCTCAAAATAATTTCGGCACAGGCAACTTCAAACTCCAAGTCAACCTGCTGCAAACCCCACTTACTACCCCCAGAGGGGTCAGAAGCGCGGAAAGAATAGAGGCAGAGGCTCCAATTCCAGAGGAGCATCAACTTCGGGTCAGAAATGACCACCAAGTCCAGGTCCCCTCCCATGTCTCCCCGGTCGGGGGGGTGATTAACATCTTTCCTCAAGGCGTGGGAGGGGATAACTTCAGACCAGGGTCTAATGACGGTTGCCCACGGTTACTGCGTGGAATTCGCCCGACCTCCACAGTTCAGACTGCCGAAACATCGACGCCTTTCACCGGAACATCTGCAGATCCTGATCGAAGAGGTGGAAGCACTGCTGGGAAAGGACGCCATAGAAGCCTTCCCGATTCCTCAGGTAAATGAGGGTGTCTATTCAGTGTACTTCCTTGTACCCAAAAAGGATCTCACCATGCGTCGTGTTCTAGACCTGCGCCCAGCGAACAAGTTCATAAAGCCCCAGAAGTTTCGCATGGTAACACTGCAAGAGGTGATCCCATTGCTAAAACAGGGGGACTTCATGACGGCATTGGATATGAAAAATGCATAATTTCATATTTCAATGCTGCCAGCGCACAGAAAATTCCTAAGGTTCGTGATTCAGGACAAACACTACCAGTTCAAGGTACTCCCCTTCGGCATTGCCTCAGCGCCAAGGGTGTTTACCAAGGTCGTGGCAGCGGCACACCTGCGCAGACTTTCAGTTCCAGTTTACCCTTACCTCGACGATTGGCTCATCACGGGGGACTCGTTCAACGTTTGTTTTTCGAACACCCAAAAGACAGTAGACCTACTGTTCATTCTGGGATTTTCTATCAACGAAAAGAAATCCAGCTTAGTCCCCAGCCAAGTAAAAAAGTTCCTGGGGGCTCTTATTCGTACGGAAGAAGGTCTAGTCTTCCCTTCCAGCGAGAGGGTTCAGAACATGCTCTCTCAGGTTCCTCAGTATGTAGCCAGTCGAGAGGTGACGGTACGCAAAGCTATGCGTTTGCTAGGGATGATGGCGTCATGCATATACTTGGTTCCCCACGCGCGGCTGCGCATGCGTCCCATGCAAGAGTGGCTCAACAGCCAGTGGTGTCAGGCTAGCGGATAATGGGAAGGTCTGTTAGTTGTCTCGCCAGCCCTCGTTCTCTCTCTGCAGTGGTGGTCGAGGGAGAACCTCTTGAAGGGGAAAACCTTCACCACCCCTGCGGTTCCCCCCCCCCCCCCCCCCGAAGCTCCCAAATCGCCCCCCCACCCCCCTGTTTCAACAGACAGCGCACGGAGTGTGCGGTAGCGTCCAACCATATAAATTTACTGGAGCTACTAGCAGTGTTCAAAGCATTGAAAGCCTTTCAGGAGCAACTGCAAGGGAAGACAGTGCTGGTCCTAACCGACAGCACAACAGCAATGTATTATCTGAACAAACTGGGGGGCACTCACTCTCCAGGGCTATCCAAGCTGTCCCAAATCATCTGGATATTGGCTCTCAAACACAAGATGTTCCTGATATCCCAACATGTTCCAGGGGAACTCAATCTGCTGGCGACTGCACAAAGACATTGTATCCAACGTCTTCGTAGAATGGGGGTTTAAAGAGATCGACCTGTTCGCTACTCCGGAAAACGCCAAGATTACGCCTCCAGGTACCCTCAGAACCGATCCAAGGGGAACGGTCTCTGGATAACTTGGTCGGGAAAATTTGTCTACGCTCCCCCCCCACCCCCCCTCCCCCCGAGTCCCCTTCTGAACAAGATAGTACACAAGAAGCACCAGGAACTAGTCACCTTGGTTCGCGCACCTGATGGAAATGGCCCTCTCCCAACCAGTCAAGCTGCCCTGCCCGTACAACATGTTGTCTCAGGACAGCGGGGAGAGACTGCACCCATGCTCGCAAACTCTGAACTTCGCAGTCTGGCTCCTGAGGTCTTAGCGTTTGGACATCTGCAACTCCCTCAAAGATGCATGGACATACTGAGGGAGGCAAGAAAGCCTAACGCACGTTATTGCTATGCCAGCAAATGGAAACGTTTTGTAATCTGGTGCAGTTCCAAAGGCGTCAATCCCACCGATTGCTCGCCTTCACACATTGTGTTTATATCTGTTGGACTCTGGGTTAGTCTTCAATTCCTTAAAGGTTCACCTAGCGGCGTTGTCAGCCTACACCACATCACAGCAGAAGGTGTTGTGGTGGAAAATACCTGTGATTAAAGCCTTTATGGAAGGGGTTAAAAGAATTTATCCCCCCCCATTACTCACCCAGCCCTGGGGTGGGACCTTAATGTGATTTTAACTAGGCTCATTGGACCCCCTTTTAAGCCTATGCATAAAGCTAGTCTGAAAGACCTGACCTAAAAGACAGCCTTTCTGGTAGCTATCACTTCTATCAGAAGAGTTAGAGAACTACAGGCTCTCTCGGTTTTGGACCCCTTTGTTACAGTCCACAAAGATAATATAGTTCTGCGCACTCATCACAGATTTGCGCGAAATTTATTTCGAAGTTCCATGTGAACCAGTCAATCGAACTACCCACGTTCTTCCAGAGACCTACTAACATGGCTGAAAGAAGCCTTCACACACTAGATGTGCGCAGGGCAGTCATGTTCTACATGGATGGAACTAAACCACTGAGGAAAACTAAACAAGTATTTGTTTCAGTGGCAGCTGGTAGAGAAGGGGACCCTGTCTCTAAATCGGCAATATCAAGGTGGATTGTCAAATGCATCACACTATGTTGCACTCTTGCAAAGAGAGAACTGCCATTCAAGCCTAGAGCACATTCTCGAGGCACTGGGGCATCTGTAGCATTTATTGCAAATGTTCCCCTAGAGTCCATTTGCAAAGCGGCAACCTGGAGTTCTTTACACACCTTTACAAAACACTATTGCCTAGACACTCATTCTAGGTCTGATTCTCAGGTGGGACAAGCAGTACTAACACATCTTTTTTCTACTGTTCCTTCTCACAACCCACCTCCAACTCCGGGTACTGCTCGCTAGTCTATGCACAGCATGTGATTCTAAGCAGATTAACGAGCATCAGAAGACATGCATTACTTACTGTAAAAGCCTTTCTGATGATTGTATCTGCTTGGATTCACATGCGCCCTCCCTGCCTCCCTGCTCGGGGTGGAAGGAACATAGACATCTTACTACTTGCTCTCTTCATGTACTCAATCACTATAGCCTTGGGCTCCCTCATGGCAGAAAAAATACAATCGGAGGGACCTCGGTGCGTGAGGGATTTTGGGTAGTACACACGTCACGATAGGGATAGTGTTTCAGACCCGCCTATGCCGACGTCCCCTTTCGGTCCCCGAAAGACAAGATGCAATACTCCACGGTTACCATTGGATGTCGGACCATATGCACAGCATGTGAATCTAAGCAGATAAATCATCAGAAATGCTTTTACGGTAAGTAATGCATGTCATTCTCCTCTAACCTTGCTTTTGGCATGGCACACAAGGTACCGCAAACATCACCTTCTGTATTGGGGCTGGCGGAACAATGATGCATACATTTTGAAGCAACAGACCTTGCAGTCGTGTGGAGAGTGTGTCTGATATTCCACAGGCTCTATAAAATAACTTTGGCGGCTGCTATGCCACACTCCTGGAGGGCCAGAAGCTCCTTTTTACTCCTCCCTTCAGGACAGGATCAAGAACCATCTGTAAGCATTCATCCGCTGCAGATGCACAAGCAATTTCCTGCAGAGTCATGAAAATCAAAACCACCATCTCAGTAACGACGCAAATGTGCTCTTCTGCGAGAAATTCCTCTCACACAATCTGCGCTGTGGTCTTCTGGGTGCCTATTTAAGTAGTTAGTGGGGTTGGCGAAGTCTTCTCAGTATGCTATAGCCACTTCCTGCTCCTTGAGTTCTAGGAGCCACTTTTGAATCTCTATTGGATGCTTGTGATCAGTCACCACTGTTGCTGGTTTTCCGTGTACATAGATGAGGTAATGATGGCTGCCCCATAGAATTACCTATGCTTCTCTCTCTCTCTGGAAATTCATTTTGCACAGTCCCTGACTGTGATCTGCTTGACTATGAGATGAGTAACACCACTCCATAGTTGTCCTTTTGCGTTAGGATTACCCCAGTCCAAACAGACTCCCGTTGACTATTATTTCATTTGGTTAAACCGGAACAAAAAATGCCATAATTGAGTTCTCAGTTAGTGCCTTCTTGTCTTTGACTTTTTCCTCCATGGCGGTCCCTTGCCAGGGAACGTTAAGGATTCTGCTCAAGTGGCATGCTGTCTAATGAACTGGCCACAGTATGTGACAAGCCCAATAAAGATTTGCGCCTCTGCGGCACTCTGGGGTGCTTTTGCAATATGAATATAATGTACCTTTTTGACATCGGCATGTAATCTCTCTGCCTGGAAGACCAATCTGAAAATGTCCAGTCGTTTCTTCAGGAACTTGCACTTTTCCTTAGGTTACTACCCTGTTCTTTTAGTCTGGCTAGCACATTGATTAGACATTCTATATGTTCCCACTCAGTAGATGCGTAGACAAGAATATCGTCACGTATATTGAGGACCTCTTACACTCCAGCCAACACACTCCTGACAATTTGTTGAAGGCCCCTGCAGCCAATGAAATGCCAAAATCCATTCTTTTATACTGATAAAGGCCTTTATGTGTAGTGTAAGGAAGGCATGGTATCAGCAGTAAGACGGATACAAGTGACCGCAGTTCAAGGGTGTTTATTGAACTTCAAAAAGGGTTCGATAAACGTATAGCTAATCCTAAATCTACAGATGGGAGCAAGCTACGCCCATCAATGTCCGTGTCATGTCAAAATAAAGATGGCCTATACTAACAAACCTATTGCCAATCCCTACTTCTAAATAACGAAAAGGGTGTGGGATTATGGCATGTATAACAAAATGGTGTATAGCAAAATGAAATGTCCAAAGGGTTCTGGTAGTTCAGGACTGCTGAACTGGAGTGTTCCCTTCCCCACGTTTCATCACGGGACAAGGCGGAACACAGGGAAGGCTTGGAGCACACTGGTACCAGAAAACGGTCTCTTTTCACAAAGTCTGGCCTTTCAGATCAGTATATCTCTCTTGTTAAGTGTAAGGAACTCATGGTGGCAACAGTAAAGACAGACACAAGTGATCATAGTTCAAGGGTATTTATTAAACTGTATATGCGTGTTGGAAAAACGCCTAATCTAAATATTAAGATAAGATGGGAGCAAGCTAGGACCATCAAATAATGAGGCAGTCCTACCGACGTCTTGTCAAATAAAAAGGGCCTATACTAAGAAAAACCTATTGCCAATCCTTGCAACTAAATACAAAAGAGTGGGATAATGTTCATAAGAAAGAAAGAAGTGTTCACAAATGAGAAGTCAGGATGAGGTTTCCAGGTGTCTCCCTTCCCCACGTTGTGAGCATGGGACAAGGCGGGATCCCTGAGCACAGCACACGCTCGACTTACCCAGTACGAGACAACGGTTCTGCTTCTCAGATATTGGGACCTTCGGTGCTTAAGTCTCATTTCTATAAAAAAAAACTCTCTGGCCTCCAAGGACCTGATGTGATTCAAAATAATAAACAAAAGTTCCTTCCTACTTGTAGGTTTTACGTTTCACCCCTGGATCTCCCTCTTCCGGTCTCAGACCCTTCTCAGATGTTAGCATCCCTTCGTTGGGTTCACTATGGCTTTCCTCAAATCAACCTCACTTATGGCATTCACAAATCTGTCTAACAGTTCACTGTGGACAGCCCTCTGCCAGGTTCACCTTTGTCAACACACTGTTCATCGGGACTTTAGGCTTCGCCCCTTTCCATCAGCAGCCCTCTGTCGAATTCACTCTTGTAAACTTTTGCCAATCAGTTTCTTATACTTTCTTACGATGCAGGATTCACTTCCCTTAGCTTTACAATCTTTCGACTGCACAGAGGATTTTACTAAACAGACCACTTTGGCCCCTTTGTCGCCCCGTTGCCAAGGCATTCTGGTAATGGTAGTTTCAACAATAGGGTAGCCGCCCAGAGTTTTTCGAGTGAGCACCCATTTGGTGCCTCTGCAGCTGGTGTTCCCCTCTCGTATTAACAGTTCTTTGTACTTTTGTGGGTGTCCCGCCATTCCCACGGATTTACTTTTATTCGGGAGTAGTATGTTCACATAGTTGCATACAGACTCTGGTTACTTCGGCTTGATTGTGATTATGGTGGGGATACCCACAGTGTGTGGCCAGTCACTCTCTCAAAGATGTATTCTTGTACCAGCTTGTCTAGTTCATGTTCCACTTTTTTTCCTCATAAGTGGAAAGGCGTTCTTCTATGCTTTAGTTGACTTAGGATGTATGGTCTCGGCAATGTGCAACTAGACACTTGTTTTAGGCACCTTAACCCTTTAAATGTTGGTCAATGAGACTGGCAATGTCTTCTGTGTAAACGGCAAATGTGAAATTTACTACCTGTAATTCAGCAGCCTATCCTTGCTGGTGTTTGGGACCTAAAAGCTTGACTTAATGCTTCTATGTCCCTTTTGACATCTGCCATGAATGTTCTCTTAATGGAGATTGGCTTCATGCCTCCAAATGTGTATATTCAGGCCTTGGTGGGAGTTAGTGACATCTTGCTACGTAGGGAGGGAAAATGAGAATGGGCCACAGTGTTCACTGAGGCCCCAGTGTCAATTAATACAGGAGTATCTTTACCTTGAATGTTCACCCGGCAGCAGGGTTGTTTCTTCCGTTTGCAACCTGCACCTGAAACTGCTGCTTCTTGTCGCTCTGACGTGTCGTTCTGGTCATCTCTTGACGAGCTGACTTGGGCTACTTTTGCCCTGCCCCTTGAAGCGTTTGCTTGAACACATGACTGCTGTGGCGGGAGCAGAGCTGTCTGCATACTTGCAGAGTGATTGGGTTTAACACAGTGACCACAATTGGGCCCGGCAAGAGCCACTATGCAGTACCGCTCCCCTGCAATAGCTGATACCTCCAGTGGGGCTCATCCCCCAACTTTGGCTGGCTTGGTTGTTTCTTTGGGCTAGGATCTTGATGGGATGCTTACTTTTTTCATGCTCAATGAACAAAGTGTTTTGCACATGCATACAGCTGTTTTATTCGCTAATTCCTGGTCTCGCCCCAGTACGAAGATTTTAGTCCGGGAGATGCCAGATTTGTGCATTAGCACACTGGGACGGTGGGTGCTGTCCGACCAGGATGCTCAAACACAGGCTGCATTCTATAGTACAAGCCCGCGTTCTGAGTAGCCTTGGTGGGTCTGATGCTGGAAATGCATTGGAGGGACAGGGCCTCCTTGTCCTTGTCCTGTAGTCCTTTTTCATATGTGTTCTTTATTGTTTTCTGCCCAGGAGTCCATGTGGGACTCCTGGCAGTGCAGCGCTTCCTCTTTTTGGTTTGGTGTACAGGCCCTTTGGATTCCCTTATGGCACCCATGGGTGGGGGTACAACCCTGTGCCTCTAGTGTATGTTTTTGGGCAACTGTGTGCGCCCCACAGAGCAGGGTATGGGCTGGTTGCAGCTGCATGCTGAATTTGACAGGTGCTATGGGTGTCCTCCATTTTGGGATACTCGGGCCCTGCCATTGGAATCCATTGATTCCTGATAGGAGACAAGATGGCCTCTTGCTCTCTATTGCCCGCTAACTTGTTTTCCCAAAAGTCCTGGGAAGCCCCGACTGTCCCTTCCCCCTGACTGGCAGTTGGGTGGATGTTCCATGTATGGTATTGTGGGGGAAGTCCAGGCCAGACTGGCCGGAGCCTTCCCAGTGACTGTATGTTGTGGGTACACCCTTGGGGTGGGACCTGGGTGAATGGAGTGTGTGACCAATATGCACTTCATGTTATGGGTGTCTAGTTTCTGGTATGTAACGCAATGAATGAGACAGCCCTGCCCGAAACTGTTATGAATGCAGTATGGAGTGCTGAATGGCTGGGCACTTGTCCCAATACACATTCCTTGTTGCGAGTGTCTGGAGGGAGGAGAATGGCCTGAATGCACTTTGAGCCTGATTGGCTGCCTGAATGCCCTTCTGAGTTATTGGTTGCCTGGGTGTGAACCAGCAGTTTTGAATGAGAGACTGAACAGTATATCTGGGGGCCTCTCACTGCTAGAATTTGTTCAGAAGCTGAAGTTGATGCTTCTCCTTGAAGCCCAGCTGGGAGAACACTTGCTGCTGCATTTGCTTCGACCCAATCCGAAAGCTGTCGAGGACTGATCCATGAGAGGACCTGGTTAGGAGACCTCTCCCCGAGCTACGAGGGAATATCGTGCACACTGCTAAACCTTCGCCAAAGCGCCCTGGAAGCCAGCCATCGAAAGACTGTCGACCGGAGACGTGGACTGCCGAGGAGAACTAAGTAAAGCACCTGGACACTTCGTTGACCAGGGTTCGGAGGACCACCGTAACCGCTGGAGGCCCGTCGAAAGCGTGTTGCCCAGAAGCAGGCACCGCTTGACGCTGTGCCGCTGACGACCAGAGCTGCAACGCTCCATTGCCTAAGACATTTGAATCCAAGGACGCTCTCGCCAGCACCGCCGACCGCTTTGTCCCACCGGAGAAAGTCAAGGCCACCGAGGAGCATTCCAGCCACCCGAAGACCTCAGACGCTGGACGACTCGATGGCCTTGCTGGACCAAAGTTCTTCATAGACTCTTTGCGGCAACAAACTATCGTCGTCGAGGTGCATCGCACGCCTCATCTTTGCTGGACGTCCACAACCGATCGTCGACGAGCACCGTCAGGACCGAAGCTGCTGCCTCGGACCTTTGCTCACCACTTATTCGAGGGATCTCGGCGATTCGTGGCTCCTGCCTTAAAGGGAGCCACTCAAGAAGGATCCGTCGACGACCCAATGTCGAACTCTGCTATTCCGGGTACATTGCGGTGGGAGAACTATTTTAGAAGGAAATGAGACTCCTAGAAACAATATATGGACTGGGCTTGTATAATATCTTTATTTACAGGTTTCCCAGGTTGGGGGGGTTGGGCCTCACACAGAACTGTGACTTAATAGCTCAAGTACTATTCTGCCTATTGTTTTAACCAACCTGCTTTCCTCCTATGTCTATTGTTGGTTCACTTTCTCCAGCATGGGGTCTTGCATGGATTCACATGCTCATGAATATTTCCCGTCGTCGGGCTGGGAATCCTCCGTACAGAAAAAATCAGTATCAGTTTCGTTTCTGATCTGTCTTTCTTAGTAGTAACTGATCTCTGGGTCATACTGCCCGCAGCCAATGACTGCCCTCTCCCTAAGCCCCGCCTCTGGCAGCCATCCTCAGATTTTTACCGCGCGTCCAAGTGTTGGGAGTCCTTGTGCTATAGCTCTCGAGCTTTTGCTGCGTTTTCGCGGTTTTCAAAGAGACTGTCTCATTTTTCGGTTAGATTAAGCTTCAAACTCCACCGTTTCTATATCCGATCAATGGGCATCCGTTTCGGAAGTTTCTACGCCCCTCAAGGGTGAAGATTTCGTCGAGTGACACTTCGGAGGATTCCAGAAGTTTCTGAGGCCTACCCCGGACATGGCCCGGAGAAAGGCTCCACGCCCGGAAAGCTGTTCAGGGCCTGCCCTGATGCCAGCTGCAGAACGTGTTCAAGGAAGAAGAGCATTCCTTATGCCTCTACTGTCTTCGCGAGGACAAAACGCACGTGGAGAAGGACTGTGCGTTTTGCGGGAACATGTCTGAACGGACCATGAAGGATCGCCATCTTCGTCTCGCCAACTGGCTGGAGGGGAAAAAGCCTGTCGGGTGAGAAGAGAAAGAAGAAATCTGAGCGGTCTTTTAAGTCCTGTGAGGGCGCAACGGGGGCCCAACAGAAGGCTAAGCACCGCAAGTTCGCTGGCACCAGGAGCGCCGAAAGGTTGGGCTCCTTGGCTGCCAGGCAGGGCGCATCCTCCCCAGCGCCATCGACCACGAGCCAACGCTCTGGCTTGGGTAAGAGGAAATCCGAGAACCCGGCAAAGCTTCTGGAGAGGCCCCTATCGATCTCGAAGATTTCGGCGGAGGGGGGAGCGAGGCGAGGAGCCCTCCCCCAAAGTGAAGGCCTCTAGCACGCAGTCGGTGATGAAGGCCTCGATTCACCCAGCCAAGGCCTCTGTCGAGAAAGTTGTGGCAACCCTGGCACAGCCTGTGGAGGTGACACCAGTGGTAGCGACCTCGGGGCCCAGAGTCTCCCTGCCACCTCGGAGGGAGGCATCTTTCAAGCCCATCGAAAGAACCCCCAAGAAGTCACCGGTGGAGAAGGAAGGAAGGAAGGGGGGTGGGGTGGGGGCAGTGGCCGTCATGGATATAGACACAACCTCCGAGGAGGAGCTGGTCGAAGTCCTTGAGAGCCACGACGCGGGCATGGAGGAGGACCAGCCCGTCGAGAGGCATCCCGATGACGAAAGCGACGGAGCTGCTGACGAGGCCCCAGACCAACAATCGTGCCCGTCGCAGCCAGTGGTGCAGGATAACTCGGCGGCCATTTTGATGGCAATACAATCCTTATGCACTGAGATAAGGACGGGATTGCCTTTACCCCTGACGGAGCAGCTGGAACCAGGCCCGACAGAGGAGCCATGGGCAGGCCCGTCGGGAAGTCCACCACCGAAGAGGAGAAGGACACATCCTCCTACCCCTTTCCAGCCCTCGAGGCCCGCTCAGCCCAGATCCCCGTCCACGATCCGTGGGGAGGACACAGGCACGGACACAGCCATGACGGGCACAACGAGGGGGTGGACCTCCCGTCTTCCCCCCCCCCCCCCCCCCCCCTTCCCCAGGCTTCACCGCTCAACGAGATCGGATCCTTCCATGCGATGATCTCCAGGGCATCCAAGCTTTTCCAGCTCTGCCCCGAAGAGAAGGAGGGGTTCCTCTATCAACGTTGCGAGGCCAAGAGGAAGACGGTCCTCACGGTCTCGCTACTGGATGACATCTGGGACGAGGGACTTTCCCTCCTCAAGAACCTGTCCACGATGCCGGCGAAAAGGGACCGATATGAGAAGAAATACCGGTTCCCCGATGCGGCCCCTCTATGCCTTAGAGCACAGCCAATCCCGGATTCGGTCGTCTCGGCGGCTGCCAGGAAAAAGGCGGGGGGGGGGGCATCGGCCTCGACATCGACTTCCCCGCCGGACGGCGAGGGAAAGAAGCTCGACGCGTTGGGACGACGGGTCATCACGTCGGCGGCAACGACGATTAAGGCGGCCAACGCCCTGGCTATCGTTGCCCGTTACAACAAGGAACTCTAGTTTAAAATCGCTCCCCTGTTGTACATCTTGTAAGAAGGCGAGGTGGCTTCGGACCACGCCAGAACGGTGGCGACGGACATCGCGGACACCGGTTTCCACCAACTGAGCAACAGCGTTTGCCTCAGACGGCGCGGGTGGCTTAAGGCGACGGATTTCCGCCAAGACGTACAAGCCAAAGTTTTGGACATGCCCTTCGACGGGAACAACCTGTTTGGGAAAACAGTCGATGAGTCCCTGCAAGCCATCAAGACGGACATGGAGACAGCCCGGGCCCTGGGAGTGCTCCAGCAACGACGGCCGTCCTTTCGGAGCACCGGAGGCAAGCAAGGGGCCTACAAAGGTTCCGGCAGCAGCTCTTCTACCTACCGTCAGGCGGCCCGTTCCTCGTCGCAGGAGGTCTATAGAGGCCGGGGCAAGTCGGGTGGTTCATCAAGGCAACAAGGCATCCCTTTTTATAGTTAACCAGATTGGTTCATCTTCAACATTAGAACATGTTCAAGATTGTATTTGGGGATCTGGGCAAAGATTAATACTATTAAAATGTCACTTTTACCTAAGATCTTATATCTTATATGTTATGCAATTGCTTCCTCTTTGTTTTTCAAAGAAATACTTAAAGAAGTTGATCAGTTTTTCCAGGATTTTCTTTGGGGCGAGAAGAAGGCCCCTAGGATTCTAAAATATATTTTGCAATGGGACACTAAAGATGGTGGGGGGGGGTTGGATATCCAAATTTGGAAAAGTATTATAGGGGTTTTGTTGTCGAAAAAAGCAGCCCAATGTGCTAAGGCAGAGGTAGAAGATGAACCAATCTGGTTAACTATAAAAAGGGATGCCTTGTTGCCTTTCAGGTTGGAAAATACCTTCTCAATGGGGGAAATTACCTAGAGGTTCTACTAAGTTACCAACTGTTAAGGTGACTAAAGACCCAATGCATACTTAACTTGGATGGTAATGTATTTTTGAATCATAATTCTTTGATTTGGTATAATCCTGCCTTGCAAATAAGTAATAGAATTTTGTTCTGGCGAAGTTGGGCTTCAAAGGGGGTTTTGATATTGGGATATTTACTGCGGGATGGGAACTTATTATCTTTTGAAGAACTTCAAAGAGTGTTTCATTTAAGTGGAAGAGAAAGGAATATATATATATATATATATATATATATATATATATATATATATATATAATTAGAAAGTCTTCTGACTCTAGTTTTCGGTATGATGACTATCCCAATTGCGAAGGAGCTGGTGGGTTGAGCCATGTTTCACTTATCGCCACGTAATGTATCTACATATCTAAAACTTATGAGGGACAGTGATTCGGTGTTAGTCTTTGAATACATTGAAGCAGAAATGGGAGGTAGAGTTAGGTTGTGGACTTACTGATGATGCCTGGAAAGATGTGTGGCAGGTTGGATATAACAGTAAGATGGGTCTTAAGTTACGACTTGTACATCAGAATGGTTTTGGGGAGATTATACTGGACTCCGGTGCGACTGTGTGATTTGGGACTGATTTAATGAAGATCTTTGTTGGAGATGTGGGAAAGAAAAGGGGACGTTGATCCATATATTCTGGCATTGTCCACCAGTGTTGACTTTTTGGAGAGAGGTGCTAGATAGGTTGGATGTCAATTTGACAATTTTGTTTCCAAGAGAGCCTTTTCAGGTTTTGTTATTGGCAAGAAATGGCCGTTGTTTGAAGGCTCATTTGTATGGACATTGGATAGATAAAATATTAGTAATAGCAGTTAAACAGACCATGAAGGTGTGGAAGTCCAGGAAAAAACATTAGAGGACTGGATAAATGATGTGATTATACTGTCTGAATTTGAATTAGTTGTGTTTAAAGAAACCGGGTAAAGAGAGGAACTATTGGTCCTTATGGAAATCTTTCATTGATTTGTATGGTAGTGGGGCGCAAGATGGAGAACATGATGAATAAGGCATTCTTAGTTGAATGAATAGTGTTTTTCTTTTGGGTTTTTTTTTTGTGGCTTTTTTTTGAGTTTGTGTTGTTGTCTTTTGTCCTGTTTATTGCCTATATGTTAAGGGAAGTAGTAAAAATTATGCAAATAGGTTGTTTTTACAATGAACTTTATTAACTCAATGTATACATTTAACTTTCGTTTATTGATTTGTTTAATTGTTTATACTGTTTTCTTCTTTTAACATGTATCTTTCGGAGATATGACTGATGTATTGGGATATATGGGGAGCTTTAAAGATTGTATTGTGCAAATCTTCTGGTGGTGTTATCTCTCCATGTATGAATTTGTTTGAAAACAATAAAAAAAAAATGACAAAAAAAGAGAGGGGAAAAGACAATGTTCGATTATTACGCTACGCGCACCTGCGGTTTCTATCAGTTTACACTGTAATATATTTACTCTGCAAACACATATAGTAAAGTTACTTTAAGGGAGTCCCCATGCGCCGCCTCTCGTTTTTGCTCCTTGCCCCCCCTCCACTGGGACTCCCTTCCTCTCTCTATCTGTTCCATCCCCACCTATTCCTCCTTTTGTGTCTCCTTAAATTCTCTTCTTCTCCACTCCCCTCCCTGATACCCTCATTCCCTCCTCCACCTTCCCCTCTCCCCCCCCTTTTATCCTCGTCTTCTTACCTCTCTCTCCCTGCTTCGTTTCCTCTTGTGTCCCCTCTCCTCCTCACTCGCCTTCAGCTTATTCCACTTCCTGTTCCCCACTTCCTTCCCCTCTCCACCCCCTCTTCCCTCATTTATCTTCACTGGCAAATTGTTCTAATTGTTGTATTACTAGTTTGACTCATATTTTGTAATTGCTTTTACTGTTATTGTATTCTTGTTTATAATGTAAAGCGCTCTGGCATAAAGCGCTATATAAACACAATAAACATAAAGGGAGGGAAAGGGTTAGTAGTGCAACATTAGCCTGGTTCAAGGTTCCAAAGAGGGTTTCTTCGCACAGCAAGTCTTGAGTCCAAAATCCAACCCTAGCTAAAGGCAGTTCAGAGAGGGCTCAAAGTCTTGACAAGCAGCAGAATATAAAGCGCTCCAGAGTATTTCTTTCAGTCTCTAGTGTTATGGAAGCAGCAAGTTATCAGCTAACAAGGGAGACCTGTAAAAGGACTCGAAGAAGGGACACAACCCTGGACACCTCTGGGTGCACTCCAACGCTCTGGAGTGACTTCTTGGAAGCAGGTAAGCACTACCCTTTCCCCACAGTACCTTAGGTTTGAAGAAAATGTTTGTGCTGGATGCTCCGCGATGTTGCACCTCTGGACCTGACCTCTGGATTCCTTGGTCTGATGATTGAAGGCAGGACAATGGACGAGATCTCTCAGTAGCAGTTTCGGTGGAGGACCTGGGGCATGATTTTCAGCAACAACTTGTTTCACTCTGCGGTTTTGGCGCCTTTTCTGCAGCACGAACAAAGGACACGGATCGTCCGGTCAATCTTCTTTGCTTCCTGCAGTCCTGCACTCTGGTGAAGGGTCTGGGCGAGTTGGATCGGATCTCTGGAGCGTCCTTACAGGTTCAGCAGAGATTTGGACAGATTCGGCCTTTCCACGACAATGCACT
Source organism: Ambystoma mexicanum (assembly GCF_040938575.1). NCBI lineage: Eukaryota > Metazoa > Chordata > Amphibia > Caudata > Ambystomatidae > Ambystoma > Ambystoma mexicanum. The sequence goes on from NC_090928.1 coordinate 431,014,911, forward strand.
CGAAATGGGTAGCAAGTCTCCTGGTGTTGGAGTTCTGCAGCTCTAGAAACTCCTAGGACCTCAGAAGATGGCTCGTTTCAAAGTTCATCTTGGGACTGGTTGTTCCAACCAGCCAAAGGGAAGGAGTCGTCCTCTTCGAAGCTCCTCTGTCGCCTAGAAAACTGGGTCAGGACAGCAGAGGTCACTTCAGTTTTGCAAAGGGTCTTTAGGCATCTCTGGTCATCTTCTCCGGTTTCTTCATTTTCCAGTGTTTTGACTTGCTTTTCACTCCAGAAGCCTCGCCCTTTTATAAGCCTCAACTTTTATACAGTTCCAGCACACACTCCTCTGCAATCTTTCGCAGCGTTTTACAGAAAGGGGTGTTTGGCTGTCCAATCAGGACAGTCAGACCCTGTGAGAGCTGGTCCTGTTCAGGCACTCCGGGAGACAAAGGACAGGGGGGGGGGGAGATTCCTCCCCACTTCCTGCCTGCCCAGACACTCGAGCCTAGGCCCAAGACCCAAGGGTTCCCGCCAAAGGCAAAACACACACACTGATTTCCCCCCCCCCCCCCCAACATAGAAATTACACAATATTTGCTAGAACACTGCCACCAGCCATAACTAGGAAATTGTCCAAGTGACTAAAAAGTCACAGGAGTAGAGAGAGGGGGGATACTAGGTATCCCTTTGGAACTCCACTGAAGGTGGTGTATCGCTCAGACTACAGTGTTTTGGGAGCGATACTAAGTATTTATCCTTAAGAACTTTAGTTACTTGAGGATGTAGAAAGATAATATCTTAGAGGACCCTAAGAGTCCTCAGTAACACTGCACATACGGAACTCTGTGCTGCAGTAGTAAAAACACAGATGCCTTTAAGAACTATGGAGCAGACAGACTCAATAGTACAGGTAGAATGCAAAGAATAGAGTTTCAAAAGACAGAGCCCATAAGAATGAATGAGCAGAAAAATGCTCCACTCATTCAGGATTTAAATAAAAAGGTCCAGAAGTCCAGCAAAAAGTGCTGGGTGCCGGGGGCGAGGGGGGTCTCACTAGAAGAGGGAATGAAGCATAGGGAGATTATTTTTAACAGTTACCCTTGAAGCGTCGGTGGAAGCTGACTTTCTGGTTTGGTGGGCAGTTTGTTGGTAGTGGAATTGGTAGACCTGGCATTAAGGAGGTTATAGGCTGGGGCATATCTCAACCTAAGGGCTGATGCGTATGGTTCATACACCGCGCAGAAACTGTTATTGGAGTTTTGTGATGCTGCGCAAACTAATTGAAAATGCAACAGTCTGTGGGGGGCGCTGTTGAGTGTGAAAGGATGAAGGTCTAAACTTTGTTGCTCCACTGAAGCCCACACTTCATTTATTGAAATAGCCGGCTTCTCTATGAAACAACCCTACAACCTTTGCATCAACAGACAGCGGACAACGGTGGCTACACTCTGCAGCTTTCCCGAGCAAAATCTGAATTGGGAAGCAGATACACGAACGGCGAAGATAGACTTGGTGACCGCGCCATGACGGACTGAAAGCCCGCGCCTGCAGCAGCCGTGATACTGCCCCTATGCACGTATCTGACATAATTGTCCATGAGTGGAAGTGCCGTTGAGGACAAGGAGAAGATCTATTGCTGAATGCGTTGAGAGGGGACACCGTGTAGGTGGCGGGTGCCCTTGGTCCACATCTCCGGTTCTGTCAGATGCCTGGAGGGTGCCCACCGATGACTCAACATCTGTGCCCTGACAGCGTGAACTGCTGGGTGGCTGTGAGTCCCAATGTTGAGCAAGTTGGATGGTGTAACGGCCCGACTCAAATCGCGGGGTGGTACTGTGACTTCCCGCGGTCCATCTGACGCAAGGTCTGGGACTGCTGGAGACTGGAGGAGTGCAGCATACTGTTCCGTGCTAACGAAGAATACGCTGTACGGCAGGAGGGCCTCCTGCATATCTACCAGCCTTCCAGCATACCTGTAGGTGCGGCATCTCCCACTACTTTGCGGCGACTGCTCTGCCTGCCGTGGGACCGGCCTGTGGCTTCGCTACTGCGGGCTGGATGCAGCAGGTACTGGGCAGCACAGGGAATAATACTGCATGCAGACCCATCTAATTAACATCACTTACCTGGGAGACTGGACATAAGTAAGCCTGAGATTGAGTAGCACTGGAGCGCCTGAACTTTGCGGCTAATGCAGACATGGAGTGGTGGTGTGTGTGGACACGTGTGGGCTAGCAGCCTCACAGCTGCACAGGGCCCATTGTTGGAGCTGGAGATTGGTGTGTTGTGTGCCACCCACTGTTCTATGCTGGACACAGAGATGTGCTGCCCCACTTACACCCTACCCCTGTTGTAGATGTGGGGATTCCTCTACTGTATTTAGAGCTCAAATTTATCAGGGCTGGTGAGGGGCTGCTGACCTGGCAACATTACTAAGTTTGTGTCCCTGTGCGTCAGTATACCATCCGCTTTTGAGGATTAAACAAGCTGGTAACCTGCCCTACTGCCAGGACTACCAATAGAACAGTATCTACGCCTACCTGACCCATAGTATTGGTTTCCAGGCACTGCAAAATAACTATTTGAATATAGTACAATGACCAGAGGCACTGGGGGAAGCAAAACATCTGGCGCCATGGATAAATATACTACAGCCACTGCTAAGGAGATCTCTGACCCTCCAACTACCTCCACAGTCGAACATCCCCAGCCCCTGTCGACCCCACCACCGGACCTCACACATATGATGGAGGCTAAGGCAAAGGAGTTTGCGGCAGTTTGAGAAACTGGTTGATATCACTGCTGCTTCCATAAAACGCAGCTGGCCAAAGAATCCAGACGCATTGCAGAGGCCGAGACGAGATTTGGGGCGACTGAGGATACCGTGCAAGGCCTCCAGAATACTGTATCCGCACTAGTGAAGGACATGGAAAATGTGCAGGCGAAGTGTGATGATTTGGAATCCTGTTCTATGAGGAACAATATTAAGATAGTGGGGGTTCTAGAGGACGTCCGGACAAGTGGAATGAAGGAGACAGTTGAGAAAATCTTTAGAGATATCCTGGGGACGCTTGCACAGTCCCCCCCCCTCTTTGCGATTGAACATGCACACCGTGCCCTGAGCCCCCGACCGGAGACTTCCCAAGACCTATTATAGCCAAGATCCCCAGTTACAGGGACCATCTTCTTCACCTGGCCAGGGAAAAAGGGAACTACATTTGGGCTCCCAGGTGATCAGGCTTTTTCCTGATTTCTCCACTACGGTACAAAACGAGAGGCGCCAGTTCATTGGGGTCAAGAAGCTTCTACGTAGTCACAATATTGAATATGCCCTGCTATTCCCGGCTAGACTAAAACTTTTCGTGGCAAACTCTACTTCTTTACTGTCCCTGAGGAGACTATAAAGTTTATTGAGGCTCAGATACCACCCCAGGATGCTATTGAACTGGCCGATAACAACAACTCGCCCCCTAACTGATTGTTGTATCCTTGATGATTCTAAATGTTCTCCTGCTAATGTAATTTTGACATAGTAAACGGAAGTATATCTGTGACATAGAAATTGGTAAAAAGCATGGTGTAACTTTACAATCTACAAAGGGCCTAGGCAACAGCAGCTTGCCTCCCCCCCCCCCCAGCAGCTGCTATCATTGTGTAGGTTCAAGGGAGGAAGAAATGGCTGAGTTGGGGTAGGCCAGAGGGAGGGAGGGAGGGAGGGAGGTTCACACTGCTGTGTTGGGGTGGGAGGGGTTATGGGAAAAGGGTTCACTGAAAACGGGAAAACGATTGGCAGTGGAGTACACGGGGAGCAATAACAGTGTGGGAGATGAAGACAGAGCTGGGTGCAGCTGAATGGAAAACTTGGGACACCCGGTAGAACTCGTGAGGGAGGCTAATCGATCAGCTGGAATATTAGGGAGCCAGTGGGGTATACTAAAGGTCATGGGGCAGTGGCATGTGAACAGGGATATGGGACCAAGATGCTACTCTTCAGTGGTATTTGAATGGGTGGCACGGGTGTATTAGCCGCTGTGCCAGTGCAGAAAGTGTGGGAGCACCCCTAAATGTGGGATGGAGATCAAAGTTATGTCTTGGAACATTAGAGGGTTGGGAGATTTTACTAAAGCACGGAGGAATACTGACTACGTGCAAAGACATGGAGCTAAGGTACTCCTGTTACAAGAGACTTATGCTATGAGAGGAGCGGCAAAGGGTATAGCGCCAACATGGGGTCCATCTAGATTCTTTACTACCTATTCATCCCTGGCACGGGGGTTGGTGGACTGGGTCGGCACCCAGATCTTTATCACGAGCTGCACACAGATTGCTTACACATGACATCGCTGGGACCGAGAGATATCTGGAGGACCCTACATGCGCACTAACAGCAATTTTCATACTACTCCACAGTACACAATAGTTTGCCACGCATTGACATGTCCTAGTGTCCGGCTTGCTGATGGGCAGGATCAATAACACTGACATACTGGCCCAAACTGTTTCCAACCATTCTCCAGTACCCTGATCATTGGAGATGGGGACAGCACGGATGCCCCGCAACGCCTGGTCATATATCAAAACCTTTTTACATGCAATGGCCGACATGACACATCTGCGGGAGTCAGATGGGAGGCCTGTAAGGTGTATATTCGTGGCATGTCCTTATCCAGGGAAGCAGGAATCCTGAAAGTGATTAGGATAGATCTCGAAGGTTCTGAAACCAAACTTCAACATCTAGAGCAAGAGTGCACATCTATGTCAAGTTCCAATAAATTTGCACAGATACAAGCCCAGTTGGAGATATTTGATGCACATGCCTTTAGGGAAATGTTATTTCACTCGCCCTCTGGCAGTGAGGAGGTATGGGGAGGGAGAGAGTCCGGGATGGATACTGGCCAGATTGACTAAAACCGAGAGAGGGCTGGCACACGTAGAGTGTATTAGTGATGAGCGGGATGACCAGCAATGGGTGGAACAAGAGATCCTGGATGTTTTTTCATGTTTTTACAGCACTTTATATACAGTAGATCAGCCACACAATATAGGCACCTTGCGTTCCATCTTGGTGGAGATTCCCATGTCCTCCATCAATCCTCAAATCAGGGAAGAGCTTGAGAGCCAGATCACCCTAGAGGAGATAGTGAAGGTGATAAATGGACTACCGAAAGGTAAGGCCCCAGGGCCAGACTGATTTACCCCAGAGTTTTATCAGGAACATGTAGCACTTCTGGCCCCCGTCTCCTTGAGGTTTGGTGTGAATCACTCTGTGAATCTGTTCTGCCTCCCACAATACAAGATGCTGCAATTACCATTCCTCTGAAACCTGGCAAGCTGAATATGGGGTGCGGATCGTACAGGCCACAGTCTCTTATGAACATAGATACTAACATTTTCACAAAAATCCTAGCAAATAGGTTCTTACCACTTGTGCCCTACCTGATAGATGAGGATCAGGGTGGGTGTGTCCCGGGCAGGTCAACATCATTGAATATCAGAAGGTTCTTCAATGTATTGTCCAGAATTGACGCATGCGCGGAGGCTGTGGCAGTTACATTGGATGCCCAGAAGGCCTTTGAAATGGTCTCCTGGCAATATATGTGGGAAGTCGAGGATAGATTGGGCATAGGGCCGAAATGATTAGGTACATCGAACTGTTTTGTACTCACCCCACTGCGAGCGTATTGGTCAACTCTCGATGAGCTTCACCCTTTACACTAAGTAGGGGCACCCGGCACGGCTGCCCGTTCTCTCACATCCTCTTTGCACTGGCCATCAAGTCGATGGCTGATTGGATCAGGGCTCGGCACGCTTGGAAGGGAATTTGACTTAAAGACAGGCCGGAAATAATCATTGTACACAGATGTGTTACTGTACATTAGAGATCCATGTACGAATCTTGATCCGATATTGAGAGGTGTGACCCGAATAGGAACCTTTTCTGGCTTTACGATCTAGCAAGTCAGAGATTTTACCACTCACCATGAACACTAAACTGGTGTGCAAGTTCCCACTCCACTGGTCACCTGGGGGAATTGGATATCTGGGGGTGCAGGTGTCTGGGATTAGGCTAACGCTACTCGCGCATAACTATATGGCAGTGGTAAAGTATGTGCAGACTAAACTGACAAGATGGCTTCCACTTGGCAGCAGGCTATCCTTGGTGAAAATGGTGTTGGTCCCAAAGCTCCTATATGTTTTTGCAAATGTCCCCATTTGGCCTGGGAAACAGTACTGCGCTGAACTACACGGTCTCTTTGCACAATTCCTATGGCACGCTGGTGCTGTAAGGAACAAATGGACCGATATGACCCTACCTTACGAGAGAGGTGGCTTCCAACCCCCCATCTCAAGCTATATTGGATTGCAGTACTCGTCATACTGGTACATTGGTGCTCCTCGGCCACCCCATGTTAAACTAGAACAGCTGGCAACAGGAAATACTGACCTCACAACCCTTGTCTTGAATCTTACATACACATTTGACTCCCCGCTGGACCCCACAGCTACCACACTGCTGGCTTGGCACCGGTTGATGCCTGCATCACGGGATACACAACCTTATTAAAAATTGTTCCATATTTGGAGATTTCCAGGGTTGGAACCCACACATGATACAGCATTGGTACAACACTGGCATGGGCTGGGGGTACAGGGTACTGACTGATTTAATCTCGAAGTTCATCACGCCACAGACGTGGTGGGTTGGGCACTCGGGATCAGCCTTAGAAATACTACAATACTAGATCAGATCGCAGCGCGAAGACTATATGTGGCCATGTTTCCCAGACAAACCCCTGGACAACCGGGAGCTACAATACATTGCCAACTCGGGTGGAGCTCACGGGGTAGTCTCCTCCCTATACAATATGTTGCTGGGGAACACCTTGGACACTACACCCAAGGTTCGGGCTGCCTGTGCGGGTGAGTTGGACCTAGACCTCTCCGACGCTCGGTGGAAGCCATGTGCTCCCACACACGTAAAGTCTCTCAACTTTAGATTTTGTTGCATACAGTACAAACATTTGAACGGGCTGTATTACACACCCCATCGTCTCAACTGATTTGCCCACCAATCTCTTCATACATGCCCTAGGTGTCATGCTGAAGAGGCTGAACATGATATGATATGGCATTTGTAACGCGCCTATACACAAGTGTTTCAAGGCGCGAAACATCTACATACGTTGTAGGCATGCAACAAACTCTACTTTCTGGAGCGAGATCCTGCAGGCACTTACAGAGATTGTGGGGACCACTCGAACCCAATCTATTGGGGAATCCTATTTGGTGTATTAGGGCTGGGGGAGTAGCTGTGAACAGAAACATGTCATCCTTTATCAATATTAGCTGTATGGTGGTCAAACAATGTATATTGCAGCACTGGAAACACTCTTCCCCGCCAACCTTTGCAAGATGGTTGGCGGCACTTACCTGGACTCAAGCCAACGAGGAGGAATATCGGACCATGCTCCTTCTGCACTCCCGCCCCAAGAATGTATGGGCTGGGTTCCATACCTACTTATCCCACCGCTTTGACAACTGAGCTGTATACAATCGATGACTATGGTTTTGACACTTGTGTACCATAAATATGAATGTACATTGTTTTGCTATCACAGCGTTGTATTCATAACTTTAATAATATGTTTGTATATGTACTACAACTTCATGCTACGTCCTTGTACTCTGCAAGTTTTACCAATAAATAAAAGTTGAAAATGCAACAGTCTGTACCCCGAGCTTGGGAGAGATGCAGAAGCGGGTGGACACTTTGTCTGATCACCCCTGTGTCTGGGGGGCAAGTTGCTGCGATTGGGACGGGCGGTCCTCCATCTCTGGTAGAAGGCACGTGCACATTGACTGAGGCTCCCAGAAGACAATTAGTGAAGTTCCTGTTCGAATGGAGCAAGTTGTTTGGGGATCTCCCTGTAGTTACTTGCATCTATAGAATATATTTACTTAGTGATTTGTTTTACAGAGAAATATTGCAGATTTCGTACCACCACCATGACCATCCCACCCCAAAATCTGGGAGAAAAAACAGGCTGTTTTTAAATCTGAAAATTTTGTTTCCGATAACTTGAAATGCTGAGGGAGTTGCCTACAATATTATTCATGAAAACAGGCAAGTTGTCTACAGAAAAGAAAACTCAACCTGCTTCCTACTGTCTCGCTGATGTTTTCATTCCACACTGCATGAACATCCATACACACAAAATTAAATCTGAATGACTAGTGTAGGCAATCGAATAAACACTTCATAATGTAGGCCTCAAAAGTGACAGTGTTTTTTAAAAAATTCTTTTGAATCTAACAGGCCCTTTTTAAAGTTGAAACAACAATTCGCATGTTATTGCTGAAACCACCAAAGTGTGTTTGCTTCAGAGAAACATATTGCCTACAAATATTACCTTGCTTTTTGGTTCCCAGGTTGGACATAGATCCAAAAATGTCTTGTGGATGTTAGAATTGCTGAACCGAAGCCTCTAAAATAATTCTATTTCCTTTAAGTTCTAATTGAAAATTTCCTATAGACACTTTTAAACGCATCTCTTTTACACGTTTTAGGCTGACATTGTGTCGTTGTGCCTGATATGCTTTGCATTTCTGTGTGGGCATGCCCCTTGTATTAACCGAGCATCTGCTATCTTTAAACAAAGAACCATTATAATAGGTTGCTTTAATGCAGCAGACACATTCTTAATGGGGCTTTATTGCTCTGCCAAGGTCCGAGGTTAGGGTCTGTGTAGACATCTGCATATTTGAATTTGCCATTTCAGACTAATGATGCATTGATCTCTTATTAGGGTGACCATCAAGATTAGCTCACAAAAATTAGACCATGAAAATGCTGATTTTGGAATTCATTTTGACTTGCTTTTTTGTATTTTGAAAAAAAAGGTCTTAATCATTGGTAATCACAAATGTTTCCATTGACTGGGATCAAACTGTTAGGCATGGTGCATTGCTGGTTTAAAAAAAAAAAAAAAACCTGGCATAAACCTAACCATTGGCTTGTCGTGTCTTACTCTTGGAGAGCAAGAAACGGTGTGCCGTGTGTATGTTGTGACGAATCGCTGGTAGAGACGACGACGACTCCTCCTCCCGCCCCCCTTAGGGGACAAGAACTCCCGTTCCTGTGAGGAACTACCTTAAACTGTGCACACCATTCCTTATATGGGATGCTGTATAATATTGGAGACTTTTAACCAAATAAAGGAACGAAAACACACACACACACAGTGTTGTGATAGCAGGGAGAGAATTATTGAAAATATTGAGGGTGAAAGAAAAGAACTGTGCATAATAATACCCTGGCAAAAGAGAGAAAAGCACCTGTGCATTTTATACAAGAAAAGAATAACAGAAGAGAAAGGGAATATTCTGAGCCAAAGTTTAGAGGAACTGTCCTGGTGAACATTAATGTTGAATACATTCAATGCCCTAAACATGCCTGAAAATATAAACTGTGAAAGTCGGGTGAAAAGCCACACAGCTTAGAAGCTCGCAGCCCCATATAAAGAAGGCTTTCCTGCATAGGCCCAACAAGGCACTAGTAGCCATGCTTCAGTAAGCCATAACGCAGACACCTTGTAGTTGAACATAACTGTGCGTCTTTAAATAGATACAGCATCAATTAACATTAGTTGGGGGAAACATAGAAGTGTTAATAATAATGAATGACGTAGTAACCTTTTACATTAACTGAATACACAGTACAAGTAGGCCTCAATCTAGTTAGCTATCCCTGAAGCATGAAAAACCCCACCCCCTCAGCAGAGAACATCAGCTAGACCCTTGCAGAGAGATGCACACATCCCAAGTTGCTCCTTCTCAGAGCAAAAGACTGAATGCAGTGATTGGCTAAGGCTCTCATGAATGTCTCCAACTTGATTGTCTCTGCCAAACATTCCAACCTCTATCCTAATCCTCCTCGACTGCTACACAGCCTTTTATACCGTCAATCACTCTGATGATATCAAGACACTATCTGCTTGGGATTCATGATCAAGCACTTGCCCGGATCAAATCCTACCTGGCACCTCGTCAATTCTGTTTCCTGGAACAACACCTCTCAACTAACTCTTCTTACTGTTGATGTGCCGCAGGTTTCTGTCTTGGGTCCCCTCCTGTTCACACTTCTGCTCTCGGGGCACATATCTCCTCCTTTGGGTTCTAGTACCAACTCTTTGCAGACAACGGCCACCTTTCTTTTTGACTTTTATGGACTATCCATTGGCCTATCTACCAAAATCTGACTCTGCTGCATGCACTCACTCTCCTATATTTAACTCCCCCCAAAACCGAGGTGCCTGTTCATTCCTGACAAATCCTCTCCTCCTCTCTACCCAGTTCCCCCTGCCACTCTTTCTTACTCCTTCAGCTGGAAACCTTGGTGTCATCTACGACCCTTCACACACATTCTCTACCTTCCTCTCCAAAACTGCAATGGCGGCTCACCTCAACCGCCTAAATATAAGGCGCGTCGGGCAACAGGAGTACCTTCGAGCGTTCTTGTTTCGCTTGAGCATTGCCTGAATCTATGCTAGGTAAGGCCTTTTTCTTAAATACGTACTAGTTTGGCACTGAAAAGGAAATCCCAACTAAGCTGCAGAGCTACTGTTTGTGCAAAGCGTGGCGCTAGGAGTCACAGCTCTGGCTTCATAGAGAAAATCTTGCATGCCCAAATAGAAAAAAATAACTAAATAAACGCTATGCAAACTGATATAACTGCCTTTTTCCCTGTGGCTGGAACAAAAAGTGGTGTCCAAGCGTCTTTGACGCCGTTGGTGGAAACGGCAGAACAATTCCATTCTCGTACTATTTACAATAATGATTGCTCAAGATGTGTGTCGGTCTTCAGCGTGCATCCTTGGCTGGTGAAAAGGATTCCCCTACACCAGGTTTTTGATTACAATGTAATTGACATTGATTTATCAAACTCACCAAACCCGGCAGCTGTGGCCTCCTTTTCGGCTTCCTCAGATATGTTTTCAGTTCAGCAGTGAGGATTTTGGCAGCGGCGTGGACGAGGACTTTGAATCAAATGATGCAGAGAGGAAGATCCTAAGTGGTATAAACACAATAATGGCCATGGTGGAAGCACTCTCGATGCTGATAGCCACGTTCGCCAAGGACCAATCGGAGATAGAAATTGCACTGGTAAAGGTGATGGATTTGTCTGAAAGGGCAACTACCATTCCGTCTCCACCAAAAAGCATTACCAAAAATAAACCGATCAAAATTGCAGGGACTTTGTCTGTATTGCGTGACAGCTCTATTTTATGCAAACTAGCCCCACGCCCTTACATACGTCCACTCCAACCTGAAGGTCTGCAAGAAAACTGGGACTACGAGGAGATAATGCCACCGGCACCTGAACCAGAGACTGCGACACAAAAAAATGTGAAGGACTAAAGAGGCTAAAACCATTCAATTTGTATCTAGCCCATACAATCAAAACAGACCATAAAATGACTGGCTACCAAAAAGAAAAACGAGCACGGAATTAGCCACTTGTATAGTGCAGGTGGCTCCCTTAAGGAAGGAAAAGTTAACAAAATGCCTTTCCAGATGGTATGACACGGACGTTGTCCTAAATGGACCCATGCAGCACAACACACAGTCAAAGACAACGGGTATATCAGAAACTAGTAAATGGAGGAAAAAAAAAAAGTGAAACAGTGCACATGACTATAAAAACGAATTGTTCGGAACAGAGTGCTATAGAGTTTCCTGGATACCAGTGCCCTTCAAAATCTAGGTAGATTGGCCATATTGGAGGAAGCAAACCCAACTAGCTATATCCCTTTTCTAATCGGACGCAATTATTGGCCATATTTAAAGAAATACCTCAATTGAGCCTAATCGGGTCCTCTGATATTAAGCAAAGTGAATTACCTGGGATGGGCAACCACACAAACTGGGCGCTGATAGAATTTTCCTGATCTTTGGTGATAGCTTTACTCAAAATGCACGCAGCTTCCTTTACGCAATTGGGCCGATCGCTTATTCATTGCCGTAAAAGTAAGAAGATGGTCTCTAGAGAATTGTTCCAACATGAAAGCAAGAGCTTCCGGCACTGGCCGAGCAAACAACTGAGAGGATCTTTGTGAGCCCTTCAAACCAAAAAGGATAAAGCTGTAAAAAACAGCTGGGAAAGGGAATTTTGGCTACCTGAGCAGATTCTAAATGGTACAAATTGTGTTTCTGACAAATCACTGAGATGGTTATCATGGAAGATGGACACCATGGCACGTGGACATCGTGGAACATGGCTATCAGTATTTTCTATTGCATCCTGAGGGCGTAGCTACAATTAGTTCAAGTGAAGTCTAGCTGCAATTAGTTCAAGTGAAGTCTTCCTGTTACAGGAAACTTGGTGTACCTAGCCTTTCTACCTCAATGGTTCCCAGATAGTGTATCGTCTTGCAACTCCCGCGGCTCGGGCCACAAAAATGAAATTAATTCAGTCTTAATAAACGTGTATGATCCCCCGGTGGCCTTCAAACCAAAGATCTATAGGGGATAATATAATTGCACGAGTTCGCGCCAACAAGTTGCATTGCAATAGCTGGGGATGTGAACTTTGGAAATGTGCATCGTTCTGTGCCCTCTGACACCAAAGGGGATTGCGAATGGTCTTGTTTCCTGGCTTCCCATTACTTAGTTTTCCTGGCCTTTTGAACAGATGCTGGCCTCGAGCCGTCATATACATGAACTAATGGTAAAGTTGACTCATATCGACTACATAATTACAGACACTGCCACAAAAGTAAGATGCAGCTCTGTAAATGTAGTTTGAGCGATCACGGAGCCCTAAAATGGCTTCTCCATATTTACACTCCGTAAACGTCTGAATACGTGAGTGCTCAAGTCACTTCAAAATCACAAGGAAATCTTCTATTGGGCAGCATTGAACATTAAGGAATGAAATGATGCACTGTGGTGTGACCGTGAGGTTTTGCATGTGGCCTTGCGGAATACTCATTGGGATTTAGAGAGTGTAGTCCAGGCTAATAATGGTACTACATGGGGGGTGAAAAAAAAATTGTGGTGGCATGAAATACTATGGCAATAAAAACAGAAACCCTTATGATGGGCAAGTTCAGACTGGCTTTGGACTTGATGGTTCTGAACCAATTTATAATCCATGCCACATTCTATAGAGAGACTGACTCATTATGAGCTGGGTGGTATTCCGAGGGATTTCCGCCCAGCTGAATTACTGTTACCGCCACTTAGTCCAGCGGAATTACTGCCGGATTACATGTGGCAGTGTAAATCCCCATTTTTATTGGACTTGATGGGGCTTTTTTGGCGGAATTACCGCAGTAGAATTTTCAATTTTTCAGTGGTGAGTGGCAGTATTTACCTCCCAGGATTTTCCTGGAGATAAATCTTCCACTCCATGGCCCGATCTTCTCATTTGGCGTAGCAGAGTTACTGTCAATTTTACTGCTTACCACCATATTCATATAAGGCCCAATGTCATTCATATCGAAGGAGTATTGACTAGCATTGATAGAACTTCACAACACTTATCATGTTATTTGTCAAAGTTGCAAGTCTTTTAATGCCTGAAGGGAACTTCTAATTTTGGGCACTTGCATTTGGGGTGAGAATGGCTCCCAGGATATTTACAAAACATTTATTTTGTATCGTCTTTTTTTTTTTTTGTGCACCTAGACAGGATCTAAAATGTCCATATTTGAACAATTGGTTGGTCAGGTTGGCATCCAGGGCCACAGCATCATCTCTGGTACAAAGGATGTCAGTGCTTCACTGGGGATTCCTGAAAAATTGGTATGTGTCCCATTTGGAGGTTCAGGAACTAACATTTATTGGGACACCGTTTTGCACAAAGACAGAGAGCAGATCTACCGAAGGAGAGAGCGATCCATCCCTAGAATGTGTTGAACACGTTTATTTGGGGGAATCCACATCTGCCAAGAGGTTGTTGCAAGTGCAGGGGTACTGCATTTGAGGACTTTAGTGACACACATACTCTCCATTAAAACATTAGACATTACTGCAAAACGTATATCTTTGTGATCTTTTGATAATAAGTATATTGGGAGCTGTTCTGGTACCTGGGAAGGAAAGAAAAAACAGTCCGCACTGGGAGATGGAAGAATTCAGTAGAGTACGGCCTTATGATTATGATGAAAGCATATATTGTGAAGACTTATTGTCCATTGGGAGGAAAGGAATTGGCATTTAGAGGTGAAGGGATTCAATGTAGTGCAGCCTTGTGATCTTTGGTGAATGGAGATAAATGGGCCCGGGCACCAATGATAAAGTGGCTCTCAATTGCAATGTGCATTTTACCTAAAAGTAAAACAAAATTAAAATAAATAACCTATAAGTGCATTTTCAACCGCATTTGCTCAGTAACATTTGTCAAACCTACCAGCTGTACAGTGCAATAACTCGCCAGACTTGCACGAACCAGCACGTTGGGCTGGAACTATGGGTATTGTACCATTTCCCCCATGTCAGTCAGAACCTGTTGGTGTGAAGTATATTCGGTGCTCCTCCCGTGTTCCAATCGTGGGGAACAAAGCCATCAGTACTGTAGTTAGTACTTGTGTTGGAGGGGTTAATTGCAGTGCAGCCTTTTGATCTTGGGAAAACCATACACTACCCCTGACCACGTGCCTTGTGGCATCGAAGGGTGCGGGGGGGGATGGAAACAATTCGCACCAAAATTGAATGTATTCTTACAGAGCAGCCTTGCAATCTTGGGCACAGAGTATATTTTGAACACTTACCCTCCAACATGTGACATGGTTTATACACTGTGCAGGATCATTTATTTCTGTGTGAGGAGTTCACCTTTATCTTCTACCATCCCCTGTGACCTAAAGAAAGATACTGCCTTGGGGCAAGCGGAATGGCAGAGGTTTGCATTCTGGGCAGATGCAGGTTGCCTGTGCTGTCTCCCCTTTGCCTGCTTCCTGGCTGTAACCTTCTTGAATTGTGCCTAGAGACCATGCAAATGGCAGTGGCGCACAGCATAAATCCAATCAACCTAACACGGACAAAATCAGATTCTGAATCTGCTTTGAGGGAGGATCATGTAATTTGCATTCATTTCTGTTGACCATAGGCACTCCATACTCTTCTGTAACCTGCATTATGTAATATCAAATGTTAGATTATTTCAAAATGAAATGTTGCACCAATAGCAACCTTAAAAATGGATTTCTACTATCCAAGAGTGGCACTCTTCCGATAGGGCAGGGTCTCGGACCCGCGATGCATACGATGCAGTCGCGAGGAAGGAACCTTCTTCCACATCATATGGGAATGCGACGAAATACAGCAACTATGGCGGAAATGCTGTGACACACTGTCCAGAGTCATGGGAAAGCCAATACAAAGGGGACCAAAGCAACTCCTGTTAGGGATTTCCGATGAATGTGACCTGACCCGGTATGAGAAACTGCTCTGGTCAACCGCTACAGCGATACTGAGAAGGAACATTGCGCAGCTATGGGGATCGGAAAGAACACCTAGCTATGATCAATGGATCACAGACGTGGACATTTGTGTAACAATGGAACGCAGGGTATACACAGCAAGGGGATGCCCGCAAAAAGCGAGCAAAGATGGGAAGACGATGGCTAAGTCCCCGAAGCAGCGTCACTGGTAATAGGAGCGTTAAGGGCAAGGTGCCCATGGACGGGTGGGCCCGGCCCACGAGGGCTGTGTCCTGTGTTCCCTCATCAAAGACTAGATGGTCCAAGGGGCAGAGGCCCCTCCCCAATCTTGTTTTGACCCCCCTTATGGTTTACCCTCTGTCTCTTCCTTCCCCTGCAATGCACAGTGTTATGTGTAATGTTTATGTATGTGTGAACAATGTAATACATTTTTTGATAAAAAATAGATTTCAAACATACTTTACTTTTTTTTTTCTTCATTTTTTAAAGTTTAATTATTAAACTTACTAATAAGAAAATAGCTGTTGAAATGCCCAGCCCACCATGGAAGGCTTGTAAGATAAATTCTGCTACGGGACCTGTGGCGAAATGGTGATGATCGGCCTGTTCACACCCTACATCTCAAAACCCTGAAAGATGATGGAGATGCAGTAGGGCCCACTGACTGAGTGGAGCCCAAGTAGGGGGCAAAGAGCAGTTGAAAGTGGGGGCTCCAGGTGCTCACTGCTCCTCGAGATGGTGGCTGGAGAAGTATCCAGTCATTATGTCGGAAAATAAATTTCGACATACAAATATGTCGAATCAAAAGTGGATTTTTTTTTTGTTTAGTTGGCCAAAAAAAGATGTTTTATAAAAATAAATAATAATAAAAAAAAAATACAGGGGTTTGGGCATATTTGTATTTTGAAATTTAGAAATAGTGACTGTCGAAAAAGTCACTATAAACCGTCTGGAGACACATGGCCCCGATATCCCAGTCCCCTCCATGTGAAGGTTGCACCCCCCCATGAGACATGCTTTTGGATCGATTCCAGGCTGCATGGCATGGGAAGCAACCGGTGGGGTGACTGGTTTGCAGAGGAGAAGGAGGAGGCGGCAATGAAGTGTCCCTGCTGCCTCAGACCAAGTGTGCCACTCTAGCCCCCCACTGTACAGGAAGAGGCTGAGCTGTTGGCTGCAGGGAGAGTCCTCAGCCCTGACCACACTACTACATTTGACCAAATGTGACCGAAAGATGCGGGCTTCCCATGCCCGCATTGCCTAGAAGACCTATCGGTTGTTTGCGTCACGGGATGCCTGGTGGGAGGCCTCTGGAAACTGCTGCTGGCTGTTGGTTAACTGCTCTGCCACTGCTCCATGCTTGCTGGTGGGCTCTACATACTGAGAGCCCCTCTCTACCGACGCACCGAATCACCATGGAGCGTAGAGGTCCCCCTTAATGTCGCTGAGCAACATACATTTTGGGTGACTAGCTTCCCAGGGACCCCTTTCTGACGCTCAGACCATAGTGGCATTTAGTGGGGCTGCCGGACTGGCATTTATCCTAGACACTCGAGGACCGACTTCGATGTCGTTGGAGGGTGTGCCCCGTGGACTTGTTGGCAGTGCCGCTATTTTCCGGGAACGATTCCAGGTCTATGGGAGAGGTCTGGGAATTGGTTAAACCTGCTCCATGAATCCCAATGAAGATTTGCAGAGGGTGTCATTTTATTACTTGAATGGTAGACAAACTATTAAAACACCATGGAGAGGGTGCATGAAGGTAGAGCAAAGCAATGGTGCCCACTAAAGACACAAATGTTTGCAACCTCAATGTGCAGGACCATGCTTAAAGGATCTGGTTGCTTTCCAAATTTCCCCCCCCCCCCGCACTCACTGGGACGCTCAGAATGCAGCTCTGGCACCCAAAACACAGCCCAGGATGATGGAAAACCTATTCCTCTTGGTGGCACCGATATTCAAATAAGAGCCACTTTGAAAAAGCCACTTTGGAAAGCAATGTTACAAATTCAGCTGCTGAGTGGTGTAAGAATGTTCTGGTAACCAAGGCAGAATCTGTGACTATAACCACAAATGGAGCTGATCTCTAGAGTTGGCTAGCTGGACAGGCAAGCGGTTGCACAAAATAGATCCCGGTTTAACAATGTCAAGGTTTGAGGGCTCCTGCAAGGAGACCTGAGATGCATATCTCATTTGTAGGTGCAGATGGGCGTGGCCAACAGCTGCCCACAGAAGATGGCTGGTGCTTGAGCTCCTATCGTTCCTCGCTCAGATCTTTGGCGGCTTTAATTTTTGGGTGATGGAATGCTGTTGGACTTCAGATATACAGCAAGGCTACCGTTCTTGCTGATAGCTAATCATTAACCTGTTATGTTATTGTGCATTTGTATAGCGCCGTATATATGTACCAATCACAAAGCGTTGTGGGCTGAACGCCCTTGGGGACCGAAGTCCAGGTCAGTGGAGAGTTTGGTAGTATAAAGTGCTTGGGTGCACTTGGTATGTGTGCAGCCACAGTGATTTACGCAGGGTTGGCTGCATTCTAATGCTAGGTGTGTGGTGCAGTGGTTGTGAGCGATCAGTGTAATGTGTGCAGAAGGTGTGTGGTCTCCGAGTCTGCATTCTGACTGCCGTGATGCCTGTGTAGGAAATTATGTGTGCAGCTCGGCCAATTTTCGCGAGGTATAGCTGCATTCTAAGCGACTGTTGAGGTGTCCATGGAGAAGTGTAGGTATGTGTGCAGCTAGGTCCAAATTGATTGAGGGGTATAGCTGTAAGGTTGAGAGTGAGCATATCGGTAAGAATGGGTGTCTGTGATTGCCTGTAGGAGGCGAGGCCCCTGGTTACTTTCAGTGAGTGAGGAGCAAGTCTTGGCTGTTCTGGTGGTTCGTGGTAGTGGAATTCTGAGAGGGTAACTCTGGCTGGTGCTGAGAATGTTGTTAGCCTGGATGGACCAGCCCTGCCTTTTGCCAAAAGGTAGGAATGTTGCCATTTTGCCAGTTGTAGGTGTCGGAGGGCCCATTTTCCGGGTCCCTTGTCATAGTTGGTGACGGGACGCACAGTGGTTCCTGACGCGTTGTGATTATCGCATGATACTGCGGTACTGTTGTAGGTCTTCCGGGTCTCTGGTTCTAGTTTGTGATATAAGGCTGAGTACATGCATTTGGTGCTTGTTTGTGATTGTCGTATGATTCTCCAGAGAATCTGGCCATGCATAGTCATTATTGTGCCTATGGTGTGGGAGTTCTGTCGCTTTATTCTTAGGTTTGCCAGGGGTGCCTCATCTGATCATGTACCACCTTGTGTACCTTTATAGGGAGCAAGACATTTCCCAACCATAGTCTTAGAACCATAGAGCTATGGGCTCTGCTTTTCTGACACTGATTTGGTACCCATATGGGTAGGGTTAAACACTGTTACAGTGACTGAGAGAGGAGTTATTACATTTCTGGGGATGTGGTGGTGCGTAAGGTCTGCGGATAGGTTTGTAAGGAAGCTGTTGGCATCTAGTGCACTTGCGCTATGCTTCCTTATGGTAGGTGGTGAGTACGCTTGGTTAGGGTGTTGCGTTCTGGTTTCAAGTTGATATATGCCAAAGGCATCTCTTGGCATGTCAGGTCTGGTGCCGGTGGGCTTGCGTGGCTACAGCATAACTAATATGGTGAGGTCATGTCTTAGGTTTGTAATTGGGAGCACCAGAGTTTGGGCACAGGGGCGGGGATTGTGAAGGGTGCAAGGCTTTTGTTGGTCGAGCTGGGGTGCGGAATTGCACGCCAGTCTCCCGTTCGATTTCTGTTTCACAACATTTCCTATTTCCGAGGCAATTGTTTTATTGGCCGGCTTGTGTGGCCCGACTGTTCCTGTTTTTTGAAATGATGCAGTTCTATTTGAAATTTTACATCTGCTTATTGGTGTGGGGATGGTGGCCTTAGACGGTCATTTTCATGGATTAGGGAAAAGCAAGGTTTTCAATGCTTCTCAGAAAGCCATGTAGTCCTGGTTGCGTTGGATGTGGGCAGGCACAGAGTTCCACAGTGTTGGTACCAAGGTGGAATAGGCCGACCCTCCAAGCCTGGCTGAATTAGAGGCTGGAATTCCTACCGGACAATATGGATCCTAGCACCCTAGTCGAAGAGTATAACCAAGCTATGACCACTACTCTTGACAACATTGCCCCACTAAAACTTAGAAATAGTAAGCCCAAAAACCATCTCAACAATTGGTTCACTCCTCATCTAAAAACTCTAAGACTAGACGAAAGAAAATGCGAAACTGCCTGCAAACTCCACCCTACCCAAGAAAACAAGTTAAAATGAACAAAAATTTCATCCCAATACAAGAAGGATATACTCCAGGTAAAGCAAGACACCTACAATGCCAGAATCTTGCAAGCAAACTCGAGCACCACGGAACTCTTCACAATAATAAAAGAATTAGAAAAACCCATCACAGCCCAAGACAACTGTGTCAAAGATGAAACTTGGTGCTCTGATATCCAGCACGCATTAGCTAACAAAGTGACGAACCTTCAAAACAAAATTGCACAAAAAAGCCTCTGTCACCACACCACCACCTAACAAAATAACTCCACTCAAAATCAATCATGCCACCTAATTTCACTTCTCTGAAGTCTCCATTAGAGAGGTTGAGAAAGTCATATTGGGTCTTAAACCTTCTAAAGGCAAAGGTGACCAATACCCAGCACAATTTATCAAGGACGCTGCTAGGGACCCATCACCTTTCATCACTGAACTTATTAATGCCTCCTTCACATCCGGCACGATACCCAGTAATCTTGAAGAATCTTGGGTACTCCCACTTCTTAAAAAAACAAACGCTTGCCCCTGCCATACCGACCAACTACAGGCCCATCACTATGGTGCCATTCCTTTTGAAAATCCTAGATAAGGTAGCGCATATCCAAATCCCGAACTTCCTAGAACTCAACCAACTCTTAGGCTCTCGACATTACATGGCACAGAAACTGCTCTCATTGATTTAAAAACCCAAATAGACAAATTAAGAGACAATGGCAAGCTAGCACTACTCCTCCTCCTGGACCTGTCAGCGGCTTTTGACTTGGTGGACCACAATGTCTTATGTAGACACCTGGACTCAGCTGCCCACTTTTCCAGCGAGGCCATAGCGCGGATACAATCCTTTCTCAGTGACCGAACCATGAGGGTCTTCTCACTCTCGGCAGCCGCGGACACCATCCCCATCACTTGCAGGGTGCCCCAGGGCTCATGTGTTTCCTCCAACCTTGTATAATATATTCACAAAACCCCTGTTTGATGAGTTGGACCGTCTGGGTATCACCTACACTAATTATGCAGATGATACTCCGATCCTCCTACCACTTACCGGGGACTACTGCAAGGGCTCAGCAATAGTGAATAGAATTTACAGCGTTTTTCAGACATGGATGGCCACTCACAGCCTCTGTCTGAACGTTGACAAAACGGAACTGCTCATCCTGGGATCCACATCTCTTCTCACTAGACTTGGAACAAACTACTCCTCATTCCTCGTTGATGGGAACCTTATCAAGGTTGCCAAGGAAGTAAAAACACAAGGTTTTTACTTGGACTCCACCTTAGCATTCACGAAACAGGTGAACTCCCTAGCCTCCACGACAGCATATACATGCAAACTAATCAGAGCTAGCAAACACTTACTCTCAGCCAACAGCTGCATGACCCTAGCTAGAGCTCTCATTTTATCTAGACTAGACTACTGTAATGCCCTCTACATTGGAGCGAACAAATATATCGCCAACAAAATACAGACACTCCAAAACAATGCCCTCAGAGCGGCACTCACTATCTCTAGGAAAGAACATATCTCTGAAACTAGAAGAAAACACAAGTGGCTATCCACACTGGAGAAAATAAAACAAAAAACGGCCTCCCTCACTCATAAAAGCGATTTTCTAGAAAAATGTCTTCTAGACCCACAACACTAGTCAACTCGAACTGCCTTCAGGTGCCTCGATTTAAACTATCTACTATTGGAGGTACCAGTTTCCCAGTCAAAGCAGCTCAACTACGGAATTCACTACCCACCACACTTAGAATGGACCAAACCTTCACCAAATTCAGACAAAATTTAATTATATGGCTCTTAGAGAACGCCGACAAATGAACTCGCTGAACTTGATCTCACGTGAAAATAACTACATTACCTCTGAATATTGACTGCCTGTTGTTTTGTCCCACCACTGTCTACTATATGTATTCTACACTTATATTTACTAGTTTAGATGTTTTTTATTAGACGTTTTTCTTGGATGCCATTACCATGTAACCCATGTACTAAGCTGTATGACTTCTTATTGCCAGTTCCCTGATAACTTTGGGTCCGGCACGCATAATAAATACTACACAAACTAGTAGGAGGCCCATGCTTCACCTAAGGGTGCGAGTTGGATGGTAGGGCATAATGTTCTCATGGAGGTATGTCAGGCCGGCCTTGTGCACTGCTTGGTGGGTGATGCATAGGATTTTGAGTACTCTTCATCCAATAGGGAGCCAGTGAAGGGTGCGGAGTGCAGGCGAGATGTGGTCCTTTCATCCTAGTGCAAGATGGAGTCTGGCGGCTGCATTTTGGACTCTTTGGAGTTTGAGTTGGTGGGCCGGTGCACCCAAGTACAAGGAGTTTGCATAATCCAGTCTAGGCATGACAGTGGACATAATAGATGCCAGTCCGTTGGGGTAGTTGAGGTAAGGGAAGATGTCTCAGAAGCCTGAGGTGGTAGTGGCAGGATTTGGATACAGTGTTGATCTGGTGGAACAGGGTTAGATCAGAGTCCATTGTGCAGCCAAGGGTTTTGACTGTGTTGGAGTTAGGTGGGGTGCCAAAGAGGGTGGCCATGGCAGTGGTTGTGGGAGTAGAGATGTGTTGCCATATACCATGTTCTTTGTTTTCCCTGGATTAAGGAGGAGGTGGTTTCTTCTCTTCCACAGGTCTGTATCTCTCAGGAAGGCTGCTATGGAATGGACCCTGTTTTTGGGATTCTAAGGATAATTTGGGTGTCATCTGCATAAATATAGCAGGTAAGGTTATGCAAGCGGATGATCCCTGGGAGGTTGAAATGGAAAGGTGAGAAGAAATCACCTTGAGGTACTCTAGTGTTCCCCAGGGCAAGCAGAGGAGGTAAAAAGGGTGAGGAAAGTGATTTGTTTCCAGTTGTTGAGTGCTGATTCTCGGATTCCTAGGGAGTGGTGTCGGACGAGGAGGATTGAGTGGTTAATGGTGTCAAATACTGCTGAGAGGTCAAGGAGAACCAGTGTGGTGCATCCTTCGGAGTCAGAAAACATGCAATGAAATATGTACACATTCTTTGCTTGTTGCCATGCATTGTGTTTACGATTTTGAGGAATAAAAGGCAGATGGGACAACAAACCTTTGCACATAATTTTAAAACCCTGACAGTGTTCATTTATTTCTGCGTGAGCTAGCCTCCTAAATCCTTCTTCAGATGCGAGAGAATGGGTTGTGAATGAATTGGCCTAATAGAATGGTGCCTTGTTGACTCTGGATATTTCCGAAGATGGGTCGGCAAGCTGTCGAGGAGCAGGAGCCGTGCTTCGACCCCAGGGTAAGTGTATTCAGCTGCTTCCCCAGCTGCCGCTGCACACGCTACTTTGATCATGCCATACTCTCTAAACATACTTAACGCACATTTTCTCGCTTCTGAACGGAATCCCAGGTTTTAAAAGGAGTTTTTTTATTTGGTGGGGTGGGAGGGGGGTTTAGTTGCGTGATTATTTTGGGTTTATGTTTTATAGTTTCTTGTTTCATTCTCTCTGGGGCATTGACGCCAACCCCCTCCCTCTGTTGTCTCTGAGCTGTTGTGACTACACTTTCCCTTGTATCTGTAACGGTTTTTGCTAGTTTGTTCCCTGAATGAGGAATTCCCTACCTAACTCCCCTTCTGGCACCATCCGTTGTTCGGATTGGGCTACACCGCACATTTGTGCACCAATCAAGCGCCGGCAAGGCGCACGCCGGTTCACAGCACGAAGGCTTAGGCACAAAGGATTTGGGCCAGGCAGTTGTCTCCTTTGCAATTGGAGGGCTTTAGAGATAGTATGATTTTTTCTGTCTCTAGTATGGATACTTTTCTAAAGCTAAATGGGTGAGGGGTGTTAGCTTGGTTAAGGAGGAGCTGAGGTTGCAGTATAGACTCTGTTTGCGAAGGCAAGGAGGCTTTTTTGTTAGCAATTTTAGTTTGGAGCAGGCTAATTTTACCCGCCAGGGCATTTTGTATATTGGTGCACCAAGGCTTATTTTTAGGAATGTTGTCAGGTGGGGTTATGGGTGATTCCATTTCGCGGAGGGAGCTCCTTAGTGTCTGATTTGGCTTTGGAGATTCTGTCATTGAAGGTGTTTCTTTTGGTGTTTATGATTTCCTTTTTATACTGTTTGGTAATGGTGGCTAATTTCGTTTTGTTCTCCTCAGTGGGTGAGTGTTGCCAGATAGACTGCAACTTGGCACAAAGGCACAAAGGCTCGTGTCTTTCCTGAGCCTGTCGTATTTGACACCATTAACCACTCAATCCTCCTCGTCCGACACCACTCCCTAGGAATCCGAGAATCAGCACTCAACAACTGGAAACAAATCACTTTCCTCACCCTTTTTACCTCCTCTGCTTGCCCTGGGGAACACTAGAGTACCTCAAGGTGATTTTCTTCTCACCTTTCCATTTCAACCTCCCAGGGGCCAGAAACGTTGCCCGATTCCTACACATTGCCTCAATCATCTGGGTAAGTGTCTCCTACACCCAGCTAGCCACGCATTATACTTTCTTTGAGTCACTCGTATCGCATCTCAGCCCCACTAACCTAATGATGACATTTGTAATATACTTGCCATTTGAACGCATCCTAAAACATTAATGTGTAGCTAACCCCTGTGCCATTTGTTACAAGTCAAATTTAGTCACCACCTTTACCTCACGTTTCTGCTGGCTTAAGTGCCCTACCCAAACCGTGGTGCTACCCAATTTAAACAATTTGACTCACTCCGGACTCAAACACTGCCACACCTACTCTGTACTACTCTAGGACTACTATTATACCTTGCCTGACTTGTGCCTTAATCTGTGTTATGCCCTATGGTCGCATTAAGACCTTGCCTGACTTGTGCCTTAATCTGTGTTATGCCCTATGGTCTCATTAAGACCTTGCCTGACTTGTGCTTTAATCTGTGTTATGCCCTATGGTCGCATTAAGACCTTGCCTGACTTATGCCTGACTTGTGCCTTAATCTGTGTTATGCCCTATGGTCGCATTTAGACCTTGCCTGAACTATGCCTTAATCTGTGTTATGGCCTATGCTCACATTTAAACCTCGCCTGACTTGTGCCTTAATCTGTGTTATGCCCCTTGGTCGCATTTAGACCTTGCCTGAGCTGTGCCTTAATCAGTGTTATGCCCTTTGGTCATATTTAGAGCCTTGCCCTGATTTGTACCTTAATCTATGCTATACCCTAGGGTCGTATTTAGACCTTTGCCTGATTTGTGTCTTAATTTGTGTTATGCCATATGGTCGTATTTAGACCTGCCCGACTTATGCCCTAATCTGTGTTCGGCCCTCCCTGCCTATAATCATAATGAAAATCACCCGTTACCAACTTTTACACTCTGCCCTGAGCCTCCTTACCATCATGGCACATGCTTCCACGGCCTCATACCCAGCCAAGGATAGAAACATGAGACTGAGGGCAAGACTATCCTGTCTTCATGAACCATCCTCCTACCACAATCACGGAGGTTACATTGATCCAGCAAATAAACGTTCACAAAATCCCAAATCTACCACTCTACATCCCATAACTACCGACCAGCCACTGTCACAAAGAGATGCCTATACCAAAAATAAACAACCTCCCTTGACTCAACCAAACAGTACCTTATCAATAACTGGATCTCTGATTAATGCAAGATCCATGGTAGCCCATGCTACTGAGATCTCGGACACCCTAACTAATGAAAATTTAGACCTATTAGTCATAACCGAAACCTGGCTCCATGAGGCGGCCGGACCTGCCATCATGCTAGCTATACCTGAGGGCTACCAACTACTAAGAGTGGATAGACCCAACTCTAAAGGTGGCGGCCTAGCTATCATTCACAAATCTACCTTACCTTTTAAATTAGCTACTACCCTGATACTCCCATCTTGTGAACTCCTTACTGCCAAAATGCACCTCTCTTGTAACAGGACTCTCACCTTGCATGTCATCTACAGACCACCTGGACCATTAGGAACCTTTGAAGATGGCCTAACTAGTATCGTAACCAACAACACTAAAAACCACGCTCAAATACTACTACTGGGAGACTTTAACTTGGGCTTCAATGATGGTAACGACAAACATGCCCTATCTGTCGCCTCACTTCTGAATGACTACGCCCTAACTCAAAAAGTATCCTCCCCTACTCATACCAAAGGTAGAACCCTAGACTGGGTTGCTGATCGGAACTGTAACATTACCATTACTAATATAATACCTCAATCCTGGACTGACCACTACTTAATTGCATTCAACGCCTCACTAGACCTTATCCGACCTAAACCCATACTCATGGCCCCGCCACTCCCTACGAGAAGTAAAAAAGACATCACAGCAGAACTACTCCTACCCCATCTCCTCCCTACTCTCAATAACTTGGACAATATCACAGACCCCTCGTCGCTGGTGGAAGCCTACAATAGTACAATGATCAAGGCACTTGACTTGAGTGCCCCCACTAAGCTACGCAAAAGTAAACAACTTTGTCACCTTAATAACTGGTTCACGCCACACCTGAAAGACCTTAGAATCCAAAAAAGAAAGTTGCAGTCTAT
Organism: Ambystoma mexicanum; assembly: GCF_040938575.1. Taxonomy (NCBI): domain Eukaryota; kingdom Metazoa; phylum Chordata; class Amphibia; order Caudata; family Ambystomatidae; genus Ambystoma; species Ambystoma mexicanum. The sequence goes on from NC_090928.1 coordinate 431,041,193, forward strand.
CTGGCAACACTCACCCACTGAGGAGAACAAAACGAAATTAGCCACCATTACCAAACAGTATAAAAAGGAAATCATAAACACCAAAAGAAACACCTTCAATGACAGAATCTCCAAAGCCAAATCGGACACTAAGGAGCTCCCTCCGCGAAATGGAATCACCCATAACCCCACCTGACAACATTCCTAAAAATAAGCCTTGGTGCACCAATATACAAAATGCCCTGGCGGGTAAAATTAGCCTGCTCCAAACTAAAATTGCTAACAAAAAAGCCTCCTTGCCTTCGCAAACAGAGTCTATACTGCAACCTCAGCTCCTCCTTAACCAAGCTAACACCCCTCACCCATTTAGCTTTAGAAAAGTATCCATACTAGAGACAGAAAAAAATCATACTATCTCTAAAGCCCTCCAATTGCAAAGGAGACAACTGCCTGGCCCAAATCATAAAAGATGCAGCGCGAGACCTAGCACCCTTCATTTCAAAACTTATTAATGCATCCTTTAAGTCTAATCTAGTACCCAATAACCTCAAACAATCCTGGGTACTTCCCTTGCTAAAAAAACAAACTCTCGACCCTGCAATACCAACTAACTATAGACCCATCACCACTGTCCCATTCCTACTTAAAATCATTGACAGAGTAGCATACCTGCAAATTCAGGACTACCTAGAAACCAACAATTTACTAGGCTCACGGCAATCTGGCTTCCGCCCTCTTCATGGTACTGAAACAGCCCTGATTGACCTCAAGACCCAAATTGACGAGTTGAAGGACAATGGTAAATCAGCTATGCTACTCCTCCTTGACCTATCTGCGGCCTTCGACTTGGTAGATCATGCAGTTTTATGCAATCATCTAAGCTCGGCCGCACATTTCTCAAGTGATGCCATAACCTGGGTACAATCCTTCCTTGCAAACCGGACAATGAGTCTTCTCCCCCTTAGCAGCCGCTGATCCCATACAAGTTTCATGCGGTGTTCCCCAAGGATCATGTGTTTCTCCGACGATGTATAACATCTTTACTAAGCCCTTGTTTGACAAGTTGGACAGACTGAGTGTTGTCTACACTAACTATGCAGATGACACTCAGATTCTAATCCCCCTTTCGGGTAACTTCTTGGAAGACACGGCCTTAGTAAATAAGATATATCTCCTCATTCAGGCTTGGATGGCATCACACGGCCTCTGCCTGAACGACGACAAGACTGAGCTACTGATCCTTGGCTCAGCATTGACCATCAAAAAACTTGACCCCAACTATGCCTCATTCAACATCGACAATAACGTAATTAAAGTGATGCCTGCCGTCAAAACCCTCGGGGTTTATCTTGACTCAGCGCTTACCTTCAAAAAACAAACAAATTCTCTAGCATCTTTCACTGCATATACTTGTAAATTAATCCGAGCATGCAGACCATTTCTAACTGAAACTAGTTGCATTACATTAGCCAATGCCCTCATCATATCCAAGCTAGATTACTGCAATGCCCTCTATGCAGGCTCTAACAAGTATTTCCTTGACAAACTTCAAACTCTCCAAAATAACGCTATCAGAGTAGCTTTAAATATTCCCAACAGAGTTCATATCTCCGCCATTAGGAAAAATATCCACTGGCTAAAAATCAAAGACAGGATCGCCCTCAAAATACTCTCCCTTACATCCAAATGTCTTAACAACATAGCCCCTCCCTACCTGGCAAACAGAATCCACAAGATAACTTCAAACCGTCCTACCAGATTGACCAATGCCTTCACCTTAGTGATGCCTAGATTCAAAAAGAGTACAGCTGGCGGCTCTAGTTTCCCAGTCATAGCTGCGCAAACCTGGAACAAACTGCATCTGGATCTTAGAATGGACCAACCTTACTTCGGCTTCAGGCGGAAAGTCCTCCCCTGGATTCGCGCCAATGACATTTAGTTTGACCTCCCACCATATAGATACTAGACATCTGTAATGATATCTGTATGACATATGACATCCGTAACCAGATGAATGACATCTGTTCAACTAAACTGATCTGCACTTTTTTTCTGCTCTTTGTATACTTACCTTTGCTCTAATTGTGTACTGTATAAATTGTATGCTTCCTGTAACTAAGTCCTCAAGTAACCTTGTACTGCTTTGCACTCAGCTACCCTTGCGGGTTTGGTTCCGCGCTATAACAAATAAACAAACAAACAAACAATGAGAATGGGCAATACCCAGACTCACAGACGCTATGTTCAGTACCAAGCTGATATGCCTGCGGTCAAGATGGAGGTAGTCTATGGCCCAGAATCAGTTCATTTTCTTGTCAAGTGGCATGACAACACCCCTGCCGAACAGGGGATGAAACAATTGCCACAATCTGGTTCATTTGATCAGGAGGAACTAAATTCTGTCCATGTCCTACTGATATAAAGCTCAACCAAAGGAATGGTCAGTAAAGAAGCATCGCATACATGGGAATTACTCTTGCATAAGCACAGGGCAAGAAGCACAAAGAAGAAAAGGTTAAATTTGAGAAAAAGCTGCATGATAAAAAATAGACAAAAAAGAGCAATCTGTTCACCCGGTCCTCATACACACTAGTTTCTTTGCCCACCAATGATGATCCTCCACCTATCTACTTTCCTCCATCGGCACCACAAAACCAGGCACTTACTTCAACCCTTACTACGCCAACCTAGGCTTCAGGCACGTCACCTGACGCCACCATCCCTGAATTTCCTGGCACATCTGCATGCATACCACATGTACTACAAAGAATTCCGAATACCTTAGACTGCCCGGATAGGGCTGCCTCTCCCTCCACAATGTCTCCTCTAGATTTGAGGCACTTCTGGAGGAATAAAGGGAAGGTCACATTATATACGTATAATGGCTTTGCAGAAGACTTAAGGGAAATAGTATCATATGTGGGTAAAGACATTTAATAAAGGAAATGCAGAATTACGGCACAGTGTCGTAAATTAATTACAAAAATACGAAGGTTTAGGTGCACCACCAGTTACATCAGAAGACATACCGCCCCTCGAAAAGGGAGCTCGGGGAGCACATATGTACGCAGTAAGGATAATACCAGCACCTGAGGGGTTTCATTCTGTACCATACCACGTGGCTTGGACACCAGATCGGATGTAGTCGTTCAAGGTCTCATTTCCACTCTCCGCACCAACCCCAAGAAGTTTATTAAGGAACTTGAAAGCATTGTAGGGAACTTGAAGGCAGCGTAGATTCCCATAACCCCACTAGCGCCGATTTGGCTAGTTTCCATAAACAGATACTTGCACCGGAGCAACTGCCTACAATGAGTAAAAGCACAATGGCCTCAAGGGTTTAAAGACCCGTTAATAGAAAATCATGATGTTACTAATTGAAGATTAAACGTGGAGAAAGTTGTGGAGAAAAGTTATGACTGAAAGCAGTGAAGGCCTTAGCAAAGGCTACAACAGATTGTCCTGCCTTAAAAATACCACCTTTGACCAAAGAGGAGCACCAGGAGGATTTCTTATCAAGGGTTATTGCCAATTTAGATCCTTCTAATACAGAAAAAAATCACTTCCACAGTTGGTAACACAGTATTTTGGTGCTCGCTTCTCCCGGCCATTAAAAGTGCTGTTGAAAAAGCAGCTGTTGATTGGAAATGTAAAAATACGTCAGAATAATGCCAACAGTAGTGCACATGTATAGTTTGCATTTAGATAATGAGGATCAAAAGATAGAGCTGTCAACACTATAATTGGCTTAGCTTAATCGACCGCAAAAATAAGCCCCTGCGGGACCAGGTGCATGATGGGGGGGACCAACCGACCTCAGAGAAATGTAGCCCCACATTGCCAGACCCCAATATCCGCCCCCACAGGATTCTCAATGTCACGTTTGCCAATGGTTTGGGCACTGTAAAGCAGAATGTCCTAACCAGTTTACCCCATACATACAAGCCCCTCCAAATGCATATGGGTGGTCAAGTCACTCAGAAGACTCCCTGGTGCCCTAGGCCAATTACACAGCAGCCACATGGGCCCTCTAATCATCAAGGACCCCCAAGTAGTAATAAGTGTCCAAAGGTAACCCCAATATCAGCCAAGCCAGTTTAATCCACGAGCACCCCCCCCCCCTCTCAACTGGAAATTCAGACTTCTCATGTTGACCTGAGGATGCCCCCGGACCATGCGTTATTGCACCCATATTTAAATTGGATACATCAAATCCTTCACTCCCAGGTACAATAAATGGACGTTACACAAGCCTCCTAGTGGATACAGGAGCCTAAAAAACACCCTAAAAGCACAAAACCTGTGGAATATGTTACTATGCGCCTACCTTTTTTAATTACCTCAACCGCGTTAATCCTGGGGCCCCGCACCACCACAAAGCCATTCCTGCTCAGCCCAATGACCCCTAGAGATCTTTTGGATATGGACCAGCGCTATGGGTTCGACAATCTACTGTAGACCACACAGCTAATACATCCATCCATACATTAATCTACCTAAAGACCCTGCGTTAGCGGTAGTTCTGCCCACAATAGTAGAATTATATACTCTAGCCACACATACTGAAGTACTTGCCGCATCACATACTTTTGTCTGATTAGCTTCAGACTATTCCACAACACCCATGGGTCACAGGCTCAAATGATGCGAGACTCATTACTTCCTGTTAGCCAGTAGTGATACCTTTCAAACGAAAATGTTGCTTTCCCTAATGTAAAGCAATATCCCCTCACTGCTCAAGCAATGCAAGGAGTTCAATCTATTATCCACAACCTGTTGACACACTGAATGCTTGTCTACATTGTATCTCTCTGCGATACCCCGATAATCCCTGTATGGAAGGGCAGGGCAACTACAGAGGTAAGATGGAGAGTAGTACGGGACTTTAGGGCGATTAAACAGATTGTGGCCCCGATGGCTCCATTGGTCCCTAACCCACATTCAATCCTTTCGGCAAATCCGTCATGCATCCATTTTTACAGTGTGATTAACTTATGCTCAGCATTTTTCTTAGCACCCGTTGCACCCCAGTCGCAGAGTTGGGGGGGGGGGGGGGTTGATGAATCCTATGATGTCCTCACTGATCCCCAGCCTAAGGTCTCCTCCCATGTGGCCCGGGGAAGGCAGCCGCTTCCTGATTCTGATCCTGGGGGTGGTATTATGAGGGAGGATCACATGGGAGGAGATGGCTGTCAGGGAGATTTGGCGACTCCATCAGGAGAGGTGCAGTATTCTTCCCTTCCATGTCAAGACCCTATAATTCCAGAGTTCCTGATGACGTGTTGCCATTTATATAAATGCCTCCAGTTGTGAAACCCCTTCTTGCCAGTCACCCTAGACAGGATACCATTCACACCTATGTACATAAAACGGACGTAACATCTCATGTTTCTGATTAAATTCAAAACTACAGCCTTCAAAAATCTAAAACTCCTATGGACTTCAAAACCCATAAAGCCTCAAGTACTGAGATGAACATGGAGTCAATGAGGAATGAAGGAAACGTCAAGCTAAACGTGCAAACTAGTTATCTTAATAGAAATCGGCTGCGGGGACACTTAAACCGGATAAATACCTTCCATTCAAGGGGGAGAGAAGGAAGCTGCAACACTGCAAAAGCAGACACGAGGAGGTGAACCACGCTATGAGAAACTGATGCTTACGAGCACCACCTTGGAATCGCACTTACCCAGAGAGACATGAAACTGGGAAAGGCGCTGCGCATGCTTTAGCGAGACCGCTGGGAGGTCGACGACAGCAGCAGTAGCGACGCTGTTGGAGGCACAGCCTTGCAAAACCGCTTCAATTTCACCAGCTCATGAATGCGGAGCTGATGCAGGAACCAAATAAGGGTCTGAGAGGCTGACTAAGCCTTCCCGAGATACAGCTTCACTGCAACAGCGTGACATGGTCCAGAAACTCCATCAAACACCAATGAGTCTGCCAATACATGTTGGGGACACTGTGGCGTGCAGACAGGCACATGGACAATTAAACAATTATTTTGAATTCCAATCAAGTAAATTGAAAAGACAGAACTTGCACAAATCCTCATGTCAAAGAGATCAATATGGGGAAGTCGGAGTAAATGTTCTCCTCAGCAGATTAAGTTGAATGGAAAAATGTGTACAGGTCTCCTTATATGAAAAGTCAATTTGGGGAAAATTGGAACAATCATTGCCATAAGCCAAAGAGTACAAATGAAGAAAGCCACTCTGCATATGTGAGATGTCCGTATGGGGGGAGGGGGGAGACGTTGGAACGATTAGTAGCTAAAGAAGGATATACAATAAAGAACAACTGTGTTCTACTTGAAAAGAAAGTAAACGTTTTAGGAAGTCCTGGTGAAAGAAACACATCAGGTAGCCAGTCCTTTTTGGGAGAAAGATACCTGGCAGGAGAGTATACCAGGGTGTCCGCCAGACCCAGAAGGGTGGGAATTGGGTTCCTGGCAGGGGAGTATACCAGGTAATCCACACAAACCTAGTGTGAGGGTCAGAAATGAGAGACTGACAAATGTTGTAGTTTTCTGTGTTTGCAATATTTATTAAAAGTAAAGAGGGGTTTGATAAACGCCTACCTGTCGCTATCGTAATGAGAATGTTCCTCCCTAACAAACTAATACTAAAAGATGACCTTGTGTCCAAATATACCCGACCCTCACACTAACATGTACAACCAAAGTGCATAAGGTAAATCTATTTATTTTCAGTTCAACAAAAATGTGTAAAAGTTCACTTCTAATTCTCCCCAAGCAATCCTTGTGAACAGGGTTTGATTCCCTTCTCCTCACTTATGAAGTTCTGAGTCACTGAAATTTAGTTCAGTTCAATTAAAATTTCTTTTCCATCCAATACATCTTTTAATTGGTAAAGTAAATGTCTCTTTCACGAAACACTTGATCAAAACCAAAGTAACTGTTTCTTCCACAAACTATTCCTCCCAAGATGTAGAGCGGTTATAAGAACATCACAATTATCCTTTCTCTGGAATACTTTTGTCAGAACGTCACAGCAAATGTCTTTGGTTATATAACAGTTTGTCAGGATGATGGTTACCATTTTCTTTTCACAACACGTTTTACCGCAACCACATTTCTTCAAAGCAAATATTTCTTTCCTGGTTTACTCGCCTGCCAAGAAGCATTGCAACCGCCTACGCTTGTAAAAGGTCTCTCCTGCTAGTGACAATCCTTGTTCCAAGTTTGTCCACACCAATATCCCATGTCAGGAGGTTTGTACAATGTTTGCCTGACTTTATAAGTCTCTTGACTTTTGGCAATGTGGGTTATAGGTTCCCCAAACTGATAGCTTATGGAAGGGGAGTTGCACCCTTTTTAGCCTTCTTTTATATTTGTTCGGTATTCAATACTGTCTTTTAGTGATAATTGTTCTGCTCGGAGCGCCCTGGGGTTACCTTTCTCTTTAGGTCAACTAATTGGCTTAATTAAGCGCCTGCGCATCACTCCTTAGTGCTGCATTGTAGTATAGGTGAGGACAGGATTCTGATGTACTGTCACTCTTTAAGGTCCGGCAATATCATTGACAGCTCTCCTGTGACCACTATTGCCTGCCCTGTCCTTTTCTGGAGCTCCACAGGCTCTGTCGGGTCTCTACGTCCTCCACACCTCAGCAACTGTCCTCTGGCCTGGAGCACCTCTCCTGTACAGCTGGGCTTCTTTCCCCGCTGCTGTCTTCCATGATTCTGCTTCCTGCTGCGCATACTCTGCAAAACCGCACACCTTCTCTTCCCGCGTCAGCTTCTGCTGGTGCTTTCAATTCTGCTTCAACTCCTTCACTGCTTTCAGTGGTCTTTTCAACTTCATTGGTTTCTCTCCTGACTGCTTCTGCCTCTGCTGCTACTCCTCTCACCTGTGGATGATTCCCACATTTAAATGTCCCGCTGAGGTGATTTGAATTGAAACAACTAGACTGCATTGTCGTCCTAGTAGCACCATTGATCATCATTAACTTTGTTCCTCTTCCTTGTCCCAGTACCATAGGCATTATGGGTCTTGAAGTCCATAATCGTTTAAGGTTGTGCATTTAGTTTTGATATATATATAATTTTTTTTTTTTGTTTTTTTTTTTACTTTGCTCCCCTGATCAAGAAGTGGCACAGAGGGGACGCTGTTCTGCATCCGACTGATGCAGACGTAGGATTCTGCTGCTCCGCCGGGGCTGCCAAATATCCTTCTATAAATCCTACTTCCCAATAATATTTCGACTTCCTCTGTTACCGGAGGTGGGGGGAGAGTGCCCACGCAACCCCCACAAAGTCTCGGAAGAAATCGGTGCCAACTCTAGGAAACCGGAGCTACTTTGCCCCCGACTCTGACCACGTGACTGCTGCGCTCTAGGCTGCACTTACAGAGATCAAAGAGAGGAGGATCACCAATGGGCTGTGCGCCCGGCGCTGATGACAGTTGCAGAGCTGGAGCCGGACACCCACGTCCAGGCTCGATAAGGTCCCCCCACTCCACTCTATGCTGACCACACCGGATGAACTCGCTCCATAGAGACCAGTGAGCGGTGTGCAGGACTTGCTGGGAGGAGCGAGAAGAGCTGCACATAAGAACGAAGTGCGGCGGATAGATAGCTAGACCCCGGCACAGACCGCGGGCCACAGCTGACCTCCAAGGACACTTCAAGGATCGAGAGCTGGGAACAACAGAGACCAGCTCCACAGCGAGTATAATACTGTGGGGGGGAACTGCAGTCAGGGAGCCCCCCCCCTGCTGCAATGAGGAGAGCCCAACAAGTAGGAGGTGAGACCGCACACCAGGAAGAGGAGGCACGGATGACCCCCTACCTTTTGACTGTCACACGTCCTGACACCGGGGCAACTACATGACTGGGTGCCACGGATGCAGAGCAGCCCAGGACCACTGCTGCAGACCTAGCCCGGGAAGGAGAGTGGATCTGGCTGGGTGGTGAGACATACATCCAGGGAGGTGTCTCGCAGGAAGACCCCTCCACACCACAGAAGGGAATTCCCCCCCCCCCCCTTCCCCAAGAGGGAAACGGACGTGTCCACCGGCTGGCGTGCCCGGGGGTCGTCTGCCAGAGCCACCACCAGTGGACTACATGCACAAGGCAAGCCCAGATGGCGACGGCATTGTGAACACATCCACTGGGACTACCCTGGCCGCGAACGGCCTTCTCTTCCTTCTCCCTCCTCCTGCTCGAGCGGGAGATCATTACCTAGATGAACCGACCACCGCGCCTCGAGAGACAGCACAGAGCTGGACGCTGAAACGGGGCTACCGCTTACATCCTACAAGTAAGTGACTTGCTACGGGGGCCTGAAATGGGGAGGGACATCCAGCGCTGAACCACACGAACTGACCAACATGAGCTAGCCTCTAAGCCTGAAATCCCCCCCCTCCCCCCATACTAACAAGGCCTTGCGGGAGGGGGGTGGTGAGGGCGTGTCGTAAGGCCAACTGCAGCAGTCCCCCTCTATAATCCCACGTCTCTTGAAGCGCACTATACACAACGAATATAGACCTCAAGGGACCAACTCTACATACCCTGTACTTACTCGGTCCGTCCCTGCGGGGCTGCGCCCAGCAGCAACAGCCACGTTGGCGTTCACAACCCAGCTACCGCTCTCCAGGCCCCCCTCCCCTTCCCCATGGGTGGACGGACCGCCCGGGCCGACCGTTCCCCGGCATCCACGCTTAATGCTCAGACACCCTGCGCTCTGTTTTAAACGCGTCCCAGCATACACTGCGGGTCAGACTGCGCGCCTCCTGACAAAAGCCCACAGGCAACATACAACGACGGGAACACCACAGTGAACACTGGGCAGCAAGACCCGGCTAAGGGCAAGAAGGAGAGTGCAGGAGCTGCCCTGGAAAAGAACCCCCCCCCCCCCATTCTCCACGATACATCACATAGTGAACCTGCACGAAGTGAGGGGACGCCTGGAGACTGTGAACAAGCTACCATACTGGCATGGCGCATTGCAGGAAACCCAACAGAATAACTCTCCTAACGTGGGCGGAAGCTGGGGCCAGGATAGGGCCGAAGACTGGGACCTACCTCCCCGGACATCCTTCCCCACAGGGCTCATACAACAAGGACTCCGGAGGGGCCTTAGAGTGCCCACTGACCCCACCACATACCGGATCACCTGGGGCTACGCAGCAACATAACAGAGGGCTGCCCCAGGCCACTCCATTACATCAAAAGCTGGTGAAAGATTTGCCCCATGGAGGAGCAATGCCGAACAAAATGGACAAATACACGATGAGGGCCCCAGCGAAGACCATCGGATCGGCAGACAACATGGGTAGTGGGAGAAATGAGCCAGATTCCGTCACTTACGGTTATCCTGGCAGCAATCAGCGACTCCATGGTCTTGGTAGAGACCAAAATTGATGGCTTGGCCTCCGAAGTCTCCTTTTTGTGGCAGGACCTCAGAAATTTGACATCCAGAGTAGGAGAAACTGAACAATGAATATCCGACAGCGAAGTCTCTGTCAAGAAAATGGAAGTCCGTTTGCAACCAATTCAGTGGAAACTCACTATCCTTGAGAACAGGGCAGAGGACAGTGAATGAAGAGCCTGCTGTAACAATCTCCACATACTTGGCCTCCCGGAGAGCAAAGAGGTAGCTCCATGGAACATTTCTTGGAAAGTTGGCTATCTCAAAAAATTATTTTCTATTGAAAGGGGCGCACAGGATCTCTGCGGGCAAACAAATTCCTGTGCCCCCCAACGTACAGTGATTGCCAGACTCATGAACTATAGGGACCACGATGCAATCCTCCATATGGCACGAGCAACTGCCCAATTACATATAACGGCAACCGGATAGGGTTTTTCCCTTACTATACGAAAGAAGTCCAGAAGTCACGACAGTCTTATGACTCTGTGGAGCAGAAACTCTCGTCCATAACCCACTTGAGACCTGGGAGTGGTTAGAAACGCAGGTCCTTTCTGTTCCACGACCTGGCAGGCCGAGAAGTAGCACACCCAGGAAGTTCAACGAGGGAGACAACCTGCCATCTGGGCAAACTAAACCAACGCGCAAGGATGACGGAAACACAGGATCACCGGAAACAAACATAAAATACCTGACACCCGGTGACGCAAGATATGGCCCGTAGGGGCCTGGCGCAAAGCTAAGAGGTGGAGCCCTTCTCCTCCCATCGATGAAACACCCCAGTATCCAAAATGGGAAGTTAAGTCTGGCAGCCCCAAATGGGGGCAGAGTGCGGGCGACGGGCAGCGCACCAATTCTCGGGGACCCCCGAATAGGTTTCCACTAGTTCATGGTTTTAGTTGTTTGGGCGACAGGTGCTTCTGGTTGGGGGGGTGGGGAGGAGTTCATGGGATTTAGTTGTTGAGTACAAGCGGCTAGCGACACATCCGTCCACACTCAAGACCCACGAAATAGCAGGGCATAGCATTCTCCACACCCGGCGCAAGTTGTGCAGGAAAATCGGTTTTAGCGTTTTGTACACTCACACTGCTCCTGTCTACGCTCTATAGTTAAGGGTTCAACAGTTTGGGTTTGAATTATACAAATGTGAAGCAGCAGCTGGGAGGGCAGGGAACAGACACCAAGGTCTCCCAGGACACCTAACATGGTGAAGGCTCTCGGGACATACTACATCCTTCCCAAAAATGCCATGACGGGAGACACGCAGACGTGACACAGATGGGACAGGTCTCCCTGCTGACCTGGAATGTAAATTACCTGGGGTCTTGTATAAAGCAAAAGCTGATGCTCCAATATCTTAATCGATAGTGCCTTCATCACAGAAACCCATTTGCTAGGCACCAACTGTGGATTCTTCAAGAGGTCCAATTACCCACATACATATCAAGCTGGGTTCTCTAGAGGTTCCAGGGGTGCCATGATCCTTTTGCATAAACTGGTTCCATTCCAGGCCAAAAAAGTCAGAACAGACCCTCGGGGCAGGTTTGTGGTGGTACTCTGACATGTGGGGAGAGATCTGGGGCCTTATAGCAGCATATGCACCTCCCACGCTGGTGGCGGAACTTCTCAACGAGCTGCAAGCTATAATGATAGAGGAATGGGCAGACTCGTGGGCAATAGGCAGAGACTTCAATGAGGTCCTGGAGTCTACTCCCGACCGAACATGCAGGGGCAACAGGGCCGGGGACACCCCACCAACTATACACTTTTGTTGATGCAATGGGGCTATTGACACCTGGAGGGCACTACACACATCAAACACAGGGTTCTCATTCTACTCCAACGCACATAGGTCTTTCTCTAGACTCTACTATGTCTTCACCCACCAAATATACGGTCCATCAGCTACTATCTGCAGAATTCCTGGCGAGAGGGATATCAGAACACTCCCCCTCCTAATGATAAAACTAAAGGGCACACAGCGCAAGCGAGAACCCTCCTGGCACCTGAACACCTATTATCTAGAGGTACCGGAGATAGTGGAAGGACTCTCTAATAAGACGTCGGAATACTAAGACCTAAATGAAGAATCAGTAGATTGTCTGATCACAAGATAGGAAACGTATAAAACAGTCCGATGAGGGGAAGCAATATCCTTGGTGGCCGCTCACCATAAGCGGCACATCGAGCTGCTAGAGGAAGGGACCCATACTGCACATGAGGCCCTAGTAACTGCCCAAGAGATCTTGAGGGACACTGCCCTAGATAATGCTTGGACGGCCCACTGGTCGGTCCGGAGCCAGATTTATGAACGGGGGTACAAAGCAAGCCAAACCCTAGCCTGGTTAGAACGGCGGGGACTAAGTAGGGGGCAGGTACGGGCCATTCCAGTTGACGATGGAGAAATGCTGACGGGTGACTCCAATATTGCTGGGGCCTTTGCTAATTACTATGAGCAATTATACTCCCACCCCCTCAAGTGATGGAACCCACATCAGGCGTCCCAAACTTCCTGGACTCGATCACAATCCCTCACCTCTCTAGACAACAGATAGATACCGACATTATCGAAGAAGTGGGTGAAGCCTTGTCACAGCTGCCGATGGGGAAGACTCCTGGCCCAAACGGTTTTCCAGTGGAGGTATGGAAGAGGCTGGGCGGGACGCCGACGAGCCACATGCACTGCATGTTCCTCCGCAGCGGGGAACTGGACAGCCTTCCCCCACAATTACCAATGCATGTTCTGGAGAACATGCATTGTGGTAATTCCCAAAGCAGGGAAACCCCCAGAGTGCTGTGCCTCGTATAGGCCCATATCATTAATAAACGGGGAAGCAAAAATACTGGCCGAGTCTTAGCTAACAGAATGCTTGGGGTAATCATATATCTAGTCCACCCAGACCAGTGCAGAGTTATACCGGTCAAATCTACACGAATGAACCTCTGCAGGGTCCAGATTGTCCTAGACCGAGCAGCTGAAATCCCAGACCCGTTGGCCCTCCTTGCGGTAAATTTTGAGAAGGCCTTTGACTCGGTGGAGTGGGACGCTCTATGGGAAATCATGAGGCGAATGGGATTCGGACACAGCTTCATGTCATGGGTCAAACTCCTCTACGCTCTCCCCGAAGCATCTGTAAGAGTCAACGGGAAATCATCCAGGACGTTCCCGTTGGACCGAGGGACCAGACAGGGCTGCCCTTTCTCACCTCTTATTCCTTCCTGCGATCAAACCCCTAGTGATTAGGTTAAGAACAGACACGCAAGGGACTGGGTTTGTCTGGCCAAAGGGAGGAGGGGGATCGCGTTTCCTTGTTCGCAGATGATCTCCTCATATATCTTGGCAAGCCAGTGATCTCCTGCCTGATTGTGTCTCGAACCCTCGCGGAATACCAACACTTTGGGGGGCTCTGCGTAAGCATACAAAAATACAATCTATTCCCTGTTTAAGGGGAGGTATGTGGGGAGGCGATTCCAGAACCCTGTCCATACCCTGTTTCGGTACTGGGCTTCACCTACATGTGCACACGGGTCAGAGCGATGCTGGATGATTTCCTCAAACTAAACCTACAACCGATGGTGCAAGAGTTTGTGAACCATCTTTTGCCTTGGCAGTATCTCCCATTATCACTATTGGGGAGGGCGGCAGTGGAAGATGACGTTCCCAAAGCTCCTGTATGTCCTCCAAATGCCCCACTCCCCATCCACACCGAAAATTTCAAAGCCATTGATAAGACTCTACGTACACTACTCTGGGGCAGGAAGCAACCTCGCATTGCACTCAAAATGTTCCAACGCCCAGTGTGGGAGGGTGGTATAGGACTACCCAATCCTAATATCCGCATCTACTATTGGGCCGCACAAGCAGGGGTAGTATATGAATGGCTACATGGTGAACCAAGGCTCCCACATACCCGGGTAGAAATTAGGGATACCGGCTCTAGAACGCCCCCAACACCCCTCCTCTGGATACTATACGACGACAACAAGTGCCTGAGAGAGGTTCCACGAGGGTCACTCCATACCCACCGCGTCTGGGGGGAGGCACATCGGCACATAGGATGGGACGGCAGATCAACACTGATCCAACCCTTGTGGCATAACACCCATCTCCCCGAAATACAGAAGATGGGACATTTTGGAACCTAGGAGAGGGGTAGCTACACTGGCAGACATCATTCAGGAGGTGGTGACTGGTAGATTTTGAAACCCTTAAAGCGAAACACGGTCTGCAACCTATGGATCGCTTTAGACCTGCACAGCGCTCACTGCCCAATTCCCGTGTCTTGCTGACATACCTGCCTGTCCCCCTCCTCCCCCCCCCTCCCACCCCAGAAACGAATGTTCTCCTGGCCGGCATTCCCTCTAGGGTCACCTCCACCCTTCATCAAGCCCTCCACTCCTTTGGCACTAAGGAAGTTACAGAACTCCAAGGGAAATGGGAACATGACCTGGGCACATTAGAGGCTGAAGAGTGGGTGGAGGCGCTGATATCCGCCCCACCCCCCTGATAAATGGCCATCTGTTAAACTGAGACTAATACAGCTCCGAATATTGGACAGGTCGTATTGCTCGATAACAATGATGGCTAGATGGGGGAGGGGCCGAGGATAGTGAATGTCTCTGATGTAGAGAAGCAGAAGGCACCTTCTTCCACATGATCTGGGAGTATGGGGTGTTGCAGGAATTTTGGACAACACGTGTCACTAGACTTCCCAGGTTAATAGGTTCCCTGGTGCCAAAGGACCCCAAATTGATACTGTTGGGGGTGTGGGGAGAAAGCGATTTCACCAAATACGAATAAAGCATTCCTGGGAGTGTCACTATGGGCAGGAAATAAGATTAACGGCCACCACCGGAGGCTCTGCAGACAAAATATGCATAGACCGATGGTCCAACGAAATAAGCAGGTGTGCCTCCCTGGAACGACGGGGGTTCCCCTGGTAATTTCAGAAAATTTGGGGGAAATCGGAGGAATAAACACAGAGTCCAGAGAACATCTAGTTCTCCAGCATGGGGTCTGGCATGGATTCACATGCTCATGAATATTCCCCGTCGTCAGGCTGGGAATCCTCGGTACAGAAAAAAATCGGTATCAGTTTCGTTTCTGATCTGTCTTTCTTAGTAGTAACCAATCACTGATCTCTGGGTCATACTTGCCACAGCCAATGACTGCCCCCTCCCTAAGCCCCGCCTCTGGCAGCCATCCTCAGATATTTACCGCACGTTCAAGTGTTGGGAGTCCTTGTGCTATAGCTCTCGAGCTTTTGCTGCGTTTTTGCGCTTTTCAAAGTGAATTTCTCATTTTTCGGTTAGATTGAGCCTCAAGCTCCACCGTTTCTACATCCGATCAACGGGGATCCGTTTCGGACGTTTCTACGCCCCTCAAGGGTGCAGATTTCGTCGAGCGACACCTCGGAGGATTCTAGAAGTTTCTGAGGCCTACTCCGGACATGGCCCACGAGAAAGGAAGCTCGACGCCCGGGAAGCTGTTCAGGGCCAGCTGCAGAACGTGTTCAAGGAAGACGAGCATTCCTATGCCTCTGTCTTCATGAGGACAAAACGCACGTGGAGAAGGACTGTGCGTTTTGCGGGAACATGTCTGAACGGACCATGAAGGATCGCCATCTTCGTCTCCCCAACTGGCTGGAGGGAAAAAAGCCCGTCGGGTGAGAAGAAAAAGAAGTGATCTGAGCGGTCTTCTAAGTCCTGTGAGGGTGCCCCGGCGACGGGGGCCCAAGAGAAGGCTAAGCACCGCGGGCACCGGGAGCACTGAACGGTCAGGCTCCTTGGCTGCCAGGCAGGGCGCATCCTCCCCGGCGTGATCGACCACGAGCAAACGCTCTGGCTCGGGTAAGAGGAAATCCGAGAACCCGGCCAAGCTTCTGGAGAGGCCCCGGTCGATCTCGAAGATTTCGGCAGAGGGGGAGCGAGGCGAGGGGCCCTCCCCCAAGGTGAAGGCCTCAAGCACGCAGTCGGTGACGAAGGCCTTGATTCACCCAGCCAAGGCCTCTATCGAGAAAGTCGCAGCAACCCTGACTCAGCCTGTGGAGGGGACACCAGTGGGAGTGACCTCGGGGCCCAGAGTCTCCCTGCCACCTCGGAGGGAGGCATCTTTCAAGCCCATCGAAGGAACCCCCAAGAAGTTCCCGCGTAGAAGGGAGGGGGGGGGCAGTGGCCGTCGTGGATACAGACACAGCCTCCGAGGAGGAGCTGGTCGAAGTCCTTGAGAGCCATGACGCGGGCATGGAGGACGACCAGCCCGTCGAGAGGCTTCCCGACGACGGAGACGACGAAAGCAACAGAGGTGCCGACGAGGCCCCAGACCAACCATCGCAGCAAGTGCCGCAGGATGACTCGGCGGCCATTTTGATGGCAATACAATCCTTATGCACTGAGATAAGGACGAGGTTGCCTTTACCCCCGACGGAGGAGCCGGAACCACGCCCGACGGAGGAGCCAGGGGCAGGCCCGTCGGGAAGTCCACCACTGAAGAGAAGGACATACCCTCCTACCCCTTTCCAGCCCTCGAGGCCCGCTCAGCCCTCGTCCATGATCCATGGGGAGGACACAGGCACGGACACAGGCACGGACACGGCCACGACAGTCACGGAAGACGACGACGATTGTGGCGACGACGGGGTGGACCTCCCGTCGTCCCCTCTTCCCCAGGCTTCACCGCCCGACGAGATTGGATCCTTCCATGCAATGATCTCCAGGGCATCCAAGCTTTTCCAGCTCTGCCCCGAAGAGAAGGAGGGGTTCCTCTATCAACGTTGCGAGGCCAAGAGGAAGATTATCCTCGCGGTCCCTCTACTGGAGGACATCTGGGATGAGGGACTTTCCCTCCTCAAGAACCCGTCCACGACGCCGGCGAAAAGGGACCGATATGAGAAGAAATACCGGGTCCTCAACGCAGCCCCTCTATGCCTTAGAGCACAGCCGACCCCAGATTCGGTCGTCTCGGCGGCTGCCAGGAAAAAGGTGGGTGGTGGCATCGGCCTCGACATCGACTTCCCCGCCGGACGGCGAGGGAAAGAAGCTCGACACGATGGGACGAGTCATCACGTCGGCGGCGACGACGATTAAGGCGGCCAACGGCCTGGCTATCGTTGCCCGTTACGACAGGGAACTCTGGTTTAAAATCGCTCCCCTGTTGGACTTCCTGCCGGACGACAAGAGGGCTGAAGCCCTGGAAATCTTGCAAGAAGGCGAGGTGGATCGCGGACACCAGTTTCCGCCAACTGGGCAACAGCGTTTGCCTCAGACGGCGCGGTTGGCTTAAGGCGACAGATTTCCGCCAAGACGTACAACCCAAAGTTTTGGACATGCCCTTCGATGGGAACAACCTGTTTGGGACAACAGTCGATGAGTCCCTGCAAGCCATCAAGACGGACACGGAGACCGCCCGGGCCCTGGGAGTTCTCCAGCAATGACGGCCATCCTTTCGGAGCACCGGAGGCAAGCAAGGGGCCCCCAAAGGTTCCGGCAGCGGCTCTTCTACCTACTGTCAGGTGGCCCGTTCCTCATCACAGGAGGCCTATAGAGGCCAGGGCAAGTTGGGTGGTTCCCGCCGTCGTCGCCAGGGAGGTCAAGGCGGCCTCAAAACAGGACTGAACCGACCGTGGCGTCGGGGCCCCACGGAAGCACCCCGGTGGGAGGCCGGCTGGCGAAGTTCGCCAGTGTGTGGGAGTCCATCTCCACCGACCGTTGGGTGCTGAAAACCCTGGCCCAGGGGCACGCCCTCGTATTTCTAAAGAAGTGCCCTTGCGTGCCACCCGTGGCCAGGAAGGAAAACCACATACCCCAGCTGCTGCTGGAGGTAAGGGCGATGCTCAAGAAAGGAGCCATCAAGCTCGTCCCAAAGAGGCCTCGGGGCTCCGGAGTCTACTCAAGATACTTCCTTGTAAAGGAGACAGGAGGTTGGCATCCCATCCTGGACCTGCGGCGACTGAACAAGTACATCAAGGCTCAGAAGTTACGGATGGTCACCCTCCAGCACGTGCTGGGACAGCTGGAGGACGACTATTTCCTGTCGTCATTGGACTTGGAGGATGCCTACTTTCACATCCCCATTCTAAAAGGACACCGAAAGTTCCTCAGGTTCGTGGTCCAAGGACGGCACTACCAGTTCAAGGCCCTCCCGTTCGGATTAAAGTCGGCACCCAGGGTGTTCACCAAGTGCCTAGCACCAGTGGCGGCGTGGCTATGCCTGCAAGGGATCCACGTCTATCCCTACCTGGACGACTGGCTCATCCGAGCAAGGTCAAGGGAGTTCGCCGTAGAACACACGAGGACCATCCAGCTGCTCACGGACCTGGGTTTCTCCATCAATTTTCCCAAATCCCACCTGGCCTCGTCGCAAGTCGCACTGTTTCTGGGAGCCAAGCTCGACACAGTGGTGCGGCTGGCCTCCCCGTCGGAGGAAAGGACGGAGGCCATCCTGGGCAAGGTGCAGCATCTGCTGGCCGCGGACGCGGCCAGGGTAAGATCCATCAAGTCCCTCCTCAGGATGATGTCCTCCTGCATATACCTGGTGCACCTCTGCAGACTTCGGATGCGCCCTCTAAAGAGTTCCTCGACGCCCACTGGATTCAAGCGACGGGCAGCTTCGAGGACAGGATTCCGCTCACCGAGACTCTGTCAAGCGATCCGGTGGTGGGACACCCGCTCTCATCTGATGGCGGGCACAGACTTTCAGACCCCAACTCACCAGGTAACGGTGATGACGGATGCCTCCCTGGAAGGGTGGGGAGCGCACACCAGAGATCTTCACGCGAGAGGCCTTTGGCTCCCGGAGGAGAAGCCATTCCACATCAACATCTTGGAGCTCCGTGCAGTGTTCTGGGCCCTCGGGTCTTTTGTTCCGTCCCTCAAGGGCAAGGTGGTGAGGATCTTCACCGACAACACCACCACAATGTTCTACATCCAGAAGCAGGGTGGAACCAGATCCCCAGCCCTGTCCAAGGAAGCCCAGGATCTGTGGCATTGGGCCGTCGCCCAAGGGATGTTTCTGGTGCCTTTTCATCTGGCAGGGATAAAAACCATCGCCGACTCACTCAGCAGGGAGCTGCGCTCGTGCCACAAGTGGGAACTACGCGAGGATCACGTGGATCGACTCTTCCAACGATGTGGCAAACCCCAAATCGATCTGTTTGCGACGGCGACGAACTCCAAATGCCAGAGGTTCGCCAGCAGGTTTCCCCAGCCGTGGAGCATGGGCGATGCTTTCTCGTTCCCCTGGGACGGCCTATTCCTTTATGCATTCCATCCGTTGCCATTGCTACTCCGGCTCATCAACGAGCTCAAGAGGTCCCGGTGCAGGATGATTCTCGTTGCACTGGTGTGGCTGAGACAGATCTGGTTCCCGGACCTTCTGGACTTGTTATTTCTCAATGTACTGCCCATCAGGCCTGATATACAAGAGGTTCCCCTTGGAAGAAGGTCACACTATTTTCATGGACAGATCATCCTTGCGTCTTCTTTCCCCCGGTGCTCTCTCGTCTGCATTTGCTGCTGTTGAATTATTGAATTCTTTGTTTATATTGCTCAGTTGACACACATTCGTACGTCAGCCCAAGTTGCAGAATTCATTGCCTTTCGATCTGCATGCCATCTCGCGTATGCTGACTCCATCACCATATACACAGATGTAGATATGCATGGGGTGTAGCTCATGATTTTGACCAAATTTGAAAAGGGCAAGGGTTTCTAAGTTCAGCAGGACACTGATTCTTAATGCCCCCTACATTGCAGCCCTTCATGATGCTATTGTGTTGCCCACAAACATCGTAATTTTCAAATGCTCTCCACATACAAAAAGGGAAGACATGGCATCCAAAGGCAATCAGCAGCAGACTACGCAGCACAGGGAGTGGCCCTGGGAGTAATCCCACCAACATGTATCACCCCTGAAACCACGGCCAATATATATGTGAGCGACAGTCTGGTGCATCTGACAGTTTTAGCAAGTTGCAAACACTGGCCACAAAAGGAGAAAGGGGCAGGTGGGAAAAGAAGGGAGTAGTGAAAGATACAGGGGGATTTGGAGACTGGAAATGAAACATGTAGCATCTCCAAAAGCACTTTTTCAGTTTGCCACAAGTGCAGATGGACTAGCACATGTGAAGGAAAATACCATGGTTTCAAAGGTGTATTCAGCATGGTGGCCTCCTGGGTTCCCAGCAGGAGCATGGCAGACTGTTCCTCAAGGTTCCAAATGTCACCAATTCAATCCGGATGGATACAAGAAGGTCCCTCCCAATTGGCTTTGCCCATATGTCACCATCTGTTAACTTGTGCACCTAACTTCTTGTAGTGATTGACTTATTTAGTGGATGGTTCAAAGCGTACCACTGTAAGAGGGATGATGCTCAGACAGTAAGTAGCTAAACGTCTGTTGCAAGATTTTGTACCAAGGTGGGGAATCCATGTCTCTGTAGATGACGATGGGGCTCCCCATTTTAACAAAGCTTTAATATCTCTTATTTGTAAAGCTTTATCAAGTGAACAAAGTTACATACTCCTTACCATCCACAGGCATCGCGTGCAGAAAGGAGCAATGCAGATTCTAAATGTAAGCTGGCAAAAATATGCACTGATGCCTAACTTAATTGACTCCAAGCTCTGCCCATTGCATTAATGTACAAGCGGGCCTCCATTAATCTAACTACTGGTCTTTCCTCCCTCATGAAATGACTGCACGTCCCATGAGCTTGCCAGACTCATCGCTCCCATTGTCTGATTCTTTGCTGCAGTATTTTATTTCCTTGACATCTACCCTTCAGTCACTTCATTCACAGGGCTCTTCCTCCTTTCGAGAACAGCTGATCAAGCCGCTGCATGATATACTCCCCAGTCATCTTGTCTACGTTTAGTCCACTGCTGAAAATCTGCATTGGAGCCCAGATGGAAGGGACCTTTTGTGGCCCTCCTTGCATGGTTTACAGCAGTCCGCTGCGAAGGACTACAACGTGGGTGCACGCCTCGCACGTTAAAAGACAGGAGGAGCTGCCCGCCTTTGCATTACTACCAGCAAAGCCTTTGCAAACTGTACCCGAACTCTGGAGTGTGAGGGCTTCCCCAGCTACAACTACTCCTTCTAATTTGAGAAGCATGAAATAGTTTCCTACCTAGAAATTGGAAGATGGCGGTCCTTAGTTGAGTTGTTCTAATAATCCACAAGTGTCAAATGTTAGCAGCAAACTGGTGGGAAAGGACAGTGTGTAATTTTCCTCCCCAGCACAGAGAATAGATGGTTGCAGCGTTAGTGATGAGGATGTTGTAGATTTTCCTCGTAAGCATTCTCGCCATCCTGTTCTCACAGAAGATTGTATCTGTACAGCACTAGGTGCTACCTATGTTATATCTACTCCACGTCAAACTCTACCCTTTTTGTTATCAGCATAGGCATGTATTAGTTAAATTGTTAGTGGATGAATGTTATTGGAATTGTGAAAGGTGCTTCAGCCCACGTTCTATGCTTGTACCAGTTTTAGCAGTCCCCAAGAACAGTCCCTTTTGTTAATTTCGGTCAATTTGCAGAGGGGGGGACTGAAAGGAAACTGAAGAGACACAAGCTCACTAAGCACAGTCTGTAATATGCACAGAAAACACCAATTTCATTACAATAACCAAACCTATTGGGTGGGAATGCACACTTCCAGATAGCTTTAAAGTCTGTTGTGGTTCGATTACCCGCCATTCCCATATTTGTGAGGTTCTCACCTGACGCGATTTTACTGTACCAGGCTGTATAACCTGCCCCTCTGAGTGGGCAGGCTTCGAATGGGGACAGCACTGTTTTGAACCAAATGGCCTCCTTACTCGCATATCTATAGCAGAAGACATATGCAGGATAAATGTACTCAAACCAAGGGCAATAGCCCCTTGATGTTGCAGCCATTGGCACAACTACACCTGAGGGACCTGCAGCCTGTACGCTCCACTGGTAAACCAGAGTCAAAAACAGGTAAGGATCTGTGCCACCACTAGACCAGTGTGCCTGAAGGGGGAAGATGGGCAGTGGGAATTAAAAAGGAAATGAGGGCCAGTCGGGTTACAGTACCCATTGCATTGATCATCAAACGTCATTGTTCGTGTGCATGCTAAACTATCGTCTTCGTTAGCGGGTAATGCGTACATGAAATTGGCATACGTAACTGCTTCTGAATTGAATGAGTAATTGCTGGGTATGCAGCCACACCATTCCGAAGATACTTATCCTCTTGTTGCTGTCTCTGCTTAGCACTATTGAACTACTGAAATGTAGTGCTGGGACACACAAATTGACTTCCTCCAAGGATCGGAATAAATTGCCCGGAACACTTAAGAGTACACCCAGCGTGCTAGTGCCCTCTTTGTGTAGAGATAAAAGGTGGAATTGCCAATGGTACTGCCTTACTGACGGGAGACCATTTCGGAACAGATGGTCTGAAAGACAAATGGACCAATACCACGGATCCTGTCTTGCGTTTACTGAAAATACAACCATGGTTTAGGAATGTGCAGATGTCTAACGTTGTCGAGCAGTATTCCTATAATGAGGGTAACAGTACTGTGGACATAGTGATGGACAATGTTCCCCCCCCTCACCAACCAGGTTAGTGTGGCAATAACGCTGCAGCACAAACAATAGTCATACTCTAACCTGTGTGCTGTGCCCTACATACAACTAGCCTTCCACTAACACAGGGTGTTTTGGGCTCTGTGGGACAGTGTATAAGGCACTACCTTCCCCATGGGTGGGGTGATACACCCTCACATATGTGTTTCCTCGGTTGTGGGTGTTGAAGGATCTTCCCCCATCCCCAACAAAATTAAAATTAGATGCATTCGCTCAATGCATAAGATGAGTAAAAAGTTGCACTCGCAATTGAAGATACTTGCTGCCCATTTACATCTGGTGAGATTGTAGGAGGGGGAGTAGGGTGTGTATTTGTAGGGTTTGGAGGCTGCAAACATGTCACCACACGGATTGGTACAGCTCTCTTGAGGCTTCAGGCAGTGCTTTGGCTGGTAGCCAATGAGACCAGCTACATGATGGATGCTCTAGCACAGGAAAAGGGGGAAATCAGCACAATTGTCCTACAAAATAGATTAGCCCTTGACATGACTGGCAGCACAAGGAGGAGTCTGTGCTCTCATCAAAGAGCAGTGCTCTGTTTACGTATCTCGTACCAAACAGTAGGTACACAACCATGCGGCACACATCAGGGAACTTGCCCACAGACCACTTTATGAATTTGTGGACTGCATTCACAAGCATGTTTGGTGGCTGGGGGTCAGAAATTGACATGTTTCTCCTGGCAGGCCTACTCCTCTTAGAAATTGGTTGCTTCTTCTTTAGGTTGTGTTCAGCTTGGTGCACCAACAGCATCAATAATATGGTACAACGTCCTTTCATCGCTGGATGTTTTTTCGCAGGGTTTTTTACTGTAAATTTTTTTCAGAAAAAACCCATCCAATTTTTTTAGAAAATTGGGGGTGAACCCCCCCCCTCCCCCCCCCCCCCCCCCCCCAAAATAAATAAAAAATCTGATGGGTTTTTTTCTTTAAAAAAAAATCGCAGTAAAAACCCAGCGAAAAAACATCCTGCGATGAAATGACTTGGAACCCAATAATATACCATGATAGCTTTGCACACACTCCCTTATGCAGGCGTAGGGTGAGTAGATCACAACATTCATCAGGAAGAACATCTTAGACTCACTAGGATTGCAGAGTAATGATTTATAGAGAAATACTATAATAGGAGGAACAGTCGGGTGCCATTTTGTCTGCAACGCTAGAGCAGAAGCTCAGCCATTTTTAGCTTGCTGCCAAAGCTGAAAGTATACACTCACTTTTCACATAATAAAGCATGGGGGGAAGTAAACGTGCAAAGTCACTTGTGAGCTATGGCCAGGGGTCTGTTTGACAAGGAAGAGATAAAGCAGGGAGGCTCGTCTCTGTCAACAAGCCGAGGTCAATATGCCCTGAGAAGCAAGGCTATGCAAACTTTCCACTAGATAACGACACAGTTGCATGCAGTCGTTGATTTATCGTTAACCTTGAGGCTGTGTCTGAACATTGTTAATGATCAAAGAAAAGAGAACATGCGAGGAAATGTGTACCCATTCTTTGCTTGTTCTTGCATATGTTTGTGATTTTGAGAAATAAAAGGCAGATGGGACAACGAACATTTGAGCGTAATTGTGAAAACCCTATGGTGTGTGATGGACATTTTTATTTCTGTGGGTGCACTCCTCCTAAAGGCCTCTTCATATGCTAGAGATTGGGATGTGTATGAAAATGTAGTGGCCTAACAGGATAATCCTTGGAGCGAGCCTCATGGGCCACTCCAGCTGTACTCCATAAAGAGATTCCAGTGAATATGGAAGCAAGCGATTACAGGCTTTGCTGGGGTGCGGGAGCGGAGTAGATTTTTTACCAGTGGTGGGTGGCATGGTTTGACCAGTAATGCCCAATTAGCACGGTCTGTGGTGCCTGTACCCCTAGATCGGCTTTGCACTCTTCCCTACCCCTTGCCTGCGCCTCTACTGTGGAGTGTCCAAGGCCTCTCCTCAACAACTCCACTCTGCAGAGAACAATGCATCCCAGATCCCTATAATGTAATGTATGTGTTTTGGAATTGGATCAGTGTTGCCCAGTTTGCTGAACTATGGCACTACTCTTATCCCTCACAGCAGGATTAATAACGGAGCTTAACACATCACCTGTATTGAGTTTTCCTCGTGCACATGCTGCAACAAACCAGTTGCCGCACATAGGCACTATTGTTGGGACAGCCAATTAATTGTGAAGCCTGGTGCACAGTCTGACCTGCCTAGAGCACTGACTTAGAGACCCCTTCATAAATCTTGAGCCATCACAGGTTGCCCATACATTGGAAGTGGTAGGGAAGCAGATTACACAACCAGATTGACCTGAGAGGCCACTAACCACAGAACACCAGTAGCTCTATAAAATTTCCACTTCTCAGAATAGTATATTTAGTATTCTGCCGAATAGTATATTTAGTATTCTGCCGAATACCGAATAATTTGTCAACTATTCGGCCGATTATGAAGGCGAATAGTTGCTTTATTTAGTAAATCATGTTCCAAACTTCATAATACACTTATTAAAAAATAAACACATAAAGCACCATTTTAAATGCATTCTATACTTTTATTTCTCTTCATTGTAAGTAATGTAGCATCTTATAAGCCAGAAAAAAGCAGATTTAACCAAAATGAAGGGACCAAATGTACAGAAGATTGTTGCATATTCAGTGCCAATTAAAGTGGGAAGCTTCACAAATGCAAAAGGATGTCCTTTGTGTACCAGATGCATTGCATTCTCTATCCAGTGCAAAGTCAATGTGGTTTAGTTTAGAAACTTCTTTGCAGCTCACATAGAAATGTATAAAATGGTTCATGTCAGCTCATGCAGGACACAAGTCAAGAGGAAATCTTAAATGCATGAACTCCATCTCACAACTATTCACCCCACCCAAAAAATGCTGCTCACTTTTCACTTATCCTAGCCACTCCTTCTCGCCAATACACAAACATATGCAACTTATCATTCCTGATAAAATATCAGATAATGTTAAACTCGGGACTCAAGTCCTTAAAAAAAGAAAAGGGGGGACTATGACGTCTTTTCCAACTGAAATAAGTGCACATTGCATATAAAAATTTGCCAAAAGAAAAGATTTTCCTTTATTGTTGCAGGCTAAGTATTAAAGATGAGCACCTTTTATGTCTAAGAATCTGTATCAAAACATGTCCTAAAGAGCAGATTGCAATATAAGATATTTTTCAGCTGTGTGATCGCAATTTGTCTGGTCTAATTCTATTCAGTTTTACAAACTGAAGTCCATATTTGCCTTTCCGAGTTCATGTTGCATTGTATTCAAATGAAAATATCAAAGTATTCGGCAAGAGCCGAATAGTAAGAAACTATTCGGCCGAAGCCGAATAGCTTTTTTTTCAGCCGGAATTCGGCCGAATACTTACTGAAAGCCGAAGTTCGGTACACCCCCACTAGTAACGACAAGGCTACCATGGCATCTCCAGCAACTCCGGCCACGTTTATTGCCAAAGAAGATCTTTATTTCTGCCTACAAATGTTCCAAGACAAGCTAACTGATTCCTTCCAGACCCCACTCCAACAGCGTTCTACAGAGCTTGCGAAGACGGCCAATGGCATATGGAAGTACAGTCCATAAGAGATGGGGTTTCACAAATGAGGCATACTTGCAGGAACTGGGATCACAACAGGACATTTAGCAGGATCAGTCTCGTCACTGTGAAGATCTACAGAATCGTTTGCATCAGGATAATCTGCCAGATGTTTCACGCCCCACCTCAAAGCAGTGAAAATAAATCTGAAACTAGAACAAGAATGGAGGAAAAACTACGACCAAGACAAAAGAATAACGTATCAAGAACAGATATGATTGTATAAAGTTGAAATTCTCAAAGCGAAAAAAAAAAACTATTATGACCGGATCACAAAAGCCAACAACACTCAGAACTATTAAACATCGTAAATGAGATGGGGATATCCTCCTGTAGGCAATAACACACCGATTTCCCCTAGCAAAATCTATTCAACTATCTCGCAGATCACTTAAAATCACCAACATACATTGGATCATACAAAGTAGACTGACCAATCTGACACTTCACCTCATCCAACCAGCTCTTGGCCCACAGAACAAACGGGCTGAACATCTTTCCCCAAATGTCAAGTGCAAAATGCATCAGCTTGGTGGACAAAGGCAACAAGGAAGGCTCCCCAATTCACCCCTGTCCACCAGACTGCTACAAATTGATGCTTACACAGGGTAACCATCTGAATACTACGTAAACCTCTTCAATCTATCGCTTTCAACGGCAAGAGTATCACAAGCCTTCAAATCGGTCTACATCAAACCGCTCCTCAAAGATACATTGGGCAATTTGGAAGACCTCGCAAACTGCAGACCCATCTCAAACATTCCTTACCCTGCAAACCTAATAGAGCCCCATGTCTACTGTGAGAAACCTGAGGGTATTCTCACTTCTACTCCACCTGGATCCTCTTCTCAGGTGGCCAGGGAATGGCCATCACACTTTGATCCGAACCCTGGGGGTTGAGAAGCGAGGGAGGATCACCTGGTTTGAGGGTCAACCCCCTATCCCTATTGAATACCAGCCTAACCCTCCCCGAGCCTTTATGGGCTATTATAAGCCAGTTCCCCTCATTTCCCCACATTTTCCACCCAACAGTACTGAGACGAGGAAGAGGCGACTGTGAGTGATGAATATTTTACCACTCTAGTAATGGGACGAGAAAGATGCCTGCAGAGTACTGTGTGGGTCAGGCACGTCCCTTTTAATTGTAGTCACGCAAGTCCAATTAAGAATACAGGCCTGCAACCTGTCAAGTGGTTGCAGGTGTAACAATGGAGGACCCAGAGAGCAGTACAAAAGGAAACGGAGGTTTGTGTGGGAGAGACCAGCAGGGAACCCTTTCTGACAGGAGGCAGCCTTGGTGGGACAGGAGAAGGCACCAGGACGCCGGCCGAGATCCCGCAGGACCTGGGGAGCCCAAGGTGTAAGTGAGGCTGTGGGGCTGTTGCAGGCGTGGGAGCCTCCTTCCATTAGCACAAGCAGCTAGTGCTGCGATCGAACGGAACCGAGAAGATGCTGTCCATGTCCCGGTGAAGACCACAGAGTTACTGGTGTGCTTATGAGTGCCACTGGTGTTCCCGTTGATTGGGAATGCAGAAGTAAGCAGCTGAAGCCACTGAGGAGGGGTGAGTGTGGGGGAAAGCCACACAAAGACGGGGTGCTCCTAGCGGAGAATAAACTAAGTAACAAGTGAGATGAAAACTTGGAACCAAACCGCATTATGGCTATGAAGTACCGAACTGAATGGAAACTTTAAGTTTATTGAATACTGAATTGAATACATTTTTTATGGCTTAAACGATGAACTGAAATAAAACTAGAAACAAAGCCAAATGAGAGAGATAGATATAGATATATATTTCTGAGGCTTGTGGATCTGCTTAGATCACATGCTATACATAGCCGACATCTAGTGGTAGCCAAAGAGTATTACATGTTTTGCTTTCGAAACTCAAAAAGGGACGTTGACTGGGTGTGCCAGTAATACTATGCCTAGTGTGATGTCCACTGTATGCATTATCCTTTACGCGTTAAGGTCTCTCAGATTGTTTTTTTCCACCATCATAGTCAGACGCATATTGCAGAGTTCCTTCTTGGCCGATGCCATTACTTAGTAAAAGTTTAAACTTCGTTTTTCTTTCTGTCCTTTCGACAACCGTTTACCGCAAGATCTCCGGCAACGGCTTCGAGGACAAGACCATCCGTCAACCACAGCGACTATCGTCTCAACACACTTTTGCCTGCAGCCTTTCTAAGCCACAACGGGCATTGGCCCACACAGAAGGGAGAGTGGGGGAGGCTCATATTCCTGTCTCTCTAAGAGAATGCATATTCCCCTACACTCACATTTATTTCGCCACGCTGCCATCTTTATACACGATGGTAAAAACTCCTTTTAAATTGTTCTTCCTGTAACGGGAAGTTTCAATGGAAGGATTCACACTGGCCGTGTAACCTTTGCTTTCTTAGGGACCACGCTGAAAAACAGTGCAAGTCTTGCAAACTGTTCAGGCCCACAACTTTAAAGGACTTCAAAACTAAACGCTGGGCCCCCCACGCCATGCAGGCCGAGGCCGCCATGGACGTCAAGGGAGCCTCAAGCAATGGCGGCATCGGCATCCCTAGTGATGCCGAGGGCAGTCGGGATCCAACGGATTCCTGCGTGCGAGCCACTGACCCCAACAGGCAGGCCAGCGGTTCTGCTACGAGACGACACCCAGCGGCTCACAAGGCACATCCCCCCTCCATGACTGAAGTCGGCTACGTCATCGACTGATGAGCCACACGCGGTGTCAAAGGGAAGGTCCGAACATTCCCTGTCCTCTGGGTCATCGCAGTTGTGATGACCACATGACAGGCCCCTGAAACAGACGCCTAAGTCAGTTTCCGACACCACTTGTAAACCTGTGAAGTCCTCTGGGTCCGGCGACCAGCCGTCGAAAGATGCATCAACGGCCCGACAAAAAGCTCTAAAATGAGTGACTCAATAAAAGAACACTTCCCCTGACACCCTAATGAAGGCCAGGATGTCGACAAACTCTACATCTTCGCCCCAAGTCACAGTCGCAAGGTATGAAAGGTAGGGATTACTCTACCCCTGACACCCTTTCAGGGGCAATGCATCATAAGAAGACCCCTACCCCAGAACCTACACCTGCTTCCTCTGTATTGCCAGGCTCCTTCCAGTGGCCCACAGAATAATTCGATAGGGTCATGAGAAAAATGTCCAGCTTTATAAACTTCTTTGATGAACACCCCAACGACCTTCAGGGCCCCCCACAAGGCGGGGCAGGCAGCAAACATACAGCCCACAGCCAAAAAAATGCATGGACACCACACAGGCCACTACCTTGTCATACCAAGACGTAGATCATGCCACTTATTATAACACTCAAGACTCACATGACCCTGGCTCATATTCAGACCCAGAGGACAATGAGGACACAGGGGACTTGGACCAATACTACAATGGTGACATATACATCATCTAATCACCGACCCACCGGTGACTGACTGCCCGGTAGACCACCAACTGCAATACAATGACCTGCTCTGAAAGGCTGCACATCACTTTAATATAGCTACCCAGGAAGCCTAGGTCAATAAGGACTTCATGGAGGATATCCTTGGGGATAAAAAATGTGCAGCACAGTTTATTCCCCTTGCTTCAATCAGTCCAGCGGCGTATTCAGCCCTCACTACTTACCCCAATCTGACACGGACAGTCAACCCGCACATCGAAAAGATGTTTAGACCAGCCCCCTCCAACCTCTTATACATTAGGGGGCAGCTAAAGGCAGACTCTCTGGTAGTCCCCACCACAAGTAAGAGAGCATATACGCCTCTGCTGAAGCCACTCCTGACAGAAGAGCAAAAAGATATAAACCCTGGGCAGGAAAGTAGCTTCCTTGGCTTCCTATCAAACGAGAATAGCTAATACTATGCTATTAGCCAGCTATAATTGCCACAAGTGGGACGAGATCGCACAACAAATAGACCCGGTCCCAGAACCCCTAAAAACACAGCTCTCGCACACCATCGCTGAGGGGAGACGGGTAGCAAGCTACATCCTTAAACATTTTTTAAAAACCTATACACCGCACACCACACAGGGAGAATCGTGGCAGAAGGCGCACCAATCTAACGCCACGCATGGTTCCGTCAATCGGTTTACAAATTGGAGACCCCAAGCTACCCTCTTAAACGTGCCTATTGAGCCCACTGCTTTATTTGGCAAATCAGTTGATGCACTTAAAAGCGTAAAGGAGGAATATGATACCCTGAAATCCCTGGCACTGCTCACTAACAAACCCTTTGGGCCGAGAGGAGGCTCAAACACACGCTGGTTTAGGGGACAGAACTCCCAGCGTTCCTCTAACTACAACCAGGACGGGCAAAGTTTGTCCTGGGGTTCCTCACAAGGGCAGTTCCCCAACAGGCTCTTCAAAGAGGCCAAAGGTCTACAAGTAGGGGCAGATCCTCCTCCTCAAGAGGGGGCTCAACCCCTCCTAAGTAAGAAACACTGGCTACAGGTTCCCTCCCATGCCATTCCAATAGGAGGTCGTATTTCACACTTTACCCACCCATGGGAGGGGATCACGTCGGACAAGTGGGTACTTTCCACCGCGGCAGGGGGTATTGCATAGAATTAATTCAAACACCAGCCAACCACCCGTCAAGACAAAGACAGCGCATCCTGTTGGAAGAGGTCAATGCATTGCTACTAAAGGACGCCATAGAAATCGTCCTGGCAAAACATGTAAACAAGGGTATTTATTCAGTGTACTTCCTTGTGCTGAAAAAAGACCTAACAATGCGCCCTGTCCTAGACAGATGGCTTTTAAACGCCTATGTCAAGCCATAAAAATCATGCATGACAACGCTAAAGGAACTAATCCCACTGCTAAAACAGGGGGACTACATTGCAACCTTGGATATGAAAGATGCATACTTTCATATTTCAATGTTCCCAGCGCGTAAAAGATTCTTGCGCTTTAAAATAGCGAACCAACACTACCAATTCAAGGTGCTACCCTTTGGGATAGCCTCCACTCCAAGGGTATTCGCCAAGGTACTAGTGGTAGTGGCAGTGCATCTACGCAGAGAATCCATCCCAGTGTACCCTGTCTGGACGACTGGCTGATAACCGGGGAATCCCCCGATATTTGCAGGCAAAATACCGAGCGAACAATCGATCTCCTGTTCCAATTGGGATTCTCAATCAACAAGAAAAAATCGAGTCTCATTCCAAGCATGACAAAACAGTTCTTAGGAGCCATCATAAAGATGGAAGAGGGTCTAGTCTTTCCGTCAAATGAAAGCTTGAAAAACATACTGCTGCAAATACCTCCGTATCTAGCCGGTCGCCAAATAACCATATGCAAAGCAATGCGCTTGCTCGGGATGATGGCTTCATGCATTTACCTGGTTCAGCACGCATCGCTGCACATGCGCCCAATGCAAGAGTCGAAACAGTGTTCTCAGGCAAGCGGTCAGTGGGACAATTAAGTGGTTGTTTCACTAAGCCTAGTTCAAGCGCTATGCTGGCGAATAAAGAAAAACCTCTTCAAGGGAAAACCTTTTCACAACCCTGCAGTGCAAGCAATTGTCACAAGAGACTCATCACTCATCTGGTGGGGAGCCCATTGCCTTCACCACGCAGCACATGGCCTGTGGACTCAGATCACAGCCCATAATCACATAAACCTGTTAGAACTGCTAGCAGTGCTCAAAGCCCTGCAAGCTTTCCAAGTGAACCTGTCCGGTCAGACAGTACAAGTCCTCACGGACAGCACCACTGCCATGATTTACATAAACAAGCAGGGGGGGGCACGCTCTCCAAGTCTGTCCAGGTTAGCACAAAAAATCGGGAGGTGGGCACTCACGTCGCAACAGGTTCCAGGGGGACTCCATTCTCTGGCATACTCATTAAGCAGAGATCCTCTACCTGAAGAGCACGAGTGGCAGCTTGACAAAAACATCTTAACCGATATCTCCTCCCTATGGGGTTACCCCGCTTTAGACTTGTTTGCCACAAGCCAAAACATGCAATTCCCACACTTCGCATCCAGGTTGCCGCAACATGGATCCAAGGTGTACTCACTGTGGATTAACTGGTCTGAGAAATTTGTCTGCACTCCCCCCCTTCTCCCCCCCGCCCCAACACCGCTACTGAGCAGGTTGGTGAACAAAATGCACCAAAAACAAGTGACACTAATCCTAGTTGCTCCTATGTGGGCGAGACAACCTTGGTTTCCGGATTGACGCAAACTGGTGATGTGCGATCCAATCAACTCTTGTGCCCCTACAACATGCTCATACAGCACGGGGGAGACAACGTTCCACCCACACCCTCCGTCTATGAACTTGGCAGCTTGGCTCCTGAAGTCATAGAATTTGGCCTTTTTAAATCTACCTACAAGGTGTATGGAAATCCTCAAGGAGGCACGGAAACCAAACACCAGACACTGTTATTTTAACAAATGCAAACGATTTGTAATATGGTGCCAGTCAAAAAAATGTAAAACCAGTCGAATGTACTCTTATCACACAATTCATTACATGCTTCACTAACTAGACTCCAGGCTGCTATTTAACTCCATCAAAGTTCACCTACTGGCTCTATCCGCGTACACCACTTCTCAAAGCAATTTGTCCTGGTGCAAAGTCCCTGTCATTAAGGCATTCATGGAAGGAGTAAAAAGATTGTACCCTCACATTTCAAACCCGCCTCCAAGGTGGGACCTAAATGTAGTACTTGCAAAGCTCATAGGACCCCACCGACCGCCCCCCCCCCCCTTTGAGCCTATGCACAAATCCAGCCCCTAACAGGGCCTCATGATTCATAGAACATTTGGGTAATTTTCAATCAACCCTGTTTTAACCTTCTATAAGCAAAAAGCAACTGCCATACTATCATATGGAGGAGAATCTATGATCAACATGGACCAAACCATATGGACACAATTTGAGGCAATCTTTTGGAAAACTCTTTTGCTTCTGCAATCCACACCCATACCTCGAATACGCTATGAACTCGGCTTGCAGTCCCTACACTCAATGGTTACATGGAAAACCCTTGATACTTGGAAAATGAAGACAATATTTCAACACTTGACATTTTCAGAGCATCATGTATAGTGTCTAATAACATAGCACTGACCAAATGGAGAGAAGCAGTCGAGAACATATGCTCCGAAAAGGGTGTCCCTCTTAATGTTGATTTAAAAGGCTCCAACATGCCAAAAAGCTGCTATCGAGGCTAGACTGGATCGAAACCCAAAGTAAAAAGAACAAATATAAACTAAACCTTATGTGTGATGGAGAATCTAGAGCAATGAACGAACTACCACACTATCTAAACTTATTTCCTGATCGCCAGATTAGAGATATGTTTCTGAGATTCAGGTTGAACCTCTTTCCAACTCGACAAATTTTGGGAAAATGGAAACCGCTTCCACACGGTAATACGGATTGTAGATTCTGCAAAACCAGTGATGTAACAGAAACAATTCGGCATGTAATAATTGAATGTGAAGCGTTGAACCAGAAAAGACTAATGTTTAGCAAAAGATATGCCGCTGCGCCCCACGAATTTGAAATTGACGAATGCTGGAGTGACATTTTAATGGGAAATAACAATAAAATGGTGACTGGAATTGTCCATTTTGGACAGACATAACCTCAGAAAATATCGCACTTAATGACTAATGGAACTAATAAATCATTTGTCAAAAAATATTTTATTTTAAACATGTCTGATATTGCATAATTGTAAAGGTTTAGGAAATAAACCAGAAACATTTTAATTAAAAAAAAAAAAAATCAAAAATTCAGCCCTCAACACCTTTTTATATATAAAACTGCTTTTCTGGTGGCTATCCCCTCCATAAGAAGTGTCAGTGAACTACAGGCTTTGTGGGTACAAGACCCTTTCTTTGTTAGCCACAAATGCAAGTTGGTACTAAGAACACACCCTAGGTTTTCACCTAAGTTTTAAGTTCCATGTCAACCAGTCCATTGAACTACCAGCTTTCTTTCAAAGCCCTTCAAGCTCAGCTGAGAATACTCCCTACACTAGATGTAAAGAGGGTGGTTCTTTACTATGTAAACAAAACTGCTGCAAAAAACAGACCAATTGTTTGTCTCCATGGCACCTGGAGGAAGGTGATCACGTTTCAAAGAATGCCATCTCCAGATGGATAGTGAAATGCATACATCTCCACAATCGCTATTAAACAAGACTCTGCCTTTCACACCAAGAGCTCACTCTACCAGTGGTACAGGAGCTATTCTGGCATTTATTGCAAACGTCCTGCTGGACGCCATTTGCAAAGCAGCAACATGGAGCTCCATACATACTTTTACTCAGCACTACTGCATTGACGGACATTCTAAAGTGGATTCACAGGTGGGACAAGCTGTGCTAAAACATCGATTTGCTGTTGTATCTTCTCACAACCCACCACCTTTTCCAGACACCGCTTGCTAATCTATGCATAGCATGTGATCTAAGCGGATCCACAGGCCTCAGAAGGAATAAATTACTCACCGTAATCGTATTTCTCCAGCATTGGATCTTTCATGGATTCACATGCTGTGAACATTTCCCCGCCGTCCGGCTGTGAAACTTCAGTAACTTTAAGTTAGCGTTTTCCTATGGAAAACTTCGACACTTTAGTGTCCTATCAACGTCCATTTTGGGTGCTTTAGGCCCCACCAATAGGACGTCTGGTATAAATGGCTCCGCCCCCACGGCTTCCCTTCAGATTTCAACCGTCTCCAACTGTTGGGATCACCTTGCGTTTCTTTGTGTTTTTGCACTTGCGTTTGGTAACTAGGCTAGAATGTCGTCTGTAGCCCAGAAGAAGTCTCTTTTTCGGCCTTGTGCTACCTGCGGCATGAAGGCGTACGAAGTGGATGGTCATATCGACTGTCTTTACTGTCTCTACCCCCATCACTCGGCGGATACCTGCGAGATATGTCAGAGGTTTTCGCAGAAGACCTTGAAAGACCATAATCGACAGCTCATATGTTGGCTTAATGAGGGCATATAACCCGACCTCTGAGGTGGGTTCGGCCCGGATGAGCCAGTCTTCAGGAAGAGCGGAGAAGTCCGCGGAACATCGCCGAGCTGCGTCGGCAGAACCCCCTCCGAAGAAGCATCGGGCCGCATATCCTGCGTCGGAGGTGGGGAAAGGCAGCAAGTCTTAGTCGAGGCCGCATCATTCGAAGGGGGGCGAGTGTTGTCCAAGCATGGTCAGCCGGAGACCTCCAAGTGGTCTGGTGGTAGGCCCGAGAAGCCAACGGTGTCGGAGAAAGACGTGGCGAAGTCGAAGGAGTCTTCATCGAAGCACTCGTCTTCCAGGGACCATCACAAGTCTTCGTCCAGCCAGGAGTCTTCGAAGCACCAGTCCGGTTCTTCCCAAAAATCTGGGTCTCCGGTGAAATCGAAGCCAGAGGACGTGGTTCTGACGACTAGCTCGTCAACGGTAGTTCCATCATCGACGGTGGTGTCATCTGTCCACAGCGCTGACGGATAGTGTTCCGCTGCTGTTATCGTCATTGCAGATGGAATCGAAAGGGCTGTTGACGACGTGTGGGGCGTGGCAGTCTGCCGCCTTTGAGTCCATACTTCCTGAGAACATTTTGCAGAAAGATCCAGCTAAGATTTCTGTTTCTTCGGAGATGGAGGAGGAACAGGAGCCGGTGTTTGACCCATCAGCTCTGGGTCTGCAGAGAGTGAGGCCTTCGACGTCGAGTGGGGTGGGGGCTGGGCCGCCCTTTTATCCGTTGGTTAACCCGCAATCTCTAATGTTGTTGCAAGTGCTGTCTACGCTTCAATCTTTGTTGGGGCAACTGGATGCAAGGTTGCCTCCTCCTCAGAGTCCGGCGGTGCCGGTGGTCGAGGGGTTGCCTGGTGAGGTCGCCTAGGAAGTCTACTCGGCACGGTTGCCATTGCCGTTGCCAGTGGGGTTGGGAAGTCCATGGTCTCATCCTGAGGAAGGTAAGCTACCTGAATCGGACCCAGAGAATGTTTCCACAGGACATCTTATCTACTGTGTCGTCGTCACCAACGAGGGATGACTCATGGGACATGGAGGTGGAGCAGCCCCGTAGTCTGGCTCACCCATCGCCTCCGGATGATTTTGGGCGTTCCACACCATGATGTCGAAAGCATGTCTGGAGTTTGGGGCTGGCGCCTGAAGAGGAACATAATGACTGCTTCCTCTTCGACCATATGGGCAAGCAGAGGAAGGTGGTCTTCTCGGTACCGATTCTCGACCGCGTGTGGCAGGAAGGCATGCGCATGATGCGCCACCCTTTTTCAGAACTGGCTGTGAAAGATCACCTTAAAAGAAATTTGAGGCTCTGGAGTATACCCCTAGATGCCTGGTGTCGCATCCCAAGCCAAAGTCGGTGGTGACGGCGGCTACCAGCCGTAAGGCCTGGAGCCAACATAAATGTTAGGCCTCCGGATAGTGAGGCCAGGCAGCAGGAAGCTTTTGGAAAGAAGGTCTTAACAATAGGGGCTATGACTGTGAAGGCTGCAAATTCCTTGGCGATTATGGCCAGATATGATCGTGAAATGTGGCATCGGCTGGCCCCGATTCTTGAACATCTGCCGGAGCAACACCGAAAGGAAGCAATGTTGTTGGTGCGAGAAGGGAAGGAGGCCTCCAACCACAGCATCAATATTACTGTGGACCTGACGGAGTCAGGTTTTAAACAGATTAATAATGGAGTGGTGCTCCGATGGCAGGCCTGGTTTCGCTCCTTTCGAGCTTTCCATGGAGCCTCAGGAAATGCTGGTTTGCTACCGCCAGCGATCGAGGGTACGGGTGCTCCAGCTACTCCTCTCAAGGGTTTCGGTGATCTGTCCAGTCAGTGCAGAAGGGCCGCGACTTCCAAGCGCAGCGAAGAACAGTTTGCAGTCCTCGGTGGCTAAGGGGTGCAAACTAAAGCTCAATATGGACTGCCATATGGACAATCTACTGCGGCGCCATGGTCGCCATCCATGTTGACGAGTGGCGGAAGATGACCTCAGATCGCTGGTTGCTAGACACGGTGCGTCTTGGCCACTCTTGGAGTTCCGGCATCCCGCTGTCCCTATTCTGCCGGTGCATGTACTGCAGCCGCATCTTACAATCTTGCGGCAGGAGGTGGTTCTCATGCTAGAAAAAGGGGTGATAAAACCAGTTCCGGTTGTGGAACGGGGCCAGGGGGTTTACTCCCGGTACTTCGTCGTGAAGAAGCCCAACGGCAAGTGGAGGTCTATTCTAGATCTTCGGGCATTGAACAAGAATCTGCGATGCTTGAAGTTCAAGATGCTCACCCTTCAAGATATCCGTTCGGTGCAGCCGTGCGAGTTCCTGGCGTTGTCGAATCTGCAGGATGCATATTTTCACATCCCTATGCGCTATAAGCACCAAGTTCCTGCGTTTTGTGGTAGGAGAGGACCACCATCAGTTTCGGGTCCTCCCGTTTGGCCTGAAGTCGTTCCCCCAGGACGTTCACAAACTGTCTGGTGCCGGTGGCGGCTTTCCTCCAGGGAGCGTCCTCGTCTGTACCCTTACCTGAACGATCGATTGGTGAGCCGTTCGTCGCAGGGAAGGGCGCGAGAGTCTCACATGGTGACCATGCGGCTTTTGCAATGGCTGGGATTCGCCGTCAACTTCGACAAATCATATTTGACGCCATCCAGAGTTGCTGTTTCTCAGGGTGCAGTTTCTTCCCTGGCAAAATCTGGTGAAGCCTTCCAGCGAGCGTGTGGAAAAGTTGCTGGACAAGGCAAGTCAGTGGAAAGCAGGCACATGGTCTCGGTTGGAGGTTACATGTCGCTATTGGGGGCCATGGCATTGTGTATCCCTCTTCTTCCCAATTGCTGCCTGTTCATGAGGCCGGTGCAGGAGTTTTCTTTGCAGACAGATGGTCGCAAAATTGAGGTTTGTGGTCCGACAAGTTGGTGGTCGACGGAAGCTTGGTGGACGCCTTTCACTGGTGGACATGCACAACCAATCTTGTGCGGGGAATGCCCTTGCTGGAGCCGGAGTTCCAGTTTACGATCATAGTGGACACCTCCTAGGTAGGGTGGGGGGTGCACCTCGACGGTTCACAGGTGCAGGGCCTATGGTCTCGGGTAGAGACTGTTGCTAGAGTTGAGGGCGGTGCATTGGGCTCTGAAGTCGTTTCTTGCATGCACACAACCGGGTGTATGGACAATAGCAGCGGCGCTAGTCATGTGGAGGGGGGGAGGAGCATGCAAGGTTATTAAGGGAGCGGGCGGAGGGGACAGCTAGATCCTCAAACGGCCTTGAATGGAAAATCGGGCACATACCTCCTGAGGCTCAGGGTGTACAAGCATCCCGTCGGGTAAGATTACACGAGCCCAACCGGTTCAGTCCAGAATAGAGATGAATACCATTAACAATTTCCTTCTCTGCATACACCTCTCAAACTCCAAACCAAACACAACCACAAACCTCTAGCGCAGCAAACCGCACGAACTTCACTACACTGCAACAACAAAACAAAAAAACACAGACTCGCACATCAGCACACGGCGACTACCGGCCGCATACACCCCAGGCCCAGCCGACGGAACCACCGGGCTGAGGCTGCCAACAGCACATCACTGCAATCTTGCACTTTTCCAGCCTCCACCCACTAACCCACCACCCCCCCCCCCTCTTTCAGAGCCGCCAGAGCGCCAGGGGACCACTCCGGTGGTGATAGTGCGCGGTACAAATAACCTTTAACATTAACATGCATCCATGGATCGATGGTGAGGGTGTTAACGGACAATACCACCACGATGTTCTACTTAAGGAAGCAGGGGGCACACATTCCAGAGTCCTGTCGAAGGAGGCACAGGAAATTGGACATTGGGCTCTAGCTCAAGGGATCAGCATTGTCGCTTTCCATCTGCCCAGAGTTCTGAATGTTCAAGCGGACGCGCTCAGCAGGGACTCCAGTTAGCTGCATGAGTGGGAGCTGAAGGAGCAGCAGGTGACGAAGATCTTCCGGCGATGGGGGCATCCTCCGTTGGATCTGTTTGCTACGAGGGAAAACAAGCAGTGTCTGGAGTTCACCAGCAGAGGGGCTCATCCCGAGTCATTGGGGGAAGCATTTTCGTTTCTGTGGACGGGTCTCTTCTCGTATGCGTTTCCCCATTCCCTTTCATTCGGAGGACCATCCAGTGGGTTCGGAAGTACCAGTGCCGAGTGATTCTGGTGGCCCTGTTCTGGCCCAGGCAGACGTGGTTTTCAGATCTCCTTCATCTGGCGGTGGAAGAGCTGATTCGGTTGGGAGCGGATCCGGATCTCCTCTCTCAGGACAAAGGCAGAGTGTGGCATCACGATCCGGCATCTCTCAGCCTAGCGGCGTGGCTCCTGACCACTCAGAGTTAGGTCATTGAGGAGTCTCGACGGATTTTGGAGGCAGCAAGGGTGCCTTCCACGAATGTCTCGTATGGTCATGAATGGTCGAGATTCTGTGAGTGATGTTACGGTCATCCTGGGGTTGAACCTTTGAACGTTTGTCTGTCGCAGGTTCTGCCGTACCTGTTACACTTGGCGGAAGGGGGCCTGGCGTCATCGATTAAGGTGCATTTGGCTGCGATTTCTAGGTTCTAAAGAAAGCGCCATGCTGCTCCTCTGTTTAGTTATCGTTTGGTGAAACATTTTATGAAGGGGTCGTTTAAGACATTTCCTCCAGTGAAGAAGTTTGCACCATTGTGGAGCCTTAATGTGGTCCTTTCAGCTTTGATGAAACCTCCTCCTTTTGAGCCCATGTTGACGGCTCCTTTGAAGTTCCTCTCATGGAAGGTGGCTTTTCTAGTGGCAGTTACCTTGGCCAGGCCAGTGTCTGAATTGCAAGCATTGGTCATTGACCTGCCTTATCTGCATTTCACAAACGTGCCTCTATTACTTTACCCACGTTTTTTGTTAATGCTTCCATGCCAGCAGAAAGGGCACTGCGTAAGAGGGCCCTAAAGTTTTATCTGAATCGCACGCAGACTTCAGGAAGTCACGGCAGCTGTTTGTGGCGTATGGGCCATCCAACAAGGGGCAGGCCATCTCCAAACAAGGACTTTCCCGCTGGGTTTCCTCTACAATCTCGTTTTGTCACACTAAAGTTGGCAAACCTTTGAGGGGGGGGGGGGGTCCGAAGTCTCATTCTACGTGGTCCACGGCATCGTCAGCGACGTTGTGGTCTGGGAATACCATTTGTCAGGCAGCCTCCTGGGCGGTGCTGCATACCTTCACCAGGCATTACTGTCTGGGGCAGCAACATGTGGAAGATGTGCAGGTGGGGCGTGCGGTCCTTTAATGCCTGTTTCAATAAGGTAGGCCCCGCAGCTTTGGTTTTTTTTCTATGTGCTATATCACTTGCTGGGTTTGTTGTCTCATGTATGTGATTAAATACTGTTTGGTTGGTTTGTCTGTGACACACCGCCACACGTTGGTTGTACTGTTATGTAATCTATTCACAGCATGTGAATCCATGAAAGATCCAATGTCTGAGAAGGGAGTAGTTTCTTACCTTTAACTCCATTTCTCCAGCGTTGGTATCTTTCATGGATTCATATGCGCCCGCCGGCCTCCCCTGCAGGCAAACCTGATTTCGGGTTCCCGCTACTTTGGAGGTTAAAATCTGGAGGGAAGCCGCGGGGGCAGGGTTATTTATACCAGACATCCTATTGGTGGGGCCTAAAGCACCCGAAAAGGACGTTGACAGGACACTAAAGTGTCAAGGATTTCCATAGGAAAACGCGAGTTAAAGTTACTGAGGTTTCCCAGCCTGATGACGGGGAAATATTCACAGCATGTGAATCCATGAAAAATACCAACGCTGGAGAAATGGAGTTGCAGGTAAGAAACTACTCCCTTCTGATGCTTGTATCTGCTTAGATACACATGCGCCTACCCTTGCTCGCCTGTGGAGATAGTTATTGTTTTCGAAACTCAAAGGGACGTCGACAGGGCGTGCCAGTAATACTATCTCTAGTGTGACGTCCACTGTACCCATGGCCCTTCACACGTCGAGGTCGCTCAGGTTGTTTTTTTCCACCATCGTGAGTGGACGCTTATCGCAGAGTTTCATTTCAGCATACCGCCATTTGCTTTTGACAAATTAAAAATAGTGTACTCTTTCTGTCCTTTTCCTTATCGACTTCGAGGAGTTCATCGACGCAGTGGAAAAGACAGCTGTCGGATGAATTCAAGATTCAACAGACCCTTTTGGCCTTGAAAGGCCCACCGGGCCTAGGCCCTTAAAGTAGGGGAGAGTGTGAGGTGGTCATTGTACAATGCATATTGCCTTCCCTTTCCATTTTCGCCTGGCTGCCATTCCCCTTAAACATGGATCGAACACCATTAAAATTTTGCCCCAAGTGTAATAAAAAATTTCCGTGGATAGACAATCACCGAGTGTGCAACTTGTGTCTAGCCCACGGCCATAACGAGTGGCATTGTCGAGCCTGCAAGCTCTTCGAAACAAAGACTCTTAAAGCCCGAAGAACCAAGCGCTGGGTCCATCATGCAATGCAGGCCGAGAATGAGCTTCCAGTGATTGCAAGGTGTTGCACTCACCTGGTATCCACAGGGACGCCACCCAGCTGGGTTACTCGCTGGTATGCTTCTCAGCTTTGCCCTGATGTGGTCTGCGGGGAAGGTTCTGCCTGAAAATGCAGGAATACTGTGTTTGACTGACCGACTGGGGTAAGTATCCTCCCTCCACCCCCGTATGATTTCAGTCCCTCTAGCGCCCTCTCCTCACCTTGTGGTAGAATTAGGCGTGCTCTCCGTCCTGCCTTCTTTGCAGGGGTGTGTTGTCTTTCATGGGTGAGTGCGGTCAAGTTACTTCACTGACGCCGGCCCGTTTGATATTGTTCAGGTAGGACTTATTGCTGTTCTTTAGTTTGTTGCTATCCTGCATGCCTTTCTTTGTTTAAAATGTCTCTTTTTTTTTTTCTCCCTTAGTTATGCGGAGCTTCAGCGGGGCGAACTGGCTTGGTTGAGCTCCGCTGGTAAATGATGGCGCATTAAGAGCGCTATGATGCGGTAAGTAAGCGCTATGCGCAGCAAAGTCTTGCCTTTGCTAACCTGTGTTTTCCTTCCTTGTAGGTCGCAGTGTTCTTCAGCGCGAGTGGAATGTCCCTAGTGGTGCCAGCCGAGAGGTGACCAGCCAGGTAAGCCTTTTGAGCAGTTCGTAATTTGTAAATGTCTCTACAGCTTTCTTTAATGTTGCCTCCATCGTCCTCTTTCAGGTCGTTCTGTCCGGGAGGCGTGCAGATTCGAGGAAGCTGTTCTCAGTAGATGCGAGTGTTTGAAGATGAAGACTGCAGGTAAGATGCTGCTGCTAATGTTCCTTTTGTCTCCTTGCAGGTTCTGCTTCTCCGAGGTTCGATGGAATAGCTGGACATGGTGAGCGTCACGTTGCAAGCTGCAAAGTAACACAAAGCATGTTCTGCAGTCAAGGTGTGGTTTATATAGCCCAGGTAAAGTAGTACCAGGGAAAGTAGTTCCAGGCCTGGCACACCCAACAACTAGACCGCATAGCTTGGTTCTTAGGAGCCAAGCTATGTGGATGCCTCCATGTTGG
The DNA here is from genome assembly GCF_040938575.1 of Ambystoma mexicanum. Lineage (NCBI taxonomy): Eukaryota > Metazoa > Chordata > Amphibia > Caudata > Ambystomatidae > Ambystoma > Ambystoma mexicanum. Next base: position 431,084,332 of record NC_090928.1, read on the forward strand.
CTGACAATACAATAAAGTAGTTCCCAAGCACATTGTTGTTCATGGTTTATGAGCCTGGTGTCATAGGCGCCAGGACTGGCCCCATGCATGAGGGCTTTTGAAGAGGATGCCAAGCTCTAGAGGCCCGAGTCCTGACTCCACCTGGCCAATGGGTTTGCCAGAGGGGGTTTTGGGCGAGGGTTGTGACATGTCACCATCTTTTCGGACAGCGAGGGCGACAACAAACTGTTAGGTTCCTAAGTGCAGGCCCCTGACTCCAAGAGACAGGCTGGCAGCTCTGTTACGGGGACGACACTCGGCAGCAAAAGCACTACCACTACCCCCACCACTAAACACACATCCTGGAGCAAGGAGTCAACGTCGTCGACCAAACACCAAAGTACGGCGTCAAGGGGGAGGTCTACAGAATCCCTGTCCTCTGGGCACTCGTGGTCCTGAGCGCCCCATGACAGGCCCCATAAGTCTAAAGACAAAGAAGACGCCGTCCCTAAAACATCATCGGCTGATGAGGTGGCGGTCTGCCTCATTGCCGAACATCATACATCGAAATCGGCGGTATGGTCTAAAAACACTGGTTTATCCCACCTAGTCAAAAAGCACGTCCCTGAGAACCTGCTAAAATCTAAGCACTCCAAGAAACACTCCTCCAATCATAAAGATAAATCTCATAAGGACAAGTCTACCCCTGCTTCTAGGGAAGCACACTGTCTCACAGGAGGAAGGTTATTTGCTGATGCCTTGCAGAACAAGGGCCAAGCCACACCCCAGGACCATCCTACACCCCTAGGACAAGTCTCTACTCAGTAGCAGGGTGTAATTTCCAGTTCAGTCCAATGGACTGCAGAAGACATAGACAGGGTCATGCTGTCAAGCTCTGATGTAACTCCCTTCCCCTTCTCCTCACCTGAGAGATCTGAGGAATCGTCTTGGTACTTCTTCTTCAGTCTCTCTTGCCTCTCTGGGTTTATCTTCTTCCTGGTCTTTTTATCGTGCAAAAAGGGGCGAGCTCCCTGGGATGCCACACTGTCGGTATATGATATAACCGGACAGGGGGGTCTCCCGGGAGCCGGTTCCGGAGCAGGGAAAAAGCCAAATGGCAGAAAAAACCCTGCTAGTTGGTTCCACGGTGTGTAGGCCGGTTGGAGGCGTATGCGGTTGAGTAGAGTCCGGATGAAAAGATACTTGGCATGCCGGAGATTCTGGAGCTGATAATGGAGCAGATCCACGAGAGTTTCCAACAAGAGAACTGAGAGGTAAGTTTGCCCAGAGAGGAGGAAACCCAGACCGGACAGCAAGAAGAGACGGGTAAGTAGCTGGGAAACACAGGAGGGGAAATGCAAGATATCCGAAGCGGGTAACAGGGCTGAAAGGAAGGGACGCGAGCAGCGTCAGGAGCAAGAGACTGAGAGACTCGGGGGAGAAGCAATAGCAGAAGGGAAGCGAAAACGAAGGATGAACAAACACAGAAGCGTTACCTTCGCGGAACATAGAAGGTGCAACGCGAGGAGGAAAGGATCAAACCTGCATAAATAGATGCGGCGGCCATCTTGGAGAACAACTAGAACGTTGAATCCGAACGGCCGCTGACGTAACGGAACCGCTAATGGCGCTTCCAGATGTCCCACAAACGCCGCCATGCGGAATGCATGACACATGCCAAGAATGACCTTTATGGCCAATTTCTTTGAAAAAAGAACTGATTTACCAAAACTTTCAGGTTACACCTCCTACAACTGAGGCTTCAAGTTTCCAGCCCCCAGCTATGAGAACTTGTCCTGTGTCACTACCCATGTTCAGTACAGGCCAACCAGCAAAAGGTAATCTGTATGACATCCATACAGACACTGAAGGGGATAATGAAGACTACCAGCAATGTGATCATTATTATGATGAGGAGGCAGAGGTTTATACCCTGCCTCACCAATTCATCAGGACTCGCCAATGGCCGGTTCACCAGTGGATCATCGTCACCATAACATTTTCATCAAGGCAGCTGAACACTTGGGTATTCAGACACAGGAAACTCAACTGGACCAAGACTTTGTGGAAGATTTTGAGACAAGAAGGCTGTCACCCAATTCATCCCAATTTTACAGTCTATCCTAAGAAAGATTCAACCTTCCCTGGAGACACCTAACCAGACACAGGCAGTAAAGCCGCGCGTAGAGAAACTTTTCCACCCAGCGCCGTCTGACCCTGTCTATATCAGGGGCCAGCATAAGCGGGATTCTCTCGTGGTTACAACAACCCTTAAAAGGGGAAGAACACCACTAGCCTTTTCAGAGGCACCCCCAGATAAGGAGAGCAAGAAGCTCTACTATTGGGAGGAAAGTGGTGACTTTGGCAGCTTTTCAGACTAGAATCGCCAACAATTTAACACTTTTGGCAAGTTATAATTGCCCCAAATGGGATGAAATAACGACCCTAATTGCGTCTGCTCCCGAACCTTTAAAGTCTCAAATAGCCCTGGTAGCAGCTGACGACAAAGCAACTTCCAGCTGCATTCTTAAAAATGACCTTGATGCCGCAGATAATGCAGGTAAGATTATCGGGGAACAAACCATAATCTAGCGCCACGCTTGGCTACGGCAGTCTGGCTTTAACTTGAGACCCAGGCTATGCTACTCAACATGCCGGTGGAGCCAACAGTCTTATTCAGCAAAGCCGTGGAGGACGCCCTAAAGTCTGCCAAGGAGGAATAAGACACCCTAAAGTCGCTGGGCCAATTGACAAACCACCAGGCCAAAGGGGCGGAAGTAATTTTTGCCGTTTTTGTGGTTTAAATTCCCAGAGCGGCTCCGGTTACGGACAGGGTCAAAATTCTTCCTGGAATAACAACCAGGGCAAACCTTCACAAAGTTACCAAAGAGGCCAGTGGCGATCCCGTGGCCGGGGGAGGTCCTCCACTTCTGGAGGTGGGTGAACACCTCCCAAGCAATGACAGCCTGCTACACGTCCCCTCCCATGCCTCCCCAGTAGGGGGATGTATTTCACACTTCACCCACGCATGGCAGGAAATCGCCACGGACAAGTAGTGCAAGGGTATTGTGTGGAACTTGTCCAAAAACCATCAAACCATCCCACGCGCCAGAGAAAGTCAAAGGAAGAACAGCTCATCCTTCTCAAAGAGGTCAACGCGCTGCTTCTCAAGGGCGCCATAGATATTGTGCCATCCAACGAGATAAACAAGGGTATTTATTCAACTTACTTCCTTGTGCCAAAGAAAGATCTATTTATGCGCCCAGTGTTAGACTTACGCCCTGCAAACACTTATCTAAAGCCTCAAAAATTCTGCCTGACAACGCTACAAGAAGTAATCCCCCTGCTAAAGCAGGGAAAATACATGGCAACACTGGATATGAAAGATGCCTATTTTCATATTTCAATGTTTCCAGCGCACAAAACTCTTGCGTTTCAAGATAGCAAACCAGCACTACCGATTCAAGGTGCTACCCTTCGGAATAGTGTCAGCTCCAATGGTATTCACCAAGGTACTGGCGGTGGTGGCAGCACACCTACACAGGGAGGCAATTCCAGTGTACCACTACCTGGACGACTGGCTGATCACAGGGGAAACGCCCCATCTTTGTATACAAAACACGCAAAGAACCATAAATACTCTTCCAATTGGGTTTCTAAATAAACGAGAAAAAGTCGAACCTTGTGCCAAGCACAACAAAACATTTCCTAGGAGCTGTCTTCGACACGGAAGCAGGCTTGACCTTTCCATCCATGGAAAGGGTTCAAAACTTTCTTTGGCAAATTCCTCAGTATCAATACTGTCACCAGATAAGTGTACGCAAAGCAATGCGTTTAGTAGACATGATGGCGTCATGCATATGCCTGGTCCTGCATGCACGCCTGCACATGCGACCAATGCAGGAGTGGTTGGCGAAACAATGGTCTCGGGCAAGTGGTCAGTGGGACGATCTAGTGGTTGTTTCGCCAACTCTAGTACAAAACCTACGCTGGTCAACAAAGGAAAACCTGTTAAAAGGAAAACCCTTCCACGATCCCGAAGCGCAAGCGATCGTTACAACAGACACATCACTCTCCGGGTAGGGGGCACATTTCCTTCACCACACAGCATATGATCTGTGGACTCAAATCACACCACAGAGCGACATCAGCCTTCTGGAACTCCTGGCAGTATTCAAAGCACTTCAAGCATTCGAAGCGTAGCTGACGAACAAGACGGTTCAGATCCTAACACAGTACCACTACAATGTTCTATGGAAACAAACAAGGAGGCACGCACACTCTCCAAGCTGGCACAGAAAATTTGGAGATGGGCACTCAGACGGGGGATGTTCCTATCCTCCCAACACGTTCTAGGGGTACTCAACACTCTAGCGGACTCTCTGAGCAGAGATCCCCTACCAGAAGAACACGAGTGGCAACTAGAATCGGGGGTCATAGACCACATCTTCTCTCAGTGGTGTTACCCCACGCTTGACTTGTTCGCTACAGGAGAAAACAATGCCCTGGCTTTATGTCCAGCTTCCCCCAGCCAAGGGGAACAACCTATGGATGAACTGGTCAGGGCAATTTGCTTATGCTTCCCCCCCCCCCCCCCAACTCCCTTAATGAGCAGGGTAGTGAACAAGATTCACAGAGAACAAATGACGCTCATCCTAGTTGCTCCCATGTGGGCAAGACAGCCATGGTATCCACCTATGCGCAAACTGGCGATGTGTGATCCCATCAAACGAACCTATTGACCCAACAGGGAGGAATAACAGTACACCCTCAACCACACTCCATGAACCTGGCAGCTTCGCTCCTGAGGTCATAGAGTTCGGTCACCTTAATCTGCCACAACGTTGTATGGCTATCCTCAAGGAGGCTTGTAAGCCAAACACCAGACACTGTTATTTCGACAAGTGGAGGAGATTTGTAATTTGGTGCCACTCTAAACAAAAACCCCATAGAATGTACTCCATCACACGTTCTAAATTATATGCTACACTTGTTAGACTTAGGTTTAGTATTCAACTCCATAATGGTCCACCTGGCGGCTTTATCAGTGTACACCACCTCTCAACGTAAGGTATCGTGGTGGAAAATTCCAATCATTAAGGCATTCATGGAGGGGGTAAAAAGACTCCACCCTCCAATTTCTAACCCACTGCCAGGCTGGGATCTCAGTGTTGTAATCGCTAAGCTCGTGGGGCCCCCATTCGAGCCAATACATAAAGCCTTAAACACTGGACATACAAAACTCCCATCTTAGTGGCTATTACATCCATAAGAAGAGTTAGTTAATTGCAAGCATTGTCAGTGCTGGATCCTTTCTTTATCATCCATAAAGACAAATAGGTTTTACGTACACATCCGCGGTTCCTAAATTCATTTCCAAATTCCCCGTGAACCAATCCATTGAGCTACCGGCCTTCTTTTAGAATCATTCTAGCTAAGCTGAGGTAAAACTCGACACACTAGATGTGAGGAGGGCGGTCCTTTACTACGTAAACAAGACCAGACCGCTAAGGTAAACAGGCCAGCTGTTTGTTTCTGTAGCACCAGGCAGAGAGGGAGACCATATTTCCAGAAATGCCATCTCCAGATGGATAGTCGGATGCATACAACTATGCCATTCATTATCGAACAAAACACTGCCTTTCACACCAAGAGCTAACTCCACAAGGAGCACAGGAGCTACTTTGGCTTGTATCGCAAATGTCCCCTTAGTGTCATAAATCCCCAAAGTATCTTAAGAAAAGGATACGTTAACCAAAAAGGATACAATTGATAGGGGTCTTCCGGATCCTTGAATTCACACAATTTGATAGTAGTGATGTCAATTTAGACCTTTCAAATGATACAACTCTCTGATTGGTAAAACAGGCAGAGAGCAGGATCACTGGAAAGGGCGCAGGAGAGTAATAGGAAGGCAGCCTAGGAAAAATAAAGCATAATGAGAAACTATCTCAACTAACCTCTCTGATAGAATGGCAATAATGCAAATTTCAACACTAACCTGTAGGCTTAGAACTGGGGTATCCACCAAAGTCAATGAAGAAATCCAGGAAAAAAAACAATGACAAAGGAGTGAAGGTTAGTAAGGGAGACTTATCTCAAACAGCACGAGACTCTCTTTAGATACCGGGTTGGTGCACCACAGGATAGCGTCCATAGTTCTGTGCACACACACCTTCAAATAAAAGTTGTAGATACACCTTCCTTTCCCACAAGGAACAGAACAAAATTGAAAGGAGTCCACCTGTTATTTCCTCACAGGTTCAAATCAACAGCGTGCTGGATACACGCGAGCCAAGTACACGCAGCCAGGCCAGCCGCGCTTGAAGAGGTCCATCGTCCGCGTGGGATTGAAAGCGGAAACTTACATGCGGACAGGAAAACAGCATACAAATGAAACCGGAACCCGCGTGTGAGAAGACACGCTAACAAAACCTGCTGAAGGCAGATACAGGAGATTGCATGTGAAGGAAACACGTCAATGAAGGCCAAGGAAGCAACTGACCGTTTGCGAGGACGCAGATGAAAAGTTCAGCTACCAAGACGCCAAAATGTTCAATCAGAAGCAGCGAGCCACGTATCCACGCTGCTTATGAACGTTCTGCCGTAAAACACGTGACTATCCTGAATCCCATGAATTCAAAGACGTGAATAATGCAGACGTCGTTTTCCTGGTAATATCAAACAACCTCCATCGAGAATAAAACGGTCTAGCAGTTCTATGAGCATAACCCGTTGTGTGTACAGACAGAGTTCCAGATCCAGAGGTAAAATGTCCAGCATGCATGACAGTGCCACCCCCAAAGGAGCAGCATCTCCCCTCTTCAAGTGGAATTTTCTCAATAAAGCGGGAGCATGGATATTGGAAAGAGGTTTGTTAAACAGTGCAAACATTCAATTTAGTTTGACCAGAGTAACTATCTGGCCATGTTTTTAAAAAATTCAAAACACTGTCTAGTATAATCCCGTGCACCTCTAATGGGAATCAAACCAAATAGAATATCAATAGTAATCAAAAAATGGAAGCTATAATGAAAGCTTCTAAAATTCAATTCAACAAATGAAACATATTCGATTTTAAGGGCATATTCAACCAGTGTAGGTTTACTGTTAAGCATGGTAAATACAAACTACACACCAAATAATAAGGGTTTTTTTTCACAAAGAGGATATTTTACATTAAAAAAAAGTACTAACCTATTGAGGTTTAATGTTGTAGCAGAAAAGCCATCTATGGCGAAAAATAAGTCCAAGTGGACATGCTTGCAGTGCCAAGACCTCGATTTGTGTTTTCTTGGTACAGAAAGGTACTTCAATACTTCCGGTAATCTCTGTGGATAGCAATGTTAATGTACGGGTCACTGTGTGTGACTAAATATCTATTCACAAGTACAATAATGCGTTCATTAGTGAGGAAATGACCATATACCTGCTATAATTCGTGCGGTAGAGCACGCAGGTATGTTGCGGCAGGGTTCAATGTACGGCGGACGTGCAGGATTCCTCTGTGTTGCATCTAACGTTGCAGGAAGAACGGGTGCAGATAGATCTGGGAGCTCGTAAGTACGAATGCTTTCTGTGGAGGACAGTGTGGTGCTAGTGAGTGTTCAAGATCATATGGATCATTGATCACACGGTCAAAAACGTGTACAGTATTCTATACATAGCGCGTACCTGTTCAGCCTCTATGTACATCCAGTTGTGCTTCTCTCTGCTCGTTGTTTGCACGGTGCCCATGGAAACGAGGGACCGTGTTCAAACAGCCTAGTATTTGGCGGGCTAGATTCTGGGGGTAGAAATCAACAACGGACTAACCCGATGTTCGAGAAATGTGGCGGCCATCTTTAGCTATGTAAAAGGACCCTGTTAGTAAAGGTGGTTACGTGTGTAAAATTCTGCAAGTCATCTTCTGACAACATAATCAAAATTCTATTAAGAGTAGCATAAGTTTGAACAATATGATGATAAGAGCAGCGGTCGAAAAACAAAGTTATTTAACCGAACATTTTCTAAACGTAGTGCTACTTATGCGTATGACACTTCTGTATCGTTCGAGTCTATCCAAACATCACAATATGTCCATTTACATCCCTTTATCTAATTTGCTGGACAATCTGATACATGGTGCCAGATGTCCTCACATTCTTGGTTATACACACTGTTTACTTGTTCAATATTACAAGTGGCAAATGTACATTGCTGTAAATTCCATCATATACTAGGACTAACAATACTAAGTCCTAGCACGCAACAATGCATACAAATATGCATAATATGTACCGTGGCGTGAAGACTGTTCTTCAATGGCTATGACCACTTGATTAGTGCTGCTGATCTATCAAATGTCTAGTTATTTCAATAGGGTGCCCTTGTGATATTAATTATCCCATTCACTAGACAGTCAGTTGTGGGGACGTTGCTGCCTTCCCATATCCAAAAGCATAGTGAATTATTGGTGCATGGTAGAGAGTGCAGGGTCTACAGGACAGAAATATCTAAAAAGTTAAAAGTATCTAAATGAAGCAGTTCAAGGATGTTTCCTTGTTGAGACCCCTTGGGTATTTGGTGTCTAAAAGGTATATCCAATATTTTTCTCTTTGTGCCAATAGTCTTGTGTAGTTGCCACCTCGCTGTGGTTTGCTTACAACTTCAACGACCTGGAATCTTAATTGGCTGATGTTATGTTTTGCTTCCATAAAATGTCTGGCTACTGGTGTTTTCTGGTATTGGCACCGGATGGTGGACTTGTGCTCTGATATTCGTTCTTTCAAAGACCTCGTAGTCTGTCCAATGTATAATTTGCCACAAGGGCATTTCAGAGCGTATATGACGCCTGCTGTTATACAGGTGGCGAAGCTTCTGATCTTTATCTTTTTGCCTGTTGATGGGTGAGAGATGGTATTACCCTTAATTACATTGTTGCAGTTGGTACAATTAAGGCATGGAAAAGTGCCCATTTTTTTAGTCTGTAAAAGCATCTGTTTATCCTTATTTGGTCTTTCAGCTTTCACAAGTCTGTCCCTAAGGTTGCGGCCCCTTCTAAATGCCATCATTGGTACTCTTGGGAAGAGTTCTTTCAGGTGTTCATCACTTTGTAGTAAAGACCAGTGCTTTCTTATAGATTTGCCAATCTGGAAACTTTGACGTGAATATTTGGAAATATACATCAATGGGGTAGAATTAGTTCTGGATTTAGGTGCTAACAAGTCTTTCTGTGTTAGATCGTTCGATCTATCGTTGGCCTCTTGTAGAATGTCCTAAGGATATCCTCGTTTCTCAAATCGCTCAATTAGTTGAGTGCATTCAATGTCAAGGCCAGCTGGGTCTGATATGATTCTTTTTAGTCTCAATATCTGACTGTAAGGGAGACTTTTTGGCATGGGTTTCGGGTGAAAGCTGGTAAATTGTAGGAGATTATTGGTATCTGTGGGTTTGTGATAAATGGTGGTCACTACCTTTCCTTCATAGATCTTCAAGCTGACATCTAAAAAGTAGAGGTCTGGTTCTCCAACGTCCATCGTGAATTTGATTTTTGAGTGTACTGTGTTCATGTAGAGTAAAAACTTGTCCAATTCAGTTCTTGTGCCGCACCAGATTCCAAATATATCGTCTATGAATCGTTTCCACAGTATGATCTTACATGACCATATTTGATTATCTAAGACGTGTTCTGTTTCAAATCTATACATAAAGGAGTTTGCATAGACAGGTGCCATAGCAGAGCCCATGGATGTGCCGGATATTTGATTGTAGAAGGTCTTTTGGAATCGAAAGTAGCTATTATGTAAGATGAGTTTAAGTAGTTCAATAATGAACTCTGGGTTACCTCGTATTTGTTCAGAGTTGGAGAGTAACCATTCCACAGCGTTAATGCCTTCATCGTGTGGTATAGAGGTATATAGACTGCATACATCCATACTGAATATGATGCAGTCGCTACTGATAGCTGAGATTTCTGCTAGACAGTTGAGGTAGTCTGTGGTGTCTTTGAGGTAGGTAGGAATTTCCTGGATTAAAGGCTGTAGAAGGCGGTCAACATGGATAGCTAGGGGATCGAAGATGCTCTCCGTTCCTGCAACTATGGGTCTTAATGGAGGTTTGATTGTCCTTATGGATTTTTGAAAGTCCATAGAATACTGGTGTTATTGGATGTTTATTAATGGGAAATTGACTGGTTTTAACACTTATCCAATCATTGTCGAGTGCATTGTCAATTAAGGTCTCGATAATAGTCTTTATACCCTGAAGGGGGTCGCCATTCAATCTACTGTAAGTTGTCTGGTCGAGTTGTTCGAGGCATTTAGTGGTGTAGTAAGTCGTGTCCATGACTACTATGGCTCCGCCCTTGTCTGCCGGTTTAATGGTGATATCTTCATCTTTTGCCAAGGTCTCAATATGCTCAAGCTGACTATTCTTGATGTTCGGAGATAATGTGCGGTAGTTGATCCGTTTCAAGTCATTAAGTACCTTTTTCTCAAATAGATAGAGTATAGGATTTTGGATAGGTGGATCGAACAGGCTCTTGGGTCGTAGTTCTAGATTGTCTTCAGGAGTATCCTCTTGTACTGGATCATTTTCAAAAAACATCTTTAATCTAATCTTTCTCATAAGTCGGTGTAGACAGACTTGCTCTTCAAACATAGATGTGTTACTCATGGGCACGAATGATAGGCCCCGATTCAGAATAAACAGTTGGTCACTTCATAGATGTTTACTTGAAATATTCATCACTATGTTTTCAGTTATTTGTTTTTTGTGGCCTTTTTACCTCTTCTGGTCTTTCTCTTAACCGATCTCTTAGGCCTAAAAAAGCCCCAGACGGTGTTGCTATTCGTCCCGTGTGTTCATCTATTGGTGTCTCTGTTCTGGCGTTCTCTGTCACTCTGTGATGTTGTTGGTTGATGTCTTGAGGCTTGACTGATCGGATCTCCTATACTCCCACTGCTGCTATCGCTACCCGAATTGGGTGAATTCGGGTGTGGTGGTCTATTTCTGTTCTGGAACCAGAACAGAAATAGACCACCACACCCGAATCAAGCCTCAAGACATCAACCAACAACATCAGAGTGACATAGAGAACGCCAGAACAGAGACACCAATAGATCAACACACGGGACGAATAGCAACACCGTCTGGGGCTTTTTTAGGCCTAAGAGATCGGTTAAGAGAAAGACCAGAAGAGGTAAAAAGGCCACAAAAAACAAAAAACAAATAACTGAAAACATAGTGATGAATAGTTCAAGTAAACATCTATCAAGTGACCAACTGTTTATTCTGAATCGGGGCCTATCATTCGTGCCCACGAGTAACACATCTATGTTTGAAGAGCAAGTCTGTCTACACCGACTTATGAGAAAGATTAGATTAAAGATGTTTTTTGAAAATGATCCAGGACAAGATGATACTCCTGAAGACAATCTAGAACTACGACCCAAGAGCCTGTTCGATCCACCTATCCAAAATCCTATACTCGATCTATTTGAGAAAAAGGTACTTAATGACTTGAAACGGGTCAACTACCGCACATTATCTCCGATCAACATCAAGATAGTCAGCTTGAGCATATTGAGGCCTTGGCAAAAGATGAAGATATCACCATTAAACCGGCAGACAAGGGCGGAGCCATAGTAGTCATGGACACGACTTACTACACCACTAAATGCCTCGAACAACTCAACGACCATACAACTTACAGTAGATTGAATGGCGACCCCCTTCAGGGTATAAAGACTATTATCGAGACCTTAATTGACAATGCACTTGACAATGATTGGATAAGTGTTAAAACCAGTCAATTTCTCATTAATAAACATCCAATAACACCAGTATTCTATGGACTTCCAAAAATCCATAAGGACAATCAGAAACCTCCATTAAGACCCATAGTTGCAGGAACGGAGAGCATCTTCGATCCCCTATCTATCTATGTTGACCGCCTTCTACAGCCTTTAATCCAGGAAATTCCTACCTACCTCAAAGACACCACAGACTTCCTCAACTGTCTAGCAGAAATCTCGGCTATCAGTAGCGACTGCATCATATTCAGTATGGTTGTATGCAGTCTATATACCTCTATACCACACGATGAAGGCATTAACGCTGTGGAATGGCTACTCTCCAACTCTGAACAAATACGAGGTAACCCAGAGTTCATTATTGAACTACTTAAACTCATCTTACATAATAGCTACTTTTGATTCCAAAAGACCTTCTACAATCAAATATCCGGCACATCCATGGGCTCTGCTATGGCACCTGTCTATGCAAACTCCTTTATGTATAGATTTGAAACCGAACACGTCTTAGATAATCAAATATGGTCATGTAAGATCATACTGTGGAAACGATTCATAGACAATATATTTGGAATCTGGTGCGGCACAAGCACTGAATTGGACGAGCTTTTACTCTACATGAACACAGTACACTCAAAAATCAAATTCACGATGGATGTTGGAGAACCAGACCTCCACTTTTTAGATGTCAGCTTGAAGATCTATGAAGGAAAGGTGGTGACCACCATTTATCACAAACCCACAGATACCAATAATCTCCTACACTTTACCAGCTTTCACCCGAAACCCATGCTAAAAAGTCTCCCTTACAGTCAGATATTGAGACTAAAAAGAATCATATCAGACCCAGCTGGCCTTGACATTGAATGCACTCAACTAATTGAGCGATTTGAGAAACAAGGATATCCTCAGGACATTCTGCAAGAGGCCAACGATAGATCGAACCATCTAACACAGAAAGACTTGTTAGCACCTAAATCCAGAACTAATTCTACCCCATTGATGTATATTTCCAAATATTCACGTCAAAGTTTCCAGATTGGCAAATCTATAAGAAAGCACTGGTCTTTACTACAAAGTGATGAACACCTGAAAGAACTCTTCCCAAGAGTACCAATGATGGCATTTAGAAGGGGCCGCAACCTTAGGGACAGACTCGTGAAAGCTGAAAGACCAAATAAGGATAAACAGATGCTTTTACAGACTAAAAAAATGGGCACTTTTCCATGACTTAATTGTACCAACTGCAACAATGTAATTAAGGGTAATACCATCTCTCACCCATCAACAGGCAAAAAGATAAAGATCAGAAGCTTCGCCACCTGTATAACAGCAGGCGTCATATACGCTCTGAAATGCCCTTGTGGCAAATTATAAATTGGACAGACTACGAGGTCTTTGAAAGAACGAATATCAGAGCACAAGTCCACCATCCGGTGCCAAAACCAGAAATCACCAGTAGCCAGACATTTTATGGAAGCAAAACATAACATCAGTCAATTAAGATTACAGGTCGTTGAAGTTGTAAGCAAACCACAGCGAGGTGGCAACTACATAAGACTATTGGCACAAAGAGAAAAATATTGGATATGCCTTTTAGACACCAAATACCCAAGGGGTCTCAACGAGGAAACATCCTTGAACTGCTTCATTTAGATACTTTTAACTTTTTAGATATTTCTGTCCTGTAGACCCTGCACTCTCTACCATGCACCAATAATTCACTATGCTTTTGGATATGGAAAGGCAGCAACGTCCCCACAACTGACTAGTGAATGGGATAATTAATATCACAAGGGCACCCTATTGAAATAGCTAGACATTTGATAGATCAGCAGCACTAATCAAGTGGTCATAGCCATTGAAGAACAGTCTTCACGCCACGGTACATATTATGCATATTTGTATGCATTGTTGCATGCTAGGACTTAGTATTGTTAGTCCTATATATGATGGAATTTACAGCAATGTACATTTGCCACTTGTAATATTGAACAAGTAAACAGTGTGCATAACCAAGAATGTGAGGACATCTGGCACCATGTATCAGATTGTCCAGCAAATTAGATAAAGGGATGTAAATGGACATATTGTGATGTTTGGATACACTCGAACGATACAGAAGTGTCATACGCAGAAGTAGCACTACGTTTAGAAAATGTTCGGTTAAATAACTTTGTTTTTCGACCGCTGCTGTTATCATCATATTGTTCAAACTTCTGCTACTCTTAATAGAATTTTGATTATGTTGTCAGAAGATGACTTGCAGAGTTTTACACACGTAACCACCTTTACTAACAGGGTCCTTTTACATAGCTAAAGATGGCCGCCACATTTCTCGAACATCGGGTTAGTCCGTTGTTGATTTCTACCCCCAGAATCTAGCCCGCCAAATACTAGGCTGTTTGAACACGGTCCCTCATTTCCATGGGCACCGTGCAAACAACGAGCAAAGAGAAGCACAACTGGATGTACATAGAGGCTGAACAGGTACGCGCTATGTATAGAACACTGTACACGTTTTTGACCGTGTGATCAATGATCCATATGATCTTGAACACTCACTAGCACCACACTGTCCTCCACAGAAAGCATTCGTACTTACGAGCTCCCAGATCTATCTGCACCCGTTCTTCCTGCAACGTTAGATGCAACACAGAGGAATCCTGCACGTCCGCCGTACATTGAACCCTGCCGCAACATACCCGCGTGCTCTACCTCACGAATTATAGCCGGTATATGGTCATTTCCTCACTAATGAACGCATTATTGTACTTGTGAATAGATATTTAGTCACACACAGTGACCCGTACATTAACATTGCTATCCACAGAGATTACCGGAAGTATGTTCTGTACCAAGAAAACACCTAAATCGAGGTCTTGGCACTGCAAGCATGTCCACTTGGACTTATTTTTCGCCATAGATGGCTTTTCTGCTACAATATTAAACCTCAATAGGTTAGTACTTTTTTGTATGTAAAATATCCTCTTTATGAAAAAAAACCTTCTTTGGTGTGTAGTTTGTATTTACCATGCTTAACAGTAAACCTACACTGGTTGAATATGCCCTTAAAATCGAATGTTTCATTTGTTGAATTGAATTTTAGAAGCTTTCATTATAGCTTCCATTTTTTGATTACTATTGATATTCTATTTGGTTTGATTCCCATTAGAGGTGCACGGGATTATACTAGATAGTGTTTTGAATTTTTTAAAAACATGGCCAGATAGTTACTCTGGTCAAACTAAATTGAATGTTTGCACTGTTTAACACACTACATGCAGATACTTAACTTGAATGAAGTAATGCTGCTTGTTGTTTATTTGGTTGACGAACTTACAAGTATACCTTCTGTTGATTTTTCCCCTAAATGCATTTTGACTAGACAGTAGATCCACAGAGGCTTCTGAAGAAGAGGTATTACCTCGAAACGCGTCAAGCCATTGAGAGTGGAATTTCCATCAACTTTTGATTATGTTGACATTATAATGTTGTTATGCAATTTCTCCTGTCTTCACTACATTTTTATGTATAAATAAATAGGTGCTCACTTCATCCCTGGATACCTAAAATACAAAAACCATTGTTCCTCTGTTTTTTATACATTTTGTCGAATCAATTCTCTAAAGAGTGCTTAAAAACGAATATTGCTAACTATATCCTTAAGAATCTAGTCCAAGAGTGTGCAGGGGACGGGAGGACTCCAACCTTGGGTCCTCTTCCCTTGCTCTTATTTGCTATAGGGTTTTTGTGCCAAAACCCTCTTTTCCTCCTCTGCACCTCATAAAAGTATCGACACCACTCCTTGTGGTTTTCAAAATAATATTTTCAAACACTATACCTTATTGGAAAGAGGTTCCCACGATCTGTCTTCTGGGCCATAACCTTTCCAGTCCACCAGATAATAAGGCCTGCCCGAATGTAATCTCCTATCCAGTATTTCTTGTACCTCAAATTCGTCTGATCCTTTCACAGAAACAGCTACAGGCCGTATAGGCAGTCTAGTGGCATCAGAGCATGGTTGTTCTGATCTTGATGGTCGTGCCGATTATTGAATACCTCTGTCCCCAAGTACCACACAGACAGAATGACCAAATACTGTCTGTGCAATCTTTGATGCCACAGGTGTGGTGAGCCATCAACTGGAACCAGGAAACGCCGGAAGAACCCCTTCGACCGTTGTAAGGCAATCGACGGTTATCAACTAATGCAATATGGACACAGCAATACGGAACTGATTGTAGCGAGGCTTACCTACATGAGCTGTGGGTCAGGTCGTAATGCACTAGGGGCAACCAGCAGGGACAGTCGGCCGGGTTTCAGAGAGGCTTGGGTAGTAGTTCCACACCTGGGCAAGTTGGCACAAGAGGAGTCCAAAGAGGAGTTCAAAAACACATAATGGGGTCAAAACCAGTTCAAAGCATAAGGTCCAAGCAAAGGGATAGTCAGTTTAAGCAATCTGTGGAGGAGGTGCAGGGTCGAATATCTTTAGAAGTAAGCAAGAAGAGTTCCAGGGCAAAGGTAACAGATGAGGCCAAGAAGAAGTAGAGTATCCAAAAAACAGTTCGTGGTCGTAGAGCCAATGAATCCTTGATGAAAACGATAACGCCAAACAGTCCTTACGAGAAGCAGCTGAGAAGCGCTGCCACCGTGGTTTCCGGCGCTTTTGACTGTTAGTTGTAGTCACATGATGCAAAAATGCGGCAGCGTGGGAAAATCACGTGATGGCAGAGGATGAACGTGATTGGCAGCAGTTCACCTCATGTGACGCGTGAATCGCCGTGTTCCTCGGCGGTGCTGCAAAGCATACGAGTTTTCACGGGAGTTGCCTGGACAATGAAGGTCGGAAAACACCTGGAAAAACAGTCATCTTTCTCCAGTGTCGAGCAGAAGGTCATGTTCTTGTGCCCCGATGTGCAGCGAAAGATGTGCCAGGTAAACGCGGGCTGATCGTGGGTTGCCTAGTGGTTTGCCTAGTAGTGGGCACACTGGGAGACGTGACAATGGTTTAATGAGTGAGACATGAAATACTGGATGCACTCGCCATCGTTGTGGCAATGCCAGGCAGACAGCAGCCGGGTTAATCACCTTGAGCACCTCATATGTCCCTATGTACCTAGGTAACAGTTTCTTTTTACCTGGTATCTTCAAGTTCATAGTAGACAGCCATACTCTCATGCCTGCTTTGAAGACTGGTGCGGGTTCTCTGTGAGTATCAGCATAGTACTTATCTCATTTTATTAGCCCGCTCCAACTGCTGTATTACCTTTGCCTGTATATTCTTTAGATCACTGATATTACGAACGGCTGCAGGAGTGTCCAAAGACAAACCGGAATCCAACGGTATGGATTTGGGATGTTCCCCATATAAAGCATAGAAAGGTGAAGTGCCTATGGCACTATGGTAGGAATTATTGTAGGCAAATTCTGCTGCTAGCAGGACCGTGATCCAGTCTGACTGAAACTGAAGACACAAACACTGCAGGTATTGTTCCATAGTGCTATTGGTCCTCTCAGTCTGTCCGTCTGTTTGGGGACGATAAGCACTAGACATCCTGTGATCAATAAGTAATGCCGAGGTTAGTGCTTTCCAAAAACGGGAGGCAAACTGTGAGCCCCTGTCAGTAATTATCACTGAAGGTAGACCAAAAAAACGGAAGATATGCCTGATAAATAAGTCAGCCAGCACTGCAGCTGTTAACCCAATACAGGGAACAAAAAGAGCCAATTTAGTAAAGTAGTCTACCACAACCCATATGGTATTGTAACCATTATTGCTTGGGAGTTCCACCACAAAATCCATTGATATCATGTACCAAGGTTTGTGAGGCATAGGTAAAGATTGTAGTAAACCCACTGGTTTTCCGGGAGTGTTCTTGCATTGGATGCATACTGAACATGTAGAAACATAATCAATTACATCTCGTGTAATAGAAGGCCACCAACACCATCTCTTGAGCAGCTCAAGGGTTTTCTTTTGTCCAGGATGAGCTGCCACAATTGAATCGTTTCCCCAAGTGAGAGCAAGGTTCCGAGTGGTTTCTGTTGGTAGATAAAGCACCCCTTGTGTGAAAGGTAAATCGTTGTGGATGTCTAGATTCAACTCCTGAACCAATCTTGGATTTTGTGTCACCCATTCCTGTAATTCATGTTTGAGGGAAAGAGTGTGCAGAACCACTACATATCACATGATCTGCCAACAACGTATCTTGAACCGGAGGACCTTCCTTCACCTCCTCACTAATGCGGGATAAAGCATCTGATTTAACATGTTGTCTGGCAGGGCGATATGTGATTTGGAAATCAAATTGAGCAAAAAACATACCATTTAGCCTGGCGAGCAGTAGACGTCTCATAGTTTTGAATGCCTGAAGATTCCGATGATCTGAATACACCAACACCTGATGTTTGGCACCAAGAAGATGATGTCGCCATTCTTGAAAAGCATCTTTGATTGCAAGCAATTCCCGTTCAGTAACGGTATAGTTCTGTTCATAAGGTGTTAGTTTACGAGAAAAGAAAGCAACTGGATGCTCCTCTTTGGTTTCTGAACAGATTTGTGAAAGAACTGCTCCCGTAGCGACACTGGAAGCATCAGCTTCCACAATAAACTGACAATCCGGGTCGGGATGCTGGAGTAGAGGTGCAGTGGTAAATGCTTCCTTTAGTGCCTCGATTCTTGGGCGTTCGGATTCTAACAGAATGGTACTTTGGAACTAGTCAAGGCTGTCAATGGGGCCACTATTTTGGAGAAGGAACGGATAAATCTGCGATAGAAATTCACAAAACCTAGGAATGACTGTAGAGACTTGACATGATGTGGAATAGGCCAATTCAATATAGCTTTCACTTTGGAACGGCTCATTCGGACCAGTGGTTGGTGATATCATAACCCATAAATTCAACTGCCTGTGTATGAAAGACACATTTCTCTGCTTTACCAAAGAGTTTGTTCTCTCTGAGTCTTTGTAGAACAGCGGACACATGTTTTAGATGTTCTGAAAAAGATGATGAATATATCAATATATCATCACGTACTTGTCCATCATGTCTCTGAAGATGTCGTTCATGAAGAACTGAAACGTGGCTGGAGCGTTACAGAGACCAAAAGGCATCACCAGATATTCGTATAGGCCGTACCGCGTCTTGAAAGCGGTCTTCCACTCATCGCCTTCACGGATGCGAACCAGATTGTATGTTCCCCGTAAATCTAATTTAGAAAAATACACAGAAGTGCCAAGTTGATCTAACAAAACATTTATCAAGGGTAATGGATATTGGTTCTTTATGGTGATGTTGTTAAGAGCCCTGTAATCTATGCATGGCCTTGGGTCTCCCTCTTTTTTAGGAACAAAGAATAATGGAGAGGCAGCAGGTGATTGGGATGGCCGTATGAACCCCATATCAAGAGCCTTATCAATGTAGTCTTTTAAGACAGCATCTTCTTTGGGAGTTAAAGAATAAACACAACCAGTAGGTATGTTAGCCCCAGGAATTAGATCAATAAAACAGTCATACTGTCTATGAGGAGGCAGCTGTTCTGCCTGGCCCTTGTCAAAGACATCTGCATATTCAGTATATTCGCATGGTATATGTATACTGCTCTGATGTACGTCACTGATAGAAAAACCTCCCTCCATAGAGGCCAGAATATGTGATTTGGATGACACCACTTGACTGTTAAAGCAATGTTCGTTGCAATCGGCAGAAGGATATTGAATCAATCCCGTAACCCAGTCAATGGTTGGATTATGAAGAGTCAGCCAGGCAAGACCAAGCAATAATTTGTAATGAGGAGCCGCGATGACATAAAAAACCATTTCCTCTGAATGCCCATTAGATAGTCATTTGAATAGGTACACTCTCCTGAGTGACCATACCTGAAGTCAAGACTGACCCATCCACAGTGCTCACTGTTTCAGGTTTGTTTTTGGTTATCAAGGGTATAGAGCATTTTTTTCGCATATGTAATGTCAATGTAATTATTTGTGGCTCCAGAATCAACTATGGCCCTGGAAACTAACTCTTGATCAGCAAAATGTAACGTCACCTCTACAGCTATAGGTGTATAAACTGGAATGGTACGGGAGTCTGATGTAACACTCGACACAGGGACTCCTTCTAGTGTCGAGTTTTGGCGTTTCCCAAACGCTTAACTGGTTTTTTGGGACATGCCGCCAGTAAATGCTCAGATGAACCGCAGTACATGCAGAGATTGTTTTTCTACGGTTTTCCCTTTCTGCATTAGATAATCGGCCTCTCACAGCACCGATTTGCATTGGTTCAGGCTCATTAGATGAGGCTGCTGGTACCTCAGAACGGACTGATGCTTGCAAGAATGGTTTTCTCTCTCCTTCGCGAGCATTTCTTCGAGCATCGATTTGTAGAATCAGATCGAGCAATTCTATGAACCCTGTAGGGACCACAGGAACCGTAGACAAGGCGTCTTTTAGTTCTTCTGAGAGACCCTTGTAAAATAAACGCGGTTTTCTCATCTTCAGGCCTTTGGGTCTCTGCGGTTAATTGATTAAATCTGGCTATGTAAGCTAATAGTGTTTGGTTACCCTGTTGTAGATTAAGCAATTCCAGATCTGTGGCTTGAGTAGAATAACGCATATCAAAGACCTTGCTCATGGCAGATAGAAGCTCGTCACAATCGTACAACAAAGGACTGTTTGTCTCCAATAAAGGATTAGCCCAAGCAGCAGCTGTGCCCCCCAAATGGGAAAGCACGAAGGCCGCCTTTGTAGTTAAATCAGGAAATGAGTTAGGCCGGCACAGGAAATGGAGTCAGCACTGATTGACAAAGGTTCTATAGGTTTTGGGATCTCCTGTGAACCTTTCTGGAGGAGCCAAAGGAAACTGCGTTGGCATAACCACTTGAAGGTTTTCCTGTTGTGGTACCGGGGTATCGGATCCGGATGCAATGGCAGCTGGAGCCATTGGGAGCAGTCCGAATAGCATCTTGCATAACATCTATGCGATGACGCAATGTGTCCTGTGCCGTAATCATTTCATTTCTCAAATCTGTGATTAACTGAGTCAGAACCGTTAAACGATCCGTACCCAACATGGCTTCTGAATAAATCCCCAAAGTATCTTAAGAAAAGGATACGGTAACCAAAAAGGATACAATTGATGGGGGGGTCTTCTGGATCCTTGAATTCACACGATTTGATAGTAGTGATGTCAATTTCGACCTTCCAAATGATACAACTCTCTGACTGGTAAAACGGGCAGAGAGAGGGATCACTGGAAAGGGCGTGGGAGAGTAATAGGAAGGCAGCCTAGGAAAAAATAAAGCATAATGAGAAACTATCTCAACTAACCTCTCTGATAGAATGGCAATAATGCAAATTCCAATACTAACCTGTAGGCTTAGAACTGGAGTATCCACCAAAGTCAATGAAGAAATACAGGGGAAAAAAAATGACAAAGGAGGGCAGGTTAGTAAGGGAGACTTATCCCGAACGGCACAAGGCTCTCGCTAGATACCGGGTTGGTGCACCACAGGATAGCGTCCATAGTTCTATGCACAGACACCTTCAAATAAAAGTTCTAGATACACCTTCCTTTCCCACAAAGAACAGAACAAAATTGAAAGGAGTCCACCTGTTATTTCCTCACAGGTTCAAATTACCCGTGTGCTGGATACACTCGAACCAAGTACACGCAGCCAGGCCAGCCGCGCTTGAAAAGTTCCAGCGTCCACGTGGAATTTTACACGCGAACCAAGTACACGCAGCCAGGACACCGCGCTTGAAGAGTTCCAGCGTCCGCGTGGAATTGAAAGCGGAAACTTACACGCGGACAGGAAAACGGCATACAAGTGAAACAGGAACCCGCGTGTGAGAAGACACGCTAACAAAACCTGCTGAAGGCAGATACAGGAGATCGCGTGTGAAGGAAACACGTCGATGAAGGCCAAGGAAGCAACTGACGGGATGCGAGGACGCAGATGAAAAGTTCAGCTACCAAGATGCCAAAATGTTCAATCAGAAGCAGCGAGCCACGTATCCACGCTTCTTATGAACGTTCTGCCGTAAAACACATGACTATCCTGAATCACGTGACTTCAACGACGTGAATAATGCAGACGTCATTTTCCTGGTAATACATCAAACAACCTCCATCTCGAATAAAACGGTCTAGCAGTTCTATGAGCATAACCCGTTCTGCGTACAGACGGAGTTCCAGATCCAGAGGTAAAATGTCCAGCATGCATGACACTTAGACAGCATTTGCAAAGCAGCTACATGGAGCTCAGTACACAGTTTCACTCAGCACTACTGCATTGGCACCCATTCCAAAGCAGAAGCACAGGTGGGACAAGCGGTTCTAAAACATCTATTTGCCGCGGCACCTTCTGCTAACACTGCGCACTAATCGATGCATGAAACAAGAGGGATAGCCTCCTGCCACTTACTTCTAGTCTCTTTACATATATATTTTAGTAAAGGCTAGGTTATTCAGCATGCTTAATATGGCAAAAGCTATTTCATTAAGCTAACTGTCATACATGTTCAAAAGATGAGCAATTGAGCCCTTTAAGGGTGCACTGTAGCTTTTTATTTAGCCAGTGTTAGTAAATGCAGAGAGAATTTTCTGCATTTAGGTTTAACATGAAACTTTTTGGTTTTCTGGTGTACATGTGGATCAAATCACATTCATCTTAATAAACAAATGCAACAAAGAAAGAATAGCAAATGCTTAAGAAAAGTTAACAAACGAAACAAAACAGATGCACAATCATTGGTGGTTTGCCTAAGTGTGCAATGAATGCAAAGAAACATGGTATATTATTTAAACACAAGGCAAACGCCTATATGGAATGTGTGGAGTCAAACCCATGTGTCAGAGAAAAGGCATATTTCTTTCTGAAACTGGGTTAATTTATTGCTGGTTCCTAGAGAAAAGGGACCTAGTCGTTGGTCAACGTCTAGAAACGGATCGAATTATGGAGCGGGATTGGGGGAATGAAGCCCTCAAAATGATGTAGACCTGTGACGTTTCGGCGGAAAGCCTTCTTCATGGGCCTCGACTTGGACAAGACTACATCATTTTGAGGGCTTCATTAACCCAGTTTCAGAAAGAAATAATGCCTTTTCTCTGACGCATGGTTTTGACTCCACACATTCCATATAGGTGTTTGCCTTGTGTTTAAATAATAAACCATGTTTCTTTGCATTCATTGCACACTTGGGCAAACCACCAATGATTGTGCATCGGTTTGTTTTGTTTAATTTTTCTTAAGCATTTGCTATTCTTTCGTTGCTGCATTTGTTTAATAAGATGAATGTGATTTGATCCACATGTACACCAGAAAACGAAAAAGTTTCATGTTAAACCTAAATGCAGAAAATTCTCTCTGCATTTACTAACACTGGCTAAATAAAAAAGCTACAGTGCACCCTTGAAGGGCTCAATTGCTCATTCTTTTGAACACGTATGATAGCTAGCTTAATGAAATAGCTTTTGCTATATTAAGCATGCTGAATAACCTAGCCTTTACTAAAATATATATGTAAAGAGACTAAAAGTAAGTGGCAGGACGCCATCCCACTTGTTTCAAGTATCATTAGCTCTTAAGTCCTTCCACTTGTTTATGAGCTGACCCTCCAGTTACATAGATTTTAGATATAGCACCTGCTATACTAGGGTTTTCTAAACCAGCAATTTTGAACAAGTTTTCCAGTTCCTCTTTTTATCAATCTATTGACCATAGCTTGCTTCGCACCCACTTGCTACCCTGGACACTTCATACCCGCAATGGAACAAATTGTAAGCTTCTCGGAAAAAGAAACTTCTGATATTATTCAGGGGCCTACTCTGTTTAATCTTGATGGTGCCCAACAAGACATTGCCTCTGTAGCATCAGGGGACGACTTGCTGAAACTAAAATAGAAATGTTTCCGGACAGAGGTCCACGGACATTTTCTTAGGGAGTATACCTAAGGGTCAATATGGTCCCATTGGGTATCATTATCCACAGTGAATCAGCATTATTCTTGGAGGGCCAAGAATATATGCTTGGGTTCAGTCAGATATCTACTAAATGTTCACGAGACCTCATGTACCTGACCATTACCACGGCTCAAAGAATACATACCAAAATCAAACTGGAGGTAGCGACAGAAGAAGAAAAATACCTCTAACGCGGACTTACAAAATGCATGAGATAAACTGAAAGAAATTAACATCACTCTTGATCAATTTATGGCTTCGACATTAGAAAAGAAGCATAAATAACTGGCTAAGGACATTCAGAATTTTAAGATGGAGAATGTCTATCCCTCCTTAACAGCATACTATAAAGATAGAAAAGAAAAAGAAAGAGCTGCCAACCAAACTGGACCTAGGAGAGGAGGCAGAAAATGGGTCTCATTCTCGGACACCTCCAGTTCCGGATCATCGGACGATCAACCACAAACACCAGGGGGACGACAACAAGGGGGTTATTCTCAACCACCACCTCCCCAGGTTCCTTTTTTAGGGAGAGGGGGCCCCAGAGGCCATTACTGGGCCCCTCCGCCTCCAATGCCCATGCCTATGCCCTACTACCCTTACAACTACCAACAATGGACCCAAACACCGAGAGGGCGTCGCAACCAACGGAGACACTAGAAGACATCCCTATTTTCAACCTATTGGGGATTGTACTATCCCAAACTGAAATGCATGTCTTGACCAATGGTCTCTCATTTGTCCCTCCCACCAGAACCAATTGGTTCCAATTAGATCAGGAAGTCTCAACCTTTTTTAGAACCATAAGACGTAAAGCATTTTTTCAAGACAAGGAACCCATGCAACAAGATGAAGACTCGGGATTGAGAGTCCCCTCCAACTTTAGTCCAAGAGAAAATGAGATTGCGCCTTCCATCATAACCTTTGAAAATGCGTCAGAAAAGAACTTTCCAAATTACAGGATACAACAACAAAAACAAGATACAACTTGACTAAAGATGAACACAAAGCCCTCAAGAACCTTTCTCCCAACAACCAAATAGTCATCAAGATGGCCGATAAGGGTGGGGGCATAGTAGTACAGAATTTCATCCAATACAAGGACATGGTAAGAAATCTTCTCGATGTCCGTACCAATTACAAAAAACTAAAAGATCCTACAATGGAAATTAGGGTCAAAATACAGGAAGCAACTAAATTAGCCTTCGAGCGAGGGTGGATATCAGACAAGCAGGAAACCTTCCTCAACACCTCGGAGGGCAGAACCCCGGCATTTTACGCCCTACCTAAAATTCACAAAAACCAACAGGATCCCCCAGGCAGACCCATAGTTGTGGGCTGTGGGTCCATTCTTGAACCAATCTGCAAGTTTGTCGACCACTTTCTTAAACCTTTTGAGTCGGGAAACCCCGATTTACCTGAGGGACACTATGGCCACAATTGCCATTTTTGAAAACCTGACCATCCACCCAACAAGGGAAGTTTTGGTCACCATGGATATCGCCAGCCTTTACACTAGCATCCCGCAAGACGCTGCCTTGGAATGTATATGTCACCATCTCACACAACATATGACACAAAAGAGGGTCCCAGTCAACTTTATTGTGGAACTGTTGGAATTGGCCCTGACTAACAACTTTTTTTCATTTGATGAGATCTTTTATCTCCAAGTGAGCGGGACCGCAATGGGAGCGGCCTTTGCCCCCAGTCTGGCTATTATTTTTATGTCTGAATACGAACAACATATCCTCAGCATTAATAACCCATTCAAAGACAAGATCTCTCACTGGTACCGCTTTATCGATGATATCATCTTTATATGGCAGGACAATGATACCCCAGTAGAGAACTTTTTACATTGGGCGAATGAACAAACAGAAGAAATCCAATTTACACTCTGCAAAAGCAACCAGAATGTTAACTTCCTGGACTTGGAAATTGGTGCCAAAGAAAAATCGATCTGCTCCCTATATAGGAAAGAAACCGATAGAAATACCCTCTTGCACTATAGGAGCAATCATCCCAGTAATCTCAGAAACAATCTACCATTTGGTCAATTCTTACAGCTCAGACGCAATTGCACTGAACTTGAACTATACAAAGAACATGCCAGCATCTTGAAAAACAAACTACTCAGCAGAGGCTGCCCTAAAAATTAGTTCGTAATACTACCAAGCGAGCACAATATGCTCCACGTGAAACCTTACTTGCCCCCAAAATACGAAATATGGATAGCCAACAACTGATGACATGTGTGACTACCTTTGGCCCAAATACAACTAAACTCAAGGCCATCATCAAGAAATGTTGTCCCTTGGTACAACTGAGCCTCCCGAATGAACCAACCCCGAGAATGGCACTCAAGCGGGGCAAGAATCTTAAGGACATGCTGACCCATGCAAGGCTTGATAAAAAAATCCCAAAGGACCAGACTTTGGAATATGCGGGAACTAGTGGGCCATCACCCATCTGGTACATGTAATGTGTGCAGGTTCAACAGGAAAACATCATTCCAAATTGAAGGAAAGGAATGGAAGATCAAACATTTCTCAAATTGTAAAACTACAAATGTGGTCTACATCATCGAATGTCCTTGCGGACTCCGATATGTTGGCCAGACTCGGAGGCAATTCAACAAAAGGATTGGCGAACATCGCTCTAGGATTCGATGTCGAGTCCACACAGTACCATTAGTCTCGCACTATATGGAGTATCAACACAGTGCGGACGATATACACTAGTGGATTGTAGATACAGTAGTCAATACCACCAATGCATCCAATGCGCTGAACCATAAGGAATCCTGGTGGATTTTTAAACTTAAAGCCACCACTAAGGGTCTCAACGAGGCCATGCCAACCACCTTCAGATGATCTTAGTCCCTACCCTTCCAACCAATAACTTGGGGGACCTACTACATCTATGCCCTCACATGAATAGGACATGAATAGGACAGCTGATTGTTTTGTTGTACTTAAGCAATATGCCAGGTGTGCCCTCAACACCTGCCAGTAACTCAGGCTGTAGTACTGCACAAATACACATCTCCTCCTGATGTCAGGTGCTTCGCATCTTTTATACAGTGGAGCACTAATTAGCAATGTGCTTTCTTACGTACAACTCGTGAAAATGTACACGCAATCATTTCATGCAAATCAATTAATGTTGTGCACAAGAAGTGTGTATTTGCAATGTGTTACATCTTGTGCCAACTTTGTCTTTTCTGCATGTGCTATTATTCCCTTTTACTTGGTATCACCCGTGAATATGCATATATATATATATACTGTATCATCATATGCAAACCAATTTATGCTGTGCACAATAACTCTGAGGTTCGCAATGCTTGTGTCACTGTTCATTTTGTGTACAATACGAAGCACACAGCCATCGCGGCAACACACTGCTTTACCATTCACTCCATACGAATCCACTAGCATATGGGTTCTTGACATCTGTGCTCTCTACTTACACGCTCCCCTTGTCCAACAGCCCTAATTGCAGTCCACAGGATAGAGGCTCTTTGTCCATCCTTTTCCTTTTCCTTTAAGAAATATTGCGCCCCGTACAAACTGAACGGTTACCATGCCACCCCCGGGCCTGCACTGATCGCGCATACGCAGGGACTCAGACACTCCACACCTGCGCTGTGCGCACCCGAGACACAGCTCTGTTTTTCACTGTACCTACGCCGGCTCTCGCAGTCTGCATCCGCAGCCCAAGAAAGCGATTGACTCATTTCTGGACACGCAGGTATGAGGGCCCTGCAGGGCTAGCTACGTGGAAGCCGGGGGTTAATCGCCCCCGCCACGGAAGCCATCCGTGCTTATAGCTCCACCTTTCCACTACGATTCGGACTAACGCAGCATGGGCTGGCGCCTTTCGCCCCCTGCTTTCAGAAACTTTATAAGCGTAAAAACAATTTTTTAGCGTCTTCTTTTAAACTTTGCCCTGGTTTCCTACTCTAGGGTCCTGCAGCCACACCAAGGCACGGCTAAATTCAGACCCCAGAAACCTGGGAGCCCCACAAACACCTGGGCCACCGCCTGATCGCCATCTACAAGCATCCTTCAAAGGGATTTTCCCAACTGTGCACAGCCAAGAATCTCCAAGCGGCTGCAAGACTGTGCTTACAGGTACTTTTATGCCATTTTTTTCTAGTCAGGCACACCACTATACATTAGTGATTATTACCATTTCTAGTTATACTCATTTGCCTATACATATGTTTTTTAAAATTTCCCCCATACCTTAGTGCATCCAGCACACCAGCTACCTATCTGCAGGAACCTCCTCCAACAGTTTGAAGAGGTCCGCTACACATCACTCCCAGCTCCCTGCCAACATTACTCTCCGACTTCCGTCCAGGTCAGTAACCAAGTGCCAGCAAGCCAGTGAACAATGACACCATTGTTCACCCACATGGTCCCAATTAGATTTTATTGCATGCCAGTATTACTAGCATCAGATTTAATCCTTCTAGATGAGCTCTACAACAATTTAAGCCCCTCTCTTTTTCTCTTATCCTTTGTTTCTCACATAGGGGAGACAAAGTCGAGGCCCATGAAGAAGGCTTTCCGCCGAAACGTCACGGGACTACATCATTTTGAGGGCTTCATTCCACCAATCCCGTCCATAATTCGATCCGTTTCTAGACATTGACCAACGACTAGGTCCCTTTTTTCTAGGAGCCGGCAATAAATTAACCCAGTTTCAGAAATAAATAATGCCTTTTCTCTGACTCTTGTTTCAAGTATCATTAGCTCTTAAGTCCTTCCACTTGTTTATGAGACGACCCTCCAGTTACATACACTAATCTATGCATAGCATTTGATCTAAGCAGATTCCACAAGCCTCAGAAGGGATACATTACTCACCTTAATCGTATTTCTGATGCTTGTATCTGCTTAGATTCACATGCGCCCACCCTTCCTACCCTGAGAGAAGGTGCATAGATGTTATATTTATCTGCTTGGATACACCTGTACTCACTATACACTTCATGCTACCTCATGTCAGAAACCAGACAATCTGAGGGAACTCGATGCGTGAAGGTCATGGGTACAGTGGATGTCACACTAGAGATAGTATTACTGGCACATCCTTGTCGACATCAACTGTAATACTCTGCAGCTTCCACTAGATGTGGGCCTATGCATAGCATGTGAATCGAAGCCGATACAAGCATCAGAAATAAGATTAGGGTGAGTAATGTATTATATATATATATATATATATATGTGTGTATATATATATATATTTCGAAATGGATGAAGATTTGAATTTAAACCTATTGAATATTAAATTGAACACAACTTTATGGGTAAAGCAAATGGGCAGATGACAGCCAAGGGGAAAGTGCACATGTGAAGTAACACACGGAAAAGAGCGCAAATGTGAAAGATTGCCATAGAAAGGTGAGGCAGGGAAAAGACCACCTGAAAGTGAACCTTACGAAAGGATGCAGTGTGGCAAGGCCAAAGACGAGCAAGAGGTGTGGCACACGTTGTGGCAAAGCAAAGAGGCTAACTAGAAGGAACCAGAAGAGTGTAAACCTACATATAAAGCCAAAAGGGCAACAAAGAGGAGCTAAGTGAATGACTCTGGACACAGGGCAGGTACAGAGAGCAACCTATGTGGGCTGAAGAGCCTAGGGATCCTGGTTGCGTGACCTGTGATTGGTGGACTGTGTGGTCTGACCACTGCGCCTAGATAAGTGAGCCCTGAATTATGAGAACCAAAAACAGTGAAATTAACCAAGGAGGAACACTGCAAATGAACTGGTGATGACATCCAGAAGGAGGGTCAGGGTGACCTAGAGTTGCGTTACATTTGTTTTGAAAAGACAAACTAATCAGAGTGGCTGAGTTAAAGTCTTGGGGAGGGAACCCTGATATTTATGGAACTGCAAATATTGTCTTGAGAACAGAGTCTCAAGACCCTTTTCTTTTGTACTGTGTTGCTTGGAACTTGGGGAAGGGAACCCTGAGGAGTGTGTGTAACTGTTACCTTGAACGTGAGAAAGGTAATCTTGAGACTTTTATGGAACTTTCTTGAATTT
The DNA here is from genome assembly GCF_040938575.1 of Ambystoma mexicanum. NCBI lineage: Eukaryota > Metazoa > Chordata > Amphibia > Caudata > Ambystomatidae > Ambystoma > Ambystoma mexicanum. Next base: position 431,114,134 of record NC_090928.1, read on the forward strand.
GGGGAAGGGGAGCTGAGAAGAAAGGTAAGAGCAGGTTGAAGCTCAGAACTTTGTTAATCCCAATTTCTTTGATTATTGACATCCCTAAACGTTGTTTAACTTTAGTTGTGAGGGCAAGCATAGGTTTTGACATAGACAGACTTTAAGTCAAACTCTTTGACTCAGACTTTCCTTAGTTTCGTTCAGGTAGGGAAATCCCACCTCAATGTAGGGCAAGTTAGGCCTTCTACCATCCCGACGTTTAAGTTAATGAATATCTTTTGTTTGAACTTTAAGTCTGTCTGCATCTTGCCTTCACACTACAAACAAATACTGGAACACGTTGAAAATGACAACACTGTTGGACCAGGCACAAGTAGGCTGCAGAACCATAACAGCAGATGGCACTACTCTCTGTATGGGACGACCTAAAGACCAACGCAGACTCAGCACTGATACTACTCGACCTCCCGGCAGCATTTGACAGTCAACCACAAGACCCTCATCAAGAGAATGTAAAAAATGGGGATCTGCGACATAGCGGGGGGGGGGGTGATAACCACTATTTGAATAACTGGATACCATACTCCTATAGACATTTAACCTACCCACATGGCCCGGCCTTATCCAGCATACACACTGTTTGTGTAAATCAAGCACTCTTGCACTTAGCATGTATGTGCAGGTTAGCCATTTTCAGCATCCAGTCTTATATAGCTAAGCCTTATACCCCTGCTGTGTCAGGAAACCAACACTATATAACTTCTGCATCATGCTGGGTCAATCAAGATGGATTCATTGGGATTGGAAAAAGCATCAAACCTAATAGACTGATGGGAGCAGGAATTGTAACACACCCAGTTTATTCATTAAAGGTGCAGAGTGTGTCACACCGGGGTGGAGGGCTGGGAATGGGAGGGGCGCCTGGAGACCAGAAGTGTATCTTACCTTGATAGAGTGCTGAAGGTGGGAATCGTCCCTCACTGGGATGGACGAACAGGGGAGGGAGATGTGCCAAGGGTGCAAAATGCATCACAAATAAGGGAAAGGGGGTGGGGGCAGTAAGCGTGCGACGCGCAGAGTTCGGGCTACAGGGAACACGTCTCTCCTGGAGGAATTTGGGGGGGGTGGTAATTGCTTTGCACTAGAATTAACAGGGGGAGGAATATGGGTTGCATTTAGTCTGAATATCAGGGGTAGGAAATATATTGCCACTAACTATACTAAAAACTCCCACCTCTGCAGACGCCTTCTCAAACTCTGAACTAAACACAACCATACCTCTACAACACCACAAACCGCATGCACTTCACATCCCGACAAGGAAACAAACCATGCGCAATTTCACCTCTGCACCACATTACGCCGACCAACTGAAAACGCCACCTATGTTTTGTGACCGAAGCTGCCAACTGCACAGCTGCCAACAGAACATCACAGCTCGCTTGCTCTTCTCCCGCTCAATCCGACTAACAAATCGCGCCAACCTCCTTGCATTGCAGATCTGCCAGAGCACCAGGAGACCATGCAGTTGGCAACAGTGCACGGTACAAGAACCTTTAACATAAAGAACCTGAGAGACCATTTGGTAGGAATGAATATCCTCAGCTGGATCCAGGAGCCATTTGAGTAGATTCTGTTTCTCCACCTCAAAGGACGTTGCTGTTGCTCAAGCTTGTGTGAGGAAACTCTCGGGATGCTGAGGCACATGTCCAAGATGTAAAATTGGTCTCATTCTCCATTGAATAGCATATTCTTAGTACACTGCCAGGCTCCCTTGTTTTGCTGTTACTCTGGTAATCTCTATAATGACCTAGATGAAACCACTCTTAAAAGAAGTTGCCCCTGTGATGAACAAATACCAATTCGGCAATACGTGGCCGTATCCTTTTGGTTTGCAGTTTTACCTGTATCGCCCCAAACTCCCCATCACTACCCCCAAATAATGTTATGTGATCGTAAAGCTAGACAACTGTTATGGGTGCCTGGAAAAGGAAATTGTTCACTACAAGGCAGAAATCTACAAGGAAGAGGGTGGCTACCAATGAGTGGCCGCTCCATTGCCTTACTTGTTCAACTGTCCTAAGATCTGACCTCCTCATATTCATGTATCCAACATCTGGTTCCCTTGTTTCTTTGTACTGGAACTCCATCTCTCATTTAATGATCTGTACTTCCAGGAACCAATATTAAATGTATAACTTGAATTATTGATTTACTGTGAGGAACCTAACGGCATCCTCCCATCTATTCCCCTCAGATCTTCCTCTCAGGTGGCCCGGAAAGGGCCACCCCTTTTGGATGTCGACCCTAGGGGTGGATATGCGAGGGAGAATCACCTGGGTGGAGGGACCTTGGTGAGTGGAGGAAAGGTGCCTTTAGGTGAGGCATTGTATCCCTCTTTCCCTTATCAAAGTACCTCCTACCCTCCCCCAACCTTCATAGGTTATTGCCATTCTTCCCCATGGTCACACATTCCACATACATCCCATTCAGGTCCCTTTAAGACTGGGACAATGAAGAGGCGACTGGGACAAGAACACAATTCCCAATGATAGTTAACTGTAGTCCGGCATAGGACTTGCACCTGCAACCCCTTAAGAGGCTACAGGTGCATATAAAAGGATCTGACCCACGTGAGTGAGAGAGGGGACTGCCTGAGAAGCCAGGGCGCCATGGAGCAGGCTGGAGCGAATAAGGCAAAGAAAAGGACACCAGCATTTGCAGGAGAGCAGGAAGGTTCTGAGGCTGAATAGAGCCATGAGAGAGTGCAGATCACTGAAGAGCTCCGAGCTGTGTGTCCCCAGCTGGAGCTGGAGGGAATACAGAAGCTTCCACTTCACTGCAGGAGGCAACAAGGAACGGCCAGAAGAGGTGAGCACGATTCACTGGTGCTCCCGATGTGAGAGTGGGGAGCGAGCGAAAGCAGAAGAGGATCGCGCAAGCACCCGGAGTAGCTGCCGCATACCAGTGAGTGACTGGGAGAGAGCACTCGGACCGAGGAAATGGGCCAAAGAAGGAGCCGAATATATTAATGCATATAGTAAATGGGGTTGGAGACCCGATGGACATTATTCAGTGTCGAGAGAGTTATTTATCAAGCACTTAACAAATCTTGAATGCCGAACTAAAGAAATGTTATGCACAAGTGAAAAGAAAATATTGCACGAATGGAGAGAAAGTGATGTGTATTTACTAACAGAGTGAAATTAAGGAAAAAGCATTTTTAGATTAAGAATGTCAAAGTGAAACGCCAAGTGAAATCCAGCAATGAGAATTGGTGAAGCACATGAAAGGCAAAAAAGCAGCACTATTGGTTAGTGTGCAAGCAAAGTGATAATCGGGAGTAAACACAGCAAAGTAAAGTGTGTGAAAGGCACGTGTTGGCAGAATCAAGAGACTGCCAAGAAGAAACAAGAGTGCAAATGGACTAATGTCACAAGTGCAGAAAGGAAACCTATCGTAGGAAAGTAGTCCAATGAGAATCGGTGAACATTTTAAAGTGCCATGGGTTATCAACTGCGTGACTTGTGATGGGTGGACCATGTGGTCTGCCAACTGCGCCTAGAGAGAGTAACCCCTACTTGGAGTGAGCCAAGGAAAACAAGGAGATTGAAGTTGCTTTGTTTCATCAGTGTGGAAGTGAGTAAGGAGAGCCAAGCGAACGGTTCGAAGTCGAAAATAATACCATTCAAACTGAAAGCTGACAAGGTTGAATTTACTGTGAACTGTGTTGAACTTGGGGACGGGAACCCACAACCCTTTTGTGGAACTGTTTTGAATCTGAGGAAGAAGCTGAAAACAAACCAGGAGCTGGAAGAACTTTACTTTGAACACTGTTTGTTTGGTTGCTGACATCCCTACACATTGTATAGATTTAGTTGTGAGGGCAAGCATAGATTTTGGACACCGACTGACTTTTGAGTTAAACTTTTCGACACAGATTATCCTTAGTTTCTTTAGGTAGGGAAATCCCACCTTCGCATAGGGCAAGGTAGGCCTTACTCCATCCTCACATTTGAGAAATAAAAAGCTCTATTTTAGAAAAGTGAATCTGTTGTCTGTGTCTTACTTCATGATGCCTTCACATTACTTGCTTGCTTCACTGCCCCTTTCCATATTTGTTTTTACACCCTCCACCCTACCCTTTTTGATTGAAGCAGTCCATGCTCACATAAGGCACATGGCGCAAAGATACAACAATTTTTGGGTAGTTTGCTGACCGGGTTAATTACCCGTGGTGTCTCTATACACACAATGCATACTCTAACGTTCTTTAATTGGTTTCATTGTTCTGTGTTCCCAGACATAGCGTATTAATTAATTACTGATGTGAACTCTGGTCACATTCCCTTTTAGGCCTGGTCGGGGGAAGGGTGTGGTATTTAATAATGTATTGATACATGGTTCTCTTCTTGGGTTTTATATCATACATGCCAACAATCCCCATTCCATTTGAGATCACCTAGTCCACTCCTAGTTTTAGCGTTGCATTCTGGGACCTGTAGTCTTGTTTATAATGGGGGAAATGCAGAACTGCATGTCGTGGAGTGCTAAGTTAAATCCAGGAGTGGACTTAAATCCCCCTAAAGGAATGGGACATGCTGGAATGTATGTGGTACTTCAATCCTATCATTGTGCTGGGTCCATCCGCGCCCACCACCCCACAAACAGGAGATTTGTATAGTCCAGTAATTCACATTTTTTATCAAACCTTTATAGTGCACTATGATTAATGGACTGTCCTGGAATGTCAAGGGACTAAGGTGTGGACTTCAACTGAACTCCCAATACCCTCCGTTTATAGCCAACCAATTTACTCTGGCTCTTGTCAGGGAAAACTTGGAAACTAGTACTTTTTCCGATCTGGCACATCACTGCTCCGAACAAAACTTTCAAAGTGTCTGTGGCGGTCCACAGGAACATTTAGTTCAGTTGACCTCTCCTGCAACATCAAACCCAATTGTTAAAGGGACATGGTAGCGCTCGACAGTGGCGATGGTGTAAGTGCCAAATACTGCCAAGACTATTGCTTGTGCATCTTCCTAGCTGATATAGCAGCCTTCAGTGAAGGTAAAATCTTTCTTTTGGATGGATTAAACTTGAACTGGACTTCCATAGAAGACAGGTACGCCCACTCTTCGGTGCACACAGATGCAATGTCCAGATCCGAAAGAAAAACTCATTTAGGTCTTGTTGATATATGGGGACCTTGTATGAAGCCAATAATCACTTATTCCTCCTTCTCTAATGTACTTCATTCAGGGGCTATTGATGCCCCAGTCTTGCAAAAGACTGCTAAAGATCCCTGCTACTCGGAGGAACTGAAGCAAGACCATCTCTCTGTAAAGCTAAGCAAAGTTAACATAGGAATTCTGCAGAGAATAGAGCTATTGAGTTTCAGTGCGCTTAATAAAGTGAGCTAGTACTTTAACGGCATGTTAACAACTTCCAATGTTAACACGAGACCTATTTAAAACTTTCAAACTATGTACCTCTAGAACAATTCCTGTCCAACAATTCCTTTGCAATCTCTGTGCAATCAATTGGTTGCATTTTTCTTTTCCCTAGGCAGATGGGGAATATTCAATCGGTTTTGACTACATAATTTGTGATGCATACAATATCTTCCTGTGTATCAAGAAATTTCTCTTGTGCATACCAGTCCATTGCTAACAGGCCACAGGAAGATAACAGCATCCCGCTGACCGACTGTTGCCCTCGGGATACCTTCAGGATACCTGACCACTAGAATTGCCCCAGAACTATGTACAATCAGCAATTCCTCATTTACTTATGGCTCTGTTCCCTGTAAACGTAAGTTGGCAGTAGTCGCAACAACTCTATTTCAAACATCTCCTTTGATTAGATTAATATGATCTGTGCATCATTTGCCCTATCGCCCAGCTCCCAAATCCAGCTAAGCTAATGGGGTGTATCATCACCTTGCAGCTCCAGACTTTGCTGGAGAATTTCTCAGTTTTGGACGATTTGCAGGCCAGCTTTCACCCTGGTAGAATTACAGAATCTGTTGTAATGTCTGTGCGGAACAACTTAAGAATGAGTGTGGATGGTGGCAATGATGTACTTTTGGATCTCTCTGCAGCCTTTGACACATTGACCATCCAACTATGCTGGCCTGTTTATTCAGAATTGGAATTGGGGACATGTTGGCATGGCTCCAATCCTTTTTCTATTTGCTCTTTGAATCTGATCCAGTGCCTGTTTATTGTGGAGTCTCTCAAGGATTCTTACTTGGTCCTCTTATTAACCATTAGTTGAGGGCATGAGCCGATTTGATTTGCTCCTTTGGCCTCACGTTTAAATGTCTGTGGATATCGGACATGATGTTCTTTTGGTTGGATGATGGCCTAGGTCCATCGTCTTTTATTTGTTTCGGTTCTTGCATGGAAAAGGGTGGCTTCTCGATTAACCTCTTAAATGTAATGCTACTTAAACTGAAGTGGTATGTGGAAACACTGCATCCATTTCCTGCTTAGCTGCAAAACAGGCATGTCTGGCCATCAGCCTTTAGGACATCTCCATCAGTGGCAGCCACTGCATGAAATTTAGGGGTGATAATTGGCTCTTGACTGACTCTTAATCAGCAAATCAAGGCAGGCCTCTTGCTACTGTTTTTATTCCACCTGAGAACTTTGTGCCGATTGCATAGATTTTGTTTTATTTTCCCACAAGAAGCAGCTGGTAAATGCTTAGAGCTCCAGTCACCTTCGCAGTACCTTTTTAAATGGACAAAAGTGCTTTGCAGTTCACGATTTAGACCAACATCAATGGCTCTTTGGCCTCCTGTAGCTCTCCTAACCTTGCATCCTTTTCTGCCGCACTAACTTCTACAACTGGTTTAGTGGTTCCCCTCAAACCAGTTAAGCCTCAGTGTTGTCATTCCAAACCGTGGTTTACGGAGCTGGAGAGCTTATTGCTCTCCAGCTTCTACCGGGGCAGGCAGAACATAAGTGGTGTATTTTCTTACTGTACCCTTGCCCGCCTGTCGCTCCGTGAAGCCTTTACTGCCTACCACAAAGCCAATCGTAATACTAAATGCCCCACTACACCTCCCGAGTCGAATAGCGGTAAATTTGCCTTGCAAACTGTTTAAATTGGTTCAATCGCTTTCATCAGCCCCTCCTTCTAATCCGGTTTTGTCATTCCAAGAACTGTGCCACTCACTCTCTTCTTTTTCAGGATGAGATCGTAGCCATCCGTTGGAAGATCTTGGACTTGGGCATACCACCCGCTCGGTTTGGCACACATTTCCCAGTTTCCAGGACTCGGATGTCATCCTCCCCCCCCCCCCCCCCAAGGATCGGACTCTATTCCATTCGCCATTCTTAAAGAGGTCATCCCTTCTATTTCTTCTTCTCCGACCTTGGTATTCAACACATCTTTTTCCTGTAGTCGGCTTCCTTTGATTCTTTAGCACTCTTTGGTTATGCCTATTCTCAAGAAACCTCACTTGGACCCTCTGCTACTTTCTAATTTTTGGCCCATCTCTCTTCTTTCCTTTCCCATGAAACTTCTGGAGGCTCTGGTTACCTCTTTTTCTGCGTTCCTTTCTGGACAACTCTGGATTCCTTGATCCCTTTCCACCTGGTTTTTGTCCCAGTCGGGGCACAGTCTGTGTTGGTCTCCCCTGTAGACTACCTGGCCCAGGTCGCTGATCTGGGTGGGCGTCAGTGTGCTGATATTATTTATATTTATTTATACCGCGCACAACAGACCCTGAGGCATTATGGCGCAACAAGACGCACAATACATAAAATCATGAACAACAAAAAAACATACAAAGGGCGCTATTTCTAACCGAAAAACATTCCAGCTTTGGTGAAGAGAACCAATAAAAAATGGCTATATCTGAGCGATCAATTCAATACAATATTCATCTTTGAAGTTGATGTGTGGTTCAAATTATCGAAACTCTGTAGAAACTAAGGTAACCTACTTGATCCACATCCCACCACTATACAGTCAGTATTATCCTCACTACACCAGTCCTTAATTTGAATTCTTCGAAGAAGCCTAAAGTCAGCTGGTCTAACACAATTGGGAACAACTTTTATGTTGAGCCAAGCTTGGATTATGTCTTTTAGGGCCTCCCTAATTTCACAGTGAGTTGGTTTCACTACGTTGGTTATTAAGAAGTTTCTTGAGTCAAGAGCAAAAAAGTGGAGTCGCTGATGTTTGCCATTTTAGATTTTTTAAGATGCAAATTGCTATGTGGTGCATTTGTCGATGGTACCACCGGCCTGGTAACCAGTGAAACACCATTTAATAGGACTTTAGGGCCAGGGCTAATGATGGCAGCTGCTCCCTTCTTCTGTGAGGGAAATGTCAGGTGCGGGGCAGCAACCGTATCCGTCTGAGTTCTTTGGTGATTTTCTGTATGTCCGGGAGACTTTCCTGTCCTGATGTCCTCGTCAGTTAGTGGAATGGTCCGCAGAGACTCAGCTAGATTCCATTGTTACCTTGACCCAGGAGAGCAAGTCCTCCATATTATGGCATGGCCCAAGATCTTACAATAACTGGTCCTTGTAGATCGTCCAGTTAGAGGGAGCAGTAGAAGCAACTGTCCCACAGCTGAGACTTACTGGGCTCTTATTGCTTATTTGCTTACTCAAATGCACCAAAGTAGGCAGCACTTCAGAGAGGTGTGCAAGTTCAGGAGAAGCACAAGATGGCGGAGGGGTATCACTAAGACTAGTGTTAGTGGTACTATTAAGTTGTTTGCTATTGCATAGCAACTCAAAGGAGATTCTGTTCCTTTTGGAGTCTCCTAGCACTTAAGACCAGCACCTCTGAGAGACGTTTGCCTCTCATTTGATGGTCCGTGGTGGATGAGGGTGAGAGATATGGTGGGTAACCTACACTCTCCCCCGCATTCATCTGATTGATAGACGCTGCGGAGGGGAGCCTAATTCCGCTTCTACAGAGCGGACAGTGACCATGTCTTTAAGTGACATAGATTGCAGTCTAGAAACAGGCATAGTCACAGCTTAAGGCAAACTCAACATGAAACCCAGTATAATTGCCTGGGAGTCTCCCCCAGATGCCGCTCGGAGATGTATGTGGGGCTGTAGAGAAATCTTACGTTGCAGGGCAGAGCCAGCATCCACGCTGAGCAGCTAAGAGTGCCGCCTAAGGCGCCCACTAGAACGCGACAAAGCAGCCAGAAGAGGAGCTGCGGCCAGGCACACAACGGGGGCCCCCCTAAGATCTTGAGCCAAGATGAAACATCGAGCTCCAGGCGCCATGCGGACAACACTGCCGCCGCACAAAAACAACCCTGCACTCCCTGCAGGTCAGCACGCCGACACGCTCTCTGCTCCGGGGACTAGAGAAAAGGATCCTATGCCGTATGTGGCAATCAAGCCGCACTGCCTTATGCAGCCGCTTCCGACTTCTGCATGCTACAGGAAGGGATCTCTTTGCTGCATACGACAGTCAACCACACCATCTTGTTAGACAGGCTCGCCTCGGCAGACATTGCGGGCTAGGTCCTCAACAGGTTTCGCTCCTTTCTTTACGACCGCTCACATTCCTCTTTCTCTCGTTTTAAGTCATCTGCTATACTGATCACCTGTGGTGTACCTCGGGGTTCTGCTCTTTCCTCTCTTCTTTTCAATGTGTCTTGTGAGAAACCAGAGGGCATCCTCACTCCTACCCCCCCCTGGATCCTCTCCTCGGTTGGCCAGGGAAAGACCATTGCTTTTGGATCTGGACCCTGGCGGTGAAGTGAGGGATGATCACCTGGGTAGAGGGCCCTTGGGGATTGGGGATGAGATGTCCTCTGGAGAGACGCGGTATTCCGCATTTCCCTTTCAGGAAGAACCCTCTATCCCAGAGGCAGTTATGGATCATTGTGATCCCTGTCCCTCTGACCAAGTAAATGACGGGAGGTTTTACCAATCCAGAGGCACCAGAAAAAGGCCAACCTTGCCCTTCCCCGGACTTTAGAGTCTACTCTAAAACATCTCCCCTCATTTTCCCACATTCTATCTATGACTGTACTGCGACGAGGAAGAGGCAACTAGGAGTAGTAAACACCAGTAACTCCCTTTACCACTCTTGTACTGGGACAAGGAAGACGCCTGCAGAGTACTTTGAAGGTCGGGCATGTCCCTTTAACTACAGTAAGGCAAGTCAAATTGAGAGGCCAGACCTGGAACCTGTCAAGTGGCGCCAAGGGTATAAAAGGAGACCAAGAGAGCAGCAAAGAGGGCAACTGGGAGACATTGTTGGAGACACCAGCAGGAGACCCTTCTCGTGACGAGGCAGCCATGGTGGGTCGTGAGAGGAAGCCAGTACACCAGCAGACATCCCAGAAGACCTGTGGAGCCGAGGGGGAGTTGGGCTGTTTCGACTGCCGCAGGTGTGGGAGCCTCCATGGACTGGAGAGAAAAGCTGGAGCTGGCAACTAGGGAGAAGGGAAAGGATGCCGTCCGCGTCTTTGGAGGAGAAGCGGAACTCGTGGCATATGCAGGGAAGCACCCGGTGTGTGAGCGGGGCTCGTAGTGACTGGCCGCCAAATGGCCAAGCAGAAGAGAAGCAGCGCAGCTGCCAGAGAGGAACGCAGAGTGCAAGGGAATGTCACTCGAAGCTGGGGCACTCCTAGGGGCTATGAATAAGTAACAAAGTGCCTTATGAATCAAATTAAATACTGAATTGAATGAAAACTGAAGCAAAGTTAAATTGTGCATATTGAATACCCCTTTGAAAGCAACCTATGAAAGAGTGCAACAGAAAGGTGGGGCATAAATAACACCCCCACAAAGTGAACTTTGTGAATGGATACTGTGCGACAAGGCCAAAGACTGACAAAATATGTGACGCGTTATGGCAAAGCCAAGAGGCTAACCAGGAGAGTGTGAGCCTGCACATAAAGCCAAGAGGAAAAGCTAAGTGAATGTGAATATGTACACCGGGGCAAATACAGAAGAACCTATGTGGGCTAAAGAGCCTAGAGTTCCTGGTTGCGTGACCTGTGATGGGTGGATTGTGTGGTCTGACAACTGTGCCTAGACCATAAAGCCCTAAATTGTGAACGCCAAAGACATTGTGAAACAAACCAAGAAGGAGCACTGTACGTGGGTCAAGTTAACCTAGTGGTGTGTTGAACATTAAAAGACGGACACAAGTACAAGTTGCTGTGTTAAAGTCTTGGGGAAGGGAATCCCGAGTCTTGATGAACTGGAAGTACTGTCTTGAGGATGAAGCCTTGCGCCTTTTTCTTTTGAAATGTGTTGCCTTGAACTTGGGGAAGGAAACCCTGAGGACTGCATGGAACTTTCTTGAACTTGGGGAAGGGGAGCTGAAGAGGAAGCCAAGAGCTGGAAGAAGCTCAGCACTTTGTGTTGATCACCATTTCTTTTATTATTGACATCCCTAAACATTGTTTAGCTTTAGTTGTGAGGGCAAGGATAGGTTTTAGACAGACTTTTTAAATTGAACTCTTTGACTCAGACTTTCCTTAGTTTTGTTCAGGTAGGGAAGGACCCACCTTAGCATAGGGCAAGTTGGGACTTCTACCATCCTGACATTTGATTTAATGTACCAGTTTATTAAGAACTTTTAATCTGTTGTCTGTGTCTTGCTTCATGATGCCTTCACAGTATACAAAGCCTTCAGTCAAACTGATTCGCTCTTTTGGGTTTCAGTGCTATTCTTTTGCGGATGACACTCGAATCCAGGTGCACCTTGATCTCGCCCTTCCCTCTACCGCTTACGTCTGCCGCTCATACTTGCGGGCAATCCACACTTGGATGGCCAGCAACTCGCTCTGTGTTAGCGATGACAAAACGGAGGTCGGCCGCAGATGCCCCACTTTGATCTGCTGATTTTTGTCCATCGAGCTTGGGCCCACGCCTCACCCCAGCATGGTTGTCCAGGACGTAGGAGTGAAGCTTTCTGCTTCACTATCCATGGAGGCACAGCCGAGTGCTGTCTGACAGGCCGTCCATTTTAAACTTCGGACTCTTTGCCTGGGCCTAACGTCCCTGCCCCTCCACCTTCGCCCTCTGGTTAGTCTCTGCCCTTACCTCTGGCTCTCTGGACTCCTGCAACGCACTCGATCTGGCACAACCAGCCTACCTTCTCCAAGGCCTTCAGATTCTGCAGAATGCTGCAGCCAGGGTTGCCCTGGGAGCCTCTCACTTTACTTCACCCACCTTCCTTCTAGCCTCGCTTCACTGGCTTCCAGTACCCCAGGTACATTTCAAGGCCGTGTGTATTGTCAGTCAGGCTTTCTATAAATCTGGGCCTCAGTATTTACAGGCAAAATTCTGCCTCCCTACTCGCTGCCTCTGCTCTTCGGCGGTCTGTTGTATATCCGTCCCTCGCTTTAAGAAGTCACGCATTGGGGGCGCTCCTTTTCCATTGCTGCTGTGCGGCTCTGGAATAAGTGTTCCCTTGTCACTCTGAGGCATGATCATTTGGCATTACAGCATGCTCCCAACAGTCTCCTCTTCTAGTTTCTATCTTGTGTCCTACTAGTCTCCGCATCACCAGGATGCCCTAGCTGGCGTATATCATGCTTTTATACAAGTTTTAACATACCATTTTCTTGAGAGAAGATTCCACTCCCATCCCGCCCTCCCCTCAACCACCACAGCAGTTGGGCTCGATCCTTTCGCTCATCTAGAGTACTATCGGTCTGCTTTGAAAATAATTACCAAGGACGTTTTTGGTTCCCAGTCCACTCTTGAACCCCAGGATTGTGTTGTGACGACTTCAGTAATGATTCAGACTATTCGTAAACATGCCATTTATTTTTAAGAGGTTTTAAAGCAGACATTTGGGCACGGCCACATGCATTTCGTAAGCATTAATAACCGGATGCGTGTTCCCGAAAAGCATCTCTGTTTTAGGTACTCTGTCCTTTCCATCTCTTTTTGCATGAAGGTTGGCAGTCTCTTACTTTGCTACCCCAAACAAGTCCTCTTTTGTTTGGTAACCGACTCCATTGAGATTGGGGGGGGGAAATGTATCTTCTGACCAACAGTAAGGAGGCGAATGTCTACCACTCTTAATCCTTTGGTTGCTTTATAATACCCAAGCCTTCCAACCATTGCTATTAACTGAGAAAGTTGCATGACTCTCCCTAGTTCTACCTTGCCAGCTGTTAGGGAGAATTCTCTGTTAAGGCTAATTTCCCAAACCTAGTGAGTCCCCCAGCAGCTTTGCTGGATTTTTGGGGTTTATTTTTTTTCTCCTGCTAAGAGCGAGACTTTTTTTCTCCCAATCTTAGACATGATTTCAGATATCCTTTGACTTTGTATGTGTTTTATGGGCTATGGGATCTTTTACTCCATAGGGCTTCATGTGTTTTTGGTATGTGTTTTACACAGCACCCTCCGTGCCGTAATACAGGGGTGTCATAGTGACCCCCAAACATCAACTCCGTACCCTGGGACTGACTACTGTCTCCCAGGGCATGTAAAGTCACCATTAGCTTTACTAGTCCTAAATTGTGAACAGAACCAGTACAAACCATCATATTGTGGGCGTACTGGTAGGGGCAATTTGATTGCCCCTGGTTCTGTTGTTCGAGGGGGCACTGTCCAGTCCCCCCTGAGCGAGTTTTGGCTGGTGGCAGTGGATACTACTTTTTATATTCAACCGCGAATATATTCCTATGGGATTTTCCCATTGTTCGAGGCTAATACATTTTAACATAGCCTCAAACATACTGCTGGTTTATTTATTTAATATTAATTCACCGGTTGGTATTTTTTACCAGAACTCGGTTCCAAAATGGCATTTGTGTTCGCTTCTGTGACCCCAGTCGAGCCCTTTGTTCCACTTTTTGGTTGGCTTCTCCACAAACAGCCTCCAAAAGTGGTGCCACTCTGTCTGGGTACCACAGGGGGTGTGGGAGGGGGTTTAGGCACCCTGGACTGAGTTGCCTCGGCAACTCAAGTTGCACTCTTGTGTGATTGGCCCAGTGGTGAGCCGCCCGGCTCACCACTTAGCATGTTTGAGTGACAGCTAGGACTGATGAATGGGGGTTTTCTGCATAAAAGCAGGGCTTTGGGGACTGGGACTTCAGACGTCGCCACAGGACCAAAGAATCCGAAGAGGGAGAAGCTGAGCCGACCTGCAACGACGACACCACCGGTGGAGCCCTGCTGAACCGACTCACCACTTCTTCCAACGACAGAGGAGATATTCATCCCGAAGAGTCTTCTTCCTTTGACTGGTGGGGATAACCAGTTTGCCTGCCTTTTCGCCTTCCCGGATCATCTCGTGGTCGCCTTGCCTGTGCCAAGCACCCCGGCAACGAGGATACCACGTTTTTCCACTAACACGAATAAAAGGGTAGTACCTTTTTACCAGAGAACTCCGCGGCTGGTTTCTTCCCTGGCAGTGCAACGACCTTCAGCTTTCCTCCACGTCGAGACCATCGCTTCCTCTGGACGACGCCGCGACTTGCACCTGCTGCCAGGAACAACTGCCCCCGCTGGAGGATTCTCTCCACTTTCAAGGTACTGTCTCCGCCTGGCCTCCCTCGCAACGGTCTGTGTGGGGTGGCTCTTAAATCCTCAACTTACCACTTGGGTTGGCCCTAGGCTGGCTAACTGAACTTTTCTGAGCTGAACTGATTCCTTTTTAAACTCTCTGCAAGACCCTCCAAGCCTTTTAAACTGTGTGATCTTGGGCGCATTGGTGTTCTACTCTCTCCAAGAGGGAGCCTGGCCTCTGAACTTTTTTCCTCACAAGTAGACTTTGACTTTCCTGCCTTGCTGAGTGCTTCTAAAGTATTGTGTTGTGTGCTGTTTCTAATTTCTGCCTTTTCCCTCCCTTTTTCTTAACTTATTGGAGTGCCATCTTTAGTTAAGCGCTCACCTCTGTCTGGAAATAAGTGGTGTTAACTAAGACTTGTCTAATAAGGAATAAGGGATGTATATATATTAATAGTGACTGTTTTTGAACTTGCTTACAATAATAGTGCTAGAGTGTTTCGAAGTGTCTTTAAATAAATAATTATATACTTGATACCAAAAGCTCTGGTCCGTGTTTGCTTGTGCTACTGTATTTTGGTACCTATCTTGTATACTCTATATACTGTAACTCTTCTTGAGGGAAGTCTGGCTGCTCAGCCACAGCTACCAGGTAAATCTGGGTGGTACAGACTGCTACCAATTTGGTTTACTGCCAACACCTGTAGTCTTAAAGGCATGGTGCAGTAAAAAATGTTAGTCCCTATGGGTCGGCCATGTTTTTTTAAGCCTAAGTGGCTCGATTTTAGAAAACTTTCCTATGGACCTTACCCGAGTTTTCGTCCATTAAACGCAAGCGAAAACGGGCACCAGGGAGCCGCCATTTTGTGATAATCCTATCACTTGCCGCATCGCCCTGGCTGACCTGCTTCTGCGGCACTAAATCAAATCCCCCGCCCCTGAGCCTGTCATTATCAAAACATTCATATTCCCCGCCTCTCTCCATGACGTTTCTGTGCTGCGTAGGCAAACGCGCCCAGTCGTCTTCTACGCAACTCCACACAGAACCCGGAAACCAACACAGACCATCTCACAACACAGCGCGCCACAATTCGGAATATAAAACTGTACTTTAAAATCAAACAGCAACACGGTACATTTGGTAAAGTACATTTATTTGACATTAAATGTTTAGAAAATATTCAGCAATTGCCATATGAACTCCGAAAGCCATTTATTTTCTTTTATCTGTGTCCGCAAATCCGTTTAAGTTAATATTGAGTCACGCGCTGTTCCTTTATGGTACACAGGGTGTTGCTTTTCGTTAAAAGAAGCACTTTGGAAGCACGGTGAACCGCAAGGCTGTTCCATCAACTAGGCAATAGTCCAACGTAAAGGTTGATATGTTGCTTCTAGCCACTAGTACAGCGTAAGGGCATGTGGGCCGTTGGCGATCGTCCCATAATATGGTTAACGTGCTGCAGTTGTTCACACGAAGCTGCAGGTGTCTGTTGAAAAATCCGTCTGCCGGTGTCTCAAACCGATGACCGTAGCAGAAGGGGAGCAAATACCTGTTATGAAAACAAAAAAATTATAATTGGTCTCGCCAGCCGATCTTCATTAATATTACTCATTTTATTTATTGCGGCCGATCAGAAACTATTTGCTTGCAAGGATAGTTCAATGGAGTATGTTCGGCTCTAAAATCAATGCAAAAGTAACGAAATAAATCGAGGCCACCACACAATGAGAAACGACAGTTAGTCTACATGCGTGTGGAATGATATGATATGGCATTTGTAACGCGCCTATACACAAGTGTTTCAAGGCGCGACGAGGCGGGGGGGGGAACAAGGGCAGACAGACAACGATCCTACTAGGCCAGGTGTCTTTCAGATCACGCATGGGGAAGGGGGGTAAAAGTGTTGTACATGGTTAGTAGAATACAAGATAAATAATAGGGCGAGCTGGTGGCAAGTGCAAGGTAAATGCCGGTAGAAGGGGCTGAAGGATACAGAGACAGTCCCGTAGTGCAGGTAGGCAGTGCAGGGAAAAGTGGCTGGGCCAAGGACCGAGATCGGTGAGACCAGTGGACCTGCATGCCCATGTGCCCACTACGAACACGTTTTCCTAGCTTTTCCTAGCTCTTCATTCATTTATTCATGCATCCATTCATTAATTCTTCATTCCGGTATAAAAGCGTCTAAAGATTTACTCACATTATATTTCAAATTTCCATTGTGTCTCTGCGTAATGCAGTCTGTAAATCGGACCGTGCTCTTGACAACGATTTTTCGTATACTGAACTAAAATGAAACTCGGTCTAGTTTCTGAATTTTCTGCCTTATCGTCTCTTACATTATTGCGCACCCCCTTCAAATGAAGTTCTTTCGGCATGGTCCCTGTCTCAAGGTCAAAAAACAATAGACCCTTATACTTCCAGTGCGACTTGTGGGCCTCTTCTGGGCGCGAGCTGAAAATCATAGCCGCTGTCCTTCACATTCTTTATTTGCAACATCCCGTAGTAAAGGCATCTGTGAGGACTTGAAGTTTAGAATCCCTCTATGTAGTGCGCAACGATGTGTAAATGCGAACTGGCTTCTCTCCCAAATGCCACGGCCCGCTTGGCGCATTCTAAGGCCCCAAATTTTGTCCCCGTTGTCTGCGAGCTTTGCAGCCCAAATGGAGACATTTAATTTTTGGCGAAAGGTCAGGGAAAGTATAAAGTACCACAGGAGTTGAGTTAAATGTGAGATTTATTGTTTGTTTGTTTGTTTTATTATTTGCAATACGCAAGCCTCCCCTCCGTTAACAGTGCGCAAGCATTTACATTTACATGAGATGAGACATGAGAAAAAAAATATATACCTACTCATATATGAGGAGAATTCAAAGATGACACACAGCTTGTTCGCCACCCATGATGGTGAAGGTAGGGGTTAGGGTTACAGGTACACTGTACAATAACATTTATTTACAAAAAGACAATCGTATTGCAATTATTTAAACCGGGATTTGTAATTCACAACCAGCTGTGCTTCTGGTGGACATGGCACAGTTGCAATGTTAGGTGGCAATGGATCACTGCTCTGCACAGAAACGTCCAAAATTCCATATCTGTGCTTCTCTAACACAGCTACAATAAGGCCTTTCACAAAGTCGAACTGCATTTCATCATAGACTGGTTTGATCGCCAATTGCTTACTTCATTTTGAAAACACCTTAGTGTAGCGAGGCATCCTTACTTTACCCCTAGTCCTAGATTGTTCACGTCCGACATTGCTGTTATGGGCCAAGACCGCTAGTAGAGTGCGATGTTTCATGCCCCGAAAGCTAAAATGCAAGCGCTTTGGCCTGTACTTTAGGCACATATTGTGAAACCCCTCCAAATCTCCTGTGTGACAGAATTCTGTCAGTCCTCTCAAATCTCTTGATAGTTTTGTCGAAAACAATCTTCCCAATGGCTTTGTGTGTCGGTGAAGACGGAATCAACCACTTCTTCCTTGCCTCCTCTGGGGACAAAGGGTCATGTTCACATTGGTGGAAATGTAGGTTTTCTGAGCAGCGGTGAACGTTGGCACAGTGGTGCATCAGTGACCGCCAATTTTCAAGTAGTATTTCCACTGACCCTTCACAAGTTTTTGAGCTCCACCAAAGATGGTTGGTGATAGACTGGGACCACTGCAAAATACTTTCAAAACGTTTTCTTTTTCCTGCAGCCGAGATTTTCTTACTGATTGATTTAGCAAGATGCCATAAGTCAAATTGATGATTATTAAGCAGGAACTGCTCTCTTTGTCTTGGCAATTGAAACGTGTCTGTCCGTGGCTATGAGGTTGATGTGCATTCCCCTTGATTGTAGATATTCCACTGATTTTATAAATCCTAGTTTCTCCATGGCCACTAAGGATGTACATTGTGTTACCTGCACGACCACCAAACTCTCAATTTTCTTACTATCCATGTCCTGAAAGTGGTAGGTACAGTACTTGGCTGAAAATCCAGGGCTGTCGCACTGTCCATCGCCGGCTAGCCTGAAATATTTCCCTTCGAATATACTTGCTAGAGGCAATTTTTCAATTTTCCAAGCATCACTAATGGCCGGAAACAGATAATCACGTTGGTATATGTAGTACAACAATTTAGAAATGAAATGGAGTCCCACAATCTGAAAGAAAGCCTCTAACTTTCTAAAACTGGAGCCACTAAAAAGTGATGCAGCTGCACACAGTAGATTGCCTGCTGGCATTTTCCCCAGCATCGTTTGTGCAGACCATGAGAACCTATGATTTAATCGACTGGCGGCATTTATTTTGACGTTACTGCCTTTTATTTGACGAGTTACATTAATCAATGGATTCCCACATACTTTCCCTCTAACTGAATGCCCACATTTTAGAATACTTATAATTTCCATCAAACAACTGTCGAATACAATGTATTTGCTCTCTTTCATTAGACTGTCATCCTGCGTCAACGTTGTTTCGGCCTGTGACGTTAGAGATTTCAACACATTGGAAAGTAATATCGCTGCTATCAAGTTCTGATGCGTCTATGGATGCTGCGGCTGGTTCATTCTCTGTCATTTCGACATCTGCTACTTCAACATTGATGGGAGAACACAACAATGTCGACATGTTTTTGGGTGGCAATTTTTTGGCGGGTGTAGATTGTGTGAATTGATCTGCAACTACTTCAGAGCTATCTTGAATACATTCAATATCATCTTCTTGTGGTGGTGCGGTCGCACTGTAGCAATGGTCCAATGCAACTTTGCTGTATTCTACAAACACAGTTAATTCATGTTCTGGCCATTGGACATGAGCATCTCGAGCCTGAACACACCTCGCCTCAATTAATAGTTCCTCCATAGTGTACATGGTCTGGCAAGCAACATCTCTTTCGCTTAACTGTCTGTGTATGTATAGTTCTGACACCCACGAGTAACTGGAGGAGAGATTGGAAAAGGGATGTTCAGTTTAAACACAAGTGTAGTCCAATTGACTGGAAAAAAACATAAAATAGTCCCCAGCACAAACATTTTTTTTAAAGTTATTAACTGTTTGTAACTAACCTTTTTTTGTTTTTTTTTCTTGTCAACTTTTTTGACTCGACCTTCAACATCTGCACGCTGTAGCTCCGATTCGTTTCCGCATGTCCTCTATTCCTCTTGCGCTGCAACAACTATATTTTCTGTATCCGCATAGACAGCACGGAATGAGGCTCCATCATCTCCCTGAAACATAGTACTTTCATTGCTATGTATCAAAATATTGTTAGCATAAAACACACGCAAGGACGAACACACAGGTACATCTCAATAGCCAAACACGATTTAAACATTGTGTGCAACAAATCAAACGACAAGTATTCGACCAGTGATGATCTATTTCGATGGAGCTGTCAGTATCCGTACCTCTGGCTCTGCATGGACTGCCATGAATGGTTGTATTGGAGAGGAGGCATCAGCATCTCCCTGAAACACAGTACTTGCATTAGTATGGTTTTCAATATTGGAAACATAACACACACTTGGGCGGCACAGGTACATATAAAGAGATGACCACAAATGATGCATTGTCTAAAACGATCAAGGAAAATATAAATATGCAGATTTCATCGAGTTATTTCTCCGAATTATTTACATCTGCATCATCAAAATGGGATGTTGTGATTGTAGTGGAAGCTCCGTTGTCTCCCTGAAACACAGCAATTGGGTTAATAGGGAAGAAAGTATAGCAAATGGAATCACGTTATATGATCACGCATGATGGAGCTGTCAGTATCCATACCTCGTGCTGCTGAAGAATATCTATGTATGTTGCAAATGTAGTGCGCACTTCCGAAAGCTGTTGCGCTGATTCGTATACGCATGGTCCCGCTTCCACTTCCCTTGGAATTACTTGAATGTCAGGCTCCGCATCAAGTGCAGGGGTTGACGCTCCATCAACTGCCTGAAACATAGTACTTGCATTGGTGAGGATTACAATAGTGAAAACATAACACACACCTGAGGTCGACAGCACATGTACATATCAACGGCTAACCACGAATGAAATGTGTAGAACAATCAAACGATGGAGCTGTCAGTATCCATACCTCCTGCTGGTGAAGAACATCTAGAAATGTTGTAGATGTGGCGGACGCTTCAGCATCTCCCTGAAAGACAGTACTTGCATTAGTATGGATAACACTAATTATAACTGAAAACAAACACCAGCGGACGATAACTAAGGTGTATATCAATTGGAAAGCACTAACCAAACATTCGGTAAAATAATAAAACGATAGAATAAAACTATTACTTGACGTGCATAAAACAAGTCTGTAGCGGATTAGCCTAGTAAGATTACCTGATATGCGCTAGAAGTGGTTGATAACTGCGACCACGTCAAGGATGTAGAATGTTCTTGCTTCAGATTCAAGGGATAGTAAAGAAGTTGTAAAGGTAAATTAATGATTGATAATGAAATGCCAATATTAAAAATAGCCATGCAAGGCGACAGAATACTTGAAAAATGCTCAATACAGCACAGTTCCCTGTTCCCATATATATACATTTCGTTTGTGGGTTATGAAATCGAAAAAGAATATATTGATAAATGTCATTATTCAAAAAGCTATACACTCATATCAATATCGAAATTATTACAAGGGATAGAACACCTACAATATCAATTAATCCATTCGGCTACCTACACACTACCGCAAGGCCTAAAACTAAATCCGGACACTTGACTCACCGGTGGCGGAATGTGGACGAATAGAGTGGGAATAGCGTTTTCGAGCAATTTCCGTGTCGTTCGCCGTTTATTCTTCTTTGTTACCCAAGATGTTGTGTACATGTCCAAGGAAATGTGCCGGCTACAGATGTGGTATCAATCACCCCTCTTGTCCTGTAAGACTTGTTGGACTCTACTTTCCAGCTCATCCAGTGGATAGCCGCAATGTCTGACCCATTCTCTTAGTCGATCAACAGTTTTCGGGAATACATGCATTGTAGTGCCTTCAGATTTCACATGGGCCTTCGTAGGGCAACCGCTAATCGGACAGGCAGGCATTGTTGATAAATCTGAAAAGTAAATATCGACATTATTATGCAATCTTCATGAATAAAGATTTGATACAAAAGTAAATGAATCATACAATGATCAATGCAAGGTTTGTTTTGGTCGCCGGAACTATACCAGTTCATTATGTGCAGCTTAGTATTTGCATAAGTTGCAGAAATGTATAAATGATGTGACTAAAATCTGAACATGTGACTCGTCCCTTGGATGTTCTGTCTTGCACGAGAAGGAAACGTGCTTGCATTATAGACTGAACCCCGAAGGATGCAATTCGATGACAATAGACAAAGATGAAAATAAATAGATCTATTGATAGCATAGCAATGGAAACTCAAGTCAATAGCAATGAGACCAATGAACATAGCACTATTGTGTACTCTACTCGCAAATAGATAGAAATTTTAAAATCTGCGAAATATGACTAGGATACATGGCCTTACGTTGACCAACAAACAGTTGGATTCAGCAAGCAGAGCAGTATGTTGCAGGAGAATAGGTGGGTGGCCACAGGTAGCACACTGATGGGTTTGCTCTAAGCGGTCACAGAAGTTCACGGATAGCACGACGACGAGCAGATTAGCGTAGATCTCAGTGGTTGCTAGGTAGCACGTTGACTTGCAAAGCACAAAGATGTTCTCATGAGACATATCAAGTGGTTTATAAAGTATTAGAAACAGGGGTGTGTTTGTGAATGAATGACGTATGTATGTCGTGGTCTTAGGGGGGGCGGCCTGCTTGAAGGGGAGGCCTGGCTGGAGACACAGGGTCTGAGGAGGCCATGTGACCGATGGCCCCTGGGCGTGGGATACCTTTTGAAGTGTACATGCTGTTTTGCACCTTGGCCGTTTGCGCCCGTGACAGCCCCCCATGCCAGCGCTCATCCCCCGGGTG
Source organism: Ambystoma mexicanum (assembly GCF_040938575.1). NCBI lineage: Eukaryota > Metazoa > Chordata > Amphibia > Caudata > Ambystomatidae > Ambystoma > Ambystoma mexicanum. The sequence goes on from NC_090928.1 coordinate 431,136,527, forward strand.
CGAACTGCCTTTGATAGAGGGTGGGTGGGATGGAGGGGCCTGGGGCGTGCAGATAAGGCACAGGAAGACTGCTGAATGGAGACACACTTATGTGGATTGCAGGGGGCGGCCTGCTTGAAGGGGAGGCCTGGCTGGAGACACGGGGTCTCAGGAGGCCATGTAACCGATGGCCCCTGGGCGTGGGATACCTTTTGAAGTGTACATGCTGTTTGGCACCTTGGCTGTTTGCGCCTGTGACAGCCCCCCATGCCAGCGCTCATCCACAGGTGCGAACTGCCTTTGATAGTATATCGTTGATTATCAATAACAAATGCCACATACCGGAGATTCTTGTGAGCACAGACCCACACTTCAACCGGTGTATTATAGTGGTCAAGACCCTAAGGCCTGTATAATCCAATGGTAATTGTTAGTATAGATATATGTGTGACTTTTATAGAGACATAACCTACTGAAAGACCTTGAACAAGTGTTATTTAGTGCATGCATTATCGAGAATATGTTATGTTAGCTTAGATAGATAGTGACCACCCTACTTCACAGCGACCAGACCTTCACCCATTCGGAGCACAGATGTCTGACATCCATCCTTGAATGGAGACACACTTGATTCATTTAAAAAATTGAAACAACCGTTGTTAAAATATATGTGGTGTTTTATTTTGTATCTTATTTTCATGACACAAAAATACAAGACTTTAAAGATTATACAGGTCAGGTTGCAGCACAGCGAGAGAAAATCCCCTGTACTGACCGCTGTCACTCGGGAACGTTTCTCTTATGGCACGAACGGCACAGGCGGGTATCACTCTTCGAACGCGCTGTCCAAGCCTCCCGTGGAGCCACCATGTAAAGGAACGATAGGCCACCAGCCTGTACCACCTGTGAAAAGGAATGAAACAAACTGTTTTTAAATGACAAAGATAAGTTTAATAAATGTTTGTTGTCAATGAAAATTCTTGTAACTAATGGCATTCTGCACGGACAAATGCTATCTAGACAATGCACACTACTGAACGACTTTCATGCGTTACTATGATATGAATATATAATTTTGAATATAGTAGAAGAACATGAAATAGGAGTGGCATGACAAGCAGAGTATACTTACTTGTTACTCGGATTACGAGGACGAACAGTTGCGCGAAGTTCGTGCATAAGCACCATCATTATTCTCAACACGGCCCATGTGAGGCAGGCTTCCCTGAAGTCTGGCAGCTCGGTGATGCATTGCGATCGTGGCTCGCATTCCGAAATGTAGGCCAGGCATCCCGAGTTTTCTCGGCAGCAGCAGTTCTCGTCCTCGGTTGGCATTCTCGCACCGATTGCATGTGCACCAGGTGGAGACGCCGTCTATGCGACTAGGCCCAGGCTCTTCTTCTGTTGAATCGTCCTCCCAACTGCCGTCCGAATCCCCATCGTTTTCGCATGCTTCCCTTTCCAGTAGTTCCTCCTCGGTATACTCGGGCTCGTACATGTAGGGCATTATTGTAGCCATTGTGTGGTAAACAAAGTAAAATAATTTACAGAGATGGTACAGGTATTCACACGGGCTACAAGCGGCGAAGGTAGCTGACCAGAGCACAGAAACGAGTCACAGAATACTCAAAGTAACACAGAGAGGAATGGAATCGAAAATCTGCTGCTGTGTGTTGGGAAACGGTCTGTTTATACTTATTGAGGAAAGAGGCGTCCTGCCATTTCCATGGCGACACGTCATTAGCTGAGGCGCAGCGATTGTTGACACGAGACGTGCTTTGGCGTTGGGAAATGGGTGGTACGAGTCTGCTGATGACGGGCTCGGGGGCGGGGGATTTGATTTAGTGCCGCAGAAGCATGTCAGCCAGGGCGATGCGGCAAGTGATAGGATTATCACAAAATGGCTGCTCCCTGGTGCCTGTTTTCGCTTGCGTTTAATAGACGAAAACTCGGGTAAGGTCCATAGGAAAGTTTTCTAAAATCGAGCCACTTGGGCTTAAAAAAAACATGGCCGACCCGTAGGGACAATAAAAATGTTTACTGGACCATGCCTTTAAGCCTTTTGCAATGGTCCCTAAGGGAACTACACAGGTTTCTGCCTAACACAGGGATGCACAACTGATTTTGACAGAGGGCCGAAAGTACCTTACAAGAGGACTAAAGTGGGCCGAAAAGTAAATGTGAGCGGGGTGGTTGGCGAGGCATGGCAGGAGGCTTTTTAAACCCCCAATTTGTATTAAACACATGGAAAAAGAATGTTTTTGAGGTGTAACAATTTTTATTTGCATTTCAAACTTACATTTTGTACTACACATTTTCCATTGTTATAATTTATTTCTATTTAGTTATTGTATCGCGTCTGTTTAATTAACTTATATATATTTTATTGACCCTAGATTGGACATTCTGTTATTTTGGACTGCTATAGTTTGCTGTTTGGGTTGCCCAAGAGGAGTATGGCCTTCGTTGAGTCAGGTTTCCTCAAAAAGCAAAGGATGCACGTCTCCTAACTGTGCCTGTTTTTAGCTTTATTATTGGGCTCACTCTTGGAGTGCAACACTATGCCACATGGCCCCCTAGCCCCCAACCAAACACTATGCCCCATGGCCCCCACCCCTCAACCAAACACTATGCCCCATGGCACCCTCACCCCCAACCAAACATTATGCCCCATGGCATCCTCACCCCTCAACCAAACACTATGCCCCATGGCACCCTCAACCAAACACTATGCCCCATGGCTCCCTCAACCCCCAACCATACACTATGCCCCATGGCCCCCACCCCTCAACCAAACACTATGCCCCATGGCCCCCACCCCTCAACCAAACACTATGCCCCATGGCCCCCACCCCTCAACCAAACACTATGCCCCATGGCACCCTCACCCCCAACCAAACACTATGCCCCATGGCACCCTCACCCCCAACCAAACACTATGCCCCATGGCTCCCTCACCCCCAACCAAACACTATGCCCCATGGCTCCCTCAACCAAACACTATGCCCCATGGCCCCCTCACCCCCAACCAAACACTATGCCCCATGGCACCCTCAACCCCAACCAAACACTATGCCCCATGACACCCTCAACCCCAACCGAACACTATGCCCATGGCCCCCTCTGTCCCAACCAAACACTATGCCGCATGGCTCCCTCAACCCCCAACCAAACACTATGCCCCATGGCCCCCTCACCCCCAACCAAACACTATGCCCCATGGCTCCCTCAACCCCCAACCATGCACCCATACACACCCGAACCCCCCCACCCCCAACTCCGAACCCCCCAAATCAGCACACACAAACCAGCACTCATACAGACCCGAACCCTCCACCCCAACTCCAAACCCCCACACCCCAACTCAGCACACACAAACATGCACCCATACACACCCAAACCCCCACCCCCAACTCTGAACCACCACCCCCCAAATCAGCACACACAAACCAGCACCCATACAGACCCGAACCCCCGCCCCAACTCCAAACCCCCACCCCCCAACTCAGCACACACAAACCAGCACCCATACAGACCCGAATCCCCCACCCCCAACTCCAAACCCCCACCCCCAACTCAGCACACACACAAACATGCACCCATACACACCCGAACCCCCCGCCCCCCATTTCAGCACACACTCAAGCATGCACCCAAACAGACCCGAACCACCACCCCCCAACTGAGCACACACACAAACATGCACCCATACAGACCCGAACCCCCACCCCCCCAAATCAGCATACAAACTAGCAAGCATGCACACATACAGACCCTGCATCTCAACATACACCGCACTTACACTCCAAAACAAACATTCATGCACACCCGACACCCCCCACCCCCGCATCTCTACACACAAAAACATTCAAATCCAAACATTCATACACATCCGACGCCCCCCCACACCCGCATCTCAACATACACAAACAACATTTGAATCCAAACATTCATACAAATCCGACACCCCCACCCCCGCATCTCAACATACACACACAAACATACAGCAAAACAGACCCGACACACAAACGCAAACAGACCACTCACCGGAGACTTGCTGGAAGTCGCTGGAATCGTACTACGGCTGCCGTGGTCCAACACTGAAATGCCTTCCGGCATCAAGCCTTATGGACCACTCTAGCCGTAGTGCTGGCCCTCCATTGGTGCAGCACACACGCACTACGTGGCTCGTAGGAGCGACGTGGTGCGTGTGTGCTAAGCCAATGACGGCCATTGTTTTGTCCGGCCCGGAAGACAACAAAGACTTTCCTAATGGAGGGCCGCCGATGCTGCTTGCGGGCCGCCCTCCATTAGGAAAGTGTTTGTGCCTCGCGGGCCGGACAAAGGAGCATGGTGGGCTGCAACTGGCCCGTGGACCGTATGTTGTGCACCCATGGCCTAACACCAGCACAATCTGTAGACCTGCTGCTGGGACACCAAAGCTAGACCGGAAATGTTGTACTGATGTTAAGTGATTGCAGAATCTACGTAGTGGTCAAGCAGCACTGACTAACAATTTGGTACATTGTGTATTCAGTCCTTCTTTGACTCCTTCACCCTACTAAAAGCCCCCAACCACCTTGCTTATGATCAGGCTAGACACATTAAAAGAGACCATTGCAGTAGGACTATGGATGTTTATTCTCAATAGGAGTAGAATGCAGTCATTCCTATAGTAAGAAAAATGCCTTCCAAACAGATAGATGAACACTTTAAGGATCATTCCTGGGCATTTGTAACTGGGCCCGTTTTTATACTTGCAGAACATGGCTGGACAGGGCATTTTTAGTTTTGGCTATAAGTTAGCATTTTAGCACCACCTATAAACTGGACCGAATGCGCTGGAGTACAGCTAGGGAGAGATGGAATAAGAGGAGGGACACAGTGCTTGTAGGTGTTTGGCCATTTACCAACCCATTCACTGCCCATGGTCAGCTTCCCATTTCCTGCCCCTACCCACCCAAAACACACCCTCATGGGATCTCTGTGCTTGCTTAATCAAGCCTTAAAATCTAACTTTGCACTCAAAGTGCCTGCTATTTTTTTTTCTTTTTCAGAGCAGTATTCTGGGAGTTAATGGTTTAATTGTCGCTGTAAACTGCTACTGGTGTGATCAATGTCTTAACCAGGTCTGCTTTCAGACCCTTGATTCACAAGCAGAGTGCATGTCCTTCAACAGTTCTGGCTTGTGTATAGGTATTCGATGAGCATTCTCCATGCACTGCCATCACATGCCCAGGTATGTGCACCACTTTTCAGCTGCTGCCATTAACGGCCTGTTAATATCATTACGGCAATGCCTGGCAAAGACCTTTCCCATGTCTAGACAAAAGCCAGAACTGTTGGCATTGCCAATGCTTATTCGTTTTTGCTATTGGGTGGCACTGTAAGCACTGCCTGTAAGCAAAATCTATTGGCATGGGCAGTGAAGATCTGAGAAGTGACGCACAGCCTGTTGGTGTTTTGGCTTTAGCTCACTCATTCCCACCACCACCCACTGCCTGAGACAGCCCCCCTCCAACCCTGTGGGTAGAAGCGCACCATTCTCAAAACCCTCCTGCAAAAGCTCTCCTTCCCTACCTGGAGATCATCAACTCCCTTACTCAAGGCACCTTCCCATCGACCCTAAAAACAGGGCAAATCCTCCCTCTACTAAATGAACCCACTCTGGATCCCAACAGCCTAGCTAACTATCGCCCCATCACCCATCTTCCCTTCCTAGGTAAGATCATTGAGAAAGTGGTAGCCACACAACTGCTGCAACACCTTGACACCAACAATCTCCTCCACACCTCCCAATCCGGATTCAGACCCAGATGCAGCATGGAAACCGCAACCATAGAGTGGTTGACCACACCCTCAACATCCTTGACGGCCATCCCTGCCTCCTGGTTCTACTCAACCTCTCGGCCGCTTTCGACACGGTAGACCACCAGGCGTTAATGGACACCCTACAGCCTGCATCAGCGCATGGGGATCGGCAACCCACACTGGTTCAAGTCCTACCTCGCCAACCGCAAGCAGTTTGTTCAGATGATCTCCTCTAGATCGCCAATGCCACCTGTCACCTGTGGGGTCCCGCAGGGTTCCGTCCTCTTCCCCAGGGATCTTCAATCTATACATGGAGCAGCCACTGGGAACCCTCCTAGCCACACACAACATCCACATCCACCAATACGCTGATGGCACATCGCTATACCTCAAGATTGACTCCCATCAAGGACATCCATAGGCTCAAAACCTGCCTCTCAGTGATCCAGTCTTGGATGTCCAGTGCATACTTGAAGCTCAACCCCTCCAAGACCAAATTGCTACTCCTCACTAACCGCAAACACCCAGACATACAGACATGGCTATCAACCATGAACTCGCACCTAGGGCTTCACACCCAGTCTCACCTATGGTGCCAAGTCCCTTAGGTTCCACATTGACAAACGCCTCGCCTTCAAGACACACATAGCTAAGAAAACTCAGACAGCTTGGTATCCGCTCTCCCACCTGCGAAAAGGCAAGCCCTTCATCTCACTTGACAGCTTTAGATCCACCGTTCAAGCACTGGTCCTATCCCACCTGGATGGGGGCGAGGCACTCCTCGAAGACCTCCTGTCATCCTCCCTTGTGCCACTGAGAAGTGTCCTACATGCGGCTACATGCCTCATCAAGGGTCTACGCAGATACCACATACCCCCGACCCTCCTCGACTTTCACTGGCTCCCACTGCAAACATCAGTCGCCTTCAAGTCTTGCTGCATCATCTATAAGGCACTCGCCCTCAAGTCACCAAGCTACCTCATGGAGTAACTCTGCATCTCCAGCGGACAGTGCACCACCAGAAGCCAGGACACGTGCAGATTTGAAATCTGCTGCTACAAAAAGGAAAGGACTAGAAAACAAGCCTTCTCTGCCTACGCCTCAAGACTATGGAACCGCCTCTCGTTGGCATCAGACTCACCCCGACGCTTCTACAATTCGGAAAAGAACTCGAGGCTCACCTCTTCAGGCAGTCTCCTCATCAACACCAGGGCCATCACGTTGCCCCTAGCGCAACCTGACTCGCTAGACGCCACCCTCTCCTCACCGCCACCCGGTATTGCTGTGCCCTTCCTCTGTATCCTACCCGCCTCTGTATACCTGTTCTGTTGTTACCACTGAAAAGCACTGTTATGCATCTGTAATGTTGTACACATCTGTAAAGCGCTCAGTTATGTATCTGTATTGGTGTATACCTCTGTAAAGCACTCTCTTGCTTCCAAAGCTAGGTCCCCTCTCAATAAATACAATAATAATAAAAACATCTTCCTCCCTCTTCCAGAATCTCTGAGCTCACTCTCGCTTTTTAGAGGATTGCAATTTTATTTCAAAGCAGTATTCTGAAAGGTAATTATTTAATTGTAGCTATAAACCATCACTTCGTGTAATACAAATGACTTAAACAAGTGTGCCTCAGCGACTTGACATACAAGTAATATTTGTCATTGCAACTGTTACTTGTACTAACTTCATGTAAAGCAAGCAGTTTTGGCTCTTGTTGTGGGCATTTGCCAGACGCTGTGCTAATATGCCCAGGTACTAGCACAATTTGCAAACTGTTGCTATCTTATTGGCAGGTAGTACCATTAGGGCAGTGCCTGGGAAAGGCCTATCCCAGTTGCCAAAACTGCTAGCTTTACCAATGGCTGTTTAGTTTTTGGCTTGCTGGTCAAACAAACTACCATATTTGTGGGAAATGCATTGTTCGCATTCCTGAATTGTATTCCTTTTTAATTTCAAAAACGGTGTTGCACACTAAGATTCAAACTATAACCCCGAAGATCAATTTGAAAGTGAAATCAGTGCTGCATTTGGCATTATCGTAGTTAAATGTCTTAAATATGTTTTGTTTATTTTATTTCTTGCAGTCCTTTAAGCTGCTTGGATTTCTAGATGTTCAGAACACTCCTTGTGCACGGGAGTCAATCCTGTATGGATCAATCGGATCATTGGTTGCAGGCCTGGGACATTTTTTGGCAACAAGTGAGTTTGTTACCGTTATGTTAATGTGCCTGTTTTTGTCCTTTTGTAATTCCTCCAAATCACTGAATCAACATAGCTAATGAAGTGTGGTGTTGTCTACCTGTTGTCTTCCATGTAGTTCTAACTGGATTATCCACGGACTAACACGCACAATTAACTGCAAAGTAACAAACCATAGACTATAATATCACTTGATGATAAAACTGCTGGTCATTTACCTTGTTTAGCCATTAAGGTCCCCAATTGACTAAATAATTGACATATTTCCAATGGCTTTATGAAATCTCTGATCAGCCTAAAAACTGAATGCACATGTCATTTTGACAATTTATTCCAAATGCTGCATTTAAGCTAGTTGGTATTGTAAACTAATAAAACATGCCTTGTTTGGTACTGCTAGATTCAGTTAACATGCTTGAGTTTCCTAATACCAATACTGTAAAAATAATGAGTAATAATGAGCCAGAATTGCAGTAAAAGGGTTTGAATCCCAAGAGGACCAAGTGATCATTTTTCAGATTTTGAATACCATTCAGCGTGCTACTAACACAGATTCCAACACGTGAAAGCAAGTTGAATCTGGTATGAAACCCTTTATCAAAGTGTTATACTAATACTTGATTCTGGGAGCGTCTTCTGGAGTATGTAGGCATGGAAATGCATTGGCAGAGCCCTACTGATGCAAGGACAGTGATAATGGTTAAGGTAGCTTGTGTCAGTGCTCCAGATAATGATTTAGAGGTGGAATTATTTGACTCCCTATTTTGAAACTTTGAGAGTAAATGCAATTTCAAGGGAGTAAAAATTTGTTTTTTTTCCTTCACAAGAGAGTAAAAAGTAAATGACTTCCATCTGAGGCATGCGAAATGTTAAATGATTGACATGCGTCGGCAGTCCACATTGTGACTAAAAAGCGGTTTTCTCTCAATTAACAGATAAAGCACATAATACAGGGGCACCCTCTCATAAATGGAGCAGATGTGCACTAACACTCTGAGCTTCCATTGCATTCACAGAATCTCATGGGTCAAATGTTGACTGTACAGTTAGACATGCATCTTTCCCAAGATGATAAATTGACAGAGGCAATGATAATTACAGTGCTTAGAAGTTGAAAAAACTTCTTGCTTAATTTCTATTTCAGTTACAAGTGAAAACATTTAATTTACATTTTTTTAAAAATGGTTGTAACCGTGCTTGCACTAGCTGGAGTGTCAGGTTTTGAATGCTAGAATTGTAATCCTGAAGATCTGAAAGATGCTGTGAACTTTGTGATTTGTGTAATGACATTCACTCAAGTGTGAGCAAGGCCCTTGCTGCTGCTTATATTGCCATTTACAACTGTGATAAATCCAGGAAATTCGTCCCTTCTACCCAGGGAGAGCCCCCCGGCCCCTCCCTGTTAGGCTAGTGGGGGGAACCCACTCTGCAGTACCCTCCCGAGGGGTAGCAGCAAGTGGCACCACCTCACCAGGAGAGGGTTCCCCTTAGTGGCCAAGGACTCCCTAAACCATGTCACAGAAAGAAAATGAAAATATATTTTCAAATATAAATCTCCCGTCAACGGGGATGAGGAGGTTGAAGAGCTTGCAGGCCCAACAAAGCTTATAGAGAGGAACGCATACTCTGGCAGGGGAGGCCCCTGGACACGTGGCAGTGCTAGAGAGAGCAGCAGAGCCCGCGACATTCAGAAGTGCTCTGAACATGGGGAAAGGATTGCTGGAAGCCCAGCGTGTGCAGAAAGTGCAAAGCAGAGGGGAGTGGAGCCCAAAGTGGGAAGGTGGGGTAACCACAAGTACGTTATGGTGGTCAGGCTGCCCATCTAACATCACCAGACCGATCAGGAATTGGCAAATGCTCTAGTCTCCTGTCAGGTTACCGAGATGCCCAGATAGAGGGAGAGAAGACGCTGGAGGAATAGAGCTAACAGAGAAACCGAGCGTAGAATGTCGCACCCCTGTACAGGCCCCGCTGACGTTCCCCCAACAGACTTGGGAGAACAAGGAGGCCAAGAGGGGCTCATTATGAAAGCATAAAGACTGGTCGAAGTACAGTTGATTAAGTCATAATAATGTCTGTTGAACTTGAACGGTTTAAATAGAAGAGGAAGGATCATAAATAATCCTGAGAGCAGCATCAATGGAACGTGGGTCTCGCTATCCTACGAAGAGGGGAAAACACCCAGTTACTCAAGGAATATTGGGGTAAACGTAACCGGGAACTAATAAGTGAAGGGCAGAGAAGCCTCGAGAATAAATGATACACAAGATGTACTATGCCAAGAAAGGTTAAAGTGCGATTATAAACAACATATAGGAAAATACACTTCTGATGCTCGTTAATCTGCTTAGAATCACATGCTGTGCATATGGTCCGACATCCAGTGGTAACTGCGGAGTATTGCATCTTGTCTTTCAAGGATCGAAGGGGGACGGCGGAATAGCCGTGTCTGTAACACTATCCCTACTGTGACGTGTAGTGTACCCGAAATCCCCCACGCGCTGAAGTCCCTCAGATAGTTTTTTTTCTGCCCAGATTACTGGTTGCCCTAATGCAGAGCTTTTACATGGAGATAGCGTTATTGTTGTTATCGACTTTGTCGTTATTCCCGGTAAGTCACTTTGACAGTTGAATCCTGTGAGACAACGCCGATGACTGCAGCGGACTTTCGATATCTGTTGATCCCGGCGGCGCTGCCATCCACATGGCCGGGCCTTGTGGCCGGCCTACACAGTAGGGAGAGTGGGGTTGGGTTGGATATAATCTTTACAAGTATGCCTTCCCTCTTTCACCCTCTTTGTTCCTTGGGTTTTGTCATCGTTGTAACTGTCTTTCGCTATGGAAAAGACATTTAGATTTTGTCCCTCGGGAACGGCCAAATATCAGTGGAAAGACTAGCACCCTCGGTGCAACAACTGTCTTCTGCTCGACCACAAAGAAACTAGTTGCGCGGTCTGTAGACTCCTGCGCCCTAAAATGCTTAAGGAGCGCCGCTTGAAGCGGTGGGCAGCCTACGGCATGTCACAAGCCGAATGTTCTTCCTGCAACCGCCGAAAGTGGTGGGGGAACTAGCGATGAACAGGCCTCCATGTCAGAAGCCATTGACCTAACGGCAGCTGCTCTTGGTCTGTAACGCCCGTCCCGGCCTTCACCAGGCCTGGCGAGAGTCAAGCTACGGGGAAAACACCCGGCGACAGCCTAGAGATGTGCCGAAAGACACGCCGCAGTGCCCCGAATCCCGCAGGGACTATGCTGAGTGTCCTATGCCTTTGTCTAGCACGTTCGAGGACAAATCTCGATGCCACAGAGAAGATGATGAAGTCTTTCCTCCCCTGGATCCCTCTGGTTCATCCTCATGGACCAAGGAGACATTTGAGGATTGTATGGGCAGATTAGAAAAATGTCTCTTCTCCCAAGAGGCCTCGAGTTGACTTTCTTTCTACACCTGTATCCAAGATTCAAAGGACCTTGGAGGATCTACATGAAGAGTATACCTGTGCCCTCACAGATGGGGATGTTATGGACACTTATGATCAGGATGAGGATGGCACCTTTCTTAAACTACAATGTGGATGATCAAACAGGTTTTATGGACAACTGGGAGGACAGCCGTCAGGTTGAAGCTCAACCCTGGAGCTCCCCTACTCCCACCCAGGACCATGGTGTCCTGTGTATAGATTCCCCTCACTGCACTCCGGCCCGCCAAGCCTCCCCAGTGGATGAGCAGCTGGCGTTCAACGCCATCTTGAAGAAGGCGGCTGACCATTTTCAGACTGATTTTGTGGAGGATATACTCAAGGAAAAACCTCCGGCCAGCAAGGCACTACCTTTGTTGAGCTCAGTCAAAAGTAGATTGGCACCTTCCTTGTTGACACCAGGCCAGACCAGTGCAGTGAACCCTAGGGTGGAGAAGCTGTTCGGCCTTCTCTGACCGACCCGGCCTACATCAAGGGTCATGCCACTCCAGATTCTTTAGTGGTTACCACAACTAGAAAACAGGCTTGTGTTCCCCTGCCTACAGAAGAGGCACCACCCGATAAGGAGTCCAAGAGACTTTATGCACTAGGAAAAAGGGTAACTGCGGCTGCTGCGTTTTCCACCCGTATAGCTAATAACACCACGCTATTAGCCAGCTATGCAGACATCCAGTGAAACCTTCTGCAAGAAGGCCTTCAAGAAGTGGCAAAACCTACACGGACCAGGTAGCTCTCAATCGTTTCCAAGGGCAAGCAGGTGAAACAGAATGTGCTCAAAAACACTCTGGATGCTGCCGAGACAGAGGGTATATCCCTGACACAAGGTACCTTGCTCAAGAGACATGCATGGCGCATGAACTCCGGCTTCAAACCGAAGACCCAAGCATCTCTAATTAACAAACCCATTGAAGAGACCAACCTGTTTGGAAAGGCAGCGGACAATGCACTCGAAACAGCCAAGAAAGAACACGAAACACTCAAGTCCCTTCAAAAGATTACACAGAAACCCTCTCGTCAGAGAGGAAGTGGCTCCCGCCAGTCCTTTCGTAGGCAATCTTGTTTTCCCCAGAACCAGTATAATGCAAGAAACAACTGGGATTCCAGACAAGGGTCTAATACCTCCACCACTTACCCACCCAGAGGACAGCAGCGTGGGAAAGGTAGAGGCTGAGGTTCCAACCCCAGAGGCGCCCCGGCCTCTGGTCAGAAATGACCGTCGGATCCAGGTTCCCTCCCATGCCACCCCGGTCGGAGGGCAAATAACATCTTTCCTTACTGCATGGGAGGGGATAACAAACCAGTGGGTACTCAAGGCTGTCGCCCATGGGTACTGTATAGAATTTGCCCGACCACCCCAATTCAGACCACCAAGACGCCTGACGACCTGCAAAACCTACTGCAAGAGGTGCAGACCCTTCTAGGAAAGGACGCCATAGAAGCTGTCCCTATTCTACAGGTAAACAAGGGTATTTATTCAGTGTACTTCCTTGTACCCAAAAAGGATCTCACGACGCGCTCTGTGCTAGCCTTGCGCCCAGCGAACAAGTTTGTCAAACCTCAAAGGTTTTGTATGGTCACTTTACAAGAAGCAATCCCGCCGTTCAAACCGAGGGATTACATGGCAACACTGGACATGAAGGATGCATACTTTCATATTTCGATGTTGCCAGCGCACAGAAAATACCTACGGTTCATGATAGAGGACAAGCCCTACCAGTTCAAGGTACTCCCCTTTGGCATTGCTTTGGCACCGAGGGTTTTTACAAAAGTACTGGCAGTAGCGCAGCACACCTGCACAGACTATCCATCCCAGTTTACCCTTACTTCGATGACTGGCTCATAATAGGGGAATCCTACGAGACATGCCTATTGAACACTCTGAAGACAATAGACCTCTTATTCAGTCTTGGATTCTCCATCAACAAGAAGAAATCTAGTATAGACCCCAGTAAAGTCAAACAGTTTCTAGGGGCTCTAATTCAGACAAAAGACTGCCTTGTCTTCCCCTCCAACGAGAGGGTTCAAAACTTGCTGTTTCAGATCCCTCAGTATGTTAGGGATGTAACGGTATACCGTTAAAGATACCGTGAACCACTTAATTGAACAATAATAACCGTCACATTGTTTATACCGGTATACCGTTTATACCATTAAGTGTGCTTTTCAATCTGATTTGGAAAGGCTGCAGTAAGCAAGTGCTGCACAGTCTTGGTCTTGCACTGTTGGATGTGCCGTCGGCCAAGTAGTTTCAGTTGGAGCAGTTTTTAATGCCATTCCATAAACCACACATGCCTGACATAAAATCAATATGTTAGCAATAGGAAGAATAAATACAGTGCCAAGAAGGAAAAGGGTTTACTTTGGGATAGCGGCTTTGGGATTTATATATTTATAATGGATATTGTTTGCTAAACATATGACAATGGGGGATTTCCCTGGTTCCATCATTGAATTTACATATAATAAGTCACACTGCGAAATTCACTCAGCTCTGTGGGTATTCCCTGCTTCCATACCAAAGGGTAACATGTCCGTGATTACTGAACACCTTTTGGCCCGCAAGTAAACTAAAGGCTGTAAAGTAAAGAGAGCGTGTGTGCGTATGCGCACAAGCGTATACTACCATCAGCCTCCATTAATCTGTGGCATGCAGGTTATCAAGATGGCAACATGTTCATTTTCACCAGTAGCCAATGGGGGAGCTAAAAGCCTAAATGACCACTTAAGAAAAGCTATTCAGTTTGCTTTGCCAGTCGCAGCAGGGCTCCCCCCCACAATCCCCTCCTTCTCTTCACACGTGTGTTTGGTGGAAGCAAGGGGTGGCATTTCAGTGGAAAGTATGTTGAAAAGCCCAATTCTGGCCCTGGGTTTCTGGTTTTGTTTGTGATGATAAATCTGACAATTTATGACCTTTTAGAAAATATTTGTTAAGATTAGTTAACTCCACCTGCTATACCGCGATAACCATGATATACCGTCATTTGGCAAGAAGGTTATCGTACCGTCATAAAACTAATACCGTGACACCCCTACATTATGTAGCCAGTCTGGAAGTGACGGTACACAAGGCCATGCGACTGTTGGGAACAATGGCGTCATGCATTTACTTAGTTCCTCACGCGCACCTGCGCATGCGTCCCATCCAAGAGTTTCTCAACAACCAGTGGTGTCAGGCCAGCAGACAATGGGAAGATCTGGTAGTTGTCTCGCCAGCCCTCGTTCTCTCTCTGCAGTGGTGGTCGAGGGAAAACCTTCACCACGCCTGCAGTAGAAGCCACTCTCACAACCGACGCATCTCTCGCGGGTTGGGTGGCTCACCCGCTTCAGCAGACGGCGAACAGCGTGTGGTCCCCACAAGTAGCGTCCAACCACATAAATCTGTTGGAACGATTGGCAGTATTCAAAGCATTGAAAGCCCTTCAGGCACAGTTACAGGGGAAGACAGTCCTGATCTTGACAGATGGCACCACAGCCATGTACTACCTGAACAAACAAGGGGGCACCTACTCTCCAGGGCTATCCTAGCTATCTCAAAACATTTGGATATGGGCTCTCAAACACAGGATGTTTGTTGTCCCAACATGTTCCAGGGGAACTCAATCTTCTGGCAGACGTGCTCAGCAGAGACTTCCCACTTCCCGTAAAGTACGAATGGCGACTACACGAAGACAGTCTCCAATGTTTTCGCTCAATGTCAAGATTACACCTCCAGGTACCCACAGAACCGCTCCAAGGGGAACGGGCTCTGGATAGCATGGTCAGGGAAAATTGTTTACGCTCACCCCAGCCCCCCCACCCCCCCCCGCGACTCCCTTGCTGAACAGGATCGTGCACAAGATGCACCAGGAACCAGTCACCATGATATTGGTGGCCCCCATGTAGGCCCGCCAAACCTGCTTCTCTTATCTGATGGAGATGTCCCTCTCCCCTCGTATGAAACTGCCCTGCCCGTACAACATGTTATCTCAGGACAGGGGAGAAACACTGCACCAATGCCTGCAAATTCTGAAATTAGTGGCCTGGCTCCTGAGGTCATATTTTGGACACCTTCCTCAGGGAAGCAAGAAAACCCAACCCCCGATACTGCTATTCCAGTAAATGGAAGCGCTTTGTTATCTGGTGTAATGCCAAGGGCATCGATCCCATTGACTGCTCTCCTACTCGCATTGTATTGTTCCTGACCCACACACTGGATTCAGGCCTGGTTTTTAATTCCCTGAAGGTTCACTTAGCTGCTCTCTCAGCCTACACTACGTCCACAGCAAAAGGTGTCGTGGTGGAAAATACCAGTTATCAAGGCTTTCATGGAAGGGGTTAAAAAACGATTCATCCCCCCATTTCTAACCCACCATATTCCTGCAGATTTACCACTGGAAAACTGCCAAACTCATAATGAGGCCCAATGTACTACATTTATAGAAAACCTACACATTAAGATAAATGAACACACCACATATATGCCTCTTGATAATAAATGGCCACAACGCAGGAACTCTGAAAAATACTTTTGTTTAATGCAACCATGCATTCACTTAAAGCATAATTTTTTCATTACAAAGGATACTTCCCAATGGTAATTAAAGTTTTCCATCTTATTACTGATGGGACCCTAAAATGTGAAGAAAATAAATGTGCACAGCAGAAGTTGAGCAAAATAAACCATTATTGCTCTGTGTGATGTTTCTTTCCAAAAGGCTAAATGCACACAACTCCGAGAGCAAATATCTTGTTTTCACACTGGTTCTCTATGGCATGCAATTTCATCCAAGCAGAAAAAAATAAGATGCTCTGGTTTCTGTCAAGTGACTTGACCTTTGCACTGCCCTATACTCTCAACTAGTACGTACATGATACACACACAAAAATAAAAGTTGTTGTATTTCCAATATTTTAATGGGTAAAAATGCTGAGTACTACCCTATTCTGGAGGCCTGGCTGGTGAATTCCTGGTTCAAATGGGAGGTATACATCTTGAAGGTAATGTCCTTGAGAGGCATTGGCTAGATGTGTGGTGTACGCCTGGTATGTTTCGGGCGAAGCTGGCTGCTTGGCCTGGTGGGTAGAGGAGGAGGTAGATATTCTACATGGCTAAAAGGTATTTCAAAGAACTTTCTTTTTTCGGGGGTCAATACATTTATTTTGTTTGAGTTAAATGTTGTGTATGTGGTTATATGGTAATAGTATGCCGTATTCTAGCTGCCATGGAACACCACCACCAAGTAGTTCTGAATGTTGATCTTTTCATGCCTCATAAACCACACTTGACCCTCTGGCTTCCTCGTTTCTATTTTATCAAGTTCGAGAAACGCTTTCTTCGTTGTCCCAATCGATAGTAGGAGTTCCTGAAAAGCAGTCTTATGAGCTTCTTCCCCAGAGTTTGGTGGTTCTGAGTGAACCGATGTTGTTCCTTGATAATGAAAAATTAAAATGGACTTGCATCTCAAACAAATGTGGCAGAGACTATCTTGTGCTCATTATTGAAACCGCCCAGGAAGTGGCTAAATTGATTGCGATCGATCTGAATAAGATAGAGGAAGAATTGAAAAAGTCTCCACCACTAGATGACTTTAAATTGAAATTAGAGCTGCATCTGGAGGAATTGTTAGACTTTAAAAATGATTCCACGATTGAAGGCATAAAGGGACTGAAGAAAGATCTTACCAAGTTTAGAGTTTTCCATATAATAGGAATGACTATGTCATTGACAGTAATGGCGGTCCCCAAGCTGGGAACAAGAAAAATAGGCGAGTCAGATTCAGGGACACGTCCTTTAGTTCAAGTGCAGACAGCTCAACAAAGGAAGTGTAACCAGGTACCTCAGGGACTAGGAATAGTTATGAGGATTATCATAACAGAGACATGAACAATCAAAAACGAGGAGGTAGGGGTCCTAGAGGCGTTTTCCAGGTCTGTCAACAGCAATGTAATTCTTCTGCTTTTTTAGATGGCACTGGGACTACGATCGGGTACAGACAAGGAGCCAGACACACTGGTAATAAATATATCCACATCTGAATAAGGGTTTAGGATTTGTACCAACTAGACGACATGATGCTTTTGAGTTACGCACTGAATTCTTTAACTTCATGAGAAAAATCCATCTCAAGGAATATTTTCAACCTGTCGAACTTTGAGCACAACTGCTCAGGACAAATAAATTCCTCCACGTTTGTGCCCATACACATTCCTACTCCCCCCGCGTCTGTTCTATTTGAAAATAAAGTTTTACAAGATCTGATAACTATGGAGACAGGAATTAGACCATTACATTCCAATTTATCCAAACTAGACATTAACATCTTAAAGAAATTGTGTAATAAAGATGACCTTGTCATTCGTCAGGCAGACGACTGGGGGGGGGGGATTGTGATTCTGAATAAAATAATTATATCGAAGAATGTAATCGCCTACTGTCTTACGTCAGTTGCTTGAAGATCCCAGGTGATCCTACTGTGGAACATGCAGGTTTCATGGACTGAACCCTTGAGTGTTCGGTAACGGGGGGCTTTTATAATGGTTAATATGTTTCCCTTGGTTTGTCCACACAGATTCTAGGAGTCAAATTGGTCCCTGATGTTATGGAATTACCTACTTTTGAGTCCCCTCCACTCCCACCTGTCAAAAGAATGTCTACTTCACTGGAGCGTAGCACTGTTTCATCCTCGACCCCACTTATGAATTCACGGCCTAACCTGCTTTGAGCCTTGGAAGGCTCAGTGTCACCGGTGTAACAAAGTGAGCAGGTGTGGAGCTTTCGCACAGGAGGCGGTCCTTCTGCCCGACTCCAAAACGGACAATAGGCAATTCAAAGATTCTGCAGCAAAGTGAAGTGAAGGGAATGGTGAGCCAAATTACTGAATTAGATTAATCTGACCCTTTTTGGACTAATTAGATCACCCAGACCCCTACAACACTTGTACTGTGCTTATGGTGTCAACAGTTGTCTTGGGTGCTATAATACCTAAGACCGTGTTAAGAAATGGGTCATCAAGAAGTGCCAAGAAGAGTAATGGGCGCTATACCACAGAGACTGCATTTGGGTGTCAAAAAAGTGAGTTGGGTGCTATAACCCTCCTGCTTTTCTATCTAGTTTGCAGAGCAACAACTACGACCAATAGGCATTTCTCATTTCACATTCTATTAAGAGTAACGCCTTTTTAAAACCTCTGTCTTGTGTTCTGTTGGTCCACCATGTTTTGGTGTTAGGAGTGGGATCCACGAAACCTGATTGAAGAATTCAACACAGGCCAATCTACTCCCAGACGCGACTATCCATGAAGGTTGCCATAGCTTCTGATAGGGCTGTTGTACCTTCCTGTTCTGCCCCTGTAGCAGCTGGGTATGATTTGGTGCTTCGAACTGCACAATGCCACCTAAGGAAAGTTCATTCATCCAGATTGACCTGAAAATCCCTGTCCTTTTGGGAACATTTGCTAGAATATCCCCCAAATTGGGATTAGCTCCCAAATACTTCTTTGATGTGGGGATGAGGCTGTGACATGGAATGTAAGGATCCTACTGTTAGGGGATTTTGCCAGTCTGTTACAAGACTTTAGAAAACCTGCCATGGATGAACAGGGGGACACCCCTTAGGTTTAGCATGAAATACCCAAAGGTTTAGTAGCAATGGCTGAGCAGCCAGGCTTAGTCTAGGAGGGATGAGGGTTGTAGTGAGGCATGCAGTACTCTGGGCATACTTAGTTAAAGGAAACACTAACACACTGGGATTTATATAAAAATAAGCATTTAATTTATATACACTAAAGCTTATAACTGTTAAGTAAGGCAAGTACTATCACACAGTAGTATTAAACACAGAATATTTGCAATATCCAAAGGATAAAAAAATACTTTAGAACAGTTATAAGGCAACACAAAAGTAGCAGAAACATCTGAAACAAGTATGTAAACTTTACACCTACTTGTATAACTAACTTTAGTTAACCCCTGCTTAACCAATCTTAAGAGGTCCAACCCTATCCTAGGTGGGTCTCAAAGAATTAAGGGGGGGGCACTGGTGGAGTAATCACCAAGGGCTGAGGAAGAAAAGGCAGGTAAGCAGTAGACAAGGCAGAGTCTATGAAGAGGTCTTCAAGTTTACAAGTAAATATCAGTTAGGCTTCTTTGCGTTAAGAGCACAAAGGGGTGTCCACCCCAGTGTAGCTAAATGTAGGCCTGGGATGAGATGCGAGTAACGGCTTAACTGCAACCTTCTAAAGCACAGGAACAAATCGGGCCACAGGTAAGTGTTGGGGGCTGAACAGTACCGTGTAAGCGAAGAAGCTGGTTCAGCAGGTTGGTCCCCACAGACAGTCGACAGTAGATCCTGGGTCAGGAGCCTTTGCCTTGCCAACTGAAGAAAAGACCTTGCAATGGATCTGGTAGTTGCACTCAAGCAGTTATGCCCAGCAGAATATGCCTGCAGCACAGTTTCGTTGGTACCTTTTTCAAGGCTTGGTTGAAGGACGGTTGTCGTGAGGTAGACCTTGCTCTGATTCTCTGTCCTAGTCTCAGCTGTGTGGTCTTTCAGGTGTGTGGTCCAGTCTCCGAGTTCCAGAAGGATGCCTGCAAAGTTTGAGACAAAACTATGCTTCGAAAGACATTGCACTGCAAAATGGCACTGGACCCAGGGCATTGGTGAATTGCAGCCCTTGGGCGGAGGACGCAGCACTCGCAGGGAGGGCGCGCAATGCTGTTAATCTTGGGACTGGTTAGGCCAGCAGGTCAATGGAGGAATTCCTCCACTATGTCATATCTGTCGCACAGAAGGTGAGGTTGGAACAGCAGCGGTTACTCATATGGCTCTGGCGGTCGCTGGAAGTGGCTGCAGACATCCTTCTTTGGATTTTCAGTTCAAGTGGTTGACTCCGAGTTTCTGCTCCAGGACCCTCTTCTTCTTTTATGCAGTAAAACTGACTGAGCCCACCAACACCAGACATGCATTAATTCAAACTTGGGGTTTAGGGTATGGGGTGGGATGCGGGACTGTCCAATGGAGACAACCAGCCTCCTAGCACAAACTGGTTCCAGGCAGCCACACTGCAGGACTAAGACATGGGGAGTGTTGGTCACCTCCCCCGCTTCCTGTCCTTTCAGGCATTCTGAGAGCCTTGGCAGGCTTTCCAATAAAAGCCTGCCAAAGACAAAAGACCCATCGAGATCTCCCCCACCCAGGCATGTTTATCCCTGCCCTGGTAACGTGTTAACACAGGTAAAATGCAAAAAAGGAAAGCTCAAGGAGCTCCCAGCAACACTGCACAGAAAGTGCTGTGTGCTGATATAATAAATTATAGATAGCAGAAAATATGGAGGAAAGCATAACTTCATTAAAACGTATCAAAAAGACATTTTAAAAAAGGGTCTGAAAGTGCTGCCTATAATCCAAAGCCATTGCCATGGGAAGTGAAGATAAGATAGCAACGAGATGTGAGGAGGGACACACAATCTGTGGGTGGTGTTTGGTTATTTATCCATCCATCGACCGCCCTTGCCAACCCTAGTTACTCACGGGGATCTCTTTGTCTACCTCTGTGCTTTGTGAGGATCCATCCGAAAGATAATTGCTTAATTGCAGCTATAAACCGGCTAAACAAGCCCCTGAAGTAATGCAACTGCCTTAACCAAGTGAGCCTTAAGTGATTTGATTTATAAGAAACATGTGTGCCCTTGCTCTGAAATTCTGTTAAAAAGCAAGCATTGTCAAAACCAATTTTGTAGTTGCAGGGTAAGCATTGCCATAACCAATTTGTGTAGGCATTTGCTAGGCACTGCCATAATGATATACTTGCCTTGCTATAAGATTGGAACAGCTGGAAAATGGTATGATCACCTGGGCATATAGCAGAGTCTGGCAAATGTCTAATAACTATACACAAGCCAACACTATTGACTTTGTCAGTGCTTGTTTTCCTTGGGGGTGACAATCTCGATGTCATTGCCTGCACTATCCCTTCTTTCAAGCTACAACTTAACTTGTTCTTTCAGTTTTTTTTTTGCCTAGCTTCTATGGATTTGTGATTTTCGTTTATTTAATTGATGTGATGTAAATTTGCGCTGGAAGCCAAAAATGTAAATTCAAAAAATCTAAAAATGATTGTGAAACGCGTAATAAGAAGTCGACTGGGTTGACTAAACTTCAGATTATGAGGTATAGCAATAATGGATGCCAGAAACAGCTGCTCACCAAGTTTGATCATTGCTAGTGGTCTTAAACCTATTTCCTTACACGCAGCATATCGTGGTCATGTAATTTCCTCAATTCTTTTTGATGAGTTATGGTTTTATTCGGGCGAGGTGTATCTTTTTCTAGTGAGAATGTAATTACTGGAGCCAGCCTGAGGTCTGTGCAAGGGACGCAGAGTGTAATGCAGGGCTATTTAGGATGTTTGCGAGGCAGCAGACATTGCACAACCTGACGCCATTGCAACCTGAATCCACAGAAGGGCCTATTTGGGTTACGAGTTCCTCTATAGTACCCAATGAAATATCTGGCAACACATAGAAGAGAGGAAAACCAGTAATATATACGAACGGTCCCTGTGTAGTGTATATCTCTAGATGAGGTGGTTAGCCACCTATCTAAGGAAAAACCGGAAGAGAGCGTTTCCTGTTTTCATTACTCCAATTTTGGTATGTGGTTTGTCAAAAAAACAAGTACACAAAAAATGGTACTTAAACTGGGTTTTCAATAGCTTTTATTCTGCCCGCTTCTCAATCATAAGTTTAAAAAGGGGTGAGCCTAAGGGCCAATTGTGACACTCGTTTCTCCCTCCGCTGCCCCCCAACTCTTTTTGACCCAATTTCATTAGGTTTTTTTTAAAAAATGGCACAAAAGAGTATTGCTCATTTACTCCAGAGATATCATTGTAATTCCTTTACTCCGGGTGTACCAAACATTTTAGAAGTACATCCCAGTTTGTCTACCGGTTTCAGTGAAATTCTGTGACCTTTTACCACCACCTTAGGGCAAGATTACCTAATGATCAACTGCCTCTGATTCATTTGCCATATGGGGACATAGCACCAACTTCATGACACACAAAGCACAATCTGCAGGGAAACAAAGAGAGACGACAATGTTATTTTAAAACTTGCTTATTCAAGGACAAGAGAGCGCCAGTTTTAGATGCACAAAAAGGGTTTGGAATGTCAGTAGTTGGCTCACCAATGCATATTATGACTTTAGTTTGCACAGGATGCAGTGGTGATGCCGAGACCAGTCGAATTTCCTTTAGGTAGCCCACTTCCCAGGTTCAGCCTGAAGGCAAACCACGTTTATAATTGTGAACTGGTTATATCGCCTATGACAAGATTTGTTCTTTCTGGCGTTTTCACAGGTTTTTTTGGGGGTGGGCAATCGTACATTAAAAACCATGTACCCCGTATTTTTTTTCTTTACACGTGGGCTCTGTTGTAGAATTTCTTTAAATGCTATTACAACCTGTGCACCCGCTGGATGCAAAGTTAATCTGTGTTCACTTACATAAAATGGTGTTCAACCAAAAAGAGTGAGCTGATGCCGTTGTTCAAGCACTCTCCTGAACAGGTGATTAGCATGTTCAAGTTAGAGGACACGGGAAATCTTAGGGCTGATGATGGAAAGGCAAACCTTGGTTATTTAGCCAATGAGCATTTTAGTAAAAGGAGTTGCTGAACTACAGAGAGTTCCCATTACTTAAGAAATATGGGTCCAAGTTGCCTGAAACGGGCCTTTTTCCCCATGCAATCAGCTGAAGAAAAATAGGGTGAGGTGCCCGGTGCTTTAAGTGTGATGAGAAATCAATGGGGGGGTGGCGCTGTGGCCAGGGGTTTGTGGCCAAAATCATGGACGTGGCCTGAAGTGTGCGGTGTTGCTGGGAGATCCTTGAGCTTTCGTTTTAATGCAGTTATTTTACCCATGAGAGCACGTTACCAGGGCGGGGGGGCGGGGGGGCGGGGGGGGGGGGGGGGGTGGCGAGAGAGAGAAACCCTTTTGTCCCAGCTGTATTTTATTTTGTAAGATCAGCACACCCCATTAGTGTGTCATTGTCCCCCACAGCATGCAGCTTTATTAGGCTTCCCCTTTCAATAACTCGCCAATGTCGCATCTTAACGGACACGCCCATGAATATAGCTACACACACCCCCCCTCCCATTACCTGCAAGCACTGTGGCGCCTACAGCAATTCAAACGCAGACAGGGAGTGGGTTTTATGTGCCAAGCAATCTATTGAATGAAACAAAAGCATTTCAGCACCTACGAACTAGCACAGTGTGGTGTGACGGTATCCAGTGATTTTAACTAAATACATTTCAAAGATTCAAAGAGGTATCTTTTACAGAGGGGGGAAAAAACAAACAGAAACTAACCAATAAAAAATACATTTTTTATATATTACATGACCACGGTAGTAGCCATGTAGTTATGGTTAAGTTGGTGTTACCATAGGAAGAGCACTTTTTGGGCGGCTTATAACTTCGCTCTCCCTGTACGAATCCTCACCAAACCTTGCAAAAAAAAGTATTTGGGTCACTCTGATTCGTCCAGGGGGGGCAAAGTTATAGGGGGGGTCCCAAAACTTTTTTTTTTCCCCATAGACATAATGGGAAAAAACTTTGCTCACGCCTACAGCCCAAACCGCTGGACGGATTTACACCAAATTTGCGGCAGGAGCGGTGGCTTGGTCCCGAAAGCGTGCTTTGCTTTATTTGGTGTAAATCCGTCCAGTAGTTTTTAAAAAAAAATGACAAACATGTAAGTGAAAAAAATTAGTGATATCTGTTCGCTTCGCGGACACACTTCCCTGTTCGCTCCGCGGACAGGACGGTGATTGGGCAAGCAGCTTGCGTTATGTCTGCGGACATGTGACATGCTCTCTCATTGGATGCGGTGAAAGCGCGCAGTGCGTCTGGCTTCAAAGACGCCCGCCATCTTTGTTCCTCGCATGAGAGGCTTTGTATCCCGCCTGCACAGTAAGTCCCCCACCCCCGCTCATGCGCGTGTCTGTCTCCTGTTCCTCCCACCCCCCCGCTCATGCCCCATGTGTCCTTCTTGTCACCCCCACTCATGCTCCGTGTCTTCCCTTTTCCTCCAGTCCCCCGCTCACGCCATCGGCACACGGTGGCCAGCGGAGGGCCGAGGAGCGGGATCTGCTGCCTGCACACGAACGCCATGTGTCTTTCTCCCTCCCGCCCACCCCCGCTCATGTCCGTGTGTCTTTCTCCCTCCTGCCCACCCCGCTCATGCCCCGTGTCTCTCCCTCCCCCCACCCCGCTCATGCCCCGTGTCTCTCCCTCCCCCCCACCCTGCTCATGGCCCGCTTGTCTCTCCCACCCCCGCTCATGCCCTGTGTGTCTCTCCCACCCCCGCTCATGTCCGTGTGTCTCTCCCCACCCCTCGGCCATGTCCGTGTGTCTCACCGCACCCCCCGCTCATGCCCCGTGTCTCTCCCACCCCCGTGTCTCTCCCCACCCCATTGCGCTCATGTCCGTGTGTCTCTCCCCACCCCCCGCTCATGTCCGTGTGTCTCTCCCCACCCGCCGCCCACCCCCCGCTCATGTCCGTGTGTCTCTCCCCACCCGCCGCCCACCCCCCGCTCATGTCCGTGTCTCTCCCCACCCGCCGCCCACCCCCCGCTCATGTCCGTGTCTCTCCCCACCCGCCGCCCATACCCTGTGTCTCTCCCCACCAGCTCATGCCCCGTGTATCTCCTCACCTGCCGCCCACCCCCGTTCATGTCGCGTGTGTCTCTCCCCACCCGCCGCCCACCCCCGCTCATGTCCCGTGTGTCTCGCCCACCCCCGCTCATGCCCCGTGTCTCTCCCTCCCCAACCTGCTCATGCCCCGTGTGTCTCACCCTCCCCCCACCCCGCTCATGCCCCGTGTGTCTCACCCTCCTCCCCACCCTGCTCATGCCCCGTGTGTCTCACCCTCCTCCCCACCCCGCTCATGCCCCGTGTCTCACCCTCCCCCCCCACCCCGCTCATGCCCCGTGTCTCACCCTCCCCCCACCCCGCTCATGCCCCGTGTGTCTCACCCTCCCCCACCCCGCTCATGCCCCGTGTCTCACCCTCCCCCACCCCGCTCATGCCCCGTGTGTCTCACCCTCCCCCCACCCCGCTCATGCCCCGTGTCACCCTCCCCCACCCCGCTCATGCCCTGTCTCTCCCTCCCCCCACCCCGCTCATGCCCTGTGTCTCTCCCTCCCCCCACCCCGCTCATGCCCTGTCTCTCCCTCCCCCCACCCCGCTCATGCCCTGTCTCTCCCTCCCCCACCCCGCTCATGCCCTGTGTCTCTCCCTCCCCCACCCATGCCCTGTGTCTCTCCCTCCCCCCACCCCGCTCATGCCCTGTGTCTCTCCCTCCCCCACCCCGCTCATGCCCTGTGTCTCTCCCTCCCCCACCCCGCTCATGCCCCGTGTCTCTCCCCCCCACCCGCTCATGCCCCGTGTCTCTCCCTCCCCCCACCCTGCTCATGCCCCGTGTCTCTCCCTCCCTCCCACCCTGCTCATGCCCCGTGTGTCTCTCCCTCCCCTCACCCCGCTCATGCCCCGTGTCTCTCCCTCCCCCCCACTCATGCCCCGTGTCTCTCCCTCCCCCCCACCCCGCTCATGCCCCGTGTCTCTCCCTCCCCCCCACCCCGCTCATGCCCCGTGTCTCTCCCTCCCCCCCACCCCGCTCATGCCCCGTGTCTCTCCCTCCCCCACCCCGCTCATGCCCCGCGTCTCCCTCCCCCTCACCCCGCTCATGCCCCGTGTGTCTCCCTCCCCCTCACCCCGCTCATGCCCGTGTCTCTCCCTCCCCCCCACCCACTCATGCCCCGTGTCTCTAACTCATGCCCCGTGTCTCTCTCCCTCCCCCACCCGCTCATGCCCCGTGTCTCTCCCTCCCCCACCCGCTCATGCCCCGTGTCTCTCCCTCCCCCCACCCGCTCATGCCCCGTGTCTCTCCCTCCCCCCACCCGCTCATGCCCCGTGTCTCTCCCTCCCCCCACCCGCTCATGCCCCGTGTCTCTCGCCCTCCCCCCACCCGCTCATGCCCGTGTCTCTCGCCCTCCCCCCACCCGCTCATGCCCGTGTCTCTCGCCCTCCCCCCACCCGCTCATGCCCCGTGTGTCTCTCCCTCCCCCCACCCCGCTCATGCCCCGTGTGTCTCTCCCTCCCCCCACCCCGCTCATGCCCCGTGTGTCTCTCCCTCCCCCCACCCCGCTCATGCCCCGTGTGTCTCTCCCTCCCCCCACCCCGCTCATGCCCTGTGTATCTCCCTCCCCCCACCCCGCTCATGCCCCGTGTGTCTCACCCTCCCCCCACCCCGCTCATGCCCCGTGTGTCTCACCCTCCCCCCCACCCCGCTCATGCCCCGTGTGTCTCACCCTCCCCCCCACCCCGCTCATGCCCCGTGTGTCTCACCCTCCCCCCCACCCCGCTCATGCCCCGTGTGTCTCACCCTCCCCCCCACCCCGCTCATGCCCCGTGTGTCTCACCCTCCCCCCACCCTGCTCCTGCCCCGTGTCTCTCCCTCCCCTCACCCTGCTCATACCCCGTGTGTCTCTCCCTCCCCCCACCCTGCTCATACCCCGTGTGTCTCTCCCTCCCCCCACCCCGCTCATGCCTTGTCCCTCTCCCTCCCCCACCCCCGCTCATGCCCCGTGTCTCTCCCTCCCCCACCCTGCTCATACCCCGTGTGTGTCTCCCTCCCCCCACCCCGCTCATGCCTTGTCTCTCTCCCTCCCCCACCCCCGCTCATGCCTTGTGTCTCTACCTCTCCCTCCCCCTCCCCACCCCCGCTCATGCCCAGTGTCTCTCCCCTTAACGCCCACCCCCCGCTCATGCCGCGTGTCCCCCGACCGCCCACCCCCGCTCATGCCCCGTGTGTCCCCCTCCCGCCCACCCCCGCCCACCCCCCGTGTGTCCCCCTCCCGCCCACCCCCCGTGTGTCCACATCCTGCCCACCCCCCGAACACATACCAATATGGGTATATACAGGGAAAGTGAAGTTACCAAAGAGTGGGGGTGGGGAGGAACACGAGGGAGACGCGGGGCATGAGTGGGGGTGGGGAGGAACACGAGGGAGACACGGGGCATGAGCGGGGGTGGGGGGGACAGGGAAGACACGGGGCATGAGCGGGGGGTGGGGGAAACAGGGCACACACGGGGCATGAGCGGGGGGTGGGGGAACAGGGCACACACGGGGCATGAGCGGGATGGGGGAATAGGGCACACACGAGGCATGGGTGGGGGGGAAAGGGGAGAGACAAGGGGCATGAGCGGGGGGTGAGGGGGTACACGAGGGAGACACAGGGCATGAGTGGGGTTGGGGGGAACAGGGCACATGGGGCATGAGCGGGGGTGGGGGGAACAGGGCGCACATGGGGCATGAGGGGTGGTGGGGGGAAAGGGGAGAGAGACACGGGGCATGAGCGGGTGGTGGGGGATCACCTTGCTGTTCTTGTCTTCTCCTTAGGTGCCGGAGTGCGGTGGGAACATGCAGGAGGATGCGGTGAAATGTGAAGATGCTGCGAAGGCCGGTGAGTTCAGCGCGGCGCGGCGCTGCAGCAGGCTCGAAGGCGCGATGGTTCAGGAATTCAGGTAAGGATCAAAGGTATTGCTCTTGTTCTAACCTTTTCTCCTTCTTTCTCCTAGGAGCTCCAAACTCGATGGCGGGCGTGGCAGAAGACTGGATGCAGACTTGCAGGCACGGTGAGCGTTACGCTGCTGGATACAGAATAACGCGAAGCGTGTGCTGCTCTTCGGACGTGGTTTAAATAGCCTCCAAAGTAGTTCCAGGTAAGTATTCCTCCCCAGCCCCACCCGAGTAAAAAATAGTCCCTAGGTAAAATAGTCCCTTCCTAGCCTCTTTTGGCTTGGAGCTCTTGCAGCATGGTCTGCATCAGGTAAGTTTGCAGCATGGTCTGCATCAGGTAAGTTTTAATCTATGAGCCTGGCGCCATAGGTGCCAGGACTGCACCCAAATAGCCCCTAGCAGGGGTTGTTGGGTTTGCTTGGGGTTACTTGATGCCTGCTTCTGGGGTTGCTGGACTTGGTCTGGGTCCCTGGGGGTAGGCATCATGACAATGCTCCCTTGTATTCCGCCAGGCTGCCATCTTTTTACTCTATGGAAAATACTCCTTTTAAATTCTGTCCTTCCTGTAACAGGAAATTTCCCTGGAAGGACTCCCACTGAGTGTGTAACCTTTGCTTCCCTAGGGACCATGCCGAAAAACAGTTCCACGTCTTGCAAACTGTTTAGGACTAAAACATTAAAGAACCGCAAGACTAAACGCTGGTTTTACCACACCCTGAAGGCCGAGGCCGCCATGGACGTCGAGGGAGCCTCCAGCGATGTTGGCATCCTAAGTGACTGAGCGGGCGATCGGGAACCGATGGAATCCCGCGTGCGAGTCCCCGACTCGAACAGGCAGATCAGCAGTTCTGATATGGAGACGATACCTGGCGGGTCAAGCACCTCCATTACACGCCACACCACACACATCCCACATGGCCGACGGTAGACTACGTCGTCGACCGATGAGCCACTCGTGCTGTCCAAGGGGAGGTCCAAACATTCCCTGTCCTCTGGGCTATCGCGGGTGCTATCCCCACATGACAGTCCCCCAAAACAGACACCCAAGTCTATTTCCAACACTGTGTCCAAATCTGGGAAGTCCTCAGGTTCCCTGCGATGTGGCGTTGGGACGCGTCGATGGCCACTACAAAAAAGCTCAAGAATGAGCGACTTAATTAAACACGTCCCAGACATCCTACTGAAGGCCAGAATGTCGAAAAACTCAATCCTCGAAGCCCCAAACCCCTAAACCACAGGGTTCCAAGAGTAGGGATTATTCTACACCTGAGGACACACTTCCAGGGGCAATGCATCATAAATAGCCCCCTGCTCAAGAGCCCCTACCTACACCATCACCATCAGTGTTGCCAAGCTCCTCCCAATAGACCCCAGAACAGTTTGATAGGGTCATGAGGAGACTGTCTAGTTTGTAAATTTCTTTGATCAACGCCCAGATCAACTCCCCAACCTCCAGGCCTGCATTCAAGGCGAAGCAGAAAGCAAACTGCCTGACGTCAAAAGAGCCCGCCTGGATGCCACACAGACTAATACCTTGTCATATCAAGACATAGGTCAGGACACATATTATTATGACACTCTGGGCTCACAAGACCCTGGCTCATTACAGACCCAGAAGACCAAGGGGACACATGGGATTTAGACCAATACTATGAGGATGATGACCTATACATCATCCAGTCCTCGGATCATACCGACCAACAAACCGGTGGCTGATTCCCCGTTGGACAACCAGCTGCAGTAAAATGACCCAATCTTCAAGGCTGCAGAACACTTTAAGATAGATATCCAGGAAGCTCAAGTCGATAAAGACTTTGTAGAGGACATCCTTGGGAATAGGAGGTCTGCAGCACAGTTAATCCCTCTGCTCCAATCTGTCCAAAGGCATATTCAACAGTCTCTACGTATACCCAATCTGACAAGGGCGGTCAACCCGTGTGTCGAAAAAAAATTCAGACCAGCCCCTTTGGACCCCTTTATACATTAGAGGGCAGCTAAAACCTGACTCTCTAGTAGTCACCACCACAAGGAAGAGAGCAGGAACACCCGTAGCCTCTGCCGAAGCCCCTCCTGACGAGGAGAGAAAGAAAACCTACACCCTAGGCAGGAAAGTAGCATCCGCGGCTGCCCATCACATAAGAATAGCTAACAATAACTGTTATCCAGCTACAATTGCCACAAGTGGGACGAAGTTTCACAACAAATAGTCCCAGAGCCCCTAAAGACACAGCTTATCACACACTGTTGCTGAGGGGAGACAAATAGCAAGCTATTTTCTTAAAAATAACTTGGACGCAGCAGACAATGCGGGGTGAATTGTGGCAGAGGGTACACTCATCAAACTCCATGCATGGCTTTGTCATGGCTTCGTCAGTCGAGATTCAAATTGGAGACCCAGGCAACCCTTTTAAATATGCCCATCAAGCCCAACGCATTGTTTTACAAAGCAGTCGCGGACGCACTAAAAAGTGCAAAGGAGGAATACGACCCCCTCAAATCCCTGGGACAGCTCACCTTACCGTTTGATTAGAGAGGAGGTTTAAATTCACACCGGTTCAGGGGAAAGAACTCCCAGCGTTCCACCAATTACACCAGGGTAGGCAGAGTGCGTCATGGGGCTCTTCACAGGGAGCAGACCTCCCAACAGAATTTTCAAAGTGACCAAAGAAGGTCCAGAAGTAGGAGCAGTTACTCCCTCCTCAAGAGGGGGCTCCACCCCTCCTAGCCACAGGTTCCCTCCCATGTCTCTCCAGGAGGAGGTCGTATTTCACACTTTACCCACGCATGAGAGGGGATCACGTCGGACAAGTGGGTACTTTAGAACATGGCAGGTGGCTATTGCATGGAGCTGATACAAACACCAGCCAACCACCCACCAAGACAAAGACAAACAACACAGGCAGAGCAACGCATCCTGTTAGAAGAAGTCAAAGCACTGCTACTAAAGAACGCCATGGAAATCGTTCTGGCAAACCAGGTAAGCAGGGGTATTTATTGAATGTACTTCCTTGTGCCAAAAAAAAGATCCAACCATGCACGCTGCGAACACCTATGTCAAGCCACATAAATTCTGCATGACAATGCTGCAAGAAGTAATCCCACTGCTAAAACAGGGACTACATGGCAACATTGGACATGAAAGATACATACTTTCATATTTCAATGTTCCCAGCGCACAGAAAATTCCTGCACTTCAAGATGGCGAAACAGCACTACTAATTAAAGGTGCTACCCTTCGGCATAGCCTCGGCTCCAAGGGTATTCACCAAGGTACTAGCGGCAGCGCACCTACGCAGAGAATCAATCCCAGTGTACCCTTATCTGGACGACTGGCGGATAACAGGGGAATAAAATTTGTAAGCAAAATACCCAAAGAACAATCAATATTCTGGTCCAATTGGGATTCTCAATCAATGAGAAAAAATCAAGTCCCGTTGCTAACAAAACAAACCTGTTCTTAGGAGCTGTCATAAAAACAGAAGAGGGTCTAGTCTTTCCGTCAAACGAAAGAGTGCAAAACATAATGCTGAAAATACCTCAGTATCTAGCTGGTCGCCAAATAACCATTACCAAAGCAATGCGTTTGCTCAGGATGGCGGCTTTGTGCATTTACCTGGTTCCGGACACACAGCTGCACATGCGCCCAATGCAAGAATGGTTAGTGAAACAGTGGTCTCAGGCAAGTTGTCAGTGGGACGATCTAGTGTTTGTTTCGCTAAACCCTAGTTCAAGCACTACGCTGGTGGACAAAGGAAAATCTGTTGAACGGGAAACCTTTTCACAATCCTACAGTGCAAGCGAATGATGCATCTCTCACAAGTTGGGAGCCCACTACCTCCACCACACAGCGCATGGCCTGTGGAACCATATCACAGCCCAAAATCATATCGACCTCTTAGAGCTACTAGCGGTGATCAAAGCCCTACATGCTTTTCAAGTGCATCTGTCGGGTCAAACAGTACAAATCCTCACAGACCGCACCACTGCCATGTTTTACATAAACAAGCAGGGAGGCACACACTCTCCAAGTCTGTCCAGGCTAGCACAGAAAATTCATCTAGGCTGATAAGCCTCTGAGGGCATACTGGCTATCGACTTCACGATTCCGGGTGCCATATCAATCTCGTATGTAATAATTTGTATCTATTGTAATCCTGCCCAGATACTCATTAGATTTTATGTTTGCAACTCTAGACACTATTTTTGAGGATTCTATTCTACACTATTCGGCCTATAGATTTATTCTCGGTGGAGATTTTAACTCGCTTTACAATTCTAGTAAAGTCAACCTAGGACCCAACTGCGCTAGTGGGGCATCTTCGCTTGGTGGTAGAAGAGCCAAAAGATGGATTTCTTTCTTCCACCAATGGGACATCCAATTTGCACGTCTGGATCTGGACAACCATACATTTACATGGCACAGGGGGACACAAACTTCGTACATAGACTCCTTTGCGGTTCGACAAATCTGATCAACTTGTCTGATCCGGTTTCGGCTACTTGCCCAGGCTATGGTGACCATCTAATTGTCTCTCTGCGGGTTAATGCAGCGTGTCAACTCCTTGAAACTGCCACCAGTCCCTCCTTTAAAGATTGCTCGCCCTTTGCTCTCTGTCCAGTGGAATTCTCAGATATGTCACAAATTAACTGTCATGATTAAAAAAGACACCATCTGGGGAACCAATAGGCTGACCAAGAGCTTAAATATCAAACAAGTAGAAGAACGCAACACAAGCACCATTAAACGCTTGTTTGCAATGCTGAACGGAAAATTTCCCAAGATTCCCAAGCGTCATCCCTATGTATTTAACAGAAGTATGGTTATGTAAACGGCAGAAAAACAGGCACATGAGAGATTTAAGGTTGCTCAAATTGCCTGGTGATGATTATGCACAAAAAAATCTATGCACCAACAAGATTAAAGCTATTAAACACATACATTAAACTGATAACCCAAAAATGATTTCCCATGTATGCCTCAACAATTTGAGATCGGTGTGGGCAACCATAAGAAACACTTCTCCCTCTGCATCTGAACAAATGGCATCTTTGATCTCAGCGGAAATGTGGACCGCATACTTCTCTGAAAAATTCAAAATGCCAGCTAGTCATAGCCATGTGGAGTTTAAAAGTATCATGAGATCAAATGGGGTACCTGCATATGGTGAGTCAGGCCTTACAAATTCTTTTAAACTTCAGTGTCACCTGCAGGTCGGGTAACTTAGTTTACCTATTCAACCTAAGAGAAATGCACTTGCACCATAGCAACAGAGGACAACAAATTGAAAATGCGATTTCTGTAAAATGTTGCATGTCACTACAAACCCACTGTTTGGCACACTGCTGCCACCCAGTTAAGGTTAAATAAAATTTTCAAACATCTCTTGCAAATGCTACTCGCCCTTTATAAAATCTACTCGACTAAGCAAGTGGGCGAAATACTTTGCGAGCCATAGATGAGTGTCTGTAAAATGTAAAGGGTTAGCTGCATGAATGGACACAAATAGATATGATAAAAAGGCTGTGAAAATGGTTTGGCCAGCTGTCTCCTGCAGGTGGTAATATATAATACAATCCTAATCATAAAGCAAAGCAAGCTCTGAAGGCTAACTACAGTGTTTGGTTTTGCAGTGGATCTGTAAATGTACATTTTGGGTGGAACTATTGATCAATACTTTGCTAAGCATCTAGTTCACTTTGTGTAGTCATTATCTAAGAGGAAAGAAAGAGACTAGGCAGAGTGGATTGCATAGCAGGCAGAGAACAGGGAAAACTAGGAGGAATATTGGAGTTTGTGGTCATCTCACTTTCAGTGTACCTGGTATAAATCAGAATGTCAGCTAGTATGGATTCGCTCATGGTTTGAGCACCAGTTGCAACATGTATGCAACCTGCAGGTTACAGAATTAGGTTTGCCATCAAAAGCATTTGTTCATGTACATTTTCAAAAGTGTTCACTCGTCAATATGATGCATCTTCCCCAACAAAAAGAAATATAGTTCACACTATGAAAGTTGAGTACACTAACCTAAACTATACTGTAAAGCATGGAAATGATGCAGTGTTGTACAGTATCAATACTGTAATTATGCGTTATGTAAAAATTTACATTTTAGGAATGCAATTGCATGACTATCTTTAAAAAATATATATATATATAAAGTTGCCACATACTCTTATTTGCCAGGCAGGATATAGAAAGCTTAATAAAAGTATCACCCCAATTACTTCTGATTTGCAATTATTTGAAAAATAAATACATTCTTGCCTAGCATTCCTACACATGCATTTGGCACTAGAGTGGAGGAGAAGATTACTGCTGCATTTCATCTCCATTAGCACTTGAAATGAACAGAGAAAAGAGGGCAAAGGGAGGAATACAGGGTGAGCTGTGCTTTGACAGTAAAGAGGGCAATTTAAATAGCCAACTTTGCTACACAAGAGTCCATTTGATTAGCAAACTTACTGAATTGCATAGCAAATTACTATGTGACGCTGCTTATGTTATGCCTTGGTTAAATATATGGTAGGCAAGCATTTGTCAGTGAGTCTGCTCTTGCTTCTGTTCACTAGGCTTGTGAATTTTTCTGCCGATATTGCTGGGAGGTAGGTTAGTCTTGTGGTCAGTTGAATTGTTTGTTGGTTAGTGGTTGTGCTGGTGTTTTTGGGTCTGCTCTTGATGACTTGCTGGATGCTTGCGATTTTGTTTTTTGAAGTGGTTTGCAAAGTCGTCGCATAATATTTGAGAGGGCGTGGATGTGTTGTTGCATGATGTTTTGTTTCTTAGTTCATTGATGAAACCGAAAATCTCTTCCTAGGTGTTGATTCGGGTTTGGTGTAGTATCGTTTTTTTTATTGTTGCTTTGAAGATCTGTTTTATCTATTTTTGTTGTGTTCAATTTTTTGTGTGTTTTTGTTTTGATGGTAGTTTTTTCCTTTCTTGTTACAGTTTTCTGTTAATTTGTTCATTTTATTTTAGTGTTGTGAGGTGTGAACCATCTTGCTGTTTTTTTTGTGATGGGGTGAGTGGTTTTTCTGATGCGATAGCATGTGTTTTAGTGATCCATTTGTTCATTTCTCTGTTTTTTCTTCGATGTTGTAGGAGTTCAAGATGCTGATCAGTGGTTTCTAGTCTGGTGTTTAGGTCCATGGCGTTTATGGATTTCTAGTTTTCTCTTCTGAATTGGATGGTTTCTTGAAGGGTTAGATTGTGTTCGCATTGGCGGGTGGATTGCAAATGGTATTATGAGGGGATTGCTCCATAGGATCCCCATTGGGGGTGCCATTGTAACCAGATTTCAAATGGATTGTCCTCCAACATATTCCACATCTCTAACATGCAATGTCCACAGCTCTGCTGCTTCAGAATTTTTCGGCAGAGTGCGCCCTGCGTCGCTGGCATCGGGTCGATGTCCCTCAAAGGCCTCCGTCATGGGTGACGTCATCGGATGTTTGTTTGTTTATTTGGTAATGCGCTCCAAGCCCGTAGGCAGATGGGCGCAACAGTACAAGTAGACTCGAAACTTAGTTACAGTGCCTGGCATAGGCTATTACAAAACAGTGGTAATTTACAACAAATGGTACAGGTGTTACAGTACTTATGGGAGCAAGATGGGTGAGCGCAGAAGAATATTGTCTTAACAAATGTATAACGTGATCAGCTAGATAAGGGTGAATGTCATTACATATCGTTGTTGTGCAGCCATTTGAGAGCATTAGATCTAAATCTAGTGTAGGGTGGAGGGCGTCTAAGGTCAGGTGGGAGTAAGTTCCAAGATTGTGCAGCTCTAACTGGGAAGCTAGATCCACCCGCCGTGGTAAGTTTGAATGTAGGGACTTCAAGTAAGAAGGTGTTGGCAGATCTCGTCAGTCGGTTAGAGGGTCTCCAGTTGATTCTTTCAGCTAGGTAGGGGGGTGCTAGATTGTTGAGGCATTTGGATGTAAGAGAAATGGTTTTGAGAAGGATTATGTCCTTTATCTTTAGCCAGTGGACCTCGGTCCGGTGTTAGGAGATATGCTCTCTGCGTGGCATGTTCAAAGCTGCTCTAAGAGCATTATTTTGTAATCTCTGGAGTTTGTCAATGACCGACTTATTGGCACCTAAGTATAAGGCGTTACAGTAGTCCAGTCTGGACATGACAAGGGCATTAGCCAAGGTGAGGCAGCTGGCACTGGACAGGAAGGGTCTGGCAGCATGGATGAGTTAACACGTGTAGGTGGTTGTGGAGGCGAGGGAGTTCACTTGCTTTTTAAGGGTGAGAGCTGAGTCGAGGTAAAAACCTAGGGTTTTAATCTCTCGCATAACCTTAATAGTATTGTTATCGATGTTAAATGTGGCATAGTCCGAAGTTAGTTTAGATTAGATTATGGTCTGATCCGAGAAGCAGAATTTCAGTTTTTTCTACGTTCAGGCAGAAGCCATGGGTGGCCATCCATGCATGAATGGGGATGTACATTTTATTCACCAAAGCCAGGTCCACTCCATATTTGCCCGAAAGGGGTATGAGGATCTGGGTGTCATCTGCGTAATTTGTGTAGGTGACGCCCAGTCTGTCCAACTTGTCGAACAATGGCTTTGTGAAAATGTTAAAACAAGGAGGTGATGACTGGAAGGTTTAGACTGAATCTTAACCACTGGCATTGCTCGGGGAAACCCTCCAGACCATCGTTCTTTGCCTGCCAAGCCATTGCAGAAGGGGAAAGACCATATGCAAATCAGACTTGGCCCCACCCCAAAAGGAGAAGTCCAGCCCGAACTGCTAGGTCGCATCCCTTCTGCACGAGACCACAAGCATCCCCAAACATTTGTGAAAATGTTGTACATGGTGGGTGAGACACAGGAACCCTGTGGGACTCCACATGTAATTTGGATGGGATCGGCACAAGTGGAGGTGGAAAACACTCTCATGGTCCGGTTGGCTAGAAAGGATTGGACCCATGCTATAGCTTCTCCTGTGACGTTGGCAGCGAGCTTGAGGTGGTTGAATAAAACTGCATGATCCACCAGATCAAAAGCTGCTGACAAGTCCAGTAGGAGTAGCAGCGCTATTTTCCCACCATCCTTGAATTGCTCCATTTTAGTTTTAAGATCTATCAAGGCTGTTTCAGTGCCATGGAGCGGGCGGAAACCCGATTGGCGCGAGCCTAGTAGGTGGTTAGCTTCTAAGTAGTCTTGAATTTGGAGATAGGCTACTCTATCGATAATTAGGAAAGGTACAGTGGTGATAGGCCTATAATTGGTCGGAATGGATGGATCGAGGGTTTGTTTTTTAAGAAGGGGGAGGACCCAGGATTCTTTTAGGTTGGCTGGCACTGCGTTAGATTTGAAGGAGGAGTTAATGAGCTTCGAGATGAATGGGGCTAAATCTCTGGCTGTGTCCTTTATTATTTGAGCTGGGCAACTGTCGCCTTTGCAGTTGGATGGCTTAAGTGAGAGGATAACCTTTTCAGTGTCGATGATGGAGATGGGTTTAAAGCTAAAAGGGGGGATAGTATTGGGTTCAGTTACTAGCGGTGCTTGTTGATCAGTAGGAGAGGGGGCATCCTTTTTATTAGTTATTTTAAGTTGGAGGGTGGAAATTTTATTCGATAGGGCATTCTGTATATTAGTGCACCATATCTTGTCCTTGGGGACCGTGTCAGTTTGTTGGATAGGAGATTCCATTTCCCGGAGGATGGCAAAAAGTTCCTTGGTATTAGATTTGGCATTTGTAATTCTGTCATTGAATATATATTTTTTTGTATTGATCATTTCTGACTTGTAATATTTGGTGAATTGGGTTAAATTAGCTTTGTTGTCGTCGGTAGGCGAATTACGCCAGATAGTTTGGAGTTTTCGTTTCTGCTTTCTGAGGCCCTTAAGCTGGGGGGTGAACCAAGCATTAAGGTGGGCTTCTTGTTTAGCTTTGCGTAGTTTTGGAGGTGCAATAGTATCTAGTGCATGAGACATAGCTTTATTAAAGGTGTCTACTAAGGTGTCTGGGTCGGTATTGTCCTTCCGGCCATTGATGGTAGGCAGGAGGAGGGGGGTGAGTTTTTCTGTAGTGATGTATTTTTTTTACTTCTGGTGGGGAGTGGTGGTATCGTTTTGATAATTTTAGGGCTAAGGAGGTCAAGTGTGGCAGTGAAGTTTATTAGATAGTGGTCGGTCCATGTTTGAGGGGTGATGTCAGTAATGGCTATGTTGCAGTTAAGTTCAGATACCCAGTCAAGGGTTCTGCCTTTAACATGTGTGGGGGAGAGGACTTTTTGGGTAAGGCCGTGGTCATTTAAGATGGCTGTTATAGAGAGGGCATTTTTGTTGTCTAGCTCGTTAAAGCCGATGTTAAAGTCGCCCAGCAACAGTAGCCTCAGTTCAATTTGTTTCCACAAATGTGTTTGCTTTGAGAACTCTGCACGCCTTGTGTTATCTACTCGATAATATCTTCTTTTACCCCACCGACCCCGCGGTGACTTCAAAAAGTGCAGGGACTGTAAGTGCAAAATGCCCATCACGGGCCTGCACCGTATCTGCTTGTGGTGTCTGGACGAGAGCCACGACACGGACGACTACTCGAAGGGCCAGTCGTTGACTGCCAAGGCCTTGCGGGAGCATAAGGGGAAATTGCAGGTAGGTCGGGTATCCAAACCCCGTAAATCCAAAAAGACCACTACGGGTCTTTCCACCGACGACTCGAGGGGCGAGTCTCCCCGTCAGAGGGAGTCCTGGGGATCTCGGTTCCGCAGTGGTTCCCGCCACTCGTCCTCATCGAGGTACTCCCAGAAGCGGCGCCACCATTCGCCTTCCCGTTCGGATGATGGCTTCATGAGGAACGTGGCTTGTCCCACTAAATCCTCTACTCAGGAGGAATGGGAGGCGTTCAGGGAGAACATTCCTGAGATTTTTCAATCTCAGGGCACTGTTCCGTGCCCTCGTTTGAAGCTGGCAGGGAACGGTCTCAGTCTGACACTCGCACGCCCTGGGGGCCGGGTGGTCGGCGCCATGAACATCGGGAACAGTCTAGGTCCCATTCGGACAAGGCTGCGTTAGATTGCCAGACGTGTGCCAGATCCAGGTTGCGGTCTTCCTCCCCAACGAAACCGTCAGTCAGGAAAGGTGTAGAGGAAAGCGCCGTGTCCATAGAGTGCGGCTATTGGCGCTTTGCAGTTGGTCCAACCCTTGGAGCCTTCGGCACCCTTGTCGACACCAAAGCAGTCGGCGCCAAATAGCCGAAATTTGCCGTTGGAGGCCCCTGCGGATGTGGATCCTCCGAGAAAGGCTTTAAGACTTTGAGACCTGTTCTTGACTCCAGGCCTACTCCTGTGCCAAGGAGAGAGTTCTTTCATTCTCTGTAGGATATTTATGAGAAAGAGGAGAGGTCTGATGTGGAGATGGAGCTTTTTGATACTCCTGCTGCTCCTGACATGGTCTTTTCTGAGGACAGTCAGCTAGAGGATCTGAGACAGTCTTTACATGATGCCAGTGACCTCGACACATCTCCTGAGATGTAATTTGGTAGGCCAGAGCCCGGGTCTCATGCTGAATCCTCCTATAGGAGGTTGATGCCAAGAGTTACGGAGTACCTTGGGTGGTCCGGCCTCCCATTTGAATTCGATCAGGATGACCTGACTGACATTTTAGATCAGGGTCCGTCCACTGACCCAGTGTTGCCTTTTCACATAGCGTTACAGAAAATGGTGGCTGCTACTTGGCAGACCCTGGAGTTGTTTCCGGCGGTTAACAAGTCGTTGACTAAGAAATACTGCCCATCCAGTAGCGACCCCGGCTAACTATCCACTCGCCCCACTCCTGAGAGTTTGGTGGTTCAGGCAGCCACAGCCACCTCGAGGCAGGCTGCGTACCCTACCGTCTCTCCTGATGGGGACGACAAGCGCGTCGATGGATGGGCAAGTAAGGTATTTTCAGCAGGGAGTATGGCACTGAACTCCACCTGTGCCTTGGCAACATTTTTCGCACACTCTGTAGAATTGTCTCTCTAGCGGCTGAGCATATTCCCAAAGGGGTAGAAAGGGGAGGGTTTCTTGCTATTGTGCAGGATGGCAACAATGCCATGTGTTAGCCCGGCCATGGCTGCGAGCACCGTGATACGCGGGTTTGCGTGGTTGCGGAAGTCTGGTTTTGCTCCGGGTGTGCAGGGCCGTCTTCTCAACATGCCCTTTGACGGTTCTCATTTGTTTGGCAGCAAGGCTGACGAGAGCCTTAAGAGGTTGCAGACCTCCTAGGGAGCTGCTAAGTCTTTGGGTGCAGCTGTGTGCCAACCTCTGCCTTTTCGTCCTAGGGGACAGCAGTGGAGCTAGGGGGTTCCTTTCGTTACTCCTCTTTGCCGCAGCCGCCCCGAAACAGCTATGAGGCCAAGTCCCATTGTTCGTCAGTTGGGGGCAGACTGTCTCAGCATCTCAGAGCCATTACTTCAGATGCCTGGGTTCTGGATACACTAGCCCACAGCTACTGCCTACCCTTCCTAAATCAGCCTCCCCACAATCCACCGGGTAAACTTTGAAAATTCCGGATCCGCTCCTTGTGCAGGAAATCTTGACCCTGCTGGAGAAAGACGCTATAGAACTAGTTCCTCTAGTGGAAAGGAACAAGGGCTGGTATTCCCCATATTTTTTGATTCCCAAGAAAGACGGAGACTGAGACCCATCTTGGACTTGCGTCGCTTGAACAAGTTCCTCAGGAAGGACAAGTTCAAGATGGTCACTCTTTCTCAGGTCCTTCAGGCCCTTCGACTTGGATTGGTTGGTGTCTTTGGACCTACAGGATGCTTTTTATCATGTGCCGATCCATCCAAAGCACAGAAAATACCTGAAGTTCGCCGTTGGCAGCTCGCACTTTTAGTTTCGGGTCCTGCCATTCGGGTTGACCTCCGCCCGAGGGTCTTCATCAAGCTCATCGTGGTGTTTGCAGCATATCTCAGGAGAGAGGTGGATTCACGTCTACCCCTAACGGGACGACTGGCTGATCAGAGCGTGTTCTCCCGAACAGGCCTTGGATCAGCTCAGCCTCACCTGCCACTCCCTTCACAAGCTGGGCTTCACCCTCAATTTCAATAAGTTGCATCACAACAGCTCCAGTACATCAGGGCTGTGTTGGACACATCCTTGGTGAAGTGCTCGCCACCCACAGTAAGGGCTCATCACATTGTCCAGATCGTTGTCAAATTTCAACATGCCCAGAGTCTCCCAGCTTTCGAATTCTTAAGGTTGCTCGGCATCCTGCATTTTTCTGGTGCCAGAGGCCAGACTGCAGATGAGATCCCTTCAATGGGCTATCAGGACGAAGTTGTCCCAAATCTTAGGCAAGATGTCGTATCTCCTTCAGATTCTGCGCAAGGTCTCCCGGGATCTTCTGTGGTGGGCCAGCGAAGGGAATTTGATGAAGGGAGAGCCACTTTGGCAACCGTGGCCGGAGGTGACGGTAGTGATGGATGCTTCCCTCACAGGATGGGGAGCTCATGCAAAAAAGCTGACCACCAGCAGTCGTTCGTCTCCATCAGAGTCCAGACTTCACATAAATCTTTTGGAACTGAGAGCCATCAGGCTAGACCTGGAGGCTTTTCTGCTGTTTGTACGCAGGAAGAGTGTCCTGATCATGGCGGACAACACAATGGCCATGCATTACCTCAACAAAAAGGGGGTGGGAGGGCAGGGTCACTCCCACTGTGCAGGGAGGCGATGCAGCTCTGGTTCTGGGCAATACAGCAGGGAATCTCACTCTCGGCAGCTCATCTGGCCAGAGAGGAGAATGTGGCAGGAGACGCTCTGAGCAGGCAGAGCGTGGTCTCCCACGAGTGGGAGTCAGCTCAGGAAGTCCTTCAGGAGATCTTAGCCCTTTGGGGACCCCCTCAAGTGGAGCTGTTCGCGACTGGTGCCAACCAGAAGTGCGAGACATATTGCTCAAGGAGGTTGCAGAGGTTTGGGTCCCACATGATCCTAATTGCTCCGGATTGGGTCAGGAGAGCGTGGTACCCGGACCTTCTAGAAATGTCCATCTGTCCTCGATGCCGTCTTCCCCACAGAGGAGATCCTCTCGCTCTTTCTTTCTCTTTCTCTTTCTCTCTTTGTCTTTCTCTCTTTGTCTTTCTCTCTTTGTCTTTCTCTCTTTGTCTTTTTCTCTTTGTCTTTTTCTCTTTGTCTTTGTCTCTTTCTGTCTTTGTCTCTCTTTTTCTTGTTTCTCTTTTTCTTGCTCTCCCTCTTGCTCTTTCTCTCTTTCTCTCTCTCCCCCACCAGAGGTGAAGACTCTCAACCTTCACGCTTGGTTTCTGAAAGGTAGAGATATAAGGATTGGGACCTCCCGGGTGACTTGATGGAGGTGTTGCTTTCGGCCAGACGTCCGGAAACAAAATACCTGTACTGTTGGCATAAGTTTTGCGACTAGTGCAGAGGTAACAATGTCGATCCTTTTCAGTGTTCCATTTCGATGGTTCTTTCTTGCTTTCTTTGGCCCACAAGGGTCTTCAAGTGAGTACCATTTAAAGGTTACCTGGCAGCGCTGTCTATTTTCAAGCGCTTATCTGAAGAATGTTCTTATTTTAAGATTCCTTTGATTACCCAGTTTCTAAAAGGGCTCACAAATGTGTTCCCGCTGTCACCTTTTCAGGTGCCGGTTTTGGGATCTGAATCTAGTGTTGAAATTCTTGATGGGTGCTCCGTTTGAACCTTTGCACTCTTATCCTTTGAGACTGTTGACCTTCAAGACTATTTTCTAGACTGCAGTTACATCTGCTAGCAGAGTGAGCGAGTTGCAGGCACTTTCGTCTAAGCCACCCTTTACTGTGTTCCACAGGGATAGGGTTGTACTGAGGGTACATCCTTCCTTTCTACCAAAGTTAGTGTCTGAGTTTCACTTCAGCCAGAAGGTGGTACTTCCTGCTTTCTATCATCCTCCTCCTCCTCCTCCTCATCCTAGTAAGGAAGAGGAGAGACTCCATAGGTTGGACCCTAGGAGAGCTTTGAGCTTTTCTATTTCTAGGATGTCCAGGGTCAGAGTGGACGACCAACTTTTTGTGGGATACAGTGGACACTGATTGAGCCAAACAGACTTTGTCCAGGTGGATTATCCTCACTATTGCTGAATGCTATAGATTGGCTGGCAAGGACCCTCCTGAGGGTTTACAAGCTCACTGCACCAGGGGCATGGCTACATCCACAGCCCTACAACAGGGAGTTCCTGTTAAAAACATTTGTGATGCTGCAATGTGGTCTTCCATCAACACCTTTGTCAAGCATTACTCCCAGATACTTTCCATGGTCAAGATATGGCTTTTGGTAAAGCCGTGCTCTATTCTGCCATCTGATTGGGTATATCCAAATTCTTCTCCCTCCTCCGTTCACTGATACTGCTTTGGGAGTCTGTCAAAGATGTGGAATACGTTGGAGGACACAAT
Source organism: Ambystoma mexicanum (assembly GCF_040938575.1). Lineage (NCBI taxonomy): Eukaryota > Metazoa > Chordata > Amphibia > Caudata > Ambystomatidae > Ambystoma > Ambystoma mexicanum. The sequence goes on from NC_090928.1 coordinate 431,179,942, forward strand.
CCATTCAAATAACAAGTTACTTACCAACTGGTAACGTTCTTTCGACTGAATGTTCCTCCAACGTATTCCACATCGCCCTCCCAGCCTGCCCCCCCTGAAGAATTTCCTATGCTATTGCAGCTTGCGTTCCCACAAGACTATGTGCAATCATGGAGGCTTGGTGTGTGGTTATGGCACACGTTGTGGAGGAAAAAAACATGAACTGAGGCTATGTGGAATACGTTGGATGAACATCCAGTCGAAAGAACGTTAACATTACCAGTTGGTAAGTAACTTGTTCTTCTCTTGCAGAACATTGCATCTACGGTGTGTCCTGCCGTTTGGGTAGCTCCCTTCGCCATGTTGATTCATCGTTGCTAGCTGATTTAGGGGAGCTACTGTTTTCTTCCCCAACCCAGATATTGAAGTCTCCTAATATGATCAGGTGGTCATATTTTTTGTCAATGTTGGTGATGGCCTTCATAAATGTCTGTGAAGGGTGGGTTTTATGTTGGTGGTCTGTAGAGGATTAGGAATGAAAGGTTAGTTTGCTGGTGCAAGGCTAGGTGGAGGAGACGTTAATTCAGTTTGGAATGTTTAGTGATTTTTGTTTAGTGATGCTGTAGTCCTTGCTAGGTGATAGTTTTATTAAACGGCAAGGCCCCCTCTTTTTCCTTCTCTGTTGGCTTGTTTCAGTTTGAAGTTGTTGGGCAGGGATTTGTGTACGGCTAGCTTGAACATTTTGGTGAGGAATAGGCATCCCACTACCATGACACCCCATGCCACAGACTATTGGAGAACCCCTTATCTTAGTACTAGACTGTTTGGCATGAGCTCCTCACAACAAGGCTAGATATTTGTACAAATGCAGCTTATATACTACTGGGAGGGTGGTGTTAATATGGTCGATAAAGGGCATTCTGATTGCGACATAAGTTGAGTATTTCCCCATAAACCAGAGCAGTGATTTTCTCTGAAACAAGGATCTCCCATTGTTTGCCCCACCACATCTTTACTATTGAACCAAACCCTCTGTAGTTTTTCAATTCCATGCCAAAGAAATCTTCACTGCAAGTAGGCAGTGAGTAATGTGGGTAAACCCCCTTGTCCCTCAGGACTACCGCCAGGTCTATTGGCAAGCTAACACCTGTAATAGATTTAATGTGGGAAGAGAACCTCTTTCCGGAAGAGCAGAGCCTTAGCACATGACCTCCACATGTGGAAATTAGGTTCTGTTAACGTTACAACCCCGCCAGCATGTAGCGAGGTATGACTGATTCGTTTTATTGAACCTATCCGGGGTCAAATACCACCTTTTAGTTGGCACTCCTTATCAGTTGTACAGCGGGGATGCTCAGAGGTTTCTCTCCCAAATGTGTCTCAAATCTGATGCCCTGGTCTTGTTACCATTTTAACATATAGGATTGCCTGACTTGGGGTCAAAATGGTCTACGAGTTTATAAACTGTTGATACCTTTTCTTTAGCCACTCCAGTGAGATACAGGAGTTGGAGAGCACATAATGCTCTTGTCCTCCTTCGTTTGACCTTGGGGTTGGTGGCCCAGTGGCGTAGTTGCACATATCTTAACCTCTCATTTTCATTCAGGGCAAATGCTTCTTTGCACTCCTCAAATGATTACGGGACTCCCCCCTACATATAACGGTCTTAATTCTTTCAGTGATCCATTGGCTACTTATCAAGACCTTCCTCGAGAGTCAAGCTCTCCAGCTCCTTTCCAAATCAGAGTATTTTGTTCTGGAGGCACTGCAACCTGCTAGTCGGCACCTGCACCGAGAGCTAAAAAGTGATTTAACAGTTTGAGTACCATGCTCATTTGTATAGCTGTCATACGGCCCACCCATGAGATTTCCTGGGTATTCCACCGTAGCAGTGAATCCCTGAGTTACGCCCAAGGAGAAGGGATGTTGATCTCAGAGAGAAGCTTAACATCTGATGTAATCTTAACACCCAAGTAGTCTATTGTATCTCTTTTCCATGCTATTGGACATGTAGCCAATATGGTGTTGACCGTTTCTTGAGAGATCGAAATGGCTAGGCCCTGTAACTTCATGTAGTTCATGGAGATCCTGGAGGCCTGTCCAAAGCTCTCAAGCTCATCCAAGAGTGCCAGCACCAATGTTTCCACCGCCGTAATCATGATAAGGGTATAATCGGCATAGAGGGATATGTTATATTCTTTTCCTTTTATGCGTAACATCCTTAATTCCCCCATTGTCTTGAGCCTGAATGGTAAAAGGCTCCATAGAGAGAACAAACCGGGGAGAAAGAGGGCACCCTTGTCTCGTCCCTCTTGCTATCGGGATTGGGGGGGGGGCGTTGATATTCCATGGACGCAGATTTTGGTTGTGGGAGCTACGTAACTGGAGATATTGCTAAAAGGTTGGATCAAAGCCACTTATCTGTAAGAGAACCTTAAAATAATTCCAGTCTAGCTGGTCAAAAGCTTTGTGGGCAAAGAACAAGATAACACCCATCCCCCACCCCACAGCGGAAGCTCGCTCAACCATATTAAGAATCCTCCTTATATTGTCATTCGAGTTTCTCTCGACAAAGAAGCCAGTCTGATAAAGGTGGATCAAGCAAGGAAGTGCGACCATCAAATGGTTTGCTAGATGTTTTTTAGCATCATTATTCATTATCGCTATAGGTCGATAACCAACCAATTGATATCCTTACTAGGTTCTAGAATTGGAATAGTCAATGTTTCCTTCATCGAAGGGGTAATGTTCCCTAGTAGTCCGCAATGTATTGAACAGTTTCGTCAGTTGAGGGATCAATAGGGACTGGAATGTCTTATAAAACTGTGAGGTAATGCTGTCAGAGCCTGGGGTTGTATCTTTAAGTGATTTAATTGCTGCCTCTAACTCCTTCTCCTGTATTGGGTGCTCAAATTGTTGCATCATCTCCTGAGAAAGAGCTGCAGTACCAAGATGATTCTGACATGGCAGAGGAATAGTAATTTTGAACCTGGTCTAGCTTGCTAACGTCATCATATCGCAGCACCACCAAACCATCTCTTGGGGCTAAGTTGTTATTGCGGACCTTGCATTGAGCTAGTTTGTGCTAGGTTTTTGTTTGCCTTGTACCTCCTGGTATAATATTATTGCTTAGTTTTCAAGACCGACTGGGAGGTTCGTTCAGCCACTTGGGCCTCGATCTTTATTTGCTGAATGTCTTTCAACCAGCCTGAAATCTTGTGCCTTCACCTCCTCCTCCGGGCTTTCTCAAAATCTGTCCTGTGTTTTAGTTTAGGTGGATGTGAGTTTATCAGTTTCCCCCGCACTACCGTTTTCACCACATACCAAACCCAGAGTATGATCATCACTAAGGTTGATTTCAAAGTATTTAACAATGGCTTGCCTTAGTTCCTGACATATCGACCTATTTTTCAGTATTGGATTTTATTGTCTTCAAGGTTTCGAGATTCGTTACCAAGAGCCTTATGAGACTGGAGCATGATCGGAGGGAACCAAATATTCTATGTGAGCTCCTAGAATACGGGGGGGACCAGTAAAGCAGATACTAGTGGCAAGTGTCGAGAAACCTCTGTGGACATAGGAGAAGTGAGTGTAGTCTCTGCAGGAGCCATTCTTAAATCTACAAAAAGAGGTCTGGGAGTCCCTCTCGCGAGAACTAACATGGCCAAATAACCTGTTCTTTGGGACGCTGCCCAATCGGGAGGGTCTGCAACCATGTTTTAGCTCACTTCTCCTTTCAAAAAGGAGAAATATCCATTTGCATATCAGTCTTTGTCCCACCCACTTGGGCAGTCCAGCACTGAAATGCTAGGCAATTTTCCTCTGAACAAAAGTACCAACTGCAACCCTGGACATGTGTTTCGGCCTGGTTACCATGGGCACCTTCCCGTAGAACAGGTTATTTGGCCGTGTTCGTTCACGGTAGAGGGGCTCCCAGACCTTTCTGCCATTCTTAAATTGCCAGATGTCTGAGCCCCAATTCTCTTAGAAGCTTGGCAATGCATTCCTGTAGTCTACCCTTGTAGCTGGAAGCGTTTTGTCCATGTCTGGGTCAGGGGCAAGATTGAAATCCTCCCCGCCCCTCCTGACCCCCAACCACTTTTGTGCCCTCAAAAAAGGCCTGCTGAACTTGGGGGGGGGGGGGGGGGGGGGGGGCAGGAAATCAACCAAGAAAAGATCCCGTTTCTCGTTGAGGGCATATATTGAGATGAATATGAATTTGTGTCCCATGAAACTGTCCTTGACACCTGTGAACCTCCATTTTGGGTCACGCAGGATCCCTTGTTTCACAAAAGTGGCAATCTGGGCACATTTCACTAGCTATCCCCATTTTCTTTTCCTGTGACGCAAAAAAAACATGTGACTAGTGTTACGCTCACCTGGTATCCATGGGGACGCTACCCAGCCAGTTGGTCGCTGGTGCCCTTCTCAGTGATTCCCTGGTGTGTTTCTCGGTGGAAATTCCGCCTGGAAATGAAGACTGTGTTTAGGACTGGACGACCAAGGTAAGTTCCCCCCACCTCCCGTGTGATTTCAGCCCCTCTGGGTTCTCTTCTCACCTTGTTGAGGAAGTTGGTGGGCTCTCCGTCCTGCTTTCTGGGTTGGGGCGCATTGTCTTTCGTGGGTGTGTGCAGTCCAGTTACTTCACTGACAGCGGCCAAGTAATGTCTTTCAGGTAGGTCTTATTGCAGTTTATGGTGTTGTTATTCTTGCATGCCTTTTCTCTGTTCGATAATGTCTCTTTTTATCTCCCTTGGGTGCGCGGAGCGTCCGCTTGGCGAACTGGGGAGGCCGTCCTCGCCGGTAAATGATGGCGCACAATAAGCAGTATGATGCGGCAAGTAGGCGCTTTGTGCAGCGCTGCAACGTCTTGTCTTTGCTGACCTGTGTGTTCTCGTTTTCATAGGTGTGCTCCCAGCACGGGTGGAGTTCCGGAGCCATGCCGGTCGAAAAGCAAACAGCCAGTTAAGTCTTTAAACAATTCGTGGTTGTAATGTCTCTACTACCTCCTTTAATGATGTCTTTCTTCCTTTCTCGGGTCCTTCGATCCGGGCGGTGAGCCGTTCCAATGAAGCTGCCCAGGAGCTGCGAGCGGTGAAGGATGGAGAGTGCAGGTAGGATTCTGCTGCTAACGATGTTCTTTGTCTTTCTGCAGGTCCGAATTTTGTCAGGCTCGTGAGAAATCTGGACACATTGAGCGTCACTTTGCTAGTAGCACAGTAACGTGAAGCGTGTTGTCTTGTTCGGGTGTGGTTTAAATAGCCTCTGCAAAGTAGTCCAGGTAAAGTAGTCCCTAGGCCACCACACCCAAAACACTATACCGTATACCTTGGTTCTTGGGAATCTAGCTATGTGGATGCCTCCATGTTGGCTGAAAGCCTAAATAAAGTAGTCCCTTGAGCAGATGTCTTTCAATGAGGGCCTGAAAGGTGGATGCCCGGCCTTATTTGCGATCCGAGTCCTGACTCCACCTGGCCAATGGGCCTGCTAGTGGGGGTCAGGGCTGAGGGTCGTGACAAATAGTATCTGTTGGTTAACCTACATTCATCTGCTCTCAACAGGCAAGTCTCCTGAAGGAAGACTACTGACTGTGACATGCTGCATAGTTTTGATAAGACTGACTTTCTCTTAACGGGAGTTTAAGCCCTGGACGGTCCGGGTGAGCATACAGAGGGTATCTTCTGGCTTACATTTAGGGAGCCTTGTCATGTGCTTTCCCCATCAGTTTTGTCTGTTTCAAATCGTGCCAACTCATAGTAGCTTCAACTGTTTTCACGGTCTGAAGGTCGTGTATCTCAAAAGTATTTTCTCCCACCCCTAATACTCCACAAATACCCCCAAACCGTTACCATGTTTTAAAGCAAAGCTTCAAACAATTTAGAGTTGATACTAGAGATGGAGAGGAAAGGCCCTATCTTATGGACCCCCATACCTCTCTGTCCATCTGAACATTTAGTCCACAAAACCACATTAAAAAAATGCCCTGGGCCCATCTCGGGCGATGGCCTCTTGACCCAGAGTAACTCCCTATTAACTGTTGCATCCTGATCAAAGCCAGCATGCTACTTCAGGTCGGGTCCATCAGACTCCATGGGAGATTTCTAGGCTTGCAACCTCTTCCAACCTTTGTCCACGGACTAGTCCTGGAGGTGCTGCACATGTGTGTGGAGCAAGATAGTTCATCAGGGAGAGATGGCTCAAAACCCTCCGGTGACAACAGTTGATCTGCCTCCTTCATCGACTTGATCACCCAATTCCGGTCTGAGAACGTGAACAGTAACCCATTGGGAAGCCCTATCCATAACATATCTTCTTTTCCTGAAGCCATTCTGTCATGGGTTTCAGTGCTTTACGCTTGGCCAATGTTACTGCTGTGAAATCTTGATATAACGTGATTATACCCACCCCCTGGAAAGTAATCTTGCCGATTTTTCTCAATTTTGCCATAATTCGTTCATTCAGAGCCTACAAGTGGACCCTCGTGAAGACATCTGGGACAAGGCCTTGTTGCGCTGGGCCAACCGGACGGATCCGGTGGGTCCTGTCCAACTCCACCACTTCACCTGGGCATTTAAGTATAAGGCGAAAGAGGTCTTTGACATAGTCCCCCTGGTCCGCATCTGCTACATGGGTCGGAATAAAGAAGATGTCGGCGGTCGCCCCTACTGGAAACTGTGGCATAGATAGTGTTTACGGCGCCATTAACGTTCTGTCGCTCTACTTCGGAACATCTATCCCCGGTCTAGTCTTTCTCAAGATGGCAGCCGCCGCTTCCTTTACATTCACACTGCGGCGTTTGCTCTGCACGCTGCAAACCAAGTTTTTCTCTTTGTGGTAAGATGCTGTTTTCCTTCTCGCATGCCCTTCGCTCTCTTGCTACCGATCCTTTGCTGGCTTACTCCTGTTCTTGCTCTTGGAGCTTGGGGCCCTCCTCTGATTTCTGCCTCCCTGGCTCTACTCGGATCCTGCTTGTTCGCCGCTTTTTCTCGCCGCCCTTGCTCTCTGCCTTCCCTCATACTTTTCCAGTGCCCTGCTCTGAAATTTGGCCATGTTATCCTTTTCTGAATCATCACACGGAACAATTTGCCTTCTGTTGCAACTGGAGAGGGGACATTTGTCGAATCCTCAGCACACTACATCTGCTCTCTGTGCTTCTTCCGGAACCAGACTCCTGTGCGCCGTGGTTTATCTGCCTACCTCTGGATCTTCTTTCTTAAACTCTCCTGCAAATCTCGCTCTGGACACAAGGGTTTTTTGTGCCTTTTGGCTGCTTCCCTTTGCCTGGTTATTTCGGTCGGGGGCCTCTTGCCTTTGCTGTTACAGCAGCAGGCATAGTAGCTTCCCCCTGAGATTGACCATATCTCTATAAGGACAGACGTTAATCCCGGAAGAAAGGATCTTCCCCACCACATGACGAGTCACGGAACCGGTAAGCACCACTGATGGGGGTTGGAGAGCAGGAGTAATTTCAAAGCTGCTTGTCCGGCAACAGGGATCACACGCCTCCTCATGGTCATCCCACTCTGCCTGTTCGTGGCAAGAACGCGGAGTACAGCCAAGTCACTGGGCCCTGCACCGAGTACCACTACCAGCGCACATCCTTAGTAAGCACCCTCTTGTAGCAACCAAGCCACCAGGTCTCACTGTGGGGATCGCTGCAGCGACGACCACATGGCCTCCATCCTGAATCTCCCAGGGCTACTTGTTGCCTCACTTGAGCAGCCATTTGCCAGTTAGCCAGAGCCAGCAGAGCTCCAGAGCCCAGCCGCAGTGCTGACACTGGCGATTGCAGCCATCCGCATAGAGTGCCCACGCCGCTCACAGCTCGAGAGCCCCCCCCCATGAATGTCATGCAGGGATCAGCGCTCAAGCTCTAAGGTTGCACCACCACCTGCTCTGGGGTTCAGCAAGGGGATGCCCGAGACGGAGCATCGAGCTGGAGCCCAATTCAAAGCTTCCAAGGGTCTTTCAGCCCCAGAAACTCCAGAGGCACTCAGGTGGCCATGTTCCTCGCCAGACCACGCGCTCCGATTGATATTTTCTTCAGTGCTTTCTGTCTGATCATGTTGATGATTCTGAGACTTGCCAGTTTTTTTTGTTTTGAGTGCAATTCATTCCGTTATATTTCTGTGGATTTCTAAGGATTTTGTGTCTTTGCGTTGTTTTCAACATCCTTTCTTGTAGGTTTATGGTCTTTCGTGGTTACTTGAGTAGTAAATTGATGGGTAGCGCCATCAGTATAGTGAATTTGTTCTTATCGCAGTGGCTCTCTTCCAGAATTAAGTATCTTCTGTTGTTTCCTGATGTCATTTGGCTCACTGGCCAGGTGGATTGTGATGTTTCTTTTTCTTCCGTCTGGTTTGTTCTTATATGGGTCCCTTCCTGAAAGTTAGTTTTCCATGTTTTCTTTGGTTAGTATTGCTTGCCATTGGCATCTCGATGGCTGGTACTTGTTTGAACCATGTTTGTTTGGGCTATTTCGAGAGGGGGAGGCGTAGGGTTGGACACAGTGGTGGGTGATGTTACCAGGTGCAAAGTTCTGGGCGTGTGTCCATATCCTCAGGGGTTTATGTATCCCGGGGAGCAAAACTATCCTGGGGGGTGTAAGGGACGTATGGTATCACAAGTGTGACACTGACACAAGAGTTAAACTTTTCAAAACCTTTATCAAATTCTTGGGGTTTGGAAAAACTCCTGCTTTGCCCTATAGCTATGATGGGAGTAGTTTCTACCATCAAATAATTAAGAAAACACAGCCCTTTTAATCTTTGTCAAATCAAAATGTCCTATACTAAATGCCTGCCCTATCTCTTATACAAAATGTGTTTTATGGGGAATGTGTATGCAAAGGAAAGTCAGTGTTCTAACATAAAGGATCAATGAGGCTGAGTCAGCTCTCCTCCAAACATTGGACAGCATGGAGTTAGGCGGCCGCCGTAAATAGAATGACACTCTGGCTCAGGTTATCAAAAAAAGTCAGTTCAAAACGTGAGTCGAGGCCCGCTTGGTCTTCCATGTTAAAGTCACTTATTCCAGTTTTCTAAAAGTTCTTTTACAGTTCAACAAAAGCTTGCGTAGGTCTCCTCACTTGAACCTCTCAAGGCATCAACAGTTCACGTAGGTCTGTCTGTCGGGCTTGGACTTTTCAACAAAAAGTACCTGATTCAACTTAGATCTCCCTCAGCCGGGCTTGGACCTCGCAATCGCAGCACCTGCAGGGATTCCCTTTCCCAAGCTTTATTCACATGTTAGGGGTTTCCATCCCTTAACTTATTTCATGTTTCAGGTCTCCCTCAATCGGGCTCGAACCTTTCACTGGTGTTGACGACCTTCGAATGTGCAAGGCTTTTACTATAGACCTCCGCACGACCACTCCGACTTTAACTTCAGCTCTCCCTTATGATTTTTGCCCCAGTGTCTCTTGGTCTTGGTAGTTTCATACCGCAATCAGAAAAGTCCAAAGAAATCTTCCCCTTAAAGCAATCACTGTTCAATTTCCTCTTTCATCGGGTTAATCTTAAATATTGCGCATTTCAGAGTTCGATCACTTTTACGCTTTATAACAAGACATCAAACATTTAGTGGAGACTTTCAAATGGGCCATTTCCTTTCGCAGGACCACTCTGCTACTCTGTTTCACTGGCTTCCCAGTTATTAGTAACTTAAAAGTTCACTACTGGTTTGCTTTTTTTCGCGTTTCAGCATGCACGTTATTGTGAGATACACTGTTGCGGCTTCAAATTTTCCTTGACCCAAACCGGCCTTTCATGTCTTTTACAAACTCACCAGTTGTGTGCATTCCTTTCTTGACTCTGCAACTTTGATTCACAAGTCAAGGTTGATACCACAGGCTTGGCCTCGCCAACTCTGTCCACCAGGGAGGGTCGCTGCCATCCTTGCAATGCAGGTTTCTTCTTGTCTAGGATTTGGCTTTCTCTGCGTATCCTTCAGTTTCACAGAGGCAACAACCTCCTGCTGGGATCTTCAGGGTTTCCCTACCTTTCGCTCTGGTCCCTCGATCTGTCGTCCTGCTCCAGTGGGTTCGCCTTTGCCCCAGAATATTTGCTCCTTCTTGTCTCACCTTGCTCAGTGTCTCTATGTTCTGCCTTTTATCCATGTGGGGGGGGGGGGAGCTATTGGGGTAACAGATGTATGTCATTTAAGGTCAAGTGCCAGACTTTGCCTGACCTGATTAACTGGACATGTCCAATGAGATATGTAAGTGTTAGCCTCTTTTACCGTCAGTCGTCCTCTTTCTTGGCCCAGTGTTTGTGTAGATAGGTGGCTGGAAGTTGGCATGTGGGAGAATCCTATACAATAGTATTGGCACGGGAAAGTGGGGGGATACTGCGTCTCGGTTGCCTCACCCCCACTCCCTGAAGATTCCCCACCCAGGTGATCCTCCTGCACTGGTCCACCCCCAGGATCTGGATCCAAAGGCGATGGCTGTGCCCTGGCTACCTGAGAGATCACCGGCGACTAGAGAGACACCATTTGGTGTCTCACAGGGGGCAAACTATCCTTGGTGGGGGTAGGAGGAGAATATCTTTAGCAGCAAACTGTTCTGTGGGTAGAGGGTGCAAATTGTCTTTTGGGAAAGGGCAGGTGGTTAAACTATCCTCAGGGGAGGGAGAGTTATCTTTTGGTGGGGGGTCTAAACTATCCTGAAGGGGTGGGAAACTACCCTCGGGGTTGGGAGGGCGCAATCTATACCAGGTGGTTAACTATCTCAAGACAAGATGTCAGTGGGCATAGCATCCCAGGCGTTCAGAGTGTCCAAGGGGTGGAAAATGTCCCCGGAGGCTGAATGTCTCGGGGCACAGAGCGTTTCCAATGAAGCAGTTGTAGGATGTCACATTGACAAAATTCAAAGCGTTGAGGTGCGGGAGAGCAAGATCTCACAGAAGCAACATGAAAAAAAAATTAACCTCAGTGGTAAGTGCAGAAGAGCAGGACGATCGCACAGTGGTTGAAATAAGTTGTAGAGTCTCACAGTGGGAAGATTCAGAGAGCAACATTTCTATAGTGGTAGAATTCAGGGCAGTAAAGCGTACCATGGCCAAATTCACAGTGGTAAAGCCTCAGTGGTAGAGTTCAGAGTGGTAAGAAAACCCAGTGAAGGAACTTACTGGAAGAAATCTTGCATTGAGAAAGTTCAGGGTGTCGAGAGTTCAGTGCCAGAATTCAGGTTGATAAAGTCTTACTGTGTTATAATTCAGTGTTGGGAATTCAGGCAAATGTGGGAAGGGTTAAAGTGACAGAATCTCAACAGTGGCAGAGTTTAGAGAGAGTAAGGTTCACAGTGGCACAATTCAAAAGTGGTAGCATGCACAGAGGCAAGATCTTGCAGCGTTAAAAGTTCAAAGTAAGCAGTGCAAAAGAGGCAGAATCTCACAGTGGCAAAGTTACGAGAGAAGAAGGTTCATGGTGGTATAGTTAATTATGGTAGAGTGTAATGTTGCCAAATTGTCCCAAAGTTAGAATTCTGGTTGATAGATTCTGGCAGAAGTGACAGTCTCACCGTGGCAGATTTCATAGGGCCGAGTCTTGCAGTAGCAAGAATCAAAGTGGCTGAGTTTCCTAGTGGCAGAACTCAGTGGCAAAGCTACACAGTTGAAAACCGAGTGGCAAAGTTTAAAGGGACCAAGTCTCAGAATTCAATGTGACCAAGTCTCGAAATTCCAGAAGTCGAAGTGGCAAAGTTTCACAATGGCAAAATGACATCTCGCTGTAGGGAAAAAGCAAGGAGCGGAAGAGGTTCACAGTGGCAAGATGAAGGCCAGGAAGTCTCAAATCAAAACAAATCAGAAAAAGGGGCTTAGAGTGGCATAATTAAAAAGTGGCATTGTGCAATGGTGACAAATTTCAGTTTCTTCTTGAAGTGACTAGTGCAGACAGGGTGGCAAAGTATCTGAAATGGTAAGATTAAAAAATGTACCATTTTCTGTAGTAATGTAAATGCATCGTCCCTTACCTTGTTTTAGTGATATTTTGGTCTTGTGGGGGCTACAATACACTGCTGGGCACATGGAGAACAGGCAAACGGTTGATTTCCCTGATCGACTGCCCTTCCCTGGCTGCCCAGGCAAGGCAGCCCAGGAGACCTTGGTTAAGGCTGTTATTCTGGGTTTCATAACCCTCGCAACAGCCACCCTGGGCTGCAGGGTGGGGAAGAGGACGACAAGGAGGAGGAGAGGGTCTTCAGTCCGGATTGCGCAGAAGAAAAGGTTTGAACCTTTTTTCCTTTTTATTTTTTTAACATTTTGTTTTTTTAACAAAAGAAATATGGCGGGCAAAGGTGGTCGTGCACTGCTAAAGCAGGGACTTACCTCCGTTGTCATCTCCTTCCTTGTAGATGTGTTGGCTGCCTTTCTGGATACTGTCCGGGTGCTATTAATTACCTTCTTTGAAGTGATGGGGGAGAGGGGGTGGTGGTGGGGGCCTCTTCATGACTTAGAGGGAGAGAACATGGCAAGTGATGTTTAGTCAAGCACAAAAGGATAGGGATGGACCATGGAACACTCAATGTACCTCTTATGGGGCTACATCACGTAGCAGGTGATGGTCTAAGCTGAAACGGACTTATTCACACACCACTGCTGTAAGGAAAGGGCAAACTTGTTTGCTTCTTGATATTCTATAGTGTGGAATGTGCAGCAAGGCCAACATTATTGAAAGAAGGGTACTATATGAGCAATCGAGGGTGCCTGGTGGTCTTGATCATCTAGGGTACAAATGCAACTCTACAAACAAAGGCTCATGACCAGTTATGTCGGACAGAGCAACACTGCAATATTTACAGTCAAACCATATAGTTTACAAAAATATAAATTTTAATCGTTCCCTGTATGCCATATTAAAGTAAGCACTCACAACCAATCAGTGAAAGACAAATTCCTACCCACACATCCTAATACAATTGATGAACGAACACAGTACAAAAATCACACCGTAAAAAACAAACACATCTAGTTCATACCCCACTCACATTAATTAGGGCTTAGAACCAACCACCTATACTAATATTTAGTCACACCTACACCTATTTAACTGAGTGTCTATTCCTTTCAACATCTATGGTCGACACGTGTTTCAGCTGGATTGATGAGCCATTTTGATGATCCATTTGGATCTGGCTTTCTCAGGACGAGAGTTGAGCTCAACTGTGCCCCTCTCTTATATAATCTTGTGGTCTTGGGTGTCTACAACCAAAGCATACAATCTAGATTTAATACCTAGTCTATACCTGTGATGCTGGAAATGCATCAGAGGGACAGGGCCTCTGAATCCTTGTCCTTTACTGTTTTTTATTGTGTGTTCTGTTGTGTTTTCTGCCCAGGAGTCCATGTGGTACTCCTGGCAGTGCAGCTCTCTTTTGGTTTGGTGAACAGACCCATGGGATACCCTTATGGCACCCATGGGTAGGGGTACAACCCTGTGCCCCTAGTGTATGTTTTTGGGCACCTGTGGGTGGCCCACAGAGCAGGGTATGGGCAGGTGGCAGCTCCATGCTGAATTTGACAGGTGCTCTGGGTGTCCTCCATTTTGGGATACCCAGGCCCTGCCATTGGGATCAGTTGATTCCTGATAGGAAACAAGATGGCCCCTGTGGCCTCTTGCTTTCTATTGCCTGTTACCTTTTTTCCCCAAAGTCCTGGGAAGCCCTGACTCTGTCCCTTCCCCCTGACTGGCTGTTGGGTGGAAGTTCCATATATGGTGTTGTTGTGAAGGCCCAGATAGACTGACTGGAGCCTTCCCAGTGACTGTATGTTGTGGGTACCTCCTGTGGGTGGGACCTGGGTAAATGGAGTGTGTGACCAATATACACTCCTTGTTGTGGTTGTCTGGTTTCTGGCATGAGAGACAAAGACTGAGACAGCCCTGCCCGAAACTGGCCTGAATGCAGTGTGTAGTGTTGAATGGCTGGGTACTTGTCCCAATCCACATTCCTTGTTGTGAGTGTCTAACAGGGAGGAGTGTGGCCTGAATGCACTGTGTGCCTGATTGGCTGACTGACTGCATGAATGCCCTTCTGTATGATTGGCTGCTGAGTGTGTGCCAGCAGTGTGGATGAGAGACAGAATAGTATATCTGGGGACCTCTCACCACTGGTAATTGTCCAGAAGCGTTCAGAAGCTGAGTCTCCATTCTAAGAGTAACTGGAACTGCTGATCCTCGACGCCCAGGTGGAAGAAGAAGACTTGCTGTTGCACTTGCTTCGACCGACCTGAAAGCTGCCGAATTCGTCGAGGACTGACCCGAGAGAGGAGCACGGTAAGGCGCCCTCTTCCCGTGCTCCGAGGGATAATCGAGCACCGCTACATCTTCGCCGAAGCGCCCTGGAAGTCAGACCCTCGAAAGGCTGCCGACCCGAGACGGCCGAGGAGATCGAAGTGAAGCACCCGGACATCGCCGCCGTCGAAGTCCGTTGCCGTCGACCAGGGTTCCCAGGTCTGTGTAACCGCTGGAGGCCCGTCGAAGTTGTGTTGCCCGTCCGCTCCTTGCCTAAGAACATTTGAATCGAAGGACTCCCTCATCCGCACCGTCGACCGCTTTATCCTGCTGGAGAAAGTCGAGGACGACCAACGCGCCGACGAGAAACCTGCCGGTGGGTTTCCCGCCACCCGAAGACCACAAAGACTCGAACGACTCGACGCCGTTGCTGGGCCCCCGTCTTCACAATCTTTGCAGTCCAGAACAATTGTCATCGAGGTGCCCCGCACGCCTCTGCCTTGCAGGACGCCAACGCTCCGTCATCGACGAGCACCGCTTGGATCGAAGCTGCCACCTCATCGACGCCGTTCTACCCTGTTTGTTGTCGGACTTTCGACGCCCCGTGTCTCCCGCTCGAAAGGGAAGGCATTCAAGAAGGGCCGTCGATTCCCCGACGCCGAACGCCGAGTTCCTCGACGGACGTTCGACGCCCCGTGTCTCCCGCTTGAAAGGGAAGGCATTCAAGAAGGGCCGTCGATTCCCCGCCGCCGAACGCCGAGTTCCTCGACGCTTCTCGCCGACTCTCGACGATCTGTGACTCCCGCTTGAAAGGGGGTCGCTCAAGAAGGATCTGTCGACGCCTCTTCGAAGAACTCGACTCCACCAGGTACATTGGGGGGGTAAAAACATTATAGGAGGGAATAAGACTTGCAGAACAATATATGGACTGGGCTTGTGCTATATCTTTATTTTACAGGTTGCCCAGGTGGGGGGATCTCCACACAGAACTGTGTCTAGTGGTAGGGGCCAGTATTCTGCCTATTGCTCAACCATCTTATTTTCTCTCCTCTCTCTATTGCTGGTTTCACTCTATTGATCTGTGTGACATTGTTACAGTATTGTTGATGCACTTTAATGAGATCTAATACAAAGGGTGGTACCACTTTAGAATTGTATATATTTGCCATTGTTGATTTCCCTAAGTACAAAGTGAGTTATTTTGATAAGTGTACATAACCTTGAATATTGATTATATCAAGACTGTGTTCTAACCAATACAGTGTGTGGACATTCCTTTGTGGGGGCTTGGGGACTACACTGTACTTAAGAACGAGCCTGCATCACCTCCTGAGAAGCTAGGTCTTGATTGCTCGACCATAGCTACCGAATAGAGAATCTAGGCTGGGGTCCTCTGTGCCTCCCCTCTACCATATAGAGAGCAGAAGTACAGACCACCCCCTACCAGTCTTTACAATGCCCTCGGATATCTTTCATAAGTATACATCATAGCACATTTCTTCATCAGTACATTTAAGCAACAATACATACCTGTATCTACTTCACTCCCCCGTTCATTCCCAAGGATGGAAGAACTGTGCGGTCATTCCCAATCATGTCGTCTTTAACTACCTGGTCAACAAGATATAAGGGAAAGAACTAAATTCCTCTAAGCCGCAAGGACTTATCGATGATTAAACTCTGTACCCTGCTTACCATCAACCTGTCATTTATTCTTTTTTTCTTTGTTTCCTTGTTTCTCTTTTCAACTTTCAACATAGGGAGTCAGGGACAGTAGAATTCTAGCTTTCCATGGCCCCGGGACAGCCTACCACCACTGATTCTGGGTCGGAATTGGGGTCTGTGAATAATAAACAAGCCCATGTCACTGTGTATGTGCGAGGTCAGACTTGTCTCACTCGTATATACTGGGCGCCATCGATTGAGAGCTGAACTCCCCCTATCCTGTACAATTTCCTTCCCCTCCTTAACTGGTAAAATTACCCTGACAGTCTGCATGCCGTGATTTCCTGTAAGCGTCGCTTCAGTGCGACCTCCGCTATACCTATACACAATTTCATGACTGGTACAGCAATTCTCATTGTTTGCTGCACGGGAGAGCTGCGATATCGAGACTCCACATTTCCTCAGCGCAAGCGCCCTCAGCTGTATCTAAGCGTGCTGGCATGAAACAAAACTTCTCCATGCATACCGCACATGAGGGTGCAATGTTGGCTATTGGCAGATTCAAAGTCCAAAAGTCCACAAAAGCATCTCTGGTTTCCCCCCCCCCCACACACCGATCCCCCAGGAAGGCCTATGGTCTCAGCCATTGACTCACTGTTGGAACCCGTCTGTATACACAGAATATTTTCTGACTTTTTTGAGGTCATGATCCCGTCTTCTGTGAAAGACTCCACAAATATGATTGACCTCTTTCAAGAGACCATTCTCGACCAGACTGACATTTTAGTCACAATGGACGTGGATGATCTTTATACTTCTATACCGCAGATGGAGGGTCTTGAAGTATTGAAAAACTTCCTGGGTACACGCAGTACGCCACTACAAACCCCACTATTCTAGAGTGTGCCAGGCTGGCTATGATGGAAAACGTTTTCCTATTCAAAAAACAAATCTACAAACAACAAAAGGGCATTAGTTTGGGGGCTACCTTTGCCCCGGATATAGTTAACTTATAATTTGTATAAGTTATCAGTAGCCAACCCATTCCACATCTATGTATCAGTTTGGAAAAGATATATAGATGATGTGTTCCTTGTATGGAATGGGTCAGAAGAGCAGCTAGCACTTCCATTCGAGGATAATCATTTGTGACGGAAACATAAAGCTTATCGAATGGAATGGGCAGCAGGTACATTTTCTAGGTCTAAAGGTCTTGGTTTGTGCACCACACTGTTTAGGAAGCCCACGGACCGGAACAATTTATTACATTGCACCAGTTTCCACCCTGCCAGGCTGAAAACAAATGTACCATATGGTCAGTTCCTTAGGATTCGCGGGAATTGTTCTGAGATGAATTACTTTTATTCCCATGCTGAACATACTTCTGGACGGAGGTGAGTTTATCCTCATAAGACTGTCCAAATGAAAAGGGCAGCGAATACAGAGTCATGTTTAAAGAACCAAAGGCTTCAATTGACAGATTGATATGCGTTACTACACATATCCCTGTTAGTAATATTAAGAAGATGGTCCATAAAAACGGCACCTTGAGGAAAACCAGGGCAAACTGGATATGAAACCACCGTTTGCCATTAAGAAGAAGTTTAATCTCAGACAGAAATTGGTACACACATATAAAAACTCCAGAGATGAGCACACATTGTTTACGATATGGGGATTACCTCCTGTCGCGGATCATCACAAATGCGGCAAATGTGTGGCATGCCGATTTACGGACACCAAATACATGTTTGAACATGGCTGCATTAAGTGGGAACTGAGAACCCACACCAACTACCAAACTAAAAATCTCAGTTACATCATTGAGTGTCAGTGTAAGCCAATCTATGTAGGGGAAGACTGGCCGACCCATAAAGCAATGGATCTCAAAACATAGATTCTGCATCAGAAGTAAATGTGACAAACCACTATAAAAGAGTGGGACTTACAAACTGAGATCTGCTTTGTCCTTCCAACATTGTGACCACACCCTTGGGGGGGGGGGGGGTGTAACATGTACACTCAGCTACAGAGGTGGATTTACCGTCTAGACACAGTACGTCATGGCCATATTTCTGTGGAGTGGAATATTCTGATTTTGTTCATAACAGCAGAAATATATCTGGCTGCATTCTGGCTCGGCAGACCTCTGACTTAGACCACACCCGTCTGTCCAAACAGGCTTTTCTAATCTAATCTTTGTCATTACTTTCTATACTTAGTTTTATTTCATCTTTATGTGGCATTGGATACCAGCACCTATATTACAGGCATGGGGCACATAGTGAGCACTGTCTCCCCTGCTTGCAACAAATATTTTCTATATTTTTATTAAAAATATTGAGACCTGCTTCTGGTCCGTTTATTTCTAGCCCTGGGGTCGGGCCTTTCGAAATCTGTTTTCAAAATACGCGTGTCATAATGTGGGGCTGCACCATTTGAATTTGCCAATATCTGATATCGCGGCCCTCTCGTGCGGTTAGTATAGAGTAATTTCACTTCATGGCAGCACACTTAGATACAGCTGAGGGCGCTTGTGCTGAGGAAATGAGGGCTGAGATCATGGCTCTCCCGTGCGGCAAACAATGCAGTTGCTGCATAATTTGTGGCATTGCGTATAGGTACAGCGGAGGTCGCACTGAAGCGACGCTTACGGTAAATCAGGGCATACGGGCTGTCAGGGTGATTTTACAAGTTAAGGAGGGGAAGGAAATGGGCACAGTATGGGGGGGTCAGCTGTCAATCTATAGCACCCAGTATAAATGAGTGAGATATGTCCGACCTCACACATACAGAGTGACATGGGCTTCTTTATCATTCACAGACCCCAGTTTGGACCCAGAATAATCAGTGGTGGTAGGGCGTCCCAGAGCCACGGAAAGCGAATACTCTATTGTCCTTGACTCTTATGTTGAAAATTTAAAAGAAAAAGTGGAAAAGAAGAATAAATGACAGATTGGTGGTAAACTGGGTACAGAGTTTACTCATCCTTGCGGCTTAGATACATTTTGTTCTTCCCCTTGGATCTTGTTCATCAGGGAGTTAAAGACGATGTGATTGGCAATGAACACACAGTTCTTCCATTTTAGGGAATGAACGGGGGAGTGAAGTAGATACAGGTATGTATTGTTGCTTGAATTAATTGATGAATAAATGTGCTATGATTTTTATATATATATATATATATATATATATATATATATATATATATATATATATATATATATATATATATATATATATATATATATATATATATGGACAGAAACTAGGTATTAAATCTAGATTGTATGCTTTGGTTGTAGACGCCTGTGAACACAAGATTATATAAGAGCGGGGCACAGTTGAGCTCAACTCTCATCCGGGCAAAGGCTGGATCCAACTGGAGCAACAAAATGGCTCATCCAACCGGCTGAAACGCGTGTCGACCATAGATGTTGAAAGGAAAAGACCCACTGTTAAATAGGTATAGGTATAGGTGTGACAAAATATTAGTTTAGGCTGATAGTTCTAAGCCCTGATTAATGTGAGCGGGCTATATACTAGATGTGATTTGTTTTTTTTTTCGTTTTTTGTACTGGGAGTCCCGGGTTCATTCATCAATTGTATTGGGAAATGTGGTTATGAATAGGTCTTTAACTATTTCACTAATTGGTTGTGCATGCTTACCGTTATATGGCATACAGGGAACGGTTCAAATGTGTATTTTTGTAAACAAAATTGTATGACTTTAAATATTGCACAGTTGCTCTGTCCGACATAACTGGCCTTGATCCTTTGTTTTATAGGGGTACTATGTAAGACCTCATACCTTTCCTTAAAAAGGGATTGTGCTTCTAGTTTCACATCTTAGCAAAACCGCAGACCCTAGCACAGTGTATTATTTTGTGTTTAGTCCATAATTCTTAAACAAGGTCCTTGATGTCGGACTCTTTGATATGTGCATATGCATGGATGAGATTAGTTTGTTCATTGTTTTTTTAGTTGGGTGTTTTGTAATGAACAATTTGTTTAACACCACAGTTCTACAGTCATCTCCCAGTGCCACCTTTTATAGAATTAATGTCATTGTTTAAGACAACATACGGTTTATATAGTAATAAAACAGACTAACTTCATGGTCGAATACCATGACAGGCTTACAATGACCTGCAGAGGAAAGGCTCTCCAAATGGCTGATGTTTCAAATGCAGGTGGATCGTCTGGCCACAAGGAAGTGACCATGTATCCACGGCAATAGCAGACTTACAGTGGCTGTCCAAATTAATTCAAAGTAGGGTGCCAGGAATATAGACGTCGGCATATAATGCCCCCTGCACATTTGTAGGACATGGCAATCCCTACAAGTATGTACTGTTAGATTAAGCAGCTATTCGCCTGCTAACAATGCCAGGATAAAAACTAGTCAACAAGATGGCAGATCTTTTATGAAGTGGTCAAAGCAAAAGAAAACCTGTGCCTGTTTCTTCAAAAACATGGAAGCTCATCAAAGGTTTTGTTTTTAAGGTGGAGCTAGCGGTAGACCAGACTTCTGCAGATATTTTTCAAGAGTGCATGGAGTAAACCTATTCTACAATTGTCTTATTCCTCTTTGCTTTTAATACTGTGGTTTTCTTCATGTTTGTTTTTAAAATGCTAGGGGGGGGGGGGGGTGTTGCTCGAGAGCCCAACAAAGATGGCCACCCTTCCATGTATCTCCTGAAAAGACAGGAAGGCTGTGCCGTGCCACAATGGCCTGTGCAGACAGAAGGGCCAGCTCAGTATATCGCAGGTTAATGTGGACTCCCGGGCAGGGGCTGTGCAACTCTGGGCCTGATTGAGATGGTGGGGGCTGAGATTCTGGGTCTGTGGAAGATTGCGGCGCTGCGTGGGTGTGCGGATGCTCTGTACCTGGTGTGCTTGGGCTCCGGGGCAGGGCTGCAACCACTTGGTGAGAGGCACTGGGAGTTTGATGATGGGACTCTAGTGTGGAGGTGGAGCCGGGGCACACAGGCACACCCTGAGTGGCTGTGAGTGATGGCGGACCGCCCCTACATGACAGGGGCTGGCCCGGTGGCAGACTGGTGAATGGAGCAGACAGTAAACAGGAAGTTTGCCGGACCTGCTTGCTTGCTTGCAAGAGAATAACCAGCATGCAGGGGCGCACGGATGGAAGAGAGGGCAGCATGAACAGATGTCGACCAGGGGGCCATTTCACCATTTCACATCTGGATGTGGATTTGGCACACTATTGTGATGATCTGAAGTGCGCAAAGCAGCACTGGACCCTGGTAAGCAGTAGAGGGAAGTTCCCATCAGCTCAAGTGAAAGTGGCAATCCTGCCGACCAGTGTGGAAGCGGTGGGCCCTGCACTGTCTGGGTGGGGCTGTCCTTGGCCCTAGTGGGAGCAGACAAGAGGAGAACACACCTGATGGGCAGGAAAGCTCTGATTTTGATGTGGAGAATGCAGCTTCGCTAAACGTGGCCCTGTCCCCAGCGAGACCTCTTGAAGAGCCAGTTGGGGGCTGATGGGCAAAGAGAACTGCTGCACTTGGACAGTGGTCTGTGCTGGTCAGTTATAGGGCACCTTTTCCTCGCAACCATGTCCACCCACCTGAAGTGGATAAAAGGTGACTGAAATGGCTTCAAGGAAGTCTAATAAGAAAGCGAAGGCTCAGGAGGCAGACTTTCTCTCACCGTTTGGTAGACGGCATAGCCAGAATAGCAGGCCAGGACCCTGTGATGGTCGCACTGGGCAAGAGAGAGAAGTAGATGTCACGGCTTGAAAACAAAATAAGTGAAAAAGTGGTCCAGTTGGAAACGAGGACTGCTACGTTAAAGCAGAGTGAGCAAAATGAACCAACAATGTGCCCAAATGTTACCCTTGGTGCAGCATGCTGGGCATGATATCGAGGCTATGCTTAAAGGAACCCTGGCAATCGAGTCCAGAACACTTAGAAAATGTGGCACACGCAGCACAGCTGCGGATCATCGGTCTCCCATCTGGAGCGAAAGGGGACAACCCCACTGGTTTTATTACTAACTGACTCCCACAGGTGCTGGACTTGGAGATGGAGGAGAACACCATATATGTGGTTAAATCATATTAAGTCCCCTGCCTCCGGTCCTCTCCCTCGATTGTGGTATCTCCTAGATCCACAGTGCACAATTTCTACCACAATAATGGGAGCCTTTGACTTAGCAATTGCACTTTTGATTTGGTGTATGACTTGTTCCAAAAGACAGTGGGTCTGTTGTAAGTTGTGACTTACATAGTCTCTTGTATGTTGGTGGTTATGGTCCAAGGTTGTTGGGGGTCCCGGAGGTAGGTGAGGGCATCGGTTAGCATTGAGTGAACTGCAGAGCATTTAACACAGACATCTGCTTCACACTATTTGATCCTTGCCCTCATTAGGAAGAGGACTTGCAGGGTGTCCCATTAGGGCAAAGCATTGGGATTTTATGTTGTTCTTGTTGTTGTTTCATGGCATGCCCCACCCATAAGAAGGGGTTCCCTCTCGTTTGTATTTGCATATTAAACTTGCAATAAAGTAAACAAAAAAATTATAATAAATACTGCTTGTGAATTCAAATATGAACAATGGCAACAAATGTGGCAATAGTATATGAATTTGGAAGTATCAATCAGTGTAAGGCAAGCAGTCCATCAAGATATCGGCTGTGATGAAAGAGTTTTCTACTGCTATCATTGTTTACTTGGAAAGCCAAAACATGAGTCTTTAACACTCCTTTTTCTGTTTTGCAGGTCGAGTCAGACGATCTTGTGATGTTGGTGTTGGAGGTTTTATTTTGACAACTTTAGGATGTTGGTAGGAATTTGTTTTGCTTTGCTTTTATAGCTGCGAAAGATAAGCCAACTGCAATATTCAATACAATGTCAGCATATGTACAGTGAATGTCTGGGGGAGGGATACATGGTGGTTGTGGGAGGGCATAATGTTCCAGGATAGTGATGGGGACTCTTAAAGATTAAGAAATTGAGTTTGAGATCCAACACAAATCCATGAACATTGGTGTTTTTGATAGCAGTGGTTAAAGTTCCAGGGCATGGGGGGGAAGGTGAAGAAGCGGCGAGAGGAAGCACAGGTTGGACAAGGGATGAAGCGATTGGGGAGGGTGCTAGAATGAAAGGTGAAGGAGAGTGGTAGGAGATATTATCAGTCGGGTGAGGGTTAGGTGAAAGCCCATGAATAGATTTAAAGATCTGCTTAGGGAATTTGTAAAGGGACCAGTTGGGCATCAAGAACTAACCAGCATGCAGGCATTTGGGAGGGGTTAGGAGTATCCAGGAGAGAATATAAAGATTGGGAGTTGAAAGTTAAATTTGTTGAGTGGGCCAAAAGAGTAGAGTGCGATGCCCAATAGGAGGTGCGAGCAGCAATCAATACGACTAAGCACCACAGTGGAGATAAGTGTTTTAGTATCGTGTGGCAAACCAGAAGAAGGACTCCAACCAGAAGGCATGTTGTCAAGTAACATTATGTTGTCAAGTAACATTTAACTTAAAAGAAAATGCCTTTCTTTTCCTATTGCTGAAGAGGAGTATCCTTCCTATCAAAACTAAACTAAGGTGCTCGTCAATAATCAAAATAAAAATGGTCCTCGGTTCAAACCTATCCAGTAAACTGGCCCTACCACTTAGAAAAAAGATAAAGGAAAACTTGATTGTTCACCCCAATCTCTCTCTGGTGTCCCAGGAATCCCTCATGGTTCGGAATTCAACAGTTTTCCGTAGAAAACAGTTCTTCCTTCTTTACCAGTTCTTGATAGTCTATCAAAGTTTCTCAAGTTCACCAAAGAAACTCCCAAGTCCCTGAAAAACCAATGTCCTTAGGTGGTGGCATATTTCCCTGATACCTCTCCACCACTTGGGCTTGTCCCTCCCCACTTGGTTCAAGTCATGGGTGCTTCTGTGCCCCCCTTGACTCTGCTCTTCACTGGGCTTATTGGGCTCCTCTGCCCGCTTATGTTCCTCTGTCCCAAAGTCTCACTTATCTCTCTCGGGTATTGGTAACCTCTCTTCACATGTGGTTCCCTTTGGAGTTTCTGTGAGCCTTCTGGAGGATTACAATGCTTATGGTTTCTTGGGCTTCCATAACCTGTCCGATTTACCTGGTTCTTTCTCTGTCGGGGCTTCTATGACCCTGGTATGTGGTTGGGGCAATCCTTCCTTCTTTCCCTTTTGTGCTCTTCTCTCTTCATCCCTCCGTCCTGGGCAAGCCTGTACCTTCTATGCTGTAGGGTGTGCTCAAGTGAGGCAGTGTCTCCTCTAGCGGTAGCGTCCTCCACAACTTGTTGGTTCTCCAATCTTGACACAAGCCAATTTATTCTTCCGCTAATTTTGATGTTCCCACGCGCCTTGGCTCTCGCGTTGACAGTTGAGGATTCACTCCTCCCTCGAGTCCTGGTTTCAGGATCGTTTCGCAGGCACCGGGCCCACCACGTCATCTGCGTGGTTGCACCTCCAGATAAGGCTGGCTTTGCGCTGCCTTTCCCTCTCCAACTCTGCACAGCGCTGTCTTGGGTCGGCAGCGCCTCTTCCTCCTGTTTCTCTCCACACCACAGCCAGCTACACTGTGCAGTGCGGCTAAGCCCCTCAATGACGTTCTCATGTCGGAGGCTCAACTCGGCGTGAGGCTTCCCTCCCTCCATTCAAGGGTTGGTGGCCCTTTTATCCTTGCTCCGGGACTTCAAAGGGGCGTATTGCTTATTGTCCGCTGTTAAGCCTGTGTAGGGTCCAGCATTGTCATGAGCCAAACACATAGGGGCAATAGCAGTATGGTTTTGAGTCTGGCATAGAAATGTACAGTCGGCTTCTCTGATTCCTATGTATCCAGATACTGTGTTGGGTATAGGGAGTTCCCGATAGGAATGGGAGTCCCTGTTCCCTTGAGGGCAGTCGCTCCCAGTGAAGTCCCGCTTTCCCAAACCACTACGGAGAGTTTTGCTGAGCGGGCTCACCTCCCTAGTCTCAAAGAGGGTGGCTCCCACCTCCCTCCCTTACCCCCCCCCCCCCCCCAAGTGGAAAAAGGGAGGAAACCTCCAGATTCGTCACAAGCATTATAGGGAAGGAGAATGGGGAACTTCCTGATGATTGACGTGTTGATTGTTATCACATTGGCCGTAGAGGTGGTGACATTTTGGAGCTTTTGTTGGCTGGTGAAGAGGACTCCAATTGTGCAAGCTTTGGGGCAGGAGGCAAAAAAAAAAATGAGGGGGAAAGATATATGGCCTAGAAGATGGATGGCTTCTGCCTTAAAGGAGTTGTGCATAAGACCGTAAAGTGCTGCACATTAATCGATGGATGCTGTTTCTTTGGGAAGAGGTCTGAGGAGAAGGCAGGAATGGAGAATAAGAGTTGAATGTCATCAGTAAAAAGGTGATGTAATAACCCAAAGGAGGAGATGTAGACAGTAGAGAGTAGTAGGCCAAGGACAGAGCCTTGGCGGACTTCCAATGGCGGAGGGGTGCGATTAAATGTTTCTATGACCCAGGAGATTGAGAAGGTATGCTGAGAGTGGTAGGAGGCAATCCAGAACCAACCGCCCCGTAGGTGGAGTCGCTCTCTTTCCGGAGTGGGTCCCTGCTTCTGTCATTCCTATGCAGGCCTACGTCTCCTTTAAATGTCTTTTCTGCAGGCTTTCTCTCTCTCCTGGCCTCTGACTGTGAAATAGAAAATGGCGAGGAGCACACCTGTATTTAGGAAATAAATGAATGTAACTTAGGGCATTGGAGGGTGGGGGAGAGAATTACAACCCTGGAACTGGGTTCAGTATAACAAGAACAAACATAAAATGACCAGAGTCTGTGGAACACTCACAACTTCTGCACACCTTTTGCTACTGGATACCAGTCAGTATTTCGTGTTTACAAGCAATTTTTGTTAAGGTCCTTCTAAGGAACAGCTATTTAGTTTTATAAACTTAACAATTTATTTTCAAAAATAATGCTTTCACACCATTCTAGAATCAAATATATATAAAAACGGCCACGGTAGTGGCCGTGTAGTTATGGTTAAGATGCATAGGAAGAGCACTTTTTGGGCAGCTTATGACTCTGCTCCCCCTGGACGAAACCTCACCAAACTTTGCAAAAAAAAGTATATGGGTCACTCTGAATTATTTTGCAAAGTTTGGAAATGTTTGGGCCAGGGGGGGAAAAGTTATAGGGGGTCCCAAAACATCTTTTTTTCCCATATACTGAACGGGGGGAAAAACTTTGCGCACGGCTACAGGTGAAACCGCTGGACGGATTTTGACAAAATCTGCTGCAGGTACAGGGGCTTGGTCCAGAAAGTGTACTCTTGTAAATTTGGTCACCATCCATGCAGTATTTTTCTTTATAATTATCAAAAAGTAGGTCTGAAAAAATTGGTGAGATCTATGTTCGCTCCGCGGTCACACTTCCCTGTTCGGTCGACGAACAAGATACCGATTGGCTAAGGGGCTGGCGTCATGACCGCGGACACGCAGCCTCTCTGCCCATTGACTGCTGCGAGACGTGTCAGATAGTTTGGATGCGCCCGACATCTTGGATCCGCGGAGAGCAGAGCAAAAACCAGCATACACATGCTTTTTTCATGAAACTATTCTGCTGTCACAGAGCATTGGGAAAGGTTCAGACAGTAAGACATGGGTTATGAATGCATTTGTTCTGGGAGTCGGTTGTCATGATGTAATTTCTATGGACACCTTGTACGCACAGTAAATGTGAGGTGTAATAACGATAGCACTTCAGTCCATGCAGTGGACAGGAAATTTGTAACTGTTGAAAGCACACGCGTATTGGTAGGCAACATTGAAATTGACAACATGCCGTGAATGCATTCTTTTTTCCAATGGCTATTATTATATTCTTTAGTACGCCGCCATGGGTGGCACATGCTACGGTGGTTGTGGCCAGGGCCTAGTGTCTTGGATGCATAGCCGTCGGCCGAAGGCCTTACTTCCAAGACTGTAGGCCCTGGCCACAACCACCGCCGCATGTGCCACCCATGCATACACCCGTAGTGTTGCGTTTTGATTGGCAAGTTGTGGGGAGTGCGTGCAGTCTTGAGTGCATGGCCAAAGGCCATGCAACCAAGAACAAAGTGGTAAGTACTAGACTTGGAAGACACTGCACACCCATCCCATGTAAGATCTACAGACATACAGCTAGGAGGGAAGCCTCTGGGCAGAGGTACTGAAGGATAACACACCTATAGAATAACCCCCACTACCACACATCGCTGAGGTGGTTGTGGGGAGACCCTGCACTCTTGGGTGCATGGCTAAAGCCCATGCACGCAAGACTGAAGTCATAAACGGTGGAGTTACAAGTCAATATGGGTGTGGTGGAATGCGCTAGTTGTGTTGATGCCCTAGTGTCTTAACTTCATGGCTTCAGACGATGGTCCGAAAATTAAATTTATAAGCAGCTGATTTACAAGGACCATGGTTTTCATATACAGGGATGGTTGTGGATAGGAACTATACTCCTTGTACCTTGGTTGTAAGGTGTTGGTGGTAGGTTACTCACTGAAGATGGAAGGGCAGCCTACAGGCACTATAGTACCATAGATTAGACGTGTATATTCCCATGTGTACAAAATGCCTGCCAATATACTTACTCCTTACTTTGTTCAGAATCCACATACATTTTTTTAATTGGCTATCTTACTTGGCAGAAGTATCACTTTTTCCATTTCTGTGATGAAAGAAAAAGGTGCGTTAGTGTTTGCATTTTTTTAAAATTTACTACATTGCATAATAGACAGTTAACCTTTTTTTTTTACCTTCATATTTAGTTTACAAACCAGTGTACTGTGCGTTATGCTCAGTTTCTGTGTTTGCTTTTATAATCCTTGGGTCTGGGGCAAAAAATCCTTGTCGGATTAAAAAAACCTTCATTTCCTATGGTACTACTTCCTTTTTTCCTTTCAGTGTTTTCTTCTTCTTTCTGATCAATGTTATGTTTGTTGCCTTCCTGCCCATTTTTAACAACAGTTAGATACCTTTAGGCATATTCTAACTGTGCATTTGTTCCTACAGATTTGTGATACTCATTCATTTGTGGTGTTGTTATATCCTGTTTCCTTCATCTTTCCAATTAATCTTTTATTTGTTGCCTTCTTGCCGATTTTTAACAGTTAGATACCTATAGGCGTATTCTACCTGTGCATTTGTTTCCAACGATCTGTGATAATCATTTATTTGTGTCATTCCATCCTGTTGGGTAGTTATATACCTGTGGGCATATTCTGTTTCTAGTCTTTCACATAATTTGTTGACAATCTTGAAGTACACATTAGTTCGTACATTTTGGCTTCAAGAACATTAAATACGCATTTGTTACGTTAGCTGTAAACCTCTGCTTTAGAGCAATGGTGCTATCATTACGTTCAAACCATCCAGAATTCTTTTTAATGTATGCAGTGTAGTGACCTGCATTGGTTGTAGCTCCTGCATGATAGATTATTCCTACTGCTGTAAAGGTTTTCTTTACAAGTGACACTTGACCGTGTGTGATTCCAGTCAGTTTGCAGTTGTCTTTGGTGTCATCTGCATTATAACGTAGAAGCATAAGTATTATGTAGGCACTATGTGATTGTATCAGTAAGGTGGAGCGATTGTCTGAATTGCAAATACTACATAATCTGTCATGGGTTGCATTTTGTACAAGTTGCTGAAATGGAATGCTCTCACTATTTGGTATGGAAACATACACAAATCGCTCATTTGGAAAATTTCATTTACAGGTATGCTTTTGTTTTCCAATACTAATAGTATGTACATTAGAAATTCTTGTGGATCTTCTTGTGAGTTCATAGAGAATCTCACCATTCCAGCACATTCGTCCAATTGTTGCCTTACTCCATGAACACTATGTGTTGTCAGGATTGTTTGTTGCATTTCTATGCAGCACTAACATTTCCAAACACAATTGGTCTGTACTGTGCAGGTAAATATTGTTAACAATTGGTGAAAATTGAAATAGAATATTCATTGCTACATTTGCATAGCAATTTACCCCACTTTCATTTGCAAATTTGAATGGTCCAGCATGTTCTGTATCTGAGTGCATTTTTCGGTTTTTCTGTTGCTTCTTTGCCGACGTCCCTGGTTTACATTCCCTAATAGGTTCTTCTTTGTTTGCGTCAATTGATGAAACTTTAGATTCTTTTCTTTTCTTTGTGGAATTTGCTGTTGCATTCTGTTGCATTTCTGTTTCATTTACTTTCTTTTACCACGTTTCACTTTATCTGGAACAGGGTATTGTTTCAGATGTGGGGTGTACAATGAACGCAATCTATTGTATTCTAGAATGCAAGGAATATCAGCTTTGACTTTACTTGAATCCAAGTTTATTAGCAATAGACTGTCAAGTGTACGTAAGCGTGATAATGCTACGTAGCTCATGTCTTCCTTAAACACTGTGTTTCCTATATCTATCAATGCTTTCTCCCGGGTAAGACCTTGGGATTTATGAATGGTAACTGCATATGCAAGAGTTAGAGAAAATTGCTCTCTACGTACAAAATGTCTTTGAAGAGAAGGAATTGAGCAATTAAGCGCCCTATCCTTTTCACTTCTGAAACTTTATCAAAGCGAATATTTACAAACTGAATGTTGCTATCACGTGGGTATGATTGAAACCCAACAACTGTGCCCAGTGCTCCATCAACTAGCCCTTGCTCTACGTCAAGGTTATGTTTAAGCATTACTCTACAATTTAAGGATAATTGCAATATTTATTCCAATCCAGCTGTGTTGGAGATTAGATTTTTCTAAACTATTTAGTCTTGGTGTGGCTTGCTCACACATGGGTACTGTCATACCATGTACGTCTAATTTGTCTGTGGCACTAGTTTCTATTATTGCTTGCATTTCTTTCTTTAACATTGTTTCATTGAATTTGAAACAGCTTGCAAGAGTTGACATTTTTGTGCGCTATTTGTTCCATAACATCAGTTACACATGCATTATCGCCATAAAGTGCATGTATATGCCGGTTTTTCAATACAACTTGTGCTTCTTGCGATAATACACCAACTCTAATACTTTTTAAGATGTTGGCATAAGTGGGATCTGCAGATTGCCGCATGTTCTCAGTTAATTCTCTGTATTGGAAATGTTGCCAAAGGTTAACATTACCTATGCTACCAACAGTTTTCTGGCAGAGTTTGTGGCCTAAGGCTTTAAAAATCGGTTCACCTTTCACTGGTGTCAATTGTAGAAGATCTCCGAAAACGATAATGTGTTTCCCTGCAAAGAGTTCTTCGTTATTATTTTTAAGTACTTCTTGCAATCTGAGATGAATCAAAGCCAACATTAGGTTGGAGACCATGCTCACTTCATCTATTAGTAGCATTTTCATTTGTTTCGATACTCTACGTAATTCCATTGCAGCTTCTGCAGAAAGTTTGTTGTAGTCTTAATTTATTTTGATGCTCTACTGGAAGCAGTAATCGGTGTAAAGTCACACCGCCTATGTTGTAGACAGCCAAACCTGTGGGGGCCGTTACAATAGCTGACAGTTTGTTGTTTGTCAATTGTTGAAGGAACTTGCTGATTTTGATTAAGAATGTTTTCCCTGATCCAGCTTCACCACTGACGTACAGCAGTAGAGGTTTCTAATTTTGGCAGGTGCATTCTTTATTTTCGTGTTGTGCACCATGTACAAGTTTGTTTTGTTAAGTTTTCAAAAATGGTGCGCTGATCGTTAAGTTTTGCTTGTTGTACAGTTAAGTCTTCTGTTTCTTCTTGATACTGATACATGGTGTGTTCTACTTCTGCCTTAGCTACTTCAGCCTCATTTGCTATTAGTGGTTGTCCTAATGGTTCTTGACTTCCTGTTACAGAAGGTCGACTACTGTCGGAAGAGTCTTTATCTAGTTGGGCCTGAAGTTCTTCCTGTTGCTGCTCCTTGTGTAACATTGTTTTGTACTGCGAAAAGTTCACATCGGTGATAGTGATTTCATTTGCTTTGAAAGCATCTTCTTAGCACTCCTAATTATCTAATATGTCTTCCTCTTTTCTCCATGGTTTGAAAAGTTGTAACAAGACATGTAATGTAGTTCTTTCTGTTGAGTTTTTAATGACAATTTCACATGATCAATTAAGCTTCATTTGTTAAGTTTCACTAAGCTCCCTTCACAATCGGTCACTCTATATCTATGTTTGCTTTCATTGGGTTTTACTATTTTTTTCATATGCAAAATTTTGAGCTATGTGGTATAGACGCATGCTTTCCAGAGTGGTACTCCTGTTCGGATAGTATGTGTCCAGTAAATTGTTTTTTAGAATGTCTTGGCTGTTGGGATCATTTCTGGCAATTGTTTTGATGTCCTCATATGATTTTAGCACTCTTTTTCTAGATTTTGCAGGACCAAGACTGAGCCGTACTATGTTGTCTGATTTTCCATACAAAGCAATGCCGTTTAAACAATCTGCTGCTTCATAGGCCCCACATTCTCTGAGAGAGCATTTTTATGCCTAGGCTGTACAATTTCTGTGATAATGTTTTGTCTGATGCTAGGTCATCCCAGAGGTCTTGAAGCTCTGTTTTTTCTGCTTTTGTTAAGTAGGCTGTAACATATCGTGCAACAGCAGTTGAATTGTCTGCAATGTACTGCGCATCTATGTTTGCATTCCATAATAGGGCAATGATTGCATTGTAATCATTGATACATTTTGATTCTTCCCTTCTTTTTATGTAATATGTGTTTTTAGGTGATTTACCTTTAACACTATGTCGAACTAAAGACATGAGGTTGTTTACTTCACCTGTTTCTGTAACTGGTCTAGGGAAACCAAAGCGGCATTTGGTGTAGTATTTTTCTTTGTTTTTGTATTTGCTGTGACAATATTTAACACATTTGTGTCTTTGACATTGTAAAATCTGCCCATGCAGCTCACTATGTGTCTGTTGTGAAGGATTTCACATATGATATATTTTTGGATAAACTGCAAAACAGCGCTATCACTGTCGTGCCCAAATTTCGGTGCACCTTTGATCCATAACAGCATGTGAATATGTGGTGCTCCTCTTGCTTGATCTTCTTTTCTCCAAAAGAAGTGTTGCACTTCTCCAAGGGGAGGAACAGTTTTATTGCAAATAAAGTGTAGCGTTGAAATGAAACGATGATGGAAATATCTTGAGACATTAACTGGATCTAGAGAGCAAAGTTCTCCAGGTGTTAATATATCTACGTTGTTTTTGTTGCTGTTTGCTATGCGTAGGAACTCATGTAAATCTTCCCATGCATATTCTGCACAACTTAGCGTAACAAACCAAGTTGGTGGTCCAAGGTTTCTGATCATGCAACGTACGTCTCTGTGCCGTCTGAACCAGTATTCCTTTGTACCACGCATGTTTGCAAACAAATTTGTTATTCTTGATTGTAAAAACTCATCTTTTTCTTGTACTTTTTGTATTAACTGCGCAGCTGACATATTTTTAAAGTGCGTTCCAGATTTAAGAATGTGTGCAACTCCATAACATAGTATTGCTAATTCACTTTCATAGAGTAGGTGGAATATGTATTCCCAGATTTAGACAAAATGTGGATCTTGCGAATACATTCGTAATGAGCGGTATTCTGATGCCCCATCTGAGTGGGTCTATCATCGTATCTTCCACCTTTGCCAGTAGAAAATAGCAGTGGAAAAGCACATGCTTCTATACTTTTTTCCCAAATACTCATTGGTGACCCTTTGGTTTGTCGCATTTGGTAAGTTTCTAGTGCATCATCTATGCTTTCATTGGAATGCAATGGATGAATTGTGTAATGGTCCAAAAAAGTGGATACTGTAGCTGGATCCACAAGTTCGAATTGTCCAGTTTCTGATGGCTCCTGAATTATTTCAGTTGTTTCCCTTAAACTTTCATCAATATTTATTTCCTTGTAGTACTCATTATTGTCTTTTAGATATTGCAATGCTTGTCTAACTTTGTGTAAGTCCACTAATTGTTGCCACATTTTTCTGTCCTTTGTTGGTACTCCATTTACCAAGACTATTAAAGAATGCTCTATTGAATGTTCCACTCCTAGAGTGTGTACATTTTCCGTTAGATCTAATGGCAAGTAAACTACTTTGCCACAAATGCCTTTCACCAATTCAGAGGAAGGTAATGTTGCTGTTTTTGGATGAAGGTGTATAATTGCTTGAAATGGGTGAACTGTTTGAATTATTATGCTCTCATACAAATTGAGCTGTTGCAGGATTTTTGGTAATGGAAACAATTCCAAATTATTTGTAATAGCACGTGAAGGAGTGTGGTTGTCTAATTTTGCAGTACAGTAACTACAACATGTTAGGCGTTCAGTTATTTCATATTTGTTTTCAGCTAAAAGGTACAAAGCTAATTCAAACCATTTAGAATCTTCATTGTTTTCTATTTTGTATGCTATGTCCACATTTTTTGTGTTCCTTTTGTAAAATGTTTTGCGGCAATAAACACACACATGGTTTGGTACTTCAGCCGATGACCTTTTGAATGTTACTATTTCTTTTCTTTATGTGTGTAATATAAGGTTGTAATGTGCAGAATTGTTGCTACTATGTTCTAAAACTGTTGCATTTTATACATGGCTTTCACTTCCAAAATACATTTTCTCAATACGGTCCATTTCTTCTTGTATGTATTTGGGTGTACCATGCAGAAGAGTGGTATTTAAATTGCCTAATTCTGAAGCTGGACTTTTTGCATAGTATATTTTATACACTACATTTATTACATTGGAATGATGGACTGATATTCTTCTGATATCATGGAAGGTACTTTTGCAAATAGGCCCAGAAATGCAGGCTAATGAATGTCCTTTTAGTCCTGTGTCATTCCGCACTGCACAAATATCCATATTTTGCAGCACTTTCATTTTATTTTTGTCTTTACCTTTTACATATTGATTGAGGAACTGACGTAAAGATTTGAAAGCTTTCTTTGGAATGGCACACATTGATGTGCACGCCCATTTTTATACTGGACTGTGTGGTTCTGCTGAATCGAGAGGTAATTCTGAGTTTTCAGGGGATAGTTTTGTAAGCAGTGTTTCTTGTTCCCTGATGGTAGTATTGATTTTTCTCATACCCTTGTCCACTGCTATGGATGGCAATTGGGTCTGTTTCATTTTGTTTGTATGTTTCTTCATTAAAATATGGCTCTGTGGTTGTTGTGACTCCATTCACCACCACAAACATGCAAGAAATTATTTTTGTTCACATTCCGTTTATTGCTGAGTTTCTTTTGTAGTTTGATACTTAGTTTTGTTAGTGATTTCATCCTATTTAATACTAATATGAACAACTTCCTTTTGAGAAGGATTGGACTGTCCACGAGTGCTTGTAGAAGTAACTTTCTACGGTACGTTTTATGGGGTGAGGATGATTTTGTTCCTCTTCTTAGTAGATTCTGAAGGACTCTGTGATGAAACATTTTTGCTAAAATACTTTTACTACGGGTTCTTCTTACACTATCAGGATTATTAGGAACATTGTTAGCTGTACTGGCAGCTGTTTTTCGACAACATTTCTGTGTTTTGTTACACTTTTTGATGGAGGAGGTTCAGTTTCGGTAGTTGAGACTTCCTTTATTTTGTTACCCAACTGCATTAGCTGGTTTGTACCAAGATTCTCTACAAACTCTACAACAGGTGGATGCTTACATTGGGCACCTTTTTATTTTTATTTGCTCTAATTCTGCGTTCCTTTCTACGGAGTTGCTTTTTGGTGGGCATTCTTTGCTGTCTGTTGAGAAAAAATATATACTTTGGTCTGTTGTCCAATCTATATGTGCAGTGTGCATAAGTCTGATTGGGAAGCTCTTTGTCATGGTGTGTCAACGTACAGTGCACTCTAACAATGATTTGTTAAGGCTACTTTACTGTTTGTATACTACTACAATGTGCTTCAGATGAGAGTTCAAAGTGGCCTACTTGTGACGAGAACCATTAATAACCAAAATGCCAAAAACTTGCTACAGCAACTTTTTTTCACAGTCTAACCTTCTAAGGATTACCTATGTTATTTGAGTACCAAACACACAAGGATTTGTCAGCCATTCTGCCTGTTATTCATTCTTCAATAAATGGATATTTGTAGGTAGAATGGTTTACAAATCAATGCTTGCCTTGGTGCCCAAAATAAACAACCCCCCGCAGCCTCTTTAAGGAATAGTTACAATATAAAGATTGTACTGTACTTACTTTTTTGTGCAAGATGACCAGGTTTCTTCGGATGTGTCATCTGCAGTGTAGATGCTGTTGATTCTCAGGAGAGTAGTCTTCACTGTGAATTAAAAAAACAAAATCAATTACTGTGTATGTTTGCAGCAGTGATGATACTGCAGACATTATTTGTGCTTCTTTCGTCAGAGCATTGAACTTTCATATTTCAACCCCGTGCACATTTCACTTCACTCTGTGCAGTTTTTGTATAGTACTTGCAATATGGTACTTGAAAGTCCTTCAAAATAACTAAAACATTTAAGGGAATGGAAATGCCTTGTTGTTTACAAAGTGTACGATGCACAGGAGAGAGGTTTGTAAGCAATGGGGCATAGTACTTGATGGGGAAACATTTTCTACTTGTTAATGAAAAGCACGATGTCGGAAAATCGGGAGACCCTCAGAAGGAAATGTTACCACTACAATCGGGAGCGCTTACTATTCTCATACGATCACATTGCAAGTAGCATTACTGTAGGCCGTACAGAGTATACAACTCTGACATTTTCACATACAAAATTGAGGTCTGCCCTAAATAGGCATGCTTGCAACGTATGTACAGGTTATGCGGAAGACAGTAAGCAGTTGTGCGATTTGTGAATGACAAATCGGCAATCTTGCACTTTAAAGGGGGAGCGATGTTATGTATTCCCTACGGACATTTAGCAGCATTATTTTGTCTAAATTAAATCATAAGACTTCCACACGTTCTCTGATTAAAATATACATACCTGTGGACATGCATGGAGCTGTACGTAGAAATTCGCAATCCTTGCACAGTAGCTTGTGAAGTAGGTGCTTTGCAATGGTATGCGACTTCCATTTAGAATCATCAACAGTAATTTTGAAGTGTGCAATGTTGATGACAGAGTTAAAATTAGCGATGTTCTATGTGGTTGGTGGATGATTGTGCGACCGCTTAGTTGTGTCCAATGAGGGACTCGCTTTGGTACCGCTGTAAAAAGGGTGGAAGGACTGGGTAAGGGTTACGTGCCGCACGTAGGCAACGCTTGTCCGCTGGTAGGGCGTGTCGCATACGGGTTTCAACAGAAAATCCTGCATGGAAAGGTGACTGTAGGCATCAGCCAATCAGATGTTCACATTACTCCTTTGTGTCGAAAGACGGTGCGCACACTGAAGATGGCGGAGGTGGAGAGGGTCAGGGTTTTGATGCTTGGAGACATTTTTGTGCAAGGCTTACAACACTATGCCGAGAGTAGGCACACCATTTCGATGTGAGAGGAGTGGAGGTGGTGTGGAGCGCTGACACTGATGCCAATGCTGCGGCAATTCTGCAAGTTTGTAGAGACATGCGTAGAATGACCACTCCACATGTGGTAATTTTGCACTACGGTGCTTGCCATTTCGGATACGTGACTTCACGTACTTTGTTGGCAGATTTGGCACAGTTGGTTGAAGCACTCATGACCATCTTCCCAACAACGAAAGTCATTTTTTCTGCTTTACTCCCGAGAGTACAATGGAACAACACTTCTGTTTTCTGTCCAGATCAAAGCATCGGGAGGTGTATCATCAATCGCGGCATGCGTGCATTCATGCTACGAGTTGGTATGTTTTTTTTTGTAGCCACGATAACATTGCTCCAAGCAATGCGCATTACTTTGAAGGAGATGGTGTTGCGCTATCTTCTTTGGGAAATGTGATGTTCTTTTGGAACGTAAGGCTTGCTTTAGAGAAGGTTCTGTAATG
Source organism: Ambystoma mexicanum (assembly GCF_040938575.1). Taxonomy (NCBI): domain Eukaryota; kingdom Metazoa; phylum Chordata; class Amphibia; order Caudata; family Ambystomatidae; genus Ambystoma; species Ambystoma mexicanum. The sequence continues at coordinate 431,216,735 of NC_090928.1, forward strand.
TTTGCAATAGTAAAGCAAGGACAAAAAATACAAAAAAATACATACAATACCAGATGTCTGTACGGTATCTGGCCAAAAAAAAAAACTTCTCTTTTCAGAGCCCACCTTAAAGGGGGGAAAAAGGGGAATAGCACTTTAATGTACCGTCGTCACGCTCTCATCCTGTACATGTCCGCGAACATGTCGGTAGTTAGCAGCCAGCACATATCACCACCGGGGATTCAAGGGTGGAGCCGCAAGTAAATGAGAATGAGCGGAGCTAGGGATTGGTCCATAAAGTTCAGTAGGTGTGTTCTGACGGATGTACTTTAGTAAGACTGTCTTCTCCCTCACAGGAGACCACACAGCCATGGCTTTCCATGCTCGAAAACAGATTATCTGGATTTTGGGAGACTCATGGATACATTGGTTCAAAGTGCATGCAGAAAGCTGCAGTTTATCTACAAATCTCAGATTTCCTCATGCGGAAGTGCACTGGCATGAGATGGCTGGACTTGGTACCTCTCTGTGTTACTTTACTGACAGAGCGTCCTCCAGATATACTGATCATTCATTCTGGAGGAAACCGTTTAGGCCATGTATCTGGAATTTCTTTGCAATTTGCAATGAAGGAAGGACTCGCGAAACTCATGGACTTGTTTCCAAATTGTCACATACTTTTTCCCGTATTGCCCAAAGACAAATGTGGCTGCGTTCTTCTGCGTTTGGTCCACAAATGGAGAAAGCCAGACGCAATGTGAATAGGGCTGTGTGTGCATTTTTTAAGAGATGTTGGCATGTCCTCTTTCCACAATGAAAACATTTTGTTTTGCAGCACTTTCATTTTCCGCAGAGATGGAGTCCACCTCACATATGCTGGCAATCAGATTTTTCTTGGCAATGTACAAAATGCATTGCAACCTCTTTTGCAATCACACAAACCTATCTGACAATCCGTTTTCCCCAATCCACTGTTTTTGACCCACACAACACACCACCGAAAGGCTCTTTTCAGAGCCGCCGCTTACTCCCAACGTACACTTTATTGCGTTTGCTCCGCTTGCACCCTCCCTTTTTTTCCTCTACAACTGTCCGCAAACTTTTTCAGAACCCCGCAGGGGTCTATGACCGTCACTTCATAGTTATTTTGTTATACTGAGAAAGGCGGCTCTGAAAAGAGCCTTTTCTGTAATTTTTGTTTTACATTCATTGCTTAACAGCACATGACACACTAGGAGAAGAGGAGAAAGGAGGTTAAGAAAGGGACACCAGCCACAGGGATAAAAAAGGGCAACTGAACAGAGAAAGATTTAGGGTGAGCTTTATTTAGGTAAGGGGCAGATCTGCTAGGTGACTGCAGCCTCAAAAGCACTTTGAAAACTCTTCACCCCCCCCCTGCAGAGTACTGCGTCAAAATACGTGCACACTACTGTCACCTTGGAAAGGTAAGGGTCAACAGCATTGCGAATGGCTTGTGAGGCAACTGAAGGGAGGCGCTCTCCCACAGGAGTGTCTCTTGTGGTGGGAGGATCGGATACTGAGGATGCTTTGGAGGAACTCAAACGACTACGCTCGTCAAATGGCACCACCTTGCGAATGACCGCAGTGTGGAACACAGTGAGGTGTCGCTTCATGGTTGCCGTACCAAAACTGTACGCTCCAAATCTCCCGCGACTCAACACCACCTCGCACTGGTTACACTTCACCAGGTTTGCACGTGCTTTTGGTACTTTCCCATAAACGGAAAACAACCGCCACACTCACGACTCCTGCCGAGTGCGGAGTTCCTCCACTTCATTCTCTTCCTCTTCTTCCTCGATCTGTACATCCTCACCCATACATCTCTCTGCAGGTCCTTGGCGTGGTGGTGGTGGTGGCGGGTTTGGGGGTGGTGCCAGAGGCTAATGACCCATCAGAGCCATGAAAGCCATACTGAATAGTTTCCTTTTGGTCACTACAGCAGTAAAGGCAGCACACCTCAATCTGCTATAGCTAGAAGGACAATGAGGATGCGCTCGGGGGTGTGGCCTTTTGTAGGGGATCCAGGGGTGTGCCTTGTGACAGTCTTCATCCCTACAAAGCGGTACACAAATTTTTACACAGCAAGTCCTGAGGTGCCCTATTGTCTGGGATGTGTGAAATTACGTTTTACACTCTACAATACTTTGCCTTGTGTCTACAAGTTCATTTGTATTGTTGTGGAAGCACACCAACCGCGCAAATTAGTCCCCACGCTCAGCGTAGATGCGGTCACATGATGACGTCCTCAACACATCCGCTCCAGTAATGAAAGTCCCCTGGACAGCAAAAGCAAAGAATTAAACGTGCGCATGCGCACAAGTGTACTACGGACAGTGTTCGGGTTCTCAAACTACTTCAACGTGCGACACAAGTGAGACGGACAGTTAGGAACAGGCGCGATGTTCGCAATACTTGCGTTTCTACTGCGCATGTGCACGCATGCTATGTTCACTGTACGGACAGTTCCAGTGTCCTTAGGACAGCTCCATTTTGTTTGCCTACGAACTTGTTGGCCACCGTGCCTGTTCTACGGATGGCACCATTTTGGCTGCGCCCCATACAGACCGCTATACTGTCTTCACACACTCCCATTTTCCTCATTTACACCCATTCCGGACATCTGGTGTGTTCTACGAACATGTATTATCTCGTTTCCAAGCGGTACAGCGAGGTAGTATATCCTTTGGACACCCCTTTTATGTTTATGTACGCACAATTTCAGCAGATGGTGCAGTTACACATCACATCCGTCTTACTTGACATTAGACAGCACCCACGTCCCATTCCTTGCGGATAGGTCGAACAGGCGCGCTGTTCGCAAACATTTTACGTCTTTTTAAAAAAGAATTCTACACACAAACTCTTTCTCTACAACTACTGTACAAAAACATTACACACACACACACACACACACACACACACACACACACACACACACACACACACACACACACACACACACACACACACACACACACACGCGCGATTCAACACGGGCTGGTTATGAGGAGAAGATTTGTGAGGGGAAGAAGGGATGGATATTTCGTCAAAACGTCTATTTTCCTGTTCAAGGTTTGGTGATGGTTCACTAGGGAACAGAGAAGCAGGTTAGGTGCAGGTGGGGCAATGATAACAAACTTTTCCTCTCACACTGTCCTCCACAAACTCCCGTAAACTTTGAAAATTGTCGTTCAATATGTCAATTTTCTGCTCTAACCTTTTTATCCTGTCTTCTTCTGTCTCCTTTGTTGCCCTTTCTTCTTTTCTTTCCTGGTCTGTTAAAACAAAAAAAAATACATGAGTTGAATGCCTCTAAAATACTGGTCACTATTTTGCATATGCAAAGCACTGTGTACCATTATTGTCGCTGTCTTCAGACATTTCCTCATGTGGGAAATACTCCTCCAGCCACTCCAAAGTACTAGCCATTTCGGAGTCAAAACAACAGAGAGAAATTATTTCTGCACCACATTAAAAAAAAACCTCACCTGTATGAAAAAAATGACCTGCACTCACTCTTTTGCTGTAATATCCCTTCGCCCTACTGCGCACGCCCACTGTCGTTCCAGGCTTCCGAGTTTCTGTGAAGTGATTACGCTGGAGGCATCCTTTCTTTTTAATGGTACCATCCACTTCATTCTACATGGTTATTAAATGTGTCATTTTCTTTTCCCAGCTTCAGGTTTCCATGTTTACTTATTACTACTTATAATATCTTTGTCCTTATTCTACGTTGCACACTTTTTGTGTAAGACAATAGTACATTTTCAGTTACCCCCCCGCCTCTTTGGGTAATGTTGATCCTGTCCAACCCCGTCCGCAAACAGGCGCTCAGTCCATCCCTTTCCAATATCAATAGGGAGGGGGTTCTGTATGTTCTATGTTAAATGTATGTCAAGTACGTAGATTATACTACATATCTCTCAAAATCACATGATTACAGTGTATATTCTGCTCAACGACTTCACTGCCACAATTTCATGCTTAAGTTCCACCTTCCAAAAACCTATACAATTCCCTACAAAAACACCTTTGTTAAGGGGATGTTATGGTTAAGTTGCCCTCCCAAAAACCAGTGAAATTCACTACAAAAAAATCTTTGTTGGGACATTATGGTTAAGTTGCCCTAACAAAAACCTGTACACTTGACTAAAAAAAAAAACTTGCCTGCTCCCCTTTATGCTTCAAATTAAAACCGAAAAACACCTGAAATTCGACAGTTATGGTAAAGTAAGCCCCCAACCGTGCCACCACCCCTGTGCGCTGCTAACACTAACACCCAGACCATGAAAGATGTCCTCTCAAATGTCAATGCTGACAACAATGACAGCATCACTTGTTTAGCCCCTTTCTTTTCCTTCCCTGCCATACATATATATGTGCATTCAGTAAAAAGATTTCACTAAAGGAATGTTATACTTCACAGTGCAACCAAACACCACTGCACATTCCCCCATTATAGTAAGATAAGCAACCATAACTCGCACCATCTACGTGCATTGCTAAGACTAACACCCAGGACATCAAAGATGACATCACAAATATCACACGGGAGCTCAAGAGGGCTAGACACCCGAAGACGCCTTCACCTGCAAAGGACAATATGGCACCAGATAGCCAGAGGATCCGACGTCTTGCATCACATAATAGAGGCAAAGGGTAAGTGGGGGGGCGATGAGCAGGACAAGCCTCAGTACCCCAAGGTATTACTAAATACAATGCACATTGGGGCGAGAACCTAGGGTAAAGCAAGCTGTATTGACGGGGCCTTACTCAATAAGATAGTGTGTCCGAGGACTGAAGGAGGTTGGGGCCACTTGGGAAAGTGAGCACCCGTGCCCCGAAGCGCAACAGGAACCTAAGCACTGGTGTCCATGGGAGGTGGAGCGCCCCCAGGAACAAGTGAAAACAGGGGACACCAAGAGCTGCGGAGCACTATGGCAACCAAGGGCCATAAGATTAAGAACAAACAGACCACATTAGAAAAGGCCAAGCTCATCGACCAGAAGACTGGCGACGGGGAAGGCACAGGCAGCGCCCCCAGCGAGCATGGCGGACCCAGGAAATGAACAGATCCTGGAGGCCATTGCAGCACTTCAAGCAATGCTAGAGGTCAAGATCGACGCTGTGGGCATCGATGTAGAACTGTTATGACAGTATATCCAAGCTATAGCGGAACACACCGGGACATTGGAAGAGCAAGTCAAAGAGAACACAAGTCAGGATGCAAACGAGAAAAGACATTGACATCCTTTTGCAGAAAGTCAAATTACTGGAAGATAGAGCAGAGGATGTGGATGGACGGGCACACAGAAATAAAATGAGGATAGTGGGGCTGCCAAAAGGGGCGGAAGGTTCCGATCCCACCACTAACATTGAAAACCTGTTGCTACAAGAAATTGGCGCGGGAGAACTCATGCAAGGGTTTATGATAGAAAGAGCACATTGTTCCCTCATCAGAAGGCCAACGCCAGGCACTCCACCCAGGCCTGTAATAGCCAAGGTGCTAAATTACAAGGACAGGGAGAAGATCCTGGCCTTTTCAAGTTCAGGAGAGACAATGCAAAGGGCATCAGCGAAGATCTCAGTATACCCAGACTACACTTTTCAAGTAAAATATCACGACGAAGGCCAGGCTCAGGAAGGCTGGCCTAAAGTACATGTTAATATATGCAGCAAAGTTAAGTGATATACAAAGGAAAAGTCCTTTTCTTGGAGACGCCGATGGAAGCACAGGAGTGGATGGACAGGGCTCAGATATCTGATCCAACAGAACAGAGCCAACGTGCCTAGACGAGAGGAAGAAGATTCTGGGTCGACTGTTAGAACTGTAAATGGAGGGATGTGGTTGGAGTAGGGGAAATGTGTTTTGGCTACACCGAAATAGTAACTAATGAGTAGTATGGAAGCGAAAGAGATAACGGGAGCAATACAGTTGATCACAGAAACCCAGTAGAGGGAACGCTAAGAGCAGACTGAGGTAGGTTCAGAGCTACTGTACAGGCCTCCCCGTAGGGCACCAGGAGACTAGTCTAGCGACCAGCTCGAATGGAGCGGAAATGGGGAAGTCCTAGCATAGCTGGACAAGTTATGTTTGGGTTTGGTTTGAAGTTGGTTTGGGGTGTGGGGGGTGGGACAGAAGAGGAGAGCCTGGCATATAGGGTGAAACGCTGCATCAAACTTTTATTGAGGCTAACAATAGGCTGGTGGCTTCATTGATACGCCAAACATGGCATATAATGGCTGACCCTGTTAAAATCATGACATGGTATGTCAGGAGGTTAAATAATTACGTGAAACGTGGAAGTGGGCATGTATATCAAGAGGAATAAAGTTGGGATAGCGCTGTTACAGGAAACTCATTTGGATGCACAAAAACAGAAGAACGTGGCGGGTGCATGCGAAGGAGTGCTGGTGGGCTCCACTTACTTGACTTATGCTAGAGGGGTCCTCATCTGGATAGACCCCGCTATCCCATTTTGAAAGTGTTGACCGCAAAGACAGACTAGGGCAGAATGACAATTTTACATGGTATGCTAGAAAACCGGGAGATATGCATCGTGAACTCCTACGCACCAAACCACGATGCCACTGTGTTTTTCAGATCATTGTACGCAAGGCTGGGACTCTACAGGGATGGAATATTGATATGGGGAGGGGACTTTAATTGTAAAGTGGACCCGCCCAGAGACCGATCTGATGATATACATAAAAGGCTGTCTCCCCCAGCCAAGGTGATGAACTCTCTGCTGCAGCACTTCCAGTTACAAGATATATGGAGAGTAAAACACATCAAGGACAGGGAATATTCTCATTACTCAGCCCCCACACAGAGTCTACAGGAGAATCGATTGTGTTCACCAGTGAGGAACACAGGACTGAATTCTTGGAGGTGGAATATTTGGCAGGGTCCTGTCAGACCACTTCCCAATCATAGCAAAATGGCAGGTGTTTGCTCCATGACCACCCATACCTACATGGAGGTTGAGGAGTGAATCATTGTTAGATAATGCATTTGCTGAACACATAAGGAAGAGCACAGTGAAATTTATTGTAATAAAAGAGGGGAGTGTGCAGAAAGTGAGCACATTCTGGGACACGTACAAGGTGGTCATCGGGTGTGAAATGATAACGGAGTCGGGGGGGGGGGGGTACAAAAAAATTGTCAATGAACTGAAGAGCACGGAAGAGAAATTGGCGGTATTGGAGAGGGAGGCTAAGGTAAATAGGGATCATGTAGAAGAAGTGATCGAACTGAAACAAGCATGCCTAGCACAATGGGACAGGTTGGGGAAGTTTAATTATGCGAAATACCTAGAAAGGAGTCATGCACAGGGATATGAGCCTGGGAGAATGTTGTCCTGATTATATAGACATAGGGACACCAAATCCCCTATTTGTTCCATCCAGAACAGGGACCAAGACAAGATTAACACGCAGGCTGGCATAAATTATGTATTTTCGGTGTATTATAGAGCATTATATGCGGATCCCAGGTAAACGAGGAAAGGGACCAACAGTATGCCCTGGACCTTATCACCCTACCACAATTAGATGCACATTAGGCGGAGTCACTGGAGGCACCCTTAACTCCAGAGGAGGTCGTGGCCACTATTAGATTGTTGCCTATGGGGAAGGCCCCAGGTACAGATGGGCTCACTGGGGAATTTTACAAGGCCTATGTCGATACGCTGGTGCAGTTAATGGCAAAGGTATAAAATGAGGCGTACGCAGAAAAGATACTAACCGAGAGCATGAGGGAGACCCTGATAATCCCGTTATTGAAACTGAATAAAATGAGCACAGATTGTGTATTATAGACCACTGTTACTCCTGAATCAAGAAAGATAGTAAGATCCTTGATTAATCCGGATCAGATCAGGTATGTACCCGGGAGAAATATTTCGTAGAACCTTAGGAGACTGCACAACGTGATTTACAGCACAAAATATCACGATGCAGGTAGCGTCATTGGATGCGACTTAGGCATTTGACTCAGTACACTGGGATTGGTTGTATGCCACAATGACAAAGATGGGGATTGGGCCGCTGTACATGAAGTGAGGTACAGCTGATAAACACCAAACCGAAGGCCAGAGTACGGATGGGGAACACATAATCAGACAAATGGCAACTAGATAGGGGTACGAGACAGGGCTGCCCGCTGTCCCCAATGCTGTACATTATAGTAGCTGAACCGATGGCGGCGTACCTAAGGCAAGAATATAGGGACGCGGGTATAGGCAGATGGGGTGAAACATGTTGTGTCCATGTTTGCAGATGACCTGTTGCTGTATCTGTGTAACCCGGAGATAAATCTGCCATATATTTTGGAGGTATTGAATAACTTCAGTGTATTGACAGGAATTGCAATAAATAAGGGATAGTCATGTTTGTTCCCATTAGCCGCGACAGCAAATGTGACTGAGGAGGACTTACCAGTCATTCCCCTGCCTTGGAGTAAGAACTCCTTCAGATATTTGGGAGTTAATATATATCATGATCCTAAACGGAAACACAAATTCAATACAGTACAGGCTAGAAATGGGTTGGTGAAATCAATGGAGTTCTGGAGTAAGTTACCTCTATCTGTGATGGGCAGAGCAGCGCTGCTAAAAATGGTGGCATTGCTGAGACTCGTGCATTGCTTTGGGAATGTCCCGTATAATATCCTGAGGCAGTTTTTTCGAGATTTGGAGAAAATGTGTAGGGGCTTCCTGTGGCAAGAGGGGAGGAACAGGGTGGCTCTGAATATGTTGAAAAGGCCATACGAACATGGGGGGTGGGGGGGTACAAGATACCAAATTTTGAGCTGTACATTCTGGCGTGCCAACTACAATACGTGGTATAATGGATGGCTGATGATCCCACGACAGAAATGGCGCTCTTGCAACCAGCCATAAAAAAGGTGTCTAAGAGACCTACATTGGATTCCCGCCAAGGAACAAGGGGACTGCCCTTATTTGGTACCCCTACAGCGGCAATTCTGGAGGGTATGCCAGGCAGCAGGGCAATGGTATGAACAAGATGGGAAGAATGTGGCATAGCTACAATAGGAGATCTACGGAATGAAATGGGGCTGATGACTTTTGTCGAGTTGCAGGAGTCCAAGAGTATACACAAGGGCCAGTTTCTGTTACACGACACAGTGTTAAAGTTGCTGAGAGACAGGTGGTCGAATAGTAATGAGGGGATCATAGGGAGTAATGAAATTGAGACGCTGCTTACAGTGGCAGAAGGTGGGCATGCCCTCCTGAGGATCTATGAGGTACTGATAGAACGGAGCTGAACTGAAGTGCAGGGAGAAATGGGGAAAGGGAACTGGGCAAGTCGTTCGAGGATGGAAATTGGAAGGAAGTAACATTGTACCGTAAGAAGGTCTCTAGAAATGCCAGACTACAGCTAATATAATTGTATATCACACAAAGGGCATACCTCACACCTGCCGCTATCGCAACATTCAAGGGGGCAGGCAAACAGAAATGTCCTAGATGTGGAATAGAAGACGTAGAACTTAGACACATGTTTTGGGGATGCCGGGAGTGCAGAGGTTCTGGAGGGGTGGGGGGAGGTGGCACACAAAGCGGCCCAAGGGGGTATAGGACTGGATATTCGGACCCCAGAGGCTTGTATGCTAGGCCGATACAAGAGAATTGCAAAAAATAAACTGCTGAATAAAATCAAAGACTAGATGTACATAATGGCCAAACACAGCGTAGTCATGAGATGGAAGCCCGCTAAGGAGCCGAATAGAACTAGATGATGGAGAGATTTGGAAAAGTAGGTTACAGCAGAAACTGGGGTGTGGGAGAAGGCACTGGGAGAATAAAGAGCCGACTTGGGGATAGATGGCGCTAACTGTGACCTTGTTTACATGCAATGCCGGTGAGGTTGCCTCGCAGGCCACATTGGTAGGGGCGGATGCAGTGTGATTAGGAAATAACACCATGAGACATTATGCACAGGCGGTGTTGGGGGGATTTGGGGTAGTGTTGGGCGAAGTTGTGTAACAGATATAATATAATGTGGAGTATTATTGTGTGGCTTGTTGTTGTTTGCAGTTTTCCCAAAAAAGTAATACTTTTTTAAAATTATTTTTTTAACGTTTAGTCTACAATCCGAACAGTCGTTTTAGTACAATGTAGTCATTCAATATACGTTTTATAGCATACTCATTTTTAATCTCTCATAGCTTGCTCTATAATTATTCACCTGGTGTAGATCTGTAACCCATTAGGCCAAGCTATTAGCAAGCAACTTTGTAAGATTTGGGATACACTGGGTGTATCACAGGGCAGGTCCTGTCAGAAAATTATTATAGGTCCATATTGGTGGAATCTGCAGAGTTTAAAATATGGAGTTGTAAGTCCTTTGCTGAAATAGAACACTAGATCTTCCTAGCCTGGACTGTTTGGTGCATGAACTCTGGACCAAGTTTGAGCTCAAACGCCTTATGTTTAGAATGGGACCCCTATGGTCAAAAACACAGTCCCGTGTAATTCAGTGGAGCTATTCTAAAAGATAGAAACGGTATTCCAAATCAGGTAGCTCTCCTCTGGCAAGGGAACAGAAGACCATCTAATGTCTCTAATAATCCTTTGATTCCGTTAAAAGTCCCTTACTCGCCTATATTCATCAGCCACCTCCACTCCAACCTCCTGGACTGCCACAGGATCCAACCCAGTAGGTCTGCCCCGATTTAATCGCCTAAGTGTTGCGGGCGCACCCTGATGACATTGGTGCTTGGGATTCACTGCTTCACAATGTATCTCGTGTCCATTATAAAAAAATATAATTCAAAAGTGCTGTCTCTTCTCTCCACCTCCAGAAAGGGCACTGAGTACTCAATCCTTTAAAAAATGGGAAAGCTAATGTGTTCAGTGAGCGGCATTTGGAGCCCAGAAATTATATTTTCGAGGGCATTGGGTCCTCCGACGTATTCCATATCTACTACAGTAATCACCACAGCTGTGCTGCTTCGGAAAATCTTCGGCGTCTGCGTCCTGCGTTGATTACCTCGATATGCCGCCCTCGAGGACCTCCTCCGACGGCCGACGTCACTGGATGTTATAAGTAGGACGCACAACGCCCGTAGACTCAGTTCCGTTTTTTCCGCGAACGTGTTCGCTTCAGGAATCTTGGCGCACCTTGACTCTTTGGAGTTTCTGTTGCTTTCTCGGTTCTTCAAACCTGTTTGTGTAATATTTCTTCGTGAAGATGTCTACCTCGTCTTCTACACCACGTCCGGGCTTTCGAAGTGCGGGGACTGTAGGTCCAAGATGTCGATCACGGACTCGCACGACGCCTGCCTCTGGTGCCTCGGGGAGGCCCATGACACGGATGACTGTGTCGACTGCCAGTCGCTCAAGTCGAAAGCCTTGCGGGAGCGCAAAAAGAAGTTATCGGTAGGTAAGGTGTCCAAGCCCCGGAAGTCGAGGCCTGCAGGGCTTTCGACGGACGACTCGAGGAGCGACTCTCTGCTTCGTCGTCGGAAGTCCAGTGGGTCTCGGTCACTGAGTCGGTCTCGCCACTCCTCTGCCTCTTCGAAGCACTCCCGGAAGCGCCGTCATCGGTCGCCTTCCTCATCCGAGGACTCCGCCCGTCGGCGGGTCGCTTACCCAACCAAGCATGCGACACCGGAGGAATGGGCTTCCTTCGGGAAGAAAATGTTGCCGATTCTCTAATCGCAGGCTACTGGTCCGTCCTCGCCTCCAAGTGGGGTCGGTCGTGATCAGCCGAGAGACGCCACTCGCACGCCTTCGGGCTCGGGTGGTCGTCACGATTCGCGGGAAAGGTCCCGCTCAGACAAGAGGAATCTTTCTCAGCATGCCCTGTCGAGGTCCTGGTCCTTGACGCGCTCAAGACCGCATGAACGAGGAAGACATCGACGCCTGTGGCGCAGAGGTCGTCGACGGACTCTCGAGGCTCCGCCTCCAAAGAAGTCGTCAACACCGTTGGAACCCAGGATGTCGAGGGACACGCTCGGGGCTCCGCCTTCGAAGCCTGTGTCGATGCTGTTGGCGCCGCGTCTGTCAACGCCGATTCTCTCGATGCCGGCGCTGATTCACTCAACACCTTTCGGGGCTGTCGACGGGGGTACTCCGTGGCTCGGGGGAACCGCCTAGAAAGGCTCTGGCCAAGATCAAGCATGGCTTTGGTTCCAGTTCTGTGCCTTCTTACCACCATCTGGAGTTCATTTCAGAGGTGGATGAGGGCTCTGATGATGGCATGGTGCCTGACACGGTGCCCGACTAGATTCTCTCGGGCCATAGCCAGTTTGATTACCTGAGGCAGTCCCTGCATGATGCTAGTGGGCTGGACACCTCTCCGGAGGTCGAGTTTTGTAGGCCTGAGCCTGGCTCTCGTGCCGATTCTTCGTACTGGCGCCTTATGTCACGGGTCACCGAGTACTTAGGATGGTCTGCTCCCCCAGGGGAGTTTGTTCAGGATGACCTTACGGATATCCTCGATACTGGTCCACCAGCTGACCCGGTACTGCCGTTTCATATGGCTCTACAGAGGAGGGTGGCGGCGGCTTGGACTACGCCGGAGAGTCTCCCGGCAATGAGCAAGTCTTTGCCACGAAAATACGGCCCAGCCAGTAGTGACCCCTGCTACTTGTCCAAGCACCCTACTCCGGAGAGTTTGGTGGTGCAGGCGGCTACGGCCCCAGCAAAGCAGGCTTCGTACCCTACCATCCCTCCTGATAGGGACGACAAGCGTTTTGACGGCTGGGCAAAGGAAGTGTTTTCTGCAGGGGGTATGGCGCTTCAGGCAGCCAACTCCATTTGTGCCTTGTCTCGTTTCACGCACACTCTGTGGAACTGTTTCCTTGGCGGCTGACAATATTCCCGAAGGGGATGAACGGGATGGCTTCCTTGCCATGGTTCAGGATGGCAAGGATGCCATGTGTGAGGCCGTTCAGTCGGGCTTGGTCATGGCAAATTGCGTCAGCCGGTCCATGGCGGCGAGCACCGTGATACGCAGGTTTGCGTGGTTGTGGAAGTCGGGGTTTGCTCCTGATGTGCAGGCCAGGCTCCTCAACATTCCCTTTGACGGGGAACATCTTTTTGGCAGAAAGGCTGACTAGAGCCGTGTGAGGTTGCAGACCCCAAAAGCTGCAGCAAAGTCGTTGGGTGCTGCAGTTCGACAACCTGTGCCTTTTCGTCCTAGGGGACAGCATTGAAGGGGAGGTTCCTTTCGTTATTACTCATCCTTTGGTAAAGTGAGAGGAGCTGCCAGTCAAAGGGGCCACCATAGGAGTGCCAGAGGTGGAAAACAAGGTACTCGAGGTGCCAAGCCCGCTCGGGCTGTTGCCTCTTTGCCATCAGGCAACGCCACAGCCGCTTCAGCTCAGTCATGAGGCCATGTCCCATGGTTCACCGGTTGGGGGAAGGCTGGCGCAGCATCTTGCAGAGTGGCGCGCCATTACTTCAGATGTGTGGGTTCTGGAGATCATAACCCACGGCTACGGTCTTCCTTACTGGCAGAGGCCTCAAGACAATCCACCGGGGAATCTCTTTGAAGAGTCCGGATCCGCTCCTTGCGCAGGAAATTCAATCCCTGCTGGAGAAAGGCACCATAGATCTGGTGCCTGTAGCGGAGAGGAACAAGGGATGGTATTCCCTTATATTTTGATTTCCAAGAAAGACGGGGGGGATTGAGACCCATCATGGACTTGCGCGGTTTGAACAAACTCCTCAGGAAGGACAAGTTCAAGATGGTTACTCTCTCTCAAGTCCTCCAGACCCTTTAACTTCAGGACTGGTTGGTGTCTCTCGACCTCAAGGACGCTTATTTTCATGTGCCTATCCATCCAAAGCACAAGAAGTACCTGAGGTTTGCGGTTGGCGACTCGCACTTTCAGTTTCGGGTCCTGCCGTTCGGATTGACATCCGCCCGAGGGTCTTCACCAAGCTCATGGTAGTGGTGGCAGCGCACGTCAGGAAAGGGGGGATTCACATCTACCCCTACCTGGACGATTGGTTGATCAGGGCGCGCTCTCCCGAGCAAGTCCTGGATCATCTGTCAGTCACCTGCCACTCCCTCCACAAGGTGGGCTTCTCCCTCAACTTAACGAAGTCCCATTTGACACCAACTCGGAGGTTCCAGTACATCGGAGCAGTGCTAGACACGTCCCTGGGGCAGTGTTTTCCTCCCCAGGTGAGGGCTCATCACATTCAGCAGATGGTGCACAAGTTTCAACTTGCCCAGACTCTCCCAGCGTTCGAGTTCTTGAGACTGCTCGGCCACATGGCATCCTGCATTCTTCTGCTGCCAGAGGCCAGGTTGCGGATGAGATCTTTGCAATGGGCACTCAAGCTCCAGTGGTCTCGGTCCTCCGGCAGGATGTCGGACCCTGTTCAGGTGCTGTCTTCGGTCGCCCGGGACCTTCTGTGGTGGGCCGATGAAGGCAATCTGATGAGGGGGGCTCCATTTTGGCTGCCCTGGCTGGAGGTGACGATCGTGACGGACGCATCCCTCATGGGATGGGGAGCTCATGCCAACGAGTTGACCGTCAGCGGTCGTTGGTCTCCGTCGGAGTCCAGACTCCATATCAATCTGTTGGAGCCGAGGGCCGTCAGGCTAGCCCTGAAGGCTTTTCTGCCGACTGTGCGAGGAAAGAATGTCCTAATCGTGACGGACAACACGGTGGCCATGCACTACCTCAACAAAAAGTGGGGGGCGGGGTCACTTGCAGGGAGTGACAGGGAGGCGATGCAGCTCTGGTTCTGGGCAATCCAGCAGGAAGTTTCGATCTCGGCAGTTCATCTGGCAGGAGACGAAAACGAGATGGCGGACGCTCTGAGCAGGCAGAGCGTGATCTCTCATGAGCGGGAGTTGGCTCAGGAGATTCTCCTGGAGATCTTCACCCTTTTGGGGACCCCCTCAAGTGGATCTTTTCGCCTCCAGTGTCAACCGGAAGTGCGAGAGGTTCTGCTCGCGGGAATTTCCTCCAAACGGAGCCTTAGGAGACGCGTTCGTGGTGGAGTGGTCATTCCCACTGCTGTACGCGTTTCCTCCAGTCCCAGTCATCCCGCAAGCACTACGGAGGTTAGAGGTTCGGTTCCCGGATGATCCTCATTGCTCCAGCGTGGGCCCAGTGGACGTGGTAGCCAGACCTTCTCGACTTGTCCATCTGCCCTCCACCTCATCCTCCCTACCGAGACGATGTGATCTCACGGGAGGGGGAGGTTAGGTTCTCCATCCAGAGGTCAGGTCCCTCAACCTTCACGCTTGGTTTCTGAAAGGTTGATGTATAAGGATTGGGACCTCCCTGAAGACGTGATGGAGGTGTTGCTCACGGCCAGCAACAAAGTCCCTGTACTGTTGCCGTTGGCGTAAATTCTGCCACTGGTGCAGGGTTAAGAATGTGGATCATTTTTCATGTGACATTCCTGTAGTTCTGTCTTTTTTGCTTTCTTTGGCCCACAGGGGCCTGCAAGTGGGTACCGTTAAAGGTTACCTAGCGGCGCTGTCCATATTTAAGCGCTCGTCTGAAGAGTGTTCCTATTTTAAAATGCCTTTCATTTCTCGGTTTCTGAAAGGGCTCACTAATGTGTTCCCTCCGTCGCCTTTCCAGGTGCCCGGTTGAGATTTGAAACTTGTTCTCAAGTTTCTGATGGGTGCTCCGTTTGAGCCTTTGCATACATGCCCTTTAAGACTGTTAACTCTTAAAACTGTAATTTTAGTTGCGGTCACTTCCACTCGCAGAGTGAGTGAGTTACAGGCACTTTCAGTTAAGCCACCTTTCACTGTGTTTCATAAGGACAGGGTTGTCCTTAGCGTTCGTCCTTCTTTTCTTTCGAAGGTGGTATCGGAATTTCATTTAGGCCAGAAGGTTGTTGTTCCGGCATTTTTATCCTCCTCCACATCCTGGTAAGGCTTGATCCTAGGAGAGCATTAAGCTTTTATATTTCACGCATGTCCCGGGTCAGAGTGGACGATCAGCTCTTCATTGGTTACGCTGGAAAGCGTTTGGGACAGGCTGTGATGAAACAGACTTTGTCTCGCTGGATTATTTTGGCTATCTCTGAGTGTTACCGCTTGGTGGGTAAGGACCCACCGGTCGGCTTACGGGCCCATTCTACCAGGGGTGTGGCTGCCTCTACTGCCCTGCAGAGGGGTGTTCCTATTCAAAACATCTGTGATGCAGCCACCAGGGCTTCGGTACATACTTTTGTACGTCACGCCGAAGATTTTCCGAAGCAGCACAGCTGTGGTGATTACTGTCATAGATATGGAATACGTCGTCGGACCATCCCATCGAAAGAACGTTACCAGGTAAGAGTAACTTGTTCATTGTTGCTGCAAAAACCCACAACGTGATGACATCATCACAAGTGCGTTTGAGTCCCGCATTTTATGTCCACACCAGAAAATGTTGGTGCACAAATGTGAGTATAAAGCTTTTAAGCATGCTGCTCGCGTATCTCTGCAAACCGACGCAATTAGCACAGTGGCCTCAAGCCCATGAGGGCTATGTTGTCAATGTTTATTTTTTTTAAAGGGAGGGACATGGAACCCAGGGACAGCATTTCTTTGTAAAATGCATGTGCTGTGTGGTAACGTTCTCGTTGGAGTCGGGCATCTATGCCAAAAATAGTTAACATAATGAAGATGCACGTTTACAGCACAGTATGCTCCAACGGTATGGTGTAAATGATTATAACAACCAGGGGCATTTGTGTTGGAATGCACACGCTGCGTGATAACTTGTACGTTGGAGTATGGCATCTCTGCCAAAAATAGTAAATACAATAAGATGTATATTTGTGAAGATGCTATATGTTAATATCGCAATAATAGTGTATCCAGTTGTGAATTATGCATAACGCGCGCACTCCATGGAGACGTCACATCAATGTGGTCGTAGTCATGATCCCAGCTATGGGTACATCGCTGTATAGTTCCCCTAGAGGTAAGGCTGAGGCAATTGAGATGAGGAATAGACATCCCTCCTATATAATGGATAAGAATATCCTCTAATAGTTTGGGTTCAAAGGGAACGAGTGTCATGGTAGTCAGCCATTTGGTCAGTGTATATTCTAACACTACATCACAAAGTGCCTATCTAGTTGAATGATTACAGTGCCAACCATGCTCACGGCCTGCAGCATCTTCATACAGAAAATCCAAAGTTATGAACACAAATAACCGCATTAGTTAGTGTTGCTCAATTTGTGCTCTTTCTAATGGTACTCGTAGGAATGCTCCTAGATGGAAATATTTCTTCATTACATTCGGGCTAAGGCTGTCTAATTTCTCAATCAAGTACAATTCCCTTTGGTCCAGCTTTCTCCCTAGATTGCCTCCTCTTTGTGCTCTGTGTACTAAATCCAGGACAATGAGTTTAAGTGATGCGATGGTTTGTGTTAGTGCGGTTAAATGTCTCGCTACTGGTGACTTAGCATTCCTGGTACGTATTGTGAAAAACCGGAGTGTGGTTTCACATATAGACCCCAGGGATTCTTTGTTCAGGTGGCCAGGACACGGCCATCGCCTCTGGTAACAGACGAGTGCGAGAGGATCACCTGAACAGGGGGCCCTTGGGGACTGTTGGAGGAATGCCCTCAGGTGAGATGCAGGATTTCCTCCCCCTTTGTCCGACAAGCCCCTACCCGATATCCCCTTTGTCTTTGGAGGATATTGTCAACGGAATCCTGTTGCACCCCAACTCTAACTTAGAAAAGGGAAAGAGAAAACACCATGGGAAATCAAACCATCTTTTGACCCTTAAAAGTAATCTAGTCCCCCACCCTCTTCTCAACCCAGAGGACATTTAATACATCCCTCCTTTTTTGACAGGTCTCTACACAAGCCATCTACCATCACAACAGGAAACTACAATTCCCATAATCCACTTAGACCACTGAGTTACCCATGTACTATAACTAGAAAGAATACCTCTAAAAATACGCAGTGGCCCTGCCCCACTGAGACCAAGCAGGGTCAAGCGCTCGGTCACAATCACGCCCATTCTGCCTTTTAAAGGACAATATTTCCATCATAACTCCCCCTCCTCAATTTCAAAAATCACTAAGAAAAAGAGGAGGTGACTAAGAAGAATAAAGATTACTCAAAACCATACTGAAAGACAGCAGACAGACTGCCCCATGTTAATACTGGACTGTCCCACTAATAGTCCGGCAAGGACAGGCTGACTCAGCCCAGAACTTTCACCTGCAGCCTGTTAAAGAAACCCAGGTGTATGAAAGGTGGGGTTTCTGGCATAACAGAGAGCAGCAGTTGGGAGAACTCAAGGAAGGCTGCATGGCTGATTCCACTAGGGGAATCTCTTCTCAATCCCAGCCCCACTTGCTACTTGGTCAAAGGAAAAGCGAGTCACCGGAACGCTGATCCGGTGTGACTGGAGGCTTGCAGCATGGAGAGAGAGACAAAAAGCAAGGAAAGCTACTCACAGCAGGCCAGATACAGGCCAGTGCCGCTTTCCCTGCGGTGGGTGCTGATCCCCAGGGAGACGAAGGGGCAGGTGGCGAGACCCTGACCTCAGATCTGAGAGCGGCGATTCTTTTCCCGACAGCATTGCGTGGCCGGTGAGTTTGAGTGAGGGGAAACCCAGCACGCATGTGAGGCTTAAGCAGGAACTTTTCAGAAATATGGAAATATATGAAGTTTTATTGTGAGCATGAAATGCACTATTTAACCATAAGGCAAGGTGCATTATGTGACATGTAGTGGAAATACAACCACAAAAACAACAAAAACATCTGCACCTTACCTATGAACTGTGGACAGATGCTACAGATTAACAGAGTGGTCTGGCATAGTGAAAGTACACAATCGAAGGTCTCAGTTTAGACGAACATTTACGACTATAAGAAAATGTGAATTGAAGGGATTGAAAGTTTAGGGGAAGGAAACCCCTACCAGAGTTGTGATTGCGAGGTCCCAGCCCGGCTGAGGGAGACCTACAGGAATTTATGAATCCCTTGTGAATGGTCCGAGCCCGACTGAGGGAGAACTGTAAGCGAACATTGTATTTAAAAGGCCTGAGCCCGACCGAGGGAGAATACTAAATGTTAGTCGCGTGTAGAGGTGCACTCAATTGTTAGTAGTTAAGTTTATAACTTTAAAAAGAAGTAGATATATTCCTGTTTACCTTCGCGACTCCCTATTGGATCCATGCTACCGGATCAAAACAATATGATGAGTGGGCACCTCGAACCTGACTAGGTACAAATAGGGTGTCACACAATAACTAACAAGTTTAATCAATAATCACTGTCTCTATTCATTTGTATACAAAATATCTTTATATTGTTGTGCTGTACATTTCAGTCTTCAAAAAATATGAATTCAATCTGCTTAAAATACAAATTTTCTGCTTGAAATACAAATTTTCAATACAATTTTGCTATTAAATTCACACATTTATACATCATAAATTGTTCATTCGTCAGATATAATGATGTTTGGGTGTAATGAATTCAGTTATACATATTTTTCATGTTACAATCTCAGTTAGATTCTCAATACATTTTTCTGTGCTGAATATCCTGATATCTTGATAGGCGGTGTTTTTGTGTTCCTATCTGCTGCTATGCGTTTCGGGCATTATATGCCCTTCAGGTAAAAAATATCTGGATAATTTAGATTCTGTGAATGGGCTTGTCCACTGACTGATGCCCTTCAATTTTATGATTACAGTTCTCGCTTTCATTTTGCAAGTCTGGTCTGTGATGTACCGGACAGTTTGAAATCTCTGTATATGGCCAACAGGACCCCTTTGGTGACTGTAATCATTCTCAACACTCGCTGCGTATTGCCAGTACAATTTTAGATCAATTATTCATCGATCTCTGAAGGTCTCGGTACGTATGCGGCTACATTCTCGACCAAGATATTTCGCACATCGCTGAGAGTATGAACTGTGAACCTGAGCCTTTACAACTTTGAGATCCTAAAGAGAAGGAACTTTGGTGTGTACCCAGGCATTCTGCGAATGAGCGACTTTGTGGTGGAAAGAGACTTTGTCGCAGACAGCCCTGGCTTATGTCCCGAATTGCATCCTCGAGCCGAAGAAGGCAAAGAGTGTTCCAAAGCCTGAGTGCCACCTTGGCCGGTGCTAAAAACGTGGGGAAGGGAACCCCACTGTTCAGTCATCCTGATACCCACTTTCCTGAATTAGGACTCAAGTGAACATAAGTCCCGTGGTATACAGACTCATACAAGACGCAATGAGTGTCTGCCTAAACTTACTTACGTTTTAAAAAAAAAAAAACGTTTTTTTTAAATAAACAGGGAAAAAAATGTCATGCAGACCCTAGGGGTGTTAGTCAAGGTGCATGCCTGCCAACGAACACTCTGTTTATCACATTGGTTTGTTGCATTCTGGCATAGTCTAGGAGGACCAGTACCTTTCCATCAGCATTTTCCTGAGCTCAGCAATTAGAACATCGCCTGACATTAACAGGACGTCGGTACTCGTATTCACTACTTCAGTCACCGCTATGATAGTCAAATGCACAATGAAATATGAGCATCACCAAAGGAACTTGAGTCATCCCACAAGATGGGGTATCAGAAGTTCCTCAATGACACCACACAGCCCGGGGACATTCCAAGATGGAGGCCTGTTTTCCGACGCAACGCGGCACTTCCGCGCATGCGCAATAGACTTATACCCACTTACGCAAGTAATTTAAATGGGCCAAAACACACTGCAGTGAAGATTGAGCTATCCTTCGCTGCGCATTCTTAATGATTTCACACTTGAAACCTAAGGCAAGATCATGATCGTCCGAACAATGGAAGCTTTCTTCCTCATTCGAGCCTTGTTTAACCTGCACATTGTGTGCTGCACTGTTGTAAACAACAGCCTTTGTGATGCAATTCCTCCAAGCGTGCACAGCCACATTACAAATTGTTTGTTTTGTAGGTGATTGGGCCTATTCACAAGACCCACACCCAGAAGAGGCACAATAACACCCCACCTAGCAGTGGCTTGGCATACCACTGCAGCCTAGGGTAAGGAGAGATTTCAGGACAAACTGGAGAGCTAAAATAATAAATACATTTGGGTAATGTGGACTAAGGGAAAATAATGTATATGCTTTTCTCTCCCACTCCTACCCACCCCAGCCGCTCGTACCCCGCTCTGTCACTTACAGATGCAGTTATTATCAATCAAGCCCGCCTTTTGTCATTGCCTCGTATGGCATTGAGGCCCTGAAGAAAGTGCCACAACCTGATAAGCCTCTGAAACCGGTAAGCCCGTTCTTGGTTCCTATGGCTATTGAATATCATTTGCAGGAACACTGGTGTAAAGTAGCACCAGCAAAAAAAGGCTTGCTTTTTTGGACGTTATCTCTGAATTTAACTTTTTTTACTGCACTTTTTTAGTTCTGTTGTGGGGTCGCTAAACAGGAAAATTTAAAAGAACCTTCCTGTATGGCCTCCATCACACTTTGGGGTACAACATCTAGCTACCACAGTAGTGTGTTCAAAATGAAAATTGTAATTAAGATCTGTTTAGTGAGAAACTCACCCATTGCCTGACGTGTATATATAAGGCAAGCCTCTTTCGTCTGTTCCCTAACCCTAGATAAGCGGCACACCAGCGCATACTACGGTTTCACACCTCAGGATGGCACAGTTAGTTTGGTTATGATCTCACCATCTCGCCGTTCCAGCTCCATGTCCAGAAAATGCAATTTTGGATTTCCAACTTTTGTTCAGTCATGCGCGCAGTTGAGGAATTCCAGGAAGTAATTTAATGCATCTCTTTCCCCCTTACAGATTGCAAAGATATTGTCTATCTTTTCCAGACGACCAGCTTTGGTAATCAGATTGGATTAAGGACCTTCTGGGTTTCAAGATGAAACGTGAAAAGATTTGCATATGCTGGGGCCATGGAGGACCCCATTGAGGTTCCTGATGCTTGTAGGTAGAATTGGGAATTGTACCGGAAGTAATTGTTATGCAGTATTATTTTAGATAGTTCAAGAATAAACACTTTTGCTGCCAGTCAGTTTTCCTTTTGGAGCAGAATCCATTTGAGAGCTTCCAGTCCCCCGTTATGAGGAATGGAGCTATAAAGACTTTGAACGTCGAAGGACACCAAAATATCATCTCCTCTTAGGGAGCCCATCTCCTTCAGGATATTCAAAAAATGTGATGTGTCCCTTGGGTAGGTAGTGGTTTTTTGTACTCGTGGTTGTAATACTTTGTTGAGATAAATCGCAAGAGGGTCAAATACACTGTACGTACCTGCTACTATGGGTCTTAAAGGTGGGTTGTCCCTGTCCTGGAGTATTTTAGGTAGGCCATAAAAGACTGGTGTGATCAGGAGGTCCTTTGTCAGGAATCTGTGTGTCTTGGTCGTTATACACCCATTATCCTGTGCCTTCTACAAGGTGTCCTTGATCATGTTTTTGATGATAGACGTCTGGTCCTGGTCTATCAAAAAGTAGGTGTCAGTGTCCCTTAGTAAGAGCATACACTGGACATTGTACACTGGGCATTGTAGAAGCTTGTGTCCATCATGACAATAGCTCCACCTTTATCAGCTGGTTTAATGCTCAGTGTTTTATCAGCATTGTCTCTGGTCTATCTGCTTTAGTGTTTCCTAATGATGTGGTTTGTAGTTTTCTGGAAGTTTATTTTCTTGAGATCCCTCATCATTTGAGATTCAAATAGACTGAGTGTCATCTTATTGATCTGTGGATCAAAGATGCTTTTGGGTTTCAATTCCAGATAGTCAAAAGTAACCGAGGGTTCCTCATGTGGGGGTTGTAGGTTCAAAAAGACTTTCAACCGCATTTTTCTTATTTGTCTGTACAACTTAGTTCTCTCTTCTAATGGTCACGCTTTGTATTGATACAAACGATAGACCCAAGGTCAGGATGTAGATTTGATTCTAGATTGGTTGTTTGGATGAAATGTTGACTACTAGCTGTTGGTTGCTCTGCTTTTTGACCACAAGTGTCTTGGCGCTGCTTCTTGTTGCAGTCTTTGTTCTAAAAAGAGACAGTTTGGGGGATTGTGGAAGTAGTAGCCATTTGTGAACTATGTAGGCCTGTAGTTGGTGTAGTACAAAGTATTGGGCGGTTGTGGTTACCCCAGCTGTTGTAATACCAACTGGTGTTCTGTTCCTCAGCGATTCTTCCTCTCTGGAGTATCGCTGCTGATATCACTCCCGTACAGTCTCAGTGCTTTGGGTTGTGGTGTAGTGGGCCGGGCAGGTCTGCAGGTCTGATGGTTTTGGCTCCTGCCACGTGTAAACAATATCCTGTGAATAATCGAGTGTATCTCATTGGAATTTGTATACTCTGCGACCCTCTTGCGAGGAATTTGTCTTCCAGGAAGGCCTGCAACTCTTCTCTACTCTTTAGAGCACCCAACTGTTCTGTTAGTTATTCTATTTCTGTGTCGAGATGTGTCACTGATTTTGAAAGCTCTTCTATTGTTGGTAGGATTTGGTCTAGAGAGCACTTATTAAGGATCTGCTCCCACTGTTTGACACAATCTGGACTGGCCTTACATAAGGTGGGTCTGAGATACTTTTCATCCCTTGGGTATTCTTTTAGCCCGATAATACTGAGCTAAGGTTGTAGCATGCAGCTTTTGTGATATCTCTGTGCGTATTTCCAGTTGGGCTATAATCCGGTCCGGATTGGTGGTTGTAGTGGATTCTATGTCCTCGATAAGTCCTAGAATGCGACTTGCTTTGTCCTCCTAGAACAAAGTGTAGTTGCATGGTTATCTGTAATGGTGTTGATTTTAGAAAGACATACTACTGTCTTTAGGTTAAAGGTGTCTGAGCTACCTGCGACCTATGTGCCACACAACACAAAAGACTTCCTGGGAGGGAAATGTAAAATCTGCAAAATAGAAAAATGGCGAGGAGCATACCTGGATTTAGGAAATAAATTAATGTAATTTAGGGAATTGTAGGGTGTGGGACGGATTTACAACCCTGGCACTATGTTGAGTATAACAAGAACAAAGTGACCAGTGTCTGTGGAACACTTGCTTCTCCCGCACACCCTTTGCTACTGGATACCAGTCAATATCTTGCGTTTACAGGCACATTTGTAAGAACGCTCCTTGTAAGGAAGAACTATTTAGTTTATAAACTTTTCAAAGAAATGTTTGTCAAAAACAATGCTTTTACGCCATTCCAGAGTACAATTTTATATATACATACATTTCTCTGGTTTCTTTTTTGTATGTCCGGCCCGGACAAAGTGCAGAAGAACAGACAATTCACATATATGCAAAAGTAAGATTTGAGTGCTCTACGTGTTTCAGGATAATTCCCTTCGTCAGGAGCAGTTATTCTTGCGCTTGTCTTCTATTTTTAGTCTTCAATCCAGAAATCTACAATCTGAACATATAGATTCGTTTTTAGTACAGTGTAGTTAATATACATTTGTTAGCATACTAATTTTAAACTTGTCATGGTTTGCTCTATAATCGTTCACCTGGTGTAGATCTGTAACCCATCAGGCCAGATGGGTTACAGATCTTTAACTAACGGAAAGAGCATCATACGTGCCAGGAATGCTAAGTCACCGTAGCGAGACATTTTACGAGACATTTACCGCACTAAGACACACCATCGCACAATGTAAACTCATTGTCCTGGAGACATTACACCGAGCACAAAGGGGAGGCAATCTAGGGAGTTGCACTGGACTGAGAAATTAGACGGCCTTAGCACCAACGGAATGAATGAAGATTTCCATCTAGGAGCATTCCTATGAGTACCATTAGAAAGAGCACAAATCGAGCAAAACTAACTACTGCTGTTATTTGTGTTTTTAACTGGACTTTCTGTATTAAGATGCGGCAGACTGTGAGCGTGGCTTGCACTTTAATCATTCAACTGGATAGGCACTCTGTGATGCAGTGTTAGAATATACACTGATTAAATGGTTAGCTACCATGACAACCATTCTCTTTGAACCCAGACTATTAGAGGGTATTCTTCTTATCCATTACATAGGAGTGAGATCTATTCCTCATCTCGGGCTTCCTCAGCCTTACCTCTAGGGGAACCATACATCGAAGCATCCCACAGTTATGAGCTACGTTATAAGCCCTGAATAGGTGTGGGGGGGGGGGGGGGTTGGCGGGTGTTTTCTGGGCAGTCTAACAAGGTGGTAAAATGGACATTAATAGACCTGGTCGGGAATAAGCCATGTTTTTACACTAGTATTGACCCCCACATCGTAGGCATTTGTATGGCTAATAATGTTTCTGTTAACACTGGTGAACTGTATGTGGATATGATATTGACGTTATTTGACTTCTTTGTTAAACCTTCGAAAAAACACACTGGGTAACAAGGGCTGGTTTGATGAAGAATGTCATGTTAGGCCAAAAACGACCTCTTAATGTACCACAAAAACACAGTTGTTGTTAATCAAGTCCAGCTAAGAAACCTTCATGCTAAATATAAATCATTGACCGTATCTAAAAAGTCCCAGTATTCAGCCGACAAGTGGGAGGAATTACTGTCCTGTAGTGTGAAGGACAACCACTTTAATTCCTGGAAAATTGTGGGTGGCGATGAGTCCAAGTTAAGGGGGCCTGTCTGAAGTAATATCTCCCTGAGTGCCTGGTACCAACGAGGGTGAACAACAAGATAATCCCCAAAATGACAATAGGCAATACGAGCAGATCCTTGAATATTTTTCGGCCGGGGAAGTGGAAAATGCCATTAAGGGACTTGGCTGCAGAAGACCCCTGGACCTGATGGTGTCCCAATTGATTTATTGAAAGACCAGCTCTGTGTCTGGGGTCCTGTGTTGAAACGTATGTTGGATTTTTTGGCAAGAACAGGGGAGGTCCCACAACCGTGGGGCGATGCAATCATCACCCCACTGTATAAAAAAAAAGGCAGCAATAATAATCTTGGCAATTACAGACCCATTTCGCCGTTAGTCGCAGTGGGTAAGGTATATGCTAGGGTGCTGTTGACACGCCTACAACATTGGGTAGTGGAGAACAATATCATGAACCATCTTCAAGCTGGGTTCCCAACCGGCGTAAGTACAGTGGACCAATGTTTGAGGCTAAATGTCATCTTGGCCAAATATGTATCACAAAATAGTAAGAAAAAGAGAATCACAGACTTCCTCCTACTCCTGCATGAACACAACTCTGTCGTCTGAGACCAAGCTAGTATCTAAGAGCTAACAGTTCTTTATCTTCTAGACCAAAGCAGCACAATTTTTATGATTGTAAACAAGGAACCATATTTTATTCATTTATATATCAAAGTTCCTATTTTTTCCAAAGACATTTCCTTTAATTAAAAAGCATATAACCTACAACAGATGACAAAATCACATTTAACACGTATACTTATTCGCACATTTGTTCTGAGTTGGTATAACATGTGGCATCTACAATCTGCCATAGAGTACCAACTGCTCTAATCTCCATAATTGCAGAAGTTTGTGTACTTATTTGGACCTCTTCCACAGAGTAACCTATGAAGGGTTTCAGAAGTCGGAGAAACAATCGTATGTACAGTTCTTAACACAAGAAATAAAGAAAAATTCAGTTAATTCTTATCTACGGTCTCTATACTCATGTCATGGCTTATTTATTGGGGGCTCTAGTTCTTTTGGTATTTTTCAGGCTTCTCTGCTTCACCCCCTTTATTACCTCTGTGAGGCACTCACTTCCTGCCACCTCTTTGTTTTTTTTGATTTGCAATGGATGTATATACAGATAAAGTGTTGATGCAGTGCGTTTCGGCCCATTCGGTGAAGAAAGACAACATCCAAACTTGGTCTTCTCGTTGTTTGTACCGGCTTTCGTCAGGACAAAGATGAGTAATCTTGGAAGGTCTTTAGCTTTCTAGCCCCAGATCAATTTGTAATCTACAGATTAAAAAACAATGAAATGATTTTTGGTTGGTCAAAGCAGCTCTTTTTATATAGAGCATGTGGGTACTAGCTAGGGTCTTTCCATCAACCTTGTTTAGTAGACAAAGTAAGGACAGGGTGCAGTGTAGAGGCGTCTCACAAATCACACTGCAAAACCGTTACTTGTGGGATCAAATCACATAAGGTCCTAATTCAATCACTGTACCATGTCTATTTCATCATGGAACTAGAGCACGTAATACAGTCTTAATGTTCAAAAGGGGAGCCATCCTACCTTTCCTTGATATCTTTTGGTGTGGTGGTTCACATGGTTTACTGCAGGGATATTCGTACGCAAGCTCCAAATGCTTCGTCTTACAAAACACCATGTGGTACTTGCTAACTTGTACCACCGTGTGATGGTTTCACAAAGTTGAGTCACGGGGTACTCTGGTTCATCATATTAGTGTTATAGAAACATCTGCTATTGCTTCTTAGTGTCTGAGTCCTGTAATGACAAACACCATTTGTTCATCATAGTGGCATTTGGAGACAACTGCTAATTCACCTTAATGCCTCCTAGTGCTATGGTTACGTAACCCATAGTAGTATATATGCTATGTATTCAATACACACAAAATGGTTAATAGGCTGGCCCGTTGGTAGAGCCACAGTTTGTTAGGGATACTAGTGTGCATGAGCACATGTGGGCTCACGGTCATGATTTGTTGACCTTCGCACAGCCTTAGACTGTGTTTTGCGTCAGAAGCTATGAGCAGTGATGAGGGAGAAGGGAGTTCCCGGGTCCCTTTTGGCTTTAATACAATCTCATTACACTGATAACAGGGCGTCTGTGATTTGGGGGCTGGGAAAGAGCAGATTGCTTTGTTGTGAATAGGGGGGTTCGACAGGGGGGGTGTCCTGGCCCCCTCTTTTGTATGTATGTTTACATCATAATAGAGGAACAGTTGGCCTCTGGCCTCAATGTCATGAAGCAGGGTATGGATAAGTTCTAAGCATTCTATGCAAACGACGCTGTGCTGTTATCTACTACTCCAATGGGGTTGAAGCACAATTGGAACATTTTCATTAAGAAATATGAAGAACTATCCATGTCCCTCCAATTTAGAAAAAAACAAGTGATGGTCTTCAATAGAAAAGGCTGCAAGGAAATCAAACGGAGGGTCTTAGTGGATAACTAAACCCTAGAGCAGGTATGCCAATATGACTATCTAGGGATTATGTTTACAGATGATCTTACGTGGTCGGGCCACGTTTCAAAAGCCACAGCGACCCTAGAAAATGAGTATAGTAGTGGAGTGCAGCTTTTTGTTAATGGTCATGGAAGGGGCACTATTTCCCCTGTATTAAAATTGTATACAGCACAAGACTGGGCTGCATCCTCTTACGGTCTGAGTTTTGGGGTCACTGCAATACCAGGGATTTAGAGGTGGTTGATAACTATTTCCTGCAATGTTTACTTATGCAGTCTAAGGGGGCTCCAACAGCCCATGTGCGTTGGGAATGTGATCTTAAGCCCATTAGTGAGGTACTTATAAATAAACCATTGATTTACTGGGTCAAGTTGTGGAGCACTCCAGACCTTGTAAAGTATAGAGAGGCACTGATCAGTCTGCAGAATTTCCCTGGCTATGGCACCCATAAATGGTCCAGGTTCATTAATAAAGGTTTTGAGGAGCTAGGCCTGGACAGTATACGGGCCAACCTAGTGGGGTTATCGCCTGGTATCAAGAAAGTGGTCAAGATAAAATGCCATGAAGCTACTATTGTGAAGATGAAAAGGGCGTGCACTGCAATACATGCGGACAGGTGCTACTTATTTGATGTCCAAGCATCTGGAGGGCTTTGAGTCATACCTAGATTATGTGACACCTGCATATACCCGTGCACTATTTTTCCAACTGCGTACTGACACTCTTAAGTCGCAGCCTTCACTTCAAGGTGGTCTAATGCACCGGATGCTCACTGTAAAGTTTGTGGAGAACAAATGGACTCCATAAAACATTTGTTACTCTGTCCAGGGTATACTAGATTGAGGAGACATTATTTGCTGCCACTGTTCCGTTTATAAGACATCAGATTAACTGAAGCATCGGTCATATTTTGTAAGAGTACTACCAATATGAATTTCATTAATTTTATTCTTCACAGGGCCTGGCTTCAAAGGGCGAAAAGTATAAAGCAATTGTAAAAAGGTTTATGCACTAAATGACTGTCCATGAATTACAGTATGTAATGGGATGAATTTGAGTTTTAAAACAGCTAAATTGATTTTATATAGGTAAGTACTGGCTTGTGTGTAAATGGAGCTTATGTATTGTTGTTAGTAATCTACTTGTTTTTATACTGTGATGGAACTATGCTTTTATGGTTTTTATACCGAATAAAGGTATGTGATCATCATCGTAGTTGGGGTCAGTGGTGGAAATGGAAAAAATGTGGTAGGGGATCCCACAACACAAGGGCCGGGGTGGGGGAGGTGTTTGGGGGGGGGGGGCGGAGTGGTCTAGAGGGGGCGGGGCTCGTAGTGTGCATCCAGCAATGCTGGAAACGTAAAAAAAGCCTGCAACGCCATTATTGCATTTTACCGCGCCTACTGGGGTGTAATGCACAATGCTCAATACATGTACAACTGAAAGGAATCGGTTGTACATGTAGCGGGCATTGTGCATTACACACCAGTGCCAAAGCCGTGGTGAAAGGCAATGCTGTCGTCGCTGGCGTTTTTAAAAAAAAAATGTTTTAAGAATTCGAGAGCGGTTCATGGTTTTAGACGGCTGACTCTTGCCGGACCCCATATATTGTTTAATTCTCAAACCTTTTAAATTTGCAAAACAAACTTACTTCTTGGCTCAGTGGGGTCAGGGGGATTCTAAGAGAGGGGTGTTATATAAGGGTTGTCATCCAGAGTACACGAACTGGACATAAAAATATATAAATAAGGGCTTCCCTTGAGCAATCCCAGACAAGGCACTGACTTAGTGGGACTGCTTGATTGGAGTCTTTAACAGTACTTGCGCTGCAGATAGAAAAGGTTAGGGCTAGTGGGAGAGGAGGAATAACACAGATTTTGAAGTGGATGAAAGAGTGGTCAAATGAGCATGGGTGAATTACAATGCTGGTTGTGGTAAGAGGTAAGGGAATGGTCCAATAGGTCACATGTTGGTGGGTGTGAGGGGTTTTGCGAGGTTAGTCTCCCTTGTCTGAAATATGGGCTTCAATAGGATGTCCTGCATCAGTTGAATGGGCAGGGAAGGCTCTAGATCGGGATAGTGAAGGGGTTAGTTGCTAGGAGTTTGGTGACAATATGATCAAAGGAGGGAGGGAGGGAAAGTCAGATGGTGGGGAAGAGTGGAGATTTGCCTTGTTGTTCATCAACTCAACCTCCGTTTTCTGTCATTCAGGTGATGAAAAAAAAATAGAAAAGGCAGTTTTGTAGGACAGCAAGTGTGGCAGGGTTGTATGGGGCTAGCCAGGTTTCTTTAATAACCAAGTCTGCAAGTTGGGGATTGTGGCAATCAGTGTTCAGAGATGAAGGGCTCCTTTTTCCAGAGCGCCTAAGCGTTTGATGGCATAAGAGGAATATAGGGCAAAGGAACATGTTGAGGGGAAGGGAAGGGACGGGATTGGAGGTGGATAGATTAGATCTAGAGCAGGGTTGTTGGACAGGAATATGTTTGAGTTATAGAAAGGATAGGGATGGGATAGAAGTGGGTAGGGGAGCAAGGGGAACCGAGTTGATGGGGGGTGAGGGGTGGAGTTCAAATTGGGTGTGCTTGCCAGCTCACAGAAAAAAATAGGGAAAGAGCAGTGAATTGAATAAAGTGTGAATATTCGTGATGTGTTGAAGGGGTGGTCAATTAAGAGTGCTCAATGAGTGGTTCGCAAGTAGGGATAGTATTGCCTAGGTATAGGGCCACTAGTGACTAGAAATTAGATACAGGGCAACACGTCCCAAAGTTGAGATACAGGACCCATAGTGACCAAAGTTACAGGACAGGAACCGCGCCCTATATCAGTGATGTTTACCTAGGTTCATGCACTGCATATGGAGCAGAAAGTTGCTATTATGGTTTACATCATACTGTTAAGATCACATGTTATGACTTTTTGCCAAATCCGGGCAATGCACAGTATGACGGGACATATGGAAGTGAATGTAACCATGAAATAGAAATTCACATTTGGTTATGTGAGCTGCATAGAAATGACAGCAAATTGACTGCCATGAAAATCGATAGTGTGAAAATATTCCACCAACTGCTCCACGTGTTTGACACTTTTCCCCCCTCGAACACCACATTTCTGGGCCTATATAACAAAAGGTATGGAGTGCTCAAGTGAAGGGTATGGAGGAATACTGCCTGGCTCTCACCCATGCTGTAAGAAACGGAGTAGTACGTTAGAGAAAGTCAAGCAGGTGCATACATGGAGGAGCCCGAGGGCATCAAGGGAATCCAAGGACTGGGAGAGCAGACCGGTGCAGGGAAATGGAATAGTCCCGGGCATAACGAGGGAGGAATACACAGATACTCGGAAAACAACTTGCGTCCAAAGGGGTAAATGCCAAACGTTTGGCTGACGACAGAGTAGGCTTGTCCTCATTAAATATCGCTAATCCAGGCAACAGTCTGCTTCCTGGACTCCCTTCTGTGGATGACCTTCAAAGCACAAGGTCTATCATTGCAACAACACTTCCAAAGACAGCCAAACCCAAGGGGCAGAAGAGAAGCTGAAACAGACCAAGTACAGTAGACTGTGGTCATTCACATAAAAGCAGAAAACGCAATCACCAAAACTGAGAACACTACTCATGCATTTTGTTGAGGATCAGCACTCTGTTCAGGTGCCTTCCATGACATCCAGTGCAACGTCTGGCAGAGGGTCCCAGGAACTGCAGTCCTCCTATGCGTCTGCTGTCTTCTGTTGGGTGCCATGACAACCGCCAGCTTGGGGTACAGAGCATAGGCCGCAAAACGAAGGGGGCCTGACAACAGCAAGGAATGTATTATTCTTCCCCTCTAACTGTGGGCAATAGAATACAGAATGTTTTTTCAGGTTATGCACAGAGGGCCAACTGAGCTAGTGACTATCGACCCCAGTAGTAGATGGGGGAGGGAGGTGGACGGGCCCTTTCTTCTTGAAGTAAATTTTGTCAGGTGGGAACGCCCCCTTTTGATAGCATCTTGATATTAAAAATTCATATCAAATGTGTTTTTTATAAGAAGTGTGATATGTTTTGATATGAAAAGGCTATCCTTTATATCAGTTTGATATAAAGTTTATTTTAAAATGTTTTTAATGAGAGAACACGTGCGCGCTGTTGCTTCGTCAAGGGCATAGTGAGTTGTGAGGAGTTAGCCAGCGAGTGTGAGGTGTTGGTGACGCTTTGATGACACGAGAGTGGGTTGTGGCTTTGATGGTGTGACGTCCTGATGTTGTATAAAGCTGGCCTTTGATAAGCCTTTGAATAATTGTATATAAACTATACTCCTACATCCCGTCCCGTCCCCTTTCCTCCATACTTGTGGGACGTTCCATCCTTCGGGATAGGACCGGAGCACTTTTTGTCAAAAAGCATCAAAAATGAAAATGTTTGTCCTTCTCTTTTTACGCGGGGTACCGCATGTGGCGATAACCCCGCCCTGCTGAGCTCTGCCACGCGCATCACCTTTCAGTCCTTTTCTCCACGCGGTCGGGGCTGGACGCACTTGCATAAC
Source organism: Ambystoma mexicanum (assembly GCF_040938575.1). Classification (NCBI taxonomy): domain Eukaryota; kingdom Metazoa; phylum Chordata; class Amphibia; order Caudata; family Ambystomatidae; genus Ambystoma; species Ambystoma mexicanum. The sequence goes on from NC_090928.1 coordinate 431,249,322, forward strand.
CATTCTCTCTGCTTGGAGTGTCTCGACCCGGACCATCGCTGGGATTCGTGTTTCTACTGCGACTCCCTCTCTGGGCACTCCAGCACCGTCGTCTTCGGTGGGAGGAAGTCTTTCAGCGTGTTCCTCCACCTCATTTTCAGCTTTCCATCGACGAATAGACACCTGGTAAGTTCCTTACTTTTTAGGGCCCCCCGGCCGAGGGCTCCTTCCCGGGGTCTTTGCGTCTGGGAGGGGCTTGAACAGCTCTGCTACCAGGGGTTCCCCTGAGGTGCCTCGCAGGCCTAATAGGCATACCAGAGTTTTCTCCAAGGGTTCCCATGACGGACCTGCCAAGACCGGACTACGTGCTGAGGTTCACCTGCCAGGTGATAAACTTCAGCCCAGTTTTTTGAGGCCTGTGGCTTTAGATACCGGGGTACGCCCTGAAGTCTTTTTCTCTGGAGCTTTCTGTACTGAGCCATGGCTTGAGGCCCCTCACTAGGGAGCTACACATACCTGGAGGAAATCCAAGGTTCCTCTTCTTGAGGCTAAGGTCAGTACCGACAAAAACTTGTTTGTGAGGTGGATTCCTCAGCATTCCCGTGCCCAGGGACGCAGTGATACCAGTTCTGTCGAGAGGGCAAATAGGGTGGTCATAAACCATAACTCCTCTGTTACCGGCTCTGCCGAGGTTCCTCGCCTGGAGGCAAATTTTGGGGCCACCTCCAAGATGTCCAGTAAACATCCGAGACGCCCCAGTACCGGCTCTGCCAAGGATCCTTGTGTCAAGGCTAAAGTGATGCTCAAGTCCCCTGACAAGCCTGAGGAGATGGTTTCCTCATCTGCACATGTGATGCAGTTCTCTTCAGGCATCGACAAAATGGCAGCCCAACCCTAATGGTCCACAGCAGTCATTTTGGATTCTTCCCTTAGACCTACGTTCTCGACATCAGGTGCTGGGAACCTTCTTTTTGGGGCTGAGCAGCCGTTTATACCTCAAGGGGATAGTAAAAATCAGTTCTGCCCTTCTTATGACTGGTGCGAACGGATGCCGCTGCCTCGTACTGTCTCACTTCCTCACTGGTCTATGTGGACCCGGTGAGTGGTGGGCCTTCCTGGCAACCATCCTCATTGTGTTTGTGGGGGTATGCCCCATATGAGCAGCCTCTGCCCGCCCCAGCGCCTAAACCTTCATCAGAGGATGTATTTTTCAGGAAATGTCAGAGGCTCATGCACTCTGACCCTATGAAGGAGTATTTTAAGGGTCTTTTCAAGGAAATCTACCCGGAATCTCCTGCTCCACCCTCCACCCCGGCGGTTCCAGCAGCTCCTGCGGTGGTGCCACCTCTTCCTCTTGGCCCGCCTCCAGCTCTTCCTCCCCTACCCCTACTGTTTCCCATAGAGAAGACACCGGCAGAACGAGATAGCACTTTAAAACCTGTGACGGTCCAGCCGTCTGCTCCCGATTCGCTGGTCGACCCTCAAGCCGATCGGGATAGTGATGAGCAGCCCTGCTCTGTCGGAGCATTCCATGACCTGGTTCTGGATATGATGGCCCTCCTTGATTTTTCAATACCTGAGGCCCCCGCTCCGCAGGAGGGGGTGCTTTCGGGAGCGTTCACCTTGTCACCACAAGAGCGCACCGGCCTGTTCCTCCAGAAGGATGTTTTGGCTGAGGCTGTAAGGTCTGGAATAAGCCCCACACCGGGCTACATATCAATACAAGAATTGACGCCCTTTACAGGCCCCACACCTCTGAGGAGATAGCTTGGCGTCTTGTCCGCTCCCTTCCTCGACGTTGGTAGCCCTGGCCACGCTTCAATCCAAGCTAGCCTCTGCGACCTCAACGGCTGTGGCGCAGATTCTGTCCACGGAAGACAAGATCCTGGACTCCTTGGGCAAGAAAGTCTTTGCAAACTCAGCACTCCAACTTCGTCAAGCAAATACCAAGCTCATCCTGGCTTCAGCTAATATGAGGCTGTGGTAGGAGTTGGCTGATTTCCATGAGTGTATTCCTGCGGATAGGCTAGATGACTTCAAAGCCAGTTTGTCGGACGCCAGGGTGTTGGCACAATATCTGCTGGAAGGTGCGGCACATCATGTAGATACCACAGCCTGAGGCCTTATGGTGGGAATTGACACCTCCCGCCAGGCATGGCTCCATGCGACGAAGTTTTCAAAGGAGGTGCAAGACAAAGTTCTGCACCTTCCCTTCAACAGCAAGGAATTATTTAATTCCTCTACGGATGAGGAACTTGCAAAGACTAAGGCGAGCACCCAAACCGCCAAATTTTTGTCGGTCCTGGCAAAGGTCCCAGCTAAGGCCCTTATACACAGAGGTCAGGGTCTCACATCGAAAACAACAATGTGGTTGGTTTTTCTCTCGACCATCAGCCTCCTCTCCAGGGGCAGGTACTCTCCCTGCTGACATATCTGCAAAATGATCTTTTTTGTTGGTCCCACGAGACTCCGGTGGCAGGACGAATCTCGTCTCATCTGGCGGCGTGGCAGACCATCACTCAAGACCGGTGGGTTTTGTCCATCGCTCGTGTGGGCTTTCGCTTGCCCCTCCCTTCCGACAGATTGGGACACCCTCCCTCAGAGTCGAGGTTCAGAAGCTTCTAGACCTCAGAGTGGTGGAACCTGTTTCCCTTGGGGAACAAAGGGACGGCTTCCACTCTCGTGTGTTCATGGTGCCCAAACCCAACCGGACTGGCCTGCGCACTATCCTCAACCTTTCCCAATTCAACCTTTCTCTTCCCCAAGATCACACTCTGCCAAATAAAGTCCTCTTTTCGGAGGGGCGACTGGCTCAGTGTAGTGGACCTTCAGAACGCGTATATGCACATCCTGATATCGAGGCTGCATCGAAAATATCTGCGGTTCTCCCTGGGAGGGGAGCATTTCCAGTTCTGTGTGCACCCGTTTGGTCTCGGCTTGGCGTTGCGTGTCTTTACGAAGATGTCGGTCATCACAGCTTTCCTTCAGCTACAGGATGTTCATGTATATCCATGGTTGGACTAGCTCCTACGCAGACCTTGTCCACTGACGGCTTCAAGCAATCTCCAGTCTCTTCTCCAGCTCCTGTTCCATCTTGGGCTGTTAGTGAACTGGCGGAAATCTTCCATGATGGTCTCCAAGACCTGATTTTCCTGGTTTTCCATTGCAACACTGTCGACTCCAGGGTGTACTTGATGGCGAACAGGATTGTGGACCTAATCTCCACATGTCAGCTCTTCATCCAGTTAGAGCACATGACGGCTTGGTAGTTCCAGAGACTTCTGGGCCTCGTGGCTTTGTGTGTACTTGCTCTTCCTCTTGTGTATCTCAAGATGAGGCATACTCGACTGGCTCTTCGGAGCTCACGGTATCAGGTCTTGGATTCTGATCCCAAGATTATCCCAGTTCCATCCTGCATGATGGTGGACCTTCTATGGTGGTCTTCGACCAACAATCTTACAGTGGGGGCCTCCTTTCAGGTGCCCTGCCCACAAGTGACGATTACCACAGAATCCCCCCTTCTGAGGCAGTTTCATATACATTATTTGGAACTCCTGGCTGTTTTTATGGCTCTGAAAGCTTTTCCACCGTCCATCACGAGCAGGGTGGTCCGCATCCGCATGGACAACTCGGTGTCGATGTATATCAACAAGCAGGGTAGCACCAAATCGCCACCTTTTGTGGACCTTGCCATTCAGATTTGGGAATGGGCCATCCAGCACAGCATTTTGCTACTGGCGGTACACATTCCGGGTCAATACAATGTGACTGCAGACTCACTCAACCGGCAAACAGCAGCCAGCTACGAGTGGGAACTGAACACGGATGTCCTCTCCGCCATCTTTCGCCAGTGGGGCACTTCGGAAGTGGACCTTTTTGCAAATTCTACAAACAGGAATCTTCCTCTTTATGCATCCAAGAACGGTCTTGGGGCCTCATCCATAGGGGATGCTCTCGAAATTCCGTGGCATAACATGAAGGCCTATGCCTTCCCGACTCTTCCTCTGATTCACTGGTCACTCTGCAAGCTCAGGAACACATCGAATTGCACTCTCCTGTTCATAGCTCCTTGGTGGCCAGCCAGATTCTGGTTCTCGGAACTTCAGCATCTGTCGATTTGTCCTCCGATCAGACTGCTGTTGATTCCCAACCTGCTTCACAAGTGCGATCAACAGATGTGGCACCCCTCCCCATAATCATTCAGCTTGGCGGCCTGGTGTCTGAATTCAAATCCTTAGTGCGGTTTAACTTGTCCCAGGAAAATATGAGCATTATCCAAGAGGCCAGGAAACTCTCTATGGGGTCTCGGTATAGGAGCAAGCGGCTCCATTTTTGCCACTGATGTTTAGCTAAGCAGCTGGACCCCAGACAGGCTACGATTGACACTGTCCTTTCGTTCATATATCTGGCAGCTTTGGGCATTCATGTCTTGTCTTGTAGACTTACTTGTCGGCTATTGCCGCCTACCTGTCCACTGACAACTTGTTACGCTCACCTAGTCTGTGCAGGGGCATTGGGGCACGGTTGGAGTACTCCCTCGACTTGGCTCCTCTGGATTGCCTCCCTCTCCCGGTTGCTGCAGAGCCTGCTGTTCTGGATGCTGGTATTGCCCCTGAGAGAAGATGAGAGCTAATGAGAATGGCGTGGGGGTGTCGTGACTTCCCTCAACCCTCTCGTGGCAAAATGAAGTGTGCAAGCGTTTTCCCATGCAAGCTCACCTGTTGTGTTGTAATGTTGAGCTATCCAGCCTGCTTATTGTAGCAGGGGTGTGTAGAGCAGACCGAGTTGCTTCACTGGTCCGTAGAAGTGTTGATTCAGACCGGCTGCAACCAATCCACTTAGAAGGTAATTCTTTTGGTTGTGATTATAGTTTGTTTATTATAATGTCTTTGTCTTGTTCAATAATAGTTCTTGCAATGTCTAATATCCCTATAGGTATGAAGAAGCAGTTCAGAGTTGTGGAGCGAATCAAACAGGGAGTTCCTTGAGCCTGATGGAACTGGTAAATTGGCCTTTATAATGGAACTCTAGGCACTGGTATGGCTGCCAAGGTTTATTGTTATGAATTCTAACCTGACAACGATGAAGAACGAAGTCTGGATGCTCGATGCAGCTCCGCGGTTGCAGGGTGAAGACGTTGCGAAGAAAAGGAACGAAGTGGGGCTCCGGTTAGCTGGCCGTCCGGATCAGGTGAGAAGAAAGCTCCAACTCTGGTAGTGATGGGATGCAGGTAAGAGGCACGCACAGCAATGGAGTAGCTGGCATCAGGTAAGGGGCGCATACACCAATGGAGCGGCTGGAAGCAGGTAAGAAGCGCCCTCAGCGGTGGAGATGCTGGAATCTGGCAAGATGTCTTAAGAGATGAAGCAGCTGGAATCAAGTGGATGCGCAGGTAAGAACAGCGGTAAGCGTTATGCTGCAAAAGTAGAACGCGAAGCATAGGCATCTGGATGGGTTGACCTTATATAAGCTGGCCCTGGCCCCTCCCTTTAGTCCCGCCTAGTGGCTCTACCTTGCCCCACCCAGGGACTCCTGCACATGCCTTTCAATGTTGTTCTATGGCCACTCCCGGCCCTGCTGCACGTACCTTGGGCACAGAGTGTACTAGGCATCCTTTTACATGAGCCTGGCGCCAGAGGCGCCAGGACTGGGTCCATTTGGACCCTGGGGATGAGGGAGGACTGGCCCTTAGTTCTGTGGCCATGACACAACTGTTCCTTTTCTTTGACGAACTTCGTCATTAAAAGGCATTTCGCAGGTCTATTGCATCTTTTTCCACCTGTATGCAATCCTCATCCAAAATGGGATTTAAATGTGGTCCTCACTGCCTTATGCCATAAACCATTTGAACCCATGGCTATGGTAGATTTAAAGTACCTTTCCTGGAAGGTTGCATTTCTGATTGCAGTGACTTCGGCAAGGCGAGTAAGCAAGCTTGAAGCTTTGTCTGTGGAACATGCGTTCCTCACCTTCCACAAGGATAAGATTGTGTTCCGCACTCATCCTTCTTTCCTTCCTAAAGTAGTGACTGATTTTGATTTGAATCTTTCTATCTCATTACCTGTCTCTTTTCCAAACCCGGCCTCGGATGGCGAGAGAGTATTACACAATTTAGATGTCAGACGAGCTATGAAGGTCTATCTTGACAGAACGACTGAACTCTGGGGGGCTCCTCACAGCTCTGTTATGTTCGGAGTCCCGAAAGGTGAACTTCAAAAGCTACTATCTCCTGATGGATTGTCTCCTGTATCTCAGAGGCGTTTACAATTCAGGGCCATCAAACTTTTTTTTGATTTCAAACATTTCTGATATCGGATTTTGTTATATCAAAGTTTTAATTTTTTTATAAAATATATAAAAATGTAAATAAGAGATTTTATTTTAAGTGTTTTTATATCCAAATTTAAAAACGTTTTTTATATAAAGATGAAAAAAATGTATAACAAATTCTATATCAAAATAAAAAACATTTATGTATAAAAATGTTATAAAATATGTATATAAAAATGTTTAGATCAAAATTAAACACTATTTTATATGAAAAAGTTGCAAAAAATGTTTATCAAAATAATATCTAATTTTATATATCAAAATTTACAAAAACCAAAAATATCAACATTATTTTGATAAGCGTTTGCATAATTTTGTATACACTTTATATTATTTTTATATAAAGCTGGAATACATTTTATATAATTTTAATATAAATTGTATTGAAAGGTCTAGAGCAAGGTTGTCCAACATACGGCCCGCGGGCCACAATTCGGCTCTCCAAGCCATTTCATGTGGCCCGCGAGGCTGTACAGACAACATTGAACAAATAAAGAAATAAACCGGCCGTGGTGGAGGACTGTTACTGCCTCTGGTGCCCCCTAAAACGGGGAGGGGGGGGCAACAGAGGCAGTAACAGGCCACGGCCCGGTTTATTTATTTGTTCAATGTTTGTCGGGTCCATGGACCCGATTAATTTATTTCAATGTACATATGGAGATGCAGATGCAAAGCAAGTCTGTCCCTCAATTTCTAAAAATCGTTTTGGGTTGGGTGTATTTGTACATCTGTGCACCCCTCTGTGCACCCCTTTTGGCAAGAGGGGTGCACAGATGTAGAGGTATGATATACCCAGAGGGATCGAACCTGTGTTGCTCCTTGTCGTCTTGCTTCCAAGGCGAGCACGTTGCCCCTGAGCTATCCTCCCGAGACTCTGAAGATCTGAAGTACATTTAATGATACAGAACCAGAACTATTGAGCAAGTCTAACATCATCATCGTCATCATCATCAGAATAAATCAACACTGTTGTGGTTATACAAGAGCTAATATATTTAAAGGGATGGAATTACTCCGAATGTAGCAGCACTATTCAATAACCCAAAGTGCTTAAGCATAGTTAATGTGAAAATATGACACTTCTCACCATTGGGACAGTACTGCCTTGGACAGAGTTTCACAGTGAAGAAGTGAGCAAGTGATCTGGGTTATGAAGCCCACACACACGGCATTCCTATGAACCCACTTAAGCGATTTGCACCAAATTAGTGAGATTGTGCTCCAAGGCACACACACAGTCTTTGCTCTGAGGTTTGACACACTCACAGGATGGGATGGCATTTCGTTCTCCTATCCTAGTTGTGTTTCTCTGCCTTTTGAGGGCTACCACAACCTGGATGATTATAGAGGGGTCGAGTAGGGTCAGTATTGGCCTACTGGAATGCAACTGGAAGGCTTAAACCTCCTTACTTGCCTTTAGTATATGCAATACATGCTAGCCAATGTTTCCACTGTTCTGCACCCCTCGTCCCCCTCGCACCAAGTTGGCGACTACATGCAAATGCGGTCATATAAGTGCTGGTTATGTCACTTCCTATATTTGGGCACCCCCCGGGAAATTCATAAATCAGCTCCCCTGCCCGATTTATTTATTTGTTCAATGTTTGTCGGGTCTGTGGACACAATTAATTAATTTACTTCTGCAATGTTGGGTCCGACCAATGAACCGGGCCGTGGCGGAGGACTTTTACTGCCTCAGCTGCCCCCTGGAATTAGATTATGCTTCTTTCATTACCACAGAAGTAATGAATGTGTATTACAGAGATAAGCTGGCATATGTATTGGGCACACTGCACATGCTCAGGCAGCATCAATCATGCTTTGTCGAGGACAATGCTGGCCTAAATTGGGAACAGCCAGCATAGACCTGTTGCTACAGAGGCATATTTTGGGCACAACCAGCATGTCAATGTGTTACATCAGTGACAGTGCTGTCTTACACTGTGGACACATTGATCATTAAAATGTGTTGTGTTCTACAATGTTCTTGTCTGCTGTTAGAGACATGGAATGTACATGTTCCCCTTTAGAACTGATTGTAAATTTATGGCTTTTTGGTCACTTTTCCTGCTGTAAAATGCACAATTTCAGCCCCATAGTTGTAAAAAAAAACCCTCCCTAGATTGTTATAGCTCCCTCGCTGCGCTCGGTCGCCCCCACTATTTTCGAGAAATATCAACACATACACACTGGAAAAAATCACAAGAAACTAACCTTTGATCACTGCCCCCGACACCAAAAGCTATCTTTGGGACTGCATGGCTATGCCTGTGATGATATTGTGTCAAAGGTCACACACCATCGCTTTTGAATATACTGCTTTGGGTCAGGGTGTTCACTTTTGGCTCGCCGGCCCTCCGTGTGACAAAAAGTGAATGCTTAGGCCCCACATTCAAAAAGGTTGGACAAGCCTGGGCTAGAGTGACGCAGGTGTGGGCTCTAGAACCCAGATATATAGCTTTTTGTGTTGGGGTGGAAAACAGAGCGGTTTTTGAATTAACCATGGGCTATTCAGAAAATGGCGACTATGATCAGCTATAGCTGCGACCCGGAGAGAACACCTCTAGGAAGACCCCGGGGTTCCGAGGATAGTTATACCAAATATTGTTTTATGGATAATGATGATCTGGAAATTGATCAGGACTTGCTGGCGGAGCGTGAGACAGGGGAACTCTGTAAAAACATGGCTACACTTTCTGTTGACAGCAAGCAGGCGCTTAATGTTAGGCTGTGAGGGAGTCTGTTGGAGATTGCATAGAAAACATTAAGGAGCATGTGCCCATAACAATGGCTAATCTGGGGATGGCGACCTCGCGATTATGGCGCAACCAACAGTGTTCGATGCAGGCACTGAAGACCGTGTATTTGAATCTATGGTTTTGCAGGCTGCCGCAGTGACAACAGAGATGGATTATGCCCTACTGCCCCATTGGAAGAAACAGGGGTGAAGCCCCCAGGGTATCGGACGGCGTGCTATCCAGTAAGTATGTTTTAAAGTGATTGTATTTTTTAGGGCGTGAGAAGTAGCTGTAGTTAAACCTGTGCGTTTTGTTTTGTTTCCCACCTTTAACCGATAAAGTGGACGGCATTGAGGACAACCAGGATGTAGCAGAGACCATCCATATCTACTGCGTTTGCTGTTCAAACTAAACTGAAAACTCAGGGGGCTTCTGAAAATGTCCTGTGTAAGGCCTATGTTTCGCTAATGGAAAATGATAGCGTAAAATATGATACGGTTATAGCGGGTGTGACCTGGATCGATAACATGGTTTTCGAAGGTTTTACGGCCGTTGTTGTGAAAACATGTTTTAAACAACAATTTCACACATGGTGCTCGGCGCACAAAATTGACGACCCATGACAAGATGCTCACGGAATATTGGGAAAAGCTTACACAGATAATTCGCTATGTAAAATATGTCCCATGCTGAGCTCTAAACGCCTTCTAGAAATGATGCACTTGATGCAGGCACTAACAGCTAACGGCTGGGTATGCGGTGGAGCAATGTGTATCTAAAATATTGCGGGCGATGCAAACGGCAAATAACCCCCTTTTGAAAATGAAGCAATTTAGACTGGGCTGCCCCGATGTGTGTTCGAAGCATTATCGAGAAAACAGTTTGTAAATGGGGGGGATAAAGTATACCAAAGACAGTATGGTAGAGCAATGTGCATGGAACCCTGTAAACTGACCTGAGGCCTGAGACTGTAGATGTCTTCATATGTATTTGCGCTTATTTGCAGGAAATAAAAAAATAAGCATCTGCTGAAAAGGGATCAATTTAATGTGAAACCAGCCATTGGGTGTTTACAGTGGTTATTGCTAGATCTACTTAAAGAGCGGCTGGTTACTATATGTCTAAGGCGGCTCTGTTATCTGGAAGCACCAACAACATATACAGAAGGAAATGTAACAATCATTTATGCATCACAAACATATGGGTAAACAGCAATCACCCGCTAATGGACAACTACTGACAAAAGCATCACAAAGGAGGTCACCGTGATTTAGGGTCGCTGGTCGGGTCCTGATTGCAAGTAAATGTGGTCAACCTGTTTTCGATGTGTTGAAGGCCACTTGTGGTTTGACAGGGTACTTCATAATTTTCTGTCGAACTTCGCTCTATTATGTATATCTGCTTATCGACGCAGTGAGAGACAGGCTGTGTATGGAGTAATTGATGATGCATCGAAATTTGTATCTGAGAAGATCTTTGTGCAACAGGTGATAACTGGAGTTATTTAATGTGAATAAAAACACATGTTTGAAATATAAATACAAGTATGCTGTTTTATAAAACCTGGTTGTATCTTTTTATTGTTGAACAGGTACAGGGGGCAAATGCGCCCTGTATACACATGGTAGAAATATGACATAAAGATGTCAAGAGTTTATAACATCGCCTATGAAAATAAAAGTCAACATTTCAAAACAGAATTCTATAGCAAGCTTAAAACCAGTCTCTCTAAAAGTTGATGTCCCCAAGCACAACATAGCTCATGGCATATAATTAACAAGTGATGTGTGTTATTATACATATAGTAAACAGGACCACGTAATAAAGAACACGACCAGTTTATGAATTGTAAACCTATTTTAGTTATAAAAAAAATACACTTAATACAGAAAGGAAAAAATCTGTGTAAAAACATTTTAATGTAGCAGAAAAAATAAACCTGCAGATGCAAATAGTCAAAAGCTCAGACACACCACTTGACGGGTCGCAGCACAATTACAACTGCAGAAGCGCCGAGAAAAAGCGAGGGGCTGGTAGAGGCTCTTGTTGTTGTGTGTCAACCCGTCTCGTGCCAGTGTTCTTTGATCAAACACAACCCTGAGCGTCTTTTGTAGAGCGACAGTGGTAATTTCTCACTTTTTTATCTTGCACTATGCGCGGATGTGTAGCGACGATAGACTGGGGTGTCACACACATCTCCATGTACAAAGCATTGCAGCAGATCTTTTAAACTGTTGAAATGTACCTGGATCGTGTTAACATTTAACGTTATACCTTTTACTTTCATGTTGACGGTTCCTAGGGATGTGAGATAGGTGTATGTTTTGGGCCCCGCAGATATGAACTCCACTATGTATTCTTCAGGAGCTAGCTCAGAAGTCAGATCTCCTAGATAATTGCCGGTGGCTGGGTTGACATCCCTGGGTGGCTGACAAAAATCGGTATTGTGATACAGAACCCGTGCTTGTAATTGCTCCATTACAGCAAACAGTTTTAAGCGGGTGTGAGCAGTTGTGAACGCTGCTATGAATATATTTGTGTTGTCTGAAGTTGTTAGGTATTCTACGGCGTAGCGCCAACACAGACAAGCATTTTCATAGTCTATGAACACGGAGCTGCTCACGTCGTAAGAAATATCAAATAGATTTGCGTGAAGCATATCGGGCTCTGTAATGATGGTTGTATTCGGCAAATTAACTCTTTGTGCAAACTTGCCCCACAATGAATTAAGGCACAATTTTGCCAACAACTGACTAGCAGGGTTGTCCTCCATGTGCTCCATGCGCAAGCGTATGCCCTGCCGTTTATAATAATCAGTGTAGGCCTATTTAGGGGCATTGTCCACACTCATCTGGAAAGCCAGAGATTTCTTGTTTTTGCTGTAGGAACATGGAAACATATTCACAGAAGAGTTGGAGTGTAACTGTTTCAAAATGCCATATTTCATATATGTGCCCCACGCCTGTATCTCGATCGTACACCAAGTCCCGGTCAAGCCTCGCTCCTCATCCGTGTGTTCGCAACAGGCCTGTTTTGTCTTGACGCATGTGCGCCCTCCGGTGGATAGACCTTGCATCTGATTAGACCAAAATATTGGTCTATATCGCCAAAATTGTTGGATGATCTCGAGGTGTGCCATGGGCATGGCTTGTCATTATTTATAGATGGGTATAGACTGGTAAAATCTAAGTAGTGTATTTGCTTACCCTCTGAGATGGTGTAGCTTTAAAGCATTTGTGTGGCCACCGTATAGTGCATCTGGGGGGTTTAGGGGTTCTGGTAGATTCTTTAAGAAAATGGCACACAGCAGGATTTGTTTTGTACCAGAGTGCGCCATTCATTTTCCCAGATAGTGACGACACCAACACCCAGATTGGCTAGAAAAGTTTGTTTCAACAGAGTGCGTCTGTACAGCTGTTCGTATGTAGTGCCCGTTAAAGTGTTAGAACCCCCAGCGGGTATCAGTCAGGACAGCCGTAATAAAAGCAGCCGTTAAATTGAAAGGCTGTTTCCACTCCTTGAACCACCGCATAACCGTCTACCCAATACTTGCCGCAGCGTTTTTCACCAGTGCCAGTTAGGGCGTGTTGTATAGAGATGTTCTCGGTTTTTGAGATTTATAAGAGCCATTGAATAGCCGGCATGGAGTAACGTTGTTGCCGGCCGTGATGCGTATCGTGGGGCAACAGTGTGATTGTTTTGGGTTTTAGATATAGTTGTTTGTAGATCTGCATACAACTACTACCCACCGTGATATTTTGAAAAGGGTCTATGTATGACACGTGTACGCCACCCTTTATAGGCGTTTCACGACGAGTCATTTGAATGATGCCGTCCCCTAAACAAATTACAAGCTTGTCTTAAAATGTTCACATCTTCTTGACAGTAGGCCCTTAACTCTCAGCGACATGTTTATTCACCTTGTACCAGGCCATAAACTGGTCTTTCTTGCTAGGCATCATGTTTTGAACCCCATATTCATCTGGGGTTGGAATGGGCCTATGTCATTTTTATTAGCGGCTGTGTTAAAAGATGGGGAATTAAACCCTTTGAACCGGGAATGCTAAAAGCTTTTGGAAGCTTGCTGAGTTTCATGGTCAAAAAGTTCAAGGAATCAATAAAGCAGATTTGTAGAGGCTCACAAAGATGGCCATTAGCTTAGCACCCAAGGTGATACGTTTTATCTAAATGTTTTCCCGAACTAACTGTCTCAACACAAAGTATGAATCCCATCCTTTGGAATTATGGGCTAGAAAGGTATACCCTGTGAATTTGCTTGTTACAAAGGTGCTTATAAAGGTAGCCACACAGGCTTTCTCTGTGAATTCCCAATAACTATCCCCCATTTTCTTGGCGGGCCTCCATGTCCTACAATGTAGTTCTCGGTTTTATTTTGCAGTCTGCCGGCAGTCATGTAGCACATGTGTTCAGCCGTGTTGACAAAGGAAACTTGCACACGCTACAAATCATCCTGACACAGTTTTGACTCTCAGGAAGAAATGTTTGACACGCTGTACAATCAATGTGTGGCTCGCACACGACAGCCCCCATTGCCGCTTTTTGGATGTGTGTGTCTAGACCGGCTTGAGACCTCGCAAACGCATGACACCGAGGGCATTTTGCAGGTTTTTCCTTCAACGGTTGAAATTCTTCTCCTAGACACAAGTGACGGTGGTATTGCCAACTGTCTGTTTTTGAAAATGTGATGGCAATGCCGACAGAGGTGTTTAGACCCCAGAAAACCTTTTAGATTCAATACACCGTAGAATTGTTTGTCATGGTGTAAAACATATAAAGTGTTTTTGGCTGTTTTAGCCGCAAGCGGGAAATAACGCCACACACCGTTGTAAAATAGAGTATCTTGATGTTCTATTAAAATACTCCTCAAAGAGATTCAGTTGTCCCAAAGCTACCGGCGTGTCCGTCAGAAGGCCCATCTCTGTGTGCACTTTCAGGGCTTTTGCACATATGGCGGCATCTGTTATGCTTTGTGGCCCGATTAAACCTATGCGACTAGACACCAGACAGAGATTTAGGGGTCCGTGATGAAAATTTAGCAGCTATTTGCCTTTGGATTTTATGATGTGGCTGTGCAGAATTTTACTCGGAGGTTTATAAACACCGCCGGAACAGGGCCCGACAACCAGCGCCACGATTTTTAGCGGCGCAAAACACAAAATGTCTTACTCTGCAAAAGTCTTCGTAAATTTTCCAAAAACTGAAACGCAAAAAGTAACACAATGTAAACAAGGGTCTGTTTAAACCATCCGCTGCCGTTCTTATTTGCACAAAATCATTGGACCCAACAGTTTCCAATATTTGCCGGACTACAGCATGACCGCAATCCCGTGCCCCAAGGAGCGGAAGTGATGCAGGTTCACAAATCTAAATTCCTCGTAATGTTATACAGCCGAAAAATGTTTTATAACTTCTCTGATAAGTTTGCACCCTTTCCAAATAAACCAGTGAATCTGGCACCTGGGGGGCTGAGATCTGCGGCGTGCTAGCTCGATCGCGTCTGGGTATAAGCAGTCATGCCTTTTTGAATATTTTAAATGGGCGACGCCCCTGAGCTCAAGATCTAGCCCTCTTTAAGTTGTCTCCTGTTTTTAGATCACTGTCCAAACGGACACCTACCTCCGCTTTGACCAATTAGCCAATCAGTAACAATGGGTTTGTTAGAGGTTGTTTTTAATTTTACTTGATTCCCCCAGAGCACCGGGCGCTATGGACGTGTTCTTGAGTGATTTGAGGGGGCTCAATAGTTGCTAGTCATAATTCTATGGGCTCTTGTGGTATTGTAAAGCACTGGAGGGGCACCTGTACTCCTGCGCCCTATATGGTGTAGAGTTGAGGCACAGAGCATCCCAGCCAAGATTCTCTATATGGTAACGTTGGACCAAGGCTTAACCTCTCAGGAGGTGATGTGGGCTGGTTCTTAACTACAGTATAGTCCCCAAGCAACCACAAAGGAATGTCCACACACTGTTAGTGAAAACGGTCTTTATATAAATAACGTTCAAGGTTATATGCAAAATCACAATACTACACTTTGTACTCCGGCAATACTCTAATGGCAAATATATACAGGTCTACGTGGTACCACTCTTTCTATCGATTCCTTTGAAATGCAACCACAGCTAACTACCCCAAATAGCATACGAATCCGATTGTTAAATGCATCAAGGATAGACCACAGAAAGAATGCAAGTCAAATCAAGCAATGGCAAAATCTATCAGTCTATCCCACTACCATGAGACTGTTCTGTTCATGGATCCCCCACCTGGGCAACTTGTGCATAAAGCGTATTTGACAAGCCCACTCCAATTATGCTCAATATAGTCTTCAGTCCTTCTAAAAGGTTCCACGGCCCCAAAGTACCTGGTTTCGTAGAGTTCTTCGATGAGTCGTCGGCAGGCCCTTCTTGAGTGCGCTCCCATTAAAGCAGGAGCCACGGGTCGTTAAAGAAAACGGTGAATACTGTAGTTGCGGCAGCAGCTTTGGTTCTTGAGGTGCTCGTTGACGATTGGTAAAAACATCCTGCAAGCTGAGGCGTGCAGTGCATCTGGACGAGTGTTCATTGCCGCAAAGAGTCAATGAAGAACTTTGTCCCAGCAAGGGCGGTGAGTCGTCGGCGTCTCTGCAGTCTTCGTGTGGTGGGAAACCCACCAGCGGATTCTCCTCGGTCGAAGGCGGTGTTGGGCAGAATTGCATGCAGTACCCTCTGGGACCACTACACACAATTAGGACTACAGGTGTAAGCAAGACCAACCTTTGGTATTAGTCTGTGCTACACCATTTTTTGGTAGCGAGCTGAGCAGCCAGGCTTATCTCAAGAGTGAATGTGAGCAGTACAAGTAATTACACAGAGGACTTTCAATCAAAGTGGTTCAAGTAGACACTTGTACTCAAGGTTTCTTGGTAAAAACACTTAGTAATTTAATCATTTAGAAAACATTTCACTAGAGGAAGACAACTTAATATTATATACCAATACACTTCAATACAAAACTACAAGCTTTTTAGTCAGTTTGAGCTCCCCTGAAATAGGAGCCAAATGGCATTTCAGTAACTTACCAGTGAGCAAAAAGGACAAAAGTAAGTAGAATAGATTACAAATACTTTCTAGGCAGCGCAAATAGTTTCAGTTCACCAGAAGGGTTCAATTCAAGTCAGTAGGCCAGGCCGGAGTCAATGGGCTAGTGTTCTGGATAGGAAGGAGCAGTTCTGGTATCAAACGGTAAAGTCTTTGCAAATGTTCTCAGAAGTAGTTTAGGCGAAAAGGAAATCAGTTGTGAGGTCACAAGCTGATTAGGCCTGCAAGTTGGGGAAAGTTTCACGAACTTTCACCGCGAGAGTGGCGTTCTCTCGACTGGGTTGGCACAGTACCTTTTGTATGAAGAAACAAATGTTGCTGAAGTCTTGGTTCCTGGCAGTTCCTGCAGATCTCGCTGTTCCTGAGCCTCAGTCGTGGGGATAAGAGGGAGGACATCGGGGGACTCCTGCACTGCACGGGATCATTGAAGCAAGCAAACAAAATGGAGTCACTTCAGTTCCAGTAGCTGTAGATTCAAGAACACAAACTGGTGTCCCTCTCCCTGGTTAATCCTAACCAGCCTTGAGAATGGTGTCCGGGTGTTTTATGAGTTAATTGGTTCCACCAACTGAAAGGAAGAAGCCGTCCTTGAAGGAGCTTCTGTCGAATGGAATTTGGCAATTCGGACCTGCAGCAGGGCTTCACCGGGTAAACCAACGGTCCGGGAGTCGCAGCAGCTGTCCTCTTCCAGCTCGTCTTCAGTTCTTTCGTTCCAGTGGTCGACTCTGCTTTCCAGTCCAAGAGACTCCCCTATTAAACAGTTTTCTCCCTTTTATTCCAGCCTAGCTTTCACTCACCCAGCAGGGTGGCTGTGCTTGCCAGACACTCAGCCAGCCAATCACGCCAGAGTGCATTTGGGTCCCCTAGGAGACTAAGCACAGGGATTTTGGGGCACCCCAGACACTCAGACGCCAGAGGTGGTCTTCAGTCCTGTGTGTGTGTGTGGGTCTATGAATTAAAGTCAATTTCACTTTTCATTCTCTCGGAAACAGTAGTTTATCCCAGAGAAGGTATTTAAACCTTTGGGAAGTATAAAAAGACATCCATGTGTCAAGTCCTCAAAATCCAGCAACATTGCTAGGGTTCTCTAAGGTGAAGGGAATTAGCACTTTTAAGAGAATTCTCCCTAACAGGCAGCCTTGACTTTCTCTGGCAGGATGAAAGCGGTTGACGATGATGAGCAAGGGAAGTCCTTGTTTCAATGTTCTTAGGCAAGGGAGCACTGCGGCTCCGGTCGGCGACGGAAATGGACTTCAATGTCTGGGCGAATCACTTTGTGATTCCGCTGCAATCCCTGTATCCAGTCGGCTGCATTTCGAGGGTCTGATGTCCAGGGAGCTTTGGCAAAGATCAACTGGTGCACGATGGTCTCTCGTAGCTCGGGAAGAGGTCTCCTAACCAGTTCCTCTCTTGGATCAGTTCATTGACAGTCGTGCAGCTTTCAGATTAGCGAAGGACAGCAGCAGCAATTCTTCGTCCAGCGGGCTTCAAGGTTAAGCATCAACTTTAGCTTCTGAACAATTTCCATCAGTGAGAGGCCCCCGGATATACTGTTGATCTCCCATTCACTCTGCTGGGTAACACTCGGGCAACCAATCATTCAGAAGGGCATTCAGGCAGTCAGGCAGCCAATCAGGCTCACATTGCATTCAGGCCATTTTTCTTCATCCAGACACTCGCAACACGGTATGTGGATTCGGACAAGCACTATGCCATTCAGCACTCCACAGTGCATTCATACCAGTTTCGGGCAGGGCTGTCTCAGTCATTGTGTCAACCACCAGATACTAGACACCCATAACATGAAATGCGTATTTGTCACACACTCCATTCACCCAGGTCCCACCCCACAGGCGTACCCACAACATACAGTCAATGGGAAGGCACCAGCCGGTCTGGCCTGGAGTTCCCACACTACCATATATGGAACTTCCACCCAACAGCCAGTCACCGGGAAGGGACAGAGTCCGGGCCTCCCGGGACTACAAGGTAACAGGCAATGGAACACAAGCGGCCACAGGGGCCATCTTGTTTCCTATCGGGAATCAACTGATTCCAATAGCAGGACCTGGGTATCCCAAAATGGAGGATACACACAGCGCCTGTCAAATTCATCATGGAGCTGCCACCAGCCAATACCCTGCTCTGTTGGCCACACACAGGTGCCCAAAAACATACACTAGGGGAACTGGGTCGTACTCCCACCCATGGGTGCCATAAGGGTATCCCAAGGGTCTGTTCACCAAACCAAAAAGAGGAAGAGCCACACCGCCAGGAGTCCCACATGAACTCATGTGTGGAAAACCAGACAGAACATACATAAGACAATAAAGGAGAAGGATATGGAGGCCCTGTCCCTCCAATGCATTTCCAGCGTCACAGGTATGTTTTAATATTTGTGATTATTTCTGGAGCGGGGCATGACATAGATGCGTATATACTAGATCCCCCAAATGTTTGTGCAAAAGTGGCTAGACAGGCGGTTAGTGCATTGTGTGCAAGACCTGTTGCAGTGCCTAGCGCTGTAGCCGGATGCACCTTTGTGAATGTTTCACAAGGCGTATCAGAGACCCCTTCTACGACTAATGGGCTGTGTTCAACAACCAGGGTATCGGTTAGTGTAATATTGGCCGCCAAACCCGTACCTGTCCCACAAGACTGCATCGCTAAGGCGTTCGTATCACCACCCAGGTGCTCTAGTAGCGTCAAAACAACCCATTCCGCATTTTCAAAAGCGCTCTGACCCCTACCCTTGTACAAGCCGATTCTTTTTACAATAGGGTTTTAAACTTTTGACGATGGTCGATAATTTCTTATAATTAAAGTATGCCTTTTTTCTTGTTCTTTTGAATAACCGCTACACGCTCAAACATAACTGTATCCAAAACATTAATGACCCCAAAACGGCCCCAGCTCCCACACCATGATCACCTTCATTATGCATGTCTGTATCACTATCCAAAATTATAATGGGCTGATTGCGAGGTGTTTAACAGGTGTATTGGTGTTAGTGTAAGATGTTGATGGAACCTCGGAGGTCGCAATGCCTTGTGGTTGAACACTCTGCAGTAGCGCATTTTAAATATTAACATCTGCATTGTAGACCTCTTCATTATTGTGCACACCGCCCCCTTGATCATCATCCGAAATATCAATAACAGCCCCATCGTTATTCACACAGACCTCCTGAACACCAGCAGGAGATTCACCCCCAATCCTGTGCACACGCCCCTCTTGAGCACCATTAAAAATATTAGAAACATCCCCTTCCTGAACATCACTAGAAATAATATTAGAAAGATTAACATTGTGTCTGTGCTTGCTTTGAACATCAGAAGAAACAACATTGAAGCCACGTTCATTGTACGCTAACCCTTCCTGAACATCAGCAGAAACATTATCAGGGCCAACACTCTATTCACTTCCCTCCCTGTATACACAGGCATCTTAGCTATCAAGGGGATATGTATTAAAAGCCCCAACATTTTGACTCATAGCCACATTGCTATGTATACCCGCTTCATCAACTCTATTAACAATGCCAGCATCCTCTAAAATCGCCTCCAGAGATATATAGTTGTTAGTAAACTCTGGATTCCTCTGCATATCGAATACTTGGCTACTTTGACATCCAGAATAGCGGCTGTAGTGCCATCATGCATATGTGCCATATTTCCCGCATTCACCAACAACTCCATCTCTTTATGCAAAAAATTCAGAACCACTAGCAGATCCTCATGTGAAGGGCCCGAAAGTGAGATCTCATTGGGGGCCTACTTCTGCATTAGATTGGCCATCTGGACTGGTAATGTTTTTTCCGTCTTTACCAACATATACATTCTGCAGAGCATATTCTAATATATTTGTCGCATTGTTGGCCAGCACAATCTATCGCTCGTGTCAACCCCCAACTGTGCAGCGATGTTTGTACTACCCTCGCCCGTGGCATTATTTTTCTTTAGTCGCTTTTTAACCTCCCAACCCCGTGGCTGTTTTAACCCAGCCGGATCATTCTCAACATTATGCATTTCATTTTGCAGCTTAAAACATTCATAATTTACACCATCAACCCCATGACCCCACTTCATACCGGCACTGTCCTGTGAATGTAAGCTTTTAAAGGAGGCTTGCAGCCCAGAGCCATCGAGAGATTTGTCTGAACACCCACTCCTGCACAGACACAAGCTGTTTGAATATTTAAATGCCCGGTAATATCCGTCTGAGCCCTCGCGCGCCCAATCGCTGAGGGGAATAACTCCATAATCGGAGTTGAAAACCGGAGCATTCCCTATTTTGCTCGAGGGGTGCCAACATGTTAAACACTGCCTTGAGCCAGAAGATAACCTGCGTGCCTGGACACCCTGTTATAGAATCATTTGCCAGCCTGTTTCCAAGTTGCTCAGGCACCCGGTTCAATGCTGGAACAGTACAATAGTCATAAACAACCTTTGGGGCACTACTACCTTTATCGCTCAATGGCCAACCAGACACTTCAGCGGCATTGTAAAAACTTCAGGACCAACAGGGCCCATTGATTAATTCACCAAAGAAATCTGTGGCATATGCCCCCCCCCAGATCCATTGGGCTTTACAGCTGTAACAGCACTGTCGGACCCCATCCAAGGGTCGTTTGAAAGCTTCTAAAGCTGTTGATCCATACAAACCGGGCCCCATCAAAGCGCCCGAAAGAGATCCAGTAGAGACAGGCAAACTCACCCCTGTGCTCCCAAACAATTCTGAATTTTCTGAGCCACACAAAGCACCCCAGCCCTTGGAGAGACTTTTTATCACTCGTTAGGCCCCTGGACATTCCAGACGGTGTAACAAACTACAGAACCAAGCAGCCCCAGTAATGATTTTACAAAAGACATCTGTGACGGCAGGCCCCCAAATCCATCGGCCCTTGCTGCTATAACAAAAACATTAGACCCTGTCCTGGGTCGTTAAAACATCCAAGGTTTGTTTATCCAAAAACAGGCTGGCCCATTCCAACATCCCCTAGTTGTCCACCGCTGCAGGCTGTTTCTCCAGAAGCACCCTGTTGGAACATCCAGTTAAGAGCCATTTCTGTAAAAAACATAGTTGGCATCAACATATTAAACCTGTATAACAACAAAACGCAGGATCCTGAAAATTAAAATTTCAATCCATATAAATATATAATCTCTGCTACAATACTGTCAATGTATGATCTGCTCCACATTGACAGAAGTGCCATTTTATAAAAGTTGCAATTATATTCTCAATTCCTGGCACACAATGAGTAAACCCACAGTGCAACTCTTACATGTTTAAAAATACTGTGTCAATGTATTTGTCTTGTAAGCGTGTGAATACAGGTTCAGGCCCTAGATGCATGTGTATCATTTTCATTTTGTCACTGAGTTACTTCAGGGCTCACCACACCTATTCGATTTGTCACGGGTCCACAATTAAAAACCACACCACACAAAGTGCCTATAACGTGTGCACAGCTGTTTTCATAGAAGCAAACGTGTTGTGCACTTTCTAAATACTTATACGTGTCTAATACCCTCTCCAACCAAACCATATGTTTTGTTTTAAAATAACAAATGTGTTATAAAATAAAACTGTGGCTGCTTTAAGCAATGCTCCCTGTGTCTATATAAATGCCCTGTCTGTTGGTTTTGTCAGTGGCTTTTTTTTTTATTCTAAAAATGTGCTCATTTGCACCATTGTTTAAAGCAGCATTTTTTAGGATGGTGTCATAAAAAAGTAAGCTTTTCTTCACAGAGAGGCCTATTCAGACATGCGCTGTGTGCCAGTTTACAATGCCTCATGTCGCTTGTGTGCATAGTCAGAGCTCAGCATTTAAAAGGATTAATTGCATAAAACCACACGGCTTGTCACAATGTTGTGCATGCTGTGTCATCACTGTATGTGGCAATAGACTCTAGCCCCAAGGCTTTCATTGTACACAAAGAATGTCCCCGCTGCTGGATACTTGGTAAACCAGCTCGACTTTTAAAAAACCTTAATCACTGAAAACCTCCTCTCCAGCAAAACAACATAAAATGCAGATTACAAAATGACCTTATCACGCCAGTTAGATTCCAGATGCCGTTTTTCTATTTCCTGGCGCACTTTAACTTAAATATATAAAAATGCAGGCTGGCAGTTAATCCTGTCTGCAGCTAAAGAATACACACATTTTGTTTTAAAAGCTCTGTCTGTACCATTAAATAAAAATACACAGGGCTAGATTCTAGAACATACACTTTTAAAATGTTTTTCACATCTTGTTTAAATATTTTACACTTTTAAAACACAGCTATTTATTTACAAGCTTGCAGTAAATGCATAGAATCAACTCACCTTTTAAAAGTAGAATGCCTCTTTCGTCACCAGACTTTATATGTCCTGGGATCTTCAGTTCCAGCCGGGGCTTGCAAATGTCCCAAAATCCGCAGCCATGTTCTGGCAGGCTTCCAAAGCATGGGCTTTAAAGACATCCAACCTCCCACCCTCTCCCCCCTCAGCAGAATACACCCCATCCGGCCTATTCCCTGTGCAGGCTGCTGGTGTCCTTTGAAAAGTCACAGGGAGTTTAGAATACAATGGGTCCTTCACGTGTCCTTTAGACACAGCAGTCACCTGCTGGCTGAAGATTACAGGCGCCTTAGGGCTATGCTTCATTTACAATTAATGGCGCCATACAAATACAGTTTAGTCACACCAGGCACATGGCAGCGCACAGCGCATGATTACAACAGCCTCGGGGCTTCATTGCAAGGTCAGATCATTCTGATGTGGCTTCATATCATTTGTAATACACTTAGGAACCGAAATAGGGGGGGGGGGAGGGGAGGGGGGGGGGTGTGTGTGTGTGTGTGTTTTTTCTCTCTCTGCCCTGCCGCAAGATTTTCAGTAAGACCAGGGGCAGCTGTGTTGCTGCAACACTTCTTTCTGCATACCAGGGAGAATGGTAGAATGCAGTTTCCCAGCATTTTGCATGCATTTGCCAGTTTTTTGTAGCCCTGGATTTAGATCTTCACTGTCTGTGCTTGACCTTGCATTGCGTCCACTCCACCTGAAACAAGCAGCTCCTTCCTTCTGGCTGAAGCTGAATTTCATCATCTCTACAGCACCACTGTGAATTCCAACATCACAGCTGGGAAGGTAAGCCCAGAAAGGGTGTGGGACTGCAATTTAGAGCGTGCGTGGTGGCGAGTGTGAAATTAAGCTCAGCTTCCTGCCTCACTCTGATTGGCCTTCCTTCTCCATTTCAAGTCAATCCAGAGCCAAAAGACGAATAGCCGGCCCCATTTTTAAAGGACCACTTTCTAAGGAGCCTGTCTGTGCCTGTCTGGGCCCTGGAGGGCCTAGAGTGCCATAGAAAAAACTCAGTTCTATGTTCCGTCCACCGGACTAATTCCTAGACTGGTCCTCTGTCTCTGGATCAAAGGCCTCCCACGATCCCTGCAGTAATGTAAGTTTGGCTGTTCTACCATTACCAACTCTGCTGAGGCATTGCCGATGCTCTACTCTCAATCCATTTTCTTAAATAACCTCATTCTTTTTTACTACATCTGCTTCTTTCTCTTTCATACATGTATATCGGTGCTTCTGTTTCCACTTGCACCATCTGCATTCAGTGTTGCTGCATTTCAAAAAGTTTTTGGGGTGTGTTGCTTGGTTCGAATTTGGGTGCTCCTCTTACCCTTGCACCATGCTGCACTGTTACATTCTGCTGTGCCTGATATTGAACATGACTTTTTGCACATGCTATATTGTGTTTCATTCTCATTCTGCTTTAGCTAAAATCAAACACGGCTGTGTATTACTGTTACCATTTTCTTTGTTATAATCTCTTTTTGCTGGGTGCACAACTATTACTTTACTACCTTTTTAAAAAATAGTGTTTGCTGGGAGTACATCCTGCATTAACGCCCCCCACCCCCTGTGCTTTTCCTTGTGCCTCAGTACATCAGCCTGGTAAGTGTCCTCCTCTTCACCACAGCTAACTATGTCGCTATCTCTCTCTCCTATCTTCTCTAACTGCTTCTCTATTTCCGATCCCTCTATCACTAAATCTGGCCGGAAGATACGTCAGGACATACCTTGCTCCAACCCAGGCCTTCCTATTGCAGACACCTATGTCACAGCTTCCGCCAGAGAGATCTCGGACATCCTCTTGTCTCCCCTTCAGGGTCCTCAACCTAACTGTCTCCTCTCTGACGGGATCCTACCTCTCCTCTCAAACCTTACCTCTCCCCCTGGACAGGCTCATTTGCCTACTGGGCCTCCCCCCTCCTCCGCACAGGCTCCCTTGCCTACTGTGCCCTCCTCCTCCTCTGCACAGGCTCCCTCTCCTTTCCTCACTGTCCTGGCTCCCTTGTCGGCCTTGGCTCCTCCGCCACCCTCCACTATTCCTCTGGCTATTCTGCCACCCTCAGGGGTGGGAGGGGACCACTGTCCCTTGCGCCCCTTTGCGTAACACCTTCAAATATGGCAAGCTGTTCCATATTGCCACACTTAACTCTCGCTCTGCTGTCAAACATTCGTCTGACATCCTCCTTTTGACACACTCCTCCCTGAAGGATAAAACATCCTCTCTGTGACCAGGCCCAAGGGGACAGAAGGGGGAGTGGCCCTGATCTTCCCAGAATGGATACCTGTGTCCATCATCCCTACTGAGGCCTATTCCTCCTTCGAGTGCCTAGTCTGCAGGCTCTCATTCTCTCCTAAATCATCTCTCCTATCTTCTATCGGCCACCAGGACAGTCCACTCTCTTCCTCTCTGAATGGGCTGACCTGGCCTCCTCTCTACTTTCCTCCTCCTCTCAACTCCTCCTGCTGGGTGATCTCAACATCCATCTGGACTCTCATTTCCGCAACCTATGCGATTCTCCTTCTATCTTACCCTCTGGCTCCACGCACATAGTAGGCTTCACTTTGGATGCTTTAATCTCTACCGAAATCCCCCTCTTTATCCCTCTCACTACCGCTCTCTCTTGGATGGACCACTCTTCTCTCATCACACTTGACTCTCTCCTCTTGCATCGGCACACCCGGCGCGGCCACTCAGTCTCAAAGTCACCAGACCCATGGAAAGAGTGACTGCAGCTGCCTTTGCCTCCACCTACTCTCTGCCCCCTACTTGTGCAGCTGACTCCCACTTTGACACAGCCCTTGCTAACTTCAATCTATCTCCAACACCCTTGATACTCTTGCCCCCGTCAAGAGGGTCTGACTGAAGCCTTCGAAAAAGTGCAACTCTTGGTACGACTCTGATCTGCCGCCCTTAAACGCAAGTGTAGGGCAGCTGAGCGGAAATGGAATTCGTCGGGAGGACCCTCTGACAGATTGGCCTGCCGCCTCCTTCAAAGGCAATATCGACTCTGCAACCACAACAAGAAAAGAGTCTTTATTCAAGCCTGCATCTCTGCAACATCAAACAACACGGACAAACTTTTCAAAGTCTGTAAGGAACTGGCCAATCCAGCTGCAGCCTCCTCTTCTGTCACACCCACCCAGGACCTTTGCTCCTCCCTGGTTGCACTCTTCACCGTAAAAACCCAAGACATACTTTCCTCTCTCTCCTCCACACCACCTCATTCACAAACACCTCTGGAGCCTCCCTTGGGCCCTCCACTGCTACTCCTCTCTTCTCTCACTCCCATCACACCTGATGAGGTTGCCAGACAAGTTGTTCTATGAAGGCTTCATCCAAACAGGTGGACCCCGGCGCCTCCAAAACCATTAAGGACAAGGACTCTCTTGCTCCAGCCTTGGCTGAGCTCTGCAAGCTCTCTTTTGCCACTGGAGTTTTCCAACTTCTCTTAAGCACTCCCTTGTGCTCCCTCTACTTAAGAAACCCTCTGCCGTCCCCTCCATTCTAGAAAACTACCGCCCTATCGCCATCACCCCTTTCCTGAGCAAACTCCTGGAGAAGCTGGCTTATCTTTCAGCTCACCCTACACACTGAAACTGCTGGTTGCTTCGACAACCATCAGTCTGACACTAGAGCATCCAGAGGCATAGTAACTGTCCTTCTGATCACCCGTGAAGACCTGCTCTCAAATCTCGACACCAACACTCCCTCTGTCCTCAATCTTCCTGACCTCTCCTCTGCCTTTGACACGGCACACCACAACATCCTGATCGCACGTCTGCATGGCACACTGGCAATCACAGGTCAGGCTCTGGCGTGGTTAGCCTACTTCCTTTCCGACCGCCCATCCCAGGTGGAACTTGGGTCCTTTTCTTTACTATCACTCTTTCAACCTGTAGTGTCCCCCAGAGTTCTAACCTATCCCCCTGGTTCTTCAATGTCTACATGGCTGCCCTTGCTCGTGTGATTACCGCTTTCATGTCTAACTTCCAGTGTTATGCGGATGACACGCAACTCTCCTTCAGGCTACCCTCTGCACCTTCTCTACCTCGCTCATATCTGATGGTCTGTCCGCAATTCAGTCATGGTGTGCTGCAAATGACCTCTGCCTCAAGGCCAGTAAGACTGAGACTGTTTGCATTGGGACT
The DNA here is from genome assembly GCF_040938575.1 of Ambystoma mexicanum. Taxonomy (NCBI): domain Eukaryota; kingdom Metazoa; phylum Chordata; class Amphibia; order Caudata; family Ambystomatidae; genus Ambystoma; species Ambystoma mexicanum. The sequence goes on from NC_090928.1 coordinate 431,275,969, forward strand.
CCTGATCCTGCTTTCCCACTCTGGCCTGCCTCCCTTGGCCCTGCGCCAGCACCCACCTGCGAGGCAAAAAAACCTTGGGCCCATATTCAACTCCACTCTCTCCTTATCCACTCACATCTCTAAAGAGTCCAACTACCAGCTACACCTTCTCAAAGTTACTCTTCCTTTTCTCACCATCCCTCAGCGACTCACTGTCTCCAGAGCCCTGGTTCTCTCGAAGCTAGATTACTGCAATAGCCTCTTTCTCAACCTCCCTGCCTCTGCTCTGCACCCTCTGCAACTCATCCAGAACAGAACCGCAAGACTTATCCTTGGTCTCAAGCAAGCCCAGAAACTGCATCTCTCCTGGCGCTGAAATCCCTCCACTGGCTACCCGTTGCTGCAAGGATCGTCTTGGGACTGGGACCAACCTATCTGCAATGTTGCCTAACCAACTACTGTCCTTTCCAATCCCTCCACTCATCTACCTCCAACCTTCTGCGGGTGAGCCGGTTCTCCATGCAGTGATTTGGAGGGAGATCTTTATCCTCTGCAGGGGGTTCCCTCTGGAATAGTCTCCTTGGTGCACTCCGTCTTGAGCTTGTTCTTAAGTTCCAGAAACTCCTTTAAAACATTCCTTCTCCTCTTCCTTCCCTCTGCATCTACCCTGCTTACCTTTCTCTCCGCTCTATCACTCTCCCTCCTTTTCCACGCAGCCTGCTGACTGGCCGCCAAGTGTACCTCAGAGTCTCGCATGTCCTCTTGCACTTGCCTCCGGGCCTTGCACTTGCCTCATCGTTACTGCACTTGGTCAATGACCCATGCGAGTGGCATCACTCAGCACTTACCCCAGCTTCTGACTGACTGGGCGCACTTGGTCCCCTTCCCCCTTGTCCCCTTGCACGTGTCCATTGCACCTTGGCTGGAATTGTGAACATTGGCCTACGCCACACCCAAATGCTAGCAATGCCACGCTTAGTTAGAACTGTGAATGTTGTCCTGCGTCACCTCTAGATGAGATTGTGAATGTTAGCAATACCGCACTTGGTTAGAACTGTGAATATTGGCCTGCTTTGTATCTGGATGGTATTGTGAATGTTAACAAAGCTGCACTTGGTTGGAATTATGAACATTAGCCTGCGCCGCACCCAGACAGGATTGTGAGTGTTGACAATGCCACACTTGGCTGGAGTTGCTAACAAAAGCCTGCCCCAGACCCTTACTAAATTGTGAATGTTAGCAATGCTGCACTTAGTTATATCTGTAAACATTATCCTGCGTCTCCTCTAGATAGGATTGTGAAGGCTAGCAATGCCACACCCAGTTAGACTTGTAGGCAGTAACCGTGTCACTTCGTAATAGGATGGTGAATTTTAGCAATGCCACACTTAGTGGATTTGTGAACATTAGCCTGTGCCAGACAGGATTGTGAACGTTAGCCTGAGTTGCTTCTAGACAGAATGCCAATGTTATGTCCCACACTTGGGTGGAACTGTGAACTTTGGCCTGAATCACATCTGGATTGAAATGGAAATGTTAACATGCCCACTTGTATATCACTGTGTACCCTGCTTTCCTGTTCCCCATGCTGCTGCTATTTATCTGTATCCCCCCCTCCTGTCGCTGTAAGCCCACCCCCTGTATCTGTGTCCTTGTGTCGCTCTGTTCCCTGCCATCCTGTTCACGTGCCTGGTCTCGGGCGCTCTAAAGATAACCATCATATCACATCAACACGCTTGCTCTCTACTATACAACATCATTCAACTAGAGCACAGCTATACCCCTGATTAAATCGGCCTAGCTGTTCACATACGAATACAACCCCATGAACACCTCATCACCCTAATAAAACGCAGCTAGCCAAGCACATTCCGGCCTAGTCGCTCACATATGCGTCCTTCAGGCAGAACGCAGCCAGAGCCCAGTCTGAGTGTCCACCCACCAGACTGCACACATCCAACTGATATCTTCAGCACCACACCTAACGCTAGGAGGCAGCTACCATCCGGCATTTACATCAGCTGCTCACATATCTGGTGTACCCATGCACCCTACGACGCTCTCTCTATGGTTCCCGAGGGCGTTCAACCTACCAGTGCTTTGAGGTCATACCAATGATAAATAGAGCGCTACATAAATGCCAAGTGACATAACATAACCTGTCTGCGCACTTGCATGATCTGAATGCACTATGCCTTGAAGACTGTCTATCTGTTTATTCCCTGTCTCTCCTCCCTGCATGGCAGGGCCTCAATGCACTTGGAAAAACTGCAGAATCGCCATCAGACCTATTTGCCGTCATCTACACCGTTAATTGTATTATATGCACTTGTTCATGCACCCACTCTGCCCGTACATACTTGTATCGTTCAGAAATTCAAGGGCTCTGAATGACTGTTGTTTTTTCCCCTTGCTCCCTCCCTCCTTGAGCGCTTTTTAACACTTGCTTTGTGTATAGGCACTTTACAAATAAACAATACCATACCACGTTTCATTTTGTTATATATTATAAACTATGATATGGCATTTGTAACGCGCCTATACACAAAGTGTTTCAAGGCGCGACGAGGCGGGGGGGGGGGACAGAGGGGAGACAGACAACGATCCTACTAGGCCAGGTGTCATTCAGATCGCGCAAGGGTAGAGGGGTAGGGAAAGTGCAAGGGGGAAAGGGAGAGGGGAAAGTGCAGTACAGGATAAATAATAAGGGCCAGCTGGTGGCAAGTGCAAGGTAAGTGCAGACAAGTTCTGGGAGGAGGGGCTGTAGGGATACAGAGACAGTCCCGCAGTGCAGGGGTTGCCAGAGAGGCAGTACAGGGGAGAGTGGCTGGGCCAAGGACCGAGATCGCCGTGTGGCCCAGTTGCAGATTCAGTGCAGTTTCAGTAATATTAGCAGGGGAGAGGGGGAGTGAAAGCGGAGGCAAAGAGCAAGGTTTTGAGGTGCTTCCGGAACCGGAGATGGTTCTCCTCAAGTTTCAGGGGGGCTGGAAGTCTGTTCCAGAGGGAGGCCCCTGCTGTGGGGAGAGAACTACCCCCAACTCGTTGCTTGGAGAAGCGGCTGACCCTGAGGGAGTTGGAGGTGGATGAGCGAAGAGCTTGAGAAGAGAGATATTAAGAGAGAGTTGAAGGTATTTTGACCCAAGGCCCCAGAAGACCTTGTGGACAATGCAGAGGGTTTTGAACTTAATCCTCGCAGCGACTGGGAGCCAGTGTAGTGATTTCAGTCCTGGGGAGATACGGTCCCTGGGCTTGAGGCCAAGGACAAGTCTCGCAGTCTTGTTCTGGATGAGTTGCAGAGGGCGGAGAGTAGAGGCAGGCAGATTTAGATGGAGGCTGTTACAGTAGTCCAGCTTCGAGAGAACCAGGGCTCTAGAGACGGTGAATTTCTGGGGGAAGGAGAGGAAAGGAAGGATACCTCTCAGGAGGTGTAGCTGGTAGTGTAACTTCTTAGAGACGTCAGATATGTGAGGAGAGAAAGAGAGTGTGGAGTCGAAGATGACCCCGAGGTTTTTTGCCTTGCAGGTAGGTGCAGGAAGAGGGCCAAGAGAGGCCAGCCAGAGGGCTGCAGGAAAGAAGGGAGTGGGTGAGTCTTTCTGGCATTAAGGCAGTAAGACATATGTCTGAGTAAGACATATTCACAGGCCCTGTAACTCAGCTGTTTTTTTAAATAACATAGCACAGCTTTTGGCATATGTTAACAATGCTTGCGTGTCAGGGCATGCCCTCCAATATAATTTATCATAACTTGTTTATAAAAGCTTTGAATTTTGATGTAATAGTGATTTTTAAAAAGTATATAAAAAATCAAGAAATTGTTTCATTTTGCTGTCATTTTGTTTTTTTTTTATATATAAAATTCGATAGAATTTAGATATGACATTTTTTTCATTTTGATAGAAATGTTTCAAACATTTTTATATCAAAATTGTTTAATTTTTTCATGTTATATACATTTTCTCACATTTGTATATACTTTTTTACATTTTTATATACCATTTGTTCAAATGGTGATATAAAAAAATCTGATATTTTGATATCAAACATATGATCACATTTTTTAAACATTTTAGATATAAAACCGAATTTGTTGATGGATTTTTTTGAGTGTTTATTATTTTATACATAAATAATTTAAAGTTTATATCCAATTATTCAAAGGCAAGCTGTATATAACATCATTCCGTCATACCCTCAAGGCCACAACCCACTCCCGCGTCACCAACACCTCACACTCGCCGGCTAACTCCTCGCAACTCACTAAGCCCTCGACCAAGCAACAGCACACTCCCCCATATTAAAAACATTTTACTATAAACGTTATATCAAACTGATATAAATGATACCCTTTTCATATCAAACTTCCTATAAAAATACACATCTGATAGCATTTTGATATCTGTGCTATGAAAAAAATCATATTAAAATTCATATCAAAAGGGGCGGGACTAAAGACACAAAGGGGGCGTTTCTACCTGCCAAAATGTACTTGAAGAGGAAAGGGGCCCCCCCCCATCTACTACTGACCCCATTCTAGTTTTACTTCATATTCTAGAATCCATTTTCAGGATAATATCAATAAACTGTTTTATTTGCAGCATATAATTATGTGCTGTCTATATGTCTCCATTTAATGGTTGGGTCTGAAGTTCTCATGTCATCAAATTTAAAAAAGGAATTCCCACTGAAGTATCTATGAGAGCCCTGTGAACATTGGAGTTGGTGATAGAGAAGGTCTTCAAGGAGAATGTGGATTGAGTGGATTTATAAGGTGGTGTTATCAGAAGCCTACATGTTTGTGTTGAGGGTGAGGCAATGACCTTTTGAAGCAATGATGGAAAGGTTGAGGGTGTTGGGGAGGACAGAACTGCAGTACGTCTTGAGGAGAGGGCCTGGGGATTCTGAGGCTCTCTTGGAGTAAGAGGCAGACAACGGATTCAAAGTTCAAAACAAACACTTTTATTAACTTAAATGTCACGATGGAAAAACACCTATCCGTCCATATATATGATGGGATTTCCCTACCAATACTAAGGAAAGTCAAAGTGAATAGGTTCAACTTAGGACTCTGTGTGTCCAAAACCTATACTTGCCCTCACAGCTAATCTTGTACAACCTGTAGGGATGTCAGTAACCAGAAAACTAGTGTTAAATATAAAGTTAAGAACTCGGTTCAGCCTGCACTGTTCTTTCAGCTCCCTTCCCATAGTATAAAGCAGTTCTTATAAAAAGACTGACTATTGTCTTGAGTTTCAAAGTGATATAAAGGTGAGCAATGATCTGGTTTCCCTTCCCCAAGTTTCAAAACCGTTCAAACACAAAATCCTAAGGCTCCATCCTCAAAACAAAGAAACAATTCCAATCTCGGGGATCCCTTTCCAAAGACACAATTTCAGTGAAGTATTCAAATTAGGGTATTTTCCCAATGTCTTTAAGTTTCTGTGCCACTCTGGGGCCCTCTGTATATTGCTGGTCTTTGTAGCACAAAGAAGGTTTTAATTGCAACTGATAAATCACTTGAGTTCACCTTTTTAATGTTCATTTGCCAGAGTTCCCTTCACTTTGAGAAAATATAAACATAGGACTCACTGGCCTTGGCATTCACTTTGTAGTTCAACATTCATTGGCCTCTTTATGTTCTTATTCAATGCTTGTTCTGATCAGAAATAACATAGTTGAAAGTTAGTTGACAGTGTAAAGTTTCTCATGTTAGATGTTATCAACCGATGTGTATAATTATATTGAGAAAACTTCCCTTCTCTTCATTTCTTCATTAGCAAAAGATTTCTTTCAAAGCGGTATTCAAAATGATGTTTTATAAGTTGAATGTTCTCTGCCTTTCTGCATCTCTGTAACGTTTAAAGTATTTAACAAAAGTTACTTTCATTCAATTCGTTGTTAAATGTGGCATTCAAAAATGGTGCACACTTCATAGTTTGAATTTTCTTTGCCATTCAGCACCTCTTGGGATGTGTGAGATTAAAGTATAAGTCACTTGGTTATGCTCGTTCAGTTCATTAAGTACTGTAATTCTCATGAGCCTTTTGGTTTTCATCGTGCAGAGACTTTCAATAAAAGGCTTTTGCTTGCCTGCGACCGCTCCTTAAAGTGTTCAGGTGGCTTTCATGGATTAACAATTCTTTAGTATTTGTTGGTTTCAGTAAGGATTCTTCCTAGAGACCTTCAACAATGTGCCTTTCAATCTATGCAACCACTCTGTAACAAAGTATCCTTATGCACAGCATCAAACACTTGCATACCAAGTTTCTTTCTGTCTAGAAACTCACTTGTTACTTTGAGCGTCCCAGCATCGCATATCTTCCAGCCTTCTCCTTGCTTCAGGGCTCCACCTCCTGCCCCTCGGGCACTCCTGGGTCGGCTTCTGGCCCCTGGAGAACACGCCTCTCATACAATGGAAAAAAAGGGGCAGCCTTCCTGCATGACTCCCCTTTCACGTTTCTGTCGGTTCCACAGAGGCCCTGCTCGCGGTCCGGTCTTCCTTGAGCTAAAAGCATCTTGAATATGAACAGCAACCCGCTGTACTTCTTGGCCGCTTTGCTGCTTCAAATTCACAACTGCTGCTTCTATCACCATTCCCCCTCTTACACGACTTAGGTGGGGCTTTTTATACACCTGCGGCCCTGTAACTGCCTGACCATCATTAAAGGGACATGTTTGACCTTTACTGTTCTCAGCAGGCCTTTTTTCATCCCAGTACATAAGTGGTGTAGCAACTTGTCTTCACTGCTCTTGGTTGCTTCTTCCTCGTCTCAGTCCTTTTGATGGTCATGTGGGAGTAATCGTGGGAGTTGTTTTATAAATACCCCATAAAGACGGGAGATGGGTTAGCTTGGTCATTATTGGGGAAAGGGGATACCATGTCTCTCCCAAGGTCATCTTATTCCCAGCCCCCAGAGACCCTCCATCCAGGTGATCCTCCCTCGCTTGTACACCCCCAGGATCGGGATCCAAAAGCGACGGCCTTTCCCTAGCCACATGCGCAGTGCATACATGGGGAATAGGAGTCAGAACACCCTCCGGTTTCTCACAGGATTGGGATTGCCTGCCAGAAATGTCTGACCTGCTGGACAAGTGCAGGCTTAATTTCTTGGAGGAATTGCTTCTGAAACGCAAGGGCTCACAGTGCAATAGTCGGGAATCTTGGGCCAAAACTGGCAATCTGCGGCCAGGGATGATGGAAATATTGACCAGGCATGCGTAGTTGACAAGATAAAGGTGGCTGTTTCCCTGCTACAGAAGCGTAAAAACAAATGGTACCAATTGGCTTTGAGGAGTGATTTACAAAAAACTGGGGTTTGCGACAGTACTGTGCCTTGTGTGTAGGGGTGTGGTGGTCACGGGCTGGGTGCCCACTTGCAGTGTGATGTTTGTGGGCACAGAGGATCCACCAGGACCAAGGCTGGTAACTATCACTGGGTTGCCACTGACTAAATACAGGCCCTTGAAGAAATATCCCAGGAGGAAGTGTAGAACTAAGCTCCAGGGAATGGAGCCGACCAAAGACAGCTATTTGCACGAAGCCCTTACTTTCACCGAGTGGCACAGTGATCCTGGCACTTTCAGGAAAACGCACCCACTGTGGGTGAGGAGGAGCAGGAAGGGGAGGAGCAGGCGGCGGAGGAGGAGCAACGTAATCATTGACGACTTTACAGTGTATTGGCTCTGGGATATCTCTTTTTTTGTATAAATTCTGAGGGCATAGATAAGTAGGTGGGTTATATCTTTGGCATAGTTTGCAAGATGGGAAGGGGATATTTTATTTGGATGTCTTTGCTTTACATGGAACAAATTGCAAAGGTTGGGGTTAATGACAAGACTTTGAGATTTCTCTTCAGCATGGTTCTAGACAGTGTTGTCTGTTCTCCCCCAGTTATGGAACCACTAGCAAACTGGGTGAGGGTGGTACGTTGTTGAGCGGTATCAGCGGTGATGGCAGGCTAAAGGAGATGATTTCCCTTTATGCAAACAATATTTTGGTCTACTTGCAGGACTGTAGGTTGTCCTGTTCCAGGTTGGTGGACATGGTGGGTAAGTTTGGTAAATGGTCGGGTCTGACAGGTTAATTGGGGTGGGAAAGTCTGTCCTTTTCTAAATTGTGGGATGTATGGGTGATTTGCATAGGGATTACCCCTTGGAATGTATGATTCCCCCCCCCCCCCACTGCAATTATTTGGAGATTCCATTCCCAAAAGAGAGCCTGGGAGGTACATTTGCCTCGCTGAACTTGGTTCTTGCTGAGTTCTTTAGGTATATTAAACACTGGGCTATCTCTCTGGTCTCCCTGATTTGGCTGGCATCGCTATTCAAAATGATTTTGATCCCAAAACGTTTGTATGGCCTTCCATTGAGATCCCTCAGTACTATTTTAAGAAGCGGGCACCCTGGCTCAGGACACTAAACTTGCATAGACACCTTTTCACAGGTTTGTTAGGCTGGGGGAAAATATCACAGCTGACTATGGTTCAGTGGTAGGATGGGACAAGAGGTGAAGATCCTTTATTGTGGCACTAGGTGTTGGGCTGCGAAATGTCCTGTAGGGAGATGCTCTTACAGGACACAAAGCCCACTTCAACTTTACTGACCATAAGGGTGCTTGTGGTTTGTTGGAAATAGGCCAAATGGCTTCATTAGGAATAGGAAGGTCACACTATTGGTCTGTTGTGGGAGGGCTGGTCCTTTTTGGACACCAGTGAACTGGATAGGTTTTGGAAAATAGACGACGAAGAGGATTGAAATTCTACAGAAAATGTTGTAAGGACGATCCAATGAAGTCATTTGCAAACTTAAAACTGAATTGGTTATAGGAAATTAGGACTGTCAATACCTGCAGGTCCGGTATGCAGTGGAAAGGTCATTGGGTCAGAATTGTGTTCTACCAGTCAGATCCCTTGTGGTGGGGTAGCACTGGCCCAGAGATTGCATGTAAGGCTTTTTTGGGCTTACATGGGAAATTCAGTCTCCTCTGAATGCACTCTGGACACGCGTAAATGTAAACGGGAGAAGGTTTTGGGTCCTCTCCGGTGCTATACATACCAGGCACTATATATCATGCATCGTAGCCCTCTGCACTCCGGGCATAGGTTTCTCAGTTCCATGTCCCAAATTGAAAATACTCAATTTAAATTATTTTCCTGCTCACAGGGTCTGGAATCATTACCTTCCAAAGGACGATGCCTAGGAGAAATGTGACGTACAGGAAATGTAAACCTAAAACCCTGAAGAGCATAGGGCGACACATTGGGTGACCTAGTCTATGCTAGACAAGACCTCCGAACACTCTAGAATGCCTACTTCTGAAGAGGTTTTTAAGATTGATAAACTGAGGGGACGGTTGAGATCCCTAGCAGCCATCATAGGAGGGTATCGTAAGGACACACTTGCAGCTACTGGTATGTATCAGAAACATCCTAGGCCACACAGTACCAGCTCTACTGAGGTTCCTGGTGTCAAGGCTAAAGTCAAGACCCCTGACCGGTCTGTGTAGATCCCTGCCTCACTCAACCATGTGACACAGTTCTCCTCAGGTGTTGACAAAATGGTGCACGTTCCCACGCGAACTGCGACAGCCATTTTGGACTCTTCCTTTACACCTACGCCATTGGAACGCTCGGATGCCATTCCAACACTCGGTCTCGTTCCCTGCGGCGTCTGCGCCATTGATCTACATCAACCCGGCTGGTGAGGGCCCCTCTTGGCAACTCTCTCCTTTGCGGCCCTGGAGCTATTCCGCTCATGAGGCTTCCTCCTGCCACAATGTCTAAGCCTTCGGCAGAGGATGCCTTCTTTGGAAAATTACAGAAGCTAATGCATTCCGACCCCATGTAGGAATATTTCAGAGGTCTGTTTAAGGAAATCTGCCCTCCAGGGCCCGGTTTCCGTTCTGACGGTTCCTGTCACAGCACCGGTTGTTCTGGCAGCTGTCCAACCTCTACCAGTTGGCCAACCTCTGGCCCTTCCTCCTCCGCCACCCTTGTCTCCATTAAACAAGTCTTCGGCAGAGCCAGACGTGACGCAAGTCGATCCGGATGCGTTGGATGATGCGCAAGTGGATCAGGATGGCGATGACCAGACCGCTCTGATAGGGCATTCCATGACCGGGTACTGGACATGACTCTTCTGGATATTCCAGTACCTGAGGCACCACCTCCGCAAGAAGGGGTGCTTTTGGAGGTGTTCACCATGTCTCCTCAGGAGCACACTGGCTTGTTCTTTCAGAAGGACGTTTTGGCCGAGGTCCGCAAAGTCTGGGATAAGCCACACTCTGAACTGCATGTTAATAAAAAGATTGATGCTAGTTATAGGCTTCATACTTCGGAAGAGGTAGCCTTAGCGTCCCACCAGCTTCCTTCCTTCACAGTGGCGGCTGCTGCCACTCTTCAATCCAGGCCAGCTTCAGCATCCTCTACAGTGGCAGCTCAGGTTCTGGCCAAAGAAGACAAGTTGCTTGACTCCTTGGGGAGGAAGATCTTTGCTCATTTTAGCAGGGGTCCAATATGAAAATATGGAAAGGTTTGTCAGAATTTGAGGAGTTCATTCCTGCGGACAAGCTAGATGATTTTATGGTGGGCTTGTCAGATGCCAGAGACCTGGCGCAGGAAATGCTTGAGGCTGCAGCGCATCATGTCGACACTTCGGCTCGGGGCTTCATGCTTGTCGTGGACACTTCTCGTCATGCTTGGCTTCACGCCATGAAGTTTTCCAAGGAGGTGTAGGATAAAGTTCTGGACCTGCCTTTTGACAGCAAAGAACTGTTACATTCGTCAATGGACGTAGTGTTAAGGATTTCAATCAGACAATACACCCTGGTCTCAGCCTAGTATGCAGTGTGCAAATTAAATACTTATTTTATTGTGTTTATAGGTTCAATATTCTGAGTGATATACCACTCATATCGCACCCCTTCTCAAAATACCCCCGGGTCACAATGGACCAGGAATCAGGCTGGTTGGTAAAGGTAATATTTATTTATAATTCAAATGAAACATGTTTTAATATATGGGGCAGTCATCACCAATGTGGTGACAATACAAATAGGAAGGTATGTAAGGCAGTCAAATTCACTTCTAGCAACACAAAATATAAAACACAGAGAAAAGAGCAGTTTTGGCTTGTTGGAAAGATAGCGCTTAAGTTAAGATTTCCCACTGCAAATTTCTCAACTCACAAACAATTCTACACAGATGTAAGGGAGCAGCAGGTATTCAGAAATAAAGAACAGTCAACAGAATTTAAAGATAACGTTCCCTCCCCAAACAAGAGAGAAAAACAGTTTGAAAATCTTACACTTTTAAATTGACATTCGAAAATGGCTGTGTGAAACAATGAAAAGTGTGCAAAAGTCCTTAAATCAATATAAAATCCTATGGAAGCAACACTGAAAAGATGCAGCAATCATAAGCTATAGTATAAGCAGAATTAAACACTTTGAATCTTAATGGCAGTTTGGAAATAATTTAAAATCACACATGTAAACTTTGCAGATTTGCGAATTCACACCTAATATTCACTAAATGGGTTTTAAGAAAAACGGGTGAAATACACTGTTATTGGTTGTGTTGGGAGGTAGCTACATGTCTTGTGTTTAAGTCAGAGTGGAAATTAAGTATCTAGCTATTAAATTGAGGAAGTTATGCAAGGTTGAATGAGAGGTGTTTTTAGACAAATAGAGCAGAGAAAAACAGAAAATCGGCTTTAAAATTGTTAATTTTACTTAAACTAGATTTAATGCCTAAGAAAAAGAGAATGCCACCCGTGAATCTCCAGTTACACGGCCACTTGTAACCCTTCACGTGGCGGATACCCCGTTTTTCTTTATGGGAATTACTTTATTTAATCAAAATCACTAATGGCTTATGGTCTAGTAAAACAAAAATGAAGATAAAATCGGCACTACCACTAGGAGTCACAGACAGGTTTGCAAGAATGGTTCTGACAATATTATAAGTTTTTATGGTAAAGACAGGATGGATTATAGATTGGGATCGGACAAGGTAAGGCAAGATATGCTATAGTTTACTATGTCGTCTATTTATACTTGCAGTCCACTTTATTTAAGATTTTGGACCGTCAAGGGTTCTGCTCGTCACACGGGTCAAGTCTAACAACAAGCAGGCCACATCTGGCGGAACAGGATCAGGTGGGCGGTTCTGGTCACCGGACTGGCACACTGGACTGTATTGGATTGGCCCTTCTGGTTACTGGAGACCGGTATCAGTGGGATGGCGAGTTTGGAGCCGGCAAGCATTTATTGGTAGCAAGCCAAACTGGATCAAAAAGCTTCCATTACGTTTTGGGATTGCTTCAGGATTTGGGCCTAGCTGAAAAAGGAGTTTGGCAATGCAGAGGCCTTGGCTTTGTGAAGAAATCTGGAATCAGGAAAAAAGATGTAGAATTCGGGAACAGGGCGCCACGCAGAAAATCAGGATGGAGTCAGAAATCGGTGTCCTTGTGTGCTGTGAGGTTCCCTTATTTATCATGCCAAGTGACATCACTAAGGTTTATGATAGGGGCAGAGTTGCAACCTACACCCACAACGCTGTGATTGGTCAAAGGCACAGTTTCCACCTTACTTTTCTCTGATTGGATGACAGAAAGGGATGTCATGGTTTGAGACAATCTGGAAACCTCCCATAACTATTGGGACCAAAATCTAACTTTCTCACAAATACATATTTATGTAATTACACCCTCTAAGAAAATCAGATACATAAATTACATATTTCGTGGGTCACATTCCAATCCAACTCCCAAGTCGGTGGGACCTGGTTCAGTCTTTCTGTTGAATTTTGGCAATTTTAACTATGAAAGGTTTGTCCTAACAGTTCCTAAATCTCTATATATATGCGCAATTACCCCTAGAACATGTGTACACAACGTTAGGTTTGCAACATGAATAGTTTCTGTGCCATTGGTCATTCTTTGTAACTTCTGTTCCTTACGCAGTAAGAAATTCTACCAAGTTTTCAAATGAATAGCATGAATTCAGATTTATATGTATGCACTTTTCATATCTTTTCTCATTCTCGCTGCCAAGTTAAATGTCTTGAAGTTCAGTGGCAAAATAAGCATGTTAAACCCAAAAGTCACATGTCAGTTTTTTTTCTTTTTTCCCAAGTGTAAGCAACTGTCAAATCCTTTCAAGTTAAACGAGGGGCCTCTCCCTGGAGAGTGGAGCTTCCTGCCCCTCCCCTGGAAGGGTGAGTGTCCAAGCCTGCTATTGGCTTCTCCTGGGGAAAAGACGAATGTCCAATGAAGTCCCTTTGTCATGAGTGTGCGAGCCCTCCCAGCAGCAATTAGCTTTTTCTGTGCCGGCAATGGAGGTGTTAACCTTTCTCAGGCTAAGAACTGTCAGAGCAGGTTTTTTTTATATAGTTGATTAACTCAAACTGGGTTTAGCTTTCAATTTTCACATTTTTAAATCTTTACTTAACCCTATGAAATTAAACGGTTTATAGGTGGATTTTTACCAGTAGCAAATCCTTGTACATTCTTAAATAATCAAGCCTTTACACAATAATATACTTTTAAAATAGGTGATTTTGCTTCCATTCAGGCAAAGCACATTGATTTCCTTTTAAAGTCTGTTTTCCTCTGCAGTAAATACACATTTTAGTCAGCATTAGTTCTTCCCTTGAGTGCTGGAGTTGTTTGCAGCATGACTAAATGTATCCAGTATTTGGTTATAGTTTTTCTCTGGACAGCTGTTTCCTGATACTTGTTGCAAGGAAAATAGTCGCCTTTGCCTGAAAAATGGAAACACGGTCCCTGGTTGATTTCTCAAGGATACATTTGTCAGTAGCTGTCATTCAAATGAGGCCCGGTTCCCCTGAGCCACACTGGATGATCCTGGGCATTACAGGGCCCTTTAATATCCTGATTTAGTAGAAATTAATAGATCTGGTGCTAAAACAACACTTTTTATGGTTGAAAAGCTGACATTTTAAGAGGCATTTTTGGTTTTACACCAAAGTACTGCTGCTTCTTTCCTTTGCTCCATGTTTAATGTTGCAGAGCACATGGCACATTCCTGCAGTGATTACTCTTATTTTACCCCACCTCAAATGCGGTTGGCAGGGCGGTGAAGCCATTTTCTGGTTACAACAAAATGCAGTTTCAAGATTTTGGCGCGCACAGGAGTGAGCGCTGTCATTTTGGGCTGTTTCCTTCACCATTGCAGTGATGTAGTGGGGCACATTGGAATGGGTCAACATATCCCACAGTAGAGCTGACTAAAACAAACGCCAGCACTCAGACGGCCAAGTCTTTGTCCGTTCTGGTAAAACCATCTTTTAGGGCTCAGAGAATGCCTTTGCAGCCTCGGTCTTCCTCTGGTCTTTGGGGGTTTCTAGATCGGAAAACACAGAGTCGATCCTCTGGCTGGAAATTCCCACCGGTGTCAACAGCGAGGCTGTTTTTTTCTCTTGGTCTTCGGCCTCCTCCTCAGGATCTGGGTGTCCCGCCTCTGAGAAACCTGGTAAATGAGGGTTTTTGGCGCTCACACGAGACCCCGGTGGGAGGGCGCATTGCGTCTCACTAGGAGGCATGGCAGACCATCACTGAGGACCGGTGGGTCGTGTCAGTGGCTCGGGTGGGCGTGGGCTTCCACTTGCCCCTTCCCCCTACTCCACCCTTCAATCCTCCCTTCCAGCAGTCGGGGATGCCCTCCTTTAGAGCCAAAATCCAGAAGCTTCTGGATCTCAAGGCGGTGGAACCCGTTCCCCTAGGGGAGCGAGGGGAGGGCTTCTACTCCCGTCTGTTCAGTGTCCAAACCCAACTAGGCTGGCCTGCGCACCATCCTAACCTTTTTCCAGTTCAACCTTTCTCTTCTCCAAGAGAACGTCAAGATGATCACCCCCAAGCAGATAAAGTCCTCTCTTCAGAAGGGCGACTGGCTCTGCATGCTGGACCTTCAGGATGCTTATATGCATATCCTCATTTGGAGCCTGCATCGGAAATACCTACAGTTTTCCATGGGGGAGGAGCATTTCCAGTTCCATGTGCTCCCTTTAGGTCTCAGCTCAGCACCACGTGTCTTTACGAAGATGATGTCGGTCATTGCAGCTTATCTTCGGCTTCAGGGTATCCATGTTTATTCGTATTTGGATGACTGGCTGCTGCGCAGCCCCTGTCCACTGAAAGCCTAGAGCAACCTTCAGTATCTCCTCCAGCTCCTGTTCCACCTTGGGCTGTCGGTGAACTGGTAGAAATCATCCATGACGGTCTCTCAGGACCTGATTTTCCTGGGTTTTTAGGTGGAACACGATCGATTGCAAGGTACACCTGACTGGGGACAGAATGGTGGATCTGTTTGCCACATGTCAGGTGTTAATGCAGTCGGAGAGCATGTTGGCCTGGTGGTTTCAGAGGCTTCTGGGCCTCATGGCGTGCTTGCTCTTCCACGTCTCAAGGTGAGGTGGACGCAGATGGCTCTTCGGAGCTCATGGCTACAGGCAGTGGATCCAGATTCCAAAATGATACTGATCCCATCATTCATGAGGACGGACCTCTTGTGGTGGTCGTCTCTCCGCAATCTGTCGGTGGGCTCTCCCTTCCAGGACCCTTGCCCACAATTGACTGTCACTACGGACTCCTCCCTTCTGGGTTGGGGGGCGACGCTGGATCATCTTCAGGTTTCAGATCTCTGGTCGCCACAGGACAGACAGCTTCATATAAATTATCTGGAGCTTCTGGCTATATTCCTGGCGCTGAAAGCGTTCAAACCAGGTATTGTCAACAAGGTGGTCTGTGTCTGCACGGACAATGAGGTGTCCATGTTCTATATCAACAAGCAGGGAGTTACCAGGTCGCCTTCTCTTGTGGATCTTGCCATTCAGATCTGGGAATGGGCCATTCAGCATGGTATCTGGCTGGTAGCGGTTCACATCCCGGGGGTTAGCTAAATATCAATGTGGATGCTCTTAGCCGATGAGTAATTGTCAGCTACGAGTGGGAACTGAACATAGAGATCCTCTCAGACATTTTTCGCTGTTGAGGCACTCCAGAAGTGGACCTCTTTGCGACATCTTTAAACAAGAAGCTTCCCCTGTATGCCTCCAGGAACGGGCTCGGAGCCTCCTCACTCGGGGATTCTCTCGAAATCCCATGGCACAATATGAAGGCCTACGCCTTTCCACCTCTTCCTCTGATCCATCGGGTGCTTTGCAAGCTGTGGAACACAGTGAATTGCTGCCTGCTGTTCATAGCGCCAAGTTCTGGTTTTCGGAGCTTCAACATCTATCAGTGTGCCCGCTGCTCAAGCTTCCACAGGTTCCTGACCTGCTTCACCAGAGCGATCAACAGCTGTGGCACCCCTCCCCACAATCGTTCAGCTTGGTGGCTTGGTGCCGAGTTCAGATCTTTAGAGCGTTTCAACTTGTCTGCGGATAACATGCTCATTATTCAAGCGGCCAGGAAGCCCTCAACAAGATCTCAGTATAAAAGTAAATGGCTACGCTTCTGTCACTGGTGTTTGGTGAGGCAGCTAGACCCCAGGGAGGCTACTATCGACACGGTCCTGTCTTTTGTCTTATATTTGGCGCAGTCTGGCATCCATGTCTTGTCCTGCAGGACATATTTGTCGGCTGTTCCCTTATTTGTCCACTGACCAGTGTTCCTTTTCACTGTCTAATACAGTCATTAAAAGACACTTTGCGGGACCGATGCATCTTTATCCTCTTGTTGGCAATCTGCATCCAAGGTGGGATTTGAATGTGGTCCTTTTGGCCTTGTGTCATAAACCCTTTGAGCCTGTGTCTACTGTTGATTTTAAGTACCTTTCCTGGAAAGTGTCCTTTTTGATTGCTGTGAATTCGGCAAGGCATGTAAGTGAGCTTCAGATCTTGTCGGTTGAGCATCCATTCCTTACTTTTCATGGAGATAAGGTTGTCCTGTGAATGACTCTTGCCTTTCTTCCTAAGGTGGTCCCTGATTTTCATCTGAATCAGTCAATTTCATTGCCTGTATTCTTCCCAGACCCGGCCTTGGAGGCCGAAAGGGTTCTGCACTGCCTGGACATTAGAAGAGCCCTTAAATTCCATCTGGACAGAACATCTGAGCTCAGGAACTTCTCACAGCTTTTTGTGACCTTCGGAAATCCGCAAGGAAAGCCGGCCTCGAAAGTAACCATCTCCTGGGGGATCGCTGCCTGTATTTCTGAGGTGTATACCATTCCGGGTCTTCGGGCCCCAAAGGGAATTCATGCTCATCTTGTGCGGGGAAAGGCAGCTGCCATTGCCTTCCAAAAATATGTTCCCTGGGAGACCATTGTGAAAGCAGTTACATGGGCCTCCCCATTGGCTTTTTGTAAGCATTACTGTCTGGACCTGAGCTCCAGGGTTGATGCTCAGTTCGGTCAATCTGTGCTTAAGAACCTGTTTCAGTAGTTTCCATCCACCAGTAATTCCTGTGAGGAGTGCTTGGGAATCTCCCATAAGTATGGAGTAAAGGGGGCAGGACGTAGGAGTATAATAAAGGTACTCACTGTAGTGACTACCTTACTTATAGTCCATAGTCCCGTTTCCTCTATACGCCCGCCTGCGTCCCCTCTAAAAAGGTTCCACTGTTATTGCTTAAAGGTCATAGACCTGGCTATAGAAAAAGGACTGATGGGCGATGCGCTGGGCAAAGCTAAGGAGGGCGGGGTTACGGCAGCGTGCTGTGCCCCGCGTAAAAAGAGGACACATTTTTGAAAAATGTTATGCTTTTTACAAAGTACTCCGATCCCGTCCCACAGGACAGAGGAATGTCCCATAAGTATGGAGGAAAGGGGACTGTGGACTAGGAGTAAAGTAGTCACTATGGTGAGTAACTTTATTAATTTCGAACACTCCACCAGGTTGGGACCTTTATGTTGTACTCTCGAAGCTCATGGGTCTGCCCTTTGAGCAGATGCACAAGGCAAGCCTCAAACACATAACCTACAAAACAGCCTTTCTGGTAGCCATCACCTTGATAAGATGAGTCAGTGAGCGCCAGGCATTATATGAACAAGACCCTTTCGTTGTGATCCACAGGACAAGCCTTAAAACACATCCTAGATTTTCACCAAAATTCATATGCAAGTTCCATGTCAACCAATCCATTGCACTACCTACTTTTTTCCAAAATCCATCCAACTCAGCTGAAAGAAGCCTTGATACGTTGGATGTAAGGAGGGCCGTCTTGTACTATGTAAATAAAACCTCTAAGGAAAACTGACCAGCTCTTTGTTTCCATAGCACCTGATAGGGAAGCTGTTCACATTTAAAAAAACGCCATCTTCAGATGGATAGTCAAATGCATACAGCTGTGCTGTTTACTATCATGAAAGACGTTTCACACCAAGAGTTCACTCTACCAGAGGTACAGGAGCTACTTTAGCATGTATTGCTAACACCCCCTAGATGTTATTTGCAAAGCAGCTTCTTGGAGTTCCATACATACCTTTCCTCAGCGTTACTGCATTGACACACATTCTAAAGCAGTCAGGGGGGGGACAACTGGCGCTAAACATCTAGCTGCGGCTGTACCTTCTCACAACCCACCTCCTTCTCCAGGTACTGATCGCTAATTTATGCATAGCATGTGATCTAAGCAGATCCACAAGCCTCGAAAGCATACCTTACTCGCCATAGTTGTATTTCTGATGCTTGTATCTGTTTAGATTCACATGCACACACCCTTCACCCCTCCCTCAGTTGAAGGTGCATAGATGTTTCTTGCTCTATCGCTATTTTCTGCAATATTACATCTGTACTCATGCTACACTTTATGCAACCTCATGTCAGAAACCAAACATTCTGAGGGACTTCGATGCGTGAAGGACCATGGGTACAGTAGACATCACACTTGGGGATAGTATTACTAACATGCCCAGTCGACGTCCTTTTTCGAGTTTTGAAAACAAATCATGTAATACTCTGCGACCACCATTAGATGTGGGTCTATAAATAGCATGTGAATCTGAGCTGATACAAACATCAGAAAAACGATTGCGGTGAGTAATGTATGATATATATATATATATATATATATATTCATATTTGAGGCTTGTGGAATCTGCTTAGATCACATGCTATGCATAGGCCGACATAGTGGAAGCTGCAGAGTATTACAGTTGTTTTCTAAACTTGAAAAGGGATGTCGACAGGGCGTGCCAATAATACTATCCCTAGTGACATCCACTGTACCCATTGGCAAGGTCCCTCAGATTGTTTTTTTTTTCTGCCATCGTGACGGACCTATATTGCAGAATTCATTTCGGCTAACGCTATTTGCTTGTAAAAATTAAGACTAGTTTACTCTGTCCTTTTCCAAACCGACCTCGACTACTTTATCGACTCAGTGGAAAGGACGACTGTCGAATGAATTTCCAGACTCGACAAACCCTTTCGGCCTTGGAAGGCCACACCAGGCCTAGCCCCTAACAGTAGGGAGAGTGGGGGTGGTCATTGTAGAATGCATTTTGCCCTCCATTCCCTTTCTTGCCTGGTTGCCATTCCCCTTAAATATGGAGAACACTCCAAGTTTTGCCCCACGTGCAACAAAAAATTCCCATGAATAGACCAGCACCGAGTGTGCAACTTGTGTCTAGCGCGTGACCACGACGAGGGGCATTGTCAAGCCTGCAGGCTCTTCAAGCCAAAAACTCTTTGAGACCGAAGAACTAAACGCTGGGTCCATCACACCATGCAGGCTGAGGCCCCCATGGACGTGGAGGGACCCTCCAGTGACTACAGTATTGCGGTCTTTACAGACAGCAATGGAGACTGGGAACAGTTAGGTTCCCAAGTGCAGGCCCCCGACCCCAACAGACAGGCCGACGGCTCTGTTACGGGGACGACACCCGGTGGCGATAGCAATACCACAACCCAGACACTAAACGCACATCCCGGGGCAAGGAATAGACATCGTCGACCAAACGCCCATATACGATGTTGAGGGGGAGGTCTACATAATCCCTGTCCTCGGGACCTTGAGTGCCCAGATCGCCCCATGACAGGCACGTAAGTCAAGATGTTAGGGAGAATTCTCATAAATGGCTTATTTCTCTTACCTAATGAGTCCCTCAGCAGCTTTGTTGGATTTCTAAGATTTATTTTTTGCACCTGGTAAGAGTGTGAACCTTTTTTTTCCACTCTTACATGTGTTTTGCCATGTGTGTTTTTACCATTTTGTGTTTTCTTGGGCTCTGGAGCCTCACCTACTCCATGAGCACCCCTTTTCATGTGTGTTACACAGCACCCTCAGTGCAGTAACACAGGGATGTCTTTTAGACTTCCCACTGACTCCATTTTTCTGGGGCTGACTGCTGTCCCCCAGAAACATGTAAAGTTGCCATTAACTTTATGTAGTCTCTTTTAAACCACAGACCCAGTACACCCCATCTTACATGGCGTGTTGGAAAGGGTTAATTCTTTTTGTCTGTGCTTCTTGGAGCCTTGTTTCGCTCCCTTAACATTAAGACTTGGCTGGTGGCAGTGGTAACTACCCTAACTTTTCTACCGCGGTTATCTTATATAAACGTGTATGCTTTGGACTATTATAGTACCCTCGAACATAGACCCGCTTGACCAAATACATTTTATTTTGGCTCCGGCTGGGTTTTGTCACCATTTCTTTTTGTTAGTCTTTCTTGTGTTTTTCTCTGCGTGTGTAACGCTCACCTGATTCCCGTAGAGGCGCCGGTCTTGACTGGGCGTATACCGTATCTTCAAAGGTGATGTGTAACACACGGCTGGCTCTTTGGGCTGGACCTCTGTGCACTGTATGTCTGACTCGAAGGGTAAGATGTCAGCAGATAGAAAATATGGGATTAAGGAACTGGGTTATTGAATGTCTCTCTCTTCTTCCCTTTCTCTTCTGCTGTAGAACCCCAAAGGTTAACGCTCTCACCTTAGGTAAGTGAACGCCGTGCTCTCCATCTGCCTCGGGGCAGGGTGCTGTAACCAGTTTCTTCACTGGATAAGGGGAGCAGGCCTCTTGACTTCAGAGGACTGCTGTCCGTCGTTTACTGCACGAACGGTAAGTTTCGAGTAATTCTAATGTCTTTAAAGTCTTTAGTAATGATGTTTCTTGTTTTGCAGGGTTCCGGCGATGACGGGCTGAAGTGAGTTGAAGATGGAGCCCGTGTGATGAATAGAAGCGCCTGGAAGCACGTAAGTAAGCGCTTGTTGCCTGCTTCACAATGCGCTCTAACTGTCTTTTTATTTTGCAGGTACAAGTTCGGAGCGGCCCGGGTGCCGGAATACCCACTGGGTTAGATGTGGAAAGGAGTAATGGCACGTGAGTATTAAAGTTCCCCAATGTCTTTAAACGCACCTTGTTTTGTCTTTCAGATGCGGGATGCAGCGCCGAAGGCCTCCGGAGCGTGCAAAGAGTTGGTAAGCTTTTGTCTTTCAGATGCCGGAATGCAGTGTGAAGACCTCCGGAGCGCACGAAGAGTAGGTAAGCCTTTGTCTTTCAGATGCCGGAATGCAGCGCGAGGCGTTGGTGACAGCCGATGGACCAGGTAAGTGAAGAGCTGTCACTGAAGACCGTAATGCTAACCTGTTCTTTCTTGTCTTTATAGGTGTTGCTGAAGACTGGATTCAGGATGGTAAGCCTTTTTCCTTAGGCCCAGGATCAGATGCAGAAGACACGATGAGCGTTCTGCTGCAGAGGATGCAGAATAACGCAAAGCAAGATTCATCCATCGGGTGTGGTTTAAATAGCCTCCTGTAGTGCTTAGGTGTCTCCTTCCACAGCCACGCCTAGGTAAGAAAAGAGTTCCTGCTTTCCAGAAGAGTTCCAGTGTTCTGAATCTAGGGAGTGGCTCCTGCCCCACCCAACAGGAAAAGTAGTTCCAAACAGAAGAGGATCAGAGGCTCAACTGGCAGGCAAGTAAGCAGCATGGTCTGCTGCAGGTAAGTCCACCCAAGCATTATGAGCCTGGCGCTTCCAGCGCTGGGACTGGGCATATTTATGAGCCTGGTGCCACTGGCGCCAGGACTGGGTCCAAAAGGTCCCAATTGGGACTGGTTGGCACTCGGAACCTGGGTTATGGATCTGCTTCCAAGGGAGTTGGGGAAAACCCTGACCTTTTGGAAGCAGAGATCATGACAGCGTGCCAAACTGGGGATGATTCTTTTGTTCGCTGTCTTTTCGCAGGCTTCTGCACAGAAGCCCTCCTTAAGGCGCCTGAAAGTCTAGGCAGGCAGGATGTGAGGGAGGGATCTTCGGACCCCTGCCATGGGTTCCCTTGGTAACCCAAGTCACACTCTTGTCTGATTGGCTAAGGGGACTGGCCTTGCAAGGCCAGCCACCCTGCTGTGTGATTGACAGCCAGGCTGTATGAATGGGGGGAAAACGGCAAAAAAGCAGGTCTCTGGGACTGGAAAAGCAGATTCGCCACTGGAACGAAAGAACCAACAAGGAACTGGAAGAAGAGGACCCCTATGACTGAACCGCCTAGTGAAGCCCTGCTGCAGGTCTGAATCTTCAGAATCCGACAACAGAGAAGATTCTCCAGGAAACTTCTTCCATTGAGCTGGTGGGACCAACCAGTTTGCCCAAACTGCAAGCCAGGACCTCTTCTCTGGTCGAATTTGCTGTACAGGGCTACAGTGGGCCGGATAGCCAGGAAGGTCTGACCCTGTTTGGGTTTTAAGGAGCACACCTTTTATTCGTTGTTTGGCTCTGTTGCTGGCTTCTTCCCTGGGTGGCTCGGGACCCTCCAGTCTTCCTGCTTCGTGTCAGTCCGACAGTCGCTTCAGGAACCGTGAGCCTGCAGGAACTACTAGGAACGTCCACTGCAGCTACAGCTCCCTCTCCGTTTCATGGTACAGTGCAAATCCGGTTGTCCGTTTCATTCAACCGCGGTGAAAGTGTTCAAAATCTTTTGCAAATCCGAGGGCTTGTCCTTCTCTTTGAACTAACTTTTCTACCAACCAACCTCGTCTGGAGTCCGTGCCACAAACTTTACCGCGAACTACACTGAACTGTGTGATCGTGAGCAAAAGACTTTTGACCCATTGACTTTGGTCCTAAGCGTTTTCTAGCTGATCTCCTCACTGTAGCTTCTCTTGTTCAATTGCCCAGAGTTACCTGTTGGTTTGGTTTAATTTCTAATAACTGACTTTCCCTCCCTTTTAAATTGCTAGTTCTTTTGCTCCCACTTCATTTTGTGAGCTTAACTTGTCTAGAATTTAAGGGAAGTGGTGTGGTGTATTTATGATTGAATTCTTTTAATTTTTTTTACTTGCTTAGAATAGTGAAATGTTATACAACTGTTGAGTAAATAAATATGTATTTTACTTAGAAAACCTTGAGTCAGTGTTTGCCTGAATCATAGTAATTGCTGTCCTTTGTGTAACTATTTGATACTGCTCACTTACTCTTGAGATACGTCTGGCTGCTCTGCTACTGCTACCACTTTAACTGTGTAGTACGGCTTGTACCAAAGGTGAAATTGTACTGTCACTTGTAGTCTTAATTGTGTGTGGTGTTCCCAAAGGGTACTGCATATAATTCTGCCTAACACTAGAGACAAAGAAGATGCCGTCCCCAAAACACTGACTGACCGGCCAAACGTCAGGAGACGAGGCTGTGGTTCGTCCCACTGCCGAAGTCTACGCCCCACGTCAACGGCTGTAAGCTCTTAAAAACTCAAGTTTAACGTACCTGGTGAAAAAGCACATCCCTGAGAGCCTGCTAAAGTCCAAACACTCCTCCAAGAGCCCCAATCATAAAGAAAAGTCTAAGGACAACTCTACCCCTATCCATAGGGAGAAACACTCTGTCCCTCGGGAGGAACGTTCCCTGGCAGAAGCCTTAAAGAACAAGGGCCAGCCTCATGCTGCAGCCAAATCTACACCCCAGGGCCATCCTGCACCCCTAGGACAGGACTCTACCCCTCAGTTCCCTGGTATCATTCCTAGTTCAGCCTCATGGACTGCAGAAGACATAGACAGGATTACCTTTATGGACAATTTTATTTCGAAAAAGAAACCCACAAGCATCCCAGAACCTTCAAACTACACCTCCTACAGCTGAGGCGTCCAGCTCCCAGCGAAGGAAAGCTTGCCCTGATATTCTCCCTGTTCCAAGTCAGTCCAACCAGTACAAGGTGATCTGTATGATGTCCACACTGATGATGATGAAACCTACCAACACACTTATTATGATGATGATGATGAGGAGGAGGAGGAGGAGCCTCTCCTCACCAATTCAGCAGGACTCACCAGAGGCCGATTTGCCAGTGGACAATCTGCCTCTCCATAATAAAATGTTAATTAAGGCAGCTGAACACGTTGGTATCGAAACACAAGAGCCTCAGCTAGACCAGGACTTCAGAGAAGAATATTGGAGGACAAAAAAGCTGCCACCCAATTCATCCCTATTCTGCAATCTATCCAAAGAAGGATTCAACCTTCCCTGGAGACACCAAACCAGACACGGGCAGTAAACCCGCAGGTAGAGAAAACCTTTCAGCCCAGCTCCGTCTGACCCGCTATACATCAGTGGCCAGCTTAAGCCAGATTTGCTTGTGGGTTACCACAACCCATAAAAGGGCAGGAACACTGCTAGCCTCTTCAGAGGCACCCACAGACAAGGAGAGCAAAAATCTCTATGCTATGGGGAGGAACGTAGTGATTTCGCCAGCTTTCCAAACTAGTATCGCCAATAATTCAACGCTGTTGGCAAACTATAATTGCCACAAATGGGACGAGATAACTACCCGCATAGCTTCTGCTCCCGAGCCTCTAAAGTCACAACTAGACCTGGTAGCAGCTGAGGCAAAGCAACATCCAGCTGCATTAAAAACAACCTTGATGCCACAGACAATGTGAGCAGGCTTATTGCTGAAGGGACCATAATCTAGCACCACGCATGGCTACGCTAGTCTGGATTCAAACGTAAGACCCAAGCTATGCTACTTAATATGCCGGTGGAACCTACAGTCTTATTTGGCAAAGCCGTAGAAGATGCATGAAAGTACTCCAAGGAGGAATATGACACCCTATAATCTCTGGGCCAGCTGACGAACAAACCACCAGGCCAGAAAGGCGGGAGCAATTTTTGCCAGTTTCGTGGCCAAAACTCCGAGAGGCTCTGGTTACGGACAGGGTCATGGTTCTTCCTGGAATAACAACCATGGCCAAGCCTCACAGGGACGCCAAAGACACCAGCGCCGATCTCGCGGCGGGTCAAGGTTCCTCCACATCCAGAGGTGGAGGTACACCTCCCAAGCAAGGAAAGCCTGCTGCAGGTCCCCCCCCCCCCATATGCCTCTCCAGTAGTAGAACGCATTTCACACTTCACCCACGCATGGGAGGGAATCGCCACGGACAAGTGGGTGCTATCGACGGTAGCGGGAGGTTATTGTGTGGAACTCCTCCAAAAACCATCACTGCGTCAGAGAAAATCAATTCAATGAAGGAAGAACAGCACATCCCTCTGAAAGAGGTCAGCACGCTGCTACTCAAGGACGTCATAGAAATAGTACCAGCGAACGAGGTAAACAAGGGTAGTTATTCAACCTACTTCCTTGTGCCAAAAAAGATCTATCTAAGCGCCGAGGGTTGGACTTGTGCCCAAAGCCACAAAAATTCTGCATGACAACGCTACAAGCGGTTATTCCCCCTGCTAAAGCAGGGAGACTACATGGCAACAGTGGATATGAAAGATGCCTATTGTCATATTCCAATGTTCCCAGCACACAAAACTCTTGCGTTTCAAACCAGCACTACCAATTTAAGGTGCTAACCTTCAGAATAGCGTCTGCTCCAAGGATATTCTCCAAGGTACTGGCGGTGGTGGTGGCACACTTGCACAGGGAGGCAATCCCAGTGTACCCCTACTTGGACGACTGGCTGATCACAGCGGAATCACCCCATCGTTGCAATGCAAGCAAGGCACGCAAAGTACCATAAAACTTCTCTTCCTATTGGACTTCTCAATAAAAGAGAAAGTCAAGCCGTGTGCCAAACACAACAAAAGTGTTCCTAGAAGCTGTCTTAAACACGGAAGCAGGGTTAGCCTTTCCATCTATGGAAAGGGTTTAAAACATGCAAATACTGCTGTATCAAGCTGGTCGCCAGAAGCGTACGCAAAGCAATGTGACTACTAGGCATGATGGCGTCGTGCATTTAAAACCTACACTGGTGGACAAAGGAAAACCTATTGCAGGGAAAACCCTTCCACAACCCGGAAGCGCAAGCGATCGTTACAACAGACTAATCACTCTCCGGGTGGGAGGCACATTACCTTCACCAAACAGCACATGGTCTGTGGACTCACATCACTGCACAGAACCACATCAACTGCTGGAACTCCTAGCAGTATTCAAAGCGCTTCAAGCATTCGAAGCGCAGCTAACAAACCAGTTGGTTCAAATCCTAACAGACAGCACCACTGCACTTCTATGTGAACAAGCAGGTGGGCACACACATTCCAGGTTGGTCCAAGCTGGCACAGAAAATATGGAGATAGGCATTCAAACGGGGGATGTTCCTATCCTGCCAACACGTTCCAGGGATACTCAACACTCTAGCAGACTCTCTAGGCAGAGATTCCCTACCAGAGGATCACAAGTGGCAACTAAACACAAGTATCGTAGACCACATCTTCTCACAGTGGGGTTATCCTACACTAGACTTGTTCGCTACAAAAGAAAACAAGCAATGCCCAGACTTTGCATCTAGGTTCCCACAACCAGATTCCAAGGGAAACGCCCTATGGATGAACTGGTCAGGGAAATTTGCTTACACTCCTCCCACCGACTCCTTTAATGAGCAGAGGAGTGAACAAGATTCACAGAAAACAGATGACGCTCATCATAGTTATTCCCATGTGGGCAAGGCAGCCATGGTATCCAGCATGGCTCCTGAGGTCGTAGAGTTCGGACGCCTTAATCTACTACAACAACGGTGTATGGATATTCTCAGAGGCGCATAAACCAAACGCCAGACACTGTTATTTTGACAAGTAGATGAGATTTGTAATGTGGTGCCAGTCTAAACAAATAAATTCCATAGAATGTACTCCTGCTCAAATTCTAAATGATATACTCCACATGCTAGACTCGGGGTTAGTATTCAACTCCATAAAGGTCCACCTGATGGCTTTATCAGCATACACCACCTCTCCATGTTAAGGTATTGTGGTGGAAAATTCTAGTCATTAACGCATTTATGGAGGGAGTAAAGAGACTCCAACCTCCAATTTCAAACCCACCGCCAGGCTGGGGTCTCAATGTAGTACTCGCAAAGCTCATGGACCCCCATTCGAGCGTATGCATATGTTGAGTCTTAAACACTGACATACAATACTGCCTTCTTAGTGGCTATTACTTCAATAAGAAGAGTTAGTGAGTTACAAGCATCGTCAGTGCAGGACCCTTTCTTTGCCATACACAAGGACAAATTGGTTCTACGTGCACATCCTATGTTCTCTCCGAAGTTCTTTTCCAAATTCCACGTGAACCAATCCTTTGAGCTGCCAGCTTTCTTCCAGAACCCAACTAGCTCCACTTAGGTAAAGCTCCACACACTGGATGTGAGGAGGGCGGTCCTTTACTATGTAGACAAGACCAGACCGCTTAGGAAAACAGACCAACTGTTTGTCTCTGTAGCACCAGGCAGAGAAGGAGACCGCATTTCCAGAAATGCCATCTCCAGAAGAATAGTCGGATGCATAAAACTGTGCTATTCATTGTCAAACAATACACTGCCTTTCACACCAAGAGCTCACTCCACAAGGAGCACAGTAGCTACTCTGGCATTTATCACCAATGTCCCCTTATATGACATTTGCAAAGCAGCTACATGGAGCTCAATGCACACTTTCACTCAGCACTACTGCATTGACACTCATGCCAAAGCAGATACACCGGTGGGACAAGTAGTTCTAAAACATCTATTTGCCACTGATCCTTCTCACAACCCACCACCTTCTCCTAACACTGCTCGCTAATCTATGCATAGCATCTAATTAAGCAGATTCCACAAGTCTCAGAAGGGATACCTTACTCATCGTAATTCTGATGCTTGTATCTGCTTAGATTCACATGTGCCCACCCTTCCTCCCCTGAGAGAAGGTGCATAGATGGTATGTGAGCTTTTCTGATATTTATCTGCTTGGATACACCTGTACTCATGCTACCTCATGTCAGAACAAAACAATCTGAGGGACCTCGATGCGTGGAAGACCATGGGTACAGTGGACAACACACTAGGGATAGTATTACTGGCACACCCTGTCGATGTCCCTTTTCGAGTTTCGAAAACAACAACTGTAATACTCCGCAGCTTCCACTAGATTTTGGCCTATGCGTAGCATGTGAATCTAAGCAGATAAAAGCATCAGAAATACGATTATGGTGAGTAATGTAGCCAATATAGGAGAGTCCTTTTGAGCCCAGTCATACATTCCACAACACCACCTAACGGCCATCGCTGGAAGTTCGCCTCCAGTTCTGAGCCACAATAGTAAGACATTGTGGGTATGCAAATTAGCTAAAATGCAAATCTTTTTCTCCAGGGA
This sequence comes from Ambystoma mexicanum, assembly GCF_040938575.1. Lineage (NCBI taxonomy): Eukaryota > Metazoa > Chordata > Amphibia > Caudata > Ambystomatidae > Ambystoma > Ambystoma mexicanum. Next base: position 431,304,466 of record NC_090928.1, read on the forward strand.
ATTTTGTCTAAGAGGGCAGTGCTACTTTATACATAGCTTAATCAAGACAGACTTTTACAAAGCTGCCAGGACAACTACATACCTGGTTTCACTCTTATTAAGGATCATCAGTGCAGTATAGTGCCGACAGCCTTGTGGTTGGAGCATTTGGCCATGTTTTCACAACACCAAGAAAGTTATGGTGGGTTTAAAAAGGTTTTTAAAAAAACCCTTTCACCTGAAATGTAAAAGTAGGAAAGTCTATTTGAGCCAAGTCACATATTCCACAACACCCCTAGTAGCCATTGCTGGAAGTTCACCTCCAGTTCTGAGCCACAACAGCAAGCAGTCTTGCAAATGTCTGTCTTGGGTTGATTAAGCTATGTATAAAGTAGCACTGCCCTCTTGGACAAAGACAATTTCCTGGAGAAAAGGGTTTGCATTTGAGCTAATTTGCATACCCACAATGCCTTGCTGTTGTGACTCAAAACTGGTGGTGAACTTAAAGCGATGGCTACAATGTGTGTTGTGGAATGTGTGACTTGGCCCAAATGGACTTTGTGCTTTCACATTTCAGATGAAAGGGTTCTTTTTCCAACCTTTTTTAAACCCATCATAACTTTCTTGGTGTTGTGGAGATGCATATTCTGTTCTGGAACTGTGGTGTTTCTCATTGATTCTGCCATGCTAGCTCTATTGATGTAAAGAGCTTTTGGCTAGATCTTTACTACTCAATGTCACTGATTTCGAAAACTGGACAGTTTCAACATTTTACGTTTACTTGAGAAGCTTTGTATGGATCACCATTAAACTTACATAATGTTGTTCCTCAGATTTTCAAATGCGACATTACAGGAGGAGAAATTATTTTCGCTGTTGGCTATGTCTTGTCCTGTATGAGTGTGCTAGCTTGATCAAATAAAATTACCTGATATGCATACTTTTTGAATAGCTGTGTGTGCGCGCGCATAAACTGCAATTTGTAACATTTTGTTTTTCTCCGTTTTAGGATGTATTGCAGAGTCAATAATGCAAAACTGAGGGTGCAACAAAAAATGATTCAGGAAGGAATGAAAAACAAACTTCTATTTGAAGGAAGCAGTCTAGATCCTACCAGGAAACAAACCAACAGCATCAAACAAGACTGAGCATTTATTTTCTTTTGTGCGTGTGCGTGTGCGTGTGCGTGTGTGTGTGTGTGTTTGTTTCAGTTTAAATAACTTTTCACACATAAATACTCAATACAACACAATTCATTTCAACAATTCTAAAACAATGCTATCAATAATTCGTAAAACTCAAAACACGGTAGAAACAAAACCCGAAAATTCCTCCTAATCACAACTTTGTGTGAAAAGTTATTTAAACTGAAGCACACTAAATAAAAAATCAATTTAAAAAATCAAGGCTGAGCATTGATTTTGGTGTGTGAGATATTCTACATAAGGAATTATACTATGTTGCACCTGATCCTAAAGACATCCATTTCCTAATAAAATTTTCTTGTGCTAATGTTTGCTGTGTCCATGCTGAGGAAGCCATCTGTTGAAAGCACTATTATGTTGTTCAATATGATTCTGTATATTGTTATGGTTTCCTATTTTTCGAACAATGCTCCTAATTTGTAACTTTCTCTAAGGGAAAGCTTTATTTGCAGTTGCTTGACATTTTGGGGTTAACGGGGATCCATATTGTGATGTCTGTGGATCTTTTTCACAGCAATGTTTTTAATCACTTGTTCTTATTTCTGTGAAATAACACATTGGCACAAATTGACTGAGGAAACTAGTTTGTTTACCCTAATCCGATAAATCTAGCTAGTTACTTTTCTGTAAGTGTCCATATGAATCAGGTGGAATGTGAAACTGAGAGGATACCAGACCTGATATCTGACGGCCCCTCCTTTCCAGAAAATTGGGTGAGTGGGCAGTGCTGCAGACGCAAAGAACAGGACGGAGTCGGCAGAAGGTGGTCCTAGCTTCCTGTCGTATGCACTGAGCATTGCGCATGCTGCCCCTCCCAACCTGTTCATGGTCTTGTTATTCTCGGGGCCTGTCGCTTTTTAAAACCTGAGACACAAGTACCAGGTGGCATTTAATGGCAGGGCAGTGCAAAGAGGAGCAAATAGATTTTGAAATGGTGCGGGTGAGGCAGCTGTTTCCCACGAAACCAGACAGCCAGTCCCCTACTCACCTATTAGTCACGCTCCGTTACAAAGCCACATCCAACTCCAACAGTGATACAGGTCATGATCTAGATTAGCAGATATATATAGTGTCGAGACTCTGAATTGGCTGAGCTGTAGTCATTCAATAAATAATGTGAAAGGACCATACACTAGGCTGTGGCATTGCACAGGTAATGCAAACCATTACAGAAGAGAGCATATCCCTTTCGAGATTAGGACATTTACTTTGACATCTATACATAATACCTATTGGTTCACTGTCTAACAACACCAACTGTGTGCTAGAATATTATAGCACTATTATAGTTTCTTGGTGTCTGGAATTTGAACTGTCATTTGTCACAAATACATAAACGCCCAGTACATGATAAAATATACTATTGTTGTAATTGTAGGCGCCTGAAATGTCTCTCAACCTACTCCTTTATAGACGTATGCTTATAAGATTGTATATAGTTGGCCTACGAATTTCCTGAGATTTAATAGGCAACGTTCCTGAGTAGAGATTAATTGCAGTATCATGATGGCCAGATCTCAAAGACTTCATGTTTCCATATTGTTGCTATATAAAGAGGTGTGACAGGCATTTCTGTTACTCTCTTGTGAATAGTGCTAAAGTTTTATTTCACTAGTGGCTGTGTGAACGAGTGTTCCTTGCTGCTAAAAATTATTCTGTCAATGAAATTAATAATCAAACTCAGGATATGCTTTTGGGCACCGTTACGGAGTACAACTCAATTGATATGGTGGTGGATGCTGATGAAGCTGTAAACTATCCAACATAATTCCGGAACTCATTCGACCCCCCCCTCCCCCCCCTGCCACCCGGTAATGCCACCACATCACCTTTGCCTGAAAATTGGGTCGCCCATCATGCTGCTTTGCAATCTGGACCCACCTAGGCTGTTTAATGGCACTAAACTGTGCGTTAAACAATTGCTGGCCACCGTAATTGATGCGACGGTGTTGACTGGGAAGGCAAAATGATAGGACATTCATTCTGACAGACCTGCTGTTCAGTTTCACACGCCTACAGTTCCTGGTTAGACCACAAGGCACAGAGCTAGTCAATCGAGTGCACTGGTATCAACTCGGAATATCCATGTTTCTCGGGCTGTTCTAAGTCACATGTTCTAGAGTGGATTCCCCAGATCAGTTGTATATCTTTGCTCCAATTGGAAAAACAAAAATATGTGCTCATAAACGAGCCTTACAATGAACATGCACTTTAGTAATATTCATCTTTAGGTCCATAGTTGTTGGCGCTAACTGCATCTTGTCACCCATCATGCTGCTCAGGAATCTCCATGTTGCTCTCACATACAGTTGTAAGTTTCAGAATGAATTTCCAAACACTTGTGGGATCGCTATTAAGTCATGTGCGCTATTTACCACCAAAATTTTTGAAAAAACGGGTCGGCAGCAAGTGATATCTTACCCTCAAACTTCCCACAAAGTTTGTAGCAATAATAGAAATTAAAAAAACTGGTTCGGGAAGATATCTCGCGCTCACACCTGTATTTTAACACAAATCCTCTACAGTTTGTGATCAGAACAACATCAATTCAAAAAAATCTCAATATAATAAATCCAAAACAATGTTTTATGATTTGTCAAAGAAAGACACGTGTTTCGACCCTAGGTCGTCATCAAGGCTATATATTTATACAGACAAATAATGTATAGCAATTGAAAAAATGTATAAATAATATTAAAAACCATACCATATGATTCCACATATCAGGGCAGGATGAGAGGGGTTTTTGCCATAGTCAAATGTTTGAAGTAATATAAAAGGAAATCACAAAAATCAAAAACCAAAAATTAGTTCATGTATCCCCATACTTCACAAAAACTTTCAATTTTCAGTTTAAACAAACAACAATTAGTACTTCCAAGTGCTTATTGGACATGATTAATTAATTACCATAAAGTCCCATTTTATTATTGTGAGGCCACTCTAGCTAGACCAAAATATGAGTTTCCATGAATTTATAAAGTTAACTGTAATCCCCCATTAATACTTGAATCAATCATGCAATATTGCTATAACTAAAAACTTACCCCATTTGCAAATCTCTATAATTCTCCTATGTGGAAGTGTAACAGATCACTCGATTATTCCTGGTCCTGAGTTATAAATTCAATTATTCCAATCTGTATGAAAGATTCCTGTTTTAATTTGATTCATTAATATATCTATACTAACTAATATAATGAAATAATAATACAAAAATAATAAACGGAAATGCTCACCAGCTTTTAACGATTTAAACTTCTTGAAAGAATTCTTATTATATAGCTCAATGCTATCACCAAACTTTTTAACACATAAATGTGTATTTCATTAACAAAGTTCACCTGCAAAGATAATAATAAGCTCATTTGTATAAGTCACTACGTTAAATTCCATCTCCTCTAAAGATCATTAATCTTATATTTTCGAAACTCACCATTCAAGGGGTTCAATCCCACGTTTATTGTTGTCCTAGAGAGATCCTGCACCCATCACAGGATCTAATATACTTTTTTACCGCGAAAAACGCGGGCCGTACTTGCAGTGAATTCACGCGCACACGGACGCGATGACGTCATGCGTTAAATAACGTAATGACGTCACGCGTATGAGCGCGCGACGTCTACTCTAATGCATTTGAAAACAAACACGGGCATGTGGCTAGATATATACCACAACAAATGATTATTCTTAAAGGAAGTTTGAGTTCTCATGAAATCATCCACTATCCTTCAAATGAACTTTCGCAAAGGTATATAGCAATAATTTAAACTATGCAGATTAATGCAAAGTATGTAAAATATATAAATTTGCACATTATTTAATTCTGGTATTTGCTAGAGTGGCTTCACAAATAACAAATATATTGTAGAAATTCATAACAGAAATATTATCAATTTATAAGAACACATGCATCTCATGATCATGATTTAGACCATTTAAAGTGCTTCTAAAAAAACAAATAAGCTTACATTCCTCTTGCCTTAGTTTGAGCCTAAGATTACCACCTCGTTTCCCCAATTTAACCTGTGTAAGTCCAATATACCTGATATTTTCCTGGTTATCTAACTGATGACATTGTTGCCAATGAATTGCAAGTGGTGATTTCGGATCAATATTTCTTAGACTAGCCAAATGTTCTCTAATTCTAAATCTCAATTGTCGAATAGTGCTACCAATATAAAGTTTTCCACATATACAGATGATGGCATAAATGACATAGCTAGTTTTACAATTAATGAATTCCTTGATCTTGATTGTCATTCCATTAGTATCAGAAAATTCATCACAATTTGCATGTGCATACTTGCACTGATTGCAATTACCACATTTAAAAAAACCCTTCTTTCCTATTAACCAGGTCTGTTTAATGTTTTCTTCTTTTGTATTCAAAAAGGACGGACTCAATTTCTGTTTAAGGGTGTGTGCTCTTTTAAATGGGGTGGCCATGGGTGCGAAATTTGCACCATCTTTGGCCAACCTCTTTATGGCCCAATATGAGGAAACACATATCTATGGACAAGAAACTTTTAAAACTAATCTAATAGTATGGAAGAGGTTTATAGATGATATATTAATCATATGGAAAGGATCACTTGAATCATTTGAAACCTTTGTGATACATACTAATAACAACAAATTTGCTATCAGTTTTACTGGTTCTGCTAGCTCGGAAAGTATTGATTTTCTTGATTTACATATTTTTGTCACTAATGGGCGTTTTGAGACCAAAACATATCGCAAACCAACAGAGGTAAACTCTGTACTTTGTGCACAAAGTAGCCATCAAAGATCTACGGTAGAGAACATCCCAGTGGGGGAATTCTTCCGAGCCAGGAGAAACTGTAGTCGAGATATGGACTATTTTGAAGAAACCAAATTGCTTGTTAATAGATTCAGAGGTAGGGGTTACAACTTGCGGTGTATAGAGAAAGCGGTTGAAAAGTACAAAGAATGTAGTCAAGTGGACCTTCTATGTGAACATGTGAAGAAGCAACCAAGTGAACATATTTCCATAATAACACAATTTTCCCAAGATTCATCCTATCTCTACAAAATGGTGTCCAAACATTGGGACATTTTGAAACTTGATAAGGATCTGCTACCTTTCTTGACGGAAAAACCTAAGTTCACATTTAAAAGAGCACACACCCTTAAACAGAAATTGAGTCCGTCCTTTTTGAATACAAAAGAAGAAAACATTAAACAGACCTGGTTAATAGGAAAGAAGGGTTTTTTTAAATGTGGTAATTGCAATCAGTGCAAGTATGCACATGCAAATTGTGATGAATTTTCTGATACTAATGGAATGACAATCAAGATCAAGGAATTCATTAATTGTAAAACTAGCTATGTCATTTATGCCATCATCTGTATATGTGGAAAACTTTATATTGGTAGCACTATTCGACAATTGAGATTTAGAATTAGAGAACATTTGGCTAGTCTAAGAAATATTGATCCGAAATCACCACTTGCAATTCATTGGCAACAATGTCATCAGTTAGATAACCAGGAAAATATCAGGTATATTGGACTTACACAGGTTAAATTGGGGAAACGAGGTGGTAATCTTAGGCTCAAACTAAGGCAAGAGGAATGTAAGCTTATTTGTTTTTTTAGAAGCACTTTAAATGGTCTAAATCATGATCATGAGATGCATGTGTTCTTATAAATTGATAATATTTCTGTTATGAATTTCTACAATATATTTGTTATTTGTGAAGCCACTCTAGCAAATACCAGAATTAAATAATGTGCAAATTTATATATTTTACATACTTTGCATTAATCTGCATAGTTTAAATTATTGCTATATACCTTTGCGAAAGTTCATTTGAAGGATAGTGGATGATTTCATGAGAACTCAAACTTCCTTTAAGAATAATCATTTGTTGTGGTATATATCTAGCCACATGCCCGTGTTTGTTTTCAAATGCATTAGAGTAGACGTCGCGCGCTCATACGCGTGACGTCATTACGTTATTTAACGCATGACGTCATCGCGTCCGTGTGCGCGTGACGTCACTGCAAGTACGGCCCGCGTTTTTCGCGGTAAAAAAGTATATTAGATCCTGTGATGGGTGCAGGATCTCTCTAGGACAACAATAAACGTGGGATTGAACCCCTTGAATGGTGAGTTTCGAAAATATAAGATTAATGATCTTTAGAGGAGATGGAATTTAACGTAGTGACTTATACAAATGAGCTTATTATTATCTTTGCAGGTGAACTTTGTTAATGAAATACACATTTATGTGTTAAAAAGTTTGGTGATAGCATTGAGCTATATAATAAGAATTCTTTCAAGAAGTTTAAATCGTTAAAAGCTGGTGAGCATTTCCGTTTATTATTTTTGTATTATTATTTCATTATATTAGTTAGTATAGATATATTAATGAATCAAATTAAAACAGGAATCTTTCATACAGATTGGAATAATTGAATTGATAACTCAGGACCAGGAATAATCGAGTGATCTGTTACACTTCCACATAGGAGAATTATAGAGATTTGCAAATGGGGTAAGTTTTTAGTTATAGCAATATTGCATGATTGATTCAAGTATTAATGGGGGATTACAGTTAACTTTATAAATTCATGGAAACTCATATTTTGGTCTAGCTAGAGTGGCCTCACAATAATAAAATGGGACTTTATGGTAATTAATTAATCATGTCCAATAAGCACTTGGAAGTACTAATTGTTGTTTGTTTAAACTGAAAATTGAAAGTTTTTGTGAAGTATGGGGATACATGAACTAATTTTTGGTTTTTGATTTTTGTGATTTCCTTTTATATTACTTCAAACATTTGACTATGGCAAAAACCCCTCTCATCCTGCCCTGATATGTGGAATCATATGGTATGGTTTTTAATATTATTTATACATTTTTTCAATTGCTATACATTATTTGTCTGTATAAATATATAGCCTTGATGACGACCTAGGGTCGAAACACGTGTCTTTCTTTGACAAATCATAAAACATTGTTTTGGATTTATTATATTGAGATTTTTTTGAATTGATGTTGTTCTGATCACAAACTGTAGAGGATTTGTGTTAAAATACAGGTGTGAGCGCGAGATATCTTCCCGAACCAGTTTTTTTAAGTTTCAGAATGAGTTTTGAAGAACGAAACAAAAAATGGCGTTGTGTAGTCTTTATAAAAAGAACATGTATTAATATTAAATCATTGAAAAATGTAGTTAATTTTTCATTTCTCCTTTCTTATGGAGCCTTTATGCAAATTGTAATGCTACCTTAAGGTATTTCTAATAAATAGTACCTATGAGAGAATTAAATCCCGGGTAATTCCAGGTATATGAGCTAGTTATCTATATATCTATACCATCCACCAACCTTATGTGTTTCCATCTGAGAATATTGTTTTCGTCTCCAGCATGTTTAGATAGGGTTAGCCAAACTCTGGGACATTGATTGCCCCTCACGGCTGTTCCATCTATCGTTGGTAAATCTTACCCAGATATTGAAAATAATTGTGTTTTTAACGCTTGTTCAACACACCATAGATTTCTTTTTATTTAAAACTGTTTGAATGTAGTTTATCAGCAATAATAAAATTGCATACATTACGATGACAAATGCGGAAGGACATAACCCGCTCCCCTGCTAGCTCATTTACCCCACTCTTTGCACCAGATCACGTTCCTCATCCAGGCTTCGCTGGTGCGGGCCGACTCGCCCATCCATGTTTTGTAATTGACCGCCTTGGCCAAGAGGCATACCTGTCCTACGAAACTAGTATCCCTTTAATTTAGTTCTGCGGGACAGCCAAGTGGACCTATTTTAGAGGACCAGTCCACAGTTTCTTTGAGTTTGCCAGTCACCTGTACCGAAAACCCCGATAAAGAGGGAAAGGGTGGACCAGGAACCAAAAGAGGCCCTGGAGATAATGCTCAAAGTGGCCCCATATTACACATTCTCAGCAAGCCCAAACCTTTTCCTATTAGAAAATTTGGAAATGAAATGGGTTACCCACAAAAGAGGCCCAGTGTGCAGAGGCCTGTCCACCCCTGACAGAGGGACACTCCCAGGAAGTCTGCCGCAGCTGGTCGGTATCTCGGACCGCCATTCTTCGTCTCTTTGCGAGTCATAAACCGCGGTTTGCTTCAGGGGTTGGTAATATGGATGTAGGTACTTAAATTGTATTAACATATTAACATATGAGAGTATCTCCCGGACACAGTCTGCACATGACTCCTCGCATACCACCATTCATATTATCCATTAGTTGCAGTGCAGGGAGGTTTCCCACCTTCTTGCAACTTTTTAATACCCAATGCCATTTTGTAAAGCCCTGAGATGCCCAGCTGAGTGACCTTTCCTGGACAGACCATTGTCTGGATTGGCTAGAGAGAGGTACAAGAAACCACTTTCGAGGCAAGCGTTGGTTCTATTACACCACTACACTGTGGGGTTTTATGTAGTGCAAAGCTTATTTACATAGGCAGTCAACAGATGACTGATGGGCAACACAGTATTTAGAAGAGAACATAGTATTTTGGAAAACACTGCACAAACACATTCCAGTCAACTAAAAAAAACTTGAGACTTCGCCTCGTTTTTACCATATAAGACCCAGAACAGCAGCAGTGCAGGAACTGCCCAGAACTGCAACTCGGCACGTATTGTTTGAGCAGATCGTCATTCCATGGTGAGTAAAAAAATAAATCTTTGTTTCCGTTTCTGCTGCAAGAGCAAGTTACTGCATGCACCACGACGCATACTATCAATGTGCAGGGGAGGGATACAGGAAACAGCCACTGATCCATGGGCAGGAGTGACAATGTTCCCGTCCCTGCTGCAAGACCGAGCTGCTGTACTATGAGAGACACTGCTCAATGTGCAAGGGCAGCAGACAAACACTGATAAATGGGCCGGAGTGACAATATGTGCTGATGAGATAGGGCTGCTGTACCAAAATGAACTGGGCAAAATGTGCAACATGCATAGGTACTGTATCGATAACAGATGAACCTTGAGCAATGTGCAGGTGAGAGAGATAACTATTCGAAACAGAAGGTAAGGCACTGTTCTGGCAAACTCAAAACTGCAGAGAGAGTACTGTTGGACCTAGCGGGGGAGGGGGAGGGGGGGGGGCTTGCAATAATGCGAAATTCAAACATGTTTACACCATTGTCACGTTGAATAATGTGTGAATGGCACCTTTGTCAGTGTGATCGGTTGCTAATATTGCGAGATGAAACTAGCGACTGCAGTGCCGCGGGCATAGGCATCTCTAGGGGGTGGCAAAGCGGGAAAATGTCGCTCCCCATTTGCTACTTTGCCCCCCCCTCCTAATTGGTGCTCTCCCCATTTGTCAAAAAACCCCTTTAAGTGGTTTTAAGAGTGCTCCTTGGACCATCAGTCAATCACGCATGTACAGCCTTTTCTTTCTTCTGGCCTGAAGCAGACACCACGGGAATAGATGGGCCTTGAATATTATTGGGGTTAGGGCCATATATATGTTTAAAAGAAGTATTCACACATGCTGGGCACACCATTGTTTTCTAAATGTGCAGTTTACAGTGTTATAGAAACGATTCTACTACAAAAATGACATTTCCCAAGTGAAACATTCTCAAACTAAAATCCACCAATTGTAAATTGTAGTTTTCTTTAAACTGTCTTTAGTTTATTTTGTTGGACTATCCCCAGAAATAAAATAAAAGTTTATTAGAGTAGTGACTGACTTAAGTACTCCTAGTCATTAGTCCCCTTTACTGTATACTGTATGGGGTGTCCCGGTACAGGGACGGGCTCGGAACCATTTTACCTTGCTAGATTTGCCTTCCGGTGCCCAGCCTCAGTCCCCTTTGTAGCATCGGACTTGAGACGGATAGTCTGCTAGATCTTTTAATTAGGGAGCTTGTTGTATGGAGGAAAGGGGACTATGTACTTCAGTCACTACTGTAACTTTGTATTACTCCTACGTCATGTACCCTGTCCTCCATACTGTATGGGCGATCCCAAAGTAACATTTCTTAGGGAGGAGGACCACATTTTTTATGAACTATTGGAGAACAGTTTTTTTATTTTTATTTTTTTTATTTTTTTAGTACTGCCTGTCCAAAAGCCTCATCTGACCTTGCACTTGTGTTGAGGCAGTAATGTTTACAGAAGGCCGAAGGTGCTGCGCATGTGGCTGCCTTACTCATGATGTCCAATAGCATTTGTCTTTGGCAAGAGACTGCTGTGGCCTTGGCCCTGACCGTATTTGCATGCATTCCTGTCAGTGGTAGTTTACACTGTTATTTGTAAGATTCTTAAATCGCTGCTAACCTCCATCTGGTAATAGAAGATTTGCATGCTTGCGACCCTTCTGACTTTCTGAAGTCTTTGGTCCTGTCCAAATAGAATTGTAATGCTCTGCACACGTCTAGGCAATGCAAAACTTTGTCAACCTCTGATGAGGGATTTGGAAAAAAGTAGGAAGTACTTTCTCCTGGTTGAGGTGGAAGGCTTAGGCGACAAACCTGTGTGGGTTCTCAGAACCACCTTTGCCTTATGGAACACATTGGCTCCTTTGCCACTAACTCCTGAATTGCACTATCTCTCCTACCAGACGTCATTGCTACCAAAATTGTAGTTTTCCACATGACTAGTTTAACGTCACTGGATGCCATTGACTTAAAAGGATTATGTGCCAGGGCTGACTGTATTCTATTTAAGTCCCACACTGAAGGGGGGGAGGGTAGGAAGGTACATCCATGTTAGTCCCTGTAAATGTCTCTTAACTTGTGGGTTAGCTGATGATAGAAATAGTTTATCGAAATGTCTATATGCGCCAGTGGCAGATAAATGGGTTCGACAAGTATCCACCTTTACTCTTGACTTGGTGAGATGTGTCGAGAAAGATACTACATCATCCAAAGAACACTCTAATGGGTTGACATTGGTGTCCTAAGCCCAGAAGCAGAACTGCAACCATTTACTTTTATACTGGTATCTAGTTGATTATTTTCCAGCTTTCTGAATTATCTGTACATTCTGCTGCGAAAGCCCTAGGTGTCCCAGGGTTAACTTTTCAGGAACCAGGCCATGAGGGCTAACTTGTCCAGGGCCGGGTTAATCACTGCTCCTCCCTGTTGGGTTAAAAGGTGAATTTGCTTTGTCTGCAAATGAATGGTATTTTTCTGAGCCAGATGTAGGAGATCTGAGTACCACACTCTGGTGGGCCACTGTGGGGCTATTCATATCATTGTGCAATACAATGAGTCCTTGAGCTTGCGAATGACCCTCCAAATTAAGGGGGTTGGAGGAAATACATAACACAGAAGCATGTCGCAGGGGATCTGAATGCAACTCCCATTGTATTCATGAGAGCCAACCTTTGATTTTCAATAGAGGGGCAGAAATTCATCCACCCTGCCCTGAATATGATTAAGCCACCAACCCAACCCACCCGCTGGTCGAATGGTGCAAATTACAGCACTTATTTTTTTTACAATGAATTGCAAAAAGCTATATGATTTACAGCCAGCTTTTAACATATATTATCTCTGCAACAATCATTCAACCTACTGAGCTACCTTGTTAGCTTTCTGCTTTAGGACGTGTCACTCTACCTACAAAGAATTAAACATTAGATATGGATTCGTGATTGTGCTCAAAAGCACTGCATTACCAACAGCACAGTTCATGTATCAGACTTTAAAGCCAACAGTGTTTCGTCTCCAGCCACACTGACACTATGCACAGTCGCAGTCAGAAAATGAAAACTGTAATCCCTACAAGAGCAAAGTGAGGTTCCTAACCCCATTGATAAAGAACTAAAGGGGCAGGGGCAGTTGCCCTGTTTCCCACCTGTACTCTGCTCCTATGGGTGAAATGTGATCTATTAAAAACAGACTGTCTTTGACTGTCATTTGAAACTGATCTAAGAGTGATATCATTTCTGTATAGCTTTTTTTGACGAATATGATTTGAAGCAGAGCTGGGAGTGAGGTCTATTATGCTAAACAGAATCTCTATAGGTTATTTGAAGATGAGCTATGAGTGCTGTATGTTTAAATTAAAAGCATGCAGTCTCTATGAGTGCATACTATTGGTTAAACTAGCAGTGATGTCTGCTCATTAAAAGTATGCTGCCTCGTGCCTGTATGCACATTGTACATAACAACACACTGTATGATTTTAAACAATGATTAAGAGCAGGTGACTATCACATGTATAACCCAGCAAGCAGATTAAAGATCTCTCAAATGAGGGCATGTCAGGTGTGTGATGCTAAACAAGTTATCATCTGATTACATTCTGGTACTTCTAAACCTGGCTTTGAAGTCTGAAACTAAACTACAATTACTGCAAGGACTTGAACATCTCACAAATCCAGAGCGTACTTTCTGTATATTATTATATATCGTGTAAAGAAGCAGTGGTGGGTTAGTCCTGTGTCCCCTACCTCCAGATCGTTAGGATAGTTCCAGGACTAAAGAGGGTCTTGAAAAAAGATCAGTGACATGTAGTTATGTGGGCACGTGGCAACCTCCCCCCACTGACACACAAGTACAAACCTTTATCGGTAGTGTGGGGGTAGAAGAGCCAGCTGACAAACAATATTCATTGCTGCACATGCAGGATTTTTGCAAGTACTCCCACCTACCACAGTAACAAGCATTGGCAGTGCCAACAGTTCGGGCTTTTGTTTAGGAATGGTAAAAGGCATTTGCCAGGCACTGCCATAGTAATATTAACGGGTCATTGATGGTAGAAGTTGCAAAGTGGTATGACTACCTGGGCATACAATCACTGTGCCTGGCAAATTCCCAATGCTGGTTTTTAACAGGATTTGAGTCAAGGACACGCATAATGCTTCTAAATCAAGTGGCTGACGGAAAACCTGGTTGGCTCTTCTATTACACCAGAAGCATGTCAACAGCTCCAATTAAGTGAAACTCTCAGAAGACTGTTTTAAAAATAAAAAAACCTGTCGGGCACTTCCAGCACAATGTTTGATGGTAAGGCTTGATGAAGTGATCCCAGGGGGGTGTGTTTAGGATGTGCAGGGGTAGGAAGTGGGTGGGAATAGCCTTGGGCAGTCAGTGAGTGGGCAAATAACTAATCAACACCCACAAGATTTGTGTCCCTAATGTGCCATTTCTCCCCATCTGTACTCTAATGCAATAGTTTGTGTGTAGGTTAGGTTTCATAGCGCCACCCAAAAGCCAAAACTAAAAAATACTGCAGGGTGCCTTTGCTGGTTTCCAGTGTCCACTTGTATAAGGTTGCCGACAGCTGTTTATGTGCTGGTGTGCAGTACTCGCGCAACTGTTTGAGAAGCCATGACAATTGGGCAGCTCATGTTTCAAACAGGATGTACTAGGTGTTTGTGATGCTAAGAACCGTAGTTCAGGAAGACAACAAAAACAAAATATTTGCTGACTTATTTACAGTTAGTTCCAGGTGTGCAATCAAGGGGCAGCTGAGTTGAATTGCCTGCTGTGTTGAGGGGTCTCCATTAGGCACGTAAAATGTTTTACGACTGTATTAATGTGTACAACAATCAATCCTAAACCGGATAAGTCTGATTGGTTCTGACAGACAGGAAGGAACTTGCAGCTGAGCCTGCAAAATAGCTTGTCCCAAGAATGTCTTAAGGTAAACAAGCGCCTCTGCAGAGATGCGACAAAGCCGCCGCAAGATGGAGGCCCTGGTTACACTGCCTCGTTACTCCCACCTCAATTGCATTAGCGACGCATGCAGGCATCAACAAACGGAAAGGCGGGACCGTTCATCACTGCCGTGCTAAACCAATGCAAATTACTTAGAGGGCCGCAACCCGGAAGGAACCGAAACCACAAAGTTACGGGAAAATGCTGCATGTGCTGATGTGACAGTAGCTTTGCAGTGGCGTGCAACGTAAGGCATAGCAAGCGGTGTCTCCTTTCAAATCAAAGGAATTCATCCTTCATTCGGCTGGGAATCAATAACAACACAGAGGGTGCACAAGCGGGAAAGCGGATCCCACACCTGAAATACGAGGAATACAGCAGTTTAAGTGCACGGAGAAAAGCATCTGGTGGGAGATGAGGCCTTGGTCACGCCAAACTTGGCAGAAGGATTTGGAATTGCTCTACCAGTTCAAAACAATATGGCTGCCTCCATGGAAGAACTCAGAGCTCAAAGAGTTCAGAGTTGGGCAGGAATGGGTGGGATTATCCATAGGGATAAGCATGGGCAGGGAATGGGAGGGATTCGACCAAACACCACCAAATACACTGCGTATCCCTCCACAAATGTAATCTCCGTTAAAAAGCATTTCAGCAGCACCTAATAGTGCACATGGACATTTTGATGGCAATCCCTATGGATGGTACAAGAACTTTATGACAATGCCTAGCAAAGGTTGCGAGTACATGGGTATATGATGCTTATGTCCGAATAATTTCGTATAGATTAGATTTTATAAGAGTAAGAAAGAAATGTTAGCTTTGACAGTGCTTGTTTTCTTACTGACATGGACCAGAGCAAGAGACTTTGGTTTGGATGATAAGCATGCATGTCTCTTCAAGTAAAGTACAGCCTTTGGTTTCCAAAAGGACCGTTCTCATTCACAAATTATGTGAATCTAACATCCTTTTCTTACCCTAAATGCAATGAATGGTCATCCCAACCCATCTTTCCTTAGGAAGCAAAAGGCTGCTAAAATGACAGGGGTTGCTCCATACAAGATAACTTCACATTGTGACGATTTGACTGCAGGGAGGGGGCTTTGTTTTATAGAAAGAGTCCAGACTAATGCACAGTGCAGACCACGGCAGCAGACACATCTAGGACCAAATCTGGTTAAAATGCACTGCTTCTGGAGACTAAGAAGCAAAGTATGTGTGGATGAGACTCTTCGGTCGTATCAACTTGGTTTCTTATGCCTTTGGTTACAGACGATTGGCTTTCACCACTCTACAGATGCAACTCCTCCTCTGTAGCCTGTTTCCAATACGTTGGTTTTGTACATCTCCAACAGCGGGTAGGGGAAGTTATTGGGAAAACGTCACTGTAGCCAAGGGCCCAGTAGGAGAGCATGCACGGGCATCATTTTAGAAGGAACCAGGGTGTCTGCCTCCCTCATCTTTGGTGGAACGTAAGATTGCCCAATGCCTTTATTCAGCACTTAGTATGATTCGATTTGCAATGTGAAAAAGGTATCGTGAAACTTTTACGTAACCTCTAATACCACATTTTGCCAGGACCCTTGTAAAACCAAGCTGAAGTCGGTATGCCTCTTTTATACCACAGTAAATTGTATGCGGCAAAACTCGCGAAGTCAAGAGATAAACTGTGAAAGATTAGACAGGTGACCAGCATGAGGGAAGACCCAATCAGATGTGGAAGAGCTAAAAGGGCTTTCCTCACAATGTGTTTTGGAGGGGAAAGGGGTCATCTCCACCCACACTTCTTGCTATCAATATTGATTCATTGCTTAACCAGGTATGCGTGAAGAAAACGTTCCATAGACGTGCTGCGTCAGAGTCGGCTTCTTTGAAATCTGCATGGATTGTCTCGTGCCGTTTACTGGCTGTGACACAGAAAAAAGTGAAGCAGTCATGCATCCAAAGGAGAACGTTTTAGCTTCCAATATCAATAGAAGTTAAAATTACATTGTCATTTCTGCTCCTTTTTTTTGGCTAAAACTCTTGTACTTGATGTATACAACCTAAACGACATTTTGAGGATTAAATATTAAGCATTAGTTGTACCCATCCTCTTGTCCGTAGTAGAATGAGGGGTCAGGTTGCCTCTCAGTATTTGAAATTATTAAACACAAGGTATGCCTATGTCAGCCTATGGAGCCCAATATCTGAACTAAATTAAAAGTTCAATAAAGAAAGGTGGATTTGTGACCATTATTCCCAATTATCTGTGATGCAGTAGTGCATCGGCCGCTGAGGCTTTTCCCACAGCTGCTGTCTTGTCAGTAGGGCCCTGTTGTTTGGAGAAATGTCCTGGTACGCATTCCATGCCGTCCCATACCATTTTAGGCCTTTGTTAAAGGAACTAGCCCACCTTCAGGCCACCGTGAGCGAACAAAATTTAGAGGACACAAGGCACCCGAACAACGGTCTTTCCTTTCAATTGCTGATATAAAACATGCCTGTAGTTAGCAGAGCCTTCTCTCAGGCCTGAGTGTTCAGTCAATTGGCGAAGTGAGATATTTTCAGAATGCTTTTCAATGTGATGTGAGTATTTTGCAAATAATCACTGTAAGAGTGTTACCCATGAATACCAAAGTTTAAATCTTAGTACCAAGTAAAACTTGGAAATGTGGTCCATCACTAACATTACAGTGTAGTAAGAAATCCTGGCTTTACTGCTTAACCAAAGTGTGTGATCTAGGGCAAACGATTAAATAACATTGAATTAATTGAAATCTGAGTCCTTGGAAGAGATTACGTTCACACTACTCAGAAAAAACTCACAATGGGGCAGATTTAATGATTTAAGGGACACAATCTGTGTGCTCCTCTGTATGTGGCCCTTGACATTGTCACATAGAATTATGTAGTTATTGCACTGGATCTCCCTCTGTCCCATGACACTTCATTTTGCAGATGGATACATAGTCTCACCAGCCAGTCAGAGTACCAGATATTCTAGTATAGCAGAAGGGCTACCACAGAACCAACCTGCATTTCCTCCCCTGTTGCTGCCAATCACAGAAGTTTATTGAGCCCTTCAGAATACTACCCACCTTATAACACACCTGCTGCAGTTTTCACAGGTGCTTAGAGCTTCATGATCTGCAATAGGGGTGGGTAAGGGGACTAACAAAGAATCAGGGGATCAGGGCAAATTTGCTTTGATGCAATGTTGATATGTGCAGTTCTGAAAGATGGGGCTTTCTATGCAGTGGAGGTTTTAGATATTTTGTGAATTGTCTGGAACAGTGATTAATGTACTCTCCTGGCTGCTAATGTAATGATTTATGTGGTTGCCTTTGGTGTCTCTAAGAGTGGTGTTTAAGGAGTGACGAGAGATGCGCTTGTCTAAGCTGTGTTTAGTGTGATGTATAGGGACATTTAATGTAGAAACATGTCTTCAGGCGGTGTACGTTCCACTGTGTAAGCTGCGTTGTTTCAGTCCTGGAGTTGTTTGATGAGATGTGTTTCCTGTTAAAGTGGGAGGGAGAATGTCTTCCTCAACAAACCACCCAATAGATATGGACAAACGTTTTCACTTTGGAAACATCCCAGTTGGTCACAATTAGTTTATATCCATGAAAAACAGTTCTCCAACTGTTCAATATTATATGATGATCAGCTAAGTGATACTACTTCAGGTTACACAGTGCCATGGAGCAGATTTAGGGCTCACAGTTTAAATTCATTTCCCTAGGACCTCCCTTCTGACTGCCCACTGACACCTCAAAGACTCCCCAACTGTAGTCTTTCATGGGATTTTGGTAAAATGAAAATGGCATGGACCATAGTCCAGCAATAGACAAAGACACCATGGAAGCATTAGTCTGCTACCGCCCATGCAGTGTCATTCTCAGAGCTTCTTAAGTGTTACAGAGGATTGTTGGATGTGCCAATTTTGTGCACGATGCATACCTTTTGTCAAACGATGACTAAAAGCAGGTTGGTTTATCACAAGGGCTCTTCGGGGGTGGGGAGCCCTAAGTTTTGAACCTATTAGGACGTATTTGACAATTTAAGGCAATATCAGTTTTCTATTATCATACTTGAAATAATTCAGCATTCTTGGATTTTAGACTCATTACAAAGAAAAAGGGTAGGTTTTTTTTTAAAAAAAACTGCGTTTGTGTGAAAGGTCTGTGTGTGTGTGTGTACATATGGATGTGCATGTGCTGGGTGAAATGCTCATTTTGTGAGCACTGCGAGTCACATGATGCAGGACTGGGGTCAGCGTGGGCATATATGACAAACTGCAGTATTCTATTTGGGCACTAGCAGCATGAAAGGTGGGCAGTGCGGGCATATCTTGTTGGGACAAGACCCTTTTTGGGCACTAGAAGCATGACAATGTGTTTCACAGGGGCAATAATACCTTGTATTGTGAGACCAGCCTCATTACTTTAATCGGACACAAGAGGCATAAAAGAGAACAGACCCGGGTTGGGGGAGAACTTGCTTGAAAGTGGGCAATGCTAGCATGTATTGGGGGAAGAGGAGTTCTGCTTTATTTTAAGGACAGGCGGCAAAAGCAGTTTTAAAACATTTTCTTTTGTACTGGTGGTAAACTGGCAACGATTGGCGTGTTTAATATGTGCCATGCAGAGCGGAATGTGCATTCTACAAAGTTATCGCATTTTTTTCAACTTTTTGCAGTGAAATGCACAATTTCAACAGACTATTTTAAAAAATGCGTAAGGGAAAATGCTGGCCAACATCTTATTGGTTCAATGCACGTGCGCTCACTCTGCTGAATTCAGGGAAATCTATACCACACTATTTAACGAGTTTGCCAGCTGCAACTGCTCTTAAATGTAGCGTTTACCCCCAAAGTGGGGCATGGAAGCCCACTGAAATGATTAGCTAGGGACCTGCTTCCTTCTTTGAACACACATTGTAAAACCCTGAATTCCCACATAAAAAAAAAACATTTTTTTCATAGTCTAACCCCCCATGCTTGATACTCCCCTGTTGTGACAGTCGTATGCTTTATCTTTTTTATCTATTCCCCACAGTGATAGTATTTTTATTTTATTTTACTGAGCATTTGTTAGGTGATTATACAACTGAATTGTGTTTCAAAGCGCCACAAGGCTAAATGGGAGGGAACAGGGGAAAAAAATAACAACGGCAAAAAACTGTAAAATACAGTCAAGGTCCTACCAGGCCTTGTGATATTCGAACGTGAAGTGCAATGAGGGCAAGGTGCGGGAGATAGGGGGTGGAGGGGCAGAGGAGTGGGCAAGTGCCGGCGGAAGGTCCGGGAGGGAAGTGCTAAGAGGAGCTAAGGAGGAGAACTTCGGGATAAGTGCTAGTGCAGGCGACTCCCAAGGGTGGGATGCAGAGTTGACAAGCAGGGGCCCACAAGGGCAGTGCAAGGGGGGGGGGGGAGGAGGGGTGCTGGTATCGACTGGGAAAGAAGGGTCTGGAATCCTGTGAGATTCATGAGGATCAGGGCACCAGTCACAGCGGCTGTGGGGTGATTAGCAGGGAAGGGCAGGAGGAAGAGAACAACAGAGTTTTTAGCAGTTTCCGGAACTCGAGGAGGTCTGGCTCAAGTCTAAGAGGGGCAGTTGGGCTGTTCCAAAGAGAGGCGCCAGCCAAGGAAAGAGACCTGCCCCCCCCCCCCACACTCTGCTTGGAGAAGCATTTGACAGTCAAAGAGTTAGAATTAGAGGAGCGTAGGACTCTACCAGCATTTAGGGAGGGAAGGGTGGAGATAGTCTGGTCCCAGGCCTCAGAAGGCCTTGTGGATGATGCAGAGGATCTTGAATTTGATCCTTGCAGCCACCGGGAGCCAGTTGTCATGACCACAGGTTAGGTTTCCCATACTAGTCCTAAGAGATACAGGTTTATATGGAACTCATGTTGCCCTAGCGGGTTATTGATTCTAATTCCCCCATGTTAATGGTTGGTTGGAGTTTCCTTAATGGCCGCTAGGTGGTGCCTCTTAGTCAGGTAGCTAGCGGGTCTAGTTGTTTTCATGTGCTGGCTATTTAAGCCCTGCCCATCAGGAGGCTCGCGCTTTGCGTCTTTCATCTGAGTTCAGATGGAACGCTCGCCACGTACCTCAGTTTTTCTGTCACAGCTCAAATATTCCTTGTCCACTTACAATTACCATTCGTTCCATTAGTAACTAAAACTAGATATCAGTTCCCTTCCTGTTTTTTCCAGTTTGCAGTCGCTCCCGTCACAGTCCGTAGTCTGGAGTCCTGGCATAGCGGTCTCCTCACCTCACAGTCCGTTGCAGTTTCTCTCACGCAAGTACTCCTAGTGATATGCAAATGTATTTGCTTCGTTTTGCTGTCTCATCAGATACTTCAAATGTATATAAATGTTATTAGGCTTCCTTGCGCATTCTATGGTATTACGCTGTCATTAGCAGGTTCTTGCCTGGCTGTGGAGTTTGCCTTGGAAGTTTGTTTCTAGTCAGATATTTTGGTCACACTCATGTTCATATTACGCAAAGTCATTAAGTGCTTCCATGTATCCGGCTGAGTAGTTCTATGGCCCTTCTACTTAGTTTCAGGGGTTTACTATTCAGTCACGCATTGTTGTGAGGAAGTTGGCAAGTTGTAATAGTTCTTCACTGCTCTTTTGTCAGTATTTTTACACACACATCTCACCAGAGCATATTGCCCCCTCTTAGGTCAAGTAGGATAGGGCTAACCTTCATTTTTTGATCATTCCTCTTCCCAGTGATAATTGCTCTCCATCTCAGAGCCTATTTAGCCCCTTCCCCTATAAAAGAAAAAAAAAAGACATTCTCCTGTGTCCCTTCTTCAGGACTTGCACCCCTTCATTTTTTGATCATTCCTTTTCCCAGTGATAATTGCTTTCCATCTCAGAGCCTATTTAGCCCCTTCCCCTATAAAAGAAAAAAAAAAGACATTCTCCTGTGTCCCTTCTTCAGGACTTGCACCCCTGTATTGAACAGGATGGAGAGCTCAACAAATTAAATACCAAGGTGAGCTATTGCTGGTCCTATAGTTACAAGTCTGTTCCTCCTATTTAAAAAGAAAACTAAGGAAGGGAAAATTGTTATTTTCTTCACAGAAATTCCGTGTCTAGCTCTCAGGAAGGTAGAAGTCAGTTGGAGTTCCAGATGGTTCCCGCAGAGTTCAGGTGAGCGTTACACCAGTGGAGAGATTGTAGGGTTGTAGAGATGGGGTCCTTGGCTTGAGGCCAAGGATAAGTCTTGCAGCCTTATTTTAGATTAGCTGGAGGGGGCGTAAAGAGGAAAGAGGGCGATTGAGAAAGAGGCTGTTGCAGTAGTCCAGCCTGGAGAGGACCAGAGCTCTGGAGACATTGATTTTTTGGGGAAGGAGAGGAAAGGAAGAATGCATCTGAGAAGGTGGAGCTGGAAGTGGGACTTCTTAGTAAGGTCCATGATATGAGGGATGAAGGAGAGAGCGGAATCGAAGATGACCCCAAGGTTTTTGGCCTCACAGGATGGTGGGGCTAAGGGACCCAAAGAGAATGGCCAGAGGGTAGGAGGAAAAGAGGGCACACGTATCCCAATAAGAAGGCGCTTCGTGTTACTGGCATTAGGGCAAAGATCATTAGCTGCACACCATGCCTGAATAGCGGACAGTCAGTCAAGGATCAGAGAGGAGGTTGGAGAGCGAAGTTTGAAGGAAAACTGTGCGTCATCGGCATAACACTGCAAATGAGGAGAGAAGGAGGAAATCAGGTGAGCAAGAGGGGAAAGATAGATATTGAAGAGCCATGGCGATAGGATAGAGCCCTAGGGGATGCCACAGGTAGAGAGTGAGGTGGAGGAGAAAGGGCCCAATTACAACTGAGATGGGCGGTTAGTGGGGAAAGAGGTCAGCCAATTAGTGCCTGGTCAGTGTTGCCGAGGGTGTCACAGAGTCACTTTATGAGGATGGAATGGTTGACCGTGTAAAAGGCAGAGGAGAGATCCAGGAGAATAGAACAGCTGGAGAGTCGGAGTCGAGATTTGTGAGCATGGTTTCACGGTTGTCCAGGAGAGCAGTTTCCATGCCTCTGGATGCCCGGAATCCAGATTGATGGTCAAGAAGGACACCAACAAGATCAGTATGGACAGTCAGTTGGGGGAGGACCTGTTGGCCCAGGAAGGGGGTAGTGGAAATGGGGCGATAGTTAGCAGGGCACAAGGGGGCAGCAGATGGCTTTTTCAAGAGACGGTGCACCAAGGGAGTGCTTGACAGTGGTCGAAGTGAACGGGAGCGGTGCTCCTGTACTTATTTAAATTACCTTTTACAGCTCCTATACTTTTATTTTAAAAATAAACCGTTCCGGAATGGTTTAGTTATAAAATAAAAGTTTAGGAAGAAGTTGAAACTTGCAATTTCAGTGCACTGCACTGAGTGTTCCCTTAAACAGCAGGTGCAAGTGTTTGGGGGGGGGGGGTGTATTGTGTGCGGGAGGGGACGAGGTGATGGGGTTTGTGGGGAGAGGGTGTAAGCCAGCAGGGAGCATAGTTCCACTACTTCTTTTCGTAAACTTCGACCACTGGTGCTTGAGGGATAGAGGGAAAGAGTCAGTGGCGAAGGAGTGGTTGCAGAAGTCAGCAAGAGAGGAGATGTTTTCTTTAATGGTAGTGGAGGAGCAGGGGAGCACCTGTTTGGAGGAGCACAAGTGTGGTGATTACTGTCATAGATATGGAATACGTCGGAGGACCCAATCCCCTCGAAAGGAGGAGTGGGATCAGTAAAAAGATGGATACTGATGGTAGGGGGGATTAACAGGAAGTAACTTTGGCAGAGGATAGGAAGTTCAGGATGTAAGGAGGTGTCAACGTTGTGAAGGACTCTTCAGGAAGGAGGTGGCACCGTAAGCAGCAGTCGGTGTAAGAGGGAGAGAGCATATAAAATGCATGATGGAACTGGGCAATATACAAAAGAGGTGCTATTATTGCACCAAACAAAAAAAACTAGATAGGCCTGCTCAATAAGGGGGAGGCATCACAGTCGTACCAAACCGAAAGAGATCCAAGAACAAAGATGCAATAAATAAAGATGCGACAGCAAAGATATACTTAACAGCAGACAGGCAAAATCAAAGTAGTAGTGCTGCTATACCAAACGGACCATTTGAAAGCAGGGGATAGAGCACCATTGCAGCAAAGCAAAGACCTAGCACTGCAAGTATCTTTTTTGGTGAAAGTGGCTATACAAGTTTTTAAAGACCAAGCAAAAGGATGGAACATCAAGAGAGCCTTTAAAGAGGTATCTGCCATCTTTAAAGACTGGAATGGCCTGCTACAGCATGCTAGAAGGCTATTAACTCCCGGGCCGTACACCTAGTTGTTTTTATTTAGTTATTTGTATTTATTGGACTTTTGTATGGCGCCTATACACAAGTGTTTCCAGGCGCAACAAGACAAGATGGTGGTGGAGAGAAGGGAATAATGAAACAGAAAAACGGGTATATTGGCCTTGTGACAATCCTACCGTGCAAGTGCTTGAGAAGTTGTTAAGGGAGGAGAGGATTGCCCCCAGGGAAGTGTTAGGCAGGTCAAGGTGGCAAATGCCAGGGGAAAAAGGGGAAAGGGACGATGAGAGCGGTGGGCAGGGTGGACCAAGTTGGGCTAGTCCGGGAAAGGGAGCCTTAAGGCAAGTGCTGGCAAAGGATGCAGAGGGGACTGGAGGGGTTTGGTCTGGCCCCTGTATGAACTCTGAAGGAACCAGTCCCCAGTTGTATTGACAGAGGGAGAGTTAGCATGGGAGGTTGAGAGGGAAGGAAGAGGAGAAAAGGAAGGTGTTGAGAAGTTTCTGGAACTTTAGAAGATCCAGCTCAAGTCAGAGGGGGGGAATAGAGGCCTTCCAGAGAGAGGAGCCAGCCGAGGAAAGGGATCTACTAACCACTCTCTGCTTGGAGAAATGTTTGACCTCCAGAGAGTTGGAGCTAGAGGACCGAAGGATTCTGGCCGAGGGGTATTTAGGGAGGGAAAGCTGGATGTAAAGAGGTCCCAGGCGGCCTTGTCACTGATGCAGAGGGTCTTGAATTTGATCCTTGCGGTCACCGCGAGCCAGTGGAGAGATGTGGTCCCTGGGCTTGATGCCAAGGATAAGTCTTGCAGCCCTATTTCGGATTAGTTGGAGGGGGCGAAGGAAGGAAAGAGGCAGATTGAGGAAGAGGCTGTTGCAGTAATCAAGACTAGATAGAACCAGGGCTCTGGAGACATTGAGCTTCTGGGGGAAGATGAAGAAAAGTAGAATGCCCCTGAGAAGGTGGAGCTGAAAGTTGGACTTCTTGGCAAGCTCGGTGATGTGTGGAGAGAGAGAGAGGAGTCGAAGATGATCCCAGGGTTTTTTGCCTCACAGATGGGTGAGGGGAAGGGACCTAAGGAGTCTGGCCAGATAGAGGGGAGAAAAAAGGAGCGGGTGTCCCAAGGAGTAAGATCTCTCTTACTGGCATTAAGGCAGAGAACCATGCCTGAATAGGAGTCCGCTATGAAAGAGGAGGCGGTGGAAGATGGCAGCTTGAAGAAGAGCTGTGTGTCATCTGCATAAAACTGAAAATGAGGTGAGAAAGTGGAGATCAGGTAGGCCAGAGGAGCCAGGTAGATGTTGAAGAGCCAAGGTGATAGACTGGAGCCCTGGGGAACGCTTAGAGGAGAGAAAAGGACCCATTTGTACTTGGGAGGGTCTGTTTGAAAGGAAGGAGGTAAGCCACACCAGTGCCCTGTCTGTGATGCCCAGGGTATCATGGAGACGGTTTATGAGGATGGAGTGGTTGACTGTCAAAGGCAGAAGAGAGATTGAGGAGGATCAGAGCAGAGCGAGAGTGGGAATCCAGGCTGGAGGGTAGGTCTTCACGGGTCTTCAGGAGAGCAGTGTCTGTGCCTCTGGCAGCCCTGAAACTGTTGATCTTGGAGGCAGCTGGCCAAGTCGGTGTGGAGGGTCAGTTGGGGGATGACCAGCGTCTCCATGAGTTTGCCCAAGAAAGGAGTGATAGAGATAGGGCGATAGTTAGCTGTGCGAGAATGGTCAGCAGACAGCTTTTTAGGAGAGGGTGCACAAGAGAGTGCCTGAGGGTTTGAGGGAAGGAGCCAGTGGCATATGATTGGTTGCAGAGGTCAGCCAGGGCTGAAATGAGAGAGGCAAAGTAATGTTCTTGATGGTTCTGGAGGAGCAGGGGCGCACCTGTTTAGAGGAGACTTTCATAGAGTGGATGACTCTAGAGATCTCATCTGGTGCAATGGGAAGGAAAGGGAAGAGTGTGGGGGAGAAGCAGGTGCCAAGGGGGGCGGGAGAATGAATGAGTGAGCGGGTAGAGGAGGGGGGCAGATGACAGAGAGGACAGGTTTTAGAGAAGTGGGCAGCCAGTGCAGAGCAGAGGGCCTGGGAGGGGGTAGGGGAAGAGGAGACGGAAGCAGGATTGGCAAGTTCCTTGCAGATTTTAAAGAGTTCAGCCGTGGTGTTGGTGACTCCAGAAATATGGGCTTGGACATTATTAAGATGGAATTCTGAACTCTGACCTGGTGGGTAGCGGTTCAGAAGGCCAGCCTAGTTTCTTGGAACAGGGTAACCTTCTGGACAAGCCAGACCAATCAAGGTAGCATTTGCAGCGGTCAAGACTAGGTCTCGGGAGGGGTGAAGGTGATCGAAAGTTCACAATGAGCACAAGTCCACGATGAGCACACACATCAAATGACAACACAAATTACTCTGTCAAGTGTATATATCAAAAATCCATATACATTTATTAAAGGCCTTTTAAATGAAACACAAGGTGAAACCACAGCAATAATAACAATACCAACACAACACTATACTAGGAAACACATTTTGTATTTCTTGATTTGTTTTAGTTGGACATGCAACTTTGCAAATATATATACAACTCTTATCCTTAAAATCATATAGCAGGGAATACATTTAAACTGTATAATATATTATGTTAGTACATTTATAAAATATATTCAGGTAGGTTTCCTTTTTTTCTAATTGACTTCATTTATAGAACACTATCACAGAATTGATAGCATCTCTGCATTAAGCTATGCTTAGATCTCCAGTTTCATTAAAAACCTGATTGTATTTATGTTTAGAGATATATGATTAGCATTAAAAATCATTATCCACATTTGGTGGGGTGTCAAAAGGCGATAATCCAGAAAGAACGTATGAAAATGTTCTCGCCTTAACATATTCAACTTTGTGCATTAACTAAAAGATGTTCAAGTGTTTCTGGGTGGTTTGTCGATTTACAAAATTGACAGGTAGCTTTAGTTCCATCATGTGCTCTTGATGCCAGTAGTGCATATGTAGGGAATAGGTTGAATCATAGGCGCATACATTGAGCCAGATACATTTGGTCAGGAAACTTGACCAAATATCGTAGAATCTGTTTTGATCTTTTTAAAATGAAATGTCCTCTAGTGAAGGTCTTATATTTATTGCATCCATGCCAGGTCACATTCAAGTCAGTGAGCCAGCATTTCTGTTTAGCTTGGTTAGGATTATTGTCGATCAAAGTCTGGTCAATATCTGCTTTGTTCATATTTAATACAGAGTATTTCTTCCAAGAAGCTAAGGGGAGCTGTGATGTGGTTTCTAACAGACTGGCTAATGTTAGTAGAAGAGAATTACGGAACCTATTTTTGTTCATGCATTTATTATTTAGCATTTTAGGGTTCCATGATACAATTGCTTTCATTGATATTAGTCCTAATTCGTATCAGGTTATTTGAATTGGGAAGCCCTAGGTATTGGTAGAATATTCTTCCAAAAGTTTCCCTCCAAATAGTTCCAATCAGGGTGATTTTTCTGGCAGCTTACTATGAGCACCATGGGTTATGGTAGGGATTACCTTTTCTTTATAGAATTTTATTATCAGCAGAAAAGAGAATTTTCCATATTTCATATGGACCAATTTTGCTTGTGAGTACATTAATTAGGTTTTATATTTTTATAAGTCATTTTTATATGGCTGATCCGTTTTATTATCATTCATATTTATACCTAAATATTTATACATATGTATTATTTCTAGTTTTTGTTTTCCTATTGTTCAGTTAAGACAGAGCTCTATTGGGGATCAATCTCAAGATGTTTGTTTTACTTATATTTATAGCAAGCATATTTGCTGATGCAATGGTATTAGACCCTGCAATTGTCTCGGTAGCCCCATCAGCGTTTGATCGAATATTACTAGATCATCAGCATAAAATAGATACGAGATTGGATAGCTACCGAGTTTGGGCAGGAAGGCTCTCATAGTTTGAAGGTGTTTATACATGTCTTTGATATAGAAATTAAAAAAGAGTTACAGCCAAGAAGCAACCTTGTTTCAAACCCCTAAATGTAGGGATAGGCTTTGATAGAAGGCCTTCCTGTGTTAGTTTGACTGGAACAAATGTGTTGGAATTTAATTGATATAATGCTTGAAGGAGGTAATTGGGGCACCCCCCTCTACTCATTTTGCCATAGAATTTCTTTAGATATGGCGCGAAAAGCCTGTAGGAAATGGATGAAGGCTAGGTATATAGGTTGTTTAGATCTCCATACTTGATTTTTCAGGGCTGTTAAAATTAGTAGATTAACCGCCGTACCTAGTCCAGCGACAAAGCGAGATTGGTGAGAGTCCATAAGTTTTGCCACATTAAGCCAGTTGTTTAGATCGTTCAGTATCTGTTAGGCAGAAACCTGTGCAGTTCCCTCTGGGACCACTGCAACAAGTTTAAGTCTACAGGAGTTAGCAGTAAACCCAATTGGTAGCAGTCTGTACCACCCAGATTTACCTGGTAGCTGTGGCTGAGCAGTCAGACTTCTCTCAAGACGAGTTAGGCCGTATTTAGAGTATACAAGATAGGGCAGTTTACACAGTAGAACAAGCAGACACGGATCAGAGCTTGGGTGTAAAGATATATAATTATTTATTTAAAAACACAACTATGGAAAACACACTGGCACTAATATGGCAAACAACTTCAATCACAGTTACTATAAGTATATATCAATCCCATAACAATATTTCGACAAGTCTAGGTTCAACGGCACCACTTATTTGCAGACAGAGGTGAATGCTTTAACCTAGATGGCACTCTAGTATTCGTTAGAAAGGGAGAGAAAAAGGCAAGGTATGAAACCAACTCAGTACCAACACTTTTATGAAACAAATGCAAGGCGAGCAAGGCAGGGTCTACTGTAAATCACAAAGTTCAGAGGCCAGGCCCACTCGGAGAGAGGCAAGGCTGTATGTCCCAAAAGTATCACAGTGGAAATGCACTTCAAGTCTTTGTAGCAAAATGTCACCGAAAGGTTGGACCAGTTTTAGAACAAACGTTTAAGAAGGTCTGTAGGCGACCCAGTGGAAAGGTAAGTATTTAAGACACCTCACGCTAACCGTTTCAAGGGAAGCCAGGAGGACACAGTACCTTGCAAGTGAAGAGACAGCTCCGGCAGGGGCAGTTGTTCCTGGTGGTGGATGCAAGTCGGGGCTTTGCCAGAAGATGAGAGGATCCCGTCGTGAGGAAAAGTTGAAGATCGTTGCACCACCAGGGAAGAGACCGGCCGCGGAGTGCTCCGTCACAAGGCACCACTTTTGGTCGCAGTACAGTGGTTAGTGGCTATCCGGTTGCCGGGGTGCTCAGCACGGGCAATTCGACCACTAGACGTCCTGGAAGCGGAGAAAAAGCAAGGGACTGGTTGTTCCCAACAGTCAGGGGAAGAAGACTCTCCAGCAGGGAGATCTCCTCTGTCGTTGGGAAGTGGTGAGTCGGTTCAGCAGGGCTCCACCAGAGGTGTCGTCATTGCATGTGGGCTCAGCTTTACCCTCGTTGGATTCTTAGGTCATGTGGCGACTTCTGAAGTTCCAGTCCCAAAAGCCCTGCTTTTATGCAGAAAACTCCCATTCATTCAGCCTAGCTGTCAATCAAACATGCTAAGTGGTGAGCGGGGCGGCTCACAACTCGGGCCAATCACACAAGAGTGCGACTTGAGTTGGCAAGGCAACTCAGTCCAGGGTGCCTAAACCCCCTCCTACACCCACTGTGGTACCCAGACAGAAAGGCACCACTCTGGAGGGCTTCTGTACAGAAGCCCGCCAAAAGTGGAACAAAGGGCTCAACCTTTGGTTTGGAGTTACAGAGGCGAACACATATGCCATTTTAAAAACCGAGTTCTGGCAGAAAATACCAACCGGTGGATTTATTTAAGACAAATAAACCGGCGGTATGTTAGAGACTAATGTGAAAAAGTATTAGCCTCCAACAATGGGAAGAATCCAATAGGAATATATTTGCGGTCGAATATAAAAAGTAGTATCCACTGCCACCAGCCAAAACTCGACGAGGGGGAAGGGACAGTGCCCCCTCGAACAACAGACCCAGGGGTAATCGAATTACCCCTACCAGTACATCCAAAATAGGATGGTTTGTACTAGTTCTGTTAGTAAATTTAGGTCTAGTAAAGCCAATGGTGACTTTACATGCCCTGGGAGACAGTAGTCAGTCCCAGGGTATGGAGTCTATGGTGGGGATCCTCTAGGATACCCCAGTGTTACGGCACAGAGGGTGCGGTGTAACACATATAGCAAAACACATGAGGCCCTATGGAGTAAAAGACACCATAGCCCATAGAACACATTGACATTCAAAGAAATCAACCACATTCATGTCCAAGAGTGGGAGGAAAAGTGTCTCACTCTTGGCAGGATGAAAAAAACAAACTCCAGAAATCCAGCAAAGCTGCTGGGGGACTCACTAGGTTAGGAAATTCAGCCTAAACAGAGAATTCTCCCTAACAGTATCAATCTCGCAAAAAATGTTTCTGCTATATCAAGTAGAGTGACGGCGATAGTTAGATGATAAACTCTGATTTCCCTTCTTAAATATTGGTATCAATATTGAATATTTCCAAGTTTCCAGGCTACATCCTGTGCTTATCACATCTTGAAATATTGCATAAAAAATATTAGCCCATGCTTCGGGTGGGCCTTTAAGGTGGCATTTGAAATAACATCTGGCCCCGGGTCTCGTGATAGGCTCAGTTATTTAGGAAACATATATACAGGAACTATTGTCCTAAAGGAATATTAAACCATGGCTGATCCACAACCTGTAACAGAAGAGGGTCAGGCAGTGCAAATATACTTTAGGCAATTCTTCAAGAGTCTCAACCCTAACCAATAGGTAGTCCAGTCCCTACAAAGTGTGGAGTCTTGTGCTCAAAAGTATGTTCAGTGCGGCAGTACTTGATCATGCATTAAAGTACACAAGGGACTCTTCAAGGGGCTGTAGTATCGCAGGAAAGGGGGTAAGGTGATGAAGAATAGAGTTCCACTATTCAAGGAGTGTCTCCACAAGGGCACAGAGCTGTTTCCAGGAATCGGGAATAGGATGGTAGCACAGGCTACCCTAACAAAGGACAGTGGCAGTTGGGGGACATTTGTGCGTAAAAGTTTATGGATGCACCAGGGGCCACTGGTAAGTGATGCAAGTACTCACCGACCCTCAACGCACTCTGGACCAAACTTTGTCAGTCAAGTTCAGTTCGCTTGCAGGTTCGAGTCCAGCAGCTGCGCGTCTCTCCGGCTTTCAGGGACTGCGTTCCGGAACCTCAGTCCATGGCGGGACAATGGTGATTTCTCAGCTTCCGGTGAAGGGATCAAGCCAGTTCCACTGCAGCTTATCTTAGGGCACAAGGGGGCACAGCAGCAAGGCACCCACAAAGCTTGTCACCACAGTGGGGCAACACGGTACTGCGTAGGCTCGGGTTCAGGTGGAATCTCGTAATTTCAGCCCTAGGTATGCTAGGTGTACTAAACTCGGTGGAAGAGTGCCTTCTACCAAGAGTTTACGGTTCCCAAAGTCTCCGGTCAAAACTCGAGCCGGTGGCAGTTCCAAGCAAAGGTCCGGTACAAGCTGGTAAGGTCACTGGGTGGTCCAGGAACACTTCCGAAAAGGCTTGTTTGCTAGTGTGAGCACAGGATGTGATCGCTGAGAAACGGGGGGTCAAGGTGTCAACCTTCCAGTGGATCACCAGCAGTTCCCCGGATCTGCTTCTTCGGTTCAGGATACTTGACTCCTTTACTATGTTCGGTGTGAACTCAGAAGATTGACCTGGAATAGAGTGCCTTCTCTTATCCAGAATCTCCTTTGTGCCAAAACGAAGAGAAGCCAATAGGAGATCTGCTCACATTCAACCATCCCAAACGTGGACCAATCACAGACCACAGTGGTCCCAGTCATCCCCGCAAACCCGACATCCATGCACCCAGGATATGTATTGGAACTAGACAGCTCCAACCCACATCCTGGGTGCACACACACGGAATGCAGAAGTCTGCAAAAGCTTCGGTTTACGCAAGGGTCTGCTTGACCAAATAAGGAATTTTCCAGGCTTGCTCGTCCTGGGGAAGGCAAAGGGGCAAAATGGCCAAAGGACAGAAGAAAAAGACCTTTTAGGCATTGCCCACTGTCCTGTGCCAAATGCGATAAACACGGTTTGGACCACAGAGAAGAGTAGAAAATACGTTAAAAGTAACTGCTGCCACCAGCTCTGTCTTGGACACACTTGTACATTCACCAGAAATCCCTTGAGGGTGTCTAGGGCCTTAAAAATGAGAGACCCCAGCGCACTGTACTGTAAGGTACATTGTGCACTCATAACATGTTACCAACAAATGGCAACAAAGTGAAAGACTAAGGGAAACAAAGTCTCCCAGTACTGACAGTCTGATGGGCATGTCAGTTTCCCCATAACAAAATGAGCAAAAGCCCAGTGGAGTACAGCAGAAGGCTGGGCTCCACTGGAAAAGGTCAGGCTAGGAAGGTCAGACAAAAGCAAAAAGTTGGGGGGGTTCAAAACTGGAGGGAAGATTAGCCATACATGAAAATTTTTCCTAACACTCGCCCTTCCCAGACCAAGGACAGGGATAACTAATCCACCCCTGGATGAGCTTCTTTTTCAGGTAGGTTAAACATTCTGGACAACCCAACCCCTGTTGGACACCTGGCCTATGCTCAATGGTGAAGTCATTGGCCACTTTAAGGGCCTATGGTCAGTTTGCACAGTGAAGTGTGTCCCATAGAGGTAGAGCCTCAGCTTCCCTAGGGCCCACACAACAGAGAAACATTCTTTCTCTACTGTGGACCACCTGAGCTCTTTATCCTTAAACTGGCGACTTATTAATCTAATAGGGTGTTCCTTGCCTTTATCATCTACCTGTGATAGTACAGCACCTATTCCATTGTAAGATCCATCTGTCTGCACAATAAAAGGTATTTTGTAGTCAGGGGCCCTGAGAACAGGGACCTGGCACAAGGAGTCTTTTAAGCCATGGAAGGCCTTCCCACACTCCTCAGACCAAGAGAGCTTCCTGGGGTTCTTTGGAGTTGTGAGAGCAGTAATGGTGGGGGGGGGGGCAACTATGGTACCATAGTCTGCCATAAAGTTTCTGTAACACCCAGTGAGACCTAAAATGTTTCTCACCTGGGTTTGAGTAGTGGGGGTAGGCCAGTCTTGTACTGCTTGTACTTTACTGGGTAGAGGCTGAATGCTCCCTCCACCTACTTCATGTCCAAGGTAGACCACTGAACTGTCACCAATGTGGCACTTGCTGGCCTTTATGATTAAGTGGGCCTTCTGAAGGGCCTGCAACACAATTCTGAGGTGTTTCACATGATCCTCCCAGGTGGCACTGAAAACTGCTATGTCATCCAGATATACACGACAGAATTCATCCAACCCATTAAGGACATGATTCACAACCCTCTGCAAAGTGGCAGGTACATTCTTCAATCCAAATGGAATTATCCTGAACTGGTAAAGGCCTTCTGGAGTTGTGAATGCTGTCTTCTCTTTGGCATGCTCTGCTAGGGATATTTGCCAATACTCTGCAGTGAAGTCAAATGTTCTGGGGTACTTGTAGGCACCCAAGGTATCCACCAGCTCATGTGTTCTAGGAAAGGGGTGTGCATCGGTCTTGGTGACAGCATTCAGAGCCCTGTAGGCCACACAGAACCTCAGCTCAGAGCTACCTGCCTTTCGTACCAGCACCACAAGACTGGACGAAGGACTACCGGAGGGCTCAATCACCCCAAGATCTACCATCTTGTTGAACTCTGTCTTGATATAAGATCTCACCTTATCTGATATCCTGTATCACCTACGTTTAATAGGTACAGTATCGCATGTGTCCATGTCATGTTTTCACCAAGGTGTCAAACCAGGAACTATGGAAAACAAGGGGGAGAATTGACTCAGCAAATGTCTCACCTTATCTTGCTGAACAGAATACAGGTTAGGAGCCACTTTGACACTCTCAATGGAGCTGCCTGAAGGACTGACTGCCTTGGAACAGGTCAGGAAGAGGTTCTGATTCCTCCTCCTCTTCTATATCTGAAGCCAAGAGCAGTGCAGCTATTTCAACCCTAGGGATGAACGCCTTCAGCCTATTCATGTGGAACACTTTTGGAGCCTGTCCAGCCCTTCCAAGATTCACTACATAGTTTACCTCACCCAGTGCCTCCACTATTGAGTAAGGGCCTGACCATTTATCCTGTAAGGCTCTAGGCATTATAGCAGGATTTTCCAACCTTTTTGAATGTGGGGCCGAAGCATTAACATTTTGTCACCCAGTGGGCCGGCAAGCCAAAAGTCAACAACCTCACCCAAAGCAGTATATTAAAAAGCGATAGTGTGTGACCTTTGACACAATAGCATCAAAGAAAGTGATAGCCATGCAGTCCCAAAGATAGCTTTTGGTGTCAGGGGTAGTGGTCAAAGGTTAGTTGCTTGTGATTTCTTTGTGTGTATGTGTTCATATTTTTCTTAAATAGTTTGGGCGACCAAGCGTAGCGAGGGAGCTATAAGGATCCAGGGCGGGTTTGGGGGGGGGGTTGCATTTTACAGCAGAAAAAGTGACCAAAAAGCCATAAGTTTACAATCAGTTCTAAAGGGGAACATGAAAATTGCATGTCACCAACAGCAGACAAGAACATTTTACAACACAGCAGATGTTAATGATCAATGTGTCCACAGTGTAAAACAGCACGGTCACTGATGTAACACATTGTCATGCTGGTTGTGCCCAAAATATGCAACCAACCTACTCACATATGTGACTTTTTCTTTCTTTCACCAATACATCAGGGCTGTGGCCCCCTGAGCTGCTCAGGGCTGGCCCTCTTGACTGCAGCAAAATAAACTCTGCTACAAGACCAGGGACAGTGTGTGCAAACAACCTGACTCGCACACTTAACTTTTTCTTTCACCAATAAATCAGGGGAAAGCGCGAATGCAGTACCCCACTACCAGAAATAATGCAGTCGAGTATCCCGCATTTGGGGACATTGCAGGGGTCAGCAAATCCGATGTGCAATGGATGAGCCTCACCCTGGGATATCTGCCTTTCTGATTACAGATTCTCCCCTGCCAGGTAAGTATGAGTTGCAAGCAAGAGGGCAGGGGTTTGGACCATTCAGGAAGCCCCGCTAAGCGAGGGGGAGAAGGCAGGCACTGACCCAGCCCTCCCGGAAGCCATGACCCCCACAACCTGGTTCATTTATTCATGAAAGGTTTGACGGATACAGGTATCCGACAAACATTGCATAAATAAATCAATCCGCCGGGTCCACGTATCCGACAAACCTTTCATAAATAAATTAACCAGAGGTCTGCATGCTGCTAGTTTGTGAGTGACTGAGGCCTGCATGCTGCTAGTTAGTAGGAACGTGACTGAGGCCTGCATGCTGCTAGTTAGTTTGTATGTGACTAAGGCCTGCATGCTGCTAGTTTGTATTTACTGAGGCCTGCGTACTACTATTTTGTATGTGATGGAGGCCTGCACGCTGCTAGATTGTGAGTGACAAAGGCCTGCATTCTGCTACTTTATAAGTGACTGAGGGCTGCATGCTGCTAGTTTATAAGTGACTGAGGGCTGCATGCTGCTAGTTTGAAAGTGAATGAGGCCTGCATGCTGCTAGATTGTATGTGACTGAGGCCAGCATGCTGCTACTTTGTATGTGATTGAGGCCTGCACGCTGCTAGATTGTATGTGACTGAGGCCTGCATGCTGCTAGTTCGTTTTTAAGTCAGTGTGCCCTGGGTGGTGCATTCTAAGTTCACCATTGTCATGGTGCTGTGCCACCCACCCCCACAGAACAGCTGGCCTCGGAGACCATGGGCAGCAGGGGTGAACCTTGGTTAGGAGGAGGTGCCTGCTACTCTTGGAGGCAACAATCGCACACTGCTCCATGCTGCCTTGGAAAGGGGCTGGGGCGTGTGGGGCATAGCCAGCCCCGTCTGTCGAGCACTCTTCTCGGCTACAGGGACACTCCATTTGCCGGCAATGCTTTGAAAGCAGAGCTGGGAGTGCAGACCCCGGGCTGCCGACAGAAGGTCCTCATCACCTGCGGTCGAGCACTCAGGTGCCCTCATCACTTGTGCCGTGCACTCAGGTGCCGTGGCATGGAGCTTCTGTGCACAGTGCTGCATCTGGAGAAAGGCCTCCGCTGACAGATGGAAGTAAGCCCCTGCCTTCCCACCAAGCTGTTCCCACACTCCTGAGGCCAAACACCATATTTCTGGCCTCAGTTTTAATGTGGCATTCCAATACCAGTGATGCCACGGAGGGTAGACCACACGCATCCTGATTCGCCTTTCCCCTTTCACTCTTTCACCAGGGCAGCCTTTGTGCAGTGTGCACCCCAATCCACCCTCTTTAATGCCCCCCCTATTTGCATACAGTGCTTAAATGCGCAGGTATCACAGCACTTGAGTCAGAGGTGCACAGTGGTAGAAAACGCATGTTTCAGCTTTGATATTTTCTTCTCTGCTGGCATGGTTTCAGAATTATGGGCACAGCGTTACAGAACTTTAAGCCAATAGCGCCTTTCCTTGACCCATGTGTCATATTTGACAGGTCGGGGGTCAGCAGGGCAGCACCCACGTGCAAGGTTCAGTCACTTTTGGACACCTCCAGTGCTTTAGGTGGGATAAGAAATGGGAAGGTTGCTAACAAGCCAGAAAACAATGCTTGGGATCAGGGCTTAAAACGTTTTCTTTCGAGACCTAACATTCGCAATTAGCCACAAAACCTTTAAAAGGTGCGTGTAGTGGAGGGGGGTGTGTTATAATATGCAATGTTTGTCTGATACAGATACCCGACAAACATTGCATATATAAATATATCTGCTGGGTCCAAGGTTTTTTTTCGGCCTCACAACAACAAATATAACCCTAATCCTTTGTGTTCCTGAGCCTCACGGGCCACATAAAATGGCTTGGAGGGCCGCATTGTGGCCTGCTGGCCGTATGTTGGACAACCCTGTCTTATAGGGTTCATGACCAAGGCTTGCTGGCCCAGTTTAAAGTTGACAAGGGAAGCCTTCTGGTCATACCAGTGTTTCACCAGCGATTGCCCAACCTTCAACTTATCAATGGCCTGAGCCATCAGGAGGACCATTCTCTTCCTCAATCCTAGCACATAGTCCACTATGTTGGTAGTGATAGGGGGAGTAGGCATCTCTCACCCCTTTTTGACTATAGCCAAGAGTCCTCTAACAGGGTGACCAAAAAGAAGCTCAAAGGGGCTGAAGCCAACCCCCTCTTGAAGTACCTCTCTGTAGGCAAAAAGTAAGCATAAGCATGGAAGGAGATCCCATTTTCCCCTCTGGGGCTCAGAGCCCCAATCATACTTTTGAGGGTTCTATTGAACCTTTCAACTAAACCATTTGTTTGTGGGTGGTATGCTGAGGAAAATGTATAATTAACCCCAGACTCCTTCCACATGGTGTGCATGTACTTGGACATGAAGTTGTTGCCCTTATCAGACACAACTTGTTTAGGGAAGACAACCCTAGTGAATATGCCAAGCAAAGCTTTAGCAACTGGCTTGGCAGTTACTGTCTTTAATGGGATGCCTCAGGATACCTGGTGGTATGGCCGGCCAGCACCAGGATGAACCTATGCCTGAGGATGTCTGAGGGTCAAGGGGACCAACAATGTCAATTCCCTATCCTCTCAAATGATACCCCTGCAACTAGGAGTGGTACCAATGGAGCCTGGATTGTTGTGCCACTTTTCCCAGATAACTGGCAGGTGGCACAACTCCTGCAGTGACTTTCTACCTGGACCCCATCTTGTGCCAATGGAAGTGCATGGCTAACCTTTGCTTGGTTCTCTTGATTCCAAGATGACCAGTAAGAGGGACTTGATGTGCCAGCTGCAAGAGGAAGGGTCGTACATGAGGGCAACCCCCAACCTCCTATGGTCTCTTTCTGTGGACTCGGTAGGCTCCCTGTACAGGAGCCCACCTTCCCAATAGATCCTATGCTTCCCAGGAGGTTCGCCCTCAAGCTGGGAGCAGGCCTGTCTCCTAAGGCCTTCCAAAGATGGGCACACACATTGGCCCTTACTAAACTCAGCTCTATCAGGACCACCTTCAACCTACAAACTTTGGATTTCTGGATGGTCATGTGGATAGATAATTTCAGGCAACACCTCTTCCTCTTAAGGTTCAGGTGTTTCGCCAACTACCTCCACCTCAGTGGTAGGTGAGTTAGGGGGGAATATTTTCTTTCGCTCTCTTGTCTTTCTTGACTTCTTTAGACTTGGGTTTCCCCTTTGGCTTAGGCTTTGCCTTGGTCTTGGCTAAGGCAGCCTTGTTTGTGATCTTGTGCATGGTCTCCCTGCTATGTCACTCACAAGACCTAAGTCTCTGGGATCATTCCCCAGCAGGACATTACCTGGGACATGCCTCTGTATGCTCACTGGAATCCTGGCAATTGCACCATTTATAGTAGGATTTACAGGCATTACTGGGAACTTGAGAGGGGGGCCATCAGCTAACTTGGTGGGCATCAGGGGAGCTCTGACAAACTCATCTGGGTTTACCAAAGTGGAGTTCACCGCAATTCTGCTGGCCCCACTATCCCTAAGGGCAGGAACATCTACTCCATTGATTAGCACACTGTCTTTAAAGTAGTGCTTGGTATTTCCGGAATACTAGCACAAGCCTCTGAGACTTTAGCCTCCCAGGAACCCTGGGAAACTAGGACTACCTCAGATCATAATCCCACTGGGGAAGGAGTCGGAGGAGAAGGATGCCCCTGTGATATTTTCCTCCTCATAGGAGGGGAAGGGCAGACTCACAGAGTAGACCCCCAAGGTTTTGACCTTACATCTGGGGTCCCCCTTCACACCTTCACATGGTCACCTGCTCCACAAAAGAGTTCTCTCTGGGAGTATAATTCCCACTACCCTGAACATTCTCTTTGGATTTACCCTTGTTTTTCTTTTTGTACCTCTTTTGGGAGGATGTTTTATTAGATCCCCCACCCTCCTTATCTTTGTTCTTCCCACCCTCCTCCTGCTTACCAGGAGAAGTCTTATTCTTATGGGACGCTCTGTGTGACACCCACAAATCTGCTGCACAGGCCAGCTTCTTAAGAGCTATCTACTTTCAATCAGTCAAGTGCTGCTTGAGCTCAGGGGAACAAGATGCAAAACTATATTCAAGCATGACCAAACATATCATACCCTCAAAGGTGTTGGCCTTATAGCCTTCAACCCAGCCAGTCCAGTTCTTCAAGGAATCAGTAACCTAAGACACCCAAGTGTTACCTTCTGTCTTTTTCTACTCACTAAATCTCTTCATGTATTGAGCGGTAGTCTTCTCAAACTTTAAGAGGGGAGTTTGCTTCAATCTTACTAAGTCTTTTCTGTCAGCCTTTGACATTTCCATAATGGCACTGTAGCCAGAATGGGGTAGTCGACTGAGCAACCATGCAATCATGTCAGCATCCACAAACTCTTGTACTCCACATGCATACACAAATGCAGATAACAGTCTATGATGTCATTCTGTTCATCATACATAATGAGCACATATTTAGGAAACCGTGGATGAGAGGAGGACCCAGACCCATTTCCAGATCCCTTGGCGGAGCTAGTTATTGCCTGATGTTACTCACCGCTCCGTGGACAGGTCACTGTATCTGGATAAGGACCCTGGAGACGGATGTCAAGTAAGGACTCGTGTTTTGGCCTCAATTCCAGCTCCCCTGAATTCAATGATTCAGGCTTCCTCAAAAGAGGGGCTCTTTTCTACGATGTGCCTCTCTGCCGTTTCAGCCCGAACAGTCAGAGGTGCTAATCACCTAAAAAAGCGTGGAGAACATACACCACAAAACCAATGCTGTAAAGGAATACAAAGATGATTAGATATGCAAAGTTGAGGACGGAAGGTCAATAGGATCAAAATTACTAAAGGTATACCTAGGCAATGGACGGCTTGGTTCAAAATGGTGAAGCAGCTACAAGAAAAGACAAAACCCTATTACCATAAAGGATAATATAACCTAATGGACATTCACAGAAGAATAGTAACCCAAAATGCAGACCTGAAGGAAGAATCTCCTTAGGATCAAAGAGGTCCAGTTTGAGAGTTCACAACGACAGGAGAAAATAACAAAGGGGAATGTTAGTACAGGAAAAGTACCCGGGCGGCACGAGGGTCGCACTAGTGACGGGTTGGTGCAAACAGGTAAGCGTCAATATTGCATTTAATGATGTTTCCGGAAGTATGCAGTAGTCCCAAAGTAACACATCAGGAGATTCACACAGGAAGGAGAGCAATGAACCAGCAGCGTTCAGCCGTACAGAAAAATACCCAAGGGAGTCAACGGTGGGCGTGAAGACAGGAAGTTCCCAACTAATGGTGGAATTGAGTTACCTTGTTTTCTTGTACCGGATTTAGTAGCTGTATGTCGGGAACGAAGTAAGGCGAGGAGCTGCAAGGAGGCAGCGGGTGCGTGCAGGAGAATTCCAAAAGGCGTTTCGTGACAGCCGGAACGGGTCAGCTGACGTGCTTTCTTCCGATGCATGCACAGGCGCCATGGCAACCTGTATCTGCTCCACAACGGAGCTTGTAAATGCGTTCTCCCCAGCAGGGAAGCGTCGGGATAGGAAACGCCAGACTTCTTCTTTGACCTGGATGTAACACCTGAATCTTGGCCAGTTCCAACTCGTGAGCCCTGTCCTTTTGTTTTTCTGCTTGCTCAACTATCAGCTTTTCCATATTGAACTCGAGCTCCTTCTGCTTAAATAGCAGTTCTTGTTTCTTGAATTCAAGCATGGCTTCAGCATCAGAGCCAACAGATAAAACCTGGGACTCTTTATCATCCCTGTCTTCATGGACCCCATGGAGGAGGGCTGTGACAACTCTGCTAGAGCGGTCAGTGGGAGCAGCCCCACCATCTTCTGTACTCTCATCTGAAGCAATGGCATCGAGCTGAGCCTCTTGCCAATCCATGATCATTTGGATCATTTCACCTTTGGTACCTTGAATGCATAAGCCTCTTTATGTACACAGCATTCTCAGTGTCTCTGATTTGGAAGCATTCAAGATTATGTTAGTTATTCCTTCCACGTTTTAACATAGGTCATTACTCTTTACAGTTAAGGTTCTACTAAGGTCACTATGTGTCCTGGGTAAGTGTAATCTGGGTACCTTTACCAGTGTGCAACACTGGGTACCTTTTGATCCTATCCCACCATTGCCACCAATTTAAGATGGCTTTCTGAACTCTGACCTGGTTGACAGAGGTTCAGAAGGCCAGCCTAGTTTCTTGGAACAGTGTAACCTTCTGGACAAGCCAGGTCAATCAAGGAAGCATTGGCGGCGGTCAAGACTAGGTCTCGGGAGGGGTGAGGGTGATCAAAAGTCCACAATTAGAATACACAGCAAACAACACCACAAAGTACTCTGTCATGTGTATATATCAAACATACATATACATTTATTAAAGGCCTTTTAAATCAAACACAAGGTGAAACCACACCAATAATAACAATACTAACACAACACTATACTAGGAAACATATATACAGTTACTATTGGCCTAAAGGAATATTAAATAAGGGCAGATCCACAACCTGTAACAGAACAGAGTCAGACAGTGCAAATATACTTTAAGCAATTCTTCAAGAGTCTCAACCCTAACTAATATGCAGTCCAGTCCCTAGGAAGTGTGGACCCTTGTGCTCAAAAGTACATTCAGCGCGGCAGACTCTCATAATTCCAGACCTAGGAGAGAAACTCAGCTCCCGCCCAAATCCTGGGCGCACACACAAGGCATGCAGAAGCCCACGAAAGCTTCAGTTTGTGTGGGGGTCTGCATGACCAAATAAGGAATTTCCTGGGTCTGCTTGACCTTGGGAAGGCAGAGGGACCAAACGGCTAAAGGACAGGACAAAGGACTTTGTGGCATGTCTATTTCAGGCACTGGCCACTGTCCTGGTCCAAACGCGGTAAACGCGGGTTGGACCATAGAAAAGAGTCAAAAATTCTTTAAAAGTAACTGATGCCACCAGTTCCGTCCTGAACACACTTGTACATTCACCAAAAACCCGTCCAGGGTGTCTAGGGCCTTAAAAATGAAAGAGAGCCCAGCACACTTTACTGTAAGGTACACTGTGCACTCATAACATGTTACCAACAAATGTCAACTAAGTGAAAGACTAAGGCAAACAAAGTCTCCCAGTACTGACAGTCTGAAGGGCATGTCAGTTTCCCCAGAACAAAATGGGCAAAAGTTTAGTGGAGCACAGTAGAAGGCGGGACTCCACTGGAAAAAGCCAGGCTACGATGGTCAGATAAAAGCAAAAAGTTGGGGGGTTCACAACTGGAGGGAAAATTACACATACATGGAAATCTTTCCTAACACTCATGAGCCCTCTTCTTGGAGAAGATGGGAGATGGTATTGCCTTTGGAGTAGGCGGTATGCAAGTTTGTCAGAGGATGAGCTAGATGCTAGCTACTTCTGCTCTGCAGCTTTGCACTTGCGTTTCAAAGCGGCCAAGTCGGAGTCATACCAAGAGTTGCATTGGAGGCAGGCTTCATGCGAATCCTCATGAATGGGGCAAGGATGTCCAGGGCATGGGAAATAGAGAGGTAGATGTTAGCAAGAACAGTGTTAGAGGGAAAGGCTAATGAGGGGGCCGGAAGAGGGATGAAGGAAGAGGCAAATTCAGTGACTGGCACATGCTTCATCCGTCGATTGACGGAGAATGAGACACGCAGTGCAGGTGGAGGCGTCAGGGGACAGGTAAGATCAGTGTGAGAAGAGAGGAGAGAGTGGTCAGATCAGCAGAGAGGGTTGTCTGTTGAGATGAGAGCATCAAGGGTATGTTTGGCCGAGTGGATTGGGCCAGAAGGAAGGATAGAGAGGGAAAGAGTGCTGCAGAGGTTGCAGAAGAGAGTAGTGGCACCATCGAGAGAGTCGAGATGTATGGTGAAATCTTCAAAGTAGATAAGTTTGGCAGAGGAAGCAAGAAGAGAGGAGGACAGGTCTGCCCATTCTGAGAGGAATAGGGGGGAGGGTCTGGGGGGTCTGTAGAAGGCAGTGAGAGTAAGAGAGAAAGTAGGTGAGACAGAAAGCCTGCAGACTAGGCTTTCAAAGGATGGGTAGTTTTGAGTGGGGATGATGGAGGGAGGAACCCACTTAGGGAAGATCACAACCATCCTGGGATTGGACAGGATATTGTAGCCTTCTTGGAGAAGAGTGTCAAAAGCAATGACTGAGCTGGCCTTGAACCACATCTCAGTGAGAGCAAGGGCATCAAGGTCTTCAAGGAGGTGACAGATGTCAGAGGAATGTTTGATAGCAGAGCGAGAATTGAGAGTGGCTAAGTGAATGGTTTTCCCCTTTAAAAGATTTGCGGGGGGCACAGGGGTTGGGGGCCACCTCTGGGTTTAGAGGGGAGGAGGGATGGAAGGAGAGGGAGGGAAGTTGAAGAGAGAAGGAGAACACCTGTCAATAAGGCAGGGATTGGGTTGAGAGCCCTGGGCCATTATAATAGACATTAGTGGTGCATTTGGAAGAT
Organism: Ambystoma mexicanum; assembly: GCF_040938575.1. NCBI lineage: Eukaryota > Metazoa > Chordata > Amphibia > Caudata > Ambystomatidae > Ambystoma > Ambystoma mexicanum. The sequence goes on from NC_090928.1 coordinate 431,348,135, forward strand.
GTAAAGAACGCGAAGAGCACTTCCCATCTGGTGCCACCAGTAGTGTGAGAGGAGGAGAAAGGGGAGAAGAGACCATATGGGGGGTCCATACCTTAGAAGAGGGAACAGCAAAGATAATGTCAGTGATTTTCTAGAGACATTGATGTCGGTGTCTGCGATGGGCAGGTCAGTGTTGGAACTCATGAATGCCATTTTTAGTTTCTTCCTTCAAGACTTAGTGAGAGAAGTAGGATATGAGATAGAGAACAAGTTAGAAAAGATAGGGGAGATGGAGAGAGCCATGAGGGGAGAGCAGAGGTGGAGGGGGCCCGAGGATACCAGGTGAGAGGGTCAAACACTATGCAACAGTAGAATTACACCAGGCAGCCAAGTAGACGGAGATCATTGGGCACATTGGAAATGCCCAGTTATATAGATCAGTTAGCAAATTGGTAGCATGCCTAAATTCAAATTAAGTAAAAAGCACTAAACCAGTACAAAATGGTGGTGGATGCACACCTAAAATCGATTTTAGCCAAAAGCGCTAAAGCAGTACAGAATGCTCTTGTTGCTTTCTGTTTGACCTCAGGGTCGGAGGTCCAGTGGTCTACTTGAGCATGTCTAAACCTCTCGTTTTCATTTAAAGCAAACTCTGTTTTACATTCCTCAAACGAGCGTGGGTCTCCCCCTGCATATAATTGCATCAGTTCTTTCAGACCACCTCTCACTCATCGGCAGAAGTATGATTCCGAGCCCCCTGGTATGAAGTCCAGGTTATTAAAAATGTGAGATAATGGCTCTAAGCCACACGCAATACCCCATCACCCAACTGCTTTATTGCAACATGTTAATACATTTCTCATTTTCAAAGGACAACATAAAGGTGGGAAAATGAGTAGCAATTAATTGCCCTTTGCCCTCTGTCTTGAATGGTTCAGTGCCAGTAACATAACTGCTTGGTGATGTAACTAGGAAATGACTTCCATTACCTTATTTTTCTAGGTGTGTATACAGTGAGATATCCTTCTGGCTTCCAGAATACTTATTCTGTGCTTGATCATCACACAGAGGAGGCAGAGGATCTCCCAGTATATACACCTATTCTATAAAAGCTGCAATCTTGTGATATGACAGTGATATGACTGCCGCAGGTTTCAGGCGTTGCCGATATTTTTGTTGCTGGTATTACGAGCGCCGGTAATTCACGCTGAGGTCAGATTGGCACTGATAATTCCAGAAACCGTTCAGATAATACCTCTGAAGAATTAACGGACTGCCATTTCTGGCCCCAATACTGTCAACACGCCAATAAATAGACAGCGCTACATGTGAACCAATATAATACTCCAGAATCATCTCTAAAGTGGCGCATTAAATCACTGGATTGCCATCTCTGTATCCAATATTCACTGAGCTGCTATGATGGAACAACTGGCCGGGTAAAGAAACCTTAAAACTATATACTGTTTGAAAAATTCGAAGTATATAAACTCAGAAGTCCTCAAGCACATTATATGGCCAACAGATCGCTATATCTACAAATGGGGAATGAAACTGACCTTCTAGCAAACATTTTCTATGTCGTGAAGATGGCCCTATGTTCGCAAAAGTGATCACCCCAGACAAGGGTGGTATACATCTAAGGGCCGAAGCATATGTCGACCGTGAAAGGGAATTCAATGCAATTTTCCTATGTCTCAATGCATAATTTACTGACTGTTATGCTCCAGTAATAATGAAGTTGTAACACCCCATGATCGTATTAGTTTATGTTGAATGTAAGCAAGGAATGATGATCAAAGGATCAAATGTTAAATGTTTTTTAATCTGTTTTTATGATAAACAATTAAAGAAGAATTTTGTTTTGGAATAAAAGTTGTTGGCTTCAAACACCAACCTACTCAGGTTACCCTTCTACTCATTAATAAGGTAGACCACTCTTTCCCACCCTGATGTCCATTAAGGACTTCTAGAGAGGGGTAGTTAGTCTGTCTTTTCATCCTATTACAGTACACACTCTCCCACTCACAGACTGGAGCCCCCGACAACAAAAAATTGGGAGTACCCAATCTGATACTCTTGAATGGTTCAGTGCCAGTAACATAACTCCGCTTGGTGATATAACTAGGATATGACTTCCATTACCTTATTTTTCTAGGTGTGTGTATACAGTGAGATATCCTTCTGGCTTCTAGAATACTTATTCTGTGCTTGATCATTACACAGAGGAGGCAGAGGATCTCCCAGTATATACACCTATTCTATAAAAGCTATAATTCCGGAAACAGATACACTTCTGAAATATTTATTAATTTCTCAGGATATGCAGTCATTTTATGTACCCCCATTACCTCAGTTCTTTCACAAATAAAAAAGGGCTGTGATTTAATCTACTCGCCTTTAGAGTATTGTTCTCTTCAGTATTATTTTCCCTTAATAGTGTACTTACATTGGAATTTCTTTTGGCTGTCTGACAGATAGGTGGGCACCCTCCTAGGGGCTGGTTCAATTCTCCCTCTCTAGGAACAGGTGGACATCAGTCAAGAAGATGGGGTCAACATTTGTTCCACAGCCCGGTTTCCTTCTTTCTGTATTGGGCCTGCTTTTTCTTCCACTGAAAAAGGCCTGGGACTAACTCCCGGTAGGCCTCTCTTGCAGTGTCCTGTTGATAATCTAAAATGATTCCAAAAGGATAGCAATCTATTCCATTTTCCTTTCTGTTGTTGCCAATTCTCCTTTCTCTCCTCCTTTCAGTCTGTCCATCAGTCCGTCCTAGTCAGTGAGTGAGCAAGTGAGTCCCCAGAATCTATGGGTTTGGACTTGTTATAGATTAGAAATCCCTCCCTTTAGATGTGGCTTTAATTTCCCTAAACTAATTGGTTAGTGTATGTGATTGGATAATGTTCAAAAGGTAACAACACATTAAACCATCCCCTTCATACTCATTGTACATATTAATAAAGAGGGCAATTCAATGGGAGTAACTTTTATATCTAGTTTCCGTCCACTTGATGTAATGTCATCTTGGAGATTTCTACATTAAACAATTGCAATATTCTGAAACATCATGTTCCTCACATGTGATAATGTTATTAATCAGTACATCAGATTGCTCTCACTCAGGTGAATCCAATCATTTAATTTTCATCTCAGGACGATATGTGATTTGTGAGTTACCGATTTTTACATTTTATACAAAAATCATTTTTCCATCCCAGAAAAACAGCCCCACGGATGCTAGGATATATGAATCCATGACATGCAAATGTTATGCAAAAAAAGAATAAATATTTGAAGAATTTACATAATTACTCTTACAAAAGTCGAATACTACATTTAGTATTTAGCCTGTATTTTTATATTATTCGAAGACTATAGTTTAGTATTCTTTTTAAGCATAATACCATACGAAGCCTGTTCAGCATGCTGGTCGATTATTACTAGAATATTAAACAAATACTTGTGTCTAGGCTTTTAGTCTTCATTTAGTATTGAATACTACATTACCACTATAGAGACGACAAACCAAAGATGAAAAGAAGATATTCCGTTTTGGTGAGGGTAAAGAAATGTCAAATAAATATCATTTTACATTCCGCTCTTAGAGCTTTTCACCCCGAACAATATTTATTTTAAAGTAAGCCTCTACATTTTGTCAAAATGTATAAACACAAATATGATTCCATATGTAACATTTCAACAGAGCATTTTTTTTCTTTACATGTAATGAGATTAACCACAATATGAAATGGCATTCCAGTCCCTTGGCCTGTCAGCAGAACATTTGGTGTCATATAATGTTGGTTACTTTGCCTCTGAGAGCTGGGCCATGTATGATTCAGACATGCCTGGTCATCATGGCACCTAGTGTCTGGAGGCTCTTTGAAATTAGGCTTCTCTGGCCATTTGTTGACACAGGTGCATGCCCCTTAATTGATTATAGCCACTTTCTATCACTTGAGCCAGACTAAGTCTCTGAACGTGTGAATCACATTCCTCTGGAAGAACTAGCTGGAGAGAAGACCGCTGTTCAGAACGTAGTGTGCATTTAAAAGGCATTTGTCTTCCTCTGAAAGCCCCAGCTTTCAGAGGAAGACAAATGCTGCACCAGGAAGTGGCAGAAAGTGGACAGTTGACTGCTGATCCGCTTTTTCGTAGAAGCTGTATTTCCACGAGGAAGAAGGTGTTTAATGCAACACACAACGTGACGTGATTCATCTTGAGCAAAAACCCTCTCATTGGTCTGGAGACTGTGAGTCCCGCCCCCGCCCACTTAGGAGAACGCTGAAATACTTCCTGATCAGCGCACCAGCGCGTGCACCAGGAAGTGGCATAAAGTGGACTGTTGACTGTTGACTGCCGACTGCCGATCCGCTTCCTCGTAGAAGCTGTATTTCCACCAGGAGGAAGGTGTTTAATGCAACACACGCCGTGACGTGATTCATCTTGAGCAAAGTAACTATTTCTAGGAGTACTGCCTTGTTCCATGTACAGCACCTCCCCCCAGTACTACCCCCGCCCTGTCTGACACCTGTGCTCTCCTCCATTTTTTCCCCTGTCCTCACCTCCTTCCTGAGCTCCATGTGACAGCAATTTTAGGATTCAAACTTATCTTGCTAACGTCTCCCCTTCTGTGTCTTTTGTTATAGAACCCTCTCATTGGTCTGGAGACTGTGAGTCCCGCCCCTGCCCACTGAGGAGAATGCTGAAACACTCCCTGATCAGCGCACCAGTGCGCGCACCAGGAAGTGGCAGAAAGTGGACTGTTGACTGTGCGCGGCACGTGGTGTGCCGATCGAGGAACATTCTTGCACTTCCCTGTTGGACTAGCAGGGCGGTGGGTAAGTAGGCTCCTCTCTTTTCACGTCATACTTTGGAACGCATTGCTACTTAAATTGTGTTCTGTGACACTGGTTTGACTAATGGCATCGGGCTTGCGCAGCGGTCGCCTGACTGACATGCCTGTTAACAAAATTGTCAATGTTGATGCTTTGATGTGCAGCAGAAACGCTGCATACCCTGTATCAGCATCTATGGGTGCAATGTGTGTGCCGACAGATGGAAATACAACAGCTACGCAACCGAATGCTGAGGCAGTGAGTATGAATCACCCACTTAGCATAGTTGAAGGTAACAACGCTGCCAGTCTGTCAAATTCTCCACCTAAAACAGCAAAGGAGGATAATGTTTTAAATGACCGTAATATAGCATCTAATGGTAGACGGGATATTATGGATAGTTCTATTTTGGAGGGTGATATCAACAGTTCCAATTTGGGTGATGGATCTGTGCCGATTTTTGAATTAAACAAACGCATTCAGGCTTCCATTGTTGCTTTAACCCCACTAATAGACAAGAAATTGTTATATGATCTAAATACTAGTCCCATATCCCCAACTCTGCCGCGACAGCCTGTTCTAAACTCTAAGGATTCTCCAAGTGATGTCAGTCTGCAGCCTTTCCCCTACTTTAAGGAAAGAGCCCCGTCCTTGCCATCATCACAGCTGTTACATTCCAATTGTATTGAAGCGGACTCCAATTTTGTTCGCAGTGACTCACAGGAAGAAGAAGGCATTGACATACCTCACAACATATCACCCCCAAGTCCATATTTCTTTCCGGTTATCATAAGGATTCTTGACCTTGTTGACAAAGGTCACGATTTCACACATATGGAATTGCGTGAAATGAAGGCCACCTCGAAGGAGATCCTGTTGAAACTTAATCGCCTCGAGGGCTTTATGTTGGCGAAAGAGACATTTCCTTCTGTGCTCTGCCCATGTGCTGTCAGTAATCATCAGATATCTGACAGCCTGGGCAGACCTCTTCTTGTAGATAAAGAGTCCCAATGTTACATCCCAAATGAGAATGAGATGCTCTTGGGAGTAAATGAAGGGCATTCAGGATCCCTGCACGTTAACCTGACTGTATGGTCGGGTAAGGATGGTACTAATATCGATTCCATCAGGCTTGATATCAGAGAGATAAAACATGCCTTAAATATAAAATCTTCCGCTCCCAAGCCTGATAACATGCCCGGACCTCCTGATAGTCCATCAGTCCTGCTAAAAATTATGGAGGAACATGCTGCAGATGAAATAAATGATGGGGAAAAAAAAACCTATGTTTATCTCAAGGCGTATTAGAAAAATGCATTTGAAAGCCAAAAAACGTGCTGATAAATACAAGGAAAGCAAACATATGTTAACAAACGATGGTAATCCATCTGGCAATGATAAGGATGCAGATCAAGATGTGAGAGGTACATCACTTCCCCCTCAGAAAGACAACATCATTGATGTAGACCAACTGTCTGAGGAAAGCTGCGCACTTTTATTGCATCTTTTATCTCCGAAATTATAATAAAAAAACATATTTGCAAAGAACCCCTTAGCAACCATCAAAGTGTTAACCAGCCTACTAACTCTAACATTACTAATTTGGTACCCAAAAGCAAACCTCTGAAAAAGACTAGTTCTCCTAGTATACAGGATGGGGCGGCACCTGATTACAAACATGAACCCATGAAAATTGGATTGGGCAACTATTTTCCATCTAGGGGTACAAAATCTATCTCGAAGATGGCGAATAAAAGACAAGACACGGATTTTGACGAAGTAATAACTAACCCTATGGGACCCTTGGTCTCTAAGCTTAATGACAATTCTACCATAAGAACTAGGCCAGTCCATTATATGCTGATGCCTGTAGCTCTGATCCGCTTGTCACAAAACCAACGCATCCGCTCATTAAGAATGATTATGTGATTGTCTGCGGCCCAGGTAAGCACATAGATCTTTGCTTGCCACCAAAAATCCCATATGTAGTGCCTATTGTTCCCTCATAGATTGGTGCCCAATTAAACCCTATTAATCTCAGTCATGGGTCACAACCTATAGTGGTATCCGCAACTCCATCTGGCCACACAGATAATGACACTACACAAGTAACAATAGCTGATCGACCACAAGGAACGCCTTCTGACCAATTATCCATCTTGAGCATGATTCAGACCATAAACACTGCAGTAGAACGAGGTGTTCTCTCTTCCAAAATTTTGGCATGATAATTTAATTTATCTGAGACAAAATACATACAGCCACTGACACGGAGCGAACACCAACTTGAGACCCCAGTTGAGGACCAGAAGGTGAATAATTCTATTCCTTTAAATGCACAAAACATACCCCCGACTGATCCCGTTAACATCGCTATATCAACTAGTAATCCCTGCCCTACCGCTCAGGAAACACCTTTTGAGGAACAGAGAACTAAGGAAGGGTTTACTTCCTCAGAAGAGTTTAACATTATAGGAATAGAAGGAAACCCAGATGTTTTAAAGGGCCAACGGATTAATAGGAATCTCCTTTTGGAAATACTAGTAAGGATACCATCTTTGCGTATCCTAACCACTGCTGACTTTGATAGAATCGCTCTGGCATTAGTAAACAACTACAGGATGTTGGGATATGTATGCAACTCAATGGTGTTGAAATTGATTTGGAGCTTTAGAGCTCAATTAAAGAGGATGGGTTTCTGTCCGCACACCTTCAACTGTGAGATTGAGGCACAGGAGTTTCTGCAGAAGCCAATTCCATCCATGATCCCTCAGCATGAGCTATCATCTGCCACGTCAATAGAACAAACGTACATATACCCGCTCATAGCCATGACTGCGGGGAACCGAAATCTAGCTTGGATAGAGCCTCTAATGCGATCCATCACTGTCTTTAAAAATGTACCTACTACCGATTAGCAAATAAAGAAAGCAGAACTAATCCTAATATCATGGAATTCTTGCTGCCACCATGCTCTTGATAGGTGGCTCACTACCCTTCTTGAAGATGTGCAGCCTGATATTATTTTTTTACAGGAAACAATGTGCATGCAGGATTTGATTTTAGAGGGGTTCAATATGGTTTGTAGCCATGCAAGGAGGGGGCAACTGGGCCGCCCGATGGGTGGGATTGCAATTGCCATAAGCAATAGGCTCAAATGCAAATCATCACAAATATACCGTTCTTCCAATGTAGTAGCGATTGAAATAGCTATTGGTGAAAATGTGGAGAATCGGTTTTTATGCTATCCTTATATTGGAATCGACTAAACATTACATTGGAAGAGATGTTTGATTATCTGGACCAATGCTTAGAATGTATACACAATTTAGGAAACTGACCAAAGATCATAATTGCAGGGGACTTTAAATCATTACGTGATACGAATAAGGAGGAAACAACTTCCTATGGTAACCCAAAGAAGATGGGAGCGCGGAATAGAGGTGCCGAATGGGTTGCCTATTTGGACACATGGGAGTTATCCTTTGTGACCAATCAGACAGACGGCCCCCAGCACACATGGAGTCGTGGTGATTCAACCTCGATGATTGATTTTTTTCATGATATCAAATGAACTATTGCACACAGTTTCACCTGTGTTGATTTACCCCACTACCAGCGGAGATCACGGTCCAGTTCAGTTGAGTTTAACATCCTCACATGAATGTCATAGCATCAATCATCTGCTACCTCTATATGAAATTAAACAATCTAAATTATCAGTGAGATGGAATCCTGTGTTGTGCAAGCATATTTCAGAGAAAGTTAGAACAGCATATGTTATGGAATCACTATGTTGGGATTCTGATGTCTCACCATTCATTAAAGAAGAAACTATTGGTAAAATAATTGCTGGTGTTATACAAGGTGTTCAGATTAAATCTTCGACAACTGGTTCATATCAATCAAATAATTTTGACTATGAAATACAGCTTCTAAAACGTAAAAAAAATAAGGATTTGCGCACTACCAAAAAGCTAGTAATCGCCAACGCCCAGTTTAAATATGTTAAAAATCGAATCCTAGTTTCGTACAAAAATAAAATGAGAATCCTAAGGAAAAACCAAGCAACCAAGCTAAATGGCGAGAGTGCGAAAATTATGTATTCATGACACTAAACATATATGGTCAATTATGCATAATATTACCAGTTCAAAGGATACTTTGGATGAGAATATTATACCGGCAAAAACATGGGTTGCTTATATAACAGAAAACTTTTCTATTCCGCCTCGTTTCAGATCCAATGTGTCTGTGTTGAATTCCTTTGTGAAATGGGACTCTTTGAATTGGTCTGAAACCGACATTACATGGGCAATTAAGAAATGATCACAGTCTAATGCACCAGGCCCAGATGGCATACAAGCATGTATGTATAAAGCAGATCCAACTGTATGGGTACTCGTACTCAAAATTAAATTTGATGTGATTCTGAAAACCGGTAATATACCGGAACAATGGGGTACGTCAATAATCGTACCTATTTACAAGAAAGGTAACGCATTAGACCCCCATAACTACAGACCCATTTCACTTATTGACACAAGCGCAAAGATCTTCGGGAGTTTACTACTGGACGACTTGGAAAAGTTTGTTATAAATAATAGCATTCCTGGCGAAATCGCAAATAGGATTTAGAAAGGAAATGGGCACCTTGTTGAATGCAACATTGATGTCCCATATTATTGCGAGTACAAAAAAGAAAGGAGCCTATCCAATATACATAGCAAGCATTGATCTATCTTGTGCTTTTGACTGTGTGATAAGGAAGTTATTATGGTTTAAATTACTCAAACTGGGAATTCCTCCAGAAATAATATATTGGTTAACAATGTTGCACTCCAACAATGCTTACATGGTAAAGCCGACAAGAGAAGGAGCTATAACTGAAGCTATTAAAACTTATATTGGTCTAAAACAGGGCTGTAACCTTGCAGCAATGCTTTTTAATCTCTATATTTGCAATTTGGAACTGATATGGAATGAACTGGGGATGTACCCGGTAAGACTTGGAATGATAAGGTTACACTGGCTAGCATTTGCTGACGACCTGTTCATAATGGACACCACCCCATCTCGTCTTCAGGCGAAATTGCTAGCATTCGAAAAATATGCCTGCAATCCCAACCTCATTCCGAATATCAGCAAAACATGTATTTTGATCCTGCATGCCCGTAGGAAAATCAAATCATTCAGCTGGAAAATTGGTGATCTTGAAGTGCAAATACAACTGGAAATTTGCTACCTTGGATACCAATTAAGCAGCAACTCTTCCATAGCAATCTGGAAAGAAAGGCTTAACACTAAATCGCGCTATTTAAATAGCCAAATGAAGATAATTTTTAAAAGATATTGCCAATTCTCCCTTATCCCCTTTTGCGACTTCTTAACAATGAAAGTGCAAGCTACGCTCATCCACATTATTGACTTGTGTCCTTTTGATTTAAGCGACTTCTTGGACTCCTTGCAAGGTCGATTAATTAAAAGTGCCTTGAACATGTCAATGTCAATCGCGAATTGTGTGATCAGGCATGAGTTTAGTCTTATCTCTTTATCCTGCAGAGTAGTAATGGCATATGCTATCAAACTATGCCAAATTCTTAAATCCACCGAAAAATTGCTTATATAAAGATCTTCAAAATGCAATGGTAAACAACTCAGTGGATACAATTAAGAGGTTTGAAGCTAGGATGAATGCGATATTAGACAAACTTAGTGTAACGCATAATGATCTATGCATTTGACCTGCCTTTGTCAAAAAGGCACTGTTCGAGGACGACTGTATTCACACAATGGATCAACTAAACTTTTACATAACGTACTCTGAGTACGCAAAATACTTGAGGAAACGTCTACCATGCATTCCATATGTTGCCATATTTCCCTGTTCTGTTATTGGAGGATTGTACATGCGTTTTAAAATGAATCAATTTCACACCAAGGAACGCTGTCGGCATTGGTCTGGTATGTCATTATGTATGCAATCAATGCAATGAAGATTTCCCCACTGCCAAGAAGCAAACGAAACATTAAAACACTTAGTGTTGGAATGCTGTCATTTTACAAGATCACGTACATTTTACTTGCAAAAATGTATTAATATTGAATTTGTGGATTGTACTGAAGTTTTATGGAATAGACTTATGTACGGTGTTCACAACCCATTAATTTTAGCGTTAGGAACTTTTCTAAAGATAGTAGAACGAGAACTTATTCGTTTTGAAATTCAAAAGGAAATTGTCTAATATTGTTGTACGCCACCAACATCTTTTAATAGTGTATAATAGATACCTGATTACAACTGATAATTGTGAAACTTGATAAGATGCAAAGTTGTTTAATAAGATTTTAATGAGAATTGCTTAAATGAGAATTTTAATATATGAAATGTGAAAATGAATATGAATATTTTTTTGTAAAGGTTTAGTTAACCAAAAAAAAAAAGAAAAGCCCCATCTTTGAGAACAAAAGTAAAACATTTGATCCTTTGCTGAATTCCAGAGAGTGTCAAAGTTTTAACATCAATTTAAGGCCTGACTACATTTGTTTGGGAACAAACCGCGGTCCTTCTGTATCTGTTGGGGATGTGGGTGTGTTATTTGGCTATCCAGGCCATGTTACTAGCTTTCATTCACAAATGCAGTCTTTAAAGTCACTTACTTTTCCCCCTTTGCTTTTACCTTTCCATAAAAAGGGCAACATTATAACATTTCCTTGCTATCAAACCCCTATCAACTTTTTGAATTCTTTAAATATATATAGGTTTTATAATGCTGATTCTAAACCCTGCAAGGAAAAAAGAAGAAGTATGGAGGACCCCATTTGGTTTTGGACTCTCCTATGAAATGCTCTGCTTTTGATCACAGATTAGACTATTCTCCAATTAACAAAATGGATTGTTCAATGTAACTGAAAAGATTTCTCTTTGTGCCTTGTCAATTGTTTTGGACATATACTCTTGTTGTAGATGGACTGCTAACATCGCACATTTCCTCATGTGTCATTTTCAGATGCTGTACGCAGGGTGCAGCTCACGTTTTTGTTTTTAAATTTGGCACTTTTCTCTGCGACCTTCTCTTCTGTGTAGATTTCCCTACAACCCCCTGCCCCCTGCTCTTGTGGCAGCAAAAGGGGGAGGGCAAGGGATTTTTTATTTTTCTTCTGTGATCTTTTTGGTCAACTGATTCGTTCTTCCACTGTCTCTTCTTCCTTTTGGGGGACAATGGAGGCTGTCTTTTCAGGATCTTCTCCCTTCTTCATTTTCTCCTTGAATGATCCATCCCAGTCCTCCAGGGCCTGGAAGGAATTCTCCAGTTATTCACTATAGAGAGGCGTAAAAGGGCTGGTTTAGTGACTCCTAGATACAGTGTTTAAGAACAACTTGCATCTTATCGTGCTATTTTCACATTTGGTGATCACATTTTCTTTAATTCTAATATTGCCGTTTAGTAATTTGTTTCCACTCTAATTTGAATACTTATCAGTTATTTGTTTTTGTTCCTCCTTTCCTTTTTCTATTTTTCAGGTTTCATTCTTCAGAATTATCTTCAACTCCGACTTCAGATGGCTCCTCAATCATTTTCAAAGCTGGTCGAAAGTAATAGATTTTCAATTGATTGATAGGGACCCATTTTTACATAATCAGATCACCTTTTGGGATGAAATCTTATAGAGGTCAGGAGAAATCTTATCAATGATCGCAAAATCACTTCGCAATAAGGCAAGAACTTATCCTTGGTTTTGTTCCATTGAAAATTGTAGAGATAAGCTCGGTCACTTACCTCATGCTCCTTGTTTGTTGTTTTGAGGTCATAATACACCTCATCCCTTCAGGAGACTTCTCCAGATTGCATTGGACACATTCAAAAGAATTCTCTAGATGCTTCCTCAAATTCTCAATGTCTTCATGAGTAGTTTAGATGCTTACCAATGTCTGCTCCGTGTCGGTAAACAGATTTCTCGCCCAGCCATTAACTCAAATGTAGACATCTTTGTGGCAGAAGAAGGTGTAGATCTGAGCACCATCAATACAAGCGGCCATCAGATGTCCCAACTTGGTCCAGAACCAACCACCCATTTCTTCAAGATGCTCAAAATAACTTTGCAGCATCTATCATATCCCCACTCGATGCTGGTCTTAAGCAATGTGGAGTTTTCTTTTCAGTCGTAAGATTTCCCACATCTTAGTCATCATCTCACTGCCAAAATGATTACCTCTGTCAGACTCAGTTCTTTGAGGAAGACCAAAATGCTAAAAGATGTACTTGACCATCAAAATGGCAGCTGTCTCTTCCTTACAATTTGAGGCAGGAGGGCACTCAATCCACTTAGTGAAGAGGCATGTCAATTCCAACATGTAATTGTTTCCTCTGGAAGAATGAGCAACTGGTCCAATTAGGTCTACTTGCAAATCAGATGAGTAATGTCACTCCTCTTTTCTGTAGAGGTGCTCTGTGTTTGGGAGAACTCGGCTGGGACTGAGCACAAGTGAGACACCCTTTAAATTATGTAGCACGATCCTCGCCGACGTGTGATCAGTAAGAGACCTCTCGCAGTATCTCTGGAGTCTTTTAAAATCTCATATGACTGTGGAAACCATGTCACGTCCATGGTTTAACATCATATTTCTTGATAATCTGATTCTGTCAGTGGAAAACTGATTTGGTCTTCTAAATACTGATAGAATTTTCCAATGATGGGGTGCTCCTTTTAAGCAGTGATCAAGTCTGATCAGGAGCATCTCTACTCCACCGAGCAGCTGAAAGTTCACTGTCAGTGCGAGTTTGTGATCTGGTCAGTGATGTTACCTGTAATTCTCCCAAGAGATTTTCCAAATCTAAATATTGACAGAATTTTCCAGTGATGGGATCCTCCTTTTAAGCAGTGATCAAGTCTAATCAGGAGCATATTTTCTTCACCGAGTAGCTGAATGTTCACTGTCAGTGCGAGTTTGTGATCTGGTCATTGCTGTTAGCTCTATTTCCTCCAGGAGATTTTCCATATCTATGAAGTCCACCTGTACAGCTCCTATTTTGGCTAAGCAGTCAACCAAATAATTTCCAATTTTATAAGGACCTTCTTTTTTGGAATTACGTTTGATCTTTTTACAATAGATGGCCATTTCATTAGATGTAACCAGATCATGAATAGTGTCGATCAATCTACCATGTTCTAATGGTTTATTTGCACAAAGCATGTGTCTATTTTTCCAATTAATCGGGTGTTCAACAAACCGATTTCGAACATAATCAGAATCAGTGATAATCACCAGTTCTGTAGGTTGGTGGTTTATGGCAGTAAGGACAGCTTGATACATTTCCATTAGCTTGGCCACCGGACTACTTCGGGCAACCTATTTTGTAACCAGCAGAGGGTTCAGGAAGTTCATTCACCCATGTGTTCCCAGCAACTATTTATTTCTCCCGTCTTTAGCAATATGGCAGGAATATCTATCCACATAAACTGTGGGTAATCCCTGATCAGTGTTTTTTCATATACCTTGTATGGGGAGACCAGGTATGCTGCCATATTGTCATTGTTTGTTGGTCTCACAACCATCGGCCGGGCTGATCTGTTCTTCGACAATCTGCTGGAAACCCGGAAATACCTCTGCTTTTGAAATTTCAGAAGTATCCTCTAGGTTGGTGGAGAGATCTTTTGATGGTAAATACCTCGACAGGGGTTTTCATGGATTTGAGATAGCAATTATTAACTTTAAATACTACCTCATTTTCCTAGATGTAAGGGCATGAATAAAAAATACACAAAGACATTTCCCACCTGTCAGGTGTACATTTTTTCTGATTGGATACTTTTTGTCTTGTTGTAGCATTGATGATCACTGTTATTAACTGTAACGCTCACCTGATTCTCACGGAGGCGCTGATCCCGGCTGGGCTGCTATCGTTTCTTCAATTGAGAAGCATAGAGCTCGGACGACTCTCAGGACTGGGCTTCCTCTTATCGAATGTCTGACTTGCAGGGTAAGTTTTCTGCAGGTGGAAGAAAAAGGGTTAATCACCGTTTGACGAGATTCCTTCTCCCACCAATCGCCAGTTTCTCCCACAGCCTAGCTTTCTGCTTGTCTCGGCGAGCTCTCACCTTAGGCGTATAAATGCTGAGCTCTCCATCCTGCGTCTGGTGCAGGGGTGCGTGGATTCCAGTTACGTCACTGGATGAGTTCAGTGTTGAGGCTCAAGTCTTTTGCGGCCTTAGTTGTGGCACTGGTGCTGGGATGCCGAAGAGCGATGCCGCCGTTACTGCACGAGCGGATGCCTGTAAGTATACTGTAGTCTTTAGGCTTTAAAAGATGGGCACCTCAATAATGTCCCATTTCCTTTGTTTCAGGCCTTGGGATGCTGTGGGCGTAGTTTTCCGTTGCCGCTGCACGTGCCGATGCACGTAAGTATAATGTTCGTTGGCCGCTTTTAATGGCACCTCTAATAATGTCCTTTTTCTAGTTTTCAGGTGCCGGGATGCTGCGGGCTTTATATCTGTTGCCACTGCACGTGCCGATGCACATAAGTTTAATGATCGTTGGCCGCTTTTAATGGCACCTCTAATAATGTCCTTTTTCTAGTTTTCAGGTGCCGGGATGCTGCGGTTGATGCGGCCGCTTCTGCGCGTGCAAAAACTGGTAAGTTAAGATGAATGCGACTGCCTTCACCCAAACCCCTTTTTAATTATGTCCTTTGCCTTTCAGGTGCAGAGAAGCTGCCGAAGAGAAGGCCGCGGTTAGCTCCGTTGCAATCACGGATGGATCAGGTAAGCGGGTGCGGCTGCGAGCGAGTTGCACTTTTCTAACCTTATGTTTATTCTTTGCAGGTTTTGACGGTGACTGGATTCCGGGATCTGGTAAGTATTGTTCTGTGCCTTTCTTCATCCACAGGTTGCTGCGCGGAAGCTGAAGATGGCTCTGGACCTGGAATGCAGGCGCCGACTCGGTGAGCGTCCTGCTGCTGCTGCAGAATAACGCGAAGCACGTGTTTTCCATCGGGCGTGGTTTAAATAGCAGAGAAGTGCTTCCAGTGTGTGTTCTTCCACCGGTTCCACCCAGGTAAGAAAAGAGTTCCTGAATGGAGGGAATAGTTCCTCCCAGCCCTGATGGCTGGGGACTTCAACCAGACTGGATTGTTCTGGGTAAATATGCAGCATGGTCTGCCTCAGGTAAGTCCACCCAAGCATTATTACACTGTTTATCAATATGAGCCCGGCGCCTATGGCGCCGGGACTGAAACCCTTCATGAGCCTGGCGCCAAAGGCGCCAGGACACGGTCCAAAGGGCCCCTGTAGGGGTCTGCTGGGTCCGGAGTAGTGGAAGACGGGTCTCCTTCCGAGGGCGCTGGGCCATTCCTGGTTCCTCGGGAGTAGCGCCCATGACAGCACCCCCCCCCCCCCCAAGGCCCCTCCCAAACTTGTCCTCCCCGGGGGTTTTGGTTTATCGGGAAAGGTTCGGTGAAATTTCTGGACTAGACGAGGAGCATGGACGTGGTCTTAGGGTTCCCATGACCTTTCCTGATGGCCATTACCTTTCCAGTCGATTAGGTAGAATAGCTTCGATCTGATGATTTTAGAGTCCAAAATGTCTTTTACTTCAAATTCGGGCTCCCCATTCACTTGAATGGGCTCTGGAAGATTGGTCAATCTGGTTCCAGGTTGCATGGGTTTCAAAAGAGATACGTGAAATACAGGATGTATTCTCATATGGGTTGGCAATTCTAATTTAACGGCCACTGGATTAATTATGGCCGTAATTGGATATGGTCCCAGGTATTTGGGGTTGAAGGTGCGAGGCCCTTTAAGCGATAAATGTTTGGTGGACAGCCAGACTTGATCCCCAACCTGGTATTGAGGGGCATTGCTTCGGTGTTGATCTGCTCTTTTTTTGTACCTCTCTTTAGCTTGTTGTAGATGTGCAGTCGCTTCCTTAAAAGCTTGGGTAATAACGGTGTGCAATTGATCCACGGCGGGTGTTCCAAGATCTTGAGGTGGATCAAGGTTGGAGGTTCGAGGATGAATCCCATACAAGATGTAGAAGGGACTCTTCCCGGTACCCGAATTAACTGAATTGTTGTAAGCATATTCAGCTATCCAAAGGATGTCCTTCCAGTTACTCTCCGACTGTTGTAGCATGCATCGTAAATATTGCTCGAGAGTCTGGTTTGTTCTCTCGGTTTGCCCGTCGGTCTGGGGATGATGGCTGGTCGAAAGTCTTACATCGATTTGAGCTAATCGACAACAGCTACGCCGAAAGTGGGAAATAAACTGGCTCCCCCTATCTGAGATTAGTACTGACGGGAAGCCGTGTAGCCGGACGATGTTTTCAAGAAATACTTTGGCTAGGACTGATGCTGAAGGTAAGCCTTTTAGCGGAATGAAGTGGGCCATTTTAGAAAACAGGTCCACAATAACAAGAATGGTGTTGTACCCGGAACAGGAGGGTAAGTCTGTGATGACGTCCATGGAAAGGGTATGCCAGGGACACGGTGGGATGTCTAATGGTTGCAGAAGACCAGCCGGCCTCTTCTTCTGACCCTTGTTTTGAGCGCACACACCGCAGGACATCACAAATTCCTTTGTCTTTTCTCCACAAAGGCCACCAGAAGTGTCTCTTCACCTTTTCTGTGGTTTTGGCAATGCCAGGGTGTCCCTCAATTAATGAATCATGATAGCAGGAGATTACCTGTCTTTGTAAATCGGCGTGTGGTAGGAACAATCGTCCTTGGAAATAAGGCAAGTCATTGCTTACGGTGAAATCTTTTCCTTTTTGTAACCAGTTCAGTAAGTCTGGTGAGGTTACAAGTTGTTTCGTTTTTTTCTTCAATATCCTCAATGGATTGTGAAGAAATCAGACCCACGATCCTTTGTTCAGGAATTATTGGTACAGGTTCTGGATTGGCAACGTTATCTCCCATTCCAATTCGGGAAAGAGCATCCGCTTTGCCGTTCTTGTTGCCGGGGCGATAAGTGATCACGAAGTCAAATTCAGCAAACAATAGAGCCCAGCGAAGCTGTCTGGAGGATTGAGCCTTGGCGGTTTTCAGATACTGCCGATTTCGATGATCGGTGATCACTGTGACGGTGTGTCTGGCCCCGAGGAGATAATGCCGCCATGCCTTAAAGGCTGATTTAATCGCTAGAAGCTCTTTGTCTGTGATGGTGTAGTTGATCTCAGGCGCCGAGAACTTCCGAGACCAGAATGCCACAGGATGCAGTTGGTTAGTCTCTGGATCTCTTTGTGATAGGACTGCTCCCATTGCTAAGCTGGAGGCGTCGGTTTCAACGATGTAAGGGAGGTCCGGGCGTGGGTGTTTCAGTATTGGCGCTGAGGTGAATTTAGCCTTTAGCTCTTGGAAGGCTTGTTCTGCTTCTGCGGTCCATTCAAAGCGTTTATTTTTTCTTAAGAGGGCAGTGATGGGTTGTACCACTCGTGAAAACTCTGGAATAAATCTACGGTAAAAATTGGCAAAGCCTAGCATGCTTTGAACGCCTTTCACGGAAGTAGGAGACGGCCATTTGAGGATAGCGTCTACTTTTCTCGAGTCCATGTGGACTCCTTTGGGTGTCAGAATAAATCCCAAATATTCGACCTCAGTGACATGAAAAACACATTTTTCGAGCTTGGCAAAAAGTTTATGCTGGCGAAGTTTTACAAGGACCGCCCTAACATGATTTCGATGGGCAGCTTCTGAAGATGAGTACACAAGAATGTCATCTATGTAGACGACAACGCAGACATCAATGAGCTCTCTGAGGACATCATTCATAAAATATTGGAAGGCGGCCGGTGCATTGCATAGTCTAAAGGGCATCACTTGGTATTCAAATAGCCCATACTTAGTGCGAAAGGCCGTCTTCCATTCATCTCCTTCCTTGACCCGTACCAAGTGATAAGCTCCCCGGAGATCAAGCTTAGTATAAATACAGGCATTTTTTACCTGGTCAAGGAGTTCCGGGATCAGAGGTAAGGGGTACCGGTTTTTTACTGTTATCTGGTTCAGAGCGCGATAATCTATACAGGTTCTGAGGTCACCTTCTTTTTTTGGTACGAAGAACAGAGCCGAGGATGCAGGGGACTTCGACGGACGGGTAGAGCCATTGGCCAGGTACTGGTCTAAATACTGTCTGTTAGGAAGAATTCTCTGTTTAGGCTGAATTTCCTAACCTAGTGAGTCCCCCAGCAGCTTTGCTGGATTTTTTGGGGTTTATTTTTTTTCTCCTGCCAAGAGTGAGACTCTTTTACCCTCACTCTTGGACATGACTTGAGTGTTTCTGTGACTTGCTATGTGCTTATGGGCTAGGGGGTAATTTTTCCCCATAGGCCATCATTGGTTTTTGAATGTGTGTTACACAGCACCCTCAGTGCAGTAGCACAGGGGTGTCCTAGAGACCCCCAAACATAGACTCCACACCCTGGGACTGACTACTGTCTCCCTGGGTCTGTAAAGTTACCATTGACTTTACTAGTCTTAACTTAGGAACTTAACCAGTACAAACCATCTTACTGTGGAAGTACTGGTAGGGGCAATTAGATTGCCCCTGGGTCTGTTGTCGAGGGGGTACTGTCCCGTCCCCCCTCGCCCTCTCAGGGGGTGTGGGAGGGGGTTTAGGCACCCTGGACTGAGTTGCCTTGCCAACTCATGTCGCACTCTAGTGTGATTGGCCCAAGTGGTGAGCCACCCCGCTCACCACTTAGCATGTTTGAGTGACAGCTAGGCTGTATGAATGGGGGTTTGCTGCATAAAAGCAGGGGTTTTGGGAATGGTTCTTCAGAAGTCGCCACAGGACCTAAGAAGCCGAAGAGGGAGAAGCCGAGCCAACCTGCCAAGACGACACCACCGGTGAAGCCCTGCAGAACCGTCTCACCACTTTTTCCGACGACAGAGGAGATCTCCCGCCGGAGAGTCTTCTTCCCTTAACTGGTGGGGACAACCAATTGCTGCCTTCTTTTCGCCGTCCCGAAGCATCTCGTGGCCGCCTTGCCTGTGCCAAGCACCCTGGCAACCGGGATACCACTTTTTACCTCAACCGCGAAAGAGGGGTAAAAATCCTTTGTGACCGGAAAACTCCACGGCTGGTCTCTTCCCTGGTAGTGCAACGATCTGCAGCTTTCCTCCACGTCGGGATCACCTCTTCCCCTGGACGACGCAGCGACTTACACCCACTACCAGGAACAACTACCACCGCTGGAGGATCCTTTCCACTTTTTAAGGTACTGTGTTCTGCCCGGCCTCCCTTGCCACCGATTGTACGGGGTAGATTTAGCCCTCGGCTCTCAAACCTGGGTAGGTCTGGGACACCCTAACTAAACTTTTCAGAACCGTAGTAAAACCTTTTTCTCTCACCTGCAAAGACTGATGACATTGTGTGATCTTGGGCACATTTTTCGCCTGGCTCCCTCTAAAGCGGGCCCCGAACTAATTTTCCTTGTTCCACCATTGACTGTCTTTGCTAACCTTATGTGAAAAGTGTTTTACCTTACTGCTCTCTTTATTTCTGCCTTTTCCCTCCCTTTTGGTAATACTTGTTGGAGTGTCATCTAACGTTAAGCGCTCACCTCTGTTTGGAAATAAGTGGGGTTAACTTAGAATTGTCCAACAAATGATTAGGGATGTACATATGAGTAATAGTAACTGTGTTTGACTTTCTTATCTTTTCTATCGTGCTAGTGTAATTTATGAGTGTACCTTTAATAAATAAGTCTATACTTTTACACCTAGCTCTGGTCAGTATTTGCTTGTGCTACTGTGCCTCTGTACCTATTATGTATCCTCTGTATACTGCCTAACTCTTCTTGAGGGAAGTCTGACTGCTCAGCCACAGCTACCACAGTGAATCTGTGTGCTACAGACTGCTACCAAGTGGGTTTACTGCCAACACCTGTAGACTTAAATCTTTTGCAGTGGTCCCAGAGGGAACTGCACAGGTTTCTGCCTAACACTGGTGGCAGCGGTGGGATCTGTATTGAGTATACACTGTAGAGTACTTTTGAGATACCTTAGTGCAACTAACCACAAAGCTTAAGCACAAGAAAGAAAAAGTCATTTTTAACCTGTCTACTATGGAAAGTTATAGTCAAGAGACTATGGAAAGTTATAGTCAAGAGTCCCTTGCTACAAAAACTGCTGATTGTCTAAGACTTCTCTGTAAGCATAAGAATCTCATGACTAAAGGAAAGAAAATAGAGCTAATAGAAAGGTTGTTAGAAAACCAAAGTCTGGAGGATGGTCCAGAGGAACCTATCACTCCAGCAAATGTAGAAAGCAGCAATGATATTGATATGGCACAAAGTATTGATGATCTTGGGTCAGAACCAGAAGAGGAGGATGAGACTGTTGTAGATAGTCCCTCTAGGCCTCTGTCTGCTCTACCAGCTGTACCTACTGGACCTTTGCCAGGTCCCACATTTAGCCCTCAATACTTTGAACTAGAGAAAATGAAACATGAATTAGAGTACAAGAAACTTAATGCTCAAACTGACAAAGAACTGAGGCTAAGGGAAATGGAGCTCAAGTATGAGCTAGAAATGAAGAAATTGTCTGTTGAGAATGCTTCTCTCTCTGGCTCCTCTAGAAGTTCCAGTCCTAAAAGACCCCAGATGCCTAAGGAATTGATTGGTATGTATGAGCCTAAGTTGGATGTGTTGGATTGGTTGTCTATGTTTGAGTATAATCGTGGGCTCCAGAACATCACAGGTAATGAGTTACTCACCTGGTTGTTCTCTAGGCTTCCCCCTGTTGCAACTGATGTGGTAATGGAGTTGGGGGAGGAGGATAGGAAAGAGTATGAATGTGTGAAACTAGCTTTGATAGCTAGGTTTGGGAAGACCCCTTCCCAGTATCTTAAGAGGTTTAGGAGCCTCAAAAAGCATGATGGTACCCCTTGGGCTACCTGGGTGTGTGAAGGGCTGAAAAACATAGAGGGATGGATTAAGGGTTACAAGGTGAACACTTATGAAGGAATGAGAAATCTGGTCATGATGGAGTCAATTTATGATGCCTGCTCTCCTGAGCTCAGACAGCACTTGGCTGATTCACAGGAATTAGACCCTAGGAAACTAGCTAAGGCTGCTGACTTGTGGGTTGCCAACAGGGCTACTCACAAGGATTCTGGGGTAACTCAGAAGAAGGATGAGGGAAGACAGCCTAAGAAAGACTCCAAAGAGAATTCTAATAATCCTAATTCCAAAGAGGGCCCCAAACAAAACCCTAAGGTAAGCTACCTGGGAAACCACAGCAGAGTAGTATACCTTCTGGTGCTAAACCAGAAGGAGGTCAGAACAAGCCTCCATTCCAAAGGACCTTTGGGGCCTGTTATGTTTGTAAGGCTACTGACCATGTGAAAGGAGATCCCAGATGTAAGGGTAAACCTTCAGGGGTCCAACTTGTCTCCTTAGCCTTCGCTCCAGAGGAGGAAGTCACTATGGCAAGTGGAAACTTTCTACTACTGGCTGATGAACCCACTGGAGTCTCAGCCAGTGTTTCTTTAGTCTCTCTGGGGTTGTGGGAACAACAAAATTTAGATGTGTATAATTCTATCCCAGATAATACTAAAGAGTATTATAAGGACAGTGTCCACGTGAATGGTCAGGAGACTACTGCCATCAGGGACACTGGGGCCAGCATAACTGTGGTGGATGAATCATTTTTCAAGGCAGAGGATGTTGCTAAGGCACCCAAATGCCTCACCAAGTTAGCTGGAGGGCCTGTGCAGATGTGTCCCCAGTTACCAGTTCTCATCCAGTGTAATGATATGGCTGTGAAGATACCTGTCAGTATACAATGTGAAGTGCCAGGAAGAGTTCTGCTAGGAAATGACCTGAAAGCTCTGGGAGTTGTGTCACATACCCCCAGACGACCTAGTAAAAGGTTACAGGAGCTCACCAAATCTGCAAGAGAGAAAACCCTGCGAGGTTTATCTCAGGAGATGATGACAGAAATCACTCCTCTCCCACTGGAACAACTTACTGCAGTAACTACCAGATCAGGAGCAAAGGGGCCACCCAAGACTCCTAGAAAAAAGCCTACAGCAAGCACTCCAGTGCTTCCAACAAGGACTTCCCCGAGGTTGTCCAAAGTTACACGTGTAACTCCACCTCCAGCTGAGGCTGAGAGGGAGGTACAACCCTGTTTGGTTGAACTAGACTCTGAAGAAGAGCTAGTAGGAGGCCCAGAACTTATTGGAGACCTGGACCCGGCTGACCATCCTGAGCTGCAGTCTTTACTGGCAGAAGGTGGACCCAGCAGGACAGCTTTTCGTAAGGGACAAAGAGAATGTCCAACTCTGGAGGGCCTTCGCCAACAGGCAGCTTCTCAGGCTGATGGGCAAGAGCCTGGGAAGTATAGGTTACACTGGGAAGATGGCCTCTTCTACAGTGAACCAACTGAATCTGAACCTGGAGCCTACCAACGCCTGGTAGTGTCATGATCTCTGCTTCCAAAAGGTCAGGGTTTTCCCAACTCCCTTGGAAGCAGATCCATAACCCAGGTTCCGAGTGCCAACCAGTCCCAATTGGGACCTTTTGGACCCAGTCCTGGCGCCAGTGGCACCAGGCTCATAAATATGCCCAGTCCCAGCGCTGGAAGCGCCGGGCTCATAATGCTTGGGTGGACTTACCTGCAGCAGACCATGCTGCTTACTTGCCTGCCAGTTGAGCCTCTGATCCTCTTCTGTTTGGAACTACTTTTCCTGTTGGGTGGGGCAGGAGCCACTCCCTAGGTTCAGAACACTGGAACTCTTCTGGAAAGCATGAACTCTTTTCTTACCTAGGCGTGGCTGTGGAAGGAGACACCTAAGCACTACAGGAGGCTATTTAAACCACACCCGATGGATGAATCTTGCTTTGCGTTATTCTGCATCCTCTGCAGCAGAACGCTCATCGTGTCTTCTGCATCTGATCCTGGGCCTAAGGAAAAAGGCTTACCATCCTGAATCCAGTCTTCAGCAACACCTATAAAGACAAGAAAGAACAGGTTAGCATTACGGTCTTCAGTGACAGCTCTTCACTTACCTGGTCCATCGGCTGTCACCAACGCCTCACGCTGCATTCCGACATCTGAAAGACAAAGGCTTACCTACTCTTCGTGCGCTCCGGAGGTCTTCACACTGCATTCCGGCATCTGAAAGACAAAAGCTTACCAACTCTTCGCACGCTCCGGAGGCCTTCGGCGCTGCATCCCGCATCTGAAAGACAAAACAAGGTGCGTTTAAAGACATTGGGGAACTTTAATATTCACGTGCCATTACTCCTTTCCACATCTAACCCAGTGGGTATTCCGGCTCCCTGCAGCCGCTCCGAACTTGTACCTGCAAAATAAAAAGACAGTTAGAGCGCATCGTGAAGCAGGCAACAAGCGCTTACTTACGTGCTTCCAGGCGCTTCTATTCATCACACGGGCTCCATCTTCAACTCACTTCAGCCCGTCATCCACCATCGCCGGAACCCTGCAAAACAAGAGACATCATTACTAAAGACTTTAAAGACATTAGAATTACTCGAAACTTACCGTTCGTGCAGTAAACGACGGACAGCAGTCCTCTGAAGTCAAGAGGCCTGCTCCCCTTATCCAGTGAAGAAACTGGTTACAGCACCCTGCCCCGAGGCAGATGGAGAGCACAGCGTTCACTTACCTAAGGTGAGAACGTTAACCTTCGGGGTTCTACAGGAGAAGAGAAAGGGAAGAAGAGAGAGACATTCAATAACCCAGTTCATTAATCCCATATTTTCTATCTGCAGACATCTTACCCTTCGAGTCAGACATACAGTGCTCAGCGGTCCAGCCCAAAGAGCCAGCCGTGTTACACATCACCTTTGAAGATACGGTATACGCCCAGTCAAGACCGGCGCCTCTACGGGAATCAGGTGAGCGTTACAGGTAGTGCCCCAAGAGAACAGACAACAGTTCTTGCAACTAGCCCACGAGATTCCTTTGGCTGGTCACTTGAGTTTCAAGAAGACCAAGGAAAGGCTCTCTCTCTACTTTTATTGGCCAAAGATGGGGGCTGAAGTAGATAGATATTGCAGGAGCTTCCATACCTGCCAGACTTCTGGTAAGGTTGGTTCCAAGAATGTGGCACCTTTAGTGCCTCTCCCAGTTGTGGGAGTCCCATTTGAGAGGGTAGGGATTGACATTGCTGGTCCCCTTGATCCCCCAACCTCCTCAGGCAACAGGTTTATCCTTGTTGTAGTAGACCATGCTACTAGGTACCCTGAGGCAATTCCTATGAGGACTGTTACAGCTCAGGCTGTGGCTAAGGCCCTCCTTGGTATCTTTACCAGGGTTGGGTTTCCTAAGGAGGTGATCTCTGACAGGGGGACAAATTTTATGTCCCACTACATGAAGGCCATGTGGAAAACCTGCGGAGTCACCTACAAGTTCTCAACCGCCTACCACCCTCAGACAAACGGGTTGGTAGAAAGATTTAACAGAACCATGAAGAGCATGATAGGTGCCTTAGAAGAACCCCTTAAGAAGAAGTGGGACCTTCTACTGCCATGCCTTCTATTTGCTTATAGGGAAGTCCCTCAGGAGGGAGTGGGTTATTCTCCCTTTGAACTTCTCTATGGCCATCCCGTCAGAGGCCCCTTGGCCCTGATTAAGGAGGGGTTGGAGAGTGCTCCTTCCCCCAAGCCAGTCACTCTGACTGACTATGTGATAGGTCTCCGAAGGAGAATGTCACACATGATGGCAGAAGCAAGTGACAACTTGAAAGCTGGCCAAGCTCTGATCAAACATTGGCATGATCAGAAGGCTAACATGGTTGAGTTTACTCAAGACCAGCTAGTTCTAGTTATGCTTCCAACAAGGCAGAGGGCCTTGCAAGACAAATGGATGGGACCCTTCAAGGTTGTGGGAAAACTTGAGGGTCAACTATCTGGTGGATCTGGGCAAACCCAGGGAAGCTCCCAGAGTCTTCCACACCAACCGCCTCAAAGCCTATGTCTCTAGACCAGAAGTAGGAGCATTGCTTCTAGCTTCATCAGAAGAGGAGGAGGAGAGTGAAGCTCTACCTGACCTCCTGAGAGGCTTACCTTTGGACGAAAAGGTTGAAGGAGTTAATCTCTCTTCAGATCCGACCCCTGAGCAACAGGAGGAGTGCAAAGCTATGTTAAATCAGTTTGCCCCCCTGTTCTCACTTTCACCAGGCTTGACCCCTTGGGGACAGCATGAGATACTCACTGGTGACTGCCTGCCAGTCAAAAGCAGGGGATATAGAATGTCAGAACCCACATCAAAGGGGAGGTCAAGAAGATGCTTGATCTCGGGGTAATAGAGCCCTCTACTAGTCCATGGTCTAGCCCAGTAGTGTTAGTACCAAAAGCAGGATCCAAAGAGTTGAGATTCTGTGTGGACTATAGAGCTCTTAATGCAGTCACCAAGACTGATGCCCACCCTTTGCCAAGGACAGATGAGTTGGTGGATAAACTGGGTGCAGCCAAGTACCTCAGCACACTGGACCTTACGTCAGGCTACTGGCAAATAGCCCTGACAGACCATGCCAAGGAGAAAACTGCATTTTCTACCCCAGTTGGCCTATACCAATTCAAGGTTATGCCTTTTGGACTGAAAAATGCACCTGCAACATTCCAGAGGATGGTGAACCAAGTTCTGGCTGGGATGGAGGACTTCTGCATGGCATACTTGGATGACATTGCAGTCTTCAGCCACTCCTGGGAAGAACATGTGACCCACCTAGGACATGTTTTGCAGGCTCTTGAGCAGGCCAATCTAACCATAAAGGCAAGCAAGTGCCAAATTGGTCAGAGTAAAGTGGTCTACCTTGGACATGAGGTAGGAGGTGGAGAAATAAGGCCTTTGCTCAGCAAGATTGAAGCTGTGCAAAATTGGACAACACCTACTGCTCAGACCCAGGTGAGAGCCTTCTTAGGCCTCACTGGGTACTACAGGAATTTCATTGAGAACTATGGGACCATAGCTTCCCCCCTGAATGTGATCTCCTCTCCAAAATTCCCTAAGAAGGTCAAATGGAATGAGGAATGCAATCAGGCCTTTGAAAACCTGAAGAAAGCTCTCTGCCAAGCTCCAGTACTCAGAGCTCCCGACTACCACCAAACTTTCATTGTACAAACTGATGCTTCCAATGTAGGTATAGGTGCAGTTCTTAGCCAACTGGATGAGAAGGGTAGGGAACACCCCATTTGCTTCATCAGTAGAAAACTGAAGGATCCTGAAACAAGGTGGGCAACAATCGAAAGAGAATGCTTTGCTATTGTGTGGGCACTGAAGAAGTTTAGGCCATACTTGTATGGTTCTACTTTTGTCATTCAGACTGACCACCAACCCTTGAGATGGTTAATGCAAATGAAAGGGGAAATCCAAAACTATTGAGATGGTCAATCTGCCTCCAAGGGTTTGATTTCACCATTGAGCACAGGTCAGGGTGTCACCATCAAAATGCTGATGGACTCTCTAGGATGTATGTCATCGACTAGAGGTATGAGGTTCATCCAGGAGTGGATTAAATCCTCCTGTCCCTTAGTCTGGGGGGGGGGCGAGTGTTAGGAAGAATTCTCTGTTTAGGCTGAATTACCTAACCTAGTGAGTCCCCCAGCAGCTTTGCTGGATTTTTTGGGGTTTATTTTTTTTCTCCTGCCAAGAGTGAGACTCTTTTACCCTCACTCTTGGACATGACTTGAGTGTTTCTGTGACTTGCTATGTGCTTATGGGCTAGGGGGTAATTTTCCACAAAGGCCATCATTGGTTTTTGAATGTGTGTTACACAGCACCCTCAGTGCAGCAGCACAGGGGTGTCCTAGAGACCCCCAAACATAGACTCCACACCCTGGGACTGACTACTGTCTCCCTGGGTCTGTAAAGTTACCATTGACTTTACTAGTCTTAACTTAGGAACTTAACCAGTACAAACCATCTTACTGTGGAAGTACTGGTAGGGGCAATTAGATTGCCCCTGGGTCTGTTGTCGAGGGGGTACTGTCCCATCCCCCCTCGCCGAGTTCTGGCTGGTGGCAGTGGATACCACGGAAATATTCCACCAGAATATTTCCCAATGGGATTTCCCATTGTTTTTAATGCACCACTTTTTTGTGCAATGTTAAAGATACCGCCGGGTTATTTATTTAATATAAATTCACCGGTTGGGATTTTTTGCCAGAACTCGCTGCCAAAATGGCGTCTAGGTTCACTTCAGTAACCCTGAACCCGAGTCGAGCCTTTGTTCCACTCTTGGCGGGCCTCTGCACAGAAGCCCTCCAAAGTGGTGCCATTCTGTCTGGGTACCACAGGGGGTGTGGGAGGGGGTTTAGGCACCCTGGACTGAGTTGCCTTGCCAACTCATGTCGCACTCTAGTGTGATTGGCCCAAGTGGTGAGCCACCCCGCTCACCACTTAGCATGTTTGAGTGACAGCTAGGCTGTATGAATAGGGGTTTGCTGCATAAAAGCAGGGGTTTTGGGAATGGTTCTTCAGAAGTCGCCACAGGACCTAAGAAGCCGAAGAGGGAGAAGCCGAGCCGACCTGCCAAGACGACACCACCGGTGAAGCCCTGCAGAACCGTCTCACCACTTTTTCCGACGACAGAGGAGATCTCCCGCCGGAGAGTCTTCTTCCCTTAACTGGTGGGGACAACCAGTTGCTGCCTTCTTTTCGCCGTCCCGAAGCATCTCGTGGCCGCCTTGCCTGTGCCAAGCACCCTGGCAACCGGGATACCACTTTTTACCTCAACCGCGAAAGAGGGGTAAAAATCCTTTGTAACCGGAAAACTCCACGGCTGGTCTCTTCCCTGGTAGTGCAACGATCTGCAGCTTTCCTCCACGTCGGGATCACCTCTTCCCCTGGACGACGCCGCGACTTACACCCACTACCATGAACAACTACCACCGCTGGAGGATCCTTTCCACTTTTTAAGGTACTGTGTTCCGCCCGGCCTCCCTTGCCACCGATTGTACGGGGTAGATTTAGCCCTCGGCTCTCGAACCTGGGTAGGTCTGGGACACCCTAACTAAACTTTTCAGAACCGTAGTAAAACCTTTTTCTCTCACCTGCAAAGACTGATGACATTGTGTGATCTTGGGCACATTTTTCGCCTGGCTCCCTCTAAAGCGGGCCCCGAACTAATTCTCCTTGTTCCACCATTGACTGTCTTTGCTAACCTTATGTGAACAGTGTTTTACCTTACTGCTCTCTTTATTTCTGCCTTTTCCCTCCCTTTTGGTAATACTTGTTGGAGTGTCATCTAACGTTAAGCGCTCACCTCTGTTTGGAAATAAGGGATGTACATATGAGTAATAGTAACTGTGTTTGACTTTCTTATCTTTTCTATCGTGCTAGTGTAATTTATGAGTGTACCTTTAATAAATAAGTCTATACTTTTACACCTAGCTCTGGTCAGTATTTGCTTGTGCTACTGTGCCTCTGTATCCTATTATGTATCCTCTGTATACTGCCTAACTCTTCTTGAGGGAAGTCTGACTGCTCAGCCACAGCTACCACAGTGAATCTGTGTGGTACAGACTGCTACCAAGTGGGTTTACGGCCAACACCTGTAGACTTAAATCTTTTGCAGTGGTCCCAGAGGGAACTGCACAGGTTTCTGCCTAACACTGTCGCAGATGAAGGTTCTCAGGCTCGGTAAGGGCGTAAATCCTACTGCAAGGGGGAGTTGCACCGGGTAGCAAATCTATCTGACAATCGTATGATCTGTGGGGTGGCAAGGTGTTAGCCTGTTCCTTTTGAAAAACATCTTGCAACTCTCGATACTCTAGAGGTAATTGTGGACCGTCAGCCGTTACTGACGCTAGGCCAATGTTGGGTCGTGGATAACAAGTTGGTGTGCACTCTGGGAACTTTATCGTCTTTGCTCGCCAATCAATCTGAGGATTGTGTTTCTCCAACCAAGGAATCCCTAGAATTACTTGGAATTGAGGAGCCTTGATCACGTCGAACACAATTACCTCCTGATGCCCGTCTTGGCCTAGTATCGTCACTTCAGTAGTGGTATGGGTCACTGGTCCAGAGGCGATTTCCGTCCCATCCACCGTGGTAATGACGTCTTTAACCACCTTTGGACAAAGAGGTAAGTTAATCCTGGAAACCAATTCGCGGTCTACATAATTTCCAACTGCTCCGTTATCAATGTATGCCTTAATTGCATGCAAACGATCCGGTTGCTCTGGGTTTACGAGGACCATTGGCATTATGAAGTGCAAGGTCAAAGAACTGGTTTTCACGCTCGGCAAGCGGACCTCTACACTTGTCGGGCGAGGTCGTTTCCCGGCTCAGGCTTTTCAGAACTCTTATCAGAAGCTCCCACTGTCTTCTTAGGTGGTTTCACCGGGCAATCTCGAAGAAAATGTCCTGAATTTCCACAATAGAGACATAGTTGCATTTGTCGTCTCCTGTCGCGTTCTTTCTGGGTTAGGGGACCCTTTACAACCCCAATTTGCATAGGTTCAACGGCTTCAACTCCTTTGGTGTGACTTTAAGGCTTAGGGAACACTCGTGTTTCTGTTTTGTAGTCTGTGATCCAATTGGACCACTAAATCAATGTACTCTGAACAATCCTGAGGAGGATTAACTACCTGGGCAAGGACGTCTTTGAGTTCGCCACGCAAACCCCTGTGAAAAAGCGTGATTCTTTTGTCCTCAGGCCATCTGGTTTCCACGATTAGCCTATTGAATGATGCAATGTAGGCCAAAAGATCTTGATTGCCCTGTCGTAGGGAAAGGAGTTCGTTGTCCAGGGCCTGCCCCTGGGAATGCCTTGCAAAAAGTCTTTCCATATTTGCCTGGAAGGTCGGGAAATCACGAAGGATCGGGTCATCCTGTGTAACCAGAGGGATCGACCAATCAGCGGCACTGCCGCTAAGATATGAAAGCACAAAGGCTACCTTAGTCTGGTCAGTTGGAAAGGCTGCAGGTCTACAAAGAAAGAGCAATCGGCATTGATTTATAAACACCGCAAACCTTTTAGGGTCACTAAAGAAGCGTTCAGGCGGTGCCAATGGCACATTTCCGGGTAGGTTGATTTGAACAGGATTGGCTGAAGCCGCTGGGATATAGCTCCCTCCTGAATTAGGTAGCGGGGGTTTGCCCCGCTTGTGTCTGTAATAACTGTCTGGCGAGATCATCAGTTCGTTCTTTTGATATTATCAATTCCCTCCTAAGGGCATTCGTTTCCTGGCGGGCAGCATGAACTTCAGCTCTTAATTCCCCTAATAACTGGGCCAGTTGGTCTGTGTCGGAAGTTTCCATAGCGCCTAGGTAGGAGGTTATTGGTGGGCTTTGCGTTCTGTAACGCTCACCTGATTCCCACGGAGGCGCTGATCCCGGCTGGGCTGCTATCGTTTCTTCAATTGAGAAGCGTAGAGCTCGGACGACTCTCAGGACTGGACTTCCTCTTATCAAATGTCTGACTTGCAGGGTAAGTTTCCTGCAGGTGGAAGAAAAAGGGTTAATCACCGTTTGATGGGATTCCTTCTCCCACCAATCACCAGTTTCTCCCACAGCCTAGCTTTCTACTTGTCTCGGCGAGCTCTCACCTTAGGCGTATAAATGCTGAGCTCTCCATCCTGCGTCTGGTGCAGGGGTGCGTGGATTCCAGTTACGTCACTGGATGAGTTCAGTGTTGAGGCTCAAGTCTTTTGCGGCCTTAGTTGTGGCACTGGTGCTGGGATGCCGAAGAGCGATGCCGCCGTTACTGCACGAGCGGATGCCTGTAATTATACTGTAGTCTTTAGGCTTTAAAAGATGGGCACCTCCATAATGTCCCTTTTCCTTTGTTTCAGGCCTCGGGATGCTGTGGGCGTAGTTTTCCGTTGCCGCTGCACGTGCCGATGCACGTAAGTATAATGTTCGTTGTCCGCTTTTAATGGCACCTCTAATAATGTCCTTTTTCTAGTTTTCAGGTGCCGGGATGCTGCGGGCTTTATATCCGTTGCCACTGCACGTGCCGATGCACGTAAGTATAATGATCGTTGGCCCTTTTAATGGCACCTCTAATAATGTCCTTTCTCTAGTTTTCAGGTGCCGGGATGCTGCGGTTGATGCGGCCGCATCTGCGCGTGCAAAAACTGGTAAGTTAAGATGAATGCGACTGCCTTCACCCGAACCCCTTTTTAATTATGTCCTTTGCCTTTCAGGTGCAGAGAAGCTGCCGAAGAGAAGGCCGCGGTTAGCTCCGTTGCAATCACGGATGGATCAGGTAAGCGGGCGCGGCTGCGAGCGAGTTGCACTTTTCTAAGCTTATGTTTATTCTTTGCAGGTTTTGACGGTGACTGGATTCCGGGATCTGGTAAGTATTGTTCTGTGTCTTTCTTCATCCACTAGGTTGCTGCGCGGAAGCTGAAGTTGACTCTGGACCTGGAATGCAGGAGCCGACTCGGTGAGCGTCCTGCTGCTGCTGCAGAATAACGCGAAGCACGTGTTTTGCATCGGGCGTGGTTTAAATAGCAGAGAAGTGCTTCCAGTGTGCGTTCTTCCACCAGTTCCACCCCGGTAAGAAAAGAGTTCCTGAATGGAGGGAATAGTTCCTCCCAGCCCTGATGGCTGGGGACTTCAACCAGACTGGATGTTCTGGGTAAATATGCAGCATGGTCTGCCTCAGGTAAGTCCACCCAAGCATTATTACACTGTTTATCAATATGAGCCCGGCGCCTATGGCGCCGGGACTGAAACCCTTCATGAGCCTGGCGCCAAAGGCGCCAGGACACGGTCCAAAGGGCCCCTGTAGGGGTCTGCTGGGTCCGGAGTAGTGGAAGACGGGTCTGCTTCCGAGGGCGCTGGGCCAGTCCTGGCCCCTCGGGAGTAGCGCCCATGACATTAACTACAATATGAGTGGTGTCATCATTGATATCAACTAGAGGTGTTGGATGAACGGACAATCCTTATTGTTGGAGGGTATGATTCAAATGTATAAACGCTTCCTGATTTATCAAGGTTTGTCCTTTTTTATTTGGTGGGAACACCGTAAATTGTTGCACCTGTCCTCGAATAGTAACCTTCTTTTACTTTGGCTTCAACAGCATACATCAATGGTTAAGCTGGCTGAAATGCTTTCTTAACCTAGTCAAAGCCCATTGGTTAGCCCCCAGTCTTGACCCAACTTTATTATCAATAAAATCCAAATTAGTTATACATTGATGGAGAATATCACTGCAAAGATAAAATTCAGAAGTGACATCTCTAATGATCCGAGAATTATGGTCAATAGTGTTATCTCTGATTGACATTTTTAACATACACCTGTTAGGTACGACATGTTTTAAATTGTGGGTTTACAGACTAACTTCCCATTTGTATGTCAAATTAAAGGAGGAAATGGTCTGATATTTTTGGGGTCGCCAAAACAGGGTTCAGCTTGTGGAGCTTTTTCCATTTTGGAGTCGCCAAAACAGGGCTTAGCTTGTGAAGCTTTTTCCACTGTTTAAACAGACTATGGTGGGCACAGGACCTTTCCCTCCATTTGTCTGAATGGGGAACAATGTGTGTTTGCCCTTAATTCGAATGTCAATCAAATTGTGAATATGTTTTTCTGAACTCTTTTCAGGAGAACTTGGATTTTTTTGGGGTCTTCCTGAGTGTAGAACGTCAATGTATCCCCTTCCAACGTGGAAGACATTTGTTGTTGGGAGGGAGATTCATTTTTAGGAGTTGGCATGAGGTCCCCTCCCCACTTTGTTCTCCTACTGAGATAATGGATATCTCAGGAACCTGATTATTTTGGAAATGAAATTCAATTTGGTTGAGGTATCATTCAATCAGTTGACAAGTGTCATTCAGGCTGACATAACTGGCGCTCCTCTTTAGCTTGATGGCATGCTTTGTCTGGGTCCAGAGAGCCTGGTTCATGCAATCAATCAGAGAGGTCAGCCTCTGAAGGAAATCGTTCACAAGAAAACAGGGGGGTCCTCAGGAGCCACAGAGCTCACCAGATGTTTCTGGCAGTCCCGCCCAATTGTGATCTCCATATCTGCACCCCCATTGATGGAAATATCCTTTCCTTCTAAAGTTTTGGAGTTCACCTAGAAGAGGTTTGAGTGGAATTTTATGGAACTCCCCCTTCCTAGGTAAAGTTGGTGAAAAGTTTGTTTTGAAATCAAGGTCACCTGTGATCATGTGTCTACCAGAGCTGATAAATCAATCTGACCTTGTATCTGAACAGGAGAATAAAACCTACCTGCTTTAGACTCTAGTTTACAAAGAAGAAAGTATGAGTTATTAGACTGCTCAGCATGAATTTTCTCAATGTCGATTATTTCTTGAACTTAACCTTGCATTGCTACCATGTATGCACTTCCTTCTTTGAGATCAATATGCACTTGGAAATTAAATATGGAGTAGGTATACTCCCCTTTCCACAGACACTTTGCTGTCTTCTATTTTCAGAGGACAATCTTCAGAATCTTTTAGGAGGGAAGATACCTCTACTGTTTCCGGACTTCCTTAGTTTATAATGTCTATTTCGAATGGATTGTGCCCTCCCACATATTCCTTATCTTATGATATTCATATCCTGCCAGCTTCGCTGCTTTAGAATATATATCTCTTGCCAGAGGGCGCTGTGCACAGGTTGTGGTGTCGATGTCCCTCGACGGGCTCTGTACCGTGTCAACGTCACCATCAATATAAATAGCTTGTGCCGCACCTGTTGGCTTCAGTTCCGTTTTTCCGATTGCTTTGCTCTCGAAAACGGCACACTTCAAAATTTTCTTGTGACAATGTCGTCTTCTTCCACCCCTTCTACTCCCAAGACGGAGTTCAAAAAATGTATCGACTGCGGATCGAAGATGTCGATTACAGATCCTCACTGCATTTGTCTTTGGTGCCTACGTTCAGACCATTGAACCGGCGACTGTGGCTCCTGTCAGTCAATGACGGAGAAGGCCCTTTGTGAGAGGAAAGGTAAACTGGCAGTGGGGCGGGAAGCTTCCTAGGCATCCTCGAAGGCCTTGTCAAAAAGATATAGGAAGTCGAGCGAATCAAAAGAATCGTATAGTGTTAAACTCTAAGAGATCTCGATCTCGCAGTAGATCGAGACGCTCTTCATCTTCCTCTTAAAAAAAAGTTAAGAGGAGACATAGATCTCCCTCTTCATCCTTAGATACATCTACCGAATTGGTACAATGCCCGACTAAGTCGGATTCCCCAAGAAAATGGGAAGAATTTAGTAGGAAGATGATGGAGGTCTTTGAGAATGCGGCCTCAAACCCCTCAAAGAAGCCTCAAAAGAGCCAGACCCTGGTCGCTCCATCGGACGACACAGGGAAGTCAGGAACTACTGTGGTAAAACCCAGTAGTATGGTTGAAACTCGTAAGACTAGAGTCGACGTCAAATCGTCAAAGGTTTCTCCAGAATCGAGTATTTCCCTGACACTGTATAAAAAACATAAGTCATTGAAACCCTCGACGACTTCGTCGACACCATCAGTTCCGACGGCTTCGACATCAAAGCCAAAAGCGTTTTCGACGCCTTTGTTGAATACATCATCGGTGTCCTCGAAGACTCATTCGATACCATTGAAGGTTCCTTCGATTCCTTCGACCCAAACTCATGAACAGGAAAGGAGATTTACTCCTTTACCTAAGTCAGGCTTCTTTAAGTCTATGGGCCTCATTACAACCTGCCAGTCCGGGACCGTGCAAAATCCGTGACGGCGGTAAAAACGTTTCTGTGTCCGCAAGGTTGCGGAAAAACCGTCCGATTACACGCTGTCGGTCGCGCGCACCACACGGACTCGGAAACGTTGTTACCGCCGTCACGGAAAACCCCACGGAAATGGAAATAACGCAGCCACAAGTGGCGCAAAACCCGTGTCCGCCTCCGCCGCCACGGACACGGAACCGGAAATACCATGATCACCAAAACAGGAAACAGAGAGGCGGCCATCATATAAAAGCACAATCCATTGCCATCCAGAGTCAGCACAAGCACAATCCTAACTCTGAGAATCCAAAAGGGACCACGAGCATGTCTGCCAGGATTCCTGCTCAGAGGCAGCGCAAACAGCGCTTCAGCGAGGCTGAGCTAACCATCTTGGTGGAGCACATTGTGGACAATGCGGAGATGCTGTTCAGCGCCGACCAACGGCGTGCCACACAGCAGCGGAGGAAGGAGGTGTGGGCCGAAGCTGCACGCAAGTGCACCGCTGTGGGCGTGACAGTGAGGAGCGTGAAGGACTGCCACAAGCGGTGGGACGACCTGAGGCTGAGGGTACGCAACCTCATTTCCACGCACCGCCAACGCAGCAGTGGGACAGGCGGAGGACCCCCTTCCCCACTGAGGCTGCAAGCATGGGAGGAGCGTTGCAGCAGCGTCCTCCACCTTGAGGGAATCCCTGGGATCGGGGAGGCTGAGGCAGGAGTGAGCCCACCTGCAGATGCCAGTAAGTGCCCAAACATGAATGCCACATGAAAATATGCAGTTGTGAGTACTGGGCCAAAGGACCCATTAACAACCCCCCCCCGGGCAGTGCATGTGTGGGCCAAAGGACCCATTAACAACCCGCCCCCCAGGCAGTGCATGTGTGGGCCAAAGGACCCATTAACAACCCCCCCCCCCCCCAGGCAGTGCATGTGTGGGCCAAAGGATCTATCATGATCCGTATGGCAACCAATATCACAGAATGCATACACCAGCAATCAGATGCATGTGACTGACACTATTCAATGTACAATCTTAATGACGCATGTGATGCACCCATCTGCCACCACAACGACACTAATTGCATGCCCTTTGTGTCCCCACAGCCGTTTCAAGTGACAGTGATACTGCACAACAGGCCAGCCAATCTGCACCGGCAAGTACACAAGCCACCGCCACCACACAGGAGGATGCTGCTGGCAGTTCTGCACCTCTGGCCACATTACCAGCCACTACAGATGTGCCGCACACCACCACCACCGACATCCCCACCGTCTCCACACTGCCTGAGTCTAGACAGGTGCCACGGGAACCTATCATGGCCACCCAACACAATACCGAAGGCAGCAGCACTGCAGAGGGGGCGGCCTGCAGTGATAACAGTGCCCCGCAAGAGCACTCGGAAACGGGGCCACATGGGGAGATGCCCACATTGGAAGACCTGGGCTCCTTCCATGAGCTGGAGTTCAGCCCCACATCACTGAGGAGTCCCATGAGGTCGCCCACCCCATCCATGGCCGAACTGAATGCCCGCATGCAGCAGATGGAGGAGCAGCAGGCTACCCTCACCCAGCTGGTGGAGAGGCAGCTAGAGGAATCCAGGCTGCAGAGGGAGAGCTACAGCGCCTCAGTGCGTCGCCTGTTGAGGTCCATCGGACGCTTCACAAGCACTATAGTAACCCTTGCACGCCATGTGCGGGAGGGCAAATACCACACCTCCAGGCTTGTAGAGGCCATGTTGGTTGGCTAACAGGCAAATCTGGCACGGATGCCCTCAATCCCAGATTCTGCGCAATCAAACACAACCACCCCATCCAGCTCCACTACTGCCAGCCCAAGGAGGTGCTCGAGTAGGCTAACGGGTCCCTCGGGCAAGGTTGCACAGGCACAGAAGCGCACACGGAAGTGATGGCATGTGTGTGGGGCAGTGCAGGACACATGTGGACTACAAGGGTGTGAGAGGGGTGGGCACGTTTGGGTGGTGGGGTAGGTAGTTTTGGGGGTTTGAACAATGGGGCCTGGGTGGGGGTGGGTACCTTTGGGTGGTGGGTGGCCCCGGGTGTACAGCTTCCCTAACCAATGCACCTCCTTCCCTGTTGTTATTACATCAATACATCACCATTTCAAATCAAGACATACATGTGTGGACATTGATCATTTATTTTGCAGTGCAACTATTAATTCATTGTCGTCACCATGTGCATTTCTGTGAATGTGCTGTGACTCAAAAGTAAATGCGAATCAGGGCATCCCGTGCTGTCTGGCCATCATGTGGACCCCCAGGGGGAGGCGGTGCCATCCCATCCCCATCTCCATCTCCATCCACATCTTCCTCATCTGCGTCTGGTGGCATTGGGATGTTCCTGCGCAGGCATATATTCTGCAGCATGGCACATACGAGCGTGATTTTACCCGTCTTCACTGGGCTGTACAGCAGTGATCCGCCAGATCTGCTCAGACAGCGGAAACGGGCCTTCAGCAGTCCAAATGTCCTCTCAATCATTCCACGTGTGCGGATATGTGCCCTATTGTATGCCTCTTCAGGCCTGTTCCTTGGTCTCCGTACAGGTGTCATCATCCATGGCATGAGTGCATATCCCGCATCACCTACATGGGATGTAGATGGGGAACATGTCAGTGTTTGTGGCATCATGTCCTCATCTGCTGCTGTGCATTCTTGTATCATCATTCATTCATGCATGCATATGTACCATGCAGTGTATGGAGGTATGTTTTGGGCATCACGATGTATGTCGCTAACTGGATATGGGCCTACACATTAACTTGCATGTTTACTGTGCACTGCGGGTGACATTTGATTGTGTGCATGTCACGGTGCAGTGCTGTCCACACATGGCAGAGTGACTCCACTGTACAGAAGTAGTAAATACACGTCGTCTCATTTACACGCCTCTCGTGCCTTTTGAGGCAGTGTTTCAATTGAGGGTGGGTGTCTGCAGTGGCACAAGGTTCATGGGACAGTGGCGGGATTGGCTGTGCCAGCGTGTGCACGGGCACATTGTGGTGCCCTGTCATGTCTTCCTTCATGATGTTTGGCATCCGCTGTGTATTTGGTAGATGGAAGGGGGGTGATGCATGTGCGGTCACAGTGGCACACTCACAATGCTCATTGGCCTGGACACACACACACCACTTCGACAGGGTTGTGGCATTGTCAGCTGTACTCACCCAATAGCCATGTGCTTTGTCCGGCATAGCGTTCCATGTACCGTGGCAATGTGGAATTCCGCAGTACCATTGAGTCATGTGATGAGCCTGGGAAACGTGTGCAGCAGTGTGTAATCAGTTGCATGGCATCACAAACCATCTGGACATTCAAAGAGTGATACTGTTTCCTATTGCGGAACACCGCCTCAATTGCACGTGGTACTGTCAGCTCAACGTGGGTGCAGTCAACTGCGCCTATGCAATTTGGCATGCCTGCCATGGCATGGAAGGCCAACTTGGTGGCAATGACCTCAGGGAGGGTGCGGGGTAGGGCTATGTGTTCCGACACATGGCGCAACAGGGCATCCAGTACCTGTACCAGGATTTTTGAGAAACAGGGTTGTGATATGCCGTGCAGCTCACCAACCGTGTGTTGATAGGTGCCAGTGCCAAGGAAATGCAGTACTGAGACAACCTTCAAGAGGGGGGGGGAGGATGGCGGTGGGGGTGTCAATTTGGCTGCTGATGTTGTCCTCAATCATGGCAGTGATGTGCAGGATTGTTGCACGGTCCTGCCGGTACAGTGTGTGGATCTGTCTTGGGGTGAGGTTCCAGGGTGAGGCCCTGATGCGTGGTATTGCTGTCTGGTGGCAGGGTCGGGCTGGCTGGGCAATGGGGTTTGCCATAGCTGCAGGGATGGCTGGTTGCCGCCTGCGCCTCCTCCGCCTACGCCTCCTCCTCTGCGCCATTACTGCCACCATGTGCAGTGCTGCCTGTTAGTTGAGTAGGCCCAGTCCCAGTGCTACTAGACCTGCTGCCTGCATGGTTCTGTGTTGTGTTGGGCTGGGTGTGTCCCTTTTGTAGGCTCCCAGTGGCCTGCTAGGTCCAGCTGGGCTGATTTGGTGCACCTGTGCCCTGATTCAGTTCAGCAGGCAGTGTATAACGCCAGGTTCCCGGTGGCGGCGGTTCCGCAACCGTGATCACAGTATTTACGCCATTTTTTTGCCGGTATTTCCGTGTCCGCGCTAGTTGTGATGCTCACGGTGTTTCGTGTTGACGGTAACGGAGGGGTTTCCGTGCAGACGGACTTAACGGGACCCCTATTTCCGCGGTGGCGGTTGAGGGTGGTGCTATTACCGGGGCCGCGGGTCATGATTGGGCGGACATGGAAACGGTGCCGGTATGGTTTTACCGGCAGTGTTAATTCCGGACCGGAGTACTTGTAATGAGGCCCTATGTCTTCTATTTTTGAAGAAAGTGGCTCTGAAGAAGAAGAGGTTTCTCCTTTTGGAGTACAATATGGTACTAGAGAGGTCCCAGAAGAATGAATCGATCCAGAATCGAAAATGAGAGACCTGTGTGATACCCTTCACTTTGCTAGTGGCATTGATACGTCACCCGAGCTGGAGTTTGCAAAACCTGACCCTGCAGAACATGCAGATTCAGGGTACAGGAGTTTAATTAATAAAGTGATGGAATAAATGGGCTAGAGTAGAGCCTCATCCACTTTTCATCAGAATGATATGACTGACATACTTGATCAGGGCCCCCAGAAGGATCCAGTTCTCTCCTTCCATAGGGCACTTCAAAGAACGGAAGAAAAAAACTGGGAAGTTCCTGATACAATTGCTGCAGTCAACAATAATTTTCCAAAGAAGTATAGAACTTCTAGTTCTGATCCTGATTATTTAAGCAGGCATCCCACTCCAGAAAGTCTCGTTATTCAGACTGCAACTTCTTCAAGACAGACAGCATATCCATCTATCCCCACGGTTAGAGAGGATAAGAAGGTGGATGCTTGGGCCCATAAGGTCTTTACCTCGGGTAGCATGGCTCTCAAGTCAACTAATGTCACCTGTACCCTGGCCAGGTTCACCCATAACCTGTGGGACTGCATTTCGGCGGCGGGTGAACATATTCCGGAAGGCGAGGAAAGGGAAGGCTTCCTGAATGTTGTCAAAGACGGAAAGGAGGCAATGGGGGAATGTCTCCAGTTTGGACTGGATACTGCTGATAGTATCAGCAGATCCATTCCTGCAAGCACAGTGCTATGCATATTTGCGTGGTTGAGGAAGTTGGGGTTTGCACCAGATGTGCAGGCCAGACTTCTCAACATGCCTTTTGATGGCTTGAGGCTGTTTGGTAGTAAAGCTGATGAAAGCTTAGAAAACCTACAGACCTCAAAAGCGACAGCTAAATCTCTTGGCACCTCCATGCGACAGCTCAGAAACCTTATTCAGGCTCATATTCCTGGAGAGGTCGTTCTTTTTGGTACTACTCCTCTTTTGGTAGAGGAAGAGGACAGGCCATTCAAAGAGGCAAGAGAAATGTTGCTCATGTTGGACGAGGATAAAGTGCAAAACCCGCCTCAGGAACGGCATCTTTGCCCTCAGCCGCTCCTGCAGCCCCCTCAAAATCACTCTGAGGCCTTATCACACAAAACCCTGGTGGGAGGCAGAATGTCTCAGCATCTGAAAGAATGGCGGGGAATTACTTCAGATGCTTGGGCACTGGAGACAGTAGCTCAAGGTTACTGCCTTCCCTTCCTAAAAAAGGCTCAGGACCATCCACCGGGAACCAACTTCCAGATCTGCTCCTGTTGCAGGAAATTTTAACCCTGCTAGAGAAAGGTGCAATAGAACAGCAGAGAGGAACAAGGGTTGGTACTCCCCATATTTTCTCATCCCAAAGAAGGACGGAGGAGTGAGACACCTCTTGGACTTAAGAAACTTGAACAAGTTCCTCAGGAAGGACACGTTCAAGATGGTTAGCCTTTCTGAGATCCTTCAGGCTCTCCAACTCCAAGACTGGTTGGTATCATTGGACCTTCAGGATGCTTACTTTCATGTGCCAAACGATCCCGAGCACAAAGTACCTGAGGTTCACGGTTGGCGGTTCTCACTTTCAGTTTCGAGTTCTGCAATTCGGGCTGACCTCCGCCCTGAGGGTTTTCACCAAACTGATGGTGTTGTGGCAGCGAGTCTCATGAGAGGGGGGATTCATGTCTACCCCTACCTGGACGATTGGTTGATCAGAGCGTGTTCTCCCGAACAAGCTCAGGAACATCTGTCGATCACCTGTCACTTCCTTCACAAACTGGGCTTCTCCCTCAATTTCCAGAAGTCTCACATGATACCATCCCAAAAGCTCCAGTTTATCAGAGCAGTTTTGGATACTTCTCGGGCAAAGCATTGCCTCCTGAGGTGAGAGCTCTCCACATTCTGCAGATGTTAACAAAGTTCCAGAATGCCCAGCATCTGCCGGCCTTCAATTTTCTGAGGTTGCTCGACCTCATGGCATCCTGCATTTTTCTGGTGCCAGAGGCCAGATTGAGAATGAGATCCTTTCAATGGGCACTCAGGACTCAGTGGTCCCAATTCTCGGGGAGTATGTCGGATCTTCTGCAAGTCCCGAGCGCAGTTGCTCAGGATCTACTATGGTGGGCTTGCAACGACAACATCCTCAAGGGAGAATCTTTTTGGCAACCATGGCAGGAGATAACAGTAGTAACGGACACCTCACTCACGGGGGGGGGGAGCCCACACCAACGATCTGATAGTCAGCGTTCGTTGGTCTCAATCA
Organism: Ambystoma mexicanum; assembly: GCF_040938575.1. Taxonomy (NCBI): domain Eukaryota; kingdom Metazoa; phylum Chordata; class Amphibia; order Caudata; family Ambystomatidae; genus Ambystoma; species Ambystoma mexicanum. Next base: position 431,390,320 of record NC_090928.1, read on the forward strand.
ACCTATTGGAGCTGAGGGCAATCAGACTAGCGCTGAAGGCCTTCCTGCCCTCTGTACCGGGAAAGAATGTCCTGATAATGACGGACAACATGGTGGCCATGTACTACCTCAACAAGAGAGGAGGCGTAGGGTCACTACCACTGTACAGAGAGGCAATGCAGCTCTGGTTCTGGACAATACGAGAAGGAACCTCTCTATCGGCAGTTCACCTAGCCAGAGAGCAGAACACGGTGGTAGACGCTCTGTGCAGACCGAGCACAGTCTCCCACGAGTGGGAGCTAGATCAGGAAGTTCTTCTGGAGATCTTCGCCCTTTGGGGAACCCCTCAAGTGGATATGTTCGTGACCACGGTAAACCGGAAGTGAGAAGAGTACTGCTCAAGGGAATTTCCTCCGAGAGAATCTCCAGGAGACGCGTTTGTGGTGGACTGGAAGTTTCCACTTCTGTACGTGTTTCCTCCAGTCCCCGTGATTCCTCAAGTAATCAGGAGGTTGAGAAAGTTCAGGAAAATCATGATTCTAATTGCCCCGGATTGGGCCAGGAGGACGTGGTACCCAGACCTTCTGGACATGTCCATCTGCCCTCCAATACGTCTTCCACAAAGTGAGGATCTTCTCTCGCAAGAGGAAGGTTGGGTTCTCCATCCAGAGGTCAAGACACTCAACCTTCACGTATGGTTTCTGAGAGGTTGAGATACAAGGATTGGGATCTTCCGGATGACGTAATGAAGATTTTGCTCTCAGCCAGAATGCCAGCAACAACCGGTGTCATTGGAACAAATTCGCTCCTCGGAAGAGGTTTCTTCAAAATTCCATTGATAATTCAATTTCTGAAAGGGCTTACTAATGTATACCCTCCAGTCCCCTTTCATGTCCCACTTTGGGATTTAAATCTAGTACTTAAGTTTCTAACTTGTATACCTTTTGAGCCTCTGCACTCCTGTCCCTTGAGGCTTCTAACATTGAAGACTGTCCTTCTTGTGGCCTTAACATCAGCCTGCAGGGTTTGTGAACTACAGGCTCTCTCATGTAAACCTCCATATACTACTTTTTACATGGACAAAGTGGTTCTTAAGGTTAAACTATCTTTCTTACCAAAAGTAGTTTCTGACTTCCACTTGTCACAAAAAAACCATATTACCAACATTCTATCCTCCTACTCCTTGTGGCAAAGAAGAGGAGAGACTGCATATACTGGACCCAAAAAGGGCTCTCAGTTTTTACATTTCAAGAATGTCAAAATTACGTCAAGATGACCAACTTTGTGTGTGTTATACAGGGCATAAATTGGGATTAGCGGTGACAAAACAGACTATATCCCGCTGGATCATTTTGGCTATAATTGAGTGCTACAGATTGCGGGAAAGGACCCACTGGATGGGCTTTGAGCCCAATCCACTAAGGGGATGGCTACTTCTGCGGCTTTGAGGAGGGGAGTCCCTGCAGCAGATATTTGTTCAGCTGCAACATGGGCATCAATGCATACCTTCATCAGGCATTATTGCTTAGATGCCTTTTCCTCCAAAGAGGGTTTATTTGCCAAGGCGGTACTTCATTCCGTCCATGAGAACAATAACTAGTACTCCCACCTCAAAAATGACCACTGCTATGGGAGTCTATCATAAGATGAGGAATACGTGGGAGGACACAATCCATTCGAAGAACAAGTTACTTACCAACTGCAATTTTGTTTTGACTGGATGTTCCTCCCACGTATTCCTCATTGACCCTCTGTCATGATGCCTGCTCCCGGGGAGCCGGTTCAAGCCCTGCGTCCCCGAAAGCGGACATCCAGTCCCCAAGGAAGGACCCAGCAACCCCATATAGGGGCTCTTTGGACAGTGTCCTGGCGCCTATGGCGCCAGGCTCATAAAAGACATCAGTCCTGGCGCCATAGGCGCCAGGCTCATTATGGGAGTGCTTGGGTGCACTTACCTGATGCAGACCACGCTGCAGGATCCCGGCCTCCTTGAGGCCTGAAAGGAACTACTTTACCTGTGGGACTAATTTACCATCCGGGTGTGGTCAGGGAAGGATACATACCTGATTGGAGGAAGGATACATACCTGGAACTTCTTCCAAGGCTATTTAAACCCCACCCGAATAGCCACACGTGCTTCGCGTTGTTCTGCATCTAGCAGCTGGACGCTCACCGTGTCTGCTCCTGCATCCTGACTTCTGCCACACCTGCCAGCATCCTGGATCACCTGCAAAGGAAGAGAAGAAGAGAACAGAAGAATGAAAAGTCCTTACCTGCTAAATCTGCATCCCAGAGACATCTCGCCGACAATCCTGAAAAGGAAGACTTTTATTTAAAAGCTCATCGCGTCGATCGCTGCAGCGCCGCATTCCACTCACCTTTACAGGGCGCCTCCATGTTCAGCAGCGATCATCCGGATTCGCAGTCACGCCCCAGCGCCTAGGGAGAAAAAGACCAGAACAAAAGGTGAGAGAGAGAAGGGAATAAGGAAAGCTAAATCTCCATGTTAAGACTTACCTGTTGATTCATTCCCTCTTCATTTCGGGTCCGCGTCGCATCCTGGCATTTCCGGACCCCGGCCCCTAAGGGGGAAAAAAGAGACATCAGCGTTAATGAGCGAATGAAAAGACATTACCAAAAAACGCTCATTAAAGACTTACCTGATTTCTACAAGGATTTCACCTCTCATCTCGGGTCGGTGCCTGTTCCCCGGCATTCCGTATCCCCCGGCCCCTATGGGGAAAAAGACACTAGCATTAGTACATTAATGCATGGACACACGGGGAACCTCTTATCAAAAAAAACGTACCTGGAAGCCAAGCAAGTTTGGTTCTCACCAATCCGAAAATCCAGTGAAGTAACTGGATGCCAACGCGCCCCTGCACCAGAAGCAGGATGGAGAGCTCGTCCTTCCAGACCGTAAGGTGAGACGCTACGAGGAATCACAGAAGGGTTTCGAGGAGGGTGAGAGGGGAAAGTGGGAGGCCGATTGCATTACCCCGCAGACAGTTAATCCCCTATTTTCACCTACAGAAGGAGACAAACCAGATTTGGGGGCCCGGTCCAGTCAGTCTTCCGAACCCTGCGCATCACCTTAGAAGAGGTCACAGCAGCGCGAACCAGGCCAGCGCCTCCGTGGGAGTCAGGTGAGCGTTACACCCTCCCCTACTACCCCACAGTACAGTTTACGTTACTTATACTTTCCTCTCACGGAGAGTCTATCAGTCATGAGGCACGCCTGGGTGTTCCTCCAATATTTCCTCGAAAAAACAGAACTGAAGCCAACAGGCGCAGCACGAGTTATTTATACTGATGGTGACGTCGACACGGTACGGAGCCCATCGAAGGACATCGACACCACAACGTTGTGCACAGTGCCCTCTGCCGAGACATTTTTTTACCGAAGCAGGGAAGCCGGCAGCATATGAATATCATAAGATGAGGAATACGTGGGAGGAATATCCATTCGAAAGAATGTTACAGTTGGTAAGTAACTTGTTCTTTTATCAAATTGCATTTCGTATTTAAGGGTTTCTTCGCACTTCTCAATCTCAATTTTGAAACCATCGTATTCGGGGTCTTCTATTTTGTCCCAGTTTTCTTTATGATAGTTCACACTATCTCTGAAATAGAAGACTTTATTTTCTGGGTTCTCGTCTCTCTCAAGGGCGACTATTTAATTTATATTTTCTTGGATTTTCACTATTTTTCTCTGTCCTATTATAGTTCTAGTTTCCAGTGGAAAGAGTTGTCACTACTAGTTTCTGACATTTCTTTATTTAAATCAGGGGTATTTCTACGGGTCAGAAAGGAAGCTTCCTCCCCGGCTTGGCATATCTTTTCCTCCATATGCCCTTTTCCCTATTCCACTACGACACTTATTTGGATTTCTTGCCTCTTGTCATTGCCCCCTGCCCCCAACCCATCCCACCCCCCGGGGCACCTGACCCTGACGTTTGGGCATCTTGGTGAACACTGGTAGTCTGAGAGTTTTGCTTGGCCCCCTCAAGTTCTGTCCAATATTCTCTATCAATTGCTTGACATGTTGCTCAAGTTGAGAGATCTTTTCTCCTCCCTCAGAACTGTAAGGTCTTTGGTCATATCTTTGTTGCTCCCAAGAAGGGTAACTATTCCTCCTAGCAAGGCATCTTGGATATTGTTGAAAACTACTCCCATAACCTTAATTTCTGGGTCTCCTCTAACCTTGATTCTGGGCTTTATTGTTCTGGAATCTAGGAGGAGAAGGAGGGAAGTTGTTTTGGAAATTTGGATTACGAGGGTATGTATTTTGGAAATGATGATTTAGAAGGAGTGTTAGAATTCTTTCCCATGAGAAATTCTGATTAGGATTTCATGGGTGAACTGTTCCTAATTATGATCCCCCCCTCAACCCTGGTTCAGGGGAGTTTATTTGTAACGCACAATGGGTCTTGAACCCATGTACCATGGACATATATGTACTGGAGTCAGATGGGTCTGTATTTTGAAACGGAGGTGTGTTATGTTTACATCTTAAAAGGATACTCAGACAGCAGGTAGATTCAACAGCATATTTTAATCAGGATACATAGTTCATCAGATGAGATCAGGTGTATAATGGAGCATAATGGAGATAGGAAGAACAGAGGGGAGCCCACTGGCTCCCACCACCCAGGCTACATGGCATCCAACTACCTGGGTGGAACATTCACTCAAACCCAAGCATTCCAGAAACACACAGAACATTCCATTCATGACCTCACTCACCATGCATCAGGAAGAAGGGTGCAAGCAGGGAAACCATTCAAAACATACCTCCCTTCCTTCCACACAACCAGAAACCTGCCAACAACATGAAAACACATCACTCATCATCACTGCACACAAGACAAACACACACACATCCTGTTTCCGCAGACTCCGAATGGCTACCCAAACAAGTGTAACTGACACACTGGCAATCGGACCACACCAACAATACCCCCAACCAAACCATCAACACAAACAAGACACCTTACACTCAACGCTGCCACTGCAGGGCCTCAAACCTGCCACATTTGAGCACTAACTGCCCCACCTTGGGCAAACAAACCACACACACACCTGACAACCATGACAAAACAAGACACCTTTTTATCCACAACTGCCACTGGTGGATCTTGGGGCTGCCACCCCCAAGCACATACTGTCACCAAAATATGGAATGAGACGTGGCCCAATGCACCATGACGAGGATGTAACTAACCTTCACATATAGGCTGTTCCAAGCAGGTATGACATCAAGCAAGGGATGACTATATGCACACCACAAACACGCGGTCAGCACACACCACAGACACACCATGGCAACAACCAAGCGCAGTGGGATTCCACTCAAGTAAACCTTCAACAATCCGAGCTTGTTAACCAGACAAACTGAGCCATCAGATGTGTCCAACTCTTAAGAGAGAACAAAACACAACAGCAAAAATAAAAATTAAACACCGGCAGCAAGATGTTAAAGAGTTGCATCATCCTCCTGAAAACATCACTTGTGTTCGAGCGCGATACAAATAAAATATCATATCATATGAAATGAGTTCCTTTGGCGTTCTCAATTGGAGAAAAAAAATGGGAGAAAATGAATAAGCTATTGCATGTGATGAACGGGGCTCCAGAAAACCTTCACACCAGAGGGAAAGCCCCCACCCTGCTAAGCAGGGTCTAGTCATCCATGTTCCGGAATATCTCCATCCAGAGCAACTACCCTTGCACCTGATACTTACGTCAACTCCCAAGGAGACACCCCCTTCCAGAAAAAACACTATAGCATTCTTTTCCGACTGGACACTACTACACAAAAAAAGCACTGCATACATTCAAATGAAACGACGTCCTCACCACATACAGCAAGCACTGCAGACGCCTTTTTTCACTGGACACTCTGGGCGTGGAGGCGTCCTAAGCCCCACCATACATATCAAGCAGGATGTGGGCAGGGTCCTACCCACACCAGCTAAACAACACCATACACTGATAAACCACAGACACAGCGCATCATTAAAAGATAACTGCACTAAAATCCAAAACTCATGTTGCATTTTCATTACCTCTAAAAGTGCAGATGGCACCCAATGTTGTGCTACAAGTCCATGTTGCATATCTGAGCAACATAAGAGCTGTAATTCCTCAAGATATTATTTTTGGAATGTTCTACCTAGCCATGTGACAAGAGCACATACCATTCTGTTCTAGTCCACATACCAACAACCTCTCCTTTAAATGCAATAACAGACAATGCAATGATAAGTAAGCGTCCATGTTGAAATACTGAACCTGCAAAGCCTATAAAAAGGTTAAAAACGAATGTACACTCTTATACTGCACATCGATGTGACCCCAATCTGCTTAAAATCTGCAATTCCTCATTAAGTACTTTAGCAGATCTAAGATATAAAATCACTATACTTTTACACGTTGCAGTGACTCTGTTCACATCTTTGAACCACTGATAGACAAATCCACACAGATTTCATCATACAGTATAACTCGATTATAAACCATCACCTAGAAAAACTTCACGTTTGTAAGGAAGCATTAGATAACCTTTATTTTTAAATCTTTACAGTTCCACACCATGCGGCAGCACCTCCTGCCACTTGACAGAAATGCACTGGAATCCTTACGTTTGCAATACACACATGTGCAGTGCAGACAACGACCCCATGCAAAGAGACATAGAGAACCCTGTGGGGACGTCACGTGATCGCCTGAGCACAATCTCAGGAGATCTCGATGCAACGGGATCTCGCGAGCCCGCGCTCTGCGAGAGAACGTTGGGGAGAATGTTGCCGCCAGTATTGGCGGAGCGCCAGACCAAGAGGTCTGCACACAGCACTGCTCCTGTTAAGGAGCCACTATAAAAGAGGCCCATAGAAGTCTCTACAGTCCAGCTTCCAGGGCATAAGTTCAATGCCACAGGAGGCCACATGGGGGCCCTGGAAGCTTAGGGTGTGCCATCCATGAGCACACCCTGCCTCCAGTGAAGTAACTGGGAGGCCCAGACTGGAACTGTGAGTAACTCCTCTGCCCTGCTCAAGGACAAGTTATGCCCACCAGTTTGTCTTGTTAATAAAGATAGTTAAGACCCGTCTGAGCGTCCTGTCGTCCTTAGAGGCCACTACAACCCCATAATACATCTCATGGGAAAGATGCTGCAAAAATAAACAACATCGTCTGAGAGCCCCTGTGCACTGAGTGTCACCGTTAGTCGTCCTGCTGACAGTGCGAGTGCCATTCGCATTACACCCTGCACAGTATGAACTCTCTTCATGCCGCCTCAGGTTGAATCTCCTCCAGTTACTCTATCCCACGCAGGCACAAAACAATTTGTCCCATGCAGGAAATGCAATTGGAATATGCTGAATCGACTTCCCTTTTCCATTATCACGCGCATGTACGTTGTAAGGTGCACTTTTCCTACTGGCAAGAATCCACGTTCTGGACATCAAGCTGAGTGAACTGCCAGCAGGGACTGCAACTCGCGTCATGGATTGAGAACACAGAATAGTGGAAATTCCTCTTTCGCCAACTCCTACAGCAGCCTCATGACGTCACCACGACTGAGCTCCTGACTGAGCTCCTGACCACCAACCGTCACGACCAGCAGTACCCCAGCAGGATGACAGGCATTTGTTGCCCCATTTTTCAAGTGAGTGTGGGAGCGTGCCATGTACAAGCTCATTGCAGTGCCATGTACACACAGTGTTGCAGTTCTGTCCCTTGCTTTCAGGCTGAAGTTGGAGTTTGTGTATAACGCACCGCACACAGACATGTAGTATTGTAATCTACAGATGACCCTGGAGATGACACAGCGATCGAGAATGGAATGGGGGATGAGAACGTGAGGAGAAGCTGGAAGACGGAGCAGGCGATTGTAAGAGTGTGGAGCTCCCTCCGCACCTTACATGTTCATATCCCCTTATAATATAAATGTATTATCCTTTATACTAATTAAAGTACTCTTTAATTCATCCACTGTCTCCGTGAACACTTCAAGTGGCGACGAGGAGTGTTTGTTCACCATGCGACGGTAACGTCGGAGCCCTCCTGATCCTGACGATAGCACAAGAGTCAACAGAAATTTTTAAAGGAAACCACGGTGCGACAGTGAAGGTATTGTACGCACAGCGATTACTTAATTAATTTGGAAATAATTACCCGTTTGTAGCAGTTGCTTCAGTCCGCGTGCGTCTGTATCGTGAGGGAGTGTTCATTACTGCATGCACAAGACTTCAGAGGAAAGGACCTTACACAACGCCAGTTGCGTCCCCTGCGTGCCGCCATATTTGTTTTCCTTATCACCATAGTAACGGATAACGGAGCACAACGAAGCTCCGCCAGCAATCAATCTTGATCAGTCACACGCATATAAAAAAAAGAAGTATTTCGTGGTATACTGCGTGAGCGCAGTTTGTGAAAACAAATAATAATAATTTTAAAAAGGAGAACATACAAATAAAAAGAAGTGTAAATGCAATTAAAATGATACATCATATGTAAAAACAAAATGAGCAGTTCAAGAAAGGAAGACTGGATATAAGGAGACAGTTGTAAAATCTGAAAGAGAATACAGGTGACAATTGTAAAATTCTGGATAAATATACATTGTTAAAAAACAATTAATTCAATTCGCAAAGTAGCATTCAAGTGAGACCAACATATATATATTAAAGAAATTGCATCATTGAGCGAGGCGGAGCAGGAGACTACAGTTACACAACAAGTATGTCCATGCACAGTGTTCCACCACCGGCCATGTTCTTACCAGAGTCAGGTGAACCAAGTTTGCCATGGAAAAGATGGTTGAAGTCATTTGAACATTATGCTACAATAGTACGTGGTACAAATTACAGTGTAGAAAGAAAGAAATCACTACTTCTGCATTGCCTAGGACCGGCAGGTCAAGAGAAATATGAGTACTTACCAGATTTATCGGTGAGTTGGAAAGGAGCTTTATTCTGCGGCCCCCGGAGACGAGGGCTGCCAGTTGGGAAAATGGAGCTTGAATGTTCCGGGGTGGAATAAAGGGGAGGGGAGCATTCTCATTCCGGGTGGAATGAAGAGATGCTTAACATTACAACATCTCCTTACCTAAAGGAAAAAGAGGAACGGAAAGAGGGGGGGAAAACAGGGAGAGCGGGTGGGAAGATTGGCTACAAGAATGGTGGTCAGTAGTAGATGAAGTTGTTGCTGAAGTTTCGGATGATCTTGCGATTCCTTTTCGACAAACTCTTGGCCGGTCTTTCCTCGTAGGGGTGACAGGGTTCGTGCTTTCCTGCGTGTCTGGGGTGGTATGTCTCTTCAAAAGAAAGTTCATTTCTTGATCTTACGCCATCATGTGGGTCTGTGGATGTGCTGGGTCTGCATGTGTCGTAGGTTGTTCTCTTGACGTTCTCTCTTGACCGAGCGTCGTTGATATGGCTTTCGGAAGTGCTGGGTCTGCAGGTGTCATAGGTTATTTTCACAAGGTCATCGTGTGACCATCTCTTTCCATCATCCAATGTGACGGATTTGTCGTGACAACGTGTGACTTTTTGTGGAGATCTGAATTTAGATTCACCCTTGAGTGTTTTCTTGGGTTCTCTTACACATACCCAGTCTCCTTCCTGAAGGAGCATCTGTCTTGCTCCGTTCTTCTGGTCATAATATGTTTTGTACTTCTTTTGCTTCTCCTTTATAGTTTTGTGGATTTGTTCCATGTCCACTTTTGGTTCCAAATTCATTCTTGCCTCGCCAGTGTCTAAAAAGATCCATGCTGGTCTCAGTTGATCAGTTGCGGTTCTGCCCCGCATTAAGGTGAAAGGCTCAGAGTTAGTGGTGGAGTGTGGCGTTCTTCTATATGCGTACAAGGCTTCCTTGAGGGTTTCTCTCCAAGGCATAGCGTTGGCAGTGGCTAGTTGAATGACACTCTTTATCAGTCTGTTCATTCTTTCCACCAAGCCGTTGGACATTGGGTGGTAAAGTGACATAGTGATGTGGTTGATGGATTTTTTGTCGAGGAATTCTCTAAATTCGAGGTGAACTGTGATCCGTTGTCTGAGACTATATCTCTGGGGTCACCTTCCCTGTTGAATATTTTGGTTAGGAAGTCAATGACCTTCTTTGTAGTTGCACTGTTTTCCACCACACCCCATTCAGTCCATTTGTAGGTGTAATCAACGATAACAATGATGAATATTTTTGCTTCCTCCAGATTTTCGAAGGGGCCCATAATATCTATTGCCAGCTTTGACCATACATGTTCGGGTGTTTCTACGGGCTGGAGTGGTGTTTTTCTTAATATTTTCGATTTGTCACTGGAAGCGCAGGCACTGCAGTTTTTCACTGTCTCTTCTGCCTCTTTCCACATGTTGGGCCACCAGTAGTTGTTCCTTATTCTGTTCTTTGTCAAACTTCTTCCTAGATGTCCCTCGTGGGCTAGGTCGAGTAGTTTCTTTCTGAGTGCCACGGCTGGAATTACTCTGCTCCCTCTGAAGATGTGGTTTTCGTTCATGGATATCTCATCTTTAAATGGTGTGAATTTCGCCAAATTTTGTCCAGCACCGATCCAATCGTTCATCACAGCTCTTCTAATTTCTTGTTGTTCTGTGTCGGTTTTGGTGATGCGTGTCCATTTATCAGAGGGAATGGCAGGATTTATGGTGGCTATAATGTCCTCGTCTGGATCCTCGTTTTCAATGTCTTGTTTGTTTTCGATGGTGGTTAGTCTGTAAAGACAATCTGCTACTTGATTCTGTGGGCCAGGATTGTAGTAAACTTGGAGGTTGTATTGCATGCTGTCCAGAAACCAGCATCTTATTCTCGGTGAAATGAGGTGTGGTGGTTTTGACTGTAGGATGTTGACTGGAGGTTTGTGATCAGTTCTTAGGAGGATGGGTAAGCCCCAAATCAAATTCCTGAAGTGTTGTAAAACCCACTTGACAGCCAAAGCCTCTCTCTCGATGGTGGAATAGTTCAATTCAGCACCTCTTAGTACTCTGGAAGCGAACGCGATGGTTACAATGTTGCCATTCTGTTGCTGCTCCAGTACTCCACCAAGGCCGATCTTGCTGGCATCTACTGACACTATTGTTTTGGCTTTGTAATCAAACATTTTCAGGGCTGGGGCTCGGTTGATGTCGGACTTGAGGCTCTCAAATTCGTTCTTACATTCTGTGGACCATTCAAACCTGTTGGATTTCTTTATGAGGTTCCTCATGTTCTCTGTCTTGTTGGCATAGTTACTCACGAATTTGGAGTAGTACTCCGTCATCCCTAAAAAATTTTTCAACTGGTCTTTGTTGGTGGGTTCAGCTAAACTCAATATTGTGTCTAGGAGTTTTTTCTTGGGGCGGATGCCCCTGGCGTCAATGGAATGTCCAAGATATGAAACTTGACTGCACTTTATGTTGCATTTCTCCAGCTTGAGGGTAAGTCCACTTCTTTGGATTATTCGTAATACGCCCATTTACTTGGCATCGTGTTCCTCCTCAGTTTTGGCTGATATAAGAATATCGTCCTGGAAACATTGTACTCCATCGAGACCTCCGAAAAGATGCGACATGAGTCTTTGGAAGACTGCTGCGGCGGAAGCGAGCCAGAATGGCATTCTATTAAACATGTATGCTCCCAAAGGTGTGACAAATGAGGTGAGGGCTTTAGAGCTGTCATCTAGGGCAATCTGGTGGTAAGCTGAGGAGAGGTCCAAGGTGCTAAAGAAACTTGCCGGTTCCATGGTCGAGAGAAGCTCAGATATGTTAGGAAGTGGGTGCCTGTCGACCCATATGTTCTTGTTTAAGTCCCTCAGGTCAACACACATCCGTATGGAATTGTCGGGTTTGTTTACCAGGACAATGGGGGCCAGCCATTCAGAACTTTCTATGGGTTGTATGATGTTCTCATTGCATAGACGTGTGAGTTCGTCTTTAAGCGCTGCTTTCGTTCCAAAGGGAACTCCACGTACTCGATGGACTACAGGGACAGCACCTCTTTTCAGTATGATTCTGTGTTGGAAACCTTTAAGTAGTCCGATTTTTTCGCAGAACACTTTGGGAAATTGCTCAGCCAAGTTGCATTTGATGTCCGTGTCATTCTTCCATACACTCAGTACAGGGATATCTTCCTCGGGATGAATTCTCACTTGGAGAGCGGCTTGCTCTTCCCATCCTATTACGGAGGACCCGTTCTTGGCTACAAACAACTTGCAGTATGTTTGCCTATCATGAAACTTGAGCTTGATCCATGTGTACCCAATGATGTCAATAGGAGTCTTTCCATACCCAGTGGCTCTCACAGGAGAGTTTCGTAGATTATGGACTTTGCCAGAGAGTACCTTCACAAAGGTTTCAAGATCTACCATGGTATAGGTGGACCCAGTGTCCACCATTACCTTCAAAGGTATGTCATTGACGTACATTTTGACCCATGGGCCGCTTGATTCTTGGAATGAAGTGACCGTGAGGATTTGTACTTGTGGGTGTATCGGATTGATGGATAGCATGTTGTCTGACATTTGATCATAGTCCACTGTCTTCACGGACCCGTGTCTGTTGACAGGTCGTCTGCTGCCATTGCCGGATCTAAGTGGTCTTCCTCGGCTGTTTCGGCAGACTTTGGAAAAATGGCCCAACTGGCCACATTTGTAGCATTCAACATTATTAGCCGGGCACGTTTTCCCAGCATCGTGGCGCTTGTACCACCCGCATTTCTGGCAGCGCGTGGGGTTTTGGTTGTCATAGGCTGATGGAATTTCCTCTAGTGTTTTGGGGTACATTCCTCACAGCCGCTACTAACGTGCCATCTTGATCATAGTCGGAGCTGCCTTCCACATATTTTACTTCAACACCCTCTTTAAGGGCCAGTCTCTCTTTCATGCAATGGTCCCCAAATTCCATACTCCTCACTATTTCGGTGGCCTGGTCCAACGAGGGATTCTTTGTCTGCCACAGTTTTTGCTGTATGCGGGGGTCAGCAAATTGAGCACAAGCTGGTCTCTTAAGTACTCATCACCTACACCCGTGAATTCATAAGTGGACATCAGCACTCTGAGAGAAGCTAGGTAAGCATCGACTGACTCACCCTTAGCCTGCTTTCGGGAAAAGAATATGTATCTTTCTAGCACCACGTTTGTCTTGCTGCCGAAGTGTTTGGTGAGTTTAATCAAGGGGGTGTAAAATTTTCGATTGTTGTCTGCACCTGTACCAACTGGTTCCGGAAGCGCCCTGAATAGTCTCACGCCCTCGTTTCCTTAGCAGTTCAGGAGGGTTGCTTCTTTGAGGTTGTCGTTAAATTTACTCCCACCTATGGCCCTGAGATATATTTGGAAGCTGTCAAGCCATTGCTCCCAAGGGCAGGTTGGTGTTCCGGGGCAGGGAAGAAACTTGGTGGGATGTGGCACGTTCTGCATGACTGGATGGTGAGGATGGTGAAAAGTTTGTGGGTTGAGCTGCGTTGCAGTAGTGGGTTATGGCACTGTGAGCGTTCTGAGTGGCGTGCTTGGTTGCCGTGAATGACAGGCTGGAGATGAGTGCACTGTCAGCTCATTGAGTAAGTCAAGCGTGTTAAATGTAACACATTTTTTTTAAAAAAATTGTTTTAAATTTTTTTTTGTGAGCACTATTAATCATATAGTTCCTTGATGCACAGTCGATCCAGGGTTTTGGAGATTATATGGTGCAAAATCGTCTCTCAGTCGATCACATTTGATGTTTCTTTCCTTATGGGGATGGCCAGCTGGTGATTCGCTGTCTGGGACAGCTGAAACTCTGCGGCTCAAAATGGCCGCACGCACGGCACGCAGAGAGGTCCTTTTCTCTGACTGCCGTTGGTCGGCGAGTCAAAGAATGCGCGCTCGCGCAACACGCTCGCTGTGGGGTGCCCCAAATAAAAAGAAAACTGGTACCTCTCGCTATCCGTGATCGAGTTGCTGCCGGCGGCCTGGCCCCCTCTCCCTCAGGGCGAAAGCATCGTGGAGGCCGCCTCTCGGGAGGCTGTGGTGATGGGGGGCCACGGGGAAGGGCCGCCAAGTGTGCTGCCGTGGATGCAGCCAGAGCGCGGAGGAGGGGCTCCGGGGGCCGGTGTCGCTCACTGGGGCTTGGGAAATGCTCCTCGTCGCGAAGTGAAATAAAGTGATGAGGCGAGGTGAGTGGGAAAGGAGCTTTATTCTGCGGCCCCCGGAGACGAGGGCTGCCAGTTGGGAAAATGGAGCTTGAACGTTCCGGGTTGGAATAAAGGGGAGGGGAGCATTCTCATTCCGGGTGGAATGAAGAGATGCTTAACATTACAACACAGAGGAAGGAGGGGATATGAACGAATATGAGAAATGTATAGCCAAAATGAACAAACACTATGAGAGAAAAATAAGTACTGTACTAGAAAGATACAGATTTGGAAAACGATCACAGGAAACAGGAGAGAGTGTGGAACAGTACATAGCAGCTCTGAGGAAACTAGCGAAGAACTGCAAGTTCGGACACCAATTAGAAGAGAGATTGAGGGACCAATTTATGTTGGAGTGCAGCAGTGCTAAAATCCGAGAAAAGTTGTGGGCTGAAGATGACCCCACCCTCGATGAAGTATTACGCATTGTGAAGGAAGTAGAACACATGGAGAACTGTGTTAGGACACTGGTAGAAAGGATAAAAGACACCTCTGTGAAAGCAGAATCAACTATCAATACTCTTCAGGCCGATCAATTGGAGAATGTAAATAACCACGATAACTATGGTACGAGGAAGAAGGAAGAATTCAAGTTCCACAACATGTCAAAATATAATGGAGATGCAAGAGGTCGGTGTTATGGACGTGGTTACGGAGGATACAATGGCGGACGTTACATAGAACCATGCAGACCTCAAACCAGTCAAAGAGGCAGAGGCAGGAACATAACTTGTTTCAGATGTGACAGTCCATCACATTGGGCTACTAGCCCTGACTGTCCTGCTCTACACATAATATGCAGGAACTGTAATGGGAAAGGGCATTTTGCCAAATGTTGCTGGGTAACAAAGAGCAACATGAATTGGATCGGTAATGAAAGAAGTGATGAAGGAGAAGAATGTGTCTTTGTGATCAGTGACAGTCACAATCAAGTAGAATTGGACAGTTCCAAGACCATTATCATGGTAAATGGAAATGCAGTTAAGATGATGACTGATTCTGGAGCAAAATACATACTATTACCGGAGGTAATATGGAGGAAAATAGGTCCCAAGTGGTTAAATGAGTCTGACATTAATCCAAGTGCCTATGGTGGTGTGAAAATCGATATCTTGGGTTGGTTCAAAGCTACGTTAGGTTTCAAAGACAGGACAACGATGGGAAAGGTCTATGTGTCAAAAAAGGGTGCATCACCGTTACTCAACTGGACGCACCAAGCGTGGTTGAAAGTACGACTGGATGCCAGTGCGGAATGATCCATATATGCAGTTGGGTCTATGGATAGAAATGTAGAGAATATCAAAACCGATGTATTCAGACATAGTACTGGATGTGTCAAAGGTGTTACACACCGTATACCACTCAAAGAAAACTCCAAACCAGTTGCCCAAAAATTAAGAAGTGTTCCATTGGCCATGAGAGAGGAAGTAAAAAGTTAACTAAATAAGCTAGAACAGCAAGGTATTATAGAGAAAATAGATGCTGAGGAATGGGTTATAAGGAGAAGCTCAGGGAAAGTTAGAGTATGCATCGTTTTAAGGGAGTTGAATAAATGTGTTGTTCCAGACAGGCACCCATTGCCGAATATTCAAGAATTACCATCGACCATGGGTGCAGCAAAAGTATTTTCAACATTAGACCTCACATCAACATACCATCAGGTACAACTACATAAAGTATCAAAACATTTGACTGCATTCATCATGCCAGAAGGACTATATCAGTACTGTAGTATGCCATTTGGACTCATATCAGCGGCCTCAGTTTTCCAGAAAATAATGTTCCGCATACTTGATGGTGATGAAGGTGTCATTTGTTTTCAAGATCACATACGCGGATAACGAATTAGAACACAATAGAAGATTGGAGAAGGTTCTGAACAAACTTCATATAGCTGGTATGACCTTGAGCAAGGAGAAATCGAAGCAATGCTCCCAAACCTGAGTTGATGGCGGCCATAGAAGAGATGGCTATCCCAAACAATAGAGAGCAGTTAAGGACATTTTTGGAGATGGCCGAATATTATTCAAAGTATGTGAGAAGGTTTTCAGATCATACAGCAATATTGAGAGATTTAACAAGAAATTTGAATGGAATGAAGATTGTGACAAAGAATTAAATTATATCAAGAATGCTCTAGGAACAGCACCAGCTCTAAAAAACTACGTGCAAGGCCGAAGAACAATGATCACGACAGATGCAAGTAACATTGGTTTGGGGGCAGCCTTAACACAAATGTATGATGGAAAAGAACAAGTCATAGGATTTGCCTCACGCTTACTGAAAGGAGCAGACAAATCCTATGCAACCACAGAGAAGGAGGCATTGGCTATAGTGTGGGCGGTGAATACATTCAGAAGATTTGTATGGGGAACGAGATTTGAAATTCACACTCATCACAAACTACTTGTAGAAGTGATCATGACTAAAGGATTGGACAAGGTCTCAGGAAGGATTAGAAGATGGGTCTCTAGAATGCAAGAATTTGATTTTGTAGTAAAGTATATTCCTGGTGTGAAAAATTATGCTGCGGATTGCTTATCGAGGTTGACGAACCAGGAGGAAGAAAGTGATCAAAGAGAAAGTCATCAAGAAATGATCTGTGCACTGCAAGACACAGCTGTTTCCAAAGAGGAATGGGCAGAAGAAATGAAGAAAGATGAAAGGATGATGTATTTGATGAATAATATTTAAAGAAGAACAGTTCTTATGAGTGAAATTCAAAGAGCAGGTCTAGAAGGTTTTTGGAGTGTCAGGGATGAAATAAGCTGCCAAAATGGGTACCTGCTCAGAGGTGACAGATTGATCTCACCAATAGGTATTACAGAAAGAATAATACAATTGGGACGTGAAGGTCATCAAGGCATCTCTAAAACTAAGAACAGGATAAGCAACACATATTGGTGGCCTGGGTGTGATGTGCAAATTGAAAGAGTTGTCAGGAACTGTATCCTTTGCAACAAATCAGATAAAAGTTGTGTGGGTGAGAAATATCCTATGGTATTAACCGATATACCAGAGAGGCCATGGAAAAAAATTGGGTATGGATGTTCTGGTCCGGTGTGGAGTGATGGTTGTCGAACATATTGTGTTGTGGTGATTGATTTGCTTACCAGGTGGGCAGAAGTAAAAATGTTGTCAAGTGTGACTACCAGAAATATTATTAATTTCTTGGAAGAAGTATGCAATCGTGAGGGTTACCAAGAAGTAATCTTGTCTGATAATGGATCTCAATTTAAATCAAGGGAGATGGAAGAATATCTTAAAGGAAAGTACATCACTCATTTAACTAGTGCAGTATATCATCCACAGACGAATGTTTTGTAGAGAGATATAATAGAATACTCAAGGAAGCCATCAGATGGGCTTGGGCGAACAGGAAGGATTGGAAGGAGGTTGTTAGAATGGCTGTTGTGGCACATAGGTTTTCTCCGCATACTACCACAGGAGTATCACCTTTTGAGCTAAGTAGAGACAGGAAAGCCTCTACAAAGCTGTTCCCAGGATGGATGAGTGATGTGTTAAGTATGGAAGTGGTAACAAGCAGTACTGAAACAAATATCAGGAAGAGACAGATGAACAACAAAGCAAGGCATAATCATAGAAGGTTTAGGAATAATGAGCCTTGTGTAGGTTGTTATTTAAGAATTAAGCTACCAGAGGCGTTGGGGATGAATGGGAATAGGTGGTCAAGTCCTATTAAGGTGAGAGAAGTTTTCAAACATGCTGTGAGAACATATGATGGGAGAGTGTGGAATAATGAGAGAATAATGCTGATGCCTAGAGGAAGTGTGGATGGTAGTGCGGAAGTAGATGGGAATGGAAATTTGATCAAACGCGATTTTCCTTTATCAAATGTTATACATATATGAAATGAAGTACAACCTGCAAAGTTGCGGTGTGGAAGGTATTACAAGAGGTAGATTTATCTATCGGACTTTACTGAGTGAGAGAAGTCTTGTGAAAGAAGAGGGATGTGTACTATTGTAATCTACAGATGATGCTGGAGATGATGCAGCAATCGAGGATGGAATGGGGATGAGAACATGAGGAGAAGCTGGAAGATGGAGCGAACGGTTGGAAGAGTGTGGAGCTCCCTCTGCGCCTTACATGTTCATATCCCCTTATAATATAAATGAATTATCCTTTATACTAATTAAAGTACTCTTTAATTCATCTGCTGTCTCTGTGAACACTTCAAGACACTAAGGCACTCTTAGGGCGCATATAATGCGGAAATAACCACCTAAATGTCCCTGCTTACTTCTGGATCAGCACTCTCAGTAATTTGATAAAATCCTCCTCAAGGACCCGGTTAATTTCCTTGCCAATGGACCCAGTGGCCGCTTTCTGACCTCCCTCCATACTATGCCAATGACCCCCTCCCCTGGGTGCTGGTGGACATCAGAACTCACTGTGCAGATTCTTTTAAGCAGCTCTGAGATTTGAAGCCTGCTGGCATGGAGTCTGTGCCTCTCTTACTCTAACTGGGTGGTGGGACAGCATAAATGGGGGGCAGTGGATTGAACAGGATATTTTAATCGGGATACATAGTTCATCAGGAGCATAAGGGAGATAGTAAAAGCAGAGGGAAGCCCACTGGCTCCCACCACCCAGGCTACATGGCAACCAACTGTCTGGTGGAACATTCCCTCATACCCAAGCATTCCAGAAACTCTCAGAACATTTCATTCATGACCTCACCATGCAGTCAGGAAGAAGGGTGCAAGCAGGGAACCCAGTCATAACAAGGTTGAGCATTGAGCATCAGTTGTCTAAAACTTTGTTGTCACTATCATTTTTTATGTTCTGCCTTTGTTGAATAAATCTGCTCATTTTAAGCTCATTTATTGTTAGACAATGTAGGCGTTTATCTTTTAAAAGTTGTATTCCTACTAATTATTTTAAAATACTGTGTGCTTTTAATATGTTCCCCCGTTCTTCGCATATTGTACTCTGCTGGCTGTATTTCACTCTAGGAACTACATCTCCTGTCTTTTGAGCCGTTGAACCCGACCTTCTCATTTCTCTGGAGCCGCAGGCCTCAAAAGACTACCGTCAATGTAAAGCACTGATACAATGCCTGTTCGCGGCAGTTCGATGGTCGGCGTGAGACGTTGATCATATGTGTACAATTCAGTTTCTGGTGAGCTCCTTATTCCACTTCTGAATCTTACTCTGACTATGCTTATTATTTTATTTGTTTTGTTTATGCTTGTTCCGTGATTTAGTCACAACCCTATACTCATGATCAGGTACACTAAAGAAAAATTACTAGCTTTAAACAATGGGCATGGTTCCTTTCATCTCTGCGCTCTGAATAAAATTAGGCTACCTGGTAATAATAAACACTCAGAGGCTCCCCTGCTCTAGTCCATAAAGGCATTAAACAATCAGGCTCAATCTCTTTGCGCTGCCCTGATCAATGCCAGATCTTCTGTTAAAAAACACTGCAGCTTTGATTGAATTCCACAACCTTGAGTTGACCTTTGTCACGGAAACCTGGTTTAATATTAGCTCTACCTCGCTTTCTCACCTCCTTGTTCCTCCCGATTTCCAGGTCAAATGGGTGAATCTGGAGTCCATAGAGGGGGCAAAGTTGCAAGTATATTTAAATCCTCCTTGATTTTAACTAACTTTCAGTTCTTTTCCTTGGATGGGGTATCTCAGATCTATGCAAGGAATGTACACTTATAATCTTCCTGCTACGCCTATTTTGTTCTTTGCTACAGACCCCCTGGAACAGTTAGATTATTCCTAAAAAATCAGGACCTTTTTCTTAGAACAAATTCTATACAACATTCAAATTTAATTATCCTTGGAACTTTCAACATTTGGTGTGGTATCCCAGATACGATTTAAAGTTAATGAAATTCCCTGTCATGATGCCTACCCCCAGGCATCCGGACCAAGCCCATCAGCCCCGGGAGCAGGCATCTAGACATTTAGTAAAATCTCAGCAGCCCTGGCTAGGGGCTATCTGGGTTCAGTCCTGGCGCCTTAGGCGCCAGGCTCATAGTAGAAATCAGTCCTGGCGCCTAAGGCGCCAGGCTCATAGTCATTACTTACCTCAGGCAGAGCATGCTGCAAATGACTCCAATCCAACATGCGTACGTGTGTCAAAGCCAAGAAAACAAAGCATTAATGAGGAGGGGGGGGAGGCTCTGCTCATTCAGGAAAACAAGAAAAAAGGTCCAAGAGTCCAGCAAATAGTGCCGTGGGTCTCAAAGGGGTTTTGGCATAAATATGAAAAGTCTCCCTGACGCAGGGCTCCCCAACCCACAGCAAAAACACACCAGGGCTCCCCAACCCCCTTCAAAAACGATCACTGGGGCTCCCACCTGCTCCAGAAACAACCACAGGACTCATCCACCTTCTCCAAATGCAACACCAGTGCTCCCTCCTTACCTCGTATAATCATGGTCCCGTTTTGTTCCTATGAATGGATTCAAACACCCTGGAAGCAAGCTCTCTGCACACTTCCAAGGTGTTTATTTCCTGGTTCAGCCATGCCCATTGACCCTAAGCCTAATCCCCATCACACTGAGCATGTGCGGCGGGGGCCATGTTGGGATGTGATCTGCTCAAATGTACATGTCCCATCCCACACCGGCTTTTTCTTTAATCTTTTTTTTGTGTGATTTGAGGCTGGAGTCCCATGCCCTAGGAGGGGGGGGGGGTGCGCCCCACAGTTTGAAGACCACTGGCTTAGTATCTCCTTATGAGGTTGCAGTATCAACGCCATACAATTCAATGCAACACAAAGCTTCCACCCGCATTCATGGACACTGCACAACTTGAGTTAAAGGGTTTAGAGTGCAATGATAAGTGATGCCAGAAATCATCTCTCGGTGGGGCCTCCAGTTTTGTAGGATGTTTTAATCAGGTGACAACTATTTCAGGGGGAATTTCCCACTCACCACAAGGCAGGTGCACACAATCTTTTACTTATTGAATACATTTCTTTTTATGAACCTAAGACCCACAATTTCACAATATTGATTCCCTCCCCTTTTGGGACAAGAAACACACAGGTTTGCACAGAAGGTCTATTTATCAATAAAATAGAATCAGTAAATCAAATTAAATATAAACAAATTGTGCATCTATGAAATTCCAAAATCAGTGGTGACTACAATGAAGCATGACTAATGAACTGATTGCATCGCTTTTCTATGCTACATTTACATGAATGTGGACTTTTGTGAACAAAACCATTGCCATTTGTAGGCTTCATTTGTCCTCAGCATGCATTCACCATGAATTGAAAGGTGTATGGGGCTCAGGATAAAGCTGTCGTTTTATAGAAAACCAAATGAACTCGGAACTTCCCTGCCTAAGTCTCTCTTCTTCCCCTTTATTGAAAATAGATACCTCCCCCTTTCTCAGTGAACATGTCAGAATTTTAAACAGAGTTCTAGAAAACTTAATTGAAATATTGGCTACTTAACATTCCTGCATGTAAATCGCTTGTAAAGAAAAGAATGTCTGTTGAACATGTCTATTCACTAGATTCCTTCAATGGTACGTCTATTGCATTACTGTAAAAGTGTACATTTCTCATTTTTGCGGCACAACTTAAATTGGTAGCTGTTATTCATCCTTTCCCCTTTGTCTTGAATGTTTCAGCACCAGTAACAGAACTCTTATTGGCGATGTAACCAGGAAACTAATTATATTTTATTCTTTTTCTAGGTATGTACACAGTGAGATATCCTTTTGGCTCATAGAATACTTCTTCTTTGCTTGATCTTTACACAGAGAAGGAGGCAGGGGATCTCCCAGTATACACACCATAGGATCTATTCTATGGAATCTATCATTCTAGAACCACAGACACATCTGAAATATGTATTAATTTCCATGAATGTACAGTCAATTTTTATATTCCCACCCCCTAAGTACTTTCACAAATAAAAGGGGATGAGATTTACAGGGTAATTCATAGAATTTCGCAGAAAAGTGTCGCAAGCGGCTGGCGCAGAGTGTCCGCGTGCGATTGTCTGCGCCAGGCACGTGCGCTAAAACCGATTTCCGCGCACAGCGTATTCATGGATTTTAGGCTCCCAAACCAGCCGTGGCGTAGAGTATCGCAGCGAACCTGCAGCAGCGCCAGTAACGCCCCCAAGAACGCCCTCGCGCAAGGAAAAGCCATCAAAATCGCTAAATCATCGCAAAGGGCAGCGCTAACCCTGGACCAGTCCACAGGGCTGCCAAACACGGAACGCAAAGCGGGTAACGTGCATATCAGGGGTACGCGTGAAGTTATACACGCGATTAGCCAGGGTACGTGTATTACAGGGGTACGCGTGAAGTTTTACACGCGATTAGCCAGGGCACGTGTATCACAGGGGTACGCAGGAATTATCACACGCGATTTGGCTGGGTACGTATATTACAGGGGTGCGCGGGAATTATCACACGCGATTTGGCTGGGTAGGTGTATTACAGGGGTACACGGGAAGTTCTACACGCGATTCGGCTGGGTACGTGTATTACAGGGGTGCGCGGGAATTCTCACATGCGATTTGGCCAGGTACGTGTATTACAGGGGTGCGCAGGAATTATCAGACGCGATTTGGCTTGGTACGTGTATTACAGGGGTGCGTGGGAAGTTCTACACGCGATTGGCCAGGGTACGTGTATTACAGGGGTACGTGGGAATTATCACACGCGATTTGGCTGGGTACGTGTATAACAGGGGTACACGGGAAGTTCTACATGCGATTCGGCTGGGTACGTGTATTACAGGGGTGCGCGGGAATTCTCACATGCGATTTGGCCAGGTACGTGTATTACAGGGGTGTGCGGGAATTATCACACGCAATTAGGCTGGGTGGGTCCTCACAGGTGTTCCCTGTACACCCTCCACGGCCCCTGCAGGCAGCCCACAAAACAGGGGACTACCCTGCACACCTGCTCATGTCCCCCTGCACCCCCACCCCCCAGCAGTGCAGGGGCAGCCTCCACCAGGCCCCCACTCATGTCTCCCACCACCCCACCCCCCTGCCACCATGGGCAGCCCCCACCAGGCCCCCACTCATGTCTCCCACCACCCCCACCCCCCAGCAGTGCAGGGTCACCCTCCACCAGGCCCCCACTCATGTCTCCCACCACCCCCACCTCCCTGCCACCATGTGCAGCCCCCACCAGGCCCCCACTCATGTCTCCCACCACCCCCACCCCCCAGCAGTGCAGGGGCAGCCTCCACCAGGCCCCCACTCATGTCCCCTATCACCCCCACCCCCCGCCACCAGGGGCACCCTCCACCTGGCCCCCATCCATGTCTCCCACCCCCCCCACCCCCCAGCAGTGCAGGGGCACCCTCCACCAGGCCCCCACTCATGTCACCCACCACCCCCACCCCCCAGCAGTGCAGGGGCAGCCTCCACCAGGCCCCCACTCATGTCTCCCACCACCCCCACCCGCCAGCAGTGCAGGGGCACCCTCCACCAGGCACCCACCCATGTCTCCCACCACCCCCACCCCCCAGCAGTGCAGGGGCACCCTCCACCAGGCCCCCACCCATGTCTCCCACCACCCCCACCCCCCAGCAGTGCAGGGGCAGCCTCCACCAGGCCCCCACTCATGTCCCCTATCACCCCCACCCCCCGCCACCAGGGGCACCCTCCACCAGGCCCCCATCCATGTCTCCCACCACCCCCACCCCCCAGCAGTGCAGGGGCAGCCTCCACCAGGCCCCCACCCATGTCTCCCACCACCCCCACCCCCCAGCAGTGCAGGGGCAGCCTCCACCAGGCCCCCACTCATGTCCCCTATCACCCCCACCCCCCGCCACCAGGGGCACCCTCCACCAGGCCCCCACTCATGTCTCCCACCACCCTCACCCCCCAGCAGTGCAGGGGCAGCCTCCACCAGGCCCCCACTCATGTCCCCTATCACCCCCACCCCCCCGCCACCAGGGGCACCCTCCACCAGGCCCCCACTTATGTCTCCCACCCCCCCCACCCCCCAGCAGTGCAGGGTCACCCTCCACCAGGCCCCCACTCATGTCTCCCACCAGCCCAACCCCCCTGCCACCATGTGCAGCCCCCACCAGGCCCCCACTCATGTCTCCCACCACCCCTAACCCCCAGCAGTGCAGGGGCAGCCTCCACCAGGCCCCCACCCATGTCTCCCACCACCCCCACCCCCCTGCCACCATGTGCAGCCACCACCAGGCCCCCACTCATGTCTCCCACCACCCCCACCCCCCAGCAGTGCAGGGGCAGCCTCCACCAGGCCCCCACCCATGTCTCCCACCACCCCCACCCCCCCAGCAGTGCAGGGGCAGCCTCCACCAGGCCCCCACTCATGTCCCCTATCACCCCCACCCCCCGCCACCAGGGGCACCCTCCACCAGGCCCCCATCCATGTCTCCCACCACCCCCACCCCCCAGCAGTGCAGGGGCAGCCTCCACCAGGCCCCCACCCATGTCTCCCACCACCCCCACCCCCCAGCAGTGCAGGGGCAGCCTCCACCAGGCCCCCACTCATGTCCCCTATCACCCCCACCCCCCGCCACCAGGG
Source organism: Ambystoma mexicanum (assembly GCF_040938575.1). NCBI lineage: Eukaryota > Metazoa > Chordata > Amphibia > Caudata > Ambystomatidae > Ambystoma > Ambystoma mexicanum. Next base: position 431,414,986 of record NC_090928.1, read on the forward strand.
GCACCCTCCACCAGGCCCCCACTCATGTCTCCCACCACCCCCACCCCCCAGCAGTGCAGGGGCAGCCTCCACCAGGCCCCCACTCATGTCCCCTATCACCCCCACCCCCCTGCCACCAGGGGCACCCTCCACCAGGCCCCCACTCATGTCTCCCACCCCCCCCACCCCCCAGCAGTGCAGGGTCACCCTCCACCAGGCCCCCACTCATGTCTCCCACCAGCCCAACCCCCCTGCCACCATGTGCAGCCCCCACCAGGCCCCCACTCATGTCTCCCACCACCCCCAACCCCCAGCAGTGCAGGGGCAGCCTCCACCAGGCCCCCACCCATGTCTCCCACCACCCCCACCCCCCTGCCACCATGTGCAGCCACCACCAGGCCCCCACTCATGTCTCCCACCACCCCCACCCCCCAGCAGTGCAGGGGCAGCCTCCACCAGGCCCCCACCCATGTCTCCCACCACCCCCACCCCCCAGCAGTGCAGGGGCAGCCTCCACCAGGCCCCCACTCATGTCCCCTATCACCCCCACCCCCCGCCACCAGGGGCACCCTCCACCTGGCCCCCATCCATGTCTCCCACCACCCCCACCCCCCAGCAGAACAGGGGCACCCTCCACCAGGCCCCCACTCATGTCTCCCACCACCCCCACCCCCCAGCAGTGCAGGGGCAGCCTCCACCAGGCCCCCACTCATGTCTCCCACCACCCCCACCCCCCAGCAGTGCAGGGGCACCCTCCACCAGGCACCCACCCATGTCTCCCACCACCCCCACCCCCCAGCAGTGCAGGGGCACCCTCCACCAGGCCCCCACTCATGTCCCCTATCACCCCCACCCCCCCGCCACCAGGGGCACCCTCCACCTGGCCCCCATCCATGTCTCCCACCACCCACACCCCCCAGCAGTGCAGGGGCACCCTCCACCAGGCCCCCACTCATGTCTCCCACCACCCCCACCCCCCAGCAGTGCAGGGGCACCCTCCACCAGGCACCCACCCATGTCTCCCACCACCCCCACCCATCAGCAGTGCAGGGGCAGCCTCCACCAGGCCCCCACTCATGTCTCCCACCACCCCCACCCCCCAGCAGTGCAGGGGCACCCTCCACCAGGCACCCACCCATGTCTCCCATCACCCCCACCCCCCAGCAGTGCAGGGGCAGCCTCCACCAGGCCCCCACTCATGTCCCCTATCACCCCCACCCCCTGCCACCAGGGGCACCCTCCACCTGGCCCCCATCCATGTCTCCCACCACCCCCACCCCCCAGCAGTGCAGGGGCAGCCTCCACCAGGCCCCCACTCATGTCTCCCACCACCCCCACCCCCCAGCAGTGCAGGGGCACCCTCCACCAGGCACCCACCCATGTCTCCCACCACCCCCACCCCCCAGCAGTGCAGGGGCACCCTCCACCAGGCCCCCACTCATGTCCCCTATCACCCCCACCCCCCCGCCACCAGGGGCACCCTCCACCTGGCCCCCATCCATGTCTCCCACCACCCCCACCCCCCAGCAGTGCAGGGGCACCCTCCACCAGGCCCCCACTCATGTCTCCCACCACCCCCACCCCTCAGCAGTGCAGGGGCAGCCTCCACCAGGCCCCCACTCATGTCTCCCACCACCCCCACCCCCCAGCAGTGCAGGGGCACCCTCCACCAGGCACCCACCCATGTCTCCCACCACCCCCACCCCCCAGCAGTGCAGGGGCAGCCTCCACCAGGCCCCCACTCATGTCCCCTATCACCCCCACCCCCCCGCCACCAGGGGCACCCTCCACCTGGCCCCCATCCATGTCTCCCACCCCCCCCCCCACCCCCCAGCAGTGCAGGGGCACCCTCCACCAGGCCCTCACTCATGTCTCCCACCACCCCCACCCCCCAGCAGTGCAGGGGCAGCCTCCACCAGGCCCCCACTCATGTCTCCCACCACCCCCACCCCCCAGCAGTGCAGGGGCACCCTCCACCAGGCACCCACCCATGTCTCCCACCACCCCCACCCCCCAGCAGTGCAGGGGCACCCTCCACCAGGCCCCCACCCATGTCTCCCACCACCCCCACCCCCCAGCAGTGCAGGGGCAGCCTCCACCAGGCCCCCACTCATGTCCCCTATCACCCCCACCCCCCCGCCACCAGGGGCACCCTCCACCAGGCCCCCATCCATGTCTCCCACCACCCCCACCCCCCAGCAGTGCAGGGGCAGCCTCCACCAGGCCCCCACCCATGTCTCCCACCACCCCCACCCCCCAGCAGTGCAGGGGCAGCCTCCACCAGGCCCCCACTCATGTCCCCTATCACCCCCACCCCCGCCACCAGGGGCACCCTCCACCAGGCCCCCACTCATGTCTCCCACCACCCCCACCCCCCAGCAGTGCAGGGGCAGCCTCCACCAGGCCCCCACTCATGTCCCCTATCACCCCCACCCCCCGCCACCAGGGGCACCCTCCACCAGGCCCCCACTCATGTCTCCCACCCCCCCACCCCCCAGCAGTGCAGGGGCAGCCTCCACCAGGCCCCCACTCATGTCTCCCACCACCCCCACCCCCCAGCAGTGCAGGGGCACCCTCCACCAGGCACCCACCCATGTCTCCCACCACCCCCACCACCCCCACCCCCCAGCAGTGCAGGGGCAGCCTCCACCAGGCCCCCACTCATGTCCCCTATCACCCCCACCCCCCCGCCACCAGGGGCACCCTCCACCAGGCCCCCACTCATGTCTCCCACCACCCCCACCCCCCTGCCACCATGGGCAGCCCCCACCAGGCCCCCACTGATGTCTCCCACCACCCCCACCCCCCAGCAGTGCAGGGGCACCATCCACCAGGCACCCACCCATGTCTCCCACCACCCCCACCCCCCAGCAGTGCAGGGGCACCCTCCACCAGGCCCCCACCCATGTCTCCCACCACCCCCACCCCCCAGCAGTACAGGGGCAGCCTCCACCAGGCCCCCACTCATGTCCCCTATCACCCCCACCCCCCCGCCACCAGGGGCACCCTCCACCAGGCCCCACTCATGTCTCCCACCACCCCCACCCCCCGCCACCAGAGGCACCCTCCACCAGGCCCCCATCCATGTCTCCCACCACCCCCACACCCCAGCAGTGCAGGGGCACCCTCCACCAGGCCCCCACTCATGTCTCCCACCACCCCCACCCCCAGCAGTGCAGGGGCAGCCTCCACCAGGCCCCCACTCATGTCGAATGCTAAAGAAAGAAAACTAACTACAATGTAAATGTGAAAAAATAAGCTGCATGTCCGCATAAAAACATAAAAGTAGAAAATGTAATCCAAAAATTTTGTCCAAAGTGAAATGTAAAAACTCTCCATGCAACAAAGAACTATGTACAAAAATAACAAGGGTCCATCATCACAACTGAACTAAGGAAACCTCCTAAAAAACCTACCTAAATATCAACTATATACAAAAAGTGGAGCAGTGTCCGTCGACTCCAAATCATAAGAAAAAACAAAGGAAACCTAAAACTAAAGAACTATATACAAAGGCGGCGGGCAAGTCCAGCGGCTCACTCCGTGGTGTTCCGGCCAGGGCATCATCGAACTCCTGTTCGATGTCCCGGAGGCGGTCCAGTTCCATGGCCCTGAGGGTCCGCAGGGACGACGCCGTGTCCTCCTCCAACCCCCTGCGGATTGCCTCGAGGCACTCGGCCCGCCTCAGGGCCCTCCGCATGGAGTTCTCCGCCCTGACCATTGTGAGCCGCGCCTCTTCCGCCCGCCACCGCTCCGCACCTATGGCGTGGCCCAACCGCTGCCACACGGAAGACACTCTCTGTCCTGGGTCCTCCTGCCCTCCGGCCGATGCCTGCCCCTCCGATGTCGAAGGCCCCGAGCCTTCATGGCTCCCACCATGTTGCTGCTGCTGCTCTGCCTCTGCCCGTGCACTGCCTCCTGCTGCCTGCACATCCTCCGCCGGCTGGGGTGCAGTTGTTGATGTGGCCACCCCTGCTGGACGTCCGACTCCCGACTGTGGCAGGGATGCCTCCTCCACCAGCCTGGCCGCACTGTCAGAGGCAGCTCCACAGGGCACCCAGGTGACTGATGGGTGGGAAGATGGCACAGAGGACGACTGGCGCGTAGGGGGTCCAGTTGAGGAGGGGGTCGGAACAAGCCCCATCAGACGGAGGAATCCGGTCTGGGTGACCTGTCCCAGCAGGCTGACGTGGTCAACGAGCCATTCGAGATGACGTGCAGTCTCTCCATGAAAAGACTGCAGGTCACCTCGCATGGCCCGTTGACGCAACGCCACACCAGCCAGGACAGGCTCAACCCGGACCTGGATAGCCATGTCCGCAGGCAGAGGAAGGCCAGTTGACGTCAGCTCATCCCCTGCCTGGAAACGGGTCTGGACGTAGGCATCCCTGCTGGTGCAAGATGATGCAGGGACAGGATCGGGGACAGGATTGCACACAGGCACCTCCGCGGCGGCCTGTGCTGCCTCCTGTCCCTGGACTGCACCACTAGCACCAGTGGGATCCCCACCTCCAGACCCCGTCTCTGGTGCTTGCACGGCCTCCTCCTCCACCAGACCCCCCACCAACCTGGATGACTCCGTGCCATCTTCCCCTGTTGGGCCCTGTGGGGTCCCAGCTGCCCCTTCTGCTGCCGAGGAGTCCAACTCCAACCTCCGCCTCTTGGACCTCCCCCCGGCAGCTGCGGCCTGGGACGCGGCACCGGACTCCTCACTCCCCGACGAGATGACAACACGGGAGGGGAGCCGGGCCTTGCGTCTCCGGCTGGCGGTGGGATCCCCGCCGCTGTGCTCCACAGCACCTTCTCCGCCCTCTTCATCAGTTGACGCGGCAGACAGGGAGAAACAAAACACAGGCATCAGGGCACTGTACAATGGACACATACACACATGACAGTTGCACATGAGTGGCATTGGCAAACCTCAGACATGTCATCACAATCCCCAACACACATGTCATTGCAACTCGCACACATGAGCCATACCACAGCCATATCGCAACTGCCACCACCATCCATACACATACAACAGCATGAGCAGCCAAAGGTGACCCAGACATCACATGCAACACAGGAAGTGCACCACACATGTACACACACCACCACACTTGCATGCATGTGTACACCTCTGCCAAGTGTCGCACTGTTCAGACGGGCATCCATGTCACATCTGCCAATCAGGCTTACACATACCGCAGTCACATGCATCCATGTTGCATCACTGTTGCACCCTTGTCAAATACACACACATGCACATGTACACAGTGCTCATACATGCAGCCCAAAACAACATACATGCGTGACATCACGGACATGTCTACTTACATACACATACATACAAACATGTGTGCACGCACAACTGCATTTGCCATGCAAGCCTACACACACAAGCACCATCCATGTCTCACACATTACAGCCCTCGCATGTGTCAGCCCCACGGCCATGTACACCCCCACCCATACTCGACCCCATACAAACAGATGTGCAACCTGCACAATACCGAATAATCACCACACGCACTGCTCACAATCAGGATGCATGTACACTCACCGCTCGACTCCAGACGGGTCTGCTTCTCCAGGACCTGGACGTGGAGCGCTGGGGATATGCGTTCCAGGACCCCCATCTGTTCTTCCGACAAGTGGCCCCGGCGCCCCTTGGCATCCGCTGTCTTCAAGAGGCGCCGGGCCTTGTTCAGGGTCCTGGACCTGAAGTCCTCCCAGCGCTTCCTGACATGTTGTAAGTCCCGGACTGCCACCCCCTCCGCGTTCATGGCAGTCACGATGTCAGTCCAGATCCGAGTCCGTCCTTCCTTGTCGGCGCGGGAACTTCCGAAGAGGGCATCATACTGCCCCAGGACTTGCTCCACCAGGACACCAACTTCGGTGGCACTGAAGCTGGTGCCCCTCTGCCTCTCTGGCCGGGGGTTGTCAGTGGTCCCAGATGGTGTTTGCCCCGACATGACAACCCCAGAGGCAGGAGTGGGTGGGCAACTGGGTCCTGGGGCTGGGCTGTGGAGCGATGGAATCCCAGTCGGGAGTCTTCGGTTCCAGCAGGGGTGGTCACAGCAACAGCACCCCTGGCTGATGTGCAGGCAGCAAATGGCAGTGCACGTGGGCAGCAGGCAGTCAGGCAGCAGCAGATGGTAGGTGGGAGCGTGCTCGGGGCTCTGGGGGGCAGTAGTTCGGCCTTCTGGGCAGGAGCGTGGTCTTCCGTGTGCTTACGCGTGGCCAGCTTGGTACGGAATGATTTGGCACGTGAAAATCCTGCACGTCAGCGTGAAAATCGAGGAAAGGCCCTTAGCGCGTAAGCGCGTCAGCACGCATACGCGATTCTATTGGACCAAAGGCCCTCAGCGCGTAAGCGCGTCTGTGACGTGACCCGCACGGGTGTTTCCCACACAGCACGTGATGACAGAGCACACGTGGAAAGACTGCACGTCAGAGTCTCATCGCGTGTGATTGGTGGTAATGGCCCTACACGCAGAAGTGACAAAGCATGTAATTGGTGGAAATGGCCCTACACGCAGAAGTGACAAAGCGTGTAATTGGTGGAAATGTCCCTACACGCAGAAGTGACAAAGCGTGTAATTGGTGGAAATGGCCCTAGCGCGTACACGCCGCGTAAGTGACGCTGGACGTGTGGCCCTGTATAAAACGTATGTGTAGAACACGTTTTCCTTGTACGTGCTTTTCGTGGAGATCGAGTGGGTGAATTCTGTACTTCTTGTCGTTTCACACGCGATTTACTTCACGGCGTTTCAAGTTCGTATTCCCTGTTACCTCTGACAGCTTTTTCTCTTTTTTCGCTTTTACTGGTTTACCTGGGCCTGTTCCCTCAAACAGTGTTCCCTTCTACTGTTGTCCTGTCTCCTCAGACAGCGTACAAATCTTCTTTTGGCGGGGGTGTTGCCAACCAAACGTGCTCCTTTTACACGCTCGTTTACCAGGCAGACGGTGAGTCACGCACGTATCTAACATCTGTGCTTGCCCCGTGTGTAGCCTACCCCTTCAGAGGTCATTCTAGGCTGCGTGTGACACGCATACGTTCATTCTTGTGTTACTGGGTGCCACAGCATAGTGCAGGTTTTACTTTCTGCACACGTGGTCTAGGAGGGGTTGCGTGCACGTCATCTCCCTTTTTTGGGGCTCCTGTGCGTAGCGTGACCCGTCATCTTTCCCCAGGGGTTACAATCAGCCTTGCAAGAGCACTAGGGTACAATTACCATCTGGTACCCAACCCCTTTGACCCCCTATTGCCCAGGACAATAGTTTCCAGCCACTCCCATACGCACATTTACATCAGTGCCATGGCTGGGAGGCGAGGATTCCGTAAGGGTGGCAAAGGTGGAAGAGCCACAAGTGGTGGCCGTGGTGGATCCGGTAGGGGACGTGGTCGTTACTTGCAGGGTGAGCCTGTCCCCCCATATGTGGAGGACCAGTCAAGGGCACCCATAATCCCCCCCCCCTCCCGTTGAGGCTGATGTGGCTGACACCATCCATGCTCAGCCCTTGTTGGACCAGCCCATTGTGGCACCAGATCTGGCTGACTCCATGGCTGACTTCCAGGACAGCAGGCCTATGACACGTGCGCTGGTGCACGTTGATGTCACCATGCCACGTGCATCTGGGCCAGCAAGGTCATCTGCTGCACCAAGGAGGCAGGGCGGAGAGGCTGCAGGGGCAGCTGCGGCTCCATCCACCCCAGCCCTCACACACCCAGCCAGGACAGTGTTGGTCCTAGTCCATGCTGCTGACATTCCCCCTGACACCATCACACTAGAGCCAATGCCTGCACCAACTCCCATGCTGAGTGTGCAATCCCACACTCCTGATACAGAGTCCACCAGGGCTCCTGCCCCTAGTGTCCAGAGCGGCGCAGGACACTCAGGATCACCACCACCTTCCAAGCGGAAGAGGAAGAGTGCTCGTCTGGCACTGGCTGATGCCCCAGACACGGCTACACAGTCCGGCCCCAGGACCCAGTTGCCCACCCACACCTGCCTCTAGGGTTGCCATGTCGGGCACTTCCACATCTGGCACCAGTGGCAACCCCAGGCCAGAGGGGCAGAGGGGCACCAGCTTCACTGACAACGAAGTTGGTGTCCTGGTGGAGCATGTCCTGGGGCAGTATGATGCCCTCTCTGGATCGTCCCGCGCCAGCAAGGAAGGACGGGAGAGGATCTGGGCCGACTGTGTGGTTGCCATCAACGCGGAGGGGGTGGCAACCCGCAACGTCCTGAAGATCAAGAAGCGCTGGGAGGACTTGAGGTCCAGGACCCTTGTGAAGGGCCGGCGCCTCATGGAGGGGGGCCGGGGCCGCATGAGTTCCATCCAGATGAGGGTCCTGGAACGCGTACGCCCAGCGCTCCACGCCCAGATCCTTGAGAGGGAGGCCCGTCTGGAGTTGAGCGGTAAGTGTCCAAGCATTACTGTGTGAGACAGGGCATGTTGCGGTGTGCTGGTTCTATGATACTTGCCTGTATGTGTGCCATAGGCCATGTATGCATGCATGTATGTGTGCAGGGACATCATGGTAATGCATGTGCGACCAGTGATGTGTGACCCACATGGTTGTTGCATGTGTTCAAATGCCGCATGGGGAGCCCTATGCAGATTTTGAACATGAGAGCATGCCAGTCTCTGTACCTGGACATGGGTGGGGGTGAGGGATGGGTGCTGATGCCAGGTACATATATGGTAGCCATGTCTGTGTGCCTGACCTGCGTGTCTGTGACTTGTGCATGCCATGGATGCATGACACATGTGTGTGACAATGCACAGATTCAGTGAAGCAGCCAAATTACCCTTGTATCCGCTGTGTTTGGTGTGTTTGGGGCCAGATGGATGTGACTGAGGTGAAGTGTGTGCATGTGATAGGCATGAGCCATGATGCATGTGAGTTACATATCATTGAATGTTTCAAGAGTCCATTGGACATGCATGGAAATGTCCATGGCATGCACCATGCCTGTTACTGTGTGTGTTTTGCCTGGACTGACCCATGTGTTGTGGAGGGACATGATGGAAGTGTACTTTGACAGTGGTGCTCATCTGCTATTGCTTCCTGTCTAGGGGACCATTGTACAGTGCCCTGATGCTTGTGTTCTTTGTCTCCCTCTACGCAGCGGCTAGTGAAGAAGAGGGCGGAGACGGCGCTGTGGAGCAAGGCGGCGGGGATGCCCCCACGGCTGCAGCGGAAGGGGTGGGTGAGCCCCCACAGGGGCCTGCTACGGTGGGAGACGGTGAGGAGCCATCCAGGTTGGTGGTTTGCACAGAGGAGGAGGAGGCCGCCACTGGGGCACACATGGGGCCTGGTGGGGGCATCCCTGCTGGTGCAAGTGGTGCAGTCCAGGGCCAGGGGCAGGAGGCAGCACAGGTCACCGTGGAGGGGCCTGTGCATGTCGCTGTCCCTGACCCTGTGAGTGCACCACCATGCACCAGCAGGGATGCCCCGTCCCAGGCCCGTCCGCAGGTAGAGGGGATGTCCATGTCACCTGACTCCACTCCACCTGCGGACGTGGAAACCCCTGGCCGTGTGGAGAAGGTCCTTATTGGGGTCGCGATGCGCACGGCTGTGATTCGTGATGCCGTGCGTGCTTCCCGGGAGGAGGACGCACGTCATCACGAAGTCCACCGTGCCGACGTGGCCCAATTGGGATCGGCCATGTTCGGGGGTTTCCTGCATGTGTTGTCCAATCTGGCGGCCCTCTCCTCCTCTGTGCAGGCTATACACCAGTCGTTCTCCTTGCCGTCTTCCGGCCCAGATGCCACCAGGGCCCCCTGTGGACCTGCCCCGACCAATGCAGCCAGCTCGGTGGGGATCCCATCCCTGCCACAGTTGGGAGTCGGAGGTCCAGCAGGGGTGGACAACACAGCAACTGGACCCCAGCAGATGGAAGATGTGACGGCATCATCGGGCAGGGCACGTGCACGACGGCGTCGGTGGTTTCCATCAGCCTGGATGCCGTTGTGCTGGCAGAGGCAGTGGCGTCGGAGGCAGCAGCAGGCTCGACGTGGGAGGCATCATGGCTCGGGGCCTTCAAGATCAGAGGGGCAGGCATCGGCCGGAGGGCAGGGCAACCCTGGGATGGTGGTGTCTTCCGTGTGGGAGCAGTTGGTCCAGCGGATAGGTGCGGAGCGGCAGCGGGCGGAAGAGGAGCGGCTCACCATGGTCAGGGCGGAGTTTTCCATGCGTCGGGCGTTGAGGCGGGCTGAGTGCCTCGAGGAAGCTCGCAGGGAGTTTGAGCTGGACATGGGGTTATCCCTGCGAGACCTCGGGGCCAGGACAGAGTCCCGCCTCCAGGACATCGACATGGAGTTCAATGATGCCCTGGCCAGCAACATCACCGAGTGAGCCGCAGGACTTGCCCGCTCCTTTGTATATAGTTATTTAGTTAGTTAGTGTTAGGTTTCCTTTATTCATTTTTTTATTTTTGGACCGCTCGGACAATGGCCACTTCTTTGTATGTATTATTTTCATTAGGTAGTAGTAGGTTTCATTTATGGTGTTGGGCTCATGGACCCTGGAATTTTCGTGTATATAGTTTGCTTATTGAAGAAACATTTTTTTTATTAATTATTGTGTTCACCATGAGGAAATGGTTTTTCATTATTTTACTTCCACATGATTTTGCTTTGGACAAAATTTGTTTTTGGATTACTTTGTTTTTATTTTTTTTTACATTTGTTCTCGGACATGGACCTTTTCTTTTGTTATCCCCATTGTTGTGTGTTTGATTTGTTTACTTATTTCACATCTTTAATACAATTTTTTTTTACTTTCACTTGTGGTATTTTCTCATTGGTTTCATACATGTCATGATATGGGTTTTGACATTCACTTGCACCCATTGTGTATGTGTATGTGACGGACATGTGTTCATTTACATACTTGCCATTGGGGTTGTATCATGTAATTGCATTCACTATGTGGGTGGATGCAATCCTTGCCTGGGTGTTTGTGCTGGGTATGCTGCCCATTACTGCCATGATTGAGTATCGTCAGGACCTGGGGGCAGGGGGACATGTGTGGGTGCCTGGTGGAGGGTGCCCCTGGTGACTGGGGGGGTGGGGGTGGTGGGAGACATGAGTGGGGGCCTGGTGGAGGGTGCCCCTGGTGGCGGGGGGGTGGGGGTGGTGGGAGACATGAGTGGGGGCCTGGTGGAGGCTGCCCCTGGTTACTGGGGGGGTGGGGGTGGTGGGAGACATGAGTGGGGGCCTGGTGGAGGGTGCCCCTGGATGCTGGGGGGTGGGGGTGGTGGGAGACATGGGTGGGGGCCTGGTGGAGGGTGCCCCTGGTGACTGGGGGGGTGGGGGTGGTGGGAGACATGAGTGGGGGCCTGGTGGAGGGTGCCCCTGGTGGCGGGGGGGTGGGGGTGGTGGGAGACATGAGTGGGGGCCTGGTGGAGGCTGCCCCTGGTGACTGGGGGGGTGGGGGTGGTGGGAGACATGAGTGGGGGCCTGGTGGAGGGTGCCCCTGCACTGCTGGGGGGTGGGGGTGATAGGGGACATGGGTGGGGGCCTGGTGGAGGGTGCCCCTGGATGCTGGGGGGTGGGGGTGGTGGGAGACATGGGTGGGGGCCTGGTGGAGGGTGCCCCTGGATGCTGGGGGGTGGGGGTGGTGGGAGACATGAGTGGGGGCCTGGTGGAGGCTGCCCCTGGTGACTGGGGGGGTGGGGGTGGTGGGAGACATGAGTGGGGGCCTGGTGGAGGCTGCCCCTGGTGACTGGGGGGGTGGGGGTGGTGGGAGACATGAGTGGGGGCCTGGTGGAGGGTGCCCCTGGTGGCGGGGGGGTGGGGGTGGTGGGAGACATGAGTGGGGGCCTGGTGGAGGGTGCCCCTGCACTGCTGGGGGGTGGGGGTGGTGGGAGACATGGGTGGGGGCCTGGTGGAGGGTGCCCCTGCACTGCTGGGGGGTGGGGGTGATAGGGGACATGGGTGGGGGCCTGGTGGAGGGTGACCCTGGTGACTGGGGGGGTGGGGGTGATAGGGGACATGGGTGGGGGCCTGGTGGAGGGTGCCCCTGGTGACTGGGGGGGTGGGGGTGATAGGGGACATGAGTGGGGGCCTGGTGGCGGGTGCCCCTGCACTGCTGGGGGGTGGGGGTGGTGGGAGACATGGGTGGGGGCCTGGTGGAGGGTGCCCCTGGTGACTGGGGGGGTGGGGGTGGTGGGAGACATGAGTGGGGGCCTAGTGGAGGGTTCCCCTGGTGGCGGGGGGGTGGGGGTGGTGGGAGACATGAGTGGGGGCCTGGTGGAGGCTGCCCCTGGTGACTGGGGGGGGTGGGGGTGGTGGGAGACATGAGTGGGGGCCTGGTGGAGGCTGCCCCTGGTGACTGGGGGGGTGGGGGTGGTGGGAGACTTGAGTGGGGGCCTGGTGGAGGGTGTCCCTGGTGGCGGGGGGGTGGGGGTGGTGGGAGACATGAGTGGGGGCCTGGTGGAGGCTGCCCCTGGTGACTGGGGGGGTGGGGGTGGTGGGAGACATGAGTGGGGGCCTGGTGGAGGGTGCCCCTGGATGGTGGAGGGTGGGGGTGGTGGGAGACATGAGCAGGTGTGCAGGGTAGTCCCCTGTTTTGTGGGCTGCCTGCAGGGGCCGTGGAGGGTGTACAGGGAACACCTGTGAGGACCCACCCAGCCTAATCGCGTGTGTAACTTCCCACGCACCCCTGTAATACACGTACCAAGCCGAATCGCGTGTGATAATTCCCGCGCACCCCTGAAATACACGCGCCCAGACTATTCGCGTGTGGAAATTCCCACGCACCCCTGAAATACACGCGCCCAGGCTATTCGCGTGTGGAACTTCCCGCGCACCCCTGAAATACACGCGCCCAGGCTATTCGCGTGTGGAACTTCCCGTGCACCCCTGAAATACACGCGCCCAGGCTATTCGCGTGTGGAACTTCCCGCGCACCCCTGAAATACACGCGCCCAGGCTATTCGCGTGTGGAACTTCCCGCACACCCCTGAAATACACGTACCCTGCTGTAATCGCGTGTGGGACTTCCCGTGCACCCCTGAAATACACGTACCCTGATGGAATCGCGTGTGGAACTTCCCGCGCACCCCTGAAATACACCTACCCTGATGGAATCGCGTGTGGAACTTCCCGCGCACCCCTGAAATACACGCGCCCAGGCTATTCGCGTGTGGAACTTCCCGCGCACCCCTGAAATACACGCGCCCAGGCTATTCGCATGTGGAACTTCCCGCGCACCCCTGAAATACACGCGCCCAGGCTATTCGCGTGTGGGACTTCCCGCGCACCCCTGAAATACACGTACCCTGATGGAATCGCGTGTGGAACTTCCCGCGAACCCCTGTAATACACGTAGCCCGCTCCCCCAGGCCCGATCGCGTGAAAAACTTCACGCGAACCCCTGTAATACATGTAGCCCGCTCCCCCAGGCCCGATCGCGTGAATAACTTCACGCGAACCCCTGAAATACACGTAGCCCGCTCCCCCAGGCCCGATCGCGTGAAGTTGTACCCTGCTGAAATCGCGTGTGAGACTTCCCGCGCACCCCGGTATACACGCACACGTATTTTTTGTCAGCGGGTGTCCGTGTTTGTGGGTACCCCTTTGCACGTCATTTGTCCTGGAGGGCCACAGTATAGGACATTCATCATGGCAGTATATAGGTGCTATTTGTTGGCGCACCTTTTGGCGCACATTTCTTACAGCCGCAGAGACGCTACCGCCTGCTTTCTTGTGGCGGTCGTGTTTGTGCCTGTGCGCTGGTTTGAGCGTGCGCTTTTTTGCCCTATTCTATTCCATGAATACGTGTTGTAGGTGAGCGTGTGGGCGTTCCGCGCACTTGTGCCCTGTACTTCCCCCGTGATGCCCACGTTTTTGCAAGTTGTTCCCCATTCCGAGTGTTACGCCCGTGTTCCGCCTACTTTTGTTGCGTGCGCCTGTGCGATTTTCGCTGTGACCTGGCGCACGCTGTTAGATGGCCTGTGCGCCAACGTGCGCGGCGCACTTTTTTATCGCACATCCGCTGGTTTTCTCACGCACGGCCTTCCATGAATCGACGTGCGCTGCTTTTCGTGCGATTTTCGCACTTTCACTGCGATTTTCGCTATTCCACTGCGATTCGCACGTTTTTGCCCACTTGCGCCGCGCTAATTATTCCATGAATCGGCCTGTGAATCTATTCCCCTTTGGAGTATCACTTCCACAGAATTATTTCTCCTTAATATTATACTTACACAGGCATTTCTTTTGGCTGTTTCACAGACAGGTTGGCACCCTCTTGAGGACTGGTTCAACTCTCCCCTTTAGGAACAGGTGTCTATCAGTCAGCAAGATGGGATCAGCTTCCCTCCACAGCCTGGTTTCCCCCTTTCTGTATTGGGCCTTCTGTCTTTCCCACTGAAGAAGGTCTCACACTTTAACTCCATGTAAACCTATCTTGCAGTGGTCTGCTAGTAATCCAAAATGGGTCCGAAAGGAAAGCAATTCATTCCGTTGCCCTTTCTGTAGTTGCCAATTCTCCTTTCTCTCATTCTTTCAGTCCGTCAGTCAGACCATCCCAGTCGGTGAGTGAGCAAGTGAGTCCCCATAATCTATGGGTTTGAACTTTTTTATGAAATATATTAGGAACCCCTCCCGTTAGAGGTGGGTTTAATTTATCTAACCTAATTGGTCAGTGTGTGTAATAGGATAATGCGCCAAAAGTGACATCATGCTGAACGGTCTCCTTTGTACTCATTGGGCATATTAATAAAGAGGGAAGTCTAATGGGAGTGACTTCTACACGCAGTATGCCCTCCAACTTGATGTGATATCATCTTGGAGATTTCAACATTAAACAATCGTATTTTTCTGAAACATCATGTTTGTCACATCTGAGTATGTTTGCTCTCAGTCGGGTGAATCCAACCAAGTGATTCTTATCTCAACATGATACGCCTATCCGGACCCTAGGATATATGAATCAGTAACGTGCGACGTTTCTGTGCAAAAATATCTACATTCATCTAATTTGCATTGTGACAGATTGCCATTTGGCTATGGTATATGAGTCCTGGCCTTTATTTTTCTAATAAATTTAATAAAATGGTCCATGTAATTCCAACTCTGGAATGGTACTCTGCTGATGAGATTCTCTAAAAAGTCAAATGTCCTACTGCACCTCCACAGAGGTACTCTGCCTTTCCTCTCCTTCCCCCAGAAGCTCATGGTATCCCAAGCTCTGGTTCTCTCTAGCTTGGACTATTGTAACAGCCTCTTTCTAAATCTGCTTTCCTCTACACTCCGCCCTCTGCAACTAATTCAGAACCGGACTGCGAGACTTCTCCTTGGCCTCAAGCCCTGGGATCGCATCTCTCCAGCTCTGAAATCTCTCCATTGACTCCCAGTGGATGCAAGGATTAAATTCAAAACCCTCTGCATTGTCCACAGGCTTTCTGGGGTCTGGGTCCAAAATACCTTCAGCTATCCCTCCGCAAATACCTCCCCTCTCGAGCTCTTCACTCCTCTACCTCCAACTCCCTCAGGGTCAGTCGTTTTTCAAAGAAACGTACTGGGGTAGATCTGTCTTCAGCTGGGGCCTCCCTCTGGAACAGCCTCCCTGCCACTCTAAAACTTGAGGAGAACCATCTCCGGTTCCGGAAGCACCTCAAGACCTTCCTCTTTTCTTCTGCCTTCGCTCCCCCTCTCCCCTGCTGATCTGTTCTCTCTTGGCACCATGCACCTGGCCACCCTCTGTCATCCGGGCCCAGGTACCTGCTCACCCTGCCACCCTCCCGCACTGCCTCCGGGCCACCCCTTGCACTGGGGTCTGTATCTGTACCCATACAGCCCCCCTTTTTCTTCCTGCACTTATCAGACCTACCATGTCTGCTGCCTTAAACCTAGCACTTGCAAATTGCTGGCTGCACTACCACTGTTTGTTGCTTTTATTATTTATTTATTGTTATTTATCTGTTTCTCCTTTGCTGCACACTTTCCACTTCTCCCCCCTTCCATGCACTTTTCACCTCCCCCTCTCCCATGCACTGGGCCTAGTAAGATTGCTGTTTTGTTCTGCCCTGTTCCCCTCCCTTACCTTGTCGTGCTCTGAAACTCTTGTGTATGAGCGCAATAGAAATAAAATATCAATATCAATTCACTTCTCATGAGGCCCATGCCAAAAAGCAAAGTGTGTACTTGTGTCATTGATGTGATTTATATCACACCTACCTCCAGAGCCTTGCCTCCAACCCCAGGGAAGTGTCCATGACCACCCCAGCAGGGGCTGTGGTAGGGGTAGTGAAAAGCATGTCACTGTGCAACAGAGATGAGAGCAGCCAACAGCCTCTGCAGTAGACAGCTGCTCTCAATTGCCAACGCAGGAAAGGTTTACCAATGTCGTATACATTGATATTGATAGTCCACTGCTCACACCATCCATTAACCCATGGTGTGTATTAAAATACATGTATCTTGTATAACACATCAATCCACAATAGTTCAAATAGATGCCCCCACACTTAATATTCATGTTAAATGTCATCTGATATCACTCACTAATGAACACTCAATGAATGTGTCACACTATATAAAAATAAATATTTTTAATTATGGGAAACATGTAATAAAGAAACATCATCATTACTATCATCACTATACACAACACACTTAGAATGCAATTAACCATTAATGGAAACGCTGCAACATTATCATCTGTCTCTACCTCAAATCAAGACTAAGGGCCTCATCACGAGTTTGGCTGTAACCCTTAAATCCGGCGGTAGCGCTGTTACCGCCGGATTTAAGGGTCCGCCAAATCAGGGCTTCGGCAGATTTCTTCCCAGCTCTGAGCTGGGGGGAAATCTGCTGAAAATTCGCACTCATATCGCGGCGGCGGTATGAGCGCAAAATTTCCCCATTGAGCCCAATGGG
The DNA here is from genome assembly GCF_040938575.1 of Ambystoma mexicanum. Lineage (NCBI taxonomy): Eukaryota > Metazoa > Chordata > Amphibia > Caudata > Ambystomatidae > Ambystoma > Ambystoma mexicanum. The sequence continues at coordinate 431,431,852 of NC_090928.1, forward strand.
AAATGGGGCATTCCCGAATGGGCTCAGTGGGGAATGGGGAATTCCAAATCTGCCAAACCCGTGATCCGGCGCTAATAGCGCCGGTGGGTTTGGCGGTAGGGCAGATAGCGCCAGCGCTATTAGCGCCGGCATTACCGACCAACTCGTGATGAGGCCCTAAGACTGATCAACCTTCTCCAAGAAATCAAAGTCGCCCTAAAATCCAACTACCTGTCTCACCAGGTCATGAAAGGCAACCTCACAAATCATGCTAGGCAATCTAGCTCTTGCCTCACCAAATTATGATAGGCATCTCAGAGGCATCTGCCTCAATCAATAATCAGTACCTTAATATCTTACTTAATGTGATATCAAATGCAGGGTAAAAAGACCCTCCTTATACTCACTAACTGTAGAAGGTAGAGAGTTGAGGAGAGCTGGAAAAAGACTGGGTGCCTGGAAATAATCCACAAATCAAAACAAAAAAGAAAAAGTGGAAAAATACAAAAATTGCAAAAAATACAAAAAGACGCCTATTATGGAACCATGGGCTTTTCGTCAAAAATGCATCGAATTGGGATAAAATTATTTAAAAAGAATTACATGTGCATTAGAGTTTCTGGTGCTCAGCATATAACCCCAATCCAGAATAAGGTGTTTGCTTTTAGGCCCTTAGGCTGTGAGCTGAATGAGGTGCCTTGTGGAAAAGCAAAAATCTTTCCCCAAACAGCTCTAAAGAAATTGGAGTTCTGCTAAAAAAAAAAAATAATAAATAGCCAGAACCCAGTTTGTGGCTTCTTAAATCCAGAAAAAGAATTTAGGAGTGGGATGACCCCTTCCAGCAGTGAAGCTTTGCTGCTCTCCATCTCCTTCCAGCTGTTGGGGAGAAACTGGACCCCCACCAGGGCAGTGGGGGCCAGCAGCCATACCCTCACCATCTATGGGAGACCCCAACACCTCCCATATGGCCCCCAGAAATGCAACAGAGTCCCAAGCAGGCCGCAGCATGTTCCAAACTGCGTTTATTTCTGGGCAGCAAAAAAAGAAAAAAACACGCAGAGCATCGTGCACATCGAGAGTTCAGGCGCCGTCTCCCCCCGGGGCTGGCTTGCAAGCCAGCTTTGTAATCACACTGCAGGCTGACCTCACAGAATAGGATCAGCTCCCAGAAACCTATCTCCTCCTGCTATTGGCTGCTAAGTGGTAGGTTACCTATGTAGCCCTTATAGTGAGACTGACAATTGGATATTAACCTTTTGCGTCAGTGGGTTGGTTTAGCTGTGCCAGCCCCCCTTACCTAATTCTAACTTGTTGCAATATGACCTTGTTCCCATAACTTTTTAGCTGAACAAGCAGTTCGCACCTGGGCTCTGGGCGCTGGGCTGCGCCATTCTTGTTACAATTATGTTTCAAATGTTGTGCGAGTCCTTGAGAAAATGTCTTTCTTTCCCGGAAAGAAAAAAAAGCACACTGGGTTGCCGTGATTTATTCGCATTTGTGGATAATTAAAAAATGTCTGTCTGCAGAAAGCAATCTTATCTTGAATGTGCGGCCTTGGCAGGTCGGAGATTTTGCAAGGAACATTGCTGAAGGCTCCCGCAGCCAGTGTTCAGTGAGAGAAATGAACTTGGCTGTAATTTTCCTGAAACATGGCTTTACACTGTGCAATTAGACCATGTTAATTCATATAGGCATTTGCAAGCCTTTAAACAGGGATCCTTGTGTTTGTAGATTCTGATATTGCAGCATTGATTCTAATGTAGCATGGAAGTTGCACTGTTGGTGAAGTGGGTGTGTTTCAGCATATTTGTCACCCATGGGTGCGCTGGGGCCTGGTTCAAATGATAAGTGCGCTCCTTGTTCTTCCTGCTGTTCTTCTGTATATGCGCCTGGGGTGAGGGGGCATGGGTTTGGTCTCGATTTTCCCTCTTCAGTCCCCCCTCTGGTCGACTTTGTCGACCACACCACCAAGCAACATTCACCTCCTTCCGGTCTGCATATCTTTGTCAATTCCTTGAAGTGTCCATAATTTTTGCATTGTTGCTGATGAACAGTACATATAGGAGTGTTCTCCTTCTGTGTTCCACCACACTCACTTCCCTTCGTACTTCCTCTGATCACAGGGAGTGGTCACCTTTATTACTGCTGGAACCATGTTGCACACCGCTATCTTAGTCCGGCTCTTCCTTTCACCATGTCTCTTATTTGCATTCCGATAACTTCTTCTGTTGTTCTCTTGCAATGTATCTCTATCTTGCACAATGATGCTGTGCTCGGTACTAGTCCTTCCGTTATCACCTTCAATTAACCAGGCAGTCATGATGTCCTCCATTACCATGCAAGCACTAGCTAGTTCTTTGCTTTCTCTTTTCAGATGCAGTTTTGCTGATCATTCTTTAGTATGCTGGTACTTCACCCAATTATTCTTCTGTCTCGCTCGAGAAGTAATTCCCCCCTCTTTTTACTCCTCTGTCTGTTTCTCTTCTTCCGTTGTTTTCCATCTTGGTGAATGTGTCACTCTTCACATATTCCTTGGTCATCACCAACAAGGGCATGCTGATGCGCACCAATGAACACTCTCCTCCCCAATTCAGTGGTAGTTTCTCTTGATCTTTAGATGCATGTGCTCAATAGTAATCCATAAGCAGTGATGTTCCTGCTTTCATCTCGCAACTTCTCTCAACCTTCCCGCATCCAGAATGATTGTCCACTTCTTGTCACTGTTGTGCTGGTAACATAACGCTGGTACCTTAACAGTATACGTCCTTCTTCATTCTTCACCCAAGTGACCACCTTTGCTCTTTTCTCTCACTCCGTTAGGCACTTATCATATTTTTGTCTCTTTTATTTTATTTTTTCTTCTCTTTGTTTTTCTTTCTTCTTTTATTATTTATTTATTTATTTATTTATTTATTTTTCTCTTGCAGCTTGCTCACTTGTGCATTTGCTCATTGTTTCTTCTCTCTCTAGTCACTTTCCACATACAGTTGTTCTCCAATTAGCTGCTTTATGTAATCATCTTCCATAGGGGATTACCCCCCTTTTTTTTTTTTTCAATCTCAATGTTGCTGTCTTCCCTTGCAATCTTCTTCGTACCTTGTCATACATGGGCGTCGTGCTCTGCTGTAGTAATTTCTGTTGTAATCAATTCTCTTCCGGCATATGTTAAAGAACAGTCAGGACAGCTCTCTCCAGTGGTGTCCCTACCAATTTTGTACATGTGTGCGTGTTGTTGGTCACTTCTGCTATGTGTGTTATGTGTATGTTTTACTCCCTTTGTGTCTGCCCTTAACTCTCCTTACTTTAGCAGCAGCTTTTCCTCACCCACTGACGCCGTAACTCTTCCTGCTTAGGCTAGGGAATGTTAGCAGGGGATACAGCAGTAATGCTCACTATTACAAATAATTTTTCAAATTACCACCCCCATTATTTCGTTCATCATTAATAGTCCCATCGTGAAGGTAAAAGTCCTTATTTGCGTGCCCATAACCACTTAAGCTGCTGGGTCCTTGCAGCTGATGAGATGATAAAGTTGCCCGCCTGAAAATCGCAAGAAAGGCGTTAATACGTTAGTACTTGTTAGTAACCTCAAGCTCCGCGAACTAAACAATCACTAAGGGCAAAAATCAAACCTCCCCCTGGACATTTCGTGTTTTCAAAATTTCTCAATATGGGTAGGGAAAATCTTGGGTTGTTTATTCAATGGAAGCAAGGAAATATACTTCAGGGAAACATGCTCTAAGGGGTCTGAGGTTCTTGATAGGGTGGGAAATTGAGTGGGGAATGCTTCACGATGTTTTAATCAGTAGGCCTCACAATTTCTAATGGAAGATAACATTAAGGAAATTTCCTACACATTTCTAACAGCATACATACGCAACAACCTGCATGTGCGGGGAAAAGAGAAGAAACAAAACAGTGTTACAGCTGTAGGTGCACAAAATGTAATATGAACCTCAATTAAACTTTGGGAATGCGTGTGTCAGTCCCTATTCTAGTTGCTAGTGTGCGTTGGACCATAGGATGGCCATGTTTCCCTAACTCGGGAGTGTTCGTGATATTTTGCAGTTCATGAAAATCTCTTGCGTTGGCCCTGTTGATCGTTGCTCCCTCGTAGCCAGGGTGGCCACCGCTTTGTAGGGCTTGACGCCTCACACATCTAACAAAGTCTGTCAGGAGGGGAAAATGTCCCACTGTAGTCCATAGCCATTGGGTGTTGGTTGTCCGTTGTCTTCAGGCCTGCCCTGGGTCCTTTATATCTGGCGAGAAATTAAATGGAAGCGCTTGAGACCTGAGAATTTACATATTCTTCAATTTCTTGACCTAACCTCTCTTCACTACTCTCACACTATTCAGTGTCCTAGTGGGAGGAGCCAATGGTACACCTATGCACCATCCTGTCACCACCTGGTGGCGTTCAATGGCGGTCTGACTGTAAATTATTACACAATTCGGAATGTACCCAGAAAATGGGTAGGCACTTAATTTATGTGAAGATACTCATTACACACTTGGATCATATATATGCAATTTGGGTGGCTCTTTATATTTACTGTGCTTTTGTTGTAAGCTATTTATAGTGCGTGCCTTTGTCCCGTGGGGCATCAGGCACTGACAAGCTAAATAGGGAAACATCAGGGTGGTAAATTTGTCATATAGGGTGGCTGTGTTTCTAAATTAAGTGCACCATGTTACTTAGTTAAGATAATCGCAGGGTTTTGAAATCTTTTTTTTTTTTTTTTCTATGGCTCCTCTCTCAACTTCTCAGGGCGTGCCTCGCAGTGAACTGCAGGCACTTTAAGCTGGTACTAATGAAATTCGCTACCAATTATTCGCTACCTGTCTCTCCCCCCTCTTTTTATTTATTTATTTATTTATTTATTTACTTATTTCCTCTTTTCTTTCAAACCCAACCCTCACAATTTACTCCATTCTCTCTATCCCACCCCATGTCCACTTTTTAAACCCTACCTACTCTGTTAATTACTCATTTAGTCTAGTATTTTATCACTCCACTACTTTAATTACTGTTACATTTAAACAATATATTTCTCCCCCATTATCTGCTCTCAAATTTTAATACAACCATCATTCTCCAGTTCGTGCAGCAATGACCTCTTTCCCTATGTGTGTTGGCTAATGAATTTGTGCCAGTGCTATTTTCAAAAGCGCTAGTGGCATTACCACTTGCACTGTCATTTTGTCGCCAAATTAATTCTGTTGGGAACATGGATCATCCACCCCTTACCCCTATTTCTCTCCTCCTGTGGTGAACTGTCAATGAAATGTAGGCCTCCCCCCTCAAGTGCACCTTCTTCCAGCTTGTGTGTCTCATTTAATTGTTCTGTGTTAATCGCGTATTCATGAGCCCACTCTCCTCACTGAAAGATGTGTGCTCAAAATGTAGCTAAATGTACTCTCTTGTGATGCGCTATCATTATGCACCCCCCCCTCTGTGCCGTGCACCCCCATTATGCTTAAACAATCTTCCTTACTTTCAACATGTGTATGCCTGGTGTTTAACAAGTTATGGATTTCTCTGTTAATAAGGTGGTCATATCCACATCGCTCATGATGTCACAAATGTCTCTTCCCTAATGCATGGCCTAATCGCCCCACTGTCACCCAGAAAAGAAAATGTTTTGATACCTATCACCACCCCTATGCAATTGTCCTCTGCATTATTGAGTGTGCGTGAGTGTGTGTGTCGGCGCGCGTCTCGCCCGCTCTGTCGGGGAGGTGGAGCATGAGTGTGTGTGGCAGAGTGAGTCAAATCAAGTTTGTCTTGGGCTGTCCTATTAGCGGTATAATGTCAATCTATGTCCTTTGAAAGGTTTGTTCCCCATCAGGAAGACCCCACCCAGTCATGTAACCGGTACCATTGCTATTGTGTCAGTGTTCTGTATGGGTGCTGGCTGCTGTGCAGTGCCCCTGTGTTGTGATTCTAGTCAGTCCTGGGGTAGTGGTGCTGTCATTTGTTGTGTCTGTACATGTAGTGGTGACAGTACCTGCGTTGGTGCTTGTGGTGTCTGCTGAAATGATCCCATCCTGCCCCATGTATCCTCCCCACATGGGCGGTGCATATTGTAGTGATTGTTGACACTGCTATTGTGATTCTTGTGCGTGTGTGTTGAGGCTGTTTTTAACTGCCCCTCCCATTGCATACTTTAATAATTTATTTTGTGCCTACTTGTCCTCATCTGCCTTTCTCTGCCCCTGTGTCATCAAATATTACACTCCCGGAGGTTCAGAAGGGTGAGTCCCCTCTTCCCTCTGCTCGCGCTGGTTCAGCATCAGCTGACCCCTCGCATCTTCCCTTTCCTTCGTGCACACAGTTCAACTGTAGCCATGTGCTTTTAAAGCTATTCCCGTGTAAGTGCTGTGTATGTGTGTCCTTAGCGATTGCTGCACGCTTCTGGAGAAGCCGCCTATGAGCAGCCATGGTCTTTTTTAATTTACCTTCAGTACTTTTGAATCTTTGCACACTATGTTTTACTTACTTATTTTGGCATGGAAGCTGTGTGCTACACAACAGGTGAAGGGGAGTCATTTCTGTATTGTGTGATACATTTTACCTCTATTCAATTCGAAAATTTCGATAGTCCGCTGTTCAGGGAGCAAAAGTTAGAAGATAGTTGAACATTTTTCAACTTCTGTGAGCCTTCTTGGCTCCGCACCTTAGCCAGTGCACTCCACGTGCAGCCCATCTTCACCAAACCATTGCCTTCTCCGGCACACCCCCACAATCTTGCGCATGTGTCTTCCACACACCGCCTCTGGGTCACCTATTCTCCAAATCCAAAACCACACCACTATCTCCTCACCATCAAAACTCTGTGTCCTATGCATAAATCTGAAGGTGACGTCACCAAACTAAAAACACAGTGCAAATGAACAGACAAATGTGCATACACAGAACAATAACCCATTTCTCCCAACCCCACGAAAATCCCAAAATAAAACCCCACAATCCCCACAGCTGTCTTCCTGTCTCAACTGGAACAAGGTAAACCACAATAAAACTCTTATAATTGGACTGCACACGCTGCGTCGCCTAACGTGTGATACGCTCCTCACCAGGGGACCTTAACCAGCCAACTATCATCCACTCACTGAACTAAAACGCTCAATTAGCAGGGAACCTCATCTACTCATTGATCTATAACGTCAATTCATAGGAAATCCAGACCCCGTACATGAAATCACCATCCAGACCAATCAGCGCGGCACTCCTGTTCTATATGTAGGGAGTCACTACCCCACCCAATAGGCTCAAAAACACAAGAAGGGACCACTGCTACCGCCCCAGTCCCAACTACAATTCACGTGCCGATCACCACCAATGCGCTGAATTTTGCGACAATGTACAATCACCCACCACCCAATTTACAATCCCTCCCTCAGTTTCTACCCAAACAAAAGAACTTAACATTTCTGCAATATACTAATCAACAATGCATCATAATACTTTAAACATTTCCCCCCCTCAAAGCCCATGTTGCTAGTTGACTTACATTTTCCTATGCTGCACTGGCAGTTGCTCCGCTGCTGGACACCCCCTCAAGGCGCTTCACCGGACCCCTTCTCCTGCAGGGCTCTCACCTGCCCTCAAGCGGGGTATTTCCAAGTGGCCCCCGAAGCCTTTAGCCGGTTACGCGTTTTCCGGTGGTCTTCAGGTGCAGGCGAGGGTCCCACAGCTTCCTTGAGTCGGCGGCAGGGAGTTCAGTTCAACGCAGGGCTTGCGCAGGCAGTGCTCATTCACCCATGTTACAATGAGCAATGAGCCTCACAGAGGGCACCAACTTGTTGGGGAGAAACTGGACCCCCACCAGGGCAGTGGGGGCCAGCAGCCATACCCTCACCATCTATGGGAGACCCCAACACCTCCCATATGGCCCCCAGAAATGCAACAGAGTCCCAAGCAGGCAGCAGCATGTTCCAAACTGCGTTTATTTCTGGGCAGAAAAAAACAGGCAGAGCATCGTGCACATCGAGAGTTCAGGCGCCGTCTCCCCCGGGGCTGGCTTGCAAGCCAGCTTTGTAATCACACTGCAGGCTGACCTCACAGAATTGGATCAGCTCACAGAAACCTATCTCCTCCTGCTATTGGCTGCTAAGTGGTAGGTTACCTATGTAGCCCTTATAGTGAGACTGACAATTGGATATTAAACTTTTGCGTCAGTGGGTTGGTTTAGCTGTGCCGGCCCCCCTTACCTAATTCTAACTTGTTGCAATATGACCTTGTTCCCATAACTTTTTAGCTGAACAAGCAGTTCGCACCTGGGCTCTGGGCGCTGGGCTGCGCCATTCTTGTTACAATTATGTTTCAAATGTTGTGCGAGTCCTTGAGAAAATGTCTTTCTTTCCCGGAAAGAAAAAAAAGCACACTGGGTTGCCGTGATTTATTCGCATTTGTGGATAATTAAAAAATGTCTGTCTGCAGAAAGCAATCTTATCTTGAATGTGCGGCCTTGGCAGGTCGGAGATTTTGCGAGAAACATTGCTGAAGGCTCCCGCAGCCAGTGTTCAGTGAGAGAAATGAACTTGGCTGTAATTTTCCTGAAACATGGCTTTACACTGTGCAATTAGACCATGTTAATTCATATAGGCATTTGCAAGCCTTTAAACAGGGATCTTTGTGTTTGTAGATTCTGATATTGCAGCATTGATTCTAATGTAGCATGGAAGTTGCACTGTTGGTGAAGTGGGTGTGTTTCAGCATATTTGTCACCCATGGGTGCGCTGGGGCCTGGTTCAAATGATAAGTGCGCTCCTTGTTCTTCCTGCTGTTCTTCTGTATATGCGCCTGGGGTGAGGGGGCATGGGTTTGGTCTCGATTTTCCCTCTTCACAGCCATCTGTGTCTGCCTCCATCTTACTGCCAGCTCTGTCACCCCAAAACAGCACTGGCCAAGGGCTAGGTTTACTCTGTTTTATACCCTTTGTGCCTTCCCTATTTCCAAGCCCTCCACGCCTACTGTCTGTCCTTCAGAGGCCACTAGGAATTATGCCAACCATTTTATGTTTAGCTGATTTCCGCTTTCATATACAGAGCATGGCCAAGCACATGCTGCTGTCCTTCAGAGGCCACTAGGAATGTTGCCAACAATTGTATTTCTAGTTGAAAGCACCATTCTTGTGCACACCATGGCTAGAGACATGGCTCTGTCCTTCATAATAGAATGACAGAAGGCCTGCATTTTGATGTTTGTAGTGTTCCTTATCTATGATTTTTGCTTTTTTGAAAACATTGGCTTCCTTCCCAGAATGGGCCACCATATCTGTTAACAGATATTGTTTACATAATCAGAAGAACGTTCCAGACTCAAGGTCATTGGCTTGCATCCTGGAATTTTAGAGAAACACTGCTGTCTTTCATTGCAATATGGAATAGCAAATGCTCTGGCTTGCATTTCACTAACTATAAATGTGTTTACATCACATTGTGCATTATAGCAAGGAGGCCTGTATTTCACTCAATATTAAACTACTGTTATTGCACAATGTAGAAGGCCTGCTCTGCAACTCAGATCACAGGCCATATTAAGCATGGCTACTATGGGCAGACATAGAAAATACATGTCACTCCCCCCCATGAGGCATAGAACAGGCCATGAAGGATTCATAGGAATAAGAGTGAATAAGAGTGAAGAGACAAAAGAGCAAATATTGCAGAACGTTTATCTGCCAAAATATGTTCACTTAGAATCTTCACCATTTACTAATTGTTAAAACATAAACATGTCTTCTTGAGATGAGCCAGCCACAGCAGGTTCTAGTCAGCAGACAATCTTTAGCCACTGATGATCTCTGATGAATTAGAGATGAGTAGATGTTCGCCACACGAACAGTTCCAAACAGTTTCTCCTGTTAGTCCGGATGCAGTTATGGTGCAAAGACAAGTTTACCACTACTTGACACGATGAAGCATATGTGACGAACAGGATCAGGATGAACCCAGCTACAAGGATGTAGAGCATAGATGTGATCCCTGTGCCTAAGTTCCACAGAAGTCCAAATAACATTTCAATGGATTGAAGGAAACAACTGTATTCGCCAGCCAGTATATGGAGCTCAGGAAGGGGCCCCCATTAGTTGGGGCAGATCTTCCCAACTGGGGATGAATCTTTGGCCACTCTGGTATTCCTCCAGTAGGACCTTGGCCATTTGCAGAGCTCTCCTAGATGCTTCTACGAATGTCACTGTGATAATAGTGCTGTGTATATATAAATTCAGAAGATTTCCCAGTTGCAAGAACTTCAGTGCTTATAGCTTCACATCAGGACAGTCCAATCGCACTAGCTCAGTCCGCACTGGTAGATGTGGATAAAACTGCAAGTCCATCAAGTTTGAGACAGTGATCAAGTTGGCTATCCCCATTGGCACACCACATCATGAAGCATTGAACTGCACAATGTAGGATCCATTAGGTAGTAGTAAAGCTTTGCTACTGCAGGTTCACATTCTAATTGCACTTAGCATGCACGTGGTTGTGGTTGAATTCAACTCACACATGCTGATGTTGATGAATGTCCTGGCATCTTATATGGGGTGTACCCACACAGTTCATCAGGGGATACCGTTCTACTGTAGAGTCCTCAAGATTCACACAGGTATGGTTGTAGGGCACCTCATAAAGAGTTTGCATCCATTGCTTCTTTAAATGTTGCATGGTGCCCCAGGACTACAGTTCTTCACACAACAGACGTGTTACTGGCGGCACAGGAATATTCAGGATCTCATGCAAATGTCCAGGACAATAAGAGTGCCCCCACACCAATATTCTGTAGCGTGTTCTCTTGAGTACACTCAGCAAAGTGTAGATGGACTCTGGATGGACTGTCTCTGCGCTTGTCTTGACAGACAATTCTGTCAGTTGCTCTGGCCATAGTTTGATAGCCCAAACTGGAACACCTTTAGAGAGTGTGTTCAGGAAGTCTGTGATCTTCAGAGGTTCAACAATAGCCTTTTGTTCATCCTGTAAAGTTACCAAGCCTTCTTGGATGATATTCACCATATTCAATACCACATTCCTTCAAGCTTGTAGATTTCCTGCTGCAATGCTTCAGTGCAATGAATTTGTGTTTCGGCTGCAAAATCGCTCATCTTGATTGGCCGTCTAGCCAGTCCTTGTATTCTCAAGACGATTTTCTTCAAGGTAGGTTTATCTTCTTTCACCTCCTTCTTTGCCTTAGCCTTTCCTAGGGTACCTATCCTGACTAGGATAGATGTCTACCTGACTTTCCCCATGTGTCTATTGTTGGGGAGGAGCTAGCGCCTTCCTGCACCTCCAAGCACTTTACAGTTAGGTAAGACTTCACCCCCAAGCGCTTTACAATTAGGCAAGACTTCTCTAAGCACTATAGCACTGAGAAAGCCTTTTTCATGTAAATATAATCACACACAGGCGTGGCCAGGCACTAAATGAAGATAGTATTTAAATATAAGGGGTAAATAACTATTAGCTGAATAAACTTGCAAACATGTTAAATTGTATTTAGTTTGGCTCAAAGTACAGTAAAAAGCAGTAGGCTCTGTGCCAAAAGGAATGTGGCCTGCGCTAAAAATGAATTGCAGAGCATGCCGTTTGGCATCACTGAGGCTAGCTCTGGCAGAGCACACGAAGTGGCTGGAATCAACAATTGTGTTCACCATGCACTCCTTGTTTAGGTAATTCCTTAAATTCAGGTTAGGTTTAAAGCAAAAATGCTTTTAATGGATTTAAGGTGCAGGGGAGATAACAGTCAACCCTGGCATATGGGTTGTGAGATAAATACAAACAGAATAAGTTCCTAATGGAGGACCTCCCGTCCCCTGCACACTTTCACAAGCTCAGCATAATGAGCCAAACAATTTAGATTTAGCTTATGTTCACACTACAAGTGTGATGTGTTGAGACGACAAATATATATTTTTTTCAATGAAAATGAATTAGACAAATTGTTCATTTGTGATTCTTAATGATGGACATGAAGACAACATTCTTTAACTTCTTCATATGTAGTTATATTTTTCAAAATTGGCCCAATGCGTTTTGAGAAAAACATCTCTTCTTCAGGGGCATATTCAATATTTCAATCAAATCTAAAGAAAAATTTCAAAAACATGAAGTTACTCGTACTGTAGGAAACATGAAATTGCTCATAATTCTTTATGTCAAACTGGCCGGTAGCATTGATACCGATATTGCAAGATCATCTATTTCATTTGGTATCAATTGTACTAGTATTGTTTACTTCATACAGTGAATATCAACCCTCTTCAAATGTATACAATCATTGTAAGATTATAGGTGTGTACTTTAGGTCAAAACTGAAAATCTCCAATGTAGCTGTCTATACAATTGTATCAGGTACTAAAACCTGGTGTAAATCCATGTCAGAACAAAAAGCAACCTAACATATAGTCCCAGACATCCTATCTATAACTTCTCAAATGATGATTTAATTATCTTAATTCTTGATATTCATGAATCTCTGTCTTTCCAGATATGTGTGGCTCTAAAATGTCCAAATCTCAATCAATCATTCTCCTTATTTAGAGTCTAGGATGGAATCATTAGAGTATTAATATATGCGTGTTAAGTTAAATTCTATTACTATCATCTCCTTATGTTAAGAAAGGGAGTACTTATATATAGCTGGCTATCTCAATGTAGTCGCTTGATAGAATACATAGAATCTAAAAGAACTGATTAGTAGTCTTACCTAGAAAAAAGCTTTTATAAGACATAGTAGTTTGAGGTAGATCTTAAAGGATGATTATGCTTATTCAAGGTCCAAATGATGGTCATAAACATAATGTTAGAAGAACACTCCTCTATCTGTACCCTATACCTCCTCGGCGAAAAAGAGACTCTATTTCTTCCTCTCTCACTGAACTTGGCTGGCTTCGCTTCCTCTCACAACTGAAATTTCAATTCCTCTGTCTTGTCTACAAATCTCTCCATGACCTAGCGCCCCCCTACCTTTCCTCCCTCCTCTCATTTTACTCCCCCTCCCGCTCTCCCCGCTCAGCAAACCTCTACCTCCTCACTGTACCCACAGCCCCATGTGCCTCCTCACGCTTCCGCTCCTTCCAACTCTTGGCCCCCCTACACTGGAACTCCCTCCCGCTCTCCATCCGCTCCACCCCTACCTACTCATCCTTGCGCCACTCCCTGAAAGCTCATCTTCTACACTCCCCCCTGACTTCCCTTCCCTACCCCTCCTCCCCTTCCCTTGCCCGCCTCCTTCTCCCATCCTCTCTCCTTCCCCTCTGACCTTAAATTAGTAACACATACTACTTAGAGGCAATGAGGACGCCAGATCACTCTCCCTTCCCTTCCCCTGCCCCGTCCATCCCCCTACCTCAAATCCTACACCGTAAATCCCTACTACTACCCCCTCCTCTACCCTATCCCCACCCTCCCCCCTTGTAAATAGTTCTACTTATTGTTCTAATGACCTGTTCATGCTTGTATATATGATTCCCCTTCCCCTCCCCCTCCCCCCTACCTCAAATCCTACACCGTTACTCCCTTCTCCTACCCCCTCCTCTACCCTATCCCTACCCTCCCCCCTTGTAAATAGTTCTACTTATTGTTCTAATTACCTGTTCATGCTTGCATATAGGTTTCTCTCACTTTTGTACCTGTTGTTATATTGTAAAGCGCTTTGGCTTAAAGCGCTATATAAATTCAATAAACATAAACATAAACATAAACATAACATGGTTTAAGTGGTTTGAGGCTTGAAAAAAGTGAGTAATATATTAAGAGTAAGAGGTCCTTACCCTATAAGTGGGACAGAGTGCCCAATGCTGAATGGTAGCCACTGCTAGTGGATGTAGGGGGAATCACCAAGGAGTAGGATCCCATGAGAGTGCCCTCTTTGCTAAATGTAGTGATCTAGAAATAAAGGTATAGGAAAAATAGATACGTTTGTAATGGAGAAAAAGATTTCTATTATTAAAGGCCAGAGCCTATTGGTGAAAAGCAGGACCTAAGTCCGGAAGTAAATTGACACTTACCCAAATGAATGGAAAGTTAATGGAGAAGCAAGCCTGCACTTCCTTTCCGTTCCTGTTAGTGCTGAGGAACTTAAAATGGCCGCCTTATGTAGCGGTCGCATTATGGTGACGTCACCACGTTGTTGCGTGAAGTGACGTCACCACAATAGACCCGCACATGCGTATTTTTGTATTAAGGTGGAATCAGGGTAATACAGGGTAGAATCTAGGTAAAACAACAATAATTAGGGCTAAAGTACAGCCTAATGTTAAAGAAACTTGTGCCTATGTTATGAGTGTGCATGAAGTACGATACATGGTGAGGTCACCACGTGGTTGCGTGACGTGATGTCACCATAGGACGCCCTAATGCATGCGCGTTACTACTGATAGAGAGGTATAATGAGGCAGATTAATTGTAGTAGAACAACCAATCCTGTTAGAGTTCGGTTGGTGGGGAAAATTACGTTATGCAACTTAAAATGTTGGTAATTGCACCCGAAAATACATTGTTAAAAAACCTTTTGACTATGTCTCTAAGACTCGGGCTTCAGAAGGGCCCAATCGTGGTTATAACAAAGGTCAATATATTCAATGGGATACCCAGGTAAAAAAAGGGGGGTGGGTCACATGTTCCATGAGAAAAACCCCTAACAGTCTTGAATAATGCACAAAGATAATCTGAAGAATGGATTCTGAGGTAGCAGGCCAATATGGGGCTGTAGAGAGAGGGTCATAGTAGTTACTGGGCAACATGATAGAGTCTGTTGAGGTATAATCTCATAGTTCTTAAACAGAACGATGTTGGTATTCCATGAAGTCTGCCTATCCATGGGAGAGTCGTGACTGTATTTTAGCGTGTGAAACACCATGTTAACACCAATGTAGTAATAATTGTACAGCTCTTATCGCATTCAAATTGCATTTCACAATCTCTAAAAATGTTATTATTTCTCTGAAATAAGTTTGTCATAACATCATATGGTATTCTGTCTCACTATGGAGACTTACATTCTAGATATGGAAAATCCTGTATAGACGGTTAAAATTCACATTTGAATGTTAGGTTTTGTTAGGCTACATAGGAAAAGATGCCAATTCCTCTTGTATTCTGTCTCTCAAGGGGAGACTCACAATTTAAGTGATACCGGTTGCCATTGTTGGAGATGGAACATACATTCTGTGGCTTAATTTCATTCAGACAAATACTTGAACTTGTATATTATGAAGGCATATAGGCTTATCATACTTATTGCACAAACCAACTATTTGGAATTGTTGGATTTGGCTGTATGGTTATGTCATGTTGTGGTAATCGTAGGCCTGTTATTGTGCATCTACAAGAATGGTCCCAAGTAAAAATCTTCATTAAGGCCCAATGGGGTCATTGCGTCTAATTTGTGTATCCAATACAGCTCTCTTTGTGCCAATCTTTTGGCCAAATCCCCTCCTCTGGGAGCTGCTCTGATAACTTCGAGTATCACAGCACGTAGTTGGGATATGTTGTGGCCATTTTATTTGAAGTGTCGGGCAACTGGGGATTTGACATTCCCTGTTCTTATGTTGGACTTGTATTCGGTCCATCTTTCGCATGCTTTTCGTATAGTTTTCCCAACATAGAACTTGCCACATGGACATTTTAGTGCATAGACTACATTTTTACTTCGCAGGTAGCGAAGTCTCTCAGCAGTATTTTCTTGCCACTGTTGAGATGTCTTATATGATCGCCTTTAATGAGGTTTGAACAGTGTTGGAAATTAAGGCAAGCAAATGTTCCCTTTTTCTGTTTCATTAAGGTGGTTTGTGTGGATTTTTTAGTTCTTTCAGCCCTGATCAGGCTATCTTTAAAGTTTGTGCCCCTCTTGTAAGCCAGCATAGGCGGCTCAGGGAATAGTCTGTTGAGATTTGGATCTGATCTAATAAGATCCCAATTTTTGTTGATTACCCTTTTCACTTGATAACCTTGGCTCCAGTATTTGAGGGTATGAATCAGCCTTGTTGTTTCTTTCTTGGGTTTGTCTTGGAGTAATTTTCTCTGCTGACTGTGCTTGAGTGCAGTATTGCTTTGTCAATGGTTTCCTCTGGAAATCCTCTTTCCTTAAATCTTCCTTTCATGATTTCTTGTTCTGACTGTAATATTAAGGGATCCAATGTGATCTTTTTCAAACAAAGAAATTGACTGAATGGTAAATTGTCTTACAAGTGAAGTGGGTGGAAGCTTCCGAAATGTAGAACACCATTCACATCTGTAGGTTTTCTGTAGATGTTTGTGCTGAATTCTGTGTTTTTCCTTTCCACTTGTACATCCAAAAAATGGACACCCGGATTTCCAATCTGCAGTGTGAAGGTAATACCTTCCTGGCAATTGTTCAGGTATGTCAGGAATTCTTCTAGTTCATCAGTCGTGCCTTGCCAGATGCCAAAAATGTCGTCGATGAACCGTTTCCAGAATTTTATCTTATTTTTCCAGGGTTCTTTATCCAGTACGAAGTTGTGTTCAAAGTGAAACATGAATATGTTTGCGTAGGATGGTGCTACTGAGGAGCCAAAGAAGTGCCTGATATTTGGAGATAGTATTTGCTGTTAAATCTGAAGTAGTTATTGCAGAGGATGATCCTGATTAATTCCATTGCAAAGACTTTATGTATGAGAGTTGCATTCTGTATAAGGAGAAACCATTCCAAGGCATCTATACCCTCCTGATGGGGTATCGATGTATACAGGCTGTTAACATCAAGTGTAAATAGTATAAGTATAAGTGTCATTTGTCTGGATTTCACTCAGTAGTCGCAAGAAATGTGCCATATCTTTTAGGTAAGTGGAAGTTTTCTGCACCAGGGGTTGTAGAGCCTTGTCCAGATAGATGGCTAGGGGATGAAAGATACTTTCAGTACCTGCTACTGTTGGTCGGAATGGTGGATTTCTGAGATTTTTATGGACCTTTGGAAGTGCGTAAAACACTGGTGTTATGGGGAATTTGTTGATGAGAAAGTCTCTTGTGTATTCAGAGATCCAATCCGAGGCGTAGGCCTTGTCGATTGTTTCTTTAATTAAGGTGCTAATGGACATGATAGGATCGTTGTCCAGTACTAAGTATGTTCGTTGGTCTTCAAGGAGTCATTGCACAATGTAGAAGGCCTGCTCTGTAACTCAGATCACAGGCCATATTAAGCGCGGCTGTCAGGTTGCTTGATTGTCGTGAAGAGTATTGAAACCTCCGTCCCCAAGTACCACAAAGAGAGAATACAAGATTACTCCCTATGCGACCATTGAGGCCACAGGTGGGTAGTTCTTGCAGCTCGGATCCACGGGAAATGTTGAAACCCAAGGCAGCTGTAAAGAAAATCTTTATTAGCAATCAACTCAGCACAGTACAAACAAACAGGCAGAATAAAGAACAGGGCTTACCTAAACTGATGGGTGAGGAAGCCCAGAACCTAAGATAGTTGGTAATTCCGTGGATGGGCACGTGAGCTGGTTTCCCCGATGACAGTAGGGAGAAGAACTGTAGGCTGGGTTAAAACCCAACTTGCCCTCCTGTAACTTGATGAAACAAAGGACCAAAATCCAAAGTACTTAATAACGTAATGCAAGAGACCAATGCCAAGTCCAATTCAGGGTAATCCAAGACAGTCCAAAAGGCGTTCCGAGTTCGAGATGATCCAGCAAACAGAGCCAAAGACGTGAGCAAAAGCAAATCCAAAAATAATCCAAGAGTCAAGAAGCGGTGAAAACACAAGTTATCCAAACGCTGTACAGAGTCCTCCAAAGAAAAGCTGTGAAGCGTGGACGTGCGGAAGTTCAGCGCTTAAATAGCAGAAGCTTCAGCGTCAGCTGATCCGCGACACGTCACGTGACCCGTGGAAGCGACACGTGAGCTTGGTCTCCATGATCGCGGACTTTACTTTCTGCGAGCAGCATCCTGTAGCTGGCGTCTGCGAGCTCCCTCTTGCAGACGCCATGGCAGACGCCAATGAAGGAACGGAGAACCCCTGAGTCTGCATGTGTGGCCCTTGGGGTAAACCCGCTCACGTGACAACCTTCCACTGTGAGGGACATGGAGTGGAAACCTGACTGGGGTAACTGGTGTATTGTGAGTGTTGCCTGTCCTATTGTCTGACCCTGTCCTATTGTCTGACCTAGATGTTTGCGAAAAAGGGACAGAATGAGAGGACAGCGTGACAGAGCCCCCCCCCCAAAGGCCCACGACCCTGTGGGCACAACGGATTGTCCCTATGGAAACTGGAAACCAAACGAGGGGCATGTACATCACGCCGCAGGAATCCATGAGCGCTCCTCCGGGCCATGACCCTTCCAATCCACCAGGTACTGCAAACCCCCTTTGAAGAAACGAGAACCCAGTATAGCAGACACTTCAAATACATCCGGGGAGGAAGGGGAAACTGGAGCACCAGGGGAACGAAGACAGGTAGGAACAGGGCAAGGTTTGAAGAGAGAGACATGAAAGATTGGGTGAAGCCGCCATGAAACCGGGACTCGAAGGCGATAGGCCACGGGGTTGATCACTCGGGAGACCACAAAAGTACCAACGAAGAGGGGCAACAACTTGTGGCAACCCTGTAGATGCAGATGACGAGAAGAAAGCCAAACTCTATCCCCCACAGCAAACGAAGGGGCCACAGAACATTTCCGGTCTGCGGCAGCCTTCATGGAATCCTGGGTTTCTTTAAGGTGCAGCTGTCGTAAATCTCCCCCCGTCTCACCTGTGAACGGGATCTCCCTTGTTCGGCCGAAGGACTCTTCCTGTGGATGGTTCGGGTCTTGAATAGGCTCGCCCGAGCCTCGTCAGGTTGCAGGACGCGATCAGAGTTCCGGGATGTTTGTGGTTCCAGGGTATCCAGGATAGCAATGTAAGTAGGGGGGAAATCCAGGAACAGGATAAAAGGCAAGGAAGGAAGTAAGAGGATCAAAGGAACAAAGGAAACCAATGTAGAGAGTAAACACACGTCGGGTCACTACCGAAGATAGCGTTGAGACACGCGGACCCGCAGGGGCGTGACCAATTTATAGTACGTGCCACGACGTGAAAGCTAGTACGTAGCACGGAGCTTGGTGCGGCCATGTTGGGAGGAACAGGGAGTACAAGCCCTTCATGACAATGACCATGAGGTCCAGAAGGGGCAATTTCGCCGGGTCATGACAGCATGCCCCCTCCGAAGACTGGTTCCTCCAGGCTTGCCTGGGTGAATAAGATGGAATCTTCTGAGCAAACGAGGGGTCTTTAAATTAGAAACTGGTTCCCATGTTCTCTCGCTAGGGGGGTAGCCTTTCCACTCGACCAGATATTGTAGTCGACCCCTCCTATACCTGGAATCACATATCCTGGACACCTCATATTCCAACTGGTCGTCCACAACAACAGGTGTGGGTTTGAAGGGTTTTCGAGTAGAACTAACGTAGGGTTTCAACAGGGAAGTATGGAAGACTGGATGTATCTTCTTCCAGGAATCCGGGAGCTTAAGTCGGAAGGAGACAGGATTGATGATCTCCTTTATGGAAAATGGACCATAATAGCGAGGAGCTAATTTGTTTGGTCGTAGATGTCGAGGTAACAGTTTCGAGGCTAGCCAGACTTGATCGCCAACTGAATAGGAAGGTGATGGTGTTCTCTTAGAGTCCGCATATCTTTTGGTTCGATTCTGGGCCTGTTCTAACTGATCCTTGGCCTCTCTTTGTAAGTCGATCAGCGTCTGAATCCAAGAGTCAAGGGTAGGTACCGGAATAGATTCTGGAAGAACTGATGGTAAAACAGACGGGTGATAACCTTGACTGCAATAGAAAGGGCTGATCTTGAGAGCTGAATGATCTGAGTTATTGTAGGAGAATTCAGCTAAATGTATAAGGAGAGACCAATTGTCTTGAACCTTGGTGGCAAAACAACAAAGATATTGTTCCAGGGTTTGATTTACTCGTTCCGTTGCCCCATTGGTTTGTGGATGATAGCCTGAAGAAAGGGCACGTTGGATTCCTAGAACACGACAGAGATGTTTCCAGAATTGTGAAATATACTGAGGTCCCCGATCCGAAATAATCTTGGAAGGAAGGCCATGAAGACGAAAAATATGTTCCAGGAAAATTCCAGCAAGTTCTGAGGAAGATGGTAGTTTATACAATGGTGTAAAATGAGCTAGATGAGTGAACAAGTCAATGGTTACCATGATGGTTGTATATCCTCGGGAAGGTGGTAATTCAACAATGAAGTCAGTGGCAATAACTTCCCAGGGTCTGGTTGGCAACGTAGGTTGTAGAAGCAGACCCGCCGGCCTCTGATTATCATATTTGTTCTGACTACAAATAGCACAGGTCTTGATGTATTGAACTACACAGGACTTCATCCCTGGCCACCAGAACTGTCTTTGTATAAGACGGAAGGTGTTGGTTACTCCTCGATGGCCGGAGTGAAGAGTATCATGGAATAGATTCATTACCTTCTGTTGAAGTTCTTTTGTCGGAATGACCACTGAATTGTTCTTGAATAAATATCCTTCCTTGATTGTTAGACGCCAGGGATTTTTCTTCGATATGTCCTTCCAGAGTTCAGATAATTGAGTCTGTACTCTGATTTCTTCCAGGAGATCGATCGCTTGAGCTACAAAGATTGTGGGTGGAAACATTTTAGGATAGATCTTATCCTCCAAGGGAACGTAGTCGGGACGCCGAGAAAGGGCATCGGCAATCAAGTTTTGTGATCCAGGAACATGTGAAATTTGAAATTGATAATGAGCAAAGAAGTAGGCCCATCAAGCTTGTCTACTGTTCCTGCACTCCATGGATTGTGGGACCTGAAGATTTCGATGATCAATACGGACTTGAACTGGATATTTAGCACCCAGGAGTAGATGTCTCCATTCAGTGAAGGCATGACGAATAGCCAATAACTCCTTCTCCAGAACTGAGTAGTGAGGCTCGCTGGTGGTCAGGGTCCGTGAGAGATAAGTAATGGGATGTTCCAACTTATCATCGGATTCTTGTTTTAAAACTGCTCCTATGGCGTAATTGGAGGCATCAGTTTCCACTAGAAAAGGACGATTTATGTCAGGTTGGGCCAGGATGGGGGCCTGAGTGAATTCTTCTTTCAAGCGTTGTCTTGTGGTATAGACCAGTTAAATGGAACGTCTTGATTCAGGAGATTAACAATGGGTTGAACAATCTCGGAAAAGGTGGGAATGAATTTCCGGTAGAAGTTGGCAAGCCCCAGGAAGGATTGTATTTGCTTAACAGATGTTGGGGCGGGCTAAGCCAGTATGGCCTTCATCTTTGAAGGGTCCATACTAATTCCTTCTGAACTTTGAAAGAGTTGATTTTCATGGAGACGTTGAAGTACTGCTTTTACATGTTCTTCCTGTTTCAAGGAGTCCTTGGAGAAGATCAATATGTCATCCAAGTAGACGATAACATTGAGAAATAACATGTCAGAGAACACCCTATCCATAAAACGCAGGAAGACTGCGGGAGCATTAGTCAGACCAGGGCATGACTAGGTATTCGAAGTGACCAAAAGGTGTTCTAAAGGCTGTTTTCCATTCGTCTCCTTCCTGGATACGGATCAAATGGTAAGCACCTCGGAGATCCAGTTTCGTGAATATCACTGCACCTCTCACAGCTTCAAGGATATTCGAGATCAGGGGTAGTGGGTATCTGTCTTTCAGGGTGTATTGATTTAGGCCCCGATAGTCCAGGCAAGGTCTAAGCTCTTTGGTATCCTTTTTTGGAACGAAGAACAATGAAGCACCAGCTGGTGATTTTGAAGGTCTTATGGTGCCGTTCTCAAGATTAGTATCTAGGTATTCCCGGAGGGCTCTCTTTTCGGGTTCTGAAAGGATAAACATCCTGCCAAAGGGAATCACTGCTGAGGGTTCAGTATCTATGGCACAGTCTTCGAGTCTATGTGGAGGTAAGGCTTGAACAATGGCAGTAGAGAATACATCAGCATACCCTTGATAGTCTCTGGAACGTGTACAAATTTGGAAACCATGAGTGGTGTCTCTGGACACCTTGGTAGACTTATAGGAGCTGTGACTGAGGTATCCAGGTTTAAACAATGCTTCATACAGAACTCCGAGCCCAGAAATAAGGATCCGGCCGTCCAGTTAATATATGGATTGTGCCTTTGTAACCAGGGCATGCCCAGAACCAAGGGGTAATGGGCTGATTTTATAATGTCAAACACAATTCTTTCTTGATGATGATTTATGGAAAGATGGATCTCCCTTGTTTGCAGACTTATGGGTCCTGAGGAAAGAGGTCTTCCGTCAATTGCTTCCACTGGCTGTGAAAAACTTCTTGCTTCATATGGAATGTTATGACTTCTGACCCAATCTTGATCAATGAAGACTCCCATTGCTCCGCAATCCACCAAGGCCAGTATGGGGTAGACCTTGTCCTTGGATGGCGATAAAAAGGCCTGTAATATCACCAATTTGTTTTGTTCAGGAGAGTTCAAGGATGGAATTGATGTGGAGCAAACATCGCTCTCCCGAAACCTTGCTCCATTTAGGATCGGGAGCTGGCGTTTCCCGAGCGTCAGGGAGGAGCCAGAGGACACTCTTTAACTAGATGTTTATCTGAGGCACAATACATGCATAAGCCTGTGTGTATCCTTCTTAACCTTTCCTGCAGGGAAACTGGTCCATGAAAGGCTCCAAGTTGCATGGGTTCAGAATCAGTGCTCGGATTCTTGGCAGATTCTGTCCTTGTAGTATTCTCTGGGGAGTTTCTTTGAATTGAGACCTTATTCTTTTTCTTTTCAGCCTTTCTTTCTTGGATTCTGAAGTCTATTTGCATAGACAAGTCCAGGAGGGCCTGGAATGAACTAGGACGTGCCACCCTGGCTAACTCGTCCTTGATCTCTTCATTTAGACCTCTGCGAAACAAGGTAAAACTGGCTTCCAGGGGCCAGTCGGCCTCTTTGGCTAGCTGTTTGAATCTGGTAACATAGGTCAACATGTCTTGGGATCCTTGTTGGAAGTCAAGTAACTTCTCTTGAGCACCGTGAACCAGCTCTGGTCGTTCGAACATGGTCTTGAGTTCCGCGATGAACCCTTCATAATCATCCAGGAGAGCATCCCCTGAATTGAGTAAAGGAATGGCCCATGTAAGGGCATTACCGGAAAGATGCGATATTATGAAGCCCACCTTAGCCCTGGGAGTTGAGAAATAGTAGGGCTTGAAGGTAAAATGTACCAAACAAGAATCCAGGAATCCACGTAAGGTCTTTGTTGAACCATCGTATTTATCATCCACTCCTCCCAATAATACGCTGTCCTTGTTCGCGGAGTCACGTGACAAGACAAGCTGTCTTAGCGCCGCATTCTCGGCTTTTAAATTCTGCATCTCTGTGGAAAGTTCTTGCATTCCGCGCATCAGGTCCTGAATAGCATTCTCCATGGTAGAATCCGTATTGATCGTTTGGCGTCTCAAACTGTCGTAAATCTCCCCCCGTCTCACCTGTGAACGGGATCTCCCTTGTTCGGCCGCAGGACTCTTCCTGTTGATGGTTCGGGTCTTGAATAGGCTCGCCTGAGCCTCGTCAGGTTGCAGGACGCATTCAGAGTTCCGGGAAGTTCGTGGTTCCAGGCTATCCAGGATAGCGATGAACGAGTAAGTAGGGGGGAAATCCAGGAACAGGATAAAAGGCAAGGAAGGAAGTAAGAGGATCAAAGGAAACCAATGTAGAGAGTAAACACATGTCGGGTCACTACCGAAGATAGCGTTGAGACGCGCGGACCCGCAGGGGCGTGACCAATTTATAGTAAGTGCCACGACGTGAAAGCTAGTGCGTAGCACGGAGCTTGGTACGGCTGTGTTGGGAAGAACAGGGAGTACAAGCCCTTCGTGACAATGACCATGAGGTCCAGAAGGGGCAATTTCGCCGGGTCATGAGAGCAGCAAGGTCTGCGCGTGGACAGCCGAGATGTCTCTGATGCAAGAAGAGGCAGCCGGATTACCAGAAAGCGAAAAATCCGGGATGGGCAGGATTTTAGGGTGCTGACCATACAAGACATAGAAGGGAGAGAAACCAGTGGAAGAGTGCACCGCGTTGTTATAGGCAAATTCAGCCAAATGCAAGATGCAAAACCAGGATTGTTGATGCTGGAGAATCAGGCAACGCAGATACTGCTCCATTGTTTGATTAACCCTCTCGGTCTGTCCATCCGTCTCCGGATGGTAGGCCGAAGAGTAACGTGAATTGATCACCACTAATCCAGTCAAGGCGCGCCAGAAACGAGAAGTGAACTGAGGACCCCTGTCGGATACCAACACTGATGGTAAACCAAAAAGGCATACGATGGACTTGAAAAACAATCCTGCCAGAACAGGAGCAGAGGGAATGCCCGAGCATGCAATAAATCGTGCCATTTTGGTGAACGAGTCTACCACAACCCAGATGGAATCAAAACCTTGGACCCGGGGAAGGTCCGTCACGAACTCCATCGTCACGGTATGCCAGGGCCTCGGGGGTATGGGAAGAGGCTGCAGGAGACCCAACGGTCGTCCTTTCCTATGTTTGGATTGGGCACAAACAGAGCAAGTGTTAACATAGCATTCCACATCCCTTCTCATTGAAGGCCACCAACACCAACGTTGTAGAAGCAAAAGTGTTCTTCGCTGCGCAGGATGTGCTTGAACAGGGAGATCATGGGACCATTCAAGAGCCAGATTACGAATATCAGTGGTGGGTAGAAACAACTTGTTCTGAAAGAAAGGCAGACCGTCTTGTAATACCAAATCCCAAACTGAAAGTAAGGATGGGTGTGTGGAAACCCACTTACGGACCATATCCAGCAGAGTCAGAAAAGGAGTACAGAGGCATATCACATGTTTCTTATCTAACAGGGACCCCCCAGGAGAGCGAGACAAAGCATCAGCCTTACCATGAACGTTACCCGGACGATGCATGATCTGGAAATCGTAAGCGGCAAAAAACAGATGCCACCTAACATGTCTGCTATTCGAGCATTTCAGAGAAGCTAAATCGCGTAGATTCTGATGATCCGAGAATACCGTCACCCGATGTTTTGCACCCAGGAGATGGTGACGCCATACTTGGAAAGCCTCTTTGACAGCCAGAAGTTCTTTTTCGGTCACTGTATAGTGACACTCTGTGGGTGTAAACTTCTGGGAATGAAAGGCGACTGGATGCAAGCGTCCAGTAGAGACACATTCTTGAGACAGTATTGCCCCTAAGGCGAACGAGGACGCGTCCGCCT
Organism: Ambystoma mexicanum; assembly: GCF_040938575.1. NCBI lineage: Eukaryota > Metazoa > Chordata > Amphibia > Caudata > Ambystomatidae > Ambystoma > Ambystoma mexicanum. The sequence goes on from NC_090928.1 coordinate 431,457,050, forward strand.
CAACTATAAAAGGGAGATCACTGTCAGGGTGTTGGAGGACAGGAGCAGTGGTAAATGCAGCTTTTAGGGTATCAAATGCAAGTTGTTGATCGTTAGACCAATTAAATGGAACTAGAGGACTGGTCAAAAGAGTAAGAGGTGCTGCTATGGAAGAAAATCCAGAAATGAATCTTCTATAGTAGTTAGCAAAACCCAAAAAAGACTAATGCTTTAAGGTTGGTGGGGGTCGGCCACTCCAAAACCGCTTTGACTTTGGCATGGTTCATAGTGAGACCATCAAGAGTGATGTGAAACCCTAAAAATTCAATGTTGTCAGTGTGGAATTGACATTTTTCGGGTTTCGCAAAAAGAGAGAACATGCGTAAGCGTTTTAGTACCTCCCTCACGTGTCTGATGTGTTCCTCTTCAGAACGTGAAAAAAATGAATGTCATCCAGGTAGACCATCATAAATACATCCAGAATATCACTAAATATTTCATTCATGAAGCGCTGGAATGTAGCAGGCGCATTGCAAAGGCCGAAAGGCATGACCAAATATTCATATAATCCGTAACGAGTGCAAAAGGCCGTTTTCCACTCATCACCCTTTCTCACACGTACTAGATTATACGCACCTCTGAGATCCAACTTAGTGTATACTGAAGCATGCGTGAGGCGATCCAATAGGGGCGTGATGAGAGGAATGGGATACCTGTCCTTTTTAGTGATGGGATTTAGACGTCGGTAATCAACACATGGGCGAAGGTCTCCCTCCTTCTTTGGGAGAAAGAAGATAGGGCTGGCTGCTGGAGATGAAGACGGACGTATGTGACCCTTACGTAGGGACTCCTGAATGTAAGTTTTCAAGGCTTGTTCCTCAGTAGGAGATAGTGAATATATACGACCCTTTGGGACTACAGAATCTGGTAGTAATTCAATAGGGCAATCGTACAACCTATGAGGTGGAAGAATTTCTGATGATCCCTTATCAAAGACATCCAGGTAGTCTCGATAAGGCTCTGGAATTGCCTCCGCTACAAGACCAACAATGTGCGTGTCTGCCAAGGTAACGGGAGAAGGTTCCAAAGTGAGTTGTGAAACAGTACTGAGAAATTGGGCTGGAGTGATCTCAGTAGAGGGTGTAGTAAGACAAAACTCCTGGCAAACTTCTGACTCAAAGAACACAGAACCAGTCTTCCAATTGATCAAAGGGTTATGCAGATGCAACCAAGGGATGCCTGAGATAAGGCCATATTGAGGCATGGAGATCAAGTCAAAGCTAATGGTTTCTTTGTGGTTAGTTTGTATGACCAAAGTAAGAGGTGCTGTCTGTTGTTTAACTGGGCCAGAGACTAACGAACTCCCATCTATGGTCTGTACGGGTCTTGGCGATAAGAGGGAGATTCAGTGTGTGGGCCATATTGATATCGATATAATTGCCAGTGGCACCAGAATCGATGATGACAGTTACTGAATGTGAGACCTCAATACTGGGTTGTAACAATGCATGTACCATCACGGGTCTGATGGTGCCAAACGCAGGTACCTGGTCCGGGGAGTGACTTATAGCGCTCAAACCCACCCCCGGGTCTATGGTCGAGCTGCCCGAAAACCCTGACTTTAGCCTTTGGGCGACGTGGACATTCTTTCACAAAGTGACCAATCAACCCACAATAATAGCAAGCATTGTCCACCCTCCTGCGCTCCCTTTCCGTGGAAGTTAAAGGACTACGTAGACCTCCCACTTGCATAGGTTCAGAAACAGACTCAGAATGAGAGGAACCTGTAGAAGGGATAGAACCAGAAAATCCAGCTTCAGCTTTCCGTTCTGAGCGCCTGGCATCAACCTGGAGAGCCAGATCTACTAAATCGGGGAACGCTGTGGGCAAGGAAGGAACTACTGATAAAGCGTCCTTCATAGCGTTGTTCAGACCTTTGTAGAATACCACAGCCCTCTTGCTCTCAGGCCATGAAGTCTCGGCTGACAGTTGGTTGAATTTTGTAATATATTCAATGAGTGTTCCCCTGCCTTGATGTAATTCTAATAGTTCTAGATCCCTGGACTGAGCTTTGTGACGGGTGTCAAAGACACGGGACATTTCTGTGACCAGGAGGTCAAAATCGTATAATGCTGGGTTATTGTTCTCAAGAAGTGGGTTGGCCCAGGCAGCGGCTGTTCCAGATAAATGTGATAACAGAAAGGCGGCCTTAGAAGTAGGATCGGGGAAGGAGGTAGGTCGACACAGGAAGTGTAACTTGCACTGATTTATAAATGTGCGGTACTTGGTGGGATCCCCCTGGAATCTTTCAGGTGCAGCCAATGGAAAAGGAGTGGGTAGAATCACGGGAGCAGGAGTGGTTGGGGCTAGGGCCTGGGGAACTGGGGCAGGTGATGATGCGTCCCCGAACTCTGCATCTGCAGGTAATGGGTTACGGGTACTCTGAATAGCATCTAAACGTTGGTGAAGGGCTGTGGTGGCTGCAGTCATGTCCGCTCTTAGTACTGTGATCGCTTGAATCATAGCTGCCATGGGGTAATCCGCGGCACCCTGCATACTCTGCACGACAAAGAATGGGTTCACAGTCTGTCAGGTTGCTTGATTTTCGTGAAGAGTATTGAAACCTCCGTCCCCAAGTACCACAGAGAGAGAATACAAGATTACTCCCTATGCGATCATTGAGGCCACAGGTGGGTAGTTCTTGCAGCTCGGATCCACCGGAAATGTTGAAACCCAAGGCAGCTGTAAAGAAAATCTTTATTAGCAATCAACTGAGCACAGTACAAGCAAACAGGCAGAATAAAGAACAGGGCTTACCTAAACTGATGGGTGAGGAAGCCCAGAACCTAAGATAGTTGGTAATTCCGTGGATGGGCATGTGAGCTGGTTTCCCCGATGACAGTAGGGAGAAGAACTGTAGGCTGGGTTAAAACCCAACTTGCCCTCCTGTAACTTGATGAAACAAAGGACCAAAATCCAAAGTACTTGATAACGTAATGCAGTGAAGAGACCAATGCCAAGTCCAATTCAGGGTAATCCAAGACAGTCCAAAAGGCGCTCCGAGTTCAAGATGATCCAGCAAACAGAGCCAAAGACGTGAGCAAAAGCAAATCCAAAAATAATCCAAGAGTCAAGAAGCGGTGAAAACACAAGGTATCCAAACGCTGTACAGAGTCCTCCAAAGAACAGCTGTGAAGCGCGGACGTGCGGAAGTTCAGCGCTTAAATAGCGGAAGCTTCAGCGTCAGCTGATCCGCGACACGTCACGTGACCCGCGGAAGCGACACGTGAGCGTGGTCTCCATGATCGCGGACTTGACTTTCTGCGAGCAGCGTCCTGTAGCAGGCGTCTGTGAGCTACCTCTTGCAGACGCCATGGCAGACGCCAATGAAGGAACGGAGAACCCCTGAGTCTGCATGTGTGGCCCTTGGGGTAAACCTGCTCACGTGACAACCTTCCACTGTGAGGGGCATGGAGTGGAAACCTGACTGGGGTAACTTGTGTATTGTGAGTGTTGCCTGTCCTATTGTCTGACCCTGTCCTATTGTCTGACCTAGATGTTTGTGAAAAAGGGACAGAATGAGAGGACAGCGTGACAATGGCTACTATGGGCAGACATAGAAAATACATGTCACCCCCCTATGAGGCATAGAACAGGCCATGAAGGATTCATAGGAATAAGAGTGAATAAGAGTGAAGAGACAAAAGAGCAAACATTGCAGAACGTCTATCTGCCAAAATGTGTTCACTTAGAATCTTCACCATTTACTAAATGTTAAAACATAAACATGTCTTCTTGAGATGAGCCAGCCACAGCAGGTACTAGTCAGCAGACAATATTTAGCCACTGATGATCTCTGACGAATTAGAGATGAGTAGATGTTCGCCACACGAACAGTTCAAGTACAAGTTCACCGCTACTTGATACGATGAAGCATGTGTGACGAACAGAATCAGGATAAACCCAGCTATAAGGATGTAGAGCATAGGTGTGATCCCTGAGCCTAAGTTCCAAAGAAGTCCAAATAACGTTTCCTTCAATCCATTGAAATAACTGTATTCGCCAGCCAATATATGGAGCTCAGGAAGGAGCCCCCATTAGTTGGGGTGGATCTTTCCAACTGGGGATGAATCTTCATTTGGCCACTCTGGTATTCCTCCATTAGGACATTGGCCATTTGCAGAACTCTCCTAGATGCTTCTACGAATGTCACTGTGATAATAGTGCTGTGTATTTACAAATTCGGGAGATTTGCCAGTTGCAAGAACTTCAGTGCTTATAGCTTCACATCAGGACAGTCCAATCGCACTAGCTCAGTCCGCACTGGTAGATGTGGATAAAACTGCAACAGTCCATCAAGTTTGAGACAGTGATCAAGTTGGCTATCCCCATTGGCACGCCACATCATGAAGCATTGAACTGCACAATGTAGGATCCATTAGGTAGTAGTAAAGCTTTGCTACTGCAGGTTCACATTCTAATTGCACTTAGCATGCACGTGGTTGTGGTTGAATTCAACTCACACATGCTGATGTTGATGAATGTCCTGGCATTTTATATGGGGTGTACCCACACAGTTCATCATGGGATACCGTTCTACTGTAGAGTCATCAAGATTCACACAGGTATGGTTGTAAGGCACCTCATAAAGAGTTTGCATCCATTGCTTCTTTACATGTTGCATGGTGCCCCAGGACTACAGTTCTTCACACAACAGACGTGTTACTGGCGGCATAGGAATATTCAGGATCTCATGCAAATGTCCATGACAATAAGATTGCCCCACACCAATATTCTGTAGCTTGTTCTCTTGAGTACACTGAGCAAAGTGTGGATGGACTCTGGATGGACTGTCTCTGCGCTTGTCTTGAAAGACAATTCTGTCAGTTGCTCTGGCCATTGTTTGATAGCCCAAACTGGAACACCTTTAGAGAGTGTGTTCAGGAAGTCTGTGATCTTCAGAGGTTCAACAATAGCCTGTTGTTCATCTTGTAAAGTTACCAAGCCTTCTTGGATGATATTCACCATAGTCACTACCACATTCCTTCAAGCTTGTAGATTTCCTGCTGAAATGCTTCAGTGCAATGAATTTGTGTTTCGGCTGCAAAATCGCTCATCTTGATTGACCGTCTAGCCAGTCCTTGTATTCTCAGGACGATTTTCTTCAAGGTAGGTTTATCTTCTTTCACCTCCTTCTTTGCCTTAGCCTTTCCTAGGGTACCTATCCTGACTAGGATAGATGTCTACATGACTTTTCCCATGTGTCTATTGTTGGGGAGGAGCTAGCGCCTTCCTGTACCCCCAAGCACTTTACAGTTAGGTAAGACTTCACCCCCAAGCGCTTTACAATTAGGCAAGACTTCTCTAAGCACTATAGCACTGAGAAAGCCTTTTTTCATGCAAATACAATCACACACAGGCATGGCCAGGCACTAAATGAAGATAGTATTTAAATATAAGGGGTAAATAACTATTAGCTGAATGAATTTGTAAAAATGTTAAATTGTATTTAGTTTGTCTCAAAGCACAGTAAAAAGCAGTAGGCTCTGTGCCAAAAGGAATGGATCGCAGAGCATGCAGTTTGGCGTCACTGAGGCTAGCTCTGGCAGAGCACATGAAGTGGCTGAGCAGCTGTTTCCTGTCCATCAAAAGCCCATGCAGACTAACAACAGGGGAGTGTACATGTTCATGCACACAATGAAACATTATGTGAAAATAAGGTTTTTAGGAGAATTACTGGACCAGATAAAATATGAGTATATTGTGTGGAGAGTATGGCGGAAAAATGTGTTCATATATAAATGTTTATAATGTAGCAAAATATGAACAGGAGCTACAATGTATTCCTGCATGGGCAGCAGTATGCTACGTAGTTTGTTCTAAATGGAAACCCGGCCATGCAAGAAGGAAGACTGCAGCATCTTGTGTATGGGAAGAAGGATAGTTTTGGATGAGCTATGCCAGTATCCAGTGACCAAGTCAAACAGTATATAAGGCGCCTGCTTAGCATTAATCTGCAGGAGCCAGCCACGGAAGAGGGACAGAACGCTGGCCGGGAAGCAGAGTTCTTTGCCCCCCATCCTCATTTTCTGCAAAGATTAAATTTGTTATCCTTGCAAGATAAAGACTTGTGGCCTTAATTCCCTAGAGGTGTGAACTTTAATCTGGTGTGAGCGTGATTAAGGGTACCTGTATATTTAAGGGGGTCCCTCTGTAAATGTGGGCTGCCTTTCAGTTGTGACCCTTTGACATGATCTTAGTTTCTTGCCCCCGTGCTTTGGAAGTCCCAGGCCAGTCAGCCACGCTCAACTATAGTGACCTGTCCCCTAAATCTTAAAACATGTGTTTCCTGAGCGGTTTTAGTAGAAGCCATTTTAAAAGAAATCCTCTCTGCTCACTGAAGCAGGGTGTGGCTCCAGAAAGACAGGCCAGCATGGGGACTTCGTAACAGAGGAAAACTCAAGTGAAGCACGCCCATGTGAGTATACTTTTGCAAGTGATAACAACATGGGAACATGTATGTATGATATGGTGATGTGAATGATAGTATGGTGATGTGAACCAAATATTCGGTGATGTGAACAATAGTATGGTGATGTGGATGATGTTCAGGTCAGTAGAACAGATGGAATAGGACTTTCTGGTGATATATTGTGGAATAGGACTTTTGGTGATGTGTTATGGAATAGGACCTTTGGTGATCTATTATGGAATAGGACTTTTTGATGATAAGGAATAGATTGGATAGGATGGATTGGATAGGATTTCAGGTGATGTGTTAAGGAGTAGTTTGGATAGGAGGTGGGTTGTGTATTAAAATTGTCACGTATTTCTGTTTTTCTACTTTTTATAATGGAAAAGGGAACCTCAGCATATAAAAGACTGAGATGAAAGAGAACCTCAGCGTATCAAAGACTGAGATGAAAGGGAGCCTCAGTGTATAAAAGACTGAGATGAAAGGGAACCTCAGCGTATCAAAGATTGAGATGAAAGGAAGCACCAACTTATAAGGACTGGTTGGTAAGGGATCCTCACCATAAATAAGGGTATCAGTGCAGAAAATAGGGGATTGAAGTCAGGAGATGTTTTTGGTTAGATTAAACCCTGGGGCAATAAGAAATGTTTGTGTTCATAAAGATGATGGGCAAAGGGTATGGACGGTCCTAGGACAAGAAGTAGAACAAGCAAGGGATAATGGAGGGGAAGATCAAGGTGGTAGAAATAATGAAGAGGCAGGGCAAGATGGAGATCAAGGAGAGGAGGTGGCGAGAAACCTGTCCCTAAAACATAGGTGTACCCTACCCTCTTAGTGCGGTCTCATTAGAAATAAGTTCTAGGAAAGCAAACAAACGACCATTTCTTTTCGAGAGTGCTATAAATTGTCTCAATTCACTAATACTGGCATTTGTCCTTGTTTTAGTGAAATTGAGCCGGTTGGAGGGAAAATAACAACAGTCATATGTTGACCTATAGTCATTAAGCAATTCAAAATCATAAGAAATACTCATTCGAAAAAGTCATTTCCTCCAAAACATTTGTGCATTTTTAAAAAAAAACTTTATATTGATTTCTTCAAAGTATAGTACATGAATACACATAACATGCATCATTCAGTTTCATGGTGCGTTGTGCGGATTTATAAAAAAGAACATATGTAAATTGTTTTGAAACATAAAGACAACTTGACAAACATGAGTTCAAATTACAACTGGTGTGCTACTAAGTGCAATCCAACAAAAATTACAGAGGAGAGAAAAACATACAACAAACAAACTTTGGGGAAACTCAAATGAAGTAGTTGCCCCCGAGTATGTAGGGAGTTCTTTACTAATTAGATTCCCTTGATTCCCTATATGGATGGGTGTGAATAAACTAATCCTTTGTCCATAGGGTTTGGTTAAATTTATTTTCTATTTTGGGCTTCAATTTTGCCCAACCTGTGGGTCGGGTCTTGGTACGGTAAAAGAATTCTTTGCCAACGTGGTTCTGAGTAGAAATATCCCAGCTGTTCACGTTTCGGCGGTCTTATTGCTCTCGCATGCATCCGCCTTCATCAGGGAATTTTATTTCGGGACCCTGTATAGGTGTGGAAAACCAAACATAAAGTTGAGATTAGCCCTCACATTACCTGTCAGAGTAGTTCTGACACTTGAATTTGATATACCTCAGCTCAACTAACAATAGTTTTACCTGCAGTTGAGCTTATCCCGAGTTCTGGGTTGTGGAGTGGGCTGGGGCTAGGGCCGCTGTACCTAATGCAGGTGCTAGTCGTGTGGACTGAGGTGTCCGTACTTCTTTCTTTGGTCCCAGTTGAGAGTGTAATAGATCTGTATGGGACCCATAGGTTGGCAAGAAAGAAGAAGAGAGACAAGAGGAAAAAACAAAAGGGGGGGTAAAGGGGGAATACTGGTCAATGCCGAGTAAAACAATGGATCCAACGTGTTGAAAACGGAATCCATTATATACATAGAGGACGTACCCGTTCCCATGTAAACCAAGATGCCCTTATGTAGGGGTTGAACAGGTGTGCTGGCCTCAAGGTCCACAGAATGGCAGGTTGCGTCTTGCCGTGGCGGTCTTGATATTATCAAACTCTATCCTTCCATCTGCCGAGGCCTAAAAAAGGGGGGGTTTTGATATAAGTGTATAAAAGTTTGTATTGTTTTATACATCTGTACTAGCCGTTGGTTAGCTGACAAAAATAATGGCTGATTCTAGTGTTTTATGCAGCATGTACATCTAGTTCTTGTTGGTGGCCGGACCTGATAGAGGAAAAAGGTCCAGCAGTGCACATGCAGGTGCTCCCATATGCATGATTTGCATATGGTCTTTCCCCTTCTGTAATGGCTTGGCAAGCGAAGAACAGTGGTCTGGAGGGTTGCCCAGAGCATTGCTAGTGGTTAAGATTCATTCTAAACCTTCCAGCCATCACCTCTTTTGTTTTGCTATTGTCACCCAGAGTGGGACGGGTATGCCCAGACGTGGGTCCCGTGCCTGCTGGGCCTAGAGACCCAAGCTACTCCTCACTGATGACACCCAACAAGGCTGAAACATGTCTGGGGATGCTTGTGATCTCGTGCAGAAGGGATGTGACCTAGCAGTTCGGGCTGGACTACCCCTTTGGGGGTGGGACCAAGCATGATTTCCATATGGTCTTTCTCCTTTTGTAATGGCTTGGCAGGAGAAGAACGATGGTCTGGAGGGTTGCCCAGAGCGATGCCAGAGGTTAAGATTCATTCTAAACCTTCCAGCCAGCACCTCTTTTGTTCTGCTATTGTCACCCCGAGTGGGACGGGTATGTCCAGACGTGGGTCCCGTGCCTGCTGGGCCTAGAGACCCAAGCTACTCCTCACTGATGATGCCCAACAATGCTGAAACATGTCTGGGGATGCTTGTGGTCTCGTGCAGAAGGGATGTGACCTAGCAGTTCGGGCTGGAATACCCCTTTGGGGGTGGGACTGTTAAGCAGAAACCTGTGCAGTTCCCTTGGGGAACACTGCAAAAGATTTAAGACTACAGGTATAGCAGTAAACCCACTTGGTAGCAGTCCGCACCACCCAGATTTACCTGGTAGCTGTGGCTGAGCAGTCAGACTCCCCTCAAGAAGAGTTAGGCAGTATGTAAAGTATACACAATATGTACCCAGACACAATAGCACAAGCAAACACTGACCAGAGCTTGGTTTCAAAAGTATATAGTTATTTATTTTTTAAGAACACATAAGTTGAAAACACTCTAGCAAAGTATAGTAAAAAACACTTCAAACACAGTTATAATGAAAGCAGTTCCGACCCTTACTCCTATCTAGACAACTCTAAGTTAACACCACATAATTAAAACAGAGGTGAGCGCTTAACGTTAGATGACACTCTAGTAGGTTCAAGAAAGGGATAAAAAGAACAGAAATGGGTTAAACACACCACTCTAAGGTCCAGAACACTTGCAATAGGCTCAAAGAAGCGCAAAGTCACAAGTGAGCAAGGGTCACTAGGCAGGGCCCACTCTTAGAGTAGCCGGAGCGAAAATGTGCCCAAGATCACACTGTTATTAGGGATTCAAAGTCTTGCAAAGAGTTAGAAAGAGTTTAGAGTGGCTTAGAAAGTTTAGCCAGGGTGTCCCAGGCACTCCCAGGGTCGAAAGCCGGGGGCTAAATCTACCCCGTACAGTCGGTAGCAAGGGAAGCCAGGCGGAACACGGTACCTTAAGCGGAAAGGATCCTCCAGCGGTGGCAGTTGTTCCAGGCAGTGGCAGCAAGGCTCGACGTCGGTCAGGGGAGAAGAAGTTCTCGCTGAAGAGCAGAAGAAGAAGGTCGTTGCACTGCCCGGGAAGAAACCAGCCGCGGAGTCCTCCGGTTAAAGGGTTGTACCGACTTTCGTGGTTGGGGTAAAAGTGGTGGGGTTCCGGTTGCCGGGGTGCTTGGCACTGGCAAGGCGGCCACGAGATACCTCGAGAAGCGAAAAGAAGGCGAAAACTGGTTGTCCCCACCAGTCAAGGGAAGGAGCCACTCCGTTAAGAGTTCTCCTCGGTCGTCGGGAAAAGTGGTGAGACGGTTCAGCAGGGCTCCACCGGGTGGTGTCGTCGAAGCAGGTCGGCTCAGCTCTTCCCTCGTCGGATTCTTGGTCCTGTGGCGACTTCTGAAGTTCCAGTCCCCAAAGCCCTGCTTTTATGCAGCAAACCCCCATTCACCCAGCCTAGCTGTCACTCAAACATGCTAAGTGGTGAGCCGGCCGGCTCACCACTTGGGCCAATCAGGACGGAGTGCGACTTGAGTTACCAAGGTAACTCAGTCCAGGGTGCCTAAATCCCCCTCCACCCCTCCTAAGTACCCCAGACAGAGTGGCACCACTTTGGAGGGCTTCTGTGGAGAAGCCCGCCAAAAGTGGAACAAAGGGCTCCACTTTGGGTCAGAGTTACAGAGGCGAACGCCAACGCCATTTTAGAATCAAGTTTTGGCAAAAAGTCCCAACCGGAGTTATAATAATAAATATATAAACCAGCGGTATGTTTAAGGCTACCGTAAATAAATAATTAAATGTGTTAGCCTAAAACAATGGGAAATCCCATAGGGAAATATTCGCGGTCGAATATAAAAAGTAGTTTCCACTGCCACCAGCCAAAACTCGATCAGGGGGGACGGAGACGTGCCCCCTCGACTAACAGACCCTGGGGCAATCGAATTGCCCCAGCCAGTACGTCCACAATATGATGGTTTGTACTGGTTCTGTTCAGGATTCAAGACTAGCAAAGTCTTTGGTGACTTTACATGCCCTGGGAGACAGTAGTCAGTCCCAGGGTATGGAGTCTATGTTGGGGAGTCCCTAGGACACCCCTGGGTCACGGCACAGAGGGTGCTGTGTAACCCACATCACAAAAATACATGAGGCCCTATGGAGTAAAAGACCCCATAGCCCATTCAACACAAGGTTTAACCAAGAAAACACACTTCAACATGTCCAAGAGTGAGGGTAAAAGAGTCTCACTCTTGGCAGGAGAAAAAAAGAAACCCCAGAAATCCAGCAAAGCTGCTGGGGGACTCACTAGGTAGGGAAATTCAGCCTAAACAGAGAATTCTCCCTAACAGGGACCAAGCCTGATTTGCATATGGTCTTTCCCCTTTTGTAATGGCTTGGCAGGCAAAGAACGAAGGTCTGGAGGCTTGCCCAGAGCGATACCAGAGGGTAAGATTAATTCTAAACCTTCCAGCCATCACCTCTTTTGTTTTGCTATTGTCACCCCGAGTGGGACGGTATGCCCAGACGTGGGTCCCGTGCCTGCTGGGCCTAGAGACCCAAGCTACTCCTCACAGATGACGCCCAAAAAGGCTGAAACATGTCTGGGGATGCTTGTGGTCTCGTGCAGAAGGGATGTGACCTAGCAGTTCGGGCTAGACTACCCCTTTGGGGGTGGGAGCAAGCCTGATTTGCATACAGTCTTTCTCCTTTTGTAATGGCTTTGCAGGCGAAGAACGATGGTCTGGAGGGTTGGGCAGAGCGATGCCAGAGGTTAAGATTCATTCTAAACCTTCCAGCCAGCACCTCTTTTGTTCTGCTATTGTCACCCCGAGTGGGACGGGTATGCCCAGACGTGGGTCCCTTGCCTGCTGGGCCTAGAGACCCAAGCTACTCCTCACTGATGATGCCCAACAAGGCTGAAACATGTCTGGGGATGCTTGTGGTCTCGTGCAGAAGGGATGTGACCTAGCAGTTCGGGCTGGACTACCCCTTTGGGGGTGGGGGGTGGGACCAAGCCTGATTTGCATATGGTCTTTCCCCTTTTGTAATGGCTTGGCAGGCAAAGAACGATGGTCTGGAGGGTTGCCCAGAGCGATGCCAGAGGTTAAGATTCATTCTAAACCTTCCAGCCTTCACCTCTTTTTTTTGCTATTGTCACCCCGAGTGGGACTGGTATGCCCAGACGTGGGTCCCGTGCCTGCTGGGCCTCGAGACCCAAGCTACTCCTCACTGATGACGCCCAACAAGGCTGAAACATTTCTAGGGATGTTTGTGGTCTCGTGCAGAAGGGATGTGACCTTGCAGTTCGGGCTGGACTACCCCTTTGGTGGTGGGACCAAGCCTGATTTGCATATGGTCTTTCCCCTTTTGTAATGGCTTGGCAGGCGAAGAATGATGGTCTGGAGGGTTGGCCAAAGCGATGCCAGAGGTTAAGATTCATTCTAAACCTTCCACCCATCACCTCTATTGTTTTGCTGTTATATGGGGTGGCCATATAAAGGGGGGATGGACAATTGGAAAATAATGCGAACATGTCTATAAAAACAAAAAAAGACGTTTTTGCCTGCCACCCCTACTGTTACGCTCAGACGTACTTTCAAACAGGAATAAATGTATCCCGCAATAGAATTGACACTAACCTGGGCAGCCAGCCAAATCCAAAGGTGCTCCTGGAAAATCCTGTTCCCTCCCCTCCAACGTGTACTGTTCGATGGAGGAAGAAACACAATTCCCAGGGAAAACCCTGCGGGGAAGAAAAACCCTGAGCCGAAGCATTGGAGGTTTTGATCAGTCGGTCGTTTCCTGGAAATCGGGCTCGTGGAGACTGCTGGATGAAGAGACAGGAGAGGTGAGTACTCCGTGGGGAGAGCGAATGGACTGTAGATAGAAGGTGGTGATAGATTTAACTTACTGTCAAGAAGGAGGAAAATGGTTTCTTGGTTTAAAGAAGAAATAATCTGTTTTCTGCCTCAGATGCTGAAAACAAATCACTGATATTATGGCAAGAAAGAAGGTTAGTAAGGAAATAGAAATGGACTGGGAATAAAGAGGTAGAATGGATAAAAACTCGGGGAACTCACTTTTCAGAAGTAGAAGGGAGACCTGCGAGAGGGAGTGAAGATGGAATGAGAAAGCGGGTTGGCACTTTAACAAGTGGACGAAGTCTAAAGAGGGAATTGGAAAGAAGAGAATAACAGTGAAGGTCCTGACGAGAGGAGAGAGTAACAGACTATAGAATTCACAAAGTCTAGGTGCGAAGTTACGAAGCGCCGTGTAAGAGAGTAGCGACGCATTTGCTTGACTTCCTGATGTCTGTATATGGGGTCACGTGACTTCGTTTATGCGTGTTCAGTAGACGTTTGTCGGCAGCTCCGTTGTTCATAGAACATATGGCATAGTCGTCTGCCATGTTAGGTGAGTCAAGCAGAACGGTATTGCATAATCACCGGCGCTGCCATAATGACCAGCCGTGAAAAGGTGCAACACCTACACGCTTTCTTAGAAGAATGAGAAGGGAAGTATGAATGACCTATGATTTATATAAGGGATTGGGCTTTGACACTATTTCTGACATCCAGCATTTAGAAACATTGAATAGCTGGTACTCTGATATGCACATTGCAGGAAGGAATATAATCACTGAAAGCTGTTACGTGTGTGCACTTATCCTGCACGCATCAGGGGCTCCTAAGGTTTTAGTTCCATATCCATTCCCAATTACAGAGGCACAATGCCTGGTACATCTTGCACTATGGAGGATAAAGGGCACATTCTAGACCCAGCTACAATGGCAACACAAAATACTGCCAGTGTCTACAAGTAGTATTAGCGCTATGGCTACCTCCAATCTCGGAATGAGGCCGAATCTCATGTAACAGCCTTGCTTTGCCATCAGTTGGCTTGCTTTGCCTATGGAAATGGCATAGATCTGTGAAATGTTTTGTGAAGTCTAAGCTTTGTAAGGCTCTACGCTTAAACCTTTTTGTTTTATGTAACAAGCTCATTTTTGCCTTTCTTTATTGCTCAGTTTAGCTGTTTAGTTGCCCACAAGATGCCACCCTCCTTGGCCTCTCCATTGGATAAATTGGTAAATGGGCTGGACCACACACCAACGCAAAATGATTGTGATTAAGAAAACATCAAATGTGGATTACTACATGTCCGCGTGTCTGTCCCATACACTTGCCAAGAGTCACCCCCCCATGACGTGTGAAGAGGGACTGTTTATTGTCATGTATTCTCTGTTTAGAACGTGTCATCATAGACCACAGAAAGTGTAGACCACATAAACTGGCCATCTGTAGGGGGTGTCGGGAATATATATATCCATTTTGCGCTATACGCTTTTCCTTCACTTGGTACGAATGGGAAGTGTGTCTTAAACCCTGGTGATGAGTTCATAAGAGGACCAGGACAATGCTCCAAGAAGGTTGTAGCCAACCAGTGCACAGTTTTACGCTTATAGTAAAGGAAGGTATCTAAATATTTCACAACACATAGATGGTCTGCCATGTCATCTTGCTTTTCTAGATCATCTTCAGGATCTAACAATGCTCCTTGAGCAAATGCTTCTAACTTGAATCTCAACAGGTCCCTATAGATGTCTGTGATGTGTATTATAGGGGTCACCAGCCTAGATTCATCTGTTACCAATAGTGTATGTACCTGGAGTTGCCTACTAGGCCGACAGTAGCATTATACTGGCTTGTCCAGAAGTTTCCGAACTATAGAGTGGGTATATGCCTATTGTGTAGAGACCCCTCTCACATCAGCATGCCCCTCCCTCATATGTAATGAGTTGCGAGTGTGTGCTATTTCTAAGGTTGAAATATTCTACTGTTGGCTGATCATTGGGATATCCAGTGGGATAAAAAATGTCCCAAAGTCAAAAAGACGAAATGGGTGAGGAGGCTTATCCACTGTACAAATGTAAAACAGGATCACTGATCCAACAAAAAGATTTGTAAGCTTATGTGCGGCTTGGATGGCTAAAAATCTTAATGTTCACGATGGACCTCATGCTTGGCTTTGTTTCTAGCCTTATTTCTGGCTCCTTGGCTCCTGGAAAAACAGACTTGTTTTCATACAACGTGGATGTTTCTGGAGTTTATTGTTAACTTCATGTTTTCATCTATTCTGCCTGCTTTTCAGATTGTTTAAGAATGTGAATCTCCTCTCTCGGGAACAGGGGCAAAACTATTTGGAGCTGGGTTAAGGTTGTCGACGGACACTTGTCGAGTACCTTACTATAGGAACGTAACTCACCCAATTAACACCAGAAGAAATGATGTATTTAGTCAAGGCTTTCCTTTCTATCCCATAGGCTCTCTCTATGACACCATTAGCTTGTGAGAAAAACAGGTTTCGAGACTTGCAGAGTAGAACGCCAGCTTGACAAGGCCTCTCTTCAGGCTTTGCCTGAAAAGGCTGGCCCATTGTCAGCTTGGAGCAAATTTGGTGCAGTCATAGCTACTTAGGACAGCAAACCCTTTATGAACTCTTTACTATCAGCTTTCTTCTGAATAATTAGCCAAGTGAACATTGTGCACTGGATGACAAGTATTTTGACTGGTGCTTGTGGTCCTATGTGGTCCATATATTTTGCATTCAAAAGGCATTGTCGCCCTTGTTAGTGTACTTACTGGTGGTTTGCGGAAATTGTTGTTATCTGCAATCATAGGGGGCATCTTGCTATGTACTGTCTTACTTTGCTACTGAGCCCTGGTCACCAGTATCTAACCTGCAAGAATCTGGTAGTAGCTGAAATCCCAAAGTGGGTTTAGGCTACACTTGCATGTGCATTGGAGATTGATTTTAATCTATCCTGCTTGTTCGGTTGTACCCTGTAAACAGGGCCTCCTTTTGACATAGGTATAGCGATTATCACTGTATGTAATTTTACAGCATAGTTGTAAGTAGTGGGAAACCCTTGAGGGTTAGGACTGTTTGCCTCCAATCATGCGTTTATGTCCTTATCTCTGTATGTGGCTGAGCATGTTATGATATGATTGTTTATTTATATAGCGCCTATACACAATGTGTTTCAAAGCGCTTCAAGGCAAGGGAGGGAGCAAGGGAAAATACAACCACATTCTTACAGGCCATGAACAGTAAGGGTGTGAAATTAACTATTGTACTCAGCCTGATGACATTTCAGATAGTGCAAGAGCTAAGACATAGATAAGGAAGGGAGGGGGAGAGTGGGAAGGAAATTGAAACAGACAGGCGACTACCGTACTAGGCCTGACGACATTTCTGGTAGAGCCGGAGAAAAACAAAAGGTGAGGGAGAGGGGTGCAGAAAGGGAGGGGAGGAACAAAACAAGCGACTATCATACTAGGCCTGACGACATTTCAGATAGTGCTGGAGGGATGGTGGGGAGGAAAAAAACAGTAATGGGAGGGTGGAGGAAACAGACGAGGTTGCTATCATATTAGGTCCAGGGACAATTCTGATGGAGTAAGTGCATAGAAGAAAGTAAGGGGAGGAGATAGGAAAAGGGAGATGGGAAAGGAGGAGAGAAAAGAGAGTAAGCAGTCAAAAAGAGTGGAGAAGCAAGAGTGGAGAGCGAATACAATTGCAGAAGTCAGTAGTAACACATAATGTTGCAAGCCAGGATACAAGATGAAGATGGGAACAGCATGATTCAGGGCCACCATGAGTACAAGATACAAAGGAAGTCCAGCATGAGAGTTGAGAAAGAGTGACACACCGTGAATGAATGAAGTCCATAAAAGTTAAATCCAGCATTGGCCATGTTACTGCTCCTACCCCTTTGTACAGTCCACTGTCATGCCGACTGATCAGCAAGCGCATTACCTGCGCTGTACACAGAATCAGGTCTAGCCTGCCAGATGTCCCAAATTATTTGCCAAATTTGTTTTGACAACATTTGTTTGCCTTTAGAATCACTTTAGAATCTCTAAATGAGTTGGCTTGACACTGTTAAAGGCTAAAGGTATGGCTTCTTATTGCATAGTCTGAATCAGACTCAATTAGAGTGGGTTTATGTGGCTCAATCTGTTTTCGTGCAAGAAGAAGCCTTGTATCTTACCAACCTTAGCTGATGTATCCCCTAATTATTTGGTTTGTGTATCCTGGTGTTCAATCTCATTGTCATGAGTGAATCGCTGTCATGCCATTTACTGGATCGGGGGGTGGTGTTACCGGGTGTGGGGTACACCGACATGAAGAGTCTACTCCCGATGGAGTTTCCTTCGGGCTCCTGGTCTCCTGGTCTCCTGGCCTCTGGCTACCTGGGCGCCACAATGTCTTAGTGTCTGTGCATGTGCGGACGTCTGTGTTTGACGCTCTACGCATGCTCAGTCCTCCTGCCTCTGCAGCAACTTCTGCTTATGCTCTAGGCATTGTTCCCCTCCCAGCAGTATTTTTGGGAGCCATGGATACCGGTGCACTGTGTCTCAAAGCAGTCTAGCCCCTGATTGTGTTCACTCGGTTCTAGATTTTTCTCCTGAACCTTTGCCTCCTAGTCAGCCCTTCTTCTTCCTTCTTGTTGCTGGCATTGTGCTTCCTTCCTTCCTTAATCTCCTTCTGCCTAACCTTCCTTCACCCGTTTCCTCTCTCCCTGGAGATTTCTCCATGTCATTGCCCCTGACTCGTGTCTCCGCTTGGCACTGTTATATCCCGGTACCTTAGCTTACCTTGTCATTGGTTGTATTCCTCTGCCCTGCTACTTGTTACATCTACTGGATGTTACACCTGGACTTCCCTGTCAGTGCTTCCACTGTTCTGGTGCCACGTAAATCAGGTAAGTGCCATCCCATGGCAATTGGGAGCTGGTCTAGCACCTGCTTCCATCTACCAGGAAGGTGTTAGGTTGGTACCCCGCATTACTATTCGACTTCTGCGACGCTAGATGGCAGACTGGCTTCCTCTACACAACAATCACCTAGGAGAACAGGTATGCAGCACCCACAAGACGCTTTGTATAACCGATTGAGACACCTATCTTCCGGCCCAGAAATGGATGATGTCCAGGAACTCAGGGAGGAAATACAGGCCCTTCGTTTAGAGATGACTGCCTTACAACAGGAAAACATCATCTTACGGCAGATGGTAGTTCAAGGAGCTGGAGCCGCATCTCATGTGGGATATATTGACCCATTCAACAGTATTTCCCCACATCACCAAGCTGCATTTGCGCAGAAACAGGAAAATGGCTGCGCTGGCTCCTGGGATTGCTATGGCCTCAAAACTGCATTTTTTACAGCAACAAAAAGATGGCTGCACCTTCTTGCCAAGCATACATTGGGCAGGATGGAACAAGGGGACACCTGAAAGAGCGTGCCAGTGTGTCCTGACATGTAAAAAAAAATGGAGTGAAAAGGCAGCACTGCTTTGCTGAAAGCCCAAGATCTCCATTATAGTGACGGCACCGGCTCAGGGGGAAAGGACAGGACACACTCAACAAATTGGGAATGCCACAATTGCGGCACTATGGGGTGAAGGAGGACAGGGACAATGGGGTAGGAGGGGACTATACCCCAACCCACAGTGACAGTATGAAGGAGCACCAAGGGGAAGAGGAGGATTTTGAGGAGCAAGAGCAGTAGGTTTTGGAAGGATATGGCCACGGGGAGGAGGTTTGGGAAGATCACAGTGCTGGTATTGCGGGAAATAGGGGTATTTTGCAATGGAGTGCAGGAACAGGCCTGGGATGGGATGGGATTTAATTATGGGCCATCACCTCCAGGGCAGGTATTCCAAGGGCCTCAAGGAATGGGACAACAGCAATTTGGGCGAGGGGGTCAAAATCAGTTCATTTATGGGACTGACAGGCAAGGGCAATGTGGGCAACAACTACAGCAGTGTGAGGGGACACAGTTTAACAGGATGGCAGGGGGAACAGGTGCCCCATTCCAAGGAGTTGCAATGACGGGCGGCCCTTTTTTCATTCATCAGGACAAATACATATTCCTATTTAGGACACCCCACAGAGAGCACTTGCATGTCCAATCCTATTGATAACCGCACACCCTGAAGAGGAGCCATTGATGGAGGAGGAAATGGGAAACAAGCAATTTATATTTATGGTAGATTCGGGTGCAACAATATCATGCATCATGGAGGGGAATTTTCCATTATCAGGTAAAAATCTTTACACGTAGGGACTCTCTGGGGCTATTTCTACAGTTAAATACACTGAGGAGTCGGATATAAAGTGGGAGGGGAGGTAGTACAAGCCCCCTTGTTATATTCTGAGAGTTCCCCTGTGAACTTGTTGGGTAGGGATCTGCTCAGTAAACTAAATATAGCTATATCATTCACAGATCAAGGGGTAGTGTGTTCCACTCCAGGGATGTGTGTAGCTCGAGCGATAGTAGTAATCAATGCAGTGGCAAGGGAGTCAGAAGTCCATGAGGTTTTTTTGGTGTAAATCTGTCCAGCGGTTCGGGCTGTCGCAAAGTTCTTTCCCATTCACTCTATGGGAAAAAAAAGTTTTGTGACCCCCCTATAACTTTCCCCCCTGGACGAATCCTCATCAAACTTTGCAAAACAATTCAGAGTGGCCCATATACTTCTTTTGCAAAGTTTGGTGAGGATTCGTCCAGGGGGAACGAAGTTATAAGCCGCCCAAAAAGTGCTCTTCCTATGGAAACACCAATTTAACCATAACTACATGTAATATATAAATATATATTCAGTAAAAAAAACTTTGTTAAAGGGACGTTATGGTTAAGTTGCGCTACTAAAAACCTATGAAATTCAGTGAAAAAACTGTGTTAAAGGGACGTTATGGTTCAAAGTAAAACCGAAAAACCCCTGAAATTCGGCAGTTATGGTAACATAAGCAACCATAACTCGCGCCACCGTGCACTGCTAACACTAACACCCAGGACATCAAAGATGACATCACAAATGTCATTGATGACATCACCGATGACATCACATGTGCATTTACTTTTCATAGAAACTCTGTACAAGGAATTCTTATAATGCTGACCAAAAACTGTCAAGGATCATTGGGTAAATATCATGAGCTAATTAGTGCATTAAGCAATGCATTGATATAAATAGCATTCTATTATGAAGTTCTATCCAGTATACTAAGCTACTCATGCAGAAACATTGGCAGTGTGTGCAGCATACATGATGAAGGTGCCATATTCATAATCTTGCCATGTTGAATATTGAAATGATAACTGCTTTCTTATTAGAGTTTTGCGTACTGTGAAACATGTAATAAGTAGATAATAAAACGCACTTAATACATAATTATTACAGACAAAACACAAAGAGACAACAACACATACAAATATGAGTATATACAGGGACAGTGAAGTAAACAAAAAAGCAGAAGTAGTAGCAGAAAGAGTTCATAACCTAACTGATTGTCTTTATGCAGAGAAACTATTGCTCTGTTTCAAAGCTGCTACTTACCATATGTATGTGTATCACATGATGTGACTGCACCCAAAGGAAAGGAGAGTGAGTATAATGTATACAAATATGAGCATATACAGGGAAGGTAGAGTAATAAAAATAAAACTATGAGAAAGTGCTGATAACCCTAATGATTATCTTCATGCACAGAAAGGATTGCTCTCTTTCAAGCCTGTGTCTTCTGCTATGTATATGTTTCATATGATGTGGCTTGACCCTAACTCTACAAATATATTACCTTTTCATTTTTACTTCCTGACTGTTACTGAAGAAAACTATGTGGCTTCGATATGTCAGTAAAGGATAAAAAGGAAGAGCCAGCCATGTGATGTCATCAGTGATGTCATCAATGACATTTGTGATGTCATCTATGATGTCCTGGGTGTTAGTGTTAGCAGTGCACAGTGGCGCGAGTTATGGTTGCTTATGTTACCATAACTGCCGAATTTCAGGGGTTTTTCGGTTTTACTTTGAACCATAACGTCCCTTTAACACAGTTTTTTCACTGAATTTCATAGGTTTTTAGTAGCGCAACTTAACCATAACGTCCCTTTAACAAAGTTTTTTTTACTGAATTTCATAGGTTTTTAGTAGCGCAACTTAAAACTTTGTTAAAGGGACATTATGGTTAAGTTGCGCTACTAAAAACCTATGAAATTCAGTAAAAAAAACTTTGTTAAAGGGACGTTATGGTTAAGTTGCGCTACTAAAAACCTATGAAATTCAGTGAAAAAACTGTGTTAAAGGGACGTTATGGTTTTCACTGAATTTCATAGGTTTTTAGTAGCACAACTTAACTATAATATCCCTGACTTCATATACATGTAACACAGAACATACTAACCCCCTCGTAGTGATTTTCATGTCCGCGGACTACCGCCATGTCCGTGGACATATCGAAAATCTGAGCGTGGTGAATGTAAATTTAAATAGTGTGCCCCATTTCCCCTTTGAAGTTGGCTCTGAAAAGAGCCGTTTTTTTGTTTTTTTTACAGATGCTTGACAGACACCTGTTATTTTGTATTTTTTTCTTGTTTTTTTTTTTCTTACTTTACTCCTAAAATCTTCACATAACCTTCTCCAAAGCAATCCTTACATTCCAAAATAGAAAGGCATTTCCCGTAAAAGATAAAGAAATGCCATCTTCTTTAAAATTAACAGCATTACTGGCATCAATATTCTCATTATTACAGAAGAACATACCAGCTCTAAGCATGAAGGCACACATGCCTCGGTTGATGACACACCTAGCAATGTTTTGCTGAGGACAAAAAAATGAACTATTGTCCCATGTTGCCATAGGTAGTAATCCAGAAAAAATTACTTTCACATTTGGAAGGATCTTCATTACGGCTTGAACCAAGCATTCCAAATCAGCCAACAAAGTAGGGGCACTGATGTTGCCCAAATGGAAAGCACCATAGTGCAAAACTACCACATGTGGACTGTTCATCGTGGCCATATCCTCACAAACTTGTACAATTCCCTGTACATTGCAATCAGGTGCAGTGCTCCACACCACCTCCACTCCTTTCACATCAATGTTCTTTGCAACATGCCTGCATTCAGTGTACTGCTGTAAACCATGCACAAACATATCTCCGAGCACCAACACCCTGACTTTCTCCACTTCTGCCATCTTCACCACACACAGTCTCTTTCAACACAAATCCACAACCTCGACATCTGATTGGCTGATCCGTACAGTCTTCTTTCCATGTTGGATTTCCTGGAAAAACCCAGATGTAGCACGCCCTGTCCGCGAACAGCCGCGGTAACCGCGGACGGCGTCCACTTTACTCTCTGTGCCATTCCCTCATTGCATACAGCTAAGCAATCACACAATACGAATAACGTCCTCAGAACACCTCCATTTTGAGAATTTTTTAACATTTCAGGACAATTATCATTTCATTATTCAACATATTAACATTACAAATATTATACTTTCATCTTGTACTCTGCACACAATGTTATGTTTCTCCATTAGTAGCTCAGTATACTAGATAGAATCCCATAATACAATGCTATTTATATCAATGCATCGTTCAAAGCACTAATAACGGTATGATATTTATTGCAATATCCTTGACACTTTTTTTGCAACATTATAATAAAAATCCCTAGTACACAAATTCCATGAAAAGTACATACACATGTGATGTCATCAGTGATTTCATCAATGACATTTGCGATGTCATCGTTGATGTCCTGGGTGTTTGTCTTAGCAGTGCACGGTGTTGGCGCGAGTTATTTTTCATATCTTACCATAACGTGCGATTTTCAGGGGTCTTTCGGCTGTACTTAAAACCATAACGTCCTTTAAACAAACTTTTTTTAATATCACGCAAAAAATATACAAACATGGCGTGCAAAAACCAACTTCTACAGATGGCTTTACACAGAATGTTGCAAAGTAAGAATTTATGCTCGTTCACAGTGAAGGTCAGCTGCTTCCATTTTTTTCTCGGGCCCCGGAGAGGCTCACGAAGCGGACTATAAGGTTGTATTGTGTTTTGACCTTGACAGACAGAGATTGTGATAAAAGACTTCTCTTGAAGAAGTGTTGCTTAAACGTAAGTGAAGATGAGGATGAAATTTATGAAACGAAACCACTTTTATATATTATATCACATCACTATGCGAAAGATCGTTGGCACACGCAGAGTCGTATTTTGGGACTGCACCACTCGTAGACAATGGAAATTGCAATTGTACTGTAAGTAACCCTTTAGATTATTTTATACCAAATATAATTACAATAGTGTAGCATTAAAGACCGCTCCAGTTGAACTTGTTCATTGAAAGTGGCATAATGTTTTCTACCGCGCACTATCACCCCCAAATTGATCCCCTGTTGTTTAGAGGGCTCTGAAAAAGGCAGACAACACAGGGTGGGTTAATACAAATAATTTAACCGGTCTATAGGCGGTCAAGCGCTCTACTCGCTGTGCCACTTCACTGTAGCCTGTCAAATGGCACAGCGAGTACAACGCTCATTTTGACATCCGTGCACAGCTTGCTAACGCAAGTTCGAATCCCGGCAAGGCCAAACTCAGCCTTTCATTCTTCCGTGGTCGATAAATGAGCACCACACACCGTGGTTAATAATAAGCACCGCTTAGATACCTCATGGTTCTTAGCGCTATATGAATGGGAAAATATTATTATTTTATTATTAACATACTCCATTGCACTATCTTCGATAGCAAATAGTTTCACGCCCTAATAAATAAAATGATGATTTTTAATGAAGATCGGCTGGTGAGACTAATTTATGTTTTTTAAAACAGATATGTGGCCCCATTTTGCCTATGTTACTATTTACAGACTCCAGCGGATGGGGTCTTCAACTGCCAGGTGCAGGTCCAAATATGCAACTTCATGACCCTCACCATTTTATGGGACAATCGCCAAAGACCAATATGCCCTTACGCAGTACTAGCGGCTACAAACAACATACCAACCAATAGGGTGGTCTAATGGCTCGTTTTTGGAGCAACATTCCGATTATCAGAGCGACCATTTACTGCTTTTATCATAAACCAACAGCCTATCTACCGCAAAGGAACAACGCGTGGCTCCAAATAAACTTTTGCTGATCGACAGCAGAGACAATAGCAAATCGCTGAATATTCACTAAACATTTCATGTGAAATAAATGTACTCTACCAAATGTACAATCCTGCTGTTTACTTTTAAACCACAGTTTCATATTCCAAATTGTGGCGCACTGAGTTGTAAGCTGATCTAACACCCTCTGTACCGCAAAGGAACATTGCGTGCCTCAACATGAACTTTTGCGGATCGACAACAAAGACAAATGCAAATTGCTGAATATTCTCTAAACATTTGATGTCAAATAAATGTACTTTACAAAATTTACAATCTTGCTGTTTGCTTTTAAATCACTGTTTCATATTCCGAATTGTGGCGCGCTGTGTTGTGACATAATATGTGTTGTCTTCCGGGTTCTGTGTAAAGTCACTTAGGACTGGAGAGAACTGGGCGCGTTTGATTGCGCACCCTGTAACGTCACAGAGAGAGGCGGGGAATATGAATGCTTTGATAATATCAGGCTTAGGGGCGGGAGATATGATTTAGTGTCGCAAAAGCAAGTCAGCCAGGTCAATAGCGCCAGTCATAGGATTATCACATAATGTCGCCGCACACCAGCCAGATTTATCGTTTCTTTAGTGGACAAAAAGTCGGTTGACGCCCATAGGAAATTGTACTATTAGCGGACATAAGGAGCGGTCTTAAAACACTTTCACCCTGACAACGAACAATACAAACAACGTTCTCAAACACCCCCATTTTGTGTAATTGCAACCATTTCGGGACACCGCAAGTGTTCTTAGAACACATTCAACTAGACAGATTACAATACGGACAGCGTCCTGAGGACACCCCCAGTTTGTGTATTTACGAACAATTAAGTACACCGCGATTGTTCATAGCTCATTTTTACCTTCCTTGCGAACAAAAATGACACATACTCCGTCCTCTAAACACCCCACCATTTAGTTTATTTACAAAATGTCAGAACAGCCGTGTTCTCCGCAGACAAATCGAACGCAACAAAAACGTCTAGCACATAAAAAAACAAAACATTGAACCTATCTCATACTCCCCCACCCTCCCCAAACACTCTTACACACCAACACAGGGCACTAAATGCAATTTTTTATTCACGTTTCACCGCGCTGTACGCGGTCGACGGCGAATACAAGATGGCGGGCGCCACAGAAAATCTGACGCGCTCCACGCCCCTCACTGTCCAATCAGCGAACACGTCGCATGTCCGCGGGCATGACACAAGGCCATGGGCCAATTGGGGTGCTGTCCACGGAGCGAACAGGGAAGTCCGTCCGCGAAGCGAACACAGATACCACAAATTTTTTTGCCTTACATTTTGGTCATTTTTAAAAAAAACTACTGGACGGATTTACACCAAATTTGCAAAAGCACGCTTTCGGGACCAGGCCGCCGCTCCTGCCGCAAATTTGGTGTAAATCCGTCCAGCGGTTCGGGCTGTCGCAAAGTTTTTTCCCATTCACTCTATGGGAAAAAAAAGTTTTGGGACCCCCCTATAACTTCCCCCCCCTGGACGAATCCTCACCAAACTTTGCAAAACAATTAAGAGTAGGCCATACACTTTTTTTGCAAAGTTTGGTGAGGATTTGTCCAGGGGGAGCGAATTATAAGCCGCCCAAAAAGTGCACTTCCTATGGAAACACCAATTTAACCATAACTACATGTAATATATATATATATATTCAGTAAAAAAACTTTGTTAAAGGGACGTTATGGTTAAGTTGCGCTACTAAAAACCTATAAAATTCAGTGAAAAAACTTTGTTAAAGGGACGTTATGGTTCAAAGTAAAACCGAAAAACCCCTGAAATTCGGCAGTTATGTTAAGATAAGCAACCATAACTTGCGCCGCCACCGTGCACTGCTAAGACTAACACCCAGGACATCAAAGATGACATCATAGGTTTTTAGTAGCGCAACTCAACCATAACGTCCCTTTAACGAAGTTATTTTACTGAATTTCATAGTTTTTTAGTAGCACAACTTAACAATAATAACTTTGACTTTATGTACATATAATATGGAACATACTGAACCCTTTCTACTGAATTTGACGGTCTGCAGACATGTTTGGACAACAGTACCACCACCTAAAAACTCTGGGAGGTATGTGTAATAGTTATATCATAACATAGGAACATTTAACAAATTCACAAAGCAGCACACATACAAAGTATATGTAGTAATACTTAAAAAATGTTACCCATATATGTAACACACTAACCATTCATGTAAATACAATGTGTTTTAAAATGGAATATACCAAAAGAAGATAAAGTGGCTTCCACCATAATTACCTCACAGACGCTCCACAACCAACAGCAAGACCAGACGTATACACTACTGATCCCTGCACACTATTTACTGATGCCACATAGGGCCTTCAAATATATAGATATAAATCTATCAATGTATAAATATATAACAGCAGTTTTGTTAGTTGAGCATATAACGATTTATTTGGCAAAGAAGAAAACAAAATAAAATTTGCCAAAAAGCACAATCTGTTATACAAAGTAATTCATGACGTATGACATATTAAAACAAATTGCGATGAACGGAAACGGACGATTACGTGTGCTGGCGAGCCGAGCGTTGCCCAAAGACATATAAGAGGTCACTGGAGGAGAATACAGCGAGGAAGTCATTGAAGGTCACTGGGGCGAAATGAGTGCACAGGGGTCAGATGAGGGATCTAACCCGTGATTTGAAGAGCGGATACTGTCTGCTTAACCCATTAAGGGGCATTAGGTGAAAACAAGTTCAATTGGGCCCTTATGAAGAAGAGGTTACCCTCGAAACGCGTCGGCCACCTCACAATTGGACAGCATCATCTCTTCATCATTTATTGCTTCATCGCAATTTGTTTTAATATGTCATACGTCATGAATTACTTTGTATAACAGATTGTGCTTTTTGGCAAATTTTATTTTGTTTTCTTCTTTGCCAAATAAATCGTTATATGCTCAACTAACAAAACTGCTGTTATATATTTATACATTGATAGATTTATATCTATATATTTGAAGGCCCTATGTGGCATCAGTAAATAGTGTGCAGGGGACGGGAGGGCCCCACCTTTTGGGCCCTCTTCTATTTTCTCTTTTCTGATTTAGGCTTTGTGCCAAGGCCTTGTTTCCTCCCCCGCACCTTAAAATTCTTAAATCAGCTCTGCTGTACGTATAATGACGATTTGAATTTCTATATCAAATGTTACCAGGTGTGCACCACTGTCAGCATTTTCTGTATACACTACTGATTACATATCTCACCAGACATAGTAAGTGCACTTCTTTTTACTCATATATTTATAAACTTTCTATATTAGAAAAAAAAAACATATTACTTTTTTGTTTTCTCACAGAAATGTGTAGTACTCTCGACTGGCTAGAGGAGCATTTCCCACGAGAGGAAATGTTAGAAAATAGTCCACCTAATGGTACACACTTTACTATATAAACCAATTAATAAATAGTATTCTGTACACATTTAACATATACATTTTTTTTATTACAGACCATACAAAAATTCCAAGCATCTCACAACAACAATCAGAGGATATCACTCTACAGCAGATTAATCAAAAAATGGACGACCTTATGCAAAATTTTATGGATTTGAAAAACTTTGTGGAAAATTATGTGAAACCCCCAACAGCACACCATTGTCCAACCTGCACTTGTCCCCCCTCACCCTATCCCACGCAGTTAACCCCAAACCCTGTCTACGGACCAAAGTGTTTCGATGAGCTTTCCTTCCCTTCTTCACCTGATCCCAGTTATCTAGAAATCCCTAATTCTCCTGTTTTTGTTTCCGTTTCTGCCCCACCTTCCCAGTCATAATTGTATATATATTTGAAATAAAGTTACTTTTCTTATATTGTGTTGTAATTACTTTCAGTTCCTTGTGATAAAACCAATTTAGGTGTCCACGGACACCGCGGTTGTTCGGAAATGTTTGTAAAGAAACGAAAATGTGACTGTCCTGAGGACACTACACCTGTCCGTAATGTTCTCATGCAAGTTGAAAATGTTCTAAGCACACTCGTAGTGTCCTGAAATGTTCGTAAATAAACGAAAATGGAGTTGTCCTTAAGAACACTATGCCTATTTGTAGTGTTCGATAGCAAACAGAAACTGTTCTAAGAACACTCGTGGTGTCCTGAATTGTTCGTAAATAAACAAAAATGGAGGTGTGCTTGAAATGCTATGCCTGTCCGTATTGTTAGCAAATAAATTAAACTGTGCTAAGAACAAACGGCTGTCCGTAACTTTTCGTTTTACATGTGACGCACTTTTAATTAGTTCAGGACCCGAACACTGTCCGCAGAACATCAACACGCATGCGCAAAATAATGTCCGTACATTGGGTGTCCTGCGGACGACCGCTACCTTAGCGAACATGCTCACAAAACAATCATGTGACCGCGCCCACGCTCATCTCATGCTCTAAATGCGGACACTGTTCGTGTCCCCGACCAATTTAAAAGTACATTTCCAAGTAATCCACAATATCTCTCATTAAAAAATCACCAAACCACAAATCCCACATACTAATCCTAACTTTCCACATAGTTTTTGTGACTTTTTGAATCTTTTTTGATGTTCGATCTGTCTTGCGGACGGCGCGCATGTCCGCGACCCGCGCACAAGCACCCCGATATAAGACCACGCCCTAGAGCGCATTCTCATTGTGTTTCTGACTATTCCACAGAGCACACTGCATTTTGCTGCATACTTTGCAGATTTTGAGATTTCCATCTCCAAGCCTATGACATCCATGGCTCGACTATTACCATATGGTGCTACATCTGCCTCAGCACCACCCCACCTCCTCCACCACCACCATTTCCCCAAGGGCCTGAAGAGGGATACAGGAGTGAGGATACAGAGGAGGAAGAAGAGGATGACGAGAATGAGGTAGAGGAAATCCCTACTACCCGCCCTCGGCGTGAATCTAGGGTGTGACGGTTGTTTACCGTTCATGGAAACGGTCCTAAGTCTCATGCGAACCGTGTCACCTGTAATGAGTGTAAAATGGTACTCAGTCACGGGAAGCATGGTTCGTATAGCTTTGGGACCACTACCATGAAGCGACACCTGCGCTCATTCCACACTGGGGCCATTCGCAAGGTTGTACCTTGCGAGAAGCGTAGTAGGTTGATTGGCTCTAATTCATCCTCCGTTCCTGATCCTGTCACCACAAGGAACACTTCTGTGGGACAGCGTCTTCCTCAAGCTGCCTCACAGGCCATACAGAATTCTGATGACCCTTACCTTTCGAGGGTCACAGTTGTATGTGAGTACTGTGACACAGTACTCTGCAGGGGGGAACGACTTCGGAGTGCTTTTGAGATGATCGTCTCAGAGCACCAGAAGACCTGCTCACTACCCAAATAAAACCCACTCTACATCTTCCTCTCTCAGCTCGCCCTTTCTTATCCCTGTTGTTGGTGTCCTCCTCCCTTTACCCCCCTTTCCCTCCTCTCCTAGTGTGTCGTGTATAAAAAAGAACAAAAAAAAATACAAAATAACAAAAATCAAAAAAAATAAATAAGGCTCTTTTCAGAGCTGCCTTTCACAGTTAAAAATAGAAGTGAAGATACATAAAGCATAGCCATTTCCATTTCGTGAAAGTCCGCGGACGGTCCGCGAACAGAAAAACAATTGCATTGCTACCCTATTGAAACCAATGCATTTTTCTCTAACAGGAAGTGGTGGCTCTGAAAAGAGCCTTTGGGAGGTGTTTGAATGTAAAACATTTTTACTACGTAAGACGCACTTCAAAACGAATGCTGTATTTCTAAAAAAGGTCGCAATGGATTTTGTACATTTCTCAGAAAAATCTGATTGCCAGCATAAGTAAGATGGACTCCATCTTTGCGAAAAATGTATGTACCACGAAACAAAATATTTTCATTGTTAAAAGAGGACTTGCCAAAATCTCTTAGGAAGTCACAAACAGCCTTATTAACATTACGCCCTGCTTTCTCCATTTGTGGACCACATGAGAAAGAACGAAGCCACACTTGTCTCTGCGCAATCCGTGAAAAAATTATTTTAGAGTTTGGAAACATGTCCATTATCTTCTGAAGTCCTTCTTTCATTGCAAATTGCAAAGAAATTCCAGACACATGTCCTAAACTGTTCCCTCCACAATGAATTACAATTATGTCTGGATGTTCCTCTATCTTCAAAGTTGCACAGAGAGGTAGCAAGTCCAACCACTTCATTCCACGCACTCCATGCCAGTGCACTTCCACATGTGGGAATCCAAGATCTATAGATACTTCACAGCTTTCTGCATGCACCTTCAACCAATTAATCCACGAGTCTCCCAAAATCCATACAATCTGTGTTTTGAAACACTCAGCCATAGCTATCTATTCTTCTCTCTGCAAAAACAATATCTGAGAAAACCTCTCCTAGCACAACACACTCACTAAACTTTACTGACCAATCCCTTGCTTCATCCAATCTCATTTCCATACCTCCCCTCCCCAAATTCCCAGGATGTAATACGCGGTGTCCTAGAACTACCGCCATGTCCGCGAACGTATCGTAACATGTACAGCCCTTCTACCATTTCGATTTCACTCTCTGTGCCATTCCCTCATTGGATGTAGCTAAGCAATCACATGACCATCCACCAATCAAATCCAATAACTCTACATGTAACTGCATCATCATAGAGCAGCACTACAAATGTACGGTGTATCTCTCGGAGTACAAGTCTCATACCATTGACAACCACGATCTACGAGAAATACTATACAAATCTCCAATATTTCTACTTGCAGTTTGGTCCATATCCATATACATGAACAGAAAGTGCAGGTATGCATATTTTCTACACAGTACATGAACACATTTTCTAACCGACTTTTACCTTATATAATCTGAAAAATGAATGGACGATCATTGTTTCATTGTCCTAAAATGACCTGTCACTTACAAACCTTTATATCGTTTAATTTCTTCATACACACACACACGCAAATACTATTAAACTAACATTTTTGAAATAAAATATTTACACAACATATAATCACACAAAATAACATACACACTCTATGATCAAATCTCAAACAATAATATTTGTACAGACACATAATTGGTTTGAATTTTTTTTGTTTATATAAGTACTTACATACATTTATATAGGACAAGCAGACTATGACATTCACTCACTGTTACGTGGAAAAGCTTAGTTACAGGAATAGTGGTATACGTTGGTAGATTATGAATTCCACAAACCATAGTAAAGATATTTTCTTTCCTACTCTTAGTCATAATATAGTTTTAATGGTTTTCAGGAAGGCGCTGAGCATTTCAATTTAAAAGAATCTATGTCTAAAATGAAAACAGTGCTATATAGCAACCAAATTACTCATTTCTTTCTTTTACAATTGCAGTGAAGCCCATTATCCTGAATAGAAGCAGCCGATTTTGATTTACAAAGAACAACTAAGAAGCAAACTACTCATTTTTGAAAACAAAATAAGTAGATTGTTACCATAATATTTGATTTATAACTCACATGCACTGTACGGTGCATTCATGGTATTTCTGTGCCTAAAAATAGTGATTCTGCACCATTCTGACCAAAAATCCCCCCCCCCGTCTTAAACAGTGATCTCCTGTTAGAATGGCCCTCAAATTCCTATTTTACGGCACACAAATTACCCAACTCAGCCGCTAGAATGTAGATGTTGTAGAACAAACAACTGTTTTAATTGTATAGCTTTACCTATAGTATTTATTCTTCTCCACACCACCGGCTTACTTTTTTCTGTCATCTGAACCCCAGTTTAGTAACACATTAATTGAAGAATACCCATCCCTGGTAGTTCAATTTCCCAATTCACAATCACACACCATTACATACATCTTTATCATCTTACTCAAACAATCATGCACACAACACACATGCATTGCAGAAAACCCCAACCCATTCCTTCTGTATTTTTTTCAACAGACGCTACAGAATGCCCACCAAAAAGCAACTCCGTAGAAAGGGACGCAGAAGTAGAGCAAATGAAAAGAAAAGTCTCCAACATAAACACCCATCTATAGCAGAATTTGTAAAAAACGTTGACACACAACAGCTAATACAGTCATGTTGTGAAACAGAAGAAGTTTCTAGTGCAAAAATGTTGCCTCCTCTATCACAAAGTAAAACGACCCAAAAAACTATTAACAGAAAATCAACTATCACTACAAATAAAACGTCTTCTATAAATCTTGATATAGTACAAAGTAAGCATACCAAGAAAAGTATATTAGCCAAAATGTTCCGTCACAAAGTCCTTCAAAATCCGATAAAAACAGGAGAGAAACCAGGTTCAACACTTCAAACCTATCGTAGGAAAGTAATCCTAGAAGCGTTGATAGACAGTGCAATTCTTCTCAAAAGAAACTTATTTATTGTTGTGTTAAACAGAATTAAATCACTAACAAAACTAATAACTAAACTTCAAAAAAGACTTCTCAATAAACAAAATGTGAACAGAAATAACTTCTTAAATATCTGTGGAGGTGAATGGAGTCACACTACAAGCACAGAACCATACTTTAATGAAGAAGCGTACAAACAAAAGCAAACAAATACAATTGCCATACATAGCAGTGGTCGAGGTTATGAAAAAGTTAATAATACCATAATGGAACAAGAAGTACTCCTTACAAAAATATGCCCTGAAAACTTAGATTTACCCCTCCATTCGACTGAATCAGAACATCTAATTTACACATGGCCATGCACGTCAATGTGTAACATTCCCAAAAAAAATGTCCAATCTTTACGCCTATTCCTCAATCAATATGTGAAAAGGAAAGACAAAATCAAAATTAAAATACTGCAAAGTATGGATGCTTGTCCAGTACGCAAGCACACAGGACTGCAAGGACATTCGTTGGCCTGCATATCAGGAGCTACTTGCAAAACAACCTTCCATGATATCAAAATGATATCAACACATCGTGCAAGTATAAGAAATCTAGTTTATAAACTGTATTATGCAAAAAGTCCTGCTTTAGCACTAGCCAATTTAAATAACATTCTTCTACATGGTACACCAAAAGACCTACTAGAAGAAATCGAATATATACAGAAAAAATATTTTGGAAATGAAACCCACTTACAAGATGAAATAGCTGTCAACCAACTTCGTAACAAATCTGCACATGGCAACCTTTCACTACACACATACAAAAAAGAAATACTAAAATTTCAAAGCACTTCAGCTGAAGTACCAAACCACGTGTGTGTATGTTGCCGCAGAACGTGTTATAAAAGTAACACAAAAACTATAGACCTTTCATACAAAATAGAAGACAATGAAGATTCTAAATGGTTTGAATTAGCTCTCTACCTTATAGCAGAAAACAAATACGAAATAACTGACCCCATAATACTTTGCAGTTACTACGCTACCAAACTTGACAACAACCAAACTCCTTCACGTGCTATCTCAAATAACTTGGAATTAAATCCACTACCAAAACTCCTTCAACAACTTAATTTATATGAGAGCATCATAATTCAAACAGTTCATCCATTTCAAGCAATAATACGACTTCAACCACAAACTGCAAAATTACCTCCCTCTGAATTAGTGAAAGGTATTTGTGGAAAAGTAGTGTATTTACCATTATATCTAAAAGAAAATGTGCACACTCTAGGAGTGCAACGTCCAATGCAACAATCTTTAATTATCTAGGTAAATGGAGTACCTACAAAAGACAAAAAAATTTGGCAACAACTGGTAGATTTACATAAATTTAGAGAAGCCCTGCAATATCTCAAAGAGAATAATGATTATTACAAAGAAATTAATATCGAAGAAAACTTGAAAGATACAACTGAAATAATTCAAGAGACACAAGAAACTGGTCAATTTGAGCTCCTAGATCCTGGTACAATAGCAAACACTTTAGACCATTATACAATTCACCCATTGCACTCTAATGACACCATAGAAGATGCACTGGAAACATACCAAATGCGTCAAACAAAAGGATCACCAATCAGCATATGGGAAAAAAGTATAGAAGCACGTGCTTTTCCTCTACTCTTTCCTACTGGCAAAGGAGGAAGATACGATGATAGACCTGTTCAAATATCAGCATCAGAATATCGCTCATTACGAATGTATTCTGAAGATCCCAGATTTTGACAAAATGTGGAATACATATTCCACCTACTCTTTGAAAGTGAACTAGCAACTTTATGTTACGGAGTAGCACACATATTAAAACCAGGATCACACTTTCAAAATATGACAACCACACAATTATTACAAAATGTTCAACAAAAAGATGAGGTTTTACAGACAAATCTTACAAATCTATTAGCAAATATGCGAGGTACTAAAGAGTACTGGTTTCGACGCCATGGTGATGTACGTTGTATGATCAGAAACCTTGGCCCACCCACTTGGTTTGTTACATTAAGTTGCGCAGAATATGCATGGGAAGATTTACATGCTTTCCTACGCATATCAAACGAAAACAAAACAAACATAGATGTACTAACACCTGGAGAACTTTGTTCTCAGGATCCTGTTAATGTTTCTAGATATTTTCACCATCGCTTCATTGCTATGCTACATTTTATTTATAATAAAACTGTTCCTCCACTTGGAGAAGTGCAACACTTCTTTTGGAGAAAAGAATACCAAGCCAGAGGAGCGCCACATGTCCACATGCTTTAATGGATTAAAGATGCTCCTAAATTTGGTCAAGACAGTGATGCCACTGTTTTACAGTTTATTGAAAAATATGTCACTTGTGAAATTCCGTCAGAATCCACAAATACTGATCTTCATGCAAAAATCTTACAATTCCAAAGACACAAATGTGGCAATTATTGTCGTCGCAAATACAAAAACAAAGGGAAATACTACACCAAATGCCGATTTGGTTTTCCTAGACCAGTTACAAATACAGGTCAAGAGAACAACCTCATGTCTTCAGTTAGACATAGTGTTAAAGGTAAATCACCTAAAAATACATATTACATAAAAAGAAAAGAAGAAGAAAAATATATCATTGATTACAATGCAATCATTTCCCACTTGTGGAATGCAAACATAGATGTGCAGTATAAGTAAGTATATAGGGCTCAGGAGGAACCCTGCTCCACTTTAGATCAAGCGCCATACAATAAAGACAGTACAAGAGATTATCAGATTTTCATGAGGTATATTTTCACAGACGGTTGCCCTATAGAGACACGTGTTTCGGCGAATCACTCGCCTTTTTCAATCAGGGCTGATTAGTGAGACAGAGATCAAAAGGAGGGGAAACGGGGAGGATTGTTAGGAGTAATAAAGAAAACATCAAAAAAGGGGAGAAAAAGCAAAAGGAACAAATCATTAGATTTTATATGTATGCAAATTATATTTGTATCGGTATCTTTAAAATACGGAGAAGTTGCTTACCTAATTGGTGAAAGATAAAGTTCACTTATTCAAATGGTAAATTTCATGGGATCAATCCCGCCTGTTAAAGAATTATACCCAATCGTGAGCATACTCATTTGGCATATTAGCTAAACGTTGGTCTGTTGTTAGCGAGCACTGTGCACCAAAAGAATAATTTCAAAATGCGTTGTACATTATTTTATCATGTTATTTGGTTCAAAAACTAAACGTACTCAGTAGTCAAACTTGGCTAATCAATAGTAAGGGAATGTTATTTTCCTTACAACGCGTAGTACACGTGCATTTCGTGTCATACTGTTTATGGTGCACTAAAGCGCAGGCACGAATACATTTGGAAAGCAAATTAGTGTCACAGTGAAGGGTTTATGGCTTACCTCACAAGAGGTGGTCTCCTTCACAAGCGTCGGCGTCTGGAAGCGAGCACAGACGCCGCGCTTTGCATCGGTAATAAAACTAACTTCGCCATAGTGACCGCAGTCCTTCTACCCTTTCGGATATTAGTCGAAAAGCAGAGCGCCATCTTGTAGATGTGTCAAAGTTACGGGTTTTGCTTTTTGTGCGAATAGAGTCGGAAAATATCCAATATGTAAATAAGTAATTATGTTTGCGAGACCTTTCTCCATGTTAATGGAGAGGTTTTTTGTGTTGAATAGCATTCAGAAAATGAAATTGCAATAGTATTTGCATTCATTTTAGATTATAGACATAAAGCTCGAGCATCAATAGAGTTACCGTAGATAAAAACCTGTTACTAATAGGTTTTATGTTATATGTGAGGTGTTAAATTTTCACTTGTATATTAATGTATATATATCGAAGCAGCAAGCAAAAAGAGACTATTTGTGGTGTTAAATAGTAGGGACAAGTTGCAATCAAATAGATATTCAGTATTAAGGTCATCAAAAATATCTAAACTTCAATTCAAAAATTTCATTCAAAGAAACATAAGTTTCATTAGTTCAAAGAAAAACTCCCATCTCATTGTCCGAGTTCAGGCCCACTTCAGTTGCTCTAAAATGGCATATGGTACGGGCTTCCTGTTGTCTCAAAGATAGTTCTCGATTTCCCCCTCTTCTTCCTATGCCGATTTTTTTGAGGCCAATGAATTGAATTCCATTTTTGTCATCCATTTGATGGTTCAGTTGCCAATGGGCTGCAAGTGGAAGTAGGGAGTCTTGACTCCCTATTGATGAGAGATGTTCTCTTATTCGTATCCTTAGTTCACGGATGGTGCTACCCACATATATCTTATTACAAATACAAATAATTGCGTATACTACAAACTTGGATTTGCAATTGATGTTCTCTTTAATCATGGCAGATATACCGAAAAGGCGAAGAGGAAGGCGGGGGAAACCTAGCCAACACAAGCGAAACAAACGAAAACAGAAGACAAACACGAGCAAATACCAGAGAAGCAGCGCGCCGCAACAAATAACAAATTTAGTACTTAATCTCTCAAGTTTAAATTTGAGTAAAGAAGAAACCTCATTGTTAAACAAAGGACTGTCCTTTGCCCCTACACATGTCTATGACACTACGGAAGTACATATAGATCTCTTTCGATTTGTACGAAAACTAAAATTAAAAAAATATTTTGAAACTCTAGTATCAGAACGAAGACCTCAGGAACCATCACCGATTAAGAGTGATATAACTATTCAAAATTTGGAAAATATCTTTGCAATCAGGTCTTTTCAAGAACCATCCTCTTATTCAATACATCAAACACTACAAGAACTGAAAATTAAGCCTATCAGCCTCATCAAAGAAGAAATGAAACCTCAATCTAAATTTACTCCACAATTAAGTCCTGAAAATACGATTGATGCGTTCTATAAAGCTGTGACAGATGATCTTGATAAGGCAAAATTTATCAACAGAAAGAGACTAAGCGATCTGACCCAAAAAGGAATCTGGAAAAATAACTTAAGTCGTCTTGAACAACAAGCTATGAAGAAATTTAAAAACAACAAAAATATTGTAATTAAAGAAGCCGATAAAGGCGGAAATGTAGTAATTATGAATAGATCGGATTACCTGTCAATGGCCATTAACCATCTCAGTACACCAGGTTGCTATGAATTACTAGCAACTAATCCCCGACCAAATATACAAACTGAAGTAGAAGAACAAATTCAATCATGGTACAGGAAAGGTTTATTAACTGATCAAGAAAAGGCATGGATTTGGATCAAACAACCGATTACACCTATAATCTACTTTTTACCTAAGATTCATAAACCTTACCAAACAATACCGGAAGGTAGACCTATTGTCAATGGGATTGGTTGGGTCACTGAAAGAACTGCAGAATATCTAGATCATATACTTAGACCCAGGGTATCGAAAATTCAGGCCTACCTAAAAGACTCTACAGACACAATCAAGAAAATTAGTAAAATCGAATGGAAACCTGATTATCTATTAGCAACTTGGGATGTCAAGGCGCTGTACACCTCGATTGAACATGAGGCAGCAATGATAACGCTACAATACACGTTTAGAGACGACTCCGCCTCTCATTATCATTTTGTAGAAATGTTAAAAGAAATGCTATCCTTAACCTTAACCAACAACATTTTCCTTTTCAATGACCAGTACTATCGACAAAAAAGAGGAGTAGCGATGGGAGTAAAATTTGCCCCAGCTATCGCTAACCTATTCATGGGAATGTTTGAAGATATACATATCTACACGGATACAATGTTCAATGAAAACGTGGTGATGTGGTCACGCTTTATAGATGACGTCCTATTAATATGGAAAGGAACACCGGAAGAATTGAATGAATTTATGAGGAGATCAAACTGTAATTCCTTTGGAATAGTCTTTACTGGTACGTCCAGTGGAACAGAAATTAACTTTTTAGACCTCACCATTTATGTTCAAGAAAACAAGTTACTAACAAAAACATATCGCAAACAGACAGAGGTTAATTCAACCCTTTTTGCTACAAGCTGTCATTTTGATCCTGTGAAGAATAACATTCCTAAAGGCGAGTTCATTCGAGCCCTACGCAATTGTACCGACTCACAAATATTTGAACAAGAATGCGAAACGTTACACAACAGATTTAAAGCACGAGGATATAAAACAAGATTCATACAAGCAGCCTCCGACAAAGCCCACAAGACTACTAGAGATTCAACTCTTGAATTCACACGTCCAGGATCAATTAAAAGACCAGACACTGTAAAATTCATCACCACTTTTTGTGCAAATAATGGGACCTTACGATCAATACTACGAAAAAATTGGCATCTTCTGAAACTAGATGAGCACATCTGTAAATACATTGACAATTCCCCAACAATGATCTATAGA
This sequence comes from Ambystoma mexicanum, assembly GCF_040938575.1. Taxonomy (NCBI): domain Eukaryota; kingdom Metazoa; phylum Chordata; class Amphibia; order Caudata; family Ambystomatidae; genus Ambystoma; species Ambystoma mexicanum. The sequence continues at coordinate 431,496,034 of NC_090928.1, forward strand.
AGAGCCAGAACAATCAAATCAACTATCAGTCCTTCTATGCTACCAGAAGAAGATCAACCTCCAATACACACTTGGCTACAAACATCCAGTCTTGGGTTTAGAAAATGTGGATGCTGTACAATGTGCAAACATGCACATGCTTTCGCCACGAAATTTACAGACATTTTCGGTATATCTGCCATGATTAAAGAGAACATCAATTGCAAATCCAAGTTTGTAGTATACGCAATTATTTGTATTTGTAATAAGATATATGTGGGTAGCACCATCCGTGAACTAAGGATACGAATAAGAGAACATCTCTCATCAATAGGGAGTCAAGACTCCCTACTTCCACTTGCAGCCCATTGGCAACTGAACCATCAAATGGATGACAAAAATGGAATTCAATTCATTGGCCTCAAAAAAATCGGCATAGGAAGAAGAGGGGGAAATCGAGAACTATCTTTGAGACAACAGGAAGCCCGTACCATATGCCATTTTAGAGCAACTAAAGTGGGCCTGAACTCGGACAATGAGATGGGAGTTTTTCTTTGAACTAATGAAACTTATGTTTCTTTGAATGAAATTTTTGAATTGAAGTTTAGATATTTTTGATGACCTTAATACTGAATATCTATTTGATTGCAACTTGTCCCTACTATTTAACACCACAAATAGTCTCTTTTTGCTTGCTGCTTCGATATATATACATTAATATACAAGTGAAAATTTAACACCTCACATATAACATAAAACCTATTAGTAACAGGTTTTTATCTACGGTAACTCTATTGATGCTCGAGCTTTATGTCTATAATCTAAAATGAATGCAAATACTATTGCAATTTCATTTTCTGAATGCTATTCAACACAAAAAACCTCTCCATTAACATGGAGAAAGGTCTCGCAAACATAATTACTTATTTACATATTGGATATTTTCCGACTCTATTCGCACAAAAAGCAAAACCCGTAACTTTGACACATCTACAAGATGGCGCTCTGCTTTTCGACTAATATCCGAAAGGGTAGAAGGACTGCGGTCACTATGGCGACGTTAGTTTTATTACCGATGCAAAGCGCGGCGTCTGTGCTCGCTTCCAGACGCCGACGCTTGTGAAGGAGACCACCTCTTGTGAGGTAAGCCATAAACCCTTCACTGTGACACTAATTTGCTTTCCAAATGTATTCGTGCCTGCGCTTTAGTGCACCATAAACAGTATGACACGAAATGCACGTGTACTACGCGTTGTAAGGAAAATAACATTCCCTTACTATTGATTAGCCAAGTTTGACTACTGAGTACGTTTAGTTTTTGAACCAAATAACATGATAAAATAATGTACAACGCATTTTGAAATTATTCTTTTGGTGCACAGTGCTCGCTAACAACAGACCAACGTTTAGCTAATATGCCAAATGAGTATGCTCACGATTGGGTATAATTCTTTAACAGGCGGGATTGATCCCATGAAATTTACCATTTGAATAAGTGAACTTTATCTTTCACCAATTAGGTAAGCAACTTCTCCGTATTTTAAAGATACTGATACAAATATAATTTGCATACATATAAAATCTAATGATTTGTTCCTTTTGCTTTTTCTCCCCTTTTTTGATGTTTTCTTTATTACTCCTAACAATCCTCCCCGTTTCCCCTCCTTTTGATCTCTGTCTCACTAATCAGCCCTGATTGAAAAAGGCGAGTGATTCGCCGAAACACGTGTCTCTATAGGGCAACCGTCTGTGAAAATATACCTCATGAAAATCTGATAATCTCTTGTACTGTCTTTATTGTATGGCGCTTGATCTAAAGTGGAGCAGGGTTCCTCCTGAGCCCTATATACTTACTTATACTTACCGGAGTAGGGGGTCTATCACTTCGTTACTCCACTGTTCAGCTGCCACCTCTGCTTATCTAGCGCAGGACATTGATGGTTGATATTCCAAAATACCCCCCACTACTGTACTATTTTGAAAATATATCAACAGTCCTAGTACGCTTGTTAATTGATACAGAAATTGTGCCTAGTACACAATGGCACAATATTTAAAAAACCGTGAAGAAGATGCAAACAAATTATTTGCGCCTAGAGGAAGCACTTTACATGCGTTCAAGAATCTTAACCCCAAGAAAGAGGACCTAAGGTCCCAATTTGTGAAACTGGAAAGAGCCTCGAGGAAAGAAATTGACAAATATTGGGAAATTATATCTTTGCAGAACTATCTAACCAATAATCAAATCCCTAGAGGACTACGAATTTTGATATTTCCAGACTTTACCAAAGATGATGACAAGGACCTAGCGGACCTTTAGGAAGGAAATTTGAACCATAGCTCTAAAACTATGATAGAATTGCTCGTGGAACATGCCACACGTGAACACAAGAGAGCTACTGAAACAATTGAAAATTTGAAAAAAGAGATAGCAAACACACAAGCTTTGGAAGCAACAAAAGAACGAAATTTTGGAAAAATGTATGAAATACTCAGCGATTACCAAGAAGAAATCAAAATTCGTAAACTTAGAAAATATTTGAGAGATGAAAGAGATTACCGCGACGATCGTGTATACACGTTTCAAGACAAATACAATCAATTCACCAAACCGCTCTCAAAAAGCAGTACACCAAATACTTCATCAGGCAGCTCTGATGTTGAATCAGATCCTGAAAAAGATCAAGAAGCCAATATTTCAGAACAAGTAACTACCAAACAACAAGGCTTCCTCAATCAGATACGCAGATATAAGAAAGGAACTCGAAATGCAAACTTCACTAAACAAGTCCGTTTTCAACTACCGGCCCAACCGAACAAGAATTCATTTATACCAGGCGAAGAGGAAGGCGGGGGAAACCTAGCCAACACAAGCGAAACAAACGAAAACAGAAGACAAACACGAGCAAATACCAGAGAAGCAGCGCGCCGCAACAAATAACAAATTTAGTACTTAATCTCTCAAGTTTAAATTTGAGTAAAGAAGAAACCTCATTGTTAAACAAAGGACTGTCCTTTGCCCCTACACATGTCTATGACACTACGGAAGTACATATAGATCTCTTTCGATTTGTACGAAAACTAAAATTAAAAAAATATTTTGAAACTCTAGTATCAGAACGAAGACCTCAGGAACCATCACCGATTAAGAGTGATATAACTATTCAAAATTTGGAAAATATCTTTGCAATCAGGTCTTTTCAAGAACCATCCTCTTATTCAATACATCAAACACTACAAGAACTGAAAATTAAGCCTATCAGCCTCATCAAAGAAGAAATGAAACCTCAATCTAAATTTACTCCACAATTAAGTCCTGAAAATACGATTGATGCGTTCTATAAAGCTGTGACAGATGATCTTGATAAGGCAAAATTTATCAACAGAAAGAGACTAAGCGATCTGACCCAAAAAGGAATCTGGAAAAATAACTTAAGTCGTCTTGAACAACAAGCTATGAAGAAATTTAAAAACAACAAAAATATTGTAATTAAAGAAGCCGATAAAGGCGGAAATGTAGTAATTATGAATAGATCGGATTACCTGTCAATGGCCATTAACCATCTCAGTACACCAGGTTGCTATGAATTACTAGCAACTAATCCCCGACCAAATATACAAACTGAAGTAGAAGAACAAATTCAATCATGGTACAGGAAAGGTTTATTAACTGATCAAGAAAAGGCATGGATTTGGATCAAACAACCGATTACACCTATAATCTACTTTTTACCTAAGATTCATAAACCTTACCAAACAATACCGGAAGGTAGACCTATTGTCAATGGGATTGGTTGGGTCACTGAAAGAATTGCAGAATATCTAGATCATATACTTAGACCCAGGGTATCGAAAATTCAGGCCTACCTAAAAGACTCTACAGACACAATCAAGAAAATTAGTAAAATCGAATGGAAACCTGATTATCTATTAGCAACTTGGGATGTCAAGGCGCTGTACACCTCGATTGAACATGAGGCAGCAATGATAACGCTACAATACACGTTTAGAGACGACTCCGCCTCTCATTATCATTTTGTAGAAATGTTAAAAGAAATGCTATCCTTAACCTTAACCAACAACATTTTCCTTTTCAATGACCAGTACTATCGACAAAAAAGAGGAGTAGCGATGGGAGTAAAATTTGCCCCAGCTATCGCTAACCTATTCATGGGAATGTTTGAAGATATACATATCTACATGGATACAATGTTCAATGAAAACGTGGTGATGTGGTCACGCTTTATAGATGACGTCCTATTAATATGGAAAGGAACACCGGAAGAATTGAATGAATTTATGAGGAGATCAAACTGTAATTCCTTTGGAATAGTCTTTACTGGTACGTCCAGTGGAACAGAAATTAACTTTTTAGACCTCACCATTTATGTTCAAGAAAACAAGTTACTAACAAAAACATATCGCAAACAGACAGAGGTTAATTCAACCCTTTTTGCTACAAGCTGTCATTTTGATCCTGTGAAGAATAACATTCCTAAAGGCGAGTTCATTCGAGCCCTACGCAATTGTACCGACTCACAAATATTTGAACAAGAATGCGAAACGTTACACAACAGATTTAAAGCACGAGGATATAAAACAAGATTCATACAAGCAGCCTCCGACAAAGCCCACAAGACTACTAGAGATTCAACTCTTGAATTCACACGTCCAGGATCAATTAAAAGACCAGACACTGTAAAATTCATCACCACTTTTTGTGCAAATAATGGGACCTTACGATCAATACTACGAAAAAATTGGCATCTTCTGAAACTAGATGAGCACATCTGTAAATACATTGACAATTCCCCAACAATGATCTATAGAAGAGCCAGAACAATCAAATCAACTATCAGTCCTTCTATGCTACCAGAAGAAGATCAACCTCCAATACACACTTGGCTACAAACATCCAGTCTTGGGTTTAGAAAATGTGGATGCTGTACAATGTGCAAACATGCACATGCTTTCGCCACGAAATTTACAGACATTTTCGGTATATCTGCCATGATTAAAGAGAACATCAATTGCAAATCCAAGTTTGTAGTATACGCAATTATTTGTATTTGTAATAAGATATATGTGGGTAGCACCATCCGTGAACTAAGGATACGAATAAGAGAACATCTCTCATCAATAGGGAGTCAAGACTCCCTACTTCCACTTGCAGCCCATTGGCAACTGAACCATCAAATGGATGACAAAAATGGAATTCAATTCATTGGCCTCAAAAAAATCGGCATAGGAAGAAGAGGGGGAAATCGAGAACTATCTTTGAGACAACAGGAAGCCCGTACCATATGCCATTTTAGAGCAACTAAAGTGGGCCTGAACTCGGACAATGAGATGGGAGTTTTTCTTTGAACTAATGAAACTTATGTTTCTTTGAATGAAATTTTTGAATTGAAGTTTAGATATTTTTGATGACCTTAATACTGAATATCTATTTGATTGCAACTTGTCCCTACTATTTAACACCACAAATAGTCTCTTTTTGCTTGCTGCTTCGATATATATACATTAATATACAAGTGAAAATTTAACACCTCACATATAACATAAAACCTATTAGTAACAGGTTTTTATCTACGGTAACTCTATTGATGCTCGAGCTTTATGTCTATAATCTAAAATGAATGCAAATACTATTGCAATTTCATTTTCTGAATGCTATTCAACACAAAAAACCTCTCCATTAACATGGAGAAAGGTCTCGCAAACATAATTACTTATTTACATATTGGATATTTTCCGACTCTATTCGCACAAAAAGCAAAACCCGTAACTTTGACACATCTACAAGATGGCGCTCTGCTTTTCGACTAATATCCGAAAGGATAGAAGGACTGCGGTCACTATGGCGACGTTAGTTTTATTACCGATGCAAAGCGCGGCGTCTGTGCTCGCTTCCAGACGCCGACGCTTGTGAAGGAGACCACCTCTTGTGAGGTAAGCCATAAACCCTTCACTGTGACACTAATTTGCTTTCCAAATGTATTCGTGCCTGCGCTTTAGTGCACCATAAACAGTATGACACGAAATGCACGTGTACTACGCGTTGTAAGGAAAATAACATTCCCTTACTATTGATTAGCCAAGTTTGACTACTGAGTACGTTTAGTTTTTGAACCAAATAACATGATAAAATAATGTACAACGCATTTTGAAATTATTCTTTTGGTGCACAGTGCTCGCTAACAACAGACCAACGTTTAGCTAATATGCCAAATGAGTATGCTCACGATTGGGTATAATTCTTTAACAGGCGGGATTGATCCCATGAAATTTACCATTTGAATAAGTGAACTTTATCTTTCACCAATTAGGTAAGCAACTTCTCCGTATTTTAAAGATACCGATACAAATATAATTTGCATACATATAAAATCTAATGATTTGTTCCTTTTGCTTTTTCTCCCCTTTTTTGATGTTTTCTTTATTACTCCTAACAATCCTCCCCGTTTCCCCTCCTTTTGATCTCTGTCTCACTAATCAGCCCTGATTGAAAAAGGCGAGTGATTCGCCGAAACACGTGTCTCTATAGGGCAACCGTCTGTGAAAATATACCTCATGAAAATCTGATAATCTCTTGTACTGTCTTTATTGTATGGCGCTTGATCTAAAGTGGAGCAGGGTTCCTCCTGAGCCCTATATACTTACTTATACTTACCGGAGTAGGGGGTCTATCACTTCGTTACTCCACTGTTCAGCTGCCACCTCTGCTTATCTAGCGCAGGACATTGATGGTTGATATTCCAAAATACCCCCCACTACTGTACTATAGATGTGCAGTACATTGCAGACAATTCTACTGCAGTTGTAGATATGTCACAGCATACTTAACCAAATCAGAAAAGACAGAGCTCCAAGACCTCTGGAATGACCTGTCATCAGATAAAACATTGTCTCAGAAATTATACAGCTTGGGCATAAAAATGCTGTCCCATAGAGAATGTGGATCCTATGAAGCGGCTGATCGATTAACTGGTACTGCATTGTATGGTAAATCTGCAAATATAGTATGGCTAAGTCTTGGTCCAGCTAAATCTAGAAAAAGAGTTCTAAAATCATATGAAGATATAGAAACAATAGCCAAACATGATCCCAACAGCCAAGACATTTTAAAAAACAATTTATTGGACACATACTACCCAAACAGGAGTACCACTTTGGAAACCATGTGTCTATACCACATAGCCCAAAACTACACACACAAAAATAATATAAAACCTGATGAGCAAAACCGTAAATACAAGGTGACAAACTGTGATGGCAGCTTAGTAAAACTCACCAAACCAAATGTAATTAATCATATCAAATTGTCATTAAAGACTCCTCAACATAAAGAAATATATTACATGTCCCTGCTACAACTCTTCAAACCATGGAGAAAAGAAGAAGAAATACTAGATACCTATGACTCATATGAAGACGCTTTCAAAGCCAATGAAAGCAGTAGAACTGATGTAAACTTTGCACAGTACAAAACAATGTTGCACAATGAACAGCAACACGAAGAGGAACTCCAGGCCCAACTAGATAAGGACACTCCTGACAGTAGTCAACCTTCTGTCACAGGAAGCCAAGAACCACTGGGAGAACCACTAATAAGAAATGAGGCAGAATTAGCTATGATAGAAGTAGAAAACACCATGTGTCACTATGAAGTTAAAGAAGACTTAACTACACTACAATCAAAACTAAACAAAGAGCAACGTAGCATCTTTCAAGAAATAACAAAAGAAATTGCACATGGTGTGCAACATGAAAACAAAGAATGCACCTGCCAAAATTACAAACCTATACTATTGTATGTCAGTGGTGAAGCTGGTACTGGCAAAACATTCCTAATCAAAATCATCAGTAAGTTCCTTCAACAATTGACAAACAACAAACTGTCAGCTGTTGTCACTGCCCCCACAGGTTCAGCTGCCTACAACATAGGTGGTGTCACTTTACACCGATTACTACTCCTGCCAGTAGAACACCAAAACAAGTTAGATTATTACAAACTTTCTGCAGAAGCTGCAATGGAAGTACGCAGAGTATTGAAACAAATGAAAATGCTACTAATAGATGAAGTGAGCATGGTGTCCAACCTAATGTTGGCTTTGATTCACCTCAGATTACAAGAAGTACTCAAAACAAACTATGAAGAGCTTTTTGCAGGAAAACACATCATTGTTTTCGGAGATCTTCTTCAATTGACACCTGTAATAGGTGAGCCTATTTTTAAAACATTAGGACACAAACTCTGCCGTAAAACTGTTGGCAGCATTGGAAATGTCAACCTTTGGCAACATTTCCAATACAGAGAATTAACAGAAAATATGCGCCAATCTGCAGATCTCACTTATGCCAACATCTTAAAAAGTATCAGAGTTGGTATACTTTCTAGAGAAGTAGAAGCAATATTGAAAACCCGGCACATTCATGCACTTTATGGTGATAATGCATGTGCTACAGATGTTATGGAACAATTAGCCCACAAAAATGTCAATTGTATGGCCTTAATGCCAACTCTTGCAAGCTGTTTCAAATTCAATGAAATAATGTTAAGCAAAGAAATGCAACCAATTATGGAAATTAGCGCCACAGACAAACTAGATGTACATGGAATGACGCTACCCATGTGTGACCAAGCCACAGCAAGACTAAATAGTTTAGAAAAATCAATCTCAAACACAGCAGGCTTGGAAAAGATATTAAAATTATCCTTAAATTGCAGAGTAATGCTTAAACGTAACCTTGACGTGGACCAAGGACTAGTTAATGGAGCACTGGGTACAGTTGTTGGCGTTCAAACATACCCACGTGACAACAAAATTCAGTTTGTCAATATTCTCTTTGACAAACTTTCAGAAGTAAAAAGAATAGGACGCTCAACAGCTCGATTCCTTCTCTTCAAAGACATGTATGTACGCAGAGAACAATTTTCTCTAACTCTTGCATACGCAGTCACCATTCATAAATCACAAGGTTTTACTCTAGACAAAGCAATGATAGACATTGGTAACACAGTCTTTAAAGAAGGCATGAGCTACGTAGCACTGTCATGCCTACGTACAATTGACGGTCTATTTCTAATAAACTTTGATGCAAGTAAAGTAAACGCTGATATTCCTTGCATTTTAGAATACAATAGACTTCGTTCACTATACACCCCCCATCTACAAACATATCATGTTCCACAAAAAGGAAAATGTTCTAAAAGAAAACTAAATCAAACAGAAATGCAACAGGATGTCACTGCAAATCCTCCAAAGAGACTAAATGAAACTAAAACTTCATCAAGTACCACAAGCAAAAAATAATCAATTAGGGAAAGTAAACCAGGTACTTCTTTAAAGAAGGAAGACAAACTCCAAAAGAAGCAGTTAGATACAGAACTACCTGGGCCATTTAAATTCTCAAATATAGTTGGTGTAAGTTGCTACGCAAATGTAGCAATGAATATTCTATTTCAATTACCACCAATTGTTGACAACATTTACTTACACAGTACAGACCCATTGTGTTTGCAAATGTTAGTACTTCACAGAAATGCAGCAAACAATCCTGACAACACGTATAGTGTTTTTGGAATAAGACGACAATTGGACTACTGTGCTGGAATGGTGAAATTCACTATAAACTCACAGGAAGATCCACAAGAATTTCTAATGTACTTACTATTAGTACTGGAAAACAAAAACATACCTATAAATGAAATCTTCCAGATTTCATACATGTGGAAACATACATGCACTCTCTGCAACAATGTGACACAAGAACAAATCCCCAATGAGCGCTTTGTTTATATATCAATACCTAATTGTGAATCCGTTCCATTTCAGCAACTTGTACAAAATGCAAACCACGGTAGATTATGTTCTACCTGCAATTCGGATAATCGCTCCACGTTGCTAATACAAACACATAGTAAATACGTAATACTAATGCTTCTACGTTACAATGCAGATGTACGAAAAACAACTGCAAGCTGACTGGATTCACACATGGTCAAATTTCACTGGGTAGGAAAACCTTCACAACAATAGGTATAATCTACCACGCAGGAGCCACAACCAACTCAGGGCACTACACTGCATTTATATAAAAAAAATGTGGATGGTTTGAATGTAATGATAGTACCGTTACTCTAAAGCAGAGATTACCAGCTAATCTTACAAACGCGTAATTAATGTTCTTAAAACCAAAATTTGATAATTGAACTGTACTTAAACCTTAAGTACACTTGTAGTAAAAAAATATAAACTGTCACAATATTTCAAAACCTATCTAACTGCCCAAAGATTCTACAACAACTAATCAGATAAATTAATACCACTCAAACAGAGCAAAAAATAGACAGTTAGAATACGCCTACTGGTATCTAACTGGGCCAAAACTTTACAATATCCAAACAAATACCTAATATCTTACTGCTCACAAAAACCGGAACAATCCAATGCATAAAGCATTAGGCAGAAAGAACAAGTAAACGCGGAAAACAAACAAATAAATAAACTGTAGCATAACAGAAAAAGGGTTTTTTATTTTTAATCCAACATGGATTTTTTTTCTCCCAAAGACCCAATGATTTTAGCAACAAACACAGAAACTTTACACATTGCACAGTACTCTGGTTTGTAATCTACTAAATATGAGGGTCAATAAAAAGAAGAAAATGATGATTGTACAATGTAATAAGTCATTATAAAATACTAATACTAACATGCTATTTTCTTTTATTACAACAATGAACAAGAAAAACATGGACTCCCGTTACTAAACCAAATAGTACGTATAACAAGATAAATACAACCATTGCAGCACATCACACCCATACAAGCTTATAACATTGTTCCTTATAAATTAGTTTTTGACCCAAAGTTAAAAGCCACTATGGGTGTGATATGCTGCGGTGGTTGTGGCCAGAGCATACACTCTTGGGTGCATGGCCAAATGGCCATGCACCCAACATTCTATACCCTGGCCACAACCACCGCAGCATATCACACCCATAGATGCAAACATTGCAACCATTGTTATGTCCGCGGACAGGGGGAAGGTCCTAGGACACATTCAACTTGCCCGAGGACAATACAAACAGCGTCCTCAGGACACCCCTATTTTCTTTATGTACGAACATTTCCGCAATTGTTCTTAAAACATTTTCACCTTGCCAACGAACAATACAGACAACGTCTCCAGGACACCCCCTGCAAACATTCCAAGACCCCACAAGTGTTCTTAGAACACTTTCAAGTTGACACCGAATCCATTCTGTTTATTTACGAACATTCCAGAACAGCCGTGTTGTCCGCAGACAAATCGAACACAACAAAAGCATCTAGCACATAAATAAAATACAACTTTGAACCGATCTCATACTCCCCCCATCCTCCCCAAAGACTTCTACACACCAACACACTCTACTAAATACACATTTTGAACAAACTTTCACCGCGCTGTCCGTGGACGTCCGCAAATGCAAGATGGCGGGCGCGACAGAAAATCTGACGCGCATCACGCACCACGCCGCCCAATCAGCGAACATGTCGCATGTCCACGGACATGACGCAAGCCGCTGGGCCAATCGGGGTGCTGTCCGTGGAGCGAACAGGGAAGTCTGTCCGCGAAGCGAACACAGATATCACAAATTTTTTTGCCTTACATTTTGGTCATTTTTTAAAAAAACTACTGGACGGATTTACACCAAATTTGCAAAAGCTCGCTTTCGGGACCAGGCCGCCGCTCCTGCCGCAAATTTAGTGTAAACCCGTCCAGCAGGTTCGGGCTGTAGCCGTGTGCAAAGTTTTTTCCCATTCAGTCTATGGGAAAAAAAAAAGTTTTGGGACCCCCCCCTATAACTTTTCCCCCCTCTGGACAAATCCTCACCAAACTTTGCAAAAGAATTCAGAGTGGGCCATATACTTTTTTTGCAAAGTTTGGTGAGGATTCGTCCAGGGGGAGCGAAGTTATAAGCCGCCCAAAAAGTGCTCTTCCTATGGAAACACCAATTTAACCATAACTGCATGGCCGCTACCGTGTCCATGTAATATATATATATATATATATTTTTTTTTAATATATAGTATTAAGGTATTAGTAAAAGCAGTGCCTCCAATTGCGACAAAATGTTGGCAAGTGCCTACAGATTTTATTTTCCAACCCAAGGTGCCACCCGAGATGGTGACAGGGACAATATTGTCATTAGATTTATAAGAACTATTAGTATCAGACAAAAGAGTAGACCTGATTGGAACAGACCAGGATGGGTGGTGCACAGTCCTATGTGTAGACCTGACAGTACAATTGAAGAAAATGACTGATGAGGAGTTATTTGAGGACAGTGAACAAAATGGGGGGATTATATTGGAAATCTGCATCCCCTGTGATATCATGGTGCAGTATAGGAAGGTACGGTGCCCCCCTGATGGCAGTGGTGGCCCAGTCATTTTCATTTTTGAGGAGGGCATGCGATATGTGCCAGCACAATTATGGACTATTAATCCACATGATGATGGGCTACTGAGAGATGTGACCCCCTGTACAGATTTCATTGAAGTCAAGTGCCTAGCACAATCGTCCAGTATGTGGATGATCAGTTGGTATGTAGTGAAAATGAACATCAGTGCAGAAGGGATTCTGTTGCATTATTGCAATTGCTGGCTCACAAAGGATACAAGGCAGATAAAAAGAAGCTATAATACAGCCAACAGCAGGTACTACATTTGGGGACAACTCATTTTTGTAATGGGGAAAAAATATGACCAGATAGGGCGGCGGCAGTATGCGCCATCTCTAGCCCCAGTATTAGGAAATAAATGTAGCAGTTTTTTGGGCTTATGTAATTATTGTAGGGCATGGATCCTAGACTACGCAGTCTACACAAGGCCACCGTTACAAAGTCTCAGGGGAGGACAGAGGACGTAAAAGTACATCAGAATGGACTGACAAAATGACTAGGCAATTTGAGGATTTAAGCTATTTGCACGGGCCCTGTTTTAGGAACTCCGGATTATATACAGGAGTTTTATTTATTTTCCCAATCTGATGAATGGCTCATGCATTGATGGAAGGAGACATACTATATGTTGATGGGTCATAAATAATTGAACAGGTGATGGGACGGAGGCACACAGGCTCAGTAGTGGGGCACGGTAAAAGGGGGGAGAAATAGTGACCACCCCTGTAAAAAGCGAGACCAGGGTTTCATACACAGCATTGCCCATATCACAACTCGACCATTATTACCTGGGGAACTGATCAGACCCAGGTTTTAAAGGTCCATTTGAGATGGTGTTCTGTACTCCTCTCGCCGTCCGTATGAAGGAGTTAGATATTAGGTGCATCTCTCGGATGTCCGAAAGAGCACCTGAGACAAGGCAAAGCTCAATCAACAAAGTGAGGACATAGCTAAAGAAGAATTTATTTATTTAAAAAAAAAGGATCCATGCCAGGGTGGTGTGCAGTGATACACGCCTGATTTTTGTTCTTTTTTTCTTTCTTTTCTTTTTTAAATTTTGTATTGTTTTTTTCTTTTGTATCTTTTTTCAAATTTATTTTATTTACAACTTTTTGAAGGTTCAGAACCCGGTCAGCCCTGGTGGAAAAAGGGTCTCTCTCGCCTTCCCTCGCCCTCTCCTTTTCCCTTTGCTCCCTTCTCTTCTCTCCTCTCGCTCTCTCTCTCTATTGAGAATATTTTTTCTCCTCTCCAGGAATAAGCAAAGAGGGCTGACCGACCTCTTTGTTATGTAGGGATACTGATAATAAATATGTTATTTTTTCTAGAAGTGTAGTAGTATAATTGTTTTGTGCGACACTGGTCGTGGTAGTTGGAGTGGATGAAGGTATTTCTGTTATATGGGGTGGCCATATAAAGGGGGGATGGACAATTGGAAAATAATACGAACATCTCTATAAAAAAAATACAAAACGGCTCACTTTTTGTCTGCCACCCCTACATGCTTTCTTAGACAAATGAAACAGGAAGTATGAATGACGTATGATTTATATAAGGGATTGGGCTTCAGCACTATTTCTGACATCCAGCATTCATAAACATTGAATAGCTGGCACTCTGATATGCACATTGCAGGAAGGAATATAATCAATGAAAGCTGTTACGTGTGTGCACTTATCATGCACGCATCAGGGGCTCCTAAGGTTTCAGTTCCATATTCATTCCCAATTACAGAGGCACAATGCCTGGTACATCTTGCACTATGGAGGATAAAGGGCACATTCTAGACCCAGCTGCAATGGCAACACAAAATACTGGCAGTGTTTACAAGTACCATATTTTTCCTTGGGAGTTACTCAAATAGCAACGACAAATGGCAGAGACTTTCTTTTCATCTTTTGTGGCTCCTGGGGTACAAGCAGCTGCTGCACTTTTATACCCCAGGAGGATGCTGAGAATGGGTCACTATCCCACGTCATCAAGGCGGTGCACAATCTAGGTGTTCAAATGAAGAAAGAAGGTGGAGTATAGAACACGGATTGTCTATTGCTTGCCTTTGATTGGATCCCGTCATGGCTGAAAGCAGCAGTAAAAATACTGGTTCCTGTTATCGTATTGTTCTTGGTCCTCTTCTGCACGTGCCAATTGGGTCTGATGTTGTGTTCATATAGTCCCTGGGGGATTTAAAACACCTTGCCATACAATAAACAGCGAAACTCAAACTAATTTTTCTGGGGTTATAGATAAGTTGGGTAGGGATGAGTTTGTTACTGAGTAATGAAAGGGGGGAATTTTGAGGAGGAGCTAGCGCCTTCCTGCACCCCCCCAGCGCTTTACAATTAGGCAAGACTTCACCCCTCGAGTGCTTTACAATTAGGCAAGACTTCTCTAAGCACTATAGCACTGAGAAAGCCTTTTTCGTGCAAATACAATCACACACAGGCGTGGCCAGGCACTAAATGAAGATAGTATTTAAATAGAAGGGGTAAATAACTATTAGCTGAATTAATTTGTAAAAATGTTAAATTGTATTTAGTTTGTCTCAAAGCACGGTAAAAAGCAGTAGGCTCTCTGCCAAAAGGAATGTGGCCTGCGCTGGATTGCAGAGCATGCAGTGTTGCGTCACCGAGGCTAGCTCTGGCAGAGCACACAAAGTGGCTAAGCAGCTGCTTCCTGTCTATCAAAAGCCCATGCAGACTAAGAATAGGGGAGTGTACATGCTCATAATGCAACCTTATGTGAAAATAAGGTTTTTAGGAGAATTACTGGACCAGATCAAATATGAGTATATTGAGTGAAGTGTGGAGAGTATGGCGGGTAAATGTTTTTATATATAAATGTTTATAATGTAGCAAAATATGATAAATAGGAGCTACAATGTATTCCAGCATGGGCAACAGTATGCTAAATAGCTTGTTCTAAATGGAAACCCGGCCATGCAAGAAGGAAGAATGCAGTTTCAATTGTATGGGAAGAAGGACAGTTTTGGATGAGCTATGCCAGTATCCAGTGACTAAGTCAAACAGTATATAAGGTGCCTGCTTACCACCAGTCTGCAGGAGCCAGCCACGGAAGAGGGACAGAATGCTGGTAGGGGAGTAAAGTTCTTTGCCCCATCCTCATTTTCTGTAAAGATTAAATGTGTTATCCTTGCAAGATAAAGACTCTTGGTCTTAATTCCCTAGAGGGGTGAAATTTAATTGGTCTGAGCATGATTAGGTGTACCTGTATATTTAAGGGGGTACCCCTGTAAGTATGGGCTACCTTCACTATTACACTAACAATCTCATGTAACAGCCTTGCTTTGCCTATGGAAATGGCATAGATCTGTGAAATGTTTTCTACGCTTAAACCTTTGTGTTTTATGTAACAAGCTCATTTTTGCCTTTCTTTATTGCTCAGTTGAGCTGTTTAGTTGCCCACAAAATGCTACCCTCCTTGGCCTCCCTATTGGATACATTGGTAAAAGGGTTGGACCACACATTAACACAAAATGATTGTGATTGAGAAAACATCAAATGTGGATTACTACATGTCCGCGTGTCTGTTCCATACACTTGCCAAGAGTCACCCCCCATGACGTGTGAAGAGGGACTGTTTCTTGTCATGTATTCTCTGTTTAGAACATGTCATCATAGACTACAGAAAGTGTAGACCACATAAACTGGCCATCTGTAGGAGGTGTGGGGAATATATATCCATTTTGTGCTATACGCTTTTCCTTCACTTGGGACTTTGGTATGTAAGAGAAGTGTGTCTTAAACTCTGGTGATGAGTTCATAAGAGGACCAGGACAATGCTCCTAGAAGGTTGTATCCAACCAGTGCACAGTTTTCAGCTTATAGTAAAGGAAGGTGTCTAAATATTTCACAACACATAGATGGTCTGCCATGTCATGTGGCTTTTCTAGAACATCTTCAGGATCTAACAATGCTCCTTGAGCCAAAGCTTCTAACTTGAATCTCAACAGGTCCCTATACGTGTCTGTGATGTGTATTATAGGGGGTCACCAGCCTATATTCATCTGTTACCAATAGTGTATGTACCTGGAGTTGCCTACAAGGCCCTGAGAAGCTTGTCCAGAAGTTTCCGAACTTTAGTGGGTATATGCCTGTTTGTGTAGCGACCCCTCCCACATCAGCATGCACCTCCCTCATATGTAATGAGTTGGGAGTGTGTGGTATTTCTAAAGTTGAAATATTCTACTGTTGGCTGATCATTGGGATATCCAGTGGGATAAAAATGTCCCAAAGCCAAAAAGACGAAATGGGTGAGGGGGCTTATCCACTGTAAAAATGTAAATCAGGATCACTGATCAGACAAAAAGATCTGCAAGCTTCTGTGCACCTTGGATGGCTAAAATTCTTAATGTTCACGATGGACCTCACAATTGGCTTTGTTTCTAGCCTTATTTCTGGCTCCTTGGTTCCTGGAAAAACAGACTTGTTTTCATACAACCTGGAGGTTTCTGGAGTTTATTGTTAACTTCATGTTTTCATATATTCTGCCTGCTTTTCAGATTGTTTAAGAATGTGAATCTCCTCTCTCGGGAACAGGAGCAAAACTATCTGGAGCTGGGTTAAGGTTGTCGACGGACACTTGTCGAGTGCCTTATTCAGAAAGCATGGCTGTTAGGACTGCTGTTCTTGAGACTTCATGTTTCAGTACCTTCACAGGAGGTCGGTAGTGCGGTCCAAGTGCTTCTTTGCAATGAATCTTCATGAATCTTCTCTAGGACTTAGTCCCCAGGTTTCAAGGTCGGTCTTGATGCTGTGGTGCTTCTTCACCATTGATGCAGTCTCTTAGGTGATTTATGCTGGTCTGGCCTGTTGCGAGAACTCACAAGAATTGTGTAAACCAGGCATATACATTGGAGTGCCAAACAGCAACTAAAAAAGGTGTTTTTACCCTCACATTTAGAAAGGCAAGGTAGATTCTTTATACTATAGGAACGTAACTCACTCAATTAACACCAGAAGAAATGATGTATTTAGTCAAGGCTTTCCTTTCTATCCCATAGGCTCTCTCTATGACACCATTAGCTTGTGAGAAAAACAGGTTTAGAGACTTGCAGAGTACAACGCCAGCTTGACAAGGCCTCTCTTCAGGCTTTGCCTGAAAAGGCTGGCTCATTGTCAGCTTGGAGCAAATTCAGTGCAGTCATAGCTACTAAGGACATTAAACCCTTTATGAACTCTTTACTATCAGCTTTCCTCTGAATAATTAGCCAAGTGAACATTGCGCACTAGATGTCAAGTATTTTGATGAGTGCCTGTGGACCTATGTGGTCCATATATTTTACATTCAAAAGGCATTGTTGCCCCTGTTAGTGTACTTACTGGTGGTTTGCGGAAATTGTTAATTGTTATCTGCAATCATAGGGGGCATCTTGCTATGTACCGTCTTACTTTGCTACTGAGCCCTGGTCACCAGTATCTAACCTGCAAGAGCCTGGTAGTAGCTGAAATCCCAAAGTGGGTTTAGGCTACACTTGCATATGCATTGGAGATTGATTTTAATCTATCCTGCTTGTTCGGTTGTACCCTGTCAAAAGGGCTTCCTTTTGACATAGGTATAGTGATTATCACTGTATGTATTTTACAGCATAGTTGTAAGTAGTGGGGAACTCTTGAGGGTTAGGACTGTTTGCATCCAATCATGCGTTTATGTCCTTATCTCTGTATGTGGCTGAGCATGTTACTACTCCTACCCCTTTGTACAGTTCACTGTCATGCCGACTGATCAGCAAGCGCATTGCCTGCGCTGTGCACAGAATCGGGTCTAGCCTTCCAGATGTCCCAAATTATTTGCCAAATTTGTTTTGACAAAGTTGGTTTGCCTTTACAATCACTTTAGAATCTCTAAATGAGTTGGCTTGACACAGTTAAAGGCTAAAGGTATGGCTTCTTATTGCATAGTCTGAATCAGACTCAATTAGAGTGGGGTTATGTGGCTCAATCTGTTTTAGTGCAAGGAGGAGGCCTTGTATCTCACCAACCTTAGCTGATGTATCCCCTAATTATTTGGTTTGTGTATCCCGGTGTTCAATCTCATTGTCATGAGTGAATCGCTGTCATGCCACTTACTGGATCGGGGGGGGGGGCGGTGTTACCGGGTCCAGCGTACGCCGACATGAAGACTCTACTCCCGATGGAGTTTCCTTAGGCTCCTGGTCTCCACCATGTTTTAGGGTCTGCGCATGTGCGGACATCCGTGTTCGACGCTCTGTGCATGCTCAGTCCTCCCGGCTCTGCAGCAACTTCTGCTTGTGCTCTAGGCCTCGTTCCCATCCCAGCAGTATTTTTGGGAGCCATGGATACCGGTACACTGTGTCTCAATGCAGTCTAGCCCCTGATTGTGTTCACTCGGTTCTAGATTTTTCTCCTGAACCTTTGCCTCCTAGTCAGCCCTTCTTCCTTCTTGTTGATGGCCTTGTGCTTCCTTCCTTCCTTAATCACCTCCTGGCCTGTGGGGGCCCTTCTGCCCAACCTTCCTTCACCCGTTTCCTCTCTGCCTGGAGATTTCTCCATGTCATTGCCCCTGACTCATGACTCCGCTTGACCCTGTTACATCCTGCTGCCTCAGCTTACCTCGTCATCGGTTGTATTCCTGCGCCCTGCTACTTGTTACATCTACTGGATTTTACACCTGGCCTTCCCTGTCAGTGCTTGCACTGTTCTTGTGCCACGTAAATCAGGGAAGTGCCGTCCCATGGCAATTGGGAGCTGGTCCAGCACCTGCTTCCATCTACCAGGAAGGTGTTAGGTTGGTACCCCGCATTACTATTCGACTTCTGCGACGCTAGATGGCAGACTTGCTTCCTCTACACACCAAACACCTAGGAGTACAGGTATGCAGCCCACGTAAGACGCTTTGTATAACAGATTGAGACACCTACCTTCCGGCCCAGAAATGGATGATGTCCAGGAACTCAGGGAGGAAATACAGGCCCTTCGTTTAGAGATGACTGCCTTACAACAGGAAAACATCATCTTACGGCAGATGGTGGTTCAAGGAGCTGGAGCTGCATCTCATGTGGAGTGTGCGATATTATGACCCATTCAACAGTATTTCCCCACATCACCAAGCTGCATTTGCGCAGACACAGGAGATTCGCTGTGTTGGCTCCTGGGAGTGCTATGTCCTCAAAACTGCGTTTTTTACAGCAACAAAAAGGTGGCTGCACCTTCTTGCCAAGCATACATTGGGCAGGATGGAACAAGGGGACACACTGAAAGAGCGTGCCAGTGTGTTCTGACATGTACAAAAGAAATGGAGTGAAAAGGCAACACTGCTTTGCTGAAAGCCCAAGATCTCCATTATAAAGAAAACTTTTCACCTTTAAAATAATGCTGCTGACACTATTTCCATCTGTTCTTCCTTAAATCACTGTGATTAATAAGGCCCTGCCATGCCCAGTATCTCATTGTGCCTCAGCAAAACCAGGCATGATTTCTGAATGACAGGCCCTGTCAAACCAACTCTGAGAGAAATCAACAAGGAACTTCACTTTTACTTGCACGGGAAAACGCGTTCATTTCTTTACAAATGTATCAAAGCTCAGTAGTTCTAAAGAGACTCCAGCTATCTGAGCCATGTCAGTTTCAATGCATATGTGCTTCAAATAAACTACTGTCTAGAAGAAAATAACTATGGCTGCAAGGCAATATTGGGAAGTCAGATGGCAAAATCAAATTTGAAAGGAAATGCTAGCAGTTTTCAACTCGTGTGTAAAAATGGGCTTTTGCAAAACTAAAGGAGGAAAAGGCTGGATTAAAAAGTAAACTGTTGAAGGAAAGCCTGCCATTACCTAGCAATGTGAAGGGGTTTGTGGCTGGTGAAAATGCATACATGGGCTGTTTTATTCCACAGGTTTGTTTTAATTCAGGACCAAATATCAGAAAATAAAGGTTTTAAACTGCCTTGGCTAGATTTGCAAGCTGTCAAAAACAAGTTATTCCGGGGCGCAGAGTTAAAGCTTCCCCTAGGAAGGGAGCCACACCATAAACTTCCAGGACAAGAAAGTGATAATTGCTAGCTTGAAAAACTTTGAATGGACCAAAAAAAGAAGGTTCACATGTTCGTCAGACATTCGTCTGTGCTCCAGGCTGGGACAATAGAAGTCCTGGGACACTAACCTGTGAAGTGGAGGGGGCCATAAAACCTTCAATCAAACTGGGAAGCCCCACCCCACACAGGGCTGAAGTGACAGTTGGTGGCAGCTGAAGAGAAAAAAATGGCCCAGTGACAGACAAAGGACTGCCATTTGCTTCCAAAGACTATTTTATAAATAAACTATAAAGACCTTTATCTCTGCAGCAAGAATTAGTAAAAATGTGAACATTTTATAGTTTAAATATGATTTTATGGGCTTTCATTGAAGACATGGTAGAATTTACTGACACTTTGGGGACCGAAATGGCAAAGTATTGTGGATTAAAAGAAAAGCATCCATGTTGCAAATGCGAAGTTTTGTACATACATCCCTTATGATCATCCACACCCAGGTATAAAGTAATGGAATTTTAGGCTGAATGTTTCACACTGAAAATGACCAACAAAAAGTATAAAAGGACAAAACAATGTCTCACAAATTGCAGGATTGGACGGCTGTGCTCTACATAAAATATGTAACCTGATAGTCATTTATTAAGGTGCCACAACTGTACAAATGTGTAAATTCTGGTATGACAGATTGGCAAAAAGGTCTGTGGGAAGTCTTTTTACATCATAAAATGCAACCTCCTGAACTGAGTCACATCCCAGGGGAGGCAACCAATATTTATTGTCCAATCCAGTTGTTTAGGGGTGGGCTTAGCTAAGCCAGCCCAGCCATATAGTTTATGATGTCACCATGCAAAGAGTCCCTGACAAGACTCAACACACTCTCTTCCTGATGTTCCTGCGCTGCGTTCCTGTTCCATCCATCCATCCAGATCCCAGCTACAAGGCCAAAGCACTGCTGACCCTACTCCAGGGCCCACTGCAAAACTCAAGCAGTGCTGATCCTATTTCCCAGCAAGACTTCAATTCTGAAAACCCACTAATCTCCCATGAAAAAGGGGAGAGCTGCAGTGCTTTTTGTATCCTGAACCAGCCTGGCTTGCTGCCCACTAACAGTATGCCCGCTGCAATCCTGCCATCCAGCTGATCTTTAGTATCCAGTGACCAGAATTGCCAGTCCAGAACTGCCCAGCTGTTTTCCAGGCACGCTGCCGTGTAGTGACCAGAACCTTTGACGGTCCAAAAATCCCAAAACTAAAAAGTGGGCTGAGAGTATAATCGCCACCCCATAGAAACCCATTGCATATTTTGTTTTTGTCCTTATCCCACCCTCTAAGCCAACCTATCCTTATCCTGATAACTTGCTAAAAGTGTCAGAAGAGTCCCAGGAGGATAGCTCAGCGGCAATGTGCTTGCCTTGGAAGCAAGATGACACGGATCAACACAGGTTCAATCCCCGGGTCTGTG
Organism: Ambystoma mexicanum; assembly: GCF_040938575.1. NCBI lineage: Eukaryota > Metazoa > Chordata > Amphibia > Caudata > Ambystomatidae > Ambystoma > Ambystoma mexicanum. Next base: position 431,517,938 of record NC_090928.1, read on the forward strand.
CTTAGAAAACTCTGGGTATTAAGCGCGTTATAAATAACCTATCATATCATTATCTGTGCAACCCAGCCTTGATTTCTAGTGTTAGCGGCATCTCTCTTTTCAATTTTGTCTTGTGTAATCCTATGCCATTAGTCATATTCCGAGTGATCGGACTGGTTTTTGCCAGGGTTGGGCGCTTGGGTGAGAGGGTTGAAATCGTGAATCAACCCTGGAGCTTACTGTGTCCATCTTTGGTGGCCTAGCCTGAATACTCTATTGTAAAGTAAAACTGTTCTTGTCACAATGGATTTCCTTTCCTATTTCACAGCTCCATTTTACTCAAAGCGCACCTTTTTATACCTTGTATAACTCACCCAATTTACCAGCTAGAGACAAGTTTCACTTCTAGAATACCCCTGGGATATACCTCTACAACCCAACCAAAAAACTGCACTCCAGATCAGTGTATTTCACCCGTTTGTATTAAAAACCGTGTTTCTAACGTGTCATTTTGCTGCAATCTGGTTTAAACTTTCCACTCATTTTCTAACTGTATGCTTTTGGTAATCCATTCTTTGTGATTTTTAGTGTATTTGCATTGTTGCTTTAGTGAGGAATTATATTTACTTCAAGGTTTTTAACACACATTCGTTATTTATCTGTCCATTTCCGAATGTCATTTCATAACATTGCAAGGGGTTTAAAATCCGTTTTTCTTTCTTATTTGGGGAGGGAAGGTCAGATTTGAATTACGTTTCCGGTTTCTTATTCCTGATTACCTGCTGCTTCTGTTTTTCCACTCAGAATTGGTCATTTGTGGGTTGAGGGAACATTTTAGGGGGAAATTATAACTTGGGTGCTATCTTTCCTAAATCAAAAAGTGCTCATATTCCGCTGTGTAGTGTCTATGTTCCGCTAGCAGGTTAAACCCAGTGTATTGCTCACATTCTCAACAGGCCTTTCTTTTGTTCCAGTCCTTCAGAATCTTGATCAAATCATTCAACCAATGCCACCAGTAGCTCTGATGGTTTTGAAGATACAGAGGGAGAACACCCAGGCTCTTTTTGATTGCAGGGCCTCCGGTAATTATATGCATGCTGCTTACGTGGCTTGATTCCTCTAAATCACAAAGAACAGGCAACTGTAGTGGAAGTCTGAAGAACCAGCTGCCCGACACGACGACATGGTCGCGTCGAACATGGACTACTGCCCCATTCTCTCCCAGATGGGAACCCTCATGGGCTGGATACGGACTGCCTATACCAGCCCTCCCAATATTATCATGCAGCCGTCAGGTCGACCGTGTGGCTCTCCAATGGAGCACCGGACATCGGCTTCCCTCCTACCTCACAGGAGGTCGGGCGTAGCACTGGAGCCATCAGAAGGCACATACAGAGAGGAGGACCATACCCTTACCGTGTTTCTTCCACAACTTGGGCACTGCCCGTGCAGCGCCTCTGTGGTTCTGATGGCATTTGGGGCACCCCACCTAAAGTGGGGGCCCTTTCGGTGCATTCTCGCCGGGGGACTCAGCTTCCAAAGGGAATGAACGGTGGCATGACAGGGGGCAGGGTTTACACCTTATAACCAACCCCGGACCTCCTAACAAGAAGGGCTTGGATAGGTAGAAAAATCGAGGAGGGCTACACATACGGGTACAACTTTTGAAACATTGTTGCTTTTTGTTACATTTCAGGAGACTTGTGGGAATGACCAGAAGCCAGAGAACTGGTGGACTTATTCTGAATAAACAAGAGTAGTGTAACGCTCACCTGATTCCCGCAGAGGCGCCGGTCTTGACTGGGTGAATGCCGTATCTTCAAAGGTGATGTGTAACACACGGTTGGCTCTTTGGGCTGGACCTCTGTGCACTGTATGTCTGACTCGAAGAGTAAGATGTCTGCAGATAGAAAATATGGGATTAATGAACTGGGGTTATTGGGTGCCTCTCTCCTCTTCCCTTTCTCTTCTCCTGTAGAACCCCAAAGGTTAACACCCTCACCTTAGGTAAGTGAACGCCGGGCTCTCCATCTGCCTCGGGGCAGGGTGCCGTAACCAGTTTCTTCACTGGATAAGGGTGCAGGCCTCTTGACCTCAGAGGACTGCTGTCCGTCGTTAACTGCACGAACGGTAAGTTCTGGGCACTTCAAATGTCTTAAAAGTCTTTTGTAATGATATCTCTTGTTTTGCAGGGTTCCGGCGATGGCGGATGGCGGGCTGATGAGAGTTGAGGATTGAACCCGCGTGAGGAATAGAAGCGCCTGGAAGTACGTAAGTAAGCGCTTGTAGCCTGCTTCACGATGCGCACTAACTGTCCCTTTTATCTTGCAGGTACAAGTTCGGAGCTTTAGAGAAGCTGAAGGGTGCTGGAATACCCACTGGATTCGGCGTGGGAAGGAGTAATGGCACGCGAGTAATAAAGTTGCCCAATGTCTTTAAACGCACCTTCTTTTGTCTTTCAGATGCAGGATGCAGCGCCGAAGGCCTCCGGAGCGTGCAAAGAGCTGGTAAGCTTTTGTCTTTCAGATGCCGGAATGCAGTGCGAAGACCTCCGGAGCATGCGAAGAGTAGGTAAGCCTTTGTCTTTCAGATGCCGGAATGCAGCGCGAGGCGTTGGTGACAACCAATGGACCAGGTAAGAGATGCGCTGCCACTGAAGACCGTAGTGCTAACCTGTTCTTTCTTTGTCTTTACAGGTGCTGCTGAAGACTGGATTCCAGGATGGTAAGCCTTTGTTCCCTTAGGCCCAGGATCAGAAGCAGAAGACACGATGAGAGTTCTGCTGCAGAGAATGCAGAATAACGCAAAGCAAGATTCATCCATCGGGTGTGGTTTAAATAGCCTCCTGTAGTGCTTAGGTGTCTCCTTCCACAGCCACGCCTAGGTAAGAAAAGAGTTCCTGCTTTCCAGAAGAGTTCCAGTGTTCTGAACCTAGGGAGTGGCTCCTGCCCCACCCAACAGGAAAAGTAGTCCCAAACAGAAGAGGATCAGGGGTTCAACTGGCAGGTAAGTAAGCAGCATGGTCTGCTGCAGGTAAGTCCACCCAAGCATTATGAGCCCGGCGCTTCCAGCGCTGGGACTGGGCATCTTTATGAGCCTGGTGCCACTGGCGCCAGGACAGGGTCCAAAAGGTCCCAATTGGGACTGGCTGGCACTCGGAACCGGGGTTATGGGTCTGCTGCCAAGGGAGTCGGGCAAGTCCTGATCTTTTGGAAGCAGAGATCATGACAAGTAGCAGACGTATGCCTCAGCAACCCAAGAGGATTGCAGGACTATATAGAAACAGAAGGGGTGAAGTAACCTGCCTGAAGTTCCATTCCTGTACCTATGACCAATAAAGGAACAAGTAAATACTTTCCTGAGTCCTGACCATCATTGTCTCTACAAAGTCATAGACAGAACACTGCTGTCTTCTGGCCCCATTTATCATCACACTGGGGGTCTACAAGTATGGATAAACGAACACCAAGAGAGCACTGCCTTTGATATCATTAAGTCACCCACATATACCGTTGTACTGGGTTTACCTTGGTTGTTGAACCACAATCCACACATTAACTGGGAAACCCGGACTGTGGTGTTTGCTTCCATTCGCTGTATTAAAGACTGCTGTACTTCTAGTGATCACAAGGTTTCCTCAACTACCTTTTCATCTCCCGATGGTGATATGGCTTCTCGTCTCTGCTGTGTACAATCAGTACCATCTGACTACAAGGACTTTGAGCGGGTATTCATGGAACCTGTGGACATACCACTGCCGCCGCACATACATTTTGATTGTTCCATTAACCTGTTACCAGATGCAGTGATACCCCAGGGGAAAATCTATTCTTTATCATCAACTGAAAGAGAGCCCTAAAACAATATATTTGTGAATGTCTCAGGGTGGGATACATTGTACCATCCAAGTCACTGGCAGGCTTTCCTCTGTTTTTTGTAAAAAAGAAAGAAGGGACGCTTTGTCTGTGTATTGACTATCGCCTATTAAACGATATCACATGCAAGGACAGATTCCCTTTACCCCTGATACGCGACATAGTGGAATATCTTTATGCCGCCCGAATTTATGCAAAAATGGACCGCAGAGGGGCCTACCATCTGGTACGGATCAAAGAAGGAGACGAATGGAAGATGGCTTTTCAGACACCATCGGGGAATTATGAATACCGTGTCATACCGTTTGGCATTTGTAATGCCCCAGCTGAATTCTAATGTTTTATGGATAATATCTTCTGTGGCCTGTTTGGTTTAACAGTTTGGGTGCACCTTGATGATTCTTTTTTTTTCAGCTACCTTGGAGGAACACATCCGCCATGTTAAAGAAGTACTGCACTGACTATCAGAGGACCAGCAGTTTGCAAAGGCAGAGAAGTGCCTTTTTCATCAGGAAAAGATGGAATTCTTGGGATACCTGATCAGCAGCTCTGGTGTACACATGGATCTGGCTAAGGTACGAGCCATTCAAGACTGCAAGCAGCCACGCGATCTGAAGTGCCTTCAATTTTTGGATTTGCCAATTTCTATCAGCGTTGTATACCTAATTTATCTCGTTTGGCAGTAGATTTGTCTCGTCTGACTAGCAACAAAACACTCTTTCTCTGGGAAAACCCTTCAGACACGGCTTTCAGAGACCTCAAGGGTGCCTTTATGTCTCCCCCTATACTTCGTCATCCCAATGAAGAAGTACAGTTTATTGTCGAGGCAGATGCTTCTGACTTCAACCATTGGGGTGGGTTTGCCTACAACAAGATCCAGAAACAAGGACAAACACCCCCTTGCATATTATTCTTGCAAGCTGACCCAGAGTGAACAAAATTATGCAGTGATTGGAAAAGAACTCCTGCCCATAAAAGCTGCATTTGAGGAATGGCGGCATCATCTATTGGGAGTGAGATGTCCTGTGTAAGTGAGAACAGATCACAAAAACCCATAGTATCTTCGCTCCTTACAATGTCGGACTGCCAGACAAGCTCGTTGGGCCTTTTTTTCTCATTACGATTTCGTGGTGACTTATGTTCCTTGTAACCAGAATTCGAAGGCCAACGCCTTGTTCTGGTCTTTGGAACCTGATACCATTAGAAAAGATACAAGTATTCTTATAATTGCCCTGAAAAACATCTTGCTTACCCTCCAGCCACATTTACGCAATCTACTTCAAGATACTCTATCTGATCCAGCTAGATCGAGTCTTTTGCGTCAGTCCAATGTGAGTGAACGTGACAGGCTCCTATTCTTTCGGGGTCGTTTGTACGGTCCCACTTTATCTCTCAAGAATGTGATTATTCGTGGCTTTCATGACTCATACATCAGAGGACATTGAGGAGTAAGGGCCACTGAGGAACTGCTTGCACGTCAGTTTTGGTGGCCAGGTTGAGCCATCCAAGTGAGAGAATATTTGGATTCCTGCCCTGTCTGTGCACAAGTCAAGACCCTGCACAAGAGGCCACCTGGACTCCTTCAACATACCGAAGTTCCTCCTTACCCCTGGCACACCATTGCCACCGACTTCATAGTGGAATTACCACCTTCTAATGGACACACCTGCATAATGGTGTTAGTTGACTGGTTCACCAATATGGCACACTTCATTCTGTTCCCCACGATAGCCACAGCAATCCAGATGTCACACAGTTTTCTACCATCTTCATGGCTTAACAGAAAAGACACTGTCCGATCGTGGTTCTAAATACGTTTCCTCCTTTTGGAGTCAGTTGTATAGACACCTCGCCATTCAGCGAGCATTGTGAGCTTGGGCTACCACCCTCAAACCAACGGGCAAACAGAACGGCCCAACCAGACACTCGAACAGTATTTACGCTGCTATACCAATGCTTCTCAAAACAATTGGTTGGACCATTTGGATACTGCTGAAGTGACATACAACAATTCAGTACATACAGCCACTTGTCTCAGTCTTCTGGACTTCACCCTAAAATGATCCCTTTCAACTGGTGCCACCCAGTGCTGTTGCATCTGCTGATCATTTGGTGACTACGATCCGAGATCAACATAGACTGGCTGCTGGTACCCTTGCGGAGGCACCTGAACACATGAAAACACAGGCTGACAAGAAACGCTCTCCTGAACCTCTGTTTCAGGTTGGGAATCTAGTCTGGTTGTCCTCTTAAGGACCTGCCATTATGCAACCTACCTACTAAACTGGATCACCATTTCTTTGGTCCCTTTAAGATCACTAAATGTTTGTCCCCTGTGGCCTTTCATCTGCAGTTACTTCCTACCTGGCGCATTCACCCTGTAGTTTGTTTCCCTCCTGAAGCCCTACATACCTGGTGTGCATGGTTGATCTTGCTCCTGTCTAGCTCCCTACAAGCTACATGGCATTCCAGAGTTTGAGGTGCAGGAGAGATATGTGATTTGCCGATCAGACAGGGGGTACTACAGTTTCTCGTAGATTGGAAAGGGTACCCTGCATGCAATCGCACTTGGGAACCCTGCAGTTATGTTCATGCCCCTCATTTAGTTTGTGAGTTCCTTCTCAGGCATCCTTGGAAACCGGGTACGCCTGTTCCCCCTGGGAGGGGACATAGTGCCATGCCACTTACCGGTATGGTAGGGCAGCATCACTGGGTCCAGCATACGCTGACATGGAGACTCTACTCCAGGTGGAGTTTCTTTCGGCTCCTGGTCTCCTGGCCTCTGGCTCCCGGGGCACCGCCATGTTTTTGGGACTGTTCATGCGCGGAAGTCTGTATTCAAAGCTCTGTGCATGCACGGTCCTCCTTGCCCTGCTGCAGCATCTGCTTGCGCTCCAGGCCTCGTTCCCATGCCGGTAGTATTTCTGGGAGCCATGGATACCAGTGCACTGCGTCTCAACGCAGTCTAGCCCCTGATTGTGTTCTCTCAGTTCTTGGTTTTTCTCCTGAACCTTTGCTTCCTAGTCAGCCCTTCTTCCTCCTCCTTGTTGCTGGCCTTGTGCTTGCTTCCTTGCTTCCTTAATCCCCCGGGTCTCCTCTGTCTTGCACTCTGCCTGTCCTGGCTTTTGGGGGCGTGGGGATTTCTGCCTGAACTTGCTTCACCCATTTGCTCTCTGCCTGGAGATCTCTCCTTGTCATTGTCCCTTCCTCGTTTCTCCGCTTGGTATTGTTATATCCTGGTACCTCAGCTTACCCTGTCATCAGTTGGATTCCTGCACTCTGCTACTTGCTACATCTACTGGGCTTTACACATGCCCTTCCCTGTCTGTGCTTGCACTGTTCTGGTGCCATGTAAATGAGGGAAGTGCCAGAGCATGGGTTTGGGAGCTGGTCCAGCACCTGCTTGTGACTACCAGGAAGGGGTTGGGTGGTACCTTGCGTTACTATTCCACTTCTCTGATGCTAGATGACAGACTGGCTTTCTCTACACAACAATCACCTAGTAGAGCAGGTACGCAGCACCCGCGAGACACTTTTTATAACAATTGCTCTTTACAGCAGCACAGACAGTAGAATACTTAGAGCATGTCCCAATCGCTGGACCAGCAATCGCTTCCTAGTATAATACATTTTCAAACATCCAAAGCAGGATGTTTGGTACTGCTGCTTCTGTTTCTGATCGTAGAGACCATTCCAGTGCATATATGTGTTTGTAGTTATTCTGGTTTAGACAGATGTGTTATGTCTGGAGCTGTCTGCGTTGCTTCCGCACTTATAATTTGTACAGCAACCAGAATCGTTACTTCTGGAACAAGGTGTAGCTCAGAAACTGTATAAACATGTGAATGGTATAATATGAGTTTTGTCTCCCCATGATTACATTATACAAGAGCTATTGGACCAGGAAATGGTGCCATTTATAGGTCCTTGTCTGTGTTTCTGTCCTGAAGTGGACAACTTTGAGTTACCTGTTGGTAGACATGGTGTAGGATTTCTGTGTGCTCTCCCTCCCAGTCTGTTGGATGTGAGTCGAGCTTCATCTAGTCATATAGTGGTTTCACAAATGCTGCATAGTCTGCCATACATGATCGACCAAAATTCAAAAGGCTGAGTATGGCCTACAATCGCTTAAGCGCACATGGACTTTGCAAGTGTGTACATTTCTCTAGGAATTGTGGAGCAAGTCCCCTTCCTTCATTATATAATGAAAACCCCAGAAATATGGTTTCGCTATGGGCTATATTAGACCTCTTGAAATTAAAAAGATGTATCCTTTAGCTGCTAGTGTCCTAATGATGAAGGCCACCTTCTCCAAATGTAAGTTTAAGTCATCATGTGTACCGTACATGTCCTCTACATGTGTCCAGCGTGTCTGTATGCCTTCTAAGAGAGATTGGGCCTCATTACAAGTTTGGCAGTAGCCTTGCCGGCGCCCCCGAATGGGCAATTACCAGGTCCGACTGGGGAGGTCGGATGCACCGGCACCATTCAGAATGGGTGCCGGTGCATCCGACATGCTCTGCTCGCGGGTGCCATGCTGCCCGCCAGGTCAGACCTGGTGGGAGAAAAGGCACCCTGCAAGCAGAACTCATAGTTTGCCAGTCCATTTACTACAGTACCAGCAAGCTTACAGGTACCGCAGTTACCGGACTTGCAAACTTGTAATGATGACCATTGTGTTCCACTAGGGAAAAAGCCCAGGACCGTTTAGTACCCCCGTGGGAGCCTAGTGTACTTTATGGTTTCCCCATAAAGGGTATAGCTGTGTATGTATTAGCATGTAAGATCATAAAATCTATTACCAATCAATATGAACCATCCGGTGTGGATGATGGAATTAATGCTGTATTGTAGGGGCTTGCTTGTTGTATCAGAACCTCTTGTTCCAATAACTGTTTCACAATTACTTTCAAATATGGTATAGCCTGTACTTTGATTGGATATTGTGTTTGAAACTTTTGTATTGCCAACACTTGGCATAATATGTGGAGGGTAATCTGTCATGTCCTACAGGATTTGTGTATCAATGTGCTGCACTTATGGCAGCCCATGAGGCTGCGTAGGAGCTCAATACATGTTCCTTCTATTTCCTTTTGATGTTCCCCTTCACAGTAAATTGTAGCTATATACACATGTTTCTTCTTAACCACTTCTCCTGTGCGAGTAGTATTCTCTACATTTTGATTAGTAGGAATAGGTTTTTAAAACTTCTTGTAGCTTTCTTTGAATATGGAAAATTTTGCACCACTAACCAGTCTCTTTTATCTTTAGTCTCTGGTATTATCTTTTGAGTCTGGTTTAGAGTTTCTACCATGGTCCACTCTCAAAACTGCAGCTTGCTTCCTTCCTCCATTCTCTTGGCGGGCTTCTGCTCTCCCTTTGGTGCTGAGCCCTGCAGGATGGTCTTCATCCTTAGTACTTACTCTATCAGAAATGTATCCTGACCTGTATGATAGCAGCTTGTTTGTCTCTCCCCACACCCCTCTCACTTGATTTTTCCTCCCTCTCCCCCCTAGCACTATCTGAAATGTCATCAGGCCAAGTAAGGTAGCCACCTGCCTCATTCTCCTTCCCACCCCCAATGACACCCCCACCCCCACCCCCTCCTTATCATTGTCAAACGCTCTTGCTCTATCTGAAATGTTGTCAGGCCTAGTACGATAGTTGCTTGTTTTGTTCTTCTCTTTCCCCCTGTTCCTCCCCCACCTCCTGTTTAATTTCAGCACTACCAGATTTGTTGTCAGGCCTAGTAAGGTACCCACCTGTCTGTCTCATTCTCCTTCCCACCCTCCTCCCCTCCTTTCATTGTCAAAATCTCTTGCACTATCTGAAATGCCGCCAGGCCGAGTACGAGAGTTAATTTCTCATTCTTAATGTATCAAGGACTTGTAAGAATGTCACTGTATATTCTCCCTTGTTCCCTCCCTGCCTTGAAGCGCTTTGAAGCACATTGTGTATAGGCGCTATAGAAATAAGCAATCAATCAATCATGGTATCTTTGTGGCTGCCTAAGCTATGCCATATCCTTCAACTGATAGGTACCCTTTTGACCGCTTCTGCCTTTAAAGGGTCTTCTAACCTAATCCGCTTTTTGCCTGGGACTGGTGCTATCACCTTCTGCAGTGTTCTGCTACTTAAGGTCTCCCTCAGTGAATATGTGAAGCCCTTGTCCTTCCCTTCCTGCCTCTAGCTGAGAAGGTGTGGCTGTCTGGTTCCTTTCTGGTACCGGTGGTGCTCCTTTAGAGTGTGTGTCACTTAATTCCTTCCTCTCTCTTCCCCAGGGGTTCTACCCAGGTGATCCCTGCCTAGGGACCTATAGGAAGCTGTGACCAAACAGGAGTTTCCTTTCCTGGTCACTGTGCAATGTTGCTAGAGTCTTACGACTTCTAGTCTTACTGACATCACCTCTTATAAGTGTTCCTTCTTCCATTGAATAATTGCCCTGGCCAGCCCTAAACTCATTGATGCTTCTGCTCCCTGAGAGCTCTTTCAGAATAGTTGTTAAGGCTGTATCTGATGGAATCCCAAATAAATGAAAGTACAACCAACTATCACAGTGTTCCATGGGTGGATTACAACCTGTTGGCATTATGATTGCTAACACCCTCTGCCTCTGCTTAGGAGTGACCTGAGGGAAAGCTGCCTCTAGCTGGCTTAGTTCACTGGAATGCTATCTAGGCATGTCATTCTGCCTTGTGGGGCAAGTGCCCAGTAAGGCTTTGAGGGTCTGGAATGGAAATGTTCCTTCCTCCCCTGTTAACATCTGTCTGGGTCCTGCTGGGGCAGCTCCTATAGCTCTAAATTCTACAGCTTGAGAGTGTACAGTGCCAAAATATCTCACCAGAGCTCCCGGGTATATGGGCCATTTGTCCCCCTATAAGGTTAACCCTGCCCTAGCAATTGGAAGGACTGTGGGCCTCATTACAAGTGTGCCGGCCCGGTAACAACAGTCCCGGTAAGCCTACCGGCACCATTGTTACCGAACCTGCACACTATGGGTCTGCTTGCCGGAGTTGCTTTGCCCGGCAGGTCAGACCCTGCCGGGCACAGCAGCCACGGTAAGCAGACCTACACGGAAACACTGGCACCGTTATTAACAGTGCCAGTGCTTCCTTGTTTCCCATTCCCATAGAGTCCTCTGGGGAATACCATTTTTCCGGCAGCTGACTTTTCAGACTGGTGGGGTTAGAATCCCCCGCTGTTACTGGCAAGCCAGGCTCTGGAAAAATGTACAAGTCTGGCGGCAGCCTGCTGGTTTTTGCCTTTGTGATGGAGTATGTCAAACCTTCTTTAAACCGGTGCTGGTGGTCTACCTGCTGTAAGGCTACTTCAAGATACCCATAGTGTGCATTTTGTATTTGCTCTAGAGCCCTCCTAGGGTGTAGGGTCTAACATATGTCTCGTGGCTTGGGACTAGGTGTCTTTATTTACTGTGAATATGGTTTCCCCTGGCAATCCTCCAGAGACTGTCACTGCGAAGTTGGTGGTGACATCCCTAACACCTCTTTCCTGTAACTACTTGGCTACTGCCTGGCTGACGTTCACAGGTACAGGGACATCATCATGTGGATAAGTCATTCTGATAAATTTTAACTAGATAGCTGTCAAGAGTATTTGTTTTAGACCCTGCTCTTCACTAGAGTGTTTAATGCCTCATAGCTTGATAGCAGTATATAGGACTTGCTTCAAAAGTCACCCAGCTCTTCACTAGAGTGCTTTAAGCTTTGGTTTACACCCTGCTCTTCATGAGAGAGTATTGTTCTTTATATCACTCAGGCCTGAAGCAACCCCCCTGGCTCTTCAGTAGCCAGGTGGGGAGAATATGGTTAGGGTGTAGGAAAGGTGTGCGGTGTGCAATGTCCAATCTGGGTCGCCAGCGTGATGGATCCGTTTCACCTCTGCCTGCAGAGCCTTGCCTCCAACCCCAGGGGAGTATCCATGACCACCCCAGCAGGTGCTGTGGTAGGGGTAGGGGAAAAACATGTCCCTGACACTGTGCAACAGAGATGAGAGCAGGCAACAACCGCTGCAGTAAGCGGCTGCTCTCAATTGCCAACACAGGAGAGGTTTACCAATGCCACACACATTGATATTAATAGTCCACTCCTCACACCATCCATTAACCCTTGGTGTGTATTAAAATACATGTACCCGGTATAACACATCAAATAGATGCCCCACACTTAATATTCATGTTCAATGTCATCTGATATCACTCATTAATGAACATTCAATGAATGTGTCTTACACTCTCATATGAAAATAAATCTTTTTAATTATGAGAAATATGTCATAAAGAAACATCATCATTATTATCATCATCACTATACACAACACACTTAGAATGCAATAAACTATTAATTGAAAAGCAGAACCATTGTCATTTGCCTCTGCCTCAAATCAAGACTAGGACTGATCAACCTTTTCCAAGAAATCAATGTCACATTAAAAACCAACTATCTGCCTCATTGTGTCATGATAGGAAACCTCACAAATCATGCTAGGCAATCTAGCACCTGCCTCACCAAATCATGATAGGCATCTCATAGAGGCAACTGCCTCAATCAATAATCAGTACCTTAATACCTTTCTCAATGTGATATCAAATGCAGGTTAGAAAGAGCCTTATACCCACTAACTGTAGAAGGTAGGGAGCTGAGAAGAGCTGGGAAAAGACTGGAAGAAAAAAAGCCCAATTCAAAATAAAAATCAAAAAAGGCAAAACAAAAAAAAATTGGAAAAAATTCCAAAATATACCTATTAATGCACCATGGGCTTTTTGTCAAAAATGCATAGAATTGGGATAAAATGCTTTAAAAAGAATTACGACTTTCTGGTGCTCAGCATATAGCCAATGCAGAATAAGGTGTCTGCTCTTAGGCCCTTTCCCCCAAACAGCTCAAACGAAATTCGAGCTCTGCTAAAAAATCAAATCAAAATAGTCAGAACCCAGTTTGTGGCTTCAGAAATCCTGAAAATTAATTTAGAAGTGGCATCACCCCTATCATCCGGGAAGCTTTTCTGCTCTCCATCTCCTTCCAGCCATCTGTGTCTGCCTCCATCTTCGTGTCAATTCCGTCAACCCGAACAGCAATGGCCAGGGGCTGAGTTTACGATACCCTCTGTGCCTTCCCTATTTCCAAGCCCTCCATACCTACCCTTTCAGAGGCCACTAGGAATTTCGCCAACAATTACATTTCAGCTGGCAACATCTTTCTCTTGCAAAGACTAGCTAAGAACATGGTCCTGTCCTTCAGAGGCCACTAGGAATTCTGCCAACAATTGTATTTATAGCTGAAAGCATCTTTCTTGTGCACAGCATGGCTACAGACACATCCCTGTCCATCATAATAGGACTACAGAAGGCCTGCATTTTGTACTGCGCAGTGTTCGCTATCTAGGTTTTTTGTTTTTCAAATACATTGGCTTCCTTCCCGGAATGGGCCTCTATAGCGGTTAACAGACATTGTTTACACAATCAGAAAGTGCTGTTCCAGGCTCAAGGTAATTGACTCGCAGCCCGGACATTTAGAGAAACACTACTTTATTTCATTGCAATATGGAAAATCAAGTCACCCGGCTTGCATTTCACTAAATATAAACGTGTTCACATCACACTGTGCATTATAGCCAGGAGGTTTGTAGCTAACTCAATATTAAACTGTTTTCATGCACAGTGTAGAAGGCCTGCTGTGCGACTCAGATCACCGGCCACATTAAACATGGCTAATATGGGCACACATAGAAAATACATGTCACCCTACTACATCAGTAGTCTGATCTGCAGCACCTGCTCTATGTTAGAAACCTGAGGGCGTTATCACAAGTAGTCTCCGGGATACGTTGCTCAGGTGGCCATGGGGAGAGGCATCGCTCTTGGAGCCCAACCATGGGGTGGACAAACAAGGGAGGATCACCTGTGCAGGAGGTCCTTGGGAACCAATGGGAAAGCGTCCAAAGGTGAGATGCGGTATCCCAGTGGGACATTAAGTGAGGAGGAAGAAGTGCTGGAAGCTTTTATGGGATATCTTGGTTCCATCATCCATGATCCAGGCGTCATTAACCCCAAATGAAGAGAGGACAAGAAAGTATTTTATTATAGGAAACTAGGTGAGATAAAAGACCCCATAAGACAATGACATGGTCATAAGGGAAGCATCCATTAACCTTTCACTACTTTAGACCACAGGGAATACTATCAAGTCCCATGCTAGTATGCCAGTATGTCAGGGTACAGATTGACCTACCAAGAAGAAAAGCTATCCCTTTAAATAAAGCCAAGGGTAGAAGGTTTCCCTGTATCCCCCAACAGTCATCTACTAATGTTTCACTAAATAAATCTAATCTACAGTCACATTTCATTGCCCCCTCCCCATTTTCAAAAAGTACTAGGACTAGGAAGAGGTGATTGGGAGCAATGAGCATTACCCATAGAAGCAACATAGGAATATAGAGTGAGGCCTGCCATCTAACACCTTTGAATTGTCCCACTAATAGAGTTAGGCATGGTCAGGCACTTTATTCTGACTATTCACACCTGACTCTTTACACCAGTATACAAGGTGTGGTTCTGCCCAAGAGTATGAGCGAGCTGGAGTTGCTGACGGGACCAAAAGAGCCAAGGAGCAGGAAGCGGCAGTGGGAGAAGCCTGGAGAGTCCCGATGAGAGCGGCATACCGAGACGCTGGCCCGATGTGTCTGAGGGGCAGCAGCGTGGCTGGGGAGACCTGTCTCCAGAGAGCCGGAATGAGGCAGAAGGCGACCTGCTGGCCAAGCCCAGAGAAATGATTGTTCCCTTGGGACGTGTGCTGGTCCCAAGGGTGTCTGAGGACCAGGTGGTGAGACCCTGACCAAGACCCAGTGTATCGCGAGTAGACCGCTCGCCAACGCTGTGCTTCCCGATGAGTTTCATGAAACTGAAAGTAGAAACTCGGGAGTTGCGGGTGACTGGAGTGGAAGCAGGCAACATTTGTATGCAGCACAAGGGTAAAGAAAGCAGAAAGAGAGAAGGTAAAGAAGGCGGAAAGAAAGAGAAAGAAGAGCATAAAGAAAGATGCGCTAGCGGCACTGAAGTAAAGAGAACTAAGAGGAAAGTGAACTGTAAATAATATATGGGAAAGGGGCGCTTGCAACCCAACAGACTGAAAGTGAGAAAGTGAGAGAAAGCAAAGAGAGGGTGCGAACAACCCAAAAGCAGGAAAGTGGGTGCAAGCAACCCGAAAGCAGGGAAAGAGGGTACGAGCTGCCCAAAGGCTGAAAAGGGGAAGTGCAAGAGGCACGACAAAGAGAAAGGAAGGTGCAAGGGTGCACAACCAAAGCAACAGAGAAACAAAGTGTGCAAGGGGCACGATAAACACAAGCGGAGTGTGCAAGAGGCACAGCAAAGTGAGAAGAGGGTGCAGGTGTGCACAGGAAAAGGAAAGAAAGGTGAAAGAGAAGAAAAACTGGAGTGGAAATGGCACAGGAAGGAAAGGTGCAGAAGAAAGATACAAAGAGAAGTGTTAGAAATCAGAGTGGTCGCGCAGGGGAAGATCCAAAGCCCAGCGTTTTTGAAAGTCTCTGACACTACCCCATGGAAAGAACTGTGTGTTAAAATGGTGCAACCTGACAAGAGGAACTCTTTGTTTGTTTGTTTGTTTGTTGAACTTCATAAAGAGGGGCCAAGACTTGGGGAAGGAAACCCTAAGAGGCCCACTAAAGACCTTGTTAAACTTTGTGAACAGAGGCCTAAACTTGAGGAAGGGAACTCAGAGAGACCTAACAAGAATTGTACAGGGAAAGGTGCATTCTGACAGGAGAACTGTGTTTAAGGATAAAAGAGGCCCACGCTTGGGGAAGTGATCCCAGAGAGGCCCACAAGGACATTGTAAACTTTACCAGAGAGGCCTAGACGTGGGGAAGGGAACCCTGGGAGGCTGAATGGGACTGTGAATCCTCAGTTGAATTGTAAAGTAAGAAACTGTGAATCTTTTGAAACCTGGGAGGCCTGGAAAGAACTGTGACTTTTTATTTTGAAGCCAGAGGGGTCCGAGCTTGGGAAAGGAAACCCCAAGAGACCCAGAAACATTGTGAACCCTATTGGCTTACGATCAGAGCCCTACGTGAAAGGTTCCAAGGGCAACCCTTTTGAGTTGAACTATTTTAAAGTGGTGTGCGATTGGCAGTCTATGCAGAGACCCGAGACCCGTGAACTGTGAGCTGCAAGTCTGTCATCTGTGGCTGTACTGTGGAGGAGTCTATAAGAAGTGTCACTCCCACGCAGCAGAGTGGCGTGCAAGTGGCATTCTATGCACACTGTGCACACTGCTGTGTAAAACTCTTTTTTATCATCCACTCTTTCTGTATTTGGAACTGATGCCATCTGAGCAACCTCTGGATAGCTTGTACCAGCCGACAGACATATTGCCTCTGGATCTTCTTGGAATATAGGAGGCCAATCAGATCACCGACGACTGTGGGTTTTGAGCCTTTGTGTCAGCCTCCGGAAATCTTACGTACGTTAAGGCCCCTGATACTTTTATTCTTGGAAACAGCTGTGTTTACAGCTTTGAATCTACTTTGTACATGAAGACTTGACTGCCTGCTACATATTTGATTTTTCTTCGACATATTTTCCCGGATTTCCCTTGTTCCTTATTTGGCGCTGACAACTATTGGCAGTTTTCCTTTGAGTCAGCGACCGAGAGTGAGGAGCTGGGGATTACTGGGATCCGTACATCCTAATATATCGCAACGCACGTTGAGGTCTGGAACCGTTTTTCATTTAGATTTGGCACCTCTGTACCTGCAGGAACTAATACTATTGCCTCTGATGATTACACGGGATCAAGGCCACAGATTTAGATAATACAACTAGTCCCCTTCAAATTATATTGAATCGTAGTAAAAACGTGGTCTAGTTCTCTACAGATGTCTTTTAGGACAGTTAAAGAAGGGGACTTGGGCCAAGCTCGACAAAGATATATCCCCCCAGAAACGCTGCGCACACTGCTGGCTGCACCAAACATTTCACCTATATGCAAGCAGGTTCACTTCCACTTGGTCCTTCCGGCTTCTACCCCCAAACCACATACTGTTTTGCCTTTATGTCCTCATTCTGCCCCTCCCAAACTGTACCGCCAGAGGTCAGATGATGCCTTCGTTTTTTACTCTCACCCGGCCCATTCTTTATGTTTAAACAGCTTTTGGAAAAAAGAGAGAGTGAGCATATGAGCCACAAATTGAGCCAAAAGAGGACAAGGAACATTTTGGCAGGGCTCCCCTCAAGATCCTAAGGAGGATTCATTTTTGAATTTGCTGACAGAGACTCAGAGTATCTTGAAGGAGATTACAGACCTGAATTTGTTGTCTAATGCTGATTTGGTGAAATCGTCCATTCCCCTCTCCGTAGTGTGAGAACCTGAGGGTAATCTCCCAAGTAGACCTCGGAAGACCCTTATTCAGGTGGCATGGGGAGGGCACTCTCAGATCCCAAAGCTTGGGGTGAGCGAGTGAGGGAGAATCACATGGATAAGGGAGCCCCGGTTTATGCTCAGGGGAATACCCAAAGGGAGACGCGGTATTATACCAAGGAGAAGGGTGAGGAGGACCAAGTCCCTGAGGTTTTCCTTGGTTATTCCACATCTACCGCCCTTCCAATCCAAAGAAGTTCCCTTAACAACATCCTACCACCCCGTTACCCTCAAAACCCATAGCTCCCAGAATCCTTGTTTCACTGGTCTTCATTCGAATACTCCCCATCCTTCGGCGCAATGCCCCTCTGGTTATTCTTTTCCGAACACCCAATCTATTATGACAGAAAACTTCTGTTCCCACAATCCCCCTTGTTCATTTCATGATCTCGGTTATTCCTGTTTGCTCCACAAACCCTTATACCCATTTGTGACACTGGATCTAAGGGACCTCATAAATCGCAGAAGAACGTGGGAGGGGAAGTACAGGAAAAAGGGGCAGAGTATAGTGCTATAGGAGGGAACCCGGAGGGAATGGAGGAATCAACGGCCCAAAGAGAAAACAATACCGGGATAGCAGCAATAACAGGGATTAATTGCATTCAGGGTACCACAGGAAGAACTACGACGCCCATAATGCATTTCACTGAGTCACGTCAAACAGGATACCGTAAGAAAAGTCCTAGGCCACAGTCAAAGCACATAATGAAAGACTAACACAATATCATAAGGGGGAAGGTCCTCTAGGGCAGAGAAAAAGCCAACCAGGCTAATGGGACAATGTGTGGCACCAGATGAACAAAAGGCAGACATGCAGAGGGAAGAACGCGGGAACTGGGAGGGATTGATTACACCTGAGAAGGGGTGGGGTAGAGGAACATTAAAAGCCACAGGCAAAACTACAGGCTCTCTCTCTGATTTTGGAACTAGGAGCAGTGTGAAGAGGGAGACGTGTGGACGGGCTTATTAAGGAGGAGAAACACCAGCCAGGGACGACTCCTTACAGCCGAAAGCAAGTTAAGGGGAACCAGAGTCTCAACCTGAATCGGCAAGGAATCCTGAAAGGTTTTACTTAGTGGAATGTAGTGCCGGAGGCGAGAACGGCGGCTGCTTTTATTTTCCTTCAGTTTATGAAATTTTACCAACGGGGCACCACCCGGCCCGGAACCAAGCGCCTGCTATTCCGGTACCCATTTAAATTGTTACTATTGGGAGGGGGGGGGTGGGGGGGGGGTGGCTGTCGGCAGGACACAATGCAAAACCGTGAGTGGGTTTAAGTTTGTGGTTTGCGCAGAGCCAGAAACGAATCACAGAGACAGGAGCCACGAAGTGAATGCTTAACAAGGAGAATCATCCTTTATGACTTGTTTTGTGAACTGTATTCTGCTGAATAAAGATTCATAGTTGACCTCTGATCAGTGATTCCGACTGCTTATTTAACAGTGGTGGCAGCGGTGGGATCGACAAACGCTGAGCCAGGCAGAACATGGAAGCGGTAAAAAAAGACCCTGGCTGAAGGCCAACAACAATTACAACAGCTCATCCAGGTTCAAGGACACCAGGCACAAGCGGACCGCCAGGCACTGCAGCAAGCATTTCAGGTACAGAGCGCAGCACAAGATTAAGGGAGAGAGGCGCTAAGAATTCTGGGGGAAGCTGTATCCGCCAACAGGTCCCAACCGGCCATACCGCTACAGTCCTACAAAAATATCAAACAGGGGATGACCCGAGTTTTTTTTTGTTGTGAACTTTGAACTTATAGCCAGAGCGGCACAATGGCCATAAGAAAGATGGGCATTCTTCTTGGCTCCTTTGCTGATGGGAGTCATGCAAGGGGCCTATTAAGCGGCAAATCCGACAGGGGATCCCCTTTATGTGGAATTGAAAAAAACTATTTTGGAAAGACTGGGGATGGATGAAGAATCCTATACGATTAAGTACCAGGAGACTAGACTCAAACCAGGAGAAAGTCTGAGACAGCTTTTTTATAGGATACAGGATCTGGCCAAAAAATGGTTGCAACCCAGCATGGCGACCATTGGAGCAGTTTGTGGAAGCTTTACCGGGACCCATTCAAGGATGGGTCAGGCAACAAAACCACCTGTCGCTACAAAAAGGCTGTAGATGTAGCCACAGCTTACCAGAAAGCGGGGACACCACGATCATTCATGATACCGCAAGTAAAGCCAACAAGTGAGACAGGGGCCCTGCGCAGTGGGGCATACCAACCGATCCCGGATGAGCACAGAACGAGGCCTGAACCCAGAGCGACCTCGGGAAATGGCCACCCAAGAATCACCGGGCCGCAATGTTTTGAGTGTGGGGAATGGGGCCATATAAGGAACAATTTCCTATTTTGGATAAAATTTATGAACATTGAATGAAAACTTAAAAAGATTACGTGGTGCCCGCCATTTTGCCTTTTTTTGCCTATTTCTAATTGAGACACATCTCAGGAGGAGGCACACCACGAATTAAATTTTTTCTGCTATACAGGAGCAGTATTTGACAATATGTCATTTGAAGATATAGAAGGGTTAACCAATAAATGTGCAGAAACTTTAGGTTTTACTACGGAAGAGGCAGCGGCCATTTTGGGCTTGATTAGTGAAACAGCAATCGATAAATCCACTAGTCAGCCAACAGATCCGGCTAGGAGAATGAAACAATTAGAATACTTAATAAGGAAAGAAATTAACCGTAAACTGCATGCCATAACACTTGGTAGATATTTTAAAAACCAAAGAATTCCTAGAGGGCTCAGGATTCAATTACGCCCAACATTGTGTAAGGAAAGTAAAGAATTTGTAAGGAAGTGGGAGGTGATCTTGAACAAGTGTTCATTGGATTTAATTCTCCCTACCATCCAAGAATTATCCAAGGATCTAACCACATTGGACACTGAGATTACAGAGATAGAAAAGGAGCTAGTGGGCAGTTTGGGTAAAGAAGATTTTGATCTGATATTGACTGAAATTAACAACAAACTTGAAGATTATAAAAGAGAACTGGAACAGAAAAAGATCCGAAAGTTTAAGAGAGATACATATGATTATTTGAACGACTAATTGTATACATGGATGGAGAAATACGGACCTAGACCCACACAGAGACCCAGAACAAATCCTAATAATCAATCAGATAACACCTCGAGTTCAGACACAGATTCCTCTAAAGAAACACAAAGTCAAGAACAGGCATCAGGCGCGAGAGAAAACGTACAAGCAACCACTGGCACAACAACGAATTTGCAACCCCCTACCATGGCGGAACAAACCAACACTTGTGCGGAAGCTTTTTTAGGCGCACGCCGAAAAGAACGAGAAGGGGCAAGAGAAAATCAAAGAGAAGGTCCACAAACACGATTACAGAAGAAAACGTAGTGGTAAATATATCTAGTCGTCCATTGACACAATCTGAAACTAAAACCTTACAAAAAGGCCTTAGTTTTGTCCCCACCTATGGAACATCTCTATTAAACAGCAAGATATAGTTATTTAGATTTGTAAGGAAACTTAAACTTAAGGTGTTTTTTAATGAACTGGAGATGAGTGATCAAGTTACATCCACAGATGATGAATGTGATTATCAAGAATTCAGAGCTAAAAGCACATTTATACCACTGGTTACTATTCCATCAGTAGAGATCTTTCAAAGAAAAGTAACCAAAGAACTAGAAAAAATGAGTTTTAAAACTCTGACGTATAAGAACCTGAAGCCACATGAACTTAAATTGATCAGGAATTTATACAGTACTAAAGAAATAACAATACGTCCAGCAGATAAGGGAGGAGCCCTGGTCATAATGGACACAACATACTATGAAGAGGAATGCTGGAGACAACTCGGAGACACCAATGTATATGCTACATTGGAGTGGATATTCAAACTAACTTAGAAGAACTTTTACAAAAGGCTTTAGAATTGGAATGGATCAATTCTGAGACTTTCGATTTCCTGTTGTGTAAACACCCACGCATTTCGAATTTTTATACTATTCTAAGATCCATAAGAATACCTCACATCCACCGGGAAGACCCATTGTAGCGGGAATAGGAAGTATCCTACAACCTGTAGGAAAATACATAGATTTTTTCTTACAACCGATTATACAGCAGACTCTAAGGGACACCACCCACTTCCTTAACAAACTAATGGAAAGTACATTTATACCAGATAGTATTCTGTTCACAATCGATGTTGTCAGTTTGTATACTTCAATTCCCCACAATCTGGGACAGGAAGCAATTGAATGGATATTATTATCATCTCCAGAGATCAAAGCACAAAAGGAGTTTATCCTCCTGTTACTTCAGTTTATAGCTGAGAATTCGTACTTCCAATTTAAAGACCAATTTTTTCTTCAAATCTCGGGAACCGCGATGAGAGCCACCATGGCTCCCACATACGCAAATTGTTTCATGTTTAAATTTGAAACGGATCATGTACTCAAGCATCCAAGATGGGAGCAACAGATACACCTATGGACCAGATTCATAGATGATATTTTTGGAATCTGGTTGGGAACAAAAGACGAACTCACACAATTTTTTAAATATCTGAACTCCATAGACCAACGGATACAATTTACCTATCAATGTTCCGACACACAGATCCATTTTCTTGATGTATTGGTCAGTAAAATGGACACTGGATTCAAAACATCTTTATATCGCAAAGAGACAGACAGGAACAATCTCCGTCACCGGTTAAGCTTCCATCAACCTAGTTTACTTCAAATGTTGCCTTACAGTTAGATGTTACGCATCAAGAGAATAATTAGTGACCCATCTGAATATGAACAGGAACAAGCAGACATGTGTAATAAATTCCTAGCACATGGATATACAGAAACAGACATCACTCGAGCCACAGAGAGAGCACAAACTAAGAACAGAGACTGCTTGCTAGAAACCCGAGATAAGACCAGAGATTCACCCAATTTGGTATATGTATCGAAGTTTTCCATCCAAAGTAAAAAGATTAAGAACATAATTAAGAAGAACTGGCCAATACTTACTTGTGATAGTAGAGTGCAACATCTGTTTAAAGAATTTCCTACTTTCGCCTAATAAAGAAGCAGGAATTTAAGAGAAGAACTCATATCCACCAGACCACCTATAAGGAAATCTAGTACTGACAGAAAAGGAACCTTTCCATGTTTGCACTGCACTAATTGCAACTTTGTCACTAAAGGGGACACAGTCAGCCATTCACGTACAGGACAGAAAATCAAACTCAAGGACTATGCCACATGTGACAGTATAAACATTATTTACTTGATGAAATGCCCATGTGGCCTACACTATGTGGGCAAAACAAAAAGAATGGCCAAAATACGGTGGAATGAGCACCGGTCGTGCATAAGAAATGCCAACATGGGTTCAACTGTAGCGAGACACTGGGTAGAGAACAAACATCATGTATCGCAGATAAGATTCCAGATTTTGGAGGTAGTGAGGACAAGGAATCCACATGAAAATATGAACATTAAATTGGATCAGAAACTTTTTGGATCGACAAATTGGGTTGTCTAAATCCCGCTGGAATGAATGATGAGATCAACTACCATTGTTATCTTTAAATGTACATTTGAATTACTTTCCATTGATGTTTAATTTTAGAAGCTGGATCTGTCCCACTATGTGGATTGTTATTTAACCCTATTATGTTTTTTGAGTTTTTTTGCTTACGTTGGTTTGCCTTCCTTATTATTGCATGTGAATAACATATAATATGAAGTTATAACAGAAAGTTGTAAGCATATTGACCTTTATGCTATATATTGTGGCAGGCATTTTTTGTTTTGTTTTGTTTTGTATTGTTTTTTTGCTTTCAAGTTGCTACAAGGTGCGCGAGTGAACCATTGGGGCCTATTGACCAACAGTTTGGGGAATGGAGGAACAACTATTGCAGATAATGTAAAATCTGTTCACTTTCGATTTACAGAATCACGTGTTTGAAATCAGCATGGTGGCCGCACGTCCCGGCCTCTGCTTTTCCAACGGGGCTGGGGCGCGAGACGGCTGAGTCATGACACACCCACGGGTGTGTCAGACTCAGGCGTCTCTCGCTTTCTACCATGGCAACTAATAAAAGCAAGTGCAGTGAGGACGCGTGCGCATTCCTCGCGGTACGGCAGAACGTGAAAGAAGGTAAGCGGCAACACTGCTCTTTGCCGAGCTTCCTGTACTAATGTATAAACGTTTAAATGATGTCAGGATCGGGGTACTCACACGGGCACTGACAAGGATACTTTTTTACCGTATTTAAAGGTATGCTCTTACTCAACGTGGGTTTCACGCAGTCACGAGAAAACGTGCAAGTAAGCGGAGTATATTTTTTTCTATACGAGTCATTCACAGTGCTGAGAGTTAAGATAACATTGGGATGACCACGTGTTTTTGACATGATATACATATTTGCTTTTAGGGAGGTTCTGATTTCTGAACTTGATTTGGTTCAGTGAATTCGAGAAGAAAGAAACTAATGAGGTATTTACTTGGATTATGTGAGGATTAAGAAAGGAGAAATGAATTATATAATTTGGCTTTGTGATTATGCAAGGGTGCTTTATGAATACTTGATTTATGTGTACTTTGTTTATTTTATTTTCAATTTTTGGTCTTGGAAATTCCCTGAATACTTCAATTGGTATGTAACTTTTGCTTTATACACACACATATGTAATTTTTGTTTTGCAAAATGTAAATATAATGATTGATGCTTAGGGGGCATGGCCCTGATGAAGGAGATAAATACTCTCCGAAATGCATTGGCTACATTAAAATGATCCCCCTCTGTTTTACATGAGCCCAACGTGGTGGTTTATTATCTTCCATACTTGAGCTATGACCTAATGGGAAAATACATGACTACACTTTAAGTAAAGAATGAGTACTTCAGTGTGGAGATACGTATATTACTCTTGGATATACAATATTCAAAGTTGATAATTGTATATATTCTTCAACTTAATATGGTAACCTCAGTCAGAGGTACAAAAGAGAGAGCGACTGTCTAGTGGGGTGTGTCACACTCCCCTTTTTTGTTTTCACGAATGGGGCCATATAGCAAGATTCTGCTCAAGAAAACCAAAGGTCGATCCCATGGAAATTGGAACTGTACAATCTCAGGAGTTCAGGAGAAGGTTGGTTACTGTATGTAATCTAAGTAACAGTGGATGGGCATCCTGGCCAAGCTATGTTGGGCAGCGGAAGCCGGCAGACAGCGATCCAGCCACATTTGAGCAGTCAAGAAAACGACCAGGTGAGAGGAATAGCTGTGAAGTGTGTGCATGGAGATGTGAAGGAGTATCCCTATAGAGGTATTACTGTGGGTAGAAAAGGGGATAGAGCCCTAATATAAGCGGCAGTGATACCATCCCTCCCCGCCCAGGTCCTGATAGGTACAGACTTCCCAAAGTTTGAAGAATGGTTAAAGGAAGCTCCCTATGTAGGGACAAAAATAGAGGACCGTCTGTTAGGGAGAATTCTCTGTTTAAGCCGAATTTCCTAACCTAGTGAGTCCCCCAGCAGCTTTGCTGGATTTCTGGAGCTTGTTTTTTTCCATCCTGCCAAGAGTGAGACTCTTTTTCTCCCACTCTTGGACATGAATGTGTGTAATTCCTTTGACTGGCAATGTGTTCTATGGGCTATGGGGTCTTTTACTCCATAGGGTCTCATATGTTTTTCTATGTGTATTACAACGCACCCTCCAAGCCGTAACACTGGGGCGTCCTAGCAGACCTCCACCATAGACTCCATACCCGGGGACTGACTACTGTCTCCCCGGGCATGTAAAGTCACCATTGGCTTTACTAGACCTAAATTTACTAACAGAACTAGTACAAACCATCCTATTGTGGACGTACTAGTAGGGGTAATTCGATTACTCCTGGGTCTGTTATTCGAGGGGGCACTGTCCCGTCCCCCCTCGTCAAGTTTTGGCTGGTGGCAGTGGAAACTACTTGTTATATTCGACCCCGAATATGACCTTATGGGATTCTTCCCATTGTTGGAGGTTAATACTTGTTCTCGTTAATCTCTAACATACCACCGGTTTATTTATCTTAAATAAATCTATCGGTTGGTATTTTCTGCCGGAACTCGGTTTGTAAAATGGCGTCTGTGTTCGTCTCTGTGACTCCTAAACCAAAGGTTGAGCCCTTTGTTCCACTTTTGGCGGGCCTCTACACAGAGGCCCTCCAAAGTGGTGGCATTCTGTCTGGCTACCACAGGGGATGTCGGAGGGGGTTTAGGCACCCTGGACTGAGTTGCCTTGCCAACTCAAGTCGCATTCTGGTGTGATTGGCCCAAGTGGTGAGCCACCCCGCTCACCACTTAGCCTGTTTTGATTGACAGCTAGGCTGAATGAATGGGGGTTTTCTGCATAAAAGCAGGGCTTTTGGGACTGGATCTTCAGAAGACGCCACAGGACCTAAGAATCTGACGAGGGTAAAGCTGAGCCGACCTGCAACGACGACACCTCCGGTGGAGCCCTGCTGAACCGACTCACCACTTCCCGACGACAGAGGAGATCTCCCCGCCGGAGAGTCTCTTCCCCTGACTGGTGGGAACAATCAGTCCCCTTTTGCTTTTTCTTCGTTCCAGGACGTAGTGGTGGAATTGCCCGTGCAGAGCACCCCGGCAACCGGATAGCCACTACCCCTGTACCGTGACCAAAAGGTGGTGCATTGTGACGGAGCACTCCGCGGCTGGTCTCTTCCCTGGTGGTGCAACGATCTTCAACTTTCCTTCGACGACGAGATCATCTCTTCTCTTGGCAAAGACCCGACGTGCATCCACCACCAGGAACAACTGCCCCCGCCGGAGCTGTCTCTCCACAAACAAGGTACCGTGTCCGACTGGCTTCCCTTTTTTGCCGGATAGAGTGAGGTGTCTTAATCCTCGCCTCTTCATTGTGTCGCCTCCAAGCTTTCTTAACTTTCTGTCCTGAACTGGTCCAATCTTTCTATAACAATTTGCGACAAAGACTCGAAGCGCATTTCCACTGAGATACTTTTTGGGACATATCGCCTTGCCTCTCTCTGAGTGGGCCTGGCCTCTGAACTTTGCTATCTACAATAGACCCTCCCTTACTTGCCTTGCATTTGTTCGTAAAAGTGTTGGTACCGAGTGATTTCATACCCTGCCTTTTCTCTCCCATCCTAACGAATACTAGAGTGCCATCTAGGTTAAAGCATTCACCTCTGTCTGCAAATAAGTGGTGCAGTTGAACCTAGACTTGTCGAACTATTGTTAGGGGGATTGATTTGTTTTCTTATAGTAATTGTGATTGAAGTTGTTTGCCGTATTAGTGCCAGCGTGTTTTACATAGATGTGTTTTATATAAATAAATAACTATATATCTTTACACCGAAGCCTTGTTCCGTGTTTGCTTGTTCTACTGTGTAAATTGCCCTATTTTGTATACTCCACATACTGCCTAACTCTTCTTGAGGGAAGTCTGACTGCTCAGCCACAGCTAGCAAGTGAATCTGTGTGGTACAGACTGCTACCAAGTGGGTTTAATGCCAAACACCTGTAGTTCTAAATCTTTTCCAGTGGTCCCAGAGGGAACTGCACAGGTTTCCACCTAACACCGTCCCTTGATGGAAACATTATCACAGAGACAGAAAAGATCCATTAAGTCAGGCTGGAAAGGGGAAGCACCAGTCATGGCTCCGATTGACTGGAGGGTAGAGGACCATATACCCTCTTTCCAGACAGAAACAGAAAATGATGACACCCTGAAAAGCACCAGGGAACAAGCCCAGGATGAGACCAATACTATGGGTTCCACACCATATTTTAACGAAAGGCAAGGTCTATACTATCGGATAACCCGAGGTGGGGACAACATGGAGAAAGACCAATTGTTGGTGCCCAAGGTTTATCACAAAAACTTGATACAACTCGCCCATGACCACAGCACAGGGGGCCATCTGGCAGAGAATGTGACCCTGAAGCGTCTCCTCCAAAACTACTTCTGGCCAGGGATATACACTGAGGTGACTAAATATTGTCAGGAGTGTGCCACCTGCCAAAAGACGTGTACTCATATCCCCCCCAGGGCACAATTACAAAGAATGCCCATAATTAAAGAGCCATTTCAGCGAACAGGTATGGACATTGTTGGGCCACTGGAATCCAGCAGCAGGGGATATAAATACATATTAGTGGTAGTTGACTATGCCACAGATACCCAGAGGCCTTTCCCTTGAGGGAAATCTCCGCAAGACAAGTATGCAACGCCCTGCTACCCTATTTCGCCAAAGTGGGATACCCCAGGAAATAGTGTCAGATCAAGGAAGCAATTGTATGTCAATAGTGATGAAAGAGGTGTGTAAAACACTGGGAATCCTACATCTGAATACATCTGTCTATCACCCACAAACAGATGGGCTCGTGTAAAGATATAATCCAACAGATGCTCCAAAGGGCCACTAATCCAATAGGGTTGGACTTGGACCGAATATTGCCATTGGTATTAATGGTACTACGGGATACCCCGCAATCGTCTACAGGATTTTCACCCTAGGAATTGTTATTTGGAAGGCAACCCAGGTCCATGCTGAACATCTTAAAGGAAACCTGGGAGGACCAAGAGTAAAAGACCTTAACTGAATATGTGAAAGAGAATACAAGAGCATTTGGGACACTTGAGGGAGTTTGCACAGGAGAACCTGGGGTGAGCCCAGTTGCAGCAAGAGAAATATTACGACAAGGGGACACGACTACAAACCTTCAAAGTAGGTGACAAGGGACTATTACTCCTACCAACGAGTACCAATAAAACGTTGGCGCAATGGAAGAGCCTATACCGAGTCACGAAAGTTGTGGGACCTGTAAATTATGAGGTGGAGCAGCCAAACCGACAAGTGAAACAGAAAAACTACCATATAAATCTTCTCAAGGTATGGACGACGGAGGCTCTTCCGGTACCATGTTCATCTCCATCAGAGCTTTCGGTAGCAGAACAGTATGTGCCCAATGTACCCAGCAATCTGCAAGATGTGATGGTGGGAGAACAATTGAGTAAAGAAAAAACTTATTTAGACAACTGGTACCAGTAGCCTAAGTCTTCTCTGGACTTCTGGGACGAACCCACCTGGTGTTGTACCATATAAAGACAGAACCAGGAAAAATAGTCTGTCTCAGACCGTATTGGATACCCGAGGCCAAGCGAGAGGACATGAATAAAGAGATAAAGGAGATGCTAAACTTAGGCACCATAATACCATCCAAAAGCGCATGGTGCTCCCCCGTAGTTCTAGTGCTGAAAACGGATGGAACCACAAGATTCTGCATGGACTTAAGGCAGTTGAATGCAATATCCAAGTATGAGGCCTATCCCATGCCCAGAATAGATGAGTTAATTGAAATGTTAGGAGCGGCAACCTACCTAAGCACCCTGGACCTCACTAAGGGGTCTTGGCAGATTTCCTTAAGTCCGGAGGATCAAGAAAAGACAGCCTTTGCCACACCTGAGGGACTGTTTCAATTCACTGTGTTACCGTTTGGACTGCGTGGGGCCCCAGCTACCTTTCAGGCCCTCATGGACCAGATACTCAGACTACATGCAACATATGCAGCCGCCTGTCTGGATGACAGTTATTTTTAGTATTTCATTGGAAGAACATTTAAAACATCTTACCTAAGTGGTCACAGCAATAGGAACAGCAGGCCTGCACATTAAACCAAAGAAATCCAAACTGGCAGAAAGTCCAAGTACTTGGGACACGCGGTAGGAGGGGGGTTGATAACTCCTTTATTGGACAAAGTACAGGCCATCCAGCGGCTCCAAGTACCCACCACCATAAAAGGAATACAGGTATTTTTGGGTTTTGTGGAATATTATAGGAGGTTCATTCCGCATTTTTCAACCCTTGCGGATCCCCTGACTGATGCACTGAAAACCAACAAACCGCTGGCAATCACACCAGAAGTGATCCATTCCTTTCACTCGCAAGTAAATCTAATTGCTACTCGTCCAGTTCTACGCTCCCTGGACTTCTCAGAGCCATTTTTTTAACAAGCAGATGCTTTGGGGCTCGGGTTGGAGGCAGTCCAATCGCAAGGAACAGAAGAAGAACTGCGACCAGTGGCTTTTGTTAGTAGGAAACTGCTTCCACATTAACTCCCATATTCTACCCTAAAGAAAGAATGCCTAGCCATCAAGTGGGCGGTTGAATCCTTACAGTTTTATTTACTGGGAAGAAAATGCACTATCTTCACAGATCACGCCCCCCTACGATGGTTGACAATGCAAAAAGACTCCAATCACTGAGTATTGAGATGGTTCCTAACTTTGCAGCCATTCAACTTCGTGACAGTACACAAACCAGGAAAATATCAGGTGGTGGCAGACTATGATATGATATGATAGTTTATTTATATATATATATATATATATATATATATATATATATATATATATATATATATAGCGCCTATACACAATGTGTTTCAAAACGCTTCAAGGCAAGGAAGGGAACAAGGGAAAATACAACGACATTCTTACAGGCCATGAACAGTAAGGATGTGAACTTAACTATCGTACCCGGCGTGACAACATTTCAGATAGTGCAAGTGCTAAGACATAGGGCCTCATTACGAGTCCGGCGGTAACCGCGGCGGTAAAACCACCTGGTTACCGCCGGACTCGTATTACCATTCCGCCTCCATGATTCCCGGAATTACCGGGGCATTACAACCCCGGTTTTCCGGGAATCACTGAGGTGGAATGGTGTTAATCCCCATTCCCATCGAGTCCTATGGGACTCGATGGGAATGGGGATCATGGAAACACCGGCAGCATCTCGTAATGCTGCCGGTGTTTCCTCGTCCGCCTGCAGGCGGGCGGTGTTAAACCCGCCAGGTCAGACCTGGCGGGAACATCACCTCCTGCCTGCAGGAGTTGTGATCGCCCGGCATGGAAACAACGGTGGCGGCGGTTTTACCGCCACCGTTGTTTCCATACCGGGCGATTTGTAATGAGGCCCATAGATAAGGAAGGGAGGGGGAGAGTGGGAAGGAAATGGAAACAGACAGGCGACTACAGTACTAGGCTTGATAACATTTCTGGTAGAGCCAGAGAAAAACAAAAGGTGGAGAGGAAGAGGGGTGCAGAAAGGGAGGGTAGGAACAAAACAAGCGACTATCATACTAGGCCTGATGACATTTCAGATAGTGCTGGAGGGAGGGGGGGGGCAACAGTAAGGAGATGGGGGAGCGAAAGACGAGGTTGCTAACATAGTAGGTCCAGGGAAAATTCTGATAGAGTAAGTGCATAGAAGAAAGTAAGGGGAGGAGATAAGAAAAGGGAGAGGGGAGGGGAGGAGAGAACAGAGAGTAAGCAGTCAAAAAGAGTGGAGAAGCAAGAGGAGAGCGAATACAATTGCAGAAGTCAGTAGTAACACAAAATGTTGCAAGCCAGGATACAAGATGAAGATGGAACAGCATGATTCAGGGCCACCATGAGTACAAGATGCAAAGGAAGTCCAGCATGAGAGTTGAGAAAGGGTGACGCACCATGAATCAATGAAGTCCATAAAAGTAAAATCCAGCATTGGCCACAAGACGGTGAAGGTGAAATCCAGAATGTATCAGGACAGACTCCTGTGTGCAGGAAGGGGGTGGGGGTGCACAAGGAAACAACACCACTAATCTATCCATCTCGTTCCTTGGAGCAGCCTGAACGGCTTGATCCCTTGAGGGGGGTTTGTGACACTGGACCAAAGGGACCTCAGAAATCGCATAACAACACGTGGGAGGGGGAAGTACAGGAAAAAGGGGCATAGTATAGTGCTATAGGAAGGAACCCAGAGGGAACGGAGGAATCAAAGGCCCAAAGAGAAAACAATACCGGGATAGTAGCAATAACCGGGATTAATTGGATGCAGGGTACCACAGGAAGAACTACAATGCCCATAATGCATTTCACTGATTCACGTCGAACAGGATACCGTAGGAAAATTCCTAAGTTACAGTCAAAGCACATAACGAAAGACTAACACCATATCATAAGGGGGTGGGGTAAAAGATATTCTAGGGCAGAGAAAAAGCCAACCAGGCTAATGGGACAATGTGTGGCACCGGGTGAACGAAAGGCGGACATGCAGCGGGAGGAACGCAGGAGCTGGGAGGGATTGATTACACCTGGGAAGGGTTGGGGTAGAGGAACATTAAAAGCCGCAGGTGTAACTTCAGGCTCTCTTTCTGTTTTTGGAACTAGGAGCAGCGTGAAGAGGGGGGTGTGCGGACAGAGGATGCTACCAGCTGGAATTGGGCTTATTAAGGAGGAGAAACACCGCTCCGGCGGGCGAACGCGCCAGCGAAAGCAGGCATGGCGGGCGCCGCCCCTTAGTGGGGGCGGTACAGGCCGCCCTTCCCCTCCCCCCAGGCCTGTAAGGAAAATGCGCCGGGGGGGCGGCTGATGACGAAAAGGGGGCCCGCCCCCCCGGCAGGGCGCAAAAGCTTCAGGGGCAGGGCGGGAAACCGGGGAGAAGCCGGGCATAAAAGCCCGTGCTGGTGTGAGCATTCACACATCCTCCCTCGGTTTCCCGTCTTGCCAGAGCTGCGTCGTTTTTTTGTTTGCAGCGTTCGTGAGGCCAGTGATTACATGTTCCAGTAGAGGAATCGGAGCGTTGTCGAGTTCCAGTGGCAGCAGGTTTCGGTTCCGGACGGGAAACAAAGGTATGTGTATATGCGCGGGGCCAGATGGGCAGGGGGGCCGAGTGGAGTGTCTTGGCGTTTGTCTACCAGCGCGAGGGGGTCGTGGGTTCGCGTTTGGCCCCCTGACTTTGAGGTTAATTGGCACCGGGGCCGCCGGGCCTCGTGTGTCCACAACGTAATCTTAAACCCAGATGAATTTGTGGTGTTTTCGGTTTCAATTGGGTTTTCGTTTTCAATTGGGGCCGCCGTGATTATCTGGGCCCCCGTGCCTCGTTTGTTCTAAAAATGTTCTTTTGAATACGTTTTCATGGCGGGATATTTTTACATAAGGACGATCATCCAGGTGTTCAGTGCGTCGTTTAACAAAAGCTCGCTTTATTTATTCTGAATTTTATGTCTGTTTAGCACAGCCGCAAGTGGCGCAAGCGGTAATGGCTTGGATGGGTAATGCGGGAGACCTTGGTTCGAATGCAAGGTGCGGAGTCTCGTGGGCATGTTCCTTTATTATGGCGCGCTAAAATTTTGTTTGTATGATGGTCGCACTGATAACAGCACCTGAGGCATGCAACAGGGCCGCTGTGCCTCGTATGCCACAAAGTAATGTTTGGTCACAATGACCGTTTCACGGCGTGTCTGTGTACATTAGGGCCAACAATACTAGCTTTCTGTGCATCGTGCGCTGAAAGCAGATTTATATGCTCTGATTTTTATGTTTGTTTAGCGCAGCCGCCAGTGGCGCAGGCAGGTCAGGGCTTGGACTGGAATGCGGGAGACCTGAGTTCGAGTATCGCGGGAATGTTGTTTTTAAAAGGGAGTGCCGCAATTTTGTTTATATTATTGCCGCAGCGCTTAGTAGTTTGGGCATGTTCTGTCTGCATTGGCCGCTCCAGGGGTTTATTTCCCACGTGCATCAGGGTAATGAGGATGCCTCACATGGCCGGCTCGTTGTATTTACGGCGCTGTGCCGTGTTTAATTTTCTGAAGCCACAAGGTATCAGGTCTGCTTACGTGCTGCATTGGTCTTTTGTGAACAGCAGGTGTAAATAGGAGCTGGTCGATTGCTCTTGATATACGTGAGGTCCAAATCTCGGGGGGGGGGGGGGGGGCTAGGGGGTCAAACGCCGAGCTGATAAATGAGCACCGCGCACCACAAGCAAATACCTAAGGGTATTGCCTCGGATGGGTGGGCCGCTTGGAGCTGCTGCGCCGCGTCCATTTTAGCGGCGGCACGACGGCTAGCTCCGGCGGCGGGTCAAATGCTAGGCGGGTGAAGGGGGGGGGTTTGCGGGGAGCGCCGTGCCGCATGTATTCAGCCCCACGCGCCGAGATCGGGTTCATGCCCGTGTGGTTTGGTGTGCGGATGTGTGAGGGTGGGGGGCAGTTGTGGGTTTTACCGGTTTTGACGGGATGGCGGGTGGGAAAGCGGTTTGCAGTTGGTGTTTGGGGAATTTCGCCTCATTATAGTAGCATTTAAACAGCAGGCACACGGATATGGCCATGAGGAGCTGGGTTAGGGCGGGAGGAGGCGGCGGGGGGAGGGGGGGGGTGTTGCAAGGTGAAAAGTACACAGGTGGGAAAAGGGGCACACAGGGCGAGGAGAATACATTCGGGGGAGGGGGGGAAAGAAAAAAAAAAAAAAAAAAAAAAAATTTACACCGAGTGGTTAGTACATGTGTCCAGAAGCGGCAGGGGAACAACTGGTTTTGTTTGTTGATTATCTGGGACTGTGGTGGTTTAAGGCACACTTAGAACATTCGGGTAGTGGTGTTATCAGGGTGAATGTTGGCAAGGGGTAACTTTGCTGAAAATGTTGGGGGGGACACGACATCTGTAGAAGGGACTGCCCTAGCCAAATGAATGGGGAGAGAGGGGGGGGGGGGAGAAAGAAAAAGAAAAAAAAAAAAGATACGGTACATATTCAGCACAGCCAGAAGGCCATATATGCAGTTCGACCTCCACCTTCTGAAATTTGGAGCCGTGTAGTTTTCCCTGCCCCCTCCGGATCGTCGATTTTGTCTGCAGTAGTGGCCTTAGCGCCAGTGGAGAAGTTCGAGGTCAGGTTTCCGGGTTTTCCAGCGCCAGCAGGGTTCGGTTCCAGTCGTAAAGAAGCAAAGGCACAGGTGAGCGAGGGTCGTGCGCAGTAGAAAGGGTCACAGATCCGCAGTGTTATTTGCCAGGCACACATGGGGGTGGGCTCTGGGGCCCGCTGGTAATGCAGGGTCAGCCTGGGGGTCACATTAAGGACACTTGTTTTGCTGCTTCGTGCGTGCTGCTGTTCGAGTTGGGGTCCTGTGGTACCCGAAGAGCTGGTGGGGGTCAGTGAGGTGCCTGAGGGCGAATGCCAGGAGCGAGGGCCCGGTTCCAGACAGGAAGGAGCGTCGCCATGGCGTCTGGTCTTGCCTAAGGTGTTGAGGCCATCATTCTAGAGTATGGGCAAGATTCGGACGGGGGGGTGCCCAGAATGTAATTTTGGGATGGGGCCGGGGGACCAAGGAGTGGGAGTAAGTAAAAGCGGGGATAATCGAAGGACTAGTGAACATCACCAGGCTCAGCATACGCAACGTCGGGTGTGTGCATTTGGAGTATGAGGAACGGAGCTGAGAGACTCTATTTCAAGAGTATGGGCAAGATTCGGACGGGGGGGTCCCAGAAGGTAATCTTGGGATGGGGCCGAGGGACCAAGCAGTGGGAGTGAGGAAAAGCGGGGGTAATGCTAGGGACATTGCTATGTAGAAGGGCATTCTTTATCAATATGATTATGCAAATATGTGCTATGCGAAGCGCTATGTTTAAACGCGCTATTATTGTGCATGTGAAGTGCCTTTGATGCCATAACCCGAGGCTGCAGACGGATAAGGGGCAGCAAATGCGGGGCGTGAGGAAAAATCACTTAATCACGACTGAATAACTGGGGTGGGGGGTCCATGGCAAGGGGGTTTTCGGAATGCACTTTGTTTGCTTATAAGATCACATGCCACGGCCTTGCTGTAAGGGGCATCATGGGGGGGGGGGGG
Organism: Ambystoma mexicanum; assembly: GCF_040938575.1. NCBI lineage: Eukaryota > Metazoa > Chordata > Amphibia > Caudata > Ambystomatidae > Ambystoma > Ambystoma mexicanum. Next base: position 431,552,935 of record NC_090928.1, read on the forward strand.
GGGTTCAGGCAAGCGCCATAGGCAAGAGCCGGCAGCGTTTTGGGGAGGTTGTTGGGTTACACGTGGCCTGGGTGCCACAATGGCAGATGCGATAGAGGGCTCGCTGCTGTATACATAAGTGGGTTTTGGTAATAGTCAGCAGTGGCAAGAGCATACCAAGAATTAACAGCTGCCCGTGGTGCGGCAGTTAACAGGGATTGGTAAACAAGTTGGGTAAGATAGGTTGATTTGTACGGTTTATCGCCCTGTTTGCCGTGTGTTCATGAATTGCATGGGTAATAGGGGCAGGTGTTGGTAGTTTGGTTACACAGTATGACTGCCCGTGATTGTGGTTAGCTACAGGCTCGCTAGGATGGTGCTTAATACACACAGTGGTGCGCAGCTTAGCTGGAGCTTTGATGGCCTTGCATATCGTTTCATCAGGAAAATCACGCCATGTTTGGTAATAGGTACAGGTCGGTAGGCGGTTCTCTGAAAGGCAGGGGGATGATTCTGGATTCGCCATCCCCTCATCACTTGAAAAGTACCAGGGTATTTTGAAGGGGACGGGACCCACCTGTCCGAGGTGGGCACTGCTTTGACGTCATTAGAATGGAGGACGGCACTTCAAAATGCGGGATGTGTATGAGAGGCCCGAGTGGGGTGGGGCACCTCCCAGGATGCCAGCCATTAAAATACAGGGAGTGCCCTGTGGAAGCAAGCTGGTGTGGGGGGAACTCTCTGCCGCCGGCAGCCAGCAGAGAGTCTTGGAGGAATCACAGGCCAATCCCTGAAACAAAGCACTGCTAGCAGACCCACAGGGGAACGAGCAGCCAAGAGTTTAGATGCACGGCGCCCCAAGAGCAATAGGCTTGGGGGAGGCCCTGGGGAAAAAGGGGAGGGATGTAGGGGACTTGGGAGGCAATTCCAAGACCCAAATTGCGGGGGGGGGGAGGGAACGAACAACAAACTAAAAAGAGGGCAGCAAGTGAAGCTGGTTGGAGGGGAACAAGAGGAGAATACGGGGGGGTATGCTACCGGGACCAAAAATTACAGCAGGGGTAAGCCGTCACGAAGGGGGAGGGGCAAGAGGGGGGGAGCTGGAGGAGGGAGGAAGAAAGGTAGGAGCATCGGGGGCGGGGGGAGCCCGGACAAGGAGGGCCAGCAAGGACAGGAAAGAGGGGGCCTGGCGGGGCGCAGCATAGGGGACCGGGGGAATGGGGGAGACAGTTGGGACAGGAAGACAGTACGAGGGACAGGGAATCTGGAAGAGATATGACACCAGCCAAGGGGGGGAGGACACCTGCTAAGGCTGCAGTTGGAGGGGGGGGCGCCTTGAGTGAGAGGGAATTGCGATGTTTCTGGGGGGCTCGGGGACACAGCAGGGAGACCTGGGGGGGGGGTTTTGGCATAGCGGGGGTAGGACTAGGATGCCAATAACCGGAACAACGCGAAGGCGTAGGGGGGGCTGAGCAGAGTTTGGCAAGAAAAGGTTAGATGGACGTCGCAAGCGACGGCCAACTAGGCAGGCAGAAAGTGGGGGCCGGCATCGGAGGGCGGTGCCGGCCCAAATACGGATACGTAAATAAATTGTAAGGGCACTTGTGGTGGTGCCGGTATAGGAAAATGTAAGGGCACTTGTGGTGGTGCCGGTATAGGAAATTGTAAGGGCACTTGTATGGTGCCGGTATAGGAAATTGTAAGGGCACTTGTATGGTGCCGGTATAGGAACCTGAACATTAGCGAGGCACCGCGTGGCTGCCGGTTTTAGCTAGAGCCCGTAGGACACGGGGCAAGGGTGCGGGGGGTCGGGCACCCGCTACAAGACCTAGCAAGGGGCAGGGTGAAATGGGGGGCACAAATAATTGACTGCAACTACGGCCGGGGTAGAGAGAGGTGGATAGCCAGGGCCGGGCTCAATCCGAGGCGTCCACCGGACGAGTACGATTGGGGGGGGGGGGGAGCCCTAGGTAGCCGCACTCGGAATAGTGTATCGTTGACGGTGAATTACGGATCGCCTGTAAGATAACTCCAAGACTTTATGCAAATAAAGCTGCTGAGGCATGTTAACCTTCCAACCCAAACTGGTGTCGTGTCAATTTTCTACTGCTTGCATGGTATGACTGATTAGGAGTAGAGGGGGGGGTAACAAAGGATGGATAAAGGGGGGGGGGAAGGCAAGGCGCTGAGTGCCCACGCTAAGGGACGACGACTCATGCCTGAAAGCAAGGTAAGTGGAACCAGAGTCTCAACCTGAACGGGCAAGGAATCCTGAAAGGTTTTGTTTAGCGGAAAGTAGCGCCGGAGGCAAGAACAGCGGTTTCTTTTGTTTTCCTTCAGTTTATGAACTTTTACCAACAGGGCACCACCCGGCCCGGAACAAAGCGCATGTTACCTCCGCGGGGAACGCGGCATCATCAGGATATTCCGGTACCCATTGAAATTGTTACTAGAGGGGGGCCGGTCGGCAGGACAAAATGCAAAACCGTGAGTGGGTTTAAGTTTGTGATTTGTCCAGAGCCGGAATGACTCACAGAGACAATTAACTACCGCTAGGAGCCACAAACTGAATGCTTAATAAGGAGAATCGTCCTTTATGACTTGTTTTGTGAACTGCGTTCTGCTGAATAAAGATTCATAGTTGACCTCTGATCCGTGATCCCGAATGCTGATTTAACACCATTTCGAAAACCCTCGGAGTACGGTGCTGAGTTCCAGTCAGCCCAGTCGTTGTTTCTGTGCAGGCCTGCTATCCTGCTTGTCTGAGAGGAGCTGCAGTGTTGTGAATTGGACACTGACTTTAATTTTGTGGCAAGCCTACAAAGAAAAACTTCCGGCGTGGAGCGGAGTTCGGTGATGAGTTCCAGTCAGCCCAGTCCGCTTCCGTACGCCGCAGAACGCGCAATGGAACCACCTTCCAGCGACCTCGAAGTGACACTGATGGGGGTTGGCCCGCACACTCGTAACCGGTCACTGCAGCTGCGGCGGCAGCAATCTAAAACAACATCCAAACCGAAGGTAAGCGATGTGTGCTTATTATCTGGTGTGCCCCCGTCTAGTATCAAACCCCCAGAGTCTGCTGCCAGCGGCGAAACTTTATCAGTCGCTGCTCCCGTTGAGCAACCGTGCAACACCGCCTCTACAGCAAATATACCAGCTGAATTGCTGATGAAAAGTGCAAACACCACGCAGGGAGCAGCTGCAGACCTAAGGTCAGGCACAGAAACACTGACTGCGGCACCCCTGACTGTCATAATTGTACAGCCTTTGAGTCAAGGTGAAAGTCTTACCGCTCCTGAAAAGCTAGTACAACAAGCTCATAAAAGTACGCCGCCGCCTTCGGTATACTTAGATGCATCAGACACAACCTTTTCTTTTGACATAACAGATGCCGACTTGTTGGCAATAAGGTCGCCATCAGACGGCGGTCTGACCTCTCCAGTCCCATACGAGAGTCTCCCTCTACCGCAGGACCATTTGGGAGTAGCAGAAGACCATCTGAGAATCACCAAAGCATTTGAGAGTCTTAAAGCTGTCGAGTTAGCTCTTAAGACTCAAGCCGACCACGAGGAAAAGCATCAGCAACAGCACCAACAGAGTGTTCAGAAAGGGAAGGAAAGTTTCATTACGAAAGAACTTGCCGACAATTCAGGAGCAATTGACAGACAGAGGAATAACACCGCCAGTTCAAATTAAAAGAACTGGCGAAGGAGAGTTGGCAAATACACCCTTACAAAGGAATAAGGCAAGCCCCGTAGTAAACTATGATGTGGCAGCACATGAAGCACAGCTCACTGAACGGTTAAAAGCAGACTTAATTCTAATGAGAGAGCGATTGAATGAAAGTTTTATCAATAAACAAAATACGGGAGCCACAAATAGACGAAACGTGAGTACCTTGATGAAAGAACCAACTTGCGTTAACAATAAAGATGTCTCACTACATAATTTGTTGATTACAGTGAGACCTATCAACCTAGACATTTCAGACGGTTGTCAGGAAACCGGCTGCAGCAAACCTGGCACTAACATTGTACAATGCACTGAAGTACCAACTGCATAGGTTGGAAATCAAATACCATGTTTTAGTGCAGCTCAGCCGACCGCTAGCAATCAATCAGAAGACTCCATAAACTCCAAAGGGAACATCTCCATAGCCGCAGGCATCCAGATTCATAACAACGTTTTAGCGGCCACCTCCATTGCATTAATGCCGTTCATGAAGTTGTATGAGTCAGTGAATGATGCGGTACGAGACCAGAACTCGGTTTTGCCGACATTGAATAACAAACTGAAAGCCATGGAAAAATTAAATGAACATCTAGCCAATTGACTAGATCCGGAAGCAGCAACTTCACGGCAATGGCACTCGCGCTGGAACAAAATAACTAAGCGCGAGGCTCATGAAAAATTCGACCTCACTGAGGCCATTGTCGAATGCACAAAGTGGATCAGGCATAATGTAGCAGTGCAGACTTTTGGTTGCAAAGGGAGAATAAGCTGCACCTGCAAGCAACGAAGCAACAACTTAGGACAGGCCAATCAACACAGAGTTCCGTCAGATCAATCCACGACTGGTGCCCTCGCAAATGAACCAATTGCTCTAAAAGTAAGTCATAGAGGCACCGAGAACATCGAAACAATAACTAAAACCAATGAGGAAGATGCCCCAGAAAAATCTCCAATAATGATGGGGATCGACGCAGCGACAGTCGTGAGGGCAAGTACTCTACCTGACACGCAAATGAAAGACTCTGTTACTAAGAAGGCACCAACCGTGCAGACAATCTCGACAACTAATGAAGGAGAGTCCTTACCTCAGACAAAGCAAAAGAACCCCATCATAACATTGGAGCAAATAGCCTCATTTGGAATATTCTCTGGCCCGGCCAAATCAATTAAACCAGCAACTGCAAATGTAGTTCTTCAAAAGGCCAAACCATCAAAAGCGGTGAGAATTAAGAGCAAAGGCCCGGCCTCAAAACGCCCTCGCACAAATGACGCGAAAATGTTTATACGAAACTTGACTACCCCTCCTCGACAAGAAAGCGGAAGAAGCGGTCTGGTGGCAACCCAATTAGAAATGCAAAGCAAGAACAAAATTCTTCCAATAACCCTTCCAAAGGCAGCAGTAGAAATTCCACAAACTGCCTCATAACGTGAGTGAGATGATACCATGTCTTCTGACGATACCACCGCAAATGACTCAATAGATCTATGTGATCTTTCAACTTATACAATCGAAGAAGACGTTGAATCGGAAAGCATGACTGCTGTAGATGAAGACACGGAAATAGCTAGTGATGAAAAGCCTGTCAAAGACATCATAAGGAAAATCGTGCAGAGTGGTTGTTACCCGCAGGGGCCATTAGAATTGTGGCCAGCACCGCGGGAGAAAAGACAGTTTACCACTGCCGACGTTCGACCGGTTGCAAGTAGCAAAATGCATGGAGCACCAGTGAATGCTCCTTTGAAGTTTAATCCAAAGTGCACAACTGCACAATCACAAAAGCAACAAAGAGCCAGTGAAAGAAAGGAGCCGCAATCTCTAGCAAAAGCCGGATGGTGGAAACTGGAACTGGAAAATATCTTGGAAGACAAAAATGAAGTAAACTTAAACAGAGCCAATGTAATGAGGCTGCTACACTATGTCCCAGCATTACGCAACATAAGATCAGACGACATAGCAATTGTAGAATACAAATCAGAATTAAGATCTGAATGGGTAGTTCTGCATATAAAGTCAAAGAATCTAGCCAGACCACTCCAAGAGGCTAAAGAAGACCTACTGTTTTTCGGTTTTGACCTTACGGCATGTGACGATCAACAGTCTACCAACGATCTTTCAAATGAGAAAAAGCAGAATGGGTCTTCAAATAATATCAAAAGAGACGTGCTGTGGAAACAGCTGAAAACACAATCTGCCCACCCAGTTGAAACACAAAATTCGGAGAAGCATGTCTAGGATCACGCAAAGTCAAGAGGCATGACCCAATTATTAACATCCTGGAACGCACAAGGATTTGCCCGTTTGTTTCAAGACGGTTGTGCCCAGGATATAAAAAGCAGCTTCATCTGCCTACAAGAAACGTGGCTTCGCGAGTTGGCTTCATGTGGTGGCTACACGCTATTCTTAAATACGGCAAGTAAAAATTTGTTTGGACGTCCTTTTTCGGGCCTCCTAACAATGATAAACAATTCTTCCGGTTGGGAAGTGTTAAACACCCGAAATCCTAATTTGTTCGTCCAAGCACTCACTCTCCAAGTTTCAGCAGACGCCCAGTTGGAAAATTCATAAAAACAACAATTATTGTTAATAAACACCTACTGGAATCCTGCTATGATCTCTGAGTCAGTCTATTTAGACTCAGTAATAAGGCTTATAGATAACTGCTACGCATCCTTTGTCGATCCATTTATCTTAGTGTGTGGAGATCTAAACTATACATGGTTTGACAAAACAAAAAGGCGAAATTCATGCAAGATGCTTAAAATTCCATCCGAATTTGCTGATCGAGGCACTAAATGGGAATACCAACTAATGCTGTGACATTGTGTGATGTTGAATGGCTGTACCAGCGGCGACATCCCCGCAGCAGACACATGGCATCGAGGTGAAACTCTCGATTATATTTGGGCTTCAGAAAATCTACATCCCCAAATTACAAATTTATCGATAAATAAGTCAACGAAAAGCGATCACGAGCCGTTAGTGCTATCTTGGGAGAACCCATATAAAAATAGGCAGCCGAGCTATACAATTTCATTAAGCATTAATAGCGCTCAAAATCGTCTGCGGATAAATAGCGAGCAGATCGATAATTTGACAACCGATTACATTCAAACACACACTTTGTATACGCAAGTTGAATATGTGTCTTTACTAAGCAATTTACCAGTACCAACAAATCTAAGGGGAGAATTATTTCCAACAAGCATCCATTCAGCCCAGTATTACGAGAAGCAAAGAAACTGCTACAAAAAGATCTGAAACGGTTAAAGAAGGCCGGCGGAACAAATCTAAAGCAGTTGATGGCTAAAAGACGACAACAATACCGCAATTGGCTGAAGTCATTTAACAGCATATGAGCACAAGAACAAGCCGAAATGATGCTTCGCTTACTAATTCAAAAAGACAGTCGTAACATATGGCAAATCATAAATTCTGGCAAGTTAAAGCTGATGAGCTCACTATCAAATGGAGTGAATGCTGCAAGCTAGGTAAAACATTACACAGCAGTCTTTAATAACCAGGATGCTGACAATCTATCTAATCCAGTATTAGAGGCAAGCGCTTGGAACGTCATCGAATCAGTTGAGGATATTGAAATCGCAATTCAGAAATTGACGACTTTGCGGGCCGCAGGACCAGATGGCATTTCAAATGATATGCTAAAAGCAAACAAAGAAAACTGGGCGCAATTTATTAAAGTACTATTCGATCACATAGCCTTAACAGAGAAGATACCTGATTCATGGACTAGCGCTGTGGTAGTTCCAGTTTTCAAAAAGGGAAGCCGTGACGACCCAGAGAACTACCGACCCATAGCCTTGTTAGACACTATGGGGAAAATATTTGCCACCTTTCTCCAAAAAATAAATCGCTATATGGGCAGAAGGCACCGAGTTATACGACGTAAGACAAACAGGATTCACAAAAGGAGTTGGAGTGGAATTAAATCTAATGCTATTAAACCTGGCCAAACTGAATGCTATAAAACGTAAGAAAAGATTGTTTTTAGCCTTTGTCGACTTAAAACAAGCTTTCGACAGCATCAATCGCCAGCTCCTGTAGAAAAAACTAAAGAACTGGTGTTGTCCCATCTAGCTATTGGCTCCATTAATGGCACTATATGCAAAAACCAGCATTCGGGTGCGTTTAAATGCTGTAGGAGATTTATCAGAAGAAATAAAAACTACAAAGGGAGTGAAACAGGGCTGTTCCTTGGCTGCCCTGTTGTTTAAACTCTTCATATCAGATCTTCCAGCAGCACTTGAACAAACAAGGTCTTTCCCCCCAAAAGTCAATGGAAATCACATAAGCCATGTAATTTATGCAGATGATGTGATGCTATTAGACAGCACCGAAATTGGCCTTCAAAGATTGTTGTAATCCCTACAAGCATATCTATCAGACAACAAGTTGGCCATAAACGTGAAGAAGTCGCAAGTTGTCGCCTTGGGACTGAAAACGAACACGAAGAACAAGGTTTTCATGTGGAAAGTGAATAACGAGTCTCTGTCTAAAACAGAGACAATTCGCTACTTGGGGTCTCTTTTAACATCTCGATAAGAGAGTGGAGTTGGACTAACAAAGTCTCTTCTCGAATGAGAATCCTCACACTACAAGGAGTAAAACTGCATGCAAAATATGGGAAGTTTTCCTTACAGCCTTTAATTACCTTCTATTGCCACAAAGTGACTCCCATAGTATGCTTTGGCAGTGAAACAGGGTGGAACATCGATGCCAAGTTTTGGACGCAACTGGAAGGCAAATTTTGGCGCAAGGTACTTAAATTACCGCATTGTCTCTCAATGGTGGTAATTAGACATGAGTTGGGACTTAACTCCTTACATTCCCTTGTACTGTGGAAATCGATAACAGTACTCGGAAAAATGAGACTAACATCAGTAGCAAAACCCTATCTGATTTTAAATAACAAAAGCAACGACACATCAGCCTCCCTGCTAAATAGTTGGGAAGCGAAATTGATGTCAATTCTAGCCGCAGCGGATGTAAATATGTCATTGGTGCTACATATTCCACAACTGGCAAAGGAAGTGTTCAGACAATGAAATTGGATAATCAATACAGATAAAAGAGCTTCATTGTCGTCTGCTATAGACTTGGGAATGACTTCGCAAAAAGTGGGCGAATTACCGAAGTATCTTTCCAAATTTCCGTTGCCATATCATCGGAATCCGTTTTTAAGACTATGACTTAATCTCTATCCCACCCATGAGATACTGATGAAAAGGAACGACCCAGCAACAAAGAGTGACATTTGTTGTTTTTGTCAGAGACGGAATCAATTAAACATTTGATAATTGAGTGCCCTAACATCGCTAACCAGCGCTCATTGCATTTGGCACGCTTTGCTCCAAAAAATGGAAACATGGTTGAATGGTGGAGTTATGTAATATCTGGGATAAATACCTACCTAACCTGTGCTGTCATTAATTTCGTAGATATGATCATACCATGGTCAGCTGAGCAGGTTGGCACTCGTGCCTGAGGACATATATATATGTGTGGTTGCACAGGTTAAAGAAGAACTAGAAATAGACGATCGTATTCCATTTGATTACAGTATAAGCGAAAGACCATATGTGGCACTAAAGAGAAAATGAGTGAAAGTGGTTTCCGTTTATGTTCTGTTTTTTCTTTTCTTCTGAGTTGTAATGTATTAACTAAGAAAGTGCATGACAAAAAGTTGGTTTTCTTTTATCAAACTAAGGTCAATAAATAAAAATAAAAAAAAACTCCAAAACTCACCCATCCAAAATCACATACACCCCCTACGACAAAGGCTATAATTCCCCATTACACCTCTTCTCTATCATGTCACACAAAGCACTTAGAAACTCTACATCTCCCCTCTTCCTGACACAAAAAACAACGGACTAATACGCAACCTGTTTCTCTGATATGTCCCAACACAAGGGTGAGGCAAAGTCAGACAAATGACTTAAATCACACACACCTGACTGCCCTTCCTTTTCCCCGCAGGGATAAAAGGTGGAGCAAGAGAGCACAATACGAGCAAGGCAGACCGCACAACGAGACAGCTATCCAAGTCCGACAGTTCAAGAGGAGAAATGCGGCAAAGATCGAGAGGCCGACGAGGAGAGACACGACCTTGCCCTTCTGGGTGCTGCTCTGAGAAACTCTGGTCAAACCCTGTCTGAGTGAACCTATAGATACCAGAAGGCCGTAGGAGAGCCACCAAGAAAGGTCAAAGTGGTCATACAGGAGGTCAAGTAAAATCCCTGTACAGTCAAAAGCCTTTGACCTAAGAACTGTAGAGGAAGCAAGGGAAGTGAATCCCGCAAACATTGAAAGCAAATACAGACCCTAAAAACAGTGTGTTGACAAAGTGAACCCGGCCGAGGGATGTCCACTGTGGACTGTTTATAAAGACATTAAGATTAGTGAATAAGCCATAATGAAACCGGCGGAGGGAAGCTGAAAGTAAAGAGGTGTCTGTGCCCAGAAGATAGGGACCCAAGGGTGAGCCAGTATCACCCTGATCAAGTGAAAATGAAAAAAGGAGGTTCACAGTGAACTGCTGAAAAGACTTTTGTATGAAAACGATAGAGGAAGATTTGTTGAAAGCCATAGTGAAACTGGTGGAGGGAGGCCAACAGTCGAAAGGGATCCGAGCTCGAACGATGGAGATCCAGGGGTGAAGCTATCACCCAAAGTCCATTAAGAGAAAGAACTGTTATTGATTTATGGCATATGATTTGTGAAGGGTCAGAGCCCGGAAGAGGGTGACCCAGGGGTGAAGAATCCTCACCCTATGTGAAACCACAAAACAAACTTTCATGTTGTTGAAGGAACTTTTGTTTTGTTTTTGAATATGTCAGGCCCTCAAAGGCAAGAGACTTTCAAGAGAAACGAGACTTGGCCATCGACTGCCCCGATAGCTGCAAGTGGAACTGGTGCCTCGTGCTTTGGAAGCTCGAGAGAGTGTACAGTGCTCCAAGATCCCTCTTTACCCCGTGCTCAAAACATGGGGAAGGGAGACCCAAGCTACCGCATCATGACATATTATTTGTGAACACTTCTTTCTTTTCTTGAAAACCATCCCACACCCTTTTTGTAATAGTTATAAGCTTTGGTAATAGGTTTCTTAGTATAGGCCCTTTTTATTTGACACAATGCCACTAGGACTGCCTTATTTTCACTTGATGGTTGACACTTGCTCCCATCTTAGATTTAGGTTTAGATTAGGTGTTTCCCAACCTGCATAGAGTTTAATGAACACCCTTGAACTGTGATCACTTGTGTCTGTCTTTACTGTTGCCATCATGAGTTCCTTACAGTAGTCTCTAATGTTGGGTCGGATGGGGGTGGGATACTGAGATTTGCTCTGCCTCACAGTCACTTTATGGCTCTCGAAGGTGTCTTAAGAGCATCCGCAATCTTGGCAAGGGTCAGACAAGGCCTTCTTCCATCTTGGCTCTTCACAGCGCTTTGGCGTAAGTCGCTTTATAAATAAAATAAAATACAAATACAAAATACAAACTATTTCATATATGGAGTGGCTTGAGGCAGTGGGGAATACCGCTTGTTTGGGCCCAACAACAGTGAGCTCTGCCAAGAGGAATGACATGGCTTCTCAGACAAAGCTGGGGTAGCCTATTCGGCAATAACCGCTCCAGGAAGTCATGCATCCCTTGGTGGCTTTATCTCCTGTGTGGGACTTTTGGACTAAGCTACCACCGGGGGAGCTCAAAGGACATATGGAAACTCAACCATGGGGACATGTTCCTCCATTTTTTGATTGATATAATACAAGTCATTTCTATGACAAATATATTCAACTCTTGGCTTCTGAAGGGTCATCACCATGCTCTTATTATTTGAGGGGATTTCAATGCTTTTTGTATGGAAGGGAAAAGTTTCAATCTTTCCTCTTGTAGTCTGCAAGCTCCTTCTAAGAACTTCCTGAGGGGTATGGCTTGGGATTCTTTTCTATCTGGCTGGGATTTGCACTTATTGGAGGCCAGTAGGTCCAAGCATAAACTGGTCTATTGGTGGAACAGAGGTATCGCAGAGTCATGGATCAACCATTTTTTAGTCTCGTCTTCTCTGAAAGGGATATGCAGTAAAATGTCTATTTATGATCCAGGCTACAGTGACCATTTGATGATTTGTTTTGATTTGAAGGTATCTGTGCATCATCATGCTGTGATCCCCACAGTGGTCCTAGTACATCTGATAGGAGTGGCTTAACTTGTCGCTGGGACGGCAAGGCGTATAGGAAACTCACACAATATTTGTTTCAGGAAGTGAAGCTGGGGCAGGTGGTCAAAATAGGGGCGGGGGGGCTGCCCCGTGACTAGGTCATATACCTTTGGATGTATGTATTGAAAAGACTGGAGGGGGGTTATCTGTACTCCTGCCCTCTATATGGCAGAGTAGAAGCACAGAGCACCCCAGCCAAGATTCTCTATTGTTGGTAGCAATTGACGAGCAATCAAGGCTTAGCTCTCAGGAAGTGATGCAGGCTGGTTCTTAAGTACAGTGTCATCCACAAGCCCCCACAAAGGGATGTCCACACACTATGTTAGTGATAACACAGTTCTTTATATAAATAAGGTTCAGAATATATACCCACACAATAACACACTTTGTGCTCAGGCGATACTAATATGGTAAATATATATAATATCTATGTGGTACCACAGTTAACTCTGGACTTCTTTAAAAGGCATCAACTGCTGACAATTATAAATGACATACAAGTCTAATAGCAATGTGAATCAACACCAGATATGGGAGGAAAGCAAGTTGGGTTAAACAATTCGCAGAATACTTTGTCCCTACCACCAGACACAGTTCTGTATGAAGATGCCCACAAAATGTTCTACCACCCCAATGTACCTGGTTTAGCAGGATTCTTCGATGGGTCGACAAATCCCTCTTGAGTGGACTCCATTTAAGGCAGGATCCACGGGTCGTCAAGATTCCTAGAAGAAAAGGTGAACAATGGTGTCACAGCAGCAGCTTCTAACTTGCGGTGCTCGTCGATAATCGATCGTGGATGTCCTGCTCCTGCGAAGATGAGGCGTGCGATACACCTCGATGACTAGAGTTTGTTGCCGCAAAGAGCACTTAATGAATAATATAGGCCCAGCAAGGGCGTTGGGTCATCGGCGTTGGCGTCAACGATTGGGACTAGACCACAGCTGGCTTTCGGATCTTCATCAGCGTCTTTGTGGACTTCGGGTGGCGGGAAACCCACCGGCAGATTCTCCTCAGTTCGTTGGCGACCTCGACTTTCTCCGGCAGGACAAAGCAGTCGACGGTGATGAGCGAGGGAGTCCCTACACAGACTTTCCTTCAAGCCAACAAAGGCCCCCTGACAGTCTTCTGTTCAATTAACCTACCTCGGTTGTTTGAGGGAAGTCAGAGCTGTCAGAGGGAGAGCTATGGCTCCATAGTCCACCATGAAGTTGCGGTAATACCCTGTGAGGCCCAAAAAAAGCTGTCACCTGGGTTTGAGAAGTGGGAGTTTTCCAGTCATGTACATCCTGTACTTTACTGGGGAGAGGTTGGATTAGAACCCCTGCTACCTCATGACCACGATAATTGACTTTCACCTGAGCTATCTGGCACTTGGTGGCCTTGATAGTTAGTTAGTTAGGTGTTTAAGGCCTGCAACACCTTGTCCAAATGGGTCAAATGCTCTTCTGAGAAGATCTTGCGTTAGTACTGCGGAAAGATCAAATATGCCCACTAGCCGACGTGATGGCTTTAACAAAACTATCAATGAAGCCAAAAAGAGGATGCTCACGGAAATACAGGCGATCCTAACTGCCAATGTTCCTAGCAAGTCTCCATCATTAGTATCCTCTTTAATAAAAAATGCCAATAGGTCTTACAAAAATGGCTAGCAAATCATAAGGCTGAATGTGGGGCAAGATTATGGCAACATATTGCAGATCTTGCTCGCACTTATGATTCTATTGGAATATGGCAACTTCTACAGCACTCAAAACCAAGACCTTTGCCCATAAACTGTATTACAGAGGTGCAATGGAGCTGCCATATAAGTAGAACTCTTGGACGTGAAGTGTCGAACGTTGACATCTTGCAATTGCCCTCTGAGCCCTGTGTGTGTAGCGCATCTATTTTAGATATAATATTGATTATTGCAAACTTTTAAAAATCACGTGCCGCAGGGCCCGACAGGGTGTGTAATTTGCTATTAAAAAAGCTACCAGAGCTTTGGGCTGCAGCTCTGCACCTCCTGTTTGTTCAAATAGGCATGATAGGCACTATTCCCAAATCCTGGCAGTCTAGTTACATACTAACAGTGCATAAAAAAGGTGCCTGGGATTGCCCGACTAACTATTGCATGTTAGCGATGCTTGACACATCGTCCAAGATTTTTGCTCGTGCATTATTGCAGGAACTGAATGTGTGGATTAAAGAAAATAGAATCTTGCCTCCTAATCAAATAGGATTCAGAGAAAGGTCTAGTACTGTGCATGGTTTGCTGCTACTACCTACGGCTGTTGAACATTCTTCGGAAAAACGTAACCTTGATGTGTATTGTGCATATATCGATTTCTCTGCAGCATTTGGTACGGTGCAGATAAATCGATTATGGCAGAAGTTGAATGATTGGCATTCCAAAAGGCCTCCTTAAGATGCTCATGTTGCTACATACCGACACCACAGTGCAGATTCGTTTAAATGTAGATGGCAAACTATCAGCAACAATGGACACGTCTAGTGGCGTAAAACAGGGGTGTATGGTTGCTGCAGTACTATTTAATCTCTATCTGGCAGATATGCAAACCGCATTCCGACTTAACACTGCCAATCCAGTGAAGATCACTGATGTTATTATCGGATGGCTAGCGTATGCGGATGACCATCCTAAAGGTTGCTATGCAGAAAATCAGGAAGGGGTTCACTCTCATCCTCTTCTTGCTCTGAAGCTTGCAAGAGACATGAGACTTTTGCTCGCCTATGGAAAGGCTTGAGCCTGTTGACGTGGAATACCTGAGGGGCTACCCCAGGGACTCCTATATCAACCAGATAATTGACTCTGCCCATCTTGGAGATTATCCTGAAGGTTCCAGTACACTTCTCTTCCAAAGCTCGAGGCTTTGTAGGCTCCAACACAAGGATATCCTGTCCTGGAGTCCAATCCACTTGTGATGCTTTAAGGTCATGCCAGTATTTTTTCAATTCCTGGCTGGCCTTAAGGTTCGCTGTCACCTGGCCCATCATCTGTGTCATCCTCCATCTGAGGCCGAACACATAGTCCCCCACTTGCTTGGCAGGACCTGGAGGGGTGGCTTCCAAACCTTCTCTGGTCAAGGAAAGGGCCCCCCCTCATGGTATGTCCAAAGATCAACTCAAAGGGGCTGAAACCAACACCCTCTTGAGGGGCTGAAACCAACACCCTCTTGAGGTGCTTCTTTGTAGGCGAACAACAGGCATGGCAGGAGGAGATCCCATTTCCTCCTATGGGGCCTCTTCCAAAGTACCCAGAATGCCCTTGAGAGTTTTATTAAATCTCTCAACCAGACCATTGGTCTTGGGATAGTAGGAGGTGGAGACCTGAATTTCTTCCATATTTCTTGAATATCTACAATTCCGCAAAGACTGGTCGTGCATAGCAAACAAATGCACCCGCGACTGGCTTGTTCTGATCATCAATATCGCAAAATCAATATCAGAAAGTCTGATGCGAGAATTGTAAATAAAACTTACTGTGAAAAATGATCAAATAGATTTGGACCTGTATAAAACAAAACTAATGGCTCTTGATGCAACAATCAAAGATTTCAAAGACATGAATATGTCGAAAAAAAATCAACAAATTGAAGAAAGATTTGGTGGCTTTTGAACACAGTAAAGTCTATGCGTATACCATGGATGACTATTTCACTCCAGAAGCAAGACAGGCCAGACGCCATGCATACCAACTAAGCATCCAAGGCGGAAATAGAATGTTCGGAAACACACGATCTGGCTCTTCAAACAACTGAAGCACAGAATCAGATGATGACGCGAGAGCAGCGGAAGGCCAATTATACCGCCCAAGGCAACAGGTGCGTTTCAATGCCCAAACACAACACACAGGCAATTTTGGTGGTGCAAGTAACCAACAACAGCATTTTTTAGGCCAGCACGGAACAAACCAAAACAGGCAGAGATGGCAAACGTTCTCCCCCAGGATCACACGCAGCAGGGGCCAGAGCATACCGCAACTTAGTTTCATTAATAATTAATTTTTCAAAACATCTTCCGACCATTTGTGAAACACAGATCCTACAGAAAGGCTATCTTTTGTTCCAACAGGCAAAGATGACACTTTTTAGACTCGCATCAAAATCACACAATTTATGAGGAAAATAAGACAAACAGTTTTTTGCAGAAAAACCAAGAGAATCACCGACTGTGGGGATGGGCCTAACACCAACCTCACATTTCCTGCCACCCGGCACAAAGCAATACCGTGGAATCTACAACTTTTGAACAAGCACTCCTAAAAAAACTGGAAGACCTTGAAAAGAGATTACCACTTATCCATGATAATTGCACGAAGGAGCAACTAGGAGCTCTTCACTCCTTGGCATAAAATGTCAATATTTTCATAAAACCAGCCAATAAGGGCGGGGCAATGGTAATCATGGACCTTGCAGACTACAACCAGATGGTGAATCGTCTGTTAACACACACAAAATCTTACAGATGACTACCAGCAGATCCAACGCCGTCAATTCGGGCACTGATTGCCCCACTGGTCGAAGAAGCCCTGTCTGAAGGGTACATCTCAACACAAGAAGCCTCCTTCCTCATACTGGATCATCTGAGGTTACCAGCTTTCTATGGCCTTCCAAAGGTGCATAAGGGCACCACATCTACACCCGGAAGACCTATAGTATCAGGGATCCAGTCGATTTTGGAACCACTGTCACAATATGCCGACAGGTTCCTCAGGAATGACATGTTATGTTATGTTATTTTGCATTTATATAGCGCCTTATATACCATTGGTATGGTCTGAAGGCGCTGGTAGGTTGAACGCCCTTGGGAACCGAAGTTCGGATCAGTAGAGAGAGTAGAGAGAGTCAAGGTGCATGTGAGCACCAGATATGTGTGCAGCTGGTGCGGTATTCGTGTGATAGCTGCTTCTTAGCGGTAGGTGTGGTGGTTGAGAGATCAGGAGTATGTGTTCCTTCTGGCAGGATTTATCCAGACCGAAAGTGGCTATGTTAGGCCTGAGGGGAACGCTTGGCTGGGGGGGGGTGTAACCAGCAGTGTTTACTTAGAATGATGGGGAATGTGCGGCAGATGTTGGTATGAGAACAGTTATACCGAATGGTGTCATAGTATCTCTGTGTTCTAGTTGAGTGGTGGTGTAAAGAAGAGAGTAAGCGTGGCAGTGTGATATGATGGGTTATATGCTCTTTCAAGCGTTCCCTGCATTCCAAACCATATTATATACGTCACGCAATTCTATGCGCTCCAGTCCATTCCCTGCACTCCAGTCCACTCCATGCATCCCAGTCCACTCCATCCATCCCAGTCCACTCCATGCATCCCAGTCTGCGCCGCGCACTCCTGTCTGCCCCACGCACTCAAATCCGCTCTATTTACTCCGATCCGTTCCATGTAATCTAAGTTGTTTTATGCATTTCATCCATATATTTAACCCTTTCCATTCTGTGTATTCTAAGTTGTTTTATGCATTCCATCCACATATTTCATCCGTACCATCTTCATACTTCATCCTTTCCATCCATCTATTTCACATGTTTCATCCACCTACGTCACCCGTTCCATACACTTACGGCACCCGATCCATCCACATACGTCACCCAATCCATCCACATACGGCACTTGGTTCCATCCGCATACGCCATCCGTTCCATCCATATACATCGCTTGTTCCATCCATATATGTGGTCAATTCTATTCACATATATCACTCGTTCTATCCATATACGACACCCGTTCCATCTACATACTTCACTCGTTCCGTCCGCTCTATGAATTCAGCAGCTCTGTGTACTCATCAGTTTTATGCACTCATCCATACTGCATACATTCTGCACTCATTCGTTCTATGCAATTCGTCCACTCTAGGCAACTCATCCGCTCTAGGCAACTCATCCGCTCTAGGCACTCGTTCACTCTAGGCACTCGTTCACTCTAGGCACTCGTTCACTTTATGCCCTGACCCGCTCTACACATTCATCTGTTTTACTCACTCACCCACTCTACTCACACACCCGCTCTACGCACTCATCCGCTCTACGCACCCTTCTTTTCATATGTACTCATTCCCTCATATGCACTAGTCTGCTCTACCCACTAGTCTGTTCAATGCAATCATCCACTCTACACATTCTACCGCTCTGCTCACCCATCCTGCTCTGTTTATCCATCCGCTCCCCGCACTCATCTGTTCTAGGCACTCATCTGTTCTGCATGCATTCCGCACTCATCCGTTCTACATACTTATCCGTTCTACGCAACTCATGTGGTCTATGTAACTTATTCGGTCTAGGCTTTTGTCCGCTTTATGCCCTCGCATGCTCTACACATTCACCTGCTCCATGCAATCACCCGCTCCCCGGCACTCACCAGCTCCCCGCACTCATCCGCACTCTTCCGCTCTATGCACTCGTTCTTTTCACGCATTCAACTGCTATATGCCATATGCACTCATCAGCCCTATAAAGTTGTTCGCTCATACGCAGTAATCCTTTCTATATATTCATCCGCTCTCTCCACTCATCCGCTCTCTACACTCATCCGCTCTATACATTCGTCAGGTCTGCACATTCATCTGCTCTAGCAATCTACATACTCTCCGCACTTCCGTACTCATCCGCTATTAACACTCGTCCGCTCTACATACTCATCCGCTCTACACACTCATCCGGTTTACGCTCACTCATTCATCTGTTCTACGCACTCCTGCATTCTGCTCCCTTCTCTGTATTTACACACTCATCCGCTCTCCACGCTCGCCCGCTCTACACACCCAACCGCTCAACATATCCATCCATTCTATACAGTCATCCCAACTACACACTCATCCGATCTCCACACTCATCTGATCTATATACGCATCTGTTCAATGCATTCTTCCACTCAGTGCATTCATCCGTTCCAGACGCTTCATCCAATCTAACTATTTCATCCACGCCATTCATATCGTTCATTCATCATGCATTATATCCATTTCGTTAGTTTTAATCTCGTTGCTGTTTCCGTATGATTTATTCTTATTATCCACTTCACTGCTTTGATCTACTTTACTCATTTAATTCTGTTTGTCCTTTTAGTTTATTTTAGAGGTCATTAGCTGTCGATTACTCGCATCGGGTAGTTTGTTGGATTGGTGTATTTGAGATGCTGTTAGACAGTTTAGGTTAGTTTGTGTATGTGTTGGTTTTAGGGGAAGAGACAGGTTTTCAATAGTTTGTGGAAAGACATTAAATCCTCAGTTAGGCAGATGTGGGGAGGGAGTGAGTTCCACAGCGTGGGGGCAAAGGCTGAGAATGATGATCCGCCTAACCTGACTGAGTTTGTCTTAGGTATGACTAGAAGGCCGGCTGAGCTTGATCTTAGGGTGGTGCGTGGAGGGTGATAGGGTTTTAGCTTGTCTTGAAGATATTGAGGTCCGGTTTTATGCATAGCTCGATGGGAGATGCATAAGGTTTTGAAAGTCAATCTTCGGGCCACTGGAAGCCAGTGCAGCGTCGGAAGGGCTGGGGAGATGTGGTCTCTTGGGCCAAGCGCAAGTAGGAGTTTGGCTGCAGCGTTTTGTGCCCTTTGGAGTTTATTCAGTTGGTACGCATGGACTCCGAGGTATAGGGGGTTTGCGTAGTCCAGTCTTGATATAACAATTGATTGGACCACGGAGAGTCTGTTGGGGAAGGAGAGATATGGAAAGATGCGCATAGGGGTTTTAAGGTGGTAGTGTCAGGAGTTTGAGACATTGTTGACTTGGCGCGAGAGTGTTAGGTCGGAGTCAAGGGTGCATCCAAGATTTTTCACTGAGTTGGAGGGGGTCGGTGAGTTGCCCATGGCAGATGGCCAGGGAAGTGGGTGAGGAAGAAGTTCGGAGTTGCCGCATAGAATGATTTTCGTTTTGGAGGGGTTTAACAAGAGGTGGCTTTGGGTCCTCCAGAGCTCTATGTCAAGGAGACAGGAGGCCAGGTCAGGTCGGGAGTTGGGTTTTGAGTTCAGGAGTTTTAGAATTAGATGAGTGTCGTGGGCGTAGTTGTAACACATGATGTTGTGTGAGTGAATTATCGGTGGGAGGGTGATCAAGTAGAGATTGACCAGGAGGGCAGATAGGCATGCTCCTTGTGGGACTCCCGTGTCGACTGGTCGGGCTTGGGAGGAATAGGTGGAGAGTATTGTTATTTGGTACCTATCTTAGGGGGAAAAAAGCTATCCATTTAAGAGCGGTTCCACGAATTCCTAGGGAGTGGAGGTGGTCAAGGAGGATTGAGTGATTGATTGTGTCGAAGGTGGTGGATAGGTCAAGAAGGATTAAAGCGGTGCATCCCGCCGAGTCTGCCGTCATTTTAAAGTCATCCCAGATTTGGGTTAAGGTGGTTTCAGTTCTGTGACGGGCTCTGAATCCTGATTGTGCGGGGTCTAGGAGATTGTTGGCTTCGACAAAAGCATTTAGTTGGGAGTAGGCGGTTCGGTCAATGAGTTTGGCAAGGAACCTGGTGTTTGAGATGGGGTGGTAGTTTTTGGGCTCGAGAGGGTCGAGGGAAGGTTTTTTATTAGAGGTTCGACATGAACCATTTTGAATGCGTCGGGAAATATACCAGAGGAAAGGGAGTCATTTATGATGCGCAGGTGGAAGCAAACATTTCTTTGAGTGTTGTGGCCAGGCAAGGGTCGAGCGGAGAGCCAGATGGTTTGCGGGCAGATAGAAGTTTGAGAAATTGGTCTGGTGATATTGGACTAAAGGATTCGAACGTTGGTTGCATAGTGGTTGCATGCAGAGGATTTGCCGGTATCGGGGGAGTATTGCCTGGTGGATGTAAGAGAGCCTGTTTGGTGGCTAGAGAATTTGATATTTTGAGAGCCGTGGTGTAAAAGTGGAGAGAGAGTGAGTCGCACAGAGATTGTGAGGGGGTCGGGACGGTCGTGGTACATGCCTGTTTGGTGAATTCGGAGATGATTTTGTGAAGTTCTTTGCTGGGGTTTTTGCAGTTTAGGATTCGGGAGTTGTAGTGGGCTTTTTTTGCTTTCCGGATTTCGGCCTTGTACTGACGAAGGTGTCGGGCCACGGTGTCTTTGGTCTCCTGGGTTTTGTCTTTCTGACATTTGCGTTCTAGGTATTTATATAGCTGTTTAGTGGTCTTCAACTCAGGAGTGAACCATCTGGGGAACAGGCCACGGCGGGTTGATGGTTTGCAAGAGGGTGTGAACCGCATTAGTGATGCGTTGAGCCATGAGTCAAAGGCGTCAGGGGTTAGTTGTTTATTGAGTTGGTGTAACGCTCACCTGGCTCCCACGGAGGCGCTGGTCTGATCTGGGTGCTGTGGCCTCTTCAAACGTGATGCGCAGAACTCGAAACACCGATTGAACAGGACCCCCAAAGCTTGCTTGTCTGGCTCGTAGGAATATCCTTCTGCAGATGAGAGAGGGGATTAACAGTCTGCAGGATAATGTGCTTGCTCCCCCCTTTTCTCTCTTCGTTCTTCTCTAGCTCCCTCCAAAACCCCCCGGTTTAAGCTCACCTTATGGTTTGGAAGGAGGAACTTTCCATCCTGCTTCTGGTGCAGGGGCGCGAGTTCGTCCAGTTACTTCACTGGTTTTCTGAGTGGCGCTGGCAAAATCCACTTGACTTTTCTGAGCGATGCGCTGTAAGTATGAAGATTCAAAAGTCCAAGAGTGAGCCTCTTTTATGCTGTCCTCCTAACCTGTGATCTGTCCTTTATTTCAGGGGCAGAATGAAGGAGAGGCGTTGAAGGGTTAAATTGCCGATGGTAAGTTCAGGTTAGTTTGTGATGAGGGCGATCCCTCTAAATGTCTTTATAATTCCCCTAATAATGTCTTTTGTCCTTTCCCCATAGGAGCCGGGGTGCGGTACCTGCCAACGAAGCGGCGCCGACCCGAAATGTGGAATGGTTCACCAAGAAAAGCCGGGTAAGTATTGTGGCTGAAAATTAGGCTTTCCTCCTGTGTACCTTCTGCTCACCTTTTGTCTCTTCTTCTCTCCTCTAGGCGCAGAGATGTGGCGACCGGTGCTGAGAGCCGCGATGGAGCCGGGCGGCGTCTCGGGAACAGGTGAGTGAAGCGCGGCGCTGCAGCGAGCAACGCGGTGCTTTTAAATGGAAGTCTTTCTTCAGGAATGCTGGCGTGAAGGTTCCGGATGCAGGTAAGAAGTATGAATAAGTTCTTGGTTTTCACCTTTCTCTTCTCTTCTTTCCTTACAGGTGTTCCAGGTTCGAGGCGGGCGTGGCTGGAGTCCAGGTGCAGGAGCAGACACGGTGAGCGTTCAGCTGCTGGGATGCAGAACAACGCGAAGCGTGAGCTGCTGTCTGGGCGTGGCTTAAATAGCCCCCAAAGTAGTTCCAGGTAAGTATCCTTCCCCGGCCACGCCCGAGTGGAAAAATAGTCCCCATGAAAAAATAGTCCCTTTCAGGTCTCAGGGAGGCCTGAATCTTGCAGCATGGTCTGCATCAGGTAAGTGCACAAAACACCTTTCTTTATGAGCCTGGCGCCTATGGCGCCAGGACTGATGTCCAACATGAGCCTGACGCCAAGGCGCCAGGACAGAGTCCAAAGAGCCCCTATAAGGGGCCGCTGGGCTTTTACCCGGGGGCATGATGCCTGCACCCGGGGTTGCTGGGCCTGGCCTGGTGCTCCGGGGGTAGGCATCATGACAGCTGGCAGGTCGGTGGTGGAGATTGAAGGAGTGCATCTGCTAGGTCTGGGACGATTATTAGTTTTTTCCAGCATTTGCGTAGATTCAGAGGTTCAGTTTCTAGTACGGGAAGGGGGTCGGGTGAGCGAATGGCGAAAGAGACAATGAAGTGATCGGACCAGATGATAGGGGTGGCGGGGTTTCAATGAATCAGGTTGTGGGAGCTAAAGATGGCATCAAGAGTGTGTCCCTTATAGTGAGTCGGGCCGTTTATGTGGGGTTGGAGGTTAATTGCGTCTAGACCATCAACCAGAGAATGTGTCATTGGGTTGGTGGGGATGTCGAGCCATATGTTGAAGTCCCAAGATGAAGTCATATGTGAAGGACTCCACGGCTATGCTTACTCTAGTAGGATCACTTGCCTTTAACAAAGAGATGGAATGGTTAGTCACTCTTGATGTAGAGGCCCTCTACACGAGCATACCCCAACAAGAAACAATAGAGATGGTGTAAAGAGGCTGATACCAATTTACCCAGAGGACATGCAGCCTTTATCACTGAGCTCATAGAAATAGCTTTAACCAAGAATTTCTTTATATGTGACAACACCTATTATCAACAAATCTCCGGGACAGCCATGGGCACCACGTTCACCCCAAACCTCGCATAGTATTTATAAATCGAGAATATATACCTAGACACCAATCCATAACATGCACAGATAAAGGTGTGGAAGAGGTATATAGACAATGTCTTCATGATCTTCGAGGGTACTGCTACACAATTGGATTCCTTTTTTCAGTGGATTAACGGATGGAATACATACTTGAAATTCACTATAGAATCGAATAAAAAGGAAACACACTTCCTGGACCTCCACCTTACGGTCCAATGTGACAAGCTCATTTCAAAAGTGTACAAGAAGAGCACTGATCGGAACGCCCTGCCAGCCTACACTAGCTACCACCCACGTGCTCTGCGGGACAATTTGCCCTTCAGGCAGTTCTTATGCTACGAACGTACATGTACCAGTACCAGAGACTACAACATCCAGTCGTCTAGTTTAAAGAATCAACTCCTATCTAGGGGCTATCCAAGAAAGATTGTACACAATACATGCAAACGACCAAGAATACATTCCTTGAGAAACCACCTTTGAGCAACATGAGAAAGAAACATCACTCAATAACATTACAGCTATGTTGAGCTATTGCCCATTTTCAACATCTTAAAGAGAGAAGTCCAAAAGGTGTGGCCAATACTCAACACCAGAAAACAAACATTATCTAAGCTGTTGTTTGCCATAAAATGGAGATCAAACATCTGCGACAGACTGGTGCACACCTTAAAAGAACCAAGAGATGAAGACAACCACAATTCTCTCTGGGAGGCCCCTGCACCCTGTGGCCATGCCCCATGTGGCAGCTGCGTGATGTGTGCCCAAACAAGCAGAAGCTTAAACGTGGAAATCGAATGGAGGACACCCTGGCAGCAAAGGGAATGTACCAGTTGCAACAGCAAGGCGGTCATCTACTTATCACATGCACGTGCAATCTAAAATACGTGGGTATGACATGCCGAGCGGTAAAGAAGCGACTCATTGAACACAAGTCCTGTATCAGGACTAAAAAAGTCACTGCACCCATGGTAGCCCATTTCCAATCAAGAAACCACACAGCAGAGCAATTTAAATGGACAGTCCTAGAGAGAGTAAATCCTCCCCTTAGAGGTGGTAACTTCAACAACCTCATACTGAAGCGAGAACAACACTGGATTTTTCAGTTTGGACACTGTAAGAAATGGGCTGAACAAGGAAATACAGTGAAACGATTTGGCCCTCGTGAAGTAATCAGTCATAAACCAGCTCTGTTGCACTCCAGGAAAGACCACTGGGCTAGAGGACAACATCTCCCCACCCTTTACTATCACATGAAGTGTTCTGACACAAGTATATCTGGCACCTCACAGGCAACATTGATCCTTGAACCAACTTGAGAATTTCATGACAGACACATCTTTGTCCCCCAACATGGCCAGAACACCATTAGAGATCATTAACTGATGCACCATTTATGTTGTCGGCCACACATTCACTTGCCAGACAACACAAGGTGGAACTTCTTACCTGACGACGTTCCCTAAACAGGAAAACATCTTCACCCTTGGGCGGGTGGTTTCTGCACAACGGACCCCACCCATATGTTACCTGAAATAGAGGGGAAAAAAATATCCACTTTTGAGAATATACCCATGGCCTAATAGATATGTGTCATGGACACGCTACTCAGACTGGTGTAGTCACCAATGACACATTAGGTGCAAGCTACAGACGACTGCTAAAAGGAAAAATGTCTAAATAAGAAACGGAGTAGACATTCCTTTCGATCCAGCAGATGCTTCCTATACAAAAAGACTCTGTGTAATGTAATTTACCTTTACAATACTAGCTAAAGTAAGCCGGCACATACAATGAGACAGGGCCTCGTTTGTGTCTATCCCAAGCCAAGACGTATAAATACAGGAAGTCGATCGCCATGGCAACCCCAGAATTTGGAGTTATGCGCGGGATTCCGCACGGAGCCACGCAGCCAGTAACTAGCGAACAGATGAGGCAGCAGGTAAGCAGTCTATCTTCCTTTTTCGCTTGACTTTCGACTGCCATTTGGAATGCACACGCATACTTGTATGATAGCATGGTCCCTTAGGAAACTGAGCGCCACATTGGAGACCTGACTCCAACACAGCCAGGTCCATTGCAAAAAATCTCCATTACTCAAGACGTGAAAAACAAAACAACATCCATATGTCTCCTGAACACAAAAGAAAGGCTTGGTTCTCAAAGGAGATTCGAACCAAAAAAACAGAGGTTAGTAAAGCATTCTTTGCGTGTAAAAAGAAATATAACCCTGTTTGTATAGTAAGATATAAAAACCTAGATTTTTTATACTCACGTACTATCTTCGAAGCTATAAGAGAATTTCATAACAACCGGATCAATACAGCTAAATCTAACACAAGGGAATATTTAAGATTCTAAAGGAACAAGTAATCACTCCTGCTTCTCTAGCCTCCCTAGAGAAAGATCATGCAAATTGGTGTCAATTAATACAATATGGCCTATATAACAAGCTACATAACATTCGGTCCACAATGTTAGAGAAAAAGAACTCCTCTACTCCGGTAAGCAAGGTTTCAAACAAAGGGTTCTGTCATGACCCCTCCGTTCTCCAATTTGATTTTCACCCCATAACGGTGAGTGAGCTAAAAAAAAATCATCGAGCATATGAAACCCTCACAATGTAGAGGAGACGCTTGCTCCTCGATAATTATAAAGACGTGTCCACAGTGGCTCGTAGATTCTGTATGCACATTTATAAATACTTCCTTGAAGGAAAGTAGCGTCCCAGATGAGATTAAATCTACCATGGTTACCCCCATCCTTAAGAAACCGGGCCTGCCAATGGACAGCCCACTCAATTTTCCCCCCATCTCCAACATCCCCTTCAGTTGGCGGAACATCTGGAGCAATATCCTATTCTCCACCCTAAGCAGTCAGGTTTTAGAAAACAATTTGGAACTGAAACAGCTCTCTTGGAGCTAAAAACTAAACTCTTGGGAGAAATGGATGGAATGGGCTTGTTTTTAATTATCTCATTAGAGCAATCTGTAGCATTCGATCTAATTGAACATTCCATCCTCATTTCTAGATTAAAAGAGGTTGCCAATCTTTCTGCCTCGGCAGCTCAGTGGGTTGCTTCTTTCCTGGAGCACAGAAGCAGCAGAGTCTGCTCGACCTCGGCCGAAGCCACTCAGATATCGGTGCTGTACGGGGTTCGCCAAGGGGTGAGTATGTCACCCTGCCTTTATAATTTGTTTATGGGTCCCTTCTTCTTCATGCTTGAGGAGGAGAGGGTCTTATTCTCAAATTATGCAGATGACATCATGAGAGGGACAAAATTAGAGGTGAACAGAATCTTCGCACTGATAGAAAGGTGGATGTTGGAAAATGTCCTTGCTCTGAACCGCAGTAAGACAGTTATTGATTGTTGGCAGTTCAAAGGCTCTAAATAATCTCAATGAAGCATATAGCTCCTTCAAACTAGGGGACAATGTCATCTCACCTCTACCGAAAACAAACATTTTAGGGGTAACTTTGGATTCGGACTTGAGCATGAAGGCTCACGTTTCTACTGTAGTGGCAGGGGTAGCGTACCACGTTAAGCTACTCTCTTACCTGAGGCCCATGATCTCTCAGGAAAGCGCAGAGACAATTGCTAGGGCAATAATTGGAGCAAGCTTGACTATTGATGCAGTCTCCTGCTAGGTATTAGTCAACAACAACTGCGTAGACTGCAGGTTGCTCAGAATTGGGCGGTCACAGTAGTTCTCAGACTGCCTAAGTTCTGTTACATAACAGAGGCTAGGAGATCTCTTCACTGGCTTCCTATTCAATCCCGAATATCTTTCCGAGTGCTGGTAATCACGTTCAAATGTACGTTACAGGTTATGCCCATATACTTACAAAGTCATATAAAAGAGAAATGTAACCAACAAACCCTTAGATCAGGAACACAAAATCTGATTGTGCAGCCCAGAAGCAAGACTGCAAAGGCTGAAAACAGAGCGTTCCATGTTAGGGCTCCTTTTCTGTGGAATAAACTTCCAGCTAGATTAAGCAGTCTGAACTCTCTTCATGCCTTTAAGAAAGAACTTAAAACTCTTCTCTTTGCCTGATTCCACGAAAAATAACTTCTCTCTGTCTCCAAGTATCCATGAATAACCTAATTTAGTATACTCTACAGTAAAAGAAGTAAAGAAATCTATACGAGAAACAAGGACGGCAATAGCTTTTACCAATATTGTGCGAACCACATGTGTTGGGCACAATATAGATATTTCTATATCTTTTATGGGTGAGTGGAGCACACTTCACTGAGGGTGAATAAATCCTTGGAAATAATAACTCCCCCGTGAACTGTTCCATCTCGGCATACCGCTGTTTTTAAGCCCTTGCGGGACGGGCTCCCGGTTAGAGCGGTTTATGATAAATCACTATCCATTGTAGAGCTAGGGACAGTTGTTTTCTCCTCTATCTCTTTTAGATAGGCGTTGCACCACCGCCACCTAGGGCGAGATCACCCTGCAGGACTAGGGTGTTCTTATGGCCAGGGTCAGAATAAGGAACACTATGATAGTTTTAGGTAAAGACTCCTTTCCTGCTCCTGTTTTGTGTGATACTAGCACAGCTCTCTTGCCACACTGCAACTTCTCCTGTACTCACATGCCCAGTGACTTGGCAGCCTGTCTTCCTTCTCAGGGTTCCTTCCCAGGGTCTCTGCGGCTTCTCCTTGGCTCTTCTGACAGCACGCTCCTCTCTCAGCCTCCCCAGCTGGCTCAAAGTGTGCCTGTGTGCTCTGACATGTATACTGACTGAGAGGCTTAACAGGTTTCAGGTGGGAATGATTGGGGAGGGAGGCCTGACCATGCCGGACCTCATTATCCGGAATAAATGGTGACTGCCTATGGGAATCCCATGTGCATTGTCTCCTATGGGTAATCTTTATACCTCCCTTTTCCTCTTCTTCTTAGTATTGTTCAAAAAGGGGTGGGGCATTGAATGGCGACTCATGACCCCCACCACGCGCTCACATCACTGCCCTAGCACACACTCACATCATTGCAGGGATAGCCATAGTGATTCTGGGAGGCAATTGACAATGAGAGTTGCTGGCTGGAGGTGGCACTGGTTTGCACATGATTTAAGCCACCGCCAAGATGGCTGCCAAGTCAGGACCCAATATGCCTAGTTACTCATGTTCCCAATATCCCTGGTGGTGTCACACTCACCTGGGTCTCTGCGGGAGCAATGGAGTCCTCCGGATCCTACCTCTCGTAACCCCGGGACTGGGAAGCAGACCTGCCAAGGCAATAGGTGTTAAAAGGGGTTTTGTGAATAGGCTTTCTAAACCTCCCTCCGCCCTCCCTGTGCCCCTGTGGTGTGTCTTCCCTTACTGGGGTGTGGCTCACCTTTGGAATTAGTATGGCGCACTCTCCATTCTGCGTTCTGCATCTGCAGGGGCGCTGAAGTCTGGGATTCAGAGCCAATTGCTCACTAAGTTCAGAGGTGCGTGTGAGGCGCCCTTTCCGGAGTTCGCCCAGTTACTGCACTTGGTATGTCTGTGAGTTCAATGAATGAACAGCCCACTGGTAAGCCCAACTTTGAGTGGCAAGTTCAGCCTGTTGCTTCACTGTATTGCGTGTGGCTTTTTAAGGTAGGCGGTTGATTGGGAAAAAGCTGAGCGCTGTAATAATGTTTATTGTCTTTTACAGGTTTCAAAGCAGGCTGCCAGACGGTTGCGGGCATAGAGAGAAGAGTTCCGCTAGCCTCCCCTCAAAAGGTAAGTTCTGTGGTCACGCGGGAGACTGAGGTTTATTTTGCATGTGCGCACTTACTTGCTCTGACTAGTTTTCTTCTTTCTTCCGTAGGACTTGTCCGGAGCAGAGCACAGAAGAACTGCAGAGCGGGTCCGGAGTGCTGGAGAACTGAAGACCGGATCCGGAGAGCAGGAGAACTGAAGATTGGGTCCGGAAGCGCAGAAGAGCAGAGATTCACCTGATCGCAAAGAAAACAGCTGACGGTGATCCCAGGATATCCGAGCGATGGGAAAGAGGAAACAGGTAGGTTCGCTCCGAGCTTCAGAGCAGGTGAAACAGGCAGGAATCCAGGCGGCGGTGAACGTGTGCACAAGGCAACAGAAGGCACACGAAGCATGGACCAATTCTTGGGTGTGGCTTATATAGGCAGCCACACCCAAACACTAGAGCGTGCCTTACAGTTTCTCACAGTTCATGGATGTCCCCAGGCATGCATGTTGGGAGCACAGGAAGTGGCTGGAAAAACAAGGCCTGTAAGAAGGTGTTCGTATTAACAGTTTCTCAGTGCATGTTTTGCTTGCCAGGCTTTCACCCATCTAGCCCCTACTTGTGTCTCAGGCTTTACCCCATGTGTTTGTGTTCCCATCCTAGTACCCATGACAGGTGGTTTAGTGGAAGGGTGCAGCCCAGAGCTATAAAACCCCCAACCTGGGCCACATCCAGGGCTTAGCATTTTTTCCCTTCTGAATGCAAGTAGTGCAACGCTTGCTGAGAAGCTAGTTCCATGTGCAAGAGTATTCCTGCAATTTTGGCTTCTGCCGCTTGTCTATGTACCTGATTCCGAATCTTCAGCTACCTGTCAGCTGCTCCGGAGTATCTTCTGCTTCCATACTCTCCCGGCTCCTCCCGTTCCATTGGCAGAATCCTTTCTTTTTTTTTTTTATTTACAAAACCGTAAAATCACATACACATCTGAATACACTCCATAAGACATTAAAATTCCTAAAATTATTAAAACGTTTTACAAAACAACTATGTACATTGCAAGATATAACCCCCAACCAAATTCTCAACCTCTCCCAGTCACCACCCCACAACCCATAGTTACACAAGTACAATACCAAGTCTAGTATAGCTGAAGAAATGTACCCCAGATTTTCTCAAATAAACCCATTTTCCCTTCTCTTCGGTAAAGTGTCCTCTCCATAGCCGCCAAGACTTGCATCTCAGTCAACCACGTCTCAACATTCAGAGTCAATACAGACTTCCATTTTGTTACCGATCATTGCCCCTCGGAACAACCACTTCTTCTACTTTCAGAGTAAGATCCTCCTGAGACTCATCATCCCCCAATATCACCATTTTGAAGTCCAAAGCAGGTAAACCCTCAATCACCTCACCACACACCCGACCAACCTCACCCCAGTACAACCTCACCAACCTGCAGTCCCACAGCATGTGCTCCAACATACCTGCCACATGAATACACCTCCAGCAATCCGAGCTCTCCGACATCCCCCTACTCACCATTCTCTCCGGAGTCCAAAAAACCTGATTAAGAATCTTTATCTGTCTCGACCACTCCGTGAGCCCCAAATAACACAACTTAACATTTTCACACATCCGGCGCCACGAGTCTTCAGAAATATCCAAACCAATTCTCCTACCCCACTCCTCTCTTAGCAAGTCATTACCATTGTAATGCGTCACAATCTCCTTATACACACGACTGGCCAGTCCACCTTCCCTCCCAATTGGCTTTCTAGTAAACAAACACAAATCAATTCTCTGATCAAAGTCCATAGCCCCAATTGCCCGTTTTAGCTTCACATAATCCAAGATCTTAAAATTCTCTATGTCAAAGTGTAGTTGCAATTCCCTTGCTGTCATCCAAATACCGTTTTTAAACAGATCAGCCACTCACTGCACTCCACTCAAAAACCAATCCGCCCAAAAAACCACATTACCATTAATCCTAATAGCAGGATTAAACCACAATGACGCACCAGGTTCTTTCAATGCGTCCACACCCAAATAGTTGCATATACTTTTCCATGAGCTCCTCAAATTCTCAATCAGCGGGTCTTTTCCACAACTCTTTTTTGAAACGGAAGTCAAGACAGCTCGTGGAGTCAACGGTCCAACAAAGCTAGTCTCAGTCTCCACCAACACATCCTGTAATTTATCCACGAACGGTACCAAAAAATCAGACATGAAAGCCAAGTGATATGGCCTGAAATTAGGAACCCCTAAACCGCCCTCATGTAGTGGCAGTTGTAATTTCCACAACTTTAATTTCGAAGGCTTCCTATCCCACAAGAATTCTTGAAGCATCCTGTCCAAATCCTTCCAAAATGAAGATGGTAACACCAAAGGAAGCATACTCATAACATAATTAATTTTTGGGGCTGAGATCATCTTCAGGGCGTTCACCTTGCCCCAAAGCGAGAGATTCAATAAACTCCATCTGTCCAGCTCAACCCTCAACCCACTGCATACTGATTTCATATTTTCCGAAATCAAATCTCTAATCACGGGAGACAACCACACCCCCAAATACAGAATCTTATCAGGACACCACCCAAAGCTGAGGTCCACCATAAATCTCCTGTTCACAAAGTGTGTTAAAGGCATAACCTCCGATTTAGTCCAATTAATCTTGAATCCTGAGCAAATCTGAAAATCAACCATTATCTCCATAAGCGCCGGAACAGACCTTTCGAGATCGTCCAGAGCTAACAGCACATCATCCGCAAACAGCCAAATCTTTTGTTTCAAACCCCAGCTCGTAAATCCCACCACCTCATCCGCCGCCCTAATATTCTCAGCCAATGGTTCTATGGCAATCACAAATAATAGCGGCGACAAAGGACACCCTTGCCTAGTCCCTTTCTCCAGCTCAAACTTCCCAGATCGCATACCATTAGTGGTAACCTCAGCAGTCGGAGCAGCATACAACAGCCAAATCCAAGAAACAAATTTCTCGCCGAAACCCATCCTGGATAAAACAGAAAAGAGAAAATCCCAATTTATTCTGTGGAAGGCTTTCTCAGCATCCAACGACAACATAGCACAATCACCCTGACGCCCCTCCGATTTTGAAATAGTATTCAAGATCATGGCAGAATCCTTTCAACGGCTTTCCAGTCTTGTCATACGCGTCGTGGGACTCTGCACCTGAAAAGAAACACAAAAAGACAGTAAGCATTTGAACACTTGGCATTCCACACCCAACGTGATCCTTGCAATATCGCTTACCTGCGTTTTGGCATTCCACAAACTTGTTGTCAGCAGGGCTTTGCACGCAGCATATGAAAAGGAAAACAACAAAACAGGAAAGAAGTTAATCATCAGTACTACGTGCCTCACGCGCTGCACGCGCCACCCGCATTCCTTGTTGCAAAGCTGCAAAAGAGACATTGCACAGTTACAGAAGTACAAGGGACACTTTAAAAACGTACCTGCAGTAGAAAGCATCACATGCGCCACAGAAGGACTGGGCCACCTTCCACTGACGAAATTGGACACGATGCAGAACTGATCCTTGAAGTGCACAACTACAGTACTAAGGAGAGCCAGGGCCTTATTCCCCAGCCAGCCAACCTCAGGGAAATAGGAGGGGAGGAGAGGGGAAAGTAGTAGAACAGGCATGAATACACTTGTTTGACCAAAGCTCACTAAGACTCCAGTCATCCCTCCTAACAACAATGAAGATTCTAACCAACCAATCCACTCCCAACCACATTGTACACTGGGCAATTGCCCGTCAGTGGCAACAGTGGGGAAGGAGTGGATTGGACTCACAATAAACCCAAGGTCATCTAGAGGCACAATCCCAATGACCCAGACCAGGCACTCCTGCAGGGCACCAGAGGTAAGCGTTACAGTGACGGAGCGCCTGACCCTGCTTGCTCTTATTAGCGGGACAGGGCCGTTACATATCATTATAGGCAATCTTCCTAGTCTTGGTCTTTGGGTTTTTATAGTTGATGAGGTGATTGTGGGAGTTGTCATTTTTCTTAGGGATCATGGAAAAACCATGTGGGTTTTTGTCAGGATGAAGATGTATTGTTGTGGGTGAATGGGTTTTGGGTGATAATATCCCATGATGACTGAGGGGATGTTGGCTGGGGATTTATTGGAACGGGGGGATGCCATGTCTCGTCCCAGGGCGTTCCTCCCACAGTCTCCAAGGGTCCCTTTCCCAGGTGTTCCTTCCTCGCTTATCTACCCCCAGGGTTGGGATCCATGAGCGATGAACCTTGCCTGGCCACCTGTCAGGGATTCCTGGGAATAGCATGGGAGAAATGCCTCCGGTTTCTCACAGGTCCCCCTTCACATGGTCACTTGCTCCACAGTCCACACAAGAGCCACTGGGTCTTGGAACATAGGGAGACTTAGAGTAACCAGAGTTGAGCTTTGGATTAGTCCCACTCCCTGTACATGGTCATGTGACTAACCCTTTTTAAACTTTTTGTGGCCCTATTGAGAAGATTTGTCAGATGACCTGCCCTCTTTCTCTTTCTGCTTCTTTCCCTCTTCCCGCTTACTAGATGCATGCTTGTCCTTATGGGACACCCTGTGATATACCCATGAATCAACAGCAGTGGACAACTTCTTAGGATCTATCTCCTTAGAGTAAGCCAAATGCTGCTTACGAACAGGGTGACCTGAGAAACAACCGTGTACAAGCATAACCAAATGTCATGCCCTCAAAGGTGGTGGCCTTATAACCTTCCACCCCACCAGTCAAGTTTTTCAAAGATTCAGTAACATATGTGACCCAAGTACTACCTTCTTTTTTCTTGCACTCATGAATCTTTTCAAGTATTGAGCAGGAGTCTTCCTAAACTTCAAGATGAGAGTTTACTTAAATTTTCCAAAATATTTTCTGTCAGTCTTTGACATTTCCACAATGGCAGTGCAGCAAGAGTGGGGTAGTCGACTGAGCAACCGTGCAATCTTGTCAGAATCTACTACTTCTGGCACTTCACATGCATATTCAAACTGTTAGGATAAAACTCCCATTTAGGCAGGAGGGCTAGTAGGAGTTCGAACTCAGAACTCGTGGAAGGCCTAACTCCTTCCCTTTCCCAAAAGGAATGCACGCCCAGACAGATAGCAAGTTCAAACTGTGGTTTATTACAGCGACAACGTACAGGGATCAGGACACGGAGGAAAAATCCAGGCACATCTCAGAGAATTCTGGCTTGCGGGCCAGTTTTGTATCACAGTTGCATCACACTGACATCACAACCTGGGCCCTTCTCCAGAAAACCCATCACATCCTGTGACTGGGCGTTGGGTGCTGGTCCACCTATAGAAGTCCCTATAGCTGCTAGGTTATTGGTTCTCCCATGTCAGATGGCTGGCCTGGCTCATCCCTGAAAAATTCTACTTCTATAATGCTGCATTGTGAGGGTCTAATGATTGGTTCTTGCCCATTGCTACCCACCCCTGGGGTGCTAAACTGTGATTGGCTAGAGCTGTCGTCCCCAGGCCTGGGACCCAAGTCAGTTCTCAGCTCAAAGTGTACCTTTTCAAGGTAATACCGTGTCTGCATTGTAACGTGTGTGCACCACCAATGCCTGTGAGAGCGCTCGTTCTCATCATGCGATGCTCGGGTTCGTCGTTGCAAGCCATTGTTTGGGTCCGTGAGACTGCTTCTCTTCCCAGCTATTAGTTTCAGTTCTCTATCAGCTCTGCTGGACCACGTGTTTGAAGACCATCTTTCTGAGCTCTGCAGCTCTGAATTAGTCTGAAGTTAAAGAGAATTATTTGTGTTTGCTCTGCTGGTGTTACTGTAGTTCAGGGACTGGAATGTGACCAGGAAAGCACCTCCTGCACTACCATAGAAGGGGGAGAAGTATAATCCTACTTTCCTGCCAATCTACAATCTTTTGGATCAGTTCAGTGTTTGTGCGAGAGGTAGCCATACCTCTCTTAGCACACAGCCTTCTTAATGTTTCAGATCTGGAAGCACTTAATGTAATAGCAGTGACTGCTTCATTTCTTACCTTTAGCAGGTGGTTCACAATTACTAGCTAACAGAAGTCACTATGTTACTGTGTAAATGTAATTCAGGTACTACACCAGTGTGCAGCATTGAAGTACCTCAGATCTTTTCCTCACCGTTGTACACCAATTTGTTAGAATGGATTTCTAAATTCTGACCTGGTCGACAGATGTTTAGGAGGCCATCCTTGTTAGTGAAACAGGGGACACTTCTGGGAAGATAGCCAGACCAATTTAAGGTAGATTAGAGAGCAGTCAAGGCTAAATCTCAGGAGGAGTGAGAGTAATCAGAGGTCTTCAATGAGCACACACAGTGAAACACCAAGAATTACTATAAGACAGAAGTATAACATAATATACTATTTATTTAGGCCCAAGAATCAATACAAATGAATAATGAAAAGGCAACAGAAAAATACCATACAAGCAACACACTATGTAAAATATATACAATGACTGGAGTCAAATTAGATAAAGATAGAATTCCACCAACACCTGTAAGGGAAACAGTGGCAAATAACCTTTAGAGCATAGACACATTTCAGAAGTGATAATCCTAACTTTATAAATCCAACCCTACAATGAATGGAACCGTGTGCCCAATGTTCGATGCATGCATAAAAGCTCTCGGTCGTGCGAAAAGTTACAAAGTACCTTTTTAGGGATTTGCCAAAGTTAGGGAAAGAATTCTGAAGGGTGAAAACGAGTCAGGAGGGGATCTGCTGCAATGAAGAAAGCTATTCCCAACTTTTGGAGGTCTTTAGGAAGTGGAGGGTACTGTGAAGAATCCTGCAGATCCCTCACTGAAACCCTACCTAAAGTCTCCTCCCAGGTGGCCAGGGGACGGCAGATGCTTCCTGATCCCAAATCTGGGGGTGGTGTACGGCAGGAGGAACACTTGGGCGGAGACAGGGCCCAGGGAAGTGAGGAGATTCCGTGGGATGGGACACATAATGTTTCCTCTGATAGGGAGACTCTTAACACTGTGCTAAAAGAGGTTATGGCTTGTTGTCATTTCAATGTCTCTAAACCTCCTATTAAACCCAAGGTGGTGAACACTAAGGTTATAACAACAAAGTGTAGTATACCAAAAGAAAGACTCCTTTTGTTATCTAAAATTAAATGCCCAGCTCAATTCGAAGTGCGCACTACTAAGGGTTGTGGAAATGTTGTCTTTTCTAAACCATCTTCCTCTAAACCAGTTAAAACCCACAGCCCCTCTGGTAAAATTACTAAGAGAATTAAATCTACCCTGAAAAGTAATCAATAAGTAGAAAAATGTATCTTTGATGAGACATAACACATGTCCCAGAATCATAATGGGACTGAAACGAGTGTCAGGCGCTTACCCACTTTACGGCCCCCGAGCCGGGCTCCTCCCACGCTCTCGTTTCAGCGCTGACTCCGATGCCGTCCTGTGCTCCTGCTGCATGCTCACAGCGGTCCGTGGGGCATCCCGGTCTGCCCGCACTCGCCCCCCCATGCAGTGACATTGCCTGCGGCCTGCATGGGTTTCCACAATCACGGTGCATGCTGCAACGTGATTGGAGGTTGCCACAGCGCCTCCTGGATGCCTGGTAAACCCGTTCTCCCGGTCACGTGACCAAGTAACCAGCAAGTCACTATAAAAAGCCCGAACAACAGTAATTCCTTGCTTCTCAACTGTTCCTGTGAGGAGCATTTGGTGTTTTTGTTCTCTTGATCCTGATTCTGTGGCTTCTGACCTTGGCATTGTCTACTGGATTGCTTTTTGGACATCCCTTGATTTTTTTGGCTGTCTGTGTTTTCTTGTGTGTTTCTTCTGGTTTTTGACCCCTGGATTGTTCCTCTTGGATTGCTTTGGACTTCCTTGTGTAATGGCAACCTGGACTCATTCTTGTCTTCAAAAGAACTTTGGATTTTCGACCAGGATTACTTCCCTGGAACTTTTGGCTGGAACATTTGACAGTACCTTACCATCCTGTGCTTCTCTTTTCCTGGAGGGGTTTATTACCTGTTCCTGGGTTTTCTCCTACCTTCCTTCGTTCCATCCCCGGTGCCCTGTTAGGTAGGTTGCTTACCTGTCTTTCCTTTATACTCTGTTCTTGTACGAGTTATTGTGTCCTAACACTGTCCTTCCTTTCCAGCTACCTGGGGATCCGCTGCTGCAGTTCCAGTCCACCTGTGACCCAATAACTGGTTAGCGAGTTGCTTTGACTTCCCTGACTGGTGCTTGGGGACAGAGGTATTTAGTCCACTTGGGGAGTCCATGTCTCGACAGACTGAGAAGTCCTTCTCCCTTCCATGTGGACTATGGATGCCGTTGTCGGAGACCCGGTAGCTGCATTAGTACAGGTCATCACTGTGCTGTGGGCTGACATGTCAGCCGCCACTGCAGCCATTCACCAACGTCTAGACGCAAAGCAAACGCCATCCTCTTCCCCCAGATGAGAAATTTGGGGACCCAGCCATGCAGCAGCCGCCACCTGGCAACTTTCCCATACAGGCCCCAGTTTACGTACCTACCCCATTTACCTTGGCCCCTCCAGAGAAGTTTCATGGCGACCCACAGAAATTCTGCACCTTCCTAAATCAGTGCAAGCTGCATTTCTTATGTTGACCCCCAAGCCTTCCCTGACTCCACCGCAAAGGCAGCTTTTACTCTCTCGCATTTAAGCAGGATGGCTGCCACTTGGGCAAACCCGCTGTTAGAGAGCAATAGCCCTATCCTTTATGACTTCAATCTACTGATGGCCGAAAATGACCAGAGTGTTTGATACGCGTTTCAAGGCTCAGGTTCGAGATCTCGAGTTACTCCATATAGTTCAGGGCAAGGTCAGTCTGTTGGTCTATATTACTAGGTTTAACCAACTAGCCGCTGAGACCTCCTGGCGTGATAACAAGAAGGCAGTGGTGTTTCATAGGGGTCTTAGTGACTGCATGAAAGACACCTTAGCTGTAGTCCCTACTTTACCTGTTCAGTATCCCGATCTAGTGGATTTGGCACTCCAGGTTGTCTTAGAAAGGGTGTAAGCACACTTTTGGGATCAGCCCACTTACCATAACATACCCCACACTACCCATTCCGGCTCCCAGATTCGACTTTGCACTGCAGCCATGAACTCATGCTAGAGAAATAACACTAAGCATAAAAACTTAGCATTTATTTGACAAGAAGGAAATAAAATAGACAGCAATTTCAGTAAAATGGGAAGAAAATGCAAGTTATAAATCACAGATATTTAGAACAGTCTCACGTTCCTTTTAGCAAACGCTGGGACCCTGTGAATCTTAAACGACCGGCTTATCATCACAGGATGTCACCCCCATATTTGTTAGTCAGCTCTTAAGTGAGAGCGTAGCAAGGAATGCCTAAGGGGCAAATCAAACACTGGGCACTTGCACTTGCTCTCGGCACAAGCCCACGGAAGAATCCCTCAGGATTAATGTGTGCATGTATTCTTATAAGGCTGAGCTGTCAATCAGTGTGATGCAATACTCCAGAACTTTCTTCAGAGCAAAACATGTTATTGCCGGTGGAAAAACCCCACTCGGTAATGCTCCAAGTCACTCCTTTCCCCTCCCAAACTCTGAGCCCAGCTGTGAAATCTCTGGTATGTCTCTTATCAGAAGTGGCCGGGTCAAGACAGCGATTTCTCATGCGAATGATAACCTGTTTACGAAGGATGACAGAACCACGAAATTCCAGGGCAAGCTGACGCAATACGCATTGCAATTAATCCCTAGCGAGCAAGCTCTACACATGTCGGCACATGGCAAGGCGGATGCTTTCTCTTGCCTTACAGGGGGATGCACTTCCCGTTTTCCCTGATACCATCCTTGATAAAAACCCATTTCATTTGTCTATGTACTCCCCCCCCCTGCCACTCTGATCACCAAGATCTGCAATTGGGTCTCCCAACAACCTGCTAGTCTGCAGGATTGGAATGCCACGTTTCTTGAAGACCTGCCCTTTGTCCAGGAATGTCCATTTTTGCTGACACACCGCACTAGACTCCATGCCTTGGAAGGGTCTCATGACGCTTTGATCAATGGACACCCCAGTCAGAGATGAACTTTTGCTCACCTTCAACGTTGGTGCCTGTGGCCCTTCATGTGTCAGGAGTCACTGATTATGTTTACGGGTGTTCCATCTGTGCTCAAAGTAAGAACCGAGGTGCAAACCACTTGCACTTCTCCAACCCATGACGATTCCCCCCAAACCCTGGCACATGGTCTCAATAGATTTCATCACCGATTTACCCATATTCCAGAAGTTCATCAGCATCTGGGTTGTGGTTGATTGTTTCACCTAAATGGCTTGCTTTGTTCCTTGTTCTGGCATGCCTTTGGCTACCGTATTGGCTGATCTCTTTTTTTGTCATGTCTTCTGTTTTTTCGGACTTCCATCCATCCTTATCTTGGACAGAGGTTCTCAATTTACGTGCCTATTCTGGA
This sequence comes from Ambystoma mexicanum, assembly GCF_040938575.1. Lineage (NCBI taxonomy): Eukaryota > Metazoa > Chordata > Amphibia > Caudata > Ambystomatidae > Ambystoma > Ambystoma mexicanum. Next base: position 431,592,345 of record NC_090928.1, read on the forward strand.
GAGCACTCACAGCACTCTTAGGTTTCGACACCCGTGATCAGTTTACCATCCCGAGACCGTCGGTCAAACGGAACGCGTCAACCAGACTTTAGAACAGTAACTGCATTGTTTGCGTTTGCAACACCAAGAATCCTGGATCCACATCCTATATATGGCAGAGGTTGCTTATAACAACGCACCCCATTCTTCTACTGGGTTCTCTCCTTTCTTTTCCCTATATGGCCAACACCCCCGTACTCTCCCTATATAGGATCTGCCACCTACATCTACCCCCGCTGCAGATTTCTGTTTGAGAGACCTTGCGGCAATACACAAGCAAACGCTCTACCATCTTCCAGGCTGCCATGTGTCACTCGGCAGACAAGCAACGACACCTGGCCCCACTCTATGAGATTGGCAGTAGGGTCTTGTCTACGCATCTCTGTATTCTGGGTTGCCGCAAACTTCTTCCCCGTTTTGTAGGGTCCTTATCGGATTACCAAAGTCATCAACCCAGTCTCTTTTCACCTGGCAGTGCCTGTCTCCTGGCATATCCACCTTGTGTTTCACATCTCCCCCTTGAAACCATGTCCTCCCTCTACCCGCATAGCGGTGCCTCCTTCGCCTCTGCTCCAGGGCTCTTTGGACAAGTATGAGGTCCACGCTGTTCTTGACTGCCGCTATAGTAGAGGTCATATTCAGTATCTTATTGATTGGAAAGGTTTTGGACCTAAAGAACTGTGCTGGGAGCCAGCTGCCAATGTTCACGCCCCTGCCCTGGTTGCCCGCTTCCATCTGGATCATCCTTTGCGCCCATGGATTCAGGGGCCTTTGAGGAGGGACTGTCAGGTGCACCTCATTCACGGCCCTGGAGTTGAGCTCCTCCCACGCTCTCGCTTCAACACCAACTCCGGGGCTGTCCTGTGTTCTCGCCGCCATGCTCACAGGGGTCCATGGGCCATCCCGGTGTGTCCGTGCCCCCCCCGTCTCCCAGCACAGTGACATTGTCTGCGGGTCGCACAATCATGGTGACTGCTGCTATGTGATTGGAGGTTCTCCCGGTCCCGTGATCAGCAAAATGTCACGTGACCAAGTAACCAGGAAGTCACTATAAAAAGCCCAAACAATAATTCCTTGCTTCTCAGTGTAAAGGACCGGTAGGGGGTGGTCTGTACTTCTGCTCTCTATATGGTAGAGGGGAGGCACAGAGGACCCCAGCCTAGATTCTCTATTCGGTAGCTATGGTCGAGCAATCAAGGCCTAACTTCTCAGGAGGTGATGGAGGCTGGTTCTTAAGTACAGTGTAGTCCCCAAGCCCCCACAAAGGAATGTCCACACACTGTATTGGTTAGAACACAGTCTTTATATAATCAATATTCAAGGTTATGTACACTTATCATAATAACTCACTTTGTACTTAGGAAAATCAACAATGGCAAATATATACAATTCTAAAGTGGTACCACCCTTTGTATTAAATCTGAATAAGTGCATCTACAAAACTGTAACAATGTCACACAGATCAATAGAGGGAAACCAGCAATAGAGAGAGGAGAGAAAATAAGATGGTTGAACAATAGGCAGAATACTGGCCCCTACCACTAGTCACAGTTCTGTGTGGAGATCCCCCCACCTGGGCAACCTGTAAAATAAAGATATAGCACAAGCCCAGTCCATATATTGTTCTGCAAGTCTTATTCCCTCCTATAATGTTTTTACCCCCCCAATGTACCTGGTGGAGTCGAGTTCTTCGAAGAGGCATCGACAGATCCTTCTTGAGCGACCCCCTTTCAAGCGGGAGTCACGGATCGTCGAGAGGCGTCGAGAAGCGTCGAGGAACTCGGCGTTCGGCGGCGGGGAATCGACGGCCCTTCTTGAATGCCTTCCCTTTCAAGCGGGAGACACGGGGCGTCGAACGTCTGTCGAGGAACTCGGCGTTCGGCGTTGGGGAATCGACAACCTTTCTTGAGTGCCTGCCCTTTAAAGCGGGAGACACAGGTCATCAAACGTCCGATGGAGAACACGGGTGAACGGCGTCGATGAGGCGGCAGCTTCGTCCGAGCGGTGCTCGTCGGCGTCGGAGCGTCGGCGTCCTGCAAGGAAGAGGCGTGCGGGGCACCTCGGTGACAATAGTTCTGGACCGCAAAGATTGTGGAGACGGGGGCCCAGCAAGGGCGTCGAGTGGTTCGAGTCTTTGTGGTCTTCGGGTGGCGGGAAACCCACCGGCAGGTTTCTCCTCGGCGCGTTGGTCGTCCTCGACTTTCTCCGGCAGGATAAAGCGGTCGACGGTGCGGACGAGGGAGTCCTTCGATTCAAATGTTCTTAGGCAAGGAGCGGACGGCTCCGGTCGTCGGCGGCACGGCGTCGAGTGGTTCCCACGGCTGGGCAACACAACTTCGACGGGCCTCCAGCGGTTATACAGACCTGCGAACCCTGGTCGACGGCAATGGACTTCGACGGCGGCGATGTCCGGGTGCTTCACTTCGATCTCCTCGGCGGTCCCGTCTCGGGTCGGCAGCCTTTCGAGGGTCTGACTTCCAGGGCGCTTCGGCGAAGATGGAGCGGTGCTCGATGGTCCCTCGGAGCACGGGAAGAGGGTGCCTTACCAGGTCCTCTCTCGGGTCAGTCTTCGACGATTTCGGCAGCCTTCGGATCGGTCGAAGCAAATGCAGCAGCAAGTCTTCTTCTTCCAGCTGGGCGTCGAGGATCAGCAGTTCCAATTACTCTTAGAGTGGAGACTCAGCTCCAGAACGCTTCTGAACAATTACCAGTGGTGAGAGGTCCCCAGATATACTATTCTGTCTCTCATCCACACTGCTGGCACACACTCAGCAGCCAATCATACAGAAGGGCATTCATACAGTCAGTCAGCCAATCAGGCACACAGTGCATCCAGGCCACACTCCTCCCTTTCAGAAACTCACAACAAGAAATGTGGATTGGGACAAGTACCCAGCCATTCAACAATACACACTGCATTCAGGCCGGTTTCGGGCAGGGCTGTCTCAGTCTTTGTCTCTCATGCCAGAAACCAGACACCCACAACAAGGAGTGTATATTGGTCACACACTCCATTCACCCAGGTCCCACCCACAGGAGGTACCCACAACATACAGTCACTGGGAAGGCTCCAGTCAGTCTAGCTGGGCCTTCACAACAACACCATATATGGAACTTCCACCCAACAGCCAGTCAGGGGGAAGGGACAGAGTCAGGGCTTCCCAGGACTTTGGGAAAACAAGGTAACAGGCAATAGAAAGAAAGAGGCCACAGGGGCCATCTTGTTTCCTATCAGGAATCAACTGATCCCAATGGCAGGGCCTGGGTATCCCAAAATGGAGGACACCCAGAGCACCTGTCAAATTCAGCATAGTGCTGCCACCAGCCTATACCCTGCTCTGTGGGTCACACACAGGTGCCCAAAAACATACACTAGGGGCACAGGGTTGCACCCCCACCCATTGGTGCCATAAGGGTATCCCATGGGTCTGTACACCAAACCAAAACTAGGTAGAACTGCACTGCCAGGAGTCCCACATGGACTCCTGGGCAGAAAACAACACAGAACACAATATGAAAAAGGACTACAGGACAAGGACAGGGAGGCCCTGTCCCTCCAATGCATTTCCAGCATCACACTCAGCTGTTCCTGCGAGTAGCCTTTAATGTTTTTGTTGTCTTGATCCCGATTCTGTGGCTTCTGACCTTTGCATTGTCTACCGGATTGCTTTTTGGATATCCCTTGACTTCACAGCTGCCTGTGTTTTCTTTTTGTGTTCTTTTCTTCTGGTTTTTGACCCCTGGATTTTTCCTCTTGGATTGCTTTGGACTTCCTTGTATACTGGGGACCTGGACTGATTTTTGTCTTCAAAAGAACTTTGGACTTTGGATTTTCAACCTAGATTACTTACCTGGAACTTGTGGCTGGAACATTTGACAGCAGTACCTGCCCTTCCTGTGCTTCTCTTTTCCTGGAGGTTTTGTTTCTCCTGCTCCTTGGTTTTCCTCCTCTCTTACTTCGTTACATCCCCAGTTAGGTAGGTTGTTTACCTGTCTTTATACTCTGTTGTTCTATGAGTTATTGTGTCCTAACATTGCCCTTCCTTTTCAGCTACTTGGGGATCCGGTGCTGCAGTTCCAATCCAACTGTGGCCCCAATACCCGGTTAGCAAGTTGTATTGACTTCCCTGACTGGTGCTTGGGGATGGAGATATTTAGTCCACATCTTGACAACGAGGAAGAGGGCTGAAGAGGCATGTAGATGTAGCAGTCAGGCAATTAAGCCTAATAGCCATTTCAGAAGTCAGGCAAATGAAGCTGATGGCTCACACCTGAAGCACCTGTGGGGCATAAAAGGCTGCAGCAGGAAAAGAGAGGAGGAAGGAGCTGAAGCAGGAGTTGGAAGGCTGGAAGTAGTATTAGTAGTAGAGGAGCAGCATGAGGCTGGCAATTCACGAGGAAGTGGGAGCACAGAAGGGGTGCCGGAACGTGCAGACAGCCGATTTCACTTACACGTTCTGGGAGGGTCCTGTGTTCTCAAAACCTGTATTGCAGAGGCTGTGCAGAGGAAGACGTGCTGGAAGTGAAATTTTCCCCATGTGAGCCGAGTTGCTGTGATTGCAGAGCCATGAAAGTGAGGGAACCCAAGGCCAGAGGCAGAAGGCAAGCCAAGGGTTTTGGGCGCAAAGGAGAATCCCAATTAAGGAGGCTGGACCGGAGGCACCCCTGCTGGAGAAGGGTGTGGGTCCCAAGTAATCACAAAGAAGTAGCAGAGGTCGAGGAAGTTGGGAGAGTGAAGCAACCCCCAACTGTAGTGTCCTAAGGCCGGTGAGTGACGCTCAGCGCGGAGAAACACTTAAAAAGCCATACCCATAACTGTAACCAGTTCCAAGTTTTTAAGGTTGGAAATCTATCTTAAAGAGTGGTTGTGTGTGCCTAATTATGGTTTCACTTTGAAGATTAAACCATGTAACATAACGAATTGACATTCTTTATTTGATGGCCTGGTTATATGGAAGAAAATAACAAGCAATACCCAAGCCAAGAGGCAAATCCTTTTTCCAGTGAAGCAAGTACTGTTTAAACCCCTCCACATAAAATGTGAAGTCGTCAACAATCTTGTGGCCTTATGTCCAAGTGTAGCAATGTTTCCTGAAGCTGAAAGAGTGGCATTACGGCTTCTGGGTAATTACTGGGACAGAAGGGGTGTGAACAATTCTGGGAAAGGGGACCTGGGTGCTTGGAAGGAACATTGGGAAAACAACCTGTAATGATGAAGATTGTTGAAGCTGAGTGTGAGTCGTCTTCTGGGGAGCGGCAGGCTACCTGTGGTGGCAGTCTGGCAGTCAGACAGACCGAAGAGCCATAGAGACGGCCCGCTCTTTGGAAGTCACTGAAAGGAAATAATTCTAAAATATAAAGCTGAAGCAGAAGAACCTAAACTGTGGTGGTATATAAAACTGTCAGTGGACGTCACATTGAAGCGGTTTGGAGCAGTGGCATACTGTGGGACAAAGGTGGCTGTTTTCAAAGTAACAGAAGGGTGGTTGTGAAGAGGGAAGCAGCAACCCAAAGAGATGCATCCTGACGATTTGATTTGATTTGATTTTAGCATGTTTTGTGTGTTAATTGTGCTGGATAGGGAGAGATTGTGGCAGGATTGTGTAGTGCTGCAATGTTAAAGGTTTCTTTTTTGTCTTTACTAACAATGACTTGTTTGTTCGACTATGAAACCAATAAAAAACAGTTTGATAAAAAAAAAATAATAAAGTTGTAGATGAAGAAATTCTATTCTTTGAACTGTGGCAACCAATATTGAAGAGAAGATATTCAGGATTACCATTGATGCTATTTTCTTGGCTGGAATTGGAAGCGGATCATTTCAACCAAAACCAGAGAATTGTTACCAGTGAATTTGTTTGATGAAGTTTGACTTGGAACTGCCAAGAGCTGGTTCAAGACTTTTATTTACCTTTTAACATTTTCAAATGACTGAAACCCCTGGAAGGGATTATCTCAGGAAAGGTGAAGTAATCCAGATATTGTACAATGCTTATTTATTAACTTATGTGGTTTTATTATTATTCTATGAATGTTTTGTTGTTTAAAGTGAGCGACAGTTTATCTATGCTAGGAGTTTTTCCCTTAGCCTTTAGACTAGGTAGGCGATTCCCTGATAGAGTAGGCCAAGCACAGCTTTATTTGCAAACTTTAAAATAAATAAAATGTCTAATCTTGAGAAAACTAAAAGTATTGCATTACTGACCCCTCACACTACGCCAGCCAAAGAGAGGACCACAAGGGATCCTCTACGCGTAAAAGCATATAGATGATCAAGGGGCCACTGGTAAGTGACTTCAGTGCTCGCTGCCCTTAGCTTGGTTTTGGTCAAAACTTGGCAGGTCTGGAAGGGGCTGTCTGAAGCCGAACCGAGGTTGGGAAATCGAACCTCAAAGTGCACAGGCACTGCGGGTGCAGATGAGGTTTCGGTAAGGAACAGGAGCTGTAACTAGATTTGTATGAAGAGGGAAGAAAGCACTGATGCAGCTGGTCTCGGGGAACAAGAAGGAATGCAGGAGAACCACCTTCAGCACAGTGACACAGGGCCCCCCCCAACTGTAGTGATCCGATGCAGCCTGCTTGCTTGCGGCCCAAAGCAGCTGAAACAAAGACATTCAGTGGAAGGGTGAATTGAAGTGAAAGTTAGGATTACCCAAAGTTTTCAGTCAAAACTCGATGCAGCAATGCTCATGCATGGTGGCCAAGGTTTGAGCTGAACAGTAAATTGGATGGCCCAGGGATACTTCCGAACAGGGTCTTTTGCAGGGCAACCAGGAGGCAGAGAGTGATTAGTCCACCACTCCAAAGGTTCAAAGCATCAATGCAAGTCTTCTGAGATCGAGCGCAAAGCAGGGTTCCACCGAAACAACAGGCTTTGGGTGTCAACTGTCATCTTGGTGTCTCCGGATTTTCCTTTGTTCTGCTCGGCTCTTCTGGATACTTTGCTCCGTCCACAAGTCAGTTCTGACCTGTTTATGATCTGCTGGTCTGCATTCAGGACCCATGCCTCATATCTAAAGTCTGGCGAGCTCACACACCCAGTCAGCCAATGAGAAGATCGGCCCCACTCATTCGCACCAGCAGTGGTCCAGTCAGGGACCAGTGTGGTTCTCATGCACACCAGACATCCGGGCATCAGTAGTGTGGATTGAGACCAGACAGTCTCAACCCACTTCCTGGATACCCACACACATGACTTGCAGGCAAACAAAATGGACAAAGGAACAAACAAAAGACCTTGTGGCATGGCCATGACGGCACAATTCACAGTTATGAGACAAACACGGTAAGCACGGTATGGCTTGGTAAAAATTTGTAAAAATACAAACAAAAGCTTCTGCTCCCACCATTCTGTCCTAGGCACACTGTACAATCACCCGAAAAAAACTTAGTGGATGACTAGGGCCAGAAAACACAAGGACCCCATTGCACTGAATACTAATGTAATTTGTGCAATGATAAAATGTTATCAAATATTGCAACAAAGTCGAACTAAGAGAAGCAAAGTTTTTCAGTACGGACATCCTGAAGGAGGTGTCAGATTCCCTGTGACAATGAGCAAAAGTGGAGTGCAGCTGAAGGCTGTGCTCCACTAGCAAAAGTAAGATCAGGCTTCGGTAACAAAAACAATATGTTTGGGTGTCCACAAACAGAGAGAATTGCTTTTAGAGCAATCTTTCCTAACATGTGGCCTAGAGCAGGTTCAGTGGTCACAAGAGCCCATTTGACAGGAGTAGTGAAAACCAAGTCTCTGGAGCACAGGGGCTGCACGTTTAAGATATGTACCTTTGTTCCAAAACCCTATAATTAGGAGCCTACCGCCTGGTTGCACAATAATCTTTCAAAATACATCATACCCGAGTTATGGTATGGTATTCTCATAATTATTACAGCCACAGCATCACATGTGTCAACCCTCTGAGCCCATGCTCCTCTGTGGAAGGATTATGTGTATTCTCCCCAGGGTCTGACGTTGTTTCCACAAAGAAATGTACTTAGTGCTAATCTATGTGGAAATTACTTTGACAGTTTACATCCAAATGTATTTATTTGTGGGTTAGGAAGTAAAAGGGGGTGGGCAGGAGTTGGGGGTAAGGTTTGGAGTAAAGGGAGAAGAGGGATTGAGGGGGACCCCCATAAATACATTTCAATGTAAACTGTAGAAGTAATTTCCACGAAGTAAATTATCATAAAGTAATTTACTTTGTGGAAATGACATGGAACCCTCCCCAAACATGCTAGACCATGCCACTCCTGGCAGGACTGTAGCTTTGGGGGGTTGCCCCTCTTTGTTCCTTGTAAGGGTAGGTAATGCCCTTCCCAGAAGACAGTCACTCCACAGGAATCAAAAAGCACACCCATTTGCAAAAGATTTGGCCTCACACAGGGTGCTACATTTCAAAGGGCGTTTGATCCTATTGAGAAGAGAAGGGAAGGGAAGGGAAGGGAAGGGGTAGGGTTAGTGTAGACAGGGGAGCTCTGTACAGATGAAGGACGTTTCTTGTTTCTCTCTGCCTCTGTCTCTCCTTCCTGTCCCCTCAACTTACTTTAGCACAAAACGCTTTGGATGTGATGTCAGAAAGGCACAGTCCATTAATTTTAAAAGCAGGGATTGGACCCCTAAAGCAGGCTAGCTTTAGGTCCAATCACCTGTGGACATTTGTCTCACCCCACTAATTCAATTCACTTTGAAACACCTGAGAAGGATTCACTGGACCTCTTTGAGAGAGCTGTACTTTCCAAAGCCCTCAAACACTTGGGTGAAGAAGCAGTCCAGGGCAGAGGAGAGCCCTGCCCCCTACCCATTCCCAGGGTACATTGGGGAGGGGATACTTTCTGTGAACCAGGATATTGCCATTCTACATCAGAATCTCACAGGGCTGGGAGAGCAGACCCTGAAATGACTCACCCTGTCCTCTAGCCCCTAAATGGTGTCTCTCAGCATCTGGAGGACCAGATGAGTTAGGGCCCCCTGGTTTACTACCTTGAAACTGTTTGCTGCCATTGAAGCAGAGCTCAATGTCACGGACACTGAAGGGTACCGCTGGTACAACTTTCTGCCTTCCTCCAAACCTTCGAACAAGTGCCTGCATCTGGAGCCCACTTGGTGCTCCATCATGCCCTTGCTGAGCCAGTCACCTCCTAGGCTCGAATCAACCACTAGACACTGTGGCCCAATTGGAACCACTGGAGAGTCACTTGCCAATTCAAATCAGGGGCTATTCCACGACTCCAACCAAACTCGAACTGCTCCTTTACTTAACCACACATTGGAGCAACCACATCAGCAGTTCGACAACCGCTACCTCAAACTGCTGAAGTGTCACTCATCAACCCTTCTCAGTGGTTCCAAACAAATTCAGCCCGACCTCGAACATATATTGGTGAGCGCCCGGAACTGCTTCACCAAAAGACGCCATCAAACAGCACAGCGATACTGCATCCGAAACTGCTAGACACCCGCTTGTGTCAACACACAATCCAACGTACCCGAACTGAGCTCTATCTGCTTGCATCACTGCCCGAAGCTTGCTTCGACACCTTCGACCCACCAAAGACCTGACACAAGGAACTGTTGAGCAATAACTGCCCCTGTGATCCATTCTGGGCCCTAGATACTTGTTAAGTCACTTTTGCGGGTACAGTGAAAGGCAAGGGTTCCTTCCAGATTCTGGGAACAAAATTAGGAAAAAACTGAAGTTTTAAATCTGGAACAATGAATATACAAGTAATTGTGGATATTTAATCAAAAAGTAACACGTTTTATTCACAATTCATGTAAGGAAAACAATTCAATAGTACATACAGCAGCAATAAATTTCAATAAAAACTGAACCTGAAAATCATTCAACATCACGTCCAAACATACCATATATACAATCACTCAATAACATACTATGCATATAAACTAACTGAAACAAACAGGGCAATATGTGGAAAGTGTGAGGGGTCATAAATGTGAGGTGGACAACTTTGTGAAGGCTTTTCATAAGATGCAATTTTACTATTTCAACAAGGTTGGATAAACCCCTCACTATCCCTAACTTAACAAGGATTTTCCTGCCTATCAAAATAAACTAAAGGAAACACTAACAAAATGCTTCTGTCCCTCACACTTGTACATACAACAAACTCAACAGGGTAATATATGGCAATTCAAATATAACAAAATGAACAGTTATGTTCAAAACCTGGTAGCTGTTTCTCCTTGTAACCCGAGTGAGTTCCTCTTCCCCAGATTCAAAAAGGATTTCAATCAACAGTTCAAAAAAATAGGGAAATTCTGTCTTGCAACAAAGTACCAATACATTTCCTCTTGCTTCACCAAGTCTCTCACCTGGACTTGACCAACAGTTCAAAATGTCCAACAAGTCTTTGATCTCTCCACTTGTGGCAGAGAGTTCTACACAAAGGCTTCTCAGAAAATAAGTATACTTCCACAGTTCATCAGTATCAGCAAAAAGGCACCCGTCAGGATAATTCTATAACAGTTCACAAAATACTTGCATCAGCAATATTGATTTGATTCCACAGCTATTCATAATGTGCTTTTGTGGTCTTGCCATTTCTTCAAAACTTTTAACCAACTTCCACCGGGTCTACTCGCCTGCCAGGCCTACAGTTACAAGGTCCCTTGTCCTGGTGTACTGTCCTGGCAGGACTAATGAAAGTATTACTACTTCTACAAGGACTTATATGGTAGTTTGACTTTCCACAACATCAAGTTTGACTACTTCTTCTGGTTAAACATGACACATTGGTGCTGTTTGCTCCACACTTGATTGCCACATGCAATGCAAGTTATGCTCCTCTCCTTCTGAATACCTTCAGTCAGAAAGGCAGTCTTTCTGACACTCTTGTTTTCCCACTCTTGACTTAACCAAATGCTGCTAATGTTTTCCTCTCACTATGGCTCTTCTTTGGCTTAGACAACGCGTGGTTAGGTCAGTTCCCCCTGTTGCTTCTTTCTCCATCTGACAAAAGGGTATATACACAACTTGTTTCTCAATTGCCCTCTCTTGGCTTTGGTAATATTGGTTCTCTTTAACTTGCTTTGCTATTGCCCTCTTTCGACAATAAATGTGACCTTCCAAAATACAATGACACTTTACTGGCCTGTTCACCAAGTTCTTATGTTGCCACCTTTTCCACTTTGTATCAGCTTGGTATTCAAAATAATTAGTATTCTGCCTTACATCAGTTCAATATTTAACACACTTCTGTTTCTGCCACTTAACCGTGTTTACATGAGTTCTACATTCACAGTACCCGGACCTGGCTAGCGATCGATCGATCAATCACGGAGTGATCCGGGGTTACAATATGCTAGTCGACTCACCAGGTTTGGCATTCGCATCTGCTTGCTCCGCTGCCTTTGGGTTTTCTGCTTCTTATTCCCCGCTCGGCACGGCTAACTGCTTCTCTCCATTTACCCCAGCCCGCGTCAGTCGGAAAAGGAGTGTTCCTCACTCCCAAGGATCTCTGGTGCTGGTCTGTCACCAGAGCTTGCCTAATTGTGGGAAGGATTCTCTGCAACCACAGTCTTCAGGCAGAAGGTTTTTAAAAATAACGTTTCCTGTTGTGCGACCTCTGCAACCAAGGTCTCTGAAGGAAGAGACCCTCTCAGAACCGGCATCCGTTCGGTAAACTACATCACCTCTGGCGGCACTGCTCCCCTTTAGCAGCCACTGCAATGTGGAGTTACTGCAATCACTCCACCTCCCACTTCTGCTCACTTTACTAGTCTCTATGGCCTGCACCTGAGGGGGCCTTTTATGCCTCCCAGTCTCCCTCCGGTGTGGATCATTAACCCCATTAACTGAAACTTGCAGGTCCGTGCCTCTTCTTCATCCCAGTACTTTGGGCATTGTGGCACTTGAAGTCCAACGTTCAAATCCACCTTTGTCCACGGTTTCAATTTTACACTAAGCCATTAGGATTGTAGTGTCTCTGGGAAAGTTGTTAAAGGGGTTTTCCCCATTTATCCTGACCCGCTTCCTCCCCTCATGTGATCAATCCTGCAGAACACCACCCCCAGGGTCAGGAAGCGTCTGCCTTTCCCAGGCCACATGAGTAGGGTCCCAGGCCAGGTTTCCTGGGGGAATCATCTCAGATTCACCACAAAAGTCACAACCACAATTCCCCAACTAAAACAATAAACACAAAATTATGAATTCATTTAGCCAGAGGGCAGCCAAATTGAACACATTGTTTTAAGTGTCTTCCAGCTAATTCCAAAACACTGTCCGGTTTGGATGTGAAACGTTTAGTTACGTCAAGGGAGGAAAAGATAATCCCGAAAGAACATATTGGGAATGCATAAATCAACAATGACAGATATGAATTGCAGTACTACAAACTAATTAAACCTGTACTTACAATTACACTAGGGTTATAAAATTTAAAGAGGCCCGGAAATGGTCAGGAAACCAACGATGAATTCGGGAACCTGAATTGTAAAAGGGGTCATAAACCAACAGCACAGTAACATTGAAACATCTGCTGCTCCAAATGAATGAGGGGGCAGAAAACCAAGCAAAATAGCCAAAGTCATACCCAGTGACATTAAATATAAAAACCTGTAACGCCCAGTGCAATTAAAAGCAGTCTGAAGGAACAATAAGTGGAATAAAACCACCACAACAGTATCACAACCCTATTTTCCACAACTAGCCAGTGATCCATAAAATGAAAATAGGGAAAACCACCGAGATGTGGAAAATTCCTTTACACCAGAAAACATCCTTTGCAGTTAATAACTTGCCTTGCACCCTCGATTCATTACTAAGAGTGTTGCATTGTGCTATCATTCTCTGTTCTTTCTTGAGGTGTGGCTTTTATGGAGTGTTTTTTTCATTTTGTTATTTTGCAGATGGTGTAAGTATACCTATTTCTATAGAACCTTGCTTGGATATTCCCTTTATTTTGGACTGTTATGCTTTGCTGTTTGGGTCACTACTGACACACATTCACCCCTCTCTTGGAATAGCCTTCCTTAGGCCCATGTTACCACAAAAGGTGAAGGAGGAATCTTTAAATTTGCCTGTTTTACCTTTACGATTGTGTTGGGCTCCTGGTTTGTAGCCGTGTGAGGTTTGAGTGGGTATTTTAAAGACTTCTCATCCTTGGGCAAAATCCAATTCTTCACATGCATAAACAAAATGTAAAAAATCATTTTACATTCTGCTGATCTTTTCACCCTATGTAACTTTTAAACTGTGCATTTTTTTTCTTTGCATGTAATGAGATGAATCACAATATGAAATTGTAAAGATTGGAGGGGGTATCTGTACTCCTGCCCTCTATATGGCAGATTAGAAGCAGAGCACCCCAGCCACGGTTCTCTATAATAGAGTCTATATGGTAGAATGAACGAGCAACCAAGGCTTAAAGCTCTCAGCAGGTGATGCGGGTTGGTAATTAAGTACATTGTAGTCCTCAAGCCCCCCACAAAGGAATGTCCACACCCTATGTTATGTGCCAGCACAGTTCTTTATATACACACACATCAATTAATAACACTTTGTACTCCGACATTGTAGATATTTGCCATATTAGAATTCCCAATGTGGTACCACAATTAGCTACGGATATTTGCCATATTAGAATTGCCAATGTGGTACCACAATTAGCTATGGACTCCTTTAAAATGCATCAATTGCTGACAGTTATAATGGCCTTCAAATCATAGAACAATGTGTATCGGCATAGATCGAAGGAAGGCAAGTTGGGTTAAACAATGGCAGAATGGTACTTTAGCTACTAAGCTCGTTCTGTGTGAGGCGCTCGCTCTCTCCACCTTACTACTCCCCCGCCCAACCTGGGCAACCTGTAATAAAGAATATGGACAGGCCCAATCCATTGATGTTTAAGCAGTGTTGCTTCCTGGTCAAAACGTTCAAGTACCCCAAGGACCAGAGTTCGAAGAGTTTCGTCGACGGATCCCTCAAGAGACAACACCCTTTAAAGCAGGAGCCACAGGGTGTCGAGATCCCTCAAAGAAATGTGAACCCTGGCATCGAGGCAACAGCTTCGACCATCGCAGTGCTCGTTGACTACTGATCGTGGATGTCCTGCGAAGATGAGGCATGTTTTGCACCTCGATGCAAAGAATTTGATGCCACAAAGAAGACTTGGTGAAGAATGTAGGCCCGGCAGCAGGTGTCTGCATCAACGATAAGGACTTAACCACGGCTAGATTTTGGATCTTCACTTGTCGGCATCTTTGTGGACTTCGGGTGGTGGGAAACGCACCAGCGGACTAGCTTCGGTCATCAACAAACTTGACTTTCTCAGTTGGGACAAAGCAGTTGACAGTGATGGCAAGGGAGTCCTTTGTTCAATGTTCTTAGGCATGGTGGAGCGTTGAAGCTCCAGTTGTTGAGCAGCTCGGCGTCAGTTCAAAAAGGTTACTGAATGATGATAGTTTCCTATTGCAAGACTAATATTCATAGTAGTACACAGCCCCCACCGCCCCACGAGATACTCATGGGGAGGCCCAAGAGAATGCCAGTTACTCTGCTACCTTCTCCTGAACTCAGATTTACAATTGAATTATTATCTTGTTTCCTATTGCAAGACTAATATTCATGGTCAGTTCCCACTTCCAGCAAATCCAAGAAGCCCTTCCTCGCCCACATGAAACACCATGCCACAGCCTCCTGCCTGGGGACTGAGTGGTCCTGAAATTAATCAGCCAAAAAATCATCGCTGCATCCTCACTGGAAGGGTCCTTTTCCAGCTCCTGCCGACAACCCACACTGCAGTACACTGTAGAGGCCAGGACTCCGGGGTCCACGCCAGCCAGTGGGTGAAAACAGGACCTCCAATCGACAAACAGCAAAAGGTCCAGAACAAATACAACTCACTGTATGCCAGCACCAAAGAGACAGCAAAGCTGCAACCTGCATGGGTACAGGATAATGACACCCCTCTTCAGTTGCCCACTGGAATCAACAACGAAGTTCTGCTACCGGTCCGGAGGTACAATTTGCAGAGTGCGGCCACCATCTCACCTGACAGCAGATGAACCACACCTACCCAGTGCACGCCCCTGCTACGCCAGTCTCCAACAGGTGGCACATCGCTCTCGAAAGTTATTTTTCCACCCAGCAGCTACAATAGCACTGCACACCTGGAGTGTAGGTGCATAAATCCTACAGTCCAAGGGGTCACCAGCCATTTGAATGTGCCCATCGCCTCAGCCGATTTCTTACAGCTCTACACGTCGGTCATCGTTATTCTTGCGGGTATCCTGAACTTTTGCAGCATCAATTCTCCAGTCTACTGGGTCCTGTAACGGCCGACACTCTGGGCACAAGTCTCCAATCTCCATAGCATTGGACTGCTAAGAATAACGCTGCTATTGCATTATTGAATCTGAATCGTTCCCACACGTTTGTTCCTCACCATGGTATTGGCTCTGCCTGCCCCTACAACCGCCATTCTACACCAAGATACTAACACTTTCCTCAACTTCTCTTCAGCCTACGCTGGCCGAATGAATGCCCCTGAGATGTATTCTCCTACACTAGGTACACAAGGCAGGGGATTCCCTTCATCCCCGTCCCGTTCAATCTTGCTGAATGGTGTTATGACCTCCTGATCAATGACTTTCTTCTACGCCAATACTTTACCTCGTAGAACACAGACCATGTGTGTTCC
Organism: Ambystoma mexicanum; assembly: GCF_040938575.1. Taxonomy (NCBI): domain Eukaryota; kingdom Metazoa; phylum Chordata; class Amphibia; order Caudata; family Ambystomatidae; genus Ambystoma; species Ambystoma mexicanum. The sequence goes on from NC_090928.1 coordinate 431,608,047, forward strand.
ACATGCTCGGATCTTTCACTGCAATAGGCACCCTGCCTTCAATATCACTCCATCCACCTATGTCTTTAACCATAGTGCTACCACCTATAACCACTCCACTGTCAGTGGAATAGGACAATTTCATACTAATGGCACACCTAGCACCACCACAGCAGGTATATTTCCTGTGTGGGGCTAGCACCTCCCAATGGCTACTAAGCTAACTGGACGGGTCAGTGCACCATTGGTTCATACGCCCAGGGATACATCATGTTTCCCTTTTTCCATAAGCTCACTGCATGTCCTGATGTTCCAAACAACACCTGGACATGGTTCAAAGGGCTCCTAGTCCCAAACATTGGCACTGCCAACAACAGGGCCGATCTTCATTCCCTATCACTCCTACAACAGGCACCCAACAAAAACGCTGCAAAAGGAATACAGATTCTAAAAGGAAACAAGTTGCACTCAGTTGGTCCTCCAGGATAGAATGGCACACAAATATTTACTAGTTGCCCAACTGGGTACCTGTAAAATTATAACTCCTCCCAGGTTGAGGACGTCATAGAAACACATATGGGGTTGGTTTCACCTTACACAATTAAACAAAGGTTATGCCGGCTCACTGTTAACTTGGATTCAAAACATTTTTGGTTCACTTGACTTCCATTCTACATCATATTTTAATCATGGTCATAATTGCCACCTTTGCAATGATAATTCGCTGCCTTCTGCCATGCTGTGCTTAACATGTATCTTACTTGCCCACTGAGGCCAGACTGCTGCCACTTGAAATAGATATCTCCAATTAGGGAGGGTGTAACGCTCACCTGACTCCCACGGGGGCGCTGGCCTGGTTCGCGCTGCTGTGACCTCGTCTAAGGTGATGCGCAGCGTTCGGAAGACGGACTGGACCGGGCCCCAGATCGGGCTTGTCTGACTCGCAGAAGTATCCTTCTGTAGGTGAGAATAGGGGGTTAACTGTCTGCGGGGTAATGCAATCGGCCTCCCACTTACCCCTCTCACCTTCCTCAAAACCCTTCTGTGCTTCCCCTTAGGGTTACGTCACTGGATTTTCGGATGGGTGAGAACCAAACTTGCTTGGCTTCCAGGTAAGTTTTTCTATAAGTGGTTCCCCTTGTGTCCATGCATTAATGTTCTAATGCTAGTGTCTTTTTCCCCATAGCGGCTGGGGTACAGAATGCCGGGGAACAGGCACCGACCCGAGGTGAGCGGTGAAATCCTTGTGGAAATCAGGTAAGTCTTTAATGAGTGTTTTGGTAATGTCTTTTCATTCACTCATTAACGCTGATGTCTTTTTCCCCTTAGGGGCCGGGGTCCGAAAATGCCTGGATGCGGCGCGGACCCGAAATGAAAAGGGAATGACCCAACAGGTAAGTCTTGACATGGAGTTTTAGCTTCCCTTTTCCCTTCTTTCTCTCACCTTTGTTCTTGTCTTTTGCTCCCTAGGCGCGGGGGCGCGACTGCGAACCCAGATGGTCGCTGCTGAACATGGAGGCGCCCTGTAAATGTGAGTAGAATGCGGCGCTGCAGCGATCGATGCGATGTGCTTTTAAAAATAAATGTCTTCCTTTTCAGGATTGTCGGCGAAATGTCTCTGGGATGCAGATTTAGCAGGTGAGGCCTTTTCCTTCTTCTGTTCTTTTGTTCCCTTCCTTTGCAGGTGATTCAGGATGCTGGCAGGTGTGGCAGAAGTCAAGATGCAGGAGCAGACACGGTGAGCGTCCAGCTGCTAGATGCAGAACAACGCGAAGCACGTGTGGCTGATCGGGTGTGGTTTAAATAGCCTTGGAAGAAGTTCCTAGAATGTGTCCTTCCTCCAATCAGGTATGTATCCTTCCCCGACCACGCACGGGTGGTAAATGAGTCCCACAGGTAAAGTAGTTCCTTTCAGGCCTCAAGGAGGCCGGGGTTCTGCAGCATGGTCTGCATCAGGTAAGTGCACCCAAACACTTTCAATATGAGCCTGGCGCCTATGGCGCCAGGACTGACGTTTTCTATGAGCCTGGCGCCATAGGCGCCAGGACGCTGTCCAAAGGGCCCCTATAAGGAAGGGGTTGCTGGGACCTTCCCCGGGGACTTGATGTCCGCTTTCGGGGACGCAGGGCCTGAGACGGCTCCCTGGGAGCGGGCATCGTGACAGAGGGTGCCTCCAATGAACAGGAAATGGTAGATGCAATAGGACAAATGTCAGATTATATGCATTTTTGAATTGGGACGTTAGAGGCTGACTTTCTAGGTCTCTGAAACAACATCCTTTCTGTGACAATCCACCCTATCCCTTTGTCACCTGTATATCTGGGCATCTTTGATACTATGCCACAGTCCTGTGTGGTCTATGTCCAGTTTCAAGGACAACCAAATAGGGGGTGGTTGATGTGGCAGGATTGCTATGCTACCTGAGGCTCTCAAACATTTAGGCATCAGATTCTCCATTTTGCCTTTCCCTCTGCACTCCTCACCCTCTGACACCATAAGTCTTACTGCTTGGGTTAGGAAATGTTAGTAGGGGGGTACAGCGGTATGCTCACTATTACATATTTTTAAATGACCACCCCCCCATTATTCCGTTCATCATTAATAGTCCATCGTGAGGATTAAAGTCCTTATTTGCTTGCCCATAACCACTTATGCTGCTGGGTCCTTGCAGCTGATGAGATGATAAAGTTGCCCACCTGAAAATTGCAAGAAAGGCGTTAAGCGCCGCAAACTAAACAATCACTAAGGACAAAAATGAAACTTCCCCCCGGACATTTCTTTTTGAGGGTTTCTCAGTGGATCATATACACGTAATTTAGGTGGTGGTTTACTAATGGGCCTTTGGGTCTTGTATTTACTGTACTTTACTTTTAGCTATTTATACAGTGCGCCTTTGTCCCGTGGGCATTAGGCACTGACAAGCTAAACAGGGAAACATCAGGGTGGTAAATCTGTCATGTAGGGTGACTGTCTCTAAATTAAGAGGATCATGTTCCTTAGTTAAGATAATCGCAGGGTTTTTAAATCTTTTTTCTATGGCTCCTCTCAACTTCTCAGGGCGTGCCCCGCAGTGAACTGCAGGCACTTTAAGCTGGTCTGGTACTAATGAAATTTGCTACCAGGTATTCGCTACCCCCCCCCCCCACTCTTTTTCTCTCTTTTTTCTTCTCTATCAATCCTAACCATCACAATTTACTCCCATTCTCTCTACCCCCCCATTTCCACCTTTTAAACCCTACTCTGTTAATTGCTCATTTAAGTTTATTCTTTTTTTACTCCACTACTTTCATTACCGTTGCAGTTAAACAATATATTTCTCCCCCCATTATCTACTCCCAAATTTTAATGCAACCATTATTCCCCAATTCGTACAGCAATGACCTCTTTCCCTATGTGTGTTTGCTAATGCATTTGTGCCAGTGCTGTTTTCAAAAGCGCTAGTGGCATTACTACTTGCACTGTGTTATTATGTCGCCAAATGGTGTCTGTTGGGAACATGTATCATCCACCCTTTAACCCTATTTCTCTCCTCCCGTGGTGAACCGTCAATGAAATGCACACCCCCCTCAAGTGCACCTTTCTCCACCTTATGGGTCTCATTGAATGCCTCTGTTTTATTTGTTTATGCATGAGCACAGTCTCCTCGCTGAAAGATGTGTGCTCATAATGTAGCCCAATTTACTCTTTGAACGCACTATCTTTACGCACCTCCCTCTGTACTGTGCACCCCCAACATACCTAAACAATCTTCCTTACTTTCAGCATGTGTATGCTTGGTGTTTAACAAGTTATGGCTTTGTCTGTTAATAAGGTGGTCATATCCACTCTGCGCATGATGTCACAACTGTCGCTTCCCTAATGCATGGCCTCATCGCCCCACTGTCACCCAGAAAAGAAAATGTTTTGTTACCCATCACCACTCCTATGCAATTGTCCTCCGCAGTATTGGGTGTGCTTGAGTGTGTGTGGCAGAGTGAGACACATCAAGTTTGTCTGGGGGCTGTCCTGTTAAGCGTATAATGACAATCCATTCTCTGTGAAAGGGTTGTTCCCCACCAAGATGACCCCTCTCTCCTCGCACTGCACTTCCATTTCCCGGTCCCTCTTCCTTCTCTCTTCTCCCTCCATTTGCTCTGCCCAGTCAAGCTTTTTGCGCTCCTTCTCCCTACTCTCTATTGCTGTGGTTACACCTTTTTGCAACTCCCCCTTTACCTTCCTTTAATTTTGAAAAAATATGTGTGCTGCTATTTATTCCTCATTACCTGTGCCTTCAAATCTGCTTTCATGCACTGCAGCCCTCCCTTGCTCGCTCCTGTGCTGCTAGTGGGTTGTTCTGCACCTTCCGGTTTGTTCTCTTTAGAGTATTGTGATTGTTTGTGTGTGGTGTTTAAATGTCCTTCTGCTACTTTCAGTTCTCTCATGCAATTCATTCCTTGCTTCCCATCTGTGTCATCAAATATTACACTCCCGGAGGTGCAGAAGGGCGAGTCCCCTCTTCCCTCTGCTCGTGCTGGTTCAGCATCTGCTGACGCCTCGCCACTTTCCTTTCCTTCATGCGCCACAGTTCAACTGTAGCCAGGTGCTTTTCAGCCTCTTTCCTGTGTATGTGTGTCAGTAGCAATTGCTGCACACCTCTGGAAAAGCCGCCTATTTGCAGCCATGGTCTTATTTATTTACCTTCATGACTTTTTAATCATTGCACACTATCTTTTTTACTAATTTATCTTGGCATGGGGCTGTGTCCTACATAACAGTTGAAGGGGAGTCATTTCTCTATTATGTGATACCTTTTACCTCACCCAAGTTGATAATTTCGATCGTCTGCTGTTCAGGGAGCAAAAGTTAGAAGATAATTGAAAATGTTTTCAGTTTTCATGAGCCTCCTTGGCTCTGCACCTTAGCCTGTGCACTCCATGTGTAGCCCATCTTCACCAAACCATTGCCTTCTCCGGCACACCCCCACAATCTTGCGCATGTGCCTTCCACACACCGCCTTCTGGGTCACCTCTACTTCCTCTCCAAATCCACACCACTAGTTCCTCACCATCAAAACTCTGTGTCCTACGCATCAATCTAAAGGTGACGTCACCAAACTAAAAAACACAATACAAATGAACAGACAAACACGCATACACATAACAACCCATTGCTTCCAACCCCACAAATATCCCAAAATAAAACCCCACAATCCCCACAGCTGTCTTCCCACCTCATCTGGAGTGGAGTAATCAACAATCAATTACTTATTATAACCGGACTGCGCACGCTGCGTTGCCTCGCGTATGATACGCCCCCTCTCCAGGAGAACTAAACCAGCCAATTATCTTCCGCATCCGGGAACAATCTAGCTACCTCCTGCGGGAAAACATCATCCACCTATCAAGCTAAAACACTCAACCAGTAGGGATCCTCATCTACTCATTGATCTACAACGTCAATTCGTAGGAAAGCCACACTCCCGTACATGTAATTGCCATCCAGACCAACCCACGCGGCACTCCGTCCGATACGTGGGGAGTCACTACCACACCCAATATCCTCAACCACAAGAAGGGATCACTACCACCGCTCCAGTCCCAACTACAATTCACAAGCCGATCACCACCAATATGCCTAATTTTGAGACAATGTACAATTACCCACCACCCTATTCACAATACCTGCCCACACAGCTGTCTTCCCACACCCCAGGGTGTGGCATTCTCTTTATTCCCTTGTGTTTGTTTTAAACTGCACCCTAGGCGTCGCCTCACGGATGAACGCCTCTCTCCAGGAAACTTAACCAGTCAAACACCTTCTGCAATCTAAGATAGCTCCAGCTAACCAACCACTACGGCAATACATCATCCATACTACAACGCCCAACTCACAGGTAAACCTCGATTTACATACTTCTGCCATCCAAGCCTGTCAAGCCTATAAGTCCTTGTTATTCACCAGAACCTTTTTACCTCGAAAACCGAACACTCCCTACACACAAAAGCGCCAGTCCCTATTCAGACAATACAATTTAACATTTCTACGACATACTGTTCAACAATACTTCCTAATACAAAACATTTGCCCATTGTTACTGTAAAGACTGGTAGGGGGTGTCTGTACCTCCGCTCTCTATATGGTAGAGGAGAAGCACAGAAGACCCCAGCCAAGATTCTCTATAGGCTAGCAATGAACGAGCAATCAAGGCCTAGCTTCTCAGGAGGTGATGCAGGCTGGTTCTTAAGTACAGTGTAGTCCCCGAGCCCCCACAAAGGAATGTCCACACACTATTACTGAAAACAGTCTTTATATAATTAATATTCAAAGGTATGTACACGATCACAATAACGCACTTTGTACTCGGAAGTCAATAATGATACGTATATACAATTCTAAAGTGGTACCACTAATGTTATCGAATCTCATTAAAGTGCATCAACTGTACGGTTAAAATGTCACACATTAATAACAAGGAAACCAGCAATAGAGATAGGCAGGAATGTAAGATGGTTGAAACAGCAGGCAGACTGCTGACCCCGTTACCTAGACACACTTCTGTGTGGCGATCCCCCCACCTGGGCAACCTGTAAAACAAGGATACATCCCACAAGACCAGTCCATATGTTCAATAGTCTCACTTCTTCCTATTAAGGTTTTACCCCCCACAATGTACCTGGTGGAGTAGAGTTCTCCGACGATGCGTCGACCGATCCTTCTTGAGTGCCTCCCTTTAAGGCAGGAGTCATGGGTCGTCGAACGTCCGACGGTGAACAGGGTGAACTACAGCAGGGAAGTGGCAGCTTCGTTCCTAGCACTGCTTGTCGACGACAGAGCGTTGGTGTCCTGCAAGGAAGAGGCGTGCGGGGCACCTCGGTGACGATAGTTCTGGACCGCAAAGAGATGATGAAGAACTGTGGCCCAGCAAGGGCGTCAAGTCGTCGGCGTCTCTGTGGTCTTTAGGTGGCGGGAAACCCACCGGTGGATGCTCCTCGGCACGTCGACGGTCAGGCCTTCTCCAGCGGGAGACAAGCAGGTGACGATGCAGACGAGAGCGTCCGATGATCAATTGAAGTTCTTAGGCAAACAGGAGCACGGCGGCTCCGGTCGGCAACGGCGGTCGTCGACAGTGGCGGACAACAGTCCGAGTGCTTCTCCTTGGAGTTCCGCAGCAGTCCCCGTATCGGGTCGGCTGCCTGTCGTAGGTCTGTCTACCAGGGAGCTTTGGCAAAGATCAGCTGTGCACGATGGTCCCTCGTAGCTCGGGAAGAGGGCACCTTACCAGGTCCTCTCTGGGTCAGTCCTTGGAGGCACAGCAGCTTTCAGGTTGTGAAGGAGAGCAACAGCAATTCTTCTCGTCCAACAGGGCTTCAAGGTCAAGCGTCAGTTAATCCAGTTACTCGTCGTAGTGGACTTCAGCTTCTGAACACGATTCCTAGCAGTGAGAGGTCCCCAGATATACTGTTGATCTCCCATTCATTCCGCTGGGTCACACTCAAGCATCCAATCACGACTACGGGCATTCATGCAGGCAGGCAGCCAATCAGGAACATGAGGTATTCAGGCCATTCACTTCTCTCCAGACACTCACAACAAGTTATGTGTATTGGGACAAGTACCGAGCCATTCAACCTTCCAAGCTGCATTCATACCGGTTTCGGGCAGGGTTGTCTCAGTCATTGTGTCAACCACCAGATACTAGACACCCACAACACAGAATGCATATTCGTCACACACTCATTCACCCAGGTCCCACCCACAGGCGGTACCCACAACATACATCACTGGGAAGGCTCCAGCCAGTCTGGCCGGGCCTTCACAACACCACCATATATGGCATTTCCACCCAACAGCCAATCAGGGGGAAGGGACAGAGTCAGGGCTTCCCAGGACTTTGGGAAAACAAGGTAATGGGTAATAGAAAGCACGAGGCTACCGGTGCCATCTTGTTTTCCATCAGGAATCAACGGATTCCAATGGCAGGGCCGGGTATCCCAAAATGGAGGATACGCCGCACACCTGTCAAACTCAGCATGGAGCTGCCACCAGCCCATACTCTGCGGGCCACCCACAGGTGCCCAAAAACAGACTAGGGGCACAGGGTTGTACCTCCACCCATGAGTGCCATAAGGGTATCCCATGGGTCCGTTCACCAAACCAAAAGAGAGAGGGCTGCACCGCCAGGAGTCCCACATGAACTCCTGTGCGGAAAACACAACAGAACACACGATAAAAAGCAGTAAAGGACAAGGATACGGAGGCCCTGTCCCTCCGATGCATTTCCAACATCACAGTCGCCCCCCCCCCCCCCCAGACTGAGGTGGAGGGTGCCTAATCTCCCACGGGATAGACACCCTCATCCAGACGGTCAACACACCTTCTGGAAAGGCCATCTGCATTATCGTGACTCTTCGCTGGTCTGTGCTCTATGGTGAAGTCTAGCCCTTGCAGGCTAATGGACCACCTGAGCAGTTTCGGGTTCTCACCCTTCATCTGCATAAGCCACTTCAGGGGCTTATGATCTGTTTGGACCTTGAAGGTAGACCCCGTAAGGTAGGGCCTAAAATGCCTAAGGCTCCAAACTATGCTAAAACATTCCTTTTCCACAGTAGCCCACTAAGTTCTCTACCCTTGAGTTGTCTACTGATTAAGATGATGGGATGTTCCCTCCCTTTGTCATCTAACTGGGCCAAGACAGCTCCAATTCCGGTGTCGCAGGCATCCGTCTGGACGATAAAGGGTCGGCTGTAGTCAGGCGCACACAACACGGGTGCCAGACACAGACTTTCTTTCAAGCCATTAAAGGCCCTCTGACAGTCTTCAGTCCAATTGACCTTCCTAGGCTGCTTGGGTGAAGTCAGAGCTGTCAATGTTGCAGCTATGGTTCCATAGTCCGCCATTAAATTGCGATAGTACCCAGTGAGACCCAAAAAGGCTCTCACCTGGGTTTGAGTAGTGGGAGTCTCCCAGTCCTGTACATCCTGTACCTTACTGGGGAGAGGTTGGATTTGACCCCCTCCTACCTCATGACCAAGATACATGACTTTCCCCTGAGCTTTCTGGCACTTGGTGGCCTTGATAGTGAGGTTAGCCCTCTTTAAGGCCTGCAACACTCTACCTAGATGTGTCAAGTGCTCTTCCCAAGTGGAACTGTAGACGGCTATGTCATCTAGATAAGCCACACAAAAGGCTTCCAGCCCACTGAGAGCATGATTGACCAATCTCTGGAAGGTGGCAGGGGCATTCTTTAACCCAAAAGGCATGACCTTAAACTGGTAGAGTCCCTCTAGTGTGGAGAACGCCGTCTTTTCCTTGGCATGGTCCGTCAGAGCTATTTGCCAATAGCCTGAGGTGAGGTTAAAGGTGCTCACAAATTTGGCAGCACCTATGGTGTCTACGAGCTCATCAGCCCTGGGCAAGGGGTGCGCGTCAGTTTTGGTGACGGCATTGACTCCTCGGTAGTCCACACAGAACCTCCAATCCTTGGTACCGGCCTGGGAACTTGCCTTGGGGACAAGGACCACTGGACTGGACCAGTGACTGGTTGAGGGTTCAATAACACCCAGATCCAACATCTTGGCGACCTCAGCCTGGATGTGGTTCTTAACTGTATCTGACATTCGGTAACTCCTGCTCTTGACAGGCACGCTGTCACCAGTGTCAATCTCGTGCTTACACCACAGCGTAAGGCCTGGCGTCAGCGAAAATAGAGAGGCATACTGCTGGAGCAAAGTCCTGCAGGCCCTCTGCTGCTCGGTTGTCAAATCTGGAGAGAGCTGCACTCCCTCCACTGAGCCATCCTGAGGGTTGCTATGCAGCAAATCTGGAAGGGGCTCACTCTCATCCTCTTCTTGCTCTGAAGCCAGCAAGAGACATGAGACTTCGGCTCGCCTGTGGAAAGGCTTGAGCCTATTAACATGGAATACCAGAGGGGCTACCCCTGGGATTCCCATGTCAACCAGATAATTGACCTGGCCCATCTTGGAGACTATACGGAAGGGTCCGGTCCATTTATCTGCCAATGCCCGAGGCTTGGTAGGCTCCATCACAAGGACCTCTTGTCCCGGTGTCCAATCCACTTGCGATGCTTTAAGGTCATGCCAGTATTTGTTCAATTCCTGGCTGGCCTTGAGATTTGCCGTTGCTGGACCCATCATCTGTGTCATCCTCCATCTGAGGCCTAACACATAGTCCCCCACTTGCTTGGCGGGACCGGGAGGGGTGGCTTCCAAGCCTTCTCGGATCAAGGCGAGGGACCCCCTCATGGGATGTCCAAAGAGCAACTCAAAGGGACTGAAACCAACACCCTCTTGAGGTACCTCGCTGTAAGCAAACAGCAGGCATGGCAGGAGGAGATCCCATTTCCTCCTTAGGGGCACTTCCAAAGCACCCAGCATGCCCTTGAGGGTTTTATTAAATCTCTCAACCAGACCATTGGTCTGGAGGTGGTAAGAAGTGGAGAACTTGTAGGTTACCCCACACTCTTTCCACATGGTTTTCATGTAACTAGACATGAAGTTGGATCCTCGGTCAGAGACAACCTCCTTGGGGAATCCAACACGGGTGAAAATGCCCAGGAGGGCCCAGGCAACCACCTTGGCAGTAACAGTCCAAAGGGGTATAGCCTCAGGGTACCTGGTGGCATGATCTACCAAAACCAGGATGAACCGATGTCCACCTGACGTGGGAGGGTCAAGGGGACCGACGATGTCGATGCCCACCCTCTCAAACGGTGTGCCAACCACTAGCAATGGCTGCAGTGGGGCAATGACACTGCCTCCAGTCTTGCCAGACAACTGACAAGTTGGGCAGGTGCTGGAGTGGAATTCCACTTCTACTCCCATTCGAGGCCAGTAGAAATGGGCAGAGAGCCTCTGCTTAGTCTTCTTGGTACTAAGATGACCAGCCAAGGGCACCTCATGCGCCAACTGCAAGGCCTGGGAGGGCCTGTAAACCTGGGGTACCACCAACCTCTTGAGGGCACCAGGTTCAGGCTTAGTGGACTCACTAACAAGGAGCTCACCCTCCCAATAAATCCGGAAAGTCCTAGGCACTTCTCCTTGTGCCTGGGACAGGGCCTGTTTCCTCAGACCCTCGAGAGAGGGACACTCTCTCTGTCCTTTACAGAAGTCTGCCCGGGAAGGTCCCCCTTCAGCTAACAAGCATTGAAGATCGGGATGATCCTCCGGGTTGAGAACCTCTCCCACAGGAGAGTCTTCTGGCTCTTCTCCCACAGGAGTTGAGACGGGGTTTACCACTGGACCCAGCCCGTCCGGAGCATGGATCCCAATGGGTGCTGTAGGAACAGCAGGAAGAGAAGGATCTCCCTCCACAGAGGTGGTCTTCTTGCTCTTCCTTCGTCTTGCCTTAGGCCGCGCCTTCGGCTCGGGTACCTGACTCACAGCCAGACCCGGTGTCACCTGTGACCTAGTGACCGCAGCAGAAGTCATGGGAAGACCATCCGTGATCAACCCCAACTCTACTAGATCGTTACATAACAGAATGTTAGCAGGGACATTGTCCTGAACCAGGACAGGAAGCTTTGCTGTCTTGTCTCCAATTACGAGTGTGACTCGGGCTACAGGCGATAATTTGGGAGGCCCACCAGCTAACCTGGTGGTTCTCAGAGGAGCATCTACATAGTCCTCTAGCTTGAAGAGGGTCCTGTCCACCACTGTCATGCTTGCCCCAGTGTCTCAAACCAGTAGAAGGCTGGCCATTCAGGAGGACACTTCTCAAAAATCTACGGGTGTTCTGTGGGATAGTCGCCAGTACTTCCGCGTACTGGTCCCAGGCCCCAAGGGACACTAAGGAAATCTCTACAGGAGCACCAAAAGTGATCCCTGGAGGGGAGGGGAGGGCAGTGGCCTCCACCTCAGACATGGGGTAAGGGTAGGTCAGGCTGACAGCCTGTACTCTGAGTGCCTTACCTTTACACTTGGAGTCACCCCTTTTGTGATCCAGAGCCCCACAGTCCCAACAAGTGCCGGGAGTGCGGGGTACGGTACTGGAACCACTGGGAGCCTGCTTTGCAGCAGGTGGACCACTACTCTTATTCCCACCTACAGATGACTTATCCCCACTAGATTTTTGGGTCTTAGGAGAGGAGGGTTTAGGTTTATTCGACTGACTGCTTTTGGGACTCCTCAGCTTTCTGAGAGGCCCCCTTTTCTTTGTCCTTGTCCTTCCCACTGGAGTCCTTGTGGGACACCCGGTGGGAGACCCACTTGTCAGCCAATCTAGCCAGCTTAAAGGGATCCAAAATGTTCTGGTCAGCAACATACTGACGCAGCTCCGGTGAACAGGCTTCAGAAAAATGCTCAAAAAACAGGTGGGACAATTCAACAAACGTTTTCACCTTGTAACCATCAATCACCCCATCATATTCATGTGCGCCGCACTCACCCAGTCAACCCAAGGCACATTCTCTCTTTTCTTAAAATCCCTGAACCTTTTAAGGTATTGGGTAGGCGTCTTGCCAAGTTTGGCAATCAAAGCAGATTTCATACACTCATACTGACCCCTTTCTTTCACACTTAGCTTCAGAATACAGTCATATCCAGTTTGAGGTACTCTGCTTAGCAAACACTTAGCCCAATCTCTTTTGTCAACATCATGAATTGCACAAGCCATTTCAAACGCTTCAATCCATTGGAGGATATCAGAACCCTCTGAAAACACACCAACCAAATCCTTCGTAAATTTAGTTGATGGGGACCCGACACACTCACTGGGTTTCGCTGAAGTCTCCACTCGAGCTTTCTCTAGCTGGATTCTCTGACATTCAGTGTCCTTGTCTTTGAGTTCAAGATCCCTATTCTTGAGTTCAAGATCCCTATTCTTGAGTTCAAGATCCCTATTCTTGAGTTCAAGATCCCTATTCTTGAGTTCAAGATCCCTATTCTTGAGCTCCACTTGTTGAGCCAACTCCTTCTTAAGCTCAGCATCTATCTCCAACTTGCAATATTCAAAGTCCTTAATAACTCAAGCTCCAAGGTATTGCTGGGGTTCGGAATAGAGGCAGCAGGAATGGTGGCATTCCCAGAAACAGATTCAGTAGAAACCCCAGGGGCAGAGTCCTCATTGGTTGCATTCCCCCCCTCATCAAGAGTTTGACCATCGGTCTGGTAGTCCACCAGGGCAGCTATCAGCTCAGCCCTAGACTTATCCACAAAGTCTAACTCCCTGGCTTCACAAGCACTCTGGAGAGCCTCTAAGCTCATCCGAGTCAATTTACCATTCGCAGTAGACTCCATTGCTTATAATGCAGTTATTTTGTACACACCCAAACCTTAATCTAATAAAGTGCAGATATTTTGTAAGTGGCACGGTTATACACCGATTCTTAAAACCATAAGCATCCCACCGCTCCCACCAGTGTAAAGACTGGTAGGGGGTGTCTGTTCTTCCGCTCTCTATATGGTAGAGGAGAGGCACAGAAGACCCCAGCCAAGATCCTCTATAGGGTAGCAATGGACAAGCAATCATGTCCTAGCTTCTCATGAGGTGATGCAGGCTGGTTCTTAATTACAGTTTAGTCCCCGAACCCCCACAAAGGAATGTCCACACACTTACTGAAAACACAGTCTTTATATAATTAATATTCAAAGGTATGTACATGATCACAATAACGCACTTTGTACTCGGAAGTCAATAATGATACATATATACAATTCTAAAGTGGTACCACTAATGTTATCAAATCTCATTAAAGTGCATCAACTGTACGGTTAAAATGTCACAGATTAATAACGAGGAAACCAGCAATAGAGATAGGCAGGAACTTAAGATGGTTGAAACAGGCAGAATGCTGACCGTTACCTAGACAGTTCTGTGTGGAGATCTCCCCACCTGGGCAACCTGTAAAACAAGGATATATTGCACAAGCCCAGTCCATATGTTCAATAGTCTCACTTCTTCCTATTAAGGTTTTACCCCCCCAATGTACCTGGTGGAGTAGAGTTCTCCGACGACGTGTCGATCGATCCTTCTTGAGTGCCTCCCTTTAAGGCAGGAGTCACGGGTCGTCGAGGTGTCGGGGAACTTGGCGTTCGGTGTCGGGGAATCGACGGCCCTTCTTGAGTGCCCTCCCTTTAAGGCAGGAGTCACGGGTCGAACGTCCGACGGTGAACAGGGTAAACTACGGCAGGGAAGTGGCAGCTTCGTTCCTAGCGGTGCTCGTCGACAGAGCGTTGGCGTCCTGCAAGGAAGAGGCGTGCGGGGCACCTCGGTGACGATAGTTCTGGACCGCAAAGAGATGATGAAGAACTGTGGCCCAGCAAGGGCGTCAAGTCGTCGGCGTCACTGTGGTCTTTAGGTGGCGGGAAACCCACCGGTGGATGCTGCTCAGCACGTCGACGGTCAGGCCTTCTCCAGCGGGAGACAAGCGGGTGACGATGCAGAGAGCGTCTGATGATCAATTGAAGTTCTTAGGCAAACGAGAGCATGGCGACTCCGGTCGGCAACGGCAGTCGACAGTGGCGGACAACAGTCAGTGTGCTTCTCCTTGGAGTTCCGCAGCAGTCCCCGTATCGGGTCGGCAGCCTGTCGTAGGTCTGTCTACCAGGGAGCTTTGGCAAAGATCAGCTGTGCACGATGGTCCCTCGCAGCTCGGGAAGAGGGCGCCTTACCAGGTCATCTCTGGGTCGGTCCTTGGAGGCACAGCAGCTTTCGGATTCTGAAGGAGAGCAACAGCAATTCTTCTCATCCAGCAGGGCTTCAAGGTCAAGCGTCAGTTAATCCAGTTACTCGTCGTAGTGGACTTCAGCTTCTGAACACGATTCCTAGCAGTGAGAGGTCCCCAGATATACTGTTGATCTCCCATTCATTCCGCTGGGTCACACTCAAGCATCCAATCACGACTACGGGCATTCATGCAGACAGGCAGCTAATCAGGCACACGAGATATTCAGGCCATTCACTTCTCTCCAGACACTCACAACAAGTTGTGTATTGGGACAAGTACCGAGCCATTCAACACTCCAAGCTGCATTCATTCCGGTTTCGGGCAGGGTTGTCTCAGTCATTGTGTCAACCACCAGATACTAGACACCCACAACACAGAATGCATATTCGTCACACACTCCATTCACCCAGGTCCCACCCACAGGAGGTACCCACAACATACATCACCGGGAAGGCTCCAGCTAGTCTGGCCGAGCCTTCACAACACCACCATATGTGGCATTTCCACCCAACAGCCAGTCAGGGGGAAGGGACAGAGTCAGGGCTTCCCAGGACTTTGGGAAAACAAGGTAATGGGTAAAAGAAAGCAAGAGGCCACCGGGGCCATCTTATTTTCCATCAGGAATCAACAGATCCCAATGGCAGGGCCGGGGTATCCCAAAATGGAGGATACGCCTCACACCTGTCAAACTCAGCATGGAGCTGCCACCAGCCCATACCCTGCTCTGCGGGCCACCCAGAGGTGCCAAAAAACACTAGGGGCACAGGGTTGTACCCCCACCCATGGGTGCCATAAGGGTATCCCATGGGTCTGTTCACCAAACCAAAAGAGAGAGCTGCACCGCCAGGAGTCCCACATGAACTCCTGCGCGGAAACCACAACAGAACACACGATAAAAAGCAGTAAAGGACAAGGATACGGAGGCCCTGTCCCTCCGATGCATTTCCAGCATCACAGTTACCCCACACAATCACACCCTCCCCTCAAAGCCCATGTTGCTGGTTGCTTGGACTTGTACTTACATTTCCTATGTTGCACTGACACCTGCTATGCTACCGGATCCCCCCACGCCCCCCATCAAGGCGCTTCACCAGACCCCTTCTTCTGCAGGGCTCTCACCTGCCCTTAAGCGGGATATTTCCAATCGGCGCCCGATGCCTTTACCCAGTTAATGCATCTTCCGGTGGTCTTCAGGTGCAGTCCAACAGCTTCCTTGGGTCAGCGGCAGGGAGGGCAGTTCAATGCAGGCAGTGCCCATTCTTACAATGAGCCTCACAGAGGGCACCAACTTGTTGGGGAGAAGTTGGACCCCCACCAGGGCTTCTGGGGGTCCCAGCTATGGGAGGCCCCAACACCTCCCATTTTGCCCAACAAAATGCAGCAGAGTCCCAAGCAGGCAGCAACATGTTCCAAACTGTGTTCATTTCTGGGCAGCAAAAAAAAACAGAGCTTTGTGCACAGCGAAAATCCAGGCACCTTCTCCCCGGGGCTGGCTTGCAAGCCAGCTTTGTAACACACTGCAAGCTGACATCACAGAATTGGACCAGCTCCCAGAAACCTATCTCATCCTGTGATTGACTGCTTAGGGATAGGTTACCTATGGAGCCCTTATAGGAAGCCTGATCATTGGACATTAGGACTTTTGCGTCAGTGGGCTGGTTTTAACTGCACAACCCCCATTACCTAATTCTAAAATTGTTGCATTATGAACTTGTTGCCATCAGTTTTTGCTTGGACAGGTTTTTCGTCCCTAGGCCCTCAGCGTTCATTGGCCAGAGCTGAGCCATTCTTGTTACACTTATGTTTCAAATGATGTGTGGTTCTTTGCGAAAATGTCTTTCGTTCCCAGGCGAAAAAACACTGGGCCCTGGATGTTCTGCTCTGAATCAATCGTATTTGTGAACAATTAAAAATGCTCATCTGCCAGAGTTCACTGTCATTCAAGGGGGGAATCTTATCTTACTGTAAGACCTTGGCTGCTCCTGGGTTTGCGAGGTGCATTGCTGAAGTCAGCACGAATCCCCACTGCGGCTGGTGTTCAGTGAGACAAGGGTACTTTGCAAAGCCATGTTTCAGGAAAATTACAGCCACTGTGCCATTAGATCAGGTTAATTCATATAAGCATCTGCAAGCCTTTAAATAGAAATTCTTGTGTTTTGTAGATTCTGGTATTGCTGCATTGAGGCTAATGTAGCATGTAGGTTGCAATGTTGGTGAAGTGGGTGTCTTTCAGCTTATGTCACCCATGGGTGTACTGGATTCTGGTGGATATGAGTGCACGCCTTATTCTTCCTGCTGTTCCGTCTCTTCATCTGCCTGGGGTGAGGGGGCAGGAGTTTGATCTCGATTTTCCCCTCTTCACTCGGCTCCGCTGCCATGCCCAAAACCTGATTTGGACCAAGACTCAAGACAGCTGACTTGTCAGACCTTCACTTCCGCTTGCTCTCTACAAGTATTGCATTAGCACCATATATGATGGTAACAGGATTTCTGCGAATGCCGCTAATCCATAGTACAGCACGATGTACCCAGCCCATGTCCCTACAAACAAGTGAGAGGTTGAAAGCCATTGCCAAATGTCTACAATGCTCTTAAATTTAAACTAACTCTCAAGGAGTTATCCCTCAACACCTAGGCAATCACAATGCCCGTGAGCCACCTGACTAGCTAGACACCATCCTCCCCGCCACCCTGTACAGCGGTACCCTACCCCCAGCTGTACATTTGTTCTGTTACCTCGGAAAAGCACTTGTTATGCATTTGTACTGCTGTATATCATTGTAAAGAGCTTTGTCTCTTAAAGCTAGGTCTGCTCTAAATACCTTAATAGCACTGGTTGCCCAATGTACCCTTTTGTAGCCATTGGGAGTTTAAATCCTGCTCCAAGCCATTTTGTTTTCTAGGGCTTCCCTTTGACTAGGTGACCACAAGGTAGGCTCCAAATTCCCGTTGCGAGCTCTGTTTTGTGGGTCCATCATGGCAGCCTCTATACTGGTCCCAATCGCTTTGGCTTGTAAATATACCTGGACTAATCCATTCATTTTCTCTGGGGGGTGAGATAACTTGCCATCTACCAAGGTGGTAAAAGAGAGGTCTTTAAACTGTGAGGCAACCCCAGCCACCCCCCACCCCCACCCCCCTCCTGTGCGTCCAAAGGATGGGGAGGTCACAAGGCTCTTCAAAAAGGGATTATGGGGACTGCTTAGAATAGACATTTGAGCAGATATGGCACCTGGGGCAGCAGCAATATCTTTACTCCAGGGGGCCGGCTCAGCATAAAAATGAATACCACTCACTTAAAAGGCACTGACTTTGATTTTATTCATTTAATACAATTGTGCAGGCAATTCAATCGCTGAAAGGGTTATCTGCTTATCAGATTCCCTTTCCATAAACACCATCCCAAAAGCAGTGTATCTGCATCTTGCAGCATCAGTACCCCAATTTGCAGCATCTGCCCTACCCGTGGCACAGAGCAGGCTCAAACTAGTCTCCCATTTTACAGCTGTGGAGACGGCCAATTCTCTTCAGCAGAGAATATGTCCCTGTATCAAACTGATTATGAAAAGTAGCCCATTAAAACTCCAAATACATCAAGAGCACCTGGCCCTGACGGACTTTCAAACGCTGTACTCAAGCAAAACCCTCCAGCATGGGAAAACTTCATGTGCCAGATAATATCCATCATAAACAGACTCAAACAAATCCAAAATTCTTGGAGATCAGCCATCATCGTTCCCATCCACAAACAAGGACACCACAAAACTTTCGGCCAATCGCCCTTCTGGACCCACTTGGAAAACTCTTTGCGACAACACTACTAAGACAACCAAATACATGGGCCGGATGTCAACACGACAAACGGGTTTCACTGCCAACGTAGGAACCAATATCAATCTGCTGCTCCTACATCTCATCAAATACGAAGCTATCAGCAACAAGACCACATTATATGCTGCGTTTATTGACCTGAAGATGGACTTCGACACTATATCACGGCACAAGCTATGGGCGAAACTAACATGGAACTGCCCCTCAAACATTCTGGAACCAATTATCTTACTATATTCAGAAACCTCCATAAAAGTAAGACTTACTAAGCAAGGCACAACCACCAAACCGATCACCAGATGGAATGGCCTAAAGCAAGGGTGCCCCTTAGCAGCAACCCTTTATAATCTGTTTACATCGGATCTTGACCAGCACTTAATCAGTACTCAAACGAATCCGCCAAAACTAAATTCCACTCCTGTCCCGGTCATGGCATATGCCGACAACATGGTCTTGCTTGATAAAAGTGCCTCTGGTCTTCAAGTCGCCTTATCACTGAGCAATTACATGTCCAATAATGAATTAACAATCAACATCTCAAAAACAAATACAATGACTCTAAGCAAACCACAATCGAAAAAGACGTATTCAACATCAGTGGAACCTGTTTAGAAAGCGCCACAAAGTTCAAAAACCTCAGCATAACAATCAAAGACTGAAGAACAATATATGGACACATTAGATCAAAAGGCACAAACACTGGCACGCCAAGGTTACATACTCCACAGAAAATATGGAAAATGTTCATTCAGAACCATCATCGCTTATTACAGACTGAAATACATCCAACAATGACCTATGGAACAGAAGCAATGATGAACACCGGAAAGTAAACTGGATAAAATTCGAGTCAACCTTTTGGCAAAAGCTTCTCCATCTCCCTCAGTCTTTTCCAATGCCGAGGATACGACATGAACTGGCAATCCAATCTATAGGATCTATTGTACGATGGAAAAGATTGAACATTTATCGAAAAATCCTCTCTGATGGAAAAACTCCTGCAATACAAGTTCTGAAATCACAACCGAACGCCTTCAACACGGTGCTAGAAACATGGAAAAAATATCCACCACCAAAGAAATGGAAACCGAAGCAATAACTGAAGAACTCCTAATCATGCGGCCACAACATGCGAAAACTACTTTTACAGAATGACTGGATTAACACTATCCAACTGAAAAATACCTACAAAAAGAGGCTTCAATGTAACAGACAACAGAAAAATACATCAACCTCCACCGTATCTTTTACTATTTCCGGACTGGACCAAACTATCAGGTCAAGATTTTTAAGAATTCGCCTGAATATTATACCAACAAAATCCTACCTTGCAACAACAAGGCAAATTGTCAGAACAGAAAGCTACTGCCGATTCTGCAAAAACGAAACCATACCGGAAACCATATTCCACCTGGTTATGGAATGTCAAGTCCTCACACAACAACGCAAACAATTCGGATCCAACTTCAATCTCTCAACTCAACAAATGAGTACAGAAGAAAGATGGGCCGCTATCCTCCGCGGCAAAAACAACTAATACATATACACAATTACCTGGTTTCTCACCAGCATTCTGGAACTGAATGGAAAAGATGCTTAAATACAATAGATTTTTTTTTTCTTCCTTCACTGTCCCTTCTGTACACTCCGATTAAACTTTTCCATCGTGCTCAATTCAGTCATTACAAACTAAAACAAAAAAAAAAGAATAAAAAAAAGTAGCCCATGGTGGAAGGATTAGCTCCAAATTAAAGCTGTGCCCAAGTTAAGTCCATTGTAAGCACGTTATCACGTTTCAGATCCTGTGAGCCAGCTAAAGCTATGGAAGGTGATGTGTATTCACCTTACAGACAGGCCAGGGCCCACTACTCTAATCTGTGTGGGGGTAGGTAACACCCTCAGAGAGTGAGCCACCCACCGGGCATCAAAGGAGCACACCCATTAAAACAGAGTAGCCACCATTTTGTTTCTCTCCACCTCCACTTCTAGAACAGCACTGTGGCCTTCACCTTTTAAATCTGGGTCTCCCACCACTTTAGATTCACTCTGCAACCCCCACCAGAGAAGGGGTCATTGGACCGCTTTTGGGAGAGTTGCATTTCCCAAAGCCCTGAACATTCAAGACACAAGGATCGGTCCCAAGGCAAAAGGAGAACTCACCCCTGTGTGTGCTCTTAAGTGGGTATGGGGCAGACAATTGCTGCGGACCAGGACCCACCATTCTGCACCACAACCTCCCTGAGCTGGGAGAGCATACCCTGAAATGAGTTACCTGGTCCCCGAGCCCTTGAATCGGGCCTCACCATCTGGAGAGCTAGATTTGTCATGGATCCCTGCTCCAACACAGCCAACTCGACACCATTGATGCAGAGGGATACATTTTAGCAAAAGAACAATTGCTTGCAAATTGAGCCACTAGGCATTGCATTGGGCCTTTGCTGAGCCCGTACCTGCTAGGCACACCAACTGCTCAGCACCAGGATCCGACCTGCTGTGGTCACTTGCCGACAACCAGGGGTTACACCATGACTACCTAAAAATGCTTTGCCAAACCACAGAGCAAAAGTATCACCATTCTGATGACCACCTGAAACAATTGTCACTCAGTGACCCTTCCCGGTGGTCACAACTCAACCTCAGATATTGTCGAGCACAACTTGCATTGC
Source organism: Ambystoma mexicanum (assembly GCF_040938575.1). Lineage (NCBI taxonomy): Eukaryota > Metazoa > Chordata > Amphibia > Caudata > Ambystomatidae > Ambystoma > Ambystoma mexicanum. The sequence goes on from NC_090928.1 coordinate 431,629,185, forward strand.
CAAAAGCCACCTTCCGCTTGGACACCCACAATCCACTGCATGCTTGATCCACTGACATTACTCAAAGCAGCGGTTAGATGCCATTTTACACCATAAGAATTGAGACAGTTATGTTGACAGGTCACACTTGCACCTTTTTCTTCAGACATTTTCTTTGTAAATAATCTGCCCATCACTCTATATTCATATACCCATCTACATTATTGCATCTTGATATTTCCACTTAGGTGAGTTTTATACAGTGGTTTATAGATCATTCTATTTGGGGTCACATTCACACCACTATTAGTGCATTACTTTCCCTCAACCTACGTTTCCACAAAGGGCGAAGGAGGCATCTCTTACCTGTGCCCGTTTGACCTTTAGATTGTTGGTTAGAAGTGTGAAGGCCGAGTGGGCATTTTCGCCCCCACTCATCCTTTTACTTCCATCACAGAGTAGCTTTGGCTTAGCAGCAGTCCCATGACTGACCAGACCAGCTGAGCCCCATGTCCTTAACTAAAAGTTGAATACACCAAACAGCCATCAGCGTTCCAACGGAACAATAAAAAAAGTTACTGCAGTATAAGAAATTTGCCTTTCTTCCCAACACTTGATGTAGAAACAGCAACGATAACAAATTGTGCCTTTCTACATGTTCTGCAGCAATCAGTCATGCCCCAATTGTTCATGCAGAATTGTAAATCATTAAGATACCTTAAACTGAACTGGGAAGGGGTTATGGCGGGAGGGCAATTTACTGCCCAGGATGTTTTAGGTCACTAGAACAAGTTTCCACCGAAACCATCAAGTTGTTTACCGGAGTCTACTCTGGGGTCCTAGGAAGGGCGATGTGGGTTCCTGGTGGCGCCGTGGTAGGCATTCACAGCAGGCAAGTCCTTCCTGCAATTCCCCATAAACTTGCAATGGGAGTGGATGTATAGAGTGCTCCTCTGCAGACACTGCCTGGGGTCTCTTGTGGAGTTCCCTGTACCTGTGGGGGTACAACTGTACTTTTCGCCTGTGCCTGGATTTGGCATGCCCCCCCGCCCCATTGTACCCTACGAAACAAACTTTTACAGAGGATTGAAAGCATGACGGGGAATATTCACAAGCATGTCAATCCATGCTAGACCCCATGCTGGAGACCCGGAACTATCCTTAAAGTGACTGGTACTTTCCTGCCCCCTGGATATTTTGTTGGCCACCCAGGGGTTCAATAAGTTCTGTGCCAAGATCACCTACCTATGATCTTTACTGTCATTACTTCCCAGTAAGCTCATTGGCACCCTTGTTTGTGGACCAGCAAACACTGGGTTTGCCTGCCAGCACAGCAGTCACAGTAAGCAAACCCATCACAGAAGCACTGGTAGCATTCACTATGCATGACATATTTCAACAGTTGACTTAGTTGTAACTCCATCTGTCCAACTACCTACCTGAGATGGGAGCCATGTTGCTCTAACCAGGGGTTTGCAAAACTGCCTTCAGCCAGCATTCCCTCCATTATTGAAGATGGACAACTGCAGCACGTCCTGCCATAGCTGTGCAGGTTAGGGATTTGCAGTAAATGTACAAAGCGACTCTCAAACTTTTGTGGACTGCATTTAGCCATTAAGAGATTGCTGAAGCCGTCAACCACATCTGAGGAGGAGGGATTGGTAGAAGTAACGTCAGACTGACCAGGGTCCAGGTACACCACTATCTGCCTCAGTATCAATCCAATCATGAAAAGATCTACTAGTATTATCTGGATAGGCATTGCATAATTGAACAGGTCTTGGATGACGTAAACGCGTGCCCTCCAATTTGTGCAAATCTTTAGGTTTATGCTCCGCTATCAAGTCAGATTATCGATTCATTTCTGCACAGCTAAATGAAAATAAACCCGGTGTCTACCTTGCAGCCGTGTTTCTCATCTGTTGATAGGCTGTAGAATTTGATTGTAAATATTGCTGCAGGTTTGCATGTCCACAGCTCTTTCACAAATGCCGGCAGCTACACAATCAAAATCTAACTTTCCATTGTTCTCCATCAGGCTGCGATTTTCCAACTGAAACCCCTTTTCCTTAGGCATCGATACCTAGCTCACACTGCCGTACATTTAGCCGTATGCTGCCTAATATCTGTTCAATGCAGAAAATAACTAGCCCGAGTTTGACTAGTAACATTATGTACTCTTACTTGCCAATCCTAGTCCTCCAAACATCTTTCACTAATCTTTATATTCATTACTACGGTCTACTTGCCCATGCTAACAACTTTGCCCCTAGAGGGCCCAGGTGCCCGCATACAATACATCTGCAAATCCCCTTGCAACATAGCACAGAGAAACCACAGACTCCAAGCACAACTACCCAAAATATTCGAACCCATCAATAAATATAACATTAATTTGAATCGCCTTCGACCAAAACTACTTCCACCTTTGGAAACCACTGTTCCTCCCAACCACAAATCTCATCCCAAAAGAAATAAGCCCTCTGCTAACCTGCCTTCTACGGTACAGCCAGAACCCGACCTAAAAGCGACTTTAATCAATGCCAGATCATTAGTCGTTCATGTTACAGACATAGCAGACACAATCCTGGAAAATGACCTAGACTTCCTCGCCATTACTGAATCATGGCTCCACGAGGCAGCAGGACCCGCACTAACATTAGCAGTCCCAGACAATTACACTATCCTTAGAGCTGATAGACCGGATGCACGAGGTGGAGGAATAGCAATTATTGCCAAAACCAATCTTTCCATAAGAATCGCCACCACACCCAACCTTAAATCCTATGAGTTTCTTTCCATCAAACTACCCACTGCCAACTCTCAAACTTCAAACATTCATCTCCTCTACAGACCCCCAGGCCCTATCAGCACCTTCAATGAAGACATTAATACTGATCTCTGAGAAGCTAAAAAAAAAACTCCTCACAAACCCTAGTGCTAGAGACTTTAACCTAGGGTACAATGACATAAATGATCACCAGGCCACTGCGGCAGACAATACCCTGACAGAACTAGGTTTCACGCAGAAAGTGAACATATCCACTCATACCAAAGGGAGAACTCTCAACTGGATTGCCAGTCACAACTACAATCTCTCCATAATAACCATTGCCCCCCCAAACATGGACGGACCACCATTTAATCTCCTTTACTATCAACACTAAAAGACCCATAGCTCCAACACCCCCCGCTCCCCCTCGCCCTACCTACACTAACCAGAAATAAGAAATATCACAGCGGACAATATCCTGCCACATATCCTACCTAAACGTAACCTTTTACCGGACCATACTGACCCAGGTCTTCTAGTGGAGGAATTCATAATGCTATGACCATCGCCCTCAATAGCATTGCTCCGCTTAAACTTAAGCCCAGTAAACTACCTGAACTCCTGGTTTACACCCCACCTAAAAAACCTAAGATTACAGGAAAGAAAATGCGACAGCTTGGAACCTACACCCCACTGCTGAAAATAAAGCCAATCTTAAACATCTCAATGCAATACAAAAAGGATATCCTGGCCAAACAAGAAACGTATAATAACAGGATCACCCAAGCCAATTCCAGCATGAAGGAGCTCTTTTCCATCCTAAAAAAACTGGAAACCCCTATCTCAGTACAGGATGACTCCATTATGGATAAATCCTGGTGCAGACATACAGCTGGCACTAACCAACTAAGTGTCCAACCTCCAAAGTAAAATTGCTCTAAAGAAAACTTCGCCATCAGCCCGAACCTAAACTCCCCTGATCAAAACTCCCAAACCTAAAGACTCTACCCAATTCAGTTTCTCCAAGGTCTCAGTGATCGAGGAAGAGAAAACTATTCTGACTCTTAAACCATCTAATTGCAAAGGTGACCAATGCCCAGCAAAACCGATCAAGGACACTGCTAGAGACCTAGCTCCCTTTATCATCAAACTTACCAATGCCTCCTTTACTACGGGCACCATTCCGCACAACTTAAAGGAATCCCGGGTACTCCCCCTTCTGAAAAAACAAACACTGGACCCCAACATTCCCACTATTTACAGGCCCATCACTACGGTACCTTTCTTACTAAAAATTCTAGACAAGGTAGCCTACACCCAAATTCAGAACTTCCTTGAGGTGAACCAGCTCCTCTGCGTCCGCCAATCCGGTTTCCGACTTCAACATGGCACAGAGACTGCCCTTATCGACTAAAGGCCCAAATAGACTCACTCAGACAAGGGTAAATTGGCTCTCCTCCTCCTCCTAGACCTCTCAGCCGCCTTTGACCTGGTGGACCAATAGAGTCCTGTGCAATCACCTGGACTCTGCGGCCCACTTCTCAAGTGAGGCCATAGTCTGGATTCAGTCATTCCTTAGTGACAGAACCATGAGGGTGTTCTCCCCCTCAGCAGCAGCAGACCCCAAATACCCATCACCTGCGGAGTGCCCCAGGGATCCTGTGTCTTGTCAACACTTTACAATATCTTCACCAAGCCACTCTGACGATCTTGACAATCTGTGCATCACCTACACCAACTATGCAGACGATACCCAGATTCTCCTACCACTTACCGGGGATTACGGAGAAGATCTGGCTTTGGTGAACAGTCTATAGCATCGTTCAGGCATGGATGGCCAACCACAGCCTATGCTTAAACAATGACAAACCAGAGCTCATCATCATGGGCACCACAGCTCGCAGCATCTCTAAACTCAACCGAAACTACTTAGCATTTATCATTGATGGGAACACTATTAAGGTCACCAGAGAAGCAAAAACCCTAGGTTTTTACCTTGACTCGACCTTATCCCTTACCAAACAGGTGAACGTATTGGCCTCATCCTCAGCCTATACATGTAAATTAATACGAGTGGGGAAACCTTATCAGATGACAGTTGTCTTATCCTAGCCAGAGCCCTTATCTTATCAAAATAAGATTATTTGAACTCCCTCTACATCGGGACAACCAAACAAATAATCAACAGAATACAAGTGCTCCAAAACAATGCACTTGGAGCGGCAAAAAAAAAAAAATAATCTTAAAGCTGCATCCCTCACCCACAAATGCTTAAATAAAGCCCCCCGCTACCTAACAGAACGATTTAATAAAAAAAAAAAACCCTACTAGACTCACAAGAACAGTCAGCCCCAACTGCCCAGATTTAAACTAACCACCATTGGAGGATCCAGCTTCCCCGTCAAGGGAGCTCAACTGTGGAACTCCCTACCTCATGCACTTAGATGTGACCAAACTTTCAACAAATTCATAAAGAACACAATAAAATGGCTCACTGAGAATGCTATGTAACCTGCACTCTCCCCACGTACCTACCTCTGCTTCCGATATAGACTGACTTGACATTATGTTAACACTAGCTATATGATCGACTGCATGTGCATCTTCTGTACTTGGTCTAGCCTCACCCTGTGGTGCTAAGAAATTTGTTTTTCCATGTTCTGGATACTTGTAACTTCTGTAACCAAGCTGTAAACCTACTTATTCTCATGCGCCCTGCTACCTCAGGGTCTGGCGCTCACAATAAATAAGTGGCAGTCATACCCCATCCACCAGAATTTGTCATGCATTTCATTCTCACCCGAGTACTAAGTAGATTTTGGAACATGGTGAAGATTCCAAACCAGTGTTCAAAGTAAAATTCATTTTTTTATTGGGAACAAATGCCTAGTGTGCCTCTATTAAATCATAGGCAAATAATGACACATTAAAGAACCAACATGATTTAAAAAACTGAATGGGTCACATTTTCATAATTACAACCATGGTTGCGTTAACTACAAGCACACAAGGTATACAACCATTTTTGGGATACACACAAGTAACTTCATATAGATCCCATTAGACAAATGGATTTACAACAAGTGTCATTTAATAAGAATCAGGCAGTTGGCCTCTTGAGAAGCAAATGAAAAAACCCTTCACAAGTTTTATTTGTATTGCCAGTCAACTCAACGCACTCAAGCAATTATACTTCAGTGCCGCTAAACACTCCACCCTCCCAGTTTTCTCCATGTAGTTTACCATCCACCACACCTCCCAATTTCAAGTGGTATATTCAACCTATATTCTCCTTCAAGGTACAAAGAAAACAAACTGCGCCACGAGCTTGCGAGGGAGTTGGGTGTGTAAATTACTTCGTTCCAAACCATGTTCTAAAGGGTCACTACACAATGCTAGACACATCTGGTGGCTGCCAAACCGTGTTTAACAGTGGCCCTCCAACTCTTCATAGCTAGACGGTGGTACATTTCTTAATAAAAAGACACCAGATACAAAGAACTTTTTTTTACTTTTGTTGTGGTAAAAAAACATTTTATACAGATAAAATGTAGAATCCTGAAATACTGACACATTCTCTTCTGTGCACAATGCTGAGGTTCACAACTCACTTTAAAACGGCAATTAAAAATGTACAAAAAAAATGAAACTCCGAAGCATCTTTAAAAAAAAAAAAAAGAACCCGCAGGCACTTCCTCTGTGGAATGTTTTTTTAAAAGTTGGCCTACTTAAAAAAAAAAAAAGTCGACTTCTTGTGAAGGGTTGAGACGTAAGTATCAGTTCATTTTATTTGGGTTTAATAATATCCTTGGTGGTACTGCTGGCTCCATGGCTTCTGGCCCCAGAAACTCTGCAAGGAAATGAAAAACTTTGTATGAATACTTTTGAGAACCAAGTCAGAAATAATGTTATTTGGGACAACTTGCCAGGTCACGAATTAATGTTGGCCATGTATGTTCCTGAACTAGTGAACGCAACTAATGAACATAGGGAAACTCAAATGTAACCCATCATAAAAAGTTGATGGCATGTACAGCCAACACTCAGAGATGTACATGGTTCACCAACAGCTTAAATACTTACACCCTGCTGCTGCCACTGGTTGTAGCCCTGAGATGGACTTTTGTAACCACGATTATTGCCTCTTCCTCTGAAGTTCTGAAAGAAAACAAATTGGTTACGTTGCGTATACTTACACGAAGATGGGTAGGGGCAGTTGTACAAATTAAGTTACTTGCACAAAAGGCAAATCCCAGCTAAAGTAGTTTTAAGGAAAAGAACCCGACGTCTCTCCCCACCCCATACGGGGATACATTCGGTTACGTGGTTGTAGCCAGATCAGCGACAGAAAGTAGGTCCAATATCACTCCTCGAGCCGACAAAGAGTAACTAGAGTAATTGTACATTAAAGTACATGCCCTCATAATCTAGCTCAACACAAATCCACTCTACCCTTGTGAGCAACAATCCCTTAATCCCAACTTTAGATATAGGGAGATGTCCATTATCGAGGCTGGCTGATCGGACGGCATGGCAGACACTCAGTCCGGCGTTGATGAAGGTGAATTAGCGGCAAGTAGGGCTGGTGCAGATGGAACAAGCCAACAACTTTTTGCCAATCCACTTCCCAAATGCGGTTTTGCTTCTAGCGAAGCAACACTGCAGCCAGTAAGACTAGGCTCAAACGGGTTGAAACGTTTGCCCTAGCTGGGCAAAAGCACAAGTGACATTAAAAGTTCTATATGAACATAAAGTACCTGATTGTAATTTCCTCTGCTGGGAATTACTCCACCGCCCCGACTGTAGTTTCCTCGATTTGAATATCCACCGCTTCCACCACCGCCTCTGCTAGGGTAAACCGGGCCACGGGGGTATGGATAGCCAATAGAACCGCCGCCACCACCACCTCGCTGGGGCAGATTTCCACGTCTGTTATATCCACCACCACGGTTACCAGGGACTAAAATACAAGCACTCGTTTTAGATTTGCGAGCATGGCTATCTTTCGGACCATCTTTGTCAGTTGAAAGTAGTTACTGGCAATTTGACATTTAATGCATCACCCTTAAGCTACTGTCCCCTCAAGACTAATTGTTTCAGGACTAAATTTGGCCACAACACTGTGCTGGGCGTTATACTCCCCGACTAATAGTTCAAAATTACAAGGTAACTGCCCTCAATTCGCAATACTCCCATCACAAATCTTAGCACGGACCCGTTCCATAAGCATATCAAGGTGCAACAATTACCACACAATGTTCTGGTGTTGTAAATACCCCCCACCCCCAAAACCAAAGACACAAAATCACCAGCACTTAAGATACTTACCACCTCCTCTGAAGTTGCCACGCACGTTATACATTCCGCCACCACCTCGACCTCTCTGCCCCGGGCCTCCATGGCTTGGTGGTCCTCCGCCACCACCTCGGCTGAACGGAGCCTTGCCACTTTTGTTTTTATTATTCTTCTTGTTTCCAGTGTTTTGTTTCTTCTCTGGAGGTAGAGACTTTTTGCTTTCCTCTTTATATTCATCCAAGAGCTTCTGTGCAGCTTCCTTTTCCAATTCAACATACATTATTTCATCAAAGCACTCGCCAGCATCAGGAAGTGTAAAGTTCCCTAAACGAAAGAAGAATGGTGAACTGGTTAGTTTCAAAGTCCCCCCTGAATGTTTAGCAACCCAATGACGAACTACATCGAAGCTACCTTTCTAGAAGTAAGTGACCCAATAGGTAAAGACTTCCTTCTAGGCACCACCAGCCATTTAAATGGTGGAGCTGCCACACGCATTTCTACTAACCGATTTTCTTGATCCACTATTTAAATACCACTATCCCAGTTTCCAGTGGCACTTTCCACTTCAGTGTAGGTGCCAGAGGTCTAGCAGAACAATGGTTTGTACATTAGTACACTTATCCACACCTTTCATTTTAAGAACGGCATGTTCAGGAAGATCTTTCCCCTCCACCTCTGCCTTCTTCTGTGTTCTCAGTTTATATTCTTCATCTGTTGGGCATACAACAACTGCTTTGCGTTTGAAGCCTGCAAAGAGGCACATTTTTCTCCTTTGAGCAGCTGCTGATACATTTGTCTGGGGAGGAAAAGAAAGCTTACTACTTAGCCACTGACAACATCTTCACACAGTTGCAAGAGCAGTCTTCATAAACCGAGGTGGTTTAGTTAATCTACCACCAAAGATTACACGTAGGTTAGCCCAATTATTAGAAGGGAGACAAGTTAATTCTCCCCAATTCACCAGGCTCATGCTGTCACTTCAATTGGATTACTCTGCCTTAATAAGGTCACATAAAGTAGATAGTCATTTACAGCACATCTCGAATTCCAATACCTGATCTAGGATGAAGTTCCTTTTCTTACGAGCAGCAATTTCAATGAATTTCCCAAGACACTGTGGTGCCCTTTGCAATAATGTGCTAAGTTTCCCGGTGTCCGACATTTGTTTCTTGAATCCAGAAACCTGCAAGGACATAAGCAGTAGCCTTCAAATACTGCCTAGTTGGGCATCACTTTATTGTACTGGAGGGTTTTGCCCATAGATGCAACAAATGAGTGATGCAGGAGTCTTACCATCATTTTATCCATAATGGTATTCGTCCCAAGAACATTGTATTTTCCTGGATTTTCTGCCACATGCTTTGAGACCCACGTAGTCTTTCCGGCTCCAGGTAATCCAACCATCATAACCACCTACAAGTAAAAACATTGCTGTGTTATTACAAACAAATACAATTTTAACTAGAAATGTAGGCAGCAAACTCTTGCTTATTAAGTTGAAGACCCCAACTACAGGCTTTTTTGGTGCAAGTGTATAATTCCCTCTTGACCGACCATCCAAGGTCCTCCCGTTCGCCCCTGGCATTTACCATAACTTGCAACATACGGCATTGCCGTGCAACAGACCAGACAGTCTCTCATTAGCATATGGAACCAAGGTTAGCATTTTGCACTACTCATTTGCAGGTGCATGGAGTATTAGGGGCAGTCAATGAATCAGACCCCGAATGTTATTAATCGAAGTTTTCATCTCAAATAAGTGGGACATGGTCGATCAAGCCCCACTGTCAATACCACTACATCTGTGCACCGATCATTGCAATGCAAATTTAAACCAAAAAGTGCTTTAGGGGTGGGTTTAAAACATTAAAAAATCGTAATTAGACACCCCATGACAGCCTTACTACTGCAGTGTAAGCATGCATCATGGGGATTGTACACACCTAACTTAAGCTGACCAACTTGTTTAGAGCCTGCGCATTTCCTACCACGGCCTTTCATTCTGGTTGCAGATTTCAGAACCCAAACTGACAGGAGGCAAGCTGCAAAGTTCAAAGCGAGGTTCGGCTAATGATGGTCCCCTCAAGTGAGCAGACTTTGCTATGGATGCATTGGGGTACTACCACATCGGCATTCTATGCAAATAAGGATCACGCCAACACGGGCCAGACTGTATACTCAGTCCGAAAAGCCCCCATATACTGGGTATCTGAACGCAACGCTTTTCAGTTACACTTTCCTATGCGAGAGCACAAACCTCGAACATGGCCATAGGTTGATTGATATCTGCATCCATTGCTCACCAGCAGCCTTTGAGGCGTGTCCAACAGATTTAGGGATGCTTCCTCCCAGTTGGCTTGTCAGCTGACTATCCCCTGCGTGCTAACAGCAGTGCTAGTAGCTTTATTTCAAAAGTACATTCAGCAACCATTTGCCCAGTACATCGGACCAAGAGCTGCGACGCAATTAATTGTCTCCAAAGCAGCCTTGATCCATAACCCAGATGGATGATTGATTGCTTCTCCATGGCTATACCAAACACTGACCAGGTTAACAACCGACTATTTGCTGGAAAGTTCGATGTAGCAACTGCTGTCAGCAACCGACTGGCAATAAGCTACAGCGCATGGAGCTTTGAATTGTGACCAATAACTTCCTATGTTCCAAGTTCCTAAAACTCAATATAGCCGTGGCACACAGCATGTCTTGAGGCCTTGAATGAACCTTCGGACAAAAGGGTGCTCCCTGCAACAACAGCTCTGCAAATGTAGCAACAAAACAATATCCTTCCCAAAGGCGTGCATGCGAGGCTTACACCAGTTGGATGTCCCATAAATATGCATTTTATTCCCATGTCTAAAGCATTGCAGGCTTCTTGTGCACCAAACCTCAGTTGTGTTAAGACAACTTTCACGGGACATAGTCCGTTGTGAGTACTTTCGTTGTTCGCACTAAGAAGGAAGACAAAGCTTACACTCCATTACATGTTTGAGGTGGACTCTGGATCCCTAATTTCACACCACAGTAGTGAAGTAGAATAAACCTTGAAATGAGTGATCTCCAGCCCATTAAACAAAGGAGCATGCCCTCCTGCCAGTGCAGACTTCCTACACTAAAATCTACGGGCATGAGAGGGTAAAAACACTGGCACAGGGTCCACTGCCTGTGACCCCAGTCTTCCAATAGACTTAGCAACCTCCACTCCACACCCCTTGAAGAAACAACCCATGAAGTGATCACTACGGACTGGACTAATTTTAGCTGCAGCAAGCTCGTAATCCAACCGTTAGACCAGGCTCTATTAATGAGGTAGTCTCCATTTCAACACAGGAGCCTCAGCATTCGTTGGAGACAACAGACGAAAAAAAGTTGGTCTATGTAGGACATGCATGTGGATGAGGCCCCAGAGCAGTGGCGTTTCCAGTCCTCACACTAGAATATACACAGGCCAGAGGACTTATGTCTTCAGGGAGTCAAGAGCAAGTGGGCAGGACTTGGTAGATTATCTAGTTCAGACCCCTCGTCAACAAGAGGGATTCATTAGGTCTTGCAAATGCTGGTCACAGCTACAGTACTTCAATAAGTGTCATTTCAACAGCCTGGTCGGACAAGAAAATCGCAGTATCTTAGTTTTCCAAGGGTGGGGGTGGGGGGGGGGGGAAGAGATATACAGGAAGCCCTCACTAAGAGCCAGCACCAAACAAATGGGGCTCTACAATTGTCGAAAGCAATCTATATCAGTACCCAGCGACAATGCACACCTTCGCTGGAATGAGTGGCTCGCGACAGCCCCTCTTGCACCAGCACTACACCAAGTGCTACCCCTCAGGACCCTTGCAAATATTGTATGATACCACGTAAACATCTGTGCCCAAGCAGATCGAGATGAAGTCAAACAAGCACCAGCCACACGGTTAGAATGGTACTCTGGGCAGTACCGTGGTTAAAACACTAGTGCAGCAAGAAGAGGAAAAACGAAAGCTACCAGTTTTGGAAATGTATGAAGTTCCATGTCAACTCCAGAATTGAAAAATTGAAGGGGTGGGATGCAGTAAAATAAAAACCACAAGACATATGTACTCTACATACTACACGCCAATCAGAGAGGGCAGGATAAAGGCATACTAGGGTCACAAAATAACCATCTAGGCTGGTGCTGGTAAAGGAGAGCATAGCAGCCAGCACACGAGATCATCAACGACAGACTGGATAGGTCCACAACGATCAATCTTGTCTGAAAATCCGCACAGACGCTGGTTTTATTAGCGTTATGGGGAGGGGACGGCCGGCAGCACTTTGACAGCACACATGCCTAAGTAGATGGGGTCCCTTCACACTGATCTTTCGCAATTATGTTGGGTTCATCAACAGGTGGAAGGGGCCACACAGTAATAGGGTATGTGTCGTAGAAGCTAAGAGCCACTGGACAGGCTAGGCAATAGCAGGGAGAACAAATGGTACAAACCATCATGGAATGCTACCCAGAAAAAAGCAAGGTACGGTCAAACCAGAACAAGGGTATAAACCTAACGCTACATGGCCCTTCTACAGTTAACTCATTATTAGAAGTCCATATTCCAAAATAGACAGACGAAACCAGCAACATTCCAGGCAACCTCTGGAATCAGCTGGGCATAGGCGACATTTGATACGAAGGTTGCACAAACAAGAGCAACAACTACATGCAGTGCGATGAAGCCATGAGACTATACAGGAAACCACTGATGTTGTCAGAAGTCGACAGTATACCCCCTACCCACCAGCCCAAAATAAAATTGAGAAGGCACCAGCAGCAGTTTTCAGAGCCCTACAGCGATTCCAGGATGCCAGCTCTAGACTAGCTAAATTAATGTGCCAGTTTAAAGTATAAGTGCATGGCTGCGTTTCTAGCGTGTTTGAGGGAACAGCAGCCTCACAGTGTTTGGAAACACGTGTATAGGCGCGTTATAAATGCCATATATCAGTGACATTTAGCAGAAAGCTTTAGTATCTAGCACCATTATAGAAGCACGTGTTTCTCTGCAACCATCAATAGCTTGTCTGGCAACAATGCCACCCCATTTGAAACGCTAGGAAAGTGGTTTACCAAGGCCGCACGGAAACACAACCAACCCCAGACATGCTTCAGAGGGGACCCGGCATTGGTGGAAGTACCCGGCTGATCTGGGTGGATGTACCCAACTGATCTGGGTGGACCCCTTTTGCAATGGGGCAGAGGGGCTAACAGAGGTGCGATGGGTTGCCCAGAGCAATGCCAATGGTTCAAATTCATTCAAAACCTTCCACCCATCACCTGTGCTTACTACTAGTAATAGGAGCAGGCCACCGATTGTCCTATCAGGGAGCATGCAATTTCACAATGTATTTATTGTGCACTTGTTATGCGCCCAGAGGGCAACAGAGGAACATGGGATTGAAGCAATACAGGGAGGATTGAATGTGCCCAGTGAAGCGTGCAAGTGCAGGGAAAAGAGACCACGTGGGTGAAGGCACTAGAAAGGCGAGTGTATGGTATGTTAAGTGTCTGCTATGCGACCAGGAGCCGAACTGGGTGCTGTGGAAGACAAGGACCCTGAAGAATACACAAGGGCCCCAAACACCAATCACAGCGACTGAAGGAAGGAAAAGAGGAAAGTTGACGAGCTTCTGGAATTTGAGAAGTCCTGCTAAACACTGAGAGGAAGGGGGAGGCTGTTCCATAGGAGGGAGTCTGCTTAAAAGTGATCGGCCCATGGCCCTGTACAGTGGACACAGTTGGTGCGAGAGGAGGACCGCAGAGGTCTAGAGGGAAGAGTATTTAGCAAGATAAAGTTGCAGATGGAGTGTGTGGGGTTGGACACCAGGGAGAGCATACTGCCCAGTCCCTGGTGGAGCGTGAATGGAAGGGATGTGGACCCAGGAGCGCCATACTGTTCATGGGGAAGTAGTATGCTTTCAGGTTCCCTTCCTTCCTGCACCAACAGAGACCAATCAGTATTTACACCAGGTTGGAGTAGGAGTGCATGCACGTTTTGGACAATTCATTAACAGATTACAAAGAAGCTGGGACGAGCTACAGAACAAGTGAACAACTTCTATACATAGCGTGATAAGGGAGCAACCCACTGCACAAACGGATGAAACCCCCCACAGAAACAAAATATGAACAAACTCAGGTGGATGCAATAATGGATTGACAGTTCTTACCTCGCAATCCTTTTTATCGTCTGGCCCCTTTGGTCCTCTGGTACGCTCCTCCAAAGGAACTTTCTGGATGAAAGTGTATCCTTCAATTATAGGGAAGTACGGCTCGGCCATCTGCCCAAAATTGAACTCAATTGCACAATTGTGGCAGAGAACATGTGGGAAAAAGGCCTCCTCGGAAGCATCCTTGCCAATTTTGAAGGCCACACCTAGGTCCTTACCATTCCTGGTGTAAGAGAGCTCAATCCCTTCATCGCCATCGAAATTCTGGAAAACAACAGTTCAGCATGGTTAGAAATGTACTTCCATAACCCTGCACTAATAGAATGGAGTTGGTAGTAGAAATAGCAGTTTATTTACACAAGCAAACTACATTGGCACGAGTGAGCCCTTAAGAGTGGTGTACATCAACCAACGATCAGTGAGGCCCCTGCTACAGGTAACGTGTAAACCTGAGATACAGCTACATTCAATTTCTGCAGTAAACAAATGGTAAATAAAAAAAAGTAGAAATGCACTTACAACAAAACAACCGATAACATCATTTTCATCATATTTCTCGCCATAGTCCTCAGTTACACAATTGAGTGCCTTCATCCCCTTCATAGAATAGCCATACGAATTCTCTTCCTCGCCTACAAAGCAATAAAGAACATTTGTATGATGCATAAAGTACTCAATCGAAATGCTGAAGACAACCCGCATGAATTGCGAGATACCTACTAACACTTTAAGCCTGGGTGCGGATGCCCAACAATTTCAAAGTGTAGTTGAAACCAATATATAAACACGCAACATGCACGATACAAAAAATGTGAATTACTTACCAAGGAGCAATCCACTCGTATTTAATGACCAGCCAACACGCACTTCGTGTATATCTATGTCTTTAGTGTACAGATGCTTAACTGGGATCTTCTCAGTCACCTGTTCAGAAACGGAACAGTTAGGAAACAAACAAAAACTCCCAAAATTATTGGAAAATAAGCGATCTTGGTTGCATCTTTCCCACATTAAGCGCATCCAAAACATGTCACCAAGATGCCCAGCGGTAGGGTACAAGGACGGACAAGTTACTTGTTCAAAGCGTTCAAGGGAAACCTTATTCTGGCAGTGCTCCATATTAGAAATGTGGTGCCTGCCCTTCAATTTAGTCGGGTCTTGCCACTCTCTACGCTAGTCTAACAGGCGGTTGCAAATCTTGACATGGGGACTTTTTTTTGTAATCTTGCATGGATAAAGGGTGGGCTAGAAATGGCCAGACAAGCCAATGTGCTCACCTGGAACGCTCCCAGGGGAGGTGTTACTAGACCCAGCCCATATTCCCAGAAGAACCTTATTAAGTGTGATCTTCTGGTTGGGTTTGGGCACAAAGGAAAAACCTGTAAATATTTTGGGATTGCTGCCCCCCGTGGCTCAAAGTTAGGGCCTGGCTTAAATGCTAACTGAAACCATCTTTATTTCCTTGCACAGGTGACGAGCTCCTTTCTGCAAGCCTTAAACATACCCCCCCCCCCAGGAACCGTATATCTGCTTATTTGATCTACTCGATCCAAGAGATCAATTCCTATCTTGAACTCCTATAGCACTTGGCTCGAGTAAGCATTAAGAAACTTTATAAAAATGCTAATGTACATTCTCAATATTCTTCTGGGCACAGAACATGCCCAGACGAACACTTTTTTATTAAAAAAAAAAATATAAAATCTTTATTTCCTCGCTGTAGAATATCAATGATGTAAAAAATTCACCTGGCTCGCTGTAGCCTTAGCCATAAAGTTGCAGGGTGGACATCAGGAGTACGTTAGCACAACGATGGTATAAGCGCGAAGATCTCATTGTACCCACACAGTTCTACGCCACAAAAAAAAACCTTGTGGACATGACAAGCATGTGACCATCGCTCAGAGAAAGATGAGCTAGAAAGCCAAAACCAAGGTACCCACAGATCTGTTGTACTGTTGCAATACTCAACGTATAAATAGTTTGATTGCTGGCCAAAGGGTCACTGAACACAGTCGACACGACTGATTGACATCGCTAGAGTAGGAGGTCCCGTGCGTGAAGTGGGATGGCAGGACCCCCCCCCCCCCATCAACTCGTACACCCCAGATCTGTGCACCCAACCCTATATGCTGCCTCTGAAGATGCCGTTAAGTGCATAGTAACAAAATGCAACTAAACCTTCGCGGGACCTTTATAGTGAGCCATTGCCCTCTTGACCCGTTCTAATACTTCCCCCCCCAAACACCATACATAAAATTAAAAGACCATCCTTCTAGTGAACACTGCCACCCCAAACGATTATTTTAAAAAAAAGTTACAAGGTGGGTCAGGGCAAGAACAAAAAGCATAATTAGCGGTGGTGCCTGCACAAGCCACTTTGCCAACCTACACATTACTACAGAAAGCCAGTGAGCAGTAAGCATTAATATCCAGTCTTACAAACCGTGAGCCTGCTAGAACTGTGCAACCCGTTAAAATGCAGGCTTATCTCTTCACATTGCATCTATAGCAATGTATCCGAGGTGAGCCCTCCCAAACCCTCTTTGTGCCGCCTCCTCCACGAACAGTTTGCTAGAAATGTCAGTGGATACATTACTATTATTAGTCGTTCAACACTAGTTGCTTTGCACTATAGTGAAGGGTGAATTGAGAAGATGTGAACAAGCGTCTCGCTGTCCAATCTATGGGCCAATTAAGTCTTGAAAGAACAAGGCACTAGGTTACATTGAGGTGAAAAATCACCCTCTACGTTAACAGTGGCCTCTTGTTCAAACAGATAGCTGGGCAGACGAAGATTAACTGTACCTAGGCTTGGTGACTACCATGCAGCCTAGGGTGACCAGACGTCCGGGTTTTCCCGGAACAGTACGGGGAAATCGCCCCGACTGTCCGGGGTTTGCAATGGTGGGTGACCACGGTCACTGTTTGTGCAGATACCCGATTTCGAAATCCCGAAATCGGGTCCCAGCGCAACTCTAACTGCGAGAACGGGGGCGTGAAAAGTATTCACGTTCCCATTTCCTCCCCCTGCCACTTTCCTCCAATGAGAGGCGTGTGCATGTGATAACACCCCCTCCGAGCCCCCGCAACAGGCCAGACAAAAAGTAGGACTATGTTAGTCCTACTATCTGGCCTGTCCGGGTTTTTTGTGAGAAAAATCTGGTCAACCTAATGCAGCCTCACCAATTAATCTAATGTGGGTGCGCCGGGGAGCAGAATGCGGACCTATCTTCGTGGGACATGTTAAAGCAATTTGAACGCGGCAATTACAAACTCCTTGCAGACCTACTCCTGAAGGCAGTTCATTTGTATTTGAAAAGAATTGTTTAGTGCAGTTTCAGTAGCCAAAAATACTGCGTTAATTACCCTTCATCAAGGGCCTAAAGAAGTCATAATCCATTGAGAAAAAAAAACAAAGATTACGTTTTACCAGATCACCAAGATATTGTCGACAAGCCGGAGCCGACAGTCCAGGGAAAGGGCACCCCACCAACCCCAAAACCCGGCCTTGGCAAAAGTACACTTTTAGCCCAGTGTAAAGTATGGGCATTTGAACATTCCACCAAAAGTGTGACGTAATGAAGTTACGACCCAAACCACCCACAGAACAGCAGCCCCTGCCCCCGAGTGTGCCAATAATATACTCGTTACACGCCATTACTGTGGTAATGATGAAGCAGGAGACCCATTTTACCACGTGCAGTTGAGACATTTAAGCCACCAAAAGCTACCATGCAAGGGGTGGTCCCACGAACAGGTCCTTTTCCGACATGCTACTAGACACCAAACTGATATTCCAGGGTAGTGGAGGATGGTTGTAGTCACTGCTAGTCATGGTGATCGGGGAAGCAAGGAAGACCAAGTTTCACATGCCTGAAAGTAGCGACCTGGTCAAACTAGTGCACCAGCCTTAAGGCACCCACTACACCCTGGCAGCACAAAAGCTACCGCTTTCAAGACCACTGTTGCGAGTACTCACCATTCACAAGCCTGAAAAACAACCGGATGGAACTAGGATCAAAAAAGGGCAAAACCCAGCCTACATTAAGAAAAACCAATCAACAAGCTGGTTTAGTATTAGAGCTCGCCAATAGGTCAGAAGGACCCAAAACACCACGCAATTTTACATACCTTAAATGAGAATATGGTGAATAAACAGTTGTGCCATAGAGTTAATCGTGGAGTCCCTGGCTCAAAAAGCTAGATACAAATATATTTAGCGAACACAACTATGTGTGCTATCGTTTTAAGTGCGCTGCTTTGCTTCAGACGGTCACGTTAGCAGAAGGCTTCGTGCAGCAGTGTTATCGGTCATTAATTCAGCCCTTGCTGCAAAGGGTACAACGGATAAGCAAGCCAGGACAATGCCCACCCAATAAATAAATCAAACTAACCTTCATTTCAAAGCAGACTTTGCCTTTAGAAACTCCATAGGAAGCCCTCCCTCCAGCCCAAAGGAAGGCAAAGCTTTCCATGGTCAGAGAAGAAGCACTTAAGCGATCTCTTGAGATTTTGAAGTGAAGATCACAGTTATCTGTCAAGACAATAAACATGACAGATTATTTGGTCTTAAACTATTCAGATGCCTGAATGGTAATTTACAGAAAGCATCAGTATTTGCAACGTTCACAAATAATCAAGCATGTGGTATTAATGTATAGAAATAATACTGCTCAGGAAAGGAGCATCACAGCCAGCAAGGACTGAAACAATCATTGTTCTCAACTACGGGACAGAAGTATGTTAGCACAGTGTTCAGTTTGTTTTCATTTCAATGTTGCTCATTACCAGCAAGCCATTTAAAACTTGCAATACAGCTGCATGTTGTGTCCACGCTCAAACTCGGCACAAAAAATATTTCTGCATATGAAATTAAAAACTGCACGAGGGCATTTTAGACAACACCCCCAATGCAATTAGTCATTAATGGCACACAATGCTCGCAGCAGTCACAGAATTACACAACATGGAGGCTGAGCGTTGCAGAATGAGTGGCAATCTAGGCCAATGCCATGTGCCCCAAGACCTCACTCAACTATAGCGCCCCACTTCAAACTCAAAAATGCAACACAAGAGTCACCCCACCTTCCACACTACAACCGGATTCCCACGGAACTTAATGCTTATGTGGTGACAGATTATACCCCCCTCACAATAGCTAAGGATCCACGAACTCCCAGATTGCATTTAAGGGTACCAAAATTGTGAAGTGCTTTGGGTTCCCATTGCTAAGAAGGGCCATTGTCCCGAGTGTTTGCTTCGGCAATAACGACAGGCACAAAATTATAGGACTACCAGTAAAGTAAGTAAGAGTGGGGAGCGCGTAATCGATGTACATCTAGTCAAGGAAGATTATGAAGCATTCACGTTTCACCAAGTACCTACACCCCACCCCGTATTATAAACTAACTTATTTTGAAATTAAAAAAACCATAAGCGTTCATATAAAACATAACGAAAACAGTGTAGCATTAACGAACAATCCGCAGTTCTGAGACAAGGCTCAACTATCTAGCGGGACATTCCAACAGTCCTCGATAAAAGGAAGCTGCGGGGCAGTAGAGTAAACGAGCGATCTTTTAGTGCCCCATGGGCTGCATCCGTGCATAATCTTTCAGTATGTTGCGCATGCGGTGCGCTTCCCAGGAGCAGCCAAAAAGACCATTGCATCCTTCTCATTGTGCAGGACACTCACATCGCGCGACCTTCCTATCAAAAAGTTACATTGATCTGTAGGACTGGCGCCTCGGACAGTTCCCATTATATTTTAAAAGGCACGTAGGGTAGTTCCGACACGCAAAGCCACTATAATGATCCAATTGTATTATGTAACGTGGCTCTGGGCGCAAACTGTAGCATGAGGAGGTGGGTAAAACTTACATGCGTCGAGGGAAACCGCAGTGTCGTCCAGCTTCTCATCCTCCTCTTCAACTGGTGGTTGTGGGGACTTGGCTCTGCAATAAAATTGCAAACGTTTAACAAAAGTTCACGGACACATCAAAAGCCCCACATACACGGGTGACCTTGTCGCACACTTACCGACTATACTTGTTTTCTTCGATATACTCAAAGTAGCCACGACCATGGTCTTCACGTGGTCTCTTCAAGCCCCTCTTTTTATCACCCGCCTTCGGATCAGATTTGGAGTCCCCTGCATCAAGGAAACGCGCGATCAGAAGATTACTCAGCCAAATAGACATAAAACTCCTACCCCCGCCACCCCTCCTCCCCCAAGCACTGCCTTAAAAGAACACAAACCACCAATCTAGACGGTAACTTCTGCAGTCCCGATAGGGACCTAGCGCGATGGCAATAAAAAGCATCAACCACAAGGCGTACAAGACAGGAAGAACAAGGCCGCCATATGCAACTCTACAATAGATCGCATACAAAGAGCCCGCGCAGCCCCGCCCTCTGCGGCGGCCATTTTCTGCAGCGTCGTGAGCCGGCCAAGAGCCGGAAAATGGAGGCTCAGACAGCTGCGCCCCTTAACCCCGCCATGTAAGCCTCACCTCCGCTACCATTAATCTGAACTCAGACGGTCACAATGATCCACCACAATTTTTAGCTCAACTACAACCAACTTCCTCGCACGTCCCCCATCCCAGATATGCACTCACCCCCAGCGGCCTGCGTACTGCCTGCCGCCCCCTTCTTTGCAGTCTTTTTCCCATCCGTGGGGGTGGCTGCCCCGTTCTCGTCGTCATCATCCTCTCCCACGGGTATGCCTTCATCCTCCTCATCTTCCTCCCCCTCTTGGAAGCCCTGGTCATCACCGTTCTCATCCTCGGGCGGAGCTGCCGCGGCGGCAGCAGCCTCATCTTCGCAAGCGACATCGTCTTCCTCCTCTTCCATTTCTTCTTCCTCTTCCTCCTCCTCTTCTTCCTCCTCTTCATCGTCCGCGGCAGCCGTCTCCTTGGCGCCGCCCTTGGCCGCCGGTTTCGGCTTCCCGGAATCGCCACCTGCCTCTTCTTCGTCTAGTGCAGTCTGCAGGCGCTCCATAAGTTCAGCCTTTAGACCCTTATCCGAGAGATTTCGCTTCTTAAGCTCATCTTTGAGCTCGGACACCTTCAGCTTCTTGACGCACATTGGGGAGCTCATGGCGCAGCCGGGCCCCGGCTGTTCTGCCTCTTCGGATGGCGGTGCGTGAGCTCAAGATGGCGATAGAGGCGCGTGCCCTCAAAGGACCGGGATGGAGCGTAGAATGGCACTGCTAGGGTGACAACTGGGCCGAACAGAGCACGGTGACTCGGTTGTTCCGAAGAGCAACACCCGCCAAATGCGTCCTGCTCTTCCTGCCAGCACAGGATAAAAGGGAGACGTCTTCGAGCACGTAAGGAAAGTATAAGCGTAGGGAGAAAAAAAACTCAAGCCGTGCGTCACTACGTTGTCGCACCGCGTGACTCAGTACTTGGCGACCCCGCCTCCTAGCGTAACCACTGCTGAAAAGGGGCAGCCAAAAGCAGCAGGATTTTTAATAATACAAGGGAAGGGCGGGGTGGGATACTTTTTGGTGCTTTTAAAAGGGAAATAATTAGGAATTCTATGGCGAGCATGGAGGCTCGTATATCTCTTTAATGTCAGAGAACAGCATCTTTGAAACAAACACTTTAAACTTGACTACATTTCCCGGGAATGCACGAAGAAATGAATAGTTTAACAAAAAATAAGCATGTGCCAACCCTCCCGATTTAGGTGGGAGACTCGTAATATGTGAATAAAAAATGTTGCTATTTTTCCCTTTCTCCCATATAATTCAAACCCCAATGCAAGCCTATGGGAAATTCCTTTCTCCCTTTTTCCGTTACAAAACCTCCATCCCAGGTGCTTCAGAATGTTGGCATGTATCACATGTGACACCCTTCCCCCTCCCCCCCCACAATCAGAGTCCACTCAGGCCAGCCTATAATGCTCCTTATACCACAACCCAGTTCTCTTTGATGCTGGAAAGCAAGCAGATGAGTACTTTATTAAATGTAATTCTATGTCAAGACTCCGTGCCTCTGATTATGCTCAGTTCTACTCTTTACTTCTCGAGCAGCCAACAATAAAACTCCTTAAACAATCAAGCTTACAATGAACTACATTATCCATGAAAACGTATGTGAACATGTAGTTTGTGTTTGATAGGTTTATTCATCCACGTGATCCCTCTCGTCCAATCACGTTCCCAAAGTCTTTAAACTCCACCAACTTCCTTCTTTCCTCCTCTTTGCTGCTTGAGCAGCTGAGCTAAGTGAATTTTACACATTTTATTTAAGGTCTGATGTTGTATGTTATTGGTGACTGAAATTAGTTCGACGCACAGTGCGGCAGCAGCACGCAGCGTAGTTACATTGGCAGAGCTTATCCATAGCTCTCAACCATTTGTGACGCAAAGGCAGGTGAAAACACCCGATTTTGTTTTTGGCGTGTGAGAGCCCATTGAAACGAATAGTCGTGGAGGAGGCTCGGCGGGTGAGTCAGCTGTTTACAAGGCGAGTGACACCTGCCAAAAGCTTGTGAGTTGAGAGCTATGGCTTAGCCGCAGGTAGGACGCAACAGGGCAAATGCTCCGGTGTTCAGAGACTTAGTAGGAGGCATTGCCGTACAGAAGTTCACGCCGGGCGTGACAGGATCTCAGAGGTTCCGGCACCATTGCGAAACTTCCGTGGCCACAGTCAAGGTTTTAAAAGAGGTTCTACAATCCATACAGAGCGGAGCGCGGCTCAAAAATATATACATATAATCGAGCGGAGGACTCATGTACCGCTAATACACGCCTCCGGATACAATAGAACGTTACTGCACGCCACCTGGTAGCTGCAGAAACACACTGCGGGATCATATGAATCAAGAGTGCAGGGGAAAGCAGACAGGCACAGCCCCAGGAAAAACTGCAAAGGTGCATTGAAACTGCCTGAGGAGGTGAGGCTTCATATACTGACGGGCACAGTCCCAAGCAATACTGTCAAACCTGAAATTAGACCTGCCTAGCTACAAATTAAAGGAGAAATTGACAGGGGCATTCCAGGAAAACTGCATAAAGACACAGCACAGGCTCTAACATGAGCAGATACTCAGAGGAAGACTCGGAAAGGCCCACATTTGAGTGGCATGAGAATGAGCCAGGCAGTGCAAAAAGTTCTGAGTGCCAGGTACGGGCCCCATGCAGGAAAACAGGGGCATCATGGAAGACCTGGTGGCTTTCTCTCAGGGCATGGCGGAACTGAGGAAAGCGCGCAGGGGCAAAGGGGGGGGGGAGTAAAAAACACCCAGACCCCCGGGGTTTACCACGGAAGAACAAAGGTGGCAAAAGTAAGGCACAGTCGAGCCAGATACGACTTAGATAGCTCAGAGGACACTTCTAAGGACGACTGCATGAGCAGCGAAGGGTGACGAGCTGAGCTTGCTAGAATCACAAACCTCCTCCTCGAACGATGGGCGAGAGCTCAGGGTAAAGCGAGGCAAACCTGCAAATGAGGAGCCTCAGGGCCACAAGTTCGACCCGGATGCCTTAGTACACCCATGGTCATCAGAATGGTACCGGCAGAAAACATTACAAAAGGTGACTCAGAGCCCCACTGAGTAAAGAGGCCAGGAGCAATATGAGGAGGGAATGCCCCAGACCCAAAGTCCCGGACGTTGTAGCAGAGACACTCGTTCATGGAGGTCGTGCCAGGACAAATTACTGGACAAGGTCGGCCCGATCACGAGAATATGGCAGCTGGCAGAAGAGGCTAAGCAAAAGAAGGAGGCTATTGACCCGGAGATACTCTCCGGCTGGGCCCAGAGGGCATTATGTCTTCTGGGAAATACAAATAGCTCCATAGCCACCAAGAGAAGATCTATTCTAATGAAAATAGACTCAAAGTTGGGGGAACTGGCGCCATCAGAAACGGCGGCGGCGGCCAAAGGCAAACTATTTGGTGACACATTCATCAACGACATGGCAAAGTTTGCTAGCACTTATGCCTCAATGGACAAGGCAGAGGCCTCTCTCAAGAAGATTTTCAGGAGGACGTTTTTTCAGTAAGGGTGGCAGAGGCAAGGGCGACTCAGCCAGCCGTTACCCATATCACAGGTCCTCCGGTCATAGCACACATTGGAGAGAGCAGGAAGACCGATGGGCCAACCCCTTCTTCCCTTCCTGAGGAAGAGGCAGAGGCTGGAGAGGCAGCGGCAGGCAGCAGCAGCAGCAAAATGGAGCAGGGGAGAAAAAAGGGAGCGCTAGCACAGGTGTTAAAAGCAGAGATACCTCCGGAGGGAGGGAGAGTAGCGCTGCACACACAAAGATGGTTAGAAATAGCCTCATACGCATGGGTTCTTCAGACTGTTCAGGGTTTTCTCTTGGAATTGTGGCAGGAACCAATACAAGAATTCCCACGCAACCAGATAAGGTTCAACAGAGAAGACAAATTACTACTAGGCAGAGAGGTAGAACAGCTAAAACTAAAAAAGGCCATCAGCCCGGCCAGCGGAAACCAAAAGGGATTCGTAAGGAACTTGTTCTTAGTAAAGTGCAGGCGCAAGTTCAGGCCAGTGATCAACCTCAGAGCACTGAATTCATTATTGGTGTACAGAAAGTTCAAGATGGAAGGAATTCACCTACTGAGGGACATACTTCAGAAAGGGGGCTGGCTAGCAATGATAAACCTCAGGGATACCTACCTAATGGTACCTATTCATCAGAGTCAGAGGAGGCTGTTACAGTTCCTCTGGAAGGGGCAGAGTTGGGAATTTACATGTTTACCTTTCGGACTAGCCCCAGCACCTTGGTGCTTTACCAAGCTGATGAAGCCAGTGGTGGGGCACCTCAGGGAGCAAGGAATCAGATTAATTATATACCTGGACGATATATGCATAATGTGCCAGGACAGGGAAATGATAGTGGAATAGGTCTGGATAGCAACAGAATTATTGCAGCGGCTAGGTTTTCTATCAACTCAGAGAAATCAGAATTAGCCCCGGCCCAGTCAGTGGAATTCTTGGAGTTCATTCTAGAAACAGTACAGGGCACCCCCAGTCTACCCCTAGAGAAGGTGAACTCTATCAAGAGAGAGATAAAGACCATGATGACAAGGGAAATGATTTCCCTGAGAGAGATAGCCAGACTGGTAGGCCGACTGTCATCCTCGATTCAAGCCATTTTTCCAGGCCCCCTGCACTACAGGGCGTTGCAACGTTTGAAGATAGAACATATCAGGAAGGGATTATCCTACGAATAGAGGTTATCCATTTCTCACGAAGCGAGGACAGAGCTAGAGTGATGTTATTACCACATGGATGCTTGGAATGGCAGGACAATATTTGGCTCCTCCCTGGACCTTGTAATAGAGTTGGACGCCAGCCGCTGGGGGTGGGGAGCCAGGTGCGGCGACCAGGGGGAGATGGTCGAACAAGGAACTAGCCCTCATATCAATTGTCTCAAACTGTTAGCAGGATCCTTCGCAGTTCGCTGCTGGACTCGAGAAGGGGCGATATGCGCCATCCTGCTCAAGATGGAGAATGTCTCAGCAGTCAGGTACATTAACCAAATGGGAGGGACAAGATCCAGATTGCTGGTGGAGATAGCCAAGGACCTTTGGCACTTATGTCTCCAGAGAGGAGTCAGCGAAACGGCAGAGCATCTGCCAGGAGATCCAAACCAGATTGCGGACTGGACCTCGAGACACTTGAGGAACTCTAGCGATTGGCAGCTGGAGGAGTCCATTTTCCAGGAGATCATGCTTCAGAGAGGTCCATGTCATACGGACCTGTTTGCTTCGAGGTTGAACAGGAAGCTCTCCAGGTATTTCAGCTGGGACCAACGACAGAATACGCATTCCTACTGTTTGCCATGATAGCATGAACTGTGGCACAGGTCAGAAGACAGGGAGCGACAGTGATTCTAGTTACCCCCAATTGGAGAGGTCAAGTTTGGTTTCCAGACCTGCTGGAAATGGCTTACGACATTCCAATTATACTGCCACACAGACAAGACAGAGTGCTGGGCCTGACAGGAGAGCGGCACCCACTGGTTCAATCAGGGAATCTGATAGCCTGGGCGATTTCAGGAGATCCTGTGCCAAGCTGGAACATTCAGGAACAGCTCATGAATTCATCAGAGAATCCTGGGCCCCCGGGACCGGGAAGGCTTAAAGAGTGGCATTGCTTAAATTGAGTAATTGGTGCCTGGAGAGGGAAGTACATCCTGTACGAACAATGTGATTCATGTGGTGAATTTTTTGGCCTGTCAAGTGGCGCAAGCCAATGCGTATAGAACAATTAACACTTACAGATCAGCCATATCGGCCGATCATGATTATGTAGATGGGAACCCTGTGGGAGAACATCAAATGATTTGTAGATTACTGAAGGGAGTTAGATATATGAGACCTCCGACTCCGAAATATTCCTGCCTCTGGGATGTGAGCGTGGTATTGAGAATGTTCGAGTCACAGGTGGACAGCAAAGAACTATCTAGGAAAGCGCTTTGTGCGAAACGGACTATATTATTGTGTTTAATTTCCTGTAAGAGGGTTTCGGAGGACAGGGGTTACATTCTACATAGAGAAGAGGACAAAGACGGGTATTAGGATGGTATATTATGTGGCGTTTCCAGAGAGACCTAGGGTGTGCCCGGCCAGGTGCCTTGAAGGAATAGTGCGCTCAAAAATGGTATTGCCCCGAGTGTTCGAGCATGTGGTTTAAAGCAATCTGTGATCGACCGTAAAAACATTTCCTATGCACCGTACCTTAGTTTTCCTTAATTTTTACACATGCAAAATTAAGCATCGGGGTGCAGCCATCTTGTGCTAATCTTATCTGTTGCCGCAACGCCCTAAATTTAACTGCCCTCGCCGCACTAAATCATATCCCCCGCCCCTGAAGCTGACATCAGTATTCTAGCTATATTCTCCACCTATTTTTATGACTTTAATGGGCAGCGTAGTCAAACGCGCCCAGTCCTCACCTACTTATAAACGTCATTTGACGCACAATCCGGAATATCAACACACAGATCCTCTCACAGCACAGCGCATCCCAAATCGGAATAGAAAACACTAATTTTAAAGGAAACACCAATACTCTGCAATTTATAATGCGCTTTTATTTCACAATAACGCTCCGAGAACATCCGCCAATTTCGATTATCAACCAACTTTTTTATTTCGTTCTGTTCGAGCATCAAATCTTTATCATGAGGCACACAGTGTTCCTTTCGGTAGAAGAAGCGCATTCAACGCACCTTGAATTGCAAGGCTTCAGCATCAGCTTCTTGCTAGAACACCGTAAAAGATGACAAGTTGCTCCTTGTTGCTGGTACCGCCAAAGGGCATATTGGTCCCGGGCGATTGTCCCACATCAGCGTAATCGTGATACATCCGTTTAGTTGTATCTGCCAATGCCTGTTGAAGAAACCATCACTCGGTATCTGGAAACGATGACATTCGCAGAAAGGAAGAATATCTCTGTGTAGAAAACATAACAAAAATATATTTCAGTAGCCGTTCTTTATTCAAATGTATCCATTTACCCTTTAATTCTGCACCAGGTCTAACCTATTAATGAACACAAACCAGAAACAATGGAAACACAGAGAAAACATATCGTGGAACGTTGGAGTCTACGATGTGCCTGAGTGGTTAGTGCTGCGGAGTATGTTTAGCTCACAATGGAATGCGGTAGCTGACGGAAGAATTCGAACAACACATAGACGGCATTAGAATGGAATATTAGCAACGAACTTGGGGTTTTGGTGGAACCTGGGGGAACTTAGAAGTGGACTCCATGCTCACTGTGCTCAGAGAGGCACAGCTCCACCTCACTGATGAGGCACAACAAGGATGAAACGTGTATGGGGTTGCTGTAGGTACTCTAGTTCAGAAGGGAATTGCCAGAGCATTTTGGTGCTGGACTGCCCATGTGCCCGGGACAAAGACAAATACATACAGGTTGTGTTTGCGTGTCGTAACAATATGCGCCAACCAACAACCCATTACAGTAACCAAGCAATACCGGTCAGAAAATGAAACCTTGACTCGTTCGTCTATAAACTCGTCTTCAGTAAAACTTACATTATATTTGGTATTTCCAGTCTCTTGGTGTAACGCAGAGTGTCCGCTCAGATCAACGGTTTTCATAAAATGAAATTGCACGTTCCTTTGTCCAGTTTTGAAATGTTGAACCTTATCATTTTTGCGGGTATTACACACCTCCTTTCCTTCAATCCATAGCGAATCCTCCCTTTCTTCCAAGGACGAACAACAATTGAACCTTCTTTAGAGAGCCTATGCTAAGTTTTGTTTTGGAGAAGAAAAGCCACAAATCAAAAACATACTGTACATGACGCGTCGGTGTGAACTCCCCACAAGCAACATCAAACACAGCAACCTTCACTCCATCCGAGCAATTAGCACGGCCGACCAACGTGGCATTTGAAATATGTTTGAAAAACAAATTAATTGTATGGTAGAATCCACCAATGCCGTGCTATCGTGAATACTTTTTTACTCTTCTATATTGATAGTGATTTAGTTATTTGATGACAACAGTTTCAATTAGGGTCCTCTGCATTGTCACGTCTGCGTGCACCCTGTTTTCACGGAGGAATGTGCTCTGCGGATAACGTGAGACACTGACAAGTCATAAATCCAAGTGCCCTTCCATCTCCACTGAAGTTCCTGTGCACTAACACGTTTAGGAGGAGAGGCGGTTTATCCCGCCCCCTGCACCATTCTCGTACCGGGTAAATTACGTATAAGCTAAGGGGGGAGACATCTCCAACCCTCCTGTACCTATTTGCATCACCCATGTTTCATATAAGTGTATTAACACTTTGCTAATGTGTATACTTTGAACTCAATTTTGTCTCTTTCCAAAGGCAATATTTTCCTAGGCCCTCTGCCCTGTTCACTCTCTATCTCCCAGTGCTGCACACACCAAGCCCCCACCACCTCTGTCCGCTGTCAGCTCAGCGTGTTTCCTCTTCTCACGGAAATGCAGATATTCATTTTTACAATTAGCGAGTGTCGAGCCCTGACAAAATGTGCTCATCCAAGAATGTGAGACCAAGGCCTGCTCCAACCTTAGTGCCCCATCCATCTCTGCTGACCGACTCATGCCCTCTCCACCCCCTCCCTGCCAACCTGCGGTCCCCTGAACCCATGCCCCCTATTCCCTTTGAACGCATCTGGTCACCAGACCCTACCCCTGCACCACCTCCAATTACCTTACCATATACCTAATATAGAGTGTTCATTTATTTTGGTAACAGTAACACCTATCCCCACTGGGTTTGAAATCGGAAGACTACAAAGGCCGCAAATCAAAGATCTTCTCTTCTGATAAGGCATCCGAAGGAACGATCCCTAACACCTGCCACCATAAAAATATAGGGCAGAATGCAACTATTTCACACCAACAGCCCCCTTTCATGCAGTGTTTTGCTTACAGTCATTAGTTCTTGCATGCCAAGTTTTTTATTTAGCTTAGTCAGCTAGCTGTACTTCATTTCCGTGTAACTTTGCTCGACCTTCACTCCGCCAAGAGGAGCCCAGCTGACCCACGTGTGGCCTGTCGGATCTCCAAGACACCAGCCAATCCTGTGAAGCCAGTCTCTATATACTGTATACATGTCTTCCTCCAATCCTAATGTAACACTATGCACCTATAGGGAAACGTCAGTAGTGATGTTTCGAGATCTGATAATATACTTTACTTCTAATGTTTGCAGAGCGCTCTCAGGCAGCAGAGTTCTTTGCTCCAGTTATTTCCTTACATAAAATGTGGTTCTCTTGCAATTACTCTCCTGGTCTCAATCCCTAGTGGGACGCGTATTTCTTCTGTCTATTTGGAGACGTGCATGCTAAGGCAACTGCAGAACCCGCAGTTTCTTTCATGCTGATATCCATCTGACCCTCCTGCTCCCTGTTCAGTGAAGGACCCACAAGAGCTGGCCGAAAGCGGGAAGGGAGAAAACACAGAGTTACACCGTATGGCATTCTACAACAGGCATTTCATGCAAAAAAAAGTTGACGAAGAGCATACATTTGAAAAGACCATTTGGACGCTATGGCCACCTATGTTGTGCTTTACAGACACCAAGCAACCCCAGGCATGCATGTTATCGTTCGAGATATAAATTCATGATTCATAAACTGGATTAAATGTGCATTATTAAATATTTCTTAATACTTTTAATAGCTTTGAAAATCGAGTTTAATAGCATTCCATTGTTCATGTACAATTTACAAACATTGTGGAACATACACCATGCTGCAAATCGTTTATACTGGGAAGTCAACTTTTCAACAAGGTCCACTTTTGGTGGGCATGGCTCGTTTGCAATGTTTTGTGGCAATGTATGTGTGATGGGAACAAAATCAGGAACGATTCCATGAGTATGCATGGCCAACACAGTCAAAGTGAGATCTTTCACAAAATCTAATTACATTTCCTGGTATGTCGGCTTGGCAACCCATTTTTTGCTTCGTTTTGCAAAGGCCATTGTGTAAAGAAGCATTCCAAAGTTTCCTGCAGTTCTCTATTCTCTGACTAGATTCTCGTTATGCACGAATACGGCTAGTAATGTTCGAGATTGCATACCGTCTATGCCGAAATGCAACCTCTTGGGCCTGTACTTTAGGCACGTATTCTGGAACACCTCCAAATCACACGTGTGACAGAATTCTGTCAGTCCCTTCAGGTCCCTTGAAAGAGTTTTTATCAAACACGATCTTCTCAAGACCTTTGTGTGGAGGTGAAGATGGAACTAACCACTTCTTCTTGCGTTCCTGTACCTCCGATAAAGGTCCATGTGCACATTGGTGAAAAAGTTGGTTTTCTGTCCATGAGTGAACGTTGGAACAGTGGTGCATCAATGAGTGCCATTTTTCAAGTAGAATTTCCACAGATCCATCACAAGTTTTAAAGCTCCACCAAAGATGGTTGCTGAAAGACTGGGACCACTGTGAAATATTTTCCAAACCCTTTTTTTTACCAGCAGCTGAGATTTTTTTATTGACTGATTTGGCAACGTGCCATACATCAAATTGATGGCGAATGTTTGGAAACTGCTCTCACATTTCATTGGCTATTGAAAAATGTCTGTCAGTGGCTATGAGGTCTATTTGCATTCCCCTTGATTGAAGATGTTTGAGGGATTTTATGAAACCATGTTTCTCCATGGCCACTGAGTATTTACATTGGGACACCTGCACGATCACCAAATGCACAATTTTTTTAGTTTCCAGTTCCTGAAAGTGGTATGTGCAGTACTTTGCTGAAAATCCAGGGCTGTCACACTGTCCATCGCCAGCTCGCCTGAACCATTTGCCAAAGAATGTCCTTTCAATTGACATTTGTTCAATTTTCCAGGCTTGACTAATAGCGGGGAATAAAAATTCTCTTTGATATTTATCATACTGCGTTTTAGCAAGGAACTCAAGTCCCACAAATTGACAGAAACTGGACAACTTACTAAAAGTCGAGCCACTAAAAAGTAAATCTGCTGAACACAGCAGATTTCCAGCTGGCACTTTGCCCAGCATCGGTTGAGCAGACCATGAAAATGTATCATGGAGGTGGGCACAGGTGGCTTGGATTTTCAGGTTAGTGCCTTGTAATACATGAGTCACATTCACAAATGGCTCCCCGCATATTTTCCCCCTCACTGGATGGACACATTTCAGCATCAGTATAATCTCAACCAGGCAGCTGTCGAATACAATGTATTTGTGCTCCTTAATTAGCCAATCGTCCGGCATGGGTGCGGTTTGTGACTCAGCTGTGGTGGACAAATCGCCCAAACTAGATAAACTATAGTCGAGATCTTTGGCAAGTACCTCAGTCAATTGCGTTAAAGCTTCAGTCTCTGTTAGTTCAGCTTGTGTTATTTGCACATGAATTGGAGAAAACATCAACGTCGATTGTTTATAGGATCGACCTTTTTTAGCGGGTGTAGATTGTGTCAAGTGGTCAGCGAGGAATTCAAAAGCATCTTCATTATATTCAGTTTCATCTTCATCTTGTCGAGTTCTCACATTGTAACAATGGTCCAACAACACTTTGCTGGCTTCGCCGGTCACATTCAATTAATTTTGTGGCCATTGGACATACGCATCTCGAGTCTGCTTATTGACTGGACCACGCTGCGCCTCAAATAGTAGTTGCTGAATGGTGAAATCTTTTGGCAAGCAGCATCTTTTGTTTAATTTGTTGTCTGTGTCTTTATACTTCTTTTCCTTCTGGGCCTCTAGGAGATGGCTTGTAAAAACATGTTCAATGTAAATCACACATAGAGTAGATAGCACTTTAAATAAAAAAACATGTCATGAATAAAACACCAGCCCAAAACACTTCTAGAAAACGAAATTGTTTGTTAGTTACCCTTGTTTTCTTGATTTTCTGTGAAACCGTGGTCTTCTCTGTAACGAACACACCAGCAAGGTAGTCCACGACCTCTGATCCATGTGCCTCCTCTTCTAATTCTAGACCTTGTATACATTCTTTTAAAGGAATATTCATTAAAAAAAACAAAAGTCAAAAATATAGGAAATTAAAATCTTTCATTGCATACATCGCTTACATACCCTCGTATACAGTGTACGTCATTTAGTCAAAATATACATTTCAAATTTCACCTGATTGATGGCAAGTGTACTCGATTAGTGATCACTGTGCAAAACATACTGATTGTAATGTTGCCCTCAAACATTTTGCAATGTATTCTGCATTAGGGAGGAAGTGTAACGTTTGAACTGAAATGATAAAAGTTTGAAACACTACACGTTTATATGAATGTCACTGTCTAATAGTATCCTATGTAGGACTTACTTTCTTTCATTCAGGGAACTGTCAGTACGCATACCTCATACTCTGGACCAGCTCCAAAGGATGATGTAATTGTAGTCAAAGTACCAGCATCACCCTGTAACACAGTACTTGTTTTAGTATGGATAAAAACAGCAAAATGGAGCAGAGACAATGGGATGCAGACAATGGTACATATAAAGAGAAACCCATAAATGACACATAGTGTAAACAACCAACAGGATACATAAACAACTTCATATTATTTTAAATTCCAAGCATAATACATTCTCGTAATTGAAAAGT
Organism: Ambystoma mexicanum; assembly: GCF_040938575.1. NCBI lineage: Eukaryota > Metazoa > Chordata > Amphibia > Caudata > Ambystomatidae > Ambystoma > Ambystoma mexicanum. Next base: position 431,662,501 of record NC_090928.1, read on the forward strand.
GAAATAAAATTACCTGATAGGCGCTTGAAGTTGTTGTTGACTCCGGAAAAGAAATGGATGCAGAATCTTGCGCCTTCATTTTCAGTGCATTGTCACAAAGTGGTAAAAGGGAAAATTAGATTTGCATTAGATATGTGGGAAGATCCAACTGTCGATAATATGAACTTGTGCAAGTCTGTAGGGCTCACCATTGGTATACTGGACCTGTCAGTTGTTTCCTCACTTGTGAGGGTCTGTGCTTCTGTCAGTATGCTCTCCTAAAAAAATGGACTTGTCAAGCAACCAATTACAAAAAGATTATGCTTCTTTTGAAGAGCACTATGGAATTGTTTTCTATGGTAATATTTACTTGCTATGATGCTAAATAAACCAGGTACAGATGTGTAGTGAAATGTGGTATAGTTGAAAAGTAATACAATCTGGTAAATATGCAAACTTTAGTAAGACACATTTACACTGAAAGCACCAACCCGTTCATGTAGTTACCTGTTCAGTACCCCACCGCCTACAGCTAATACAGCTAATTCATCATCCGGGACTCACCTGGGGCAGCGTGTGCATGAATAGAGTTGGAATTGCATTTGGAAGCAATTTAAGAGACGTTCTGAGTCAATGCTTTTTTGTCTAATGCGATTGGTCGTACATATTGTCTGTAAAGTGCAGGCTACAGATGCGGAATCGATTGGCCCTCGAGTCTCTCAAGACATCCTGTGCTCTACTTTCAAGCTCGTCTACCGGAAAACCACAAAGTCGAACCCATTCTCTTATTAAATCAATATTACTTGGGAATGTATGCATGATTGTGCCCTTACTTTTGACATGGCTCCTAGAATGACAACCGAAAACCATACAAGCAAGGATTCTTGAAAAATCTGTATAAAAAAGCACACATAATTACAAAAGAATTCTACTGAATGCATGAGATTGATGGAATTATGTCAATGTTTTCTATGCAATGTTTGTTTTGGCCATAGAAGCAAAAACTGTGATGCGACGCAAATCATAACATGTTACTCGTCCGTTGATTGTACTTTCATGCATCAAAAGGAAACATGCTTATAGACACAGTCCGAGAAAGATGCAATTCTATCACAATCGACATTGATGAAATTTGATATATATCGAGATCAGAACACTTTAAACAGTAGACAACGCTAAAGTCATTGAGATTAATGATTCCACTACTGGGTACATTTGTTCGAAATAGATAGACATTTTAAGATCAGAAAGAGATGATTGGGTGACCTGCCCATACCTTGACTAACAAACAATTAGATTTAGCAAGCAGGGTAGTTAGTAGCAAGAGAAAGGGTAGCACGATCAAGAGTTGACTTCCAGTGCTCACAGATCTTCACAGGTAGCATGATCACAAATTGACTTCCAGTGCTCACAGATGTTCTCAGGATAAATATCAAGAGGTTTATAAAGAATTAGAAAAGTGGGTGTGTGTTTGAATGGGTGACATGTTTCTGGCGTGGTCTGCTTTAACAGTGCCTGGAGACACTGGGTCTGGGTAGGCCCTGCGCGGAAGATACCTTTGAAGTGTACATGGTGTTTGGCACCTTTGCCGTTCCCATCCTGTAAGCCCCCTTGAGAGCGCATGGCCACAGGTCAGAACTGCTATTGATAATGGAGGGGGTATGGATGGGCATAAGGCATGCAGAAAAGGGCCAGAACACTGCTGAATGCAGACACACTTATGTGGATTGCAGGGCCGCGGTCTGCTTGAGGGGAGCCTGGAGACACTGGGTCTGGGGAGGCCATGTGAACAATGGCCCCTGTGCGGAAGATACCTTTGAAGTGTACATGGTGTTTGGCGCCTTGGCCGTTCCCAACCTGCCAGCCCCCTTGGGAGCGCTCAGCCACAGGTGCGAACTGCCACTGATACTAGAGGGGGGATGGATGGGCATGAGGCATACAGAAAAGGGCCAGAACACTGCTGAATGGAGACACACTTATTTGGATTGCAGGGGTGTGGTCTGCTTGAGGGGAGCCTGGAGACACTGGGTCTGGGAAGACCATGTGAACAATGTCCCCTGCGTGGAAGATACCTTTGAAGTGTCCTTGGTGTTTGGCACGTTGGCTGTTCCCTTCCTGCCGGCCCCCTTGGGAGTGCACGGCCACAGGTGCGAACTGCGATTGGTACTGGAGGGGGAATGGGTGGGCATGAGGCATGTAGAAAAGGGCCGGAACACTGCTGAATGGAGACACAATTATGTGGATTGCACGTGCGCAGTCTGTTTGAGGGGAGCCTGGAGACACTGGGTCTGGCTAGGCCATGTGAACAATGGCTCCTGCGCGGAAGATACCTTTGAAGTGTACATGGTGTTTGGCACCATGGCTGTTCCCACCCTGCCAGCCCTGCCAGGACAAGTGAGCGTGTCCTTGATTCATTGAAAAACTGAAACAACTGTTCATAAAAGATGATTTGCATTTTATATTGTTGCTGATGTTGATGGTACAAATGTACTACAAATTGTATACTCTGGGTTGCAGCAGTGTGGGAAAATCCCCTGTACTGACCACTGTCACTGGGGGATTTGGCTCGAATGGCTCCAACGAAATAGGCAGGTATTACTCGTCGAACACGGTATCCAAGCCTCCCTTGAAGCCACCATGTAAATGAACGATAGGCCACCAGCCTGTATCACCCTTGGAAGAGAAACATACAAACTGTATTTGAATGAGCCTGATAAGTGTACAAACCTTAGTTGAAAATGCAATCTTGTATCCTATGGCATAGTTGCCAGTACAAATGTTACTTCATGGATCAATCAACTTGGGCTTTAAAGTGTAGACACATTACAAAAGTGAACACCCATGCAATCCATAACGTTTGGGGCACGGAGAAATATTATTTCTTGGTTGTACGTGAAAGACACATAAAATGACCACTATGAATTCCCCAAATCGCGAGAGATTAATTGAATTGCCAGACTACATTCATTTGGCAGTGATAGATCAAAGTTACAACAATATAGGAGACAAAAATTAAATGTTAGTGGCCTAAGTGACATCACATCTAGAGTACACTTACTCGTTACTTGGATTGCAAGGGCGAACTGTTGCGTGAAGTTTGTGCATAAGCACCATCATAATCCTCAACAGAGACCTTGTGAGGCAGGCTGCCCTGAAGTCATGCAGCTCAGTAACATATCGCGGTGGTGTGTCTTCTTCCAATATGTAGGCCAAGAATCCAGAGTTTTCTCGCACCGATTGCAGGTACACCAGGTGGAAACGTCTTCCATGCGACTAGGCTCAGGCTCATGATCCGGTGATTCGTCCTCCCAACTGTCGTCCGATGCCCCATAGTTTCCGCATCTTTCTCTTTCAACTAATTCCACCTTGGAATACTCCCGCTCGTACTGGTAGGGCTGTATTGTTGTCATTATATGACAAAATTAAAATCGATAGTAATGCTAGTACTAGTATCTGTTCTCACAGGCTACAAGCAACGAAGATAGCTGAACAGAGCAGAAACGAGTCACAGGATATACAAAAAAAGACAGTGAAACGATTGAAAAACTCTGATGTTGTCTGATGAGAAGCAGTCTATTTATACTTATTGAGGAAAGAGGCGTCCTGCCATTTCGATGGAGACACGTCATTAGCTGGCGCACAGAGAACTTTGACACAAGACGTGCATTCGCATTGTGAAATGGGCCGTATGCGTCTAGTGATGGCAGCTTCAGGAGCGGGGATATGATTTAGTGCCGTGAGGACAGTTCAACTTAGGGCGATGCGGCAACGGATACAATTAGCACAAGATGGCCACGCCCGATGCTTGATTTCTCATGTGTAAAAGTGAGGAAAACTAAGGTAAGGTGCATAGGAAATGTTTTTACGATCGATCACAGATTGCTTTAAACCACATGCCCGAACGCTCGGGACAATAACATTTTTGAGCGCACTATTCCTTCAAGGCTTCCGAGGTCATGGCTGAACAAGTCAGGCCCATAGGGGATTCTCAACTGTTGATAGCTGCGAAGAAGCCTTTTAAGGCTGCGGTGTCGGCCACGTTAGCAAGATGGGTAAAATAGTGCATGGGCCAAGCGGGCATTGATGTGGGTCATTTCGGAGCTCACTCGACTAGAGGAGCCATGGCATCTACAGCCTTCAAGCTAGGAGCACGCCTGGAGGACATTTTGAAGGCAGCAGACTGGTCAAATGAAATGACTTTTAAAAATGTTTATTTTAGACCAGTAGAGTAAGTGGCTTTGTTGGTGGAAGACAGAATGTAGCTGAGGAGCAGGTTCAAGAGCTCTGGAAAGCCATCCAATCAATGTCTCAAGAGCTGCAGACAGTAAAGGCAGAAAACGCCGTACTCAAGCAGATGATTTCGGCACGCGATCCCACTCCGGCAGAGTTACCTCCCATGGCGCTTTCCTCCGGGAAGTTTGATGGTTCCCCAAAAAGAGTAAAAGAGTTTTTGGAAGCCTGCACTGTATACTTTACCTTCAGGCCACGAACCTTCGCTACGGATCAAGCACAGGTTGCTTTCTAATATGACCGGAAATGCGCTCGCATGGACAACCCCATTGGTTACTGGTACCAATCCCATCCTTCAGGACTTCGCTGGCTTTCAGGCCCTGCTCAAACAGACGTTCGAAAGACCTGAGTTGACTTTCACAGCTTGCAAAGATTTACTGGACGTCAGACAGGGGTCTCTAGACGTCCTTTCCTATATATCTACTTTCAAGTCTTTGGCAGCCAGAGCCGGATGGCCAGAACAGGCCCAATATGCCATCTTCCGGCGGGGTCTAAGGGAAGAATTAAAAGATGAGCTCGCCAGATCTCCTCGCCCGTAGACTTTCTCGGACTTACTTTCGTCCACTCTGCAGATTGAATATCGGATTCAAGAAAGAAGGTCGGAACGCCGTAAACAATGATCCAACTCCTCTTCATCTGAATCTTATCCTAGTCCGTCACCTTCTCCCTCTCCTTCCCATCTCCCTGACAAACCAATGCAGATTGGTACTACCAGAGAACCTCTCCCAGTTGCAGAAAGAATACGCAGAAAAGAGAAGGGACTTTGTGCCTTTTTCGGATGGGATCAACACCTCCTCAAAGACTGCTCTGAGGTTCCAAACAAGAGACCGGGAAACGGTTACCCTCGGCGTCAGTAGGAACAGGTCTCTGAGGGTCCTTAATAAGTTCTCATAGTCCCTATGTTTCCCTTTCGGTTTCTGCTCCTGATTCCAAGGAAGATTCCACACTGATGGTGATTCCGGTGACCATAAACTTGAGGACAAGCCAGTTGAGTCCTTAGCCCTTTTTGATTTTGGGGCGGCCGGTAATTTTGTGGACACCCTATGGGCCGATAGAGTGGGTCTACGCAGAGTAGCTCGCAAGGAAGGGCAAAAGGTTGAAGGGGTAGATGGCTACCCTTTATCTTCCGGTCTCATAACCCATACTACAGAGGACCTATCGGTTCACATTTACCAACACTCAGAGGTTCTGAAGTTTGACATAATTAGAGCCGCCCACTTCCCTATCATTGTAGGAATCACCTGGCAGCGTGGGCACAATGCTCGGATTGACTGGGCAAGCAACCAGTTAAGTTTTTGTTCCTCTTTTTGCCAGATTGATTGTCTTCCCTTGCCTAGCCGGTGTGACCTTCAGACAGCTACAGTCTGCACGGAAACGCACGTTGGAGTTCATGCGCTCCCACGTTATTGTTCTCCCTATCAGGACGTCTTTAAAGAGAACAAAAATGCCACGCTTCCTCTGCATCGCCCCGAGGATTGCACCATAGATCTGGAACCCAATGCCCTAGTCCCATTTGGCAGGATGTTCTCTCTCACACAAACCAAGAAGCAAGTGCCACGAAGCTATCTGGACACCAATTTAGAAAATGGTCTGATTCAACCAGCGGGAGCTTCATTGTTCTTCATCAAGAAACGAGACTCGACGGAGCTTAGGCCTTGCATTGACTACAGAGGCCTAAATAAGGTCACAGTTCGGGATAGGTACCCGATGCCTTTAATATCAGACATCATAGAGGCAGTCCAAGGTGCTTGTATCTTCACCAAACTGGACCTTAGGAATGCTTACCACTTGCTTCAAATTGCCAAAGGGGATGAGTGGAAGACAGCCTTCCGGACTCCATTTGGTTTGTTTGAGTACAAGGTGATGCCGTTTGGGTTGGTGAACGCAGCAGCGGCATTCCAGCGGTTTATGGACCAGATGCTTTCTGACATGCTTTCGGTTTCAGTAATCATTTATCTAGATGACATCCTAATCTTCTCTTCCAGCATGAAGGAACACATTCTTCACGTCACCCAGGTCTTGGCGCGCCTTCACAAGAATCAGCTACTGGTTAAATCGGAAAAGTGTGTGTTTGCGGCTCCTTCTGTACCGTATCTGGGGTACATCTTGTCTGAAGACGGAATTGCCTTTGGACCAGAACAAGGTCCTTGCCGTCTTGGATTGGGCCGCCCCTACTTCGTTCTGGAAGGTACAGCGTTTCCTCGGGCTGTCTAATTTTTACAGAAGGTTCATTCCTAATTTTTTTGAAGTGGTTCATCCCATTACCAGTCTGCTCAAGAAGAACGCTCGCCCGTTCAGATGGTCCGAAGAAGCAGAAAGACGTTTTTGCCATCTCAAGAAGCTCTTCTGTTCCGCCCCGATACTTCGACATCCTGACCAGACTGATTGATATTCTACAAGAACCGTTTATACATTCCCTCGGGGTCTTTACGCCAGAAGATTATAGGTTAGTGCCACAACTCGCTCACCGCTGGACATAGATGTCAAAACAATACTGTGGAACTCATCTCAAGACCTTTTCTCTGGCCAGATTTGAAGAAGGAGGTATCGGAGTATCTTAAGGCTTGCCCGATTTGTGCCAGAGCGAAATATCCATCTGGCAAACCCCTCGGCCTGTTAACACAAACAGAATTACCCACTCGCCTCTGTGGGCTAATTTCCACGGATTTCGTGGTGGAGCTCCCAGTGTCAGATACTTGTACATGCATCATGGCCACAGTTGACACGTTTACCAAGATGGCACACTTCTCCCCTTTGCCAGGCCTACCTACCGCGGCAGGCATGGCGGAGGTATTTGCGCGAGACATCTTCAGGCTACATGGGCTGCCCGATAAGATTATCTCCGATCGGGGGAGCCAGTACGTGTCCAAGTTTTGGCAAGCCCTTTATAAACGGATTGGGATAGAAAGGGCACTCTCCTCAGGTTTTCATCCCCAATCCAATGGACAGACGGAATGTTTCAACGCTACATTGGAGCAATATTTGCTATGTAATAGCAACCAGTACCAAGATAATTGGGTCTCCTTGCTTCCCACTGCGGAATTCACTTACAATAATACCAAACACTCCGCCATTGGCCTAACCCCTTTTTATTGTTCGTATGGGGTTCATCCTAGATCCTTCTTGCCAATAATTCCTAGCTCTACCAATTCACCAGCAGTGGAGGAGGTACTGCAGAACATTACCGAAGCTCACGCTACGGCCCTAAATTGTCTGAAGGCTAGCAGAAGACATAATAAGATGCAAGCAGACCAACATCGCAAAGGTTGTCCAGATTGGAAAAGGGGAGACAAGGTGTGGTTGTCTACCAAGTTCTTGCCCCGATGGGTGCATCCTTCCAAACTCTCTCCTCATTTCCTACGTCCTTTCCCCATTCTTTCTAGGATCAATCCTGTGTCTTTTTGACTGAAACTCCCATCTTACCTAAGTCGCATACACCCTGTCTTTCATTCCTCACTTCTTAAACCTTACTATGCTAATCCCTATCACAGGCCCGTTCCTCGACAGGCCAAACCACACACACGTGAAAGAGAGGAGTACAAGGTCTCTGCCATACGGGACTCTAGGTATTACTGGGGTCACCTTGAATACTTGATATCATGGAAGGGTTACCCGAGTCGGAGGACTCATGGGAACCGGCTTCTCATGTTCATGCCCCCAGGCTCTTGGCTTGCTTTAATTTTTTACATCCCAGTAAGCCCGGGGTCCTTCGCATTGGATGGAGGCATACTGTCATCCCCCGCCGTGAGTGGCGGTTACTTCCGCATTGGAGACTGCAGCGCCTCGTGCGGCCCCGAGCGCTCCATCACGCTTCCTTCGTCTCCCAAGGGTAGCGGTCTAGTGGTTTTCATGTGGCGCCCGCATGGAGGTACTTATCCCTCCTCCTCCCAACGGCTTCTGCGTTGCAACCCTTTGGATTCTCTTTCCGCTTCCTGGGTCCAACGCTAGTGTTTTCCCTGTCCTTGCGACATTCATTTACTCCTTGCCTTCTCGGCTGCCTGGCTTACTCACTGCGGAGCTCTCTCTCTCGTCCGCGGCCATGCTGTGATTTTTTTCCTCGAGGTGTTCTGCGTCCTCACGGACCTGGAACCCGCTATTTTTCCCTTCTCTTTCGCTTCCTATTTTCCTCCCTCCTTCTTACTTACCTTTCTGCCGCTCGGCAACTCCGTCTCCTCTGCTTTCCTTCTCTTACCTGCCTTGGCTCTGTTTCTCTTGGCATTCCCTTGTACGCAGGACTGCAGCCATACCGTCTTGCCCTGGTTCACGCATTCACCTACGTTTCCTACAAGTTTATTCTTGATATGATAGCTTGATATGATAGCTTACAACATGTGACATCCTTAACCAATCCTCTCACTGCTACTACAATATCTTCCTCTCCTTTCTCTTGTCCTTCCTCTTTCTTTGTCTGTCTCAAACTTTAAGTCCTGCGCCCCAAATGGTAGATGCTGAAACATAGTGTGGCCTCCTCCTGCTTCACTCAGGATCTTGCTGTCTTCGATTCCGTTCCTGTTAAGTACTCAAACACCAAGCTGAGGCTAGCTACGATAGGGTGGGCAACTGTTACAATACAAAAAATGTTCACAACAATATTATTCCATATGCATTACATCAAAATATCAGTTAATTCTTATAACGATTGACTGGACGGGATAATCCTTCGCCTCCATGTCTTTAATAGAATCTTGACTTTCTATAAAATTAGTATCGAAAATCAGTATTCTATGTCAAGACCGGAGGCTCGGATTGTGCTTGTTCAAAGCTTACTCACCACCAAACGTAGACTTCTGATCTATTGGTCTAAAATAAGATTGTTTGAAAGTTGACTCTTTTAACCAGTTCACTGCTTTTAAGATGTCCTCTAACCTAGCCCCTGCATTATATGCTTTTGATGCCATAGCTCTGCTAATTGAATGAGCCCCATAAATTCCAATGTCAATGCCCACCTGTAGCATACACCATTTAACCCATCTGGCTAGAGTTGCCACTGCTACAGCTTTGAAAGGTTTCCTTTGTGCAATAAAAAGTTGCATTACCCCGGCTGACCTAAGGTTACTTGTCAGCTCTTCATAAGCTTTCAAACACTGGACCGGACATAACTTGGGCTGGTCCGGGAAAGCTGAGTAGGTAACTGTTCTGATACCTTAGTTCTCTTGTTAATGTAAAATGTGACCCCCAAAGGACTTAAAGATCTCCAGTCCACTTTGAGTGCTTTCACATCAGACACTCTTTTACAAGATATGAGGCTAAGCAGTGTAGTGAGCTTTGTTGATATTGCTTTCCTAGTCAGTTGTTCATTGTCTGGCCAGGTATTTAACAAATTCAGGACCATATTCACGTCCTACGTCTGTGAGTATTTGGGTAACCGCGGTCTCAAATGTCTTACTCCTGTGAGGAGTCTGCATACCAGGGAGTTTTCACCTACTGCCTCATTCTCTATCTTGGGATGACCGGCAGATATGGCTGATCTACATAAGTTCACTGTTGTGTATGCTGTGCCTTGTGCTGCCAAGGCTGCTAGAAAATGCACTGAATTACATTTTCTCTAGTGGCATGTATGTGTCGTTCCACACGCTAGTTATTCTAATGTGCCCAGGCCAATTTGTAAGCCTTCCTGGTACCTGGTGCCCAAGCCTCCTCAATGAATTGCTCAGCATCTCCCAAAATTCTTGACTTCTGACATGATCCCCGGAAATCGTCCACGCTATCAGTCTCAAGTTGCCTTCCTGACTCAGCGAATGACTCTCCACCACTGGATTCTGAATCAATTCTTTGAATTGGCAAAGTAACAGTGGTTTGTCGAATGACAATTCGAGAAGAGGTCCGGGAACCATACCTGACTCCTCCAGTCTGGTGTCACTAAAACTATTGTTGCGTGTTGTCTCCTGACCTGAGCTACCATTCTCTGAATCATTGCAAACAGGGGAAAAACGCATTCTCTGTCTTGACCCCACTTCTGTAGAATTGCGTCTGTTTCTTCCGCTGCTGTATCCGGCCTCCAGCTGAGGAAACGATTTAGTTGAGCATTCATCCTGGATGCCAAAAGATCTGATTTGCATGGTGTCAAGACTGGAGGGGGTTATCTGTACTCCTGCCCTCTATATTGCAGAGGAGAAGCACAGAGCACCCCAGCCAAGATTCTCTATATGGTAACGTTGGGCGAGCATTCAAGGCTTAAGCTCTCATGAGGTGATGGGGGCTGGTTCTTAAATACAGTGTAGTCCCCAAGCCCCCACAAAGGAATGTCCACACAGTGTGTTAGTGATAATACAGTTCTTTATATAAATAAGGCTCATAATATATACACAAACAATAACACACTTTGTGCTCAGGCAATGCTAAAATGATAAATATGTACAATATCTATGTGGTACCACAGTTAACTCCTGATTCCATTAAAATGCACCAACTGCTGACAGTCTCAATGGCATAAAAATCAGATAGTAAAGTGAATCTACAATAGACCCATGAAGGAAGGCAAGTTGGGTTAAACAAATGGCAGAATACTGGATCCCTACCACTAGACACAGTTCTGTGTGAGGATCCCCCCACTTGGGCAACCTGTAAATAAAGGGTATTAACAAGCCCAGTCCATGTATTGTTTAATATCGTCTTGGTTCCTTCTAAAAAGTTTCTACTACCCCAATCTACCTAGTTTAGCACAGTTCAGCGTTGGGTCGTTGACGGATCCTTCTTGAGTGAACTCCTTTTAAGGCAGGCGCGATGGATCATCGAGATTCCTCGAGGAAAAGGTGAACAATGTCGTTGAGGAAGCAGCTTCGGTCCTTGCGGTGCTCGTCGACGATCGGTCGTGGATGTCCTGCGAAGATGAGGCATGCGGTGCACCTCGATGATGAGAGTGTGATGCTGGAAATGCATTGGAGGGACAGGGCCTCCCTGTCCTTGTACTGTAGTCCTTTTCATGTGTGTTCTGTATTGTTTTCTGCCCATGTGGGACTCCTGGCAGTGCAGGTCTTCCTCTTTTTGGTTTGGTGTACAGACCCTTGGGATACCCTTATGACACCCATGGGTGGGGTTACAACACTGTGCCGCTAGTGCACCTGCATGTGGCCCACAGGGCTGGTGGCAGATCCATGCTGAATTTGGCAGGTGCTCTGAGTAACCTCCATTTTGGGATACAGAAGCCCTGCCATTGGAATCAGTTGATTCCTGATAGGAGACAAGACGCCCACTGTGGCCTCTTGCTTTCTATTGCCTGTTAACTTGTTTTCCCAAACTCCTGCGAAGCCCTGACTCTGTCCCTTCCCCCTGACTGGCTGTGGGGTGGAAGTTCTATATATGGTATTGTGGGGAAGTCCAGGCCAGACTGGCTGGAGCATTCCCAAAGACTGTATGTTGTGGGTACGCCCTTGGCGTGGGACCTGGGTGAATGGAGTGTGTGACCAATATGCATTCCATGTTATGGGTGTCTAGTTTCTGGTGTGTAACACAGTGGGCCTCATTAGGACTCCGGCGCTAAACCATGGTGCTATTAGCACCATGGTCCATGGCGGAGTCCGCCACGGCGGAATGGGGAATTACCACCCCATTCCGAGGTTGGTGGGGCGGTAATTCCCCATGCCGCCATGGCCCTTCCCCATTCCCATTTTTGCCCCATAGGGCTCAATGGGAATGGGGAAGGCGCTAATTACGGTACCGCAAATTGCGGTACCGTAATTAGCACCAAGGTCCCTTTGCGGGCCTCTACTTTAACGGCTGGTAAAACCAGCCGTTAAGGTTGGGTTCCGCAAAGGGACCTTGTAATTAGGCGCTAGGTGCTTAACGGCGCCGCAGCCTTTTACGGCGCCGTTAAACACTTAGTGCCTGGGTCATAATGAGGCCCAATGACTGAGACAGCCGTGCCCGAAACTGGTATGAATGCAGTGTGGCGTGCTGAAAGGCTGGGTGCTTGTCCCAATACACATTCCTTGTAGTGAGTGTCTGGAGGGAGGAGAATGGCCTGAATGTACTGTGAGCCTGATTGGCTGCCTGTGCCTGCATGAATGCCCTTCTGAATGATTGGTTGCCTGATTGTGACCCAGCAGAGTGAATGAGTGACCAAACAGTATATATGGGGGCCTCTCATTGATGGAAATCATTCAGAAGCTGAAGTTGAAACTTATGCTTACTCTCGAAGCCGAGCCGGAAGAAGATGGTGAACCTCTGTTTCCCTTCGACGCAATCTGAAACTGCTTTGACTTCACGATACTGATCCAGGAGAGGACCTGGCTAGGAGACCTCTTCCCGAGCTACGAGGGACCATCGAGCACCAGCTAACCTTAGCCGAAGCGCACTGGAAGTCAGCCTTCGAAGGACTGTCGACCTGAGATAGGGACTGCTGAGGAAACTGAAGAGAAGTGCCTGGATATTCCATCCACCATTGTCGACCAGGGTTCGGAGGATCACCGAAACTGCTGGAGGCCCGTCGAGGCTGTGTTGCCCAGAAGCGGGGACAGCTTGACGCCATGCAGCCGACGATCTGAGCTGCAACGCTCCATCGCCTAAGAACACTTTAAACGAAGGACTCTCTTCCCTGCCCCGTCGACCGCTTTGTCCCGCCGGAGAAAGACGAGGCCGCTAACTCGCCGAGGAGAATCCACCGGTGGGTTTCCCCGCCACCCGAAGAACACAAAGACGCTGACGACCCGTCGCCCTTGCTGGGCCAAAGTTCTTCATTGACTCTTTGCGGCAACAAACTATCGCTGTCGAGGTGCACCTCACGCCTCCTCTTTGCAGGACGTCCAAGACCGATTGTCGACGAGCACCGCCAGGACCGAAACTGCTGCCTCAATGCCTTTGTTCACCTTTTCTTCAAGGGATCCCGATGATCCGTGGCTCCTACCTTAAAGGGAGTTACTCAAGAAGGATCCATCGATGACACGACGTCCAACTCTACTAAACCAGGTACATTGGTGTGGTAGAACTTTATAGAAGGAAATAAGACTCTTATAAGCAATACCCGGACGGGGCTTGTTTTATATCTTTATTTACAGGTTGCCCAGGTGGGGGGATCCTCATACAGAACAGTGTCTAGGTAACGGGGCCAGTATTCTGCCAATTGTTTAACCAACTTGCTTTCCTCCTAAGTCTATTGTTGGTTCACTTTATTAATTGATTTGCATGCCATTTGAAACTGTCTGCAGTTCATGCATTTTAATGGAATCTAAGAAGTAATTGTGGTACAACATTGAAACTGTATATATTTACCATTTTAGAATTGCCTGAGCACAAAGTGTGTTATTGCGATTGTGTATATAATTGAAACCTTATTTATATAAAGAACTTTGTTATCACTAACATAGTCGGGGTCATTCCGAGTTTGGAGGTAAGTACCGGGGTTTACCGGCTTGGAGCAAATAACGTGCCCGATCTGGTAATAAACTGCTAAAAGCGGCCCGTTACGACTTCGCGGGCACAAGCTTTGCGCCATGCCGGTAAGGTACCTAGCGCCATGCCGCAAAAGGGCCCCAAAAAGCCCTTAGCGGCATGGAGCGCACCGTACATAACACTACCGCCATAGAGTGAAGCGGCATTAGCGGTGAACGTAAAAAGTGGCACATCCCATGAGGCACACTGTGCAGCTGTTGTGGACAGTGTGCTAGCCAGACAGCACAGTACCCGGCCAAGAGGAGTGACACCGACACCTCCATGCATATCCCACCCATAAATTGAATGTAGTGCTGTTGCATACCCAAATGGCCATAACCCCCAAATGACTGAATATGTGAATGTAGCCATGCATGAAAGTTGGCTCTCAAATCATCACTCATACCGTCCCTCTCTTCTACCCCCACAGGCAGTGAGCATGACAGCGAGGACCACGACACCAGCTGTCCCACCACCTCCAGGGGCAAAGGCAGGGTCCGCCTCATCCCAGCCAGGAAGGGCATACCTGGAAGCGCAACACCGACTCCTGCAAGGCCCATGGAGGGTGCACCACCCCCACCCCTCCCTGCATTGGCGCCAGGAACATTGTCAACTCCAAGGTCCGAGGAGTCAAGCGTCACTGGGGAGGTGGCAGCCACGGCCCCCCTGGAATCCGTAGACAGCCCCTTTTCCACCTGTGGAGCGGCAGAAGAGGACACACATTCTGTCGTCCACACCCCAGAGGCCAGCACCTACCCACAGGTGTCATGCAGTGACTCAGGCGAGCCAGACACACGTGGCCAATGTGCCCGTGGACCAGGACAGGAATAAGCCAATCCAGTGCCCAGTACCCCAGGCGAAGCCCTGGCAGGTCATGGCAGCCCAATCCCCTGCAGGGACGACACACCATCGTCTGATGCACAGCGTGCAGCGCAGCTCACCGCCCTCATCACCGAGCTGATGCAGGACAATCGGCAGACCAGGGAGGAGTGGCGGGAGGAATTACCGGCAATGCGGCAGGTGGTGACGGACAGCACCAACCGTCTTTGTGATGTCCTCGGACGCATTGCTGATGCCCTGGAGGCTGCACGTCCTTCCCAACAGGCTGAGCATGTGGACACCCCATCGACCAGTAACTCGACCCGGACGAGCCCACTGAGTCGGTCACTCCGTTCCCAGCGCCGCCGGGACATGGCTCCCCCGGGCTCCAGGAGCGCGGAGTAACTTGCCTACCAGCCACATGTGGCCTACATGGACACCATGGGACTAGTGTTGGGGAGTTGGGGGGCAGGGGGAGAGGGGTGAGGGTGTGTGGGGGAGTTGGGGGCGAGGGGAGTGAGGGTGTGTGGGGGAGTTGGGGCAGAGGGGGAGGAGGGTGGGGTGATGGAGGGTTTGTTATTCACTCAGTCTTTTACTATTTCAATACACCGTTTGTGTTGCAAAGGTAAACCAGTGTGGACATTCATCATTGTGCATGTGTCTTCTGATATCTGACAGTGCATGGTGAACATGTATCCCCACACCCAGTGCCCTATGTCCCCATGTCATGACACCCTCTGCTGACTTGTGTGTCAGTTATATTGCCCAATCAATGCTTGCCGCAGGGCATGTCCCTCCAGTGCATCGGCACCATGATGCTGTCCTGCCCCTCTTCCTCCTCCTACCTTTCATCATCATCTGCTGGTAGCAGTCCCATGTCAGGGGACAGGGGCACGTTTCAATTGATGCACATATTGTGCAGCATTACACATGCCATGGGGGTCTTGGACACCTTCTCATGGCTGTAGATGGGTGCCCCAACCGACTGGCTGAGGCAACAAAATCGTGCCTTCAACAGGCCAAATGCCTGCTTAATCAACACGGGAATGGGCACGATTGCAGGCCTCCTCGTGCCTGTTCTGTGGGTTTCAGACAGGGGTCCTGAGCCACGGCGTGAAGGGACAGCCACCATCACCTGCATGAGAAGGGAATGAAGGTAAGTGTTTGGACATTCATGGTGGAAAACTGAACTAGTCTTACATGGCAGCAGGTGATTTCTGCCCATAGGCACATGTCTATGGATGCATTGACCCCATTCCTGGCCCGCTATGTGTCCTGTGCAATGGAATGATGGAGGGGGTAGCATCTTCGAGATGGTCTATGGTCTATGGCACTCACATCTTGTAGAACATGCATCGTATATTCATGCAGCAGTCTTGGGGTAAGATCCTTGAAGTGCTGTTTTCTGTGAGATTCGGTAGTAGGGAGCGTTGGCTGTAGTCTGTAGCATATTCATCATTCTGCACTGATCAGTACTATCGTGACTTCCAGCACTCCTATGGGTGTGCAGTACCAGTGACGCGGTGTGGTATCCCTGCTGGCCTCAGTTCAATGCACTCCCAGGGATGACTCTCCGGTCTGGTGATATGCTAGAGGCAGCGACATGGTGCATATGCAGTGCATATTGCTAGATGCCCTTATGGTGTGTGAGGGCCACCAATGAGTGGTGCATGTGTTGTGGAATGTGGCCTGGTCACCTGTTGGTCATGTAGTGTTAGGTGTGGGCCTTACTTCATCACTGTGGGATTCAGTGGTCATGTGCCGTTTCACTGGCTCTGTGGCACAGTGTTGGGTGAGGTGCACATCGTGCTGTGGCGTCAACATTTCCACCCAGGTTGAGTATGCAGGCACCTACCTCATAACCCCGATGCACTGCCATGGCCCAGTCAGGCAACTCACCAAGCAGCGAGGCACGTCGACCAGCATGTCACTCCATATAGCGTGGTAGCATGGAGTTCCGCAGGACCATTGAGTCATGAGTTGATCCTGGATATCGGGCTCAGCAATGTGTGATGATCTTGCTGGCGTTGCATACCATATGCACGTTGATGGAGTGGTATTGCTTGCGGTTACGATACGCCACCTCCATGGCATGCGGGACCACCAACTCCACGTGGGTGCAGTCAAGGGCACCTATACAATTTGGCATGCCTGCCAGTGCATGGAAGGCAATTTTTGTATCGAATATCTACTGGGGGGGTCCATGTTAGGGATTTGTAGTCCCTTGTGTGCTTGAGGAGGGCACCCAGCACTTGCTTCAGTATCCGTGAAATTAACGCTTGCGATATGCCATGCATGTGCCCCACTGTGTGCTGGTAGGTGCCTGTGGCATGGAAGTGGAGCACAGACACCACTTTCAGCAGAGGGGGGATGGCGGTGCGTATTTGTATGAGGGTCACTATGTCGTCATGTATCATGTCCACTGTGGTGGTGATGGTGTCACAGTCAAGCCGGTACAGGGTGTGGATCTGCTCAGGGGTTAGGTTGAAGGACTGGCTCTGATGCGAGGGATTGGGGGCTGATGGCGTGGTTACGGTGGCTGCACTGGTGGTGCATGCTGGGCCTGTCTCACCCTCCTTCTCCTCCTTTGTATCCTCTGTGGTGGGGGTTGTGGTTGTTCTGATTGTTGTTGTTGCTGCCTTGGAAGCAGGGCCTCCAGCTCCAGTGATGGTGCTACTATTGGTATCTTCTTGGTGTGGGAGGGGGTGTGGTGTGTGGGTGTGCTCCTTTTCTGCTGTGCTAGACTCCATTGCCTCCACCTGTGCTGATTGTGTGCACCCTTGGCTCTCGGAACCACTGCTCAGGGTTCTTAATACCTTCATTGAGATGCCTGTATGTACTCCATGCGGTAAGGTACTTTTCGGGCTTCAGGAGGCTGTTATTTGCATGTGCGCATTACTTGTGATCAGCTCCGGTTTACGCCATGCCGCTAATATCGGCATGGTGTGTCGCGTGCGCGACACTAGATCGCTATTTACGGCATCATATTTTACGATGCCGTAAATTGCGGTCTGGTTGGTCAGAATAGCCCGTAGCGGTAAGGGATGCCGGTAATCCTTTACCGTCATCTTTTTTCCCTTACCTCCAACCTCGGAATGACCCCCACTGTGTGGACATTCCTTTGTAGGTGCTTGGGGACTACACTGTACTTAAAAACCAGCCTGCATCACCTCCTGAGAGCTTAAGCCTTGGTTGCTCGTCCACAGCTACCGAATAGAGAACCTTGGCTGGTGTGGTCTGTGCTTCTACTGTGCCATATAGGGAATAGGAGTGGAGATATCACCCTCCAATCTTTACAACGAGTTTGCTGCCACAAAGCAGATCAATGAAGAAAGTAGGCCCAGCAAGGATGTCGGGTCATCAGCGTTTGGCGTCGGCGATCAGAACTTGACCACGGCTGGCTTTTCGGATCTTTGTCAGCGTCTTTGAGGATTTTGGGTGGCAGGAAACCCACCCCGGTTGGTCGGCGACCTTGACTTTCACCGACGGGACAATGCGGTCAACAGTGATGATCAAGGGAGTCCTTGATTTCAAAGTGTCTTAGGCAATGAAGTGTTGTGGCTCCAGTCGACGAGGTTACATTGGTCCTCCGAACCTCGGTCGATGGTGATCGTCATTGATGGCCTCAACGTCCTGGCGTTTCAATTCAGGCTAATAGCGCCATGGTTACCTCCAACCTCGTTATGAGACCCATTGTGTCACACACCAGAAACCAGACACGCATAACATGAAATGTATATTGGTCACACACTCCATTCACCCAGGTCATACCACAAGGGTGTACCCACAGCATACAGTCATTGGGAAGTCTCTAGCCACTCTGGCTTGGACTTCCCCACAATACCATATATGGAACTTCCACCCAACAGCCAGCCAGGGCAAGGGACAGAGTCAGGGCTTCCAAGGACTTTGGGAAAACAAGGTAACAGGCAATAGAAAGCAAGAGGCCACAGTGGCCATCTTGTCTCCTATCTGGAATCAACTGATTCCAATGGCAGGGCCTCAGTATCCCAAAATGGAGGCTACTCAGATCACCTGTCAAATTCAGCATGGGGCTGCCACCAGCCCATACCCTGCTCTGTGGGGCCTGTTAGGCGGAAACCTGTGCAGTTCCCTCTGGGACCACTGCAAAAGATTTAGGACTACAGGTGTTCGTCAGTAAACCCACTTGGTAGCAGTCTGTACCACACAGATTCACTCGGTAGCTGTGACTGAGCAGTCAGACTTCCCTCAAGAAGAGTTAGGCAGTATGTGGAGTATACAAAATAGGGCAATTCACACAGTAGAACAAGCAAACACAGAACAAGGCTTCGGTGTAAAGATATATAGTTATTTATTTATATAAAACACATCTATGTAAAACACTCTGGCACTAATACGGCAAACAACTTCAATCACAATTACTATAAGAAAAAAATCAATCCCCCTAACAATAGTTCAACAAGTCTAGGTTCAACGGCACCACTTATTTGCAGACAGAGGTGAATGCTTTAACCTAGATGGCACTCTAGTATTTGTTAGTACGGGAGAGAAAAGGCAGGGTATGAAGTCACTCGGTACGAACACTTTTACGAACAAATGCAAGGCAAGTAAGGCAGTGTCTACTGTAGATCGCAAAGTTCAGAGGCCAGGCCCACTCGGAGAGAGGCAAGGCGATATGTCCCAAAAAGTATCTCAGTGGAAATGCGCTTCGAGTCTTTGTTGCAAATTGTTATAGAAAGATTGGACCAGTTCAGAACAGAAAGTTAAGAAAGCTTGGAGGCGACCTAATGGAGAGGCGAGGATTAAGACACCTCACTCTATCCGGCAAAAAAGGGAAGCCAGGGGGACACGGTTCCTTGTTTGTGGAGAGACAGCTCCGGCGGGGGCAGTTGTTCCTGGTGGTGGATGCACGTGGGGTCTTTGCCAAGAGAAGAGATGATCTTGTCGTTGAAGGAAAGTTGAAGATCGTTGCACCACCAGGGAAGAGACCAGCCGCGGAGTGCTCCGTCACAAGGCACCACCTTTTGGTCACGGTACAGGGGTAGTGGCTATCCGGTTGCCGGGGTGCTCTGCACGGGCAAATCGACCACTACGTCCTGGAACGAAGAAAAAGCAAAAGGGGACTGGTTGTTTCCACCAGTCAGGGGAAGAGACTCTCCGGCGGGGAGATCTCCTCTGTCGTCGGGAAGTGGTGAGTCGGTTCAGCAGGGCTCCACCGGAGGTGTCGTCATTGCAGGTGGCTCAGCTTTACCCTCGTCGGATTCTTAGGTCCTGTGGCGACTTCTGAAGATCCAGTCCCAAAAGCCCTGCTTTTATGCAGAAAACCCCCATTCATTCAGCACAGCTGTCAATCAAAACACGCTAAGTGGTGAGCGGGGTGGCTCACTACTTGGGCCAATCACACCAGAGTGCGACTTGAGTTGTCAAGCAACTCAGTCCAGGGTGCCTAAACCCCCTCCCACACCCCCTGTGGTACCCAGACAGAATGGCACCACTTTGGAGGGCCTCTGTGTAGAGGCCCACCAAAAGTGGAACAAAGGGCTCAACCTTTGGTTTAGGAGTCACAGAGACGAACACAGATGCCATTTTACAAACCGAGTTCTGGCAGAAAATACCAACCAATAGATTTATTTAAGATAAATAAAACGGTGGTATGTTAGAGATTAACGAGAAAAAGTATTAACCTCCAACAATGGGAAGAATCCCATAGGGTTATATTCGGGGTCGAATATAACAAGTAGTTTCCACTGCCACCAGCCAAAACTCGACGAGGGGGGACGGGACAGTGCCCCCTCGAATAACAGACCTAGGAGTAATCGAATTACCCCTACTAGTATGGTTTGTACTAGTTCTGTTAGTAAATTTAGTCTAGTAAAGCCAATGGTGACTTTACATGCCCGGGGAGACAGTAGTCAGTCCCCGGGTATGGAGTCTATGGTGGAGGTCCACTAGGACGCCCCAGTGTTACGGCACGGAGGGTGCGTTGTAACACACATAGCAAAACATATGAGACCCTATGGAGTAAAAGACCCCATAGCCCATAGAACACATTGACATTCAAAGGAATTAACCACATTCATGTCCAAGAGTGGGAGAAAAAGAGTCTCACTCTTGGCAGGATGGAAAAAAACAAACTCCAGAAATTCAGCAAAGCTGCTGGGGGACTCACTAGGTTAGGAAATTCGGCCTAAACAGAGAATTCTCCCTAACAGGGCCACACAGGTGCCCCAAAACATACAATAGGGACACAGGGATGTACCCCCATCTTTGGGTGCCATAAGGGTATCCCAAGGGTCTGTTCACCAAAACTCCTGTGCAGAAAACAACATAGAACACACATGAAAAAGCACTACAGGACAAGGGCAGGGAGGTATTAACGCTAATGGACCATCTGAGCAGTTTCGGGTTTTCACCCTTCATCTGTATAAGCCATTTTAAGAATTTATGGTCTCTTTGGGCCTTGAAGGTAAACCCTGTAAGGTAGGGCCTAAAACGCCTAAGGCTCCAAACTATGCTAAAACATTCCTTTTCAAGAGTAGCCCACCTAAGTTCTCTACCATTGAGTTGCCTACTGATGAATACGATAGGATCTTCCCCCCCTTTGTCATTTAACTGGGAAAAGACAGCTCCAATTCCGGTGTCGCAGACATCAGTCTGAGCGATAAAGGGTTTGCTGTAGTCAGGTGCACACAACACTGGTGCCCTACACAGACTTTCCTTCAAGCCAATAAAAGCCCTCTGACAGCCTTCCGTCCAATTAACCTTCCCCGGTTGTGTGGGCGAAGTCAGAGGGGCAGCTATGGTTCCAATGTCCACCATGAAGTTGCGGTAGTACCCAGAGAGGCTCAAACAGGCTCTCACCTGGGTTTGAGTAGTGTGAGTCTCCCAGTCATGCCCATCATGTACCTTACTGTGGAGGGGTTGGATTCAACCCCCGCCTACCTCATGACCAAGTTAAGTGACTTTCCCCTCAGCTATCTGGCACTTGGTGGCCTTTATAGTGAGGTTAGCCCTTTTCAAGCCTGCAACACCTTATCCAAATGAGTTAAATGCTCTTCCCAGGTGGAACTGTACACAGCAATGTCGTCTAGGTAGGCCACACAAAAGGCCTCCAGCCCACTGAGCGCATGGTTGACTAATCTTTGGAAGGTGGCAGGTGCGTTTTTCAACCCAAAAGGCATGACTCTAAACTGTTAGAGCACCTCAGGTGTAGAGAATGCAGTCTTTTCCTTGGCATGGTCCATTAGAGCTATTTACCAATAGCCTGAGGTACGGTCAAAGGTGCTCACAAATTTGGCAGCACCTATGGCGTCCACGAGCTCATCAGCCCTGGGCAATGGGTGCGCGTCAGTTTTGGTGACGGCATTGACTCCTCTGTAGTCCACACAGAACCTCCAATCCTTGGTACCTGCCTGGGAACTGGCCTTGGGGACAAGGACCACTGGACTGGACCAGGGACTGGTTGAGAGTTCAATAACACCCAGATCCAACATCTTGGCGTCCTCAGCCTGGATGTGGTTCTTGACCGTGTCTGACATTTGGTAGCTACAAAAAGGAGTCGATGGGTGGTCGCCTCCTGTTCTTTTACCCAAATCATATTATCACACAAATAACAGGAGGATGATAGTTAGCAAGTTATTCCTAATGCTGGGTCCCTAGCGATAATCTTGTTGGCCCTGTGTTTCTAGGATCTCCTGTAGTTTCGATACTTACCCTAGTTTGTGCTGGTGTACCAACTACAAATGGTATGTGGAGGTCCTAGCCCTTTCCTCTCTCACTACTTTCCTAACTTCTAAAAGTAAGTGCACGTTTGTTGGGGACCGGTATATATATTTAATGTTGCCGCCTCCAACTTGCGTGTCTTATCACAATTCAAAAGACCATGGGTCTAATAAACTAGTTAAAAAAAGGAGAGCTAGTTCTCTCTTCGCCTAATAAGGAGATAGAGGTAAGTAGCAATGATAATTATTTCATTTATGCGAGCCCTTTCATTTCTGTATGTGGGGTATTGGAGACTGGGTTATTACGCCAGAACTACTAGAACAATAGGCAACCGGTTTCAGCTGGATCCTTTAGTGGCTGCTTTCTTCAGGACGAATACTGCTGGTTTAAGTATTCTCTATGTGATCTTCAAATCTTTATAGATTGTGAGGATATTTTCAGGTATTCAGTGGGCTTGTTGGTTCAGTCCCTGCAACCTGCACTCTCTGCAGAACTGTTTAATTCTTTTCTTTTTTGATGAACAGAATTCAGCTGGAAGTTTTGTTTGTGGCAATCTGTTTTTTCTGCTTCATTTCGTTGGGAAGGGGGACAGGCTCAGATTCCCTATGATGTCTTCGAGATTCCGTCCAGTTAATTCCTGGAGTATTGATCCGTATTGTTTCTCATCGTGTCGCGTCCGGTGGTTGCGACGTGATGAGAAACAATACGGAGAGTGCAGGTTGCAGGGACTGAACCAACAAGCCCACTGAATACCTGAAAATATCCTCAAAATCTATAAAGATTTGAAGATCACATACAGAGATTAAAGGGCTCGTATAAATGAAATAATTATCATTGCTACTTACCTCTATCTCCTTATTAGGCGAAGAGAGAACTAGCTCTCCTTTTTTTAACTAGTTTATTAGACCCATGGTCTTTTAAATTGTGATAAGACAAGCAAGTTGGAGGCGGCAACATTAAATATATATACCGACCCCCAACAAACGTACACTTACTTTTAGAATTTAGGAAAGTAGTGAGAGAGGAAAGGGCTAAGACCTCCACATACCACTCCACATTTGTAGTCGGTACACCAGCACAAAATAGGGTAAGTATCGAAACTACAGGAGATCCTAGAAACACAGGGCCAACAAGATTATCGCTACGGATGCAGCATTAGGAATAACTTGCTAACTAACATCCTCCTGTTATTTGTGTGATAATGACATTTGGTAGCACCTGCTTTTCACAGGTACACTGTCTCCAGTGTCAATTAAGTGCCTGCATTACGGGGTGAGGCCTGGTGTCAGTGAGAACAGAGGGGCATACTGCTGGAGCAAAGCCCTGCAAGCCCTCTGCTGCTCTGGTGTCAGATTTGGAGAGAGATGCACTGCCTCCATTGAGCCATCCCGAGGGTTGCCATGCAGCAAATCAGGAAGGGGCTCACTCTTATCCTCCTCTGGCTCGGAAGCTAGTAGAAGACATTATACTTCTGCTCGCCTGTTGAAAGGCTTGAGCCTGTTGACGTGGAATACCCGAGGGGCTACACCAGTGACTCCCATGTCAACCAGATAGTTGACTTTGCCCATCTTGGAGATTATTCGGAAGGGTCCAGTCCACTTATCTGCCAAAGCTCTAGACTTGGTAGGCTCCATCACAAGGATCTCCTGTCCTGGAGTCCAATCCACTTGTGATGCTTTAAGGTCATGCCAGTATTTGTTCAACTCCTGGCTTGCCTTAAGGTTCACTGTCGCCTGGCCCATCATCTGTGTCATCCTCCGTCTGAGGCCTAACACATAGTCCTCCAATTGCTTGGCAGGACCTGGAGGGGTGGCTTCCAAACCTTCTCTGATCAAGGCAAGGGGCCCCCTCACGGGATGTCCAAAGAGCAACTCAAAGGGGCTGAAACCAACACCCTCTTGAGTTACTTCTCTGTAAGCCAACAGCATGCATGGCAGGAAGAGATCCCATTTCCTCCTTAGGGGCTCTTCCAAAGCACCCAGCATGCCCTTCAGAGTTTTATTAAATCTCTCAACCAGACCATAGGTCTGGGGATGGTAGGAGGTGGAGAACTTGTAGGTTACTCCGCACTCTTTCCACATCACTTGCATGTAACTCGACATAAAGTTGGATCCTGTCAGAGACCACCTCTTTTGGGAATCCAACTCTGGTAAAAACGCTCAGGAGAGCCCTGACAACCACCTTGGCAGTAATGGTCCGAAGGGGTATAGCCTCAGGGTACCTGGTGGCATGATCAACCAAGACCAAGATGAACCGATGTCCACCTGAAGTCGGAGGGTCAAGGGGACCGACAATGTTGATGCCCACCCTCTCAAATGGTGTGCCAACCACTGGCAAAGACTGCAGTGGGCAATAACACTGCCTCCAGTCTTGCCAGACAACTGAGAAGTGGGGCAGGTCCTGCAATGGGATTCTGCTTCCGCTCCCATCCGGCCCAGTAGAAATGTGCAGAGAGCCTCTGCCTAGTCTTCTTGGTACGAAGATGGCAAGCTAAGGGCACCTCATGTGCCAACTGCAGTAGGAATGGCCTGTAAACCTGGGGTTCCACCAGCCTCTTGACGGAATCAGGTTCAGGCTTAGTGGGCTCACTAACAAGGAGCTCATCCTCCCAATAAATCCGGAAAGACCTAGGCACTTCACCTTGTGCCTGGGCCTGTTTCTACAGACCCTCGAGAGAGTCGCACTCTATCTGACTTTTACAGATGTCACCCCTTGAGGGCCCCCCTTCAGCCAGAAGACATTGAAGCTTGGGGTGATCCTCTGGGTTGAGCACCTCTCCCACAGGAGGGTCTTCTGGCTCTTCTCCCTCAGGAGTTGAGTCTTGGGTTACCACTGGACCCAGCCCATCTGGAGCATGAATCCCAGTGGGTGCTGCTGAAGCAGCAGGAAGAGAAGGAGGCCCCTTCACAGAGGTGGCCTTCTTGCTTTGGGTTTACCCTTTAGCTTGGGAACCTGAATCACAGCCAGACCTGGTGTGACCTGTGACCTAGTGACTGCAGCAGCAGTCAGGGGTAGACCATCAGAGATGAACCCCAAATCCACTATATCATTCTCTAAGAAAATGTTAGCAGGTACATTGTCCTGAACCAGGACAGGAAGTTTTGCTGTCTTGTCTGCAATCGTGATGGTGACTAGGGCAACAGGAGATAATTTGAGAGGTCCACAAGCTAACCTGGCAGTTCTCAGAGGAGCACCTACACAGTCCTCTGGCATGAGCAGGGTCCTGTCCACCATGGTCATGCTTGGCCCAGTGTCTCTCAAACCAGTAGAAGGCTGGCCATTCAGACGGACACTTCTCAAAAATCAGCAGGTGTTCGGTGGGATTTGTTAGGAAAGATTTCATAATTGTATGTAATTTTCCCTCCATGTGGCAACCCCCAAACCTTTTGCTGCTGTTTTACACCCTGATCTAGACTTTGCCAGAGAAGCACAGCCTTCCTCCGCACTCCTCTGGGCTTTCGCTCAATTGTTATGGGGAAGCTGACATGCCCTTAAGACAGTCAGTATTGGGAGACTTTGTTTCCCTTAGTTCTTTCCTCATGTTGCAGCTTTTGTGCAACATGAAACAAGAGTGCACCGTAACTTACATTACCGCGCTCTTGGGTCTCTAGTCATTCCAAAGGCCCTAGAAACTCTCACTGGACTTATTATGAACTGTGCAAGTTTGTCACAGACGGGACTGGTGGCAGCTATCATTTCTCTTGTGTTTTGAACCCTTTTTCGCTATGTTATCCGCGCTTACCGCGTTTGGCACAAATGAGTGGCCTGGCTCCAAAATGGCCATGCCACGAGGTTCTTTGTCCTGTCTGCTGACCGTCTTGCCCCTTCACCTTCCCCCTGGTCGAGCTGACCCGGGGCGGTCCTTATTTGGTCATGCACTTTCCCGCGAAACCCCAAAGCTTTTGCAGGCTTCTGCAGGCCTTGTGTGTGCCTCCAGGATGTGGGCTGGGATGTCTGGTCCCAATACACATCCTGGGTGCCAGAGAGTCTGGAGTGTCCTGAATGCCTGGGACCACCGTGGTCCGTGATAGGTTCATGTATGGCGTGAGTGTTTGTGAGCAGATCTCCCATTGGGTCCTCTCCGTTTTGGCGGCGAAGGGAACTTTGGATAAGAGGAGGCTGAAAACACCACTACCATGTCGATCTCCTGAGTTCACACTGAACAAGGGATAAGGAGCCAAGTATCCTGCAACAAGAAGCTGAGTCGAGGAACCGTCACCTGCGAGACCCCTCTGCATCTCATCGTCCTAGAAGGTCTTCGAAGGTGCTTCAACCCATTGGAATAGTGGGACCAACTATTCCCGGCACCTTCATCAAACTCTGCAAGTAAGCCTCTTTGGAAGTGTCCCTGGCCCATACGCAGGACGCTTTGCTCTGTCACCGCCGCCGTTTCGGGGAAGCCCTCGAAACTTGGTTTACTGCTTGCTCTGCATCCACGGCACCCTCACACCGAATTTCGTACACTTGGCGTTCCCAGGTCTGAAGTGAGATGAGTGAGCCCAGACCAGAGTAAACACGGTTGTCATGTTGCCCTGCTGTGGTAACCACCTGTGCACGTCCGCTGCATTTGGGACACCCTCGACCCTGCATCCTGCTATGCAGAATCTACACGGTGTCAAGACGTCCTGATCATCGCAGCTGAACCTGCCAGCAACGTGAACTGAAATGGAGAAGTCTGCGTCTGCCTGCGTCGGGGACCGGTGAGTAGTCCATACCCCAGCCGGTGGCCCCTCGTGCAGGAGCCCGTTTCTTTTCTACCGCTGTTGCGAAATAGCGACTCTATCCCGCACTCTCACCCTGCCTCTGCCCACATGTGGAGGCCTTGCTTGAGTAGTCGGGACTTGTTGTGCATCGCTTCATTCACCTTCCTGAACTGCCTGATATCCTTGAAGAGGCCCTCTTTTGTCCATTGGCACCAGCGCGTGCAGGTACTTTTGAGCATAAGGCTCCTCTCTTCGTAGGGCTCAGACTTCCTCCTAGTTAGCTGTATTTCAGATGTCGAACTGGGTCTAATGATTACTTGCACTGACTGTTTTCCTCCCCATCTAGGTGGTTTACATATTATATGCTCCTAACTCCTTAGACTCCTCGGTCTTGTATATATATTGTATTGATTGTGATGTGTTGGTTTACTTTAGTATTATTGTGATTCTTTGCTATGGTCGATGTTACAAAGGCCTTGTAATAAATGTATCTATATTTTTAATATAACACCTATCTGGAGTAATTTGTAAGTGTCCTTGCTTTGTGTGCTCATTGAGGTCTTTCCGTCACCCTCACCCATCTTGAGACTTAGTCTTGACCGCTGCCATCGCTACCCTGATTGGTCTGGCTTGTCCAGAGGTTACCCTGTTCCAAGAAACTAGGCTGGCCTTCTGAACCTCTGCCCCTCCAGGTCCGAGTTCAGAAATCCATCTTAACAGGATTGTAGCCAGTACTTCTGCATACTGGTCCCAAGCCCCAAGGGACACTAAGGAAATCTCTGCAGGAGCACCAAATTTCATTCCTGCAGAGGTGGGGAGGATAGTGGCCTCCACCTCAGGCATGAAGCAATGGTAGGTCAGGCTGACAACTTGGACTCCAAGTGCCTTACCTTTACACTTGGGGTCACCATTCTTGTGGTCAGTAGCCCCACAGTCCCAACAAGTGCCTGTAATGCGGGATACGGTACTAGAGCCTCTGGTAGCCTATTTTGCAGCAGGAGGACCACTACTCTTACTCCCACCCACATAGATTTTTCCCCACTAGATATTTGGGTCTTAGGAGAGGACGGTTTAGATTTACCCGACTGTGACTGCTTTTGGGACCCCTCATACTTCTGAGAGGCCCCCTTTTCTTTGTCCTTGTCCTTCC
Source organism: Ambystoma mexicanum (assembly GCF_040938575.1). Lineage (NCBI taxonomy): Eukaryota > Metazoa > Chordata > Amphibia > Caudata > Ambystomatidae > Ambystoma > Ambystoma mexicanum. Next base: position 431,690,512 of record NC_090928.1, read on the forward strand.
CACTGGGCTCCTTTGGGGACACCCGGTGGGAGACCCACTTGTCAGCCAGCCTGGCCAGCTTAAAGGGATCTAACATGTTCTGGTCAGCAACATACTGACACATCTCTGGTTAACAGGCTTCCGAGAAATGCTCAAAAAACAAAAGGTGGGACAATTCAACAAAAGTGTTCACCTTGTAACCATCACTTCACCCCATCATGTTCATATGTGCCGCACTCACCCAGTCAATCCAAGACACATTCTCATTTTTCTTATATTCCCTGAACCTTTTAAGGTATTAGGTAGGTGTCTTGCCAAACCTGGCAATCAAAGCAGATATCATGCACTCATACTGACCCCTTTCTTCAACACTCAGTTTCAGAATACAGTCATAACCAGTCTGAGGCACTCTGCTTAACAAACATTTAGCCCAATCTCTTTTTATCAATATGATGGATTCCACAAGCCATTTCAAATGCTTCAATCCATTGGAGCATAACAGAACCCTCTGCATACACACCAACCAAATCTTTCATAAACTTGGTGGCAGGGGACCTGGCACTCTCAACTGGTTTTGCTGAAGTCTCCACTCTAGCTTTCTCTAGCTGGATTATCTGACATTCAGCGTCCTTGTTTTTAAGTTCAAGATCCTTGTCTTTGAGTTCAAGATCCCTATTTTTGAGTATCACTTGCTGTGCCAACTCCTCCTTCTTTATTTCAGCTTCAGTACCCAACTTTTTATATTCAAAGGCCAATTTCATCCTCAATAATTCAAGTTCCAAGGACTCCCCTGAAGAAACAGTACTGTGTTTCGGAATAGATGCAGCAGGAGTGGTGGCACTCCCAGAAACAGATTCAATAACAACTCCAGTGGTAGAGTCCTCAATGGTTGCATCCCACCCTTCATCAGGAGCTTCACAATCAGTCTGGTAGTCCACTAGGGCAGCTGTCAGTTCCGTCCTAGACTTATCTTCAAAATCTAACTCCCTGGCTTCACAAGCACTCTGGAGAGCATCTAAGCTCATCCTAGTCAATTTACCATTTGCAATAGATTTACAGTGCTTGTAATGGAGTTATTTTAGTACACAACTAAACCTCAAATTCACAAATGTGGATATTTTGTAAGTGGCAAGGTTACAAACTGATTCTTAAAACCATAAGAATTCCACCGCTGCCACCAGTGTAAAGACTGGGGGGGGGGTTATCTGTACTCCTGCCCTCTATATTGCAGATTAGAAGTACACAGCACCCCAGCCTAGATTCTCTATATGTTAACGTTGGGCGCACAATCAAGGCTTAAGCTCTCAGGAGGTGATGCGGGCTGGTTCTTAAGTACAGTGTAGTCCCCAAGAACCCACACAGGAATGTCCACACACTATGTTAGTGATAACACAGTTCTTTATATACATAAGGTTTCAATTATATACACAATCACAATAACACACTTAGTGCTCAGGCAATTTTAAAATGGTAAATATATACAGTCTCAATGTGGTACCACAATTACTTCTTAGATTCCATTCAAATGCATCAACTGCAAACAGTTTCAAATAGCTTTCAAACACTGGACCAGACATAACTTGGGTTGGTCCAGGAAAGCTGAGTAAGTAACTCTTCTGATATCTATTTTAGTTCTCTTGTTAACGTAAAATGTGACCCCCCAAAGTACTTAAAGATCTTCTGTCCACTTCGAGTTCTTTCACATCAGACACTCTTTTACAAGATATGAGGCAAAGTTTGCTGCTATTTTTTTTGTTTTTTTAAATTTGTTTATTAAATGACTTAAAATGGTTTACAGATTTGAAAACCATTAGGTGTCGATTCATGGAATTAATGTGCGCCGAAAATTCCCGCGCAGAGGTGCCAAAACGTGCGATTTGCAGTAAAAGTGCGCAAATCGCAGTGCAAGTGCGAAAATCGCAGGGAAACCAGCGCACATCGATTCATGGAAGGCCGTGCGCGAGAAAAATATCGGATGTGCGCTGAAAAAGATCGCGGCGCAGGCCGGTGCACAGGATATCTAACGGCGTGCGCCACGGTCACAGCAAAATCGCACATAGCGCGGCGCACACAACAAAAGTAGGCGGAACACGGGGCATAACACTCGGAATGGGGAACAACGCGTCAAAATGTGGGCGTCACGGGGGAAGTACAGGAGGCAAGTGCGCGGAACGCCCACACGCTCGCCTACAACACGTATTCATGGAATCCAATAGGGCAAACCAGCGCACGGTCAAACCAGCGCACAGGCCCAAACACGTCCGCCACAAGAAAGCAGCTGGTAGTGTCCCTGCCCCTGAAATAAATGTGCGCCAACAAAAAGCACCTCTATACAGCTATGATGAATGTCACATACTGTGGCCCTCTAAGACAAATGACGTGCAAAGGGGTACACGACAAACACGGGCACCCGCTGTGTGAAAAATAGCGTGTGCGTGTATTCTGTGCTGCGTGGAAAGTCCCACACGCGATTTGCTGGGACGTGTATTCTGGGGTGAGCGGAAAGTCCCACACGCGATTTGCCTGGGCACGTGTATTCCGGGATGCGCGGGAAGTTCCACACGCAAATTGCCTGGGTCCGTGTATTCCAGGGTGTGCAGGAAGTCCCACATGCGATTGGCCTGGGTACGTGTATTCCGGGCTGCGCGGGAAGTTCCACATGCAAATTGCCTGGGTCCGTGTATTCCGGGGTGCGTGGGAAGTCCCACACGCAATTGGCCTGGGTACGTGTATTCCGGGGTGCGCAGGAAGTTCCACACGCGATTTCAGCAGGGTACGTGGATTCCGGGGTGCGTGTGAAGTTCCACACGCTAATTCTGCAGGGTACGTGTATTCCGGGGTGCATGGGAAGTTCCACACGCGATTTCAGCAGGGTACGTGGATTCCGGGGCGCGCGTGAAGTTCCACACGCTAATCCTGCAGGGTACGTGTATTCGGGGTGCGCGGGAAGTTCCACACGCGATTTCAGCAGGGTACATGTATTCCGGGGGTGCCGGGTAGTACTACACATGAATTGACTGTGTGGGTCCTCCCAGGTGTTCCCTCTACACCCTCCATGGCCCCTGCAGGCAGCCCACACCACAGGGGACTACCCTGCACCCCTGCTCATGTCCCGCAGGCAGCCCATCCACCATGGCCATGCCCCCCAGCCAACCCACATGTCACCTTGCACTACTGATCACCAACGCATGTCTCCCAGCACCCCCACCCACCAGCATCCAGGGGCACCCTCAACCAGGCCCCCACACATGTCTCCCACCACCCCCACCCCCCAGCAGTCAGGGGCACCTGCCAGCAGGCCCACACACATGTCTCCCACCACCCCATCCCCCGGCAGTCAGGGGCAGCCTCCACCAGGCCCCCACTCATGTCCAACTCATGTCCCCCTGCACCCCCACCCCCCAGCAGTCAGGGGCACCCTCCACCAGGCCCCCACTCATGTACCCCTGCACCCCCACCCCCCAGCAGCCAGGGACACCCTCCACCAGGCCCCCACTCATGTCCCCCTGCACCTCCACCCACCAGCATCCAGGGGCACCCTCCACCAGGCCCCCACACATGTCTCCCACACCCCCCAGCAGTCAGGGGCACCCTCCACCAGGCCCCCACTCATGTCCCCCTACACCCCTACCCCTCAGCAGTCAGGGGCACCCTCCACCAGGCCCCCACTCATGTCCAACTCATGTCTCCCAGCACCCCCACCCCCCAGCAGTCAGGGGCACCCTCCACCAGGCCCCCACTCATGCCCCCCTGCACCCCCACCCCCCAGCAGTCAGGGGCACCCTCCACCAGGCCCCCACTCATGTCCACCTCATGTCTCCCAGCACCCCCACCCCCCAGCAGTCAGGGGCACCCTCCACCAGGCCCCCACTCATGTCCCCCTGCACCCCCACCCCCAGCAGTGCAGGGCACCCTCCACCAGGCCCCCACTCATGTCTCCCTGCACCCCCACCCCCCGGCAGTCAAGGGCACCCTCCACCAGGCCCCCACTCATGTCCACCTCATGTCTCCCAGCACCCCCACCCCCCAGCAGTCAGGGGCACCCTCCACCAGGCCCCCACTCATGTCCCCCTGCACCCCCACCCCCCAGCACTATGGTGCACTCTCCACCAGGCCCCCACTCATGTCCAACTCATGTCTCCCAGCACCCCCACCCCCCAGCAGTGCAGGGCACCCTCCACCAGGCCCCCACTCATGTCCCCCTGCACCCCCACCCCCCAGCAGTGCAGCGCACCCTCCACCAGGCCCCCACTCATGTCTTCCAGCACCCCCACCCCCACCAGTGGGGCACTCCCCACCAGGCCCCCACTCATGTCCCCTGCACCCCCACCCCCCAGCACTGTGGTGCACCCTCCACCAGGCCCCCACTCATGTCCCCCTGCACCCACACCCCCCAGCAGTGCGGGGCACCTGCCAGCAGGCCCCCACACATGTCCCCCAGCCAACACATCATCACAATCCAGATCCCAGGCTCCTATGCCCACCCAAATCCCACCCCACGCCACCCCAGTCCAAACACCCAACCAAGCTTTACATCCATTCAAAATGGAAATACCCATTACATGATAGATAACAAATAAGCAGTATGCGCATGACTACAAGTCCGTCAGACCCACACAATGGCAACACATGACTGTGAAAACCCACATTGTGACAGGCATGAAACCAATGAGAGAAGTCCACACATTGAAGTAAGAAACAAAAATGTATTACAGTGTAAATGAAGTGAATGAAATCTAAACAACCAATAATGGCAACAAATATCAAAATGCAGCATGTCCACAAAAATAATAAATAACGAAAATGGGAATCCAAAATAACCGTAAAGAAATTGTGTCCAAAGTCACTGTCCAACAAAGCAAATCCAAAGGGAAAGTAAAGTTAAAATCCATTGCTCCATGGTGAAAAAAATAATAAAAGATGAAGGCCACAAATCCACTGTCAAACTATGTACAAAGAGCAAATCCATGGTCCATGATCCCAACGATGTAAATGAAACCTACAATAAAACCTACCTAACTAATAACTATATACAAAAAAGTGGGGCGTAGTCCAAGCGCACCAAATTAAAAAAAAGAAATAAAACCTAACACTAATTAACTATATACAAAGGCGAAGGGCTAGTCCAGCGGCTCACTCCGTGGTGTCCCGGGCCAGGGCATCATCGAACTCCTGTTCGATGTCCCGGAGGCGGTCCTGTTCCATGGGCCGAGGCTCCGCAGGGACGCCGACATGTCCTCCTCCAACTCCCTGCGGATTCCCTCGAGGCACTCGGCCCGCCTCAGGGTCCTCCGCATGGAGTTCTCCGCCCTGACCATCGTGAGCCGCTCCTCTTCCGCCCGCCGCCGCTCCACACCTATCTGCTGGCCCAACCGCTGCCACACGGAAGACACTTCCCGTCCTGGGTCCTCCTACCCTCCGGCATGGACATCCCCCCTACCTGCGGACGGGCCTGGGATGGGGCATCCCTGCTGGTGCATGGTGGTGCAGTCACAGTGTCAGGGACAGTGACATGCACAGGCCCCTCCATGGCGACCTGTGCTGCCTCCTGCCCCTGCCCCTGGTCAGCACCACTTGCACCAGCAGGCATGCCCCCACCAGGCCCCATGTGCGCCTCAGTAGCGGCCTCCTCCTCCTCTGTGGAAACCACCAACCTGGATGGCTCCACACCGTCTTCCGCCGTTGCAAGCCTCTGTGGGGGCTCACCCACCCCTTCTGCTGCAGCCGTGGGGGCATCCCCGCCGCTTTGCTCCACAGCGCCGTCTCCGCCCTCTTCTTCACTTGCCGCTGTGTAGAGGGAGACATATAACACAAGCATCAGGGAACTGTACAATGGTCCCCTAGACAGGAAGCAATAGCAGATGAGTGGCACTGTCAAAGATCACTTCCATCATGTCCCTCCACAACACATGGGTCAGTGCAGGCAAAACACACGCAGTAACAGGCATGGCACATGCTATGGACATTTGCATACATGTCCAAGGGACTCTCCAAACATACAATGTTGTTATGGAACTCACATGCATCATGGGTCATGCCTATCACATGCACACACATCACCGTAGTTTCATCCATCTGGCCTTGTACACCCCAGACACAGTGGATACAAGGATAACTAGGCTGCATCTGTGAATCTATACATTGTCACAGACATGTGTCATGCATCCATGGCATTCACAAGTCACAGACACACAGGTCAGACACACAGACATGGATACCATACATGTACATGGCATCAGCACCCATCCCTCACCCTCACCCATGTCCAGGAATAGAGACTGTCATGCTCTCATGTGTCCAATCCGCATAGGGCTCCCCATGTTGCATTTAAACACATGCACCAACCGTGTGGTTCACACATTACTGGTCTCACATGCATGACCATGATGTCCCTGCACACATACATGCGTACATGGCCTATGTCACACATACAGGCAAGCATCAGACAACCAGCACACTGCAACATACCCTGTCTCACACAGCAATGCTTGCCCACTTACCGCTCAACTCCAGACGGGTCTGCCTCGCAAGGATCTGGGCGTGAAGCGCTGGGTCTACACATTCCAGGACCCTCAGCTGGATGGTACTCATGCGGCCCGGCCCCCCTCCACGAGGCGCTGGGCCTTCAAGAGGGTCCTGGACCTCAAGTCCTCCCAGCACTTCTTGACTTTCTGGATGTTGTGGGTTGCCACCCCCTCCGCGTTGATGGCAACCACCAAGTCGTCCCAGATCCTGTCCCGTCCTTCCTTGTTGGCGCGTAACGATCCAAAGAGGGCATCATACTGCCCCAGGACTTGCTCCACCAGGACACCAACTTCGGTGGCAGTGAAGCTGGTGCCCCTCTGCCTCTCTGGCCGGGGGTTGCCACTGGTGCCAGATGTTGCAGTGCCCGACATGGCAATCCCAGAGGCAGGAGTGGGTGGGCAACTGGGTCCTGGGGCTGGGCTGTGGAGCGATGGTATACCAGTCGGGAGTCTTCTGTTCCAGCAGGGGTGGACACAGCAACTGGACCCCTGCAGATGGCAGATGTGCAGGCACAAAATGGCAGGGCACGGTGGCAGCAGGCAGGCAGGCAGCAGCAGATGGCTCAAGGGGGGCTGCTCGGGGCTCTGGGGGGCAGTAATTCGGCCTTCTGGGCAGGAGCGTGGTCTTCCGTGTGCTTACGCGTGGCCAGCTTGATACAGAGTGAATTGGCACGTGAAAATCCTGCACGTCAACGTGAAATTCGAGGAAAGGGCCTTAGCGCGTAAGCGCGTCAGCATGCATACGCGATTCCATTGGACCAAAGGCCCTCAGCGCGTAAGCGCGTCTGTGATGTGACGCGCGCGGGTGTTTCCCTCATAGCACGTGATGACAGAGCACACGTGGAAACACTGCAGTCAGAGTATCATTGCGTGTAATTGGATGAAAGTGCGCGTACACGCAATTGGCCTGGGTACGTGTATTGCAGGGGTGCGCGGGAATTCTCACACGCGATTTGCTTGGGTACGTGTATTACAGGGGTGCGCGGGAATTCTCACACGCGATTTGCTTGGGTATGTGTATTACAGGGGTGCGCGGGAATTCTCACAAGCGATTTGCTTGGGTACGTGTATTATAGGGGTGCGCGGGAAGTATTACACGCTCGCCAACAACACGTATCCATGGAATTGAACGGGGCTAAGGCATGTGCACAAAAAAACATGCTAATCCGGAAACACGTACGCCAGCAGGAAGCAGGCGTACGTCGACCCGCGCAGCATAAAAGTGCGCGCAAACAACAAACAAGCTCAGATGCCAGGATGAATATACCGTTCCTAGCAGCAGTGGCCGTGGGTTACCAAAGGAGGAGGAGGAGGATAGTGAGGGCCTGAATTTTCACACCCAGAACCAGCCTTTTTGGGATGCCTGATGACCAGGTGTATGGGAGGTACAGGTTTCCACCTCACATAATACTGGACCTGGTGAGTGAGTGGGAGGATGACCTCACATCACCCACCCTGTGCTCCCTGGCACTCAGCCCCCTGGAGAAGGTCCTTAATGTACTGCACTTCTTGGCCACTGGATCATTTCAGTGGACAAGTACCATAGTGGGTGGGGTGTCACAAGCCACGCAGTCACGCTGCCTACACCAGGTCTTGAACATCATCACTGCACGCCCATCAGTCCGCAGGCACATATACCTGCCCAGAACACCTGCAGAAAGGCAGGCTGCCGCCCTGGATTTCTACGGTGTGGCACAATTCCCCAAAGTGCTAGGTGCCATTGACTGCACCTATGTGGCACTACGTCCCCCCAGGGCATCTGAGCACATCTATAGGAACTGCAAGCACTGGCATTCCATCAACGTGCAGGTAGTATGTAATGCCAAGGGAATCATCACCTCAGTATATGCCAACTATCCAGGGTCCACCCACGACAGCTTCATTTACCGAATGTCTACCCTAAGCCGGGACCTAGAAGCTGGCGGCATGGCGATACATGGCTGCTTGGTGAGTATGAATGCAGCTGCACATGCATGCATGTCAGATGCAGAGTTATGTCACTACCCCACTAATGATACCCATCACCTCCTCACCAGGGGACAGTGCCTACCCTCTGAGCACCCACATGATGACGCCAATTCGGAACCCCATCACGCCTCCCGAGGTAAGATACAACACAGCCCATATTGCAACCCGGGGCATAGTGGAGCGCACATTCGGAGTGCTCAAGTCACGCTTTCGCTGCCTTGACCGTTCTGGCGGGCAGCTGTTATATGCGCCCCCAGTAGTATGCAGGATCATAGTGGCAGCATGTGTCCTGCACAATGTTGCAACACGCCGGGGCCTGGCTGTGGACATGGTGGTGCCCCCATATCCCCAACCAAATGCACGCCCGCTGTGCATGGGAGGGGAAAGGGCACGGGGTGAGGCAGCCGTACGCAGCTGGTGGCTAATTACTTCACATAGAAATCACACCCCTGTGGAGTGCACACAGCCCTGGCACATACCATCTGATAAGCAATGATGACTCGACCTGACAATTATGACGAACAAAGGGACAGTCAACTGTCAAAACCATAGAAGCCTGAGATTGTTCATGTGGAAGTGTCACAATGTGTACATCCCTACCTACACAAACACCACCAATGCAGTGTCATCAAAAGACACACTTCCATGCAGCAAAAATGAATACCCACTTGCAAAATACTACATGAGAACAGTGCCATGTCACCCAACCCCTCCCCGGCACGGCCACACAACACACCATGGCATGTCATGCAATGTGAGAGCAAACAAATTAATCCCCACAACATGCCCCAAGTGTCACCAACTACAGTGTCCCTAATGGAAACTGGCCACACATGAAATGTTCACAGTAATGCAGGACCAACAACACACATTACCAAATACTTACCAAGAATACCAATCACCTACACAACCTCCAACCTACCATAAACATGACAGTACAGACTTAAAAAATTGGTAGCCTCACTACCTGATAATGCCAGCACTTCGAACACTTCCAAGTATATAGTGTTAACGCCACGCAAGAGTGTAGGTGCACTGCTTACAACATGGACTCCAGTCCCAAAGTAGACCGCCTTGTGAAGACATGAGAAATGGACCTGCAAATTAGGAGGATGAGATGGATGCAGAGGCACATATGAATACACCATGCAGTGTACAATACAACAACAATATGCACTAGGAATGTATACACAGTATTGACTACAGACTGCCCACACATCAAATGGGAGTCCAACGTCACCGTGTACGTCAATGTCACTTGGGCACACCCTTTGCAAGCCCATGGAAACGGGAAGCAGGAGGGGTGTGTGTCACTCAAACCAAAGCATCTGACCCAAATTCATGACAAGCCTGCATGTGCCCAGCCACAATACAGCGTATGCCCACGGGAGCCACACAAGGCAACACACTGTCCAAAAAATAAAAAATCCCCCCCCCCCCCAAAAAAAAGGCCATTAATGGGCCCAGAGGGGGTGGGGGGTGGGGGAGGCCACCCAGGAGGTCCGAGGACAGGGTGTACACCAAAACCCACCTGTGTGGATCTTGCGAAAAAAAAACACCTCCATGGGCTCATGGCCTGCACGGCTACCCTATTGTGAGAGAATCACTGCTGTCGCTCTCCCCAGACTCTGCAGCTGCCTCAGGAGGTGGTGGCACTATGGGAGGCAGCCCACGCAAAGCCCTAGTCTGGTCCTCCATGGCAGCAAGCATGCAGGTCTGGAAGGTTTGGTTCTGGAGGATAATCGTGCGGAGGTCCCCATGCAATAACTCACGGGATGACCGGACCTCCTCATGAGTTGCCTGCATCTCAGCTGAGAGCGTACGTGTGAGACGCTCCAGCTGCTGTTCTGTCCTTGTGTTTGTTGAAGCCTCAAGCTCAACAAGAGTCGTCCTGAGGTGACGGAGTTCCACCCTCAGGGCTTCCCTGTGGCCCTGGGACTCCATGGAAATGGCTTCCCGCAGAGTCGCCAGTGCCGCCCGCCTGTCCCTGTCGGACGCCAACATGTCCTCCCTGTGTGACTGGCAGATGGAGTCTGTTGCCTGCTGTAGTTGCTCCATCAGCCTTTCTGGGGGGACAATGGAAGTGGCCACCCTATCCATGGCCTGAGCCATCATCTCTGATGATGCTGCCTGTTGGGTTGCCATACCATATATGGATTGCTCCCATGCGGTATTGCCAGGTGGCGTACGGCCACCACGTCGGCGGGCACCACACCTGTCTGGGGCAAGGTGAACTGCGCCTTGCTGTGCCGGCACTGCCTGAGGCTACAGGACTGCATTCCCCCTCTGATCTGCTGGCCCAGGACCAGGATCAGATGTTGCGGAGTCTGACCCTGCATCCGTAACCACCAAAGGCATACCTGCCAACACTGACATCCCCATTGAGGGTTCTACCCCTGGTGCAGGTGGGTCGGACAGAACAGAATCCCTCCCAGGAACACTCACCTGTGACGGCACATAGGTCTCATCATCCGAATCGACACCTGAATACAGCTCGGGGGAGGTGCACCCAGAGACACCCCTTGAGAGCACGACCTGCAGCAGTTGTGGGTTCTCACCCACCACCAAACCACGTCCCTCACTGGTGGTCGGTCGGCCCTGCGACCCCTCCTGGGTCTGCACCATCTCCACAACCCCAGCAGTATCAAGTGCGTCATCCCCTGCAAAGACATAAAGGAAAGAAATGGAAACAGGCATTAGCACTATGGCATACAATTAGGGCTGAGAAGCTACTGAACCAGTACTTGATTGACACATGTCCCACATGACTAAAACCCTCCCATGCATGCACCGTCACTGCGTATGAAGGGGAGGCAAATGGCACACATTGATGACACCAAGATGGAAGATCAACACATTTGCTGCATGCTGCCTAGCAGTGGCATCACACATTGGCCTGTGATTGGCAGGTCAAATACACATGCCATCACACAGATGGCATGTACCCTAGCCATAAAGTGAAGAGGGAGAGGAGGGCACCACTTGTTAATTCAGTCTAGTTTGCTCATGAAATTGCTTTTTTAATTGAAATAGTTCAAATGTTTAACCTGGAGCTGCCAGTCCAAAATGGTCTAATGTCTAAACAAATGATATCCAGGAAACAAAGTCAGTCCACTTTACCATAGCCATGTCAGACATGTGACAATAGGACTGAGAAATGCCTAGTAAAAGTGGTGGAATGCAAACAATCTGCCTGAATAAACAGAGAAAAATAAGCAACAATTTTGTGGCAAGATGACACTTCAAGGGCAACTGGCGTGGTGTTGGGCTAGATGTCTACTGTTGGCAGAAGGGATACTGCTATACCCAAATGCTGGTGCGCAGAATGTATTGGATGAGGCACATGGGTGACCCAAACCACTCAGGCACACAGACCCTCACCTGGCACCCAAACAGAAGCCCTCACACACACACCATGCACATGGATGACACACACATCCATGTGCACTCACTGGACAATGCCTCGTAATCTGCCAGTTCTCCCACGCCTTGGATCTGTTCCTCCGTGACGTAGGTCCCAGAAACATGCTCATGTGGAGTAAGTTCTATGTCCTCTGCTGGAGACCCACCTCCAGTCACTAGAGTAGCGGCATGACTTGAGGCCAGCTTATTCTTTGCCCTGTGCTTCAGATCATTCCAGCGCTTGTAGCATTCAGTAGCTGTGCGCCTCACGATTCCAAGGGCACTTATGATGTCTGCGATGGTTGTGCAGGTGTGGTCTTGGATCCTGCAATAATCACCATTTCGCGGTCATGTGCGGACACATACTCTACAAGTGCATTCAGTTCGGCCTCACTGAAGCTGGGCTTCCTTGACGGGCCGGACTGTGTAGACGTGTCTGGGGCATCAGCCTCTACTGGACGAGCACTCTTCCTCTTCCGCTTGGAAGGTGGTGGGGATCCTGAGTGTCCTATGCCGCTCTGGACACTAGGGGCAGGAGCCCCGGTGGACTCTGTACTAGGAGTGTGGGATTGCACACTCAGCATGGGAGTTGGTGCAGGCATTAGCTCAAGTGTGATGGTGTCAGAGGGAATGTCAGCAGGATGGACTTGGACCGACACTGTCCTGGCTGGGTGTGTGAGAGGTGGGGTGGATGGAGCCGCAGCTGCCCCTGCAGCCTCCCCACCCTGCCTACTCGGGGCAGCAGATGACCTAGCTGCCTACCTGATCCACGTGGCCTGATGACACCAACGTGCACCGGCGCACGTGACCTAGACCTGCTGACCTGGAAGTCAGCCATGGAGTCACCCTGTGCCAGGTCTGGTGCCACAGTGTGCTGGTCCAACAAGGGCTGAGCATGGATGGTGTCAGCCACGTTACCCTCAACCGGGGGGGGCATGGGTGTCCCTGACTGGTCCTCCACACATGGGGGGCTAGGGGCACCCTGCAAGTCACGGCCATGTCCCCTACCGGATCCACCACGGCCATCACTTGGGGCTCGGCCACCTTTGCCACCCTTACGGCTTGGTCGCCTCCCAACCATGGCACTGATGTTATTGTGCGTATTGGAGTCGCTGTGAACTATTGTCCTGGGCAATTGGGGGTCAAAGGGGTTGGGTACCAGATGGTAATCGTACCCTAGTGCTCTAGCAAGGCTGTATGTCACCCCTGGGGAAAGATGACGGGTCACGCAACGCACAGGCACCCCAAAAAAGGGAAGTAATGTGCACGCAACCCCTCCTAGACCACGTGTGTGGAAAAATAAACCTGCACTACGCTGTGGCACCCAGAAACACAAGAACGAACGTATGCGTGTCAAACGCAGCCTAGAATGACCTCTGAAGGGGTATGCGACACACGGGGCAAGCACAGATGTTAAATATGTGCGCGACTCACCGTCTGCCAGGACAAAAAGCGTGAAAAAGATGCGTGTGTGCACGTTGGCAACACCCCCGCCAAAAGAAGAATTGTAGGCTGTTTGAGGAGACAGGACACCAGTAGAAGGGAACGCTGTTTGAGGAAACAGGCCCAGGAAAAAGAGGAAAAGAGAAAAAGCTGTCAGAGGTAACAGGGTGTACGAACTTGAAACGCCGTGAAGTAAATCGCGTGTGAACCGACAAGAAGTACAGATTTCACCCTCTTGCTCTCCATGAAAAGCACGTACAAGGAAATGGTGTTCTACACGTACCTTTTATACACACGTCACAGACGCGCCTACGCGCTGAGGCCATTTCCACCAATTACACGCTTTGACACTCGGACGTGTATTTTTTTTTTACACTCGCCATTCTCAACGGCCATGCGCGTGATGTCATAGACGCGCCTGGGGGCCTTTGGGCCAATGAATTAACGTACGTGTGCTGACGCGCTTACGCGCTAAGGGCCTTTCCTCGAATTACACGCAGACGTGCTGGATTCTCACATGCCAAATCACTCCGTATCAAGCTGGCCACGCGTAAGCACACGGAAGACCACGCTCCTGCCCAGAAGGCCGAATTACTGCCCCCCAGAGCCCCGAGGACGCTCCCACCTGCCATCTGCTGCTGCCTGACTGCCTGCTGCCCACTTGTCCTGCCATTTCCTACCTGCACATCAGCGAGGGGTGCTGTTGCTGTGACCACCCCTGCTGGAACCGAAGACTCCCGACTGGGATACCATCGCTCCACAGCCCAGCCCCAGGACCCAGTTGGCCTCCCACTCCTGCCTCTGGGGTTGCCATGTCGGGCCCTGCAACATCTGGAACCAGTGGCAACCGCCGGCCAGAGAGGCAGAGGGGCACCAGCTTCACTGCCACCGAAGTTGGTGTCCTGGTGGAGCATGTCCTGGGGCAGTATGATGCCCTCTTTGGAAGGTTGCGCGCAGACAAGGAAGGACGCACTCAGATCTGGACGGACATCGTGACTGCCATCAACGCGTAGGGGGTGGCAGTCTGACTATTCCATCATGTGAAGAAGCGCTGGGAGGACTTCAGGTCCAGGACCCTCAAGAAGGCCCGGCGCCTCCTGAAAGCAGTGGATGCTAAGGGGCACCGGGGCCACTTGTCGGAAGATCAGATGAGGGTCCTGGAACGCATATCCCCAGCGCTCCATGTCCAGGTCCTTGAGAGGCAGACCCGTCTGGAGTCGAGCGGTAAGTGTACATGCATACTGATTGTATGCTGTGCGTGTGGTGGTGTGGCAGGAGTGTGCAGGTTGCACATGTGGTTTTATGTGGCCAAGTATGGGGGGGATACAGGGCCGTGAGGCTGACACATGCGAGGGCTCTCATGTGTGACACATGGACGGTGCTTGTGTGTGTAGGCTTGCATGGCAAAGGATGTGGAATAATGATTGACAGATGTGACATGGATGCCGATTTGAACACTGCGACAGTTGGCAGAGGTGTACACATGCATGCAAGTGTGGTGGTGTGTGTGCATGTGTAGTGCACTCCCTGTGTTGCATGTGATGTCTGGCTCACCTTTGCCTGCTCATGCTGTTGTATGTGTATGGATGGTGCTGGCTGTTGCGATATGGCTGTGGTATAGCTCATGTGTGCAAGTTGAAATTACATGTGTGTTGGGGATTGTGATGCCATGTCCGAGGTTTGCCAATGCCACTCATGTACAACTGTCATGTGTTTATGAGTCCATTATACAGTGCCCTGATGCCTGTGTTTTATTTCTCCCTGTCTGCAGCGTCAACTGATGAAGAGGGCGGAGAAGGTGCTTTGGAGCACAGCGGCAGGGGTCGCACCACCAGCCGGAGACTCAAGGCCCGGCTCCCCTCCCAGGTTGTGATCTCGTCGGGGAGTGAGGAGTCCGGTGCCGCGTCCGAGGCCGCAGCTGCCGAGGGGAGGTCCAGGAGTCGGAGGTTGGAGTTGGACTCCTCGGCAGCAGAAGGGGCAGCTGGGACCCCACAGGGCCCAACGGAGGAAGATGGCACAGAGTCATCCAGGTTGGTGGGGGGTTTGGTGGAGGAGGAGGCCATGCAAGCAACAGAGGCGGGGTCTGGAGTTGGGGATTCCACTGGTGCTAGTGGTGCAGTGCAGGACCAGGGACAGGTGGCAGCACAGGCCGCCGCGGAGGTGCCTGTGTGCAATCCTGTCCCTGCTCCTGTCACTGCATCATCTTGCACCAGCAGGGATGCCTACCTCCAGACCCGTTCTGAGGGGGGGATTGGCTTACACCAACTGGCCTTCCTCTCCCTGCGGATGTGGCTATCCTGCAACAGGTTGAGCCTGTCCAGGGTGGGGTGGCGTTGCGTCAACGGGCCATGCGAGCTGACCTGCAGTCTTTCCATGATGAGACTGCACGTCTTCTCGCATGGCTCGTTGACCGCGTTGACCCACTGGGACAGCTCACCATGGCCGGATTCCTCCGTTTCCTGGACCTTGTTCTGACCCTGACTGACGTGCGGCCAGGCTGGTGGACAACAGATCCCTGCCACAGTCGGGAGTCGGACGTCCAGCAGGGGTGGCCACATCAACAACTGAACCCTGTCCGATGGTGCCTGCACATCCTCCTCCAGCGGGGGTCAGTTGTTGATATGGCCACCCCTGCTGGACGTCCGACTCCCGACTGTGGCAGGGATCTGTTGTCCACCAGCCTGGCCGCACGTCAGAGGCAGCTCCACAGGGCACCCAGGTGATACATGTGTGGGAAGATGGCATGGAGGACGACTGGGGCATAGGGGGTTCCGTTGAGGAGGGGGTCGGAACAAGGTCCAGGAAACGGTTAATTAGTGTTAGGTTTTATTTTATTTTTTTAATTTGGGGCGCTTGGACTATGCCCACTTTTTTGTATATAGTTATTAGTTAGGTGGGTTTTATTGTAGGTTTCATTTACATCGTTGGGATCATGGACCCTGGATTTGCTCTTTGTACATAGTTTGACAGTGGATTTGTGGCCTTCATCTTTTATTATTTTTTTCACCATGCAGCAATGGATTTTCACTTTACTTTCCCTTTGGATTTGCTTTGTTGGACGGTGACTTTGGACACAATTTCATTACGGTTATTTTGGATTCCCATTTTCATTATTTATTATTTTTGTGGACATGCTGCATTTTGATATTTGTTGCCATTATTGTTTGTTTTGATTTCATTCACTTCATTTACACTGTAATACATTTTTGTTTCTTACTTAAATGTGTGGACTTCTCTCATTGGTTTCATGCCTGCCACAATGTGGGTTTTCACAGTCATGTGTTGCCATTGTGTGGGTCTGACGGACTTGTACTCATGCGCATACTGCTTATTTGTTATCTATCATGTAATGGGTATTTCAATTTTGAATGGATGTAAAGCTTGGTTGGGTGTTTGGACTGAGGTGGCGTGAGGTGTGATTTGGGTGGGCATAGGAGCCTGGGATCTGGATTGTGATGACGTGTTGGCTGGGGGACATGTGTGGGGGCCTGGTGGAGGGTGCCCCTGACTGCTGGGGGGTGGGGGTGCTGGGAGACATGAGTTGGACATGAGTGGGGGCCTGGTGGAGGATGCCCCTGACTGCTGGGGGGTGGGGGTGCAGGGGGACATGAGTGGGGGCCTGGTGGAGGGTGCCCCTGGCTGCTGGTGGGTGGGGGTGCAGGGGAACATGAGTGGGGGCCTGGTGGAGGGTGCCCCTGACTGCTGGGGGGTGGGGGTGCTGGGAGACATGAGTTGGACATGAGTGGGGGCCTGGTGGAGGATGCCCCTGACTGCTGGGGGGTGGGGGTGCAGGGGGACATGAGTGGGGGCCTGGTGGAGGGTGCCCCTGGCTGCTGGTGGGTGGGGGTGCAGGGGAACATGAGTGGGGGCCTGGTGGAGGGTGCCCTGCACTGCTGGGGGGTGGGGGTGCAGGGGGACATGAGTGGGGGCCTGGTGGAGGGTGCCCCTGACTGGTGGGGGGTGGGGGTGCTGGGAGACATGAGTGGGGGCTTGGTGGAGGGTGCCCTGCACTGCTGGGGGGTGGGGTGCAGGGGGACATGAGTGGGGGCCTGGTGGAGGGTGCCCTGCACTGCTGGTGGGTGGGGGTGCTGGGAGACATGAGTGGGGGCCTGGTGGAGGGTGCCCTGCACTGCTGGGGGGTGGGGGTGCAGGGGTACATGAGTGGGGGCCTGATGGAGGGTGCCCTGCACTGCTGGGGGGTGGGGGTGCTGGGAGACATGTGTTGGACATGAGTGGGGGCCTGGTGGAGGGTGCAACACAGTGCTGGGGAGTGGGGGTGCAGGGGGACATGAGTGGGGGCCTGGTGGAGGGTGCCCGTGACTGGTGGGGGTCCTGGGAGACATGAGTGGGGGCCTGGTGGAGGGTGCCCTGCTCTGCTGGGGGGTGGGGGTGCAGGGGGACATGAGTGGGGGCCTGGTGGAGGGTGCCCCTGACTGCTGGGGGGTGGGGGTGCTGGGAGACATGAGTTGGACATGAGCGGGGGCCTGGTGGAGGGTGCCCCTGACTGCTGGGGGGTGGGGGTGCAGGGGGACATGAGTGGGGACCTGGTGGAGGGTGCCCCTGGCTGCTGGTGGGTGGGGGTGCAGGGGGACATGAGTGGGGGCTTGGTGGAGGGTGCCCTGCACTGCTGGGGGGTGGGGGTGCAGGGGGACATGAGCGGGGGCCTGGTGGAGGGTGCCCCTGACTGCTGGGGGTTGGGGGTGCTGGGAGACATGAGTTGGACATGAGTGGGGGCCTGGTGGAGGGTGCCCCTGACTGCTGGGAGGTGGGGGTGCAGGGGGACATGAGTGGGGGCCTGGTGGAGGGTGCCCCTGGCTGCTGGTGGGTGGGGGTGCAGGGGGACATGATTGGGGGCCTGGTGGAGGGTGCCCTGCACTGCTGGGGGTGGGGGTGCTGGGAGACATGAGTTGGACATGAGTGGGGGCCTGGTGGAGGGTGCACCACAGTGCTGGGGGGTGGGGGTGCAGGGGGACATGAGTGGGGGCCTGGTGGAGGGTGCCCCTGACTGGTGGGGGGTGGGGGTGCTGGGAGACATGAGTGGGGGCCTTTTGGAGGGTGCCCTGCACTGCTGGGGGGTGGGGGTGCAGGGGGACATGAGTGGGGGCCTGGAGGAGGGTGCCCTGCACTGCTGGGGGGTGGGGGTGCAGGGGGACATGAGTGGGGGCCTGGTGGAGGGTGCCCTGCACTGCTGGGGGGTGGGGGTGCAGGGGGACATGAGTGGGGGCCTGGTGGAGGGTGCCCCTGACTGGTGGGGGGTGGGGTGCTGGGAGACATGAGTGGGGGCCTGTTGGAGGGTGCCCTGCACTGCACTGCTGGGGGGTGTGGGTGCAGGGGGACATGCGTTGGTGGGCAGTAGTGCAAGGAGACATGTGGGTTGGCTGGGGGGCATGGGCATGGTGGATGGGCTGCCTGCGGGACATGTGCAGGGTAGTCCCCTGTGGTGTGGGCCGCCTGCAGGGGCCGTGGAGGGTGTAGAGGGAACACCTGGGAGGACCCACACGGGCAATTCACGTGTAGTGCTCCCCGCGCACCCCTGGAATACACGTACCCTGATGGAATTGCGTGTGATACTTCCCGCGCACCCCTGAAATACACGTACCCTGCTGCTTTTGCGTGTGATACTTCCCGCGCACCCCTGGAATACATGTACCCTGATGGAATTGCATGTGATACTTTCCGCGCACCCCTGAAATACACGTACCCTGCTGCTTTTGCGTGTGATACTTCCCGCGCACCCCTGGAATACACGTACCCTGTTGGAATAGCGTGTGATACTTCCCGCGCACCTCTGAAATGCACGTACCCTGCTGTTTTTGCGTGTGATACTTCCCGCGCACCGCTGGAATACACGTGCCCTGATGGAATCGCGTGTGTTACTTCCCGCGCACCCCTGATGTACACGTACCCAGGACAATCGCGTGTGAAACTTCCCGAGAACCACTGAAATGCACGTTCCCCGCTTGGCGTTTGCTGTTTGGCAGCCCTGTGAACTGGTCCAGGGTTAGCGCAGCCCTTTGCGATGATTTGGGAATTTTGAAGGCTTTTCCTTGCGCGAGGGCGTTCTTGGGGGCGTAACTGGCGCTGCTGCAGGGTCGCTGCGCCACTCTGCGCCACGGCTGGTTTTTGAGGCTAAAATCCATGAATACGCTGTGCGATGAAAAGGATTTTATCGCACGCGGCTGGCGCAGTGTATCGCACGGGGACACTGTGCGCCAGCCGTGTGTGCCACTTTTGTGAGAATTTCTATGAATTACCCTGTTAGTCATAGATTACGCCAAAAGAAAAAAACAATAAGAAAGAAAAAACCAGAAGGAAACAGATTTCAGTAGTATACTTTCTCTTAAAATTTCACCTAAACCCCAATAATTGTTACTGATTGCCTTGCAAGGGGACGCCAATTAACGTCACTCGGTTAGGGGCACATTGCTGGTTCATGTCCATTGTCATCACTTGAGCATCTGGGGTGGCTTCATGAGGCAGGAATGAACATCCTCCCACAAATCGATCGCCCCAGCCCCAATACAAGTTATTTCGATGATTGCTATCCACTTTGAGCTTCAAGCTTTCTCCACTATTCGTCATTTAGTAAGGAACCACTTGGACCACTTCCTCGCTGGATGGCTTTAGAAGGATTCTTTCTGCACTACTCCTGTCCTTTTCTTTTGGTTAGTTCCAGTTTCAGAGAAATTAGTAGAAGGAATTTGGTCAGCACCAATATGATGTGAGTTTTATCGCCTTCTATGAAGGCCATCCACCATTCCTCTGCTGAGCTTGGTCCTTGTTTTGCTACTATATCTCCAATTTCTTTTGTTCTTTCCTCGTTTAACATTGGACAGCTAAGCACCAGATGTTTTAGTGACGGCACACCTTTCTCTTGATTGCACAGTCTACATGTCGCATCGCTCTGGTGGATCTTCCTTCTGCTTGACCATCGATTAAAAGATACAATGTTTAGATGAAAGCGCATAATTGTTGTCTCAAGAACCAATTTGGGAAGATTTGAATGTACTTTGGGAGTTCATTTAATTTGCGAGGTCCAAACCGGAAGTTGTCTCCGGTTTTATAATTACATATCTCTTCCAGCATCTCAAGCCAATCATTGGAGAATAATTTCTTCTTAATCTTCCCCGGTTCTCGTGCCAATGTTTCATCTAATTCGTTCAGGTCAATGATTGTTCTCTGACAGATAGTTTGCCATTCCTTAAGTAGTGTTTCCCTTGGATCTAACATAGTCTAAATTTTAGCATCAGGAAAACCCCCTTTGGGGTGTCTTCAAGGCATTTACGATATAACAGTAGTGATTTCCATCTGGCGATTGCTTGTAATGATGTTAAAGCTAGTTCCCTTCTCACAATAGGGATCGGTGTACTTTTTGGGAGCCCCAACACATTCCGCCAAAATAATCCTTCCAGTCTCAGTCAGATGCTCTCAGGTAGCATGAAGGATGTTTCCGCCCCATAGGTTAAGATTGGAGCTATTTTCGATCGATAGGAGATCATGGGGCTTAATGAGAAGCCACAATATTTCTTTAGAATTACTTTTACCAGAGCCACCTGGTTTTTTGCTTTTATTTCAAAGTAGTGCACTCAGTGGAGCTTCACAAGTGCTTGTATTGATACAGACTCCTAAATACATTAATGTTTTGACTATTTTTATCCTTTGGCCTTTCAGGAACCAGGCATTCTTTTCCCTAGATCTTTCTCTATCCTGTTCACCGAAGACCATGATCTGTGATTTAATCGGATTGATTGTTAGTTGGTTAAGTTCTAGGTAACTCTGAAGGGCATCGAGCTGCCTCTGTAGACCTATTGGGGTCAGATCCAAAATGACAATGTCGTCCGCATAGAGTAGTCTTCCTATATTGGTGTTTGCTATCTTGGGAGAAAAATAACGAGTTTTCGAAAAAAGGGATTATCAATGTCAGGTATAAACAAGTTGTATAATTCAGGCGTGTTAGGCAGAATTATATGCAGTACCCTTTGGGAACACTACACACAATTAAGACTACAAGTGACAGTACAATTTCACCTTTGGTACAAGCCTGTACTACACAATTATAGGGGTAGCAGTAACGGAGCAGCCAGATGTATCTCAAGAGTAAGTGAGCAGTACAAGGAGTTACACAAAGGGACAACAATTACTATAGTTCAGGCAAACACTGACTCAAGGTATCTAAGTAAAAGAATATATATTTATCTACTCAGCAGTTGTTTAACATTTCACTAGTCTAAGCAAGTCAAAAATCACAATCACCAATAAAACCACACCAAAATGGCACTCCAGCAATTTAAAAGGGAGGGAAAGACAAAGTTATTAGAAATTAGGCAACACCAACAGGTAAGTAATCAGGGCAGTAGAACAAGAGAGACTACAAGGTTAAAATCAGATAGAAAAGGCTTAGGGCCAAAGTCAATGGTTCAAAAGACTTTTGCTCAAGATAATAGGTTCAATGTAGTTCGCGGTAAAGTTTGTGGCACAGATTCCGGACGAGGTTGGTTGGTAGAAAAGTTAGTTCAAAGAGAAGAGAAGGACAAGCCCTTGGATTGGAGAAAGATTTCAAACACTTTCACCGCGGCTGACCGAAACGGACAACCGGATTTGCACAGTACCTTAAAACGGAGAGGGAGCTGTAGCTGAGGTGGACATTCCTGGTGGTTCCCGCAGGCTCACGGTTCCTGAAGCGACTGTCGGACTGACACAAAGTAGGAAGACTGGAGGGTCCTGCGCCACCCAGGGAAGAAACCAGCAGCAGAGCAAATCAACGAATAAAAGGCGCACTCCTTAAAACCCAAGCAGGGTCCGACCTTCCTGGCTATCCGGCCCACTGTGGCTCTGTACAGCAAATTCGACCAGAGGAGGGGTCCTGGCTTGCAGTTTGGGCAAACTGGTTGGTCCCACCAGCTCAAGGGAAGAAGTTTCCTGGAGGATCTTCTCTGTCGTCGGATTTGGAGATTCGGACCTGCAGCAGGGCTTCACCGGGCAGTTCATTCGTGGTAGGGGTCCTTTTCTTCCAGTTCCTCGTTGGTTCTTTCATTCCAGTGGCGACTCTGCTCTTCCAGTCCCAGAGACCTACTGCTTTTTATGCAGTTTCCCCCCATTCATACAGCCTGTCAATCACACAGCAGGGTGGCTGGCCTGGCAAGGTCAGTCCCCTTAGCCAATCAAAATAGAGTGCGACTTGGGTTGATAAGGCAACCCATGGCAGGGGTATGAAGATCCCTCCTCCATCACATCCTTCAACTCTATACTATCAGGCATTTAAGGAGGGCTTCTGTGCATAAGCCCGCGAAAAGACAACGAACAAAGGAATCATCCCCGGTTTGGCGCGCAGAGTAAAACACGAGAAAGACTTGAACAAAAAGAAATGCTGAAAAAACCCAGCCGGAGCCAAAATAAAATGTATTTGGTCAAGCAGGTTTATGTTCGAGGCTACTATAATAGCGTGGAACAATATCACGTTTATATAATATAATCGCGGTAGGAAAGTTAGGGTAGTTACCACTGCCACCAGCCAAGTCTTAGTGTTAAGGGAGCGAAACAAGGCTCCAAGAGGCACAGACAAAAAGGGGTAAGAATTAACCCTTTCCAATACTCCATGTAAGATGGGGTGTACCGGGTCTGTGGTTTAAAGTGACTATATAAAGTTAATGGCAACTTTGCATGTTTCTGGGAGACAGGAGTCAGCCCCAGAAAAATGGAGTTAGTGGGAAGTCTTAAAGACAACCCTGTGTCACTGCACTGAAGGTGCTGTGCAACACACACACACACAAAAGTGGTGCACATGGAGTAGGTGAGGCTCCAGTGCCCAAGATCACACAAACAGTAAAAATATACACAGCAAAACACATGTAAGAGTGGAAAAAAAGGCTCACACTCTTACCAGGTGAAAGAAAGAAATCCTAGAAATCCAGCAAAGCTGCTGGGGGACTCGTTAGGTAAGGGAAATTAGCCATTTATGAGAATTCTCCCTAACACGGCGCTAGCGGACATCCTTGTTTAACTCCCATTTTTATCGGGATTGTGCCAGTCAGCTCTCCTGCTTTATCCAACTTTACTTTAATCGTAGTATCCGTATGAAGGCTTTTGATGTTATTCAGGATGATCGACGGGCATCTCCAGGCCTCACGTTTTGCCCATAACAAAGGTCTTTTGATCAAGTCGAAAGCTTTTGACAGATCTATAAAGGCTAGATAGACTTTTTGCCCTATCCTCTGTATTGCTTTGGCTTTTAGGAGATTTAAGATGAAAATGTTTACCGTAAGGCTGATACCTCTTAGAAACCCAGACTGCCATTGGTCTTGATGGCCCGTTTTCATACTCCATTGCGAAAGTGATTTTAACAAAATAGATTCAAAAATCTTTTTCCTGCCACATCGAGTAAAGCGATAGGGCGGTATTTTCCCAGTTCTGATCAAAGCCCTTTTTGAAATATCAGGACAACTACCACCGTCTTCCACGACAGGGGGATCTGTTCCGATGTTAAGATGCAGAAAGATAGCCCATAGCTCTGGGTTTTGTTTCAGGTGGATGTTTGTCAGCGCATCAGGGCCTGGTGCTCTGGAGTTTTTGAATCTCCTTATCAGCTCTTCAATTGTTGATTCTTCAATATCCAGCAGCTGGTCCTCTGCGCCCAGGCTAATGGACTGAGAGGAATCCCTGGTGGCACTCATGGGTTCCTCTTCTTCCTCCCCTTGTAAGTTAGCATAATAGGTAACCCAAGTATTCGCTGAGATTGGATTCGCCAGTAGTGCGTCTTGCGGGGCATCTGTTTGATTTATTGTTGCCCATATGGCTGCTGTATTCTTGGTTTTGATGTTATCCAGCATGCGTTGGGCATCTTGATTCACATGTTTTCTTTGTGAATTTTCAACCAGTTGAGGTATGTTTGTTTTAATTTATGAATTGCAGCTGCAATGTTGTTTGGTTTACTACATTTTAGACGCATTATCTCTTTTTTCAGACTCTTTTTCTTTTCCACAATCTGGCTGTCATATGCATGCTTTTGTGTCATTGCAGGATTCCGTCCTCCCCTCTATAATTAGTTGTAAATGCTTGGAATAGGGGGATTTAATTTATGCATTGCTTATCTTTACCTTCCATAGTTTAATTGATTGAATGTGTTCGTTTTTCAATCAAAATCTGCAGATCTTTTAGTTATATATGAAGTCTGTTTCGGCCTGGGTTTACCCATAAATATGCTTGAAATCTCTCTGGGGCTTCTTTATTGATGATGTGGCAGGCCATTGTTAGTTGGTTATGATTGCTGGTTTTGCGCACCTCCATGCTATCAATAATCCCACTCATGTTCGAAGAAACGTATATGTAATCTAAAATCTGTTCGCTCATGGTCCCTTTCCAGGTGGCTTTCCCCGGGATATCACCTTTGACTATACCGTTCAGTATTACGCAGTCTCTGGACTGCATTGTCTGTTTCCAAGCACTCCCTCTTTTTTCTTTATTGGATGATGTAGTCGGGTTATTACAACTGTTGATATAGGAAAAATTCAGATCACCAGCGATTATTATTAACGGATCGCTTCACTTTGCTCTTTCTTTGTCGATCAACAGTGCCGCATCTTCTGGCATATTCTTCGTTCTTAAATCTACTGGGTTCCAATATATGTTCAGAATGATCAGGGTTCTAGATGTAGTTGATTGAGCATTTGAGAATTTCAATGCGACAAGCTGTACAAAGGGCATAGGGTGGCGGTTATATAATAGCTGCCATTCTAGATCATTTTTAACTGCCCCAAGTAGCTCACTCATTGGTCGTGCCACCTGGTTTTTAAAAGCTGGGTTTAATATCACCCAATAACCCTCAAATAGGGGCGCTTCAAGCAGCCATACTTTTTGGAGGCATAATATGTCCGCTTCTAATTTTGGGTCTTCGCTGGGTTGGAATAAGTGGGATGAGCCTCTAGGGTTCCAGCTTGTTATTAGCCATTCCGATTTTCTTCTAGATGTTTGATGCTTTTGGTTATGCAATTTTTCCGCCAAAAGCCCCACTAGCCATCTCCAATTGGCCTTGTCTCCTTCAGTTGTTATCTTAGTGCTTTCCGGCTGTTTTGATGGCTCTTCCCTTGATCTTCCATCGGGGGACCCTTTTCCAACCTGATTGGCTTTTTGTTTGTCTTCGACTCCCACTGTCTTATCTTTAAGTGATATGCTTACCACCTCTTAATTTTCTTCTCTTAAGTCAAACCCCATCGGTCTCAGGAGGTGCGCTTCCTCCAATCGCCTTTGTTTGACTAGTTTGGAGGCAAGATGTATAACCACTTTATCCGTCGGGCGCTCCTCTGGAAACTCAACCAGGTTAAGATCTTTGGGTGAAAGTAGTCTAAGTGTCTCGACATGATGGAACAGCCTTATCACGTTAGCTCTATTCATTATAAGTCCATTGTCTCAATAGAGCATTCTCTGTAAACATAGCGTAAGCTCATCATTCCTGAAGGTGCCAGTTTTCTCTTTGTTGTCTCGATCTTGGCAGAGTTTGGCTATTATCTCAGGAGCAGGATTTAAGCAGACGTTTTTCCTTAGTATAGGTTCTGTTTGCCCATCTTTGTTTTCCAAATTTAGATCACATTGCTAATTCTGCTCCTCCCTGAAAGCCCTTCTTCTCCACTCCCCACCTGACTCTCCTTCCCTACCTCTCTCCCCCCTCAAACTCCCCTGCCCCCCTTCCCTTTCCCTCCCTCCTCCCCCTCCTCCCGCTGACTCAAATTAGATACTGAAACCACCAGGGGGACTAGGTGTGTAGTGATACACAAAATTGCAAATTCGCCAATCAGGGCTTTAGATGACAGCATTAGCCGCTGAAAGCCAATAGTTTATTCAAAGTATGTGCCAAAAATGCTGACAGTAGTCTGTTGTAGCACTTCCATTACGCAGTAGTGAGCTACAAGGAATATGCAGGCCTAGTAGGGGTGGTAGGTCACATTATGCATTGTAGATAGACAGGCAGGGCGAAGGCCCCAGCTCTGTAGCTAATAGACATTATTGGAGTGTTTGGAACATTATGGCACCTATATAGCGCTTAGATAGCCAATTTTAAGCGCTATGAACACTAAGCTATGAGTGCATGCCTTTTAGAGCTTGCTCACATGGGCTTAATTCATCTCGGCTTCTCTTAGAATATTCTGCCTTTCTAACGGTAGCCGTGCATGGCTTTGTAAACAAATCCTCTTTCTCTGAGAAGGCACTGATAAGACATTCCTGAGCTTTCGCGCAGATGGGCTCCAAGTAGGGAGGGGCACAGAAAAGGAGCACAGTGGAAATTCACAGAGTTGGGTTTTTCCATGAGCAAGCCTATATTTTGCACAGGGAAAGTTCTGGAACTGTGCGTCATGGACTGACAGCACGAGATTATAAAAATGCATGCCCACATGACTCAGGTGGCAGATCAATCTGTGGACTTGGTTCGAGCAAGATCAAGTGTCCGGAATCTGTGGCTCTGTCGGCACCCTGTAGCGCTGTCCTCTGAGCGGGGCTTGTTACAGCTAGTTTATGAGGGCCAGGGTCTCCCAGTGCTGATTGAAGGGGCGTAAGACTGTGTTTCTCTAAGTTCTATGTTTCTCTATATTTTGCATTTCTCTATGTTTTGTGCTTTGTAATATTCTCTAACTTGAATCCCAAAATGTTGCTGAAATTCACTGTTTAGAATAAATACTAAAACTTTTTGAAGGTGTCATTTGTCACTAGACTGCTCGGCACAATAGAACCTGTATTGTGGGCTGAATTGGGTAATTTTTGCTCTAAGGACTGGTCCCGAGGAAGATTTTCCCAATATCAAGGCATTTGGTGGCAGCTTGGGGATTTGTGCAGAGCAGTGCCTTGCTGTGAAATGACAAATTGTGTGAGAGAACACAGTGCAGAGTGATGAGCAGGCTGTCGCATTTCCTTGGTGGTCTCACTGCAGCTCTGTGTCATGTCACGCGGGAGACTGGGGTCTGCCGCTCCCATTTCCTCCTGGCGAGTCTACCCGCGCGTTCGCGTCTGGGGACTCGCCGGGAGGGGAGCAACGGATTACAGGGCCGGCGGCCTTCGGCGCATGCGCGGAGGTCCTCTCTCTCGGTTCCGCGCATGCGCCGTGGGGGCTTGCCTTCCAAGCCTCGTTCTGGGTTCGCCGGCGCCCGGAAACGGAACGGTTTGCGTTCCAGGCCTCTCGGGCGCCGGCGGCCCATAAAAGAGGCCGCTAGTCAAAGCTGCCCGCGTCTCAACGCGGTTTGCTTCGCTTTCCTCGTTGTTCCTGCCCAGCCTTACCTGTGGCCTGTCCTGGGCCTACCTGCCTCCAGCCTTACCTGTGGCCTGTCCTGGGCCTACCTGCCTCCAGCCTTACCTGTGGCCTGTCCTGGGCCTACCTGCCTCCAGCCTTACCTGTGGCCTGTCCTGGGCCTACCTGCCTCCAGCCTTACCTGTGGCCTGTCCTGGGCCTACCTGCCTCCAGCCTTACCTGTGGCCTGTCCTGGGCCTACCTGCTTGCCTCCAGCCTTACCTGTGGCCTGTCCTGGGCCTGCCTGCCTCCAGCCTTACCTGTGGCCTGTCCTGGGCCTGCCTGCCTCCAGCCTTACCTGTGGCCTGTCCTGGGCCTGCCTGCCTCCAGTCCTTACCTGTGGCCTGCCCTGGGCCAGCCTGACTCCAGTTCTTATCCGGGTCCTGTCCTGGGCCTGCCTGCCTTCAATCCTCACCTGGGTTCGGCCCTGGGCCAGCCAGCCTCCAGCTACTACCTAGGTTTTGCCCTGGGTCAGTCTTCCCTCAGCCCATTCCGGAGTTCTGTCCTGAGTCATCATTGTGTAGAGGGGACTTATCCCACACTAGCCTGCATTCCCCCTGTTCCATCTTGGGCACGTTCCTACAGTTCTCTAATTGGCCAGACAACTAGTTCTAACTGTCCTCACTCTTTCCTGTCTTGCCTGACTCCGAATCTCATCCTGTGTACCATTGGAACTATCTGCACCAGCCAAGCTCCTTTGCCTACTACGAATACCTTTCTGCTACACTGGTCTATCTATCAACTGTCGCTGCACTGAGGTTCTTGGAAGATTCATGGTCTGGACAACAAGCTCTACCTGGACTATGGTTCCCTCCATCTGAGCCTACATCCTCTTGTCACGCTTACCTGGGAGAGTGCCTTTGTGACATTGGGGGTTGGTCCATCCTTCACCCAGTTCCTCATTTGGGTGGTGGAGAGGCTGATTCCTCGTGCCGCTATCTCATCAGTTCCTGGACTCCAGACTGGCGACCTCTGCGAGACCAACCACCAAGACTACAGGTACGCGGTCCTCTCGGGCCAATCAGCTTGACAGATTGAGACGCCTTCCTCCTGATTCAGAGATGGATGAATCGCAGGACATGAGGAACAAGTTGCTAGCGCTCAGGGCCGAGATGACCGCCCTGCGTCAGGAGAATCAAACATTACGACAAATGATAACGCAAGGAGCACCTAGTACCTTCCAAGGAGAGGGATCATTGGCTCATACAACACCCATCAAATTCGACGGAGACCCTAGACGGGTGGCGGAGTTTTGTAACCACTGCAGAATACACTTTCTCTTCAGGTCTACCTACTTCAACACTGATAGGGCCAAGATTGGTTACATCTTGGGGAACCTAACTGGGAACGCATTAGCTTGGGCAACTCCGTTTGTGGTTACGAACAGTCCTATTTTGAATGACTTTGCTGCCTTTGAAAAGGCCTTTCTTGAGGTATTTCAGACGCCGAACCTGGCCTCCGTTGCACAGAATCAATTGATGGACTACAAACAGGGAAGCAATGACGTCATCACCTACATCAGCCGTTTCCGACTTTTGGCTACTGACTCCCAGTGGCCCGAAATTACACAGAAGACACTGTTTCGTCGAGGCCTGAGAGAGGAGTACAAGGATGAGTTACTTCACATCCCTGAACCAGAGAGCCTTCAACTCTTGATCGATCAAGTACTCCGTATTGACCAAAGGCTAGCCGAACGAAAGGCTGAGAGACGTCGGCTTGACAGAAGCGGTCCCCGGACAACCAACACACCTGCTGGTTCGTTTGGGTCGACCGAGTCCGGACCTGAGCCCATGCAAGTAGGAGCCATGAGGGGACCTTTGACGGAAGAAGAGAAGAAACGAAGGAGGTCTTTGCGTTTGTGTCTTTACTGTGGAGCAGCTGGACATTATTTGGGTACGTGTCCTTTGCGTCCGCAGAAGAAGAAGTCGGGAAACTAGGAGACCTGTCGTATACAGGAAGGGCAACGACAGGTCCCATTCCTTCCTCAGACCCTTCTGTTATTTGTTCTATACGTCTGCCCATGCAACCAGCGGTACTACAGACCCTGAAGGTCCGAATTAAACTACCAGACAAGAACCTGGAAGTATCCGGTCTACTGGACTGTGGGGCTTCCGGCAATTACATCGACGAAACGTTCGTCACCAGACATAAGATACCACTCGTTTCCAGACACACGCCTCTGTCGGTGGAGCTTATTGATGGTACTCCCTTGTCTTCTGGACCCGTTAGTCAGTTCACAGTTGGACTGGCCCTTCTGATTGCTGATCATTACGAGGAACTAGCCTTTGATGTTATCAAGTCACCGAACTACAAGATGGTTTTGGGATTACCTTGGTTGCAACACCACAATCCTTTGATAGACTGGAGAACCCAGACCTTGACCTTTTCATCCGAACGGTGTGCTCAAGAATGCAAGCTACCCGTTCCCACCAGGACCGTCTCGACTTCTCTAATAACGGACAGCAATGGGGTTCATCTATGTTCCACGTCTCTGGTCCCACAGGAATATTCCGAATTCAAACATGTGTTTTCTGAACCTGGCAACATACCCCTTCCTCCACACCGTTCTTTTGATTGCTCCATTGACCTGCTACCGGACCACGTTATTCCCCATGGGAAACTATATGCTTTGACACGTGACGAGAAGCTAGTTCTTCAGGAGTATTTGTCGGAGAGTCTAGAAAAGGGGTACATTGTGCCATCGAAATCGCCTGCAGGATTCCCCCTGTTTTTTGTAAAGAAAAAAGAAGGTACATTGAGACCCTGTGTCGACTACCGGCAGTTGAATGACATAACAGCCAAGGACCGGTATCCTTTACCCTTAATTCGCAGCATCCTTGAAACCCTGCATACTGCGCGAATCTTCTCCAAATTGGACCTCCGCGGAGCTTATCATTTGGTGCGCATCAGGAGTGGGGACGAGTGGAAGACAGCTTTCAAGACATCTTTTGGGCATTTTGAATACAGGGTTATGCCTTTCGGCCTATGTAATGCTCCCGCTGTTTTTCAACGATTCATGGACTACATCTTTGGTGACCTGTTAGGGTTATCCGTTTGGGTTTATCTGGACGACATATTGATATTCTCTAAATCCTTAGACGAGCATGTGGAACATGTTCGTGAGGTCCTTCATCGGCTGTCCGTCAATAACCTGTTCGCCAAAGCGGAGAAATGTAGCTTTCACCAACCCAGCATTGAATTCTTGGGATTTGTTATCAATCAAGAAGGCATTGGGATGGATCCCAAGAAGGTGCGAGCCATACAAGAATGGAGACATCCACACGATATCAAGGCTCTCCAACGCTTCCTGGGATTCGCAAACTTTTACAGGCGCTTTATCCCACAGTTCTCACAGATCTCGGCGCCCCTCACCAGGCTAACCAGCAGCAAGATCACGTTCGAATGGGATCTCGTGGCTTCCCGGGCTTTCGACGTATTGAAGTCGGCCTTTATGGCTGCCCCGATCCTGCGCCATCCCCAGGAAGAGTTGCCTTACATAGTGGAGGCCGATGCTTCCAGCTTTGCTGTAGGGGCAGTCCTTCTTCAGAAAGATCCTATCACGTTGGTAGAACATCCAGTAGCCTATTATTCTCGCAAGTTGAGTCCCAGCGAACGAAACTACGCGGTGATTGAAAGGGAACTGTTAGCCATCAAGACCGCATTCGAGGAATGGAGACATTTTCTCCTCGGAGCACGCTTTTCTGTGGAGGTGCGGACAGACCATCGCAATCTGCAATATCTTCGCTCTCTGCAATGTCGGACTCCTCGTCAAGCCCGGTGGGCCTTCTTCTTCTCTCCGTTTGAGTTCCATGTTACTTATATCCCGGGAACCTCCAATACGAAAGCGGATGCGCTTTCCAGGTCCCTGGAAAACGTAGATGGGACGCCCTGTCCAGAACAGCCACTGATTTCTCCTCGCCATTTTCTGCTGGCCTTGTCCTCTCACCTTAAGTCCATCGCGGAAGCCACTCGGTCGGATCCAGAAAGAACGTCCCTTCTTAGTCGGCAACTAGTATCAGAACGAGACGGACTGTTGTTTTTTCAAAGAAGACTCTACATACCCAGAGGAGCCATTAGAAGGGGCATTCTACACGGATTCCATGATTCACCCATAGGAGGACATCGCGGGGTCAGAGCCACTCGAGAGTTGATATCCCGACAGTTCTGGTGGCCTGGTTGGGCGACCGAGGTCCAGAAGTACATTGACAGCTGTCCAATATGTGCCCAGTGCAAGGTTCCCAGAAGACGACCATTGGGTTTGTTAATGCCCACCGAAGTGGCTCCCTATCCATGGCATACCATCGCCACCGATTTCATTGTGGATTTGCCTCCATCTGAAGGGTACACCTGTATAATGGTGGTTGTGGACAGCTTCACCAAACTGGCCCATTTCATCCCATTCCGGAAAATCCCTACAGCTACTCAAATGGCTTCAGCGTTTCTGCACGACATCTACCGGTTGCACGGCCTACCGGAGAAAATCATATCGGATAGAGGTACCCAGTTCCTTTCATCATTTTGGAGACAGGTGTGTGGTCATCTGGGAATACATAGAGCTCTAAGCTCAGGCTATCACCCACAGACAAATGGGCTAACCGAAAGGACCAATCAGACTTTGGAGGGGTACCTCCGCTGTTTTGCCAATGCCACACAGTCTAATTGGAAAGGTGGGCTAGATCTGGCCGAAGTATCCTACAACAACACTGTTCATGCCTCCATTGGAGTCAGCCCATTCTTCTGTTCCACTGGTCTACATCCTCGGTTAATGCCTTTTCAACCAGTTCCGTCTAGTACTGTTCCCTCTGCTGATGGTCTGGTCTTACACATCCGGGAACAGCAAGAACTTGCACACAAGATCTTAAGTGAAGCCAAGGATCGGATGAAGAGACAGGCAGACAGGAAGAGGAGTGCAGAACCTAATTTCCAGGAGGGCGACAAGGTGTGGTTGTCCTCAAAGAACCTGCCTCTCCGCAATCTGCCCGTCAAACTGGCCCCTCGATATTTGGGACCCTTTGTTATCACCAAACGGTTGTCCTCTGTAGCCTTCCGTCTTCACCTACCCTCTTCCTGGCGTGTACATCCCGTTTTTCACGTGTCCCTGTTAAAACCCTATGTGGTCGATGATTATGGCCGCACCTCTCCTCGTCCGGCCTCTGTTTTGGTACAGGGGGGCCCTGAGTTTGAGGTACACGAGATCTGTGATGCCCGGTACCGTAGAGGGGTGCTCCACTATTTGGTTGACTGGAAGGGGTACCCGGCCTGTGATCGTACCTGGGAACCGCGCCAGCACGTGCATGCTCCCCGGCTGATACGTGAGTTCTACGTACGGTTTCCCTGGAAGCCTGGGGCCCCGGGTCTTCCTGGGAGGGGGCATAGTGTCATGTCACGCGGGAGACTGGGGTCTGCCGCTCCCATTTCCTCCTGGCGAGTCTACCCGCGCGTTCGCGTCTGGGGACTCGCCGGGAGGGGAGCAACGGATTACAGGGCCGGCGGCCTTCGGCGCATGCGCGGAGGTCCTCTCTCTCGGTTCCGCGCATGCGCCGTGGGGGCTTGCCTTCCAAGCCTCGTTCTGGGTTCGCCGGCGCCCGGAAACGGAACGGTTTGCGTTCCAGGCCTCTCGGGCGCCGGCGGCCCATAAAAGAGGCCGCTAGTCAAAGCTGCCCGCGTCTCAACGCGGTTTGCTTCGCTTTCCTCGTTGTTCCTGCCCAGCCTTACCTGTGGCCTGTCCTGGGCCTACCTGCCTCCAGCCTTACCTGTGGCCTGTCCTGGGCCTACCTGCCTCCAGCCTTACCTGTGGCCTGTCCTGGGCCTACCTGCCTCCAGCCTTACCTGTGGCCTGTCCTGGGCCTACCTGCCTCCAGCCTTACCTGTGGCCTGTCCTGGGCCTACCTGCCTCCAGCCTTACCTGTGGCCTGTCCTGGGCCTACCTGCTTGCCTCCAGCCTTACCTGTGGCCTGTCCTGGGCCTGCCTGCCTCCAGCCTTACCTGTGGCCTGTCCTGGGCCTGCCTGCCTCCAGCCTTACCTGTGGCCTGTCCTGGGCCTGCCTGCCTCCAGTCCTTACCTGTGGCCTGCCCTGGGCCAGCCTGACTCCAGTTCTTATCCGGGTCCTGTCCTGGGCCTGCCTGCCTTCAATCCTCACCTGGGTTCGGCCCTGGGCCAGCCAGCCTCCAGCTACTACCTAGGTTTTGCCCTGGGTCAGTCTTCCCTCAGCCCATTCCGGAGTTCTGTCCTGAGTCATCATTGTGTAGAGGGGACTTATCCCACACTAGCCTGCATTCCCCCTGTTCCATCTTGGGCACGTTCCTACAGTTCTCTAATTGGCCAGACAACTAGTTCTAACTGTCCTCACTCTTTCCTGTCTTGCCTGACTCCGAATCTCATCCTGTGTACCATTGGAACTATCTGCACCAGCCAAGCTCCTTTGCCTACTACGAATACCTTTCTGCTACACTGGTCTATCTATCAACTGTCGCTGCACTGAGGTTCTTGGAAGATTCATGGTCTGGACAACAAGCTCTACCTGGACTATGGTTCCCTCCATCTGAGCCTACATCCTCTTGTCACGCTTACCTGGGAGAGTGCCTTTGTGACATTGGGGGTTGGTCCATCCTTCACCCAGTTCCTCATTTGGGTGGTGGAGAGGCTGATTCCTCGTGCCGCTATCTCATCAGTTCCTGGACTCCAGACTGGCGACCTCTGCGAGACCAACCACCAAGACTACAGGTACGCGGTCCTCTCGGGCCAATCAGCTTGACACTCTGAGACACAAAAGACAGCAACATTGTGTCGGCTTGCCGTGGCCGATAGCTTGTGTGGTTAAGACTCCCTTCAGTAAATCAGTTGTGACTGACTTATTGCTTTGGAATGAAGCTAGGGAGTACAAGGCGATAAACAAGCGGGAAATGGCTATGTTTAAAGCGCTCCGATGAATGGTCAAGAAAGATTTATGTTCAATTAGGAAAGAATTTTATCATGCGGTTTCCCCAGTTTAAAGTTGTAATTTGAAATGCAAAGTGAGACGGAGTTCTCAACTCTATTCTGTCATGAGGGCAGGAAAAATAGTTGTGAGGATTTGACAAGCAAATTGTGAATAGTAGTTCTAACCATTGATTCAGCCCCAGTGTGCTAGCGAGTGGGGGGCTGTAATGTACGGAGGTGAAGGTTCGCTTTTTAAATGTATCATTTTGAAGTGTTGACATTCCTGAAGATAACGTGGGAATGAGCCGTGTTTAGGAGAAAGAGTAACATCTGTGTTGAGAGCCTAAAGGGTTTGTTTTTCTTTTGGCAACTGTAAATTCCATGTGCTGGTGGTGCATTCTATTTAAGGAAACACACTAAAATGACTACATTGCATTTTAGCTGTGCCATGCTTACAATGGGTGAGAGACTCACTTAAAAAAGAAAAGTGAGTGAATGGTATTTGGATTTTCGATTTTGTGTATTGATTTGGAATTGTAGAATCAGTTTGCAATGGTTGGGGGGAAAAGACAATTTATATTTTTCTAAATTGCCCCTAAATTGCCCCTGGAGTATTTTTGACTGTTCCCACGCTATGCCATGGATTTGTACTGTTGCGTTATAAGTGATGTATGTTTTGGAAATAGTGACCTGTTGACTGCGGTACATGGTAAAAAATGTTGTTGACACATTAACAGCCCACAAGCAATATAGAGTGTGGGTTGCACTTGCAGAGAAAAACGTGCAGGGAGCTGCACTAGACATGACATGTTTTAAATGCACTGAAATAAGTGGTTTTAATTTGACAATGGTACAACAGAATGAAAAATCTGTGTGTGATAAGACAGCACAAAGATTTAGTGGGTTGCGGGTTCTTTTTAAAGATCGCACATTGCATTGGAGTGAGTTTGTGAAGCCAAACTACAAGGTTAGGAGGAAAAAGAAAAAGAAATGTATGCCTTTAAATGGGACATTGATCAGTTCAAAACAGGCTAAAAGACGCTTTGACATTTTGTAAAAATTACATGGAGTAGAATCTGATGACAAGAAAAAGTGCCTCTTTTGAAAATAAGAGTCTTGCTGTGCAGAGCTTGTGCCTTGAAGATAACTTGCACTGTCTTGGGCAAGGTGCGCAAAGAAAAAAAAAACTGTTGGAGGAAGGCAGAAAAGCAGAATACTGCGCTCCTGTTCAGTGAAATGGTGTTTACAGAAGCTGGCAGATATGGGAGCTTTTCTGAGTTGCTGAAAGCAGTGCAGGAAACAGTTAATCTGGATGAACTGTCTGAACCGAGTGCCTTCCATTGAAGCCGCCACAGTTTAAGAGTTATAGGCAAAGAGATAAGTTTGCTGCGTGCTCATGGCGCTGCCATGTGCACATGAAAGATAAACAATGACATTCCTGCATTCCATCCCCTGTGAGAGACACTGTCAGTGTGAGCAAAAACTGAGGAGGGGGGTGCAAAGACAGAATGCTGAAACAGAACTGAAGGCAATAATTGCCGTGAGTGAGAAATTGAAAAAGAGTGCAATCTACCTTACATGCTGATGTACACATGCTTTCTAACACCGCATGCAGTAACAGAGCTGATCAGAAGTAAAGAATTAGCCCAGTATCAACACAGGAAGGAAAATGCTGCATGCAGAATGGGCACATCGCATCTGAACATTTGGGGAACCTGTGCATCTGTGAATGGGCTAAGAAAAGACAGCTGCCCATTACAAGAGACATTGCCGTGCAAGCTGCATCCCCATGTGATGTGATGTGATGTGAAGTAAAGCGACATTGCCGTGCAAGCTGCATCCCAGTGCTCCACGTGATGTGAACTGAAGTAAAGCGCTGTGCACTGGAGAAGAAACCTCTAGGCGCTTTGAGAAGTGAAAATACACAGCTGGCAAAAATGCAAGCTACATTGCCAGGGCTGGAGTAACTGACAAAGACATTATGGTGTTCCAGATGGAAGCAAACTGACAAAGGTAGCCGTTTTGCAAGAAACAACGTGCAGAGCGGGGCTTTGGAGTATAACATGAACACTGCACATTAGCCATGATCCAGAAGCCTCACGGATTAGTGCAAGAATTAATGATTTTGTTGAAGCAACAAAAGGCAACTGACTCAGACTATCGCACTCAAAGGGGTGGCCCAAGAAATCAGCAGACACCCTTTGGGAAAATGACAAGTGGAAAACCAGAGGCTTGAAAGACAATAGCTGTATGGAGAAAAATAAACAAAGCTGCTTGTGCAACTGCAGGCGGTATTAGAGTGAAGGACTTTACCTTTGAAATATGGAGTGATGCCAGCAGGGCAACCTAAATCAAGATCATGAAACACTGGAAGCAAGTTGGCGCCTGGCATACGTGATAGCTCTGGTGAAAAAGGAAAGCATTGATCCATTGAGAAGTGCGACCTGGGTACTTATTATATGGCTTTTGTAAAATCACAGATCAGTGTGAAGTACCATTGACCCACTATGATCGCATTGCACAAATGAGTTTGTGATTAGGCAGTTACACCCCGTATGGTTGAGTGCAAATAAGCCCCCAGTAACATACAGAAGGGTGACAAATAATTGTGGTAGCAATGATAAAGTGTGTAGTTACCTGATGAGACTTCTGAAGGTGGGGGTGGTGTTAAAGGAAGGGGTGGATAACGCTGATATTGTAGTTTTGATGACATCCTAACGTGAAGAACAATGACATTGTACTTTTGATGAAATCCTAACATTTCTGTTTGTATTTTGCCTAGGCAAAAAACCAAGACAGTTGCGTGCCATGATTGGGGTAGATGTGTGCAATTTGCGGGTGACACTGATCAGTCAAGCAGACGCATTCTCAGAGAAAGCGAGTCACTGCGAGATGATATGTGAACTTTGAACCTGTCCTGCACCGCACTCAATGCTGCTAACATGCATGACGTATGAGGACATTTGTTATGCAATCTGCGAGAAGTGTCCAACAGAGTAATAACTTTTGCTGAACTGGCACGGTGCAGACTTGGCTAGTTATCAAATATTTGATGCTGCACATTCAAATTATTCAGTTGCTGGAAATAACCTGGTTGATATGTTTTGCCTTTCTTGTTTAAAGGACTGTGGACAATGGGTTGTGGACTGTGACATCATGCACCACAAACAGCTGTTTGACACAGCACTTGAATGCTAACACATTGAAAAATGGTTTTTAAATGCACTTTTTGAGATGAATCTGAAAAAACGAAATGTTTTGCTCTTCCAACTGAATTGCTTTAACCAGAGATGTTTTGCCTTTTTTAAAACTTCTACGTTGCACGTAGGCAGGAAAATGATTTATGAATTGTTGGGGCAGCAGGATTATGCAAGCAGGAGCGTAATATATTTTGAGATAAAATGAGTGCGCATACCAAAGTCAGCTGTGTGTAGGTTAAGGTCCTTAATTGGAAGTAATGCTGCCAAGTGTGTGAGCTCTAATTTGAGATGGTAACCTTTGAAACACTGGATACTTTTACAGCCAGCCTTAAGGCGGGTAAATGAAACCATGACTGACTTGATGTTTGATTTTATGACACATAGTGTGAGACGGTTTTTTGTTAAACCAACCAGTTTCATGTTTTTGTGGTGACAGTTGTCTCCAGCACACTAATGCAAAGAGTCACCTTTTGATTGTAGACATTTAGTATAATTCCTTGGAAAAGCGCTACAAATGAGTATCCACATGGAATTGCTAGCGTACTGGCCTGGCACATTGTCGGGCATCTTTTGTCACTGACTCATATGACTGGTGCCTATGAAATCCTAGGCCCAAATGTTTCAGTGAATGGATCCAACGATTTGTTTAATTTGTTTAATGTGATGTTTTTTCTGACCAAGAACTGCAGCGAGTGTTCTCGCCAAGATTTTATGGACTATAACTTGACTAAATGCATTTCACACAATGGTGTGATGAAACAGCCACTGCCGGATGGTAGTATGGTGTTTGTAGTTAAAACTAATATTGTATATGGTAGGCATCCCACTTGGAGAAGGGTATTCTCCAAGTCACACAAGGTAGAAACTGTGAACATGTTAGATTTTCCAGTAGTAAGGCAACATTTAAATTGTAGGCTGGTAATGCACACCTCTATTATTACAGTGATACACTTAGACATAGATTTATCATGAGGCAATGTTTCCTTAGTACTACCAAGCTGCTACAAATGGAGTCAATTTATATGGCCCATCACCAGAGTGCGCGTAGCTAGGGAGCTAGATTCATTAATTGCGGGAGCAGCGGGGAGTAACAGGAGCTTTAAACGATTTTGACATAGAAACTGTGCACAATAAGCTAGCCACTGTGGGTTCTGATGCCAGCTCTGCTACAACACTTCTGGCCTAGTGGGGCCCATTGATATGCCCAACACTGCTGCAAGTATTGGCCACCATCTCGGATGGCAGAATTTTAGGTATGAAGACATTTTTTCTGCCGTAGGGCAGGTCAACAAGTCTGCTAAATACACACGATGCATTTTATGGCAAACATTGTTAAATCAGCAGGTGTTGGCTTTTCACTCTGAGTGAGGGCGACCATCCTCAACTCACTGGCACACAGAGCTACAGTTACCAGCAAACATATGGATCAAATCGCTTGCTTTAGATTGCATGAATAACACATGCCATGCTTTGATGCAAATTAGTAGAATTGTTTTTTATTTAGATAACCTGGTGCCCATGGGTTCACCTTGCTCATGAAATTAGATGGTTTTGGGTTGGGTTCCACATACATGGGGGAAGTGTCTAATCACACAACCCATAGTCACGTTTGAATGCCCTGGGATCAGGGTGAGGGTAGGCCCTTAGAGTGAAAGGCTGCCAGGTTTAGAATTGGTAACCATACATAAATGCAATAGTGCATTGTAGATTAGACTACACCGGATTGCCTTGAAATTCTAACTGCATGCTGCTTTTTAACTGACAATCAGTTATACAATAATTATTTAGGTATTTTTGTGTAGGCCAGGTTTTGGATAGAGTAAATGTCCATGTTCACTTTGTGTAGGTATTTTTTGTGTAGGCCAGGTTTTGGCAAGGGTATATGTCACTGTTCACTTTGTGTACATTTTTGTTTAGGTAGTGTTTTTACTAACCTTGCATACCACGCTGACTAACCGCTAGAAGATAGTTTGCTTAAACCTCTTGCAAAGCCCCAAGGTCTTTATCACTGCACTACATACTATGTTGATGGGTATTAGTCAGCATTGTCGCACACACTTTGAATAGGGGTGGAGTGTAGTGATACACAAAATTGCAAATTCGCCAATCAGGGCTTTAAAAGACAGCATTATCAGCTGAAAGCCAATAGTTTATTCAAAGTATGTGCCAAAAATGCTGACAGTAGTCTGTTGTAGCACTTCCATTACGCAGTAGTGAGCTACAAGGAATATGCAGGCCTAGTAGGGGTGGTAGGTCACATTATGCATTGTAGATAGACAGGCAGGGCGAAGGACCCAGCTCTGTAGCTAATAGACATTATTGGAGTGTTTGGAACATTATGAAACCTATATAGCGCTTAGATAGCCAATCTTAAGTGCTATGAACACTAAGCTATGAGTGCATGCCTTTTAGAGCTTGCTCACATGGGGTTAATTCATCTCGGCTTCTCTTAGAATATTCTGCCTTTCTAACGGTAGCCGTGCATGGCTTCGTAAACAAATCCTCTTTCTCTGAGAAGGCACTGATAAGACATTCCTGAGCTTTCGCGCAGATGTGCTCCAAGTAGGGAGGGGCACAGAAAAGGAGCACAGTGGAAATTCACAGAGTTGGGTTTTTCCATGAGCAAGCCTATATTTTGCACAGGGAAAGTTCTGGAACTGTGCGTCATGGACTGACAGCACGAGATTATAAAAATGCATGCCCACATGACTCAGCTGGGAGATCGATCTGTGGACTTGGTTCGAGCAAGATCAAGTGTCCGGAATCTGTGGCTCTGTCGGCACCCTGTAGCGCTGTCCTCTGAGCGGGGCTTGTTACAGCTAGCTTATGAGGGCCAGGGTCTCCCAGTGCTGATTGAAGGGGCGTAAGACTGTGTTTCTCTATGTTTCTCTAAGTTCTATGTTTCTCTATATTTTGCATTTCTCTATGTTTTGTGCTTTGTAATCTTCTCTAACTTGAATCCCAAAATGTTGCTGAAATTCACTGTTTAGAATAAATACTAAAACTTTTTGAAGGTGTCATTTGTCACTAGCATGAGTTCACTGCTCGGCACAATAGAACCTGTATTTTGGGCTGAATTGGGTAATCTAAGGGCTGGTCCCGAGGAAGATTTTCCCAATATCAAGACAAGGTGGTCACCTGGGGGCTCCCCCCCTTCCCTTCCCCCCCTCCTCTCCTTCATCCCCCTCCCCCTGACCTCAAATCTGACTTTGAAACCCCCTTCACCTACCTCCTCTCCCCTCCCCCCTCTTCCCCTCCTTTTGAGTAAATTGTTCTGCATACTGTTCCACTGGTTTGTTTCATGTTTTTAAAAATGCTTCCTTTCGTTATTGTACCTTGTTGTCATACTGTAAAGCGCTTTGGAGTAAAGCGCTATATAAACTCAATACACATAACATATCATAGATCGCTGTTTTGAGTAGGCCTTTGTTTTGCTGTCGACCTCCTACACTCATTTGGTTTCTCCTTTGGCTTAATAATTGGAAAAGGGTTCTTCTTTGTAGTTTCCTGCACCACTGTTTGTTCCTTGAAACTAACCACCCTCTTTGGCGGTGGTAGATCTTTTAGGTAGGTCCGGTCACCTTTTTGGGCCTGCTCGATTGTCGTGAAAACGTTGGATGCCCGATCATTCGAGCTGTCCTCACCCTTCTCAGAGGTCTCTGCTTCCATGTCCTCATATGGACTAGATACTATTGATAATGCACTATTTTCCAACTGACTGTGCTCTTTGTCTGAAATGCTGTAAATTGAGAGATCCATCAAGTCAATTTCGTCAGAATCTTCAATACTGATCTCTTCCTGCTCCTTTCTCTTGTCCCTAATGCTTTTCTCCCTGTTTGGTGTTGTTGAGTGTTTGTTGGGCTTTGTCGGCGCTCCTGTAGCCAGGGTTGGAACTGAGAGGTTTTTAATAAATGATCGACTGTCGTTTGACTTTAGTTTGGGGGGATTGATTTGGTTTTTTGGTTTCTTTGTCAACACTACCTTTTTGCAGATGCTCTTGTTGTTTTGTACTGCTGCAATCTTTTTGTTTTCTATCCCACCCTACCCTCAGTTGAGGTGCTGGGCCCTTGTGGATTCTTTGTGAAGATTTTACAGATTTTCTGCACGTGATTGTCGACGGTTGCACTTCCCCCAGCCTCAGGTTCCTTTCAGCTTGAGGGGACCAGGCCTGTGGCTTCTTCATGTCACCCTCTATCGTTGTTACAGCTTGGTGGCACCACTTCGTCCAACGCTTCCTTCTCATTTGGGAGCCTATTAGTCGGTGGACCTTGTTCCCCACCAAGTTTCCCCAGTGCCATGTGGTGCTCATCCTTGTATTTCCTCAGTCTTATGTTTTCTTCATCTATAAAAGGCAATTGGTAGTCGATGTTGATGTCATATATACTGGGCTGTGGGGGTCTCACTGCGCTTAAGTCCACTTGGTTGTCCAGCTTTGTTTGAGCTAAAGTTGTTCTTTCTGCTTCCCAGGCATCCAAACCTTTGTTCCCTTCTGGCCTAAGCAGTACTGATCCAGTTGATGATCTGGACATTCTTCTTTCGTTTTTTTCCTTTATAATCGGGTCCAAGATGTCATGCAGTAATTGCGTCACCCCCGCCCCACTGTTGTCCATGTTTTTCTGAATGGCGGTAATAAAGCCCTCCAAGAATATAATTTTCGGGTTGACCATCGCCAACATCGTGGAGTGGTCCTTGAGAGTTTCATCTAATGTCTCATTAATTTTAATGAAGGGTGACAATATCTCCGTTAGAGTTGAC
The DNA here is from genome assembly GCF_040938575.1 of Ambystoma mexicanum. Taxonomy (NCBI): domain Eukaryota; kingdom Metazoa; phylum Chordata; class Amphibia; order Caudata; family Ambystomatidae; genus Ambystoma; species Ambystoma mexicanum. The sequence goes on from NC_090928.1 coordinate 431,732,971, forward strand.
ACTAGGTAGAATTCTTTGTCTTCGCCAATCTCTATGGTCTTTGATTTATCTGGACATATCTTGTTTTCCTCTTGGAGGTCTGTCCTCATGGAAGCTGCTTCTTTAATTTGTGGCTTCTTCTCTATGCAACTGCCTTCTGCTTTTTCCCCCTCTGGGGTTTGCGTGCCTAAAGTCATAATAGTGACAGAAGTATTAATTCCTTTGTCCCTATAATCAGACCTTTTAGTACCGCTAGACTTTTTGTGGATATCTTTTGCCATTAGTTCCTCTGTCTCATTATTTCTTTTCACCGGCTTCAGTCGATTGGCATTGAAATAGAACGCCTTCCGCTTAGATCTTCACCTAGAGCTAGCGTTGGCGGTTTTCATATGTTAGTGCCAGCGGAGCCATGACTCATAGTGACTCATAGTGTTATTTGGGACAGAACCCATATCAAGGTTACTATGCCAGAGGCCAGGTTTTCCCATTTTTTTCTGGGAAGGGCAATCCATCTGAGCATTTGTTTCTAGACATAATTTTGATATTTTTTCCTTTTGGTTTCCTCCATCCTCTCTCAGTGTCACTAAGGGTGGCTTCAGCTGTATATCTGTGTAGATCTTACCACCTGTCATTTTCATCTTATTCAGTTTCATCAGCATTTTTTATTTTTCTGCAATTCTCTCTTCTGCCCCAGCAGAAGTAGGGGTGCTTGTTGCCCACTCCTACCCGATCCTGCAGCTCCTCTTCGGCCCCGGATTTTAATCTAGGGGCGAGAAGGGCCAAACAGTTCCTGTCTCTCCTACGGGCAATACTTGCAATGCTGAAGGCCCTAACTGCGCCCTGTACAGGTCACTCATATGCTTCAGCTGCGCCTGGTTCTGGGGGCCACCCGGATTGACTTTGGATGCGTCACACTGCACCCCTGTTCCATTTGTGGACTGGCGTAGCTCTGCCGTTGACTTATTCAGTGGGGAGTCTTCATTTTCCATGTTCTCCTTTGAGGGTGGGGTTGGTCCCCCAGTCCCCTTTTCTAGGCCCCTCTCCTCCGTTTGAAAGCCCGGGTAAGCAGCCCCACACTGGCCATCGTGGCACGTGCATCTCTTCACTTGGTGCCCTCTGGTTATAGCCTCTGTTTCAATTCCTTGATTTCCTATGGTGGCTGTTGTACGAAGCCCAACTTCCACAATTACATTTAGCGGAATGCTTGGTCTGGTTAGGGTACTTTCCATTTTCTCCCCTGGTTCCTGGGCTTTGCGGCTCATAGGGCCCTTTATCATAGGTGGGTGGCTGTCTGTACCCAGTTGGCTAGCCACCGCCGTCAGCTCTGTAGACCCTGTGGTGGCCCCCCACTCCTCTTGTGTTTTTAGCGGTAAGGGTTGGTGCTTGGTTAGCATCAAGGACCCCAGGGTGGCTTGAGGGGGGGATGGGGATGGCTGGGTCCCATCATTTCCATATGGTGTGTAGGGTCTGTCCACCACTCGGTGTGTTACTCCCTCTTACCATGTGAATGGAACCGTAGGAGATTCTGTCTGAGCTCCACCAGCCACCACCACCGGACACCAGACACTCTGCACACACTCTGGCCCACTCCGCTCCAGGTTCAAATTTTATGGCAAAAACGCGTGTGATTGGGGGCAGAGTTTCGGGTCCAGCAGCAGCAGAGTATGTCTGGAATTGTAGTCCTTTGACGTCCGTAGTCCTGAGAAAAAGCGAACGCTTTATTTTTTTACTTTCCAATTTCACAATGTCAGAAATCCAGCACTGGTAACAGTTTGTGCAGCACACCAGACACTCTGCACACGCTTTGCTGATATTGCTTTCCTTATCAGTTGTTCATTGTCTGCCCAGTTATTAAATACATTTAGGACCATATTCACGTCCTTTGTCTGTGAGTATTTGGGTAACAGTGGTCTAAAAAGTCTTACTCCTGTGAGGAGTCTGCATGCCAGGGAGTGTTCACCTACTGCCACATTCTCTATCTTGGGATGACCGGCAGATATGGCTGATCTACACATGTTCACTGTTATGTACGCTGTGCCTTGTGCTGCCAAGGCTGCTAGAAAATGCGCTATCTGAATTACATTTGCTCTAGTGGGATGTATGTGTCGTTCCACACACTAGCTTTTCAATGTGCCAAGGCCAATTTGTAAGCCCTCCTGGTACCTGGTGCCCAACTTCCTCAATTAATTGCTCAGCGTCTGCCGAAAGTCCTGACTTCTGACAGGCTCCCCGGAAATTGTTCACGCTATCAGTCTCAGGTTGCCTTCTTGACTCAGCAGATGGCTCTTCCCCACTGGATTCTGAATCAATTCTCTGAATTGAGGAAGTAACAGTGGTTTGTCGAATGACAATTCGAGAAGGTCCGGAACCCAAACCTCACTCCTCAGTCTGGCGTCTCTAAAATTATTGTTGCGTGTTGTCTCCTGACCTGAGCTACTGTTCTCTGAATCATTGCGAACAGGGGAAAAGCGTATTCTCTGTCTATACCCCACTTCTGTAGAAATGCGTCCGTTGCTTCCGCTACTGGATCCGGCCTCCAGCTGAAGAAAAAATTTAGTTTAGCATTCAACCTGGATGCAAAAAGATCTGTCTTGCATGGTGTAAAGACTGAAGGGGGGTTATCTGTACTCCTGCCCTCTATATGGCAGAGTAGAAGCACAGAGTACCCCAGCAAAGATTCTCTCTATGGTAACATTGGGCGAGCAATCAAGGCTTAAGCTCTCAGGAGGTGATGCGGGCTGGTTCGTAAGTACAGTGTAGTCCCCAAGCCCCCACAAAGCAATGTCCACACACTATGTTAGTGATAACACATTTCTTTATATAAATAAGGCTCAGAATATATACACAAACAATGACACACTTTGTGCTCAGGCAATACTAAAATGATAAATATGTACAATATCTATGTGGTACCACAGTTAACTCTTGATTCCATTAAAATGCACCAACTGCTGACAGTCTCAATGGCATACAAATCAGATAGTAAAGTGAATCAACAATAGACCCATGAAGGAAGGCAAGTTGGGTTAAACAAATGGCACAATACTGGGTCCCTACCACTAGACAGAGTTCTGTGTGAGGATCCCCCCACCTGGGCAACCTGTAAATAAAGGGTATCAATAAGCCCAGTCCTTATATTGTTTAATTTAGTCTTGTTTCCTTCTAAAAAGGTTCTACTACCCCACTGTACCTGTTTCAGCAGAGTTTGACGTCGGGTTGTCGACGGATCCTTCTTGAGTGAACTCCCTTAAAGGCAAGAGCCAGGGATTGTCGAGATTCCTCGAGGAAAAGGTGAACAATGTCATCGAGGCAGCAGCTTTGGTCCTTGCAGTGCTCGCCGACGATCGGTTGTGGACATCCTGCAAAGATGAGGCGTGCGGTGCACCTTGATGGCGAGAGTTTGTTGCCGTAAAGCAGATCAATGAAGAACGTAGGCCCAGCAAGGGAGTCGGGTCATCAGCGTTTGGCGTCAGTGTTTGGGACTCGACCACGGCTGGCTTTCAGATCTTCGTCTGCGTCTTTGTGGACTTCAGTGGCAGGAACGCCACTGGCGGATTCTCGGTTCATCGGCGACCTCGACTTTCTCAGGAGGGACAAAGCAGTCTAGGGTGATGAGCAAGGGAGTCCTTGATTTCAAAGTGTCTTAGGCAATGGAGTGTTGTGCTCGGGTCAACGAGGTTACATCGGTCCCCAGTACCTCGGCCGACGGTGATGGTTGTCGATAGCCTTGACGTCCTGGAGCTTCACTTCAGGATTCCTCTGCGGTCCCCGTCCCCGGTCAGCAGCCTTTCGATGACTGACTTCCAGGGAGCCGTGGTGAAGGTTAGCTAGTGCACGATGTTACCTCGTAGCTCGGGAAGAGGTCTCCTAGCCAGGTACTCTCTTGGATCAGTCCTCGAAGGCACGACAGCTTTCTGATTGCGTCGAAGGAAAGCAGCAGAAATTCTTCTTCTTCTGGCTCGGCTTCGAGAGTAAGCATCACGTTTCGACTTCTTCAGCTTCTCAACAATTCCAGTAAGTGAGAGGTCCCAAGATATACTGTTCTGTCTCTCATTCACACTGCTGAGCCAGGCACACAGGCAGCCAATCATTGAGAAGAGCATTCAGCAGTCAGCCAATCAGGCTAAGAGTGCATTCAGGCCATTCTTCTCAATTCGGACACTCACAACCACTCCACACTGCATTCATACCAGTCTCGGGCAGGGCTGTCTCAGTCATTGTGTCACACACTAGAAACCAGACACCCATAACATTCACCCAGGTCCCAACCCAAGGGTGTTCCCACAACATACAGTCATTGGGAAGGCTCCAGTCAGTCTGGCCTGGACTTCCCCACAACCCATATACAGAACTTCCACCCAACAGCCAATCAGGGGAAGGGACAGAGTCGGGGCTTCCCAGGACATTGGGAAAACAAGGTAACAGGCAATAGAAAGCAAGAGGCTACAGGGGCCATTTTGTCTCCTATCAGGAATCAACTGAATCCAATGGCAGGGCCTGGGTATCCTAAAATGGAGGATACTCAGAGCACCTGTCAAATTTGGCATGGACTGCCACCAGTCCATACCCTGCTCTGTGGGGCCACACACAGGTGCCCAAAAACATACACTAGGTGACTAGGGGCACAGGGTTGTACCCCCACCCATGGGTGCCATAAGGGTATCCCAAGGGTCCGTTCACCAAAACCAAAAAGAGAAAGAGCTGCACTGCCAGGAGTCCCACATGGACTCCAATACAGAAAACAACACAGAACACACACGAAAAAGGACTACAGGACAAGGACAGGGAGGCCCTGTCCCTCCAATACATTTCCTGCATCACACGTGGTCCCCTTATCTCGATTAGGGTTAGAAATACTGTTCTTTCTAGTTGCCAGTTGCTGGTACCTCTCTGGTTTCTCAAATTCCAGACTCCCACTTTGTTTTGCAGGCTTTCAAATTAGTTATGCAGATGTAGGGTGAAAACCTGAAACTGCTCAGGTGGTCAATTACCCTGCAAGGGCTAGATTTCACCATTGAGCATAGGCCAGGGAAGACTCATGATAATGCAGATAGCCTTTCCAGAAGGTATGTTGACCGTCTGGATGAGGGTGTCAATCCCGTGTGAGATTAGACCACCCTAACCTCAATCTGGGGGTGGAGGACGACTGTGATGCTGGGAATGAATTGGAGGGACAGGACCTCCCTGTCTTTGTCCTGTAGTCCTTTTTCATATGTGTTCTGTATTGTTTTGTTCCCAGGAATCCATGAGGGGCTCCTGGCACTGCAGCTCTTCCTCTTTTTGTTTGGTGTACAGACCCTTGGGATACCCTTATGGCACCCATGGGTGGGGGTACGATCCTGTACCCCCAGTGTATGTTTTTGGGCACCTGTGTGTGGCCCACAGAGCAGGGTATGGACTGGTGGCAGCTCCATGCTGAATTTGACAGGCGCTCTAAGTATCCTCCATTTTGGGATACCCAGACCCTGCCATTGGAATCATTTAATTCCTGATAGGAGACAAGATGGTCCCTGTGACCTCTTGCTTTCTATTGCATGTTACCTTGTTTTCCCAAAGTCCTGTGAGGCCCTTACTGGCTGTGGGGTGGATGTTCCATATATGGTATTGTGGGGAAGTCCAGGCCAGATTAGCTGGAGCCTTCCCAATGACTGTATGTTGTGGGTGCACCCTTGGGGTGGGACCTGGGTGAATGAAGTGTGTGACCAATATGCATTCCATATTATGGGTGTCTAGTTTCTGGTGTGTAACACAATGACTGAGACAGCCCTGCCCGAAACTGGTATGAATGCAGTGTGGAGTCCTGAATGGCTGGGTGCTTGTCCCAATACACATTCCTTGTTGTGAGTGTCTGAAGGGAGGAGAATGGCCTGAATGCACTGTGAAATGAAGTGTAGGGGTGGGCACCACTGTTATTTGTCAGTCTTTCTAATTTTATGAGTTTCAAAAAATCTTATTTGATTCTTTATGGTTGCTTTAGCCTGGAGCTGCCAGTTAAAGATGGTCCTATTACACAGGGACCACAATAGTTTACAAGAAAATAAATAAGGTGACACCACCCTAGTAGTACTGGTGCTCTCAGTTGGCCCCCGAAGGAGCTGAAAAGAGTTAAAATGTTTGTTATTCAAATAATTCTGGTAACTGTAAATTCATTTCTTTGCAATATTGGCCCATCAAATTCCTTATGAAGCTTCTGTAAAAAAATCCTTATGAAATAATCCCTATAAAGAAATGCAGGGACTCTTATACATGTACCAGGAACTGTTTAATGCACATTCCTGTGTGAACCTTTAGTCTTATTTCAAGTAGTGAGGCGAAACAATAATAGCAGTAGGCCATTAAGTGTACATTTGCCAGCACCATCTTCAGGGCTGTACACTTGTATTTTGTATCATACTATGATTTCATACCTGTGGCATTTGACAGAACATGTTCACAATAAATCAAAACATACTACGCAATGACCATGGTGTTTTAGAATTGTAAAATTCAAAAATGACATGCCAACGTGTGCCAATTGAGTTCATTAATAGATGTCATCCCAAATCACGCAATAGGAGAAAAGAGAAAATGCGTGTCAACTCTGTTTGCATTTCGGTAATTGCATTCATAACGCTTTTATAATCTGAAATGGAGGTTTTCATCGTACCTCATTCTACTCTTATAAAGTGTCTTCTAACGTGATCAGTGTTCGCACTGATAGTGAAGCGGCATCTGTGGAGAAATGTAGCATCTATCAACCTTTGAACCCTCTGTGTGTGTCTTGTGCAAGCTCTCACCTGACCGGCACTCAGCTCTCGTCAGTATTCCTTACAGAATGGAGCCGAGCGAAGCCGCAAAGTCGCAGGTGCGCGCCGACTCAGTTTCTATTTATATGTAGCCATGGCGACGGTATGAGGCGTTGTGCTCCCGCAGGGTTGCCGGAGCGTGTACGCCTTGCGCCCCACCCCCTTGTGGTCACGGAGGGGCGGGGATGTCCCCATGGCAACACAAAAAGCATTGACCATAAGTACATATTCTTATCTACTGCGATGTTTACAAAAATGTTATATTTACTTGTACCGAATGGAAATGTTCTAAAACGCCATGGTCATTGCATAATATATTTTGATTTATTGTGAATATATTCTGTCAAATGCACACAGGTTTGAAATCATAGTATGATACAAAATACAAATGTACAGCCCTGAAGATGGTTTTTACCAAAATGCATTGGCACATGTACACTTAATGGCCTACTGCTATTATTGTTTCAACTCACTACTTGAAATAAGACTAAAGGTTCACATCAAGTTTCGACTTCAGCTTCTGAACAATTCCAGTAAGTGAGAGGTCCCCAGATATACTGTTCTGTCTCTAATTCACACTGCTGAGCCAGGCTCAGGCAGCAAATCATTCAGAAGGGCATTCAGCAGGCAGCCAATCAGGCTCACAGTCCATTCAGGCCACTCTTCACCATCCAGGCAGGGCTGTCTCAGTTATTGTGTCACATACCAGAAACCAGACACCCATAACATGAAATGTATACTGGTCACACACACCATTCACCCAGGTCCAACCCAAGGGTGTACCCACAACATACAGCCATTGGGAAGGCTCCAGCCAGTCTGGCTTGGACTTCCCCACAATACTAGATATGGAACTTCCACCCAACAGCCAATCAGGCGAAGGGACAGAGTCAGCGCTTCCCAGGACTTTAGGAAAACAAGGTAACAGGCAATAGAAAGCAAGAGGCCACAGGGGCCACCTTGTCTCCTATCATGAATCAACTGATTCCAATGGCAGGGCCTGGGTATCCCAAAATGGAGGCTACTCAGAGCACCTGTCAAATTCAGCATGGAGCTGCCAACAGCCCATACCCTGCTCTGTGGGCTACACACAGGTGTCCAAAAACATACACTAGGGGCACAGGGTTGTACCCCCATCCATGTGTGCCATAAGGGTATCCCAAGTGTCTGTTCACCAAAACCAGAAAGAGGATGAGCTGCACTGCCAGGAGTCCCACATGGACTCCTGTGCAGAAAACAACACGAACACACATGAAAAAGGACTACAGGACAAGGACAGGGAGGCCTTGTCCCTCCAATGCATTTCCAGCATCACAGTCTCCCTCCCAGACTGAGGTTATGGTTGTGTAATCTCCCACGAGATTGATACCCTCATCCAGACAGTCAACATACCTTCTGGAAAGGCCATCCGCATGATCACGACTCTACCCTGGCCTATTCTCAATGGTGAAGTCTAGCCATTGTAGGCTAATGGACCACCTGCACAGTTTCAGGGTTTCATCCTTCATCTGCATAAGCCATTTTAAGGGCTTATGGTCTGTTTGGACCTTGAAGGTAGACCCCCATAAGGTAGAGCCTAAAACGCCTAAGGCTCCAAACTATGCAAAAACATTCCTTTTCAACAGTAGCCCACCTAAGTTCTCTACCTTTGAGTTGCCTACTGATGAATATGATAGGATGTTCCCTCCCTTTGTCATCTAACTGGGACAAGACAGCTCCAATTCCAGTGTCCCAGACATCAGTCTGAACAATAAAGGGTTTGCTGTAGTCAGGCGCACACAACATAGGTCTGCCCTACACAGACTATCCTTGAAACCAATAAAGGCCCTCTGACAGTCTTCTGTCCAATTAACCTTCCTCGGTTGTTTGGGCGAAGTCAGAGCTGTCAGAGGGGTAGCTATGCTTCCCATGTCGACCATGAAGGTGCGTTAATACCCAGTGAGGCCAAAAAGGCTCTCACCTGGGTTTGAGTAGTGGGAGTCTCCCAGTCATGTACATCCTGTACCTTACTGGGGAGAGGTTAGATTCGACCCCCTCCTACCTCTTGACCAATAAAAGTGACTTTCCCCTGAACTTTCTGGCACTTGGTGGCCTTGATAGTGAGGTTAGCCCTTTTCAAGCCTGCAACACCTTATTGAAATGAGTCAAATGCTCTTCCCAGGTGGAGCTGCAGACAGCAATGTTGTCTAAGTAGGCCACACGAAAGGCCTCCAGCCCACTGAGCGCATGGTTGACGAATCTTTGGAAGGTGGTAGGTGCGTTTTTCAACCCAAAAGGCATGATAGACTGGTAGAGCACCTGAGGTGTAGAGAACGCAGTCTTTTCCGTGGCATGGTCCGTTAGAGCTATTTGCCAATAGCCTGAGGTAAGGTCAAAGGTGCTCACAAATTTGGCAGCACCTATGGTGTCCACAAGCTCATCAGCCTGGGGCAATGGGTGCTTGTCAGTTTTGGTGACGGCATTGACTCATTGACCTCTGTAGTCCACACAGAACTGCCAATCCTTGGTACCTGCCTAGGAACTGGCCTAGGGGACAAGGGCCACTGGACTGGACATGGGACTGATTGAGGGTTCAATAACACCCAGATCCAAGATCTTGGAGACCTCAGCCTGGATGTGGTTCTCAACCGTGTCTGACATTCGGTAGCATGTCAACAGTGTCAATTTCATGCCTGCATTACGGGGTGAGGCCTGGTGTCAGTGAGAACAGAGGGGCATACTGATGACTCAAAGCCCTGCAGGCCCTCTGCTGCTCTGGTGTCAGATCTGGAGAGAGATGCACTCCCTCCACGGAGCCATCCTGAGGGTTGCTGTGCAGCAAATCAGGAAGGGGCTCACACTCATCCTCATCTGGCTCGGAAGCTAGTAGACGACATGAGACATCTGCTTGCCTATGGAAAGGCTTGAGTCTGTTGACGTGGAATACCTGAGGGTCTACCCCAGGGACCCCCATGTCAACCAAATAGTTGACTTTGCCCATCTTGGAGATTATCCGGAAGGGTCCAGTCCCCCTATCTGCCGAAGCTCTAGACTTGGTAGGCTCCATCACAAGGATCTCCTGTCCTGGAGTCCAATCCACTTGTGATGCTCTAAGGTCATGCCCGTATTTGTTCAACTCCTGGCTTGCCTTAAGGTTTGCTGTCGCTTGGCCCATTATCTGTGTCATCCTCCATCTGAGGCCTAACACATAGCCCCCCACTTCCTTGACAGGACCTGGAGGGGTGGCTTCCAAACCTTATCTGATCAAGGCAAGGGGCCCCCTTACGGGATGTCCAAAGAGCAACTCAAAGGGGCCGAAGCCAACACCCTCTTGAGGTACTTCTCTGTAAGCGAACAGCATGCATGGCAGGATGAGATCCCATTTCCTCCTTAGGGGCTCTTCCAAAGCACCCAGCATGCCCTTCAGAGTTTTAATAAATCTCTCAATCAGACCATTGGTCTGGGGAAGGTAGGAGGTGGAGAACTTGTAGGTTACTCTGCACTCCTTCCACATTGCTTGCATGTAACTCAACAAGGTGTTGGATCCTGTCAGAGACCACCTCTTTTGGGAATCCAACTCTGGTAAAAATGCCCAGGAGAGCCCTGGCAACCACCTTGGCAGTAATGGTTCGAAGGGGTATAGCCTCAGGGTACTCGGTGGTATGATCAACCAACACCAGGATGAACCGATGCCCACCTGAAGTGGGAGGGTCAAGGGGCCCGACAATGTCAATGCCCACCCTCTCAAAAGGTGTGCCAACCACTGGCAAAGACTGCAGTCGGGCAATGACATTGCCTCCAGTCTTGCCAGACAACTGACAAGTGGGGTAGGTCCTGCAGTGGGACTCCACTTCTACTCCCATCCGTGGCCAGTAGAAATGTGCAGAGAGCTTCTGCTTAGTCTTCTTGCTGCCAAGATGACCAGCTAAGGGCACCTCATGCGCCAACTGCAGTAGAAAGGACCTGTAAACCTGGGGTACCACCAACCTCTTGAGGGCACCAGGTTCAGGCTTAGTGAGCTCACTACAAAGGAGCTCACCCTCCCAATAAATATGGAAAGACCTAGGCACTTCATCTAGTGCCTGCGCCTGTTTCTTTAGACCCTCGCGAGAGTGGCACTCTCTCTGACCCTTTCAGAAGTCGCCCCTAGAGGGCCCCACTTCAGCCAGCATGCATTGAAGGTCGGGGTGATCCTCTGGGTTGAGCACCTCTCCCACAGGAGGGTCTTCTGGCTCTTTTCCCTCAGGAGTTGAGTCTCGGGGTACCACCGGACCCAGCCCATCTGGAGCATGAATCCCAGTTGGTGCTGCTGAAGCAGCAGGAAGAGAAGGAGCCCCTTCACAGAGGTGGCCTTCTTGCTCTTCCTTCTTGCCTTGGGTTTCCCCTTTGGCTTGGGTACATGACTCACAGCCAGACCTGGTGTGACCTGTGAGCTAGTGACTGCAGCACCAGTCAGGTATAGACCATCAAAGATCAACCCCAACTCCGCTAGATCATTCCCTAACAAAATGTTAGCAGGTACATTTTCCTGAACCAGGACAGGAAGCTTTGCTGTCTTGTCCGCAATCGTGATGGTGACAAGTCAGAAGAAGGCTGGCCATTCAAGAGGACACTTCTCAGAAACATACGGGTGTTCTGTGGGATTGTCGCCAATACTTCTGCGTACTGTTCCAAGGCCCAAAGGGACACTAGGGATAGCTCTACGGAAGCACCAAATGTGATTCCTGTATAGGAGGGGAGGACAGTGGCCTCCACCTCAGGCATGGGGTAAGGGTAGGTCAGGCTGACAGCCTGTACTCCAAGTGCCTTACCTTTACACTTGGGGTCACCCTTCTTGTGGTCCAGAGCCCCACAGTCCCAACAAGTGCCAGGAATGCAGGGTATGGTACTGGAACCACTGGGAGCCTGCTTTGCAGCAGGTGGACCACTACTCTTACTCCCACCCACATAGGACATATCCCTACTAGATTTTTGCGTTTTAGGAGAGGAAGGTTTTGGTTTACCCAACTGTGACTGCTTTTGGGACTCCTCAGACTTCTGAGAGGTCCCCTTTTCTTTGTCCTTGTCCTTCCCACTGGAGTCCTTAGGGGACACCCGGTGGGAGACCCACTTGTCAGCCAGCCTGGCCAGCTTAAAGGGATCTAACATGTTCTGGTCAGCAACATACTGACGCAGCTCTGGTGAACAGGCTTCCGTAAAATGCTCAAAAAACAAAAGGAGGGACAATTCAACAAATGTTTTCACCTTGTAACCATCAATTCACCCCATCATGTTCATTTGTGCAGCACTCACCCAGTCAATCCAAGATAAATTCTCGCTTTTCTTAAATTCTCTGAACCTTTTAAGGTATTGGGTAAGTGTCTTGCCAAACTTGGCAATCAAAGCAGACTTCATGCACTCATACTGTCCCCTTTCTTCCACACTCAGTTTCATAATACAGCCATATCCAGTCTGAGTCACTCTGCTTAACATACACTTAGCGTAGTCTCTTTTATCAACATCATGGATTCCACAAGCCATCTCACACGCTTCAATCTATTGGAGGATATCAGAACCCTCCACATACACACCAACCAAATCTTTCATAAACTTGGTGGCAGGGGACCTGACACTCTCAACTGGCTTTGCCGAAGTCTCCACTCTAGCTTTCTCTGGCTGGACTTTCTGACATTCAGTGTCCTGTATATAGGTTCAAGATCCTTATCTTTGAGTATCACTTTCTGTGCCAACTCCTCTTTCTTAAGTTCAGCTTCAGTTTCCAACTTTCTATATTCAGAGGCCAATTTCATCCTCAATAATTCAAGTTCCAAGAAATTCCCTGAAGAAACATTGCTGGAGGTCGGAACAGAGGCAGAGGAAGGGGTGGCACTCCTAGAATCAGATTCAATAACAACCTCGGGGGCTTCAATGGTTGCACCCACTCCCCTACATTAAGAGTTTCACAATCAGTCTGGTAGTCCACCAGTGCAGCCATCAGCTCAACCCTAGACGTATCCTCAAAGTCTAACTCCCTGGCTTCACAAGCACTCTGGAGAGCCTCGAAGCTCATCCTAGTCAATTTACCACGTGCAATAGATTCCATTGTTTGTAATGTAGTTATCTAGTATACAACTAAACCTCACATAACCAAAGTGTAGTAGATATTGTGTAAGTGGCAAGGTTATACACTGATCCTTAAAACCATTAGCATCACACTGCTGCCACCAGTGTAAAGACTGGAGGGTGGTATCTGTACTCCTGCTCTCTATATGGCAGGGTAGAGGCACAGAGCACCTCAGCTAAGATTCTCTATTGGGTAGCGAAGGTGGAGCAATCAAGGCTTTAGCTCTCAGGAGGTGATGCAGGCTGATTCTTAACTACAGTGTAGTCCCCAAGCACCCACAAAGGTATGTCCACACACTATGTTAGTGAAAACACAGTTCTTTATATAAATAGGCTCAAGTTATGTACACAATCACAATAACACACTTTTTGCTCAGGTTAATCTAAAATGGTAAATATATACAGTTTCTATGTGGTACCACAATTACTCGTTGAGTCCAGTAAAATGCATCAACTGTATTCAGTTCAAATGTCATACAAATTAGTTAATAAAGTGAACCACCAATAGACATAGGAGGAAAGCAGGTTGGTTAAAACAATAGGCAGAAATGTGCTTCAGCTACTAAGTCACAGTTCTGTGTGAGGATCCACCCACCTGGGCAATCTATAAATAAAGATATAAAACTGTTATGGGTCGGAGATGCCGCCGCGGATGTCCCTATGGAAATTCTGGCGTTGCATAGCCGCTATCCATTCTGTCCTCTCCAAGATGGCGCCTCGAACATTGTGCAGCATTCTAGGCATTCAATCAAGGTCGGAGACCGTAGCTCCTCCCCCTTACCAGGCAGCTGAATATCAGTCCCAGAAGAAGTCCCAACTACGCGTTGCTACTGCTATCAGAAGCCGCACTCTGTAAGTCTGATCCTCTATCCTACCTTGCCTCTCACTCAGAATCCTAACTTCCTAACCCTTTTCTCCAATTTGTGTGCCTTTAGGAATCTTCCCTTGTGCAGCGGATCATTACCATTCCACCACATTACACCCGACCACCCGACGTGAGCATTCCAATCACACGGCTCCCTTCATAGTGTGTGTCATCTCTCGCCCAGTCCCAAGTATCTACAAAATCTCCGAACAGCACATATCGATTGGTAGGTGTAATCCTTAGAATATTGCAAGGGTGAATGAATTTGAAGCTCTTAAGTGTGACATTTAGACAATATTTCTTATAGCCTACTCCTCATCTTTGGACGAGAACGGCCCCACCTTCTCTGCTCTAATCTGAGACTCAGAAGCTCCGGAAAGGAAAAGATAGGTAAACAAACCTCTTTGCAAATAAGGGAAGTATTGAATTCTATATCTCTCTAATAATATTATCTTTCCTGCAGTTCATACCCAGGGCCAACCACACGACTTCTACCGAATCCCAGTCCAAGGTTCCACACCACTTGAAGCCTAATATTGAGACATCAAGACCTATGCACCCTAGCTTCACAGGGCTTTTCCCCTTTGGGGTTTCCCTGGAATTCCCTCACAGTGGCAGTTTACCTGGTCGTGTGGAGAGAGTTTTAGGTGAACCTTCAAATCGCCTATCCTACCCTGAAGATCAGGTTAGTGTTTTATTCGTTATTGCATGCAAACTGTCACTGTGAAGGTTGACCATAACGCCTGTTTAACTCATAACCAGGGAGAGCAATTGGGGAGCCTCATTACGATGCTTACAGAGTTAACAAAAACAAGCCCAGTCCATATTTTGTCTATATGAGTCTTATTTTCTTCTATAACGGTTCTACCACCCAATGTATCTGGAATAGCAGATTTCTTCGAAGGGTCGTCGACAGATCATTCTTGAGTGACTCCCTTTAAGACAGGAGTCACGGATCGTTGATAGTCCTCGAAGAAGGTGAACCTTGGTGTCAAGAGTTGTCGATGAAAAGGTTTGATGGTGTCGAGGCAGCAGCTTCGGTCCTGACAGTGCCCGTCGACGTCATTGCCGCAAAGAGTCACTGAAGAACTTTAGCCCAGCAAAGGCGTCAGGTCGTCTGGGTCTTTGTGGTCTTCGGGTGGCGGGAAACCCACCGGTGGATTCTCCTCGGTGCGTCGGCAGCCTCGGCTTTCTCCGGTGGGACAAAGCAGTTGGTGGTGCTGATGAGAGAGTCCTTGGATTCAAATGTTCTTAGGCAAAGGTGGAGCGTTGCGGCTTGGTCCTCGGCAGTATGGCATCAAACGGACCCTGCTTCTGGCCAACATGGCTTTAACGGGCTTCCAACGATTACGACAGTCCTCCGAACCCTGGCCCACGACGGTGGACGGAATGACCGGGTGCTTTACTTCGGATTCCTCGGCGGTCCCTGACTCCGGTTGACAGTCTTTTGAGGGCTGACTTCCAGGGCGCTTTGGCGAAGGTTAGCGTTGCCCTCATAGCTCGGAAAGAGGTCTCCTAGCCAGGTCCTCTCTGAAATCAGTCCTCGACAAACTTGACAGCTTTCAGATCAGGTCAAAGCAAATGCAGCAGCAAGTCTTCTTCTCCCAGCTGGGCTTCAAGGATAATCATCAAGTATCAACTTCAGCTTCTGAACGATTTTCATTAGTGAGATGTCCCCAGATATACTGTTTGGTCTCTCATTCACTCTGCTGGGTCACACTCAGGCAACCAATCATTCATGAGGGCATTCATGCAGGCAGGCAGCCAATCAGGCTTACAGTGCATTCAGGCCATTCTCCTCCCTCCAGACACTCACAACAGGAAATGTGTATTGGGACAAGTACCCAACCATTCAGCACTCCACACTGCATTCATACCAGTTTCAGGCAGGATAGTCTCAGGGGTCGATTCATGGAATTAATGTGCGGCGAAAATTCCCGCGCAGAGTTGCCAAAACGTGCGAATCGCAGGAAAAGTGCGAAAATCGCAGTGCAAGTGCGAGAATTGCAGGAAAACCAGCGCACAGCGATTCATGCAAGTCCGTGCCCGAGAAAAACATTGCATGTGCGCTAAAAATGTGCGCCGCGCACGCCGGCGCACAGGTCATCCAACAGCGTGCGCCACAGCCACTGCGAAATCGCACATAGCGCGGCGCACATCACAAAAGTATGCGGAACACGGGGCGTAACACTCGGAATGGGGAACAACGCGTGAAAATATGGGCGTCACGGGGGAAGTACAGGAGGCAAGTGCGCGGAACGCCCACACGCTCGCCTACAACCCGTATTCATGGAATCAAATAGGGCAAACCAGCACACGGTCAAAGACGCGCACAGGGCTAAACAAGTACGCCACAAGAAAGCAGGCGGTAGCGCCCCTGCGACTGAAAAAAATGTGCGCCAAAATGTGCGCTAACAAAAAGCACCCATATACAGCCATGATGAATGGCCCATACAGTGGCCCTCTAGGACAAATGAGGTGCAAAGGGGCACCGACAAACACGGACACCCGCTGTGTGAAAAATAGCGTGTGCACGTGTTCCTGGGTGCGCGGGAAGTTCCACACGCGATTAGCCTGGGTACGTGTACTTCGGGGTGCGCGGGAAGTTCCCCACGCGATTAGCCTGGGTACGTGTACTACGGGGTGCGCGGGAAGTTCCACACGCGATTGGCCTGGGTAGGTGGGGGTGCGTGGGAAGTTCACACGCGATTGGCCTGGGTACGTGTACTACGGGGTGCGCGGGAAGTTCCACAGGCGATTGGCCTGGGTACGTGTATTCCGAGGTGCGCGGAAGATTCACACGCGATTTCTGCAGGGTACGTGTATTTCGGTGGTGCCGGGGAATGCTACACGTGATTTGGCCATGTGGGTCCCCCCAGGTGTTCCCTCTACACCCTCTACGGCCCCTGCAGGCAGCCCACACCACAGGGTACTACCCTGCACCCCTGCTCATGTCCCACAGGCAACCCATCCACCATGGCCATGCCCACCAGCCAACCCACATGTCACCTTGCACTACTGATCACCAACACATGTCTCCCACCATCCCCACCCCCCAGCCACCAGGGGCAGCCTCCACCAGACCCCCACTCATGTCTCCCACCACCCCCACCCCCCAGCAGTGCAGGGGCAGCCTCCACCAGGCTCCCACTCATGTCTCCCACCACCCCCACCCCCAGCAGTGCAGGGGCAGCCTCCACCAGGCCCCCACCCATGACTACTACCACCCCCACCCCCCAGCCACCAGGGGCAGCCTCCACCAGGCCCCCACTCATGTCCCCATGCACCCCCACCCCCCAGCAGTGCAGGGGCAGCCTCCACCAGGTCCCCACTCATGTCTCCCACCACCCCCACCCCCCAGCAGTGCAGGGGCAGCCTCCACCAGGCCCCCACTCATGTCCAACTCACGTCTCCCACCACCCCCACCCCCCAGCCACCAGGGGCAGCCTCCACCAGGCCCCCACTCATGTCCCCATGCACACCCACCCCCCAGCAGTGCAGGGGCAGCCTCCACCAGGCCCCCACTCATGTCCAACTCATGTCTCCCACCACCCCCACCCCCCAGCCACCAGGGGCAGCCTCCACCACGCCCCCTCTCATGTCTCCCACCACCCCCACCCCCCAGCAGTGCAGGGGCAGCCTCCACCAGGCCCCCACTCATGTCCCCTATTACCCCCACCCCCCAGCAGTGCAGGGGCAGCCTCCTCCAGGCCCCACTCATGTCCCCATGCACCCCCACCCCCAGCAGTGCAGGGGCAGCCTCCACCAGGCCCCCACTCATGTCTCCCACCACCCCCACCCCCCAGCCACCAGGGGCAGCCTCCACCAGGCCCCCAGTCATGTCTCCCACCCCCCCACACCCCCCAGCCACCAGGGGCAGCCTCCACCAGGCCCCCACTCATGTCTCCCACCACCCCCACCCCCCAGCAGTGCAGGGGCAGCCTCCACCAGGCCCCCACCCATGTCTACCACCACCCCCACCCCCCACCCACCAGGGGCAGCCTCTACCAGGCCCCCACTCATGTCCCCCTGCACCTCCACCCCACAGCCATGCGATTTGCCTGGGTACGTGTACTTCGGGGTGCGCAGGAATTTCCACACACGATTGGCCTGGGTACGTGTACCTCGGAGTGCGCGGGAAGTTCCACACGCGATTAGCCTGGGTACGTGTACTTCGGGGTGCGTGGGAAGTCCCACACGCGATTGGCCTGGGTACGTGTACTTCGGGGTGCGCATGAACTTCCACACGCGATTAGCCTGGGTACGTGTACATCGGGATGCGTGGGAAGTCCCACACGCGATTGGCCTGGGTACGTGTACTTCGTGGTGCGTGTGAACTTCCACACGCGATTGGGCCTGTGAGAGTGGGGTACATGTATTCCAGGGGTGGGCGGGAATATTTACCTGCGACTGTGCCTGTGAGAGCATGCTACGTGTATTCCTGGGGTGGGCGGGAAGATTCACACGTTCGCCTACGACGTGCCGAAAAATAAATGGTCCAATCCTGAGACACGTACGCCAGCTTGAAGCAGGCGTACGTCGACCCGCGCAGCATAAAAGTGTGCGCAAACAACAAACAAGCTCATACGCCAGGATGAATATACCATTTCTAGCAGCAGTGGCCGTGGGTTACCAAAGGAGGAGGAGGAGGATAGTGAGGGCCCGAATTTTCACTCCCAGAACCAGCCTTTTTGGGATGCCTGATGACCAGGTGTATGGGAGGTAGAGGTTTCCCCCACACATAATACTGGACCTGGTCAGTGAGTGGGAGGATGACCTCACATCACCCACCCTGTGCTCCCAAGCACTCAGCCCCCTGGAGAAGATCCTCAATGTACTGCACTTCTTGGCCACAGGATCATTTCAGCGGACAAGTGCCATAGTGGGTGGGGTGTCACAGGCCACGCAGTCACGCTGCCTACACCAGGTCTTGAACATCATCACTGCACGCCCATCAGTCCGTAGGCACATATACCTGCCCAGGACACCTGCAGAAAGGCAGGCTGCCACCCTCGATTTCTACGGTGTGGCACAATTCCCAAAAGTGCTAGGTGCCATTGACTGCACCCATGTGGCACTACGTCCCCCCAGGGCATCTGAGCACATCTATAGGAACCGCAAGCACTGGCATTCCATCAACGTACAGGTAGTATGTAATGCTAAGGGAATCATCACCTCAGTATATGCCAACTATCCAGGGTCCACCCACGACAGCTTCATTTACCGAATGTCTACCCTAAGCCGGGACCTAGAAGCTGGGCGGCATGGCGATACATGGCTGCTTGGTGAGTATGAATGCCACTGCACATGCATGCATGTCAGATGCAGAGTTATGTCACTACCCCACTAATGATACCCATCACCTCCTCACCAGGGGACAGTGCCTACCCTCTGAGCACCCACATGATGACGCCAATTCGGAACCCCATCACGCCTCCAGAGGTAAGATACAACACAGCCCATATTGCGACCCGGGGCATAGTGGAGCGCACATTCAGAGTGCTCAAGTCACGCTTTCGCTCCCTTGACCGTTCTGGCGGGCAGCTGTTATATGCGCCCCCAGTAGTGTGCAGGTTTATAGTGGCAGCATGTGTCCTGCACAATGTTGCAACACGCCGGGGCCTGGCTGTGGACATGGTGGTGCCCCCACATCCCCAATCACATGCACGGCCGCTGCGCATGGGAGGGGAGAGGGCACGGGGTGAGGCAGCCCGTACGCAGCTGGTGGCTAATTACTTCACATAGAAATCACACCCCAGTGGAGAGCACACAGACCTGGCACATACCATCTGATAAGCAATGATGACTCGACCTGACAATTAAGACGAACAAAGGGACTGTCAACTGTCAGAACCATAGCAGCCTGAGATTGTTCATTTGGAAGTGTCACAATGTGTGCATCCCTACCTACACAAACACCACCAATGCAGTGTCATGAAAAGACACTTCCATGCTGCAGAAATGAATACCCACTTGCAAAATACTACATAAAAACAGTGCCATGTCACCCACCCCCTCCCCGGCACGGCCACACAACACACCATGGCATGCCATGCAATGTGAGAGGAAAGAAATTAATCCCCACAACATGCCCCAAGTGTCAGCAGCTACAGTGTCCCTAATGGAAACATGTCCACACATGAAATGCTCACAGTAATGCAGGTCCTACAACCCACATTACCAAATACTTACCAAGAATACCAATCACCTACACAACCTCCAACCTACCTTAAACATGACATTACAGACTTAAAATTAGCTAGCCTCACCACCTGATGATGACAGCCCTCCGAACACTTCCAAGTATACAGTGTTAGCGCCACGCAAGAGTGTAGGTGCAATGCTTACAACATGGACTCCAGTTCCAAGGTGGACCGCATTGTGAAGACATGAGGAATGGACCTGCAAATATGGAGGATGAGATGGATGCAGAGGCACATATCAATACACCACGCAGTGTACAATACAACAACAATATGCACTGTGCATGTATACACAGTATTGACTACAGACTGCCCACACAGCTCATGGGAGTCCAATGTCACCATGTACGTCAATGTCACTTGGGCACACCCTTTGCAAGCCCATGGAAACGGGAAGCAGGAGGGGTGTGTGTGACAAAAACCCAAGCATCTGAACCAAATCCATGACAAGCCTGCATGTGCCCAGCCACAATGCAGCGCATGCCCAGGGGAGCCACACAAGGCAACACACTGTCCAAAAAAAAAACAAAAACAAAAAAAAAAATGGCCATTAAAGGGCCCGGGGGGTGGGGGAGGCCACCCAGGAGGTCCGAGGACAGGGTGCACACCAAAACCCACCTGTGTGGATCTTGCGAAAAAAAAACACCTCCATGGGCTCATGGCCTACACGGCTACCCTATTGTGGGAGTATCACTGCTGTCACTATCCTCACCCTCTGCAGCTGCATCAGGAGGTGGTGGCACTATGGGAGGCAGCCCACGCAAAGCCCTAGTCTGTTCCTCCATGGCTGCAAGCATGCGGGTGTGGTAGGTCTCGTTCTGGAGGATAAGTGTGCGCAGGTCCCCATGCAACAACTCACGGGATCCCCGGACCTCCGCCCTAGTTGCCTGCATCTCAGCTGAGAGCATACGGGTGAGACGCTCCAGCTGCTGTTCTGTCCTTCGGTTTGTTGAAGCCTCAAGCTCAACAAGAGTCGTCCTGAGGTGAAGGAGTTCCAGCCTCAGGGCTTCCCTGTGGCCCTGGGACTCTATGGAGATGGCTTCCTGCAGAGTCGCCAGTGCCGCCCGCCTGTCCCTGTCGGACGCCAACATGTCCTCCCTGTGTGACTGGCAGATGGAGTCGGTTGCCTGCTGTAGTCGCTCCATCAGCCTTTCGGGGGGGACAATGGAAGTGGCCACCCTATCCATGGCCTGAGCCATCATCTCTGATGATGCTGCCTCTTGGGTTGCCATACCGTAAATGGATTGCTCCCATGCGGTATTGCCAGGTGGCGTACGGCCACCACGTCGGCGGGCACCACACCTGTCTGGGGCAAGGCGAACTGCGCCTTGCTGTGCCGGCACTGCCTGAGGCTGCAGGACTGCATTCCCCTCGGATCTGCTGGCCCAGGAACAGGATCAGATGTTGCGGGGTGTGACCCTGCATCCGTAACCACAAAAGGCGTACCTGCCAACACTGACATCCCCATTGAGGGTTCTAACCCTGGTGCAGGTGGGTCGGACAGAACAGAATCCCTCCCAGGAACACTCACCTGCGACGGCACGTAGGTCTCATCATCCGAATCGACACCTGAGTACAGCTCGGGGGAGGTGCAGCCAGAGACACCCCTTGAGAGCACGACCTGCAGCAGTTGTGGGTTCTCACCCACCACCACACCACGTCCCTCACTGGTGGTCGGTCGGCCCTCAGACCCCTCCTGGGTCTGCACCATCTCCACAACCCCAGCAGTATCAAGTGCGTCTTCACCTGCAAAGACATAAAAGAAAACAAATGGAAACAGGCATTAGCACTATGGCACACAATTAGGGCTGAGAGGCTACAGAAACAGTACTTGATTGACACATGTCTCACATGACTAAAACACTCCCATGCATACACCGTCACTGCGTGTGATGGGGAGGCAGATGGCACACATTGATGACACCAAGATGGAAGATGAACACATTTGCTGCATGCTGCCTAGCAGTGGCATCACACATTGGCCAGTGATTGGCAGGTCAAATACACATGCCATCACACAGATGGCATGTACCCTAGCCATGAAGTGAAGAGGGAGAGGAGGACACCAATTGTTCATTCAGTCCAGTTTGTTCATATAATTGATTATTTTCATTGTAATGGTTCAAATGTTTAACCTGCAGCTGCCAATCAAAAATGGTCCTATAGCACAGGGACATGTCCAAACTAATCATGTCCACAAAACTGAGCCAGTCCACTGTACCATAGCCATGTCAGACATGTGACAATAGGACTGAGAAATCCCGAGTGAAAGTGGTGGTATGCAAACAATCTGCCTGAATACACAGAGGTAAATAAGCAACAGTGTTGTGGCAAGATGACACTCCAAGGGCAACTGGCGTGGTGTTGGCCTGGATGTCTAATGTTGGCCGAAGGGATGCTGCTATACCCAAATGCTGTTGCCAAGAATGTATAGGAAGAGGCACATGGGTGAGCCGAACCACTCAGGCACACACACCCTCCCCTGGCACCCAAACAAAAGCCCTCCGACACACACCATGCACATGGATGACACACACATGCATGTGCACTCACCGGACAATGCCTCGTAATCTGCCAGTTCTCCCACGCCTTGGATCTGTTCCTCTGTGACGTAGGTCTCAGCAACCTGCTCATGTGGAGTGAGTTCTATGTCGTCTACTGGAGACCCACCTCCAGTCACTAGAGTTGCGGCATGACTTGAGGCCAGCTTATTCTTTGCCCTGCGCTTCAGGTCATTCCAGCGCTTGTAGCATTCATTAGCTGTGCGCCTCACGATTCCAAGGGCACTTATGATGTCCGCAATGATCTGCCAGTGTGCCTGACGTTGTGCAGGTGTGGTCTTGGATCCTGCAACAATCACCATTTCGCGGTCATGTGCGGACGCATACTCTACAAGTGCATTCAGTTCGGCCTCATTGAAGCTGGGCTTCCTTGACGGGCCGGACTGTGTAGCCGTGTCTGGGGCATCAGCCTCTACTGGACGAGCACTCTTCCTCTTCCGCTTGGAAGGTGGTGGGGATCCTGAGTGTCCTACGCCGCTCAGGACACTAGGGGCAGGAGCGTGGGATTGCACACTCAGCATGGGAGTTGGTGCAGGCATTATCTCAAATGTGATGGTGTCAGGGGGAATGTCAGCATGATGGACTTGGACCGACACTGTCCTGGATGGGTGTGTGAGAGGTGGGGTGGATAGAGCCGCAGCTGCCCCTGCAGCCTCCCCAGCCTGCCTACACGGGGCAGCAGATGACCTAGCTGCCCCTGATCCACGTGGCCTGATGACACCAACGTTCACCGGCGCACGTGGCCTAGACCTGCTGACCTGGAAGTCAGCCATGGAGTCACTCTGTGCCAGGTCTGGTTCCACAGTGGGCTGGTCCAACAAGGGCTGAGCATGGATGGTGTCAGCCACGGTAACCTCAACCAGGGGGGGGGGCATGGGTGTCTCTGACTGCTCCTCCACACATGGGGGGCTAGGGGCACCCTGCAAGTCATGGCCACGTCCCCTACTGGATCCACCACGGCCACCACTTGGGGCTCGGCCACCTTTGCCACCTTTACGGCTTGGTCGCCTCCCAGCCATGGCACTGATGTTATTGTGCGTATGGGAGTCGATGTGAACTATTGTCCTGGGCAATTGGGGATCAAAGGGGTTGGGTACCAGATGGTAATCGTACCCTAGTGCTCTAGCAAGGCTGTATGTCACCCCTGGGGAAAGATGACAGGTCACGCAACGCACAGGCACCCCAAAAAAGCGAAGTAAGGTGCACGCAACCCCTCCTAGACCACGTGCGTGGAAAAATAAACCAGCACTACGCTGTGGCACCCAGGAACACAAGAATGAACGTATGCGTGTCACACGCAGCCTAGAATGACCTCTGAAGGGGTACGCGACACACGGGGCAAGCACAGATGTTAAATACGTGCGCGACTCACCGTCTGCCAGGAACAAAAGCGTGAAAAATATGCGCGTGTGCGCGTTGGCAACACCCCCGCCAAAAGAAGAATTGTACGCTGTCTGAGGAGACAGGACAACAGTAGTAGGGAACGCTGTTTGAGGAAACAGGCCCAGGAAAAAGAGGAAAAGAGAAAAAGCTGTCAGAGGTAACAGGGAGTACGAACTGGAAACGCTGTGAAGTAAATTGCGTGTGAACCGACAAGAAGTGCAGATTTCACCGACTCGCTCTCCACGAAAAGCACGTACAAGGAAATGGCGTTCTACACGTACCTTTTATACACACGTCACAGACGCGCATACGCAATGAGGCCATTTCCACCAATTATGCGCTTTGACACTCAGACGTGTATCTCTTCATTTTTACATGCGCCATTCTCTACGGCCATGCGCGTGACATCACAGCTGCGCATGGTGGCCTTTGGGCCAATGAAATCGCATATGCGAGCACACGTGGTAAAACTGCATGTCCGAGTGTCATCGCGTGTAATCGGAGTGAAGTGAGGGTACACGCGATTGGCCTGGGTACGTGTATTTCTGGGGTGCGCAGGAAGTTCCACACGTGATTGGTGGAAATCCACGTGTGGTCTGTCATCACGTGTAATGAGGGAAACACCTGCGCGCCTCACGTCACAGATGCGCTCACGCGCTAAGGGCCTTTGGTCCAATGAAATCGCATATGCGTGCTGACGTGCATACGCGCTAAGGGCCTTTCCTCGATTTACACGCAGACGTGCAGGATTTTCACGTGCCAAATCACTCCGTATGAAGCTGGCCACGCGTAAGCACACCGAAGCCGAATTACTGCCCCCTAGAGCCCCGAGCAGCCTCCCACGAGCCATCTGCTGCTGTCTGCCTGCCTGCCTGCCTGCCGCCACCGTGCCCTGCCATTTGGTGCCTGCACATCAGCCATCTGCAGGGGTCCATTTGCTGTGTCCACCCCTGCTGGAACAGAAGACTCCCGACTGGGATACCATCGCTCCACAGCCCAGGACCCAGTTGCCCACCCACTCCTGCCTCTGGGGTTGCCATGTCGGGCACTGCAACATCTGGCACCACTGACAACCCCCGGCCAGAGAGGCAGAGGGGCACCAGCTTCACTGCCACCGAAGTTGGTGTCCTGGTGGAGCAAGTCCTGGGGCAGTATGATGCCCTCTTCGGAAGTAAGCGCGCCAACAAGGAAGGACGGACTCGGATCTGGACGTACATCGTGACTGCCATCAACGCGGAGGGGTTGGCAGTCCGCGACTACCAACATGTCAAGAAGCGCTGGGATGACTGCAGGTCCAGGACCCTCTTGAAGGCCCGGCGCCTCGTGGAGGGGGGCCGGGGCCGCATGAGTACCATCCAGATGAGGGTCCTGGAACGCGTAGGCCCAGTGCTCCACGCCCAGATCCTTGAGAGGCAGACCCGTCTGGAGTTGAGCGGTAAGTGGCCAAGCATTGCTGTGTGGGACAGGGCATGTCGCAGTGTGCTGGTTGTCTGATACTTGCCTGTATGTGTGACATAGGCCATGTATGCATGTGTGTGTGCAGGGACGTCATGCATGTGAGACCAGTAATGTGTGAACCACACGGTTGGTGCATGTGTTCAAATGCGACATGGGTTGCCCTATGCGGAATGGCCACATGAAAGCATGCCACTCTCTGTTCCTGGACATGGGTGAGGGATGGGTGCTGATGCCATGTACATGTATGCTGTCCATGTCTGTGTGTCTGACCTGCGTGTCTGTGACTTGTGAATGCCAGGGATGTATGACACATGTCTGTCGCAATGTTCAGGTTCACTGATGCAGCCTAGTCATCCTTGTATCCACTGTGTCTGTGGTGTATGAGGCCAGATGGATGACACTAGGGTGAAGTGTGTGCATGTGATAGGCATGGCCCATGATGCATGTGAGTTCCAAAACAACAGTGTATGTTTCAAGAATCACTTGGACATGTATGCTAATGTCCATAGCATGCGCCATGCCTGTTACCGCATGTGTTTTACCTGCACTGAGCCATGTGTTGTGGAGGGACATGATGGAAGTGATCTTTGACAGTGCCACTCATCTGCTATTGCTTCCTGTCTAGGGGACCATTGTACAGTACCCTGATGCTTGTGTTCTATGTCTCCCTCTACACAGCGCCACGTGAAGAAGAGGGCGGAGACGGCTCTGTGGAGCAAAGCGGGGGGGATGCCCCCACGGCTGCAGCGGAAGAGGTGGGTGAGCCCCAACAGGGGCTTGCAATGGCGGAAGACGGGGTGGAGCCATCCAGGTTGGTGGTATCCACAGAGGAGGAGGAGGCCGCTACTGAGGCGCACATGGGGCCTGGTGGGGGCATCCCTGCTGGTGCAAGTGTTGCAGTCCAGGGGCAGGGGCAGGAGGCAGCACAGGTCGCCGTGGAGGGGCCTGTGCATGTCACTGTCCCTGACACTGTGACTGCACCACCATGCACCAGCAGGGATGCCCCATCCCAGGCCCGTCCGCAGGTAGGGGGGATGTCCATGTCATCTGACTCTCCTCCACCAGCGGACGAGGGGACCCCTGGCCGTATGGAGAAGGTCCTGATTGGTGTTGCGTTGCGCACAGGTGCAATTCGTGATGAGGTGCGTGCTTCCCGGGAGGACCATGCACGTCATCACGGAGAGCACCGTGCCGACGTGGCCCAGTTGGGATCGGCCATGTCCGGGGGTTTCCTCCATGTGTCGGCCAATCTGGCGACCCTCTCCTCCTCTGTGGAGACTATGCACCAGTCGTTCTCCATGCCGTCTTCCGGCCCAGATGCCACCAGGGCCCCCTGTGGACCTGCCCCGACCAATGCAGCCGGCTCGGTGGGGATCCCATCCCTGCCACAGTCGGGAGTCGGAGGTCCAGCACGGGTGGACACACCAGCAACTGGACCCCAGCAGATGGAGGATGTGACGGCATCATCGGGCAGGGCACGTGTACAACGGCGTCGGTGGATTCCATCAGCCTGGATGCCGTCATGCTGGCACAGGCAGTTGTGTCGGAGGCAGCGACAGGCTCGACGTGGGAGGCATCATGGCTCGGGGCCATCAACATCAGGGGTGCAGGCATCGGCCGGAGGGCAGGAGAACCCTGGAATGGGAGTGGCTTCCGTGTGGGAGCGGTTGGGCCAGCAGATAGGTGCGGAGCGGCAGCGGGCAGAGGAGGAACGGCTCACAATGGTCAGGGCGGAGAACTCCATGCGGAGGGCGCTGAGGCGGGCTGAGTGACTCGAGGGTCTTCGCAGGGAGTTGGAGCTGGACACTGCTTTATCCCTGCGAGACCTCAGGGCCAGGGAACATGCCCGCCTCCAAGCCATTGAACAGGAGTTCGATGATGCCCTGGCCCATTGCAACATCCAGTGAGCCGTTGGACTAGCCCACTGCCCATGTAAATAGTTATGTAGTTAGTGTTAGGTTTCCTTTGTTTTTGCATTTTCTTTGGGCCTTTTGGACAATGGGCCACATTCTTGTATATAGTTATTTTTTATTAGGTAGTGTTGTTAGATAGGTTTAATTTCTTTTGTTGGGATCATGGACCCTGGCTTGTTCACCTGTACATAGTTCACTGTTGGATTTTCTTTTCTTTTTACAATTTACCCATGGAGCAATGGCTTTCAATTATAATTTCCCATTGGATTTTATTTTGTGGACTGTGACTTTGGACACCATTCCTTTGGATTCTGATTTTTGGTTTTGCATTTTTTCACAGACATGTTTCTTTTTACTTTTTTTACATTCCCATTTCTGTTAATTTATTTTTGATTCAATTCATGTTTCCTTTAATACACATGTTTTGATCAAACTTCAATGTGTAGTATCATCTCATTGGTTTCATGCATATCATGATATGTGTTTTGAGATTCACTGACACCCATTGGGTGTATGTGAGGGACATGTGTTCGTTTCCAAACTTGCAATTGCTGTTCTATCATGTTATTTCTGAGTGGGTGGATGCAATACTCGGGTGGGTGTTTTGCATTTGGAGGCTGACCATAGGGACCAGGGATCTAGATTGTGATGACATGTTGGCTGGGGAACATGAGTTGGACATGAGTGGGGGCCTGCTGGAAGGTGCCCCACAGTGCTGGGGGGTGGGGGTGCAGGGGAACATGAGTTGGACATGAGTGGGGGCCTGCTGGCAGGTGCCCCACAGTGCTGGGGGGTGGGGGTGCAGGGGAACATGAGTTGGACATGAGTGGGGGCCTGGTGGAGGCTGCCCCTGGTGGCTGGGGGGTGGGGGTAATAGGGGACATGAGTGGTGGCCTGGTGGAGGCTGCCCCTGCACTGCGGGGGGGGTGGGGGTGCAGGGAGACAGGAGTGGGGGCCTGGTGGAGGCTGCCCCTGCACTGCTGGGGGTGAGGGTGATGGGAGACATGAGTGGGGGCCTGGTGGAGGCTGCCCCTGCACTGCTGGGGGGTGGGGGTGGTGGTAGACATGGGTGGGGCCCTGGTGGAGGCTGCCCCTGCACTGCGGGGGGGTGGGGGTGGTGGGAGACATGAGTGGGGGCCTGGTGGAGGCTGCCCCTGGTGGCTGGGGGGTGGGGCGGTGGGAGACATGGGTGGGGGCCTGGTGGAGGCTGCCCCTGCACTGCTGGGGGGTGAGGGTAATAGGGGACATGAGTGGGGGCCTGGTGGAGGCTGCCCCTGGTGGCTGGGGGGTGGGGGTGGTGGTAGACATGAGTGGGGGCCTGGTGGAGGCTGCCCCTGCACTGCTGGGGGAGGGGGTAATAGGGGACATGAGTGGGGGCCTGGTGGAGGCTGCCCCTGGTGGCTGGGAGGTGGGGGTGGTGGTAGACATGAGTGGGGGCCTGGTGGAGGCTGCCCCTGCACTGTTGGGGGGTGGGGGTAATAGGGGACATGAGTGGGGGCCTGGTGGAGGCTGCCCCTGGTGGCTGGGGGGTGGGGGTGGTGGTAGACATGAGTGGGGGCCTGGTGGAGGCTGCCCCTGGTGGCTGGGGGGTGGGGGTGCTGGGAGGCAGGAGTGGGAGCCTGGTGAAGGGTGCCCCTGACTGCTGGGGGGTAGGGGGTGCAGGGAGGCAGGAGTGGGGGCCTGGTGGAGGGTGCCCTTGACTGCTGGGGGGTGGGGGTGGGGGTGCAGGGAGACAGGAGTGGGGGCCTGGTGGAGGGTGCCCCTGACTGCTGGGGGTGGGGGTGGTGGGAGACATGCATTGTTGATCAGTAGTGCAAGGTGACATGTGGGTTGGCTGGGGGGCATGCCCATGGTGGATGGGCTGCCTGCGGGACATGAGCAGGGGTGCAGGGTAGTCCCCCGTGGTGTGGGCTGCCTGCAGGGGCCATGGAGGTTGTAGAGCAAACACCTGGGAGGACCCACACAGCCAATTCACGTGTAGTACTCCCAAGAAACCCCTGAAATACACGTACCCTGCTGAAATTGCGTGTGGAACTTCCCGCGCACCCCTGAAATACACGTACCCTGCTGGCAGGTGCCCCACAGTGCTGGGGGGTGGGGGTGCAGGGGAACATGAGTTGGACATGAGTGGGGACCTGCTGGCAGGTGCCCCACAGTGCTGGGGGGTGGGGGTGCAGGGGAACATGAGTTGGACATGAGTGGGGGCCTGGTGGAGGCTGCCCCTGGTGGCTGGGGGGTGGGGGTGGTGGTAGACATGAGTGGGGGCCTGGTGGAGGCTGCCCCTGCACTGCTGGGGGGTGGGGGTAATAGGGGACATGCGTGGTGGCCTGGTGGAGGCTGCCCCTGCACTGCTGGGGGGTGGGGGTGCAGGGAGACAGGAGTGGGGGCCTGGTGGAGGCTGCCCCTGGTGGCTGGGGGGTGGGGGCGGTGGGAGACATGAGTGGGGGCCTGGTGGAGGCTGCCCCTGCACTGCTGGGGGGTGGGGGTGGTGGTAGACATGAGTGGGGGGCTGGTGGAGGCTGCCCCTGCACTGCTGGGGGGTGGGGGTGATGGGAGACATGAGTGGGGGCCTGGTGGAGGCTGCCCCTGCACTGCTGGGGGGTGGGGGTGGTGGTAGCCATGGGTGGGGCCCTGGTGGAGGCTGCCCCCGCACTGCTGGGGGGTGGGGGTGGTGGGAGACATGAGTGGTGGCCTGGTGGAGGCTGCCCCTGGTGGCTGGGGGGTGGGGTGGTGGGAGACATGGGTGGGGGCCTGATGGAGGCTGCCCCTGCACTGCTGGGGGGTGAGGGTAATAGGGGACATGAGTGGGGGCCTGGTGGAGGCTGCCCCTGGTGGCTGGGGGGTGGGGGTGGTGGTAGACATGAGTGGGGGCCTGGTGGAGGCTGCCCCTGCACTGCTGGGGGAGGGGGCAATAGGGGACATGAGTGGGGGCCTGGTGGAGGCTGCCCCTGGTGGCTGGGAGGTGGGGGTGGTGGTAGACATGAGTGGGGGCCTGGTGGAGGCTGCCCCTGCACTGCTGGGGGGTGAGGGTAATAGGGGACATGAGTGGGGGCCTGGTGAAGGCTGCCCCTGGTGGCTGGGGGGTGGGGGTGGTGGTAGACATGTGTGGGGGCCTGGTGGAGGCTGCCCCTGTACTGCTGGGGGTGGGGGTAATAGGGGACATGAGTGGGGGCGTGGTGGAGGCTGCCCCTGGTGGCTGGGGGGTGGGGGTGGTGGTAGACATGAGTGGGGGCCTGGTGGAGGCTGCCCCTGGTGGCTGGGGGGTGGGGGTGCTGGGAGACAGGAGTGGGAGCCTGGTGGAGGGTGCCCCTGACTGCTGGGGGGTAGGGGGTGCAGGGAGGCAGGAGTGGGGGCCTGGTGGAGGGTGCCCCTGACTGCTGGGGGGTGGGGGTGCAGGGAGACAGGAGTGGGGGCCTGGTGGAGGGTGCCCCTGACTGCTGGGGGTGGGGGTGCTGGGAGACATGCATTGTTGATCATTAGTGCAAGGTGACATGTGGGTTGGCTGGGGGGCATGCCCATGGTGGATGGGCTGCCTGCGGGACATGAGCAGGGGTGCAGGGTAGTCCCCCGTGGTGTGGGCTGCCTGCAGGGGCCGTGGAGGTTGTAGAGCAAACACCTGGGAGGACCCACACGGCCAATTCACGTGTAGTACTCCCAAGAAACCCCTGAAATACACGTACCCTGCTGAAATTGCGTGTGGAACTTCCCGCGCACCCCTGAAATACACGTACCCTGCTGAAATCGCGTGTGGAACTTCCCGCGCACTCCTGGAATACACGTACCCTGCTCGCACGGGGCCAATCGCGTGTGGAACTTCCCGCGCACCCCTGAAATACACGTACAAATCTCGCACGGGGCCAATCGCGTGTGGAACTTCCCGCGCACCCCTGAAATACACGTACCCTGCTGAAATCGTGTGTGGAACTTCCCGGCGCATCCCGGACAAACACGTACCCTGCTGAAATCGCGTGTGGAACTTCCCACGCACCCCTGGAATACACGTACCTTGCTCACACGGGGCCAATCGCGTGTGGAACTTCCCGCGCACCCCTGAAATACACGTACCCTGATGGAATCGCGTGTGGAACTTCCCGCGCACCCCTGAAATACACGTACCCTGCTGAAATCGCGTGTGGAACTTCCGCGCACCCCTGAAATACACGTACCCTGCTCGCACGGGGCCAATCGCGTGTGGAACTTCCCGCGCACCCCTGAAATACACGTACCCTGCTGAAATCGCGTGTGGAACTTCCCGCGCACCACTGGAATACACATACCCTGCTCGCACGGGGCCAATCGCGTGTGGAACTTCCCGCGCACCCCTGAAATACACGTACCCTGCTCGCACGGGGCCAATCGCGTGTGGAACTTCCCGTGCACCCCTGAAATACATGTACCCTGCTGAAATCGCGTGTGGAACTTCACGCGCACCCCTGTAATACACGTACCCTGCTGGAATCGCGTGTGATACTTCCCGGGCACCCCTGAAATACACGTACCCTGCTGAAATCGCGTGTGATACTTCCCGCGCACCCCTGAAATACACGTACCCTGCTGATTTTGCGTGTGATACTTCCCGCGCACCACTAATGCACACGTACACAGGACAATCGCGTGTGGAACTTCCCGCGAACCACTGAAATACACGTTCCCCGCTTGGCGTTTGCTGTTTGCCAGCCCTGTGAACTGGTCCAGGGTTAGCGCAGCCCTTTGCGATTATTTGGGGATTTTGAAGGCTTTTCCTTGCGCGAGGGCGTTCTTGGGGGCGTAACTGGCGCTGCTGCAGGGTCGCTGCGCCACGCTGCGCCACAGCTGGTTTTGGATGCGACAATCCATGAATACGCTGTACGCGGAAATCGATTTTAGCGCACGCGGCTGGCGCAGACATTCGCACGGGCACGCTGTGCGCCATTCGCGTACGCCACTTTTGTGCGAATTTCCATGAATTACCCTATCAGTCTTTGTGTCACATACCAGAAACCAGACACCCATACCAAGAAGTCCATATTGGTCACACACACCATTCACCCAGGTCCCACCCCAAGGGTGTACACACAACATACAGTCACTGGGAAGGCTCCAACCAGTCTGGCCTGGACTTCCCCACAATACCATATATGGAACTTCCACCCAACAGCCAGTCAGGGGGAAGGGACAGAGTCAAGGCTTCCCAGGACTTTGGGAAAAACAAGGTAACAGGCAATAGAAAGCAAGAGGCCACAGCGGCCATCTTATCTTCTATCAGAAATCGACTGATTCAAATGGAGGATACTCAGAGCACCTGTCAAGTTCAGCATGGAGCTGCTACCAGCCCATACCCTGCTTTGTGAGCCTCTCACAGGTCCCCAAAAACATACACTATGGGTACAGGGTTGTACTCCCACCCATGGGTGCCATAAGGGTATCCCAAGGGTCTTTACACCAAACCAAAAAGAGGAAGAGCTGCACTGCCAGGAATCCCACATGGACTACTGGGCAGAAAACAACATAGAACACACATGAAAAAGGACTACAGGACAAATACAGGGAGGCCCTGTCCCTCCAATGCATTTCCAGCATCTCACCCCCACCCCCCGGCATCCCTTCTCTTCGACCAATATGCAGGGGCAGGAGTACATCACCAACACTAACCTCTCCATCACATTAGAGGGTCTGTACCATTTCACCACCAGCACTGCCGGTGCCGAAAGAAGGGGAACTAACGGATACAGAGGCGGACGATCCCCACTATACCACGTCCTCCTCAACCACTCCAAGAAGGGATGACGATTCGGACACAGATTCCCCACAGGAGTTTCCCCCTGGAAGAGGAATCAGCAAAACCATCCCACCCAGTTGACATCACAGGGTTCCATTCAACGGCCATAAGGGTGTGCAAAGAATTTTCCCTCCTGTCCTCGGAGGATTAGAAGGAATTCTTTTTTATTTGACCATATAGGCAAGAGACGTAAAGCAGTGAAAGGTCATGTTGAAATGAAGTACAATCTGCCAGAAAATGTACCAAAGTGTCTAACTTTCCAGCCAACTCCCGAGTGAGTGAAAGCTAAATCCGAAAAACAGAAATGTGCAATACCATTAGACAATGAAGCACGAAGGCTGTACGTATTCAGTAAAAAAGTCTCAACTCAACAATTGGAGCTACGACAGTTAAAGCAGCCAACTCCCTAGCCATCATAGCCAGATATGATGGGGAAACGTGGCATAAACTTGCACCAATCCTGGAACATCTCCCAGAGGAGAAGCGTAACGAGGCGAAGGCAATCCTGAAGGAAGGAGAAGAGTCATCCAACCTGGGGATCAGCATGGCAGTGGACCTAGCGGAAACAGGTTTCAAACAGATGGGCAACGGAGTGGTGCTACATAGACAAGTGTGGCTCCGATGTACGTATTTCTGGCTGGATGTCCACCACAAAGTAGTGGACATGCACTTCGAGGCTGATGAGCTGTTCGGACCCAAGATTGACAAAACTCTAAAAACAATCAAAACAGATACCGACACGGTCAGGTCGTTAACATCCCTGCAAAACTGCCAGCCTTTACGTCAGTTCAGGGGAGAAGTTGGCAGAGCACCTACGTCCTCATCCAGCAAGGGACATCAATACTCTAGGGAATCCACCAATTACTCCCAAGGGTACAAGAGAGCCTACCAGGGCTACCAAAAATCAAAAGACTTTAGGCAAAATCAGCACTGAAGGCAGCCTGCCGGATCCCAAAGAGGACTGCAGGGTAAGTCCCAACATTGACAATCCATCCCACGGCGCCCTGGGAGGGAGGATCTCCAAGTTTGCCTGAAACTGGACAGAAGTAACAAAGGATAAATGGGTGCTGGATTTGGTATTATACAGGCACCTACTAGAGTCCAAACATACACTCCCTCCCATACCTCCAAACCACCAGCTGCAGGCGCACAAGACCGCGCTCCTACGAGAAGTGCAGCTCATGCTGCAAAAATGGGCCATAGAAAAAGTCCCCAGGGACCAAAGGGGAAAGGGAGTCTACTCCTGGTACTTCGTTGTCTGCAAACCGGACGGAAAATGGAGGCCCATGGTTACGGACACCTCCCTCCAAGGGTGGGGCGCACACGTGGATCAACTACACGTCAAGGGGCTATGGACGCCCCAGGAAGTATCCCTACATATAAATGTCCTCAAACTCAGAGCAGTTCGGTGGGCCCTCAAATCATTCCTCCCAATACTGAAGAACCAAACTGTCAAAGTCCTGACAGACAACACCACCACAATGAATACCTGTGAAAGCAGGGAGGAACAAGATCCAGTACTCTGTCCAAGGAGGCCCAACAGACATGGCCCTGGCCCATTGCCCACATGATCAGCATTCAGGCATTCCACCTTCCAGGGATACCAAATAAGACAGCGGACAGCCTGAGCAGGCAAATGTCCCAAAGCCATGAATGGGAGCTCCACTCAACCATGCTGCAGTCCCTAATCCAGAGATGGGGTCAGCCAACAGTGAACCTGTTCACCATGATCCACAACAAGAAGTGTGCCAAGTATGCCAGCAGGATGCCCCAAAAGGGCTCATGGGGAAATATGCTTGGTTTTTTTCATGGGACGGCCCCTTCACGTACGCCTTCCCTCCATTCCCAATCCTGTGGAAAACTATTCAAACAGTCAAACGATACACCTGCAAGGTGATCCTCATTGCACCAGACTGGCCTCACCAGACCTCATACTCCGATTTAGTAGAGCTCTCCAATGACAAGGCCATCCGACTAAGCAATCAACCGGACATCTTAACACAAGGCAACGGGAAAATCCTACACCACAACCTTTGATAACTTCGCCTGACGGCGTGGCTCCTGACTACGCGGAGTTCGGAAGCCTAAACATATTGCAAGAATGTGGCAGGTCCTAGCCACTAACAAATCATACCGCTTGAAGTGGAAGCGCTTTTGCAAGTTGTGTGAAACCCAACGCCAACAGCACCAGGAAGGGCTCAGCACATTCCGGGTGACACCGGAAGAGGTGCTGCCCTACCTGCTACGCCTGGCCCAACAGTGCTTGGCCCACAACTGTATTGAAGTGCATTTGGCAGCCATCTCTAGGTGCACTAGATGAGAGAAAGGCGTTTCACTATACAGACAGAGATTCATAAAGGCTTGTTTAAAGCTTTCACCAGGAAAATTACATATCACCAGAATGGAGCTTCAATACTGTGCTCCTAGGGCTCATGAGGAAACCATTTGAGCTTCTGATCTCTGCATCGCTGGGAAACCTGTCATGGAAAGTTGCTTTCTTGGTGCTATTACATTGGTGAGAAGGGTGATGGAGCTGCAGGCTCTCGCAGTCACCCAACCCTTCTTAAGGTTCTGAAAGGACAGAGCCCTTCTCATGTCAAACTGTCAAACCCACAATTAGTTCCCAAAGTACCAACAGATTTTCACAAGAATTCCACAATAATCTTTCTTTAGCAAGCCGGCAACTCCAGCGGAGATGGCATTACACTTGTTCGATCTCAAGCAGGCGTTAAAATACTACATTGACAGGACACAATGCTTCAGGAAATCAACACAACGTTTTATGGCTTATTGCCCTACAAATAAAGCCAATGCTCTCTCCAAACAAAGCATACCAAGATGGATCTCACTGGCTATTGTCTTCTGCTACAAGTCAGAGGGGAAGCCCCTCCAGGCTCCCCCACATGCACATTCGACAAGAGCTACAGCGGCATCCTCGGCATGGTGGTCTGGGCGTCCCGATCACAGACATCTGCCAAGCTGCCACCTGGTCGGTGCTGCATACTTTTACAAGGTCCTACTGCCTGGAGAAGCGGCATGCCAAAGAAGTGCATACAGCAGGAGCAGTCCTACAGCGCCTATTCCAATAAGGTACCATCCTATGGATTTGCTGTACAGGGTGCTAGTGGGGTTTTTACATTGCACCTCATGTGTCTGTATACTGCTACATAGTCTATTCAAAGCATGTGAATCTATGAAAGTTCCAATGCTGGAGAAGGAGTACATTTCTTATCTCTAACTCCTGTTCTCCAGCATTGGTATCTTTCATATATTCACAGGCGCCCCCCGTCTGCCCCTTCAGGTAAACCCACTCACACCCTGTGGACATCTCTTACCAGGGGGCCAGAATCTGAGGGGAATAGGAAGAGGAGAGTCTAGTCTAGGGCTACTAGAGGTCCTATTGGTTGGGACCAAAAGCACCCATAACAAGGGTTTTAGGCTACAAAATGTAGGTTCTTCTTGCCTAGGGCAAGGGGAATAAAAATGTAACTGAGGATTCCAAGCCTGATGACAGGGAATATTCACAGCATGGGAATCTATGAAGGATACCAATGCTGGAGAACAGGAGTTACAGATACATAACATACTCCATCTGTGTGTTTTTGCATTGTGGTGTGTTTGAAATTTAGGCTTTTTTTTCTCTATATAGGAAAGTCGAATCTGGGTGTTTTTGCGTTTGTGGTGTGCTGAGAAATGTAGACTTTTTTCCCTCTCTCTAGGAACGTCAAATCTGGGTGTTTTGCATTGTGTTGTGTTTGAAATGTAGGCTTTTTTCCATTGGGTGACTCTGCCATCATTTCTTGCTCCGGCATCCTACCACTTCTCCTCAAGCACTCCCTTGTGCACCCTTTCCTCTAAGTGCAAGCGAACCTGTTCACCTGCACTATTGCTGGCTTCTCCTCCCCCCTGACTTCCCCATTCCTCCCTGTCCTGCACTCCTCCTCCTAGCCTATCCCCTCATTTCTGTTACTGCACTTGCAGGGACCGAATTGTCGCATGAAATAGTAGGAACTTTATTGATTGTCTTTCCCTGTTCATCCCAACTTTCACTTCCCCTCCTCCCCCTCTGCCCTCTTTTTCTGTTAATGCACTTGCATGCACCGAATTGTCTCACAACCTAGTAGGAACATTACTGTTTGTCTTTCCCTATTCATCCCATGTTGTTCCCTGTTCATCCCAACCATCACTTCCCCTCCTCGCCCTCTCCCTTCATTCTGGTACTGCACTAGCACGCTATGAATTGTCTCACAATTTACTAGGAACTTTATTGTTGGTCTTTCCCGGTTCATCCCATCCTTCACCTCCCGTCCCCTCTCTCCTGCATTCTTGTTACTGCACTTGCACGGTGCAAATGTCTCAAGACCTTGTAGGAACATAATTATTATTATTTATTTCTCCACTTCCTACCCCTCCCTTGTCTTGATGCGCTTTGAAACACTTTTTGCTGCATAGGTGCATTATAAATACCCAATAAATAATAAATAAATAAAATACTGTATACCCACTTGAATCTGCAGTAATGAATGAACGTTTGAAGCAACTGCTATTTTATTTATTGTGGTTTAAATATGGTTGTGCATCATGAAGAGGGAACCTGAATGGGCAAAGCTAAGCCTTTTGCGTATTGATCATCTCACTTTGCCCTGCAAGACACACAATAAAGATCGTTTTTTATAGAAAATGCTAATTGCATGCTGGGGAAGGCCACTGTTAGCATTATATGTTGTTGGGTCACCTGAATGCAATTTTAAACATTGAAAACTCGGGGTGCAAATGTAAAGAGTAAAAGCAGGCATAATACATGCTGCTTGCAAATTATGCTCTACAGACTGCATTTACAACGTATTCCAATGAAATTCTACTTTTATCAGGTGCTAACTGCAGAAGGTTTCATAGGAACCAGTTAGTTTTATGTCAGCATGAAAATCACAGGTTATGTTATGTTATGTGCATTTGTAAGGTGCCGAAAGCCTGCATGCTTCAGGGTGCTGAAGAAACCCAGCAATAGGGGTGAGGAAGGGGAGAGACAGAAAGGAAAAAAAGCAGTACCAGCACAGAAGATATATTCAAAAAAGCTGGTCTTCAGCCCCTTCCTGAATTTCAGTAGATCAGTTTGTGAACGCAATTCTTTGGGCAGTTGGTATCATAAACTAGTGGTGCAGAGAGCAAAAGATCTGCCCATACCCCTAGCTCGCTTACTTCTGTGAATAGAGAGACAGACCGTGTCACTTTATCTGGTAGATCTACAGTGATGATGAACTTTGACACATTCTTTCAAATAACCGGGAGCTTTACCATATATACATTTATGGACAATAGACATAGTCTTAAAGTGAATTTCTACTTCCACTGGAAGCCAATGTAAATTCCTTCTGTGGGAAGAGATGCGCTGGTGTCTAGAAATCCCTTTGACGATGCGTACTGCATCATTCTGCAGTACCTGAAAACGCCTATTGCTGTTCTTACTTTCCCTAATCATCAAGGCGTTGCAGTAGTCAATCCTTGGCATTATCAAAGCACACACAAGGATAGCGCAATTAGCCTCTGTAACATAAGGTTTGACTCGCCTGAGAAGCCTAAGGAAATATTGAGCTTTGTTACAGACATTTTCGATGTGCAAACTGGAGTTCAAGGAAGATTCAAAAGTCACACCCAATGTCTTAACTTTGTCGACAGTTTTAATGAAATGATTTTCAGTGCAAAAGCCCACATATTGACTATCCAATTTAGATCTGGCCTAGGGAGAGCCAAATGGCATAAACCCAGTTTTGGTGGAATTCAAACACATCCCATTGGTGGCCATCCAATCTTGGATCGCTGCATAGACTTTATTTACACGTTCCACATCCTCTGTGTATATGCCGCTCAACTCAAAGACAAGTTGGGTGACATCAGCATAATTTGTAAAATGTACACCCAACCTGTCCAAGAGGTCAGAGAGAGGGCGGCAAAAGATGTTAAATAAGGAAGGAGATATGCACGCACCCTGAGGGACCCCACCTTCCAACAGCTGGTATAATGAGTGTGCATTGCCCCACAATATCCGAGACCTATACCCGCTCAAGAACGATTCTATCCAGGCCATAGCACAGATAGAATAAGAACCCTCTGAGGCTAAGTCAGATAGCAGTTTCTCATGGTTGACAAGGACAAAGGCTACTGACAGATCTCATAACATCAGCAGCCCGCCTTCCCTTTTGTCCATGATTTGAAGCATTTCATTTTTCATGTTCAATAGTGAGCTCTGTGTACCATAACCAGATCTGAAACCTGATTGCCTTGGGTTTAGGATTCCAA
The DNA here is from genome assembly GCF_040938575.1 of Ambystoma mexicanum. Classification (NCBI taxonomy): domain Eukaryota; kingdom Metazoa; phylum Chordata; class Amphibia; order Caudata; family Ambystomatidae; genus Ambystoma; species Ambystoma mexicanum. Next base: position 431,772,254 of record NC_090928.1, read on the forward strand.
AAATGTCCAGATACTCTTTCAGCTGAAGGGTCGCCACTTTATACAGTATCCTTAGCAGGAAGGGAACATTAGAGATAGGTCTAAAGTTGGCAAGCACCTTCTGATCAGGGCCTGGCTTCCTTAATAATGGAGTCACAGAGACCTTCTTCAGTGCCATCGGCACATACGCTTTTCAGAAACTGCCATTTATAAAGCAGCCCAAAAAATGGGAGGAATATGTCTCTATTATTCAGGATAACCTTTGATGGAAGGAGTTCCCTCACACATGTCGAAGGTCTCATTTGCTTCATAATATTCAATAACATTTCATCTGAGGTGTTCCTAAAAGAGAAAGCTGGAAACACACTCCAGACCTCATACTAATTTCATAAGGATCGGTAGGCTCCATATTAGTTACGTTAATAGAGATCTGGGCTAGAGCAGTTGATATTTTTGAAAAAAAGCCCACTGAATGGATTCACAGTCTGCATCTGAGGGATCAATCTGGTGAAGCATAACCTTAGGTTTTTCAAGGTCTCTAAGGATCTGTAAGAGTTTACCCGAATTATTATTAGCCTGAACAATTTGATTATCAAGAAACATTCCCTTAGCATGGAGAATCTCTTTTTTATAGAGCTTCTCCAAGGATTTCCATTTGTTCCTATTTACCTTCGATTGATCTTTCAACCAGATTCTTTCACCCCTTCTATTTTTCCTTTTCCGGTCGGACAGGACTGAAGTGTACCATTTCTGATCGTTACACTTATCCCTGACCGATTTCAACGTAAAAGGCACAACCCGATTTAAAAGCTTGGTAAGTGATTTAAGAAATGGTCCGACCATACACATGACTGAACATCCACAGGGCCTAATGGGAGATTTCTACAAACTACCCAGCCCAACATGTTCCCGATGCTTATGTGTAGGATCACTTCCATTCCTAATAAATGATTGAGTGTAAACAGCTGGGCCAGCCTTGTTGCTTCTGAGTCCAACGAATTCCCCAAACATCTATTAAAGTCACCCAATATTATAGTACATGTATTGGGTTAATGTACTGATGATAAAATATCCACCAGATCATCATAGAAAGTGTCTATATCTTGAGGTGGCCTATATAACAAGATAATATGATCAGAGTTATTGGGTGTCAGGGTAGTTTGATAGAAAGGATTTCACATCTTTTACACGTAATAGGGGTCTGAAACAGATTAAGGTGAGCGCGAGCAATAACTGCAACCCCTCGCCCTACTACCCTCTCTGTTTTTCTCAAAAAATGTATAACCAGGGGGGTGGCCAAGTCAATATTAGGGCCACTTGCCTCCTATAACAAAGTCTCCGTAATGGCCATAATGTCAATGGCTTGGTCCACGATATAATCCGTGACATCCAAAGAGTGTTTGTCCAGCGATATGGTGTTAAGAAGGCACATTTGTAAAGGTGAAATATCCTTTGCACCGATACAACGCTCACCAATACAATCACTTACCACATCCGTGGCTGGCCTTTGATGGTTATACCCTTAAGCAGGGCACCTTTGATGTTAGAAGGGCCAGTACTAATTGGTGGGCGAATACCAACCACATCATTCAGGGTTGCCATAATGTGCGGATAGCGAGCAACAAAGGAGGAGATCAGCGCCGGCGCGTCAGCACAGACTTGTGCAAACTTGCTACTCCCTGATGCGCCGGCGCTGACGAGCCTGAAGAAGAAGAAAAGGTCCTGGCTGGCGCACAGGACAGACCAGCTACTATACACGAGCACTCTGTATGAGTTAGTGTGTCAGGGCAAAAAGACACAATCAGTTGCAACAAGGGTAAGTAGTACTAAAAAAAACAGCTAAAAATACATAAACTGTACATTTTAAATCTAGACAGAAAAGAGCTACAAGCAGTAAATCAATTAAAAAAACATTCACTAACACACATGTTTAAAATATTTTGAACTAAACACGAATGCTAAAATATTAGGAAGACAAATAGAGCAACACAGTGTCAGGAGATTAAACTAGAGTGAACGCTGGCGCGAAAAGCAGGGACAGACTTTCTAGTCCCTGATGTGCCGGCGCTGGCGCACCTGAAGAAGAAGAAAGGGCGCGTGGACTACAACTCCACTGGGAGTTGTAGTTCACTGACAGCATTCCTGACTGGAGCTTAGGACAGACCAGACTCAGGACAGACCAGCTACTATACACAAGCACTCTGTATGAGTTAGTGTGTAAGGGCAAAAAGACACAATGGGCCTCATTACGAGTTGGGCGCAAAGGGATACCGGGCACCGGTAAGGACACCGGTGCCGGTGATCCCTTTGCACCCTATTCCGAGTTCCCTTAGCGGGTCCCTTCCTTAATGCCTGGTTTTACCAGGCGTTAAGGACGGGACCCGTTAAGGGACTTTAGAGCTAATAACGGGAATGGGGAATGGCTTTTTCAATGGGGACTGGCTTTTTCAATGGGGACTTACCGGTCCCGCAAAGGTCGGAATAGACCGGTAAGTCCCCACTGAACCAGGGCGGACTCGGTACCGGTATTGGAGGTAGTCATGGGGCTAACTCGGAATGAGGCCCAATCAGTTGCAACAAGGGTAAGTAGTACTAATAAAACAGCTAAAAATTAATAAACTGTGAATTCCAAATATAGACAGAAAAGAGTTACAAGCAGTAAATTAATAAAAAAAACCTTTGCTAACAAACAATGGGCCTCGTCACGAGTTGGGCTGTAGCCCTTAAATGCGGTGGTAAAGGTATTACTGCCGCATTTAAGGGCTGGCCCTATCACGAGTTGGGCGCTAAATCGGCTGTTTTACCTCCATCTTTTTTCTGGAGGTGAAATTCCTGTTTTCGGCGGTATGACAGCTGGCTGTACTAGCCCGCAGTATTAGCACCGAAAATTCCCCATTGGATCCAATGGACCCAATCAGGAATGGGGATTTACCGTTAAGGCCCAACCCGTGATCCGGTGGTAATACCACCGTGCCGGTCAGTGCTAGGGCTATTACAGTCGGCGGTATTAGAGCCAGGAATACAGCCCAACTCGTGATCAGGCCCAATATGTTTAAAATATTTTGAACTATTGAGAGGATTGGACTGCAGAGGCTTCGGGAGAAAGGATGTGAGAAGGTGGGGGATCTTTTTGTAGAGGGGAAGCTGCTTAACCGTAAAGAATAGTGCCGTAAGTTTGGACTTCCAAAGGTTTTTTTTCTAGCGTATGGGGCGGTGGTGCGCAGGTTAGCGGAACTATGGGCGGGAATTCCAGAGGAGCCGGACTCGTGCCTGGTGCTTCGTGTATTGTTGGATCAGGAAGGGAGTAGAGCACGTATTTTATGGATTTATAAGGCCCTGCGGGTGGAGAACTTGGGAGGTGAACTGAATGTTAAGGAGAAATGGGAAAGGGACATGGGGCATCAAATACCGGAGGAAGAATGGGCGCAGGTCTGGGAATTGGTTCGGAAGATGTCAAGGAATGCCCATTTCCAACTGGTTCAATTTAATATTTTACATAGGTCGTATGTGACCCCGGCGGTACTTCGGGCAATGAATGAGGACCTGTCGGATGGGTGTCCCAGATGTGGTGCGGCGCAGGCAGGGTTTTGGCATATGGTATGGGAGTTTGGGGTGATGGTAGAGTATTGGGATGAGGTTATCAAGGGAGTAAATGAGTTGTTGGGGACTCATTTGTAACGCTGTCTGGAAACCTGCTTGTGGGGCAAGCTTCCAGGGGGGAAGAGGTACAAAGTACGGAATAGGATGGGCCGGCTTTTGCTTATACTGGCTAAACGCCGAATGGCAATAGCATGGAAAGCTCCACAGGGTCCGGCGATCCATCTATGGCTGAAGGATGTACGGAGGTGGGGGTTGGTGGAATTAACGGTTCTGCAAAACATGGAGCCTGAGATGGACAGGGAGGATGTGACGATTCACTGGTCCCAGTTGTTAAATGACCTATCGAAGGGCAATGATCTACGGCCACTGTGAGGGGGGTGGGCAGTGGAGACGGGATGGGAGAACTGGGAGGAATGGGGAAGATGTGAACTTGGGGATGGTTGGTGGGCCGATCTAACCTACGAAGGAATTATGATTGGGGTAGGACTATCTGCTGTGACCGACGGACTGAATGGAAGCTGGGATGACGATTTTGGACATTGGGCAGGGGAGGTTAGGGAGATGGGGGGGTGGGAGCAGAAAATTGTTGGCGTTGTTTAACAAGTGTTTTAAAAAAATGTTTTTAACTAAAAACAAATGCTAAAATAGGAGGACCAATAAAGCAACACAGCATCAGGAGATTAAACTGCAGTGAATATCGGCCCGAAAAACAGGGATTTAAATACTAGCAGACTTGCTAGTCCCTGACGCGCTGATGCACCTGAAAAAGAAGAAAAGGGCACGTGGACTACAACTCCACTGGGAGTTGTAGTTCACTTGTGAATCTGCATTTTTTTATGGTTAGCATAAGCTAATCCATTCATTCATTAATGTAAACTCTGTTTAGCACTATGGTTTGTTTTGTTCTAAGCTATCATGGATCAACATTTGCTGAGAGCCATGCAGAAAGATACAATGTATTATACTTGTTATTATTTATAGCGCAAATTCTAGTTTCTAACCCCTAAATATGTTAGTGTGCCAAATGCTAAAATGCTGAAAGCAGCTGAACAGTGAATAGATGTTATTAGAAAAGAGTGGGCCTCATTCCGAGATTGGAGGTAGCCATAGCGCTATTTGCGCCATGGCTGCCTCCAATACCGGGTCCAGCACCGGTCTCGGTCAATGGGGACATAGCGGTGCATTTCCGACCCTGGAGGGACCGGTAAGTCCCCATTGAACAAACCATTCCCCATTCCCATTTGAGCCCCCATAGGGATTACCGGCACCGGTCTCCTCACCGGTACCGGTAATCCCTTACCGCCCAACTCATAATGACCCCCAGTGTCTTTTGGCAGACACTGTTGGCAGACTGTCAGCTATTCTCAAGCAGAGAATACAGCCTTGACTGCGGGAGAAAGAGATAGCATGATAAATGTTTTCTTTTTTGGCAGAATTAGGATGTCTTGCACGTAAAACAAGAATGTTCTCACAATATACATTGGTTTCTCTAATATTTCAAAACATGTTCATTATGTTCCAGTACAGTACATGCCTATGATGAAATGTATGCATGTAACCAGAAGCAATAATGTTTTCTCTGAAATGCTTCTACACGTGTAATGTACGTCACTGCCACTATGTATAAACAGTGGATTTATTTTCAGAGTGTGCTGTAGTGCTAGTGATAGGGCGTGTGCTAGGGGCTTGGCTTGTTAGTGAGCAGCTGACTTCCCCTGCCATGCATAATAAGCTGTGTTTCGTTTACTATCTATCTCTGCGTCTCTTGTGGTCTTTTATATTCTTAGCATATATTTTGGGACTTACACACTAATGGCGCTCCAGGCTGGAGCACAGGACAGACCAGCTACTTACTATACACGAGCACGCTGTATGAGTTTGTGTGTCAGGGCAAAAAGACCCAATCAGTTGCAACAAGGTTAAGTAGTAGTAATGAAACAGCTAAAAATTCATAAACTGTACATTTCTAATCTAGACAGAAAAGAGTTACACACGGTACATTAATTAAAAAACCCTTTGCTAACACACAATATGTTTACATATTTGAAACTATAAACGAAGGCCAAATAGAGCAACACTGCGTCACGAGATTAAATTAGAGTGCCGGTGTAAAATTAAGATGATTTGTCGGAGGAGAGGGAAATAGGAGGTGGAAATCCATTAAATAGCGTTGAAGTTATTGTACTGTTGATAAGCAAGTTGACCCAAGTGCTCAATGCCATGCACAAAGGTACACACCAAGGTCAAAATAGGATGCTACCAAGAAGAGTGTTGAGCTGTTATGAAAGAATTGTTTTCCACACCACAGTGTAACATCCTGGTCTGCATTCCATTGCAAATCCAGGACTTCAGGTCACATAAAACAGGAGAAAACACATATACAAATGACCAGCAGACGATAGATAAAAGCAAACCTTTGTGTGTTGACGTTCAGAGAGCAATAAGGACATTCCCTTTTTGTTTTTACCATTTATCAAGCAGTCCATCAGCACCTTGGTGGCCGTTCATCATGTACTTGGAAAGATACAGGGATGCACAGAGAAGACCTTCCTTTTCGTCTATGCTCTTTACACTGGTTCATGCCGGCAAAGCAGAAGTGAGATCAGAGAATGTTTTCTTTGGAAAGAATGGTACTTCGGCTGTCTATCAAAACTTAAAAGGAAATGCAATGATGCCATGCAGAAAAGAAACATATCTCCTGAGGTTCTTGTTAACAACCCTGATGCAATCAAGAAAAAGATCTATGATGAAGATTGGACCATACCCTGTGAATTGAGAAGTTTGTATAAACTGTTTAATTATTTATGCATGGAGAATAAAAAGAGGTAGCATTCTTGGCTATGTCACCAAATTTCTAGATGGCAGAGTTCTGACAACCTTTTTAAGGATCAGGTTCAATTTAATACACACACGTGAAATTCTATTTTTTGGAGGTGTGAGAAACCTGACCGTATTCTCTCACCCACTCCCCATGGATCTTCCATTCAGGTGTCATGGGAAGGTCCATCGCTTTTGGATCCCGACCCTGGGGGTGGACAAGTGAGGGAGGATCACCTGAGTGGAGAGTCAGGAGGGATTGGGAGGAGGAGACGCGCGCGTGTGTGAAGTAATAAGTGGAATAAAGTCGGACATGGAAGTGAAAGTGAAAAGAGGGGCCAAAAGCCCATGAAAAAGTTGCAAGAGGTACGGGAAGGGTAAGAAAGTGTTAAAGCAGCCAGAAGCCCACGAAAGAGCTGCAAGAGGCACTAAAGGAAAACAAACATGTCAAAAGGGCTAGAATCCCATGGAAAAGGTAGGTGCAAGAGGCACGAAAGGAAAGAAAAGTGTAAAAGGGGCCAGAAGCCCGTGGAGAAGCGTGCAAGAGGCACTACAAAGAGGAGGAATAAAGGACAGTGCAAGGTGTAAGTGTGCACGGGAAAGTGAAAGAAATGCATGAAAGTGGTGCAGGAAGCAGCTGAAGATAAAAAGTGCGTTTTTGAAAGCGTCTGATTCTACTCCATGAGAGGATGATGTGTAAGAAAGATGGATGTAAAGTAAAGGCAGGTCCTGACTAGTTGAATTGGTGTTTGGAACTAGAGGGGCCTGAGCTTGAAGAAAGGCGCCCTGTGAAACCAAAAAGGAACTGTGACTTTGTATTTTGTTTTGAAAACTGGATGAGGCCTGAGCCTGGGGAACGGAACCTTGAGAGGCCTATTGAGAAAAGTAAAGTGAACAAGTTGATACTTGGGGAAAGGAATCCCAATGAGCTCAAGGACATTGAAGGTATTGGAAGTCACTGCAAGGGCCCTGTGGATAAGGTCTTACGAACAGCCCTGTTTAGTGAAGCCGTCTTTGTGATATTGACCAAACTGAACCTGGTGAGAAGACTACCTGAAACCAACTCTGGTTTTGCCATTTTGTTGAACCACCATTTTTCCTTTTAAAGAGACTTCCTATCAGATTTTTGTACAACATGAGGGCAAGCATAGGTTTGGACATAGACTGACTTATATTTTGGACTCTTAGACAACGACGGTCATTAGAAACATCAGTTAAGGGAACCATACCTTTAGAGTTATGGCCATTTAGACATTCTACCAACCCCGGAACCTTAGTAAAGAAAGGTTTTCAAAGAAATGCTTTACATCCGTGTCGCTCTTGATACCATGCCTGTCTCACAGAGGTCTTGGTGTGAACAATCTGTGCATATTTTGCCAACAAACTGTAGAGTCCCTCAGTTACATATGTATACATTGTCCTTGCCTTCAGGAGAAAATATCATTCTTTTTTAAAGTCTATGTGCATGACATGTATTTCAACACAAACTGCTTCTGGTATAGAATGTTATCTGGTCAACCAACAACATTATTAATTAAGGTGGTGACCTTTTTTAAAGTTTTTGCAATTGATTGATGAGTTTTAAACAGTAATTACTTGGGTGAGGAACTTAGACGTGCATATTTACTGATGTATTGTTGAATGATGTAAAATACAAGTGAATATTGTATACGATGCAATTGGAATATTACTGGTTTTAAGAATTGTGCTATAATTTTAGTGACTGTATTTCATAAGTCATCTGGTTGTGTGTACAAGGTTTTTTAACAAACCCTGTACCACTAATATATATTTTTGTGTACTGGTGCTTGTGATACTACAATAATATTTGAGTACTATTTTTACTCAGTTAATACAAAACTCTCTCATTAGTAGGGAACCATGGATGAACAAGCCCAGTAGCTCATGCATTAATGTTATCAACATTTGAAGAATGGAACGGGCAAAACATACTTCCCTATAGTCCTTTTCCAGAGTGATTCATTGTTGCGGGGGACCTTCTTTGACTGGATACACAGAGCCTCATTACAAATATGGCGGTGTGGGAAATAACAGTGGTAATGCACTGGTAACTATGTTACCGCTGCATTAACACACTTCCACCATACATCTTTGGTGGTAAGGTGGAGGACTATCATCATCCACCTTGCTGCCAAAAAACTGCAAAATCAACAGAATTACTGCGAGCAGAATTATTGCTGGCTGTAATTCTGCTGAAATCCCCATGGAGTCCAACGTGATGTAGAGGACATGAAGAAGAGGTCGAATGACCTTAAGGCCAAGGTCGGGACCCTCATCTCCAATCACTGTCAGAAGACCGCTGCCACTGGAGGTGGCACAGTAGAACCCCTGCTATTGACACCGTGGGAGGAGATGGTCAGAGGGATGCTGCACATGGTCGGGGTTGAGGGTGTGGGCAGAGCAGAGCTAGAAGCCAGGAGCCAACTGAATCTGGTGAGTACCACAGTGACACATGCAATGATGACTGCACAATCCTGCAGGCATGGTCGGACGCCCGTTTTTACTGTACTTGAGATACGTGCATGAAACCGGAATGAGTAAATAGCTTTAAATGACATCTGAGTTACTAACACAGTGGCGCCTGCCAAGGGATTCCTTCAAGCATTTTCATGTTTGTCTCCCTGCAGACATTAACGCAAGCACGTGTCTTAAGTGGATAATTCCAGAACGAAAGGCAAGATTGCGAGACTGGCATACTATTAGATACAGTCAACTTATTTGATAAACTCTAAACTACTTTAACCATTTTAATCAGGAATTTGCACCAGGGTGCCGGCCACCTCTTTAATACACTCGCTTTTATGCATACTCCTTTGCATTTTGATCTACCTGGCATGCGGTGTAAAGGGTGAGAATACTCCTAATAATTTATGGCAGCTATTGGCTACTTTCCTGATTGAAAAGGGCGACTCTGCACCCTATCACCCTTAGATATTTAGAGGGACACCCGAACACCCCGGTTGGCGCATGTCCACGTTTAAAGTTATAACAGTGGTGTTTCTTGTCTACACTCATTTCAGAGTTCTCGCTTTATATTAGACTAATTGAGTATGAGGCAATAGAATGTTTGCCCTTATTTTTGAATGGTGCAAAGTCTCTGGGTCATTTTTAGACTATGAGGGCAAGAGGTTACTGAGCGGTGAGGGTCCCCCACTCACTTAGCTTTTTTCTCTTCTTTTTTATAGAGACTACACTGGTTTATTTACTAAGAACTATCAACCAATGTAAGTGGCCCGTGTCTATGAAGAGGAGCCACACTAAGGGACGGCCCCTCGTCTTCTGCTCCTTCTGTCCTAACTGATTACGGATCCTTTTTACATTCAGGTGAGACTATTTAATTACCTCACCCCCCTATCAGTTCCCTTGTAATGATAGAATCTCTCGAACTAGGGCTTGAGCTCTTTTGAAAAACACTGATGCAGGTTTTTCTTGTATTTAATACAGGTCAACAGCTACTTAGTATCTGACACAACCTGATTTATTTGCATTGTGAGCCCCCACGAGTACCACAAAAGGTAAACATTACCCATTTTCCGGTCTTCTTATTCACTCTTTGGGGAATATGACAGATGTACTCTAGCTATGGATTTAGCTCCTTATCTGTCCATTTTTCTTTTATTCCACAGGTTGCACGTGTACACTTCACTGTCCTACTGATTAAACAGTTTATGGTTTTGATTTGGATTTTCGTGATTTTGATAACTCTCCTGATGAATGTTCTCTGAGTAAACTTCCTAAGAACAGAAACATGTCGAGACTACTTCCTGGATGTATACAGGAATATAACAACTTGTGTTATCGAGTAATGTTTAGAAACTGATACAATGCCAGTAGATTGCTGAATGTATTTCACAGCTTATGTTATCTCACCATTCGATTGGAATTGACGAAATCCTTGTGTTTGTTTATATGTTGATCTTAATAGATACTATGTATAGGAATTATTGATGATTGTTATTAGTTGTGGGAATTATTAATTCTTTATGTGTATTTAATTAAAGTTTATATACGTTTTTTTAGGAACCTCCTTGTGTTGTGCAACCTGTTCTATTGAGCTCTGTCTCTTATATATATTGATGTGTTTCCCCTTCCCGGGTATAGACAGAGTAGTCATTTGGTTCCACTTAATGGTGGACAAATAACTACCGGGATTCCTCTTTTATTAATAGCAAACACCCACACTGCCATGAAAGCAAGCAACGTGACCTCCAGAAAGCAATCACCATCCATGTGAGGCAACCAGTGATCACCAAACCCCCCCTGAAATGACACCCATGCACAGTCAACATAGCCAGCATGCAACCATGCAACTTGTCCCTGCTCATGGATACACAACAGTTCATAGTTGCGTCGCAGCCACAAGCCCCTCGGCTACCATGGCCCATGCACAACCATATTGAGGAGTACATATCTGACACCATGCCCACCTGACCCACACACAACCAAATGCCCTCCACCCACATGACTGCACCCCCAGATACCTGCCACCAACAGTCCAGACACTCCAATATTCAGGACAGCCCATAGCCAAACTAATCCCTTTGATGCACCTTCAAATCTAGCAGGCCAACCTACACATGGCCGTCCATATGCAATGTATGCAATGTACGCAGTGGTGGACACATGATGCCAGCAAAACACAGTGACAACATAGCACAAGTGACAGTGAATGCTGTTTTCCAAAGCACATCAGCAACAATGTGGTAACACACATTCAATTTGTCCCAACAGGAACTCAAGACACCCAGGAAATATCCCAGGAGGGTGAACCATCCACAACACCATCAAAAACCACTGGCAGCAAGCAGCCAGGCCAAGGCAGTTCAGGGAGTGGGAGTGTCCATCAGGCCACCGACAGAGACTCCTGCCATCCAGACGGACAAGCCCACAGGGCCAACACAGACCCCAGGTGTGCAATCTGTGCCACATCGGGCCCGACTGTGGGCGCACAGGTGGGTCAGGATGTGGATGACAGCCACCAATCACAGCAGGCCACTGCATGCACAGATGTAGACCAGTATGAGGGTGCCTCCCTTGCATCCAGCCACTTACATTTCCCCGTCTGCTATTTTTCACCTGAGTCCTCCACTCTGCGCAGCCTCTCACCACTGCACACACCACCATCCCAGCATGGTGTCTGCCATGCCCTGCGCTATGCAGAGGACTCATCAGACGATCAGGCCAGGGATGCTCAGCATCATGCCCAGCACGAGGAACATGTCCAAATGCAAACACCACCGCCAGTGCCTGCCCCCACACTTCAGGCCATCTGGGACCATCTGGACTGGATGGAATGGAGGCAGGCAGAAATGCACACCATGACACAGGAATACTTGGAGCATGCCGAGGCCACGCATGACTGCATCCAAGATGGTTGTTGCGGTCAATCGACTGTCTATGCAGGAGCACAGTCACATGCAATGCAAGCCTGTCCCACCAACCAGAAGGTCAGGGAGCTGGCTGAACAAATTCCCTTGTCACACGAGACCATGGCCAGAGCCATACATCTGAGCCTGCAACATCTACAGGGGAGCATGCAGGGGAGCTCAGCGTCCGCTACTGAGGGTTCAATGCAGAATACCCCGGCCAGAACGGTGAGCTGCAAATGTTGCCAGGCCATCAGACAAGGGAGATATGTGCAAGTGCTAATGTGAGTGGTAGTTGTGGTTGGGGATGGGGGTTGGGGGTGTAGTTGTTGTTGGGTATGGAGTGGGGGGTGGTAGTTGGTGTTGGGGATCGGGGTGGGGTGGTGGTTGTAGTTGGGGATGGGGTGAGGGGTTATAGTTGTTGGGGGTGGGGGATGGTAGTTGTTGTTAGGGATGGGGTGGGGTGGTAGTTGTTGTTGGGGGTTGGGGTGGAGGTGGTAGTTGTTGTTGGGGATGGGGGTGAGGCCAGTAGTTGTTGTAGGGGATGTTGTTGCCTTGTTGCCAGTATTAAACACACTTGAATCTTCTTCATATTGGTAGTGTTAATTTAATGAATTTAGACAGATGCATTCATTGCATGTATGGGTGTCATGTCTTGCGCGTTCTCAATGTCACTGGGCCTAGTAAGATCGTTGTTTTTGTTCTCCCCTGTTCCCCTTTCCCTGCCTTGTCGCGCTCTGAAACACTTGTGTATGAGCGCGATAGAAATAAAATATCAAAATCAATGTCTCTGGAGTCAAAAATAATTTTCAATGAGCTCCTGGTGGACCATCCAACCTTCCCTTTTTTCCCCACTAGGGGGCTGGAGTGCCCAGCCCACTCCTCTAGCCTCTTCCTCATCAGAGCTAACGGGGTCATTTTCCTCATATGCGGGCATTGCTACATTCCTGCGTATTCACATGTTGTGTAGCATGGGGCAGAACACTATGATTTTCCCTACTGTACATCAGTGCACCGCTTGTGCGATGTAGGGACCTGAACTGGGATTTCAGAAGGCCAAATGTCCTCTCAATGCATGATCTTGTTCTCCTCTGTGCATCATTATAGGCCATCTCCTGTGGTCTAGCAGGGTTTCGCACTGGGGTCATTATCCATTGCAACTGCGGGTATCCAGCGTCACCTGTAAGACATGAACGGACTGTGTGAGACATGGCAGTGTGTTGTCCGGGGTACCAGTGCATGGTCCTGATGTGCATATCCCTATGTGCATGTCTCAGTGGATGGGCACATGACACCTTGTGTGCATCAGGGTTGTTGGGACATGGTCACCATGGCTGCCTTGAAGTCATATGCATTATGGGAGCCGGCAGTCATGTGTAGTCTGTCAATGATGTGAAATTGGCAATACACTGGTCAGCTATGGTTTGGCACTACGCCATGTAGGATACATGGATATGTTTAAATGGGTCCTGGGGTGGGTCAGCCAGGGTTCCTGGCCTATTCTGAGTATCATTGTTGTTGCATCATAGTTCATTTACTTCACTTCTACTTACGTGCCCCAGGTGCATTTGAGTGCTTTTGGTAGTCAGGTCTGAGTGCTACTTACCCACGAGCCAGGTGTGCTGTCCTCTGTGCCTCTCCATGTACGCGGGCGGGGTGCTATTTGCAGAATCAGTGCATCATGTGGGGCCTCAGGATATCAGGCACAGCAGTGACAGATGGTGATATCAGCATCATAGGTAAAACTGTTGGTCATTGAAGACCCAAGATTTGAACTATGGACCTCTTGATCTGCTTTCAAATGCTCTACCACTGAGCTATACCCCCAGTTCTGAAACATTCATCCATTTTGATTCAGTAATATGTGCAAAGTGGAAGCAACATGCAATCACCATCTAAGCAATGCATTTTCAGCCACTAAACCCTCCATAAAACTATATGGGGTGCGATCGATGGGTGCAAAAGATGTCCTTCATCTGCCTTGGTAAAGCACACAGTGAGGTTTCCATTGCAAGAATTCATACATTTCGTATCACTAGTAGATCTTGGAACATCTTTTGTCAAATGCGTAAATCCTACAAAATGCATCTGTGCTTCTCTATTGCTGTTTATTTTGTGCTAAGAGCAATAACCCAATTGTGCATTGTTTCATATATGAGATGATGATATATCTTATTGTTTCTTACAGTGGCCCTCATTACGACCCTGGCGGAAAGCGACTGACCGGAGCGCCACAGCGTAAATAGCGTTTCCGCCATTGCACGAAGGAGCAAAGTGCGGCCCATTCCGACCCATCGGGCACGAGCACCACGGCATGGCGGAAGTGCAAAGTCCGCGATGGCGGAAATGACCCCAAAACGGCCCACACCGCCGCCGTACGGCGCCCCAGGTGCAATACCGCCACCCCTCTTAGCGGTCACCGCAGTGTGCGCCTACTGGAAAGTACGTTGGCCGGAAATATACGGAAACGGAAGTTAAAACATGGGCCCGGAACGGGAAACATCCCGGCGTACACCTATAAATACACTAAAACCACACAACCACTAAAATCACTACCCTGAAACACACCCCAACCCGTCAACCACCCTAGCGAAACCAAGAATAATGGGAAAAGCAGCGAAGAAAGCGTGCGACCGCAAGCGGCAGGTCCACTTCTCCCGTGAGGAACTCACCGTGCTAACAGAGACCCTCCAGGAGAATGCTGCCGTCGTCTTCTGCACGCAAATGACCAGGACGGCACTTGCAAACAAGAAGGCCATATGGGCTCTGGTGGCACAGCGGGTAAGTGCGGTGGGGACCGCACCCCGCACCCCACAGCAATGCCGCAAGCGATGGGACGACCTGCGGATACGCGTCCGCAGCATACTCTCTGCCAACCGCAACATTGCCACAGCCACCGGGGGAGGTCCTGAATCACCCATCAAGTTGACCCCCTGGGAAGAAATCTGTGCCTCCACCATCGGAATGGAGAGCATAGAGGGAGTCGGAGGGATGGAGAAAGGAGTGCAGACATCCGAAGATACAGGTAGGTGGGCCAGAAAAAACAATGCCAAATCCACACAGTCCATCCATGTGAAGTACCATGCGTCCACATAGTGCAACAGAAACACATGTCCAGGAGAACGTCCACACACATCGGCCTGATAGCGCACGTTAAAACCCACAATAAATACATAAATAATTAAAAACCCCTAATACACGCACTACACGTGCAGCAGGCACACCCTAACTGCAGGCTGCCAAACAACTGCACCCTCACTCCACACACAAATCAAAGCACCTCCAAGGGCCCGGGCCAAATCACCCTCAGGTACCACCCCAATGCATGTGATACAATGCCATTCCAATTCCCACAGACCCACCAATAACCCTCGCCCTCCTCTACTCCACCACAGGGTCCGATCCAAACGACGAGCTACAGGACACCCCTACCAGCACACCTGCAAAGAGGGCCAAGACCAACGGCCAGAGACCCTCCACCTCAGCTGCACGCATCAAGACACGGCAGCAGCACAAATCAGGTGGCAGCACAGAGGAGGGAACATCAACAGGCACCCCAGCAGCCAGCATGCCCACAACACCACCACCACAGGTCCCCCCAATGGATGCCACAGAAGGCACTGCCTCCGGTGGCAGCAGCACCATAGGTGACACCCCATTGATGGCAGCATGCTCCGACACAGAAAACGGGGATGCCGAAGTCAGATCCATCCATGACCTGTCCCAATCCCCCTGTCTGTCCCATCCCGTACAACATGAGGATACCACGCAGGGGCACCCACAAGACGACGACTGGCCATCCCCCACAAGCCCTGTGGCAATGCAACATGAGGACAACAGCCCCTCTGTGACACCCCCGCAAATGGCCTTGGCCCAGCAGAGGCAACAGTCCCTCGACCAGTTGATCGAACAACAGCAGCAACTGGCCACGCTCCTCAAGGACCATGCTGATGAATGTGGGGGCACTAAGGCAGACATAGAAACATCAACTGAGACACTTAGGGCACAAATCGAGAGTAGCACCGAGAGCCTGAGAGTCCAAATGGAGAGAAGCACCGAGAGCCTGAGAGTCCAAATGGAGAGAAGCACCGAGAGCCTCAGGGGGGAACTGCATGCGACGGCCAAGGACGTATGTGCCGAACTTGCCACAGTGCGCCGTGTGCTCACTGAGCTCTCGCAAACCCTTAGGGACATGCATGGACGTGAGCAGGCAGACACATCATCCGTTGCAAGCTCCGTCCAGGGCAGCCCCCAACGTAGATCTGGAAGGAACCAGCGCTCCACAGGCAGGGGTGCCCCTGATACCCGCAGAGGGGGCTTGCAATAGCGACAGCCCACTGACAATGAGCATCTTTGGACACTGGTGTTCGGGGGGGGGGGAGGGGGGTGGAGGGGGTGTGTTGGGCTCACTTGGGTGGCGGGTCGATAGGGTGTTCAACATGACATCACATATGCCATAAAAAGTGCACGATCAACCAATGAGATGTGTGGACATTGATCTTTGTGTACTAGGCCATCATAGGCGTACAGTCCATATTGTGCATGTCCCAGACACACGCAGTGCCACGAGTCCCGTGTCCATGTATCAGCCACCAGGCGTGAGTGCTAGAAGCATACATCAATGAGATGCTGACGAATGTCACGGGCCTCCGGTGCCTCGCAGACTCCATGAGGTGCTGCCACATCCCCACCCTCATCATGACCATCATCAGGTGCTTGCAGTTCTGCGTCAGGGGGCATGGGCACATTTCTACGTACGCACATGTTGTGGAGCATGACACATGCCATCACCATCTTTGCAACCTTCTCATGGCGGTACAGGAGTGCCCCGCCAGACCTGCTGAGGCAGCGGAAACGGCCCTTCAGTAGGCCGAATGCCTGTTCTATGACTACACGGGTACGTGAGTGGGCATGGTTGTAGTCCTCCTCATGCTGGTCCCGTGGGTTCCGGACTGGTGTGAGGAGCCATCTCTTCAGTGGATATCCAGCATCACCTGTATGTGGACGAGAAACGTATGATGTGGAATGCCATTGATACGTACGCACACCCCCCCCCTTCCTGCCAGGTCATTGCCAATTCACATACCCCACATCATCATGCATGTAATGAGACTCACCGAGTAGCCAGGATCTGTTCCCTGCGTGTCGCTCCATGTAGCGTGGTATTGTAGAGTTCCTCAAGACCATAGAATCATGGGTTGATCCAGGGAATCGGGCGCAACAATGTGTAATGATCCTGTTGGAGTCACACACCATTTGTACATTCAGGGAATGGAATTGTTTTCGGTTGCGGTACTGGGCCTCCATGGCATGTGGGACGACCAATTCCACATGGGTGCAGTCGATGGCACCAATGCAACCCGGTATGCCGGCAAGTGCATGGAATCCCACTTTCGTGTTTGTAATTTCCTGCTCCGAGCGTGGTAGGGAGATGTAGTCGTCTGCGTGCTGCAGGAGGGCATCGAGCACTTGCAATAGTGTCTGTGAGAACAGTGGCTGAGAAATGCCATGCAACTGTCCGACTGTGTGCTGGTAGGTGCCTGTGGCCAGGAAGTGGAGTACAGACACCACCTTCAGTAGGGGTGGGATGGCGGTTGGGCTATCTATCATGCTGACAAGGTCAGCCTGTGTCATGTCCACAATGGCGGCTATGGTGTCCCGGTCCAAACGGTAGAGGGTGTGGATCTGCTCATCAGTGAGGTTGAACGGATGTGCTCGGAGGCGTGGGATTGCGGGCTGCCTGCGTGGTGGTAGTGGCTGTGCTGGTGGGCCTTGCTGGCCCTGCCTTGCCCTCCTCCTCCTCCTGCGTCTCCTCCGTGCGGCCGGTTGTAGTTGGTGTTCGTCTTCCTCTTGGAGTTGGAGCACTTGCAGTGCTATCAGGTCCCCCAGGGCCAACATCGCGAGTCCTGCCGGTAGCATTTCGGTGTGGTTGTGGGAGGAGACTGGCTGTGCAATTCATGTGTTTTCAGGCTGTATGGCCTCCACCTGTGGTGATTCATTCCACCTGTGCAAACTGCCCTCCCCTTTGGCCGAGCACGTCACTCGCACAACGCTGCAATTCGGGGAATGGTATCTTGCTATTGCTATCATGTATTTGTACCCGATGGCCGTGTTGGATTGGTTGTTATGTTCATTCGGCTATGGTCCCATTGTTTCCCATTCTATCTGTGCAGTCGCGAACAGACTTGTGAAGGGTCAGTGGAACGTAGTACTCGAGTAACGGTGGGCCCTCATGCATCACTGTACCGAGTTGCAACGACGGGCGGGGCGTCCCATTCGTGGGTGAAGGCAGTTGCCATTTTCACACACAGCCGCACTCGATGGAATAATTAGTGATTTCAAACGGCCACAGATGCCTTTCCGACGTGATGTTGCAAATGAGGAATTCGAAGGGCGGCGCTTTCGGTTTTCAGCTGGCGGCGAGGAGATGCCCACAGGTCTGACTGCAAATATAACGTTCTATTGTTCAATGTCCTTGAGACAGGGCCCATGGCGAGGGAGCAATGATTGATATGAATAGTTTGGGATGCGCATTAGCTACGTGGGCGATGAGGCCGGCCGTTCCCAAATACATGTTACTTCACAACACTGGAATTACGGGCTGGGGCACTGTGGATTTTGCAGGCTGCATAACGCACAGACTCAATGGATGTTTCTAATGTCATGTGAGTAATTATTCAGGCGTTTTGATCCCGGGATGAGGGAATGATGAATGGATGCATGGGCAGGTGATTTGATACAGAGTTTGCCATGTACAGGGCTTCTTGGGATCTATCCGCCTCCCCTACGCTATGTGATGCAGGGCTGCCATAGTGGGACCATCGTCTATCTGGCCTTGTTGAGCCCTCCCTGTCTCGAGGCGCCCTCAGACACTTGTGTCCATGCACGTTACCAATCCCATCTGATGGATTCTGTTCTGACAGACGCATGCACAGGTACACTCGTTTGTGATGGTGTTTGCACCTCGATATAGATGGTTATGAGTCGCAAGTGGTTTTGGGGTGGTGATGATCCTTTTGAGTGGGCTAGCATGCATATGGCTGTGGATTTCGTGTGATCATTGAAGTGAGTTGTTCGAATGTAGTTCTGATGGCCATTCTGTTCTTTTTCTTTTCTTTTGGTTGACAGGTATCTCCTCCCCTTTTGCCACTGCCATCTGTATGCCACTCCTGCAGATGGATTTTACTCCCGACACCTGCTGCTTCGTGTTAATCGGTGGAGCAGCATTACGATCTTATGGGACGATCGCCAATGGCCCACATGCCCTTACGCAGTACTGGTGTCTCGGAGCAACATTTCGGCCTTTCAGCTGGACTAGTGCCTCCCCATTGGGACAGCCCTGCGGTTCTGTGCGCTTCCATGTTGCCTTTTCGTACGTGAATGTGGCTCTGTGTACCATGGGGGTACAGGGCGACACACAAGTAGTGGCTGGTCATTTCTTGCGGATGCAGCCCACAATGGTGATTAGTGTTTTGGAGTTCATGGCCTGATGGCTGTATGGGCTTGGTGTCTTTGATGTGCATAAATTGCTATTCTGATTTGGCCCGTGTAGCGTTTTTCTTTGCAAGTGATGTGGCATATGCCTATTTGGGGGGCGATGTATTGTGAGGAGATCTGCATTGGGTTCCAGCTTCGGGGTTTAGTTGCGTGGTACTGTACTGGGCGCGTTTGCCTGCTAAGCCCGTGAGGTCAGGGATGGGGGCTGCCTATATGACAGTTTGAATGTTGTCATGCTCAGGGGCGGGGGATTGGATTTTGTGTAACAGATGCCGGTCAGCCAGGTGGACTGGTGGAATGATGTGATTTTCGGAATATTGCTGGGCACAGGTGCCTGTGTTTGCGTGCGTTTCTTGGTGGGGGACTGTGGTCATGTCCATTGGGATGGCTTCTGTATTCGTGCCGTCTGTGACCTGCAGCTCCCATTGGCCCCTCTTGTGTTGCTTTTGTTCGTTGGCATGCATGGGTGCTTTGTACATTTCAATGGTTGCATTGTGACTTCATTGCACCTACCGGGAGTTGTACTTTGTGTGCAGGGAGCGGTGTACAGGCACTCAGTGGGGCCGTTTACGGTTGATTCGCGATGCCGTACTTCTCGCCATGGCGGAATGGTACATTCCGCCATGCCTGATGGCGTTAGGTACATGTCCGCTAGGGTCGGAATTGGCGTACCGTTGCACCATGGTGGTGTTTGCGGTTTGGCATGGCGCGCGCGCGCGTGCTTGGTGCAGTTAGCGTTGGCGTTCACTACGGTGTCGCTAATGGCTTCGTACTTTGCGGTGACGGGTCATAGTCGCACCGAGCGCTATTCGATGGCGGTATTGCATTTCCGCCATCGTTTTTCGATTTCCGCCAGGGTCGTAATGAGGGCCAGTGTATTGGGTTCAAAACTATTTTAACAGGGTATTTGAAACAGGGACTTCTTGTACTGCACTCCTACGGTCTACCAATGAGTTAAACCCTTGAATGTTTTTTTAAAAGGTGATAGAGTGGGAGACTGCATGGAACTTGTCGGATCAACGACATCAGTGCACTCCAGTTGTACAAATTAATACATTTAATTGAGGGCATATTATTGGTTTCGCCCATAGTTTTATAACATTCATGTGAGTTTCAATGGGCTATTTCAAACCGATAATATCACCAGTAGAACTTGGGTAAATGTAAAACAGAGCCGGTATCATACGTAGAAATCCTAAACAACCTAATGGTGTTTACCCTATGTTTCAGGTCATGATCAAGCGCATGTTAATTGTAGAACGGTGCTGCTTATTACATAAAATGCTGAGATTTTAAATGTTTTCTTCAATTTCAAAAATATTTCTACAGGTAAAACAGTTGGTCATTGAGGTACCCAGATGTGAACTGTGGACCTCTTGATCTGCTTTCAAAGGCTTTACCGCTGTGCTATAACCCCAGTTTCGAAACATTCACCTATTTTTATACAGAAATATGTGCAAAGTGGCAGCAACATGCAATCACCACCTAAGCAATGCATTTTCAGCCACTAAACACTCCATATAACTGTATGGGGTCCAACATATGTGCTTTATCTACCTTCATTAAACATGGAGTGAGGTTTGCATTGCAAGCATTGAGACATTTCATATCACAAGTAGATCTTGGAACATGGAAAACATCTTTTGTCAAATGCACAAATCCTACAAAATGTAACTGTGCTTCTCTCTAATGGCAGCTCTCAGGACCATAAATGGCTAATTCTCATTTTCTTGAAAGTCTCTTGCCTTTGAGGACCTGACATATTCAACTAAGAAAAGAAATACACAGTCTCTTTTCCATGGACTTTGGGTGACGACTTTCAGCCCGGGGTTCCCCTCTTCTGGGTGCAAATCCCTAGAAGGTTCTTTAATGATATCAAGACCCCCGGATAGCTATGTTTTCTCGCTTTCGAGGGCCTCTCTGGTTACAAAATAAAGTTACTTTAACATATGAAAGTTTGTTTCCAACATTCACTGGTTACCCCTCTTCTGGGCACTGACCCTTCTCAATTGTGTACTATAGTTTCATGTAGGGTGATGGCTTCACGCCTGGGTCCCCCTCTTATGGGTGCTGACTCTTCTTACATATCTCATTTCCCAAATTATATGACAGTTCTTTTCTCACTGAACCTTTGGGTGATAGCTTCAACTCTGGATCTCCTTCTGTCGGGCTCAGACCCCTCTAGACTGTCAGTAGTTGGGTGATGGCTTCACCCCTGGATCTCTTTCGGACGGGCTTGGACCTCTCTTGACTGTCAGCACCTGGGTGATGGCTTCACCCCTGGACGCCCCGCTTCCGGCGTGGATCCCTCTTTAACAAATCTTAATGTCTTTTTAAATAGTTCCAATGGACCTCTTTTGGTGACTCTCCTATGGCCTTCTGGTACCTCTAGTTTCGCTCAGATGGGGATCGACCAGAGTCTCTGGAATTAGCACCCACGTGGTGCCGGTTTTCCTTCTGCAGCTGGTTTCCGCGTAACACTTTTTACAGTTCTTTACACAGTTCTTTAAACTTGGTTGAAACTTGCCACTTAGCACTCCTCATTCAACACAGCCCGATTCTCCCCTTGACTCACCAGCTGTGATGAACCACTTGGCTTTGGCTTTCCTGGAGTGAAGGCCGGCACCACGGGCGTGGGAGCTCCCCTCGGTCCTGCTTATCGGCATAAGCTTGCCCTGTGTACCGTTGACATCTGCTGCATGACACTAGTGCTATTGTTTGCAGTCTTAGGCTCTCTTACATGAAGGTTCTATGGGCCTGGGATGAAAAGGGCAAGGTCACTTCTCTCCTCGCCACCCTCTCGATTCCTGCTGCCTTTCTCCTTCTCTTGAACTGCCACCTGCGTAGCTGTACTGTCGTCCTGTCTGCCATGCTTGCCTTGCTCGAACTGTGCTCTCTGGCTAAACCTTTTATCCCTGTGGGGAAGGCAAAGGTCTGCCAAGTGTGTGTGATTCTGATCAATTGCCTGAATTTGCCTGACCCTTGTATTGGGACATGCCAGGTAAACGACTCTGGTGTTAGTCCATTGTCCTTTATATTGTGTGAAAGTGTTCATGTTTGAAAAGGGGGGCAGTGGTTTGGAATGCCCTATGCGAGAAGATGGGGAAAAGGTGTTAAAATAAGGGGAATACCACATCTCACCTGTCGGTGTCCCACTCCCACTCCCCGAGGACCCCCCATCCAGGTGATCCTCCCTCACAGGTCCATCCCCAGGAACTGGATCCAATAGTGATGGCCGTGTCCTGGCCACCTGGATAACAGATACCCTGGGACTAGCCAGGAAGACACCTTCAGGTTTCTCACAGTACCACCGTGTAGATTATTGGTGGTGTGTCCAGATAATGCTTAACCAGAGCACTATGACAGGGGCTTGACAGTCTCTGGCAGTAAAGCAGAGTTAGTTGTGAAAATTCTGTATTTTGAAAGAAATAAGGTTGTGCCTAACTTAGCAAATGGTCCTGATAGTGGAGCTCGGGTTGGACCCAGCACCAGTAATTTACTGCAGTGGCTAATGTTGAGGATGAGGAGGAAGAAAGTGCATCCTCTGAGCATTTGTCTGTCACCACCTCAGATGCTGAGGCATTTTTTGACCTGAAAAAGGAGAAACTCAGGCTCAATGAAAAAGAGCTGGATTACAATATGGCCAGCTTTTATTTTGAGAGGGTGGAGGGACTATTTTGAGAGGGTGGAGAGGCAGAGCGACAGGCTCACCAGCTGAAGCTTGCCAAGATTCAGGCTTCACAAGGTTCTTCCAGAGGATCTGGAGATGTATCTGGGTTCTCTTCACATCCTAGGTTTCCAAAAGATCTCTTAAGTATGTATGAAGAGAAGAACAACATCATTGACTGGCTTGTAACGTTTGAGTATGCATGTGAGGTACAAGGAGTGAGTGATGCTGACACGATTGCATGGTTGATCAGCAGACTGCCCCATTATGGCTTCAGTGCCATTATGGAAATGTCAAAGGCTGATAGATTAGACTTTGTGAAACTAAAGCAATCTCTTATCCTCAAATTTGGGAAGACTCCTGCACAATTCTTGAGGAGGTTTAGGCAGTATAAAAGAAAAGCATCTATGAACTATGTAACTTTTGTTGCAGATTCCTTAAAACACGTGTGTGGCTGGATAGAGGGCTATCAAGTAACCACCTTTGAGGGTATGATCAATTTGGTCATTCTTGAACATATTTTTGCCTCTTGTTCCTCAGAGTTTAAGCAGCAATTGGCTTGCTCACAGGAGTTACATCCAAAGAGGCTAGCCATTGCTGCTGATTTATGGGTATCACATAGAGTGTCCCATAAGGACAAGCCTGCTTCAGGTAAGCAGGTGGAGGAAAATAAGCAGAAAGAGAAAGAGGGTGGGGGTACTGATAAAATAATATCCAAGAAGGCCCACAAACATTTAATAAGGGGAATTAATCAGAATCAGGTCAGGGTAGTGGGGCTAACCCTCCCAAGCATGTGAGTGTTTTCTCTAAGCCTCCCTATGTGTCAAGTTCCAGTTGGGCTTGTTACACCTGTGGAGGGTAAGACCTTGGGGGTCCACTCTGCCAGTCTGGCCATCTCTCAGTATGAGGAAGAAGAGATGGCAGGGGTGTCCTTCCCTTTATACTGCATTCCCTCAGAGGAAAAGTCTGAAGTTAGTCTAGATTCCTTGGAAATGAGTTGAGCTGGAGCATTGGCTCCCATCCAGTCCTGTTGCATATTGATAATTCTTATGAGGATAGTGTTCAGGTAGGATTTGTAAATACCTCTACTGTTAGCAGCACTGGGCCCAGTCCTACTGAAATAGCTTCCTTCTTGGTAAACTTACAGGTTCTTGCCAGAGTTGCTGTCGGGGATACTCAGTTGGCTAGTAGGCCCTCTCTTAATGTTCCAGTAGCACCTGTCATTCAAGCTGTGAATAGAGAAATGGTTAGGGCATCTGTCAGTCTGAGGGGAGTGGTTCCTAGAAGAGTGCTGGGCGAGTTGAGTCTTCAAGACTTAGGTGCTGATAGGCCCTCACCAGACCCTTCAAGCACTAGGTCTCAGAATCAGGCTGTCTTGGCCAAGCCTAAGTTAAAGCCTAGGCCTAAGGGGAAACCAATGGACAGAGGAGTCGGAAACAGAGGCAGAGGGAAGGAGAATATTCCACCTGCCATACCTACATCATCTGTTGAGGTAGTTGGAAGAGTCCCTATTCCTAGTTAGCCTCCTAAGCTGCCCATTATACAGGTAGAGGAGAATCCCAGGAGAGAGAGACGTATGGGTCAACAGAAAAGAAAACCATCATGGTTAGGCCTGTGGAGAAAGGCCTGCTTCCAATGGGAGGATTCCCCTTCAGTGAAGAAAAGAGTTCAAAAGGAGGGTGGGTTACTGCAAAGTAAGCCAACAGAGCCCACCAGAGAAAACCTTGAGAGGTTGGCGGTTACTCAGGTTGTGAGGCCCTTCCTCCTACAGTTGTTGTGTGACAGTCCCCTGGTGATACATCCTAGTGTTAGGATATCACCTGTGTGGTCTAACACACATACTTTCTGGCCCATGATGGGGGTCTCAGAGGAAAACCACTGTAGGAGTCTCACTCTCTGTCACCAGGTTGACAGGGGTGAGACAGGAATTTGGTTACTCTAGATTTCACTTTTAGGAGTGAACACATTACTACTAGAGACAAACAACGCCTAATTTGATTAGCCCCTTGACTCTGGAGACCTCAGGCAATATGCTTCAATCAGTGATTGCTGATGCCAATCCCATATGCTCTTATGCCACCTGACAAAGAATGACTGCCAAGTCAGTCATTGACACCCGGCTGTATGACCGTTCCAGAGGTAGCTCCTCTACTGTGCGCAGTAGTGGTCAGACCCAGTGGAGGATAGTTAAGTGACCTGTCAAGTGTCACTGAGCTCTCATCCACATGATGATGGTCTGAGAGGGAGATCTGTCAGATGTCTCATGAGTTTGATTGGAGCCCTCAGGGAGCCCCTGACTTTCTCCTGTCAAACATATATAAATCCCTGAACACTTGTCAGTGGTCTGGGTTTTTCCATGTGTCACATCTTGGCAAGGTAAACTATTCTCAAGAATGTTGGTGACCCAGACAGGTTGCCATGCAGTTTCCTAGGAATATTATGGAGGATTCTATCTTGAGAGATACAATTGGAGCACTGTTTATGACTATAGAGTGGGAGCCAGATACATTTGTGTGTCTCCCTTCTCTGTGCCAAAGTAGCCCTTCTAATGGCTTCTTTGAGGGTGACATAGCGTCCCCTCACCTGACCCCACATCAGCACGGTAAGGTGTAGATTTTGCTGAGGCAACCTCTTCCCTTGTTGTCCCTGACACCCTTCGTAACAGGTTGGTGTAAACCAGACTGTATTCTGGGAGTGAGTGTGTTAGGCAGAAACCTGTGCAGTTCCCTTGGGGAACACTGCAAAAGATTTAAGACTACAGGTATAGCAGTAAACCCACTTGGTAGCAGTCTGCACCACCCAGATTTACCTGGTAGCTGTGGCTGAGCAGTCAGACTTCCCTCAAGAAGAGTTAGGCAGTATGCAAAGTATACACAATATGTACTCAGACACAATATCACAAGCAAACACTGACCAGAGCTTGGTTTCAAAAGTATATAGTTATTTATTTTCAAGAACACATAAGTTGAAAACACTCTAGCAAAATATAGTAAAACACTCTAAACACAGTTATATGGAAAGCAGTCCCAATCCTTATTCCTATCTAGACAACTCTAGGTTAACACCACATAATTCAAACAGAGGTGAGCGCTTAACGTTAGATGACACTCTAGTAGGT
Source organism: Ambystoma mexicanum (assembly GCF_040938575.1). Classification (NCBI taxonomy): domain Eukaryota; kingdom Metazoa; phylum Chordata; class Amphibia; order Caudata; family Ambystomatidae; genus Ambystoma; species Ambystoma mexicanum. Next base: position 431,798,319 of record NC_090928.1, read on the forward strand.
AAAAAGAAGGGAGAAGGAGCAGAATTAGGATAAACACACCACTCTAAGGTTAAGAACACTTTTTGTAAGCTCAAAGAAGCACAAAGTCACAGGTGAGCAAAAGTCACTAAGCAGGGCCCACTCTTAGAGCAGACAGAGCGAAAACGTGCCCAAGATCACACAGTTGGTAGGGATTCAGAGTCTTGCAAAAGAGTTCGGAAAAGAGTTAGAGAGGCTTAGAAAGTTTAGCCAAAGTGTCCCAGGCAATCCCAGGATCGAAAGCCGGGGGCTAAAACTACCCCGTACAGTCGGTGGCAAGGGAAGCCAGGCGGAACACGGTACCTTAACGGAAAGGATCCTCCAGCGGGGGCAGTTGTTCCAGGCAGTGGCAGCAAGGCTCGACGTCGGTCAGGGGAGAAGAAGATCTCGCTGAAGAGCAGAAGAAGAAGGTCGTTGCACTGCCCGGGAAGAAACCAGCCGCGGAGTCCTCCGGTTAAAGGGTTGTACCGACTTTCGCGGTTGGGGTAAAAGTGGTGGGTATTCCGGTTGCCGGGGTGCTTGGCACTGGCAAGGCGGCCACGAGATACCTCGAAGAGCGGAAAGAAGGTGAAAACTGGTTGTCCCCACCAGTCAAGGGAAGGAGCCACTCCGTTAAGAGTTCTCCTCGGTCGTCGGGAAAAGTGGTGAGATGGTTCAGCAGGGCTCCACCGGCGGTGTCGTCGTAGCAGATCAGCTCAGCTCGTCCCTCGTTGGATTCTTAGGTCCTGTGGCGACTTCTGAAGTTCCAGTCCCCAAAGCCCTGCTTTTATGCAGCAAACCCCCATTCACCCAGCCTAGCTGTCACTCAAACATGCTAAGTGGTGAGCCGGCCGGCTCACCACTTGGGCCAATCAGGACGGAGTGCGACTTGAGTTACCTAGGTAACTCAGTCCAGGGTGCCTAAATCCCCCTCCACCCCTCCTAAGTACCCCAGACAGAGTGGCACCACTTTGGAGGGCTTCTGTGGAGAAGCCCGCCAAAAGTGGGACAAAGGGCTCCACTTTGGGTCAGAGTTACAGAGGCAAATGCCAACGCCATTTTAGCATCAAGTTTTGGCAAAAAATCCCAACCGGAGTTATAATAATAAATATATAAACCGGCGGTATGTTTAAGGCTACCGTAAATAAATAATTAAATGTGTTAGCCTAAAACAATGGGAAATCCCATAGGAAAATATTTGCGGTCAAATATAAAACGTAGTTTCCACTGCCACCAGCCAAAACTCGATCAGGGGGGACGGAGACGTGCCCCCTCGACTAACAGACCCTGGGGCAATCGAATTGCCCCAGCCAGTACGTCCACAATATGATGGTTTGTACTGGTTCTGTTCAGGATTTAAGACTAGTAAAGTCTTTGGTGACTTTACATGCCCTGGGAGACAGTAGTCAGTCCCAGGGTATGGAGTCTATGTTGGGGAGTCCCTAGGACACCCCTGGGTTACGGCACAGAGGGTGCTGTGTAACCCACATCACAAAAATATATGAGGCCCTATGGAGTAAAAGACCCCATAGCCCATTCAACACAAGGTTTAACCAAGAAAACACACTTCAACATGCCCAAGAGTGAGGGTAAAAGAGTCTCACTCTTGGCAGGAGAAAAAAATAAACCCCAGCAATCCAGCAAAGCTGCTGGGGGACTCACTAGGTAGGGAAATTCAGCCTAAACAGAGAATTCTCCCTAACACTCGCCCCCCCCAGACTAAGGGACAGGAGGATTTAATCCACTCCTGGATGAACCTCATACCTCTAGTCGATGATATACATCCTAGAGAGTCCATCAGCATTTTGATGGTGACACCCTGACCTGTGCTCAATGGTGAAATCAAACCCTTGCAGGCAGATTGACCATCTTAATAGTTTTGGATTTTCCCCTTTCATTTGCATTAACCATCTCAAGGGTTGGTGGTCAGTCTGAATAACAAAAGTAGAACCATACAAGTATGGCCTAAACTTCTTCAGTGCCCACACAATAGCAAAGCATTCTCTTTCGATAGTTGCCCACCTTGTCTCAGGATCCTTCAGTTTTTCAAAGGCCTGATTGCACTCCTCATTCCATTTTACCTTTTTAGGGAATTTGGGAGAGGAGATTACATTCAGTGGAGAAGCTATGGTCCCATAGTTCTCAATGAAATTCCTGTAATACCCAGTGAGGCCTAGGAAAGCTCTCACTTGGGTTTGAGTAGTTGGTGTTGTCCAATTTTGCACAGCTTCAATCTTGCTGAGCAAAGGCCTTATTTCTCCACCTCCTACCTCATGTCCAAGGTAGACCACCTTACTTTGACCGATCTGGCACTTACTGGCTTTGATTGTCAAATGGGCCTGTTCAAGGGCCTGCAACACATGTCCTAGGTGGTTCACATGCTCCTCCCAGGAGTGGCTGAAGACTGCAATGTCATCCAAGTATGCCATGCAGAAGTCTTCCATCCCAGCTAGAACTTGGTTCACCATCCTTTGGAATGTGGCAGGTGCATTTTTTAGTCCAAAAGGCATGACCTTAAACTGGTACAAGCCAACTGGGGTTGAAAATGCAGTTTTCTCCTTGGCATGGTCTGTCAGGGCTATTTGCCAATAGCCTGACGTCAGGTCAAATGTGCTGAGGTACTTGGCTGCACCAAGTTTATCCACCAACTCATCTGTCCTGGGCAAAGGGTGGGCATCAGTCTTGGTGACTGCATTTAGAGCTCTATAGTCCACACAGAATCTCAAGTCTTTGGATCCTGCCTTTGGTACTAACACAACTGGGCTAGACCATGGACTAGTAGAGGGCTCTATTACCCCGAGATCAAGCATCTTCTTGACCTCTCCTTTGATGTGGGTTCTGATATGTTCTGACATTCTGTATCCTCTGCTTTTGACTGGCAGACAGTCACCAGTGAGTATCTCATGCTGGCCCCAAGGGGTCAAGCCTGGTGACAGTGAGAACAGGGAGGCAAACTGATTTAACATAGATTTGCACTCCTCTTGTTGCTCAGGTGTCAGGTCTGAAGAGAGATTGACTCCTTCAACTTTTTCATCTAAAGGCACACCTCTGAGGAGATCAGGGAGAGATTCACTCTCTTCTTCCTCTGCAGCTGAAGCTAGAAGCAAGGCTCCTACATCAGGTCTGGAGATGTATGCTTTTAGTCGGTTGGTGTGGAAGACTCTAGGAGCTTCCCTGGGTCTGCCCAGATCCACCAGATAGTTGACCTCTCCAAGTTTTCCCACAATCTTGAAGGGTCCCATCCATTTGTCTTGCAAGGCCCTCTGCCTTGTTGGGAGCATAACTAGAACTAGCTGGTCTTGAGTAAACTCAACCATGTTAGCCTTCTGGTCGTGCCAATGTTTGACCAGAGCTTGACCAGCTTTCAAGTTGTCACTTGCTTCTGCCATCATGTGTGACATTCTCCTCCGGAGACCTATCACATAGTCAGTCACTCTGACTGGCTTGAGGGGAGGAGCACCTTCCAATCCCTCCTTAATCAGGGCCAATGGACCTCTGACTGGATGGCCATAGAGAAGCTCAAAGGGAGAATAACCTACTCCCTCCTGAGGGACTTCTCTATAAGCAAAGAGAAGGCATGGCAGTAGAAGGTCCCACTTTTTCTTAGGGGTTCTTCTAAAGCACCTATCATGCTCTTCATGGTTCTGTTAAACCTTTCAACCAACCCGTTTGTCTGAGGGTGGTATGCGGTTGAGAACTTGTAGGTAACTCCACAGGTTTTCCACATGGCTTTCATGTAGTGGGACATAAAGTTTGACCCCCTGTCAGAGATTACCTCCTTAGGAAACCCAACCCTGGTAAAAATACCAAGGAGGGCCTTAGCCACAGCCGGAGCTGTAACAGTCCTCATAGGAATTGCCTCAGGGTACCTAGTAGCATGGTCTACTACAACAAGGATAAACCTGTTGCCTGAGGAGGTTGGGGGATCAAGGGGACCAACAATGTCAATCCCTACCCTCTCAAATGGGACTCCCACAACTGGGAGAGGCACTAAAGGTGCCACATTCTTGGAACCAACCTTACCAGAAGTCTGGCAGGTGTGGCAGCTCTTACAATATCTATCTACTTCAGCCCCCATCTTTGGCCAATAAAAGTAGAGAGAGAGCCTTTCCTTGGCCTTCTTGAAACTCAAGTGACCAGCCAAAGGTATCTCATGAGCTAGTTGTAAGAACTGTTGTCTGTTCTCTTGTGGGACTACAAGGCGTTTGTAGTCTCCAGGTTCAGACTCAGTCGGTTCACTGTAGAAGAGGCCATCTTCCCAGTGTAACCTATACTTCCCAGGCTCTTGCCCATCAGCCTGAGAAGCTGCCTGGTGGCGGAGACCTTCCAGAGTTGGACATTCTCTTTGCCCCTTACGAAAAGCTGCCCTGCTAGGCCCACCTTCTGCCAGTAAAGACTGCAGCTCAGGATGGTCCTCAGGGTCCAAATCTCCAATAAGGTTGGGGCCTCCTTCTAGCTCTTCCTCAGAGTCTAGCTCAACCGCACAGGGTTGTACCTCCCTCTCAGCCTCAGCTGGAGGTGGAGTTACAGGTGTAACTTTGGACAACCTAGGGGAAGTCCTTGTTGGAAGCACTGGAGTGCTTGCTGCTGGCTTTTTCCTAGGAGTCTTGGGTTGCCCCTTTGCTCCTGATCTGGTAGTTACTGGAGTAAGTTGCTCCAGTGGGAGAGGAGTGATTTCTGTCATCATCTCCTGAGATAACCCTCGCAGGGTTTTCTCTCTTGCAGGTTTTGTGAGCTCCTGTAACCTTTTGCTAGGTGGTCTGGGGGTATGTGACACAACTCCAAGAGCTTTGAGGTCATTACCCAACAGAACCCTACCTGGCACTTCACATTGTACACTGACAGGTATTTTTACAGCCATATCATTACATTGGATGAGAACTGGTAACTGGGGACACATCTGCACAGGCCCACCAGCTAACTTGGTGAGGCATTTGGGTGCCTTAGCAACATCCTCTGCCTTGAAAAATGATTCATCCACCACAGTTATGCTGGCTCCAGTGTCCCTAATGGCAGGAGTCTCCTGACCATTCACCTGGACACTGTCCTTATAATACTCTTTAGTATTATCTGGGATAGAGTTATAGACATCTAAATTCTGTTGTTCCCACAACCCCAGAGAGACTAAAGAAACACTAGCTGAGACTCCAGTGGGTTCATCAGCTAGTAATAGAAAGTTTCCACTTGCCATATGTACTTCCTCTTCTGGAGCGAAGGCTAAGGAGGCAAGCTGGACCCCTGAAGGTTTACCCTTACATCTGGGATCTCCTTTCACATGGTCAGTAGCCTTACAAACAAAGCATGAGCCAAAGGCTCGCTGGAATGGAGGCTTGTTCTGACCTCCTTCTGGTCTGGGACCAGGAGGTACACTAGCCTGATTCGGTTTCCCTTGTGGCTTACCCTTATAGTTTTGTTTGGGGCCCTCTTTGGAATTTGTAGTATTAGAATTCTCTTTGGAGTCCTTTTTAGGCTGTTTCTCCCCATCCTTCTTCTGAGTTACCCCAGAATCCTTGTGAGTGGCCCTGTTGGCAACCCACAAGTCAGCAGCCTTAGCTAGTTTCCGGTAATCTAATTCCCTGGAATCAGCCAAGTGTTGTCTGAGCTCAGGAGAGCAGGCATCATAAATAGTCTCCAACATAAACAAATTCTTCATACCTTCATAAGTGTTCACCTTGTAACCCTTAATCCATCCCTCTAAGTTTTTCAACCCTTCACTCACCCAGGTAGCCCAAGGGGTACCATCATGCTTTTTGAGGCTCCTAAACCTCTTAAGATACTGGGAAGGGGTCTTCCCAAACCTAGCTATTAAAGCTAGCTTCACACATTCATAGTCCTTCTTATCCTCCTCCCCCATCTCCATTACCACATCAGTTGCAACAGGGGGAAGCCTAGAGAACAACCAGGGGAGTAAGTCATTTCCTGTGATGTTCTGGAGCCCATGATTATATTCAAACAGAGACAACCAATCCAACACATCCAACTTAGGCTCATACATACCAACCAATTCTTTAGGCATCCGGGGTCTTTTAGGACTGGAACTTCTAGAGGAGCCAGAGAGAGAAGCATTCTCAACAGATAATTTCTTCATTTCTAAGTCATACTTGAGCTCCATTTCCCTTAGCCTTAGTTCTTTGTCAGTTTGAGCATTAAGTTTCTTATACTCCAATTCTAGTTTCATTTTCTCCAGTTCAAAGTACTGAGGACTAAATGTGGGACCTGGTAAAGGTCCAGTAGGTACAGCAGGTAGAGCAGGCAGAGGCCTAGGGGGGACAGTCACAACAGCCTCACCCTCCTCTTCTGACTCTTCCTCAGAATCATCAACATTTTGCTCCATGTTAACTTCAATACTGTCATCTACAGTTGCTGGAGTGGTAGGTTCCTCTGAACCATCACCCAGACTTTGGTTAGCTAACAATCTTTCAATCAGTTCCATTTTCTTGCCCTTAGTCAGGAGATCCTTATGTTTACAGAGCACTCTTAAACAATCAGCAGTTTTGGCTGCAAGGGACTCTTGACTATAGCTTTCTATAACTGACATGTTAGAGGATTACTTTTACAGTGCTAAGCTTTGTGGTTAGTTGCACTAAGGTATCTAAAGCACAATAAAATGTATACTCAATACAAATCCCACCGCTGTACACCAGTGTTAGGCAGAAACCTGTGCAGTTCCCTTGGGGAACACTGCAAAAGATTTAAGACTACAGGTATAGCAGTAAACCCACTTGGTAGCAGTCTGCACCACCCAGATTTACCTGGTAGCTGTGGCTGAGCAGTCAGACTTCCCTCAAGAAGAGTTAGGCAGTATGCAAAGTATACACAATATGTACTCAGACACAATATCACAAGCAAACACTGACCAGAGCTTGGTTTCAAAAGTATATAGTTATTTATTTTCAAGAACACATAAGTTGAAAACACTCTAGCAAAATATAGTAAAACACTCTAAACACAGTTATATGGAAAGCAGTCCCAATCCTTATTCCTATCTAGACAACTCTAGGTTAACACCACATAATTCAAACAGAGGTGAGCGCTTAACGTTAGATGACACTCTAGTAGGTAAAAAGAAGGGAAAAGACTTTGAAGGGATTGAGACTTCTGCCTAGAAAAGAAATCAAGTGTTTTTACTTACTTGTAAAGAGTTGGTTGGTAACTTTAATTCTAAGAGTGAACAGTTACAAAAGTTCTTACTGATCTTGGATGTGTGATGCACTATTCTTAAAAGTATGGTTAACATCTTTCCTTCCTTAGCCACTGTTTTGCCAGTCTAAAAGAAAGTAGATGTGAAGGTATTTTACTCTCCTGTGATTAGGTTGTGCCTCTTTACAAAAGCAGTGGTCGAAGTGGGGGAAAAATAGTAGTGGAGCTATGGATTTTGTAGAAAAATTGGTGTTTCCAGTGACGGCTGCTGAATTTTATAAATGGGTGTCTGGGAATACATTTTTTTTAAATAATCGGTTCAACAGTGCTTTTTTGCAGCACATTTTCAGAGAAAATTGGGTAAAGAAATACAAAGTTTACAAACAGATTTCTAGGGTAAATTTGATGCAGAGCCACCAAAAGTGCACAGGAGCATTTCCCCAACACATTTTCGTGATACATTTTTGTTAACTTTAGAAGGATAAAAGTGTGTGCTGGTCATATTGGGAGGCTATCCTTTGTTTACATAACATTCTCTGCAGTCGCCACATTACCCTCCTTTGATCTATATATAAAGATGGAATCTCCCACCCATTACATTTTCTCCCAAAGAATCAACCCCAGAAACTTTCTCTTCTCCCAGCAATCCACTCTGGAGCAACACAAAGCATGTAGTGCATTACAAAAAAACAAATAAATAAATGAAATAAGCATCAGCTGAAATCCCATATCTACGTTTTACATGTAAATTACTTTTGACTGCGCACGTCCCCAATAAAGTAACAAGAAGTTCAAGATTAAAGTGGGTGCCCAATAGCTTCCAGTTGGGGGTAGCTCTTAAGTAATGGGCAGCCCTGCTGCAATGGGGACCATGCAGTGTATTCTGCATGCACGTTGATCAGACTCACATCAGCACATTACGACATGCATCCATTTTGTATTATGTGTTCTTTCATTATTTTGGCAAGTACTCTGTTTTGTAGGCTGCTGTCCTTTTAGAACAGGTTGTGTGAGAGTGCTATAGGGGTGCACGTGCACCCTTCAAATACTGGAAGAGGCGCTAGCTTCAAAGACGGTAGAGGAGTGGCAAACTTACTTTTGTAGGGGAATCTAACTTCATTAATCATTGTAAGGAGACTCATTTAGTGCAGCTTCAATGTTACAATCAGTTAACTCTCTCCTTTAAGTCTGAAAACACCCACTTCTTGCAGAACCTGAAGGTCCTAGAAAGTGTGAGAATGGCAGATGGTGTGCAGTGAAAGACTCAATATCATAGCATAGCAGGACATAGCAGAGCATGAGGTAGTACTCTGGATGAACCAAGAGACTTCAGTGGCTGGGAGCAACAGGGGAGAAAATGTAATGTTGGCTTAACCACAGCTAGTCTGCTATACTAGAATCTCTGGTGCGCTGATTGGCTGGTGGGACTATGTCTACCTGTCAAATCAAGTCCTATTGTAAGGGTGTAAATGTAATCACTTTTACGCACTCACATTTTTGCAGTTGAATTCAGGGTGAGATTACATTATATGCCCAGGATCACACACTTATGCTAAACAGTGAACAGGGATTTTAACCCACTGTGTAATTTGGGCAGAGCCACCTTCTTCCACGCTTCACTTGGAACAAATATTTAAGTTTTGGGTGTCAATCAAGACCTACAATAATACTGTCCTATATAGTTTACTTGCAAAATACACAAATTGCACAGTAAAGCATCATGACAACATGTAAATTCATATAGCAGCATGTTGGGCCACAATGATATCTGTGTACCTTTTATTTTCCACATCCAAAATGGGAAACAATAAGATGCAAAAGGCAAAATATCTATGTACCCACTTCATTTTCAGCAATGTAAGACACACTCACAATAAAATACGTTGTGTCATAAACCCACTTAGGTTTGGAGATTCGTCACAAACCTCCGGCGTGACGTGTTGTTATGTATGGTTTTAAGAATATTCAACTAAGGACATCAAAGCAAACTTTAGTTTTTAGCATCAAGCTATTAGACATTATGGGTGGTCTGGCTGGACCCTGACCTCCCGCCCGCACCCTGCCTGGGCGAGGCTGTTCATCCCAGGAGTTGGGGGGCCTTGGATCAGTGTCCTCGGGGGCAACATGGGCAAACTATCTCAACAGCCCCACCCACGCCCTAAAAATGATTCTCATTCTACCTGCATGGGACCGGAATAAGATAAGAATCACTTCCCATTTACAGAGGACTTTGAACATGGGTAATTAACATTTACTCCCATTATATTGTAAAAAACAAATAGGGGGCGGGGAGGGGTTGTTTGTATTACCCAGTACAATGCAGTTAAATTATTCGCCTGTGTGTTTGTTCGATTTTAGAAGCATTTTTATAGAGCCAGATTGCTGGATAGCTTCTAGGCGCCTGGCTCTGCTTGCATAGGTAAGAAAGCAATGGATGCCCTCAGTCTGAGAATGCTCTGGGTTCATGTGCTCTCCAGCTTTAGCCATCCGCTCTCAATTGTATTAATTTTCCCCCAGGGTCGGACTGGGCCATAAAATTGTCCCGGGCACCAATGAAAAAGTGGCCCACAGTTGCAAATGGGAATTCATTCCTTTTGTAATACTGTTTGAATAGGGTGAGGGGGAGTTTTTTTTAAATAAAATGGGATAATTGTGCATTTTAATGAATATTTATTCAGCGACACTGGTCAAAACCTCTATCCACATAGTTAAGCAACTCATCAAACTGGCCCACATTGGCCCAAAAAGTGGCCCACTTTGACAAAAAAAACCTGTCCATGCTAACATTTTGTGTTTTTGGTTTGACCACGGTCCTGTTGCCTAGGCCAGTCCGAGCCTGTTTTCCCCCCTGTCAGTTCTAGGCCCACCCACAGCCTAAACTGTTCTTGACAGCCGTGGTGTCCTGCTGTCCTACGCACGTCCATTCTCATGCGTGTTCTTTAGTCTCCAGCTTTGCCACTGGTTGCACTTGCCCAGCACACTCAATGTACACTTTTTGGGTCGTAATCTCACCACATCTAGGGGCCAATTCTGCAACAAAAGATAGAAGAACCGGTGAGATAGCACACCTGTCTCACTGCCGCAGAACTTTGGAAACATTCAGCTTCTGGGCGCTATCCTCTGAACTCAATAGTTCCCAATTTCCAGGGCAGATAACATTTCTGGGACCAACAGGAACTCCTAAAAGATGCTCCACCACGCAGGCATCCCTGCAAGCGCTACGCAATACCCTTCAACAAACAAGGTCGATTTCCACAAAGTTCAAATACTTCTAATACTGCCCACTCTCACAGCACCTACAGCATAGCACCGTCAGACCTAGAAGCTGAGAAACTGAAATGCAACATAGCAACCTGCCTCCCAGGTCACACTGGGTGTCAAATCAAGTAGCCAGGACCCAGACCCAGTTTCTGGCTTCAAACCCATCCAGCTCCTAAAATGCAGCTCTCCTATGACTGAGTAATGTGAACATCGCCTTCTGCCTCCCCTGGGGGCCCCTAATGAGGACAGGGCTGCACTGCATCCACTGCTTGAAGGAGGTGGGCGGGCTCTCATTATACTGCAATTAATCCCATCATTTGATGGGGGTTCAAAGCTGCTCCACCACACAGGCACCCCGAGTCATAAACAGTGTGTCTGGGCAATAGCTGAGGGGTGGCCGAAAACAGTGACTGGATCCTGGTGAAACTTCCAAAAATGTGCCACCGTTTTAAAGACATACAGATAACCTTGCTGGCGGGCATTAATATTATTTGCATTTCGTCTGTAAAATGAAATGTGTTTTTATTGAATAAAAAAACTGTCCACACAGCCGAGATTAGAATTGAATGCCTGGGCCCTTATCTGTATGCCAGTAACCTGCGTGTAATATGCTCGGGAGAGAGGTACGCACTGAACCGTCCTTCTCTCCCAACCCTGGGCACCTGACCTGGCCCAGTGGCCCTGACCTCCCGCCCTCAGCCTGCACTTCAGACTACAATATGCTCGGGTCGGGAGAGAGGGACAGCACTGAACCGTCCTTCTCTCCCGAACCAGCACCTGGCCTGCCTTGACCTCCCGCCTGCACCAAATAAAATATGCTCGAGTTCGGGTAGAGAGGGACGGCACTGAACGAACCATCCCACTCTCCCGACCCACTGCACTCACCTCCATTTGTGTCCCCCTCCCCCTTTACCTACCTGTCTTTCAGCGCAGCCTGCAGGTAATAAAATTCTAGGCCTGGTGCAGTCCAACTCCGACAGAGACTGCTGGTCACTGGCCCACGCTTGCGCATAGTGAGGGGCACACGGCACTGCACCTCAATGCGCAGGCGTGGGCCAAGGCTCTGCCATCAGCCTACTGTCTGCAGCCTGCATCAGGCAGTGCAGTGCTGCGACCGTTCCTATACTTTTACTTTAAAAAGGAACGCTCCGGAGCGGTTTCTTTTAAATATAAAAGTATAGGAATGGAAATGGAGAAAAAAAAAAAGTATAGGAGCACCGCTCCCATCCGCTCCCCCTCACTTCGATCACTGTACAAAAGTAATGTGTTGGTTTCACCAGATTATTCCTGAAGGGTAATTGTATGAGTGTCCTCCAAATGTTGGTATCACCAGGTTAGTCCTGTTAGGATAACTGTATGAGTGTCCCCCAACTGGGTCTTGCTTCCCCTGACTTGCTGCTAGCCTGTCTTTAATAAGTCTACAATAGGTTGTTGCCTACCTAGAATATCTATTCTGTAAAGTGTGACATTGGGTTTTACTTTCCCCTTCATTGTGAAGTTAAAGTAAGTGGGTTTTACTTACCTTGTGTTAGCTGTGTGCCATCCAAAACAAGTTACAAGAGTTATTGCTTATCTCCATCTGGGGTTCCCTGATTTCCAAAGCATCTGTAATTATACATTACATCCATAGGTTTTACTCACCTGGTATAACTGTGTGTTATGACAAAAGTAGTTATAGGTTTTTACTGCACCTAGAATAAGTGTTTCACTATTCACCAAAAGTATATTGGCCAGTTGACTGTTTATGTGATTTGTTCCAAGAGTCACTGTACAACTGGAAGGGCCTACTGTCCTTGTATTACCAAAAGTAATCTAAAAGTAACCATTGGTCTTTTACTCCCAAAGAATAGGCTTGACCTATACTAAATGTGTATAACAAGGTTTTGACTTCCCTAGAACTACTGTTAGGTGTTCCAAATAAGGTCTATACTTGGGTCTGTGTACTTTCAAGTATAGTGTTGTGTTTTATATTGTGATTTCATATAATGTTTCAGTATTTACTTAACCCCTAGATTTATCTGGGCCTACTTGTATTTAAATAAATCCTTTATTTTTATAATACATAGTGTTTCAGTGTTTCTTTGGATCATTTGTATTACAATGTTCACTTGTATTGTATCTACTGCCCTCTCTCCCTCCTAAGATAAGCCTGGCTGCTCTGCCTACGCTACCATGTACTCAGGTGGTACAGTCTTATACTAAGAGTGGAGTCTTGTACTGCCTCAGTTGAATGGTTTTACTAGGCCCTTAACTGGACTTCAGAAAAACTGTCCTAACAGAGTGAAACCACCAAGTTTGGGTATTGTGGTGACTCACAACCAAGAGAATGTTCTGACAGTTGGTGTGAGATCCACCCTGTGTTGGAACAAAGAGCGTTTGAACATTCCAGCTGTCCAGAGTCCAGATCTGAAGGGAAATACAGGTAAAGCCAGTTTTGGATTCTGTATGGACACTAGAGCTCAGTATTCTGTCGCTAAGACGGAGACTCACTCTTTACTAAGAGGTAACACGTTAGTGGATCAGCACCTTACTGAAATGTACGGCTGCCCTCATGATCTCTCCGCAGGGTATTGCAAAATATACCTTGCAGTCTATGCTGAGGAAGGGACAGCAGTTTTGGCCTTTTCAGAGCCTTACTTCAGTGTATGGACTTCAGGATTGGTGGCTGCAACTGACACCTTAGCCCTTTTTCTGAATGGGAAAACTGACCTCAGCAATACATGTCTGGATGACATGGCAGAATCAACCTTCACTTGGAAGGAACTCGGTATGATTTAAGAGACTGGGTGTCAGGACTTTCCTCATGCCAATTTGTTCAGGGAGACAACCAAGTGTCAAATTGGACAGGAGCCATTGGCCTTCCTCAAGCATGAGGTTGGTGTATGTGGGGGCAGGATACAACCTGTCAGTGAAGTACTTCATGTACAGAACTGGCAATCCCCACTGCCCAAGCCCAAGTGATGACTTTCCAGGGACTCACTGGGAAACACAGGAACAAAGTGGCAGTCTATAGCAATGTAGCTGTCTGCTTGACTGCCCTCATTATTCATAGGGGACCTAAAGAGTTCTTATGGACTCTTGAGTGTGAGAAGGACTTCACTGGCCTGTATGAATCCTTCGGTCAGGCACCTGGGCTAAGTGCACCTGACTGGAAGAGACCTTTCTTAGTGCAGACAGATGCCTACGACACCGGGATAGTTGGGAACACTTTCACAGCTTAATGACAAAGGTAAGGAACATCCTATATGTCTAATCAGCTACCAGTTTAGGAGTGGAGAACCCAGTTGGCCCCAGGTGGAGAAGAGATGTTTTTCCATTGTATGGTGCCTTAGGAAGTTGAGGTCCTACCTCCATGGGACTCACTTCACTGTGCACGCTCACCCTAAGCCTTTGAAGTGGTTGATAGATGTTAAGGGAGAGAATCCAAAGTGGTTCACGTGGTTCATGAGTCTGCAGGCCTTGAACTTGACTATCGGGGATAGGCCAGATCCCAAATGTAGCAATTTTGATGGGCTATCCAGCAGGGATAACCGACTTGAATAGAGGACCCATCCAGGAGTGGATTAGTCCCCCTGTCCCTTAGTCTGGGGGGCAGGTGGTGTGTTAGGAAAGATTTCCCTTTACTGCACCTTTGCTTCCATCTTTTTGGAACCCCCAAACATTTTGCTTTTATTTTTTAATCTGACCTGTACTTTTTGCAGTGCAGTGAAGCCTTAATCTTCACTAAACTGGCTTTTGTTCATATGCCATGGGGAAACTGACATGTCCTTCAGGCTGTCACTACTGGGAAACATTGTTTACCTTAGTCATGTTACTGTGTTACTACTTTTGGTTACTTTTGTATCACTTGTGGTAACTTTTTATCATTGTACAGTGCAGGTTACACTGCAGTACAACATACATGCCAACATTCTGAGACCAAAAATCTGTAGGAATCTTAACGTTTCAAAAACAGTAAGTAGCATAATGATGACATCATTTATGTCACATCAATTCTATCCAATGAAATACATCAGGGGTTAACATCTGCCGATTATCATGAGATGTCCAGGCAGCAGGGAGCTGAAACAAGAAATATCCACTGAAAAGCTATAAATCCATCTATGTCAGCAGGTGCCTGCTTCGGGGGAACCGGTCTGAAAAGGCAACGAGGTGATAACACATCTGTATACCCCAAGGAAAGTGACTGCCGCAAGGGCTCCTGCAAATGCAGCGTGTAATGCAAGCCCCAGAATAAAAGCAATAAAGAGATAAATATATTGTGTAACAAGACTGCGGACTGGCAACATTGGTCAGTTGCTGGGGGAGGGGGGCTGAGGTTTATGCATGGGCCATTTCAACTGAAAAGGTGGCAAAGCCCTGACCCCTGCCCTTGACACATCATTTGTGAAATATTTTGAAAAAGTACACTGTTGTGAAAAGGCAATGAGGTGATAACACTTCTATATACCCGAAGGGAAGTGACGGTGGCATGGGCTCCTACAAATGCAGCTTGTAAGGCGAGCATGCAAAGCACACATTTAAAGCCCCAGAACTATCAAGAGAAATATATTACTGTGTTTAAGAGTACTGACTGGCAACATAGGCCCCCCTTGAGGCTCATGCATTTCCCCTTTCTACTGAAAAGGTGGAAGGGCCCTGATGCCGTCCCTACCCCGTTAATCTAGTTTTACACAGATTTGTAAACCTGACAGTTATCCTCAGTGCTTTATATGAACAGGCTCTGCCATGCTCTGGCTGAGTATCGGCCTGCTGCATCATGTATTTTACAAGCACTGCTCCGGCAGAAAGCAATACTGAAATGGAAGCTTTTATGTCATATTCAGCCCTGCATGCAACCCAAGCACTGTCTGTTATGCATGAGAATTTACTTGGGATTAGAAAACACCCCACTGGAGGTAATTCAATAAATGTTTCTTTCTAGACGTGACACAAACGCAATATTGCTGAAGCTAATTTTCGGTGAATGATATTCAGAAAAATCCAACTGATTTGCGATGTAACTCTAGCTCCCTGTTCTCTGTAAACCTGCTATTTAATAATACTTATAACAAAAGGCGCGCACATCAAGGAAACCCAGCACTACAACAAACTGCCACCAGACCTCGAAACACGTATTGGCTATTTCTGGAAACTGTCTCAGGGAAACACAAATAACTATAGCTGAATGCCCATTTGCATTGGTTTGCTTACTGGTTGCTAGCTGTAGCTGTAGATATAAAAGTTGGGGAAAACCAGCTCTGCGATGGATATCTGGTTTTGGAAACATGCATGGAATCCCTGGCTGCCAAGCTCCTCTGCTGCTCGGGGTCAATCCATCTTGTAATCTCCCTACAGTTTAGGATGGAGGGTGAGTGTGCATCAAGATGTGGGAAAGAAAGCGCAAACTCAGCAAGGGGAGAGGGCCAGAACTCCATTGAGGACATATCTGTGAGCCTTTCAGAAAGGAAGTACCAATATTCTTGGATCCCATGGGGTAGTTGCTAGGGGCCCCACTTCTCATGGATCACCCTTTTTTAACTGAAAAGGTGGAAAGGCCCCGATGCCGCCACTGCACTGATGTCATTAAACAAACTTAATAAGTAACTAATTAATCAACCTGCATCAGAGATTATGATTGTAGACTCAGACTACTTTTGCATCTAGCCCCTGTATATATTTACAGCTGAGCACAGACAGTGACAGGCCCAAGCCTGAAGGGAGGGGAGCACGAGCACATGCACACTCAATTCGGAAGAGTGACTCAACCACTATCGTTGCACAGTGATCTGTGCCAGCCTCTGCCTCTCCTCACCACTGCCTGCCAAGTATTTCCCATCGCTGTGCAAGGTCTACCTGAAAGGAGGGACAGTTTTAAAATACTACTTAATGTACACAAAGGTGAAGCTGTTCAGGAACGCAAAACGTGCAGATGATGGACTAGACAACAAAACGTACCTCGATGTACACCACATTCAGTGATCTCTTTGGCGTTTGGAAAGTAAAGAGATGTGAAATGGGTTGTGTGTGCCAGGGGTCAAGTCCTAAAAATTAAAGTGGGGGGACTCATCAACACACGCAATGGGATGTGAAGTCACCAGAAATGAGCATATCAAGGGGAAATATGCACATTTAATTGCATTGGCTTTGCATAACCACCCAAATTGCACAGGACGAATGGCATTTGCCTTTCATAAAATCAACACACACACAAATCCAAGAGAGGATGTTTTCTTCTAATAGTGTTTTTGAAAACGTTAAGAAATGTGCATGTTTTACGCTCCAAGAACCAATGCATATGTTTTCCTTGGGACTTGCATTACTGAAACCTTTAGTTGTTTGGTATTTTCCATCTGGTTGTATAGTGCAGTGGTGAAGTTTCCTGCTTGCAAACCTGACAACACCGTTTTGATCCCTGAGGTTGGCTTTAATTCATAAATTCAATAGGACATTCCATGTTTCTCATTTTACCTGGGGGCACTCAGTCCCCCCTCTGAAAAAAGTGGGGGGGACTCCATTCCCCCTGCGTGTACCCTCGACTTGAGCACTAGTGTGTGCCCATGATGTATTAGTGGGAGATTGTTTGGCAATGATTGACAGTTTACAATATAAACAGAAGCTCTTATTTTTGCGTGGTCAGTGGAGAACAGAGTTCAAACGTGCGTCTTTTCCAAGTGACAGAGGACCTCAGAGCTCACGAGTCTTGAGACTTTTCAACAAGTACATGCATAAACCGACCAGTGGAGGATTCTCTTGCAGAAACGGTTGTGGTTTGAGCCAAACATTTTGGACAATGAAAACAGAGCAGTATCTCTAACTCATTCTATTGCAATTAATGAATGAGCTTTTTGCCCCATCATTTCCCTGTCGGAAGACTCGAATTAATGCAGAGAGGCCGCTCTCTGGTATTGTCCAGGCTGCCCCCTTCCCATGATAGAGTCTGCAATAGTCGTTTTGTGACACAAGTTCAGGGATTTTTTATTGCACAAGAGACAGAAGTTATTTGTAACACGTTACCAAAAATAAATGCAGAACTTTTCTGGAGAGTTCCTTCTGCATACAGCTTCATCACACCCCAAACCACAGACCCAGCTTCCGATCCTAGAGCGACCCTCTTATTGGCATCTCTTTGAGGCACTTTTTGTTATTGTTCAAAACAAGAAAGAGTCTACACACCTACGTAAAATGTACACGTTCACCTTTGAAGAGTGACACTCGTCGACGTGGCTGTACTGCACGTGCAAGCTCCAGTAGATAAGACTCCATAAATTCAGAAGAATTTCTAGTAAAACACCAGCCCAGAGCTCTGAACAAACACGTAGATGAGGCAGGTAGCTCAGAGGCACGGCATAGATGGCGCAGGCGCGGTCACGCTGACACTGAGACCCTGACTCCATGGAGCACAGGGAAGAGAGTGTCTGTTTCACTCCAGGCAGCGAGCCTGTCATCATCAATCAAAATGAATGGGCCATTACGCCCACCTTCAATACACTAACTGAAGGCTGCTACTCTGGGCCTGGCAGCCAGGCCTAGTGGAGCCATCATAAATCAGTAGGTTTAGACAGGCAAATCGGTAGGGGGTAGGACTGCTTAAATAGCGGTATCCTACCGCCTAAATCGGTAGGGTTGGCAAGTATGGCCGATTTGGGCATATCATACCTCTGCAGATTCCCACGGGTGTCCTCTTTTCGTAAATGCATGGGGTTCCCATTTTCCCCGGTAGCTTTGACACCCGAGACCATATGTGAATGTTGTAAGCTGGTCAAGTGGCACAGTGAGTAGAGCGCTTGCTTTGACATCTGTGCAGAGCCAGCTGACACAGGCTCAAATCCCAGCTGGGCCAAAATCAGCATTTCATTCTTCAGAGCTCGAGACACCACCACCGTGCGCTATATAAATGGCAAATTAAATTATTATTGTGCCGGTTACTTGTTTCGATGGGTGAGCAGAGCAAAATGTGCAGAAAATGCGTTTTTTTCCCACATTTCAGACTTTGGGGGGGTGTCTGGGTAATAAATTCTAGGGCGATTGGGCATATCATACCTCTGCGGATTCCCACGGTGTCCTCTTTTCTGAAATGCATGGGGTTCCCTGTTTTCCCCAGTGGCTTGGACACCCGAGGCCCATATCTGTATGTTGTGCCGGTCGGCAGAGCGTCTCAAATTCCAGTCAGAAAACAGACTTGGAGTTACTTGTGTTTTAGGCTTTTTCCTTGACGGCCAGGTAGGTGCACCCACACATGTGAGGTACCGTTTTCATCGGGACACCTGTGGGAACGCGGAACTGTAGGCCATGTGCTGTTGGGGGCGTGTTTCAATGGGTGAGCCGAGCAAAATGTGCGGAAAATGCGTTTATTTTCCCACATTTCGGACTTTGCAGGGGTGTCTGGGTAATACATTTTGGGGCGATTTGCGCAAATCATACCTCTGTGGATTCCCACGGGTGTCTTCTTTTCGGAAATGCATGGGGGTCCCTGTTTTTCTTGGCGGCCTCAACACCCCAGGCCTAAATCTGTAGGTTGGCTCCCCAAACCCTTTGGGGGGGATAGCAGTGGTTTAGACTTATTCCTTCGGGCCCAAGTAGGTGCACCCACACATGTGAGGTACTGTTTTCTTCAGGACACCTGTGGGAACGCGGGACTGTAGGCCATGTGTTGTTGGGGGCGTGTTTCTATGGGTGAGCCGAGCGAAATGTGCGGAAAATGCGTTTTTTCCCACATGTCAGACTTTGCGGGGGTGTCTGGGTAATAAATTCTAGGGCGATTTGGGCATATCATACCTCTGCGGATTCCCACGGGTGTCCTCTTTTCGGAAATGCATCGGGTTCCCTGTTTTCTCCAGTGGCTTGGACACCCATGGCTCATATCTGTATGTTGTGCCAGTCGGGAGAGCGTCTCAAATTCCAGTCAGAAAACAGAATTGGAGTTACTTGTGTTTTAGGCTTTCCCCTTGCCGGCTAGGTAGGTGCACCCACACATGTGAGGTACCGTTTTCATTGGAACACCTGTGGGAACGTGGGACTGTAGGCCATGTGCTGTTGGGGGCGTGTTTCAGTGGGTGAGCCGAGCAAAATGTGCGGAAAATGCGTTTATTTTCACACATTTCGGACTTTGAAGGGGTGTCTGGGTAATAAATTCTGGGGCGATGTGCGCAAATCATACCTCTGCGGATTCCCACGGGTGTCTTCTTTTCGGAAATGCATGGGGGTCCCTGTTTTTCTCTGTGGCTGCAACACCGCAGGACTAAATCTGTAGGTTGGCTCCCCAAACCCTTTGGGGGGGGGGTTGCAGTGGTTTAGCCTTATTCCTTCAGGCTCAGGTAGGTGCACCCACATATGTGAGGTACTTTTTTCTTCGGGACACCTGTGGGAACGCGGGACGGTAGGCCATGTGTTGTTGGGGGCGTGTTTCGATGGGTGAGCCGAGCGAAATGTGCGGAAAATGCGTTTTTTTCCCACATGTCAGAATTTGCGGGGGTGTCTGGGTAATAAATTCTAGGGCGATTTGGGCATATCATACCTCTGCGGATTCCCACGGGTGTCCTCTTTTCGGAAATGCATGGGGTTCCCTGTTTTCCCCGGTGGCTTGGACACCCGAGGCCCATATCTGTATGTTGTGCCGGTCGGCAGAGCGTCTCAAATTCCGGTCAGAAAACAGACTTGGGGTTACCTGTGTTTTAGGCTTTCCCCTTGGCGGCCAGATAGGTGCACCCACACATGTGAGGTACCGTTTTCATCAGGACACCTGTGGGAACGCGGGACGGTAGGCCATGTGCTGTTGGGGGCGTGTTTCGATGGGTGAGCCGAGCGAAATGTGCGGAAAATGCTTTTTTTCCCCCACATTTTGGACTTTGCGGGGGTGTCTGGGTAATAAATTCTGGGGCGATTTGGGCATATCATACCTCTGCGGATTCCCACAGGTGTCCTCTTTTCTTAAATGCATGGGGTTCCCTGATTTCCCCAGTAGCTTGGACACCCAAGGCCCACATCTGAATGTTGTGCCGGTCGGCAGAGGGTCTCAAATTTCAGTCAGAAAACAGACTTGGGGTTACTTGTGTTTTAGGCTTTCCCCTTGGTGGCCAGGTAGGTGCACCCACACATATGAGGTACCATTTTCATCGGGACACGTGTGGGAATGCGGGACGGTAGGCCATGTGTTGTTGGGGGCGTGTTTCGATGGATGAGCCGAGCGAAATATGCGGAAAATGCATTTTTTTCCGACATTTCAGACTTTGCGGGGGTATTGTCTGGGTAATAAATTCTGGGGCGATTTGGGCATATCATACCTCTGCGGATTCCCACGTTGTCCTCTTTTCCAAAATGCATGGGGTTCCCTGTTTTCCCCAGTGGCTTGGACACCCGAGGCCCATATCTGTATGTTGTGCCGGTCGGCAGAGCGTCTCAAATTCCGGTCAGAAAACAGACTTGGGGTTACTTGTGTTTTAGGCTTTCCCCTTGGCGGCCAGGTAGGTGCAACCACACATGTGAGGTACTGTTTTCATCGGGACACCTGTGGGAACGCAGGACGGTAGGCCATGTGTTGTTGGGGGCGTGTTTCGATGGGTGAGCCGAGCGACATGTGCGGAAAATGCGTTTTTTTCCCAAATTTCGGAATTTGCGGGGGTGTCTGGGTAATAAATACTGGGGCGATTTGGGCATATCATACCTCTGCGGATTCCCACGTTGTCCTCTTTTCCAAAATGCATGGGGTTCCCTGTTTTCCCCAGTGGCTTGGACACCCGTGGCTCATATCTGCATGTTGTGCCAGTCGGCAGAGCGTCTCAAATTCCAGTCAGAAAACAGACTTGAGGTTACTTGTGTTTTAGGCTTTCCCCTTGGCGGCCAGGTAGGTGCACCCACACATGTGAGCTACCGTTTTCATCAGGACACCTGTGGGAACGCGGGACGGTAGGCCATGTGCTGTTGGGGGCGTGTTTCGATGGGTGAGCCGAGCAAAATGTGCGGAAAATGCATTTATTTTCCCACATTTCGGACTTTGCAGGGGTGTCTGGGTAATAAATTCTGGGGCGATTTGCGTAAAATCATACCTCTGCGGATTCCCACGGGTGTCTTCTTTTCGAAAAAATGCATGGGGTTCCCTGTTTTTCTTGGTGGCTGCAACGCCCCAGGCCTAAATCTGTAGGTTGGCTCTCCAAACCCTTTGGGGGGGATAGCAGTGGTTTAGCCTTATTCCTTCGGGCCCAGGTAGGTGCACCCACATATGTGAGGTACTGTTTTCATCAGGACACCTGTGGGAAGGCGGGACAGTAGGCCATGTGTTGTTTGGGCCGTGTTTCGATGGGTGAGTCGAGCAAAATGTGCGGAAAATGCATTTTTTTCCGACATTTCAGACTTTGTGGGGCTGTCTGGGTAATAAATTCTGGGGCGATTTGGGCATATCATACCTCTGCAGATTCACACAGTGTCCTCTTTTCCGAAATGCATGGGGTTCCCTGTTTTCCCCAGTGGCTTGGACACCCGAGGCCCATTTCCGTATATTGTGCCGGTCGGCAGAGCGTCTCAAATTCCGGTCAGAAAACAGACTTGGGGTTACTTGTGTTTTAGGCTTTCCCCTTGGCGGCCAGGTAGGTGCACCCACACATGTGAGGTACCGTTTTCATCGGGACACCTGTGGGAACGCGGGACAGTAGGCCATGTGTTGTTGGGGGCGTGTTTCGATGGGTGACCTGAGCGACATGCGGAAAATGCATTTTTATTCCCACATTTCGGAATTTGCGGGGGTGTCTGGGTAATAAATTCTGGGGCGATTTGGGCATATCATACCTCTGCGGATTCCCACGGGTGTCCTCTTTTCAGAAATGCATCGGGTTCCCTGTTTTCTCCAGTGGCTTGGACACCCGTGGCTCATATCTGTATGTTGTGCCAGTCGGGAGAGCGTCTCAAATTCCAGTCAGAAAACAGACTTGGAGTTACTTGTGTTTTAGGCTTTCCCCATGCCGGCCAGGTAGGTGCACCCACACATGTGAGGTACCGTTTTCATTGGAACACCTATGGGAACGCGGGACTGTAGGCCATGTGCTGTTGGGGGCGTGTTTCAGTGGGTGAGCCGAGCAAAATGTGCGGAAAATGCGTTTATTTTCACACAGTTCGGACTTTGAAGGGGTGTCTGGGTAATAAATTCTGGGGCGATGTGCGCAAATCATACCTCTGCGGATTCCCATGGGTGTCTTCTTTTCGGAAATGCATGGGGGTCCCTGTTTTTCTCTGTGGCTGCAACACTGCAGGACTAAATCTGTAGGTTGGCTCCCCAAACCCTTTGGGGGGGGGGAGGTTGCAGTGGTTTAGCCTTATTCCTTCAGGCTCAGGTAGGTGCACCCACATATGTGAGGTACTGTTTTCTTCGGGACACCTGTGGGAACGCGGGACAGTAGGCCATGTGTTGTTGGGGGCGTGTTTCGATGGGTGAGCCGAGCGAAATGTGCGGAAAATGTGTTTTTTTCCCACATGTCAGAATTTGCGGGGGTGTCTGGGTAATAAATTCTAGGGCGATTTGGGCATATCATACCTCTGCGGATTCCCTCGGGTGTCCTCTTTTCGGAAATGCATGGGGTTCCCTGTTTTCCCCGGTGGCTTGGACACCCGAGGCCCATATCTGTATGTTGTGCCGGTCGGCAGAGCATCTCAAATTCCGGTCAGAAAACAGACTTGGGGTTACTTGTGTTTTAGGCTTTCCCCTTGGTGGCCAGGTAGGTGCACCCACACATGTGAGGTACCATTTTCATCAGGACACCTGTGGGAACGCGGTACGGTAGGCCATGTGCTGTTGGGGGCGTGTTTCGATGGGTGAGCCGAGCAAAATGTGCGGAAAATGCTTTTTTTCCCCCACATTTTGTACTTTGCGGGGGTGTCTGGGTAATAAATTCTGGGGCGATTTGGGCATATCATACCTCTGCGGATTCCCACAGGTGTCCTCTTTTCTTAAATGCATGGGGTTCCCTGATTTCCCCAGTAGCTTGGACACCCAAGGCCCATATCTGAATGTTGTGCCGGTCGGCAGAGGGTCTCAAATTTCAGTCAGAAAACAGACTTGGGGTTACTTGTGTTTTAGGCTTTCCCCTTGGTGGCCAGGTAGGTGCACCCACACATGTGAGGTACCATTTCCATCGGGACACGTGTGGGAACGCGGGACGGTAGGCCATGTGTTGTTGGGGGCGTGTTTCGATGGATGAGCCGAGCGAAATATGCGGAAAATGCATTTTTTTCCGACATTTCAGACTTTGCGGGGGTGTCTGGGTAATAAATTCTGGGGCGATTTGGGCATATCATATCTCTGCGGATTCCCACGTTGTCCTCTTTTCCAAAATGCATGGGGTTCCCTGTTTTCCCCAGTGGCTTGGACACCCGAGGCCCATATCTGTATGTTGTGCCGGTCGGCAGAGCGTCTCAAATTCCGGTCAGAAAACAGACTTGGGGTTACTTGTGTTTTAGGCTTTCCCCTTGGCGGCCAGGTAGGTGCACCCACACATGTGAGCTACCGTTTTCATCAGGACACCTGTGGGAACGCGGGACGGTAGGCCATGTGCTGTTGGGGGCGTGTTTCGATGGGTGAGCCGAGCAGAATGTGCGGAAAATGCATTTATTTTACCACATTTCGAACTTTGCAGGGGTGTCTGGGTAATAAATTCTGGGGCGATTTGCGCAAAATCATACCTCTGCGGATTCCCACGGGTGTCTTCTTTTCGAAAAAATGCATGGGGTTCCCTGTTTTTCTTGGTGGCTGCAACGCCCCAGGCCTAAATCTGTAGGTTGGCTCTCCAAACCCTTGGGGGGGGATAGCAGTGGTTTAGCCTTATTCCTTCGGGCCCAGGTAGGTGCACCCACACATGTGAGGTACTGTTTTCATCAGGACACCTGTGGGAACGCGGGACGGTAGGCCATGTGTTGTTGGGGGCGTGTTTCGATGGGTGAGCCGCGCGAAATGTGCGGAAAATGCGTTTTTTTCCTCACATTTCGGACTTTGCGGGGGTGTCTGGGTGATAAATTCTGGGGCGATTTGGGCATATCATACCTCTGCGGATTCCCACAGGTGTCCTCTTTTTGGAAATGCATGGGGTTCCCTGTTTTCCCCGGTGGCTTGGACACCCGAGGCCCATATCTGTATGTTGTGCCGGTAGGCAGAGCGTCTCAAATTCTGGTCAGAAAACAGACTTGGGGTTACTTGTGTTTTAGGCTTTCCCCTTGGCTGCCAGGTAGGTGCACCCACACATGTGAGGTACCGTTTTCATCAGGACACCTGTGGGAACTCGGGAAAGTAGGCCATGTGCTGTTGAGAGCGCGTTTCGATGGGTGAGCCGAGCGAAATGTGCGGAAAATGTGTTTTTTTTCCCACATTTCAGACTTTGCGGGGGTGTCTGGGTAATAAATTCTGGGGCGATTTGGGCATATCATACCTCTGCGGATTCCCACGCATGTCCTCTTTTCGGAAATGCATGGGGTTCCCTGTTTTGCCCCGTGTCTTGGACACCCGAGGCCTATATCTGTATGTTGTGCCGGTCGGCAGAGCGTCTCAAATTCGGGTCAGAAAACAGACTTGGGGTTACTTGTGTTTTAGGCTTTCCCGTTGGCAGCCAGGTAGGTGCACCCACACATGTGAGGTACCGTTTTCATCAGGACACCTGTGGGAATGCGGGACGGTAGACCATGTGTTGTTGGGGGCGTGTTTCGATGGGTGAACCGAGCAAAATGTGCGGAAAATGCGTTTATTTTCCCACATTTTGGACTTTGCAGGGGTGTCTGGGTAATACATTTTGGGGCGATTTGCGCAAATCATACCTCTGCGGATTCCCACCGGTGTCTTCTTTTCGGAAATGTATGGGGGTCCCTGTTTTTCTTGGCGGCTGCAACATCCCATGCCTAAATCTGTAGGTTGGCTCCCCAAACCCTTTGGGGGGGGATAGCAGTGGTTTAGCCTTATTCCTTCGGGCCCAGGTAGGTGCACCCACTCATGTGAGGTACTGTTTTCATCGGGTCGCCTGTGGGAACGCGGGTCGGTAGGCCATGTGTTGTTGGGGGCGTGTTTCGATGTGTGAGCCGAGCAAAATGTGCAGAAAATGCGTTTTTTTCCCCACATTTCCGACTTTGCAGGGGTGTCTGGGTAATACATTCTGGGGAGATTTGGGCATATCATACCCCTGCGGATTCCCACGGGTGTCCTCTTTTTGGAAATGCATGGGGTTCCCTGTTTTCCCCGGTGGCTTGGACACCCGAGGCCCATATCTGTAGGTTGTGCTGGTCGGCAGAGCGTCTCAAATTCCGGTCAGAAAACAGACTTGGGGTTACTTGTGTTTTAGGCTTTCCCCTTGGCGGCCAGGTAGGTGCACCCACACATGTGAGGTACCGTTTTCATCAGGACACCTGTGGGAACGTGGGACAGTAGGCCATGTGCTGTTGAGAGCGTGTTTCGATGGGTGAGCCGAGCGAAATGTGCGGAAAATGCGTTTTTTTCCCCACATTTCGGACTTTGCGGGGGTGTCTGGGTAATACATTTTGGGGAGATTTGGGCATATCATACCTCTGCGGATTCCCACGGGTGTCCTCTTTTTGGAAATGCATGGGTTTCCCTGTTTTCCCCGGTGGCTTGGACACCCGAGGCTCATATCTGTATGTTGCGCCGGTCGGCAGAGCGTCTCAAATTCCGGTCAGAAAACAGACTTGGGGTTACTTGTGTTTTAGGCTTTCCCCTTGGCGGCCAGGTAGGTGCACCCACACATGTGAGGTACCATTTTCATCAGGACACCTGTGGGAACGTGGGACGGTAGGCCATGTGTTGTTGGGGGCGTGCTTCGATGGGTGAGCCGAGCGAAATGTGCGGAAAATGCGTTTTTTTCCCCACATTTCGAACTTTGCAGGGGTGTCTGGGTAATAAATTCTGGGGTGATTAGCGCAAATCATACCTCTGCGGATTCCCACGGGTGTCTTCTTTTTGAAAAAATGCATGGGGCTCCCTGTTTTTCTTGGTGGCTGCAACACCCCAGGCCTAAATCTGTAGGTTGGCTCCCCAAACCCTTTGGGGGGGATAGCAGTGGTTTAGCCTTATTCCTTCGGGCCCAGGTAGGTGCACCCACACATGTGAGGTACTGTTTTCATCGGGACACCTGTGGGAACGCGGGACGGTAGGCCATGTTTTGTTGGAGGCGTGTTTCAATGGGTGAGTCGAGCGAAATGTGCGGAAAATGCGTTTTTTTCCCCACATTTCGGACTTTGAGTGGGTGTCTGGGTAATACATTGTGGGGCGATTTGGGCATATCATACCTCTGCAGATTCCCACGG
This sequence comes from Ambystoma mexicanum, assembly GCF_040938575.1. NCBI lineage: Eukaryota > Metazoa > Chordata > Amphibia > Caudata > Ambystomatidae > Ambystoma > Ambystoma mexicanum. Next base: position 431,824,983 of record NC_090928.1, read on the forward strand.
GTGTCCTCTTTATGGAAATGCATGGGGTTACCCGTTTTCCCCGGTGGCTTGGACACCCGAGGCCCATATCTGTATGTTGTGCCGGTCGGCAAAGCGTCTCAAATTCCGGTCAGAAAACAGACTTGGGGTTACTTGCATTTTAAGCTTTCCCCTTGGCGGCCAGGTAGGTGCACCCAAACATGTGAGGTACCGTTTTCATCAGGACACCTGTGGGAACGCGGGACAGTAGGCCATGTGCTGTTCAGAGCGTGTTTCGATGGGTGAGCTGAGCAAAATGTGCGGAAAATGCATTTTCTTCCCACATTTTGGACTTTGCGGGGGTGTCTGGGTAATAAATTCTGGGGCGATTTGGACATATCATACCTCTGCGGATTTCCACGGGTGTCCTCTTTTCGGAAATGCATGGGGTTCCCTGTTTTCTCTGGTGGCTTGGACACCCGAGGCCCATATCTGTATGTTGTGCCGGTCGGCAGAGCGTCTCAAATTCCGGTCAGAAAACAGACTTGGGGTTACTTGTGTTTTAGGCTTTCCCCTTGGTGGCCAGGTAGGTGCACCCACACATGTGAGGTACCGTTTTCATCAGGACACCTGTGGGAACGCGGCACGGTAGGCCATGTGTTGTTGGGGGCGTGCTTCGATGGGTGAGCCGAGCAAAATGTGCGGAAAAGGCATTTATTTTCCCACATTTCGGACTTTGCAGGGGTGTCTGGGTAATAAATTCTGGGGCGATTTGCGCAAATCATACCTCTGCGGATTCCCACGGGTGTCTTATTTTCGAAGAAATGGATGGGGTTCCCTGTTTTTCTTGGTGCCTGCAACACCCCAGGCCTAAATCTGTAGGTTCGCTCCCCGAACCCTTTGGGGGGGATAGCAGTGGTTTAGCCTTATTCCTTCGGGCCCAGGTAGGTGCACCCACACATGTGAGGTACTGTTTTCATCGGGTCGCCTGTGGGAACGCGGGACGGTAGGCCATGTGTTGTTGGGGGCGTGTTTCGATGTGTGAGCCGAGCAAAATGTGCAGAAAATGCGTTTTTTTCCCCACATTTCCGACTTTGCGGGGGTGTCTGGGTAATAAATTCTGGGGCGTATCATACCTCTGCGGATTCCCACGGGTGTCCTCTTTTTGGAAATGCATGGGGTTCCCTGTATTCCCCGGTGGCTTGGACACCCGAGGCCCATATCTGTATGTTGTGCCGGTCGGCAGAGCGTCTCAAATTCCGGTCAGAAAACATACTTGGGTTACTTGTGTTTTAGGCTTTCCCCTTGGCGGCCAGGTAGGTGCACCCACACATATGAGGTACCGTTTTCATCAGGACACCTGTGGGAACGCGGGACAGTAGGCCATGTGCTGTTGAAAGCGTGTTTCGATGGGTGAGCCGAGCGAAATGTGCGGAAAATGCGTTTTTTTCCCGCATTTCAGACTTTGCGGTGTTGTCTGGGTAATAAATTCTGGGGAGATTTGGGCATATCATACCTCTGCGGATTCCCACGGGTGTCCTCTTTTCGGAAATGCATGGGGTTCCCTGTTTTCCCTGGTGGCTTGGACACCCGAGGCCCACATCTGTATGTTGCGCCGGTCGGCAGAGCGTCTCAAATTCCGGTCAGAAAACAGACTTGGGGTTACTTGTGTTTTAGGCTTTCCCCTTGGCGGCCAGGTAGGTGCATCCACACATGTGAGGTACCGTTTTCATCAGGACACCTGTGGGAATGCGGGACGGTAGGCCATGTGTTGTTGGGGGCGTGCTTCGATGGGTGAGCCGAGCGAAATGTGAGGAAAATGCGTTTTTTTTCCCATATTTCGAACTTTGCGGGGGTGTCTGGGTAATAAATTCTGGGGCGATTTGGGCATATCGTACCTCTGCGGATTCCCACGGGTGTCCTTTTTTTGGAAATGCATGGGGTTCCCTGTTTTCCCCGGTGGCTTGGACACCCGAGGCCCATATCTGTATGTTGTGCCGGTCGGCAGAGCGTCTCAAATTCCGGTGAGAAAACAGACTTGGGGTTACTTGTGTTTTAGGCTTTCCCCTTGGCGGCCAGGTAGGTGCACCCACACATGTGAGGTACCGTTTTCATCGGGAAACCTGTGGGAACGCAGAACGGTAGGCCATGTGTTGTTGGGGGCGTGTTTGGATGGGTGAGCCGAGCGACATGTGCGGAAAATGCGTTTTTTTCCCAAATTTCGGAATTTGCGGGGGTGTCTGGGTAATAAATACTGGGGCGATTTGGGCATATCATACCTCTGCGGATTCCCACGGGTGTCCCCTTTTCGGAAATGCATGGGGTTTCCTGTTTTCCCCAGTGGCTTGGACACCCGTGGCTCATATCTGCATGTTGTGCTAGTCGGCAGAGCGTCTCAAATTCCAGTCAGAAAACAGACTTGGGGTTACTTGTGTTTTAGGCTTTCCCCTTGGCGGCCAGGTGTGTGCACCCACACATGTGAGGTACCGTTTTCATCGGGACACCTGTGGGGATGGTAGGCCATGTGCTGTTGGGGGCGTGTTTCGATGGGTGAGCCGAGCAAAATGTGCGGAAAATGCGTTTATTTTCCCACATTTCGAACTTTGCAGGGGTGTCTGGGTAATAAATTCTGGGGCGATTTGCGCAAATCATACCTCTGCGGATTCCCACGGGTGTCTTCTTTTCCAAAAAATGCATGGGGGTCCCTGTTTTTCTTGGTGGCTGCAACACCCCAGGCCTAAATCTGTAGGTTGGCTCCCCAAACCCTTTGGGGGAGCTAGCAGTGGTTTAGCCTTATTCCTTCGGGCCCAGGTAGGTGCACCCACACATGTGAGGTACTGTTTTCATCGGGACACCTGTGGGAACGCGGGACGGTAGGCCATGTGTTGTTGGGGGCGTGTTTCAATGGGTGAGCCGAGCGAAATGTGCGGAAAATGCATTTTTTTCCCCACATTTCGGACTTTGCGGGGGTGTCTGGGTAATAAATTCTGGGGCGATTTGGGCATATCATACCTCTGCGGATTCCCACGGGTGTCCTCTTTTTGGAAATGCATGGGGTTTGCTGTTTTCCCCGGTGGCTTGGACACCCGAGGCCCATATCTGTGTGTTGTGCCGGTCGGCAGAGCGTCTCAAATTCCGGTCAGAAAACAGACTTGGGATTACTTGTGTTTTAAGCTTTCCCCTTGGCGGCCAGGTAGGTGCACCCACACATGTGAGGTACCGTTTTCATCAGGACACATGTGGGAACGCGGGACAGTAGGCCATGTGCTGTTGAGAGCGTGTTTCGATGGGTGAGCCGAGCGAAAGGTGCGGAAAATGCATTTTTTTCCCACATTTCGGACTTTGCGGGGGTGTCTGGGTAATAAATTCTGGGGCGATTTGGGCATATCATACCTCTGCGGATTCCCACGGGTGTCCTCTTTTAGGAAATGCATGGGGTTCCCTGTTTTCCCCGGTGGCTTGGACACCCTAGGCCCATATCTGTATGTTGTGCCGGTCGGCAGAGCGTCTCAAATTCCGGTCAGAAAACAGACTTGGGGTTACTTGTGTTTTAGGCTTTCCCTTTGGCGGCCAGGTAGGTGCACCCACACATGTGAAGTGCCATTTTCATCGGGACACCTGTGGGAACGTGGGACGGTAGGCCATGTGTTGTTAGGGGCGTATTTCGATGGGTGAGCCGAGCGTAATGTGCGGAAAAAGCGTTTTTTCCCCCACATTTCAGACTTTGCGGGGGTGTCTGGGTAATAAATTCTGGGGCGATTTGGGCACATCATACCTCTGTGGATTCCCACGCGTGTCCTCTTTTCGGAAATGCATGGGTTCCCTGTTTTGCCCCGTGTCTTGGACACCCGAAGCCTATATCTGTATGTTGTGCGGGTCGGCAGAGTGTCTCAAATTCGGGTCAGAAAACAGACTTGGGGTTACTTGTGTTTTAGGCTTTCCCCTTGGCGGTCAGGTAGGTGCACCCACACATGTGAGGTACTGTTTTCATCAGGACACCTGTGGGAACGCGGGACGGTAGGCCATGTGTTGTTGGGGGCGTGTTTCGATGGGTGAGCCGAGTAAAATGTGCGGAAAATGCGTTTATTTTCCCACATTTCAGACTTTGCAGGGGTGTCTGGGTAATACATTTTGGGGCGATTTGCGCAAATCATACCTCTGCGGATTCCCACCGGTGTCTTCTTTTCGGAAATGCATGGGGGTCCCTGTTTTTCTTGGCGGCTGCAACACCCCAGGCCTAAATCTGTAGGTTGGCTCCCCAAACCCTGTGGGGGGATAGCAGTGGTTTAGCCTTATTCCTTTGGGCCCAAGTAGGTGCACCCACACATGTGAGGTACTGTTTTCTTCGGGACACCTGTGGGAACGCCGGACTGTAGGCCATGTGTTGTTGGGGGCGTGTTTCGATGGGTGAGCCGAGCGAAATGTGCGGAAAATGCGTTTTTTTCCCACATGTCAGACTTTGCGGGGGTGTCTGGGTAATAAATTCTAGGGCGATTTGGGCATATCATACCTCTGCGGATTCCCACAGGTGTCCTCTTTTCGGAATTGCATGGGGTTCCCTGTTTTCCCCGGTGGCTTGGACACCCGAGGCCCATATCTGTATGTTGTGCCAGTCGGCAGAGCGTCTCAAATTCCGGTCAGAAAACAGACTTGGGGTTACTTGTGTTTTAGGCTTTCCCCTTGGCGGCCAGATAGGTGCACCCACACATGTGAGGTACCGTTTTCATCAGGACACCTGTGGGAACGCGGGACAGTAGGCCATGTGCTGTTGGGGGCGTGTTTCGATGGGTGAGCCGAGCGAAATGTGCGGAAAATGCTTTTTTCCCCCCACATTTTGGACTTTGCGGGGGTGTCTGGGTAAAACATTCTGGGGCGATTTGGGCATATCATACCTCTGCGGATTCCCACAGGTGTCCTCTTTACATAAATGCATGGGGTTCCCTGTTTTCTCCAGTAGCTTGGACACCCGAGGCCCATATCTGAATGTTGTGCCGGTCGGCAGAGCGTCTCAAATTCCAGTCAGAAAACAGACTTGGGGTTACTTGTGTTTTAGGCTTTCCCCTTGGCGGCCAGGTAGGTGCACCCACACATATGAGGTACCGTTTTCATCGGGACACCTGTGCGAACGCGCGACGGTAGGCCATGTGTTGTTTGGGGCGTGTTTCGATGGGTGAACCGAGCAAAATGTGCGGAAAATGGTTTTTTTTTCCGACATTTCAGACTTTGCGGGGGTGTCTGGGTAATAAATTCTGGGGCGATTTGGGCATATCATACCTCTGCAGATTCCCATGGTGTCCTCTTTTCCGAAATGCATGGGGTTCCCTGTTTTCCCCAGTGGCTTGGACACCCGAGTCCCATATCTGTATGTTGTGCCGGTCGGCAGAGCGTCTCAAATTCCGGTCAGAAAACAGACTTGGGGTTACTTGTGTTTTAGGCTTTCCCCTTGGCGGCCAGGTAGGTGCACCCACACATGTGAGGTACCGTTTTCATCGGGACACCTGTGGGAACGCGGGACGGTAGGCCATGTGTTGTTGGGGGCGTGTTTCGATGGGTGAGCTGAGCAAAATGCGGAAAATGCATTTTTTAATCCCACATTTCGGAATTTGCGGGGGTGTCTGGGTAATAAATTCTGGGGCGATTTGGCCATATCATACCTCTGCGGATTCCCACGGGTGTCCTCTTTTCAGAAATGCATGGGGTTCCCTGTTTTCCCCAGTGGCTTGGACACCCGTGGCTCATAACTGTATGTTGTGCCAGTCGGGAGAGCGTCTCAAATTCCAGTCAGAAAACAGACTTGGAGTTACTTGTGTTTTAGGCTTTCCCCTTGCCGGCCAGGTAGGTGCACCCACACATGTGAGGTACCGTTTTCATCGGGACACCTGTGGGAACGTGGGACTGTAGGCCATGTGCTGTTGGGGGCGTGCTTCAGTGGGTGAGCCGAGCAAAATGTGCGGAAAATGCATTTATTTTCCCACATTTCGGACTTTGCAGGGGTGTCTGGGTAATAAATTCTGGGGCGATGTGCGCAAATCATACCTCTGCGGATTCCCACGGGTGTCTTCTTTTCGGAAATGCATGGGGGTCCCTGTTTTTCTCTGCGGCTGCAACACCCCGGGCCTAAATCTGAAGGTTGGCTCCCCAAACCCTTTGGGGGGGAGGTTGCAGTGGTTTAGCCTTATAACTTCAGGCCCAAGTAGTCAGAAAACAGACTTAGGGGCACCCACATATGTGAGGTACTGTTTTCTTTGGGACACCTGTGGGAACGCGGGACGGTAGGCCATGTGCTGTTGGGGGCGTGTTTCGATGGGTGAGCCGAGCGAAATGTGCGGAAAATGCGTTTTTTTCCCCACATTTCGGACTTTGCGGGGGTGTCTGGGTAATAAATTCTGGGGCGATTTGGGCATATCATACCTCTGCGGATTCCCACGGGTGTCCTCTTTTTGGAAATGCATGGGGTTTGCTCTTTTCCCTGGTGGCTTGGACACCCGAGGCCCATATCTGTATGTTGTGCTTGTCGGCAGAGCGTCTCAAATTCCAGTCAGAAAACAGACTTGGGGTTACTTATGTTTTAAGCTTTCCCCTTGGCGGCCAGGTAGGTGCACCCACACATGTGAGGTACTGTTTTCATCAGGACACCTGTGGGAACGCGGGACAGTAGGCCATGTGCTGTTGAGAGCGTGTTTCGATGGGTGAGCCGAGCGAAATGTGCGGAAAGTGCATTTTTTTCCCACATTTCGGACTTTGCGGGGGTGACTGGGTAATAAATTCTGGGGCGATTTGGGCATATCATACCTCTGCGGATTCCCAAAGGTGTCCTCTTTTCGGAAATGCATGGGGTTCCCTGTTTTCCCCGGTGGGTTGGACACCCGAGGCCCATATCTGTATGTTGTGCCGGTCGGCAGAGCGTCTCAAATTCCGGTGAGAAAACAGACTTGGGGTTACTTGTGTTTTAGGCTTTCCCCTTGGCGGCCAGGTAGGTGCACCCACACATGTGAGGTACCGTTTTCATCGGGACACCTGTGGGAACGCGGGACGGTAGGCCATGTGTTGTTAGGGGCATATTTTGATGGGTGAGCCGAGCGTAATGTGCGGAAAAAGCATTTTTTTCCCCACATTTCAGAATTTGCAGGGGTGTCTGGGTAATAAATTCTGGGGCGATTTGGGCATATCATACCTCTGCGGATTCCCACGCGTGTGCTCATTTTGCAAATGCATGGGGTTCCCTGTTTTGCCCCGTGTCTTGGACACCCGAGGCCCATATCTGTATGTTGTGCCGGTCGGCAGAGCGTCTCAAATTCCAGTCAGGAAACAGACTTGGGGTTACTTGTGTTTTAGGCTTTCCCCTTGGCGGCCAGGTAGGTGCACCCACACATGTGAGGTACCGTTTTCATCAGGACACCTGTGGGAACGCGGGACGGTAGGCCATGTGCTGTTGGGGGCGTGTTTCGATGGGTGAGCCGAGCGTAATGTGCGGAAAATGCGTTTTTTTCCCAAATTTCTGAATTTGCGGGGGTGTCTGGGTAATAAATACTGGGGCGATTTGGACATATCATACCTCTGCGGATTCCCACGGGTGTCCCCTTTTCGGAAATGTATGGGGTTCCCTGTTTTCCCCAATGGCTTGGACACCCGTGGCTCATATCTGCATGTTGTGCCAGTCGGCAGAGCGTCTCAAATTCCAGTCAGAAAACAGACTTGGGGTTACTTGTGTTTTAGGCTTTCCCCTTGGAGGCCAGGCATGTGCACCCACACATGTGAGGTACCGTTTTCATCGGGACACCTGTGGGAACGCGGGACGGTAGGCCATGTGCTGTTGGGGGCGTGTTTCGATGGGTGAGCCGAGCAAAATGTGCGAAAAATGCGTTTATTTTCCCACATTTCGAACTTTGCAGGGGTGTCTGGGTAATAAATTCTGGGGCGATTTGCGCAAATCATACCTCTGCGGATTCCCACGGGTGTCTTCTTTTGAAAAAAATGCATGGGGGTCCCTGTTTTTCTTGGTGGCTGCAACACCCCAGACCTAAATCTATAGGTTGGCTCCCCAAACCCTTTGGGGGGCTAGCAGTGGTTTAGCCTTATTCCTTCGGGCCCAGGTAGGTGCACCCACACATGTGAGGTACTGTTTTCATCGGGACACCTGTGGGAACGCGGGACGGTAGGCCATGTGTTGTTGGGGGCGTGTTTCAATGGGTGAGCCGAGCGAAATGTGCGGAAAATGCGTTTTTTTCCCCACATTTCGGACTTTGCGGGGGTGTCTGGGTAATAAATTCTGGGGCGATTTGGGCATATCATACCTCTGCGGATTCCCACGGGTGTCCTCTTTTCGGAAATGCATGGGGTTCCCTGTTTTCCCCGGTGGCTTGGACACCCTAGGCCCATATCTGTATGTTGTGCCGGTCGGCAGAGCGTCTCAAATTCCGGTCAGAAAACAGACTTGGGGTTACTTGTGTTTTAGGCTTTCCCCTTGGCGGCCAGGTAGGTGCACCCACACATGTGAAGTGCCATTTTCATCGGGACACCTGTGGGAACGTGGGACGGTAGGCCATGTGTTGTTAGGGGCGTATTTCGATGGGTGAGCCGAGCGTAATGTGCGGAAAAAGAGTTTTTTTCCCCACATTTCAGACTTTGCGGGGGTGTCTGGGTAATAAATTCTGGGGCGCTTTGGGCACATCATACCTCTGTGGATTCCCACGCGTGTCCACTTTTCGGAAATGCATGGGTTCCCTGTTTTCCCCAGTGGCTTGGACACCCGTGGCTCATATCTGTATGTTGTGCCAGTCGGGAGAGCGTCTCAAATTCCAGTCAGAAAACAGACTTGGAGTTACTTGTGTTTTAGGCTTTCCCCTTGCCGGCCAGGTAGGTGCACCCACATATGTGAGGTACCGTTTTCATCAGGACACCTGTGGGAACGTGGGACTGTAGGCCATGTGCTGTTGGGGGCGTGCTTCAGTGGGTGAGCCGAGCAAAATGTGCGGAAAATGCATTTATTTTCCGACATTTCGGACTTTGCAGGGGTGTCTGGGTAATAAATTCTGGGGCGATGTGCGCAAATCATACCTCTGCGGATTCCCACGGGTGTCTTCTTTTCGGAAATGCATGGGGGTCCCTGTTTTTCTCTGCGGCTGCAACAACCCGGGCCTAAATCTGAAGGTTGGCTCCCCAAACACTTTGGGGGGGAGGTTGCAATGGTTTAGCCTTATTCCTTCAGGCCCAAGTAGTCAGAAAACAGACTTAGGGGCACCCACATATGTGAGGTACTGTTTTCTTTGGGACACCTGTGGGAACGCGGGACGGTAGGCCATGTGCTGTTGGGGGCGTGTTTCGATGGGTGAGCCGAGCGAAATGTGCGGAAAATGCATTTTTTTCCCCACATTTCGGACTTTGCGGGGGTGTCTGGGTAATAAATTCTTGGGCGATTTGGGCATATCATACCTCTGCGGATTCCCACGGGTGTCCTCTTTTTGGAAATGCATGGGGTTTGCTGTTTTCCCTGGTGGCTTGGACACCCGAGGCCCATATCTGTATGTTGTGCTTGTCGGCAGAGCGTCTCAAATTCCGGTCAGAAAACAGACTTGGGGTTACTTATGTTTTAAGCTTTCCCCTTGGCGGCCAGGTAGGTGCACCCACACATGTGAGGTACTGTTTTCATCAGGACACCTGTGGGAACGCGGGACAGTAGGCCATGTGCTGTTGAGAGCGTGTTTCGATGGGTGAGCCGAGCGAAATGTGCGGAAAAATGCATTTTTTCCCACATTTCGGACTTTGCGGGGGTGTCTGGGTAATAAATCCTGGGGCGATTTGGGCATATCATACCTCTGCGGATTCCCACGGGTGTCCTATTTTTGGAAATGCATGGGGTTCCCTGTTTTACCCGGTGGCTTGGACACCCGAGGCCCATATCTGTATGTTGTGCCGGTCGGCAGAGCGTCTCAAATTCCGGTCAGAAAACAGACTTGGGGTTACTTGTGTTTTAGGCTTTCCCCTTGGCGGCCAGGTAGGTGCACCCACACATGTGAAATGCCATTTTCATCGGGACACCTGTGGGAACGTGGGACGGTAGGCCATGTGTTGTTAGGGGCGTATTTCGATGGGTGACCCGAGCGTAATGTGCGGAAAAAGCGTTTTTTTCCCCACATTTCAGACTTTGCGGGGGTGTCTGGGTAATAAATTCTGGGGCGATTTGGGCACATCATACCTCTGTGGATTCCCACGTGTGTCCTCTTTTCGGAAATGCATGGGTTCCCTGTTTTTCCCCGTTTCTTGGACACCCGAGGCCTATATCTGTATGTTGTGCCTGTCGGCAGAGTGTCTCAAATTCGTCAGAAAACAGACTTGGGGATACTTGTGTTTGAGGCTTTCCCCTTGCCGGCCAGGTAGGTGCACCCACACATGTGAGGTACCGTTTTCATCGGGACACCTGTGGGAACGTGGGACTGTAGGCCATGTGCTGTTGGGGGCGTGTTTCAGTGGGTGAGCCGAGCAAAATGTGCGGAAAATACATTTATTTTCCCACATTTCGGACTTTGCAGGGGTGTCTGGGTAATAAATTCTGGGGCGAGGTGCGCAAATCATACCTCTGCGGATTCCCACGGGTGTCTTCTTTTCGGAAATGCATGGGGGTCCCTGTTTTTCTCTGCGGCTGCAACACCCCGGGCCTAAATCTGAAGGTTGGCTCCCCAAACCCTTTGGGGGGGAGGTTGCAGTGGTTTAGCCTTATTCCTTCAGGCCCAAGTAGTCAGAAAACAGACTTAGGGGCACCCACATATGTGAGGTACTGTTTTCTTTGGGACACCTGTGGGAACGCGGGACGGTAGGCCATGTGCTGTTGGGGGCGTGTTTCGATGGGTGAGCCGAGCGAAATGTGCGGAAAATGCGTTTTTTTCCCCACATTTCGGACTTTGCGGGGGTATCTGGGTAATAAATTCTGGGGCGATTTGGGCATATCATACCTCTGCGGATTCCCACGGGTGTCCTCTTTTTGGAAATGCATGGGGTTTGCTGTTTTCCCTGGTGGCTTGGACACCCGAGGCCCATATCTGTATGTTGTGCTGGTCGGCAGAGCGTTTCAAATTCCGGTCAGAAAACAGACTTGGGGTTACTTATGTTTTAAGCTTTCCCCTTGGCGGCCAGGTAGGTGCACCCACACATGTGAGGTACTGTTTTCATCAGGACACCTGTGGGAACGCGGGACAGTAGGCCATGTGCTGTTGAGAGCGTGTTTCGATGGGTGAGCCGAGCGAAATGTGCGGAAAAATGCATTTTTTTCCCACATTTCGGACTTTGCGGGGGTGTCTGGGTAATAAATCCTGGGGCGATTTGGGCATATCATACCTCTGCGGATTCCCACGGGTGTCCTATTTTTGGAAATGCATGGGGTTCCCTGTTTTACCCGGTGGCTTGGACACCCGAGGCCCATATCTGTATGTTGTGCCGGTCGGCAGAGCGTCTCAAATTCCGGTCAGAAAACAGACTTGGGGTTACTTGTGTTTTAGGCTTTCCCCTTGGCGGCCAGGTAGGTGCACCCACACATGTGAAATGCCATTTTCATCGGGACACCTGTGGGAACGTGGGACGGTAGGCCATGTGTTGTTAGGGGCGTATTTCGATGGGTGACCCGAGCGTAATGTGCGGAAAAAGCGTTTTTTTCCCCACATTTCAGACTTTGCGGGGGTGTCTGGGTAATAAATTCTGGGGCGATTTGGGCACATCATACCTCTGTGGATTCCCACGTGTGTCCTCTTTTCGGAAATGCATGGGTTCCCTGTTTTTCCCCGTTTCTTGGACACCCGAGGCCTATATCTGTATGTTGTGCCTGTCGGCAGAGTGTCTCAAATTCGTCAGAAAACAGACTTGGGGATACTTGTGTTTGAGGCTTTCCCCTTGCCGGCCAGGTAGGTGCACCCACACATGTGAGGTACCGTTTTCATCGGGACACCTGTGGGAACGTGGGACTGTAGGCCATGTGCTGTTGGGGGCGTGTTTCAGTGGGTGAGCCGAGCAAAATGTGCGGAAAATACATTTATTTTCCCACATTTCGGACTTTGCAGGGGTGTCTGGGTAATAAATTCTGGGGCGAGGTGCGCAAATCATACCTCTGCGGATTCCCACGGGTGTCTTCTTTTCGGAAATGCATGGGGGTCCCTGTTTTTCTCTGCGGCTGCAACACCCCGGGCCTAAATCTGAAGGTTGGCTCCCCAAACCCTTTGGGGGGGAGGTTGCAGTGGTTTAGCCTTATTCCTTCAGGCCCAAGTAGTCAGAAAACAGACTTAGGGGCACCCACATATGTGAGGTACTGTTTTCTTTGGGACACCTGTGGGAACGCGGGACGGTAGGCCATGTGCTGTTGGGGGCGTGTTTCGATGGGTGAGCCGAGCGAAATGTGCGGAAAATGCGTTTTTTTCCCCACATTTCGGACTTTGCGGGGGTATCTGGGTAATAAATTCTGGGACGATTTGGGCATATCATACCTCTGCGGATTCCCACGGGTGTCCTCTTTTTGGAAATGCATGGGGTTTGCTGTTTTCCCTGGTGGCTTGGACACCCGAGGCCCATATCTGTATGTTGTGCTGGTCGGCAGAGCGTCTCAAATTCCGGTCAGAAAACAGACTTGGGGTTACTTATGTTTTAAGCTTTCCCCTTGGCGGCCAGGTAGGTGCACCCACACATGTGAGGTACTGTTTTCATCAGGACACCTGTGGGAACGCGGGACAGTAGGCCATGTGCTGTTGAGAGCGTGTTTCGATGGGTGAGCCGAGCGAAATGTGCGGAAAAGTGCATTTTTTTCCCACATTTCGGACTTTGCGGGGGTGTCTGGGTAATAAATCCTAGGGCGATTTGGGCATATCATACCTCTGCGGATTCCCACGGGTGTCCTCTTTTTGGAAATGCATGGGGTTCCCTGTTTTACCCGGTGGCTTGGACACCCGAGGCCCATATCTGTATGTTGTGCCGGTCGGCAGAGCGTCTCAAATTCCGGTCAAAAAACAGACTTGGGGTCACTTGTGTTTTAGGCTTTCCCCTTGGCGGCCAGGTAGGTGCACCCACACATGTGAAGTGCCATTTTCATCGGGACACCTGTGGGAACGTGGGACGGTAGGCCATGTGTTGTTAGGGGCGTATTTCGATGGGTGACCCGAGCGTAATGTGCGGAAAAAGCGTTTTTTTCCCCACATTTCAGACTTTGCGGGGGTGTCTGGGTAATAAATTCTGGGGCGATTTGGGCACATCATACCTCTGTGGATTCCCACGCGTGTCCTCTTTTCAGAAATGCATGGGTTCCCTGTTTTGCCCCGTTTCTTGGACACCCGAGGCCTATATCTGTATGTTGTGCCTGTCTGCAGAGTGTCTCAAATTCGTCAGAAAACAGACTTGGGGATACTTGTGTTTGAGGCTTTCCCCTTGCCGGCCAGGTAGGTGCACCCACACATGTGAGGTACCGTTTTCATCGGGACACCTGTGGGAACGTGGGACTGTAGGCCATGTGCTGTTTGGGGCGTGTTTCAGTGGGTGAGCCGAGCAAAATGTGCGGAAAATACATTTATTTTCCCACATTTCGAACTTTGCGGGGGTATCTGGGTAATAAATTCTGGGGCGATTTGGGCATATCATACCTCTGCGGATTCCCACGGGTGTCCTCTTTTTGGAAATGCATGGGGTTTGCTGTTTTCCCTGGTGGCTTAGACACCCGAGGCCCATATCTGTATGTTGTGCTGGTCGGCAGAGCGTCTCAAATTCCGGTCAGAAAACAGACTTGGGGTTACTTATGTTTTAAGCTTTCCCCTTGGCGGCCAGGTACGTGCACCCACACATGTGAGGTACTGTTTTCATCAGGACACCTGTGGGAAGGCGGGACAGTAGGCCATGTGCTGTTGAGAGCGTGTTTCGATGGGTGAGCTGAGCGAAATGTGCGGAAAATGCGTTTTTTTCCCACATTTCGGACTTTGCGGGGGTGTCTGGGTAATAAATCCTGGGGCGATTTGGGCATATCATACCTCTGCGGATTCCCACGGGTGTCCTCTTTTTGGAAATGCATGGGGTTCCCTGTTTTCCCCGGTTGGCTTGGACACCCGAGGCCCATATCTGTATGTTGTGCCGGTCGGCAGAGCGTCTCAAATTCCGGTCAGAAAACAGACTTGGGGTTACTTGTGTTTTAGGCTTTCCCCTTGGCGGCCAGGTAGGTGCACCCACACATGTGAAGTGCCATTTTCATCGGGACACCTGTGGGAACGTGGGACGGTAGGCCATGTGTTGTTAGGGGCGTATTTTGATGGGTGACCCGAGCGTAATGTGTGGAAAAAGTGTTTTTTTCCCCACATTTCAGACTTTGCGGGGGTGTCTGGGTAATACATTCTGGGGCGATTTGGGCACATCATACCTCTGTGGATTCCCACACGTGTCCTCTTTTCGGAAATGCATGGGTTCCCTGTTTTGCCCCGTGTCTTGGACACCCGAGGCCTATATCTGTATGTTGTGCCTGTCGGCAGAGTGTCTCAAATTCGTCAGAAAACAGACTTGGGGATACTTGTGTTTTAGGCTTTCCCCTTGGCGGTCAGGTAGGTGCACCCACACATGTGAGGTACCATTTTCATCAGGACACCTGTGGGAACGCGGGACGGTAGGCCATGTGTTGTTGGGGGCGTGTTTCGATGGGTGAGCCGAGTAAAATGTGCGGACAATGCATTTATTTTCCCACATTTCGGACTTTGCAGGGGTGTCTGGGTAATACATTTTGGGGCGATTTGCGCAAATCATACCTCTGCGGATTCCCAAGGGTGTCTTCTTTTTGGAAATGCATGGGGGTCCCTGTTTTTCTTGGCGGCTGCAACACCCCGGGCCTAAATCTGAAGGTTGGCTCCCAAAACCCTTTGGGGGGGAGGTTGCAGTGGTTTAGCCTTATTCCTTCAGGCCCAAGTAGTCAGAAAACAGATTTAGGGGCACCCACATATGTGAGGTACTGTTTTCTTTGGGACACCTGTGGGAACGCGGGACGGTAGGCCATGTGCTGTTGGGGGTGTGTTTCAGTGGGTGAGCCGAGCAAAATGTGCAGAAAATGCGTTTATTTTCCCACATTTCGGACTTTGCAGGGGTGTCTGGGTAATAAATTCTGGGGCGATGTGCACAAATCATACCTCTGCGGATTCCCAAGGGTGTCTTCTTTTCGTAAATGCATGGGGGTCCCTGTTTTTCTCTGCGGCTGCAACACCCCAGGCCTAAATCTGAAGGTTGGCTCCCCAAACCCTATGGGGGGGAGGTTGCAGTGGTTTAGCCTTATTCCTTCAGGCCCAAGTAGGTGCACCCACATATGTGAGGTACTGTTTTCTTCGGGACACCTCAGGGAACGTGGGACGGTAGGCCATGTGTTGTTGGGGGCGTGTTTCGATGGATGAGCCGAGCGAAATGTGCAGAAAATGCATTTTTTTTCCGACATTTCTGAATTTGCGGGGGTATCTGGGTAATAAATTCTGGGGCGATTTGGGCATATCATACCTCTGCGGATTCCCACGGGTGTCCTCTTTTCGGAAATGCATGGGGTTCCCTGTTTTCCCCGGTGGCTTGGCCACCCGAGGCCCATATCTGTGTGTTGTGCCGGTCGGCAGAGCGTCTCAAATTCCGGTCAGAAAACAGACTTGGGGTTACTTGTGTTTTAGGCTTTCCCCTTGGCGGCCAGATAGGTGCACCCACACATGTGAAGTACCGTTTTCATCAGGACACCTGTGGGAATGCGGGACGGTAGGCCATGTGCTGTTGGGGCGTGTTTCGATGGGTGAGCCGAGCGAAATGTGCGGAAAATGCTTTTTTTCCCCCACATTTTGGACTTTGCGGGGGTGTCTGGGTAATAAATTCTGGGGCGGTTTGGGCATATCATACCTCTGCGGATTCCCACAGGTGTCCTCTTTTCGTAAATGCATGGGGGTCACTGTTTTCCCCAGTAGCTTGGACACCCAAGGCCCATATCTGAATGTTGTGCCGGTCGGCAGAGGGTCTCAAATTCCAGTCAGAAAACAGACTTGAGGTTACTTGTGTTTTAGGCTTTCCCCTTGGTGGCCAGGTAGGTGCACCCACACATGTGAGGTACCGTTTTCATCGGGACACCTGTTTGAACGCGGGACGGTAGGCCATGTGTTGTTGAGGGCGTGTTTCGATGGATGAGCCGAGCAAAATGTGCAGAAAATGCATTTTGTTTCCGACATTTCAGACTTTGCGGGGGTGTCTGGGTAATAAATTCTGGGGCGATTTGGGCATATCATAACTCTGCGGATTCCCACAGTGTCCTCTTTTCCAAAATGCATGGGGTTCCGTGTATTCCCCAGTGGCTTGGACACCCGAGGCCCATATTTGTATGTTGTGCCGGTCGGCAGAGCGTCTCAAATTCCGGTCAGAAAACAGACTTGGGGTTACTTGTGTTTTAGGCTTTCCCCTTGGCGGCCAGGTAAGTGCACCCACACATGTGAGGTACCGTTTTAATCGGGACACCTGTGGGAACGCAGGACGGTAGGCCATGTGTTGTTGGGGGCGTATTTCGATGGGTGAGCCGAGCGACATGTGCGGAAAATGCGTTTTTTTCCCAAATTTCGGAATTTGCGGGGGTGTCTGGGTAATAAATACTGGGGCGATTTGGGCATATCATACCTCTGCAGATTCCCATGGGTGTCCCCTTTTCGGAAATGCATGGGGTTCCCTGTTTTCCCCAGTAGCTTGGACACCCGTGGCTCATATCTGCATGTTGTGCCAGTCGGCAGAGCGTCTCAAATTCCAGTCAGAAAACAGACTTGGCGTTACTTGTGTTTTAGGCTTTCCCCTTGGCGGCCAGGTAGGTGCACCCACACATGTGAGGTACCGTTTTCATCAAGACACCTGTGGGAACGCGGGACGGTGGGCCATGTGCTGTTGGGGGCGTGTTTCGATGGGTGAGCCGAGCAAAATGTGCGGAAAATGCATTTATTTTCCCACATTTCGGACTTTGCAGGGGTGTCTGGGTAATAAATTCTGGGGCGATTTGCGCAAATCATACCTCTGCGGATTCCCACGGGTGTCTTCTTTTCGAAAAAATGCATTGGGTTCCCTGTTTTCCCCGGTGGCTTGGACACCCGAGGCCCATATCTGTATGTTGTGCTGGTCGGCAGAGCGTTTCAAATTCCGGTCAGGAAACAGACTTGGGGTTACTTGTGTTTTAGGCTTTCCCCTTGGCGGCCAGGTAGGTGCACCCACACATGTGAGGTACCGTTTTCATCAGGACACCTGTGGGAACGCGGGACAGTAGGCCATGTGCTGTTGGGAGCATGTTTTGATGCGTAAGCCGAGCGAAATGTGCAGAAAATGCATTTTTTTCCCACATTTCAGACTTTGCGGGGGTGTCTGGGTAATAAATTCTGGGGCGATTTGGGCATATCATACCTCTGCGGATTCCCACGGGTGTCCTCTTTTTGGAAATGCATGGGGTTCCCTGTTTTCCCCGGTGGCTTGGACACCCGAGGCCCATATCTGTATGTTGTGCCGGTCGGCAGAGCGTCTTAAATTCCGGTCAGAAAACAGACTTGGGGTTACTTGTGTTTTAGGCTTTCCCCTTGGCGGCCAGGTAGGTGCACCCACACATGTGAAGTGCCATTTTCATCGGGACACCTGTGGTAACGTGGGACGGTAGGCCATGTGTTGTTAGGGGCGTATTTCGATGGGTGACCCGAGCGTAATGTGCGGAAAAAGCGTTTTTTCCCCACATTTCAGACTTTGCGGGGGTGTCTGGGTAATAAATTCTGGGGCGATTTGGGCATATCATACCTCTGCGGATTCCCACGCGTGTCCTCTTTTCGGAAATGCATGGGTTCCCTGTTTTGCCCCGTTTCTTGGACACCCGAGGCCTATATCTGTATGTTGTGCCTGTCGGCAGAGTGTCTCAAATTCGTCAGAAAACAGACTTGGGGATACTTGTGTTTTAGGCTTTCCCCTTGCCGGCCAGGTATGTGCACCCACACATGTGAGGTACCGTTTTCATCGGGACACCTGTGGGAACGTGGGACTGTAGGCCATGTGCTGTTGGGGGCGTGTTTCAGTGGGTGAGCCGAGCAAAATGTGCGTAAAATGCATTTATTTTCCCACATTTCGGACTTTGCAGGGGTGTCTGGGTAATAAATTCTGGGGCGATGTGCGCAAATCATACCTCTGCGGATTCCCACGGGTGTCTTCTTTTCGGAAATGCATGGGGGTCCCTGTTTTTCTCTGTGGCTGCAACATCCCGGGCCTAAATCTGAAGGTTGGCTCCCCAAACCCTTTGGGGGGGAGGTTGCAGTGGTTTAGCC
The DNA here is from genome assembly GCF_040938575.1 of Ambystoma mexicanum. NCBI lineage: Eukaryota > Metazoa > Chordata > Amphibia > Caudata > Ambystomatidae > Ambystoma > Ambystoma mexicanum. The sequence goes on from NC_090928.1 coordinate 431,843,234, forward strand.
TTATTCCTTCAGGCCCAAGTAGTCAGAAAACAGATTTAGGGGCACCCACATATGTGAGGTACTGTTTTCTTTGGGACACCTGTGGGAACGTGGGACGGTAGGCCATGTGCTGTTGGGGGCGTGTTTCGACGGGTGAGCCGAGTGAAATGTGCGGAAAATGCGTTTTTTTCCCACATGTCAGAATTTGCGGGGGTGTCTGGGTAGTACATTCTAGGGCGATTTGGGCATATCATACCTCTGCGGATTCCCACGGGTGTCCTCTTTTCGGAAATGCATGGGGGTCACTGTTTTCCCCAGTAGCTTGGACACCCAAGGCCCATATCTGAATGTTGTGCCGGTCGGCAGAGGGTCTCAAATTCCAGTCAGAAAACAGACTTGAGGTTACTTGTGTTTTAGGCTTTCCCCTTGGTGGCCAGGTAGGTGCACCCACACATGTGAGGTACCGTTTTCATCGGGACACCTGTGGGAACGCGGGACGGTAGGCCATGTGTTGTTGAGGGCGTGTTTCGATGGATGAGCCGAGCGAAATGTGCAGAAAATGCATTTTTTTTCCGACATTTCAGAATTTGCGGGGGTGTCTGGGCAATAAATTCTGGGGCGATTTGGGCATATCATACCTCTGCGGATTCCCACGGGTGTCCTCTTTTCGGAAATGCATGGGGTTCCCTGTTTTCCCCCGTGGCTTGGGCACCCGAGGCCCATATCTGTGTGTTGTGCCGGTCGGCAGAGCGTCTCAAATTCCGGTCAGAAAACAGACTTGGGGTTACTTGTGTTTTAGGCTTTCCCCTTGGCGGCCAGATAGGTGCACCCACACATGTGAAGTACCGTTTTCATCAGGACACCTGTGGGAATGCGGGACGGTAGGCCATGTGCTGTTGGGGGCGTGTTTCGATGGGTGAGCCGAGCGAAATGTGCGGAAAATGCTTTTTTTCCCCCACATTTTGGACTTTGCGGGGGTGTCTGGGTAATAAATTCTGGGGCGGTTTGGGCATATCATACCTCTGCGGATTCCCACAGGTGTCCTCTTTTCGTAAATGCATGGGGGTCACGGTTTTCCCCAGTAGCTTGGACACCCAAGGCCCATATCTGAATGTTGTGCCGGTAGGCAGAGGGTCTCAAATTCCAGTCAGAAAACAGACTTGAGGTTACTTGTGTTTTAGGCTTTCCCCTTGGTGGCCAGGTAGGTGCACCCACACATGTGAGGTACCGTTTTCATTGGGACACCTGTTTGAACGCGGGACGGTAGGCCATGTGTTGTTGAGGGCGTGTTTCGATGGATGAGCCGAGCAAAATGTGCAGAAAATGCATTTTGTTTCCGACATTTCAGACTTTGCGGGGGTGTCTGGGTAATAAATTCTGGGGCGATTTGGGCATATCATACCTCTGCGGATTCCCACAGTGTCCTCTTTTCCAAAATGCATGGGGTTCCGTGTATTCCCCAGTGGCTTGGACACCCGAGGCCCATATTTGTATGTTGTGCCGGTCGGCAGAGCGTCTCAAATTCCGGTCAGAAAACAGACTTGGGGTTACTTGTGTTTTAGGCTTTCCCCTTGGCGGCCAGGTAGGTGCACCCACACATGTGAGGTACCGTTTTAATCGGGACACCCGTGGGAACGCAGGACGGTAGGCCATGTGTTGTTGGGGGCGTATTTCGATGGGTGAGCCGAGCGACATGTGCGGAAAATGCGTTTTTTTCCCAAATTTCGGAATTTGCGGCGGTGTCTGGGTAATAAATACTGGGGCGATTTGGGCATATCATACCTCTGCAGATTCCCATGGGTGTCCCCTTTTCGGAAATGCATGGGGTTCCCTGTTTTCCCCAGTAGCTTGGACACCCGTGGCTCATATCTGCATGTTGTGCCAGTCGGCAGAGCGTCTCAAATTCCAGTCAGAAAACAGACTTGGCGTTATTTGTGTTTTAGGCTTTCCCCTTGGCGGCCAGGTAGGTGCACCCACACATGTGAGGTACCGTTTTCATCAAGACACCTGTGGGAACGCGGGACGGTGGGCCATGTGCTGTTGGGGGCGTGTTTCGATGGGTGAGCCGAGCAAAATGTGCGGAAAATGCATTTATTTTCCCACATTTCGGACTTTGCAGGGGTGTCTGGGTAATAAATTCTGGGGCGATTTGCGCAAATCATACCTCTGCGGATTCCCACGGGTGTCTTCTTTTCGAAAAAATGCATTGGGTTCCCTGTTTTCCCCGGTGGCTTGGACACCCGAGGCCCATATCTGTATGTTGTGCTGGTCGGCAGAGCGTCTCAAATTCCGGTCAGGAAACAGACTTGGGGTTACTTGTGTTTTAGGCTTTCCCCTTGGCGGCCAGGTAGGTGCACCCACACATGTGAGGTACCGTTTTCATCAGGACACCTGTGGGAACGCGGGACAGTAGGCCATGTGCTGTTGAGAGCATGTTTTGATGGGTAAGCCGAGCGAAATGTGCAGAAAATGCATTTTTTTTCCCACATTTCAGACTTTGCGGGGGTGTCTGGGTAATAAATTCTGGGGCGATTTGGGCATATCATACCTCTGCGGATTCCCACGGGTGTCCTCTTTTTGGAAATGCATGGGGTTCCCTGTTTTCCCCGGTGGCTTGGACACCCGAGGCCCATATCTGTATGTTGTGCCGGTCGGCAGAGCGTCTTAAATTCCGGTCAGAAAACAGACTTGGGGTTACTTGTGTTTTAGGCTTTCCCCTTGGCGGCCAGGTAGGTGCACCCACACATGTGAAGTGCCATTTTCATCGGGACACCTGTGGTAATGTGGGACCGTAGGCCATGTGTTGTTAGGGGCGTATTTCGATGGGTGACCCGAGCGTAATGTGCGGAAAAAGCGTTTTTTCCCCACATTTCAGACTTTGCGGGGGTGTCTGGGTAATAAATTCTGGGGCGATTTGGGCATATCATACCTCTGCGGATTCCCACGCGTGTCCTCTTTTCGGAAATGCATGGGTTCCCTGTTTTGCCCCGTTTCTTGGACACCCGAGGCCTATATCTGTATGTTGTGCCTGTCGGCAGAGTGTCTCAAATTCGTCAGAAAACAGACTTGGGGATACTTGTGTTTTAGGCTTTCCCCTTGCCGGCCAGGTATGTGCACCCACACATGTGAGGTACCGTTTTCATCGGGACACCTGTGGGAACGTGGGACTGTAGGCCATGTGCTGTTGGGGGCGTGTTTCAGTGGGTGAGCCGAGCAAAATGTGCGGAAAATGCATTTATTTTCCCACATTTCGGACTTTGCAGGGGTGTCTGGGTAATAAATTCTGGGGCGATGTGCGCAAATCATACCTCTGCGGATTCCCACGGGTGTCTTCTTTTCGGAAATGCATGGGGGTCCCTGTTTTTCTCTGCGGCTGCAACACCCCGGGCCTAAATCTGAAGGTTGGCTCCCCAAACCCTTTGGGGGGGAGGTTGCAGTGGTTTAGCCTTAGTCCTTCAGGCCCAAGTAGTCAGAAAACAGATTTAGGGGCACCCACATATGTGAGGTACTGTTTTCTTTGGGACACCTGTGGGAACGCGGGACGGTAGGCCATGTGCTGTTGGGGGCGTGTTTCGATGGGTGAGCCGAGCGAAATGTGCGGAAAATGCGTTTTTTTCCCCACATTTCGGACTTTGTGGGGGTGTCTGGGTAATAAATTCTGGGGCGATTTGGGCATATCATACCTCTGCGGATTCCCATGGGTGCCCTCTTTTTGGAAATGCATGGGGTTTGCTGTTTTTCTTGGCGGCTGCAACACCCCAGGCCTAAATCTGTAGGTTGGCTCCCCAAACCCTTTGGGGGGATAGCAGTGGTTTAGCCTTATTCCTTTGGGCCCAAGTAGGTGCACCCACACATGTGAGGTACTGTTTTCTTCGGGACACCTGTGGGAACGCGGGACGGTAGGCCATGTGTTGTTGGGGGCGTGTTTCGATGGGTGAGCCGAGTAAAATGTGCGGAAAATGCATTTATTTACCCACATTTCGGACTTTGCAGGGGTGTCTGGGTAATACATTTTGGGGCGATTTGCACAAATCATACCTCTGCGGATTCCCACCGGTGTCTTCTTTTCGGAAATGCATGGGGGTCCCTGTTTTTCTTGGCGGCTGCAACACCCCAGGCCTAAATCTGTAGGTTGGCTCCCCAAACCCTTTGGGGGGATAGCAGTGGTTTAGCCTTATTCCTTTGGGCCCAAGTAGGTGCACCCACACATGTGAGGTACTGTTTTCTTCGGGACACCTGTGGAAATGCGGGACGGTAGGCCATGTGTTGTTGGGGGCGTGTTTCGATGGGTGAGCCGAGTAAAATGTGCGGAAAATGCATTTATTTTCCCACATTTCGGACTTTGCAGGGGTGTCTGGGTAATACATTTTGGGGCGATTTGCACAAATCATACCTCTGCGGATTCCCACCGGTGTCTTCTTTTCGGAAATGCATGGGGGTCCCTATTTTTCTTGGCGGCTGCAACACCCCAGGCCTAAATCTGTAGGTTGGCTCCCCAAACCCTTTGGGGGGATAGCAGTGGTTTAGCCTTATTCCTTTGGGTCCAAGTAGGTGCACCCACACATGTGAGGTACTGTTTTCTTTGGGACACCTGTGGAAACGCGGGACTGTAGGCCATGTGTTGTTGGGGGCGTGTTTCGATGGGTGAGCCGAGCGAAATGTGTGGAAAATGCGTTTTTTTCCCACATGTCAGATTTTGCGGGGGTGTCTGGGTAATAAATTCTAGGGCGATTTGGGCATATCATACCTCTGCGGATTCCCACAGGTGTCCTCTTTACGGAAATGCATGGGGTTCCCTGTTTTCCCCGGTGGCTTGGACACCCGAGGCCCATATCTGTATGTTGTGCCAGTCGGCAGAGCGTCTCAAATTCCGGTCAGAAAACAGACTTGGGGTTAGTTGTGTTTTAGGCTTTCCCCTTGGCGGCCAGATAGGTGCACCCACACATGTGGGGTACCGTTTTCATCAGGACACCTGTGGGAACACGGGACGGTAGGTCATGTGCTCTTGGGGGCGTGTTTCGATGGGTGAGCCGAGCGAAATGTGCGGAAAATGCTTTTTTCCCCCCACATTTTGGACTTTGCGGGGGTGTCTGGGTAAAAATTTTTGGGGCGATTTGGGCATATCATACCTCTGCAGATTCCCACAGGTGTCCTCTTTTCGTAAATGCATGGGGTTCCCTCTTATCTCCAGTAGCTTGGACACCCGAGGCCCATATCTGAATTTTGTGCCAGTCGGCAGAGCGTCTCAAATTCCAGTCAGAAAACAGACTTGGGGTTACTTGTGTTTTAGGCTTTCCCCTTGGCGGCCAGGTAGGTGCACCCACACATATGAGGTACCGTTTTCATCAGGACACCTGTGCGAACGCGAGACGGTAGGCCATGTGTTGTTTGGGGCGTGTTTCGATGGGTGAGCCGAGCAAAATGTGCGGAAAATGCGTTTTTTTCCCGACATTTCAGACTTTGCGGGGGTGTCTGGGTAATAAATTCTGGGGCGATTTCCGCAAATCATACCTCTGCGGATTCCCACGGGTGTCTTCTTTTTGAAAAAATGCATGGGGGTCCCTGTTTTTCTTGGTGGCTGCAACACCCCAGGTCTAAATCTGTAGGTTGGCTCCCCAAACCCTTTGCGGGGGATAGCAGTGGTTTAGCCTTATTCCTTCGGGCCCAGGTAGGTGCACCCACACATGTGAGGTACTGTTTTCATCGGGACACCTGTGGGAACGCGGAACAGTAGGCCATGTGTTGTTGGGGGTGTGTTTCGATGGGTGAGCCGAGCGAAATGTGCGGAAAATGCGTTTTTCCCCAAATTTCGGACTTTGCGGGGGTGTCTGGGTAATAAATTCTGGGGCGATTTGGGCATATCATACCTCTGCGGATTCCCACGGGTGTCCTCTTTTTGGAAATGCATGGGGTTCCCTGTTTTCCCCGGTGGCTTGGACACCTGAGGCCCATATCTGTATGTTTTGCCGGTCGACAGAGCGTCTCAAATTCCGGTCAGAAAACAGACTTGGGGTTACTTGTGTTTTAGGCTTTCCCCTTGGCGGCCAGGTAGGTGCACCCACACATGTGAGGTACCGTTTTCATCAGGACACCTGTGGGAATGCGGGACAGTAGGCCATGTGCTGTTGAGAGTGTGTTTCGATGGGTGAGCTGAGCGAAATGTGCGGAAAATGCGTTTCTTTTCCCACATTTCGGACTTTGCGGGGGTGTCTGGGTAACAAATTCTGGGGAGATTTGGGCATATCATACCTCTGCGGATTCCCACGGGTGTCCTCTTTTCGGAAATGCATGGGGTTCCCTGTTTTCCCCGGTGCCTTGGACACCCGAGGCCCATATCTGTATGTTGCGCCGGTCGGCAGAGCGTCTCAAATTCCGGTCAGAAAACAGACTTGGGGTTACTTGTGTTTTAGGCTTTCCCCTTGGCGGCCAGGTAGGTGCACCCACACATGTGAGGTACCGTTTTCATTGGGACACCTGTGGGAACGCGGGACGGTAGGCCATGTGTTGTTAGAGGCGTATTTTGATGGGTGAGCCGAGCGTAATGTGTGGAAAAAGCGTTTATTTCCCCACATTTCAGAATTTACGGGGGTGTCTGGGTAATAAATTCTGGGGTGATTTGGGCATATCATACCTCTGCGGATTCCCACGCGTGTGCTCTTTTCGGAAATGCATGGGGTTCCCTGTTTTGCCCCGTGTCTTGGACACCCGAGGCCTATATCTGTATGTTGTGCCGGTCGGCAGAGCGTCTCAAATTCGGGTCAGAAAACAGACTTGGGTTACTTGTGTTTTAGGCTTTCCCCTTGGGGGGCAGATAGGTGCACCCACACATGTGAGGTACCGTTTTCATCAGGACACCTATGGGAACGTGGGACGGTAGGCCATGTGCTGTTGGGGGCGTGTTTCGATGGGTGAGCCGAGCGAAATGTGCAGAAAAGGCTTTTTTTTCCCCACATTTTGGACTTTGCAGGGGTGTCTGGGTAATACATTCTTGGGCGATTTGGGCATACCATACCTCTGCGGATTCCCACAGGTGTCCTCTTTTCGTAAATGCATGGGGTTCCCTGTTTTCCCCAGTGGCTTGGACACCCGAGGCCCATATCTGTATGTTGTGCCGGTCGGCAGAGCGTCTCAAATTCCGGTCAGAAAACAGACTTGGGGTTACTTGTGTTTTAGGCTTTCCCCTTGGTGGCCAGGTAGGTGCACCCACACATGTGAGGTACCGTTTTCATCAGGACAACTGTGGGAATGCGGGACGGTAGGCCATGTGTTGTTGGGGGCGTGCTTCGATGGGTGAGCCGAGCGAAATGTGAGGAAAATGCGTTTTTTTTTCCATATTTCGAACTTTGCGGGGGTGGCTGGGTAATAAATTCTGGGGCATTTTGGGCATATCATACCTCTGCGGATTCCCACGGGTGTCCTCTTTTCAGAAATGCATGGAGTTCCCTGTTTTCCCCGGTGGCTTGGACACCCGAGGCCCATATCTGTATGTTGTGCCGGTCGGCAGCGCGTCTCAAATTCCGGTGAGAAAATAGACTTGGGGTTACTTGTGTTTTAGGCTTTCCCCTTGGCGGCCAGGTAGGTGCACCCACACATGTGAGGTACCGTTTTCATCGGGACACCTGTGGGAACGTGGGACGGTAGGCCATGTGTTGTTGGGGGCGTATTTCGATGGGTGAGCCGAGTGAAATGTGCGGAAAATGCATTTTTTTTCCGACATTTCAGACTTTGCGGGGGTGTCTGGGTAATAAATTCTGGGGCGATTTGGGCATATCATACCTCTGCGGATTCCCACGGGTGTCCTATTTTTGGAAATGCATGGGGTTCCCTGTTTTCCCCGGTGGCTTGGACACCCGAGGCCCATATCTGTATGTTCTCCCGGTCGGCAGAGCGTCTCAAATTCCGGTCAGAAAACAGACTTGGGTTACTTGTGTTTTAGGCTTTCCCCTTGGCGGCCAGGTAGGTGCACCCACACATGTGAGGTACCGTTTTCATCAGGACACCTGTGGGAACGCGGGACAGTAGGCCATGTGCTGTTGAGAGCGTGTTTCGATGGGTGAGCCGAGCGAAATGTGCGGAAAATGCTTTTTTTTCCCACATTGCGGACTTTGCGGGGGTGTCTGGGTAATAAATTCTGGGGAGATTTGGGCATATCATACCTCTGCAGATTCTCACGATGTCCTCTTTTCTGAAATGCATGGTGTTCCCTTTTTTCCCTGGTGGCTTGGACACCCGAGGCCCATATCTGTATGTTGCGCCGGTCGGCAGAGCGTCTCAAATTCCGGTCAGAAAACAGACTTGGGGTTACTTGTGTTTTAGGCTTTCCCCTTGGCGGCCAGGTAGGTGCACCCACACATGTGAGGTACCGTTTTCATCAGGACACCTGTGGGAACGCGGGACGGTAGGCCATGTGTTGTTGGGGGCGTGCTTCGATGGGTGAGCCGAGCAAAATGTGCGGAAAATGCATTTATTTTGCCACATTTCTGACTTTGCAGGGGTGTCTGGGTAAAACATTCTGGGGCGATTTGCGCAAATAATACCTCTGCGGATTCCCACGGGTGTCTTCTTTTCGAAGAAATGGATGGGGTTCCCTGTTTTTCTTGGTGGCTGCAACACCCCAGGCCTAAATCTGTAGGTTGGCTCCCCAAACCCTTTGGGGGGGATAGCAGTGGTTTAGCCTTATTCCTTCGGGCCCAGGTAGGTGCACCCACACATGTGAGGTACTGTTTTCATCGGGACACCTGTGGGAACGCGGGACGGTAGGCCATGTGTTGTTGGGGGCGTGTTTCGATGGTTGAGCCGAGCGAAATGTGCGGAAAATGCATTTTTTCCCCACATTTCGGACTTTGCGGGGGTGTCTGGGTAATAAATTCTGGGGCGATTTGGGCATATCATACCTCTGCGGATTCCCAGGGGTGTCCTCTTTTTGGAAATGCATGGGGTTCCCTGTTTTCCCCAGTGGCTTGGACACCCGAGGCCCATATCTGTATGTTGTGCCGGTCGGCAGAGCGTCTCAAATTCCGGTCAGAAAACAGACTTGGGGTTACTTGTGTTTTAGGCTTTCCCCTTAGCGGCCAGGTAGGTGCACCCACACATGTGAGGTACCGTTTTCATCAGAACACCTGTGGGAACGCGGGACAGTAGGCCATGTGCTGTTGAGAGCGTGTTTCGATGGGTGAGCCGAGCGAAATGTGCGGAAAATGTGTTTTTTTCCCCACATTTCGGACTTTGCGGGGGTGTCTGGGTAATAAATCCTGGGGCGATTTGGGCATATCGTACCTCTGCGGATTCCCACGGGTGTCCTCTTTTCGGAAATGCATGGGGTTCCCTGTTTTCCCCGGTGGCTTGGACACCCGAGGCCCATATCTGTATGTTGTGCCGGTCGGCAGAGCGTCTCAAATTCCGGTGAGAAAACAGACTTGGGGTTACTTGTGTTTTAGGCTTTCCCCTTGGCGGCCAGGTAGGTGCACCTACACATGTGAGGTACCGTTTTCATCGTGACACCTGTGGGAACGCGGGACGGTAGGCCATGTGTTGTTAGGGGCGTATTTCGATGGGTGAGCCGAGCGTAATGTGCAGAAAATATGTTTTTTTCCCCACATTTCGGACTTTGCGGGGGTGTCTGGGTAATAAATTCTGGGGCGATTTGGGCATATCATACCTCTGCGGATTCCCACGCGTGTGCTCTTTTCGGAAATGCATGGGGTTCCCTCAAATTCGGGTCAGAAAACAGACTTGGGGTTACTTGTGTTTTAGGCTTTCCCCTTGACTGCCAGGCAGGTGCACCCACACATGTGAGGTACCGTTTTCATCGGGACACCTGTGGGAACGCGGGACGGTAGGCCATGTGTTGTTCGGGGCGTGTTTCGATGGGTGAGCTGAGCGAATTGTGCAGAAAATATGTTTTTTCCCCACATTTCAGACTTTGCGCGGGTGTCTGGGTAATAAATTCTGGGGCGATTTGGGCTTATCATACCTCTGCGGATTCCCACGCGTGTCCTCTTTTTGGAAATGCATGGGGTTCCCTGTTTTCCCTGGTGGCTTGGACACCCCGAGACCCATATCTGTATATTGTGCCGTTCGGCAGAGTGTCTCAAATTCCGGTCAGAAAACAGACTTGGGGTTACTTGTGTTTTAGGCTTTCCCCTTGGCGGCCAGGTGGGTGCACTCACACATGTGAGGTATCATTTTCATCAGGACACCTGTGGGAATGCTGGACAGTAGGCCATGTGCTCTTGGGGGCGTGTTTCGATGGGTGAGCCGAGCAAAATGTGCAGAAAATGCATTTTTTTCCCACATTTCGGACTTTGCGGGGGTGTCTGGGTAATAAATTCTAGGGCGATTTGGGCATATCATACCTCTGCGGATTCCCACAGGTGTCCTCTTTTTGTAAATGCATGGGGATCCCTGTTTTCCCCAGTGGCTTGGACACCCGAGGCCCATATCTGTATGTTGTGCCGGTCGGCAGAGCGTCTCAAATTCCGGTCAGAAAACAGACTTGGGGTTACTTGTGTTTTAGGCTTTCCCCTTGGCGGCCAGGTAGGTGCACCCACACATGTGAGGTACCGTTTTCATCGGGACACCTGTGGGAACGCAGGACGGTAGGCCATGTGTTGTTGGGGGCGTGTTTCGATGGGTGAGCCGAGCGACATGTGTGGAAAATGCGTTTTTTTCCCAAATTTCGGAATTTGCGGGGGTGTCTGGGTAATAAATTCTGGGGCGATTTGGGCATATCATACCTCTGCGGATTCCCACGGGTGTCCCCTTTTCAGAAATGCATGGGATTCCCTGTTTTCCCCGGTGGCTTGGACACCCGTGGCTCATATCTGCATGTTGTGCCAGTCGGCAGAGCGTCTCAAATTCCAGTCAGAAAACAGACTTGGGGTTACTTGTGTTTTAGGCTTTGCCCTTGGCGGCCAGGTATGTGCACCCACACATGTGAGGTACCGTTTTCATCAGGACACCTGTGGGAATGCGGGACGGTAGGCCATGTGCTGTTGGGGGCGTGTTTCAATGGGTGAGCCGAGCAAAATGTGCGGAAAATGCGTTTATTTTCCCACATTTCGGACTTTGCAGGGGTGTCTGGGTAATAAATTCTGGGGCGATTTGCGCAAATCATACCTCTGCGGATTCCCATGGGTGTCTTTCTTTCGTAAAAATGCATGGGAGTCCCTGTTTTTCTTGGTGGCTGCAACACCCCAGGCCTAAATCTGTAGGTTGGCTCCCCAAACCCTTTGGGGGGGATAGCAGTGGTTTAGCCTTATTCCTTCAGGCCCAGGTAGGTGTACACACACATGTGAGGTACTGTTTTCATCGGGACACCTGTGGGAATGCGGGACGGTAGGCCATGTGTTGTTGGGGGTGTGTTTCGATGGGTGAGCCGAGCGAAATGTGCGGAAAATGCGTTTTTCCCCACATTTCGGACTTTGCGGGGGTGTCTGGGTAATAAATTCTGGGGCGATTTGGGCATATCATACCTCTGCGGATTCCCACGGGTGTCCTCTTTTTGGAAATGCATGGGGTTCCCTGTTTTCCCCGGTGGCTTGGACACCCGAGGCCCATATCTGTATTTTGTGCCTGTCGGCAGAGCGTCTCAAATTCGGGTCAGAAAACAGACTTGGGGTTACTTGTGTTTTAGGCTTTCCCCTTGGCGGCCAGGTAGGTGCACCCACACATGTGAGGTACTGTTTTCATCAGGACACCTGTAGGAATGCGGGACAGAAGGCCATGTGCTGTTGAGAGCGTGTTTAGATGGGTGAGCCGAGCGAAATGTGTGGAAAATGCGTTTTTTTTCCCACATTTCGGACTTTGCGGGGGTGTCTGGGTAATAAATTCTGGGGAGATTTGGGCATATCATACCTCTGCGGATTCCCACGGGTGTCCTCTTTTCGGAAATGCATGGGGTTCCCAGTTTTCCCCGGTGGCTTGGACACCCGAGGCCCATATCTGTATGTTGCGCCGGTTCGGCAGAGTGTCTCAAATTCCGGTCAGAAAACAGACGTGGGGTTACTTGTGTTTTAGGCTTTCCCCTTGGCGGCCAGGTAGGTGCACCCACACATGTGAGGTACCGTTTTCATCAGGACACCTGTGGAAACGCGGGACAGTAGGCCATGTGCTGTTGGTGGCGTGTTTCGATGGGTGAACCGAGCAAAATGTGCAGAAAATGCATTTTTTTCCCACATTTCGGACTTTGCGGGGGTGTCTGGGTAATAAATTCTAGGGCGATTTGGGCATATCATACCTCTGCGGATTCCCACGGGTGTCTTTCTTTTCGAAAAAATGCATGGGGGTCCCTGTTTTTCTTGGTGGCTGCAACACCCCAGGCCTAAATCTGTTGGTTGGCTCCCCAAACCCTTTGGGGGGGATAGCAGTGGTTTAGCCTTATTCCTTCGGGCCCAGGTAGGTGCACCCACACATGTGAGGTACTGTTTTCATCGGGACACCTGTGGGAATGTGGGACGGTAGGCCATGTGTTGTTGGGGGCGTGTTTCGATCGGTGAGCCGAGCGAAATGTGCGGAAAATGCGTTTTTTTCCCACATTTCGGACTTTGGGGGGGTGTCTGGGTAATAAATTCTGGGGCGATTTGGGCATATCATACCTCTGCGGATTCCCACGCGTGTCCTCTTTTCGGAAATGCATGGGGTTCCCTGTTTTGCCCCGTGTCTTGGACACCCGAGTCCTATATCTGTATGTTGTTCCAGTCGGCAGAGCGTCTCAAATTCGGGTCAGAAAACAGACTTGGGGTTACTTGTGTTTTAGGCTTTCCTCTTGGCGGCCAGGTAGGTGCATGTGATGCTGGAAATGCATCAGAGGGACAGGGCCTCTGAATCCTTGTCCTTTACTGCTTTTTATCGTGTGTTCTGTCGTGTTTTCTGCCCAGGAGTCCATTTGGGACTCCTGGCAGTGCAGCTCTCTTTTGGTTTGGTGAACAGACCCATGGGAAAAGCCTTGTGGCACCCATGGGTAGGGGTATAACCCTGTGCCCCTAGTGTATGTTTTTGGGCACCTGTGGGTGGCCCACAGAGCAGGGTATGGGCTGGTGGCAGCTCCATGCTGAACTTGACAGGTGCTCTGGGTGTCCTCCATTTTGGGATACCCAGGCCCTGCCATTGGGATCAGTTGATTCCTGATAGAAAACAAGATGGCCCCTGTGGCCACTTGCTTTCTATTGCCTGTTATCTTGTTTTTCCCAAAGTCCTGGGAAGCCCTGACTCTGTCCCTTCCCCCTGACTGGCTGTTGGGTGGAAGGTCCATATATGGTGTTATTGTGAAGGCCCAGCTAGACTGACTGGAGCCTTCCCATTGACTGTAGGTTGTGGGTACCGCCTGTGGGTGGGACCTGGGTGAATGGAGTGGGTGACCAATATACACTCCTTGTTGTGGTTGTCTGGTTTCTGGCATGTGAGACAAAGACTGAGACAGCCCTGCCCGAAACTGGCCTGAATGCAGTGTGTAGTGTTGAATGGCTGGGTACTTGTCCCAATCCACATTCCTTGTTGTGAGTGTCTGAAAGGGAGGAGTGTGGCCTGAATGCACTGTGTGCCTGATTGGCTGACTGACTGCATGAATGCCCTTCTGTGTGATTGGCTGCTGTGTGTGTGCCAGCAGTGTGGATGAGAGACAGAATAGTATATCTGGGGACCTCTCACCACTGGAAATTGTTCAGAAGCGTCCAGAAGCTGAGTCTCCACTCAAGAGTAACTGGAACTGCTGATCCTCGACGTCCAGCTGGAAGAAGAAGACTTGCCGCTGCATTTGCTTCGACAGATCTGAAGGTTGCCGAATTCGTCGAGGACTGATCCGAGAGAGGACCTGGCTAGGCGCCCTCTTCCCGTGCTCCGAGGGACCATCGAGCACCGCTGAACTTTCGCCGAAGCTCCCTGGACGCCAGACCATCGAAAGGCTGCCGACCGGAGAAGGGGACCGCCGAGGAGATCGAAGTGAAGCACCCGGACATCGACGCCGTCGAAGTCCATTGCCGTCGACCAGGGTTCGCAGGTCTGTGTAACCACTGGAGGCCCGTCGAAGTTGTGTTGCCCAGCCGTGGGAACCACTTGACGCCGTGCCGCCGACGACCGGAGCCGTCCGCTCCTTGCCTAAGAACATTTGACTCGAAGGACTCCCTCGTCCGCATCGTCGACCGCTTTTGTCCTGCCGGAGAAAGTCGAGGACGACCAACGCGCCGAGGAGAATCCGCCGGTGGGTTTCCCGCCACCTCACGACTCCAAAGACTCGAGCGACTCGACGCCCTTGCTGGGCCACCGTCATTCACAATCTTTGCGGTCCAGAACTAGTGTCGCCGAGGTGCCCCGCACGCCTCTTCCTCGCAGGACGCCAACGTCTCAACGCCGACAAGCACCGCTCGGATCGAAGCCTGCCGCCTCATCGACGCTGTTGTACCCTGTTGTTGTCGGACGTTCGACGCCCCGTGTCTCCCGCTTGAAAGGGAAGGCATTCAAGAAGGGCCGTCGATTCCCCGACACCGAACACCGAGTTCCTCGACGCTTCTCGACGCCTCTCGACGATCCGTGACTCCTGCTTTAAAGGGGGTCATTCAAGAAGGATCTGTCGACGCCTCCTCGAAGAACTCGACTCCACCAGGTACATTGGGGGGGTAAAAACATTGTAGGAGAGAATAAGACTATTGAACAATATATGGACTGGGCTTGTGTTATATCTCTTTATTTTACAGGTTGCCCAGGTGGGGGGATCTCCACACAGAACTGTGTCCAGTAGCAAGGGCCAGTCTTCTGCCTATTGTTTCAACCATCTGTTATCTCTCCTCTCTCTATTGCTGGTTTCCTTCTTATTGATCTGCGTGCCATTTTTACAGTATTATAAATGCACTTTAATGAGGTCTAATATTAGTGGTACCACTTTAGAATTGTAGATATTTACCATTATTGATTTTCCTGAGCACAAAGTGCGTTGTTGTGATAAGTGTACATAACCCTTGAATATTAATTATATAAAGACTGTGTTTTCAGTAATACAGTGTGTGGACATTCCTTTGTGGGGGCTTGGGGATACACTGTACTTAAGAACCAGCCTGCATCACCTCCTGAGAAGCTAGGCCTTGATTGCTCGTCCATCGCTACCATAATAGAGAATCTTGGCTGGGGTCCTCTGTGCCTCTCCTCTACCATATAGAGAGCGGAAGTACAGACCCCCCCACCGGTCTTGACAAGCTGGTGGCAGCGGTGGGATGCTTATGGTTTTAAGACTCAGTGTATAACCGTGCCACTTACAAAATATCCGCACTTTATTAGATTAAGGTTTGGGTGTGTTCCAAATAACTGCATTACAAGCAATGGAGTCCATTGCGAATGGTAAATTGACTAGGATGAGCTTAGAGGCTCTCCAGAGTGCTTGTGAAGCCAGGGAGTTAGACTTTGTGGATAAGTCTAGGGCTGTGCTGATAGCTGCCCTGGTGGACTACCAGACTGTTGGTGAAACCCTTGATGAAGGGGGGATGCAACCAGTGAGGACTCTGCCCCTGGGGTTGTCGCTGAATCTGTTTCTGGGAATGCCACCATTCCTGCTGCCTCTGTTCCAAACCCCAGCAATTCCATGGAACTTGAGTTATTAAGGATGAAATTGGCCTTTGAATATCGCAAGTTGGAAATAGAAGCTGAGCTTAAGAAAGAGGAGCTGGCACAGCAAGTGGAACTCAAGAATAGGGATCTTGCGCTCAAAGAAAAGGACACTGAATGTCAGAGAATCCAGTTAGAAAAAGCTCGAGTGGAGACATCAGCTAAACCAATTGAGAGTGGCAGGTCCCCAGCCACCAAGTTTATGAAAGATTTGGTTGGTGTGTTTTTGGAGGGTTCAGATATCCTCCAATGGATTGAAGCGTTTGAAATGGCTTGTGCAATTCATGATGTGGATAAAAGAGATTGGGCTAAGTGTTTGTTAAGCAGAGTGCCTCAAACTGGATATGACTGTATTCTGAAGCTGAGTGTGGAAGAAAGGGGTCAGTATGAGTGTATGAAGTCTGCTTTAATTGCCAAGTTTGGCAAGACACCTACCCAATACCTTAAAAGGTTCAGGGATTTTAAGAAACGAGAGAATATGTCTTGGGTTGACTGGGTGAGTGCTGCGCACATGAACATGATGGGGTGGATTGACGGGTACAAGGTGAAAACTTTTGCTGAATTATCCCACCTGTTGTTTTTTGAGCATTTTTCTGAAGCCTGTTCACCAGAGCTGCGTCAGTATGTTGCTGACCAGAACATTTTGGACCCCTTTAAGCTGGCTAGGTTGGCTGACAAGTGGGTCTCCCACCGGGTGTCCCCTAAGGACTCCAGTGGGAAGGACAAGGACAAAGAAAAGGGGACCTCTCAGAAAGCTGAGGAGTCCCAAAAGCAATCACAGTCGGGTAAACCAAAACCTTCCTCTCCTAAGACCCAAAAACCTAGTTTGGATAAGTCATCTGTGGGTGGGAATAAGAGTAGTGGTTCACCTGCTGCAAAGCAGGCTCCCAGTGGTTCCAGTACCGTACCTCGCACTCCTAGCACTTGTTGGGATTGTGGGGCTCTGGACCATAGAAGGGGTGACTCCAAGTGTAAAGGTAAGGCACTTGGAGTACAGGCTGTCAGCCTGAGCTACCCTTATCCCATGTCTGAGGTGGAGGCCACTGTCCTCCCCTCCTCTACAGGAATCACCTTTGGTGCTCCTGTAGAGATTTCCTTAGTGTCCCTTGGGGCCTGGGACCAGTACGCAGAAGTACTGGCGACTATCCCGCAGAACACCCGTAGGTTTTTGAGAAGTGTCCTCTTGAATGGCCAGCCTTCTACTGGTTTGAGAGACACTGGGGCAAGCATGACAGTGGTGGACAGGACCCTGCTCAGGCCAGAGGACTATGTCAGTGCTCCTCTGAGAACCACCAGGTTAGCTGGTGGGCCTCCCAAATTATCGCCTGTAGCCTTAGTCACACTCATGATTGGAGACAAGACAGCAAAGCTTCCTGTCCTGGTTCAGGACAATGTCCCTGCTAACATTCTGTTAGGAAATGATCTAGTAGAGTTGGGGTTTATCTCGGATGGTCTCCCCATGACTGCGGCTGCGGTCACTAGGTCACGGGTGACACCGGGTCTGGTTGTGAGTCAGGTACCCGAGCCAAAGGCGAGGCCTAAGGCAAGACGAAGGAAGACCAAGAAGGCCACCTCTGTGGAGGGAACACCTTCTCTTCCTGCTGTTCCGACAGCACCCATTGGGATCCATGCTCCGGACAGCTGGGTCCAGTGAAAAACCCAAACTCAACTCCTGAGGGAGAAGAGACAGAAAACTCTCCTGTGGGAGAGGTTCTCAACCCGGAGGATCATCCCGACCTTCAATGCTTGTTAGCTGAAGGGGGACCCTCCCGGGCAGACTTCTGTAAACGACAGAGAGAGTGCCACTCTCTCGAGGGTCTGAGGAAACAGGCCCTGTCCCAGGCACAAGGTGAAGTGCCTAGGACATTCAAGATTTATTGGGAGGGTGAGCTCCTTGTTAGTGAGCCCACTAAGCCTGAACCTGGTGCCCTCAAGAGGTTGGTGGTACCCCAGGTTTACAGGCCCTTCCTACTGCAGTTGGCGCATGAGGTGCCCTTGGCTGGTCATCTTGGTACCAAGAAGACTAAGCAGAGGCTCTCTGCCCACTTCTACTGGCCCCGGATGGGAGTAGAAGTGGAGTCCCACTACAGGACCCGCCCAACTTGTCAGTTGTCTGGCAAGACTGGAGGCAGGGTCCTTGCCCCACTGCAGCCATTGCCAGTGGTTGGCACACCGTTCGAGAGGGTGGGCATCGACATTGTCGGTCCCCTGGACCCTCCCACTTCCGGTGGACATCGGTTCATCCTGGTCTTGGTTGATCATGCCACCAGGTACCCTGAGGCTATACCCCTTCGGACTATTACTGCCAAGGTGGTTGCCAGGGCTCTCCTGGGCATTTTTACCCGTGTTGGATTCCCCAAGGAGGTTGTCTTTGACAGAGGATCCAACTTCATGTCCAGTTACATGAAGACCATGTGGAAAGAGTGCAGGGTAACCTACAAGTTCTCCACCTCTTACCACCCTCAGACCAATGGTCTGGTTGAGAGATTTAACAAAACTCTCAAGGGCATGCTAGGTGCTTTGGAAGAGCCCCTAAGGAGGAAATGGGATCTCCTCCTGCCATGCCTGTTGTTTGCTTACAGAGAGGTACCTCAAGAGGGTGTTGGTTTCAGCCCCTTTGAGTTACTCTTTGGACATCCCGTGAGGGGGCCCCTCGCCTTGATCCGAGAAGGCTGGGAAGCCACTCCTCCAGGTCCCGCCAAGCAAGTGGGGGACTATGTGTTAGGCCTCAGGCGGAGGATGACACAAATGATGGGTCAGGCAACAGCAAATCTCAAGGCCAGCCAGGAGTTGAATAAGTACTGGCATGACCTTAAAGCTTCGCAAGTGGATTGGACTCCGGGACAGGAAATCCTTGTGATGGAGCCTACAAAGCCTAGGGCCTTGGCCGACAAATGGACTGGACCCTTCAGGATAATCTCCAAGATGGGCGAAGTCAATTATCTGGTTGACATGGGTGCCTCTGGGGTAGCCCCTCAGGTATTCCATGTCAACAGGCTCAAGCCTTTCCACAGGCGAGCAGAGTTCTCATGTCTCTTGCTAGCTTCAGGGCAAGAAGAGGATGAGAGTGAGCCCCTTCCTGATTTGCTGCATAGCAACCCTCAGGATGGCTCAGTGGAGGGAGTATGTCTCTCTCCAGATTTGACAACAGAGCAGCAGAGGGCCTGCAGGGCTTTGCTCCAGCAGTATGCCTCTCTGTTTTCACTGACACCGGGCCTTACACCGTGGTGTAAGCATGAAATTGACACTGGTGACAGTGTGCCTGTCAGGAGCAGGTGTTACCGTATGTCAGATACCGTCAAGAACCACATCCAGGCTGAGGTCGCCAAGATGTTGGATCTGGGTGTTATTGAACCCTCAACCAGTCCCTGGTCCAGTCCAGTGGTCCTTGTCCCTAAGGCAAGTTCCCAGGCGGGTACCAAGGATTGGAGGTTCTGTGTGGACTACCGAGGAGTCAATGCCGTCACCAAAACTGACGCGCACCCATTGCCCAGGGCTGATGAGCTCGTGGACACCATAGGTGCTGCCAAATTTGTGAGCACCTTTGACCTCACCTCAGGCTATTGGCAAATAGCTCTGACGGACCATGCCAAGGAAAAGACGGCATTCTCCACCCCTGAGGGACTCTACCAGTTTAGGGTCATGCCATTTGGGTTGAAGAATGCCCCTGCCACCTTCCAGAGATTGGTCAACCATGCGCTCAGTGGGCTGGAAGCCTTTTGTGTGGCTTACTTAGACGACATTGCCGTCTACAGTTCCACCTGGGAAGAGCATTTGACACATCTGGATAAGGTGTTGCAGGCCTTGAAAAGGGCTAACCTCACTATCAAGGCCACCAAGTGCCAGATAGCGCAGGGGAAAGTTACCTATCTTGGTCATGAGGTAGGAGGGGGTCAAATCCAGCCTCTTTCCAGTAAGGTACAGGACGTACAGAACTGGGAGACTCCCACTACTCAAACCCAGGTGAGAGCCTTTTTGGGCCTCACTGGGTACTATCGCAATTTCATGGCAGACTATGGAACCATAGCTGCACCCCTGACAGCGCTAACTTTGCCCAAACAGCCTAGGAAGGTTAATTGGACCGAAGACTGTCAGAGGGCCTTTGATGGCTTGAAAGAAGGTCTGTGTAGGGCACCTGTATTGTGTGCGCCTGACTACAGCCGACCCTTTATCGTCCAGACGGATGCCTGCGACACCGGAATTGGAGCTGTCTTGTCCCAGTTAGATGACAAAGGGAGAGAACATCCTATCATATTCATCAGTAGACAACTCAAGGGTAGAGAACTTAGGTGGGCTACTGTCGAAAAGGAATGTTTTAGTATCATTTGGAGCCTTAGGCGTTTTAGGCCCTACCTTACGGGGTCCACCTTCAAGGTCCAAACAGATCATAAGCCCCTGAAGTGGCTTATGCAGATGAAGGGTGAGAATCCGAAATTGCTCAGGTGGTCGATTAGCCTACAAGGGCTAGACTTCACCATAGAGCACAGACCAGGGAAGAGTCACGATAATGCAGATGGCCTTTCCAGAAGGTATGTTGACCGTCTGGATGAGGGTGTCTATCCCGTGGGAGATTAGGCACCCTCCACCTCAGTCTAGGGGGGGGCGACTGTGATGCTGGAAATGCATCAGAGGGACAGGGCCTCTGAATCCTTGTCCTTTACTGCTTTTTATCGTGTGTTCTGTCGTGTTTTCTGCCCAGGAGTCCATTTGGGACTCCTGGCAGTGCAGCTCTCTTTTGGTTTGGTGAACAGACCCATGGGATACCCTTATGGCACCCATGGGTAGGGGTACAACCCTGTGCCCCTAGTGTATGTTTTTGGGCACCTGTGGGTGGCCCACAGAGCAGGGTATGGGCTGGTGGCAGCTCCATGCTGAACTTGACAGGTGCTCTGGGTGTCCTCCATTTTGGGATACCCAGGCCCTGCCATTGGGATCAGTTGATTCCTGATAGAAAACAAGATGGCCCCTGTGGCCTCTTGCTTTCTATTGCCTGTTATCTTGTTTTTCCCAAAGTCCTGGGAAGCCCTGACTCTGTCCCTTCCCCCTGACTGGCTGTTGGGTGGAAGGTCCATATATGGTGTTGTTGTGAAGGCCCAGCTAGACTGACTGGAGCCTTCCCATTGACTGTAGGTTGTGGGTACCGCCTGTGGGTGGGACCTGGGTGAATGGAGTGGGTGACCAATATACACTCCTTGTTGTGGTTGTCTGGTTTCTGGCATGTGAGACAAAGACTGAGACAGCCCTGCCCGAAACTGGCCTGAATGCAGTGTGTAGTGTTGAATGGCTGGGTACTTGTCCCAATCCACATTCCTTGTTGTGAGTGTCTGAAAGGGAGGAGTGTGGCCTGAATGCACTGTGTGCCTGATTGGCTGACTGACTGCATGAATGCCCTTCTGTGTGATTGGCTGCTGTGTGTGTGCCAGCAGTGTGGATGAGAGACAGAATAGTATATCTGGGGACCTCTCACCACTGGAAATTGTTCAGAAGCGTCCAGAAGCTGAGTCTCCACTCAAGAGTAACTGGAACTGCTGATCCTCGACGTCCAGCTGGAAGAAGAAGACTTGCCGCTGCATTTGCTTCGACAGATCTGAAGGTTGCCGAATTCGTCGAGGACTGATCCGAGAGAGGACCTGGCTAGGCGCCCTCTTCCCGTGCTCGAGGGACCATCGAGCACCGCTGAACTTTCGCCGAAGCTCCCTGGATGCCAGACCATCGAAAGGCTGCCGACCGGAGAAGGGGACCGCCGAGGAGATCGAAGTGAAGCACCCGGACATCGACGCCGTCAAAGTCCATTGCCGTCGACCAGGGTTCGCAGGTCTGTGTAACCGCTGGAGGCCCGTCGAAGTTGTGTTGCCCAGCCGTGGGAACCACTTGACGCTGTGCCCTCGACGACCGGAGCCGTCCGCTCCTTGCCTAAGAACATTTGACTCGAAGGACTCCCTCGTCCGCATCGTCGACCGCTTTTGTCCTGCCGGAGAAAGTCGAGGACGACCAACGTGCCGAGGAGAATCCGCCGGTGGGTTTCCCGCCACCTCACGACTCCAAAGACTCGAGCGACTCGACGCCCTTGCTGGGCCACCGTCATTCACAATCTTTGCGGTCCAGAACTAGTGTCGCCGAGGTGCCCCGCACGCCTCTTCCTCGCAGGACGCCGACGTCTCGACGCCGACGAGCACCGCTCGGATCGAAGCCTGCCGCCTCATCGAGACCGTTCTACCCTGTTATTGTCGGACGTTCGACGCCCCGTGTCTCCCGCTTGAAAGGGAAGGCATTCAAGAAGGGCCGTCGATTCCCCGACACCGAACACCGAGTTCCTCGACGCTTCTCGATGCCTCTCGACGATCCGTGACTCCTGCTTTAAAGGGGGTCATTCAAGAAGGATCTGTCGACGCCTCCTCGAAGAACTCGACTCCACCAGGTACATTGGGGGGGTAAAAACATTGTAGGAGAGAATAAGACTATTGAACAATATATGGACTGGGCTTGTGTTATATCTCTTTATTTTACAGGTTGCCCAGGTGGGGGGATCTCCACACAGAACTGTGTCCAGTAGCAAGGGCCAGTCTTCTGCCTATTGTTTCAACCATCTGTTATCTCTCCTCTCTCTATTGCTGGTTTCCTTCTTATTGATCTGCGTGCCATTTTTACAGTATTATAAATGCACTTTAATGAGGTCTAATATTAGTGGTACCACTTTAGAATTGTAGATATTTACCATTATTGATTTTCCTGAGCACAAAGTGCGTTGTTGTGATAAGTGTACATAACCCTTGAATATTAATTATATAAAGACTGTGTTTTCAGTAATACAGTGTGTGGACATTCCTTTGTGGGGGCTTGGGGATACACTGTACTTAAGAACCAGCCTGCATCACCTCCTGAGAAGCTAGGCCTTGATTGCTCGTCCATCGCTACCATAATAGAGAATCTTGGCTGGGGTCCTCTGTGCCTCTCCTCTACCATATAGAGAGCGGAAGTACAGACCCCCCCACCGGTCTTGACAGTGCACCCACACATGTAAGGTACCGTTTTCATCGGGACACCTGTGGGAACGCGGGACGGTAGGCCATGTGTTGTTAGGGGCGTATTTCGATGGGTGAGCGGAGCGTAATGTGCGGAAAAAGCGTTTATTTCCCCACATTTCAGACTTTGCGGGGGTGTCTGGGTAATAAATTCTGGGGCGATTTGGGCATATCATACCTCTGCGGATTCCCACACGTGTCCTCTTTTCGGAAATGCATGGGGTTCCCTATTTTGCCCCGTGTCTTGGACACCCGAGGCCTATATCTGTATGTTGTGCCGGTCGGCAGAGCGTCTCAAATTCGGGTCAGAAAACAGACTTGGGGTTACTTGTGTTTTAGGCTTTCCCTTTGGCGGCCAGGTAGGTGCACCCACACATGTGAGGTACCATTTTCATCGGGACACCTGTGGGAACGCGGGACGGGAGGCCATTTGCTGTTGGGGGTGTGTTTCGATGGGTGAGCCGAGCAAAATGTGCGGAAAATGCATTTATTTTCCCACATTTCGGACTTTGCAGGGGTGTCTGGGTAATAAATTCTGGGGCGATTTGCGCAACTCATACCTCTGCGGATTCCCACGGGTGTCTTCTTTTCGAAAAAAAGCATGGGGTTCCCTGTTTTTCTTGGTTGCTGCAACACCCCAGGCCTAAATCTGTTGATTGGCTCCCCAAACCCTTTGGGTGGAATAGCAGTGGTTTAGCCTTATTCCTTCGGGACCAGGTAGGTGCACCCACACATGTGAGGTACTGTTTTCATCGGGACACCTGTGGGAACGCGGGACGGTAGGCCATGTGTTGTTGGGGGCGTGTTTCGATGGGTGAGCCGAGCGAAATGTGCAGAAAATGCTTTTTTTTCCCCACATTTCAGACTTTGCGGGGGTGTCTGGGTAATAAATTCGGGGGCGATTTGGGCATATCATACCTCTGCGGATTCCCACGGGTGTCCTCTTTTTGGAAATGCATGGGGTTCCTTGTTTCCCCCGGTGGCTTGGACACCCGAGGCCCATATCTGTATGTTGTCCCGGTCGGCAGAGCGTCTCAAATTCCGGTCAGAAAACAGACTTGGGGTTACTTGTGTTTTAGGCTTTCCCCTTGGCGGCCAGGTAGGTGCACCCACACATGTGAGGTACCGTTTTCATCAGGACACCTGTGGGAACGCGGGACGGTAGGCCATGTGTTGTTGGGGGCGTGCTTCGATGGGTGAGCCGAGCAAAATGTGCGGAAAATGCATTTATTTTCGCACATTTCAGACTTTGCGGGGATGTCTGGGTAATACATTCTGGGGCGATTTGGGCATATCATACCTCTGCGGATTCCCACGGGTGTCCTCTTTTTGGAAATGCATGGGGTTCCTTGTTTTCCCCGGTGGCTTGGACACCCGAGGCCCATATCTGTATGTTGTCCCGGTCGGCAGAGCGTCTCAAATTCCGGTCAGAAAACAGACTTGGCGTTACTTGTGTTTTAGGCTTTCCCCTTGCGGCCAGGTAGGTGCACCCACACATGTGAGGTACCGTTTTCATCAGGACACCTGTGGGAACGCGGGACAGTAGGCCATGTGTTGTTGGGGGCGTGCTTTGATGGGTGAGCCGAGCGAAATGTGAGGAAAATGCGTTCTTTTTCCCATATTTCGAACTTTGCGGGGGTGTCTGGGTAATAAATTCTAGGGCGATTTGGGCATATCATACCTCTGCGGATTCCCACAGGTGTTCTCTTTTCGGAAATGCATGGGGTTCCCTGTTTTCCCCGGTGGCTTGGACACCCGTGGCTCATATCTGCATGTTGTGCCAGTCGGCAGAGCGTCTCAAATTCAAGTCAGAAAACAGACTTGGGGTTACTTGTGTTTTAGGCTTTCCCCTTGGCGGCCAGGTATGTGCACCCACACATGTGAGGTACCGTTTTCATCAGGACACCTGTGGGAATGCGGGACGGTAGGCCATGTGCTGTTGGGGGTGTGTTTCAATGGGTGAGCCGAGCAAAATGTGCGGAAAATGCGTTTATTTTCCCACATTTCGGACTTTGCAGGGGTGTCTGGGTAATAAATTCTGGGGCGATTTGCGCAAATCATACCTCTGCGGATTCCCACGGGTGTCTTCTTTTCGAAAAAATGCATGGGGGTCCCTGTTTTTCTTGGTGACTGCAACACCCCAGGCCTAAATCTGTAGGTTGGCTCCCCAAACCCTTTGGGGGGGATAGCAGTGGTTTAGCCTTATTCCTTCGGGCCCAGGTAGGTGCACCCACACATGTGAGGTACTGTTTTCATCGGGACACCTGTGGGAACGCGTCACGGTAGGCCATGTGTTGTTGGGGGTGTGTTTCGATGGGTGAGCCGAGCGAAATGTGCGGAAAATGCGTTTTTCCCCACATTTCGGACTTTGCGGGGGTGTCTGGGTAATAAATTCTGGGGCGATTTGGGCATATCATACCTCTGCGGATTCCCACGGGTGTCCTCTTTTTGGAAATGCATGGGGTTCCATGTTTTCCCCGGTGGCTTGGACACCCGAGGCCCATATCTGTATGTTGCGCCGGTCGGCAGAGCGTCTCAAATTCCTGTCAGAAAACAGACTTGGGGTTACTTGTGTTTTAGGCTTTCCCCTTGGTGGCCAGGTAGGTGCACCCACACATGTGAGGTACCGTTTTCATCAGGACACCTGTGGGAATGCGGGACGTAGGCCATGTGTTGTTGGGGGCGTGCTTCGATGGGTGAGCCGAGCGAAATGTGAGGAAAATGCGTTTTTTTTCCCATATTTCGAACTTTGCGGGGCTGTCTGGGTAATAAATTCTGGGGCGATTTGGGCATATCATACCTCTGCGGATTCCCACGGGTGTCCTCTTTTCAGAAATGCATGGGGTTCCCTGTTTTCCCCGGTGGCTTGGACACCCGAGGCCCATATCTGTATGTTGTGCCGGTCGGCAGAGCGTCTCAAATTCCGGTGAGAAAACAGACTTGGGGTTACTTGTGTTTTAGGCTTTCCCCTTGGCGACCAGGTAGGTGCACCCACACATGTGAGGTACCGTTTTCATCGGGACACCTGTGGGAACGCGGGACGGTAGGCCATGCGTTGTTAGGGGCGTATTTCGATGGGTGAGCCGAGCGTAATGTGCGGAAAAAGCGTTTTTTTCCCCACATTTCAGACGTGGGGGTGTCTGGGTAATAAATTCTGGGGCGATTTGGGCATATCATACCTCTGTGGATTCCCACGCATGTGCTCTTTTCGGAAATGCATGGGGTTCCCTGTTTTGCCCTGTGTCTTGGACACCCGAGGCCTATATCTGTATGTTGTGCCGGTCGGCAGAGCGTCTCAAATTCGGGTCAGAAAACAGACTTGGGGTTACTTGTGTTTTAGGCTTTCCCCTTCGCGGTCAGGCAGGTGCACCCACACATGTGAGGTACCGTTTTCATCGGGACACCTGTGGGAACGCGGGACGGTAGGCCATGTGTTGTTGGGGGCGTGTTTCGATGGGTGAGCCGAGCGAATCGTGCAGAAAATATATTTTTTTCCCCACATTTCGGATTTTGCGGGGGTGTCTGGGTAATAAATTCTGGGGCGATTAGGGCTTATCATACCTCTGCGGATTCCCACGGGTGTTCTCTTTTTGGAAATGCATGGGGTTCCCTGTTTTCCCTTGTGGCTTGGACACCCGAGGCCCATATCTGTATGTTGTGCCGTTCGGCAGAGTGTCTCAAATTCCGGCTAGAAAACAGACTTGGGGTTACTTGTGTTTTAGGCTTTCCCCTTGGCGGCCAGGTGGGTGCACCCACACATGTGAGGTACAGTTTTCATCGGCACACCTGTGGGAATGCTGGACAGTAGGCCATGTGTTGTTGGGGGCGTGCTTCGATGGGTGAGCCGGGCGAAATGTGAGGAAAATGCGTTTTTTTTCCCATATTTCGAACTTTGCGGGGGTGTCTGGGTAATAAATTCTGGGGCGATTTGGGCATATCGTACCTCTGCGGATTCCCACAGGTGTCCTCTTTTCTGAAATGCATGGGGTTCCCTGTTTTCCCCGGTGGCTTGGACACCCGAGGCCCATATCTGTATGTTGTGCCGGTCGGCAGAGCGTCTCAAATTCGGGTCAGAAAACAGACTTGGGGTTACTTGTGTTTTAGGCTTTCCCCTTGGCGGCCAGGCAGGTGCACCCACACATGTGAGGTACCGTTTTCATCGGGACACCTCTGGGAACGCGGGACAGTAGGCCATGTGCTGTTGGGGGCATGGTTTGATGGGTGAGCCGAGCGAATTGTGCAGAAAATATGTTTTTTTCCCCACATTTCGGACTTTGCGGGGGTGTCTGGGTAATAATTTCTGGGGCGATTTGGGCTTATCATACCTCTGCGGATTCCCACGGGTGTTCTCTTTTTGGAAATGCATGGGGTTCCCTGTTTTCCCTTGTGGCTTGGACACCCGAGGCCCATATCTGTATGTTGTGCCGTTCGGCAGAGTGTCTCAAATTCCGGCTAGAAAACAGACTTGGGGTTACTTGTGTTTTAGGCTTTCCCCTTGGCGGCCAGGTGGGTGCACCCACACATGTGAGGTACAGTTTTCATCGGCACACCTGTGCGAATGCTGGACAGTAGGCCATGTGTTGTTGGGGGCGTGCTTCGATGGGTGAGCCGGGCGAAATGTGAGGAAAATGCGTTTTTTTTCCCATATTTCGAACTTTGCGGGGGTGTCTGGGTAATAAATTCTGGGGCGATTTGGGCATATCGTACCTCTGCGGATTCCCACTGGTGTCCTCTTTTCTGAAATGCATGGGGTTCCCTGTTTTCCCCGGTGGCTTGGACACCCGAGGCCCATATCTGTATGTTGTGCCGGTCGGCAGAGCGTCTCAAATTCGGGTCAGAAAACAGACTTGGGGTTACTTGTGTTTTAGGCTTTCCCCTTGGCGGCCAGGCAGGTGCACCCACACATGTGAGGTACCGTTTTCATCGGGACACCTCTGGGAACGCGGGACAGTAGGCCATGTGCTGTTGGGGGCATGGTTTGATGGGTGAGCCGAGCGAATTGTGCAGAAAATATGTTTTTTTCCCCACATTTCGGACTTTGCGGGGGTGTCTGGGTAATAATTTCTGGGGCGATTTGGGCTTATCATACCTCTGCGGATTCCCACGCGTGTCCTCTTTTTGGAAATGCATGGGGTTCCCTGTTTTCCCTGGTGGCTTGGACACCCGAGGCCCATATCTGTATGTTGTGCCGGTCGGCAGAGCGTCTCAAATTCGGGTCAGAAAACAGACTTGGGGTTACTTGTGTTTTAGGCTTTCCCCTTGGCAGCCAGGTAGGTGCACCCACACATGTGAGGTACCGTTTTCATCAGGACACCTGTGGGAATGCGGGACGGTAGGCCATGTGTTTTTAGGGGCGTATTTCAATGGGTGAGCCGAGCGTAATGTGCGGAAAAAGCGTTTTTTTCCCCACATTTCAGATTTTGCGGGGGTGTCTTGGTAATAAATTCTGGGGCGATTTGGGCATATCATACCTCTGCGATTCCCACGCGTGTACTCTTTTCGGAAATGCATGGGGTTCCCTGCTTTGCCCCGTGTCTTGGGCACCCGAGGCCTATATCTGTATGTTGTGCCGGTCGGCAGAGCGTCTCAAATTCGGGTCAGAAAACAGACTTGGGGTTACTTGTGTTTTAGGCTTTCCCCTTGGCGGCCAGGCAGGTGCACCCACACATGTGAGGTACAGTTTTCATCGGGACACCTGTGGGAACGCGGGACGGTAGGCCATGTGTTGTTGGGGGCGTGTTTCGATGGGTGAGCCGAGCGAATTGTGCAGAAAATATATTTTTTTCCCCACATTTCTGATTTTGCGGGGGTGTCTGGGTAATAAATTCTGGGGCGATTTGGGCTTATCATACCTCTGCGGATTCCCACGGGTGTCCTCTTTTTGGAAATGCATGGGGTTCCCTGTTGTCCCTGGTGGCTTGGACACCCGAGGCCCATATCTGTATGTTGTGCCGTTCGGCAGAGTGTCTCAAATTCCGGTCAGAAAACAGACTTGGGGTTACTTGTGTTTTAGGCTTTCCCCTTGGCGGCAGGTGGGTGCACCCACACATGTGAGGTACCGTTTTCATCGGGACACCTGTGGGAATACTGGACAGTAGGCCATGTGCTGTTGGTGGCGTGTTTCGATGGGTGAGCCGAGCAAAATGTGCAGAAAATGCATTTTTTTCCCACATTTCGGTCTTTGCGGGGGTGTCTGGGTAATAAATTCTGGGGCGATTTGGGCTTATCATACCTCTGCGGATTCCCACGGGTGTCCTCTTTTTGGAAATGCATGGGGTTCCCTGTTTTCCCTGGTGGCTTGGACACCCGAGGCCCATATCTGTATGTTGTGCCGTTCGGCAGAGTGTCTCAAATTCCGGTCAGAAAACAGACTTGGGGTTACTTGTGTTTTAGGCTTTCCCCTTGGCGGCAGGTGGGTGCACCCACACATGTGAGGTACCGTTTTCATCGGGACACCTGTGGGAATGCTGGACAGTAGGCCATGTGTTGTTGGAGGCGTGTTTCGATCGGTGAGCCGAGCGAAATGTGCGGAAAATGCGTTTTTTTCCCACATTTCGGACTTTGCGGGGTTGTCTGGGTAATAAATTCTGGGGCGATTTGGGCATATCATACCTCTGCGGATTCCCACGCGTGTCCTCTTTTCGGAAATGCATGGGGTTCCCTGTTTTGCCCCGTGTCTTGGACACCCGAGTCCTATATATGTATGTTGTGCCAGTCGGCAGAGCGTCTCAAATTCGGGTCAGAAAACAGACTTGGGGTTACTTGTGTTTTAGGCTTTCCCCTTGGCGGCCAGGTAGGTGCACCCACACATGTGAGGTACCATTTTCATCGGGACACCTGTGGGAACGCGGGACGGTAGGCCATGTGCTATTGGGGGCGTGTTTCGATGGGTGAGCCGAGCAAAATGTGCGGAAAATGCATTTATTTTCCCACATTTCGGACTTTGCAGGGGTGTCTGGGTAATAAATTCTGGGGCGATTTGCGCAACTCATACCTCTGCGGTTTCCCACGGGTGTCTTCTTTTCGAAAAAAAGCATGGGGTTCCCTGTTTTTCTTGGTTGCTGCAACACCCCAGGCCTAAATCTGTTGATTGGCTCCCCAAACCCTTTGGGTGGGATAGCAGTGGTTTAGCCTTATTCCTTCGGGACCAGGGAGGTGCACCCACACATGTGAGGTACTGTTTTCATCGGGACACCTGTGGGAACGCGGGACGGTAGGCCATGTGTTGTTGGGGGCGTGTTTCGATGGGTGAGCCGAGCGAAATGTGCAGAAAATGCTTTTTTTTCCCACATTTCGGACTTTGCGGGGGTGTCTGGGTAATAAATTCTGGGGCGATTTGGGCATATCATACCTCTGCGGATTCCCACGGGTGTCCTCTTTTTGGAAATGCATGGGGTTCCTTGTTTTCCCCGGTGGCTTGGACACCCGAGGCCCATATCTGTATGTTGTCCCGGTCGGCAGAGCGTCTCAAATTCCGGTCAGAAAACAGACTTGGGGTTACTTGTGTTTTAGGCTTTCCCCTTGGCGGCCAGGTAGGTGCACCCACACATGTGAGGTACCATTTTCATCAGGACACCTGTGGGAACGCGGGACGGTAGGCCATGTGTTGTTGGGGGCGTGCTTCGATGGGTGAGCCGAGCAAAATGTGCGGAAAATGCATTTATTTTTGCACATTTCGGACTTTGCGGGGGTGTCTGGGTAATAAATTCTGGGGCGATTTGGGCATATCATACCTCTGCGGATTCCCACGGGTGTCCTCTTTTTGGAAATGCATGGGGTTCCTTGTTTTCCCCGGTGGCTTGGACACCCGAGGCCCATATCTGTATGTTGTCCCGGTCGGCAGAGCGTCTCAAATTCCGGTCAGAAAACAGACTTGGGGTTACTTGTGTTTTAGGCTTTCCCCTTGGCGGCCAGGTAGGTGCACCCACACATGTGAGGTACCGTTTTCATCAGGACACCTGTGGGAACGCGGGACAGTAGGCCATGTGCTGTTGAGACCGTGTTTCGATGGGTGAGCCGAGCGAAATGTGCGGAAAATGCATTTTTTTTCCCACATTTCGGACTTTGCGGGGGTGTCTGGGTAATAAATTCTGGGGAGATTTTGGCATATCATACCTCTGCGGATTCCCACGGGTGTCCTCTTTTTGGAAATGCATGGGGTTCCTTGTTTTCCCCGGTAGCTTGGACACCCGAGGCCCATATCTGTATTTTGCGCCGGTCGGCAGAGCGTCTCAAATTCGGGTCAGAAAACAGACTTGGGGTTACTTGTGTTTTAGGCTTTCCCCTTGGCGACCAGGTAGGTGCACCCACACATGTGAGGTACCGTTTTCATCAGGACACCTGTGGGAACGCGGGACAGTAGGCCATGTGTTGTTGGGGGCGTGCTTTGATGGGTGAGCCGAGCAAAATGTGCGGAAAATTCATTTATTTTCCCACATTTCGGACTTTGCAGGGGTGTCTGGGTAATAAATTCTGGGGCGATTTGCGCAAATCATACCTCTGCGGATTCCCACGGGTGTCTTCTTTTCGATAAAATGCATGGGGGTCCCTGTTTTTCTTGGTGACTGCAACACCCCAGGCCTAAATCTGTAGGTTGGCTCCCCAAACCCTTTGGGGGGATAGTAGTGGTTTAGCCTTATTCCTTCGGGCCCAGGTAGGTGCACCCACACATGTGAGGTACTGTTTTCATCGGGACACCTGTGGGAACACGTCACAGTAGGCCATGTGTTGTTGGGGGTGTGTTTCGATGGTTGAGCCGAGCGAAATGTGCGGAAAATGCGTTTTTCCCCACATTTCGGACTTTGCGGGGGTGTCTGGGTAATAAATTCTGGGGCGATTTGGGCATATCATACCTCTGCGGATTCCCACGGGTGTCCTCTTTTTGGAAATGCATGGGGTTCCCTGTTTTCCCCGGTGGCTTGGACACCCGAGGCCCATATCTGTATGTTGTGCCGGTCGGCAGAGCGTCTCAAATTCCGGTCAGAAAACAGACTTGGGGTTACTTGTGTTTTAGGCTTTCCCCTTGGTGGCCAGGTAGGTGCACCCACACATGTGAGGTACCGTTTTCATCAGGACACCTGTGGGAACGCGGGACAGTAGGCCATGTGCTGTTGAGAGCGTGTTTCGATGGGTGAGCCAAGCGAAATGTGCGGAAAATGCGTTTTTTTTCCCACATTTTGGACTTTGCAGGGGTGTCTGGGTAATAAATTCTGGGGAGATTTGGGCATATCATACCTCTGCGGATTCCCACGGGTGTCCTCTTTTCGGAAATGCATGGGGTTCCCTGTTTTCCCCGGTGGCTTGGACACCCGAGGCCCATATCTGTATGTTGCGCCGGTCGGCAGAGCGTCTCAAATTCCGGTCAGAAAACAGACTTGGGGTTACTTGTGTTTTAGGCTTTCCCCTTGGTGGCCAGGTAGGTGCACCCACACATGTGAGGTACCGTTTTCATCAGGACACCTGTGGGAATGCGGGACGGTAGGCCATGTGTTGTTGGGGGCGTGCTTCGATGGGTGAGCCGAGCGAAATGTGAGGAAAATGCGTTTTTTTTCCCATATTTCGAACTTTGCGGGGGTGTCTGGGTAATAAATTCTGGGGCGATTTGGGCATATCATACCTCTGCGGATTCCCACGGGTGTCCTCTTTTCAGAAATGCATGGGGTTCCCTGTTTTTCCTGGTGGCTTGGACACCCGAGGCCCATATCTGTATATTGCGCCGGTCGGCAGAGCGTCTCAAATTCCGGTGAGAAAACAGACTTGGGGTTACTTGTGTTTTAGGCTTTCCCCTTGGTGGCCAGGTAGGTGCACCCACACATGTGAGGTACCGTTTTCATCGGGACACCTGTGGGAACGCGGGACGGTAGGCCATGTGTTGTTAGGGGCGTATTTCGATGGATGAGCCAAGCGTAATGTGCGGAAAAAGAGTTTTTTTCCCCACATTTCAGACTTTGCGGGGGTGTCTGGGTAATAAATTCTGGGGCGATTTGGGCATATCATACCTCTGTGGATTCCCACGCATGTGCTCTTTCGGAAATGCATGGGGTTCCCTGTTTTTCCCCATGTCTTGGACACCCGAGGCCTATATCTGTATGTTGTGCCGGTCGGCAGAGCGTCTCAAATTTGTGTCAGAAAACAGACTTGGGGTTACTTGTGTTTTAGGCTTTCCCCTTCGCGGCCAGGCAGGTGCACCCACACATGTGAGGTACCATTTTCATCGGGACACCTGTGGGAACGCAGGACGGTAGGCCATGTGTTGTTGGGGGCGTGTTTCGATGGGTGAGCCGAGCGACATGTGCGGAAAATGCGTTTATTTTCCCATATTTCGGACTTTGCAGGGGTGTCTGGGTAATAAATTCTGGGGCGATTTGTGCATATCATACCTCTGTGGATTCCCACGGGTGTCCCCTTTTCGGAAATGCATGGGGTTCCCTGTTTTCCCCGGTGGCTTGGACACCCGTGGCTCATATCTGCATGTTGTGCCAGTCGGCAGAGCGTCTCAAATTCAAGTCAGAAAACAGACTTGGGGTTACTTGTGTTTTAGGCTTTCCCCTTGGCGGCCAGGTATGTGCACCCACACATGTGAGGTACCGTTTTCATCAGGACACCTGTGGGAACGCGGGACGGTAGGCCATGTGCTGTTGGGGGTGTGTTTCAATGGGTGAGCCGAGCAAAATGTGCGGAAAATGCGTTTATTTTCCCACATTTCGGACTTTGCAGGGGTGTCTGGGTAATAAATTCTGGGGCGATTTGCGCAAATCATACCTCTGCGGATTCCCACGGGTGTCTTCTTTTCGAAAAAATGCATGGGGGTCCCTGTTTTTCTTGGTGACTGCAACACCCCAGGCCTAAATCTGTAGGTTGGCTCCCCAAACCCTTTGGGGGGGATAGCAGTGGTTTAGCCGTATTCCTTCGGGCCCAGGTAGGTGCACCCACACATGTGAGGTACTGTTTTCATCGGGACACCTGTGGGAACGCGTCACGGTAGGCCATGTGTTGTTGGGGGTGTGTTTCGATGGGTGAGCCGAGCGAAATGTGCGGAAAATGCGTTTTTCCCCACATTTCGGACTTTGCGGGAGTGTCTGGGTAATAAATTCTGGGGCGATTTGGGCATATCATACCTCTGCGGATTCCCACGGGTGTCCTCTTTTTGGAAATGCATGGGGTTCCATGTTTTCCCCGGTGGCTTGGACACCCGAGGCCCATATCTGTATGTTGCGCCGGTCGGCAGAGCGTCTCAAATTCCTGTCAGAAAACAGACTTGGGGTTACTTGTGTTTTAGGCTTTCCCCTTGGTGGCCAGGTAGGTGCACCCACACATGTGAGGTACCGTTTTCATCAGGACACCTGTGGGAATGCGGGACGGTAGGCCATGTGTTGTTGGGGGCGTGCTTCGATGGGTGAGCCGAGCGAAATGTGAGGAAAATGCGTTTTTTTCCCCATATTTCGAACTTTGCGGGGGTGTCTGGGTAATAAATTCTGGGGCGATTAGGGCTTATCATACCTCTGCGGATTCCCACGGGTGTTCTCTTTTTGGAAATGCATGGGGTTCCCTGTTTTCCCTTGTGGCTTGGACACCCGAGGCCCATATCTGTATGTTGTGCCGTTCGGCAGAGTGTCTCAAATTCCGGCTAGAAAACAGACTTGGGGTTACTTGTGTTTTAGGCTTTCCCCTTGGCGGCCAGGTGGGTGCACCCACACATGTGAGGTACAGTTTTCATCGGCACACCTGTGGGAATGCTGGACAGTAGGCCATGTGTTGTTGGGGGCGTGCTTCGATGGGTGAGCCGGGCAAAATGTGAGGAAAATGCGTTTTTTCCCCATATTTCGAACTTTGCGGGGGTGTCTGGGTAATAAATTCTGGGGCGATTTGGGCATATCGTACCTCTGCGGATTCCCACAGGTGTCCTCTTTTCGGAAATGCATGGGGTTCCCTGTTTTCCCCGGTGGCTTGGACACCCGAGGCCCATATCTGTATGTTGTGCCGGTCGGCAGAGCGTCTCAAATTCGGGTCAGAAAACAGACTTGGGGTTACTTGTGTTTTAGGCTTTCCCCTTGGCGGCCAGGCAGGTGCACCCACACATGTGAGGTACCGTTTTCATCGGGACACCTGTGGGAACGCGGGACAGTAGGCCATGTGCTGTTGGGGGCGTGTTTTGATGGGTGAGCCGAGCGAATTTTGCAGAAAATATGTTTTTTTCCCCACATTTCGGACTTTGCGGGGGTGTCTGGGTAATAATTTCTGGGGCGATTTGGGCTTATCATACCTCTGCGGATTCCCACGCGTGTCCTCTTTTTGGAAATGCATGGGGTTCCCTGTTTTCCCTGGTGGCTTGGACACCCGAGGCCCATATCTGTATGTTGTGCCGGTCGGCAGAGCGTCTCAAATTCGGGTCAGAAAACAGACTTGGGGTTACTTGTGTTTTAGGCTTTCCCCTTGGCAGCCAGGTAGGTGCACCCACACATGTGAGGTACCGTTTTCATCAGGACACCTGTGGGAATGCGGGACGGTAGGCCATGTGTTTTTAGGGGCGTATTTCAATGGGTGAGCCGAGCGTAATGTGCGGAAAAAGCGTTTTTTTCCCCACATTTCAGATTTTGCGGGGGTGTCTTGGTAATAAATTCTGGGGCGATTTGGGCATATCATACCTCTGCGATTCCCACGCGTGTGCTCTTTTCGGAAATGCATGGGGTTCCCTGCTTTGCCCCGTGTCTTGGACACCCGAGGCCTATATCTGTATGTTGTGCCGGTCGGCAGAGCGTCTCAAATTCGGGTCAGAAAACAGACTTGGGGTTACTTGTGTTTTAGGCTTTCCCCTTGGCGGCCAGGAAGGTGCACCCACACATGTGAGGTACAGTTTTCATCGGGACACCTGTGGGAACGCGGGACGGTAGGCCATGTGTTGTTGGGGGCGTGTTTCGATGGGTGAGCCGAGCGAATTGTGCAGAAAATATATTTTTTTCCCCACATTTCTGATTTTGCGGGGGTGTCTGGGTAATAAATTCTGGGGCGATTTGGGCTTATCATACCTCTGCGGATTCCTACGGGTGTCCTCTTTTTGGAAATGCATGGGGTTCCCTGTTTTCCCTGGTGGCTTGGACACCCGAGGCCCATATCTGTATGTTGTGCCGTTCGGCAGAGGGTCTCAAATTCCGGTCAGAAAACAGACTTGGGGTTACTTGTGTTTTAGGCTTTCCCCTTGGCGGCAGGTGGGTGCACCCACACATGTGAGGTACCGTTTTCATCGGGACACCTGTGGGAATGCTGGACAGTAGGCCATGTGCTGTTGGTGGCGTGTTTCGATGGGTGAGCCGAGCAAAATGTGCAGAAAATGCATTTTTTTCCCACATTTCGGTCTTTGCGGGGGTGTCTGGGTAATAAATTCTAGGGCTATTTGGGCATATCATACCTCTGCGGATTCCCACGGGTGTCTTTCTTTTCAAAAAAATGCATGGGGGTCCCTGTTTATCTTGGTGGCTGCAACACCCGAGGCCTAAATCTGTAGGTTGGCTCCCCAAACCCTTTGGGGGGGATAGCAGTGGTTTAGCCTTATTCCTTCGGGCCCAGGTAGGTGCACCACACATGTGAGGTACTGTTTTCATCGGGACACCTGTGGGAACGTGGGACGGTAGGCCATGTGTTGTTGGGGGCGTGTTTCGATTGGTGAGCCGAGCGAAATGTGCGGAAAATGCGTTTTTTTCCCACATTTCGGACTTTGCGGGGGTGTCTGGGTAATAAATTCTGGGGCGATTTGGGCATATCATACCTCTGCGGATTCCCACACGTGTCCTCTTTTCGGAAATGCATGGGGTTCCCTGTTTTGCCCTGTGTCTTGGACACCCGAGTCCTATATCTGTATGTTGTGCCGGTCGGCAGAGCGTCTCAAATTCGGGTCAGAAAACAGACTTGGGGTTACTTGTGTTTCAGGCTTTCCCCTTGGCGGCCAGGTAGGTGCACCCACACATGTGAGGTACCATTTTCTTTGGGACACCTGTGGGAACGCGGGACGGTAGGCCATGTGCTATTGGGGGCGTGTTTCGATGGGTGAGCCGAGCAAAATGTGCGGAAAATGCATTTATTTTCCCACATTTCGGACTTTGCAGGGGTGTCTGGGTAATAAATTCTGGGGCGATTTGCGCAACTCATACCTCTGCGGATTCCCACGGGTGTCCTCTTTTTGGAAATGCATGGGGTTCCCTGTTTTCCCTGGTGGCTTGGACACCCGAGGCCCATATCTGTATGTTGTGCCGGTCGGCAGAGCGTCTCAAATTCGGGTCAGAAAACAGACTTGGGGTTACTTGTGTTTTAGGCTTTCCCCTTGGCAGCCAGGTAGGTGCACCCACACATGTGAGGTACCGTTTTCATCAAGACACCTGTGGGAATGCGGGACGGTAGGCCATGTGTTTTTAGGGGCGTATTTCAATGGGTGAGCCGAGCGTAATGTGCGGAAAAAGCGTTTTTTTCCCCACATTTCAGATTTTGCGGGGGTGTCTTGGTAATAAATTCTGGGGCGATTTGGGCATATCATACCTCTGCGATTCCCATGCGTGTGCTCTTTTCGGAAATGCATGGGGTTCCCTGCTTTGCCCCGTGTCTTGGACACCCGAGGCCTATATCTGTATGTTGTGCCGGTCGGCAGAGCGTCTCAAATTCGGGTCAGAAAACAGACTTGGGGTTACTTGTGTTTTAGGGTTTCCCCTTGGCGGCCAGGCAGGTGCACCCACACATGTGAGGTACAGTTTTCATCGGGACACCTGTGGGAACGCGGGACGGTAGGCCATGTGTTGTTGGGGGCGTGTTTCGATGGGTGAGCCGAGCGAATTGTGCAGAAAATATATTTTTTTCCCCACATTTCTGATTTTGCGGGGGTGTCTGGGTAATAAATTCTGGGGCGATTTGGGCTTATCATACCTCTGCGGATTCCTACGGGTGTCCTCTTTTTGGAAATGCATGGGGTTCCCTGTTTTCCCTGGTGGCTTGGACACCCGAGGCCCATATCTGTATGTTGTGCCGTTCGGCAGAGTGTCTCAAATTCCGGTCAGAAAACAGACTTGGGGTTACTTGTGTTTTAGGCTTTCCCCTTGGCGGCAGGTGGGTGCACCCACACATGTGAGGTACCGTTTTCATCGGGACACCTGTGGGAATGCTGGACAGTAGGCCATGTGCTGTTGGTGGCGTGTTTCGATGGGTGAGCCGAGCAAAATGTGCAGAAAATGCATTTTTTTCCCACATTTCGGTCTTTGCGGGGGTGTCTGGGTAATAAATTCTAGGGCGATTTGGGCATATCATACCTCTGCGGATTCCCACGGGTATCTTTCTTTTCAAAAAAATGCATGGGGGTCCCTGTTTATCTTGGTGGCTGCAACACCCCAGGCCTAAATCTGTAGGTTGGCTCCCCAAACCCTTTGGGGGGGATAGCAGTGGTTTAGCCTTATTCCTTCGGGCCCAGGTAGGTGCACCACACATGTGAGGTACTGTTTTCATCGGGACACCTGTGGGAACGTGGGACGGTAGGCCATGTGTTGTTGGGGGCGTGTTTCGATCGGTGAGCCGAGCGAAATGTGCGGAAAATGCGTTTTTTTCCCACATTTCGGACTTTGAGGGGGTGTCTGGGTAATAAATTCTGGGGCGATTTGGGCATATCATACCTCTGCGGATTCCCACACGTGTCCTCTTTTCGGAAATGCATGGGGTTCCCTGTTTTGCCCCGTGTCTTGGACACCCGAGTCCTATATCTGTATGTTGTGCCAGTCGGCAGAGCGTCTCAAATTCGGGTCAGAAAACAGACTTGGGGTTACTTGTGTTTTAGGCTTTCCTCTTGGTGGCCAGGTAGGTGCACCCACACATGTGAGGTACCTTTTTCATCGGGACACCTGTGGGAACGCGGGACGCTAGGCCATGTGTTGTTAGGGGCGTATTTCGATAGGTGAGCGGAGCGTAATGTGCGGAAAAAGCGTTTATTTCCGCACATTTCAGACTTTGCGGGGGTGTCTGGGTAATAAATTCTGGGGCGATTTGGGCATATCATACCTCTGCGGATTCCCACACGTGTCCTCTTTTTGGAAATGCATGGGGTTCCCTGTTTTGCCCCGTGTCTTGGACACCCGAGGCCTATATCTGTATGTTGTGCCGGTCGGCAGAGCGTCTCAAATTCGGGTCAGAAAACAGACTTGGGGTTACTTGTGTTTCAGGCTTTCCCCTTGGCGGCCAGGTAGGTGCACCCACACATGTGAGGTACCATTTTCATCGGGACACCTGTGGGAACGCGGGACGGTAGGCCATGTGCTATTGGGGGCGTGTTTCGATGGGTGAGCCGAGCAAAATGTGCGGAAAATGCATTTAATTTCCCACATTTCGACTTTGCAGGGGTGTCTGGGTTATAAATTCTGGGGCGATTTGCGCAACTCATACCTCTGCGGATTCCCACGGGTGTCTTCTTTTCGAAAAAAAGCATGGGGTTCCCTGTTTTTCTTGGTTGCTGCAACACCCCAGGCCTAAATCTGTTGATTGGCTCCCCAAACCCTTTGGGTGGGATAGCAGTGGTTTAGCCTTATTCCTTCGGGACCAGGGAGGTGCACCCACACATGTGAGGTACTGTTTTCATCGGGACACCTGTGGGAACGCGGGACGGTAGGCCATGTGTTGTTGGGGGCGTGTTTCGATGGGTGAGCCGAGCAAAATGTGCAGAAAATGCATTTTTTTCCCACATTTCGGTCTTTGCGGGGGTGTCTGGGTAATAAATTCTGGGGCGATTTGGGCTTATCATACCTCTGCGGATTCCCACGGGTGTCCTCTTTTTGGAAATGCATGGGGTTCCCTGTTTTCCCTGGTGGCTTGGACACCCGAGGCCCATATCTGTATGTTGTGCCGTTCGGCAGAGTGTCTCAAATTCCGGTCAGAAAACAGACTTGGGGTTACTTGTGTTTTAGGCTTTCCCCTTGGCGGCAGGTGGGTGCACCCACACATGTGAGGTACCGTTTTCATCGGGACACCTGTGGGAATGCTGGACAGTAGGCCATGTGTTGTTGGAGGCGTGTTTCGATCGGTGAGCCGAGCGAAATGTGCGGAAAATGCGTTTTTTTCCCACATTTCGGACTTTGCGGGGTTGTCTGGGTAATAAATTCTGGGGCGATTTGGGCATATCATACCTCTGCGGATTCCCACGCGTGTCCTCTTTTCGGAAATGCATGGGGTTCCCTGTTTTGCCCCGTGTCTTGGACACCCGAGTCCTATATCTGTATGTTGTGCCAGTCGGCAGAGCGTCTCAAATTCGGGTCAGAAAACAGACTTGGGGTTACTTGTGTTTTAGGCTTTCCCCTTGGCGGCCAGGTAGGTGCACCCACACATGTGAGGTACCATTTTCATCGGGACACCTGTGGGAACGCGGGACGGTAGGCCATGTGCTATTGGGGGCGTGTTTCGATGGGTGAGCCGAGCAAAATGTGCGGAAAATGCATTTATTTTCCCACATTTCGGACTTTGCAGGGGTGTCTGGGTAATAAATTCTGGGGCGATTTGCGCAACTCATACCTCTGCGGTTTCCCACGGGTGTCTTCTTTTCGAAAAAAAGCATGGGGTTCCCTGTTTTTCTTGGTTGCTGCAACACCCCAGGCCTAAATCTGTTGATTGGCTCCCCAAACCCTTTGGGTGGGATAGCAGTGGTTTAGCCTTATTCCTTCGGGACCAGGGAGGTGCACCCACACATGTGAGGTACTGTTTTCATCGGGACACCTGTGGGAACGCGGGACGGTAGGCCATGTGTTGTTGGGGGCGTGTTTCGATGGGTGAGCCGAGCGAAATGTGCAGAAAATGCTTTTTTTTCCCACATTTCGGACTTTGCGGGGGTGTCTGGGTAATAAATTCTGTGGCGATTTGGGCATATCATACCTCTGCGGATTCCCACGGGTGTCCTCTTTTTGGAAATGCATGGGGTTCCTTGTTTTCCCCGGTGGCTTGGACACCCGAGGCCCATATCTGTATGTTGTCCCGGTCGGCAGAGCGTCTCAAATTCCGGTCAGAAAACAGACTTGGGGTTACTTGTGTTTTAGGCTTTCCCCTTGGCGGCCAGGTAGGTGCACCCACACATGTGAGGTACCATTTTCATCAGGACACCTGTGGGAACGCGGGACGGTAGGCCATGTGTTGTTGGGGGCGTGCTTCGATGGGTGAGCCGAGCAAAATGTGCGGAAAATGCATTTATTTTTGCACATTTCGGACTTTGCGGGGGTGTCTGGGTAATAAATTCTGGGGCGATTTGGGCATATCATACCTCTGCGGATTCCCACGGGTGTCCTCTTTTTGGAAATGCATGGGGTTCCTTGTTTTCCCCGGTGGCTTGGACACCCGAGGCCCATATCTGTATGTTGTCCCGGTCGGCAGAGCGTCTCAAATTCCGGTCAGAAAACAGACTTGGGGTTACTTGTGTTTTAGGCTTTCCCCTTGGCGGCCAGGTAGGTGCACCCACACATGTGAGGTACCGTTTTCATCAGGACACCTGTGGGAACGCGGGACAGTAGGCCATGTGCTGTTGAGACCGTGTTTCGATGGGTGAGCCGAGCGAAATGTGCGGAAAATGCATTTTTTTTCCCACATTTCGGACTTTGCGGGGGTGTCTGGGTAATAAATTCTGGGGAGATTTTGGCATATCATACCTCTGCGGATTCCCACGGGTGTCCTCTTTTTGGAAATGCATGGGGTTCCTTGTTTTCCCCGGTAGCTTGGACACCCGAGGCCCATATCTGTATTTTGCGCCGGTCGGCAGAGCGTCTCAAATTCGGGTCAGAAAACAGACTTGGGGTTACTTGTGTTTTAGGCTTTCCCCTTGGCGACCAGGTAGGTGCACCCACACATGTGAGGTACCGTTTTCATCAGGACACCTGTGGGAACGCGGGACAGTAGGCCATGTGTTGTTGGGGGCGTGCTTTGATGGGTGAGCCGAGCAAAATGTGCGGAAAATTCATTTATTTTCCCACATTTCGGACTTTGCAGGGGTGTCTGGGTAATAAATTCTGGGGCGATTTGCGCAAATCATACCTCTGCGGATTCCCACGGGTGTCTTCTTTTCGATAAAATGCATGGGGGTCCCTGTTTTTCTTGGTGACTGCAACACCCCAGGCCTAAATCTGTAGGTTGGCTCCCCAAACCCTTTGGGGGGATAGTAGTGGTTTAGCCTTATTCCTTCGGGCCCAGGTAGGTGCACCCACACATGTGAGGTACTGTTTTCATCGGGACACCTGTGGGAACACGTCACAGTAGGCCATGTGTTGTTGGGGGTGTGTTTCGATGGTTGAGCCGAGCGAAATGTGCGGAAAATGCGTTTTTACCCACATTTCGGACTTTGCGGGGGTGTCTGGGTAATAAATTCTGGGGCGATTTGGGCATATCATACCTCTGCGGATTCCCACGGGTGTCCTCTTTTTGGAAATGCATGGGGTTCCCTGTTTTCCCCGGTGGCTTGGACACCCGAGGCCCATATCTGTATGTTGTGCCGGTCGGCAGAGCGTCTCAAATTCCGGTCAGAAAACAGACTTGGGGTTACTTGTGTTTTAGGCTTTCCCCTTGGTGGCCAGGTAGGTGCACCCACACATGTGAGGTACCGTTTTCATCAGGACACCTGTGGGAACGCGGGACAGTAGGCCATGTGCTGTTGAGAGCGTGTTTCGATGGGTGAGCCAAGCGAAATGTGCGGAAAATGCATTTTTTTTCCCACATTTTGGACTTTGCAGGGGTGTCTGGGTAATAAATTCTGGGGAGATTTGGGCATATCATACCTCTGCGGATTCCCACGGGTGTCCTCTTTTCGGAAATGCATGGGGTTCCCTGTTTTCCCCGGTGGCTTGGACACCCGAGGCCCATATCTGTATGTTGCGCCGGTCGGCAGAGCGTCTCAAATTCCGGTCAGAAAACAGACTTGGGGTTACTTGTGTTTTAGGCTTTCCCCTTGGTGGCCAGGTAGGTGCACCCACACATGTGAGGTACCGTTTTCATCAGGACACCTGTGGGAATGCGGGACGGTAGGCCATGTGTTGTTGGGGGCGTGCTTCGATGGGTGAGCCGAGCGAAATGTGAGGAAAATGCGTTTTTTTTCCCATATTTCGAACTTTGCGGGGGTGTCTGGGTAATAAATTCTGGGGCGATTTGGGCATATCATACCTCTGCGGATTCCCACGGGTGTCCTCTTTTCAGAAATGCATGGGGTTCCCTGTTTTTCCTGGTGGCTTGGACACCCGAGGCCCATATCTGTATATTGCGCCGGTCGGCAGAGCGTCTCAAATTCCGGTGAGAAAACAGACTTGGGGTTACTTGTGTTTTAGGCTTTCCCCTTGGTGGCCAGGTAGGTGCACCCACACATGTGAGGTACCGTTTTCATCGGGACACCTTTGGGAACGCGGGACGGTAGGCCATGTGTTGTTAGGGGCGTATTTCGATGGATGAGCCAAGCGTAATGTGCGGAAAAAGAGTTTTTTTCCCCACATTTCAGACTTTGCGGGGGTGTCTGGGTAATAAATTCTGGGGCGATTTGGGCATATCATACCTCTGTGGATTCCCACGCATGTGCTCTTTCGGAAATGCATGGGGTTCCCTGTTTTTCCCCATGTCTTGGACACCCGAGGCCTATATCTGTATGTTGTGCCGGTCGGCAGAGCGTCTCAAATTTGTGTCAGAAAACAGACTTGGGGTTACTTGTGTTTTAGGCTTTCCCCTTCGCGGCCAGGCAGGTGCACCCACACATGTGAGGTACCATTTTCATCGGGACACCTGTGGGAACGCAGGACGGTAGGCCATGTGTTGTTGGGGGCGTGTTTCGATGGGTGAGCCGAGCGACATGTGCGGAAAATGCGTTTATTTTCCCATATTTCGGACTTTGCAGGGGTGTCTGGGTAATAAATTCTGGGGCGATTTGTGCATATCATACCTCTGTGGATTCCCACGGGTGTCCCCTTTTCGGAAATGCATGGGGTTCCCTGTTTTCCCCGGTGGCTTGGACACCCGTGGCTCATATCTGCATGTTGTGCCAGTCGGCAGAGCGTCTCAAATTCAAGTCAGAAAACAGACTTGGGGTTACTTGTGTTTTAGGCTTTCCCCTTGGCGGCCAGGTATGTGCACCCACACATGTGAGGTACCGTTTTCATCAGGACACCTGTGGGA
This sequence comes from Ambystoma mexicanum, assembly GCF_040938575.1. Lineage (NCBI taxonomy): Eukaryota > Metazoa > Chordata > Amphibia > Caudata > Ambystomatidae > Ambystoma > Ambystoma mexicanum. The sequence goes on from NC_090928.1 coordinate 431,886,970, forward strand.
ACGCGGGACGGTAGGCCATGTGCTGTTGGGGGTGTGTTTCAATGGGTGAGCCGAGCAAAATGTGCGGAAAATGCGTTTATTTTCCCACATTTCGGACTTTGCAGGGGTGTCTGGGTAATAAATTCTGGGGCGATTTGCGCAAATCATACCTCTGCGGATTCCCACGGGTGTCTTCTTTTCGAAAAAATGCATGGGGGTCCCTGTTTTTCTTGGTGACTGCAACACCCCAGGCCTAAATCTGTAGGTTGGCTCCCCAAACCCTTTGGGGGGGATAGCAGTGGTTTAGCCGTATTCCTTCGGGCCCAGGTAGGTGCACCCACACATGTGAGGTACTGTTTTCATCGGGACACCTGTGGGAACGCGTCACGGTAGGCCATGTGTTGTTGGGGGTGTGTTTCGATGGGTGAGCCGAGCGAAATGTGCGGAAAATGCGTTTTTCCCCACATTTCGGACTTTGCGGGAGTGTCTGGGTAATAAATTCTGGGGCGATTTGGGCATATCATACCTCTGCGGATTCCCACGGGTGTCCTCTTTTTGGAAATGCATGGGGTTCCATGTTTTCCCCGGTGGCTTGGACACCCGAGGCCCATATCTGTATGTTGCGCCGGTCGGCAGAGCGTCTCAAATTCCTGTCAGAAAACAGACTTGGGGTTACTTGTGTTTTAGGCTTTCCCCTTGGTGGCCAGGTAGGTGCACCCACACATGTGAGGTACCGTTTTCATCAGGACACCTGTGGGAATGCGGGACGGTAGGCCATGTGTTGTTGGGGGCGTGCTTCGATGGGTGAGCCGAGCGAAATGTGAGGAAAATGCGTTTTTTTTCCCATATTTCGAACTTTGCGGGGGTGTCTGGGTAATAAATTCTGGGGCGATTAGGGCTTATCATACCTCTGCGGATTCCCACGGGTGTTCTCTTTTTGGAAATGCATGGGGTTCCCTGTTTTCCCTTGTGGCTTGGACACCCGAGGCCCATATCTGTATGTTGTGCCGTTCGGCAGAGTGTCTCAAATTCCGGCTAGAAAACAGACTTGGGGTTACTTGTGTTTTAGGCTTTCCCCTTGGCGGCCAGGTGGGTGCACCCACACATGTGAGGTACAGTTTTCATCGGCACACCTGTGGGAATGCTGGACAGTAGGCCATGTGTTGTTGGGGGCGTGCTTCGATGGGTGAGCCGGGCAAAATGTGAGGAAAATGCGTTTTTTCCCCATATTTCGAACTTTGCGGGGGTGTCTGGGTAATAAATTCTGGGGCGATTTGGGCATATCGTACCTCTGCGGATTCCCACAGGTGTCCTCTTTTCGGAAATGCATGGGGTTCCCTGTTTTCCCCGGTGGCTTGGACACCCGAGGCCCATATCTGTATGTTGTGCCGGTCGGCAGAGCGTCTCAAATTCGGGTCAGAAAACAGACTTGGGGTTACTTGTGTTTTAGGCTTTCCCCTTGGCGGCCAGGCAGGTGCACCCACACATGTGAGGTACCGTTTTCATCGGGACACCTGTGGGAACGCGGGACAGTAGGCCATGTGCTGTTGGGGGCGTGTTTTGATGGGTGAGCCGAGCGAATTTTGCAGAAAATATGTTTTTTTCCCCACATTTCGGACTTTGCGGGGGTGTCTGGGTAATAATTTCTGGGGCGATTTGGGCTTATCATACCTCTGCGGATTCCCACGCGTGTCCTCTTTTTGGAAATGCATGGGGTTCCCTGTTTTCCCTGGTGGCTTGGACACCCGAGGCCCATATCTGTATGTTGTGCCGGTCGGCAGAGCGTCTCAAATTCGGGTCAGAAAACAGACTTGGGGTTACTTGTGTTTTAGGCTTTCCCCTTGGCAGCCAGGTAGGTGCACCCACACATGTGAGGTACCGTTTTCATCAGGACACCTGTGGGAATGCGGGACGGTAGGCCATGTGTTTTTAGGGGCGTATTTCAATGGGTGAGCCGAGCGTAATGTGCGGAAAAAGCGTTTTTTTCCCCACATTTCAGATTTTGCGGGGGTGTCTTGGTAATAAATTCTGGGGCGATTTGGGCATATCATACCTCTGCGATTCCCACGCGTGTGCTCTTTTCGGAAATGCATGGGGTTCCCTGTTTTGCCCCGTGTCTTGGACACCCGAGGCCTATATCTGTATGTTGTGCCGGTCGGCAGAGCGTCTCAAATTCGGGTCAGAAAACAGACTTGGGGTTACTTGTGTTTTAGGCTTTCCCCTTGGCGGCCAGGAAGGTGCACCCACACATGTGAGGTACAGTTTTCATCGGGACACCTGTGGGAACGCGGGACGGTAGGCCATGTGTTGTTGGGGGCGTGTTTCGATGGGTGAGCCGAGCGAATTGTGCAGAAAATATATTTTTTTCCCCACATTTCTGATTTTGCGGGGGTGTCTGGGTAATAAATTCTGGGGCGATTTGGGCTTATCATACCTCTGCGGATTCCTACGGGTGTCCTCTTTTTGGAAATGCATGGGGTTCCCTGTTTTCCCTGGTGGCTTGGACACCCGAGGCCCATATCTGTATGTTGTGCCGTTCGGCAGAGTGTCTCAAATTCCGGTCAGAAAACAGACTTGGGGTTACTTGTGTTTTAGGCTTTCCCCTTGGCGGCAGGTGGGTGCACCCACACATGTGAGGTACCGTTTTCATCGGGACACCTGTGGGAATGCTGGACAGTAGGCCATGTGCTGTTGGTGGCGTGTTTCGATGGGTGAGCCGAGCAAAATGTGCAGAAAATGCATTTTTTTCCCACATTTCGGTCTTTGCGGGGGTGTCTGGGTAATAAATTCTAGGGCTATTTGGGCATATCATACCTCTGCGGATTCCCACGGGTGTCTTTCTTTTCAAAAAAATGCATGGGGGTCCCTGTTTATCTTGGTGGCTGCAACACCCGAGGCCTAAATCTGTAGGTTGGCTCCCCAAACCCTTTGGGGGGGATAGCAGTGGTTTAGCCTTATTCCTTCGGGCCCAGGTAGGTGCACCACACATGTGAGGTACTGTTTTCATCGGGACACCTGTGGGAACGTGGGACGGTAGGCCATGTGTTGTTGGGGGCGTGTTTCGATTGGTGAGCCGAGCGAAATGTGCGGAAAATGCGTTTTTTTCCCACATTTCGGACTTTGCGGGGGTGTCTGGGTAATAAATTCTGGGGCGATTTGGGCATATCATACCTCTGCGGATTCCCACACGTGTCCTCTTTTCGGAAATGCATGGGGTTCCCTGTTTTGCCCTGTGTCTTGGACACCCGAGTCCTATATCTGTATGTTGTGCCGGTCGGCAGAGCGTCTCAAATTCGGGTCAGAAAACAGACTTGGGGTTACTTGTGTTTCAGGCTTTCCCCTTGGCGGCCAGGTAGGTGCACCCACACATGTGAGGTACCATTTTCTTTGGGACACCTGTGGGAACGCGGGACGGTAGGCCATGTGCTATTGGGGGCGTGTTTCGATGGGTGAGCCGAGCAAAATGTGCGGAAAATGCATTTATTTTCCCACATTTCGGACTTTGCAGGGGTGTCTGGGTAATAAATTCTGGGGCGATTTGCGCAACTCATACCTCTGCGGATTCCCACGGGTGTCCTCTTTTTGGAAATGCATGGGGTTCCCTGTTTTCCCTGGTGGCTTGGACACCCGAGGCCCATATCTGTATGTTGTGCCGGTCGACAGAGCGTCTCAAATTCGGGTCAGAAAACAGACTTGGGGTTACTTGTGTTTTAGGCTTTCCCCTTGGCAGCCAGGTAGGTGCACCCACACATGTGAGGTACCGTTTTCATCAAGACACCTGTGGGAATGCGGGACGGTAGGCCATGTGTTTTTAGGGGCGTATTTCAATGGGTGAGCCGAGCGTAATGTGCGGAAAAAGCGTTTTTTTCCCCACATTTCAGATTTTGCGGGGGTGTCTTGGTAATAAATTCTGGGGCGATTTGGGCATATCATACCTCTGCGATTCCCATGCGTGTGCTCTTTTCGGAAATGCATGGGGTTCCCTGCTTTGCCCCGTGTCTTGGACACCCGAGGCCTATATCTGTATGTTGTGCCGGTCGGCAGAGCGTCTCAAATTCGGGTCAGAAAACAGACTTGGGGTTACTTGTGTTTTAGGCTTTCCCCTTGGCGGCCAGGCAGGTGCACCCACACATGTGAGGTACAGTTTTCATCGGGACACCTGTGGGAACGCGGGACGGTAGGCCATGTGTTGTTGGGGGCGTGTTTCGATGGGTGAGCCGAGCGAATTGTGCAGAAAATATATTTTTTTCCCCACATTTCTGATTTTGCGGGGGTGTCTGGGTAATAAATTCTGGGGCGATTTGGGCTTATCATACCTCTGCGGATTCCTACGGGTGTCCTCTTTTTGGAAATGCATGGGGTTCCCTGTTTTCCCTGGTGGCTTGGACACCCGAGGCCCATATCTGTATGTTGTGCCGTTCGGCAGAGTGTCTCAAATTCCGGTCAGAAAACAGACTTGGGGTTACTTGTGTTTTAGGCTTTCCCCTTGGCGGCAGGTGGGTGCACCCACACATGTGAGGTACCGTTTTCATCGGGACACCTGTGGGAATGCTGGACAGTAGGCCATGTGCTGTTGGTGGCGTGTTTCGATGGGTGAGCCGAGCAAAATGTGCAGAAAATGCATTTTTTTCCCACATTTCGGTCTTTGCGGGGGTGTCTGGGTAATAAATTCTAGGGCGATTTGGGCATATCATACCTCTGCGGATTCCCACGGGTATCTTTCTTTTCAAAAAAATGCATGGGGGTCCCTGTTTATCTTGGTGGCTGCAACACCCCAGGCCTAAATCTGTAGGTTGGCTCCCCAAACCCTTTGGGGGGGATAGCAGTGGTTTAGCCTTATTCCTTCGGGCCCAGGTAGGTGCACCACACATGTGAGGTACTGTTTTCATCGGGACACCTGTGGGAACGTGGGACGGTAGGCCATGTGTTGTTGGGGGCGTGTTTCGATCGGTGAGCCGAGCGAAATGTGCGGAAAATGCGTTTTTTTCCCACATTTCGGACTTTGAGGGGGTGTCTGGGTAATAAATTCTGGGGCGATTTGGGCATATCATACCTCTGCGGATTCCCACACGTGTCCTCTTTTCGGAAATGCATGGGGTTCCCTGTTTTGCCCCGTGTCTTGGACACCCGAGTCCTATATCTGTATGTTGTGCCAGTCGGCAGAGCGTCTCAAATTCGGGTCAGAAAACAGACTTGGGGTTACTTGTGTTTTAGGCTTTCCTCTTGGTGGCCAGGTAGGTGCACCCACACATGTGAGGTACCGTTTTCATCGGGACACCTGTGGGAACGCGGGACGCTAGGCCATGTGTTGTTAGGGGCGTATTTCGATAGGTGAGCGGAGCGTAATGTGCGGAAAAAGCGTTTATTTCCGCACATTTCAGACTTTGCGGGGGTGTCTGGGTAATAAATTCTGGGGCGATTTGGGCATATCATACCTCTGCGGATTCCCACACGTGTCCTCTTTTTGGAAATGCATGGGGTTCCCTGTTTTGCCCCGTGTCTTGGACACCCGAGGCCTATATCTGTATGTTGTGCCGGTCGGCAGAGCGTCTCAAATTCGGGTCAGAAAACAGACTTGGGGTTACTTGTGTTTCAGGCTTTCCCCTTGGCGGCCAGGTAGGTGCACCCACACATGTGAGGTACCATTTTCATCGGGACACCTGTGGGAACGCGGGACGGTAGGCCATGTGCTATTGGGGGCGTGTTTCGATGGGTGAGCCGAGCAAAATGTGCGGAAAATGCATTTAATTTCCCACATTTCGACTTTGCAGGGGTGTCTGGGTTATAAATTCTGGGGCGATTTGCGCAACTCATACCTCTGCGGATTCCCACGGGTGTCTTCTTTTCGAAAAAAAGCATGGGGTTCCCTGTTTTTCTTGGTTGCTGCAACACCCCAGGCCTAAATCTGTTGATTGGCTCCCCAAACCCTTTGGGTGGGATAGCAGTGGTTTAGCCTTATTCCTTCGGGACCAGGGAGGTGCACCCACACATGTGAGGTACTGTTTTCATCGGGACACCTGTGGGAACGCGGGACGGTAGGCCATGTGTTGTTGGGGGCGTGTTTCGATGGGTGAGCCGAGCGAAATGTGCAGAAAATGCTTTTTTTTCCCACATTTCGGACTTTGCGGGGGTGTCTGGGTAATAAATTCTGGGGCGATTTTGGCATATCATACCTCTGCGGATTCCCACGGGTGTCCTCTTTTTGGAAATGCATGGGGTTCCTTGTTTTCCCCGGTGGCTTGGACACCCGAGGCCCATATCTGTATGTTGTGCCGTTCGGCAGAGCGTCTCAAATTCCGGTCAGAAAACAGACTTGGGGTTACTTGTGTTTTAGGCTTTCCCCTTGGCGGCAGGTGGGTGCACCCACACATGTGAGGTACCGTTTTCATCGGGACACCTGTGGGAATGCTGGACAGTAGGCCATGTGTTGTTGGAGGCGTGTTTCGATCGGTGAGCCGAGCGAAATGTGCAGAAAATGCTTTTTTTTCCCACACTTCGGACTTTGCGGGGGTGTCTGGGTAATAAATTCTGGGGCGATTTGGGCATATCATACCTCTGCGGATTCCCACGGGTGTCCTCTTTTTGGAAATGCATGGGGTTCCTTGTTTTCCCCGGTGGCTTGGACACCCGAGGCCCATATCTGTATGTTGTCCCGGTCGGCAGAGCGTCTCAAATTCCGGTCAGAAAACAGACTTGGGGTTACTTGTGTTTTAGGCTTTCCCCTTGGCGGCCAGGTAGGTGCACCCACACATGTGAGGTACCGTTTTCATCAGGACACCTGTGGGAACGCGGGACAGTAGGCCATGTGCTGTTGAGACCGTGTTTCGATGGGTGAGCCGAGCGAAATGTGCGGAAAATGCATTTTTTTTCCCACATTTCGGACTTTGCGGGGGTGTCTGGGTAATAAATTCTGGGGAGATTTTGGCATATCATACCTCTGCGGATTCCCACGGGTGTCCTCTTTTTGGAAATGCATGGGGTTCCTTGTTTTCCCCGGTAGCTTGGACACCCGAGGCCCATATCTGTATTTTGCGCCGGTCGGCAGAGCGTCTCAAATTCGGGTCAGAAAACAGACTTGGGGTTACTTGTGTTTTAGGCTTTCCCCTTGGCGACCAGGTAGGTGAACCCACACATGTGAGGTACCGTTTTCATCAGGACACCTGTGGGAACGCGGGACAGTAGGCCATGTGTTGTTGGGGGCGTGCTTTGATGGGTGAGCCGAGCAAAATGTGCGGAAAATTCATTTATTTTCCCACATTTCGGACTTTGCAGGGGTGTCTGGGTAATAAATTCTGGGGCGATTTGCGCAAATCATACCTCTGCGGATTCCCACGGGTGTCTTCTTTTCGATAAAATGCATGGGGGTCCCTGTTTTTCTTGGTGACTGCAACACCCCAGGCCTAAATCTGTAGGTTGGCTCCCCAAACCCTTTGGGGGGATAGTAGTGGTTTAGCCTTATTCCTTCGGGCCCAGGTAGGTGCACCCACACATGTGAGGTACTGTTTTCATCGGGACACCTGTGGGAACACGTCACAGTAGGCCATGTGTTGTTGGGGGTGTGTTTCGATGGGTGAGCCGAGCGAAATGTGCGGAAAATGCGTTTTTCCCCACATTTCGGACTTTGCGGGGGTGTCTGGGTAATAAATTCTGGGGCGATTTGGGCATATCATACCTCTGCGGATTCCCACGGGTGTCCTCTTTTTGGAAATGCATGGGGTTCCCTGTTTTCCCCGGTGGCTTGGACACCCGAGGCCCATATCTGTATGTTGTGCCGGTCGGCAGAGCGTCTCAAATTCCGGTCAGAAAACAGACTTGGGGTTACTTGTGTTTTAGGCTTTCCCCTTGGTGGCCAGGTAGGTGCACCCACACATGTGAGGTACCGTTTTCATCAGGACACCTGTGGGAACGCGGGACAGTAGGCCATGTGCTGTTGAGAGCGTGTTTCGATGGGTGAGCCAAGCGAAATGTGCGGAAAATGCGTTTTTTTTCCCACATTTTGGACTTTGCAGGGGTGTCTGGGTAATACATTCTGGGGAGATTTGGGCATATCATACCTCTGCGGATTCCCACGGGTGTCCTCTTTTCGGAAATGCATGGGGTTCCCTGTTTTCCCCGGTGGCTTGGACACCCGAGGCCCATATCTGTATGTTGCGCCGGTCGGCAGAGCGTCTCAAATTCCGGTCAGAAAACAGACTTGGGGTTACTTGTGTTTTAGGCTTTCCCCTTGGTGGCCAGGTAGGTGCACCCACACATGTGAGGTACCGTTTTCATCAGGACACCTGTGGGAATGCGGGACGGTAGGCCATGTGTTGTTGGGGGCGTGCTTCGATGGGTGAGCCGAGCGAAATGTGAGGAAAATGCGTTTTTTTTCCCATATTTCGAACTTTGCGGGGGTGTCTGGGTAATAAATTCTGGGGCGATTTGGGCATATCATACCTCTGCGGATTCCCACGGGTGTCCTCTTTTCAGAAATGCATGGGGTTCCCTGTTTTTCCTGGTGGCTTGGACACCCGAGGCCCATATCTGTATATTGCGCCGGTCGGCAGAGCGTCTCAAATTCCGGTGAGAAAACAGACTTGGGGTTACTTGTGTTTTAGGCTTTCCCCTTGGTGGCCAGGTAGGTGCACCCACACATGTGAGGTACCGTTTTCATCGGGACACCTGTGGGAACGCGGGACGGTAGGCCATGTGTTGTTAGGGGCGTATTTCGATGGATGAGCCAAGCGTAATGTGCGGAAAAAGAGTTTTTTTCCCCACATTTCAGACTTTGCGGGGGTGTCTGGGTAATAAATTCTGGGGCGATTTGGGCATATCATACCTCTGTGGATTCCCACGCATGTGCTCTTTCGGAAATGCATGGGGTTCCCTGTTTTGCCCCATGTCTTGGACACCCGAGGCCTATATCTGTATGTTGTGCCGGTCGGCAGAGCGTCTCAAATTTGTGTCAGAAAACAGACTTGGGGTTACTTGTGTTTTAGGCTTTCCCCTTCGCGGCCAGGCAGGTGCACCCACACATGTGAGGTACCATTTTCATCGGGACACCTGTGGGAACGCAGGACGGTAGGCCATGTGTTGTTGGGGGCGTGTTTCGATGGGTGAGCCGAGCGACATGTGCGGAAAATGCGTTTATTTTCCCATATTTCGGACTTTGCAGGGGTGTCTGGGTAATAAATTCTGGGGCGATTTGTGCATATCATACCTCTGTGGATTCCCACGGGTGTCCCCTTTTCGGAAATGCATGGGGTTCCCTGTTTTCCCCGGTGGCTTGGACACCCGTGGCTCATATCTGCATGTTGTGCCAGTCGGCAGAGCGTCTCAAATTCAAGTCAGAAAACAGACTTGGGGTTACTTGTGTTTTAGGCTTTCCCCTTGGCGGCCAGGTATGTGCACCCACACATGTGAGGTACCGTTTTCATCAGGACACCTGTGGGAACGCGGGACGGTAGGCCATGTGCTGTTGGGGGTGTGTTTCAATGGGTGAGCCGAGCAAAATGTGCGGAAAATGCGTTTATTTTCCCACATTTCGGACTTTGCAGGGGTGTCTGGGTAATAAATTCTGGGGCGATTTGCGCAAATCATACCTCTGCGGATTCCCACGGGTGTCTTCTTTTCGAAAAAATGCATGGGGGTCCCTGTTTTTCTTGGTGACTGCAACACCCCAGGCCTAAATCTGTAGGTTGGCTCCCCAAACCCTTTGGGGGGGATAGCAGTGGTTTAGCCGTATTCCTTCGGGCCCAGGTAGGTGCACCCACACATGTGAGGTACTGTTTTCATCGGGACACCTGTGGGAACGCGTCACGGTAGGCCATGTGTTGTTGGGGGTGTGTTTCAATGGGTGAGCCGAGCGAAATGTGCGGAAAATGCGTTTTTCCCCACATTTCGGACTTTGCGGGGGTGTCTGGGTAATAAATTCTGGGGCGATTTGGGCATATCATACCTCTGCGGATTCCCACGGGTGTCCTCTTTTTGGAAATGCATGGGGTTCCATGTTTTCCCCGGTGGCTTGGACACCCGAGGCCCATATCTGTATGTTGCGCCGGTCGGCAGAGCGTCTCAAATTCCTGTCAGAAAACAGACTTGGGGTTACTTGTGTTTTAGGCTTTCCCCTTGGTGGCCAGGTAGGTGCACCCACACATGTGAGGTACCGTTTTCATCAGGACACCTGTGGGAATGCGGGACGGTAGGCCATGTGTTGTTGGGGGCGTGCTTCGATGGGTGAGCCGAGCGAAATGTGAGGAAAATGCGTTTTTTTTCCCATATTTCGAACTTTGCGGGGGTGTCTGGGTAATAAATTCTGGGGCGATTAGGGCTTATCATACCTCTGCGGATTCCCACGGGTGTTCTCTTTTTGGAAATGCATGGGGTTCCCTGTTTTCCCTTGTGGCTTGGACACCCGAGGCCCATATCTGTATGTTGTGCCGTTCGGCAGAGTGTCTCAAATTCCGGCTAGAAAACAGACTTGGGGTTACTTGTGTTTTAGGCTTTCCCCTTGGCGGCCAGGTGGGTGCACCCACACATGTGAGGTACAGTTTTCATCGGCACACCTGTGGGAATGCTGGACAGTAGGCCATGTGTTGTTGGGGGTGTTAGGGAGAATTCTCTGTTTAGGCTGAATTTCCCTACCTAGTGAGTCCCCCAGCAGCTTTGCTGGATTTCTGGGGTTTCTTTTTTTCTCCTGCCAAGAGTGAGACTCTTTTACCCTCACTCTTGGACATATTGAAGTGTGTTTTCTTGGTTAAACCTTGTGTTGAATGGGCTATGGGGTCTTTTACTCCATAGGGCCTCATGTATTTTTGTGATGTGGGTTACACAGCACCCTCTGTGCCGTGACCCAGGGGTGTCCTAGGGACTCCCCAACATAGACTCCATACCCTGGGACTGACTACTGTCTCCCAGGGCATGTAAAGTCACCAAAGACTTTGCTAGTCTTGAATCCTGAACAGAACCAGTACAAACCATCATATTGTGGACGTACTGGCTGGGGCAATTCGATTGCCCCAGGGTCTGTTAGTCGAGGGGGCACGTCTCCGTCCCCCCTGATCGAGTTTTGGCTGGTGGCAGTGGAAACTACTTTTTATATTCGACCGCGAATATTTCCCTATGGGATTTCCCATTGTTTTAGGCTAACACATTTAATTATTTATTTACGGTAGCCTTAAACATACCGCCGGTTTATATATTTATTATTATAACTCCGGTTGGGACTTTTTGCCAAAACTTGATTCTAAAATGGCGTTGGCGTTCGCCTCTGTAACTCTGACCCAAAGTGGAGCCCTTTGTTCCACTTTTGGCGGGCTTCTCCACAGAAGCCCTCCAAAGTGGTGCCACTCTGTCTGGGGTACTTAGGAGGGGTGGAGGGGGATTTAGGCACCCTGGACTGAGTTACCTTGGTAACTCAAGTCGCACTCCGTCCTGATTGGCCCAAGTGGTGAGCCGGCCAGCTCACCACTTAGCATGTTTGAGTGACAGCTAGGCTGGGTGAATGGGGGTTTGCTGCATAAAAGCAGGGCTTTGGGGACTGGAACTTCAGAAGTCGCCACAGGACCAAGAATCCGACGAGGGAAGAGCTGAGCCGACCTGCTTCGACGACACCACCCGGTGGAGCCCTGCTGAACCGTCTCACCACTTTTCCCGACGACCGAGGAGAACTCTTAACGGAGTGGCTCCTTCCCTTGACTGGTGGGGACAACCAGTTTTTCGCCTTCTTTTCGCTTCTCGAGGTATCTCGTGGCCGCCTTGCCAGTGCCAAGCACCCCGGCAACCGGAACCCCACCACCTTTTACCCCAACCACGAAAGTCGGTACAACCCTTTAACCGGAGGACTCCGCGGCTGGTTTCTTCCCGGGCAGTGCAACGACCTTCTTCTTCTGCTCTTCAGCGAGAACTTCTTCTCCCCTGACCGACGTCGAGCCTTGCTGCCACTGCCTGGAACAACTGCCACCGCTGGAGGATCCTTTCCACTTAAGGTACCGTGTTCCGCCTGGCTTCCCTTGCCACCGACTGTACGGGGTAGATTTAGCCCCCGGCTTTCGAACCTGGGAGTGCCTGGGACACCCTGGCTAAACTTTTTAAGCCACTCTAAACTCTTTCTAACTCTTTGCAAGACTTTGAATCCTTAACAACAGTGTGATCTTGGGCACATTTTCGCTCCGGCTACTCTAAGAGTGGGCCCTGCCTAGTGACTTTTGCTCACCTGTGACTTTGTGCTTCTTTGAGTCTATTGCAAGTGTTCTGGACCTTAGAGTGGTGTGTTTAACCCATTCCTGTTCTTTTTTACCCCTTTCTTGAACCTACTAGAGTGTCATCTAACGTTAAGCGCTCACCTCTGTTTTAATTATGTGGTGTTAACTTAGAGTTGTCTAGATAGGAGTAAGGGTTGGAACTGCTTTCATTATAACTGTGTTTGAAGTGTTTTTTACTATATTTTGCTAGAGTGATTTCAACTTATGTGTGTTTTATAAATAAATAACTATATACTTTTGAAACCAAGCTCTGGTCAGTGTTTGCTTGTGCTATTGTGTCTGAGTACATATTGTGTATACTTTGCATACTGCCTAACTCTTCTTGAGGGAAGTCTGACTGCTCAGCCACAGCTACCAGGTAAATCTGGTTGGTGCAGACTGCTACCAAGTGGGTTTACTGCTATACCTGTAGTCTTAAATCTTTTGCAGTGTTCCCCAAGGGAACTGCACAGGTTTCTGCCTAACACTGGTGTACAGCGGTGGGATTTGTATTGAGTATACATTTTATTGTGCTTTAGATACCTTAGTGCAAATAACCACAAAGCTTAGCACTGTAAAAGTAATCCTCTAACATGTCAGTTATAGAAAGCTATAGTCAAGAGTCCCTTGCAGCCAAAACTGCTGATTGTTTAAGAGTGCTCTGTAAACATAAGGATCTCCTGACTAAGGGCAAGAAAATGGAGCTGATTGAAAGATTGTTAGCTAACCAAAGTCTGGGTGATGGTTCAGAGGAACCTACCACTCCAGCAACTGTAGATGACAGTATTGAAGTTAACATGGAGCAAAATGTTGATGATTCTGAGGAAGAGTCAGAAGAGGAGGGTGAGGCTGTTGTAACTGTCCCCCCTAGGCCTCTGCCTGCTCTACCTGCTGTACCTACTGGACCTTTACCAGGTCCCCCATTTAGTCCTCAATACTTTGAACTGGAGAAAATGAAACTAGAATTGGAGTATAAGAAACTTAATGCTCAAACTGACAAAGAACTAAGGCTAAGGGAAATGGAGCTCAAGTATGACTTAGAAATGAAGAAATTATCTGTTGAGAATGCTTCTCTCTCTGGCTCCTCTAGAAGTTCCAGTCCTAAAAGACCCCGGATGCCTAAAGAATTGGTTGGTATGTATGAGCCTAAATTGGATGTGTTGGATTGGTTGTCTCTGTTTGAATATAATCATGGGCTCCAGAACATCACAGGAAATGACTTACTCACCTGGTTGTTCTCTAGGCTTCCCCCTGTTGCAACTGATGTGGTAATGGAGATGGGGGAGGAGGATAGGAAGGACTATGAATGTGTGAAACTAGCTTTGATAGCTAGGTTTGGGAAGACCCCTTCCCAGTATCTTAAGAGGTTTAGGAGCCTCAAAAAGCATGATGGTACCCCTTGGGCTACCTGGGTGAGTGAATGTTTGAAAAACTTAGAGGGATGGATTAAGGGTTACAAGGTGAACACTTATGAGGGGATGAGAAATCTCTTTATGTTGGAGTCAATTTATGATGCCTGCTCTCCTGAGCTCAGACAGCACTTGGCTGATTCACAGGAATTAGATCCTAGGAAACTAGCTAAGGCTGCTGACTTGTGGGTTGCCAACAGGGCCACTCACAAGGATTCTGGGGTAACTCAGAAGAAGGATGGGGAGAAACAGCCAAAAAAAGACTCCAAAGAGAATTCTAATAATTCCTATCCCAAAGAGGGCCCCAAACCACAAAATAACCAGGGTAAGCCACATGGGAAACCTAGTCAGGCTACTGTACCTTCTGGCCACAAGCCAGAAGGAGGTCAGAACAAGCCACCCTTCCAGAGAGCATTTGGACAATGCTATGTCTGTCAGGGTACTGACCATATCAAAGGAGATCCCAAGTGCAAGGGTAAACCTGCAGGGATCAGCACAGTCTCCTTAGCCTTCACTCCTGAGGATGAAGTACAGATGGCTAGTGCCCACTTTGAACTCTTTGCTGAAGAACCCTTGGGTCTTCAAGCAACTGTAAACTTAGAGCCTATGGGTCTGGTTAGTCCCCAGAATAGGGTTGTGTATAACTCCCTACCTGTTAACTCTAAGGTGTATTATGTGGACAGTGTTCTTGTCAATGGCCAGGATACTCCTGCCAGGAGAGACACTGGGGCCAGCAGAACAGTAGTGGATGAAAGCTTCTTTCAACCTGAGGATGTGGCCAAAGCACCCAAAGGTCCCACTAAGATGTCTGGAGGCCCTGTCCAAATGGTTCCTATTCTACCAGCCCTCATTCAGTGTAACAACATGACAGTGAGGATCCCTGTCAGTGTTCAGACTGAGGTACCTGGGAAGGTCCTGTTGGGGAATGACCTAAGAACTCTAGGAGTAGTGTCACATACCCCCAGGCCCCCCAGTATGGAGAAGCAGAACTTAACCAAATTGGCTAGAAAGGCTACCTTGAAGGACCCTTCTAAGCCTGTGGGACCCTCTACTGAGAACCCCACTACAAGCCCTGGTGTTAGTAAGTTGACCTCTAACCCAGGCACATTTCAGGATAGTATGCTAGGAACATGGGAGCCCCAACCAAGCTCCACCCTTGTTCCCCTAGTTTCAGAGTCTCTGACTCCCCCTGCTTCTGAGGAAGAGGTGGATAGACCAACTAGGCCCCTATCTGGACCTGAGAGAACTGGTAATTCTCAATGCTGGTGGAAAACCAGAAAAGAAAAGTCTAAGGCCAAAAACCTTCAGACTGTTGGACCTTCTACTGAAGACCCCAACTCAAATCCTAATATTAGGGGGGAAACTCCTAAAATAGGTAAGGGTAGATCTAAGAGGAAGGGGAAGCAGGTACATTGCCTAACCCCAACCCCTCCAACCAAGAGGCCTAAGACCCAACCTGCTCCCACAAGAGAGGTGGTGAGGAACCTTGGAGGCCCCTCTAGATCTAAGGGAATCCTTTATAAGGACCCCTTCAAAAAGCCTAACATAGGTTCAGACGTTGTACCAACTTCTGAGGGACTGGTCAACCAGATCCCCTATAACAAAAAGACTGATGTTCCTCAAAGGGTTTGTAGGTCCTTTAGCTTGCAAAAGAAAACCTTTGAGTTCTCCCTTAAGCATAGGTCAAGGTGTCACCATCAAAATGCTGATGGACTCTCTAGGATGTATATCATCGACTAGAGGTATGAGGTTCATCCAGGAGTGGATTAAATCCTCCTGTCCCTTAGTCTGGGGGGGGCGAGTGTTAGGGAGAATTCTCTGTTTAGGCTGAATTTCCCTACCTAGTGAGTCCCCCAGCAGCTTTGCTGGATTTCTGGGGTTTCTTTTTTTCTCCTGCCAAGAGTGAGACTCTTTTACCCTCACTCTTGGACATATTGAAGTGTGTTTTCTTGGTTAAACCTTGTGTTGAATGGGCTATGGGGTCTTTTACTCCATAGGGCCTCATGTATTTTTGTGATGTGGGTTACACAGCACCCTCTGTGCCGTGACCCAGGGGTGTCCTAGGGACTCCCCAACATAGACTCCATACCCTGGGACTGACTACTGTCTCCCAGGGCATGTAAAGTCACCAAAGACTTTGCTAGTCTTGAATCCTGAACAGAACCAGTACAAACCATCATATTGTGGACGTACTGGCTGGGGCAATTCGATTGCCCCAGGGTCTGTTAGTCGAGGGGGCACGTCTCCGTCCCCCCTGATCGAGTTTTGGCTGGTGGCAGTGGAAACTACTTTTTATATTCGACCGCGAATATTTCCCTATGGGATTTCCCATTGTTTTAGGCTAACACATTTAATTATTTATTTACGGTAGCCTTAAACATACCGCCGGTTTATATATTTATTATTATAACTCCGGTTGGGACTTTTTGCCAAAACTTGATTCTAAAATGGCGTTGGCGTTCGCCTCTGTAACTCTGACCCAAAGTGGAGCCCTTTGTTCCACTTTTGGCGGGCTTCTCCACAGAAGCCCTCCAAAGTGGTGCCACTCTGTCTGGGGTACTTAGGAGGGGTGGAGGGGGATTTAGGCACCCTGGACTGAGTTACCTTGGTAACTCAAGTCGCACTCCGTCCTGATTGGCCCAAGTGGTGAGCCGGCCGGCTCACCACTTAGCATGTTTGAGTGACAGCTAGGCTGGGTGAATGGGGGTTTGCTGCATAAAAGCAGGGCTTTGGGGACTGGAACTTCAGAAGTCGCCACAGGACCAAGAATCCGACGAGGGAAGAGCTGAGCCGACCTGCTTCGACGACACCACCCGGTGGAGCCCTGCTGAACCGTCTCACCACTTTTCCCGACGACCGAGGAGAACTCTTAACGGAGTGGCTCCTTCCCTTGACTGGTGGGGACAACCAGTTTTTCGCCTTCTTTTCGCTTCTCGAGGTATCTCGTGGCCGCCTTGCCAGTGCCAAGCACCCCGGCAACCGGAACCCCACCACCTTTTACCCCAACCACGAAAGTCGGTACAACCCTTTAACCGGAGGACTCCGCGGCTGGTTTCTTCCCGGGCAGTGCAACGACCTTCTTCTTCTGCTCTTCAGCGAGAACTTCTTCTCCCCTGACCGACGTCGAGCCTTGCTGCCACTGCCTGGAACAACTGCCACCGCTGGAGGATCCTTTCCACTTAAGGTACCGTGTTCCGCCTGGCTTCCCTTGCCACCGACTGTACGGGGTAGATTTAGCCCCCGGCTTTCGAACCTGGGAGTGCCTGGGACACCCTGGCTAAACTTTTTAAGCCACTCTAAACTCTTTCTAACTCTTTGCAAGACTTTGAATCCTTAACAACAGTGTGATCTTGGGCACATTTTCGCTCCGGCTACTCTAAGAGTGGGCCCTGCCTAGTGACTTTTGCTCACCTGTGACTTTGTGCTTCTTTGAGTCTATTGCAAGTGTTCTGGACCTTAGAGTGGTGTGTTTAACCCATTCCTGTTCTTTTTTACCCCTTTCTTGAACCTACTAGAGTGTCATCTAACGTTAAGCGCTCACCTCTGTTTTAATTATGTGGTGTTAACTTAGAGTTGTCTAGATAGGAGTAAGGGTTGGAACTGCTTTCATTATAACTGTGTTTGAAGTGTTTTTTACTATATTTGCTAGAGTGATTTCAACTTATGTGTGTTTTATAAATAAATAACTATATACTTTTGAAACCAAGCTCTGGTCAGTGTTTGCTTGTGCTATTGTGTCTGAGTACATATTGTGTATACTTTGCATACTGCCTAACTCTTCTTGAGGGAAGTCTGACTGCTCAGCCACAGCTACCAGTTAAATCTGGGTGGTGCAGACTGCTACCAAGTGGGTTTACTGCTATACCTGTAGTCTTAAATCTTTTGCAGTGTTCCCCAAGGGAACTGCACAGGTTTCTGCCTAACAGGGGGCGTGCTTCGATGGGTGAGCCGGGCAAAATGTGAGGAAAATGCGTTTTTTTCCCCATATTTCGAACTTTGCGGGGGTGTCTGGGTAATAAATTCTGGGGCGATTTGGGCATATCGTACCTCTGCGGATTCCCACAGGTGTCCTCTTTTCGGAAATGCATGGGGTTCCCTGTTTTCCCCGGTGGCTTGGACACCCGAGGCCCATATCTGTATGTTGTGCCGGTCGGCAGAGCGTCTCAAATTCGGGTCAGAAAACAGACTTGGGGTTACTTGTGTTTTAGGCTTTCCCCTTGGCGGCCAGGCAGGTGCACCCACACATGTGAGGTACCGTTTTCATCGGGACACCTGTGGGAACGCGGGACAGTAGGCCATGTGCTGTTGGGGGCGTGTTTTGATGGGTGAGCCGAGCGAATTGTACAGAAAATATGTTTTTTTCCCCACATTTCGGACTTTGCGGGGGTGTCTGGGTAATAATTTCTGGGGCGATTTGGGCTTATCATACCTCTGCGGATTCCCACGCGTGTCCTCTTTTTGGAAATGCATGGGGTTCCCTGTTTTCCCTGGTGGCTTGGACACCCGAGGCCCATATCTGTATGTTGTGCCGGTCGGCAGAGCGTCTCAAATTCGGGTCAGAAAACAGACTTGGGGTTACTTGTGTTTTAGGCTTTCCCCTTGGCAGCCAGGTAGGTGCACCCACACATGTGAGGTACCGTTTTCATCAGGACACCTGTGGGAATGCGGGACGGTAGGCCATGTGTTTTTAGGGGCGTATTTCAATGGGTGAGCCGAGCGTAATGTGCGGAAAAAGCGTTTTTTTCCCCACATTTCAGATTTTGCGGGGGTGTCTTGGTAATAAATTCTGGGGCGATTTGGGCATATCATACCTCTGCGATTCCCACGCGTGTGCTCTTTTCGGAAATGCATGGGGTTCCCTGCTTTGCCCCGTGTCTTGGACACCCGAGGCCCATATCTGTATGTTGTGCCGTTCGGCAGAGTGTCTCAAATTCCGGTCAGAAAACAGACTTGGGGTTACTTGTGTTTTAGGCTTTCCCCTTGGCGGCAGGTGGGTGCACCCACACATGTGAGGTACCGTTTTCATCGGGACACCTGTGGGAATGCTGGACAGTAGGCCATGTGCTGTTGGTGGCGTGTTTCGATGGGTGAGCCGAGCAAAATGTGCAGAAAATGCATTTTTTTCCCACATTTCGGTCTTTGCGGGGGTGTCTGGGTAATAAATTCTAGGGCGATTTGGGCATATCATACCTCTGCGGATTCCCACGGGTGTCTTTCTTTTCAAAAAAATGCATGGGGGTCCCTGTTTATCTTGGTGGCTGCAACACCCCAGGCCTAAATCTGTAGGTTGGCTCCCCAAACCCTTTGGGGGGGATAGCAGTGGTTTAGCCTTATTCCTTCGGGCCCAGGTAGGTGCACCACACATGTGAGGTACTGTTTTCATCGGGACACCTGTGGGAACGTGGGACGGTAGGCCATGTGTTGTTGGGGGCGTGTTTCGATCGGTGAGCCGAGCGAAATGTGCGGAAAATGCGTTTTTTTCCCACATTTCGGACTTTGCGGGGGTGTCTGGGTAATAAATTCTGGGGCGATTTGGGCATATCATACCTCTGCGGATTCCCACACGTGTCCTCTTTTCGGAAATGCATGGGGTTCCCTGTTTTGCCCCGTGTCTTGGACACCCGAGTCCTATATCTGTATGTTGTGCCAGTCGGCAGAGCGTCTCAAATTCGGGTCAGAAAACAGACTTGGGGTTACTTGTGTTTTAGGCTTTCCTCTTGGTGGCCAGGTAGGTGCACCCACACATGTGAGGTACCGTTTTCATCGGGACACCTGTGGGAACGCGGGACGCTAGGCCATGTGTTGTTAGGGGCGTATTTCGATAAGTGAGCGGAGCGTAATGTGCGGAAAAAGCATTTATTTCTGCACATTTCAGACTTTGCGGGGGTGTCTGGGTAATAAATTCTGGGGCGATTTGGGCATATCATACCTCTGCGGATTCCCACACGTGTCCTCTTTTTGGAAATGCATGGGGTTCCCTGTTTTGCCCCGTGTCTTGGACACCCGAGGCCTATATCTGTATGTTGTGCCGGTCGGCAGAGCGTCTCAAATTCGGGTCAGAAAACAGACTTGGGGTTACTTGTGTTTCAGGCTTTCCCCTTGGCGGCCAGGTAGGTGCACCCACACATGTGAGGTACCATTTTCATCGGGACACCTGTGGGAACGCGGGACGGTAGGCCATGTGCTATTGGGGGCGTGTTTCGATGGGTGAGCCGAGCAAAATGTGCGGAAAATGCATTTAATTTCCCACATTTCGACTTTGCAGGGGTGTCTGGGTTATAAATTCTGGGGCGATTTGCGCAACTCATACCTCTGCGGATTCCCACGGGTGTCTTCTTTTCGAAAAAAAGCATGGGGTTCCCTGTTTTTCTTGGTTGCTGCAACACCCCAGGCCTAAATCTGTTGATTGGCTCCCCAAACCCTTTGGGTGGGATAGCAGTGGTTTAGCCTTATTCCTTCGGGACCAGGGAGGTGCACCCACACATGTGAGGTACTGTTTTCATCGGGACACCTGTGGGAACGCGGGACGGTAGGCCATGTGTTGTTGGGGGCGTGTTTCGATGGGTGAGCCGAGCGAAATGTGCAGAAAATGCTTTTTTTTCCCACATTTCGGACTTTGCGGGGGTGTCTGGGTAATAAATTCTGGGGCGATTTGGGCATATCATACCTCTGCGGATTCCCACGGGTGTCCTCTTTTTGGAAATGCATGGGGTTCCTTGTTTTCCCCGGTGGCTTGGACACCCGAGGCCCATATCTGTATGTTGTCCCGGTCGGCAGAGCGTCTCAAATTCCGGTCAGAAAACAGACTTGGGGTTACTTGTGTTTTAGGCTTTCCCCTTGGCGGCCAGGTAGGTGCACCCACACATGTGAGGTACCGTTTTCATCAGGACACCTGTGGGAACGCGGGACAGTAGGCCATGTGCTGTTGAGACCGTGTTTTGATGGGTGAGCCGAGCGAAATGTGCGGAAAATGCCTTTTTTTTCCCACATTTGGGACTTTGCGGGCGTGTCTGGGTAATAAATTCTGGGGAGATTTTGGCATATCATACCTCTGCGGATTCCCACGGGTGTCCTCTTTTTGGAAATGCATGGGGTTCCTTGTTTTCCCCGGTAGCTTGGACACCCGAGGCCCATATCTGTATTTTGCGCCGGTCGGCAGAGCGTCTCAAATTCGGGTCAGAAAACAGACTTGGGGTTACTTGTGTTTTAGGCTTTCCCCTTGGCGACCAGGTAGGTGCACCCACACATGTGAGGTACCGTTTTCATCAGGACACCTGTGGGAACGCGGGACAGTAGGCCATGTGTTGTTGGGGGCGTGCTTTGATGGGTGAGCCGAGCGAAATGTGAGGAAAATGTGTTTTTTTTCCCATATTTCGAACTTTGCGGGGGTGTCTGGGTAATAAATTCTAGGGCGATTTGGGCATATCATACCTCTGCGGATTCCCACGGGTGTCCCCTTTTCGGAAATGCATGGGGTTCCCTGTTTTCCCCGGTGGCTTGGACACCCGTGGCTCATATCTGCATGTTGTGCCAGTCGGCAGAGCGTCTCAAATTCAAGTCAGAAAACAGACTTGGGGTTACTTGTGTTTTAGGCTTTCCCCTTGGCGGCCAGGTATGTGCACCCACACGTGAGGTACCGTTTTCATCAGGACACCTGTGGGAACGCGGGACGGTAGGCCATGTGCTGTTGGGGGCGTGTTTCAATGGGTGAGCCGAGCAAAATGTGCGGAAAATTCGTTTATTTTCCCACATTTCGGACTTTGCAGGGGTGTCTGGGTAATAAATTCTGGGGCGATTTGCGCAAATCATACCTCTGCGGATTCCCACGGGTGTCTTCTTTTCGATAAAATGCATGGGGGTCCCTGTTTTTCTTGGTGACTGCAACACCCCAGGCCTAAATCTGTAGGTTGGCTCCCCAAACCCTTTGGGGGGATAGCAGTGGTTTAGCCTTATTCCTTCGGGCCAAGGTAGGTGCACCCACACATGTGAGGTACTGTTTTCATCGGGACACCTGTGGGAACGCGTCACGGTAGGCCATGTGTTGTTGGGGGTGTGTTTCGATGGGTGAGCCGAGCGAAATGTGCGGAAAATGCGTTTATTTCCGCACATTTCAGACTTTGCGGGGGTGTCTGGGTAATAAATTCTGGGGCGATTTGGGCATATCATACCTCTGCGGATTCCCACACGTGTCCTCTTTTTGGAAATGCATGGGGTTCCCTGTTTTCCCCGGTGGCTTGGACACCCGAGGCCCATATCTGTATGTTGTGCCGGTCGGCAGAGCGTCTCAAATTCCGGTCAGAAAACAGACTTGGGGTTACTTGTGTTTTAGGCTTTCCCCTTGGCGGCCAGGTAGGTGCACCCACACATGTGAGGTACCGTTTTCATCAAGACACCTGTGGGAGCGCGGGACAGTAGGCCATGTGCTGTTGAGAGCGTGTTTCGATGGGTGAGCCAAGCGAAATGTGCGGAAAATGCGTTTTTTTTCCCACATTTTGGACTTTGCGGGGGTGTCTGGGTAATAAATTCTGGGGAGATTTGGGCATATCATACCTCTGCGGATTCCCACGGGTGTCCTCTTTTCGGAACTGCATGGGGTTACCTGTTTTCCCCGGTGGCCTGGACACCCGAGGCCCATATCTGTATGTTGCGCCGGTCGGCAGAGCGTCTCAAATTCCGGTCAGAAAACAGACTTGGGGTTACTTGTGTTTTAGGCTTTCCCCTTGGTGGCCAGGTAGGTGCACCCACACATGTGAGGTACCGTTTTCATCAGGACACCTGTGGGAATGCGGGACGGTAGGCCATGTGTTGTTGGGGGCGTGCTTCGATGGGTGAGCCGAGCGAAATGTGAGGAAAATGCGTTTTTTTTCCCATATTTCGAACTTTGCGGGGGTGTCTGGGTAATAAATTCTGGGGCGATTTGGGCATATCATACCTCTGCGGATTCCCACGGGTGTCCTCTTTTCAGAAATGCATGGGGTTCCCTGTTTTTCCCGGTGGCTTGGACACCCGAGGCCCATATCTGTATATTGCGCCGGTCGGCAGAGCGTCTCAAATTCCGGTGAGAAAACAGACTTGGGGTTACTTGTGTTTTAGGCTTTCCCCTTGGCGGCCAGGTAGGTGCACCCACACATGTGAGGTACCGTTTTCATCGGGACACCTGTGGGAACGCGGGACGGTAGGCCATGTGTTGTTAGGGGCGTATTTCGATGGGTGAGCCAAGCGTAATGTGCGGAAAAAGAGTTTTTTTCCCCACATTTCAGACTTTGCGGGGGTGTCTGGGTAATAAATTCTGGGGCGATTTGGGCATATCATACCTCTGCGGATTCCCACGGGTGTCTTCTTTTCGATAAAATGCATGGGGGTCCCTGTTTTTCTTGGTGACTGCAACACCCCAGGCCTAAATCTGTAGGTTGGCTCCCCAAACCCTTTGGGGGGATAGCAGTGGTTTAGCCTTATTCCTTCGGGCCAAGGTAGGTGCACCCACACATGTGAGGTACTGTTTTCATCGGGACACCTGTGGGAACGCGTCACGGTAGGCCATGTGTTGTTGGGGGTGTGTTTCGATGGGTGAGCCGAGCGAAATGTGCGGAAAATGCGTTTATTTCCGCACATTTCAGACTTTGCGGGGGTGTCTGGGTAATAAATTCTGGGGCGATTTGGGCATATCATACCTCTGCGGATTCCCACACGTGTCCTCTTTTTGGAAATGCATGGGGTTCCCTGTTTTCCCCGGTGGCTTGGACACCCGAGGCCCATATCTGTATGTTGTGCCGGTCGGCAGAGCGTCTCAAATTCCGGTCAGAAAACAGACTTGGGGTTACTTGTGTTTTAGGCTTTCCCCTTGGCGGCCAGGTAGGTGCACCCACACATGTGAGGTACCGTTTTCATCAAGACACCTGTGGGAACGCGGGACAGTAGGCCATGTGCTGTTGAGAGCGTGTTTCGATGGGTGAGCCAAGCGAAATGTGCGGAAAATGCGTTTTTTTTCCCACATTTTGGACTTTGCGGGGGTGTCTGGGTAATAAATTCTGGGGAGATTTGGGCATATCATACCTCTGCGGATTCCCACGGGTGTCCTCTTTTCGGAACTGCATGGGGTTACCTGTTTTCCCCGGTGGCCTGGACACCCGAGGCCCATATCTGTATGTTGCGCCGGTCGGCAGAGCGTCTCAAATTCCGGTCAGAAAACAGACTTGGGGTTACTTGTGTTTTAGGCTTTCCCCTTGGTGGCCAGGTAGGTGCACCCACACATGTGAGGTACCGTTTTCATCAGGACACCTGTGGGAATGCGGGACGGCAGGCCATGTGTTGTTGGGGGCGTGCTTCGATGGGTGAGCCGAGCGAAATGTGAGGAAAATGCGTTTTTTTTCCCATATTTCGAACTTTGCGGGGGTGTCTGGGTAATAAATTCTGGGGCGATTTGGGCATATCATACCTCTGCGGATTCCCACGGGTGTCCTCTTTTCAGAAATGCATGGGGTTCCCTGTTTTTCCCGGTGGCTTGGACACCCGAGGCCCATATCTGTATATTGCGCCGGTCGGCAGAGCGTCTCAAATTCCGGTGAGAAAACAGACTTGGGGTTACTTGTGTTTTAGGCTTTCCCCTTGGCGGCCAGGTAGGTGCACCCACACATGTGAGGTACCGTTTTCATCGGGACACCTGTGGGAACGCGGGACGGTAGGCCATGTGTTGTTAGGGGCGTATTTCGATGGGTGAGCCAAGCGTAATGTGCGGAAAAAGAGTTTTTTTCCCCACATTTCAGACTTTGCGGGGGTGTCTGGGTAATAAATTCTGGGGCGATTTGGGCATATCATACCTCTGTGGATTCCCACGCATGTGCTCTTTCGGAAATGCATGGGGTTCCCTGTTTTGCCCCATGTCTTGGACACCCGAGGCCTATATCTGTATGTTGTGCCGGTCGGCAGAGCGTCTCAAATTCGTGTCAGAAAACAGACTTGGGGTTACTTGTGTTTTAGGCTTTCCCCTTCGCGGCCAGGCAGGTGCACCCACACATGTGAGGTACCATTTTCATTGGGACACCTGTGGGAACGCGGGACAGTAGGCCATGTGCTGTTGGGGGCGTGTTTTGATGGGTGAGCCGAGCAAATTGTGCAGAAAATATGTTTTTTTCCCCACATTTCGAACTTTGCGGGGGTTACTGGGTAATAAATTCTGGGGCGATTTGGGCTTATCATACCTCTGCGGATTCCCACAGGTGTCCTCTTTTTGGAAATGCATGGAGTTCCCTGTTTTCCCTGGTGGCTTGGACACCCGAGGCCCATATCTGTATGTTGTGCCGGTCGGCATAGTGTCTCAAATTCCGGTCAGAAAACAGACTTGGGGTTACTTGTGTTTTAGGCTTTCTCCTTGGCGGCCAGGTGGGTGCACCCACACATGTGAGGTACCGTTTTCATCGGGACACGTGTGGGAATTCTGGACAGTAGGCCATGTGCTGTTGGGGGTGTGTTTTGATGGGTGAGCCGAGCGAAATGTGCAGAAAATGCATTTTTTTCCCACATTTTGGATTTTGAGGGGGGGGTCTGGGTAATACATTCTAGGGCGATTTGGGCATATCATTCTTCTGCAGATTCCCACGGGTGTCCTCTTTTTGGAAATGCATGGGGATCCCTGTTTTCCCCGGTTTCTTGGACACCCGAGGCCCATATCTGTATGTTGTGCCGGTCGGCAGAGCGTCTCAAATTCCGGTCAGAAAACAGACTTGGGGTTACTTGTGTTTTAGGGTTTCCCCTTGGCGGCCAGATAGGTGCACCCACACATGTGAGGTACCGTTTTCATCAGGACACCTGTGCAAACGTGGGACGGTAGGCCATGTGATCTTGGGGGTGTGTTTCGATGGGTGCACTGGGCGAAATGTGCGGAAAATGCGTTTTTTTCCCAAATTTCGGAATTTGCGGGGGTGTCTGGGTAATAAATACTGGGGCGATTTGGGCTATCATACCTCTGCGGATTCCCACAGGTGTCCCCTTTTCGGAAATGCATGGGGTTCCCTGTTTTCCCCAGTAGCTTGGACACCCGTGGCTCATAGCTGCATGTTGTGCCAGTCGGCAGAGCGTCTCAAATTCCAGTCAGAAAACAGACTTGGAGTTACTTGTGTTTTAGGCCTTCCCCTTGGCGGCCAGGTAGGTGCACCCACACATGTGAGGTACAGTTTTCATCAGGACACCTGTGGGAACGTGGGACAGTAGGCCATGTGCTGTTGGGGGCGTGTTTCGATGGGTGAGCCGAGCAAAATGTGCGGGAAATGCATTTATTTTCCCACATTTCGGACTTTGCAGGGGTGTCTGGGTAATAACTTCTGGGGCGATTTGCGCAAATCATACCTCTGTGGATTCCCACGGGTGTCTTCTTTTCGAAAAAATGCATGGGGTTCCCTGTTTTTCTTGGTGGCTGCAACACCCCAGGCCTAAATCTGTAGGTTGGCTCGCCAAACCCTTTGGGGGGGATAGCAGTGGTTTAGCCTTATTCCTTCGGGCCCAGGTAGGTGCACCCACACATGTGAGGTACTGTTTTCATCGAGACACCTGTAGGAATGCGGGACGGTAGGCCATGTGTTGTTGGGGGCATGCTTCGATGGGTGAGCCGAGCGAAATGTGTGGAAAATGTGTTTTTTTTCCCATATTTCGAACTTTGCGGGGGTTTCTGGGTAATAAATTCTGGGGCGATTTGGGCATATCATACCTCTGCGGATTCCCACGCGTGTCCTCTTTTCGGAAATGCATGGGGTTCCCTGTTTTCCCCGGTGGCTTGGACACCCGAGGCCCATATCTGTATGTTGTGCCGGTCGGCAGAGCGTCTCAAATTCCGGTCAGAAAACAAACTTGGGTTACTTGTGTTTTAGGCTTTCCCCTTGGCGGCC
Organism: Ambystoma mexicanum; assembly: GCF_040938575.1. Lineage (NCBI taxonomy): Eukaryota > Metazoa > Chordata > Amphibia > Caudata > Ambystomatidae > Ambystoma > Ambystoma mexicanum. The sequence goes on from NC_090928.1 coordinate 431,913,457, forward strand.
AGGTCGGTGCAACCACACATGTGAGGTACCATTTTCATCAGGACACCTGTGGGAACGCGGAACGTAGGCCATGTGCTGTTGAGAGCGTGTTTCGATGGGTGAGCCGAGCGAAATGTGCGGAAAATGCGATTTTTTCCCCACATTTCGGACTTTGCGGGGGTGTCTGGGTAATAAATTCTGGGGAGATTTGGGCATATCATACCTCTGCGGATTCCCACGGGTGTCCTCTTTTCGGAAATTCATGGGGTTCCCTGTTTTCCCCTGTGGCTTGGACACCCGAGGCCCATATCTGTATGTTGCGCCGGTCAGCAGAGCGTCTCAAATTCCGGTCAGAAAACAGACTTGGGGTTACTTGTGTTTTAGGCTTTCCCCTTGGCGGCCAGGTAGGTGCACCCACACATGTGAGGTACCGTTTTCATCAGGACACCTGTGGGAATGCGGGACGGTAGGCCATGTGTTGTTGCGGGCGTGCTTTGATGGGTGAGCCGAGCGAAATGTGAGGAAAATGCATTTTTTTCCCCATATTTCGAACTTTGCGTGGGTGTCTGGGTAATAAATTCTGGGGCGATTTGGGCATATCGTACCTCTGCGGATTCCCACAGGTGTCCTCTTTTCGGAAATGCATGGGGTTCCCTGTTTTCCCAGGTGGCTTGGACACCCGAGGCCCATATCTGTATTTTGTGCCGGTCGGCAGAGCGTCTCAAATTCCAGTGAGAAAACAGACTTGGGGTTACTTGTGTTTTAGGCTTTCCCCTTGGCGGCCAGGTAGGTGCACCCACACATGTGAGGTACTGTTTTCATCGGGACACCTGTGGGAACGCGGGACGGTAGGCCATGTGTTGTTAGGGGCGTATTTCGATGGGTGAGCCGAGCGTAATGTGCGGACAAAGCGTTTTTTCCCCACATTGCAGACTTTGCGGGGGTGTCTGGGTAATCAATTCTGGGGCGATTTGGGCATATCATACCTCTGCGGATTCCCATGTGTGTGCTCTTTTCGGAAATGCATGGGGTTCCCTGTTTTGCCCCGTGTCATGGACACCCGAGGCCTATATCTGTATGTTGTGCCGGTCGGCAGAGCGTCTCAAATTCGGGTCAGAAAACAGACTTGGGGTTACTTGTGTTTTAGGCTTTACCCTTGGCGGCCAGGCAGGTGCACCCACACATGTGAGGTACCATTTTCATTGGGACACCTGTGGGAACGCGGGACGGTAGGCCATGTGCTATTGGGGGCGTGTTTCGATGGGTGAGCCGAGCAAAATGTGCGGAAAATGCATTTAATTTCCCACATTTCGACTTTGCAGGGGTGTCTGGGTTATAAATTCTGGGGCGATTTGCGCAACTCATACCTCTGCGGATTCCCACGGGTGTCTTCTTTTCGAAAAAAAGCATGGGGTTCCCTGTTTTTCTAAATCAACAGATTTAGGACTGGGGTGTTGCAGCAACCAAGAAAAACAGGGAACCCCATGCTAACCCCAAAAACAGACTTGGGGTTACTTGTGTTTTAGGCTTTCCCCTTGGCGACCAGGTAGGTGCACCCACACATGTGAGGTACTGTTTTCATCGGGACACCTGTGGGAACGCGGGACGGTAGGCCATGTGTTGTTAGGGGCGTATTTCGATGGGTGAGCCGAGCGTAATGTGCGGACAAAGCGTTTTTTCCCCACATTGCAGACTTTGCCGGGGTGTCTGGGTAATCAATTCTGGGGCGATTTGGGCATATCATACCTCTGCGGATTCCCACGTGTGTGCTATTTTCGGAAATGCATGGGGTTCCCTGTTTTGCCCCGTGTCATGGACACCCGAGGCCTATATCTGTATGTTGTGCCGGTCGGCAGAGCGTCTCAAATTCCGGTCAGAAAACAGACTTGGGGTTACTTGTGTTTTAGGCTTTCCTCTTGGCGGCCAGGTAGGTGCACCCACACATGTGAGGTACCGTTTTCATCAGGACACCTGTGGGAACGCGGGACAGTAGGCCATGTGCTGTTGAGACCGTGTTTCGATGGGTGAGCCGAGCGAAATGTGCGGAAAATGCCTTTTTTTTCCCACATTTGGGACTTTGCGGGGGTGTCTGGGTAATAAATTCTGGGGAGATTTTGGCATATCATACCTCTGCGGATTCCCACGGGTGTCCTCTTTTTGGAAATGCATGGGGTTCCTTGTTTTCCCCGGTAGCTTGGACACCCGAGGCCCATATCTGTATTTTGCGCCGGTCGGCAGAGCGTCTCAAATTCGGGTCAGAAAACAGACTTGGGGTTACTTGTGTTTTAGGCTTTCCCCTTGGCGACCAGGTAGGTGCACCCACACATGTGAGGTACTGTTTTCATCGGGACACCTGTGGGAACGCGGGACGGTAGGCCATGTGTTGTTAGGGGCGTATTTCGATGGGTGAGCCGAGCGTAATGTGCGGACAAAGCGTTTTTTCCCCACATTGCAGACTTTGCGGGGGTGTCTGGGTAATCAATTCTGGGGCGATTTGGGCATATCATACCTCTGCGGATTCCCACGTGTGTGCTCTTTTCGGAAATGCATGGGGTTCCCTGTTTTGCCCCGTGTCATGGACACCCGAGGCCTATATCTGTATGTTGTGCCGGTCGGCAGAGCGTCTCAAATTCGGGTCAGAAAACAGACTTGGGGTTACTTGTGTTTTAGGCTTTACCCTTGGCGGCCAGGCAGGTGCACCCACACATGTGAGGTACCATTTTCATCGGGACACCTGTGGGAACGCGGGACGGTAGGCCATGTGCTATTGGGGGCGTGTTTCGATGGGTGAGCCGAGCAAAATGTGCGGAAAATGCATTTAATTTCCCACATTTTGGACTTTGCGGGGGTGTCTGGGTAATAAATTCTGGGGAGATTTGGGCATATCATACCTCTGCGGATTCCCACGGGTGTCCTCTTTTCGGAACTGCATGGGGTTACCTGTTTTCCCCGGTGGCCTGGACACCCGAGGCCCATATCTGTATGTTGCGCCGGTCGGCAGAGCGTCTCAAATTCCGGTCAGAAAACAGACTTGGGGTTACTTGTGTTTTAGGCTTTCCCCTTGGTGGCCAGGTAGGTGCACCCACACATGTGAGGTACCGTTTTCATCAGGACACCTGTGGGAATGCGGGACGGTAGGCCATGTGTTGTTGGGGGCGTGCTTCGATGGGTGAGCCGAGCGAAATGTGAGGAAAATGCGTTTTTTTTCCCATATTTCGAACTTTGCGGGGGTGTCTGGGTAATAAATTCTGGGGCGATTTGGGCATATCATACCTCTGCGGATTCCCACGGGTGTCCTCTTTTCAGAAATGCATGGGGTTCCCTGTTTTTCCCGGTGGCTTGGACACCCGAGGCCCATATCTGTATATTGCGCCGGTCGGCAGAGCGTCTCAAATTCCGGTGAGAAAACAGACTTGGGGTTACTTGTGTTTTAGGCTTTCCCCTTGGCGGCCAGGTAGGTGCACCCACACATGTGAGGTACCGTTTTCATCGGGACACCTGTGGGAACGCGGGACGGTAGGCCATGTGTTGTTAGGGGCGTATTTCGATGGGTGAGCCAAGCGTAATGTGCGGAAAAAGAGTTTTTTTCCCCACATTTCAGACTTTGCGGGGGTGTCTGGGTAATAAATTCTGGGGCGATTTGGGCATATCATACCTCTGTGGATTCCCACGCATGTGCTCTTTCGGAAATGCATGGGGTTCCCTGTTTTGCCCCATGTCTTGGACACCCGAGGCCTATATCTGTATGTTGTGCCGGTCGGCAGAGCGTCTCAAATTCGTGTCAGAAAACAGACTTGGGGTTACTTGTGTTTTAGGCTTTCCCCTTCGCGGCCAGGCAGGTGCACCCACACATGTGAGGTACCATTTTCATCGGGACACCTGTGGGAACGCGCGACAGTAGGCCATGTGCTGTTGAGAGCGTGTTTCGATGGGTGAGCCAAGCGAAATGTGCGGAAAATGCGTTTTTTTTCCCACATTTTGGACTTTGCGGGGGTGTCTGGGTAATAAATTCTGTGGAGATTTGGGCATATCATACCTCTGCGGATTCCCACGGGTGTCCTCTTTTCGGAAATGCATGGGGTTCCCTGTTTTCCCCAGTGGCTTGGACACCCGAGGCCCATATCTGTATGTTGCGCCGGTCGGCAGAGCGTCTCAAATTCCGATCAGAAAACAGACTTGGGGTTACTTGTGTTTTAGGCTTTCCCCTTGGTGGCCAGGTAGGTGCACCCACACATGTGAGGTACCGTTTTCATCAGGACACCTGTGGGAATGCGGGACGGTAGGCCATGTGTTGTTGGGGGCGTGCTTCGATGGGTGAGCCGAGCGAAATGTGAGGAAAATGCGTTTTTTTTCCCATATTTCGAACTTTGCGGGGGTGTCTGGGTAATAAATTCTGGGGCGATTTGGGCATATCATACCTCTGCGGATTCCCACGGGTGTCCTCTTTTCAGAAATGCATGGGGTTCCCTGTTTTTCCCGGTGGCTTGGACACCCGAGGCCCATATCTGTATATTGCGCCGGTCGGCAGAGCGTCTCAAATTCCGGTGAGAAAACAGACTTGGGGTTACTTGTGTTTTAGGCTTTCCCCTTGGCGGCCAGGTAGGTGCACCCACACATGTGAGGTACCGTTTTCATCGGGACACCTGTGGGAACGCGGGACGGTAGGCCATGTGTTGTTAGGGGCGTATTTCGATGGGTGAGCCAAGCGTAATGTGCGGAAAAAGAGTTTTTTTCCCCACATTTCAGACTTTGCGGGGGTGTCTGGGTAATAAATTCTGGGGCGATTTGGGCATATCATACCTCTGTGGATTCCCACGCATGTGCTCTTTCGGAAATGCATGGGGTTCCCTGTTTTGCCCCATGTCTTGGACACCCGAGGCCTATATCTGTATGTTGTGCCGGTCGGCAGAGCGTCTCAAATTCGTGTCAGAAAACAGACTTGGGGTTACTTGTGTTTTAGGCTTTCCCCTTCGCGGCCAGGCAGGTGCACCCACACATGTGAGGTACCATTTTCATTGGGACACCTGTGGGAACGCGGGACAGTAGGCCATGTGCTGTTGGGGGCGTGTTTTGATGGGTGAGCCGAGCGAATTGTGCAGAAAATATGTTTTTTTCCCCACATTTCGAACTTTGCGGGGGTTACTGGGTAATAAATTCTGGGGCGATTTGGGCTTATCATACCTCTGCGGATTCCCAGGGGTGTCCTCTTTTTGGAAATGCATGGAGTTCCCTGTTTTCCCTGGTGGCTTGGACACCCGAGGCCCATATCTGTATGTTGTGCCGGTCGGCATAGTGTCTCAAATTCCGGTCAGAAAACAGACTTGGGGTTACTTGTGTTTTAGGCTTTCTCCTTGGCGGCCAGGTGGGTGCACCCACACATGTGAGGTACCGTTTTCATCGGGACACGTGTGGGAATTCTGGACAGTAGGCCATGTGCTGTTGGGGGTGTGTTTTGATGGGTGAGCCGAGCGAAATGTGCAGAAAATGCATTTTTTTCCCACATTTTGGATTTTGCGGGGGTGTCTGGGTAATACATTCTAGGGCGATTTGGGCATATCATTCTTCTGCAGATTCCCACGGGTGTCCTCTTTTTGGAAATGCATGGGGATCCCTGTTTTCCCCGGTTTCTTGGACACCCGAGGCCCATATCTGTATGTTGTGCCGGTCGGCAGAGCGTCTCAAATTCCGGTCAGAAAACAGACTTGGGGTTACTTGTGTTTTAGGGTTTCCCCTTGGCGGCCAGATAGGTGCACCCACACATGTGAGGTACCGTTTTCATCAGGACACCTGTGCAAACGTGGGACGGTAGGCCATGTGATCTTGGGGGTGTGTTTCGATGGGTGCACTGGGCGAAATGTGCGGAAAATGCGTTTTTTTCCCAAATTTCGGAATTTGCGGGGGTGTCTGGGTAATAAATACTGGGGCGATTTGGGCTATCATACCTCTGCGGATTCCCACAGGTGTCCCCTTTTCGGAAATGCATGGGGTTCCCTGTTTTCCCCAGTAGCTTGGACACCCGTGGCTCATAGCTGCATGTTGTGCCAGTCGGCAGAGCGTCTCAAATTCCAGTCAGAAAACAGACTTGGAGTTACTTGTGTTTTAGGCCTTCCCCTTGGCGGCCAGGTAGGTGCACCCACACATGTGAGGTACAGTTTTCATCAGGACACCTGTGGGAACGTGGGACAGTAGGCCATGTGCTGTTGGGGGCGTGTTTCGATGGGTGAGCCGAGCAAAATGTGCGGGAAATGCATTTATTTTCCCACATTTCGGACTTTGCAGGGGTGTCTGGGTAATAACTTCTGGGGCGATTTGCGCAAATCATACCTCTGTGGATTCCCACGGGTGTCTTCTTTTCGAAAAAATGCATGGGGTTCCCTGTTTTTCTTGGTGGCTGCAACACCCCAGGCCTAAATCTGTAGGTTGGCTCGCCAAACCCTTTGGGGGGGATAGCAGTGGTTTAGCCTTATTCCTTCGGGCCCAGGTAGGTGCACCCACACATGTGAGGTACTGTTTTCATCGAGACACCTGTAGGAATGCGGGACGGTAGGCCATGTGTTGTTGGGGGCATGCTTCGATGGGTGAGCCGAGCAAAATGTGTGGAAAATGCGTTTTTTTTCCCATATTTCGAACTTTGCGGGGGTTTCTGGGTAATAAATTCTGGGGCGATTTGGGCATATCATACCTCTGCGGATTCCCAAGGGTGTCCTCTTTTCGGAAATGAATGGGGTTCCCTGTTTTGCCCCGTGTCTTGGACACCCGAGGCCTATATCTGTATGTTGTGCCGGTCGGCAGAGCGTCTCAAATTCGGGTCAGAAAACAGACGTGGGGTTACTTGTGTTTTAGGCTTTCTGCTTGGCGGCCAGGTAGGTGCACCCACACATGTGAGGTACCGTTTTCATCGGGACACCTGTGGGAACGCGGGACGGTAGGCCATGTGTTGTTAGGGGCGTATTTCGATGGATGAGCCGAGCATAATGTGCGGAAAAAGCGTTTTTTCCCCACATTTCAGGCTTTGCGGGGGTGTCTGGGTAATAAATTCTGGGGCGATTTGGGCATATCATACCTCTGCGGATTCCCACGCGTGTCCTCTTTTCGGAAATGCACGGGGTTCCCTGTTTTCCCCGGTGGCTTGGACACCCGAGGCCCATATCTGTATGTTGTGCCGGTCGGCAGAGCGTCTCAAATTCCGGTCAGAAAACAAACTTGGGTTACTTGTGTTTTAGGCTTTCCCCTTGGCGGCCAGGTCGGTGCAACCACACATGTGAGGTACCGTTTTCATCAGGACACCTGTGGGAACGCGGAACGTAGGCCATGTGCTGTTGAGAGCGTGTTTCGATGGGTGAGCCGAGCGAAATGTGCGGAAAATGCGATTTATTCCCCACATTTCGGACTTTGCGGGGGTGTCTGGGTAATAAATTTTGGGGAGATTTGGGCATATCATACCTCTGCGGATTCCCACGGGTGTCCTCTTTTCGGAAATGCATGGGGTTCCCTGTTTTCCCCTGTGGCTTGGACACCCGAGGCCCATATCTGTATGTTGCGCCGGTCGGCAGAGCGTCTCAAATTCCGGTCAGAAAACAGACTTGGGGTTACTTGTGTTTTAGGCTTTCCCCTTGGCGGCCAGGTAGGTGCACCCACACATGTGAGGTACCGTTTTCATCAGGACACCTGTGGGAATGCGGGACGGTAGGCCATGTGTTGTTGCGGGCGTGCTTTGATGGGTGAGCCGAGCGAAATGTGAGGAAAATGCATTTTTTTCCCCATATTTCGAACTTTGCGGGGGTGTCTGGGTAATAAATTCTGGGGCGATTTGGGCATATCGTACCTCTGCGGATTCCCACAGGTGTCCTCTTTTCGGAAATGCATGGGGTTCCCTGTTTTCCCAGGTGGCTTGGACACCCGAGGCCCATATCTGTATTTTGTGCCGGTCGGCAGAGCGTCTCAAATTCCAGTGAGAAAACAGACTTGGGGTTACTTGTGTTTTAGGCTTTCCCCTTGGCGGCCAGGTAGGTGCACCCACACATGTGAGGTACTGTTTTCATCGGGACACCTGTGGGAACGCGGGACGGTAGGCCATGTGTTGTTAGGGGCGTATTTCGATGGGTGAGCCGAGCGTAATGTGCGGACAAAGCGTTTTTTCCCCACATTGCAGACTTTGCGGGGGTGTCTGGGTAATCAATTCTGGGGCGATTTGGGCATATCATACCTCTGCGGATTCCCACGCATGTGCTCTTTTCGGAAATGCATGGGGTTCCCTGTTTTGCCCCGTGTCATGGACACCCGAGGCCTATATCTGTATGTTGTGCCGGTCGGCAGAGCGTCTCAAATTCGGGTCAGAAAACAGACTTGGGGTTACTTGTGTTTTAGGCTTTACCCTTGGCGGCCAGGCAGGTGCACCCACACATGTGAGGTACCGTTTTCATTGGGACACCTGTGGGAACGCGGGACGGTAGGCCATGTGTTGTTAGGGGCGTATTTCGATGGGTGAGCCGAGCGTAATGTGCGGACAAAGCGTTTTTTTCCCCACTTTGCAGACTTTGCGGGGGTGTCTGGGTAATAAATTCTGGGGCGAATTGGGCTTATCATACCTCTGCGGATTCCCACAGGTGTCCTCTTTTTGGAAATGCATGGGGTTCCCTGTTTTCCCCGGTGGCTTGGACACCCGAGGCCCATATCTGTATGTTGTGCCGGTCGGCAGAGCGTCTCAAATTCCGGTCAGAAAACAGACTTGGGGTTACTTTTGTTTTAGGCTTTCCCCTTGGCGGCCAGATAGGTGCACCCACACATGTGAGGTACCGTTTTCATCAGGACACCTGTGGAAATGTGGGACGGTAGGCCATGTGATCTTGGGGGTGTGTTTTGATGGGTGCACCGAGCGAAATGTGCGGAAAATGCTTTTTTTCCCCACATTTTGGACTTTGCGGGGGTGTCTGGGTAATAAATTCTCTGGCGATTTGGGCATATCATACCTCTGCGGATTCCCACAGGTGTCCTATTTTCGTAAATGCATGGGGTTCCCTGTTTTCCCAGTGGCTTGGACACCCGAGGCCCATATCTGTATATTGTGCCGGTCGGCAGAGCGTCTCAAATTCGGGTCAGAAAACAGACTTGGGGTTACTTGTGTTTTAGGCTTTCCCCTTGGCGGCCAGGTAGGTGCATCCACACATGTGAGGTACCGTTTTCATCGGGACACCTGTGGGAACGCAGGACGGTAGGCCATGTGTTGTTGGGGGCGTGTTTCGATGGGTGAGCCGAGCAACATGTGCGGAAAATGCGTTTTTTTCCCAAATTTTGGAATTTGCGGGGGTGTCTGGGTAATAAATACTGGGGCGATTTGGGCATATCATACCTCTGCGGATTCCCACAGGTGTCCCCTTTTCGGAAATGCATGGGGTTCCCTGTTTTCCCCAGTAGCTTGGACACCCGTGGCTCATAGCTGCATGTTGTGCCAGTCGGCAGAGCGTCTCAAATTCCAGTCAGAAAACAGACTTGGGGTTACTTGTGTTTTAGGCCTTCCCCTTGGCGGCCAGGTAGGTGCACCCACACATGTGAGGAACAGTTTTCATCAGGACACCTGTGGGAACGTGCGACGGTAGGCCATGTGCTGTTGGGGGCGTGTTTCGATGGGTGAGCTGAGCAAAATGTGCGGGAAATGCATTTATTTTCCCAAATTTCGGACTTTGCAGGGGTGACTGGGTAATAACTTCGGGGGCGATTTGCGCAAATCATACCTCTGTGGATTCCCACGGGTGTCTTCTTTTCGAAAAAATGCATGGGGTTCCCTGTTTTTCTTGGTGGCTGCAACGCCCCAGGCCTAAATCTGTAGGTTGGCTCCCCAAACCCTTTGGGGGGGATAGCAGTGGTTTAGCCTTATTTCTTCGGGCCCAGGTAGGTGCACCCACACATGTGAGGTACTGTTTTCATCGAGACACCTGTGGGAATGCGGGACGGTAGGCCATGTGTTGTTGGGGGCGTATTTCGATGGGTGAGCCGAGCGAAATGTGCGGAAAATGCATTTTTTTCCCCACATTTCGGACTTTGCGGGGGTGTCTGGGTAATAAATTCTGGGGCGATTTGGGCATATCATACCTCTGCAGATTCCCACACGTGTCCTCTTTTCGGAAATGCATGGGTTTCCCTGTTTTGCCCCGTTTCTTGGACACCCGAGGCCTATATCTGTATGTTGTGCTGGTCGGCAGAGCGTCTCAAATTCGGGTAAGAAAACAGACTTGGGGTTACTTGTGTTTTAGGCTTTCCCCTTGGCGGCCAGGTAGGTGCACCTACACATGTGAGGTACCGTTTTCATCAGGACACCTGTGGAAACGCGGGACGGTAGGCCATGTGTTGTTGGGGGCGTGCTTTGATGGTTGAGCCGAGCGAAATGTGAGGAAAATGCGTTTTTTCCCCATATTTCGAACTTTGCGGGGGTGTCTGGGTAATAAATTCTGGGGCGATTTGGGCATATCGTACCTCTGCGGATTCCCACAGGTGTCCTCTTTTCGGAAATGCATGGGGTTCCCTGTTTTCCCAGGTGGCTTGGACACCCGAGGCCCATATCTGTATGTTGTGCCGGTCGGCAGATCGTCTCAAATTCCGGTGAGAAAACAGACTTGTGGTTACTTGTGTTTTAGGCTTTCCCCTTGGCGGCCAGGTAGGTGCACCCACACATGTGAGGTACTGTTTTCATCGGGACACCTGTGGGAACGCGGGACGGTAGGCCATGTGTTGTTAGGGGCGTATTTCGATGGGTGAGCCGAGCGTAATGTGCTGAAAAAGCATTTTTTTCCCAGCATTGCAGACTTTGCGGGGGTGTCTGGGTAATCAATTCTGGGGCGATTTGGGCATATCATACCTCTGCGGATTCCCACGCGTGTGCTCTTTTCGGAAATGCATGGGGTTCCCTGTTTTGCCCTGTGTCTTGGACACCCGAGGCCTATATCTGTATGTTGTGCCGGTCGGCAGAGCGTCTCAAATTCGGATCAGAAAACAGACTTGGGGTTACTTGTGTTTTAGGCTTTCCCCTTGGCGGCCAGGCAGGTGCACCCACACATGTGAGGTACCGTTTTCATCGGGACACCTGTGGGAACGCGGGACGGTAGGCCATGTGTTGTTGGGGGCGTGTTTCGATGGGTGAGCCGAGCCAAATGTGCAGAAAATATGTTTTTTTACCCACATTTTGGACTTTGCGGGGGTGTCTGGGTAATAAATTCTGGGGCGATTTGGGCTTATCATACCTCTGCGGATTCCCACAGGTGTCCTCTTTTTGGAAATGCATGGGGTTCCCTGTTTTCCCTGGTGGCTTGGACACCCGAGGCCCATATCTGTATGTTGTGCCGTTCGGCAGAGTGTCTCAAATTCCGGTCAGAAAACAGACTTTGGGTTACTTGTGTTTTAGGCTTTCCCCTTGGCGGCCAGGTGGGTGCACCCACACATGTGAGGTACCGTTTTCATCGGGGCACCTGTGGGAATGCTCGACAGTAGGCCATTTGCTGTTTGGGGCGTGTTTTGATGGTTGAGCTGAGCGAAATGTGCAGAAAATGCATTTTTTTCCCACATTTCGGACTTTGTGGGGGTGTCTGGGTAATGAATTATAGGGCGATTTGGGCATATCATACCTCTGCAGATTCCCACGGGTGTCCTCTTTTCGGAAATGCATGGGGTTCCCTGTTTTCCCCGGTGGCTTGGACACCCGAGGCCCATATCTGTATGTTGTGCCGGTCGGCAGAGCGTCTCAAATTCCGGTCAGAAAACAGACTTGGGGTTACTTGTGTTTTAGGCTTTCCCCTTGGCGGCCAGATAGGTGCACCCACACATGTGAGGTACCGTTTTCATCAGGACACCTGTGGGAACGTGGGACGGTAGGCCATGTGCTGTTGGGGGCGTGTTTCGAAGGGTGAGCCGAGCGAAATGTGCGGAAAATGCTTTTTTTCCCCCACATTTTGGACTTTGCGGTGGTGTCTGGGTAATAAATTCTGGGGCGATTTGGGCATACCATACATCTGTGGATTCCCACAGGTGTCCTCTTTTCGTAAATGCATGGGGTTCCCTGTTTTCCCAGTGGCTTGGACACCCGAGGCCCATATCTGTATGTTGTGCCGGTCGGCAGAGCGTCTCAAATTCCGGTCAGAAAACAGACTTGGGGTTACTTGTGTTTTAGGCTTTCCCCTTGGCGGCCAGGTAGGTGCACCCACGCATGTGAGGTACCGTTTTCATCGGGACACCTGTGGGAACGCAGGACAGTAGGCCATGTGTTGTTGGGGGAGTGTTTCGATGGGTGAGCCGAGCGACATGTGCGGAAAATGTGTTTTTTTCCCAAATTTCGGAATTTGCGGGGGTGTCTGGGTAATAAATAATGGGGCGATTTGGGCATATCATACCTCTGCGGATTCCCACAGGTGTCCCCTTTTCGGAAATGCATGGGGTTCCCTGTTTTCCCCAGTAGCTTGGACACCCGTGGCTCATAGCTGCATGTTGTGCCAGTCGGCAGAGCGTCTCAAATTCCAGTCAGAAAACAGACTTGGGGTTACTTGTGTTTTAGGCTTTCCCCTTGGCGATCAGGTAGGTGCACCCACACATGTGAGGTACCGTTTTCATCAGGACACCTGTGGGAACGCGGGACGGTAGGCCATGTGCTGTTGGGGGCGTGTTTCGATGGGTGAGCCGAGCAAAATGTGCAGAAAATGCATTTGTTTTCCCACATTTCGGACTTTGCAGGGGTGTCTGGGTAATAAATTCTGGGGCGATTTGCGCAAATCATACCTCTGCGGATTCCCACGGGTGTCTTCTTTTCGAAAAAATGCATGGGGTTCCCTGTTTTTCTTGGTGGCTGCAACACCCCAGGCCTAAATCTGTAGGTTGGCTCCCCAAACCCTTTGGGGGGGATAGCAGTGGTTTAGCCTTATTCCTTCGGGCCCAGGTAGGTGCACCCACACATGTGAGGTACTGTTTTCATCGGGACACCTGTGGGAACGTGGGACGGTAAGCCATGTGTTGTTGTGGGCGTGTTTCGATGGGTGAGCCGAGCGAAATGTGCGGAAAATACTTTTTTTTCCCACATTTTGGACTTTGCGGGGGTGTCTGGGTGATAAATTCTGGGGCGATTTGGGCATATCATACCTCTGCGGATTCCCACGGGTGTCCTCTTTTTGGAAATGCATGGGGTTCCCTGTTTTCCCCGGTGGCTTGGACACCCGAGGCCCATATCTGTATGTTGTGCCGGTCGGCAGAGCGTCTCAAATTCCGGTCAGAAAACAGACTTGGGTTTACTTGTGTTTTAGGCTTTCCCCTTGGTGGCCAGGTAGGTGCACCCACACATGTGAGGTACCGTTTTCATCAGGACACCTGTGGGAACGCGGGACGGTAGGCCATGTGTTGTTAGGGGTGTATTTCGATGGGTGAGCCGAGCGTAATGTGCGGAAAAAGCGTTTTTTTCCCCACATTTCAGACTTTGCGGGGGTGTCTGGGTAATACATTCTGGGGCGATTTAGGCATATCATACCTCTGCAGATTCCCACGCGTGTCCTCTTTTCGGAAATGCATGGGGTTCCCTGTTTTGCCCCGTGTCTTGGACACCCGAGGCCTATATCTGTATGCTGTGCCGGTCGGCAGAGCGTCTCAAATTCGGGTCAGAAAACAGACTTGGGGTTACTTGTGTTTTAGGCTTTCCCCTTGGCGGCCAGGTATGTGCACCCACACATGTGAGGTACCGTTTTCATCAGGACACCTGTGGGAACGCGGGACGGTAGGCCATGTGCTGTTGGGGGCGTGTGTCGATGGGTGAGCCGAGCAAAATATGCGGAAAATGCATTTATTTTCCCACATTTCGGACTTTGCAGGGGTGTCTGGGTAATAAATTCTGGGGCGATTTGCGCAAATCATACCTCTGCGGATCCCCACGGGTGTCTTCTTTTTGTAAAAATGCATGGGGTTCCTTGTTTTTCTTGGTGGCTGCAACACCCCAGGCCTAAATCTGTAGGTTGGCTCCCCAAACACTTTGGGGTGGATAGCAGTGGTTTACCCTTATTCCTTCGGGCCCAGGTAGGTGCACCCACACATGTGAGGTACTGTTTTCATCGGGACACCTGTGGGAACGCGGGACGGTAGGCCATGTGTTGTTGGGGGCGTGTTTCGATGGGTGAGCCGAGCGAAATGTGCAGAAAATGCGTTTTTTCCCCACATTTCGGACTTTGCGGGGGTGTCTGGGTAATAAATTCTGGGGCGATTTGGGCATATCATACCTCTGCGGATTCCCACGGGTGTCCTCTTTTTGGAAATGCATGCGGTTCCCTGTTTTCCCCGGTGGCTTGGACACCCGAGGCCCATATCTGTATGTTGTGCCGGTCGGCAGAGCGTCTCAAATTCCGGTCAGAAAACAGACTTGTGTTACTTGTGTTTTAGGCTTTCCCCTTGGCGGCCAGGTAGGTGCACCCACACATATGAGGTACCGTTTTCATCAGGACACCTGTGGGAACGTGGGACAGTAGGCCATGTGCTGTTGAGAGCGTGTTTCGATGGGTGAGCCGAGCGAAATGTGTGGAAAATGCGTTTTTTTTCCCACATTTCGGACTTTGCGGGGGTGTCTGGGTAATAAATTCCGGGGAGATTTGGGCATATCATACCTCTGCGGATTCCCACGGGTGTCCTCTTTTCGGAAATGCACGGGGTTCCCTGTTTTCCCTGGTGGCTTGGACACCCGAGGCCCATATCTGTATGTTGCGCCGGTCGGCAGAGCGTCTCAAATTCGGGTCAGAAAACAGACTTGGGGTTACTTGTGTTTTAGGCTTTCCCCTTGGCGGCCAGGTATGTGCACCCACACATGTGAGGTACCGTTTTCATCAGGACACCTGTGGGAACGCGGGACGGTAGGCCGTGTGCTGTTGGGGGCGTGTGTCGATGGGTGAGCCGAGCAAAATATGCGGAAAATGCATTTATTTTCCCACATTTCGGACTTTGCAGGAGTGTCTGGGTAATAAATTCTGGGGCGATTTGCGCAAATCATACCTCTGCGGATTCCCACGGGTGTCTTCTTTTTGTAAAAATGCATGGGGTTCCTTGTTTTTCTTGGTGGCTGCAACACCCCAGGCCTAAATCTGTAGGTTGGCTCCCCAAACACTTTGGGGTGGATAGCAGTGGTTTACCCTTATTCCTTCGGGCCCAGGTAGGTGCACCCACACATGTGAGGTACTGTTTTCATCGGGACACCTGTGGGAACGCGGGACGGTAGGCCATGTGTTGTTGGGGGCGTGTTTCGATGGGTGAGCCGAGCGAAATGTGCAGAAAATGCGTTTTTTCCCCACATTTCGGACTTTGCGGGGGTGTCTGGGAAATAAATTCCGGGGAGATTTGGGCATATCATACCTCTGCGGATTCCCACGGGTGTCCTCTTTTCGGAAATGCATGGGGTTCCCTGTTTTCCCTGGTGGCTTGGACACCCGAGGCCCATATCTGTATGTTGCGCCGGTCGGCAGAGCGTCTCAAATTCCGGTCAGAAAACAGACTTGGGGTTACTTGTGTTTTAGGCTTTCCCCTTGGCGGCCAGGTAGGTGCACCCACACATGTGAGGTTCCGTTTTCATCGGGACACCTGTGGGAACGTGGGACGGTAAGCCATGTGTTGTTGTGGGCGTTTTTCGATGGGTGAGCCGAGCGAAATGTGCGGAAAATACTTTTTTTCCCCACATTTTGGACTTTGCGGGGGTGTCTGGGTGATAAATTCTGGGGCGATTTGGGCATATCATACCTCTGCGGATTCCCACGGGTGTCCTCTTTTTGGAAATGCATGGGGTTCCCTGTTTTCCCCGGTGGCTTGGACACCCGAGGCCCATATCTGTATGTTGTGCCGGTCGGCAGAGCGTCTCAAATTCCGGTCAGAAAACAGACTTGGGGTTACTTGTGTTTTAGGCTTTCCCCTTGGCGGCCAGGTAGGTGCACCCACACATGTGAGGTACCATTTTCATCAGGACACCTGTGGGAACGCGGGACGGTAGGCCATGTGTTGTTAGGGGTGTATTTCGATGGGTGAGCCGAGCGTAATGTGCGGAAAAAGCGTTTTTTTCCCCACATTTCAGACTTTGCGGGGGTGTCTGGGTAATACATTCTGGGGCGATTTAGGCATATCATACCTCTGCAGATTCCCACGCGTGTCCTCTTTTCGGAAATGCATGGGGTTCCCTGTTTTGCCCCGTGTCTTGGACACCCGAGGCCTATATCTGTATGTTGTGCCGGTCGGCAGAGCGTCTCAAATTCGGGTCAGAAAACAGACTTGGGGTTACTTGTGTTTTAGGCTTTCCCCTTGGCGGCCAGGTATGTGCACCCACACATGTGAGGTACCGTTTTCATCAGGACACCTGTGGGAACGCGGGACGGTAGGCCATGTGCTGTTGGGGGCGTGTGTCGATGGGTGAGCCGAGCAAAATATGCGGAAAATGCATTTATTTTCCCACATTTCGGACTTTGCAGGCGTGTCTGGGTAATAAATTCTGGGGCGATTTGCGCAAATCATACCTCTGCGGATTCCCACGGGTGTCTTCTTTTTGTAAAAATGCATGGGGTTCCTTGTTTTTCTTGGTGGCTGCAACACCCCAGGCCTAAATCTGTAGGTTGGCTCCCCAAACACTTTGGGGTGGATAGCAGTGGTTTACCCTTATTCCTTCGGGCCCAGGTAGGTGCACCCACACATGTGAGGTACTGTTTTCATCGGGACACCTGTGGGAACGCGGGACGGTAGGCCATGTGTTGTTGGGGGCGTGTTTCGATGGGTGAGCCGAGCGAAATGTGCAGAAAATGCGTTTTTTCCCCACATTTCGGACTTTGCGGGGGTGTCTGGGTAATAAATTCTGGGGCGATTTGGGCATATCATACCTCTGCGGATTCCCACGGGTGTCCTCTTTTTGGAAATGCATGCGGTTCCCTGTTTTCCCTGGTGGCTTGGACACCCGAGGCCCATATCTGTATGTTGTGCCGGTCGGCAGAGCGTCTCAAATTCCGGTCAGAAAACAGACTTGTGTTACTTGTGTTTTAGGCTTTCCCCTTGGCGGCCAGGTAGGTGCACCCACACATATGAGGTACCGTTTTCATCAGGACACCTGTGGGAACGTGGGACAGTAGGCCATGTGCTGTTGAGAGCGTGTTTCGATGGGTGAGCCGAGCGAAATGTGTGGAAAATGCGTTTTTTTCCCCACATTTCGGACTTTGCGGGGGTGTCTGGGTAATAAATTCCGGGGAGATTTGGGCATATCATACCTCTGCGGATTCCCACGGGTGTCCTCTTTTCGGAAATGCATGGGGTTCCCTGTTTTCCCTGGTGGCTTGGACACCCGAGGCCCATATCTGTATGTTGCACCGGTCGGCAGAGCGTCTCAAATTCCGGTCAGAAAACAGACTTGGGGTTACTTGTGTTTTAGGCTTTCCCCTTGGCGGCCAGGTAGGTGCACCCACACATGTGAGGTACCGTTTTCATCAGGACACCTGTGGGAATGCGGGACGGTAGGCCATGTGTTGTTGCGGGCGTGCTTTGATGGGTGAGCCGAGCGAAATGTGAGGAAAATGCATTTTTTTCCCCATATTTCGAACTTTGCGGGGGTGTCTGGGTAATAAATTCTGGGGCGATTTGGGCATATTGTACCTCTGCGGATTCCCACAGGTGTCCTCTTTTCGGAAATGCATGGGGTTCCCTGTTTTCCCAGGTGGCTTGGACACCCGAGGCCCATATCTGTATGTTGTGCCGGTCGGCAGAGCGTCTCAAATTCCAGTGAGAAAACAGACTTGGGGTTACTTGTGTTTTAGGCTTTCCCCTTGGCGGCCAGGTAGGTGCACCCACACATGTGAGGTACTGTTTTCATCGGGACACCTGTGGGAACGCGGGACGGTAGGCCATGTGTTGTTAGGGGCGTATTTCGATGGGTGAGCCGAGCGTAATGTGCGGACAAAGCGTTTTTTCCCCACATTGAAGACTTTGCGGGGGTGTCTGGGTAATCAATTCTGGGGCGATTTGGGCATATCATACCTCTGCGGATTCCCACGCGTGTGCTCTTTTCGGAAATGCATGGGGTTCCCTGTTTTGCCCCGTGTCATGGACACCCGAGGCCTATATCTGTATGTTGTGCCGGTCGGCAGAGCGTCTCAAATTCCGGTCAGAAAACAGACTTGTGTTACTTGTGTTTTAGGCTTTCCCCTTGGCAGCCAGGTAGGTGCACCCACACATATGAGGTACCGTTTTCATCAGGACACCTGTGGGAACGTGGGACAGTAGGCCATGTGCTGTTGAGAGCGTGTTTCGATGGGTGAGCCGAGCGAAATGTGTGGAAAATGCGTTTTTTTCCCACATTTCGGACTTTGCGGGGGTGTCTGGGTAATAAATTCCGGGGAGATTTGGGCATATCATACCTCTGCGGATTCCCACGGGTGTCCTCTTTTCGGAAATGCATGGGGTTCCCTGTTTTCCCTGGTGGCTTGGACACCCGAGGCCCATATCTGTATGTTGCGCCGGTCGGCAGAGCGTCTCAAATTCCGGTCAGAAAACAGACTTGGGGTTACTTGTGTTTTAGGCTTTCCCCTTGGCGGCCAGGTAGGTGCACCCACACATGTGAGGTACCGTTTTCATCAGGACACCTGTGGGAATGCGAGACGGTAGGCCATGTGTTGTTGCGGGCGTGCTTTGATGGGTGAGCCGAGCGAAATGTGAGGAAAATGCATTTTTTTCCCCATATTTCGAACTTTGCGGGGGTGTCTGGGTAATAAATTCTGGGGCGATTTGGGCATATCGTACCTCTGCGGATTCCCACAGGTGTCCTCTTTTCGGAAATGCATGGGGTTCCCTGTTTTCCCAGGTGGCTTGGACACCCGAGGCCCATATCTGTATGTTGTGCCGGTCGGCAGAGCGTCTCAAATTCCAGTGAGAAAACAGACTTGGGGTTACTTGTGTTTTAGGCTTTCCCCTTGGCGGCCAGGTAGGTGCACCCACACATGTGGGGTACTGTTTTCATCGGGACACCTGTGGGAACGCGGGACGGTAGGCCATGTGTTGTTAGGGGCGTATTTCGATGGGTGAGCCGAGCGTAATGTGCGGACAAAGCGTTTTTTCCCCACATCGAAGACTTTGCGGGGGTGTCTGGGTAATCAATTCTGGGGCGATTTGGGCATATCATACCTCTGCGGATTCCCACGTGTGTGCTCTTTTCGGAAATGCATGGGGTTCCCTGTTTTGCCCCGTGTCATGGACACCCGAGGCCTATATCTGTATGTTGTGCCGGTCGGCAGAGCGTCTCAAATTCGGGTCAGAAAACAGACTTGGGGTTACTTGTGTTTTAGGCTTTACCCTTGGCGGCCAGGCAGGTGCACCCACACATGTGAGGTACCGTTTTCATTGGGACACCTGTGGGAACGCGGGACGGTAGGCCATTTGTTGTTAGGGGCATATTTCGATGGGTGAGCCGAGCGTAATGTGCGGACAAAGCGTTTTTTTCGCCACTTTGCAGACTTTGCGGGGGTGTCTGGGTAATAAATTCTGGGGCGATTTGGGCTTATCATACCTCTGCGGATTCCCACAGGTGTCCTCTTTTTGGAAATGCATGGGGTTCCCTGTTTTCCCTGGTGGCTTGGACACCCGAGGCCCATATCTGTATGTTGTGCCGTTCGGCAGAGTGTCTCAAATTCCGGTCAGAAAACAGACTTGGGGTTACTTGTGTTTTAGGCTTTCCCCTTGGCGGCCAGGTGGGTGAACCCACACATGTGAGGTACTGTTTTCATCGGGACACCTGTGGGAATGCTCGACAGTAGGCCATGTGCTGTTGGGGGCGTGTTTTGATGGGTGAGCTGAGCGAAATGTGCAGAAAATGCATTTTTTTCCCACATTTCGGACTTTGCGGGGGTGTCTGGGTAATACATTCTAGGGCGAT
This sequence comes from Ambystoma mexicanum, assembly GCF_040938575.1. Lineage (NCBI taxonomy): Eukaryota > Metazoa > Chordata > Amphibia > Caudata > Ambystomatidae > Ambystoma > Ambystoma mexicanum. The sequence goes on from NC_090928.1 coordinate 431,933,330, forward strand.
TTGGGCATATCATACTTCTGCAGATTCCCACGGGTGTCCTCTTTTCGGAAATGCATGGGGATCCCTGTTTTCCCCGGTGGCTTGGACACCCGAGGCCCATATCTGTATGTTGTGCCGGTCGGCAGAGCGTCTCAAATTCCGGTCAGAAAACAGACTTGGGGTTACTTTTGTTTTAGGCTTTCCCCTTGGCGGCCAGATAGGTGCACCCACACATGTGAGGTACCGTTTTCATCAGGACACCTGTGGAAACGTGGGACGGTAGGCCATGTGATCTTGGGGGTGTGTTTTGATGGGTGCACCGAGCGAAATGTGCGGAAAATGCTTTTTTTCCCCACATTTTGGACTTTGCGGGGGTGTCTGGGTAATAAATTCTGGGGCGATTTGGGCATATCATACCTCTGCGGATTCCCACAGGTGTCCTATTTTCGTAAATGCATGGGGTTCCCTGTTTTCCCAGTGGCTTGGACACCCGAGGCCCATATCTGTATATTGTGCCGGTCGGCAGAGCGTCTCAAATTCCGGTCAGAAAACAGACTTGGGGTTACTTGTGTTTTAGGCTTTCCCCTTGGCGGCCAGGTAGGTGCATCCACACATGTGAGGTACCGTTTTCATCGGGACACCTGTGGGAACGCAGGACGGTAGGCCATGTGTTGTTGGGGGCGTGTTTCGATGGGTGAGCCGAGCAACATGTGCGGAAAATGCGTTTTTTTCCCAAATTTCGGAATTTGCGGGGGTGTCTGGGTAATAAATACTGGGGCGATTTGGGCATATCATACCTCTGCGGATTCCCACAGGTGTCCCCTTTTCGGAAATGCATGGGGTTCCCTGTTTTCCCCAGTAGCTTGGACACCCGTGGCTCATAGCTGCATGTTGTGCCAGTCGGCAGAGCGTCTCAAATTCCAGTCAGAAAACAGACTTGGGGTTACTTGTGTTTTAGGCCTTCACCTTGGCGGCCAGGTAGGTGCACCCACACATGTGAGGAACAGTTTTCATCAGGACACCTGTGGGAACGTGGGACGGTAGGCCATGTGCTGTTGGGGGCGTGTTTCGATGGGTGAGCTGAGCAAAATGTGCGGGAAATGCATTTATTTTCCCACATTTCGGACTTTGCAGGGGTGACTGGGTAATAACTTCGGGGGCGATTTGCGCAAATCATACCTCTGTGGATTCCCACGGGTGTCTTCTTTTCGAAAAAATGCATGGGGTTCCCTGTTTTTCTTGGTGGCTGCAACGCCCCAGGCTTAAATCTGTAGGTTGGCTCCCCAAACCCTTTGGGGGGGATAGCAGTGGTTTAGCCTTATTTCTTCGGGCCCAGGTAGGTGCACCCACACATGTGAGGTACTGTTTTCATCGAGACACCTGTGGGAATGCGGGACAGTAGGCCATGTGTTGTTGGGGGCGTGTTTCGATGGGTGAGCCGAGCGAAATGTGCGGAAAATGCGTTTTTTTCCCCACATTTCGGACTTTGCGGGGGTGTCTGGGTAATAAATTCTGGGGCGATTTGGGCATATCATACCTCTGCGGATTCCCACGCGTGTCCTCTTTTCGGAAATGCATGGGGTTCCCTGTTTTGCCCCGTTTCTTGGACACCCGAGGCCTATATCTGTATGTTGTGCCGGTCGGCAGAGCGTCTCAAATTCGGGTAAGAAAACAGACTTGGGGTTACTTGTGTTTTAGGCTTTCCCCTTGGCGGCCAGGTAAGTGCACCCACACATGTGAGGTACCGTTTTCATCAGGACACCTGTGGAAACGCGGGACGGTAGGCCATGTGTTGTTGGGGGCGTGCTTTGATGGTTGAGCCGAGCGAAATGTGAGGAAAATGCGTTTTTTCCCCATATTTCGAACTTTGCGGGGGTGTCTGGGTAATAAATTCTGGGGCGATTTGGGCATATCGTACCTCTGCGGATTCCCACAGGTGTCCTCTTTTCGGAAATGCATGGGGTTCCCTGTTTTCCCAGGTGGCTTGGACACCCGAGGCCCATATCTGTATGTTGTGCCGGTCGGCAGAGCGTCTCAAATTCGGGTGAGAAAACAGACTTGTGGTTACTTGTGTTTTAGGCTTTCCCCTTGGCGGCCAGGTAGGTGCACCCACACATGTGAGGTACTGTTTTCATCGGGACACCTGTGGGAACGCGGGACGGTAGGCCATGTGTTGTTAGGGGCGTATTTCGATGGGTGAGCCGAGCGTAATGTGCTGAAAAAGCATTTTTTTCCCCACATTGCAGACTTTGCGGGGGTGTCTGGGTAATCAATTCTGGGGCGATTTGGGCATATCATACCTCTGCGGATTCCCACGCGTGTGCTCTTTTCGGAAATGCATGGGGTTCCCTGTTTTGCCCCGTGTCTTGGACACCCGAGGCCTATATCTGTATGTTGTGCCGGTCGGCAGAGCGTCTCAAATTCGGATCAGAAAACAGACTTGGGGTTACTTGTGTTTTAGGCTTTCCCCTTGGCGGCCAGGCAGGTGCACCCACACATGTGAGGTACCGTTTTCATCGGGACACCTGTGGGAACGCGGGACGGTAGGCCATGTGTTGTTGGGGGCGTGTTTCGATGGGTGAGCCGAGCCAATTGTGCAGAAAATATGTTTTTTTACCCACATTTCGGACTTTGCGGGGGTGTCTGGGTAATAAATTCTGGGGCGATTTGGGCTTATCATACCTCTGCGGATTCCCACAGGTGTCCTCTTTTTGGAAATGCATGGGGTTCCCTGTTTTCCCTGGTGGCTTGGACACCCGAGGCCCATATCTGTATGTTGTGCCGTTCGGCAGAGTGTCTCAAATTCCGGACAGAAAACAGACTTTGGGTTACTTGTGTTTTAGGCTTTCCCCTTGGCGGCCAGATAGGTGCACCCACACATATGAGGTACCGTTTTCATCAGGACACCTGTGGGAACGTGGGACGGTAGGCCATGTGCTGTTGGGGGCGTGTTTCGAAGGGTGAGCCGAGCGAAATGTGCGGAAAATGCTTTTTTCCCCCACATTTTGGACTTTGCGGTGGTGTCTGGGTAATAAATTCTGGGGCGATTTGGGCATACAATACCTCTGTGGATTCCCACAGGTGTCCTCTTTTCGTAAATGCATGGGGTTCCCTGTTTTCCCAGTGGCTTGGACACCCGAGGCCCATATCTGTATGTTGTGCCGGTCGGCAGAGCGTCTCAAATTCCGGTCAGAAAACAGACTTGGGGTTACTTGTGTTTTAGGCTTTCCCCTTGGCGGCCAGGTAGGTGCACCCACACATGTGAGGTACCGTTTTCATCGGGACACCTGTGGGAACGCAGGACAGTAGGCCATGTGTTGTTGGGGGAGTGTTTCGATGGGTGAGCCGAGCGACATGTGCGGAAAATGCGTTTTTTTCCCAAATTTCGGAATTTGCGGGGGTGTCTGGGTAATAAATAATGGGGCGATTTGGGCATATCATACCTCTGCGGATTCCCACAGGTGTCCCCTTTTCGGAAATGCATGGGGTTCCCTGTTTTCCCCAGTAGCTTGGACACCCGTGGCTCATAGCTGCATGTTGTGCCAGTCGGCAGAGCGTCTCAAATTCCAGTCAGAAAACAGACTTGGGGTTACTTGTGTTTTAGGCTTTCCCCTTGGCGATCAGGTAGGTGCACCCACACATGTGAGGTACCGTTTTCATCAGGACACCTGTGGGAACGCGGGACGGTAGGCCATGTGCTGTTGGGGGCGTGTTTCGATGGGTGAGCCGAGCAAAATGTGCAGAAAATGCATTTGTTTTCCCACATTTCGGACTTTGCAGGGGTGTCTGGGTAATACATTCTGGGGCGATTTGGGCAAATCATACCTCTGCGGATTCCCACGGGTGTCTTCTTTTCGAAAAAATGCATGGGGTTCCCTGTTTTTCTTGGTGGCTGCAACACCCCAGGCCTAAATCTGTAGGTTGGCTCCCCAAACCCTTTGGGGGGGATAGCAGTGGTTTAGCCTTATTCCTTCGGGCCCAGGTAGGTGCACCCACACATGTGAGGTAGTGTTTTCATCGGGACACCTGTGGGAACGTGGGACGGTAAGCCATGTGTTGTTGTGGGCGTGTTTCGATGGGTGAGCCGAGCGAAATGTGCGGAAAATACTTTTTTTCCCCACATTTTGGACTTTGCGGGGGTGTCTGGGTGATAAATTCTGGGGCGATTTGGGCATATCATACCTCTGCGGATTCCCACGGGTGTCCTCTTTTTGGAAATGCATGGGGTTCCCTGTTTTCCCCGGTGGCTTGGACACCCGAGGCCCATATCTGTATGTTGTGCCGGTCGGCAGAGCGTCTCAAATTCCAGTCAGAAAACAGACTTGGGGTTACTTGTGTTTTAGGCTTTCCCCTTGGCGGCCAGGTAGGTGCACCCACACATGTGAGGTACCGTTTTCATCAGGACACCTGTGGGAATGCGGGACAGTAGGCCATGTGTTGTTAGGGGTGTATTTCGATGGGTGAGCCGAGCGTAATGTGCGGAAAAAGCGTTTTTTTCCCCACATTTCAGACTTTGCGGGGGTGTCTGGTTAATACATTCTGGGGCGATTTAGGCATATCATACCTCTGCAGATTCCCACGCGTGTCCTCTTTTCGGAAATGCATGGGGTTCCCTGTTTTGCCCCGTGTCTTGGACACCCGAGGCCTATATCTGTATGCTGTGCCGGTCGGCAGAGCGTCTCAAATTCGGGTCAGAAAACAGACTTGGGGTTACTTGTGTTTTAGGCTTTCCCCTTGGCGGCCAGGTATGTGCACCCACACATGTGAGGTACCGTTTTCATCAGGACACCTGTGGGAACGCGGGACGGTAGGCCATGTGCTGTTGGGGGCGTGTGTCGATGGGTGAGCCGAGCAAAATATGCGGAAAATGCATTTATTTTCCCACATTTCGGACTTTGCAGGGGTGTCTGGGTAATAAATTCTGGGGCGATTTGCGCAAATCATACCTCTGCGGATTCCCACGGGTGTCTTCTTTTTGTAAAAATGCATGGGGTTCCTTGTTTTTCTTGGTGGCTGCAACACCCCAGGCCTAAATCTGTAGGTTGGCTCCCCAAACACTTTGGGGTGGATAGCAGTGGTTTACCCTTATTCCTTCGGGCCCAGGTAGGTGCACCCACACATGTGAGGTACTGTTTTCATCGGGACACCTGTGGGAACGTGGGACGGTAGGCCATGTGTTGTTGGGGGCGTGTTTCGATGGGTGAGCCGAGCGAAATGTGCAGAAAATGCGTTTTTTCCCCACATTTCGGACTTTGCGGGGGTGTCTGGGTAATAAATTCTGGGGCGATTTGGGCATATCATACCTCTGCGGATTCCCACGGGTGTCCTCTTTTTGGAAATGCATGCGGTTCCCTGTTTTCCCCGGTGGCTTGGACACCCGAGGCCCATATCTGTATGTTGTGCCGGTCGGCAGAGCGTCTCAAATTCCGGTCAGAAAACAGACTTGTGTTACTTGTGTTTTAGGCTTTCCCCTTGGCGGCCAGGTAGGTGCACCCACACATATGAGGTACCGTTTTCATCAGGACATCTGTGGGAACGTGGGACAGTAGGCCATGTGCTGTTGAGAGCGTGTTTCGATGGGTGAGCCGAGCGAAATGTGTGGAAAATGCGTTTTTTTTCCCACATTTCGGACTTTGCGGGGGTGTCTGGGTAATAAATTCCGGGGAGATTTGGGCATATCATACCTCTGCGGATTCCCACGGGTGTCCTCTTTTCGGAAATGCATGGGGTTCCCTGTTTTCCCTGGTGGCTTAGACACCCGAGGCCCATATCTGTATGTTGCGCCGGTCGGCAGAGCGTCTCAAATTCCGGTCAGAAAACAGACTTGGGGTTACTTGTGTTTTAGGCTTTCCCCTTGGCGGCCAGGTAGGTGCACCCACACATGTGAGGTTCCGGTTTCATCAGGACACCTGTGGGAAAGCGGGACGGTAGGCCATGTGTTGTTGGGGGCGTGCTTCGATGGGTAAGCCGAGCAAAATGTGCGGAAAATGCATTTATTTTCACACATTTCGGACTTTGCAGGGGTGTCTGGGTAATAAATTCTGGGGCGATTTGCGCAAATCATACCTCTGCGGATTCCCACGGGTGTCTTCTTTTCGAAGAAATGGATGGGGTTTGCTGTTTTTCTTGGTGGCTGCAACGCCCCAGGCCTAAATCTGTAGGTTGGCTCCCCAAACCCTTTGGGGGGGAATAGCAGTGGTTTAGCCTTATTCCTTCGGGCCCAGGTAGGTGCACCCACACATGTGAGGTACTGTTTTCATCGGGACACCTGTGGGAACACGGGACAGTAGGCCATGTGTTGTTGGGGGCGTGTTTCGATGGGTGAGCCGAGCGAAATGTTTGGAAAATGCATTTTTTTCCCCACATTTCGGACTTTGCGGGGTTGTTTGGGTGATAAATTCTGGGGCAATTTGGGCATATCATACCTCTGCGGATTCCCACGGGTGTCCTCTTTTTGGAAATGCATGGGGTTTCCTGTTTTCCCCGGTGGCTTGGACACCTGAGGCCCATATCTGTATGTTGTGCCGGTCGGCAGAGCGTCTCAAATTCCGGTCAGAAAACAGACTTGGGGTTACTTGTGTTTTAGGCTTTCTGCTTGGCGGCCAGGTAGGTGCACCCACACATGTGAGGTACCGTTTTCATCAGGACACCTGTGGGAACGCGGGACAGTAGGCCATGTGCTGTTGAGAGCGTGTTTCGATGGGTGAGCCGAGCGAAATGTGCGGAAAATGCGTTTTTTTTCCCACATTTCGGACTTTGCTGGGGTGTCTGGGTAATACATTCTGGGGCGATTTAGGCATATCATACCTCTGCAGATTCCCACGCGTGTCCTCTTTTCGGAAATGCATGGGGTTCCCTGTTTTGCCCCGTGTCTTGGACACCCGAGGCCTATATCTGTATGTTGTGCCGGTCGGCAGAGCGTCTCAAATTCGGGTCAGAAAACAGACTTGGGGTTACTTGTGTTTTAGGCTTTCCCCTTGGCGGCCAGGTATGTGCACCCACACATGTGAGATACCGTTTTCATCAGGACACCTGTGGGAACGCGGGACGGTAGGCCATGTGCTGTTGGGGGCGTGTGTCGATGGGTGAGCCGAGCAAAATATGCGGAAAATGCATTTATTTTCCCACATTTCGGACTTTGCAGGAGTGTCTGGGTAATAAATTCTGGGGCGATTTGCGCAAATCATACCTCTGCGGATTCCCACGGGTGTCTTCTTTTTGTAAAAATGCATGGGGTTCCTTGTTTTTCTTGGTGGCTGCAACACCCCAGGCCTAAATCTGTAGGTTGGCTCCCCAAACACTTTGGGGTGGATAGCAGTGGTTTACCCTTATTCCTTCGGGCCCAGGTAGGTGCACCCACACATGTGAGGTACTGTTTTCATCGGGACACCTGTGGGAACGCGGGACGGTAGGCCATGTGTTGTTGGGGGCGTGTTTCGATGGGTGAGCCGAGCGAAATGTGCAGAAAATTCGTTTTTCCCCACATTTCGGACTTTGCGGGGGTGTCTGGGTAATAAATTCGGGGGCGATTTGGGCATATCATACCTCTGCGGATTCCCACGGGTGTCCTCTTTTTGGAAATGCATGGGGTTCCCTGTTTTCCCCGGTGGCTTGGACACCCGAGGCCCATATCTGTATGTTGTGCCGGTCGGCAGAGCGTCTCAAATTCCGGTCAGAAAACAGACTTGTGTTACTTGTGTTTTAGGCTTTCCCCTTGGCGGCCAGGTAGGTGCACCCACACATGTGAGGTACCGTTTTCATCAGGACACCTGTGGGAACGTGGGACAGTAGGCCATGTGCTGTTGAGAGCGTGTTTCGATGGGTGAGCCGAGCGAAATGTGTGGAAAGTGCGTTTTTTTTCCCACATTTCGGACTTTGCGGGGGTGTCTGGGTAATAAATTCCGGGGAGATTTGGGCATATCATACCTCTGCGGATTCCCACGGGTGTCCTCTTTTCGGAAATGCATGGGGTTCCCTGTTTTCCCTGGTGGCTTGGACACCCGAGGCCCATATCTGTATGTTGCGCCGGTCGGCAGAGCGTCTCAAATTCCGGTCAGAAAACAGACTTGGGGTTACTTGTGTTTTAGGCTTTCCCCTTGGCGGCCAGGTAGGTGCACCCACACATGTGAGGTTCCGTTTTCATCAGGGCACCTGTGGGAACGCGGGACGGTAGGCCTTGTGTTGTTGGGGGCGTGCTTCGATGGGTAAGCCGAGCAAAATGTGCGGAAAATGCATTTATTTTCACACATTTCGGACTTTGCAGGGGTGTCTGGGTAATAAATTCTGGGGCGATTTGCGCAAATCATACCTCTGCGGATTCCCACGGGTGTCTTCTTTTCGAAGAAATGGATGGGGTTTGCTGTTTTTCTTGGTGGCTGCAACGCCCCAGGCCTAAATCTGTAGGTTGGCTCCCCAAACCCTTTGGGGGGGATAGCAGTGGTTTAGCCTTATTCCTTCGGGCCCAGGTAGGTGCACCCACATATGTGAGGTACTGTTTTTATCGGGACACCTGTGGGAACGCGGGACAGTAGGCCATGTGTTGTTGGGGGCGTGTTTCGATGGGTGAGCCGAGCGAAATGTTTGGAAAATGCGTTTTTTTCCCCACATTTCGGACTTTGCAGGGTTGTTTGGGTGATAAATTCTGGGGCAATTTGGGCATATCATACCTCTGCGGATTCCCACGGGTGTCCTCTTTTTGGAAATGCATTGGGTTTCCTGTTTTCCCCAGTGGCTTGGACACCTGAGGCCCATATCTGTATGTTGTGCCGGTCGGCAGAGCGTCTCAAATTCCGGTCAGAAAACAGACTTGGGGTTACTTGTGTTTTAGGCTTTCCGCTTGGCGGCCAGGTAGGTGCACCCACACATGTGAGGTACCGTTTTCATCAGGACACCTGTGGGAACGCGGGACAGTAGGCCATGTGCTGTTGAGAGCGTGTTTCGATGGGTGAGCCGAGCGAAATGTGCGGAAAATGCGTTTTTTTTCCCACATTTCGGACTTTGCTGGGGTGTCTGGGTAATAAATTCTGGGGCGATTTGGGCATATCATACCTCTGCGGATTCCCACGCGTGTCCTCTTTTCGGAAATGCATGGGGTTTCCTGTTTTGCCCCGTGTCTTGTACACCCCAGGCCTATATCTGTATGTTGTGCCGGTCGGCAGAGCGTCTCAAATTCGGGTCAGAAAACAGACTTGGGGTTACTTGTGTTTTAGGCTATCCCCTTGGCGGCCAGGTAGCTGCACCCACACATGTGAGGTACCATATTCATCGGGACACCTGTGGGAACGCGGGACGGTAGGCCATGTGCTGTTGAGAGCGTGTTTCGATGGGTGAGCCAAGTGAAATGTGCAGAAAATTCGTTTTTTCCCCACATTTCGGACTTTGCGGGGGTGTCTGGGTAATAAATTCGGGGGCGATTTGGGCATATCATACCTCTGCGGATTCCCACGGGTGTCCTCTTTTTGGAAATGCATGGGGTTCCCTGTTTTCCCCGGTGGCTTGGACACCCGAGGCCCATATCTGTATGTTGTGCCGGTCGGCAGAGCGTCTCAAATTCCGGTCAGAAAACAGACTTGTGTTACTTGTGTTTTAGGCTTTCCCCTTGGCGGCCAGGTAGGTGCACCCACACATGTGAGGTACCGTTTTCATCAGGACACCTGTGGGAACGTGGGACAGTAGGCCATGTGCTGTTGAGAGCGTGTTTCGATGGGTGAGCCGAGCGAAATGTGTGGAAAGTGCGTTTTTTTTCCCACATTTCGGACTTTGCGGGGGTGTCTGGGTAATAAATTCCGGGGAGATTTGGGCATATCATACCTCTGCGGATTCCCACGGGTGTCCTCTTTTCGGAAATGCATGGGGTTCCCTGTTTTCCCTGGTGGCTTGGACACCCGAGGCCCATATCTGTATGTTGCGCCGGTCGGCAGAGCGTCTCAAATTCCGGTCAGAAAACAGACTTGGGGTTACTTGTGTTTTAGGCTTTCCCCTTGGCGGCCAGGTAGGTGCACCCACACATGTGAGGTTCCGTTTTCATCAGGGCACCTGTGGGAACGCGGGACGGTAGGCCATGTGTTGTTGGGGGCGTGCTTCGATGGGTAAGCCGAGCAAAATGTGCGGAAAATGCATTTATTTTCACACATTTCGGACTTTGCAGGGGTGTCTGGGTAATAAATTCTGGGGCGATTTGCGCAAATCATACCTCTGCGGATTCCCACGGGTGTCTTCTTTTCGAAGAAATGGATGGGGTTTGCTGTTTTTCTTGGTGGCTGCAACGCCCCAGGCCTAAATCTGTAGGTTGGCTCCCCAAACCCTTTGGGGGGGATAGCAGTGGTTTAGCCTTATTCCTTCGGGCCCAGGTAGGTGCACCCACATATGTGAGGTACTGTTTTTATCGGGACACCTGTGGGAACGCGGGACAGTAGGCCATGTGTTGTTGGGGGCGTGTTTCGATGGGTGAGCCGAGCGAAATGTTTGGAAAATGCGTTTTTTTCCCCACATTTCGGACTTTGCAGGGTTGTTTGGGTGATAAATTCTGGGGCAATTTGGGCATATCATACCTCTGCGGATTCCCACGGGTGTCCTCTTTTTGGAAATGCATTGGGTTTCCTGTTTTCCCCAGTGGCTTGGACACCTGAGGCCCATATCTGTATGTTGTGCCGGTCGGCAGAGCGTCTCAAATTCCGGTCAGAAAACAGACTTGGGGTTACTTGTGTTTTAGGCTTTCCGCTTGGCGGCCAGGTAGGTGCACCCACACATGTGAGGTACCGTTTTCATCAGGACACCTGTGGGAACGCGGGACAGTAGGCCATGTGCTGTTGAGAGCGTGTTTCGATGGGTGAGCCGAGCGAAATGTGCGGAAAATGCGTTTTTTTTCCCACATTTCGGACTTTGCTGGGGTGTCTGGGTAATAAATTCTGGGGCGATTTGGGCATATCATACCTCTGCGGATTCCCACGCGTGTCCTCTTTTCGGAAATGCATGGGGTTTCCTGTTTTGCCCCGTGTCTTGTACACCCCAGGCCTATATCTGTATGTTGTGCCGGTCGGCAGAGCGTCTCAAATTCGGGTCAGAAAACAGACTTGGGGTTACTTGTGTTTTAGGCTATCCCCTTGGCGGGCAGGTAGCTGCACCCACACATGTGAGGTACCATATTCATCGGGACACCTGTGGGAACGCGGGACGGTAGGCCATGTGCTGTTGAGAGCGTGTTTCGATGGGTGAGCCAAGTGAAATGTGCGGAAAATGCGTTTTTGTTCCCACATTTCGGACTTTGCGGGGGTGTCTGGGTAATAAATTCTGGGGAGATTTGGGCATATCATACCTCTGCGGATTCCAACGGGTGTCCTCTTTTCGGAAATGCATGGGGTTCCCTGTTTTCCCGGTGGCTTGGACACCCGAGGCCCATATCTGTATGTTGCGCCGGTCGGCAGAGCGTCTCAAATTCCGGTCAGAAAACAGACTTGGGCTTACTTGTGTTTTAGGCTTTCCCCTTGGCGTCCAGGTAGGTGCACCCACACATGTGATGTACCGTTTTCATCAGGACACCTGTGGGAACGCGGGACGGTAGGCCATGTGTTGTTGGGGGCGTGTTTCGATGGGTGAGCTGAGCGAAATGTGCGGAAAATGCATTTTTCCCCACATTTCGGACTTTGCGGGGGTGTCTGGGTAATAAATTCTGGAGCGATTTGGGCATATGCGGATTCCCACGGGTGTCCTCTTTTTGGAAATGCATGGGGTTCCCTGTTTTCCCCGGTGGCTTGGACACCCGAGGCCCATATCTGTATGTTGCGCCGGTCGCCAGAGCGTCAAAAATTCCGGTCAGAAAACAGACTTGGGGTTACTTGTGTTTTAGGCTTTCCACTTGGCGGCCAGGTAGGTGCACCCACACATGTGAGGTACCGTTTTCATCGGGACACCTGTGGGAACGCGGGACAGTAGGCCATGTGTTGTTGGGGGCGTGTTTCGATGGGTGAGCCGAGCAAAATGTGCGGAAAATGCATTTTTTTCCCCACATTTCGGACTTTGCGGGGGTGTCTGGGTAATAAATTCTGGAGCGATTTGGGCATATGCGGATTCCCACGGGTGTCCTCTTTTTGGAAATGCATGGGGTTCCCTGTTTTCCCCGGTGGCTTGGACACCCGAGGCCCATATCTGTATGTTGCGCCGGTCGGCAGAGCGTCAAAAATTCCGGTCAGAAAACAGACTTGGGGTTACTTGTGTTTTAGGCTTTCCCCTTGGCGGCCAGGTAGGTGCACCCACACATGTGAGGTACCGTTTTCATTGGGACACCTGTGGGAACGCGGGACGGTAGGCCATGTGTTGTTGGGGGCGTGTTTCGATGGGTGAGCCGAGCGAAATGTGCGGAAAATGCGTTTTTTTCCCCACATTTCGGACTTTGCGGGGGTGTCTGGGTAATAAATTCTGGGGCGATTTGGGCATATCACGCCTCTGCGGATTCCCACTGGTGTCCTCTTTTTGGAAATGATTGGGGTTCCCTGTTTTCCCCGGTGGCTTGGACACCCGAGGCCCATATCTGTATGTTGTGCCGGTCGGCAGAGCGTCTCAAATTCCGGTCAGAAAACAGACTTGGGGTTACTTGTGTTTCAGGCTTTCCCCTTGGCGGCCAGGTAGGTGCACCCACACATGTGAGGTACCGTTTTCATCAGGAAACCTGTGGGAACGCGGGACGGTAGGCCATGTGTTGTTGGGGGCGTGTTTCGATGGGTGAGCCGAGCGAATTGTGCAGAAAATATGTTTTTTTCCCCAAATTTCGGACTTTGTGGGGGTGTCTGGGTGATAAATTCTGGGGCGATTTGGGCTTATCATACCTCTGCGGATTCCCATGGGTGTCCTCTTTTCGGAAATGCATGGGGTGCCCTGTTTTCCCCGGTGGCTTGGACACCCGAGGCCCATATCTGTATGTTGCGTCGGTCGGCAGAGCGTCTCAAATTCCGGTCAGAAAACAGACTTGGGGTTACTTGTGTTTTAGGCTTTCCCCTTGGCGGCCAGGTAGGTGCACCCACACATGTGAGGTACCGTTTTCATCAGGACACCTGTGGGAACGCGGGACGGTAGGCCATGTGTTGTTGGGGGCGTGTTTCGATGGGTGAGCCGAGCGAAATGTGCGGAAAATGCATTTTTTTCCCCATATTTTGGACTTTGCGGGGGTGTCTGGGTAATAAATTCTCGGCCGATTTGGGCATATGCGGATTCCCACGGGTGTCCTCTTTTTGGAAATGCATGGGGTTCCCTGTTTTCCCCGGTGGCTTGGACACCCGAGGCCCATATCTGTATGTTGCGCCGGTCGGCTGAGCGTCTCAAATTCCGGTCAGAAAACAGACTTGGGGTTACTGGTGTTTTAGGCTTTCCCCTTGGCGGCCAGGTAGGTGCACCCATAAATGTGAGGTACCGTTTTCATCAGGACACCTGTGGGAACGCGGGACGGTAGGCCATGTGTTGTTGGGGGCGTGCTTCGATGCGTGAGCCGAGCAAAATGTGCGGAAAATGCATTTATTTTCCCACATTTCGGAATTTGCACTAGTGTCTGGGTAATAAATTCTGGGGCGATTTGCGCAAATCATACCTCTGCGGATTCCCACGGGTGTCTTCTTTTCGAAGAAATGGATGGGATTCCCTGTTTTTCTTGGTGGCTGCAACACCCCAGGCCTAAATCTGTAGGTTGGCTCCCCAAACCCTTTGGGGGGATAGCAGTGGTTTAGCCTTATTCCTTCGGGCCCAGGTAGGTGCACCCACACATGTGAGGTACTGTTTTCATCGGGACACCTGTGGGAACGCGGGACGGTAGGCCATGTGTTGTTGGGGGCGTGTTTCGATGGGTGAGCCGAGCGAAATGTGCGGAAAATGCATTTTTTTCCCCACATTTCGGACTTTGCGGGGGTGTCTGGGTAATAAATTCTGGGGCGATTTGGGCATATCATACCTCTGCGGATTCCCACAGGTGTCCTCTTTTTGGAAATGCATGGGGTTCCCTGTTTTCCCTGGTGGCTTGGACACCCGAGGCCTATATCTGTATGTTGTGCCGTTCGGCAGAGTGTCTCAAATTCCGGTCAGAAAACAGACTTGGGGTTACTTGTGTTTTAGGCTTTCCCCTTGGCGATCAGGTGGGTGCACCCACACATGTGAGGTACCGTTTTCATCGGGACACCTGTGGGAATGCTGGACAGTAGGCCATGTGCTGTTGGGGGCGTGTTTCGATGGGTGAGCCGAGCGAAATGTGCAGAAAATGCATTTTTTCCCACATTTCGGACTTTGCGGGGGTGTCTGGGTAATAAATTCTAGGGCGATTTGGGCATATCATACCTCTGCGGATTCCCACGGGTGTCCTCTTTTCGGAAATGCATGGGGTTCCCTGTTTTCCCCGGTGGCTTGGACACCCGAGGCCCATATCTGTATGTTGTGCCGGTCGGCAGAGCGTCTCAAATTCCGGTCAGAAAACAGACTTGGGGTTACTTGTGTTTTAGGCTTTCCCCTTGGCGGCCAGATAGGTGCACCCACACATGTGAGGTACAGTTTTCATCAGGACACCTGTGGAAACGTGGGACGGTAGGCCATGTGTTGTTGGGGGCGTGTTTCGATGGCTGAGCCGAGCGACATGTCCGGAAAATGTGTTTTTTTCCCAAATTCCGATATTTGCGGGGGTGTTTGGGTAATAAATACTGGGGCGATTTGGGCATATCATACCTCTGCGGATTCCCACGGGTGTCCCCTTTTCGGAAATGCATGGGGTTCCCTGTTTTCCCCAGTGGCTTGGACACCCGTGGCTCATATCTGCATGTTGTGTTAGTCGTCAGAGCATCTCAAATTCCAGTCAGGAAACAGACTTGGGGTTACTTGTGTTTTAGGCTTTCCCCTTGGCGGCCAGGTATGTGCACCCACACATGTGAGGTACCGTTTTCATTGGGACACCTGTGGGAACGCGGGACGTTAGGCCATGTGCTGTTGCGGGCGTGTTTTGATGGGTGAGCCGAGCAAAATGTGCGGAAAATGCGTTTATTTTCCCACATTTCGGACTTTGCAGGGGTGTCTGGGTAATAAATTCTGGGGCGATTTGGGCATATGCGGATTCCCACGGGTGACTTCTTTATGGAAATGCATGGGGTTCCCTGTTTTCCCCGGTCGCTTGGACACCCGAGGCCCATATCTGTATGTTGCGCCGGCCGGCAGAGCGTCTCAAATTCCGGTCAGAAAACAGACTTGGGGTTAATTGAGTTTTAGGCTTTCCCCTTCGTGGCCAGGTAGGTGCACCCACACATGTGAGGTACCGTTTTCATCAAGACACCTGTGGGAACGCGGGACGGTAGGCCATGTGTTGTTGGGGGCGTGCTTCGATGGGTGAGCCGAGCAAAATGTGTGGAAAATGCATTTATTTTCCCACATTTCGTAATTTGCAGGAGTGTCTGGGTAATAAATTCTGGGGCGATTTGCGCAAATCATACCTCTGCGGATTCCCACGGGTGTCTTCTTTTCGAAGAAATGGATGGGATTCCCTGTTTTTCTTGGTGGCTGCAACACCCCAGGCCTAAATCTGTAGGTTGGCTCCCCAAACCCTTTGGGGGGATAGCAGTGGTTTAGCCTTATTCCTTCGGGCCCAGGTAGGTGCACCCACACATGTGAGGTACTGTTTTCATCGGGACACCTGTGGGAACGCGGGACGGTAGGCCATGTGTTGTTGGGGGCGTGTTTCGATGGGTGAGCCGAGCGAAATGTGCGGAAAATGCGTTTTTTTCCCCACATTTCGGACTTTGCGGGGGTGTCTGGGTAATAAATTCTGGGGCGATTTGGGCATATCACGCCTCTGCGGATTCCCACTGGTGTCCTCTTTTTGGAAATGATTGGGGTTCCCTGTTTTCCCCGGTGGCTTGGACACCCGAGGCCCATATCTGTATGTTGTGCCGGTCGGCAGAGCGTCTCAAATTCCGGTCAGAAAACAGACTTGGGGTTACTTGTGTTTCAGGCTTTCCCCTTGGCGGCCAGGTAGGTGCACCCACACATGTGAGGTACCGTTTTCATCAGGAAACCTGTGGGAACGCGGGACGGTAGGCCATGTGTTGTTGGGGGCGTGTTTCGATGGGTGAGCCGAGCGAATTGTGCAGAAAATATGTTTTTTTCCCCAAATTTCGGACTTTGTGGGGGTGTCTGGGTGATAAATTCTGGGGCGATTTGGGCTTATCATACCTCTGCGGATTCCCATGGGTGTCCTCTTTTCGGAAATGCATGGGGTGCCCTGTTTTCCCCGGTGGCTTGGACACCCGAGGCCCATATCTGTATGTTGCGTCGGTCGGCAGAGCGTCTCAAATTCCGGTCAGAAAACAGACTTGGGGTTACTTGTGTTTTAGGCTTTCCCCTTGGCGGCCAGGTAGGTGCACCCACACATGTGAGGTACCGTTTTCATCAGGACACCTGTGGGAACGCGGGACGGTAGGCCATGTGTTGTTGGGGGCGTGTTTCGATGGGTGAGCCGAGCGAAATGTGCGGAAAATGCATTTTTTTCCCCATATTTTGGACTTTGCGGGGGTGTCTGGGTAATAAATTCTCGGACGATTTGGGCATATGCGGATTCCCACGGGTGTCCTCTTTTTGGAAATGCATGGGGTTCCCTGTTTTCCCCGGTGGCTTGGACACCCGAGGCCCATATCTGTATGTTGCGCCGGTCGGCTGAGCGTCTCAAATTCCGGTCAGAAAACAGACTTGGGGTTACTGGTGTTTTAGGCTTTCCCCTTGGCGGCCAGGTAGGTGCACCCATAAATGTGAGGTACCGTTTTCATCAGGACACCTGTGGGAACGCGGGACGGTAGGCCATGTGTTGTTGGGGGCGTGCTTCGATGCGTGAGCCGAGCAAAATGTGCGGAAAATGCATTTATTTTCCCACATTTCGGAATTTGCACTAGTGTCTGGGTAATAAATTCTGGGGCGATTTGCGCAAATCATACCTCTGCGGATTCCCACGGGTGTCTTCTTTTCGAAGAAATGGATGGGATTCCCTGTTTTTCTTGGTGGCTGCAACACCCCAGGCCTAAATCTGTAGGTTGGCTCCCCAAACCCTTTGGGGGGATAGCAGTGGTTTAGCCTTATTCCTTCGGGCCCAGGTAGGTGCACCCACACATGTGAGGTACTGTTTTCATCGGGACACCTGTGGGAACGCGGGACGGTAGGCCATGTGTTGTTGGGGGCGTGTTTCGATGGGTGAGCCGAGCGAAATGTGCGGAAAATGCATTTTTTTCCCCACATTTCGGACTTTGCGGGGGTGTCTGGGTAATAAATTCTGGGGCGATTTGGGCATATCATACCTCTGCGGATTCCCACAGGTGTCCTCTTTTTGGAAATGCATGGGGTTCCCTGTTTTCCCTGGTGGCTTGGACACCCGAGGCCTATATCTGTATGTTGTGCCGTTCGGCAGAGTGTCTCAAATTCCGGTCAGAAAACAGACTTGGGGTTACTTGTGTTTTAGGCTTTCCCCTTGGCGATCAGGTGGGTGCACCCACACATGTGAGGTACCGTTTTCATCGGGACACCTGTGGGAATGCTGGACAGTAGGCCATGTGCTGTTGGGGGCGTGTTTCGATGGGTGAGCCGAGCGAAATGTGCAGAAAATGCATTTTTTCCCACATTTCGGACTTTGCGGGGGTGTCTGGGTAATAAATTCTAGGGCGATTTGGGCATATCATACCTCTGCGGATTCCCACGGGTGTCCTCTTTTCGGAAATGCATGGGGTTCCCTGTTTTCCCCGGTGGCTTGGACACCCGAGGCCCATATCTGTATGTTGTGCCGGTCGGCAGAGCGTCTCAAATTCCGGTCAGAAAACAGACTTGGGGTTACTTGTGTTTTAGGCTTTCCCCTTGGCGGCCAGATAGGTGCACCCACACATGTGAGGTACAGTTTTCATCAGGACACCTGTGGAAACGTGGGACGGTAGGCCATGTGTTGTTGGGGGCGTGTTTCGATGGCTGAGCCGAGCGACATGTGCGGAAAATGTGTTTTTTTCCCAAATTCCGATATTTGCGGGGGTGTTTGGGTAATAAATACTGGGGCGATTTGGGCATATCATACCTCTGCGGATTCCCACGGGTGTCCCCTTTTCGGAAATGCATGGGGTTCCCTGTTTTCCCCAGTGGCTTGGACACCCGTGGCTCATATCTGCATGTTGTGCTAGTCGTCAGAGCATCTCAAATTCCAGTCAGGAAACAGACTTGGGGTTACTTGTGTTTTAGGCTTTCCCCTTGGCGGCCAGGTATGTGCACCCACACATGTGAGGTACCGTTTTCATTGGGACACCTGTGGGAACGCGGGACGTTAGGCCATGTGCTGTTGCGGGCGTGTTTTGATGGGTGAGCCGAGCAAAATGTGCGGAAAATGCGTTTATTTTCCCACATTTCGGACTTTGCAGGGGTGTCTGGGTAATAAATTCTGGGGCGATTTGGGCATATGCGGATTCCCACGGGTGACTTCTTTATGGAAATGCATGGGGTTCCCTGTTTTCCCCGGTCGCTTGGACACCCGAGGCCCATATCTGTATGTTGCGCCGGCCGGCAGAGCGTCTCAAATTCCGGTCAGAAAACAGACTTGGGGTTAATTGAGTTTTAGGCTTTCCCCTTCGTGGCCAGGTAGGTGCACCCACACATGTGAGGTACCGTTTTCATCAAGACACCTGTGGGAACGCGGGACGGTAGGCCATGTGTTGTTGGGGGCGTGCTTCGATGGGTGAGCCGAGCAAAATGTGTGGAAAATGCATTTATTTTCCCACATTTCGTAATTTGCAGGAGTGTCTGGGTAATAAATTCTGGGGCGATTTGCGCAAATCATACCTCTGCGGATTCCCACGGGTGTCTTCTTTTCGAAGAAATGGATGGGATTCCCTGTTTTTCTTGGTGGCTGCAACACCCCAGGCCTAAATCTGTAGGTTGGCTCCCCAAACCCTTTGGGGGGATAGCAGTGGTTTAGCCTTATTCCTTCGGGCCCAGGTAGGTGCACCCACACATGTGAGGTACTGTTTTCATCGGGACACCTGTGGGAACGCGGGACGGTAGGCCATGTGTTGTTGGGGGCGTGTTTCGATGGGTGAGCCGAGCGAAATGTGCGGAAAATGCGTTTTTTTCCCCACATTTCGGACTTTGCGGGGGTGTCTGGGTAATAAATTCTGGGGCGATTTGGGCATATCACGCCTCTGCGGATTCCCACTGGTGTCCTCTTTTTGGAAATGATTGGGGTTCCCTGTTTTCCCCGGTGGCTTGGACACCCGAGGCCCATATCTGTATGTTGTGCCGGTCGGCAGAGCGTCTCAAATTCCGGTCAGAAAACAGACTTGGGGTTACTTGTGTTTCAGGCTTTCCCCTTGGCGGCCAGGTAGGTGCACCCACACATGTGAGGTACCGTTTTCATCAGGAAACCTGTGGGAACGCGGGACGGTAGGCCATGTGTTGTTGGGGGCGTGTTTCGATGGGTGAGCCGAGCGAATTGTGCAGAAAATATGTTTTTTTCCCCAAATTTCGGACTTTGTGGGGGTGTCTGGGTGATAAATTCTGGGGCGATTTGGGCTTATCATACCTCTGCGGATTCCCATGGGTGTCCTCTTTTCGGAAATGCATGGGGTGCCCTGTTTTCCCCGGTGGCTTGGACACCCGAGGCCCATATCTGTATGTTGCGTCGGTCGGCAGAGCGTCTCAAATTCCGGTCAGAAAACAGACTTGGGGTTACTTGTGTTTTAGGCTTTCCCCTTGGCGGCCAGGTAGGTGCACCCACACATGTGAGGTACCGTTTTCATCAGGACACCTGTGGGAACGCGGGACGGTAGGCCATGTGTTGTTGGGGGCGTGTTTCGATGGGTGAGCCGAGCGAAATGTGCGGAAAATGCATTTTTTTCCCCATATTTTGGACTTTGCGGGGGTGTCTGGGTAATAAATTCTCGGCCGATTTGGGCATATGCGGATTCCCACGGGTGTCCTCTTTTTGGAAATGCATGGGGTTCCCTGTTTTCCCCGGTGGCTTGGACACCCGAGGCCCATATCTGTATGTTGCGCCGGTCGGCTGAGCGTCTCAAATTCCGGTCAGAAAACAGACTTGGGGTTACTGGTGTTTTAGGCTTTCCCCTTGGCGGCCAGGTAGGTGCACCCATAAATGTGAGGTACCGTTTTCATCAGGACACCTGTGGGAATGCGGGACGGTAGGCCATGTGTTGTTGGGGGCGTGCTTCGATGCGTGAGCCGAGCAAAATGTGCGGAAAATGCATTTATTTTCCCACATTTCGGAATTTGCACTAGTGTCTGGGTAATAAATTCTGGGGCGATTTGCGCAAATCATACCTCTGCGGATTCCCACGGGTGTCTTCTTTTCGAAGAAATGGATGGGATTCCCTGTTTTTCTTGGTGGCTGCAACACCCCAGGCCTAAATCTGTAGGTTGGCTCCCCAAACCCTTTGGGGGGATAGCAGTGGTTTAGCCTTATTCCTTCGGGCCCAGGTAGGTGCACCCACACATGTGAGGTACTGTTTTCATCGGGACACCTGTGGGAACGCGGGACGGTAGGCCATGTGTTGTTGGGGGCGTGTTTCGATGGGTGAGCCGAGCGAAATGTGCGGAAAATGCATTTTTTTCCCCACATTTCGGACTTTGCGGGGGTGTCTGGGTAATAAATTCTGGGGCGATTTGGGCATATCATACCTCTGCGGATTCCCACAGGTGTCCTCTTTTTGGAAATGCATGGGGTTCCCTGTTTTCCCTGGTGGCTTGGACACCCGAGGCCTATATCTGTATGTTGTGCCGTTCGGCAGAGTGTCTCAAATTCCGGTCAGAAAACAGACTTGGGGTTACTTGTGTTTTAGGCTTTCCCCTTGGCGATCAGGTGGGTGCACCCACACATGTGAGGTACCGTTTTCATCGGGACACCTGTGGGAATGCTGGACAGTAGGCCATGTGCTGTTGGGGGCGTGTTTCGATGGGTGAGCCGAGCGAAATGTGCAGAAAATGCATTTTTTCCCACATTTCGGACTTTGCGGGGGTGTCTGGGTAATAAATTCTAGGGCGATTTGGGCATATCATACCTCTGCGGATTCCCACGGGTGTCCTCTTTTCGGAAATGCATGGGGTTCCCTGTTTTCCCCGGTGGCTTGGACACCCGAGGCCCATATCTGTATGTTGTGCCGGTCGGCAGAGCGTCTCAAATTCCGGTCAGAAAACAGACTTGGGGTTACTTGTGTTTTAGGCTTTCCCCTTGGCGGCCAGATAGGTGCACCCACACATGTGAGGTACAGTTTTCATCAGGACACCTGTGGAAAGGTGGGACGGTAGGCCATGTGTTGTTGGGGGCGTGTTTCGATGGCTGAGCCGAGCGACATGTGCGGAAAATGTGTTTTTTTCCCAAATTCCGATATTTGCGGGGGTGTTTGGGTAATAAATACTGGGGCGATTTGGGCATATCATACCTCTGCGGATTCCCACGGGTGTCCCCTTTTCGGAAATGCATGGGGTTCCCTGTTTTCCCCAGTGGCTTGGACACCCGTGGCTCATATCTGCATGTTGTGCTAGTCGTCAGAGCATCTCAAATTCCAGTCAGGAAACAGACTTGGGGTTACTTGTGTTTTAGGCTTTCCCCTTGGCGGCCAGGTATGTGCACCCACACATGTGAGGTACCGTTTTCATTGGGACACCTGTGGGAACGCGGGACGTTAGGCCATGTGCTGTTGCGGGCGTGTTTTGATGGGTGAGCCGAGCAAAATGTGCGGAAAATGCGTTTATTTTCCCACATTTCGGACTTTGCAGGGGTGTCTGGGTAATACATTCTGGGGCGATTTGCGCAAATCATACCTCTGCGGATTCCCACGGGTGTTTTCTTTTCGAAAAAATGCATGGGGGTAGCTGTTTTTCTTGGTGGCTGCAACACCCCAGGCCTAAATCTGTAGGTTGGCTCCCCAAACCCTTTGGGGGGGATAGCAGTGGTTTAGCCTTATTCCTTCGGGCCAGGTAGGTGCACCCACACATGTGAGGTACTGTTTTCATTGGGACACCTGTGGGAATGCGGGACGGTAGGCCATGTGTTGTTGGGGGCGTGTTTCGATGGGTGAGCTGAGCGAAATGTGCGGAAAATGCGTTTTTTCCACACATTTCGGACTTTGCAGGGGTGTCTGGGTAATACATTCTGGGGCGATTTGGGCATATCATACCTCTGTGGATTCCGACGACTGTCCTCTTTTCAGAAATGCATGGGGTTCCCTGTTTTGCCCCGTTTCTTGGACACCCGAGGCCTATATCTGTATGTTGTGCCGGTCGGCAGAGCGTCTCGAATTCGGGTCAGAAAACAGACTTGGGGTTACTTGTGTTTTAGGCTTTCCCCTTGGCGGCCAGATAGGTGCACCCACACATGTGAGGTACAGTTTTCATCAGGACACCTGTGGAAACGTGGGACGGTAGGCCATGTGTTGTTGGGGGCGTGTTTCGATGGGTGAGCCGAGCGACATGTGCGGAAAATGTGTTTTTTTCCCAAATTCCGATATTTGCGGGGGTGTTTGGGTAATAAATACTGGGGCGATTTGGGCATATCATACCTCTGCGGATTCCCACGGGTGTCCCCTTTTCGGAAATGCATGGGGTTCCCTGTTTTCCCCAGTGGCTTGGACACCCGTGGCTCATATCTGCATGTTGTGCTAGTCGTCAGAGCATCTCAAATTCCAGTCAGGAAACAGACTTGGGGTTACTTGTGTTTTAGGCTTTCCCCTTGGCGGCCAGGTATGTGCACCCACACATGTGAGGTACCGTTTTCATTGGGACACCTGTGGGAACGCGGGACGTTAGGCCATGTGCTGTTGCGGGCGTGTTTTGATGGGTGAGCCGAGCAAAATGTGCGGAAAATGCGTTTATTTTCCAACATTTCGGACTTTGCCGGGGTGTCTGGGTAATACATTCTGGGGCGATTTGCGCAAATCATACCTCTGCGGATTCCCACGGGTGTTTTCTTTTCGAAAAAATGCATGGGGGTCGCTGTTTTTCTTGGTGGCTGCAACACCCCAGGCCTAAATCTGTAGGTTGGCTCCCCAAACCCTTTGGGGGGGATAGCAGTGGTTTAGCCTTATTCCTTCGGGCCAGGTAGGTGCACCCACACATGTGAGGTACTGTTTTCATTGGGACACCTGTGGGAATGCGGGACGGTAGGCCATGTGTTGTTGGGGGCGTGTTTCGATGGGTGAGCTGAGCGAAATGTGCGGAAAATGCGTTTTTTCCACACATTTCGGACTTTGCAGGGGTGTCTGGGTAATACATTCTGGGGCGATTTGGGCATATCATACCTCTGTGGATTCCGACGCCTGTCCTCTTTTCAGAAATGCATGGGGTTCCCTGTTTTGCCCCGTTTCTTGGACACCCGAAGCCTATATCTGTATGTTGTGCCGGTCGGCAGAGCGTCTCGAATTCGGGTTTGAAAACAGACTTGGGGTTACTTGTGTTTTAGGCTTTCCCCTTGGCGGCCAGGTAGGTGCACCCACACATGTGAGGTACCGTTTTCATCGGGACACCTGTGGGAATGTGGGACGGTAGGCCATGTGTTGTTGGGGGCGTATTTCGATGGGTGAGCCGAGCGAATTGTGCAGAAAATACGTTTTTTTCCCCACATTTCGGACTTTGCGGGGGTGTCTGGGTAATAAATTCTGGGGCGATTTGGGCATATCATACCTCTGCGGATTCCCAGGGGTGTCCTCTTTTTGGAAATGCATGGGGTTCCTGTTTTCCCCGGTGGCTTGGACATCCGAGGCCCATGTCTGTATGTTGTGCCGTTCGGCAGAGCGTCTCAAATTCCGGTCAGAAAACAGACTTGGGGTTACTTGTGTTTTAGGCTTTCCCCTTGGCGGCCAGGTGGGTGCACCCACACATGTGAGGTACCGTTTTCATCAGGACTCCTGTGGGAACGCGGGACAGTAGGCCATGTGCTGTTGAGAGCGTGTTTCAATGGGTGAGCCGAGCGAAATGTGCGGAAAATTCGTTTTTTTCCCCACATTTCGGACTTTGCGGGGGTGTCTGGGTAATAAATTCTAGGGAGATTTGGGCATATCATACCTCTGCGGATTCCCACGGGTGTCCTCTTTTTGGACATGCATGGGGTTCCCTGTTTTCCCCGGTGGCTTGGACACCCGAGGCCCATATCTGTATGTTGTGCCGGTCGGCAGAGCGTCTCAAATTCCGGTCAGAAAACAGACTTGGGGTTACTTGTGTTTTAGGCTTTCCCCTTGGCGGCCAGGTAGGTGCACCCACACATGTGAGGTACCGTTTTCATCAGGACACCTGTGGGAACGCGGGACGGTAGGCCATGTGTTGTTGGGGGCGTGCTTCGATGGGTGAGCCGAGCAAAATGTGCGGAAAATGCATTTATTTTCCCACATTTCGGACTTTGCAGGGGTGTCTGGGTAATAAATTCTGGGGCGATTTGCGCAAATCATACCTCTGCGGATTCCCAAGGGTGTCTTCTTTTCGAAAAAATGCATGGGGTCTCTGTTTTTCTTGGTGGCTGCAACACCCCAGGCCTAAATCTGTAGGTTGGCTCCCCAAACCCTTTGGGGGGATAGCAGTGGTTTAGCCTTATTCCTTCGGGCCCAGGTAGGTGCACCCACACATGTGAGGTACTGTTTTCATCGGGACACCTGTGGGAACGCGGGACGGTAGGCCATGTGTTGTTGGGGGCGTGTTTCGATGGGTGAACTGAGCGAAATGTGCGGAAAATGCATTTCTTTCCCCACATTTCGGACTTTGCGGGGGTGTCTGGGTAATAAATTCTGGGGCGATTTGGGCATATCACACCTCTGCGGATTCCCACTGGTGTCCTCTTTTTGGAAATGCATGGGGTTCCCTGTTTTCCCCGGTGGCTTGTGTGAGAGACGGGCCTCAACGACCGGTGGGGGGTGTCTGTACTTCCGCTCCCTATATGGTGGAGGAGAGGCACAGGAGACCCCAGCCAAGATTCTCTATTCGGTAGCAATGGTCGAGCAATCAAGGCCTAGCTTCTCAGGAGGTGATGCAGGCTGGTTCTTAAGTACAGTGTATCCCCCAAGCCCCCACAAAGGAATATCCACACTCTGTATTGGTTAGAACACAGTCTTTATATAATCAATATTTAAGGTTATGTACATTTATCATGATAACTCACTTTGTACTCTGGCAAAATCTACAATGACAAATATTTACAATCCTAAAGTGGTACCACCCTAGATCTCGTTGAAGTGCATGAACAATAATGTACAATGTCACACAGACCAATAGAGTGAAACCAGCAATAGAGAGAGGAGAGAAAATAAGATGGTTGAGCAATGGGCAGAATGCTGGCCCCTACTACTGGACACAGTTCTTTGTGGAGATCCCCCCACCTGGGCAACCTGTAAATAAAGATATAGCACAAGCCCAGTCCATATATTGCTCTGCAAGTCTTATTCTCTCCTATAATGTTTTTACCCCCCCAATGTACCTGGTGGAGTCGAGCCCCTCGAAGAGGTGTCGACAACGTCGAGGAACTCGTTGTTCGGCGACGGGGAATTGACGGCCCTTCTTGAATGCCTTCCCTTTCAAGCGGGAGGCACGGGGCGTCGAACGTCCGTCGACAAACGAGGTAGAACGATGTCGAAGAGGCGGCAGCTTCGTCCGAGCGGTGCTCGTCGGCGTCGGAGCGTCGGCGTCCTGCAAGGCGGAGGTGTGCGGGGCACCTCGATGACAATAGTTCTGGACCGCAAAGATTGTAGAGACGGAGGCCCAGCAAGTGCGTCGAGTCGTCCGAGTCTTTGAGGTCATCGGGTGGCGGGAAACCCACCGGCAGGTTTCTCCTCGGCGCGTTGGTCATCCTCGACTTTCTCCGGCAGGATAAGCGGTCGACGATGCGGTCGAGAGAGTCCTTCGATTGAATGTTCTTAGGCAAAGGAGCGGACGGCTCCAGTCGTCGGCGGCACGGCATCAAGTGGTTCCCACGGCTGGGCAACACAACTTCGACGGGCCTCCAGCGGTTCCACAAACCTGCGAACCCTGGTCGACGGCAATGGACTTCGACGGCGTCGATGTCCGGGTGCTTCACTTCGATCTCCTCAGCGGTCCCGTCTCGGGTCGACAGCCTTTCGAGGGTCTGTCTTCCAGGGCGCTTCGGCGAAGATGGAGCGGTGCTCGATGGTCCCTCGGAGCACGGGAAGAGGGCGCCTTACCAGGTCCTCTCTCGGGTCAGCCCTCGATGATCTCGTCAGCCTTCAGATCGGTCGAAGCAAATGCCACAGCAAGTCTTCTTCTTCCAGCTGGAGGTGGAGGATCAGCAGTTCCAGTTACTCGTAGAGTGGAGACTCAGCTCCCTGGCTGCTTTAGGAGCACAATGGTCGCTTCTCAACCAAAGGTCCCTTCTGAACACTTTTCCAGTGGTGAGAGGTCCCCAGATATACTATCCTCTCTCTCATCCACGCTGCTGGCACACACTCAGCAGCCAATCATACTGCAGGGCATTCATACAGTCAGTCAGCCAAACAGGCACGCAGTGCATTCAGGCCACACTCCTCCCTTCCAGACACTCACAACAGGGAATGTGGATTGGGACAAGTACCCAGCCATTCAACACTACACACTGCATTCAGGCCAGTTTCGGGCAGGGCTGTCTCAGTCTTTGTCTCTCATGCCAGAAACCAGACAACCACAACAAGAAGTGTATATTGGTCACACACTCCATTCACCCAGGTCCCACCCACAGGAGGTACCCACAACATACAGTCACTGGGAAGGCTCCAGTCAGTCTAGCTGGGCCTTCACAACAATACCATATATGGAACTTCCACCCAACAGCCAGTCAGGGGGAAGGGACAGAGACAGGGCTTCCCAGGACTTTGGGAAAACAAGATAACAGGCAATAGAAAGCAAGAGGCCACAGGGGCCATCTTGTTTTCTATTAGGAATCAACTGATCCCAATGGCAGGGCCTGGGTATCCCAAAATGGAGGACACCCGGAGCACCTGTCAAACTCAGCACGGAGCTGCCACCAGCCCATACCCTGCACTGGGGCCACCCACAGGTGCCCAAAAGCATACACTAGGGGCACAGGGTTGTACCCCTGCCCATGGGTGCCATAAGGGTATCCCATGGGTCTGTTCACCAAACCAAAAGAGAGAGCTGCACTGCCAGGAGTCCCACATGGACTCCGGGGCAGAAAACATAACAGAACACACAGTAAAAACAGTAAAAGGACAAGGATTCAGAGGCCCTGTCCCTCAGATGCATTTCCAGCATCACAGTCGCCCCCCCAGACTGAGGTGGAGGGTGTCTAATCTCCCACGGGATAGACACCCTCATCCAGACGGTCAACATACCTTCTGGAAAGGCCATCTGCATTATCGTGACTCTTCCCTGGTCTGTGCTCTATGGTGAAGTCTAGCCCTTGCAGGCTAATGGACCACCTGAGCAATTTATGGTTTTCACCCTTCATCTGCATAAGCCACTTCAGGGGCTTATGATCTGTTTGGACCTTGAAGATAGACCCCGTAAGGTAGGGCCTAAAACGCCTAAGGCTCCAAACTATACTAAAACACTCCTTTTCAACAGTAGCCCACCTAAGTTCTCTATCCTTGAGTTGTCTACTGATGAATATGATAGGGTGTTCTCTCCCTTTGTCATCTAACTGGGACAAGACAGCTCCAATTCCGGTGTCGCAGGCATCCGTCTGGACGATAAAGGGTCGGCTGTCGTCAGGCGCACTCAACACAGGTGCCCTACACAGACTTTCTTTCAAGCCATCAAAGGCCCTCTGACAGTCTTCGGTCCAATTAACCTTCCTAGGCTGTTTGGGTGACGTTAGAGCTGTCAGGGGGGCAGCTATGGTCCCATAGTCTGCCATGAAATTGCGATAGTACCCAGTGAGGCCCAAAAAGGCTCTCACCTGGGTTTGAGTAGTGGGAGTCTCCCTTTACTGGAGAGAGGTTGGATTTGACCCCCTCCTACCTCATGACCAAGATAGGTAACTTTCCCCTGAGCTATCTGGCACTTGGTGGCCTTGATAGTGAGGTTAGCCCTTTTCAAGGCCTGCAACACCTTATCCAGATGTGTCAAATGCTCTTCCCAGGTGGAACTGTAGACGGCAATGTCGTCTAAGTAAGCCACACAAAAGGCTTCCAGCCCACTGAGCGCATGGTTGACCAATCTCTGGAAGGTGGCAGGGGCATTCTTCTACCCAAAAGGCATGACCCTAAACTGGTAGAGTCCCTCAGGTGTTGAGAAGGCCGTCTTTTCCTTGGCATGGTCCGTCAGAGCTATCTGCCAATAGCCTGAAGTAAGGTCAAAGGTGCTCACAAACTTGGCAGCACCGATGGTGTCCACGAGCTCATCAGCCCGGCGCAATGGGTGCGCGTCAGTTTTGGTGACGGCATTGACTCCTCGGTAGTCCACACAGAACCTCCAATCCTTGGTACCCGCCTGGGAACTTGCCTTGGGGACAAGGACCACTGGACTGGACCAGGGACTGGTTGAGGGTTCAATAACACCCAGATCCAACATCTTGGCAACCTCAGCCTGGATGTGGTTCTTGACGGTATCTGACATACGGTAGCACCTGCTTTTGACAGGCACACTGTCACCAGTGTCAATTTCATGCTTACACCACGGTGTAAGGCCTGGCTTCAGTGAAAACAGAGAGGCGTACTGTTGGAGCAAAGCCCTACAGGCCCTCTGTTGCTCTGTTGTCAAATCTGGAGAGAGATGTACTCCCTCCACTGAGCCATCCTGAGGGTTGCTATGCAGCAAATCAGGAAGGGGCTCGCTCTCATCCTCTTCTTGCCCAGAAGCTAGCAAGAGACATGAGGGAGGGTCAAGGGGACCGACGACGTCGATGCCCACCCTCTCAGATGGTGTGCCTACCACCAGCAACGGCGGCAGTGGGGCAATGACACTGCCTCCAGTCTTGCCAGACAACTGACAAGTTGGGCAGGTCCTGCAGTGGGACTCCACCTCTACTCCCATCCGTGGCCAGTAGAAATGGGCAGAGAGCCTCTGCTTAGCCTTCTTGGTCACAAGATGACCAGCCGAGGGTACCTCATGCGCCAACTGCAGTAGGAAGGGCCTGTAAACCTGGGGTACCACCAACCTCTTGCGGGCACCAGGTTCAGGCTTAGTGGGCTCACTAACAAGGAGCTCACCCTCCCAATAAATCCGGAAATTCCTAGGCACCTCTCCTTGTGCCTGGGCTAGGGCCTGTTTCCTCAGTCCCTCGAGAGAGTGGCACTCTCTCTGTTCCTTACAGAAGTCCGCCCAGGAGGGTCCCCCTTCAGCTAACAAGCATTGAAGGTCGGGATGATCTTCCGGGTTGAGAACCTCTCCCACAGGAGAGTCTTCCGTCTCTTCTCCCAAAGGAGTTGAGTTTGGGTTTCCCACTGGACCCAGCCCGTCCGGAGCATGGATCCCAATGGGTGCAGCAGGAAGAGAAGGTGCTCCCTCCACAGAGGTGGCCTTCTTGGTCTTCCTTCTTCTTGCCTTATGCCTCGCCTTTGGCTCGGGTACCTGACCCACAGCCAGACCCGGTGTCACCTGTGACCTAGTGACTGCAGCAGCAGTCATGGGAAGACCATCCGAGATCAACCCCGACTCTACTAGATCATTCCCTAACAAAATGTTAGCAGGGACATTGTCCTGAACCAGGACAGGAATCTTCGCTGTCTTGTCGCCAATCATGAGTGTGACCAAGGCTATAGGTGATAATTTGGGAGGCCCACCAGCTAACCTGGTGGTTTGCAGAGGAGCACCTTCATAGTCCTCTGGCCTGAGCAGGGTCCTGTCCACCACTGTCATGCTTGCCCCAGTGTCTCTCAAACCAGTAGAAGGCTGGCCATTCAAGAGGACACTTCTCAAAAACCTACGGGTGTTCTGTGGGATAGTCGCCAGTACTTCTGCGTACTGGTCCCAGGCCCCAAGGGACACTAAGGAAATCTCCACCGGAGCACCAAATGTGATCCCGGCAGAGGAGGGGAGGACAGTGGCCTCCACCTCAGACACGGGGTAAGGGTAGGTCAGGCTGACAGCCTGTACTCCAAGTGCCTTACCTTTACACTTGGGGTCACCTCGTTTGTGATCCAGAGCCCCACAGTCCCAACAAGCGCCAGGAGTGCGGGGTACGGTACTGGAACCACTGGGAGCCTGCTTTGCAGCAGGTGGACCACTACTCTTATTCCCACCCCAGATGACTTATCCCCACTAGATTTTTGGGTCTTAGGAGAGGAAGGTTTTGGTTTACCCGACTGTGACTGCTTGGGGGACTCCTCAGCTTTCTGAGAGGCCCCCTTCTCTTTGTCATTGTCCTTCCCACTGGAGTCCTTAGGGGATACCCGGTGGGAGACCCACTTGTCAGCCAACCTAGCCAGTTTAAAGGGGTCCAAAATGTTCTGGTCAGCCACATACTGACGCAGCTCTGGTGAACAGGCTTCAGAGAAATGCTCAAAAAACAAGAGGTGGGACAATTCAACAAAAGTCTTAACCTTGTATCCATCGATCCACCCCATCATGTTCATGTGCGCAGCACTCACCCAGTCAACCCAAGACATATTCTCCTTTTTCTTAAAATCCCTGAACCTTCTAAGGTATTGGGTAGGTGTCTTGCCGAACTTGGCAATCAAAGCAGACTTCATACACTCGTACTGACCCCTCTCTTCCACACTCAGCTTCAGAATACAGTCATACCCGGTTTGAGGCACTCTGCTTAACAAACACTTCGCCCAATCTCTTTTATCCACATCATGAATCTCACAAGCCATTTCAAACGCTTCAATCCATTGGAGGATATCCGAACCCTCCACAAATACACCAACCAAATCTTTCATAAACTTGGTGGCTGGGGACCTGACACTCTCACTGGTTCTAGCTGAAGTCTCCACTCTAGCTTTCTCTAGCTGGATCCTCTGACATTCAGTGTCCTGGCTCTTGAGTTCAAGGTCCTTATTTTTGAGTGCAACTTGTTGAGCCAACTCCTCTTTCTTAAGCTCAGCATCTATTTCCAACTTGCGGTATTCAAAGGCCAATTTCATCCTTAATAACTCAAGCTCTAAGGAATTGCTGGAGTTTGGAACAGAGGCAGCAGGAATGGCGGCATTCCCAGAAACAGATTCAGCAGAAACCCCAGGGGCAGAGTCCTCATTGGTTGCATTCCCCCCCTCATCAAGAGTTTCACTATCAGTCTGGTAGTCCACCAGGGCAGCTATCAGCTCAGCCCTAGACTTATCCACAAAGTATAACTCCCTAGCTTCACAAGCACTCTGGAGAGCCTCCAAGCTCATCCGAGTTAATTTGCCATTCGCAATAGACTCCATTGTTTGTAATGCAGTTACCTTGTACACAACTAAACCTTAATTTAATAAAGGGCAAATATCCTTTGTAAGTGGCACGGTTATACACTGATTCTTAAAACCATAAGCATCCCACCGCTTGCCACCAGTGTGAGAGACGGGCCTCAACGACCGGTGGGGGGTGTCTGTACATCCGCTCCCTATATGGTGGAGGAGAGGCACAGGAGACCCCAGCCAAGATTCTCTATTCGGTAGCAATGGTCGAGCAATCAAGGCCTAGCTTCTCAGGAGGTGATGCAGGCTGGTTCTTAAGTACAGTGTATCCCCCAAGCCCCCACAAAGGAATATCCACACTCTGTATTGGTTAGAACACAGTCTTTATATAATCAATATTTAAGGTTATGTACATTTATCATGATAACTCACTTTGTACTCTGGCAAAATCTACAATGACAAATATTTACAATCCTAAAGTGGTACCACCCTAGATCTCGTTGAAGTGCATGAACAATACTGTACAATGTCACACAGACCAATAGAGTGAAACCAGCAATAGAGAGAGGAGAGAAAATAAGATGGTTGAGCAATAGGCAGAATGCTGGCCCCTACTACTGGACACAGTTCTGTGTGGAGATCCCCCCACCTGGGCAACCTGTAAATAAAGATATAGCACAAGCCCAGTCCATATATTGCTCTGCAAGTCTTATTCTCTCCTATAATGTTTTTACCCCCCCAATGTACCTGGTGGAGTCGAGCTCCTCGAAGAGGCGTTGACAATGTCGAGGAACTCGTTGTTCGGCGACGGGGAATCGACGGCCCTTCTTGAATGCCTTCCCTTTCAAGCGGGAGGCACGGGGCGTCGAACGTCCGTCGACAAACGAGGTAGAACGATGTCGAAGAGGCGGCAGCTTCGTCCGAGCGGTGCTCGTCGGCGTCGGAGCGTCGGCGTCCTGCAAGGCGGAGGTGTGCGGGGCACCTCGATGACAATAGTTCTGGACCGCAAAGATTGTAGAGACGGAGGCCCAGCAAGGGCGTCGAGTAGTCCGAGTCTTTGAGGTCGTCGGGTGGCGGGAAACCCACCGGCAGGTTTCTCCTCGGCGCGTTGGTCGTCCTCGACTTTCTCCGGCAGGATAAGCGGTCGTCGATGCGGTCGAGAGAGTCCTTCGATTGAATGTTCTTAGGCAAAGGAGCGGACGGCTCCAGTCGTCGGCGGCACGGCGTCAAGTGGTTCCCACGGCTGGGCAACACAACTTCGACGGGCCTCCAGCGGTTCCACAAACCTGCGAACCCTGGTCGACGGCAATGGACTTCGACGGCGTCGATGTCCGGGTGCTTCACTTCGATCTCCTCAGCGGTCCCGTCTCGGGTCGACAGCCTTTCGAGGGTCTGTCTTCCAGGGCGCTTCGGCAAAGATGGAGCGGTGCTCGATGGTCCCTCGGAGCACGGGAAGAGGGCGCCTTACCAGGTCCTCTCTCGGGTCAGCCCTCGACGATCTCGTCAGCCTTCAGATCGGTCGAAGCAAATGCCACAGCAAGTCTTCTTCTTCCAGCTGGACATCGAGGATCAGCAGTTCCAGTTACTCGTAGAGTGGAGACTCAGCTCCCTGGCTGCTTTAGGAGCACAATGGTTGCTTCTCAACCAAAGGTCCCTTCTGAACACTTTTCCAGTGGTGAGAGGTCCCCAGATATACTATCCTCTCTCTCATCCACGCTGCTGGCACACACTCAGCAGCCAATCATACTGCAGGGCATTCATGCAGTCAGTCAGCCAATCAGGCACACAGTGCATTCAGGCCACACTCCTCCCTTCCAGACACTCACAACAGGGAATGTGGATTGGGACAAGTACCCAGCCATTCAACACTACACACTGCATTCAGGCCAGTTTCGGGCAGGGCTGTCTCAGTCTTTGTCTCTCATGCCAGAAACCAGACAACCACAACAACAACAAGAAGTGTATATTGGTCACACACTCCATTCACCCAGGTCCCACCCACAGGAGGTACCCACAACATACAGTCACTGGGAAGGCTCCAGTCAGTCTAGCTGGGCCTTCACAACAATACCATATATGGAACTTCCACCCAACAGCCAGTCAGGGGGAAGGGACAGAGACAGGGCTTCCCAGGACTTTGGGAAAACAAGATAACAGGCAATAGAAAGCAAGAGGCCACAGGGGCCATCTTGTTTTCTATTAGGAATCAACTGATCCCAATGGCAGGGCCTGGGTATCCCAAAATGGAGGACACCCGGAGCACCTGTCAAACTCAGCACGGAGCTGCCACGAGCCCATACCCTGCTCTGGGGCCACCCACAGGTGCCCAAAAACATACACTAGGGGCACAGGGTTGTACCCCTACCCATGGGTGCCATAAGGGTATCCCATGGGTCTGTTCACCAAACCAAAAGAGAGAGCTGCACTGCCAGGAGTCCCACATGGACTCCGGGGCAGAAAACATAACAGAACACACGGTAAAAACAGTAAAAGGACAAGGATTCAGAGGCCCTCAGATGCATTTCCAGCATCACAGCTTGGACACCCGAGGCCCATATCTATATGTTGTGCAGGTCGGCAGAGCGTCTCAAATTCCGGTCAGAAAACAGACTTGGGGTTACTTGTGTTTCAGGCTTTCCCCTTGGCGGCCAGGTAGGTGCACCCACACATTTGAGGTACCGTTTTCATCAGGACACCTGTGGGAACACGGGACAGTAGGCCATGTGCTGTTGAGAGCGTGTTTCAATGGGTGAGCCGAGCGAAATGTGCGGAAAATGCGTTTTTTTTCCCACATTTCGGACTTTGCAGGGGTGTCTGGGTAATACATTCTGGGGATATTTGGGCATATCATACCTCTGCGGATTCCCACGGGTGTCCTCTTTTCGGAAATGCATGGGGTTCCCTGTTTTCCCCGGTGGCTTGGACACCCGAGGCCCATATCTGTATGTTGCGCCGGTCGGCAGAGTGTCTCAAATTCCGGTCAGAAAACAGACTTGGGGTTACTTGTGTTTTAGGCTTTCCCCTTGGCGGCCAGGTAGGTGCACCAACACATGTGAGGTACCGTTTTCATCAGGACACCTGTGGGAACGCGGGACGGTAGGCCATGTGTTGTTGGGGGCGTGCTTCGATGGGTGAGCCGAGCAAAATGTGAGGAAAATGCATTTATTTTCCCACATTTCGGACTTTGCAGGGGTGTCTGGGTAATACATTCTGGGGCGATTTGCGCAAATCATACCTCTGCGGATTCCCACGAGTGTCTTCTTTTCGAAAAAATGCATGGGGGTCTCTGTTTTTCTTGGTGGCTGCAACACCCCAGGCCTAAATCTGTAGGTTGGCTCCCCAAACCCTTTGGGGGGATAGCAGTGGTTTAGCCTTATTCCTTCGGGCCCAGGTAGGTGCACCCACACATGTGAGGTACTGTTTTCATCGGGACACCTGTGGGAACGCGGGACGGTAGGCCATGTGTTGTTGGGGGCGTGTTTCGATGGGTGAGCCGAGCGAAATGTGCGGAAAATGCATTTTTTTCCCCACATTTCGGACTTTGCCGGGGTGTCTGGGTAATAAATTCTGGGGCGATTTGGGCATATCACACATCTGCGGATTCCCACTGGTGTCCTCTTTTTGGAAATGCATGGGGTTCCCTGTTTTCCTCGGTGGCTTGGACACCCGAGGCCCATATCTGTATGTTGTGCCGGTCGGCAGAGCGTCTCAAATTCCGGTCAGAAAACAGACTTGGGGTTACTTGTGTTTCAGGCTTTCCCCTTGGCGGCCAGGTAGGTGCACCCACACATGTGAGGTACCGTTTTCATCAGGACACCTGTGGGAACACGGGACAGTAGGCCATGTGCTGTTGAGAGCGTGTTTCGATGGGTGAGCCGAGCGAAAAGTGCGGAAAATCAGTTTTTTTCCCCACATTTCGGACTTTGCCGGGGTGTCTGGGTAATACATTCTGGGGCGATTTGGGCATATCACACATCTGTGGATTCCCACTGGTGTCCTCTTTTTGGAAATGCATGGGGTTCCCTGTTTTCCTCGGTGGCTTGGACACCCGAGGCCCATATCTGTATGTTGCGCCGGTCGGCAGAGTGTCTCAAATTCCGGTCAGAAAACAGACTTGGGGTTACTTGTGTTTTAGGCTTTCCCCTTGGCGGCCAGGTAGGTGCACCCACACATGTGAGGTACCATTTTCATCAGGACACCTGTGGGAACGCGGGACAGTAGGCCATGTGTTGTTGGGGGCGTGTTTCGATGGGTGAGCAGAGCGAAATGTTTGGAAAATGCATTTTTTTCCCCACATTTCGGACTTTGCGAGGGTGTCTGGGTAATAAATTCTGGGGCGATTTGGGCATATGCGGATTCCCACGGGTGTCCTCTTTTTGGAAATGCATGGGGTTCCCTGTTTTCCCCGGTGGCTTGGACACCCGAGGCCCATATCTGTATGTTGCGCCGGTCGGCAGAGCGTCTCAAATTCCGGTCAGAAAACAGACTTGGGGTTACTTGTGTTTTAGGCTTTCCCCTTGGCGGCCAGGTAGGTGCACCCACACATGTGAGGTACCGTTTTCATCAGGACACCTGTGGGAACGTGGGACGGTAGGCCATGTG
Source organism: Ambystoma mexicanum (assembly GCF_040938575.1). NCBI lineage: Eukaryota > Metazoa > Chordata > Amphibia > Caudata > Ambystomatidae > Ambystoma > Ambystoma mexicanum. The sequence continues at coordinate 431,969,170 of NC_090928.1, forward strand.
TTGTTGGGGGCGTGTTTTGATGGGTGAGCCGAGCGAAATGTGCGGAAAATGCATTTTTTTCCCCACATTTCGGACTTTGCGGGGGTGTCTGGGTAATAAATTCTGGGGCGATTTGGGCATATGCGGATTCCCACGGGTGTCCTCTTTTTGGAAATGCATGGGGTTCCCTGTTTTCTCCGGTGGCTTGGACACCCGAGGCCCATATCTGTATGTTGCGCCGGTCGGCAGAGCGTCTCAAATTCCGGTCAGAAAACAGACTTGGGGTTACTTGTGTTTTAGGCTTTCCCCTTGGCGGCCAGGTAGGTGCACCCACACATGTGAGGTACCGTTTTCATGAGGACACCTGTGGGAACGCGGGACAGTAGGCCATGTGTTGTTAGGCGCGTATTTCGATGGGTGAGCTGAGCATAATATGCGGAAAAAGCATTTTTTTCCCCACATTTCAGACTTTGCGGGGGTGTCTGGGTAATAAATTCTGGGGCGATTTGGGCATATCATACCTCTGCGGATTCCCACACGTGTGCTCTTTTGGGAAATGCATGGGGTTCCCTGTTTTGCCCCGTGTCTTGGACTCCCGAGGCCTATATCTGTATGTTGTGCCGGTCGGCAGAGCGTCTCAAATTCGGGTCAGAAAACAGACTTGGGGTTACTTGTGTTTTAGGCTTTCCCCTTGGCGGCCAGGCAGGTGCACCCACACATGTGAGGTACCGTTTTCATCGGGTCACCTGTGGGAACGCGGGACGGTAGGCCATGTGTTGTTGGGGGCGTGTTTCGATGGGTGAGCCGAGCGAATTGTGCAGAAAATATGTTTTTTTCCCCACATTTTGGACTTTGCGGGGGTGTCTGGGTAATAAATTCTGGGGCGATTTGGGCTTATCATACCTCTGCGGATTCCCACAGGTGTCCTCTTTTTGGAAATGCATGGGGTTCCCTGTTTTCCCTGGTGGCTTGGACACCCGTGGCTCATATCTGCATGTTGTGCTAGTCGTCAGAGCATCTCAAATTCCAGTCAGAAAACAGACTTGGGGTTACTTGTGTTTTAGGCTTTCCCCTTGGCGGCCAGGTATGTGCACCCACACATGTGAGGTACCGTTTTCATTGGGACACCTGTGGGAACGCGGGACGGTAGGCCATGTGTTGTTGGGGGCGTGTTTCGATGGGTGAGCCGAGCGAATTGTGCAGAAAATATGTTTTTTTCCCCACATTTCGGACTTTGCGGGGGTGTCTGGGTAATAAATACTTGGGCGATTTGGGCATATCATACCTCTGCGGATTCCCACACGTGTGCTCTTTTCGGAAATGCATGGGGTTCCCTGTTTTGCCCCGTGTCTTGGACACCCGAGGCCTATATCTGTATGTTGTGCCGGTCGGCAGAGCGTCTCAAATTCGGGTCAGAAAACAGACTTGGGGTTACTTGTGTTTTAGGCTTTCCCCTTGGCGGCCAGGCAGGTGCACCCACACATGTGAGGTACCGTTTTCATCGGGTCACCTGTGGGAACGCGAGACGGTAGGCCATGTGTTGTTGGGGACGTGTTTCGATGGGTGAGCCGAGCGAATTGTGCAGAACATATGTTTTTTTCCCCACATTTCGGACTTTGCAGGGGTGTCTGGGTAATAAATTCTGGGGCGATTTGGGCTTATCATACCTCTGCGGATTCCCACGGGTGTCCTCTTTTTGGAAATGCATGGGGTTCCCTGTTTTCCCCAGTGGCTTGGACACCCGAGGCCCATATCTGTATGTTGTGCCGGTCGGCAGAGCGTCTCAAATTCCGGTCAGAAAACAGACTTGGGGTTACTTGTGTTTTAGGCTTTCCCCTTGGCGGCCAGATAGGTGCACCCACACATGTGAGGTACAGTTTTCATCAGGACACCTGTGGAAACGTGGGACGGTAGGCCATGTGTTGTTGGGGGCGTGTTTCGATGGGTGAGCCGAGCGACATGTGCGGAAAATGTGTTTTTTTCCCAAATTCCGATATTTGCGGGGGTGTTTGGGTAATAAATACTGGGGCGATTTGGGCATATCATACCTCTGCGGATTCCCACGGGTGTCCCCTTTTCGGAAATGCATGGGGTTCCCTGTTTTCCCCAGTGGCTTGGACACCCGTGGCTCATATCTGCATGTTGTGCTAGTCGTCAGAGCATCTGAAATTCCAGTCAGAAAACAGACTTGGGGTTACTTGTGTTTTAGGCTTTCCCCTTGGCGGCCAGGTATGTGCACCCACACATGTGAGGTACCGTTTTCATTGGGACACCTGTGGGAACGCGGGACGGTAGGCCATGTGTTGTTAGGGGCGTATTTCGATGGGTGAGCCGAGTGTAATGTGCGGAAAAAGCGTTTTTTCCCCCACATTTCAGACTTTGCGGGGGTGTCTGGGTAATACATTCTGGGGCGATTTGGGCATATCATACCTCTGTGGATTCCCACGCCTGTCCTCTTTTCAGAAATGCATGGGGTTCCCTGTTTTGCCCCGTTTCTTGGACACCCGAGGCCTATATCTGTATGTTGTGCCGGTCGGCAGAGCGTCTCGAATTTGGGTCAGAAAACAGACTTGGGGTTACTTGTGTTTTAGGCTTTCCCCTTGGCGGCCAGGTAGGTGCACCCACACATGTGAGGTACCGTTTTCATCGGGACACCTGTGGGAACGTGGGACGGTAGGCCATGTGTTGTTGGGGGCGTGTTTCGATGGGTGAGCCGAGCGAATTGTGCAGAAAATACGTTTTTTTCCCCACATTTGGGACTTTGCGGGGTTGTCTGGGTAATAAATTCTGGGGCGATTTGGGCTTATCATACCTCTGCAGATTCCCACGGGTGTCCTCTTTTCGGAAATGCATGGGGTTTCCTGTTTTCCCCGGTGGTTTGGACACCCGAGGCCCATGTCTGTATGTTGTGCCGGTCGGCAGAGCGTCTCAAATTCCGGTCTGAAAACAGACTTGGGGTTACTTGTGTTTTAGGCTTTCCCCTTGGCGGCCAGGTGGGTGCACCCACACATGTGAGGTACCGTTTTCATCAGGACTCCTGTGGGAACGCGGGACAGTAGGCCATTTGCTGTTGAGAGCATGTTTCAATGGGTGAGCCGAGCGAAATGTGCGGAAAATGCATTTTTTTCCCCACATTTCGGACTTTGCGGGGGTGTCTGGGTAATAAATTCTAGGGAGATTTGGGCATATCATACCTCTGCAGATTCCCACGGGTGTCCTCTTTTCGGAAATGCATGGGGTTCCCTGTTTTCCCCGGTGGCCTGGACACCCGAGGCCCATATCTGTATGTTGTGCCGGTCGGCAGAGCGTCTCAAATTCCGGTCAGAAAACAGACTTGGGGTTACTTGTGTTTTAGGCTTTCCCCTTGGCGGCCAGGTAGGTGCACCCACACATGTGAGGTACCGTTTTCATCAGGACACCTGTGGGAACGCGGGACGGTAGGCCATGTGTTGTTGGGGGCGTGTTTCGATGGGTGAGCCGAGCGAATTGTGCAGAAAATACGTTTTTTTCCCCACATTTGGGACTTTGCGGGGTTGTCTGGGTAATAAATTCTGGGGCGATTTGGGCTTATCATACCTCTGCAGATTCCCACGGGTGTCCTCTTTTCAGAAATGCCTGGGGTTTCCTGTTTTCCCCGGTGGTTTGGACACCCGAGGCCCATGTCTGTATGTTGTGCCGTTCGGCAGAGCGTCTCAAATTCCGGTCAGAAAACAGACTTGGGGTTACTTGTGTTTTAGGCTTTCCCCTTGGCGGCCAGGTGGGTGCACCCACACATGTGAGGTACCGTTTTCATCAGGACTCCTGTGGGAACGCGGGACAGTAGGTCATGTGCTGTTGAGAGCATGTTTCAATGGGTGAGCCGAGCGAAATGTGCGGAAAAAGCATTTTTTCCCCCACATTTCGGACTTTGCGGGGGTGTCTGGGTAATAAATTCTAGGGAGATTTGGGCATATCATACCTCTGCGGATTCCCACGGGTGTCCTCTTTTCGGAAATGCATGGGGTTACCTGTTTTCCCCGGTGGCCTGGACTCCCGAGGCCCATATCTGTATGTTGTGCCGGTCGGCAGAGCGTCTCAAATTCCGGTCAGAAAACAGACTTGGGGTTACTTGTGTTTTAGGCTTTCCCCTTGGCGGCCAGGTAGGTGCACCCACACATGTGAGGTACCGTTTTCATCAGGACACCTGTGGGAACGCGGGACTGTAGGCCATGTGTTGTTGGGGGCGTGCTTCGATGGGTGAGCCGAGCAAAATGTGCGGAAAATGCATTTATTTTCCCACATTTCGGACTTCTCAGGGGTGTCTGGGTAATAAATTCTGGGGCGATTTGCGCAAATCATACCTCTGCGGATTCCCACGGGTGTCTTCTTTTCGAAAAAATGCATGGGGGTCTCTGTTTTTCTTGGTGGCTGCAACACCCCAGGCCTAAATCTGTAGGTTGGCTCCCCAAACCCTTTGGGGGGATAGCAGTGGTTTAGCCTTATTCCTTCGGGCCCAGGTAGGTGCACCCACACATGTGAGGTACCGTTTTCATCAGGACACCTGTGGGAATGCGGGACGGTAGGCCATGTGTTGGTGGGGGCGTGTTTCGATGGGTGAGCCGAGCGAAATTTGCGGAAAATGCGTTTTTTTCCCCACATTTCGGATTTTGCGGGGGTGTCTGGGTAATACATTCTGGGGCGATTTAGGCATATCATACCTCTGCGGATTCCCACGGGTGTCCTCTTTTTGGAAATGCATGGGGTTCCCTGTTTTCCCTGGTGGCTTGGACACCCGAGGCCCATATCTGTATGTTGTGCCGGTCGGCAGAGCGTCTCAAATTCCGGTCAGAAAACAGACTTGGGGTTACTTGTGTTTCAGGCTTTCCCCTTGGCGGCCAGGTAGGTGCACCCACACATGTGAGGTTCCGTTTTCATCAGGACACCTGTGGGAACACGGGACAGTAGGCCATGTGCTGTTGAGAGCGTGTTTCGATGGGTGAGCCGAGCGAAATGTGCGGAAAATGCGTTTTTTTTCCCACATTTCGGACTTTGCAGGGGTGTCTGGGTAATAAATTCTGGGGAGATTTGGGCATATAATACCTCTGCAGATTCCCACGGGTGTCCTCTTTTCGGAAATGCATGGGGTTCCCTGTTTTCCCCGGTGGCTTGGACACCCGAGGCCCATATCTGTATGTTGCGCCGGTCGGCAGAGCGTCTCAAATTCCGGTCAGAAAACAGACTTGGGGTTACTTGTGTTTTAGGCTTTCCCCTTGGCGGCCAGGTAGGTGCACCCACACATGTGAGGTACCATTTTCATCAGGACACCTGTGGGAACGCGGGACGGTAGGCCATGTGTTGTTGGGGGCGTGTTTCAATGGGTGAGCCGAGCGAAATGTGCAGAAAATGCATTTTTTTCTCCACATTTCGGACTTTGCGGGGGTGTCTGGGTAATAAATTCTGGGGCGATTTGGGCATATCATACCTCTGCGGATTCCCACACGTGTGCTCTTTTCGGAAATGCATGGGGTTCCCTGTTTTGCCCCGTGTCTTGGACACCCGAGGCCTATATCTGTATGTTGTGCCGGTCGGCAGAGCGTCTCAAATTCGGGTCAGAAAACAGACTTGGGGTTACTTGTGTTTTAGGCTTTCCCCTTGGCGGCCAGGCAGGTGCACCCACACATGTGAGGTACCGTTTTCATCGGGTCACCTGTGGGAACGAGGGACGGTAGGCCATGTGTTGTTGGGGGCGTGTTTCGATGGGTGAGCCGAGCGAATTGTGCAGAAAATATGTTTTTTTCCCCACATTTCGGACTTTGTGGGGGTGTCTGGGTAATAAATTCTGGGGCGATTTGGGCTTATCATACCTCTGCGGATTCCCACGGGTGTCCTCTTTTTGGAAATGCATGGGGTTCCCTGTTTTCCCTGGTGGCTTGGACACCCGAGGCCCATATCTGTATGTTGTGCCGTTCGGCAGAGTGTCTCAAATTCCGGTCAGAAAACAGACTTGGGGTTACTTGTGTTTTAGGCTTTCCCCTTGGCGATCAGGTTCAGTGCACCCACACATGTGAGGTACCATTTTCATCGGGACACCTGTGGGAATGCTGGACAGTAGGCCATGTGCTGTTGGGGGCGTGTTTTGATGGGTGAGCCGAGCGAAATGTGCAGAAAATGCTTTTTTTCCCACATTTCGGACTTTGCGGGGCTGTCTGGGTAATAAATTCTAGGGCGATTTGGGCATATCATACCTCTGCGGATTCCCACGGGTGTCCTCTTTTCGGAAATGCATGGGGTTCCCTGTTTTCCCCGGTGGCTTGGACACTCGAGGCCCATATCTGTATGTTGTGCCGGTCGGCAGAGCGTCTCAAATGCCGGTCAGAAAACAGACTTGGGGTTACTTGTGTTTTAGGCTTTCCCCTTGGCGGCCAGATAGGTGCACCCACACATGTGAGGTACAGTTTTCATCAGGACACCTGTGGGAACGTGGGACCGTAGGCCATGTGTTGTTGGGGGCGTGTTTCGATGGGTGAGCCGAGCGACATGTGCGGAAAATGCGTTTTTTTCCCAATTTCCGATATTTGCGGGGGAGTTTGGGTAATAAATACTGGGGCGATTTGGGCATATCATACCTCTGCGGATTCCCACGGGTGTCCCCTTTTCGGAAATGCATGGGGTTCCCTGTTTTCCCCAGTGTCTTGGACACCCGTGGCTCATATCTGCATGTTGTGCCAGTCGTCAGAGCATCTCAAATTCCAGTCAGAAAACAGACTTGGGGTTACTTGTGTTTTAGGCTTTCCCCTTGGCGGCCAGGTATGTGCACCCACACATGTGAGGTACCGTTTTCATTGGGACACCTGTGGGAACGCGGGACGTTAGGCCATGTGCTGTTGCGGGCGTGTTTTGATGGGTGAGCCGAGCAAAATGTGCGGAAAATGCGTTTATTTTCCCACATTTCGGACTTTGCAGGGGTTTCTGGGTAATACATTCTGGGGCGATTTGCGCAAATCATACCTCTGCGGATTCCCACTGGTGTTTTCTTTTCGAAAAAATGCATGGGGGTCACTGTTTTTCTTGGTGGCTGCAACACCCCAGGCCTAAATCTGTAGGTTGGCTCCCCAAACCCTTTGGGGGGATAGCAGTGGTTTAGCCTTATTCCTTCGGGCCAGGTAGGTGCACCCACACATGTGAGGTACTGTTTTCATCGGGACACCTGTGGGAATGCGGGACGGTAGGCCATGTGTTGTTGGGGGCGTGTTTCGATGGGTGAGCTGAGCGAAATGTGCGGAAAATGCGTTTTTTCCCCACATTTCGGACTTTGCAGGGGTGTCTGGGTAATACATTCTGGGGCGATTTGGGCATATCATACCTCTGCGGATTCCCACGGGTGTACTCTTTTTGGAAATGCATGTGGTTCCCTGTTTTCCCCGGTGGCTAGGACACCCGAGCGAGGCCCATATCTGTATGTTGTGCCGGTCGGCAGAGCGTCTCAAATTCCAGTCAGAAAACAGACTTGGGGTTACTTGTGTTTTAGGCTTTCCCCTTGGCGGCCAGATAGGTGCATCCACACATGTGAGGTACCGTTTTTATCAGGACACCTGTGGGAACGCGGTACGGTGGGCCATGTGTTGTTAGGGGCGTATTTCGATGGGTGAGCCGAGTGTAATGTGCGAAAAAAGCGTTTTTTCCCCCACATTTCAGACTTTGCGGGGGTGTCTGGGTAATAAATTCTGAGGTGATTTGGGCATATCATACCTCTGTGGATTCCCACGCCTGCCCTCTTTTCGGAAATGCATGGGGTTCCCTGTTTTGCCCCGTTTCTTGGACACCCGAGGCCTATATCTGTATAGTGTGCTGGTCGGCAGAGCGTCTCGAATTCGGTTCAGAAAACAGACTTGGGGTTGCTTGTGTTTTAGGCTTTCCCCTTGGCGGCCAGGTAGGTGCACCCACACATGTGAGGTAACGTTTTCATCGGGACACCTGTGGGAACGTGGGACGGTAGGCCATGTGTTGTTGGGGGCGTGTTTTGATGGGTGAGCCGAGCGAATTGTGCAGAAAATACATTTTTTTCCCCAATTTCGGACTTTGCGGGGTTGTCTGGGTAATAAATTCTGGGGCGATTTGGGCTTATCATACCTCTGCAGATACCCACGGGTGTCCTCTTTTCGGAAATGCATGGGGTTTCCTGTTTTCCCGGTGGCTTGGACACCCGAGGCCCATGTCTGTATGTTGTGCCGTTCGGCAGAGCGTCTCAAATTCCGTTCAGAAAACAGACTTGGGGTTACTTGTGTTTTAGGCTTTCCCCTTGGCGGCCAGGTGGGTGCACCCACACATGTGAGGTACCGTTTTCATCAGGACTCCTGTGGGAACGCAGGACAGTAGGCCATGTGCTGTTGAAAGCGTGTTTCAATGGGTGAGCCGAGCGAAATGTGCGGAAAATGCGTTTTTTTCCCCACATTTCGGACTTTGCGGGGGTGTCTGGGTAATAAATTCTAGGGAGATTTGGGCATATCATACCTCTGCGGATTCCCATGGGTGTCCTCTTTTCGGAAATGCATGGGCTTCTGTGTTTTCCCCGGTGGCTTGGACACCCGAGGCCCATATCTGTATGTTGTGCCGGTCGGCAGAGCGTCTCAAATTCCGGTCAGAAAACAGACTTGGGGTTACTTGTGTTTTAGTCTTTCCCCTTGGCGGCCAGGTAGGTGCACCCACACATGTGAGGTACTGTTTTCATCAGGACACCTGTGGGAACGCGGGACGGTAGGCCATGTGTTGTTGGGGGCGTGCTTCGATGGGTGAGCCGAGCAAAATGTGCGGAAAATGCATTTATTTTCCAACATTTCGGACTTTGCAGGGGTGTCTGGGTAATACATTCTGGGGCGATTTGCGCAAATCATACCTCTGCGGATTCCCATGGGTGTCTTCTTTTCGAAAAAATGCATGGGGGTCTCTGTTTTTCTTGGTGGCTGCAACACTCCAGGCCTAAATCTGTAGGTTGGCTCCCCAAACACTTTGGCGGGATAGCAGTGGTTTAGCCTTATTCCTTCGGGCTCAGGTAGATGCACCCACACATGTGAGGTACCGTTTTCATCAGGACACCTGTGGGAACACGGGACGGTAGGCCATGTGTTAGTGTGGGCGTGTTTCGATGGGTGAGCCGAGCGAAATGTGCGGAAAATGCGTTTTTTCCCCACATTTCGGATTTTGCGGGGGTGTCTGGGTAATAAATTCTGGGGCGATTTAGGCATATCATACCTCTGCGGATTCCCACGGGTGTCCTCTTTTTGGAAATGCATGGGGTTCCCTGTTTTCCCTGGTGGCTTGGACACCCGAGGCCCATATCTGTATGTTGTGCCGGTCGGCAGAGCGTCTCAAATTCCGGTCAGAAAACAGACTTGGGGTTACTTGTGTTTTAGGCTTTCCCCTTGGCGGCCAGGTAGGTGCACCCACACATGTGAGGTACCGTTTTGATCAGGACACCTGTGGGAACGCGGGACAGTAGGCCATGTGCTGTTGAGAGCGTGTTTCGATGGGTGAGCCGAGCAAAATGTGCGGAAAATGCGTTTTTTTCCCACATTTCGGACTTTGCGGGGGTGTTTGGGTAATACATTCTGGGACGATTTGGGCATATCATACCTCTGCGGATTCCCACGGGTGTCCTCTTTTCGGAAATGCATGGGGTTCCCTGTTTTCCCCGGTGGCTTGGACACCCGAGGCCCATATCTGTATGTTGCGCCGGTCGGCAGAGTGTCTCAAATTCCGGTCAGAAAACAGACTTGGGGTTACTTGTGTTTTAGGCTTTCCCCTTGGCGGCCAGGTAGGTGCACCCACACATGTGAGGTACCGTTTTCATCAGGACACCTGTGGGAACGCGGGACAGTAGGCCATGTGTTGTTAGGCGCATATTTCGATGGGTGAGCTGAGCGAAATGTGCGGAAAATGCGTTTTTTCCCCACATTTCGGACTTTGCAGGGGTGTCTGGGTAATACATTCTGGGGCGATTTGGGCATATCATACCTCTGCGGATTCCCACGGGTGTCCTCTTTTTGGAAATGCATGTGGTTCCCTGTTTTCCCCGGTGCCTTGGACACCCGAGCGAGGCCCATATCTGTATGTTGTGCCGGTCGGCAGAGCGTCTCAAATTCCGGTCAGAAAACAGACTTGGGGTTACTTGTGTTTTAGGCTTTCCCTTTGGCGGCCAGGTAGGTGCACCCACACATGTGAGGTACCGTTTTCATCAGGACACCTGTGGGAACGCGGGACGATAGGCCATGTGTTGTTGGGGGCGTGTTTAGATGGGTGAGCCGAGCGAAATGTGCGGAAAATGCGTTTTTTTCCCCACATTTCGGACTTTGCGGGGGTGTCTGGGTAATAAATTCTGGGGCGATTTGGGCATATGCGGATTCCCACGGGTGTCCTCTTTTTGGAAATGCATGGGGTTCCCTGTTTTCCCCGGTGGCTTGGACACCCGAGTCCCATATCTGTATGTTGCGCCGGTCGGCAGAGTGTCTCAAATTCCGGTCAGAAAACAGACTTGGGGTTACTTGTGTTTTAGGCTTTCCCCTTGGCGGCCAGGTAGGTGCACCCACACATGTGAGGTACCGTTTTCATCGGGACACCTGTGGGAACGCGGGACAGTAGGCCATGTGTTGTTAGGCGCATATTTCGATGGGTGAGCCGAGCGTAATATGCAGAAAAAGCATTTTTTTCCCCACATTTCAGACTTCGCGGGGGTGTCTGGGTAATAAATTCTGGGGCGATTTGGGCATATCATACCTCTGCGGATTCCCACACGTGTGCTCTTTTCGGAAATGCATGGGGTTCCCTGTTTTGCCCCGTGTCTTGGACACCCGAGGCCTATATCTGTATGTTGTGCCGGTCGGCAGAGCGTCTCAAATTCGGGTCCGAAAACAGACTTGGGGTTACTTGTGTTTTAGGCTTTCCCCTTGACGGCCAGGCAGGTGCACCCACACATGTGAGGTACCGTTTTCAGCGGGACACCTGTGGGAACGCGGGACGGTAGGCCATGTGTTGTTGGGGGCGTGTTTCGATGGGTGAGCCGAGCAAATTGTGCAGAAAATATGTTTTTTTCCCTACATTTCGGACTTTGCGGGGGTGTCTGGGTAATAAATTCTGGGGCGATTTGGGTTTATCATACCTCTGCAGATTCCCACGGGTGTCCTCTTTTTGGAAATGCATGGGGTTCCCTGTTTTCCCTGGTGGCTTGGAAACCCGAGGCCCATATCTGTATGTTGTGCCGTTCGGCAGAGTGTCTCAAATTCCGGTCAGAAAACAGACTTGGGGTTCCTTGTGTTTTAGGCTTTCCCCTTGGCGGTCAGGTGGGTGCACCCACACATGTGAGGTACCGTTTTCATCAGGACTCCTGTGGGAACGCGGGACAGTAGGTCATGTGCTGTTGAGAGCATGTTTCAATGGGTGAGCCGAGCGAAATGTGCGGAAAAAGCATTTTTTCCCCCACATTTCGGACTTTGCGGGGGTGTCTGGGTAATAAATTCTAGGGAGATTTGGGCATATCATACCTCTGCGGATTCCCACGGGTGTCCTCTTTTCGGAAATGCATGGGGTTACCTGTTTTCCCCGGTGGCCTGGACACCCGAGGCCCATATCTGTATGTTGTGCCGGTCGGCAGAGCGTCTCAAATTCCGGTCAGAAAACAGACTTGGGGTTACTTGTGTTTTAGGCTTTCCCCTTGGCGGCCAGGTAGGTGCACCCACACATGTGAGGTACCGTTTTCATCAGGACACCTGTGGGAACGCGGGACTGTAGGCCATGTGTTGTTGGGGGCGTGCTTCGATGGGTGAGCCGAGCAAAATGTGCGGAAAATGCATTTATTTTCCCACATTTCAGACTTTTCAGGGGTGTCTGGGTAATAAATTCTGGGGCGATTTGCGCAAATCATACCTCTGCGGATTCCCACGGGTGTCTTCTTTTCGAAAAAATGCATGGGGGTCTCTGTTTTTCTTGGTGGCTGCAACACCCCAGGCCTAAATCTGTAGGTTGGCTCCCCAAACCCTTTGGGGGGATAGCAGTGGTTTAGCCTTATTCCTTCGGGCCCAGGTAGGTGCACCCACACATGTGAGGTACCGTTTTCATCAGGACACCTGTGGGAATGCGGGACGGTAGGCCATGTGTTGGTGGGGGCGTGTTTCGATGGGTGAGCCGAGCGAAATTTGCGGAAAATGCGTTTTTTTCCCCACATTTCGGATTTTGCGGGGGTGTCTGGGTAATAAATTCTGGGGCGATTTAGGCATATCATACCTCTGCGGATTCCCACGGGTGTCCTCTTTTTGGAAATGCATGGGGTTCCCTGTTTTCCCTGGTGGCTTGGACACCCGAGGCCCATATCTGTATGTTGTGCCGGTCGGCAGAGCGTCTCAAATTCCGGTCAGAAAACAGACTTGGGGTTACTTGTGTTTCAGGCTTTCCCCTTGGCGGCCAGGTAGGTGCACCCACACATGTGAGGTTCCGTTTTCATCAGGACACCTGTGGGAACACGGGACAGTAGGCCATGTGCTGTTGAGAGCGTGTTTCGATGGGTGAGCCGAGTGAAATGTGCGGAAAATGCGTTTTTTTTCCCACATTTCGGACTTTGCAGGGGTGTCTGGGTAATAAATTCTGGGGAGATTTGGGCATATAATACCTCTGCAGATTCCCACGGGTGTCCTCTTTTCGGAAATGCATGGGGTTCCCTGTTTTCCCCGGTGGCTTGGACACCCGAGGCCCATATCTGTATGTTGCGCCGGTCGGCAGAGCGTCTCAAATTCCGGTCAGAAAACAGACTTGGGGTTACTTGTGTTTTAGGCTTTCCCCTTGGCGGCCAGGTAGGTGCACCCACACATATGAGGTACCATTTTCATCAGGACACCTGTGGGAACGCGGGACGGTAGGCCATGTGTTGTTGGGGGCGTGTTTCAATGGGTGAGCCGAGCGAAATGTGCAGAAAATGCATTTTTTTCTCCACATTTCGGACTTTGCGGGGGTGTCTGGGTAATAAATTCTGGGGCGATTTGGGCATATCATACCTCTGCGGATTCCCACACGTGTGCTCTTTTCGGAAATGCATGGGGTTCCCTGTTTTGCCCCGTGTCTTGGACACCCGAGGCCTATATCTGTATGTTGTGCCGGTCGGCAGAGCGTCTCAAATTCGGGTCAGAAAACAGACTTGGGGTTACTTGTGTTTTAGGCTTTCCCCTTGGCGGCCAGGCAGGTGCACCCACACATGTGAGGTACCGTTTTCATCGGGTCACCTGTGGGAACGAGGGACGGTAGGCCATGTGTTGTTGGGGCGTGTTTCGATGGGTGAGCCGAGCGAATTGTGCAGAAAATATGTTTTTTTCCCCACATTTCGGACTTTGTGGGGGTGTCTGGGTAATAAATTCTGGGGCGATTTGGGCTTATCATACCTCTGCGGATTCCCACGGGTGTCCTCTTTTTGGAAATGCATGGGGTTCCCTGTTTTCCCTGGTGGCTTGGACACCCGAGGCCCATATCTGTATGTTGTGCCGTTCGGCAGAGTGTCTCAAATTCCGGTCAGAAAACAGACTTGGGGTTACTTGTGTTTTAGGCTTTCCCCTTGGCGATCAGGTTCAGTGCACCCACACATGTGAGGTACCATTTTCATCGGGACACCTGTGGGAATGCTGGACAGTAGGCCATGTGCTGTTGGGGGCGTGTTTTGATGGGTGAGCCGAGCGAAATGTGTAGAAAATGCTTTTTTTCCCACATTTCGGACTTTGCGGGGGTGTCTGGGTAATAAATTCTAGGGCGATTTGGGCATATCATACCTCTGCGGATTCCCACGGGTGTCCTCTTTTCGGAAATGCATGGGGTTCCCTGTTTTCCCCGGTGGCTTGGACACTCGAGGCCCATATCTGTATGTTGTGCCGGTCGGCAGAGCGTCTCAAATGCCGGTCAGAAAACAGACTTGGGGTTACTTGTGTTTTAGGCTTTCCCCTTGGCGGCCAGATAGGTGCACCCACACATGTGAGGTACAGTTTTCATCAGGACACCTGTGGGAACGTGGGACCGTAGGCCATGTGTTGTTGGGGGCGTGTTTCGATGGGTGAGCCGAGCGACATGTGCGGAAAATGCGTTTTTTTCCCAATTTCCGATATTTGCGGGGGTGTTTGGGTAATAAATACTGGGGCGATTTGGGCATATCATACCTCTGCGGATTCCCACGGGTGTCCCCTTTTCGGAAATGCATGGGGTTCCCTGTTTTCCCCAGTGTCTTGGACACCCGTGGCTCATATCTGCATGTTGTGCCAGTCGTCAGAGCATCTCAAATTCCAGTCAGAAAACAGACTTGGGGTTACTTGTGTTTTAGGCTTTCCCCTTGGCGGCCAGGTATGTGCACCCACACATGTGAGGTACCGTTTTCATTGGGACACCTGTGGGAACGCGGGACGTTAGGCCATGTGCTGTTGCGGGCGTGTTTTGATGGGTGAGCCGAGCAAAATGTGCGGAAAATGTGTTTATTTTCCCACATTTCGGACTTTGCAGGGGTTTCTGGGTAATACATTCTGGGGCGATTTGCGCAAATCATACCTCTGCGGATTCCCACTGGTGTTTTCTTTTCGAAAAAATGCATGGGGGTCCCTGTTTTTCTTGGTGGCTGCAACACCCCAGGCCTAAATCTGTAGGTTGGCTCCCCAAACCCTTTGGGGGATAGCAGTGGTTTAGCCTTATTCCTTCGGGCCAAGTAGGTGCACCCACACATGTGAGGTACTGTTTTCATCGGGACACCTGTGGGAATGCGGGACGGTAGGCCATGTGTTGTTGGGGGCGTGTTTCGATGGGTGAGCTGAGCGAAATGTGCGGAAAATGCGTTTTTTCCCCACATTTCGGACTTTGCAGGGGTGTCTGGGTAATACATTCTGGGGCGATTTGGGCATATCATACCTCTGCGGATTCCCACGGGTGTACTCTTTTTGGAAATGCATGTGGTTCCCTGTTTTCCCCGGTGGCTAGGACACCCGAGCGAGGCCCAATTCTGTATGTTGTGCCGGTCGGCAGAGCGTCTCAAATTCCGGTCAGAAAACAGACTTGGGGTTACTTGTGTTTTAGGCTTTCCCCTTGGCGGCCAGATAGGTGCACCCACACATGTGAGGTACAGTTTTCATCAGGACACCTGTGGGAACGTGGGACCGTAGGCCATGTGTTGTTGGGGGCGTGTTTCGATGGGTGAGCCGAGCGACATGTGCGGAAAATGCGTTTTTTTCCCAATTTCCGATATTTGCGGGGGAGTTTGGGTAATAAATACTGGGGCGATTTGGGCATATCATACCTCTGCGGATTCCCACGGGTGTCCCCTTTTCGGAAATGCATGGGGTTCCCTGTTTTCCCCAGTGTCTTGGACACCCGTGGCTCATATCTGCATGTTGTGCCAGTCGTCAGAGCATCTCAAATTCCAGTCAGAAAACAGACTTGGGGTTACTTGTGTTTTAGGCTTTCCCCTTGGCGGCCAGGTATGTGCACCCACACATGTGAGGTACCGTTTTCATTGGGAGACCTGTGGGAACGCGGGACGTTAGGCCATGTGCTGTTGCGGGCGTGTTTTGATGGGTGAGCCGAGCAAAATGTGCGGAAAATGCGTTTATTTTCCCACATTTCGGACTTTGCAGGGGTTTCTGGGTAATACATTCTGGGGCGATTTGCGCAAATCATACCTCTGCGGATTCCCACTGGTGTTTTCTTTTCGAAAAAATGCATGGGGGTCCCTGTTTTTCTTGGTGGCTGCAACACCCCAGGCCTAAATCTGTAGGTTGGCTCCCCAAACCCTTTGGGGGGATAGCAGTGGTTTAGCCTTATTCCTTCGGGCCAGGTAGGTGCACCCACACATGTGAGGTACTGTTTTCATCGGGACACCTGTGGGAATGCGGGACGGTAGGCCATGTGTTGTTGGGGGCGTGTTTCGATGGGTGAGCTGAGCGAAATGTGCGGAAAATGCGTTTTTTCCCCACATTTCGGACTTTGCAGGGGTGTCTGGGTAATACATTCTTGGGCGATTTGGGCATATCATACCTCTGCGGATTCCCACGGGTGTACTCTTTTTGGAAATGCATGTGGTTCCCTGTTTTCCCCGGTGGCTAGGACACCCGAGCGAGGCCCATATCTGTATGTTGTGCCGGTCGGCAGAGCGTCTCAAATTCCAGTCAGAAAACAGACTTGGGGTTACTTGTGTTTTAGGCTTTCCCCTTGGCGGCCAGATAGGTGCATCCACACATGTGAGGTACCGTTTTTATCAGGACACCTGTGGGAACGCGGTACGGTGGGCCATGTGTTGTTAGGGGCGTATTTCGATGGGTGAGCCGAGTGTAATGTGCGAAAAAAGCGTTTTTTCCCCCACATTTCAGACTTTGCGGGGGTGTCTGGGTAATAAATTCTGGGGCGATTTGGGCATATCATACCTCTGTGGATTCCCACGCCTGCCCTCTTTTCGGAAATGCATGGGGTTCCCTGTTTTGCCCCGTTTCTTGGACACCCGAGGCCTATATCTGTATAGTGTGCTGGTCGGCAGAGCGTCTCGAATTCGGTTCAGAAAACAGACTTGGGGTTGCTTGTGTTTTAGGCTTTCCCCTTGGCGGCCAGGTAGGTGCACCCACACATGTGAGGTAACGTTTTCATCGGGACACCTGTGGGAACGTGGGACGGTAGGCCATGTGTTGTTGGGGGCGTGTTTTGATGGGTGAGCCGAGCGAATTGTGCAGAAAATACATTTTTTTCCCCAATTTCGGACTTTGCGGGGTTGTCTGGGTAATAAATTCTGGGGCGATTTGGGCTTATCATACCTCTGCAGATACCCACGGGTGTCCTCTTTTCGGAAATGCATGGGGTTTCCTGTTTTCCCCGGTGGCTTGGACACCCGAGGCCCATGTCTGTATGTTGTGCCGTTCGGCAGAGCGTCTCAAATTCCGTTCAGAAAACAGACTTGGGGTTACTTGTGTTTTAGGCTTTCCCCTTGGCGGCCAGGTGGGTGCACCCACACATGTGAGGTACCGTTTTCATCAGGACTCCTGTGGGAACGCAGGACAGTAGGCCATGTGCTGTTGAAAGCGTGTTTCAATGGGTGAGCCGAGCGAAATGTGCGGAAAATGCGTTTTTTTCCCCACATTTCGGACTTTGCGGGGGTGTCTGGGTAATAAATTCTAGGGAGATTTGGGCATATCATACCTCTGCGGATTCCCATGGGTGTCCTCTTTTCGGAAATGCATGGGCTTCTGTGTTTTCCCCGGTGGCTTGGACACCCGAGGCCCATATCTGTATGTTGTGCCGGTCGGCAGAGCGTCTCAAATTCCGGTCAGAAAACAGACTTGGGGTTACTTGTGTTTTAGTCTTTCCCCTTGGCGGCCAGGTAGGTGCACCCACACATGTGAGGTACCGTTTTCATCAGGACACCTGTGGGAACGCGGGACGGTAGGCCATGTGTTGTTGGGGGCGTGCTTCGATGGGTGAGCCGAGCAAAATGTGCGGAAAATGCATTTATTTTCCAACATTTCGGACTTTGCAGGGGTGTCTGGGTAATACATTCTGGGGCGATTTGCGCAAATCATACCTCTGCGGATTCCCATGGGTGTCTTCTTTTCGAAAAAATGCATGGGGGTCTCTGTTTTTCTTGGTGGCTGCAACACTCCAGGCCTAAATCTGTAGGTTGGCTCCCCAAACACTTTGGCGGGATAGCAGTGGTTTAGCCTTATTCCTTCGGGCTCAGGTAGATGCACCCACACATGTGAGGTACCGTTTTCATCAGGACACCTGTGGGAACACGGGACGGTAGGCCATGTGTTAGTGTGGGCGTGTTTCGATGGGTGAGCCGAGCGAAATGTGCGGAAAATGCGTTTTTTTCCCCACATTTCGGATTTTGCGGGGGTGTCTGGGTAATAAATTCTGGGGCGATTTAGGCATATCATACCTCTGCGGATTCCCACGGGTGTCCTCTTTTTGGAAATGCATGGGGTTCCCTGTTTTCCCTGGTGGCTTGGACACCCGAGGCCCATATCTGT
Source organism: Ambystoma mexicanum (assembly GCF_040938575.1). Taxonomy (NCBI): domain Eukaryota; kingdom Metazoa; phylum Chordata; class Amphibia; order Caudata; family Ambystomatidae; genus Ambystoma; species Ambystoma mexicanum. Next base: position 431,987,145 of record NC_090928.1, read on the forward strand.
ATGTTGTGCCGGTCGGCAGAGCGTCTCAAATTCCGGTCAGAAAACAGACTTGGGGTTACTTGTGTTTTAGGCTTTCCCCTTGGCGGCCAGGTAGGTGCACCCACACATGTGAGGTACCGTTTTCATCAGGACACCTGTGGGAACGCGGGACAGTAGGCCATGTGCTGTTGAGAGCGTGTTTCGATGGGTGAGCCGAGCAAAATGTGCGGAAAATGCGTTTTTTTCCCACATTTCGGACTTTGCGGGGGTGTTTGGGTAATACATTCTGGGACGATTTGGGCATATCATACCTCTGCGGATTCCCACGGGTGTCCTCTTTTCGGAAATGCATGGGGTTCCCTGTTTTCCCCGGTGGCTTGGACACCCGAGGCCCATATCTGTATGTTGCGCCGGTCGGCAGAGTGTCTCAAATTCCGGTCAGAAAACAGACTTGGGGTTACTTGTGTTTTAGGCTTTCCCCTTGGCGGCCAGGTAGGTGCACCCACACATGTGAGGTACCGTTTTCATCAGGACACCTGTGGGAACGCGGGACAGTAGGCCATGTGTTGTTAGGCGCATATTTCGATGGGTGAGCTGAGCGAAATGTGCGGAAAATGCGTTTTTTCCCCACATTTCGGACTTTGCAGGGGTGTCTGGGTAATACATTCTGGGGCGATTTGGGCATATCATACCTCTGCGGATTCCCACGGGTGTCCTCTTTTTGGAAATGCATGTGGTTCCCTGTTTTCCCCGGTGCCTTGGACACCCGAGCGAGGCCCATATCTGTATGTTGTGCCGGTCGGCAGAGCGTCTCAAATTCCGGTCAGAAAACAGACTTGGGGTTACTTGTGTTTTAGGCTTTCCCTTTGGCGGCCAGGTAGGTGCACCCACACATGTGAGGTACCGTTTTCATCAGGACACCTGTGGGAACGCGGGACGATAGGCCATGTGTTGTTGGGGGCGTGTTTAGATGGGTGAGCCGAGCGAAATGTGCGGAAAATGCGTTTTTTTCCCCACATTTCGGACTTTGCGGGGGTGTCTGGGTAATAAATTCTGGGGCGATTTGGGCATATGCGGATTCCCACGGGTGTCCTCTTTTTGGAAATGCATGGGGTTCCGTGTTTTCCCCGGTGGCTTGGACACCCGAGTCCCATATCTGTATGTTGCGCCGGTCGGCAGAGTGTCTCAAATTCCGGTCAGAAAACAGACTTGGGGTTACTTGTGTTTTAGGCTTTCCCCTTGGCGGCCAGGTAGGTGCACCCACACATGTGAGGTACCGTTTTCATCGGGACACCTGTGGGAACGCGGGACAGTAGGCCATGTGTTGTTAGGCGCATATTTCGATGGGTGAGCCGAGCGTAATATGCAGAAAAAGCATTTTTTTCCCCACATTTCAGACTTCGCGGGGGTGTCTGGGTAATAAATTCTGGGGCGATTCGGGCATATCATACCTCTGCGGATTCCCACACGTGTGCTCTTTTCGGAAATGCATGGGGTTCCCTGTTTTGCCCCGTGTCTTGGACACCCGAGGCCTATATCTGTATGTTGTGCCGGTCGGCAGAGCGTCTCAAATTCGGGTCCGAAAACAGACTTGGGGTTACTTGTGTTTTAGGCTTTCCCCTTGACGGCCAGGCAGGTGCACCCACACATGTGAGGTACCGTTTTCAGCGGGACACCTGTGGGAACGCGGGACGGTAGGCCAAGTGTTGTTGGGGGCGTGTTTCGATGGGTGAGCCGAGCAAATTGTGCAGAAAATATGTTTTTTTCCCTACATTTCGGACTTTGCGGGGGTGTCTGGGTAATAAATTCTGGGGTGATTTGGGTTTATCATACCTCTGCGGATTCCCACGGGTGTCCTCTTTTTGGAAATGCATGGGGTTCCCTGTTTTCCCTGGTGGCTTGGACACCCGAGGCCCATATCTGTATGTTGTGCCGTTCGGCAGAGTGTCTCAAATTCCGGTCAGAAAACAGACTTGGGGTTCCTTGTGTTTTAGGCTTTCCCCTTGGCGGTCAGGTGGGTGCACCCACACATGTGAGGTACCATTTTCATCGGGACACCTGTGGGAATGCTGGACAGTAAGCCATGTGCTGTTGGGGGCGTGTTTCGATGGGTGAGCTGAGCAAAATGTGCAGAAAATGCATTTTTTCCCACATTTCGGACTTTGCGGGGGTGTCTGGGTAATACATTCTGGGGCGATTTGGGCATATCATACCTCTGCGGATTCCCACGGGTGTCCTCTTTTTGGAAATGCATGGGGTTCCCTGTTTTCCCCAGTGGCTTGGACACCCTTGGCTCATATCTTCATGTTGTGCCAGTCGTCAGAGCATCTCAAATTCCAGTCAGAAAACAGACTTGGGGTTACTTGTGTTTTAGGCTTTCCCCTTGGCGGCCAGATAGGTGTACCCACACATGTGAGGTACAGTTTTCATCAGGACACCTGTGGGAACGTGGGACGGTAGGCCATGTGTTGTTGGGGGCGTGTTTCGATGGGTGAGCCGAGCGACATGTGCGGAAAATGCGTTTTTTTCCCAAATTCCGATATTTGCGGGGGTGTTTGGGAAATAAATACTGGGGCGATTTGGGCATATCATACCTCTGCGGATTCCCACCGGTGTCCCCTTTTCGGAAATGCATGGGGTTCCCTGTTTTCCCCAGTGGCTTTGACACCCGTGGCTCATATCTGCATGTTGTACCAGTCGTCAGAGGATCTCAAATTCCAGTCAGAAAACAGACTTGGGGTTACTTGTGTTTTAGGCTTTCCCATTGGCGGCCAGGTATGTGCACCCACACATGTGAGGTACCGTTTTCATTGGGACACCTGTGGGAACGCGGGACGTTAGGCCATGTGCTGTTGCGGGCGTGTTTTGATGGGTGAGCCGAGCAAAATGTGCGGAAAATGCGTTTATTTTCCCACATTTCGGACTTTGCAGGGTTTTCTGGGTAATACATTCTGGGGCGATTTGCGCAAATCATACCTCTGCGGATTCCCACTGGTGTTTTCTTTTCGAAAAAATGCATGGGGGTCCCTGTTTTTCTTGGTGGCTGCAACACCCCAGGCCTAAATCTGTAGGTTGGCTCCCCAAACCCTTTGGGGGGATAGCAGTGGTTTAGCCTTATTCCTTCAGGCCAGGTAGGTGCACCCACACATGTGAGGTACTGTTTTCATCCAGACACCTGTGGGAATGCGGGACAGTAGGCCATGTGTTGTTGGGGGTGTTTTTCGATGGGTGAGCTGAGCGAAATGTGCGGAAAATGCGTTTTTTCCCCACATTTCGGACTTTCCAGGGGTGTCTGGGTAATACATTCTGGGGCGATTTGGGCATATCATACCTCTGCGGATTCCCACGGGTGTACTCTTTTTGGAAATGCATGTGGTTCCCTGTTTTCCCCGGTGGCTAGGACACCCGAGCGAGGCCCATATCTGTATGTTGCGCCGGTCGGCTGAGCGTCTCAAATTCCGGTCAGAAAACAGACTTGGGGTTACTTGTGCTTTAGGCTTTCCCCTTGGCGGCCAGGTGGGTGCACCCACACATGTGAGGTACCGTTTTCATCAGGACTCCTGTGGGAACGCAGGACAGTAGGCCATGTGCTGTTGAGAGCGTGTTTCAATGGGTGAGCCGAGCGAAATGTGCGGAAAATGCGTTTTTTTCCCCACATTTCGGACTTTGCGGGGGTGTCTGGGTAATAAATTCTAGGGCGATTTGGGCATATCATACCTCTGTGGATTCCCACGCCTGTCCTCTTTTCGGAAATGCATGGGGTTCCCTGTTTTGCCCCGTTTCTTGGACACCCGAGGCCTATATCTGTATATTGTGCTGGTCGGCAGAGCGTCTCGAATTCGGTTCAGAAAACAGACTTGGGCTTACTTGTGTTTTAGGCTTTCCCCTTGGCGGCCAGGTAGGTGCACCCACACATGTGAGGTAACGTTTTCATCGGGACACCTGTGGGAACGTGGGACGGTAGGCCATGTGTTGTTGGGGGCGTGTTTTGATGGGTGAGCCGAGCGAATTGTGCAGAAAATACGTTTTTTTCCCCACATTTCGGACTTTGCGGGGTTGTCTGGGTAATAAATTCTGGGGAGATTTGGGCTTATCATACCTCTGCAGATTCCCACCGGTGTCCTGTTTCGGAAATGCATGGGGTTTCCTGTTTTCCCCGGTGGCTTGGACACCCGAGGCCCATATCTGTATGTTGTGCCGTTCGGCAGAGCGTCTCAAATTCCGGTCAGAAAACAGACTTGGGGTTACTTGTGTTTTAGGCTTTCCCCTTGGCGGCCAGGTGGGTGCACCCACACATGTGAGGTACCGTTTTCATCAGGACTCCTGTGGGAACGCAGGACAGTAGGCCATGTGCTGTTGAGAGCGTGTTTCAATGGGTGAGCCGAGCGAAATGTGCGGAAAATGCGTTTTTTTCCCCACATTTCGGACTTTGAGGGGGTGTCTGGGTAATAAATTCTAGGGAGATTTGGGCATATCATACCTCTGCGGATTCCCACGGGTGTCCTCTTTTCGGAAATGCATGGGCTTCTGTGTTTTCCCCGGTGGCTTGGACACCCGAGGCCCATATCTGTATGTTGTGCCGGTCGGCAGAGCGTCTCAAATTCCGGTCAGAAAACAGACTTGGGGTTACTTGTGTTTTAGTCTTTCCCCTTGGCGGCCAGGTAGGTGCACCCACACATGTGAGGTACCGTTTTCATCAGGACACCTGTGGGAATGCGGGACGGTAGGCCATGTGTTGTTGGGGGCGTGCTTCGATGGGTGAGCCGAGCAAAATGTGCGGAAAATGCATTTATTTTCCAACATTTCGGACTTTGCAGGGGTGTCTGGGTAATACATTCTGGGGCGATTTGCGCAAATCATACCTCTGTGGATTCCCATGGGTGTCTTCTTTTCGAAAAAATGCATGGGGGTCTCTGTTTTCCTTGGTGGCTGCAACACTCCAGGCCTAAATCTGTAGGTTGGCTCCCCAAACCCTTTGGCGGGATAGCAGTGGTTTAGCCTTATTCATTCGGGCTCAGGTAGGTGCACCCACACAGAGAGAAACTGAGAATATGAGGTACCGTTTTCATCAGGACACCTGTGGGAACGCGGGACAGTAGGCCATGTGCTGTTGAGAGCGTGTTTCGATGGGTGAGCCGAACGAAATGTGCGGAAAATGCGTTTTTTTCCCACATTTCGGACTTTGCGGGGGTGTCTGGGTAATAAATTCTGGGGAGATTTGGGCATATCATACCTCTGCGGATTCCCACGGGTGTCCTCTTTTCGGAAATGCATGGGGTTCCCTGTTTTCCCCAGTGGCTTGGACACCCGAGGCCCATATCTGTATGTTGCGCTGGTCGGCAGAGCATCTCAAATTCCAGTCAGAAAACAGACTTGGGGTTACTTGTGTTTTAGGCTTTCCCCTTGGCGACCAGATAGGTGTACCCACACATGTGAGGTACAGTTTTCATCAGGACACCTGTGGGAACGTGGGACGGTAGGCCATGTGTTGTTGGGGGCGTGTTTCGATGGGTGAGCCGAGTGACATGTGCGGAAAATGCGTTTTTTTCCCAAATTCCGATATTTGCGCGGGTGTTTGGGTAATAAATACTGGGGCGATTTGGGCATATCATACCTCTGCGAATTCCCACCGGTGTCCCCTTTTTCGGAAATGCATGGGGTTCCCTGTTTTCCCCAGTGGCTTTGACACCCGTGGCTCATATCTGCATGTTGTGCCAGTCGTCAGAGCATCTCAAATTCCAGTCAGAAAACAGACTTGGGGTTACTTGTGTTTTAGGCTTTCCCCTTGGCGGCCAGGTATCTGCACCCACACATGTGAGGTACCGTTTTCATTGGGACACCTGTGGGAACGCGGGACGTTAGGCCATGTGCTGTTGCGGGCGTGTTTTGATGGGTGAGCCGAGCAAAATGTGCGGAAAATGCGTTTATTTTCCCACATTTCGGACTTTGCAGGGGTGTCTGGGTAATACATTCTGGGGCGATTTGCGCAAATCATACCTCTGCGGATTCCCACGGGTGTCTTCTTTTCGAAAAAATGCATGGGGGTCCCTGTTTTTCTTGGTGGCTGCAACACCCCGGGCCTAAATCTGTAGGTTGGCTCCCCAAACCCTTTTGGGGGGATAGCAGTGGTTTAGCCTTATTCCTTCGGGCCAGGTAGGTGCACCCACACATGTGAGGTACTGTTTTCATCGGGACACCTGTGGGAATGCGGGACGGTAGGCCATGTGTTGTTGGGGGCGTGTTTCGATGGGTGAGCTGAGCGAAATGTGCGGAAAATGCGTTTTTTCCCCACATTTCGGACTTTGCAGGGGTGTCTGGGTAATACATTCTGGGGCGATTTGGGCATATCATACCTCTGCGGATTCCCACGGGTGTCCTCTTTTTGGAAATGCATGTGGTTCCCTGTTTTCCCCGGTGGCTTGGACACCCGAGCGAGGCCCATATCTGTATGTTGTGCCGGTCGGCAGAGCGTCTCAAATTCCGGTCAGAAAACAGACTTGGGGTTACTTGTGTTTTAGGCTTTCCCCTTGGCGGCCAGGTAGGTGCACCCACACATGTGAGGTACCGTTTTCATCAGGACACCTGTGGGAACGCGGGACGATAGGCCATGTGTTGTTGGGGGCGTGTTTAGATGGGTGAGCCGAGCGAAATGTGCGGAAAATGCGTTTTTTTTCCCCACATTTCGGACTTTGCGGGGGTGTCTGGGTAATAAATTCTGGGGCGATTTGGGCATATGCGGATTCCCACGGGTGTCCTCTTTTTGGAAATGCATGGGGTTCCCTGTTTTCCCCGGTGGCTTGGACACCTGAGTCCCATATCTGTATGTTGCGCCGGTCGGCAGAGCGTCTCAAATTCCGGTCAGAAAACAGACTTGGGGTTACTTGTGTTTTAGGCTTTTCCCTTGGCGGCCAGGTAGGTGCACCCACACATGTGAGGTACCCTTTTCATCGGGACACCTGTGGGAACGCGGGACAGTAGGCCATGTGTTGTTAGGCGCGTATTTCGATGGGTGAGCCGAGCGTAATATGCAGAAAAAACATTTTTTTCCCCACATTTCAGACTTTGCGGGGGTGTCTGGGTAATAAATTCTGGGGCGATTTGGGCATATCATACCTCTGCGGATTCCCACACGTGTGCTCTTTTCGGAAATGCATGGGGTTCCCTGTTTTGCCCCGTGTCTTGGACACCCGAGGCCTATATCTGTATGTTGTGCCGGTCGGCAGAGCGTCTCAAATTCGGGTCCGAAAACAGACTTGGGGTTACTTGTGTTTTAGGCTTTCCCCTTGACGGCCAGGCAGGTGCACCCACACATGTGAGGTACCGTTTTCATCGGGACACCTGTGGGAACGCGGGACGGTAGGCCATGTGTTGTTGGGGGCGTGTTTCGATGGGTGAGCCGAGCGAATTGTGCAGAAAATATGGTTTTTTCCCTACATTTCGGACTTTGCGGGGGTGTCTGGGTAATAAATTCTGGGGCGATTTGGGTTTATCATACCTCTGCGGATTCCCACGGGTGTCCTCTTTTTGGAAATGCCTGGGGTTCCCTGTTTTCCCTGGTGGCTTGGACACCCGAGGCCCATATCTGTATGTTGTGCCGTTCGGCAGAGTGTCTCAAATTCCGGTCAGAAAACAGACTTGGGGTTCCTTGTGTTTTAGGCTTTCCCCTTGGCGGTCAGGTGGGTGCACCCACACATGTGAGGTACCGTTTTCATTGGGACACCTGTGGGAATGCTGGACAGTAATCCATGTGCTGTTGGGGGCGTGTTTCGATGGGTGAGCCGAGCGAAATGTGCAGAAAATGCATTTTTTCCCACATTTTGGACTTTGCGGGGGTGTCTGGGTAATACATTCTGGGGGGATTTGGGCATATCATACCTCTGCGGATTCCCACGGGTGTCCTCTTTTTGGAAATGCATGGGGTTCCCTGTTTTCCCCAGTGGCTTGGACACCCTTGGCTCATATCTGCATGTTGTGCCAGTCGTCAGAGCATCTCAAATTCCAGTCAGAAAACAGACTTGGGGTTACTTGTGTTTTAGGCTTTCCCCTTGGCGGCCAGATAGGTGTACCCACACATGTGAGGTACAGTTTTCATCAGGACACCTGTGAGGACGTGGGACGGTAGGCCATGTGTTGTTGGGGGCGTGTTTCGATGGGTGAGCCGAGCGACATGTGCGGAAAATGCGTTTTTTTTCCCAAATTCCGATATTTGCGGGGGTGTTTGGGTAATAAATACTGGGGCGATTTGGGCATATCATACCTCTGCGGATTTCCACCGGTGTCCCCTTTTCGGAAATGCATGGGGTTCCCTGTTTTCCCCAGTGGCTTTGACACCCGTGGCTCATATCTGCATGTTGTGCCAGTCGTCAGAGCATCTCAAATTCCAGTCAGAAAACAGACTTGGGGTTACTTGTGTTTTAGGCTTTCCCCTTGGCGGCCAGGTAGGTGCACCCACACATGTGAGGTACCCTTTTCATCGGGACACCTGTGGGAACGCGGGACGTTAGGCCATGTGCTGTTGCGGGCGTGTTTTGATGGGTGAGCCGAGCAAAATGTGCGGAAAATGCGTTTATTTTCCCACATTTCGGACTTTGCAGGGGTGTCTGGGTAATACATTCTGGGGCGATTTGCGCAAATCATACCTCTGCGGATTCCCACGGGTGTCTTCTTTTCGAAAAAATGCATGGGGGTCCCTGTTTTTCTTGGTGGCTGCAACACCCCAGGCCTAAATCTGTAGGTTGGCTCCCCAAACCCTTTTGGGGGGATAGCAGTGGTTTAGCCTTATTCCTTCGGGCCAGGTAGGTGCACCCACACATGTGAGGTACTGTTTTCATCGGGACACCTGTGGGAATGCGGGACGGTAGGCCATGTGTTGTTGGGGGTGTGTTTCGATGGGTGAGCTGAGCGAAATGTGCGGAAAATGCGTTTTTTCCCCACATTTCGGACTTTGCAGGGGTGTCTGGGTAATACATTCTGGGGCGATTTGGGCATATCATACCTCTGCGGATTCCCACGGGTGTCCTCTTTTTGGAAATGCATGTGGTTCCCTGTTTTCCCCGGTGGCTTGGACACCCGAGCGAGGCCCATATTTGTATGTTGTGCCGGTCGGCAGAGCGTCTCAAATTCCGGTCAGAAAACAGACTTGGGGTTACTTGTGTTTTAGGCTTTCCCCTTGGCGGCCAGGTAGGTGCATCCACACATGTGAGGTACCGTTTTTATCAGGACACCTGTGGAAACGCGGGACGGTAGGCCATGTGTTGTTAGGGGCGTATTTCGATGGGTGAGCCGAGCGTAATGTGCGGAAAAAGCGTTTTTTCCCCCACATTTCAGACTTTGCGGGGGTGTCTGGGTAATAAATTCTGGGGCGATTTGGGCATATCATACCTCTGTGGTTTCCCACACGTGTCCTCTTTTCGGAAATACATGGGGTTCCCTGTTTTGCCCCGTGTCTTGGACACCCGAGGCCTATATCTGTATGTTGTGCCGGTCGGCAGAGCGTCTCGAATTCGGGTCAGAAAACAGACTTGGGGTTACTTGTGTTTTAGGCTTTCCCCTTGGCGGCCAGGTAGGTGCACCCACACATGTGAGGTACCGTTTTCATCGGGACACCTCTGGGAACGTGGGACGGTAGGCCATGTGTTGTTGGGGGCGTGTTTCGATGGGTGAGCCGAGCGAATTGTGCAGAAAATATGTTTTTTTCCCCACATTTCGGACTTTGCAGGGTTGTCTGGGTAATAAATTCTGGGGCAATTTGGGCATATCATACCTCTACAGATTCCCACGGGTGTCCTCTTTTCAGAAATGCATGGGGTTTCCTGTTTTCCCCGGTGGCTTGGACACCCGAGGCCCATGTCTGTATGTTGTGCCGTTCGGCAGAGCGTCTCAAATTCCGGTCAGAAAACAGACTTGGGGTTACTTGTGTTTTAGGCTTTCCCCTTGGCGGCCAGGTGGGTGCACCCACACATGTGAGGTACCGTTTTCATCAGGACTCCTGTGGGAACGCGGTACAGTAGGCCATGTGCTGTTGAGAGCGTGTTTCGATGGGTGAGCCGAGCGAAATGTGCAGAAAATATGTTTTTTTCCCCACATTTCGGACTTTGCAGGGTTGTCTGGGTAATAAATTCTGGGGCGATTTGGGCATATCATACCTCTGTGGATTCCCACGGGTGTCCTCTTTTCGGAAATGCATGGGGTTCCCTGTTTTCCCCTGTGGCTTGGACACCCGAGGCCCATATCTGTATGTTGTGCGGGTCGGCAGAGCGTCTCAAATTCCGGTCAGAAAACAGACTTGGGGTTACTTGTGTTTTAGGCTTTCCCCTTGGCGGCCAGGTGGGTGCACCCACACATGTGAGGTACCGTTTTCATCAGGACTCCTGTGGGAACGCGGGACAGTAGGCCATGTGCTGTTGAGAGCGTGTTTCGATGGGTGAGCCGAGCGAAATGTGCCGAAAATGCGTTTTTTCCACACATTTCGGATTTTGCGGGGGTGTCTGGGTAATAAATTCTGGGGCGATTTGGGCATATCATACCTCTGCGGATTCCCACATGTGTCCTCTTTTCGGAAATGCATGGGGTTCCCTGTTTTCCCCGGTGGCTTGGACACCCGAGGCCCATATCTGTATGTTGTGCGGGTCGGCAGAGCGTCTCAAATTCCGGTCAGAAAACAGACTTGGGGTTACTTGTGTTTTAGGCTTTCCCCTTGGCGGCCAGGTGGGTGCACCCACACATGTGAGGTACCGTTTTCATCAGGACACCTGTGGGAACGCGGGACGGTAGGCCATGTGTTGGTGGGGGCGTGTTTCGATGGGTGAGCCGAGCGAAATGTGCCGAAAATGCGTTTTTTTCCACACATTTCGGATTTTGCGGGGGTGTCTGGGTAATAAATTCTGGGGCGATTTGGGCATATCATACCTCTGCGGATTCCCACGCGTGTCCTCTTTTCGGAAATGCATGGGGTTTCCTGTTTTGCCCCATGTCTTGTACACCCGAGGCCCATATCTGTATGTTGTGCCGGTCGGCAGAGCGTCTCAAATTCGAGTCAGAAAACAGACTTGGGGTTACTTGTGTTTTAGGCTTTCCCCTTGGCGGCCAGGTAGGTGCACCCACACATGTGAGGTACCATTTTCATCGGGACACCTGTGGGAACGCGGGGCGGTAGGCCATGTGTTGTTAGGGGCGTATTTCGATGGGTGAGCCGACAAAATGTGCGGAAAATGCATTTATTTTCCCACATTTCGGACTTTCCAGGGGTGTCTGGGTAATAAATTCTGGGGCGATTTGCGCAAATCATACCTCTGCGGATTCCCACGGGTGTCTTCGTTTCGAAAAAATGCATGGGGTTCCCTGTTTTTCTTGGTGGCTGCAACACCCCAGGCCTAAATCTGTAGGTTATCTCCCCAAACCCTTTGGGGGGGATAGCAGTGGTTTAGCCTTATTCCTTCCGGCCCAGGTAGGTGCACCCACACATGTGAGGTACCGTTTTCATCAGGACTCCTGTGGGAATGTGGGACAGTAGGCCATTTGCTGTTGAGAGCGTGTTTCGATGGGTGAGCCGAGCGAAATGTGCGGAAAATGCGTTTTTTTCCCTCATTTCGGACTTTGCGGGGGTGTCTGGGTAATACATTCTGAGGAGATTTGGGCATATCATACCTCTGCGGATTCCCATGGGTGTCCTGTTTTCGGAAATGCATGGGGTTCCCTGTTTTCCCCGGTGGCTTGGACACCCGAGGCCCATATCTGTATGTTGCGCCGGTCGGCAGAGCGTCTCAAATTCCGGTCAGAAAACAGACTTGCGGTTACTTGTGTTTTAGGCTTTCCCCTTGGCGGCCAGGTAGGTGCACCCAAACATGTGAGGTACCGTTTTCATCAGAACACCTGTGGGAACGCCGGACGGTAGGCCATGTGTTGTTGGGGGCATGTTTCGATGGGTGAGCCGAGCGAAATGTGCTGAAAATGCATTTTTTCCCCACATTTCGGACTTTGCGGGGGTGTCTGGGTAATAAATTCTCGGGCGATTTGGGCATATGCGGAATCCCACGGGTGTCCTCTTTTTGGAAATGCATGGGGTTCCCTGTTTTCCCCAGTGGCTTGGACACCCGAGGCCCATATCTGTATGTTGCGCCGGTCGGCAGAGCGTCTCAAATTCCGATCAGAAAACAGACTTGGGGTTACTTGTGTTTTAGGCTTTCCCCTTGGCGGCCAGGTAGGTGCACCCACACATGTGAGGTACCATTTTCATCGGGACACCTGTGGGAACGCGGGGCGGTAGGCCATGTGTTGTTAGGGGCGTATTTCGATGGGTGAGCCGACAAAATGTGCGGAAAATGCATTTATTTTCCCACATTTCGGACTTTCCAGGGGTGTCTGGGTAATAAATTCTGGGGCGATTTGCGCAAATCATACCTCTGCGGATTCCCACGGGTGTCTTCGTTTCGAAAAAATGCATGGGGTTCCCTGTTTTTCTTGGTGGCTGCAACACCCCAGGCCTAAATCTGTAGGTTATCTCCCCAAACCCTTTGGGGGGGATAGCAGTGGTTTAGCCTTATTCCTTCCGGCCCAGGTAGGTGCACCCACACATGTGAGGTACCGTTTTCATCAGGACTCCTGTGGGAATGTGGGACAGTAGGCCATTTGCTGTTGAGAGCGTGTTTCGATGGGTGAGCCGAGCGAAATGTGCGGAAAATGCGTTTTTTTCCCTCATTTCGGACTTTGCGGGGGTGTCTGGGTAATACATTCTGAGGAGATTTGGGCATATCATACCTCTGCGGATTCCCATGGGTGTCCTGTTTTCGGAAATGCATGGGGTTCCCTGTTTTCCCCGGTGGCTTGGACACCCGAGGCCCATATCTGTATGTTGCGCCGGTCGGCAGAGCGTCTCAAATTCCGGTCAGAAAACAGACTTGCGGTTACTTGTGTTTTAGGCTTTCCCCTTGGCGGCCAGGTAGGTGCACCCAAACATGTGAGGTACCGTTTTCATCAGAACACCTGTGGGAACGCCGGACGGTAGGCCATGTGTTGTTGGGGGCATGTTTCGATGGGTGAGCCGAGCGAAATGTGCTGAAAATGCATTTTTTCCCCACATTTCGGACTTTGCGGGGGTGTCTGGGTAATAAATTCTCGGGCGATTTGGGCATATGCGGAATCCCACGGGTGTCCTCTTTTTGGAAATGCATGGGGTTCCCTGTTTTCCCCAGTGGCTTGGACACCCGAGGCCCATATCTGTATGTTGCGCCGGTCGGCAGAGCGTCTCAAATTCCGATCAGAAAACAGACTTGGGGTTACTTGTGTTTTAGGCTTTCCCCTTGGCGGCCAGGTAGGTGCACCCACACATGTGAGGTACCGTTTTCATCAGGACACCTGTGGGAACGCGGGACGGTAGGCCATGTGTTGTTGGGGGCGTGCTTCAATGGGTGAGCCGAGCAAAATGTGCGGAAAATGCATTTATTTTCCCACATTTCGGAATTTGCAGGAGTGTCTGGGTAATAAATTCTGGGGCGTTTTGCGCAAATCATACCTCTGCGGATTCCCACGGGTGTCTTCTTTTCGAAGAAATGGATAGGGTTCCCTGTTTTTCTTGGTGGCTGCAACACCCCAGGCCTAAATCTGTAGGTTGGCTCCCCAAACCCTTTGGGGGGATAGCAGTGGTTTAGCCTTATTCCTTTGGGCCCAGGTAGGTGCACCCACGCATGTGAGGTACTGTTTTCATCGGGACACCTGCGGGAACGCGGGACGGTAGGCCATGTGTTGTTGGGGGTATGTTTCGATGGGTGAGCCGAGCGAAATGTGCGGAAAATGCGTTTTTTTCCCCACATTTCGGACTCTGCGGGGGTGTCTGGGTAATAAATTCTGGGGCGATTTGGGCATATCACACCTCTGCGGATTCCCACTGGTGTCCTCTTTTTGGAAATGCATGGGTTTTCCTGTTTTCCCCGGTGGCTTGGACACCCGAGGCCCATATTTGTATGTTGTGCCGGTCAGCAGAGCGTCTCAAATTCCGGTCAGAAAACAGACTTGGGGTTACTTGTGTTTTAGGCTTTCCGCTTGGCGGCCAGGTAGGTGGACCCACACATGTGAGGTACCGTTTTCATCAGGACACCTGTGGGAACGCGGGACAGTAGGCCATGTGCTGTTTAGAGCGTGTTTCGATGGGTGAGCCGAGCCAAATGTGCAGAAAATGCGTTTTTTTTCCCCACATTTCGGACTTTGCGGGGGTTTCTGGGTAATAAATTCTGGGGCGATTTGGGCATATCATACCTCTGCGGATTCCCACGCGTGTCCTCTTTTCGGAAATGCAAGGGGTTTTCCTGTTTTGCCCCGTGTCTTGTACACCCGAGGCCTATATCTGTATGTTGTGCCGGTCGGCAGAGCGTCTCAAATTCGAGTCAGAAAACAGACTTGGGGTTACTTGTGTTTTAGGCTTTCCCCTTGGCGGCCAGGTAGGTGCACCCACACATGTGAGGTACCATTTTCATCGGGACACCTGTGGGAACGCGGGACGGTAGGCCATGTGTTGTTAGGGGCGTATTTCGATGGGTGAGCCGACAAAATGTGTGGAAAATGCATTTATTTTCCCACATTTCGGACTTTCCGGGGTGTCTGGGTAATAAATTCTGGAGCGATTTGCGCAAATCACACCTCTGCGGTTTCCCACGGGTGTCTTCTTTTCGAAAAAATGCATGGGGTTCCCTGTTTTTCTTGGTGGCTGCAACACCCCAGGCCTAAATCTGTAGGTTATCTCCCCAAACCCTTTGGGGGGGATAGCAGTGGTTTAGCCTTATTCCTTCCGGCCCAGGTAGGTGCACCCACACATGTGAGGTACCGTTTTCATCAGGACTCCTGTGGGAACGTGGGACAGTAGGCCATGTGCTGTTGAGAGCGTGTTTCGATGGGTGAGCCGAGCGAAATGTGTGGAAAATGCGTTTTTTTCCCACATTTCGGACTTTGCGGGGGTGTCTGGGTAATAAATTCTGAGGAGATTTGGGCATATCATACCTCTGCGGATTCCCCTGGGTGTCCTGTTTTCGGAAATGCATGGGGTTCCCTGTTTTCCCCGGTGGCTTGGACACCCGAGGCCCATATCTGTATGTTGCGCCGGTCGGCAGAGCGTCTCAAATTCCGGTCAGAAAACAGACTTGCGGTTACTTGTGTTTTAGGCTTTCCCCTTGGCGGCCAGGTAGGTGCACCCACACATGTGAGGTACCGTTTTCATCAGGACACCTGTGGGAACGCCGGACGGTAGGCCATGTGTTGTTGGGGGCGTGTTTCGATGGGTGAGCCGAGCGAAATGTGCGGAAAATGCATTTTTTTCCCCACAGTTCGGACTTTGCGGGGGTGTCTGGGTAATAAATTCTCGGGCGATTTGGGCATATGCGGATTCCCACGGGTGTCCTCTTTTTGGAAATGCATGGGGTTCCCTGTTTTCCCCAGTGACTTGGACACCCGAGGCCCATATCTGTATGTTGCGCCGGTCGGCAGAGCGTCTCAAATTCCGGTCAGAAAACAGACTTGGGGTTACTTGTGTTTTAGGCTTTCCCCTTGGCGGCCAGGTAGGGGCACCCACACATGTGAGGTACCGTTTTCATCAGGACACCTGTGGAAACGCGGGACGGTAGGCCATGTGTTGTTGGGGGCGTGCTTCAATGGGTGAGCCGAGCAAAATGTGCGGAAAATGCATTTATTTTCCCACATTTCGGAATTTGCAGGAGTGTCTGGGTAATAAATTCTGGGGCGTTTTGCGCAAATCATACCTCTGCGGATTCCCACGGGTGTCTTCTTTTCGAAGAAATGGATGGGGTTCCCTGTTTTTCTTGGTGGCTGCAACACCCCAGGCCTAAATCTGTAGGTTGGCTCCCCAAACCCTTTGGGGGGATAGCAGTGGTTTAGCCTTATTCCTTCGGGCCCAGGTAGGTGCACCCACACATGTGAGGTACTGTTTTCATCGGGACACCTGTGGGAACGCGGGACAGTAGGCCATGTGTTGTTGGGGTATGTTTCGACGGGTGAGCCGAGCGAAATGTGCGGAAAATGCGTTTTTTTCCCCACATTTCGGACTTTGCGGTGGTGTCTGGGTAATAAATTCTGGGGCGATTTGGGCATATCACACCTCTGCGGATTCCCACTGGTGTCCTCTTTTTGGAAATGCATGGGCTTCCCTGTTTTACCCGGTGGCTTGGACACCCGAGGCCCATATCTGTATGTTGTGCCGGTCGGCAGAGCGTCTCAAATTCCGGTCAGAAAACAGACTTGGGGTTACTTGTGTTTCAGGCTTTCCCCTTGGCGGCCAGGTACGTGCACCCACACATGTGAGGTACCGTTTTCATCAGGACACCTGTGGGAACGCGGGACAGTAGGCCATGTGCTGTTGAGAGCGTGTTACGATGGGTGAGCCGAGCGAAATGTGCGGAAAATGCGTTTTTTTCCCACATTTCGGAGTTTGCGGGGGTGTCTGGGTAATAAATTCTGGGGCGATTTGGGCATATCGTACCTCTGCGGATTCCCACACGTGTGCTCTTTTCGGAAATGCATGGGGTTCCCTGTTTTGCCCCGTGTCTTGGACACCCGAGGCTTATATCTGTATGTTGTGCCGGTCGGCAGAGCGTCTCAAATTCGGGTCAGAAAACAGACTTGGGGTTACTTGTGTTTTAGGCTTTCCCCTTGGCGGCCAGGTAGGTCCACCCACACATGTGAGGTACCCTTTTCATCGGGACACCAATGGGAACGCGGGACAGTAGGCCATGTGTTGTTAGGCGCGTATTTCGATGGGTGAGCCGAGCGTAATATGCGGAAAAAGCATTTTTTTCCCCACATTTCAGACTTTGCGGGGGTGTCTGGGTAATATATTCTGGGGCGATTTGGGCATATCGTACCTCTGCGGATTCCCACAAGTGTGCTCTTTTCAGAAATGCATGGGGTTCCCTGTTTTGCCCCGTGTCTTGGACACCCGAGGCTTATATCTGTATGTTGTGCCGGTCGGCAGAGCGTCTCAAATTCGGGTCAGAAAACAGACTTGGGGTTACTTGTGTTTTAGGCTTTCCCCTTGGCGGCCAGGTAGGTGCACCCACACATGTGAGGTACCGTTTTCATCGGGACAACTGTGGGAATGCGGGACGGTAGGCCATGTGTTGTTGGGGGCGTGTTTCGATGGGTGAGCCGAGCGAATTGTGCAGAAAATAGGTTTTTTTCCCCACGTTTCGGACTTTGCAGGGGTGTCTGGGTAATAAATTCTGGGGCGATTTGGGCTTATCATACCTCTGCGGATTCCCACGGGTGTCCTCTTTTTGGAAATGCATGTGGTTCCCTGTTTTCCCCGGTGGCTTGGACACCCGAGCGAGGCCCATATCTGTATGTTGTGCCGGTCGGCAGAACGTCTCAAATTCCAGTCAGAAAACAGACTTGGGGTTACTTGTGTTTTAGGCTTTCCCCTTGGCGGCCAGGTAGGTGCACCCACACATGTGAGGTACCCTTTTCATCAGGACACCTGTGGGAACGTGGGACAGTAGGCCATGTGTTGTTAGGCGCGTATTTCGATGGGTGAGCCGAGCGTAATATGCGGAAAAAGCATTTTTTTCCCCACATTTCAGACTTTGCGGGGGTGTCTGGGTAATAAATTCTGAGGCGATTTGGGCATATCATACTTCTGCGGATTCCCACACGTGTTCTCTTTTCGGAAATGCATGGGGTTCCCTGTTTTCCCTGGTGGCTTGGACACCCGAGGCCCATATCTGTATGTTGCGCCGGTCGGCAGAGCGTCTCAAATTCCGGTCAGAAAACAGACTTGGGGTTACTTGTGTTTTAGGCTTTCCCCTTGGCGGCCAGGTAGGTGCACCCACACATGTGAGGTACCATTTTCATCAGGACACCTGTGGGAACGCGGGACGGTAGGCCATGTGTTGTTGGGGGCGTGTTTCGATGGGTGAGCCGAGCGAAATGTGAGGAAAATGCATTTTTTTCCCCATATTTCGAAATTTGCGGGGCTGTCTAGGTAATAAATTCTGGGGCGATTTGGGCATATCGTACCTCTGCAGATTCCCACGGGTGTCCTCTTTTCGGAAATGCATGGGGTTCCCTGCTTTCCCCGGTGGCTTGGACAGCCAAGGCCCATATCTGTATGTTGTGCCGGTCGGCAGAGCGTCTCAAATTCCGGTGAGAAAACAGACTTGGGGTTACTTGTGTTTTAGGCTTTCCCCTTGGCAGCCAGGTAGGTGCACCCACACATGTGAGGTACCCTTTTCATCGGGACACCTGTGGGAACGCGGGACAGTAGGCCATGTGTCAGGAGTAGGGTTGGCCTAAGGCCAGGTACTATTGGAGTTGTGGGGCCAGGGACCTTGAAGAAGCCCATTTCCAGAAGGGTACTGTACTTTAAAGGGCTGCTATGCCCTTTCTGCAGACAAAATGCGGCTGCAAACTACAAATCCCAGCGTTTGACTCCCCAGGACTACAATCCCCAGCATGCTTCGCGGGTTCGGGAGCCAATGGGAAGCCGCGCTGGGTGTGGCTCGCGAATGCCCATGCGCAAGCCCCGAGGCACGGGGCTTGTGCTCGAGACGCCGAGGAGAGAGGACGTAAGCCCAGCAGCTCCCCGGAATCCATACGCGAGGTGCCTAGAGCCACAGGAACAACGATCCGGCCCCTCGCTGACACAAGATAAGTGCCGCTCAGCCCAGGCAGAGTCTGGGATCCTTGGGGAAGCGCAGGGGGGATAGCCCGACCCCTCCCAGAGCCCCTGCGCATCACGTAAAAGCTCAGTGGGCGGATTCACGGGAAAGTCATATTTGCTAAGTGAAGGAAGGAAGTGTGCATGGTTTCACGTGCATTCGTCTCATGGGAAAACGCCAGAAGGGCGCGTGAGATGAAGGAGCACTAGCTTGGGGAACCCGGTCTGAGGAAAGGCCGCGTTTTGACACCCGGTCTGAGGGAAGACTGTGTTTATGGGCAAATTGTAAACTTGGGGCTTGATAAGCCACGTGCGTCAGCGCACCCTAAGATTCGTGGAATATTTATGTTAAAATGCTGAATGCGTGTTGAGAGAGTTTGTGAGAGAGTGTGAGACCAGCAGAACGTAAGACATACGCTAATGCTTGTCCTTTGTTTTCTTTTAGTTTGAACCTGATTCGAACCTGAATCTCGGACTGCAAGGACGTGGCACAGGACTTGACAGCCTTTGCAGGACAGGACTTCAAAGACTAAAGCAAAAGCTAAGTGTGCTAGTGCATGTGACTGTGTTCATGAAAATGTAAATGGGCTAATGTCAACAATTGTTTGTTGCTAATCCTGGTATGCTGCTGTAGTGCTCAAAGGGGCACCTTCACGTTTGTTCTAAGGGTAAGGTGAAGGTGACAACACCTTTACATGTAAAGGTGTTACGGCAGTTCCATCAGCCAGTTTGAGGAAAGTGTGCAGACATCGTTTACCCTAAAATCCCCAGTCCCATCCATAACCCTCAATCCGGTTATCCTAAAATCCCTCTACATATCCACTCATCGAGATCCTAACCCTCCTTCCCCGCTCTGGTTAAAGAGGTCTGTGTAAGCTCTGTCTTGCAGGCACTGAAACCATTGAGGGGGTGGTTGGTACTGCGTCGCTCCTGCGCCTAGGACCTGAGCTCTCACCATGTGTTCTTAGGCGCGTATTTCGATG
Source organism: Ambystoma mexicanum (assembly GCF_040938575.1). Classification (NCBI taxonomy): domain Eukaryota; kingdom Metazoa; phylum Chordata; class Amphibia; order Caudata; family Ambystomatidae; genus Ambystoma; species Ambystoma mexicanum. The sequence goes on from NC_090928.1 coordinate 432,006,759, forward strand.
GGTGAGCCGAGCGTAATATGCGGAAAAAGCATTTTTTTCCCCACATTTCAGACTTTGCGGGGGTGTCTGGGTAATAAATTCTGGGGCGATTTGGGCATGTCATACCTCTGCGGATTCCCACACGTGTGCTCTTTTCGGAAATGCATGGGGTTCCCTGTTTTGTCCCGTGTCTTGGACACCCGAGGCCTATATCTGTATGTTGTGCCGGTCGGCAGAGCGTCTCAAATTCGGGTCAGAAAACAGACTTGGGGTTACTTGTGTTTTAGGCTTTCCCCTTGGCGGCCAGGCAGGTGCACCCAAACATGTGAGGTACCGTTTCATCGGGACACCTGTGGGAACGCGGGACAGTAGGCCATGTGTTGTTGGGGGCGTGTTTCGATGGGTGAGCCGAGCGAATTGTGCAGAAAATATGTTTTTTTCCCCACATTTCGGACTTTGCGGGGGTGTCTGGGTAATAAATTCTGGGGCGATTTGGGCTTATCTTACCTCTGCGGATTCCCAAGGGTGTCCTCTTTTTGGAAATGCATGGGGTTCCCTGTTTTCCATGGTGGCTTGGACACCCGAGGCCCATATCTGTATGTTGTGCCGTTCGGCAGAGTGTCTCAAATTCCGGTCAGAAAACAGACTTGGGGTTACTTGTGTTTTAGGCTTTCCCCTTGGCGGTCAGGTGGGTGCACCCACACATGTGAGGTACCGTTTTCATCGGGACACCTGTGGGAATGCTGGACAGTAGGCCATGTGCAGTTGGGGGCGTGTTTCGATGGGTGAGCCGAGCGAAATGTGCAGAAAATGCATTTTTTCCCATATTTTGGACTTTGCGGGGGTGTCTGGGTAATACATTCTGGGGCGATTTGGGCATATCATACCTCTGCGGATTCCCACGGGTGTCCTCTTTTTGGAAATGCATGTGGTTCCCTGTTTTCCCCGGTGGCTTGGACACCCGAGTGAGGCCCATATCTGTATGTTGTGCCGGTCGGCAGAGCGTCTCAAATTCCGGTGAGAAAACAGACTTGGGGTTACTTGTGTTTTAGGCTTTCCCCTTGGCGTAGGTAGGTGCACCCACACATGTGAGGTACCCTTTTCATCGGGACACCTGTGGGAACGCGGGACAGTAGGCCATGTGTTGTTAGGCGTGTATTTCGATGGGTGAGCCGAGCGTAATATGCGGAAAAAACATTTTTTTCCCCACATTTCAGACTTTGCGGGGGTGTCTGGGTAATAAATTCTGGGGCGATTTGGGCATATCATACCTCTGCGGATTCCCACACGTGTGCTCTTTTCGGAAATGCATGGGGTTCCCTGTTTTCCCCGGTGGCTTGGACACCCGAGGCCCATATCTGTATGTTGTGACGGTCGGCAGAGCATCTCAAATTCCGGTCAGAAAACAGACTTGGGGTTACTTGTGTTTTAGGCTTTCCCCTTGGCGGCCAGGTAGGTGCACCCACACATGTGAGGTACCGTTTTCATCAGGACACCTGTGGGAACGCGGGACGGTAGGCCATGTGTTGTTGGGGGCGTGCTTCGATGGGTGAGCCGAGCGAAATGTGAGGAAAATGCATTTTTTTCCCCATATTTCGAAATTTGCGGGGGTGTCTAGGTAATAAATTCTGGGGCGATTTGGGCAAATCGTACCTCTGCGGATTCCCACGGGTGTCCTCTTTTCAGAAATGCATGGGGTTCCCTGTTTTCCCCGGTGGCTTGGACACCCGAGGCCCATATCTGTATGTTGTGCCGGTCGGCAGAGCGTCTCAAATTCCGGTGAGAAAACAGACTTGGGGTTACTTGTGTTTTAGGCTTTCCCCTTGGTGGCCAGGTAGGTGCACCCACACATGTGAGGTACCCTTTTCATCGGGACACCTGTGGGAACGCGGGACGGTAGGCCATGTGTTGTTGGGGGCGTGTTTAGATGGGTGAGCCGAGCGAATTGTGCAGAAAATGCATTTTTTCCCACATTTCAGACTTTGCGGGGGTGTCTGGGTAATACATTCTGGGGCGATTTGGGCATATCATACCTCTGCGGATTCCCACGGGTGTCCTCTTTTTGGAAATGCATGTGGTTCCCTGTTTTCCCCGGTAGCTTGGACACCCGAGCGAGGCCCATATCTGTATGTTGTGCCGGTCGGCAGAGCGTCTCAAATTCCGGTCAGAAAACAGACTTGGGGTTACTTGTGTTTTAGGCTTTCCCCTTGGCGGCCAGGTAGGTGCATCCACACATGTGAGGTACCGTTTTTATCAGGACACCTGTGGGAACGCGGGACGGTATGCCATGTGTTGTTAGGGGCGTATTTCAATGGGTGAGCCGAGCGTAATGTGCGGAAAAAGCGTTTTTTCCCCCACATTTCAGATTTTGCGGGGGTGTCTGGGTAAGAAATTCTGGGGCGATTTGGGCTTATCATACCTCTGTGGATTCCCACGGGTGTCCTCTTTTCGGAAATGCATGGGGTTCCCTGTTTTGCCCCGTGTCTGGACACCCGAGGCCGATATCTGTATGTTGTGCCGGTCGGCAGAGTGTCTCGAATTCGGGTCAGAAAACAGACTTGGGGTTACTTGTGTTTTAGGCTTTCCCCTTGGCGGCCAGGTAGGTGCACCCACACATGTGAGGTACCGTTTTCATCGGGACACCTGTGGGAACGTGGGACGGTAGGCCATGTGTTGTTGGGGGCGTGTTTCGATGGGTGAGCCGAGCGAATTGTGCAGAAAATACGTTTTTTTCCCCACATTTCGGACTTTGCGGGGTTGTCTGGGTAATAAATTCTGGGGCGATTTGGGCTTATCATACCTCTGCAGATTCCCACGGGTGTCCCCTTTTCGGAAATGCATGGGGTTTCCTGTTTTCCCTGGTGGCTTGGACACCCGAGGCCCATGTCTGTATGTTGTGCCGTTCGGCAGAGCGTCTCAAATTCCGGTCAGAAAACAGATTTGGGGTTACTTGTGTTTTAGGCTTTCCCCTTGGCGGCCAGGTGGGTGCACCCACACATGTGAGGTACCGTTTTCATCAGGACTCCTGTGGGAACGCGGGACAGTAGGCCATGTGCTGTTGAGAGCGTGTTTCAATGGGTGAGCCGAGCGAAATGTGCGGAAAATGCGTTTTTTTCCCCACATTTCGGACTTTGCGGGGGTGTCTGGGTAATAAATTCTAGGGAGATTTGGGCATATCATACCTCTGCGGATTCCCACGGGTGTCTTCTTTTTGAAAAAATGCATGGGGGTCTCTGTTTTTCTTGGTGGCTGCAACACCCCAGGCCTAAATCTGTAGGTTGGCTCCCCAAACCCTTTGGGGGGATAGCAGTGGTTTAGCCTTATTCCTTCGGGCCAGGTAGGTGCACCCACACATGTGAGGTACCGTTTTCATCAGGACACCTGTGGGAACGCGGGACGGTAGGCCATGTGTTGGTAGGGGCGTGTTTCGATGGGTGAGCCGAGCAAAATGTGCGGAAAATGCGTTTTTCCCCCCACATTTCGGATTTTGCGGGGGTGTCTGGGTAATAATTTCTGGGGCGATTTAGGCATATCATACCTCTGCGGATTCCCACGGGTGTCCTCTTTTTGGAAATGCATGGGGTTCCCTGTTTTCCCCGGTGGCTTTGACACCCGAGGCCCATATCTGTATGTTTTGCCGGTCGGCAGAACGTCTCAAATTCCGGTCAGAAAACAGACTTGGGGTTACTTGTGTTTTAGGCTTTCCCCTTGGCGGCCAGGTAGGTGCACCCACACATGTGAGGTACCGTTTTCATCAGGACACCTGTGGGAATGCGGGACAGTAGGCCATGTGCTGTTGAGAGCGTGTTTCGATGGGTGAGCCGAGCGAAATGTGCGGAAAATGCGTTTTTTCCCCACATTTTGGACTTTGCGGGAGTGTCTGGGTAATAAATTCTGGGGAGATTTGGGCATATGCGGATTCTCACGGGTGTCCTCTTTTTGGAAATGCATGGGGTTCCCTGTTTTCCCCGGTGGCTTGGACACCCGAGGCCCATATCTGTATGTTGTGCCGGTCGGCAGAGCGTCTCAAATTCCGGTCAGAAAACAGACTTGGGGTTACTTGTGTTTTAGGCTTTCCCCTTGGCGGCCAGGTAGGTGCACCCACACATGTGAGGTACTGTTTTCATCAGGACACCTGTGGGAACGCGGGACGGTAGGCCATGTGTTGTTGGGGGCGTGCTTCGATGGGTGAGCCGAGCAAAATGTGCGGAAAATGCATTTATTTTCCCACATTTCGGACTTTGCAGGAGTGTCTGGGTAATAAATTCTGGGGCGATTTGCGCAAATCATACCTCTGCGGATTCCCACGGGTGTCCTCTTTTCGGAAATGCATGGGGTTCCCTGTTTTCCCCGGTGGCTTGGACACCCAAGGCCCATATCTGTATGTTGTGCCGGTCGGCAGAGCGTCTCAAATTCCGGTGAGAAAACAGACTTGGGGTTACTTGTGTTTTAGGCTTTCCCCTTGGCGGCCAGGTAGGTGCACCCACACATGTGAGGTACCGTTTTCATCGGGACACCTGTGAGAACGCGGGACGGTAGGCCATGTGCTGTTGGGGGCGTGTTTCGATGGGTGAGCTGAGCAAAATGTGCGGAAAATGCATTTATTTTCCCACATTTCGGACTTTGCAGGGGTGTCTGGGTAATAAATTCTGGGGCGATTTGAGCAAATCATACCTCTGCCGATTCCCACGGGTGTCTTCTTTTCGAAAAAATGCATGGGGTTCCTTGTTTTTCTTGGTGGCTGCAACACCCCAGGCCTAAATCTGTAGGTTGGCTCCCCAAACACTTTGGGGTGGATAGCAGTGGTTCAGCCTTATTCCTTCGGGCCCAGGTAGGTGCACCCACACATGTGAGGTACTGTTTTCATCGGGACACCTGTGGGAATGTGGGACGGTAGGCCATGTGTTGTTGGGGGCGTGTTTCGATGGGTGAGCCGAGCGAAATGTGCAGAAAATGCATTTTTTTCCCCACATTTCGGACTTTGCGGGGGTGTCTGGGTAATAAATTCTGGGGCGATTTGGGCATATCATACCTCTGCGGATTTCCACGGGAGTCCTCTTTTTGGAAATGCATGGGGTTCCCTGTTTTCCCCGGTGGCTTGGACACCCGAGGCCCATATCTGTATGTTGTGCCGGTCGGCAGAGCGTCTCAAATTCCGGTCAGAAAACAGACTTGGGTTACTTGTGTTTTAGGCTTTCCCCTTGGCGGCCAGGTAGGTGCACCCACACATGTGAGGTACCGTTTTCATCAGGACACCTGTGGGAACGCGGGACAGTAGGCCTTGTGCTGTTGAGAGCGTGTTTCGATGGGTGAGCCAAGCAAAATGTGCGGAAAATGTGTTTTTTTTCCAACATTTCGGACTTTGCGGGGGTGTCTGGGTAATAAATTCCGGGGATATTTGGGCATATCATACCTCTGCGGATTCCCACGGGTGTCCTCTTTTCGGAAATGCATGGGGTTCCCTGTTTTCCCCGGTGGCTTGGACACCCGAGGCCCATATCTGTATGTTGCGCCGACCGGCAGAGCTTCTCAAATTCCGGTCAGAAAACAGACTTGGGGTTACTTGTGTTTTAGGCTTTCCCCATGGCGGCCAGGTAGGTGCACCCACGCATGTGAGGTACCGTTTTCATCAGGACACCTGTGGGAACGTGGGACGGTAGGCCATGTGTTGTTGGGGGCGTGTTTCGATGGGTGTGCCGAACGAAATGTGCGGAAAATGTGTTTTTTTCCCCACATTTCGGACATTGCGGGGGTGTCTGGGTAATAAATTCTGGGGCGATTTGGGCATATCATACCTCTGCGGATTCCCACGGGTGTCCTCTTTTCGGAAATGCATGGGGTTCCCTGTTTTCCCCGGTGGCTTGGACACCCGAGGCCCATATCTGTATGTTGTGCCGATCGGCAGAGCGTCTCAAATTCCGGTGAGAAAACAGACTTGGGGTTACTTGTGTTTTAGGCTTTCCCCTTGGCGGCCAGGTAGGTGCACCCACACATGTGAGGTACCCTTTTCATCGGGACACCTGTGGGAACGCGGGACAGTAGGCCATGTGTTGTTAGGGGCGTATTTCGATGGGTGAGCCGAGTGTAATATGCGGAAAAAGCATTTTTTTCCCCACATTTCAGACTTTGCGGGGGTGTCTGGGTAATACATTCTGGAGCGATTTGGGCATATCATACCTCTGCAGATTGCCACGCGTGTCCTCTTTTCGGAAATGCATGGGGTTCCCTGTTTTGCCCCGTGTCTTGGACACCCGAGGCCTATATCTGTATGTTGTGCCGGTTGGCAGAGCGTCTCAAATTGGGGTCAGAAAACAGACTTGGGGTTACTTGTGTTTTAGGCTTTCCCCTTGGCGGCCAGGTAGGTGCACCCACACATGTGAGGTACCGTTTTCATCGGGACACCGGTGGGAAAGCGGGACGGTAGGCCATGTGCTGTTGGGGGCTTGTTTCGATGGGTGAGCCGAGCAAAATGTGCGGAAAATGCATTTATTTTCCCACTTTTCGGACTTTGCAGGGGTGTCTGGGTAATAAATTCTGGGGCGATTTGCGCAAATCATACCTCTGCGAATTCCCACGGGTGTCTTCTTTTCAAAAAAATGCATGGGGTTCCTTGTTTTTCTTGGTGGCTGCAACACCCCAGGCCTAAATCTGTAGGTTGTCTCCCCAAACACTTTGGGGTGGATAGCAGTGGTTTAGCCTTATTCCTTCGGGCCTAGGTAGGTGCACCCACACATGTGAGGTACTGTTTTCATCGGGACACCTGTGGGAACGCGGGACGGTAGGCCATGTGTTGTTGGGGGCGTGTTTCGATGGGTGAGCCGAGCGAAATGTGCAGAAAATGCGTTTTTTTCCCCACATTTCGGACTTTGCGGGGGTGTCTGGGTAATACATTCTGGGGCGATTTGGGTATATCATACCTCTGCGGATTCCCACAGGTGTCCTCTTTTTGGAAATACATGGGGTTCCCTGTTTTCCCCGGTGGCTTGGACACCCGAGGCCCATATCTGTATGTTGTGCCGGTCGGCAGAGCGTCCCAAATTCCGGTCAGAAAACAGACTTGGGTTACTTTTGTTTTAGGCTTTCCCCTTGGCGGCCAGGTAGGTGCACCCACACATGTGAGGTACTGTTTTCATCAGGACACCTGTGGGAATGCGGGACAGTAGGCCATGTGCTGTTGAGAGCGTGTTTCGATGGGTGAGCCGAGCGAAATGTGCGGAAAATGCGTTTTTTTCCCCACATTTCGGACTTTGCGGGGGTGTCTGGGTAATAAATTCCGGGGAGATTTGGGCATATCATACCTCTGCAGATTCCCACGGGTGTCCTCTTTTCGGAAATGCATGGGGTTCCCTGTTTTCCCCAGTGGCTTGGACACCCGAGGCTCATATCTGTATGTTGGGCCGGTTGGCAGAGCATCTCAAATTCCGGTCAGAAAACAGACTTGGGGTTACTTGTGTTTTAGGCTTTCCCCTTGGCGGCCAGGTAGGTGCACCCACACATGTGAGGTACCGTTTTCATCAGGACACCTGTGGGAACGCGGGACGGTAGGCCATGTGTTGTTGGGGGCGTGCTTCGATGGGTAAGACGAGCAAAATGTGCGGAAATGCATTTATTTTCACACATTTGGGACTTTGCAGGGGTGTCTGGGTAATAAATTCTGGGGCGATTTGCGCAAATCATACCTCTGCGGATTCCCACGGGTGTCTTCTTTTCGAAGAAATGGATGGGGTTCCCTGTTTTTCTTGGTGGCTGCAACGCCCCAGGCCTAAATCTGTAGGTTGGCTCCCCAAATCCTTTGGGGGGGATAGCAGTGGTTTAGCCTTATTCCCTCGGGCCCAGGTAGGTGCACCCACACATGTGAGGTACCGTTTTCATCAGGACACCTGTGGGAACACGGGACAGTAGGCCATGTGCTGTTGAGAGCGTGTTTCGATGGGTAAGCCGAGCGAAATGTGCAGAAAATACATTTTTTTTCCCAGATTTTTGACTTTGCGGGGGTGTCTGGGTAATAAATTCTGGGGCAATTTGGGCATATCATACCTCTGCGGATTCCCACATGTGGCCTCTTTTCGGAAATGCATGCGGTTCCCTGTTTTGCCCCGTGCCTTGGACGCCCGAGGCCTATATCTGTATGTTGTGCCGGTCGGCAGAGCGTCTCAAATTCCGGTCAGAAAACAGACTTGGGGTTACTTGTGTTTTAGGCTTTCGACTTGGCGGCCAGGTAGGTGCACCCACACATGTGAGGTACCGTTTTCATCAGGACACCTGTGGGAACGTGGGACAGTAGGCCATGTGCTGTTGAGAGCATGTTTCGATGGCTGAGCCGAGCGAAATGTGCGGAAAATGCGTTTTTTTTCCCACATTTCGGACTTTGCAGGGGTGTCTGGGTAATAAATTCTGGGGCGATTTGCGCAAATCATACCTCTGCCGAGTCCCACGGGTGTCTTCTTTTCAAAAAAATGCATGGGGTTCCTTGTTTGTCTTGGTGGCTGCAACACCCCAGGCCTAAATCTGTAGGTTGGCTCCCCAAACACTTTGGGGTGGATAGCAGTGGTTCAGCCTTATTCCTTCGGGCCCAGGTAGGTGCACCCACACATGTGAGGTACCGTTTTCATCAGGACACCTGGTGGAACGTGGGACAGTAGGCCATGTGCTGTTGAGAGCGTGTTTCGTTGGCTGAGCCGAGCGAAATGTGCGGAAAATGCGTTTTTTTTCCCACATTTCGGACTTTGCAGGGGTGTCTGGGTAATAAATTCTGGGGCGATTTGCGCAAATCATACCTCTGCCGAGTCCCACGGGTGTCTTCTTTTCGAAAAAATGCATAGGGTTCCTTGTTTTTCTTGGTGGCTGCAACACCCCAGGCCTAAATCTGTAGGTTGGCTCCCCAAACACTTTGGGGTGGATAGCAGTGGTTCAGCCTTATTCCTTCGGGCCCAGGTAGGTGCACCCACACATGTGAGGTACTGTTTTCATCGGGACACCTGTGGGAATGTGGGACGGTAGGCCATGTGTTGTTGGGGGCGTGTTTCGATGGGTGAGCCGAGCGAAATGTGCAGAAAATGCGTTTTTTTCCCCACATTTCGGACTTTGCGGGGGTGTCTGGGTAATAAATTCTGGGGCGATTTGGGCATATCATACCTCTGCGGATTCCCACGGGTGTCCTCTTTTTGGAAATGCATGGGGTTCCCTGTTTTCCCCGGTGGCTTGGACACCCGAGGCCCATATCTGTATGTTGTGCCGGTCGGCAGAGCGTCTCAAATTCCGGTCAGAAAACAGACTTGGGTTACTTGTGTTTTAGGCTTTCCCCTTGGCGGCCAGGTAGGTGCACCCACACATGTGAGGTACCGTTTTCATCAGGACACCTGTGGGAACGCGGGACGGTAGGCCATGTGCTGTTGAGAGCGTGTTTCGATGGGTGAGCCAAGCGAAATGTGCGGAAAATGTGTTTTTTTTCCCACATTTCGGACTTTGCGGGGGTGTCTGGGTAATAAATTCCGGGGATATTTGGGCATATCAGACCTCTGCGGATTCCCACGGGTGTCCTCTTTTCGGAAATGCATGGGGTTCCCTGTTTTCCCCGGTGGCTTGGACACCCGAGGCCCATATCTGTATGTTGCGCCGACCGGCAGAGCGTCTCAAATTCCGGTCAGAAAACAGACTTGGGGTTACTTGTGTTTTAGGCTTTCCCCATGGCGGCCAGGTAGGTGCACCCACGCATGTGAGGTACCGTTTTCATCAGGACACCTGTGGGAACGTGGGACGGTAGGCCATGTGTTGTTGGGGGCGTGTTTCGATGGGTGAGCCGAGCGAAATGTGCGGAAAATGTGTTTTTTTCCCCACATTTCGGACATTGCGGGGGTGTCTGGGTAATAAATTCTGGGGCAATTTGGGCATATGCGGATTCCCACGGGTGTCCTCTTTTTGGAAATGCATGGGGTTCCCTGTTTTCCCCGGTGGCTTGGACACCCGAGGCCCATATCTGTATGTTGCGCCGGTCGGCAGAGCGTCTCAAATTCCGGTCAGAAAACAGACTTGAAGTTACTTGTGTTTTAGGCTTTCCACTTGGCGGCCAGGTAGGTGCACCCACACATATGAGGTACCGTTTTCATCAGGACACCTGTGGGAAAGCGGGACGGTAGGCCATGTGTTGTTGGGGGCGTGCTTCGATGGGTGAGCCGAGCGAAATGTGAGGAAAATACATTTTTTTCCCATATTTCGAACTTTGCGGGGGTGTCTGGGTAATAAAAATTCTGGGGCGATTTGGGCATATCGTACCTCTGCGGATTCCCACTGGTGTCCTCTTTTCGGAAATGCATGGGGTTCCCTGTTTTCCCCGGTGGCTTGGACACCCGAGGCCCATATCTGTATGTTGTGCCGGTCGGCAGAGCGTCTCAAATTCCGGTGAGAAAACAGACTTGGAGTTACTTGTGTTTTAGGCTTTCCCCTTGGCGGCCAGGTAGGTGCACCCACACATGTGAGGTACCCTTTTCATCGGGACACCTGTGGGAACGCGGGACAGTAGGCCATGTGTTGTTAGGGGCGTATTTCGATGGGTGAGCCGAGTGTAATATGCGGAAAAAGCATTTTTTTCCCCACATTTCAGACTTTGCGGGGGTGTCTGGGTAATACATTCTGGGGCGATTTGGGCATATTATACCTCTGCAGATTCCCACGCGTGTCCTCTTTTCGGAAATGCATGGGGTTCCCTGTTTTGCCCCGTGTATTGGACACCCGAGGCCTATATCTGTATGTTGTGCCGGTTGGCAGAGCGTCTCAAATTCGGGTCAGAAAACAGACTTGGGGTTACTTGTGTTTTAGGCTTTCCCCTTGGCGGCCAGGTAGGTGCACCCACACATGTGAGGTACCGTTTTCATCGGGACACCGGTGGGAACGCGGGACGGTAGGCCATGTGCTGTTGGGGGCTTGTTTCGATGGGTGAGCCGAGCAAAATGTGCGGAAAATGCATTTATTTTCCCACATTTCGGACTTTGCAGGGGTGTCTGGGTAATAAATTCTGGGGCGATTTGCGCAAATCATACCTCTGCGGATTCCCACGGGTGTCTTCTTTTCGAAAAAATGCATGGGGTTCCTTGTTTTTCTTGGTGGCTGCAACACCCCAGGCCTAAATCTGTAGGTTGTCTCCCCAAACACTTTGGGGTGGATAGCAGTGGTTTAGCCTTATTCCTTCGGGCCCAGGTAGGTGCACCCACACATGTGAGGTACTGTTTTCATCGGGACACCTGTGGGAACGCGGGACAGTAGGCCATGTGTTGTTGGGGGCGTGTTTCGATGGGTGAGCCGAGCGAAATGTGCAGAAAATGCGTTTTTTTTCCCCACATTTCGGACTTTGCGGGGGTGTCTGGGTAATAAATTCTGGGGCGATTTGGGCATATCATACCTCTGCGGATTCCCACAGGTGTCCTCTTTTTGGAAATACATGGGGTTCCCTGTTTTCCCTGGTGGCTTGGACACCCGAGGCCCATATCTGTATGTTGTGCCGGTCGGCAGAGCGTCCCAAATTCCGGTCAGAAAACAGACTTGGGTTACTTGTGTTTTCGGCTTTCCCCTTGGCGGCCAGGTAGGTGCACCCACACATGTGAGGTACCGTTTTCATCAGGACACCTGTGGGAAGGCGGGACAGTAGGCCATGTGCTGTTGAGAGCGTGTTTCGATTGGTGAGCTGAGCGAAATGTGCGGAAAATGCGTTTTTTTTCCCACATTTCGGACTTTGCGGGGGTGTCTGGGTAATAAATTCCGGGGAGATTTGGGCATATCATACCTCTGCAAATTCCCACGGGTGTCCTCTTTTCGGAAATGCATGGGGTTCCCTGTTTTCCCCGGTGGATTGGACACCCGAGGCCCATATCTGTATGTTGGGCCGGTTGGCAGAGCGTCTCAAATTCCGGTCAGAAAACAGACTTGGGGTTACTTGTGTTTTAGGCTATCCCCTTGGCGGCAAGGTAGGTGCACCCACACATGTGAGGTACCGTTTTCATCAGGACACCTGTGGGAACCCGGGACGGTAGGCCATGTGTTGTTGGGGGCGTGCTTCGATGGGTAAGCCGAGCAAAATGTGCGGAAATGCATTTATTTTCACACATTTGGGACTTTGCAGGGGTGTCTGGGTAATAAATTCTTGGGTGATTTGCGCAAATCATACCTCTGCGGATTCCCACGGGTGTCTTCTTTTCGAAGAAATGGATGGGGTTCCCTGTTTTTCTTGGTGGCTGCAACGCCCCAGGCCTAAATCTGTAGGTTGGCTCCCCAAATCCTTTGGGGGGATAGCAGTGGTTTAGCCTTATTCCTTCGGGCCCAGGTAGGTGCACCCACACATGTGAGGTACCGTTTTCATCAGGACACCTGTGGGAACGCGGGACAGTAGGCCATGTGCTGTTGAGAGCATGTTTCGATGGGTAAGCCGAGCGAAATGTGCAGAAAATACATTTTTTTTTCCCAGATTTTTGACTTTGCGGGGGTGTCTGGGTAATAAATTCTGGGGCAATTTGGGCATATCATACCTCTGCGGATTCCCAGACGTGGCCTCTTTTCGGAAATGCATGCGGTTCCCTGTTTTGCCCCGTGCCTTGGACGCCCGAGGCCTATATCTGTATGTTGTGCCGGTCGGCAGAGCATCTCAAATTCGGGTCAGAAAACAGACTTGGGGTTACTTGTTTTTTAGGCTTTCCCCTTGGCGGCCAGGCAGGTGCACCCACACATGTGAGGTACCGTTTTCATCCGGACACCTGTGGGAACGTGGGACGGTAGGCCATGTGTTGTTGGGGGCGTGTTTCAATGGGTGAGCCGAGCGAATTGTGCAGAAAATATGTTTTTTTCCCCACATTTCGGACTTTGCGGGGGTGTCTGGGTAATACATTCTGGGGCGATTTGGGCTTATCATACCTCTGCGGATTCCCACGGGTGTCCTCTTTTTGGAAATGCATGGGGTTTCCTGTTTTCCCCGGTGGCTTGGACACCCGAGGCCCATATCTGTATGTTGTGCCGGTCGGCAGAGCGTCTCAAATTCCGGTCAGAAAACAGACTTGGGGTTACTTGTGTTTTAGGCTTTCGACTTGGCGGCCAGGTAGGTGCACCAACACATGTGAGGTACCGTTTTCATCAGGACACCTGTGGGAACGCGGGACCGTAGGCCATGTGCTGTTGAGAGCGTGTTTCGATGGGTGAGCCGAGTGAAATGTGCGGAAAATGCGTTTTTTTTCCCACATTTCGGACTTTGCGGGGGTGTCTGGGTAATAAATTCTTGGGCGATTTGGGCATATCATACCTCTGCTGATTCCCACGGGTGTCTTCTTTTCGAAAAAATGCATCGGGTTCCCTGTTTTTCTTGGTGGCTGCAACACCCCAGGCCTAAATCTGTAGGTTATCTCCCCAAACCCTTTGGGGGGGATAGCAGTGGTTTAGCCTTATTCCTTCGGGCCCAGGTAGGTGCACCCACACATGTGAGGTACCGTTTTCATCTGGACACCTGTGGGAACGTGGGACAGTAGGCCATGTGCTGTTGAGAGCATGTTTCGATGGCTGAGCCGAGCGAAATGTGCGGAAAATGCGTTTTTTTTCCCACATTTCGGACTTTGCGGGGGTGTCTGGGTAATAAATTCTGGGGAGATTTGGGCATATCATACCTCTGTGGATTCCCACGGGTGTCCTCTTTTCGGAAATGCATGGGGTTCCCTGTTTTCCTCGGTGGCTTGGACACCCGAGGCCCATATCTGTATGTTGCGCCGGTCGGCAGAGCGTCTCAAATTCCGGTCAGAAAACAGACTTGGGGTTACTTGTGTTTTAGGCTTTCCCCTTGGCGGCCAGGTAGGTGCACCCACACATGTGAGGTACCGTTTTCATCAGGACACCTGTGGGAACGAGGGACGGTAGGCCATGTGTTGTTGGGGGCGTGTTTCGATGGGTGAGCCGAGCGAAATGTGCGGAAAATGCATTTTTTTCCCCACATTTCGGACTTTGCGGGGGTGTCTGGGTAATAAATTCTGGGGCGATTTGGGCATATGCGGATTCCCACGGGTGTCCTCTTTTTGGAAATGCATTGGGTTCCCTGTTTTCCCCGGTGGCTTGGACACCTGAGGCCCATATCTGTATGTTGCGCCGGTCGGCAGAGCGTCTCAAATTCCGGTCAGAAAACAGACTTGGGGTTCCTTGTGTTTTAGGCTTTCCCCTTGGCGGCCAGGTAGGTGCACCCACACATGTGAGGTACCGTTTTCATCAAGACACCTGTGGGAACGCGGGACGGTAGGCCATGTGTTGTTGGGGGCGTGCTTCGATGGGTGAGCCGAGCAAAATGTGCGGAAAATGCATTTATTTTCCTACATTTCAGAATTTGCAGGAGTGTCTGGGTAATAAATTCTGGGCGATTTGCGCAAATCATACCTCTGCGGATTCCCACGGGTGTCTTCTTTTCGAAGAAATGGATGGGGTGCCCTGTTTTTCTTGGTGGCTGCAACACCCCAGGCCTAAATCTGTAGGTTGGCTCCACAAACCCTTTGGGGGATAGCAGTGGTTTAGCCTTATTCCTTCAGGCCCAGGTAGGTGCACCCACACATGTGAGGTACTGTTTTCATCGGGACACCTGTGGGAACGCGGGACGGTAGGCCATGTGTTGTTGGGGGCGTGTTTTGATGGGTGAGCCGAGCAAAATGTGCGGAAAATGCATTTATTTTCCCACATTTCGGATTTAGAGGGGTGTCTGGGTAATAAATTCTGGGGCGATTTGCGCAAATCATACCTCTGCGGATTCCCACGGGTGTCTTCTTTTTGAAAAAATGCATCGGGTTCCCTGTTTTTCTTGGTGGCTGCAACACCCCAGGCCTAAATCTGTAGGTTCTCTCCCCAAACCCTTTTGGGGGGATAGCAGTGGTTTAGCCTTATTCCTTCGGGCCCAGGTAGGTGCACCCATACATGTGAGGTACCGTTTTCATCAGGACACCTGTGGGAACGTGGGACAGTAGGCCATGTGCTGTTGAGAGCGTGTTTCGATGGGTGAGCCGAGCGAAATGTGGGGAAAATGCGTTTTTTTTCCCACATTTCGGACTTTGCGGGGGTGTCTGGATAATAAATTCTGGGGAGATGTGGGCATATCATACCTCTGCGGATTACCACGGGTGTCCTCTTTTCGGAAATGCATGGGGTTCCCTGTTTTCCCCGGTGGCTTGGACACCCGAGGCCCATATCTGTATGTTGCGCCGGTCGGCAGAGCGTCTCAAATTCCGGTCAGAAAACAGACTTGGGGTTGCTTGTGTTTTAGGCTTTCCCCTTGGCGGCCAGGTAGGTGCACCCACACATGTGAGGTACCGTTTTCATCAGGACACCTGTGGGAACGAGGGACGGTAGGCCATGTGTTGTTGGGGGCGTGTTTCGATGGGTGAGCCGAGCGAAATGTGCGGAAAATGCATTTATTTCCCCACATTTCGGACTTTGCGGGGGTGTCTGGGTAATACATTCTGGGGCGATTTGGGCATATGCGGATTCCCACGGGTGTCCTCTTTTTGGAAATGCATGGGGTTCCCTGTTTTCCCCGGTGGCTTGGACACCTGAGGCCCAGATCTGTATGTTGCGCCGGTCGGCAGAGCGTCTCAAATTCCGGTCAGAAAACAGACTTGGGGTTACTTGTGTTTTAGGCTTTCCCCTTGGCGGCCAGGTAGGTGCACCCACACATGTGAGGTACCGTTTTCATCAGGACACCTGTGGGAACGCGGGACAGTAGGCCATGTGTTGTTGGGGGCGTGCTTCGATGGGTGAGCCGAGAAAAATGTGCGGAAAATGCATTTATTTTCCCACATTTCGGACTTTGCAGGGGTGTCTGGGTAATAAATTCTGGGGCGATTTGCGCAAATCATACCTCTGCGGATTCCCACAGGTGTCTTCTTTTCGAAAAAATGCATCGGGTTCCCTGTTTTTCTTGGTGGCTGCAACACCCCAGGCCTAAATCTGTAGGTTATCTCCCCAAACCCTTTAGGGGGGATAGCAGTGGTTTAGCCTTATTCATTCGGGCCCAGGTAGGAACACCCACACATGTGAGGTACCGTTTTCATCAGGACACCTGTGGGAACGTGGGACAGTAGGCCATGTGCTGTTGAGAGCGTGTTTCGATGGGTGAGCCGAGCGAAATGTGCGGAAAATGCGTTTTTTTTCCCACATTTCGGACTTTGCGGGGGTGTCTGGGTAATAAATTCTGGGGAGATGTGGGCATCTCATACCTCTGCGGATTCCCACGGGGGTCCTCTTTTCGGAAATGCATGGGGTTCCCTGTTTTTCCCAGTGGCTTGGACACCCGAGGCCCATATCTGTATGTTGCGCCGGTCGGCAGAGCGTCTCAAATTCCAGTCAGAAAACAGACTTGGGGTTACTTGTGTTTTAGGCTTTCCCCTTGGTGGCCAGGTAGGTGCACCCACACATGTGAGGTACCGTTTTCATCAGGACACCTGTGGGAACGAGGGACGGTAGGCCATGTGTTGTTGGGGGCGTGTTTCGATGGGTGAGCCGAGCGAAATGTGCGGAAAATGCATTTTTTTCCCCACATTTCGAACTTTGCGGGGGTGTCTGGGTAATAAATTCTGGGGCGATTTGGGCATATGCAGATTCCCACGGGTGTCCTCTTTTTGGAAATGCATGGGGTTCCCTGTTTTCCCCGGTGGCTTGGACACCTGAGGCCCATATCTGTATGTTGCGCCGGTCGGCCGAGCGTCTCAAATTCCGGTCAGAAAACAGACTTGGGGTTCCTTGTGTTTTAGGCTTTCCCCTTGGCGGCCAGGTAGGTGCACCCACACATGTGAGGTACCGTTTTCATCAAGACACCTGTGGGAAAGTGGGACGGTAGGCCATGTGTTGTTGGGGGCATGCTTCGATGGGTGAGCCGAGCAAAATGTGCGGAAAATGCATTTATTTTCCTACATTTCGGAATTTGCAGTGTCTGGGTAATAAATTCTGGGCGATTTGTGCAAATCATACCTCTGCGGATTCCCACGTGCGTCTTCTTTTCGAAGAAATGGATGGGGTTCCCTTTTTTTCTTGGTGGCTGCAACACCCCAGGCCTAAATCTGTAGGTTGGCTCCACAAACCCTTTGGGGGATAGCAGTGGTTTAGCCTTATTCCTTCGGACCCAGGTAGGAGCACCCACACATGTGAGGTACTGTTTTCATCGGGACACCTGTGGGAACGCGGGACGGTAGGCCATGTGTTGTTGGGGGAGTGTTTCGATGGGTGAGCCGAGCGAAATGTGCGGAAAATGCATTTTTTTCCCCACATTTTGGAATTTGCGGGGGTGTCTGGGTAATAAATTCTGGGGCGATTTGGGCATATCACACCTCTGCGGATTTCCACTGGTGTCCTCTTTTTGTTTTGGAAATGCATTGGGTTCCCTGTTTTCCCCGGTGGCTTGGACACCCGAAGCCCATATCTGTATGTTGTGCCGGTCGGCACAGCGTCTCAAATTCCGGTCAGAAAACAGACTTGGGGTTACTTGTGTTTCAGGCTTTCCCCTTGGCGGCCAGGTAGGTGCACCCACACATGTGAGGTACCATTTTCATCAGGACACATGTGGGAACGCGGGACAGTAGGCCATGTGCTGTTGAGAGCGTGTTTCGATGGGTGAGCCGAGCAAAATGTGCGGAAAATGCGTTTTTTTTCCCACATTTCAGACTTTGCGGGGGTGTCTGGGTAATAAATTCTGGGGAGATTTGGGAATATCATACCTCTGCAGATTCCCACGGGTGTCCTCTTTTCGGAAATGCATGGGGTTCCCTGTTTTCCCCGGTGGCTTGGACACCCGAGGCCCAAATCTGTATGTTGTGCCGGTCGGCAGAGCGTCTCAAATTCGGGTCAGAAAACAGACTTGGGGTTACTTGTGTTTTAGGCTTTCCCCTTGGCGGCCAGATAGGTGCACCCACACATGTGAGGTACCATTTTCATCGGGACACCTGTGGGAACGCGGGACGGTAGGCCATGTGTTGTTGGGGGTGTGTTTCGATGGGTGAGCCGAGCGAATTGTGCAGAAAATATCTTTTTTTCCCCACATTTCGGACTTTGCAGGGGTGTCTGGGTAATAAATTCTGGGGCGATTTGGGCTTATCATACCTCTGCGGATTCCCACGGGTGTCCTCTTTTTGGAAATGCATGGGGTTCCCTGTTTTCCCTGGTGGCTTGGACACCCGAGGCCCATATCTGTATGTTGTGCCGTTCGGCAGAGTGTCTCAAATTCCAATCAGAAAACAGACTTGGGGTTACTTGTGTTTTAGGCTTTCCCCTTGGCGGTCAGGTGGGTGCACCCACACATGTGAGGTACCGTTTTCATCGGGACACCTGTGGGAATGCTGGACATGTGCTGTTGGGGGCGTGTTTCGATGGGTGAGCCGAGCAAAATGTGCAGAAAATGCATTTTTTCCCACATTTCGGACTTTGTGGGGGTGTCTGGGTAATACATTCTAGGGCGATTTGGGCATATCATACCTCTGCGGATTCCCACTGGTGTCCTCTTATGGAAATGCATGGGGTTCCCTGTTTTCCCCGGTGGCTTGGACACCCGAGGCCCATATCTGTATGTTGTGCCATTCGGCAGAGCGTCTCAAATTCCGGTCAGAAAACAGACTTGGGGTTACTTGTGTTTTAGGCTTTCCCCTTGGCGGCCAGATAGGTGCACCCACACATGTGAGGTACCATTTTCATCAGGACACCTGTGGGAACACGGGACGGTAGGCCATGTGTTGTTGGGGGCGTGTTTCGATGGGTGAGCCGAGCGACATGTGCGGAAAATGCTTTTTTTTCCCAAATTCCGATATTTGCGGGGGTGTTTGGGTAATAAATACTGGGGCGATTTGGGCATATCATACCTCTGCGGATTCCCACGGGTGTCCCCTTTTCGGAAATGCATGGGGTTCCCTGTTTTCCCCAGTGGCTTGGACACCCGTGGCTCATATCTGCATGTTGTGCCAGTCGTCAGAGCATCTCAAATTCCAGTCAGAAAACAGACTTGGGGTTACTTGTGTTTTAGGTGTTCCCCTTGGCGGCCAGGTATGTGCACCCACACATGTGAGGTACCGTTTTCATTGGGACACCTGTGGGAACGCGGGACGTTAGGCCATGTGCTGTTGCGGGCGTATTTTGATGGGTGAGCCGAGCAAAATGTGCGGAAAATGCGTTTATTTTCCCACATTTCGGACTTTGCAGGGGTGTCTGGGTAATACATTCTGGGGCGATTTGCGCAAATCATACCTCTGCGGATTCCCACGGGTGTCTTCTTTTCGAAAAAATGCATGGGGGTCCCTGTTTTTCTTGGTGGCTGCAACACCCCAGGCCTAAATCTGTAGGTTGGCTCCCCAAACCCTTTGGGGGGATAGCAGTGGTTTAGCCTTGTTCCTTCGGGCCCAGGTAGGTGCACCCACACCTGTGAGGTACTGTTTTCATCGGGACACCTGTGGGAACGCGGGACGGTAGGCCATGTGTTGTTTGGGGCGTTTTTTGATGGGTGAGCCGAGTGAAATGTGCGGAAAATGCGTTTTTTCCCCACATTTCGGACTTTGCGGGGGTGTCTGGGTAATACATTCGGGGGCGATTTGGGCATATCATACCTCTGCGGATTCCCACGGGTGTCCTCTTTTTGGAAATGCCTGGGGTTCCCGGTTTTCCCCGGTGGCTTGGACACCCGAGGCCCATATCTGTATGTTGTGCCGGTCGGCAGAGCGTCTCAAATTCGGGTCAGAAAACAGACTTGGGGTTACTTGTGTTTTAAGCTTTCCCCTTGGCGGCCAGGTAGGTGCACCCACACATGTGAGGTACCGTTTTCATCAGGACACCTGTGGGAACGCGGGACAGTAGGCCATGTGCTGTTGAGAGCGTGTTTCGATGGGTGAGCCGAGCGAAATATGCGGAAAATGCATTTCTCCGTTTTCATCAGGACACCTGTGGGAACGCGGGACAGTAGGCAGAGCGTGTTTCGATGGGTGAGCCGAGCGAAATGTGCGGAAAATGCATTTTTTTCCCACATTTCGGACTTTGCGGCGGTATCTGGGTAATAAATTCTGGGGCGATTTGGGCATATCATACCTCTGCGGATTCCCACGGGTGTCCTCTTTTCGGAAATGCATGGGGTTCCCTGTTTTCCCCGGTGGCTTGGACACCCGAGGCCCATATCTGTATGTTGTGCCGTTCGGCAGAGCGTCTCAAATTCCAGTCAGAAAACAGCCTTGGGGTTACTTGTGTTTTAGGCTTTCCCCTTGGCGGCCAGGTGGGTGCACCCGCACATGTGAGGTACTGTTTTCATCAGGACACCTGTGGGAACGTGGGACAGTAGGCCATGTGCTGTTGAGAGCGTGTTTCGATGGGTGAGCCAAGCGAAATGTGCGGAAAATGCGTTTTTTTCCCCACATTTCGGACTTTGCGGGGGTGTCTGGGTAATAAATTCTGGGGAGATTTGGGGATATCATACCTCTGCGGATTCCCACGGGTGTCCTCTTTTCGGAAATGCATGGGGTTCCCTGTTTTCCCCGGTGGCTTGGACACCCGAGGCCCATATCTGTATGTTGCGCCTGTCGGCAGAGCGTCTCAAATTCCAGTCAGAAAACAGAATTGGGGTTACTTGTGTTTTAGGCTTTCCCCTTGGCGGCCAGGTAGGTGCACCCACACATGTGAGGTACCGTTTTCTTCAGGACACCTGTGGGAACGCGGGACGGTAGGCCATGTGTTGTTGGGGGCGTGCTTCGATGGGTGAGCCGAGCAAAATGTGCGGAAAATGCATTTATTTTCCCACATTTCGGACTTTGCAGGGGTGTCTGGGTAATAAATTCTGGGGCGATTTGCGCAAATCATACCTCTGCGGATTCCCACGTGCGTCTTCTTTTCGAAGAAATGGATGGGGTTCCCTGTTTTTCTTGGTGGCTGCAACACCCCAGGCCTAAATCTGTAGGTTGGCTCCCCAAACCCTTTGGGGGGGATAGCAGTGGTTTAGCCTTATTCCTACGGGCCCAGGTAAGTGCACCCACACATGTGAGGTACTGTTTTCATCGGGACACCTGTGGGAATGCGGGACGGTAGGCCATGTGTTGTTGGGGGCCTGTTTCGATGGGTGAGCCGAGCGAAATGTGCGGAAACTGCGTTTTTTTCCCCACATTTCGGATTTTGCGGGGGTGTCTGGGTAATAAATTCTGGGGAGATTTGGGCATATCATACCTCTGTGGATTCCCACGGGTGTCCTCTTTTCGGAAATGCATGGGGTTCCCTGTTTTCCTCGGTGGCTTGGACACCCGAGGCCCATATCTGTATGTTGCGCCGGTCGGCAGAGCGTCTCAAATTCCGGTCAGAAAACAGACTTGGGGTTACTTGTGTTTTAGGCTTTCCCCTTGGCAGCCAGGTAGGTGCACCCACACATGTGAGGTACCGTTTTCATCAAGACACCTGTGGGAACGAGGGACGGTAGGCCATGTGTTGTTGGGGGCGTGTTTCGATGGGTGAGCCGAGCGAATTGTGCAGAAAATATGTTTTTTTCCCCACATTTCGGACTTTGCGGGGGTGTCTGGGTAATACATTCTGGGGCGATTTGGGCTTATCATACCTCTGCGGATTCCCACACGTGGCCTCTTTTCGGAAATGCATGCGGTTCCCTGTTTTGCCCCGTGCCTTGGACGCCCGAGGCCTATATCTGTATGTTGTGCCGGTCGGCAGAGCATCTCAAATTCGGGTCAGAAAACAGACTTGGGGTTACTTGTTTTTTAGGATTTCCCCTTGGCGGCCAGGCAGGTGCACCCACACATGTGAGGTAACGTTTTCATCGGGACACCTGTGGGAACGTGGGACGGTAGGCCATGTGTTGTTGGGGGCGTGTTTCAATGGGTGAGCCGAGCGAATTGTGCAGAAAATATGTTTTTTTCCCCACATTTCGGACTTTGCGGGGGTGTCTGGGTAATACATTCTGGGGCGATTTGGGCTTATCATACCTCTGCGGATTCCCACGGGTGTCCTCTTTTTGGAAATGCATGGGGTTTCCTGTTTTCCCCGGTGGCTTGGACACCCGAGGCCCATATCTGTATGTTGTGCCGGTCGGCAGAGCGTCTCAAATTCCGGTCAGAAAACAGACTTGGGGTTACTTGTGTTTTAGGCTTTCGACTTGGCGGCCAGGTAGGTGCACCAACACATGTGAGGTACCGTTTTCATCAGGACACCTGTGGGAACGCGGGACCGTAGGCCATGTGCTGTTGAGAGCGTGTTTCGATGGGTGAGCCGAGTGAAATGTGCGGAAAATGCGTTTTTTTTCCCACATTTCGGACTTTGCGGGGGTGTCTGGGTAATAAATTCTTGGGCGATTTGGGCATATCATACCTCTGCTGATTCCCACGGGTGTCTTCTTTTCGAAAAAATGCATCGGGTTCCCTGTTTTTCTTGGTGGCTGCAACACCCCAGGCCTAAGTCTGTAGGTTATCTCCCCAAACCCTTTGGGGGGGATAGCAGTGGTTTAGCCTTATTCCTTCGGGCCCAGGTAGGTGCACCCACACATGTGAGGTACCGTTTTCATCAGGACACCTGTGGGAACGTGGGACAGTAGGCCATGTGCTGTTGAGAGCGTGTTTCGATGGCTGAGCCGAGCGAAATGTGCGGAAAATGCGTTTTTTTTCCCACATTTCGGACTTTGCGGGGGTGTCTGGGTAATAAATTCTGGGGAGATTTGGGCATATCATACCTCTGTGGATTCCCACGGGTGTCCTCTTTTTGGAAATGCATGGGGTTCCCTGTTTTCCTTGGTGGCTTGGACACCCGAGGCCCATATCTGTATGTTGCGCCGGTCGGCAGAGCGTCTCAAATTCCGGTCAGAAAACAGACTTGGGGTTACTTGTGTTTTAGGCTTTCCCCTTGGCGGCCAGGTAGGTGCACCCACACATGTGAGGTACCGTTTTCATCAGGACACCTGTGGGAACGAGGGACGGTAGGCCATGTGTTGTTGGGGGCGTGTTTCGATGGGTGAGCCGAGCGAAATGTGCGGAAAATGCATTTTTTTCCCCACATTTCGGACTTTGCGGGGGTGTCTGTGTAATAAATTCTGGGGCGATTTGGGCATATGCGGATTCCCACGGGTGTCCTCTTTTTGGAAATGCATGGGGTTCCCTGTTTTCCCCGGTGGCTTGGACACCTGAGGCCCATATCTGTATGTTGCGCCGGTCGGCAGAGCGTCTCAAATTCCGGTCAGAAAACAGACTTGGGGTTCCTTGTGTTTTAGGCTTTCCCCTTGGCGGCCAGGTAGGTGCACCCACACATGTGAGGTACCGTTTTCATCAAGACACCTGTGGGAACGCGGGACGGTAGGCCATGTGTTGTTGGGGGCGTGCTTCGATGGGTGAGCCGAGCAAAATGTGCGGAAAATGCAATTATTTTCCTACATTTCAGAATTTGCAGGAGTGTCTGGGTAATAAATTCTGGGCGATTTGCGCAAATCATACCTCTGCGGATTCCCACGGGTGTCTTCTTTTCGAAGAAATGGATGGGGTGCCCTGTTTTTCTTGGTGGCTGCAACACCCCAGGCCTAAATCTGTAGGTTGGCTCCACAAACCCTTTGGGGGATAGCAGTGGTTTAGCCTTATTCCTTCGGGCCCAGGTAGGTGCACCCACACATGTGAGGTACTGTTTTCATCGGGACACCTGTGGGAACGCGGGACGGTAGGCCATGTGTTGTTGGGGGCGTGTTTTGATGGGTGAGCCGAGCGAAATGTGCGGAAAATGCATTTATTTTCCCACATTTCGGATTTAGAGGGGTGTCTGGGTAATAAATTCTGGGGCGATTTGCGCAAATCATACCTCTGCGGATTCCCACGGGTGTCTTCTTTTTGAAAAAATGCATCGGGTTCCCTGTTTTTCTTGGTGGCTGCAACACCCCAGGCCTAAATCTGTAGGTTATCTCCCCAAACCCTTTTGGGGGGATAGCAGTGGTTTAGCCTTATTCCTTCGGGCCCAGGTAGGTGCACCCATACATGTGAGGTACCGTTTTCATCAGGACACCTGTGGGAACGTGGGACAGTAGGCCATGTGCTGTTGAGAGCGTGTTTCGATGGGTGAGCCGAGCGAAATGTGGGGAAAATGCGTTTTTTTTCCCACATTTCGGACTTTGCGGGGGTGTCTGGGTAATAAATTCTGGGGAGATGTGGGCATATCATACCTCTGCGGATTCCCACGGGTGTCCTCTTTTCGGAAATGCATGGGGTTCCCTGTTTTCCCCGGTGGCTTGGACACCCGAGGCCCATATCTGTATGTTGCGCCGGTCGGCAGAGCGTCTCAAATTCCGGTCAGAAAACAGACTTGGGGTTACTTGTGTTTTAGGCTTTCCCCTTGGCGGCCAGGTAGGTGCACCCACACATGTGAGGTACCGTTTTCATCAGGACACCTGTGGGAACGAGGGACGGTAGGCCATGTGTTGTTGGGGGCGTGTATCGATGGGTGAGCCGAGCGAAATGTGCGGAAAATGCATTTATTTCCCCACATTTCGGACTTTGCGGGGGTGTCTGGGTAATACATTCTGGGGCGATTTGGGCATATGCGGATTCCCACGGGTGTCCTCTTTTTGGAAATGCATGGGGTTCCCTGTTTTCCCCGGTGGCTTGGACACCTGAGGCCCATATCTGTATGTTGCGCCGGTCGGCAGAGCGTCTCAAATTCCGGTCACAAAACAGACTTGGGGTTACTTGTGTTTTAGGCTTTCCCCTTGGCGGCCAGGTAGGTGCACCCACACATGTGAGGTACCGTTTTCATCAGGACACCTGTGGGAACGCGGGACAGTAGGCCATGTGTTGTTGGGGGCGTGCTTCGATGGGTGAGCCGAGCAAAATGTGCGGAAAATGCATTTATTTTCCCACATTTCGGACTTTGCAGGGGTGTCTGGGTAATAAATTCTGGGGCGATTTGCGCAAATCATACCTCTGCGGATTCCCACGTGCGTCTTCTTTTCGAAGAAAAGGATGGGGTTCCCTGTTTTTCTTGGTGGCTGCAACACCCCAGGCCTAAATCTGTAGGTTGGCTCCCCAAACCCTTTGGGGGGGATAGCAGTGGTTTAGCCTTATTCCTTCGGGCCCAGGTAGGTGCACCCACACATGTGAGGTACTGTTTTCATCGGGACACCTGTGGGAACGCGGGACGGTAGGCCATGTGTTGTTGGGGGCGTGTTTCGATGGGTGAGCCGAGCGAAATGTGCGGAAAATACATTTTTTTCCCCACATTTCGGACTTTGCGGGGGTGTCTGGGTAATAAATTCTGGGGCGATTTGGGCATATCACACCTCTGCGGATTTCCACGCATGTCCTCTTTTCGGAAATGCATGGGGTTCACTGTTTTGCCCCGTGTCTTGGACACCCGAGGCCTATATCTGTATGTTGTGCCGGTCGGCAGAGCGTCTCAAATTCGTGTCAGAAAACAGACTTGGGGTTACTTGTGTTTTAGGCTTTCCCCTTGGCGGCCAGGTAGGTGCACCCACACATGTGAGGTACCGTTTTCATCGGGACACCTGTGGGAACGGGGGACGGTAGGCCATGTGCTGTTGGGGGCGTGTTTCGATGGGTGAGCCGAGCAAAATGTGCGGAAAATGCATTTATTTTCCCACATTTCGGATTTAGAGGGGTGTCTGGGTAATAAATTCTGGGGCGATTTGCGCAAATCATACCTCTGCGGATTCCCACGGGTGTCTTCTTTTCGAAAAAATGCATCGGGTTCCCTGTTTTTCTTGGTGGCTGCAACACCCCAGGCCTAAATCTGTAGGTTATCTCCCCAAACCCTTTGGGGGGGATAGCAGTGGTTTAGCCTTATTCCTTCGGGCCCACGTAGGTGCACCCACACATGTGAGGTACCGTTTTCATCAGGACACCTGTGGGAACGTGGGACAGTAGGCCATGTGCTGTTGAGAGCGTGTTTCGATGGGTGAGCCGAGCGAAATGTGCGGAAAATGCGTTTTTTTCCCCACATTTCGGACTTTGCGGGGGTGTCTGGGTAATAAATTCTGGGGAGATGTGGGCATCTCATACCTCTGCGGATTCCCACGGGGGTCCTCTTTTCGGAAATGCATGGGGTTCCCTGTTTTCCCCAGTGGCTTGGACACCCGAGGCCCATATCTGTATGTTGCGCCGGTCGGCAGAGCGTCTCAAATTCCGGTCAGAAAACAGACTTGGGGTTACTTGTGTTTTAGGCTTTCCCCTTGGTGGCCAGGTAGGTGCACCCACACATGTGAGGTACCGTTTTCATCAGGACACCTGTGGGAACGAGGGACGGTAGGCCATGTGTTGTTGGGGGCGTGTTTCGATGGGTGAGCCGAGCGAAATGTGCGGAAAATGCATTTTTTTCCCCACATTTCGGACTTTGCGGGGGTGTCTGGGTAATAAATTCTGGGGCGATTTGGGCATATGCAGATTCCCACGGGTGTCCTCTTTTTGGAAATGCATGGGGTTCCCTGTTTTCCCCGGTGGCTTGGACACCTGAGGCCCATATCTGTATGTTGCGCCGGTCGGCCGAGCGTCTCAAATTCCGGTCAGAAAACAGACTTGGGGTTCCTTGTGTTTTAGGCTTTCCCCTTGGCGGCCAGGCAGGTGCACCCACACATGTGAGGTACCGTTTTCATCAAGACACCTGTGGGAAAGTGGGACGGTAGGCCATGTGTTGTTGGGGGCGTGCTTCGATGGGTGAGCCGAGCAAAATGTGCGGAAAATGCATTTATTTTCCTACATTTCGGAATTTGCAGTGTCTGGGTAATAAATTCTGGGCGATTTGCGCAAATCATACCACTGCGGATTCCCACGTGCGTCTTCTTTTCGAAGAAATGGATGGGGTTCCCTTTTTTTCTTGGTGGCTGCAACACCCCAGGCCTAAATCTGTAGGTTGGCTCCACAAACCCTTTGGGGGATAGCAGTGGTTTAGCCTTATTCCTTCGGGCCCAGGTAGGAGCACCCACACATGTGAGGTACTGTTTTCATCGGGACACCTGTGGGAACGCGGGACGGTAGGCCATGTGTTGTTGGGGGCGTGTTTCGATGGGTGAGCCGAGCGAAATGTGCGGAAAATGCATTTTTTTCCCCACATTTCGGAATTTGCGGGGGTGTCTGGGTAATAAATTCTGGGGCGATTTGGGCATATCACACCTCTGCGGATTTCCACTGGTGTCCTCTTTTTGTTTTGGAAATGCATTGGGTTCCCTGTTTTCCCCGGTGGCTTGGACACCCGAAGCCCATATCTGTATGTTGTGCCGGTCGGCACAGCGTCTCAAATTCCGGTCAGAAAACAGACTTGGGGTTACTTGTGTTTCAGGCTTTCCCCTTGGCGGCCAGGTAGGTGCACCCACACATGTGAGGTACCGTTTTCATCAGGACACATGTGGGAACGCGGGACAGTAGGCCATGTGCTGTTGAGAGCGTGTTTCGATGGGTGAGCCGAGCGAAATGTGCGGAAAATGCGTTTTTTTTCCCACATTTCAGACTTCGCGGGGGTGTCTGGGTAATAAATTCTGGGGAGATTTGGGAATATCATACCTCTGCAGATTCCCACGGGTGTCCTCTTTTCGGAAATGCATGGGGTTCCCTGTTTTCCCCGGTGGCTTGGACACCCGAGGCCCAAATCTGTATGTTGTGCCGGTCGGCAGAGCGTCTCAAATTCGGGTCAGAAAACAGACTTGGGGTTACTTGTGTTTTAGGCTTTCCCCTTGGCGGCCAGGCAGGTGCACCCACACATGTGAGGTACCGTTTTCATCGGGACACCTGTGGGAACGCGGGACGGTAGGCCATGTGTTGTTGGGGGTGTGTTTCGATGGGTGAGCCGAGCGAATTGTGCAGAAAATATCTTTTTTTCCCCACATTTCGGACTTTGCAGGGGTGTCTGGGTAATAAATTCTGGGGCGATTTGGGCATATCATACCTCTGCGGATTCCCACGGGTGTCCCCTTTTCGGAAATGCATGGGGTTCCCTGTTTTCCCCAGTGGCTTGTTGTGCCAGTCGTCAGAGCATCTCAAATTCCAGTCAGAAAACAGACTTGGGGTTACTTGTGTTTTAGGTTTTCCCCTTGGCGGCCAGGTATGTGCACCCACACATGTGAGGTACCGTTTTCATTGGGACACCTGTGGGAACGCGGGACGTTAGGCCATGTGCTGTTGCGGGCGTGTTTTGATGGGTGAGCCGAGCAAAATGTGTGGAAAATGCGTTTATTTTCCCTCATTTCGGACTTTGCAGGGGTGTCTGGGTAATACATTCTGGGGCGATTTGCGCAAATCATACCTCTGCGGATTCCCACGGGTGTCTTTTTTTCGAAAAAATGCATGGGGGTCCCTGTTTTTCTTGGTGGCTGCAACACCCCAGGCCTAAATCTGTAGGTTGGCTCCCCAAACCCTTTGGGGGGATAGCAGTGGTTTAGCCTTGTTCCTTCGGGCCAAGGTAGGTGCACCCACACCTGTGAGGTACTGTTTTCATCGGGACACCTGTGGTAACGCGGGACGGTAGGCCATGTGTTGTTTGGGGCGTTTTTTGATGGATGAGCCGAGTGAAATGTGCGGAAAATGCGTTTTTTCCCCACATTTCGGACTTTGCGGGGGTGTCTGGGTAATACATTCGGGGGCGATTTGGGCATATCATACCTCTGCGGATTCCCACGGGTGTCCTCTTTTTGGAAATGCCTGGGGTTCCCGGTTTTCCCCGGTGGCTTGGACACCCGAGGCCCATATCTGTATGTTGTGCCGGTCGGCAGAGCGTCTCAAATTCGGGTCAGAAAACAGACTTGGGGTTACTTGTGTTTTAAGCTTTCCCCTTGGCGGCCAGGTAGGTGCACCCACACATGTGAGGTACCGTTTTCATCAGGACACCTGTGGGAACGCGGGACAGTAGGCCATGTGCTGTTGAGAGCGTGTTTCGATGGGTGAGCCGAGCGAAATATGCGGAAAATGCATTTCTCCGTTTTCATCAGGACACCTGTGGGAACGCGGGACAGTAGGCAGAGCGTGTTTCGATGGGTGAGCCGAGCGAAATGTGCGGAAAATGCATTTTTTTCCCACATTTCGGACTTTGCGGGGGTATCTGGGTAATAAATTCTGGGGCGATTTGGGCATATCATACCTCTGCGGATTCCCACGGGTGTCCTCTTTTCGGAAATGCATGGGGTTCCCTGTTTTCCCCGGTGGCTTGGACACCCGAGGCCCATATCTGTATGTTGCGCCTGTCGGCAGAGCGTCTCAAATTCCGGTCAGAAAACAGAATTGGGGTTACTTGTGTTTTAGGCTTTCCCCTTGGCGGCCAGGTAGGTGCACCCACACATGTGAGGTACCGTTTTCATCAGGACACCTGTGGGAACGCGGGACGGTAGGCCATGTGTTGTTGGGGGCGTGCTTCGATGGGTGAGCCGAGCAAAATGTGCGGAAAATGCATTTATTTTCCCACATTTCGGACTTTGCAGGGGTGTCTGGGTAATAAATTCTGGGGCGATTTGCGCAAATCATACCTCTGCGGATTCCCACGTGCGTCTTCTTTTCGAAGAAATGGATGGGGTTCCCTGTTTTTCTTGGTGGCTGCAACACCCCAGGCCTAAATCTGTAGGTTGGCTCCCCAAACCCTTTGGGGGGGATAGCAGTGGTTTAGCCTTATTCCTACGGGCCCAGGTAAGTGCACCCACACATGTGAGGTACTGTTTTCATCGGGACACCTGTGGGAATGCGGGACGGTAGGCCATGTGTTGTTGGGGGCGTGTTTCGATGGGTGAGCCGAGCGAAATGTGCGGAAACTGCGTTTTTTTCCCCACATTTCGGATTTTGCGGGGGTGTCTGCGTAATAAATTCTGGGGCGATTTGGGCATATCATACCTCTGCGGATTCCCACGGGTGTCCTCTTTTTGGAAATGCATGGGGTTCCCTGTTTTCCCCGGTGGCTTGAACACCCGAGGCCCATATCTGTATGTTGTGCCGGTCGGCAGAGCGTCTCAAATTCCGGTCAGAAAACAGACTTGGGGTTACTTGTGTTTTAGGCTTTCCCCTTGGCGGCCAGGTAGGTGCACCCACACATGTGAGGTACCGTTTTCATCAGAACACCTGTGGGAACGCGGGACAGTAGGCCATGTGCTGTTGAGAGCGTGTTTCGATGGGTGAGCCGAGCGAAATGTGCGGAAAATGCATTTTTTTCCCACATTTCGGACTTTGCGGGGGTGTCTGGGTAATAAATTCTGGGGAGATTTGGGCATATCATACCTCTGCGGATTCCCAACGGTGTCCTCTTTTCGGAAATGCATGGGGTTCCCTGTTTTCCCCGGTGGCTTGGACACCCGAGGCCCATATCTGTACGTTGCGCCGGTCGGCAGAGCGTCTCAAATTCCGGTCAGAAAACAGACTTGGGGTTACTTGTGTTTTAGGCTTTCCCCTTGGCGGCCAGGTAGGTTCACCCACACATGTGAGGTACCGTTTTCATCAGGACACCTGTGGGAACGCAGGACGGTAGGCCATGTGTTGTTGGGGGCGTGTTTCGATGGGTGAGCCGAGCGAAATGTGCGGAAAATGCGTTTTTCTCCCCACATTTCAGACTTTGCGGGGTGTCTGGGTAATAAATTCTGGGGCGATTTGGGCATATGCGGATTCCCACGGGTGTCCTCTTTTTGGAAATGCATGGGGTTCCCTGTTTTCCCCGGTGGCTTGGACACCCGAGGCCCATATCTGTATGTTGCGCCGGTCGGCAGAGCGTCTCAAATTCCGGTCAGAAAACAGACTTGGGGTTACTTGTGTTTTAGGCTTTCCCCTTGGCGGCAAGGTAGATGCACCCACACATGTGAGGTACCGTTTTCATCAGGACACCTGTGGGAACGCGGGTCGGTAGGCCATGTGTTGTTGGGGGCGTGCTTCAATGGGTGAGCCGAGCAAAATGTGCAGAAAATGCATTTATTTTCCCACATTTCGGACTTCGCGGGGGTGTCTGGGTAATAAATTCTGGGGCGATTTGGGCATATCATACCTCTGCAGATTCCCACAGGTGTCCTCTTTTCGTAAATGCATGGGGTTCCCTGTTTTCCCCAGTGGGTTGGACACCCGAGGCCCATATCTGTATGTTGTGCCGGTCAGCAGAGCGTCTCAAATTCCGGTCACACAACAGATTTGAGGTTACTTGTGTTTTAGGCTTTCCCCTTGGCGGCCAGGTGGGTCCACCCACACATGTGAGGTACCGTTTTCATCGGGACACCTGTGGGAACGCAGGACGGTAGGCCATGTGTTGTTGGGGGCGTGTTTCGATGGGTGAGCCGAGCGACATGTGCGGAAAATGTGTTTTTTTCCCAAATTCCGGAATTTGCGGGGGTGTCTGGGTAATAAATACTGGGGCGATTTGGGCATATCATACCTCTGCGGATTCCCGCGGGTGTCCCCTTTTTGGAAATGCATGGGGTTCCCTGTTTTCCCCAGTGGCTTGGACACCCGTGGCTCATATCTGCATGTTGTGCCAGACGTCAGAGCGTCTCAAATTCCGGTCAGAAAACAGACTTGGGGTTACTTGTGTTTTAGGCTTTCCCCTTGGCGGCCAGGTAGGTTCACCCACACATGTGAGGTACCGTTTTCATCAGGACACCTTTGGGAACGCAGGACGGTAGGCCATGTGTTGTTGGGGGCGTGTTTCGATGGGTGAGCCGAGCGAAATGTGCGGAAAATGCGTTTTTCTCCCCACCCAAATTTCAGACTTTGCGGGGTGTCTGGGTAATAAATTCTGGGGCGATTTGGGCATATGCGGATTCCCACGGGTGTCCTCTTTTTGGAAATGCATGGGGTTCCCTGTTTTCCCCGGTGGCTTGGACACCCGAGGCCCATATCTGTATGTTGCGCCGGTCGGCAGAGCGTCTCAAATTCCGGTCAGAAAACAGACTTGGGGTTACTTGTGTTTTAGGCTTTCCCCTTGGCGGCCAGGTAGATGCACCCACACATGTGAGGTACCGTTTTCATCAGGACACCTGTGGGAACGCGGGTCGGTAGGCCATGTGTTGTTGGGGGCGTGCTTCGATGGGTGAGCCGAGCAAAATGTGCGGAAAATGCATTTATTTTCCCACATTTCGGACTTTGCGGGGGTGTCTGGGTAATAAATTCTGGGGCGATTTGGGCATATCATACCTCTGCGGATTCCCACAGGTGTCCTCTTTTCGTAAATGCATGGGGTTCCCTGTTTTCCCCAGTGGGTTGGACACCCGAGGCCCATATCTGTATGTTGTGCCGGTCAGCAGAGCGTCTCAAATTCCGGTCACACAACAGATTTGAGGTTACTTGTGTTTTAGGCTTTCCCCTTGGCGGCCAGATAGGTCCACCCACACATGTGAGGTACCGTTTTCATCGGGACACCTGTGGGAACGCAGGACGGTAGGCCATGTGTTGTTGGGGGCGTGTTTCGATGGGTGAGCCGAGCGACATGTGCGGAAAATGCGTTTCTTTCCCAAATTCCGGAATTCGCGGGGGTGTCTGGGTAATAAATACTGGGGCGATTTGGGCATATCATACCTCTGCGGATTCCCACGGGTGTCCCCTTTTCGGAAATGCATGGGGTTCCCTGTTTTCCCCAGTGGCTTGGACACCCGTGGCTCATATCTGCATGTTGTGCCAGACGTCAGAGCATCTCAAATTCCAGTCAGAAAACAGACTTGGGGTTACTTGTGTTTTAGGCTTTCCCCTTGGCGGCCAGGTATGTGCACCCACACATGTGAGGTACCGTTTTCATTGGGACACCTGTGGTAACGCGGGACGTTAGGCCATGTGCTGTTGCGGGCGTGTTTTGATGGGTGAGCCGAGCAAAATGTGCGGAAAATGCGTTTAATTTCCCACATTTCGGACTTTGCAGGGATGTCTGGGTAATACATTCTGGGGCGATTTGCGCAAATCATACCTCTGCGGATGCCCACGGTGTCTTCTTTTCGAAAAAATGCATGGGGGTCCCTGTTTTTCTTGGTGGCTGCAACACCCCAGGCCTAAATCTGTAGGTTGGCTCCCCAAACCCTTTGGGGGGCATAACAGTGGTTTAGCCTTATTCCTTCGGGCCCAGGTAGGTGCACCCACACATGTGAGGTACTGTTTTCATCGGGACACCTGTGGGAACGCAGGACGGTAGGCCATGTGTTGTTGGGGGCGTGTTTCGATAGGTGAGCTGAGCGACATGTGCAGAAATGCGTTTTTTTCCCAAATTCCGGAATTTGCGGGGGTTTCTGGGTAATAAATACTGGGGCGATTTGGGCATATCATACCTCTGCGGATTCCCACGGGTGTCCTCTTTTTGGAAATGCATGTGGTTCCCTGTTTTCCCCGGTGGCTTGGACACCCGAGCGAGGCTCATATCTGTATGTTGTGCAGGTCGGCAGAGCGTCTCAAATTCCGGTCAGAAAACAGACTGGGGTTACTTGTGTTTTAGTCTTTCCCCTTGGCGGCCAGGTAGGTGCATCCACACATGTGAGGTACCATTTTCATCAGGACACCTGTGGGAACACGGGACGGTAGGCCATGTGTTGTTAGGGGCGTATTTCGATGTGTGAGCCGAGCGTGATGTGCGGGAAAAGCGTTTTTTCCCCCACATTTCAGACTTTGCGGGGGTGTCTGGCTAATAAATTCTGGGGCGATTTGGGCATATCATACCTCCGTGGATTCCCACGCGTGTCCTCTTTTCGGAAATGCATGGGGTTCCCTCTTTTGCCCCGTGTCTTGGACACCTGAGGCCTATATCTGTATGTTGTGCCGGTCGGCAGAGCGTCTCAAATTCGGGTCAGAAAACAGACTTGGGGTTACTTGTGTTTTAGGCTTTCCCCTTGGCCGCCAGGTAGGTGCACCCACACATGTGAGGTACCGTTTTCATCGGGACACCAGTCGGAACGCGGGACAGTAGGCCATGTGCTTTTGAGAGCGTGTTTCGATGGGTGAGCCGAGCGAAATGTGCGGAAAATGCGTTTTTTTTCCCACATTTCGGACTTTGCGGGGGTGTCTGGGTAATAAATTCTGGGGAGATTTGGGCATATCATACCTCTGCGGATTCCCACGGGTGTCCTCTTTTCGGAAATGCATGGGGTTCCCTGTTTTCCCCGGTGGCTTGGACACCCGAGGCCCATATCTGTATGTTGCGCCTGTCGGCAGAGCGTCTCAAATTCCAGTCAGAAAACAGACTTGGGGTTATTTGTGTTTTAGGCTTTCTCCTTGGCGGCCAGGTAGGTGCACCCACACATGTGAGGTACCGTTTTCATCAGGACACCTGTGGGAACGCGGGACGATAGGCCATGTGTTGTTGGGGGCGTGCTTCGAAGGGTGAGCCGAGCGAAATGTGAGGAAAAAGCGTTTTTTTTCCCATATTTCGAACTTTGCGGGGGTGTCTGGGTAATAAATTCTGGGGCGATTCGGGCATATTGTACCTCTGCGGATTCCCACGGGTGTCCTCTTTTCGGAAATGCATGGGGTTCCCTGTTTTCCCCGGTGGCTTGGACACCCGAGGCCCATATCTGTATGTTGTGCCGGTCGGCAGAGCGTCTCAAATTCCGGTGAGAAAACAGACTTGGGGTTACTTGTGTTTTAGGCTTTCCCCTTGGCAGCCAGGTAGGTGCACCCACACATGTGAGGTACCGTTTTCATCGGGACACCTGTGGGAACGCAGGACGGTAGGCCATGTGCTGTTGAGAGCGTTTTTCGATGGGTGAGCCGAGCGAAATGTGCGGAAAATGCGTTTTTTTTCCCACATTTCGGACTTTGCGGGGGTGTCTGGGTAATAAATTCTGGGGAGATTTGGGCATATCATACCTCTGCAGATTCCCACGGGTGTCCTCTTTTCGGAAATGCATGGGGTTCCCTGTTTTACCCGGTGGCTTGGACACCCGAGGCCCATATCTGTATGTTGCGCCGGTCGGCAGAGCGTCTCAAATTCCGGTCATAAAACAGACTTGGGGTTACTTGTGTTTTAGGCTTTCCCCTTGGCGGCCAGGTAGGTGCACCCACACATGTGAGGTACTGTTTTCATCGGGACACCTGTGGGAACGCGGGACGGTAGGCCATGTGTTGTTGGGGGCATGTTTCGATGGGTGAGCCGAGCAAAATGTGCGGAAAATGCGTTTTTTTCCCCACATTTCGAACTTTGCGGGGGTGTCTGGGTAATAAATCCTGGGGCGATTTGGGCATATCATACCTAAGCGGATTCCCACGCGTGTCCTCTTTTCGGAAATGCATGGGGTTCCCTGTTTTCCCCGGTGGCTTGGACACCCGAGGCCCATATCTGTATGTTGTCCCGGGCGGCAGAGCGTCTCAAATTCCGGTCAGAAAACAGACTTGGGGTTACTTGTGTTTTAGGCTTTCCCCTTGGCGGCCAGGTAGGTGCACCCACACATGTGAGGTACCGTTTTCATCGGGACACCTGTGGGAACGCGGGACGGTAGGCCTTGTGCTATTGGGAGCGTGTTTTCAATGGGTGAGCCGAGCGAATGTGCAGAAAATGCGTTTTTTTCCCCACATTTCAGAATTTGCAGGGGTGTCTGGGTAATAAATCCTGGGGCGATTTGGGCATATCATACCTCTGCGGATTCCCAAAGGTGTCCTCTTTCGGAAATGCATGGGGTTCCCTGTTTTCCCCGGTGGCTTGGACACCCGAGGCCCATATCTGTATGTTGTGCCGGTCGGCAAAGCGTCTCGAATTCCGGTCAGAAAACAGACTTGGGGTTACTTGTGTTTTAGGCTTTCCCCTTGGCGGCCAGGTAGGTGCACCCACACATGTGAGGTACCATTTTCATCGGGACACCTGTGGGAATGAGGGACGGTAGGCCATGTGTTGTAGGGGGCGTGTTTCGATGGGTGAGCCAAGCGACATGTGCAGAAAATGCGGTTTTTCCTCCCACAATTCGGACTTTGCGGGGGTGTCTGGGTAATAAATTCTGGGGCGATTTGGGCATATCATACCTCTGCGGATTACCAACGGTATCCTCTTTTCGGAAATGCATGGGGTTCCCTGTTTTCCCCAGTGCTTGGACACCCGAGGCCCATATCTGTATGGTGTGTCGGTCGGCAGAGCGTCTCAAATTCCGGCCAGAAAACAGACTTGGGGTTACTTGTGTTTTAGGCTTTCCCCTTGGTGGCCAGGTAGGTGCAACCACAAATGTGAGGTACCATTTTCACCAGAACACCTGTGAGA
Source organism: Ambystoma mexicanum (assembly GCF_040938575.1). Classification (NCBI taxonomy): domain Eukaryota; kingdom Metazoa; phylum Chordata; class Amphibia; order Caudata; family Ambystomatidae; genus Ambystoma; species Ambystoma mexicanum. The sequence goes on from NC_090928.1 coordinate 432,042,846, forward strand.
ACGCGGGACGGTAGGCCATGTGCTGTTGGGAGCGTGTTTCGATGGGTGAGCCGAGCGAAATGTGCGGAAAATGCGTTTTTTTCCCCACATTTCGGACTTTGCAGGGGTGTCTGGTTAATAAATTCTGTGGCAATTTGGGCATATCATATCGCAGCGGATTCCCACGGGTGTCCTCTTTTTGGAAATGCATGGGGTTCCCTGTTTTCCCCGGTGGCTTGGACACCCTAGGCCCATATCTGTATGTTGTGCCGGTCGTCAGAGCGTCTCAAATTCCGGTCAGAAAACAGACTTGGGGTTACTTGTGTTTTAGGCTTTCCCCTTGGCACCCAGGTAGGTGCACCCACACATGTGAGGTACTGGTTTCATCGGGACACCTGTGGGAATGCGGGACGGTAGGCCATGTTTTGTTAGGGGCGTGTTTCGATGGGTGAGCCGAGCGAAATGTGCGGAAAAGGCATTTCTTTTCCCACATTTCAGACTTTGCGGGGTGTCTGGGTAATACATTCTGGGGCGATTTGGGCATATCATACCTCTGCGGATTCCCACGGGTGTCCTTTTTTCGGAAATGCATGGGGTTCCCTGTTTTCCCCAGTGGCTTGGACACCCGAGGCCCATATCTGTATGTTGCGCCGGTCGGCAGAGCGTCTCACATTCCAGTCAGAAAACAGACTTGGGGTTACTTGTGTTTTAGGCTTTCCCCATGGCGGCCAGGTAGGTGCACCCACACATGTGAGGTACCCTTTTCATCGTGACACCTGTGGCAACGCGGGACGGTAGGCCATGTGCTGTTGGGGGCGTGTTTCGATGGGTGAGCCGAGCAAAATGTGCGAAAATGCATTTTTTTCCCCCACATTTCAGACTTTGAGGGGGTGTCTGGGTAATACATTCTCGGGCGATTTGGGCATATCATAACTCTGCGGATTCCCACGGGTGTCCTCTTTTCGGAAATGCATGGGGTTCCCTGTTTTCCCCGGTGGCCCGGTGGCTTGGACACCCGAGGCCCATATCTGTATGTTGTGCCGGTCGGCAGAGCGTCTCAAATTTCGGTCAGAAAACAGACTTGGGGTTACTTGTGTTTTAGGCTTTCCCCTTGGCGGCCAGGTAGGTGCATGTTAAGCAGAAACCTGTGCAGTTCCCTCTGGGACCACTGCAAAAGATTTAAGATTACAGGTGTTGGCAGTAAACCCACTTGGTAGCAGTCTGCACCACACAGATTCACTGTGGTAGCTGTGGTTGAGCAGTCGGATTTCCCTCAAGAAGAGTTAGGCAGTATATAGAGGATACAGGATAGGTACAGAGGCACAGTAGTACAAGCAAACGCTGACCAGAGCTAGGTGTAAAAGTATATACTTATTTATTTTAAAGGCACACTCATAAATTACACTAGCACAGAAAAAGGTAAGTAAGTCAAAACACAGTCACTATTACTTATATGTACATCCCTAGTCATTTGTTGGACAAGTCTAAGTTAACCCCACTTATTTCCAAACAGAGGTGAGCGCTTAACGTCAGATGGCACTCCAATAAGTTATTAAAAAAGGGAGGGAAAAAGCAGAAGTAATGAAAGCAGCCAGGTAAAGCACTTTTCACATAAGGTTAGCAAAGGTAGTCAACTGTGGAACAAGGAGAGTTGGTTCGAAGCCCGCTTTAGAGAGAGCCAGGCGAAAATATGCCCAAGATCACACAATGTCACAAGTCTTTGCAGGTGAGTAGAAAAGGTTTCACTGAGTTTAGAAAAAGTTTAGATAGGGTGTCCCAGGCTTACCCAGGGTCGAGAGCCGAGGGCTAAATCTACCCCGTACAATCGGTGGCAAGGGAAGCCGGGCGGAACACAGTACCTTTAAAAGTGGAAAGGATCCTCCAGCGGTGGTAGTTGTTCCTGGTAGTGGGTGCGAGTCGCGGCGTCGTCCAGGGGAAGAGGTTATCTCAACGTGGAGGAAAGCTGCAGGTCGTTGCACTACCAGGGATGATACCAGCCGTGGAGTTTTCCGGTCATAAAGGAGTTTACCCCTCTTTCGCGGTTGAGGTAAAAATTGGTATCCCGGTTGCCGGGGTGCTTGGCACAGGCAAGGCGGCCACGAGATGCTTCGGGACGGCGAAAAGAAAGCAGCAACTGGTTGTCCCCACCAGTTAAGGGAAGGAGACTCTCCGGCGGGAGATCTCCTCTGTCGTCGGAAAAAGTGGTGAGACGGTTCCGCAGGGCTCCACCAGTGGTGTCATCTTGGCAGGTCATCTTGGCTTCTCCCTCTTCGGCTTCTTAGGTCCTGTGGCGACTTCTGAAGAACCAGTCCCAAAAACCCGGCTTTTATGCAGCAAACCCCCATTCATACAGCCTAGCTGTCACTCAAACATGCTAAGTGGTGAGCGGGGTGGCTCACCACTTGAGCCAATCACACCAGAGTGCGACATGAGTTGGCAAGGCAACTCAGTCCAAGGTGCCTAAACCCCCTCCCACACCCCCTGTGGTACCCAGACAGAATGGCACCACTGTGGAGGGCTTCTGTGCAGAAGCCCGCCAAAAGTGGAACAAAGGCTCGACTCGGGTTCAGGGTTACTGAAGTGAACCTAGACGCCATTTTGGCGGCGAGTTCTGGCAAAAAATCCCAACCGGTGAATTTATATTAAATAAATAAACCGGCGGTATCTTTAACATTGCACCAAAAAGTGGTGCATTAAAAACAATGGGAAATCCCATTGGGAAATATTCCGGTGGAATATTTCCGTGGTATCCACTGCCACCAGCCAGAACTCGGCGAGGGGGGACGGGACAGTACCCCCTCGACAACAGACCCAGGGGCAATCTAATTGCCCCTACCAGTACTTCCACAGTAAGATGGTTTGTACTGGTTAAGTTCCTAAGTTAAGACTAGTAAAGTCAATGGTGACTTTACAGACCCAGGGAGACAGTAGTCAGTCCCAGGGTGTGGAGTCTATGTTTGGGGGTCTCTATGACACCCCTGTGTTACTGCACTGAGGGTGCTGTGTAACACACATTCAAAAACCAATGATAGCCTATGGGGAAAAAATACCCCCTAGCCCATAAGCACATAGCAAGTCACAGTAACACTCTCAAATCATGTCCAAGAGTGAGGGTAAAACAGTCTCACTCTTGTCAGGAGAAAAAAATAAACCCCAAAAAATCCAGCAAAGCTGCTGGGGGACTCACTAGGTTAGGAAATTCAGCCTAAACAGAGAATTCTCCCTAACACTCGCCCCCCCACCCCCAGACTAAGGGACAGGAGGATTTAATCCACTCCTGGATGAACCTCATACCTCTAGTCGATGACATACATCCTAGAGAGTCCATCAGCATTTTGATGGTGACACCCTGACCTGTGCTCAATGGTGAAATCAAACCCTTGGAGGCAGATTGACCATCTCAATAGTTTTGGATTTTCCCCTTTCATTTGCATTAACCATCTCAAGGGTTGGTGGTCAGTCTGAATGACAAAAGTAGAACCATACAAGTATGGCCTAAACTTCTGTCTTGATATGGGCCAAATCGTCCTCGGGACCAGCCCTCTGAGAGCAAAAATTACCCAATTCAGCCCAAAATACAGGTTCTATTGTGCTGAGCAGTGATCTCATGCTAGTGACAATGACACCTTCAATAAGTTTTAGTATTTATTCTAAACAGTGAATTTCATATACATTTGGTATTCAAGTTAGAGAAGATTACAAAGCAGAAAACTTAGAGAAATGCAAAATATAGAGAAACATAGCACTTAGGTAAACATAGAGAAACATAGAGAAACACAGTCTTACGCCCCTTCAATCAGCACTGGGAGACCCTGGCCCTCATAAGCTAGCTATAACAAGCCCCGCTCAGAGAACAGCGCTGCAGGATGCCGTCAAGAGCTCCAATTCCGGGCACTTGATCTGGCTCGAACCAAGTCCACAGGACGATCTCCCACCCGAGTCATGTGAGCATGTGTATTTTATAATCTCGTGCTGCCCGTCCGTGACGCACAGTTCCAGAACTTTCCCTTTGCTAAATATAGGCTGGCTCATGGAAAAAACCCAACTCTGTTAATTTCCACTGCTCCTTCTTCTGAGCCCCTCCCTGGCTCCCTGGAGCCCATCTGCCAAAGCTCAGGAATGTCTTATCAGTGCCTTCCCAGAGAAAAGGAGATTAGCTTGGGGCCATGCAGGGCTACCGTTAGTGAGACAGAATATTCTAAGGGAAGCAGGGATGTATTAACCCCATCTGCAAGCTCTAAAAGGCATGCACTCATAGCTTAGTGTTTATAGCGCTTAAGACTGGCTATCTAAGCGCTATATAGGTGCCATAATGTTCCAAACACTCCAAAAAATACCTATTAGCTACAGAGCTAGGGCCCTCTCCCTGCCTGTCTATCAACAATGCATAATGTGACCTATCACTCATACTAGGCCTGCATATTCCTTGTAGCTCACTACTGCATAATGGAAGTGCTACAACAGACTACTGTCAGCATTTTGGCACATACTTTGAATACACTATTGGCTTTCAGCGGCTAATGCTGTCATCTAAAGCCCTGATTGGCAAGGTTGCAATTTTGTGTATCACTACATTCCACCCCTATTCAACGTGTGTGCGACAGATGCTGACTAATACACATCAATATAGTATTTAGTGCAGTGATAAAGACCTTGGGGCTTTGCAAGAGGTTTAAGCAAACTACCTTCTAGCGGTTAGTTAGCGTGGCATGCAAGGTTAGTAAAAAACACTACCTAAACAAAAATGTACACAAAGTGAACAGTGCAGATTAACAAGGGGGGGTCCTGGGAGTCCCTCTGCCAGACATTAGTCCTGGTTACGAGAGACTTACCCAGAGTCTTTAGCTCACTATCTTTCACAAAGAAGAAATATCCCAAACATATCAGTCTTTGTCCTGCCCTGGGACAGTCCAGCACCGAAATGCTAGGCAATTCTCCTCTGAACAAGAGTACCAACAGAAACCCCAGACACGTGTTTCGGTCTGGTTGGACCTCATCAGTAGGGTGGATCTGTGCCTCTCTAAGAATAGTGAGCAAGGGGTCCACGTCTGGATTCCCCTAGTAACTTAGGGTGAGACCCAAAGTTACTTAAATATGCAGATTAACAAGGGGGGTCCTGGGAGTCCCTCTGCCAGACATTAGTCCTGGTTACGAAAGACTTACCCAGAGTCTTTAGCTCACTATCTTTCACAAAGAAGAAATATCCCAAACATATCAGTCTTTGTCCTGCCCTGGGACAGTCCAGCACCGAAATGCTAGGCAATTCTCCTCTGAACAAGAGTACCAACAGAAACCCCAGACACGTGTTTCGGTCTGGTTGGACCTCATCAGTAGGGTGGATCCGTGCCTCTCTAAGAATAGTGAGCAAGGGGTCCACGTCTGGATTCCCCTAGTAACTTAGGGTGAGACCCAAAGTTACTTAAATATGCAGATTAACAAGGGGGGTCCTGGGAGTCCCTCTGCCAGACATTAGTCCTGGTTACGAGAGACTTACCCAGGGTCTTTAGCTAACTATCTTTCACAAAGAAGAAATATCCCAAACATATCAGTCTTTGTCCTGCCCTGGGACAGTCCAGCACCGAAATGCTAGGCAATTCTCCTCTGAACAAGAGTACCAACAGAAACCCCAGACACGTGTTTCGGTCTGGTTGGACCTCATCAGTAGGGTGGATCTGTGCCTCTCTAAGAATAGTGAGCAAGGGGTCCACGTCTGGATTCCCCTAGTAACTTAGGGTGAGACCCAAAGTTACTTAAATATGCAGATTAACAAGGGGGGTCCTGGGAGTCCCTCTGCCAGACATTAGTCCTGGTTACGAGAGACTTACCCAGAGTCTTTAGCTCACTATCTTTCACAAAGAAGAAATATCCCAAACATATCAGTCTTTGTCCTGCCCTGGGACAGTCCAGCACCGAAATGCTAGGCAATTCTCCTCTGAACAAGAGTACCAACAGAAACCCCAGACACGTGTTTCGGTCTGGTTGGACCTCATCAGTAGGGTGGATCTGTGCCTCTCTAAGAATAGTGAGCAAGGGGTCCACGTCTGGATTCCCCTAGTAACTTAGGGTGAGACCCAAAGTTACTTAAATATGCAGATTAACAAGGGGGGTCCTGGGAGTCCCTCTGCCAGACATTAGTCCTGGTTACGAAAGACTTACCCAGAGTCTTTAGCTCACTATCTTTCACAAAGAAGAAATATCCCAAACATATCAGTCTTTGTCCTGCCCTGGGACAGTCCAGCACCGAAATGCTAGGCAATTCTCCTCTGAACAAGAGTACCAACAGAAACCCCAGACACGTGTTTCGGTCTGGTTGGACCTCATCAGTAGGGTGGATCCGTGCCTCTCTAAGAATAGTGAGCAAGGGGTCCACGTCTGGATTCCCCTAGTAACTTAGGGTGAGACCCAAAGTTACTTAAATATGCAGATTAACAAGGGGGGTCCTGGGAGTCCCTCTGCCAGACATTAGTCCTGGTTACGAGAGACTTACCCAGGGTCTTTAGCTAACTATCTTTCACAAAGAAGAAATATCCCAAACATATCAGTCTTTGTCCTGCCCTGGGACAGTCCAGCACCGAAATGCTAGGCAATTCTCCTCTGAACAAGAGTACCAACAGAAACCCCAGACACGTGTTTCGGTCTGGTTGGACCTCATCAGTAGGGTGGATCTGTGCCTCTCTAAGAATAGTGAGCAAGGGGTCCACGTCTGGATTCCCCTAGTAACTTAGGGTGAGACCCAAAGTTACTTAAATATGCAGATTAACAAGGGGGGTCCTGGGAGTCCCTCTGCCAGACATTAGTCCTGGTTACGAGAGACTTACCCAGAGTCTTTAGCTCACTATCTTTCACAAAGAAGAAATATCCCAAACATATCAGTCTTTGTCCTGCCCTGGGACAGTCCAGCACCGAAATGCTAGGCAATTCTCCTCTGAACAAGAGTACCAACAGAAACCCCAGACACGTGTTTTGGTCTGGTTGGACCTCATCAGTAGGGTGGATCTGTGCCTCTCTAAGAATAGTGAGCAAGGGGTCCACGTCTGGATTCCCCTAGTAACTTAGGGTGAGACCCAAAGTTACTTAAATATGCAGATTAACAAGGGGGGTCCTGGGAGTCCCTCTGCCAGACATTAGTCCTGGTTACGAGAGACTTACCCAGAGTCTTTAGCTCACTATCTTTCACAAAGAAGAAATATCCCAAACATATCAGTCTTTGTCCTGCCCTGGGACAGTCCAGCACCGAAATGCTAGGCAATTCTCCTCTGAACAAGAGTACCAACAGAAACCCCAGACACGTGTTTCGGTCTGGTTGGACCTCATCAGTAGGGTGGATCTGTGCCTCTCTAAGAATAGTGAGCAAGGGGTCCACGTCTGGATTCCCCTAGTAAGTTAGGGTGAGACCCAAAGTTACTTAAATATGCAGATTAACAAGGGGGGTCCTGGGAGTCCCTCTGCCAGACATTAGTCCTGGTTACGAGAGACTTACCCAGAATCTTTAGCTCACTATCTTTCACAAAGAAGAAATATCCCAAACATATCAGTCTTTGTCCTGCCCTGGGACAGTCCAGCACCGAAATGCTAGGCAATTCTCCTCTGAACAAGAGTACCAACAGAAACCCCAGACACGTGTTTCGGTCTGGTTGGACCTCATCAGTAGGGTGGATCTGTGCCTCTCTAAGAATAGTGAGCAAGGAGTCCACGTCTGGATTCCCCTAGTAACTTAGGGTGAGACCCAAAGTTACTTAAATATGCAGATTAACAAGGGGGGTCCTGGGAGTCCCTCTGCCAGACATTAGTCCTGGTTACGAGAGACTTACCCAGAGTCTTTAGCTCACTATCTTTCACAAAGAAGAAATATCCCAAACATATCAGTCTTTGTCCTGCCCTGGGACAGTCCAGCACCGAAATGCTAGGCAATTCTCCTCTGAACAAGAGTACCAACAGAAACCCCAGACACGTGTTTCGGTCTGGTTGGACCTCATCAGTAGGGTGGATCTGTGCCTCTCTAAGAATAGTGAGCAAGGGGTCCACGTCCGGATTCCCCTAGTAACTTAGGGTGAGACCCAAAGTTACTTAAATATGCAGATTAACAAGGGGGGTCCTGGGAGTCCCTCTGCCAGACATTAGTCCTGGTTACGAGAGACTTACCCAGAGTCTTTAGCTCACTATCTTTCACAAAGAAGAAATATCCCAAACATATCAGTCTTTGTCCTGCCCTGGGACCGTCCAGCACCGAAATGCTAGGCAATTCTCCTCTGAACAAGAGTACCAACAGAAACCCCAGACACGTGTTTCGGTCTGGTTGGACCTCATCAGTAGGGTGGATCTGTGCCTCTCTAAGAATAGTGAGCAAGGGGTCCACGTCTGGATTCCCCTAGTAATTTAGGGTGAGACCCAAAGTTACTTAAATATGCTGATTAACAAGGGGGGTCCTGGGAGTCCCTCTGCCAGACATTAGTCCTGGTTACGAGAGACTTACCCAGAGTCTTTAGCTCACTATCTTTCACAAAGAAGAAATATCCCAAACATATCAGTCTTTGTCCTGCCCTGGGACAGTCCAGCACCCAAATGCTAGGCAATTCTCCTCTGAACAAGAGTACCAACAGAAACCCCAGACACGTGTTTCGGTCTGGTTGGACCTCATCAGTAGGGTGGATCTGTGCCTCTCTAAGAATAGTGAGCAAGGGGTCCACGTCTGGATTCCCCTAGTAACTTAGGGTGAGACCCAAAGTTACTTAAATATGCAGATTAACAAGGGGGGTCCTGGGAGTCCCTCTGCCAGACATTAGTCCTGGTTACGAGAGACTTACCCAGAGTCTTTAGCTCACTATCTTTCACAAAGAAGAAATATCCCAAACATATCAGTCTTTGTCCTGCCCTGGGACAGTCCAGCACCGAAATGCTAGGCAATTCTCCTCTGAACAAGAGTACCAACAGAAACCCCAGACACGTGTTTCGGTCTGGTTGGATCCAGACGTGGACCCCTTGCTCACTATTCTTAGAGAGGCACAGATCCACCCTACTGATGAGGTCCAACCAGACCGAAACACGTGTCTGGGGTTTCTGTTGGTATTCTTGTTCAGAGGAGAATTGCCTAGCATTTCGGTGCTGGACTGCCCCAGGGCAGGACAAAGACTGATATGTTTGGGATATTTCTTCTCTGTGAAAGATAGTGAGCTAAAGACTCTGGGTAAGTCTCTCGTAACCAGGACTAATGTCTGGCAGAGGGACTCCCAGGACCCCCTTGTTAATTCACAAAGTGAACAGTGACATATACCCTTGCCAAAACCTGGCCTACACAAAAAATACCTACACAAAGTGAACATGGACATTTACTCTAGCCAAAACCTGGCCTACTCAATAATACCTAAATAAGTATTGTATAACTGATTGTCAGTTAAAAAGCAGCATGCAGTTAGAATGTCAAGGCAATCCAGTGTAGTCTAATCTACAATGCACTATTGCATTTATGTATGGTTATCAATTCTAAAACCTGGCATCCTTTCACTCTAAGGGCCTACCCTCCCCCCTGATCCCAGGGCATTCAAACGTGACTATGGGCTGTGTGATTAGACACTTCCCCCATGTATGTGGAACCCAACCATAAACCATCTAATTTCGTGAACAAGGTGAACCCATGGGCACCAGGTTATCTAAATAAAAACAATTTTACTACTTTGCATCAAAGCATGGCATGTGTTATTCATGCAATCAAAAGCAAGCAATTTCATCCATATGTATGCTGGTAACTGTAGCTCTGTGTGCCAGTGTGTGGAGGATGGTCGCCCCCACCCAGTAAAAAGCCAACACCTGCTGATTAAACAATGTTTGCCATACAATGCATCGTGTGTATTTAGCAGTCTTGTTGACCTGCCCTATGGCAGAAAAAATGTCTTCATACCTAACATTCTGCCATCTTCAGTGGTTGTCAATACTTGTAGCAGTGTTGGGCGTATCAATAGGCCCCACTAGGCCAGAATTTATATAGCAGAGCTGGCATCAGAACCCATAGTGGCTAGCTTATTGTGCACAGTTTCTATGTCACAAACATGTAAAGCTCCTCCAATTAATGAATCTAGCTCCCTAGCTACGCGCACTCTAGTGATGGGCCATAGAAATGAACTCCATTTGTAGCAGCTTGGTAGTACTAAGGAAACATTGCCTCATGATAAATCTATGTCTAAGTGTATCACTGTAATAATGGAGGTGTGCATTACCAACCTACAATTTACATGTTGTCTTACTACTGGAAAATCTAACATGTTCACAGTGTCTACCTATTGTGACTTGGAGAATACCCTTCTTCAAGTGGGATATCTACCATATACAATATTAGTTTTAGCCACAAACACCATACTACCCTCCGGCAGTGGCTGTTTCATCACACCATTGTGTAAAATGCATTTAGTCAAGTTATAGTCCATAAAATCTTGGCGAGAACACTCGCTGCAGTTCTTGGTCAGAAAAACATCACATTAAACAAATTTAAACAAATCTTTGTATCCATTCACTGAAACATTTGGGCCTATGACTTCATAGACACCAGTCATATGAGTCAGTGACAAAAGATGTCTGACAATGTGCCAGGCCAGTACGCTAGCAATTCCATGTGGATACTCATTTGTAGCGCTTTTCCAAAGAATTATTCCAAATGTCTACAATCAAAAGGTGACTCTTTGCATTAGTGTGCTGGAGACAGCTGTCCCCACAAAAACATGAAACTGGTTGGTTTAACAAAAACCAAGTCACACTATGTGTCATAAAATCAAACATCAAGTCAGTCATGGTTTCATTTACCTGCCTTAAGCTGGCTGTAAAAGTATCCAGTGTTTCAAAGGTTACCATCTCAAATTAGAGCTCACACACTTGGCAGCATTACTTCAATTAAGGATCTTAACCTACGCACAGGTGACTTTGATGTGCGCACTCATCTTATCTCAAAATAAATTACACTCCTGCTTGCATATTTCTGCTGCCCCAACAATTCATAAGTCATTTTCCTGCCTACGTGCAACGTAGAAGTTTTTTTTTTTTCAAAAAGCAAAGCATCTCTGGTTAAAGCAATTCAGTTGGAAGAGCAAAACCATTTCGTTTTTTCAGATTCATCTCAAAAAGTGCATTTAAAAACCATTTTTCAATGTGTTAGCATTCAAGTGCTGTGTCACACAGCTGTTTGTGGTGCATGATCTTATAGTCCACAACTCATTGTCCATAGTCCTTTAAACAAGAAAGGCAAGACATGTCAATTAAGTTATTTCCAGCAACTGAATCATTTGAATGTGTAGCATCAAATATTTGATAATTAGCCAAGTCTGCACCATGCCAGTTCAGCAAAAGTTATTACTCTGTTGGACACCTTTCGCAGGTTGCAGAACAAATGTCCTCATACGTCATGCATGTTAACAGCATTGAGTGCGGTGCAGGACACGTTTAAAGTTGACTCGCTTTCTCTGATCACAGTTTGCTTGGCTGATCAGTGTCACCCACAAATTGAATACATCTACTTCTGTCAATGGTGAAATGCATTTTGCTTTTTTGCCTAGGCAAAATACAAACAGAAATGTTAGGATTTCATCAAAAGTACAATGTCATTATTCATCAATATTAGGATGTCATCAAAACTTCAATATCAGCGTTATCCACCCCTTCCCTGAACATCACCCCCATCTTCAGAAGTCTCACCAGGTAACTACACACTTTATCATTGCTACTGCAATTATTTATCACTCTTCTGCATGTTATTGGGGGCTTATTTACACTCAACCATATGGGGTGTAACTGCCTAATCACAAACTCATTTGTGCAATGCGATCATAGTTGGTCAATGGTACCTCAGACTGATCTGTGCTTTTACAAAAGCCATATGATAAGTACCCAGGTCGCACAATGCTTTTCTTTTTCACCAAAGCGATCACGAATGCCAGGCGCCAACTTGCTTCCAGTGTCTCATGATCTTGATTTAGTTTGCCCTGCTGGCATCACTCCATTTTTCAAAGGTAAAGTCTTTCAGTCCAATATCGCCTGCAGTTGCACAAGCAGCTTTGTTTATTTTTCTCCAAACAGCTGTGTATTTTCTCTTCTCAAAGCGCCTAGAGGTTTCTTCTCCAGTGCACAGCGCTTTACTTCAGTTCACATCACATGGAGCACTGGAATGCAGCTTGCACAACAATGTCGCTTCACTTCACATCACATCACATGGTGCATGGGGATGCAGTTTGCACAACAATGTCTGTTGGAATGGGCAGCTGTCTTTTCTTAGCCCATTCACAGATGCACAGGTTCCCCAATGTTCAGATGTGATGTGCCCATCTGCCATCCTGCATGCAGCCTTTGTTTTCCTTCCAGTGTTACTGGGCAAATTCTTTACTTCTGATCAGCTCTGTTATTGCATGCCGTTAGAAAGCATGCGTACATCAGCATTTCTGTCTTTGCACCCCCTCTCCTCAGTTTTTTTTTTTTGCTCACGCTGCGGTGTCTCTCACAGGGGATGGAATGCAGGAATGTCATTGTTTATCTTTCGCGCAGCAAGCTTATCTCTTTGCCTATAACTCTTAAACTGTGGCGGCTTCAATGGAAGGCACTCGTTTCAGACAGTTCATCCAGATTAACTCTTTCTTGCATTAAACAGGAGTGCAGTATTCTGCTTTTGTTTGCCTTCCTGCACCTCGCCCAAGACAGCTTCAAGGCACAAGCTCTGCACACACAGCAAGACTCTTATTTTCAAAAGAGGCACTTTTTCTTCTCATCAGATTCTACTCCATGTAATTTAGCAAAATGTCAAAGCGTCTTTTAGCCCGTTTTAAACTGATTAATGTCTCATTTAAAAGCATACGTTTTTTTTTCTTCTCTTCTTCCTCGTAACCTTGTAGTTTGGCTTCACAAGCTCACTCCAATGCAATGTGCGATCTTTAAAAAGAACCCACAACCCACTAAATCTTTGTGCTGTCTTATCACACACAGATTTTTCATTCTGTTGTACCATTGCCAGAATATAACCACTTATTTCAGTGCATTTAAAAAATGCCATATTTAGTGCAGCTCCCTGCACGGTTTCCCTGCAAGAGCAACCCACACTCTATATTGCTTGTGGGCTGTTATTGTGTCAACAACATTTTTCACTATGTATCACAGTCAACAGGTCACTATTTCCAAACATGCATCACTTATAAGGCAACAGTACAAATCCATGGCATAGCGTGGGAACAGTCAAAAATACTCCAGGGGCAATTTAGAGGCAATTTAGAAAAATATAAATTGTTTTTTCCCCCCAAACCATTGCAAACTGATTCTGCAATTTCAAATCAATACACAAAAATCGAAAATCCAAATAACATCACTCACTTTCTTTTTTTAAGTGAGTCTCTCACCCATTATAAGCATGGCACAGCTTAAAATGCAATATAACCATTTTAGTGTGTTTCCTTTAAACAGAATGTACCACCACTAGCACATGGAATTTACAGTTGCCAAAAGAAAAACAAACCCTTTAGGCTCTCAGCACAGATGTTACTCTTTCTCCTAAGCACGGCTCCACGTTATTTTTCAGGAATGTCAACACTTCAAAAGCATACATCAAAAAAGCGAACCTTCGCCTCCGAACATTACAGTCCCCCACTCGCTAGCACAATGGGGCTGAGTCAATGGTTAAATTACTATTCACAATTTGCATGTCAAATCCTTGCAATTATTTTTCCCTGCCCTCATGACAGAATAGAGTTGAGAACTCCGTCTCACTTTGCATTTCAAATTACAACTTTAAACTGGGGAAACCGCATGATAAAATTCTTTCCTAATTGAACATATATCTTTCTTGACCATTCATCGGAGCGCTTTAAACAAAGCCATTTCCCGCTTGTTTATCGCCTTGTACTCCCTGGCTCCATTCCCAAGCAATAAGTCAGTCACGACTGATTTACTGAAGGGAGTCTTAACCACACAAGCTATCGGCCACGGCAAGCCGACACAACGCTGCTGTCTTTTGAAGTCTCAGAGCTGCAGTGAGACCACCAAGGAAATGCGACAGCCTGCTCTTCACTCTACACTGTGTTCTCTCACACAATTTGTCATTTCACAGCAAGGCACTGCTCTGCACAAATCCCACCGCTGCCACCAAATGTCTTGATATGGGCCAAATCGTCCTCGGGACCAGCCCTCTGAGAGCAAAAATTACCCAATTCAGCCCAAAATACAGGTTCTATTGTGCTGAGCAGTGATCTCATGCTAGTGACAATGACACCTTCAATAAGTTTTAGTATTTATTCTAAACAGTGAATTTCATATACATTTGGTATTCAAGTTAGAGAAGATTACAAAGCACAAAACTTAGAGAAATTAAAAATGTAGAGAAACATAGAACTTAGATAAACATAGAGAAACATAGAGAAACACAGTCTTACGCCCCTTCAATCAGCACTGGGAGACCCTGGCCCTCATAAGCTAGCTATAACAAGCCCCGCTCAGAGAACAGCGCTGCAGGATGCCGTCAAGAGCTCCAATTCCGGGCACTTGATCTGGCTCGAACCAAGTCCACAGGACGATCTCCCACCCGAGTCATGTGAGCATGTGTATTTTATAATCTTGTGCTGCCCGTCCGTGACGCACAGTTCCAGAACTTTCCCTATGCTAAATATAGGCTGGCTCATGGAAAAAACCCAACTCTGTTAATTTCCACTGCTCCTTCTTCTGAGCCCCTCCCTGGCTCCCTGGAGCCCATCTGCCAAAGCTCAGGAATGTCTTATCAGTGCCTTCCCAGAGAAAAGGAGATTAGCTTGGGGCCATGCAGGGCTAACGTTAGTGAGGCAGAATATTCTAAGGGAAGCAGGGATGTATTAACCCCATCTGCAAGCTCTAAAAGGCATGCACTCATAGCTTAGTGTTTATAGCGCTTAAGACTGGCTATCTAAGCGCTATATAGGTGCCATAATGTTCCAAACACTCCAAAAAATACCTATTAGCTACAGAGCTAGGGCCCTCTCCCTGCCTGTCTATCAACAATGCATAATGTGACCTATCACTCATACTAGGCCTGCATATTCCTTGTAGCTCACTACTGCATAATGGAAGTGCTACAACAGACTACTGTCAGCATTTTGGCACATACTTTGAATACACTATTGGCTTTCAGCGGCTAATGCTGTCATCTAAAGCCCTGATTGGCAAGGTTGCAATTTTGTGTATCACTACAACTTCTTCAGTGCCCACACAATAGCAAAGCATTCTCTTTCAATTGTTGCCCACCTTGTTTCAGGATCCTTCAGTTTTCTACTGATGAAGCAAATGGGGTGTTCCTACCCTTCTCATCCAGTTGGCTAAGAACTGCACCTATACCTACATTGGAAGCATCAGTTTTTACAATGAAAGTTTGGTGGTAGTCAGGAGCTCTGAGTACTGGAGCTTGGCAAAGAGCTTTCTTCAGGTTTTCAAAGGCCTGATTGCATTCCTCATTCCATTTGACCTTTTTACGGAATTTTGGAGAGGAGATAACATTCAGAGGAGAAACTATGGTCCCATAGTTCTCAATGAAATTCCTGTAGTACCCAGTGAGGCCTAAGAAGGCTCTCACCTGGGTCTGAGTAGTAGGTGTTGTCCAATTTTGCACAGCTTCAATCTTGCTGAGCAAAGGCACTTATTTCTCCACCTCCTACCTCATGTCCAAGGTAGACCACTTTACTCTGTCCAATTTGGCATTTGCTTGCCTTTATGGTCAGATTGGCCTGCTCAAGAGCCTGCAAAACATGTCCTAGGTGGGTCACATGTTCCTCCCAGGAGTGGCTGAAGACTGCAATGTCATCCAAGTATGCCATGCAGAAGTCATCCATCCCAGCTAGAACTTGGTTCACCATCCTTTGGAATGTTGCAGGTGGATTTTTCAGTCCAAAAGGCATAACCTTGAATTGGTATAGGCCAACTGGGGTAGAAAATGCAGTTTTCTCCTTGGCATGGTCTGTCAGGGCTATTTGCCAATAGCCTGACGTAAGGTCCAGTGTCCTGAGGTACTTGGCTGCACCAAGTTTATCCACCAACTCATCTGTCCTTGGCAAAGGGTGGGCATCAGTCTTGGTGACTGCATTAAGAGCTCTATAGTCCACACAGAATCTCAACTCCTTGGATCCTGCCTTTGGTACTAACACCACTGGGCTAGACCATGGACTAGTGGAGGGCTCTATTACCCCGAGATCAAGCATCTTCTTGAACTCACCTTTGATGTGGGTTCTGACATGTTCTGACATTCTATATCCTCTGCTTTTGACTGGCAGACAGTCACCAGTGAGTATATCATGCTGTCCCCAAGGGGTCAAGCCTGGTGAAAGTGAGAACAGGGGGGCAAACTGATTTAACATCGCTTTGCACTCCTCCTGTTGCTCAGGGGTCAGATCTGAAGAGAGATTAACTCCTTCAACCTTTTCGTCCAAAGGCAAGCCTCTTAGGCGGTCAGTTAGAGCTTCACTCTCCTCCTCCTCTTCTGGTGAAGTTAGAAGCAAGGCTCCTACTTCTGGTCTAGAGACATAGGCTTTGAGGCGGTTGGTGTGGAAGACTCGGGGAGCTTCCCTGGGTTTGCCCAGATCCACCAGATAGTTGACCCCTCCAAGTTTTCCCACAACCTTGAAGGGTCCCATCCATTTGTCTTGCAAAGCCCTCTGCCTTGTTGGAAGCATAACTAGAACTAGCTGGTCTTGAGTAAACTCAACCATGTTAGCCTTCTGATCATGCCAATGTTTGATCAGAGCTTGGCCAGCTTTCAAGTTGTCACTTGCTTCTGCCATCATGTGTGACATTCTCCTTCGGAGACCTATCACATAGTCAGTCACTCTGACTGGCTTGGGGGAAGGAGCACTCTCCAACCCCTCCTTAATCAGGGCCAAGGGGCCTCTGACTGGATGGCCATAGAGAAGTTCAAAGGGAGAATAACCTACTCCCTCCTGAGGGACTTCCCTATAAGCAAATAGAAGGCATGGCAGTAGAAGGTCCCACTTCTTCTTAAGGGGTTCTTCTAAAGCACCTATCATGCTCTTCATAGTTCTGTTAAACCTTTCTACCAACCCGTTTGTCTGAGGGTGGTATGCGGTTGAGAACTTGTAGGTGACTCCGCAGGTTTTCCACATGGCTTTCATGTAGTTGGACATAAAATTTGACCCCCTGTCAGAAATCACCTCCTTAGGAAACCCAACCCTGGTAAAGATACCAAGGAGGGCCTTAGCCACAGCCTGAGCTGTAACAGTCCTCATAGGAATTGCCTCAGGGTACCTAGTAGCATGGTCTACTACAACAAGGATAAACCTGTTGCCTGAGGAGGTTGGAGGATCAAGGGGACCAACAATGTCAATCCCTACCCTCTCAAATGGGACTCCCACAACTGGGAGAGGCACTAAAGGTGCCACATTCTTGGAACCAACCTTACCAGAAGTCTGGCAGGTATGGCAGCTCCTGCAATATCTATCTACTTCAGCCCCCATCTTTGGCCAATAAAAGTAGAGGGAGAGCCTTTCCTTGGTCTTCTTGAAACTCAAGTGACCAGCCAAAGGAATCTCGTGGGCTAGTTGCAAGAACTGTTGTCTGTTCTCTTGGGGCACTTCCAGGCGTTGGTAGGCTCCAGGTTCAGATTCAGTGGGTTCACTGTAGAAGAGGCCATCTTCCCAGTGTAACCTATACTTCCCAGGCTCTTGCCCATCAGCCTGAGAAGCAGCCTGTTGGCGGAGACCCTCCAGAGTTGGACATTCTCTTTGTCCTTTACGAAAAGCTGTCCTGCTGGGTCCACCTACTGCCAGTAAAGACTGCAGCTCAGGATGGTCAGCCGGGTCCAGATCTCCAATAAGTTTTGGGCCTCCTACTAGCTCTTCTTGAGAGTCTAGTTCAACCAGACAGGGTTGTACCTCCCTCTCAGCCTCAGCTGGAGGTGGGGTTACAGGTGTAACTTTGGACAACCTCGGGGAAGTCCTTGTTGGAAGCACTGGAGTGCTTGCTGTAGGCTTTTTCCTAGGAGTCTTGGGTTGCCCCTTTGCTCCTGATCTGGTAGTTACTGCAGTAAGTTGCTCCAGTGGGAGAGGAGTGATTTCTGTCATCATCTCCTGAGATAAACCTCACAGGGTTTTCTCTCTTGCAGGTTTGGTGAGCTCCTGTAACCTTTTACTAGGAGGTCTGGGGGTATGTGACACAACTCCAAGAGCTTTCAGGTCATTTCCCAACAGAACTCTTCCTGGTACATCACATTGTATACTGACAGGTATCTTCACAGCCATATCATTACACTGGATGAGAACTGGTAACTGGGGACACATCTGCACAGGCCCTCCAGCTAACTTGGTGAGGCATTTGGGTGCCTTAGCAACATCCTCTGCCTTGAAAAATGATTCATCCACCACAGTTATGCTGGCCCCAGTGTCCCTGATGGCAGGAGTCTCCTGACCATTCACGTGGACACTGTCCTTATAATACTCTTTAGTATTATCTGGGATAGAATTATACACATCTAAATTCTGTTGTTCCCACAACCCCAGAGAAACTAAAGAAACACTGGCTGAGACTCCAGTGGGTTCATCAGCCAGTAGTAGAAAGTTTCCACTTGCCATAGTGACTTCCTCCTCTGGAGCGAAGGCTAAGGAGACAAGTTGGACCCCTGAAGGTTTACCCTTACATCTGGGATCTCCTTTCACATGGTCAGTAGCCTTACAAACATAACAGGCCCCAAAGGTCCTTTGGAATGGAGGCTTGTTCTGACCTCCTTCTGGTTTAGCACTAGAAGGTATACTACTCTGCTGTGGTTAGTTGCACTAAGGTATCTCAA
Source organism: Ambystoma mexicanum (assembly GCF_040938575.1). Lineage (NCBI taxonomy): Eukaryota > Metazoa > Chordata > Amphibia > Caudata > Ambystomatidae > Ambystoma > Ambystoma mexicanum. The sequence continues at coordinate 432,061,600 of NC_090928.1, forward strand.
AAGTACACTAAAGTGTATACTCAATACAAATCCCACCGCTGTACACCAGTGTTAAGCAGAAACCTGTGCAGTTCCTGTGCAGTTTTGCAGGGACCACTGCAAAAGATTTAAAATTACAGGTGTTGGCAGTAAACCCACTTGGTAGCAGTCTGCACCACAAAGATTCACTGTGGTAGCTGTGGCTGAGCAGTCAGACTTCCCTCAAGAAGAGTTAGGCAGTATATAGAGGATACAGAGGCACAGTAGTACAAGCAAACGCTGACCAGAGCTAGGTGTAAAAGTATATACTTATTTAATTTAAAGGCACACTCATAAATTACACTAGCACAGAAAAAGGTAAGTAAGTCAAAACACAGTCACTATTACTTATATGTACATCCCTAGTCATTTGTTGGACAAGTCTAAGTTAACCCCACTTATTTCCAAACAGAGGTGAGCGCTTAACGTCAGATGGCACTCCAACAAGTTATTAAAAAAGGGAGGGAAAAAGCAGAAGTAATGAAAGCAGCCAGGTAAAGCACTTTTCACATAAGGTTAGCAAAGGCAGTCAACTGTGGAACAAGGAGAGTTGGTTCGAAGCCCGCTTTAGAGAGAGCCAGGCGAAAATATGCCCAAAATCACACAATGTCACAAGTCTTTGCAGGTGAGTAGAAAAGGTTTTACTGAGTTTAGAAAAAGTTTAGTTAGGGTGTCCCAGGCTTACCCAGGGTCGAGAGCCGAGGGCTAAATCTACCCCGTACAATCGGTGGCAAGGGAAGCCGGGCGGAACACAGTACCTTTAAAAGTGGAAAGGATCCTCCAGCGGTGGTAGTTGTTCCTGGTAGTGGTTGCAAGTCGCGGCGTCGTCCAGGGGAAGAGGTGATCTCAACGTGGAGGAAAGCTGCAGGTCGTTGCACTACCAGGGATGAGACCAGCCGTGGAGTTATCCGGTCACAAAGGAGTTTACCCCTCTTTCGCGGTTGAGGTAAAAAGTGGTATCCCAGTTGCCGGGGTGCTTGGCACAGGCAAGGCGGCCACGAGATGCTTCGGGACGGCGAAAAGAAGGCAGCAACTGGTTGTCCCCACCAGTTAAGGGAAGGAGACTCTCCGGCGGGAGATCTCCTCTGTCGTCGGAAAAAGTGGTGAGACAGTTCCGCAGGGCTTCACCAGTGGTGTCGTCTTGGCAGGTCGTCTCGGCTTCTCCCTCTTCGGCTTCTTAGGTCATGTGGCGACTTCTGAAGAACCAGTCCCAAAAACCCTGCTTTTATGCAGCAAACCCCCATTCATACAGCCTAGCTGTCACTCAAACATGCTAAGTGGTGAGCGGGGTGGCTCACCACTTGGGCCAATCACACCAGAGTGCGACATGAGTTGGCAAGGCAACTCAGTCCAGGGTGCCTAAACCCCCTCCCACACCCCCTGTGGTACCCAGACAGAATGGCACCACTGTGAAGGGCTTCTGTGCAGAAGCCCGCCAAAAGTGGAACAAAGGCTCGGCTCGGGTTCAGGGTTACTGAAGTGAACCTAGACGCCATTTTGGCGGCGAGTTCTGGCAAAAAATCCCAACCGGTGAATTTATATTAAATAAATAAACCGGCGGTATCTTTAACATTGCACCAAAAAGTGGTGCATTAAAAACGATGGGAAATCCCATTGGGAAATATTCCGGTGGAATATTTCCGTGGTATCCACTGCCACCAGCCAGAACTCGGCGAGGGGGGACGGGACAGTACCCCCTCGACAACAGACCCAGGGGCAATCTAATTGCCCCTACCAGTACTTCCACAGTAAGATGGTTTGTACTGGTTAAGTTCCTAAGTTAAGACTAGTAAAGTCAATGGTGACTTTACAGACCCAGGGAGACAGTAGTCAGTCCCAGGGTGTGGAGTCTATGTTTGGGGGTCTCTATGACACCCCCGTGTTACTGCACTGAGGGTGCTGTGTAACACACATTCAAAAACCAATGATAGCTTATGGGGAAAAAAATACCCCCTAGCCCATAAGCACATAGCAAGTCACAGTAACACTCTCAAATCATGTCCAAGAGTGAGGGTAAAAGAGTCTCACTCTTGTCAAAGCTGCTGGGGGACTCACTAGGTTAGGAAATTCAGCCTAAACAGAGAATTCTCCCTAACAGTGCACCCACACATGTGAGGTACCGTTTTCATTGGAACACATGTGGGAACGCGGGACGGTAGGCCATGTGTTGTTGGGGGCGTGCTTCGATGGGTGAGTCGAGCGACATGTGCGGAAAACACGTTTTTTTCCCAACATTTCGGACTTTGTGGGAGTGTTTGGGTAATAAATTCAGGGGCGATTTGGGCATATCATACCTCTGCGGATTCCCACGGGTGTCCTCTTTTCGGAAATGCATGGGGTTCCCTGTTTTCCCCGGTGGCTTGGACACCCGAGGCCCATATCTGTATGTTGTGCCGGTCGGCAGAGCGTCTCAAATTCCGGTCAGGAAACAGACTTGGGGTTACTTGTATTTTAGGCTTTCCCCTTGGCGGCCAGGTAGGTGCACCCACACATGTGAGGTACCGTTTTCATCGGGACACCTGTGGGAACGTGGGATGGTAGGCCATGTGCTGTTGGGGGCGTGTTTCGATGGGTGAGCCGAGCGAAATGTGCGGAAAATGCATTTTTTTCCTCCACATTTCGGACTTTGTGGGGTGTCTAGGTAATACATTCTGGGCGATTTGGCATATCATACCTCTGCGGATTCCCACGGGTGTACTCCTTTCGGAAATGCATGGTGTTCCCTGTTTTCCCCAGTGGCTTGGACACCCGAGGCCCATATCTGTATGTTGTGCCGGTCGGCAGAGCGTCTCAAATTCCGGTCAGAAAACATACTTGGGGTTACTTGTGTTTTAGGCTTTCCCCTTGGCGCCCAGGTAGGTGCACCCACACATGTGAGGTACCGTTTTCAATGGGACACCTGTGGGAACGCGGGACAGTAGGCCATGTGTTGTTGGGTGCATTTTTCGATGGGTGAGCCGAGCAAAATGTGCAGAAAATGCGTTTTTTTCCCACATTTCAGAATTTGCGGGGTGTCTGGGTAATAAATTCTGGGGCGATTTGGGGATATCATACCTCTGCAGACTCCCACGGGTGTCCGCTTTTCGGAAATGCATGGGGTTCCCTGTTTTCCCCGGTGGCTTGGACACCCGAGGCCCATATCTGTATGTTGTGCCGGTCGGTAGAGCGTCTCAAATTCCGGTCAGAAAAAAGACTTGGGGTTACTTGTGTTTTAGGCTTTCCCCTTGGCGGCCAGGTAGGTGCACCCACACATGTGAGGTACCATTTTCATTGGCACACCTGTGGGAACAGGGGACGGTAGGCCATGTGTTGTTGGGGCGTGTTTCAATGGGTGAGCCGAGCGTAATGTGCGGAAAATGCATTTTTTTTCCCCACATTTCAGACTTTGCGGGGGTGTCGGTGTAATACATTCTGGGGCGATTTGGGCATATCATACCTCTGCGGATTTCCACAGATGTCCTCTTTTTGGAAATGCATGGGATTCCTTGTTTTCCCCGGTGGCTTGGACATCCGAGGCCCATATCTGTATGTTGTGCCGGTTGGCAGAGCGTCTCAAATTCCGGTCAGAAAACAGACTTGGGGTTACTTGTGTTTTAGGCTTTCCCCTTGGCGGCCAGATAGGTGCACCCACACATGTGAGGTACCGTTTTCATAGAGACACCTGTGGGAACGCGGGACGGTAGGCCATGTGTTGTTGGGGGGCGTGTTTCGATGGGTGAGCCGAGCAAAATGTGTGGAAAATGCGTTTTTTTCCCCATATTTCGAAATTTGCGGGGGTGTCTGGGTAATAAATCCTTGGGCGATTTGGGCATATCATACCTCTGCGGATTCCCACGCGTGTCCTCTTTTCGGAAATGCATGGGCTTCCCTGTTTTCCCCGGTGGCTTGGACACCCGAGGCCCATATCTGTATGTTGTGCCGGTCGGCAGAGCGTCTCAAATTCCGGTCAGAAAACAGACTTGGGGTTACTTGTGTTTTAGGCTTTCCCCTTGGCAGCCAGGTAGGTGCACCCACACATGTGAGGTACCGTTTTCATCGGAACACATGTGGGAATGCGGGACAGTAGGCCATTTGCTGTTGGGAGCGTGTTTCGATGGGTGAGCCGAGCGAAATGTGCGGAAATGCCTTTTTTTCCACATTTTGGACTTTGCGGGGTGTCTGGGTAATTAATTCTGGGGCGATTTAGCATATCATACCTCTGCGGATTCCCACGGGTGTCCTCTTTTCAGAATTGCATGGGTTTCCCTGTTTTCCCCGGTGGCTTGGACACCTGAGGCCCATATTTGTATGTTGTGCCGGTCTGCAGAGCGTCTCAAATTCCGGTCAGAAAACAGACTTGGGGTTACTTGTGTTTTAGGCTTTCCCCTTGGCGCCCAGGTAGGTGCACCCACACATGTGAGGTACCATTTTCATCGGGACACCTGTGGGAACGCGGGACAGTAGGCCATGTGTTGTTGGGGATGTGTTTCGATGGGTGAGCCGAGCGAAATGTGCAAAAAATGCATTTTTTCCCACATTTCAGAGTTTGCGGGGGTGTCTGGGTAATAAATTCTGGAGCGATTTGGGGATATCATACCTCTGCGGATTCCCACGTGTGTCCTCTTTTCGGAAATGCATGGGGTTCCCTGTTTTCCCCGGTGGCTTGGACACCCGAGGCCCATATCTGTATGTTGTGCCGGTCGGCAGAGCGTCTCAAATTCCGGTCAGAAAACAGACTTGGGGTTACTTGTGTTTTAGGCTTTTCCCTTGGCGGCCAGGTAGGTGCACCCACACATGTGAGGTACCGTTTTCATCGTGACACCTGTGGGAACGTGGGACGGTAGGCCATGTGCTGTTGGGAGCGTGTTTTCAATGGGTGAGCCGAGCGAAATGTGCGGAAAATGCGTTTTTTCCCCACATTTCAGAATTTGCGGGGATGTCTGGGTAATAAATCCTGGGGCGATTTGGGCATATCATACCTCTGCAGATTCCCAAGGGTGTCCTCTTTCGGATATTCATGGGGTTCCCTGTTTTCCCCGGTGGCTTGGACACCCGAGGCCCATATCTGTATGTTATGCCGGTCGGCAAAGCGTCTCAAATTCGGGTCAGAAAACAGACTTTGGGTTACTTGTGATTTAGGCTTTCCCCTTGGCGGCCAGGTAGGTGCATCCACACATGTGAGGTACCGTTTTCATCGGGACACCTGTGGGAACAAAGGAAGGTAGGCCATGTGTTGTTGGGGGCGTGTTTCGATGGGTGAGCCGAGCAAAATGTGCGGAAAATGCGTTTTTTTTCCCCACATTTCGAACGTTGCGGGGGTGTCTGGGTAATAAATCCTGGGGCGATTTGGGCATATCATACCTAAGCGGATTCCCACGCGTGTCCTCTTTTCAGAAATGCATGGGGTTCCCTGTTTTCCCCGGTGGCTTGGACACCCGAGGCCCATATCTGTATGTTGTCCAGGGCGGCAGAGCGTCTCAAACTCCGGTCAGAAAACAGACTTGGGGTTACTTGTGTTTTAGGCTTTCCCCTTGGCGGCCAGGTAGGTGCACCCACACATGTGAGGTACCATTTTCATCGGGACACCTGTGGGAACGCGGGACGGTAGGCCATGTGCTATTGGGAGCGTGTTTCAATGGGTGAGCCGAGCGAATGTGCAGAAAATGCGTTTTTTTCCCCACATTTCAGAATTTGCGGGGGTGTCTGGGTAATAAATCCTGGGGCGATTTGGGCATATCATACCTCTGCGGATTCGCAAGGGTGTCCTCTTTCGGAAATGCATGGGGTTCCCTGTTTTCCCCGGTGGCTTGGACACCCGAGGCCCATATCTGTATGTTGTGCCGGTCGGCAAAGTGTCTCAAATTCCGGTCAGAAAACAGACTTGGGGTTACCTGTGTTTTAGGTTTTCCCCTTGGCGGCCAGGTAGGTGCACCCACACATGTGAGGTACCGTTTTCATCGGGACACCTTTGGGAATGAGGGACGGTAGGCCATGTGTTGTTGGGGGCGTGTTTCGATGGGTGAGCCAAGCGACATGTGCAGAAAATGCGTTTTTTATCCCACAATTCGGACTTTGCGGGGGTGTCTGGGTAATAAATTCTGGGGCGATTTGGGCATATCATACCTCTGTGGATTCCCAACGGTATCCTCTTTTCGGAAATGCATGGGGTTCCCTGTTTTCCCCGGTGCTTGGGCACCCGAGGCCCATATCTGTATGTTGTGCCGGTCGGCAGAGCGTCTCAAATTCCGGTCAGAAAACATACTTGGGGTTACTTGTGTTTTAGGCTTTCCCCTTGGCGCCCAGGTAGGTGCACCCACACATGTGAGGTACCGTTTTCAATGGGACACCTGTGGGAACGCGGGACAGTAGGCCATGTGTTGTTGGGTGCATTTTTCGATGGGTGAGCCGAGCAAAATGTGCAGAAAATGCGTTTTTTTCCCACATTTCAGAATTTGCGGGGTGTCTGGGTAATAAATTCTGGGGCGATTTGGGGATATCATACCTCTGCAGACTCCCACGGGTGTCCGCTTTTCGGAAATGCATGGGGTTCCCTGTTTTCCCCGGTGGCTTGGACACCCGAGGCCCATGTCTGTATGTTGTGCCGGTCGGTAGAGCGTCTCAAATTCCGGTCAGAAAACAGACTTGGGGTTACTTGTGTTTTAGGCTTTCCCCTTGGCGGCCAGGTAGGTGCACCCACACATGTGAGGTACCATTTTCATTGGCACACCTGTGGGAACAGGGGACGGTAGGCCATGTGTTGTTGGGGCGTGTTTCAATGGGTGAGCCGAGCGTAATGTGCGGAAAATGCATTTTTTTCCCCACATTTCAGACTTTGCGGGGGTGTCGGTGTAATACATTCTGGGGCGATTTGGGCATATCATACCTCTGCGGATTTCCACAGATGTCCTCTTTTTGGAAATGCATGGGATTCCTTGTTTTCCCCGGTGGCTTGGACACCCGAGGCCCATATCTGTATGTTGTGCCGGTTGGCAGAGCGTCTCAAATTCCGGTCAGAAAACAGACTTGGGGTTACTTGTGTTTTAGGCTTTCCCCTTGGCGGCCAGATAGGTGCACCCACACATGTGAGGTACCGTTTTCATAGAGACACCTGTGGGAACGCGGGACGGTAGGCCATGTGTTGTTGGGGGCGTGTTTCGATGGGTGAGCCGAGCAAAATGTGTGGAAAATGCGTTTTTTTCCCCATATTTCGAAATTTGCGGGGGTGTCTGGGTAATAAATCCTTGGGCGATTTGGGCATATCATACCTCTGCGGATTCCCACGTGTGTCCTCTTTTCGGAAATGCATGGGCTTCCCTGTTTTCCCCGGTGGCTTGGACACCCGAGGCCCATATCTGTATGTTGTGCCGGTCGGCAGAGCGTCTCAAATTCCGGTCAGAAAACAGACTTGGGGTTACTTGTGTTTTAGGCTTTCCCCTTGGCAGCCAGGTAGGTGCACCCACACATGTGAGGTACCGTTTTCATCGGAACACATGTGGGAATGCGGGACAGTAGGCCATTTGCTGTTGGGAGCGTGTTTCGATGGGTGAGCCGAGCGAAATGTGCGGAAATGCCTTTTTTTCCACATTTTGGACTTTGCGGGGTGTCTGGGTAATTAATTCTGGGGCGATTTAGCATATCATACCTCTGCGGATTCCCACGGGTGTCCTCTTTTCAGAATTGCATGGGTTTCCCTGTTTTCCCCGGTGGCTTGGACACCTGAGGCCCATATTTGTATGTTGTGCCGGTCTGCAGAGCGTCTCAAATTCCGGTCAGAAAACAGACTTGGGGTTACTTGTGTTTTAGGCTTTCCCCTTGGCGCCCAGGTAGGTGCACCCACACATGTGAGGTACCATTTTCATCGGGACACCTGTGGGAACGCGGGACAGTAGGCCATGTGTTGTTGGGGATGTGTTTCGATGGGTGAGCCGAGCGAAATGTGCAAAAAATGCATTTTTTCCCACATTTCAGAGTTTGCGGGGGTGTCTGGGTAATAAATTCTGGAGCGATTTGGGGATATCATACCTCTGCGGATTCCCACGTGTGTCCTCTTTTCGGAAATGCATGGGGTTCCCTGTTTTCCCCGGTGGCTTGGACACCCGAGGCCCATATCTGTATGTTGTGCCGGTCGGCAGAGCGTCTCAAATTCCGGTCAGAAAACAGACTTGGGGTTACTTGTGTTTTAGGCTTTTCCCTTGGCGGCCAGGTAGGTGCACCCACACATGTGAGGTACCGTTTTCATCGTGACACCTGTGGGAACGTGGGACGGTAGGCCATGTGCTGTTGGGAGCGTGTTTTCAATGGGTGAGCCGAGCGAAATGTGCGGAAAATGCGTTTTTTTCCCCACATTTCAGAATTTGCGGGGATGTCTGGGTAATAAATCCTGGGGCGATTTGGGCATATCATACCTCTGCAGATTCCCAAGGGTGTCCTCTTTCGGATATTCATGGGGTTCCCTGTTTTCCCCGGTGGCTTGGACACCCGAGGCCCATATCTGTATGTTATGCCGGTCGGCAAAGCGTCTCAAATTCGGGTCAGAAAACAGACTTTGGGTTACTTGTGATTTAGGCTTTCCCCTTGGCGGCCAGGTAGGTGCATCCACACATGTGAGGTACCGTTTTCATCGGGACACCTGTGGGAACAAAGGACGGTAGGCCATGTGTTGTTGGGGGCGTGTTTCGATGGGTGAGCCGAGCAAAATGTGCGGAAAATGCGTTTTTTTTCCCCACATTTCGAACGTTGCGGGGGTGTCTGGGTAATAAATCCTGGGGCGATTTGGGCATATCATACCTAAGCGGATTCCCACGCGTGTCCTCTTTTCAGAAATGCATGGGGTTCCCTGTTTTCCCCGGTGGCTTGGACACCCGAGGCCCATATCTGTATGTTGTCCAGGGTGGCAGAGCGTCTCAAACTCCGGTCAGAAAACAGACTTGGGGTTACTTGTGTTTTAGGCTTTCCCCTTGGCGGCCAGGTAGGTGCACCCACACATGTGAGGTACCATTTTCATCGGGACACCTGTGGGAACGCGGGACAGTAGGCCATGTGCTATTGGGAGCGTGTTTCAATGGGTGAGCCGAGCGAATGTGCAGAAAATGCGTTTTTTTCCCCACATTTCAGAATTTGCGGGGGTGTCTGGGTAATAAATCCTGGGGCGATTTGGGCATATCATACCTCTGCGGATTCGCAAGGGTGTCCTCTTTCGGAAATGCATGGGGTTCCCTGTTTTCCCCGGTGGCTTGGACACCCGAGGCCCATATCTGTATGTTGTGCCGGTTGGCAAAGTGTCTCAAATTCCGGTCAGAAAACAGACTTGGGGTTACCTGTGTTTTAGGTTTTCCCCTTGGCGGCCAGGTAGGTGCACCCACACATGTGAGGTACCGTTTTCATCGGGACACCTTTGGGAATGAGGGACGGTAGGCCATGTGTTGTTGGGGGCGTGTTTCGATGGGTGAGCCAAGCGACATGTGCAGAAAATGCGTTTTTTATCCCACAATTCGGACTTTGCGGGGGTGTCTGGGTAATAAATTCTGGGGCGATTTGGGCATATCATACCTCTGTGGATTCCCAATGGTATCCTCTTTTCGGAAATGCATGGGGTTCCCTGTTTTCCCCGGTGCTTGGGCACCCGAGGCCCATATCTGTATGTTGTGCCGGTCGGCAGAGCGTCTCAAATTTCGGTCAGAAAACAGACTTGGGGTTACTTGTGTTTGAGGCTTTCCCCTTGGCGGCCAGGTAGGTGCACCCACAAATGTGAGGTACCATTTTCACCAGAACACCTGTGAGAACGCGGGACGGTAGGCCATTTGCTGTTGGGAGCGTGTTTCGATGGGTGAGCCGAGCGAAATGTGCGGAAAATGCGTTTTTTTACCCACATTTCGGACTTTGTAGGGGTGTTTGGTTAATAAATTCTGTGGCGATTTGGGCATATCATATCGCTGCGGATTCCCACGTGTGTCCTCTTTTTGGAAATGCATGGGGTTCCCTGTTTTCCCCGGTGGCTTGGACACCCTAGGCCCATATCTGTATGTTGTGCCGGTCGTCAGAGCGTCTCAAATTCCGGTCAGAAAACAGACTTGGGGTTACTTGTGTTTTAGGCTTTCCCCTTGGCGCCCAGGTACGTGCACCCACACATGTGAGGTACTGTTTTCATCGGGACACCTGTGGGAATGCGGGGCGGTAGGCCATGTTTTGATAGGGGCGTGTTTCGATGGGTTAGCCGAGCGAAATGTGCGGAAAAGGCATTTTTTTTCCCACATTTCAGATTTTGCGGGGGTGTGTGGGTAATAAATTCTGGGGCGATTTGGGCATATCATACCTCTGCGGATTCCCACGGGTGTCCTCTTTTCGGAAATGCATGGGGTTCCCTGTTTTCCCCAGTGGCTTGGACACCCGAGGCCCATATCTGTATGTTGCACCGGTCGGCAGAGCGTCTCAAATTCCAGTCAGAAAACAGACTTGGAGTTACTTGTGTTTTAGGCTTTCCACTTGGCGACCAGGTAGGTGCACCCACACATGTGAGGTACCCTTTTCATCGTGACACCTGTGGCAATGCGGGACGGTAGGCCATGTGCTGTTGGGGGCGAGTTTCGATGGGTGAGCCAAGCGAAATGTTCTGAAAATTCGTTTTTTTCCCCCAAATTCCGGACTTTGCGGGGGTGTCTGGGTAATAAATTCTGGGGCGATTTGGGCATATCATACCTCTGCGGATTCCCACGGGTGTCCTCTTTTAGGAAATGCATGGGGTTCCCTGTTTTCCCCGGTGGCTTGGACACCCGTGGCTCATATCTGTATGTTGTGCCAGTCGGCAGAGCGTCTCAAATTCCAGTCAGAAAACAGACTTGGGGTTACTTGTGTTTTAGGCTTTCCCCTTGGCGGGCAGGTAGGTGCACCCACACATATGAGGTACTGTTTTCATCGGGACACCTGTTGGAACGTGCAACAGTAGGCCATGTGTTGTTGGGGGCGTGTTTCGATGGGTGAGCCGAGCAAAATGTGCGAAAATGCATTTTTTTCCCCCACATTTCAGACTTTGCGGGGGTGTCTGGGTAATACATTCTTGGGCGATTTGGGCATATCATACCTCTGCGGATTCCCACGGGTGTCCTCTTTTCGGAAATGCATGGGGTTCTCTGTTTTCCCCGGTGGCCCGGTGGCTTGGACACCCGAGGCCCATATCTGTATGTTGTGCCGGTCGGCAGAGCGTCTCAAATTTCGGTCAGAAAACAGACTTGGGGTTACTTGTGTTTTAGGCTTTCCCCTTGGCGGCCAGGTAGGTGCACCCACACATGTGAGGTACCATTTTCATTGGCACACCTTGGGAATGCAGGACGGTAGGCCATGTGTTGTTGGGGGCGTGTTTCGATGGGTGAGCCGAGCGGCATGTGCGGAAAACGCGTTTTTTTCCCACATTTCGGACTTTGCGCAGGTGTCTGGGTAATAAATTCTGGGGCGATTTGGGCATATCATACCTCTGCGGATTTCCACAGGTGTCCTCTTTTCGGAAATGCATGGGGTTCCTTGTTTTCCCCAGTGGCTTGGACACCCGAGGCCCATATCTGTATGTTGTGCCGGTTGGCAGAGCGTCTCAAATTCCGGTCAGAAAACAGACTTGGGGTTCTTGTGTTTTAGGCTTTCCCCTTGGCGGCCAGGTAGGTGCACCCACACATGTGAGGTACCGTTTTCATCGGGACACCTGTGGGAACGCGGGACGGTAGGCCATGTGCTGTTGGGAGTGTGTTTTCAATGGGTGAGCTTAGCGAAATGTGCGGAAAATGCGTTTTTATCCCCACATTTCAGAATTTGCGGCGGTGTCTGGGTAATAAATCCTGGGGTGATTTGGGCATATCATACCTCTGCGGATTCCCAAGGGTGTCCTCTTTCGGAAATGCATGGGGTTCCCTGTTTTCCCCAGTAGCTTGGACACCCGAGGCCCATATCTGTATGTTGTGCCGGTCGGCAGAGCGTCTCAAATTCCAGTCAGAAAACATACTTGGGGTTACTTGTGTTTTAGGCTTTCCCCTTGGCGGCCAGGTAGGTGCACCCACACATGTGAGGTACCGTTTTCATCGGGACACCTGTGGGAATGCGGAACAGTAGGCCATGTGTTGTTGGGGGCGTGTTTCGATGGGTGAGCCGAGCGAAATGTGCAGAAAATGCGTTTTTTCCCACATTTCAGAATTTGCAAGGGTGTCTGGGTAATAAATTCTGGGGCGATTTGGGCATATCATACCTCTGCAGATTCCCACGGGTGTCCTATTTTTGTAAAGGCATGGGCTTCTGTGTTTTCCCCGGTGGCTTGGACACCCAAGGCCCATATCTGTATGTTGTGCCAGTCGGCAGAGCGTCTCAAATTCCGGTCAGATAACAGACTTGGGGTTACTTGTGTTTTAGGCTTTCCCCTTGGCGGCCAGATAGGTGCACCCACACATGTGAGGTACCATTTTCATCGGGACACCTGTGGGAATGCGGGACGGTAGGCCATGTGCTGTTGGGAGCGTGTTTCGATGGGTGAGCCGAGTAAAATGTGCGGAAAATGTGTTTCTTTCCACACATTTCAGACTTTGCGGGGTGTCTGGGTAATACATTCTGGGGTGATTTGGGCATATCATACCTCTGCGGATTCCCACAGGTGTCCTCTTTTCGGAAATGCATGGGGTTCCCTGTTTTCCCCGGTGGCTTGGACACCCGAGGCCCATATCTGTATGCTGTGCCGGTCGGCAGAGCGTCTCAAACTCCAGTCAGAAAACATACTTGGGGTTACTTGTGTTTTAGGCCTTCCACTTGGCGGCCAGGTAGGTGCACCCACACATGTGAGGTACCGTTTTCATCGGGACACCTGTGGGAATGCGGAACAGTAGGCCATGTGTTGTTTGGGGCGTGTTTCGATGGGTGAGCCGAGCGAAATGTGCAGAAAATGCGTTTTTTCCCACATTTCAGAATTTGCAAGGGTGTCTGGGTAATAGATTCTGGGGCGATTTGGGCATATCATACCTCTGCAGATTCCCATGGGTGTCCTATTTTCGGAAAGGCATGGGCTTCTGTGATTTCCCCGGTGGCTTGGACACCCGAGGCCCACATCTGTATGTTGTGCCGGTCGGCAGAGCGTCTCAAATTCCGGTCAGAAAACAGACTTGGGGTTACTTGTGTTTTAGGCTTTCCCCTTGGCGGCCAGGTAGGTGCACCCACACATGTGAGGTACCGTTTTCATCGGGACACCTGTGGGAACGTGGGATGGTAGGCCATGTGCTGTTGGGGGCGTTTTTCGATGGGTGAGCCGAGCGAAATGTGCGGAAAATGCATTTTTTTCCTCCACATTTCGGACTTTGTGGGGTGTCTAGGTAATACATTCTGGGCGATTTGGCATATCATACCTCTGCAGATTCCCACAGGTGTCCTCCTTTTGGAAATGCATGGGGTTCCCTATTTTCCCCGGTGGCTTGGACACCCAAGGCCCATTTCTGTATGTTGTGCCGGTCGGCAGAGCGTCTCAAATTGCGGTCAGAAAACAGACTTGGGGTTACTTGTGTTTTAGGCTTTCCCCTTGGCGCCCAGGTAGGTGCACCCACACATGTGAGGTACCATTTTCATTGGCACACCTTGGGAACAGGGGACGGTAGGCCATGTGTTGTTGGGGCGTGTTTCAATGGGTGAGCCGAGCGTAATGTGCGGAAAATGCATTTTTTTTCCCACATTTCAGACTTTGCGGGGGTGTCTGGGTAATACATTCTGGGGCGATTTGGGCATATCATACCTCTGCGGATTTCCACAGGTGTCCTCTTTTCGGAAATGCATGGGGTTCCTTGTTTTCCCCGGTGGCTTGGACACCCGAGGCCCATATCTGTATGTTGTGCCGGTTGGCAGAGCGGCTCAAATTCCGGTCAGAAAACAGACTTGGGGTTACTTGTGTTTTAGGCTTTCCCCTTGGCGGCCAGGTAGGTGCACCCACACATGTGAGGTACCGTTTTCATCGGGACACCTGTGGGAACGCGGGACGGTAGGCCATGTGCTGTTGGGAGTGTGTTTTCAATGGGTGAGCTTAGCGAAATGTGCGAAAAATGCGTTTTTATCCCCACATTTCAGAATTTGCGGCGGTGTCTGGGTAATAAATCCTGGGGTGATTTGGGCATATGATACCTCTGTGGATTCCCAAGGGTGTCCTCTTTCGGAAATGCATGGGGTTCCCTGTTTTCCCCGGTGGCTTGGACACCCGAGGCCCATATCTGTATGTTGTGCCGGTCGGCAGAGCGTCTCAAATTCCGTTGAGAAAACAGACTTGGGGTTACTTGTGTTTTAGGCTTTCCCCTTGGCGGCCAGGTAGGTGCACCCACAAATGTGAGGTACCGTTTTCGTCGGGACACCTGTGGGAACGCGGGACGGTAGGCCATGTGTTGTTGGGGGCTTGTTTTGATGGGTGAGCCAAGCGACATGTGCAGAAAATGCGTTTTTCTCCCATATTTCGGACTTTGCGGGGGTGTCTGCGTAATAAATTCTGGGGCGATTTGGGCATATCACACCTCTGCGGATTCCCACGGGTGTCCTCTTTCGGAAATGCATGGGGTTCCCTGTTTTCCCCGGTGGCTTGGACACCCGAGGCCCATATCTGTATGTTGTGCCGGTTGGCAGAGCGTCTCAAATTCCGGTGAGAAAACAAACTTGGGGTTACTTGTGTTTTAGGCTTTCCCCTTGGCGCCCAGGTAGGTGCACCCACACATGTGAGGTACCATTTTCATTGGCACACCTTGGGAACAGGGGACGGTAGGCCATGTGTTGTTGGGGCGTGTTTCAATGGGTGAGCCGAGCGTAATGTGCGGAAAATGCATTTTTTTTCCCACATTTCAGACTTTGCGGGGGTGTCTGGGTAATACATTCTGGGGCGATTTGGGCATATCATACCTCTGCGGATTTCCACAGGTGTCCTCTTTTCGGAAATGCATGGGGTTCCTTGTTTTCCCCGGTGGCTTGGACACCCGAGGCCCATATCTGTATGTTGTGCCGGTTGGCAGAGCGTCTCAAATTCCGGTCAGAAAACAGACTTGGGGTTACTTGTGTTTTAGGCTTTCCCCTTGGCGCCCAGGTAGGTGCACCCACACATGTGAGGTACCATTTTCATCGGGACACCTGTGGGAACGCGGGACAGTAGGCCATGTGTTGTTGGGGATGTGTTTCGATGGGTGAGCCGAGCGAAATGTGCAGAAAATGCATTTTTTCCCACATTTCAGAGTTTGCGGGGGTGTCTGGGTAATAAATTCTGGAGCGATTTGGGGATATCATACCTCTGCGGATTCCCACGTGTGTCCTCTTTTCGGAAATGCATGGGGTTCCCTGTTTTCCCCGGTGGCTTGGACACCCGAGGCCCATATCTGTATGTTGTGCCGGTCGGCAGAGCGTCTCAAATTCCGGTCAGAAAACAGACTTGGGGTTACTTGTGTTTTAGGCTTTTCGCTTGGCGGCCAGGTAGGTGCACCCACACATGTGAGGTACCGTTTTCATCGTGACACCTGTGGGAACGTGGGACGGTAGGCCATGTGCTGTTGGGAGCGTGTTTTCAATGGGTGAGCCGAGCGAAATGTGCGGAAAATGCGTTTTTTTCCCCACATTTCAGAATTTGCGGGGATGTCTGGGTAATACATCCTGGGGCGATTTGGGCATATCATACCTCTGCAGATTCCCAAGGGTGTCCTCTTTCGGATATTCATGGGGTTCCCTGTTTTCCCCGGTGGCTTGGACACCCGAGGCCCATATCTGTATGTTATGCCGGTCGGCAAAGCGTCTCAAATTCGGGTCAGAAAACAGACTTGGGGTTACTTGTGATTTAGGCTTTCCCCTTGGCGGCCAGGTAGGTGCATCCACACATGTGAGGTACCGTTTTCATCGGGACACCTGTGGGAACAAAGGACGGTAGGCCATGTGTTGTTGGGGGCGTGTTTCGATGGGTGAGCCGAGCAAAATGTGCGGAAAATGCGTTTTTTTCCCCACATTTCGAACGTTGCGGGGGTGTCTGGGTAATAAATCCTGGGGCGATTTGGGCATATCATACCTAAGCGGATTCCCACGCGTGTCCTCTTTTCAGAAATGCATGGGGTTCCCTGTTTTCCCCGGTGGCTTGGACACCCGAGGCCCATATTTGTATGTTGTCCAGGGCGGCAGAGCGTCTCAAACTCCGGTCAGAAAACAGACTTGGGGTTACTTGTGTTTTAGGCTTTCCCCTTGGCGGCCAGGTAGGTGCACCCACACATGTGAGGTACCATTTTCATCGGGACACCTGTGGGAACGCGGGACGGTAGGCCATGTGCTATTGGGTGCGTGTTTCAATGGGTGAGCCGAGCGAATGTGCAGAAAATGCGTTTTTTCCCCACATTTCAGAATTTGCGGGGGTGTCTGGGTAATAAATCCTGGGGCGATTTGGGCATATCATACCTCTGCGGATTCGCAAGGGTGTCCTCTTTCGGAAATGCATGGGGTTCCCTGTTTTCCCCGGTGGCTTGGACACCCGAGGCCCATATCTGTATGTTGTGCCGGTCGGCAAAGTGTCTCAAATTCCGGTCAGAAAACAGACTTGGGGTTACCTGTGTTTTAGGCTTTCCCCTTGGCGGCCAGGTAGGTGCACCCACACATGTGAGGTACCGTTTTCATCGGGACACCTTTGGGAATGAGGGACGGTAGGCCATGTGTTGTTGGGGGCGTGTTTCGATGGGTGAGCCAAGCGACATGTGCAGAAAATGCGTTTTTTATCCCACAATTCGGACTTTGCGGGGGTGTGTGGGTAATAAATTCTGGGGCGATTTGGGCATATCATACCTCTGCGGATTCCCACGGGTGTCCTCTTTTCGGAAATGCATGGGGTTTCCTGTTTTCCCCAGTGGCTTGGACACCCGAGGCCCATATCTGTATGTTGCACCGGTCGGCAGAGCGTCTCAAATTCCAGTCAGAAAACAGACTTGGAGTTACTTGTGTTTTAGGCTTTCCACTTGGCGACCAGGTAGGTGCACCCACACATGTGAGGTACCCTTTTCATCGTGACACCTGTGGCAATGCGGGACGGTAGGCCATGTGCTGTTGGGGGCGAGTTTCGATGGGTGAGCCAAGCGAAATGTTCTGAAAATTCGTTTTTTTCCCCCAAATTCCGGACTTTGCGGGGGTGTCTGGGTAATAAATTCTGGGGCGATTTGGGCATATCATACCTCTGCGGATTCCCACGGGTGTCCTCTTTTAGGAAATGCATGGGGTTCCCTGTTTTCCCCGGTGGCTTGGACACCCGTGGCTCATATCTGTATGTTGTGCCAGTCGGCAGAGCGTCTCAAATTCCAGTCAGAAAACAGACTTGGGGTTACTTGTGTTTTAGGCTTTCCCCTTGGCGGGCAGGTAGGTGCACCCACACATATGAGGTACTGTTTTCATCGGGACACCTGTTGGAAGGTGCAACAGTAGGCCATGTGTTGTTGGGGGCGTGTTTCGATGGGTGAGCCGAGCAAAATGTGCGAAAATGCATTTTTTTCCCCCACATTTCAGACTTTGCGGGGGTGTCTGGGTAATACATTCTTGGGCGATTTGGGCATATCATACCTCTGCGGATTCCCACGGGTGTCCTCTTTTCGGAAATGCATGGGGTTCTCTGTTTTCCCCGGTGGCCCGGTGGCTTGGACACCCGAGGCCCATATCTGTATGTTGTGCCGGTCGGCAGAGCGTCTCAAATTTCGGTCAGAAAACAGACTTGGGGTTACTTGTGTTTTAGGCTTTCCCCTTGGCGGCCAGGTAGGTGCACCCACACATGTGAGGTACCATTTTCATTGGCACACCTTGGGAATGCAGGACGGTAGGCCATGTGTTGTTGGGGGCGTGTTTCGATGGGTGAGCCGAGCGGCATGTGCGGAAAACGCGTTTTTTTCCCACATTTCGGACTTTGCGCAGGTGTCTGGGTAATAAATTCTGGGGCGATTTGGGCATATCATACCTCTGCGGATTTCCACAGGTGTCCTCTTTTCGGAAATGCATGGGGTTCCTTGTTTTCCCCGGTGGCTTGGACACCCGAGGCCCATATCTGTATGTTGTGCCGGTTGGCAGAGCGTCTCAAATTCCGGTCAGAAAACAGACTTGGGGTTACTTGTGTTTTAGGCTTTCCCCTTGGCGGCCAGGTAGGTGCACCCACACATGTGAGGTACCGTTTTTATCGGGACACCTGTGGGAACGCGGGACGGTAGGCCATGTGCTGTTGGGAGTGTGTTTTCAATGGGTGAGCTTAGCGAAATGTGCGGAAAATGCGTTTTTATCCCCACATTTCAGAATTTGCGGCGGTGTCTGGGTAATAAATCCTGGGGTGATTTGGGCATATCATACCTCTGCGGATTCCCAAGGGTGTCCTCTTTCGGAAATGCATGGGGTTCCCTGTTTTCCCCAGTAGCTTGGACACCCGAGGCCCATATCTGTATGTTGTGCCGGTCGGCAGAGCGTCTCAAATTCCAGTCAGAAAACATACTTGGGGTTACTTGTGTTTTAGGCTTTCCCCTTGGCGGCCAGGTAGGTGCACCCACACATGTGAGGTACCGTTTTCATCGGGACACCTGTGGGAATGCGGAACAGTAGGCCATGTGTTGTTGGGGGCGTGTTTCGATGGGTGAGCCGAGCGAAATGTGCAGAAAATGCGTTTTTTCCCACATTTCAGAATTTGCAAGGGTGTCTGGGTAATAAATTCTGGGGCGATTTGGGCATATCATACCTCTGCAGATTCCCACGGGTGTCCTATTTTTGTAAAGGCATGGGCTTCTGTGTTTTCCCCGGTGGCTTGGACACCCAAGGCCCATATCTGTATGTTGTGCCAGTCGGCAGAGCGTCTCAAATTCCGGTCAGATAACAGACTTGGGGTTACTTGTGTTTTAGGCTTTCCCCTTGGCGGCCAGATAGGTGCACCCACACATGTGAGGTACCATTTTCATCAGGACACCTGTGGGAATGTGGGACGGTAGGCCATGTGCTGTTGGGAGCGTGTTTCGATGGGTGAGCCGAGTAAAATGTGCGGAAAATGTGTTTCTTTCCACACATTTCAGACTTTGCGGGGGTGTCTGGGTAATAAATTCTGGGGTGATTTGGGCATATCATACCTCTGCGGATTCCCACAGGTGTCCTCTTTTCGGAAATGCATGGGGTTCCCTGTTTTCCCCGGTGGCTTGGACACCCGAGGCCCATATCTGTATGCTGTGCCGGTCGGCAGAGCGTCTCAAATTCCAGTCAGAAAACATACTTGGGGTTACTTGTGTTTTAGGCCTTCCACTTGGTGGCCAGGTAGGTGCACCCACACATGTGAGGTACCGTTTTCATCGGGACACCTGTGGGAATGCGGAAAAGTAGGCCATGTGTTGTTGGGTGCGTGTTTCGATGGGTGAGCCGAGCGAAATGTGCAGAAAATGCGTTTTTTCCCACATTTCAGAATTTGCAAGGGTGTCTGGGTAATAGATTCTGGGGCGATTTGGGCATATCATACCTCTGCAGATTCCCATGGGTGTCCTATTTTCGGAAAGGCATGGGCTTCTGTGTTTTCCCCGGTGGCTTGGACACCCGAGGCCCACATCTGTATGTTGTGCCGGTCGGCAGAGCGTCTCAAATTCCGGTCAGAAAACAGACTTGGGGTTACTTGTGTTTTAGGCTTTCCCCTTGGCGGCCAGGTAGGTGCACCCACACATGTGAGGTACCGTTTTCATCGGGACACCTGTGGGAACGTGGGATGGTAGGCCATGTGCTGTTGGGGGCGTTTTTCGATGGGTGAGCCGAGCGAAATGTGCGGAAAATGCATTTTTTTCCTCCACATTTCGGACTTTGTGGGGTGTCTAGGTAATACATTCTGGGCGATTTGGCATATCATACCTCTGCAGATTCCCACAGGTGTCCTCCTTTTGGAAATGCATGGGGTTCCCTATTTTCCCCGGTGGCTTGGACACCCAAGGCCCATATCTGTATGTTGTGCCGGTCGGCAGAGCGTCTCAAATTGCGGTCAGAAAACAGACTTGGGGTTACTTGTGTTTTAGGCTTTCCCCTTGGCGCCCAGGTAGGTGCACCCACACATGTGAGGTACCATTTTCATTGGCACACCTTGGGAACAGGGGACGGTAGGCCATGTGTTGTTGGGGCGTGTTTCAATGGGTGAGCCGAGCGTAATGTGCGGAAAATGCATTTTTTTTCCCACATTTCAGACTTTGCGGGGGTGTCTGGGTAATACATTCTGGGGCGATTTGGGCATATCATACCTCTGCGGATTTCCACAGGTGTCCTCTTTTCGGAAATGCATGGGGTTCCTTGTTTTCCCCGGTGGCTTGGACACCCGAGGCCCATATCTGTATGTTGTGCCGGTTGGCAGAGCGTCTCAAATTCCGGTCAGAAAACAGACTTGGGGTTACTTGTGTTTTAGGCTTTCCCCTTGGCGGCCAGGTAGGTGCACCCACACATGTGAGGTACCGTTTTCATCGGGACACCTGTGGGAACGCGGGACGGTAGGCCATGTGCTGTTGGGAGTGTGTTTTCAATGGGTGAGCTTAGCGAAATGTGCGAAAAATGCGTTTTTATCCCCACATTTCAGAATTTGCGGCGGTGTCTGGGTAATAAATCCTGGGGTGATTTGGGCATATCATACCTCTGTGGATTCCCAAGGGTGTCCTCTTTCGGAAATGCATGGGGTTCCCTGTTTTCCCCGGTGGCTTGGACACCCGAGGCCCATATCTGTATGTTGTGCCGGTCGGCAGAGCGTCTCAAATTCCGGTGAGAAAACAGACTTGGGGTTACTTGTGTTTTAGGCTTTCCCCTTGGCGGCCAGGTAGGTGCACCCACAAATGTGAGGTACCGTTTTCGTCGGGACACCTGTGGGAACGCGGGCCAGTAGGCCATGTGTTGTTGGGGGCTTGTTTTGATGGGTGAGCCAAGCGACATGTGCAGAAAATGCGTTTTTCTCCCATATTTCGGACTTTGCGGGGGTGTCTGCGTAATAAATTCTGGGGCGATTTGGGCATATCATACCTCTGCGGATTCCCACGGGTGTCCTCTTTCGGAAATGCATGGGGTTCCCTGTTTTCTCCGGTGGCTTGGACACCCGAGGCCCATATCTGTATGTTGTGCCGGTCGGCAGAGCGTCTCAAATTCCGGTGAGAAAACAAACTTGGGGTTACTTGTGTTTTAGGCTTTCCCCTTGGCGCCCAGGTAGGTGCACCCACACATGTGAGGTACCATTTTCATTGGCACACCTTGGGAACAGGGGACGGTAGGCCATGTGTTGTTGGGGCGTGTTTCAATGGGTGAGCCGAGCGTAATGTGCGGAAAATGCATTTTTTTTCCCACATTTCAGACTTTGCGGGGGTGTCTGGGTAATACATTCTGGGGCGATTTGGGCATATCATACCTCTGCGGATTTCCACAGGTGTCCTCTTTTCGGAAATGCATGGGGTTCCTTGTTTTCCCCGGTGGCTTGGACACCCGAGGCCCATATCTGTATGTTGTGCCGGTTGGCAGAGCGTCTCAAATTCCGGTCAGAAAACAGACTTGGGGTTACTTGTGTTTTAGGCTTTCCCCTTGGCGGCCAGGTAGGTGCACCCACACATGTGAGGTACCGTTTTCATCGGGACACCTGTGGGAACGCGGGACGGTAGGCCATGTGCTGTTGGGAGTGTGTTTTCAATGGGTGAGCTTAGCGAAATGTGCGAAAAATGCGTTTTTATCCCCACATTTCAGAATTTGCGGCGGTGTCTGGGTAATAAATCCTGGGGTGATTTGGGCATATCATACCTCTGTGGATTCCCAAGGGTGTCCTCTTTCGGAAATGCATGGGGTTCCCTGTTTTCCCCGGTGGCTTGGACACCCGAGGCCCATATCTGTATGTTGTGCCGGTCGGCAGAGCGTCTCAAATTCCGGTCAGAAAACAGACTTGGGGTTACTTGTGTTTTAGGCTTTCCCCTTGGCGCCCAGGTACGTGCACCCACACATGTGAGGTACTGTTTTCATCGGGACACCTGTGGGAATGCGGTGCGGTAGGCCATGTTTTGATAGGGGCGTGTTTCGATGGGTTAGCCGAGCGAAATGTGCGGAAAAGGCATTTTTTTTCCCACATTTCAGATTTTGCGGGGGTGTGTGGGTAATAAATTCTGGGGCGATTTGGGCATATCATACCTCTGCGGATTCCCACGGGTGTCCTCTTTTCGGAAATGCATGGGGTTCCCTGTTTTCCCCAGTAGCTTGGACACCCGAGGCCCATATCTGTATGTTGTGCCGGTCGGCAGAGCGTCTCAAATTCCAGTCAGAAAACATACTTGGGGTTACTTGTGTTTTAGGCTTTCCCCTTGGCGGCCAGGTAGGTGCACCCACACATGTGAGGTACCGTTTTCATCGGGACACCTGTGGGAATGCGGAACAGTAGGCCATGTGTTGTTGGGGGCGTGTTTCGATGGGTGAGCCGAGCGAAATGTGCAGAAAATGCGTTTTTTCCCACATTTCAGAATTTGCAAGGGTGTCTGGGTAATAAATTCTGGGGCGATTTGGGCATATCATACCTCTGCAGATTCCCACGGGTGTCCTATTTTTGTAAAGGCATGGGCTTCTGTGTTTTCCCCGGTGGCTTGGACACCCAAGGCCCATATCTGTATGTTGTGCCAGTCGGCAGAGCGTCTCAAATTCCGGTCAGATAACAGACTTGGGGTTACTTGTGTTTTAGGCTTTCCCCTTGGCGGCCAGATAGGTGCACCCACACATGTGAGGTACCATTTTCATCAGGACACCTGTGGGAATGTGGGACGGTAGGCCATGTGCTGTTGGGAGCGTGTTTCGATGGGTGAGCCGAGTAAAATGTGCGGAAAATGTGTTTCTTTCCACACATTTCAGACTTTGCGGGGGTGTCTGGGTAATAAATTCTGGGGTGATTTGGGCATATCATACCTCTGCGGATTCCCACAGGTGTCCTCTTTTCGGAAATGCATGGGGTTCCCTGTTTTCCCCGGTGGCTTGGACACCCGAGGCCCATATCTGTATGCTGTGCCGGTCGGCAGAGCGTCTCAAATTCCAGTCAGAAAACATACTTGGGGTTACTTGTGTTTTAGGCCTTCCACTTGGCGGCCAGGTAGGTGCACCCACACATGTGAGGTACCGTTTTCATCGGGACACCTGTGGGAATGCGGAACAGTAGGCCATGTGTTGTTGGGTGCGTGTTTCGATGGGTGAGCCGAGCGAAATGTGCAGAAAATGCGTTTTTTCCCACATTTCAGAATTTGCAAGGGTGTCTGGGTAATAGATTCTGGGGCGATTTGGGCATATCATACCTCTGCAGATTCCCATGGGTGTCCTATTTTCGGAAAGGCATGGGCTTCTGTGTTTTCCCCGGTGGCTTGGACACCCGAGGCCCACATCTGTATGTTGTGCCGGTCGGCAGAGCGTCTCAAATTCCGGTCAGAAAACAGACTTGGGGTTACTTGTGTTTTAGGCTTTCCCCTTGGCGGCCAGGTAGGTGCACCCACACATGTGAGGTACCGTTTTCATCGGGACACCTGTGGGAACGTGGGATGGTAGGCCATGTGCTGTTGGGGGCGTTTTTCGATGGGTGAGCCGAGCGAAATGTGCGGAAAATGCATTTTTTTCCTCCACATTTTGGACTTTGTGGGGTGTCTAGGTAATACATTCTGGGCGATTTGGCATATCATACCTCTGCAGATTCCCACAGGTGTCCTCCTTTTGGAAATGCATGGGGTTCCCTATTTTCCCCGGTGGCTTGGACACCCAAGGCCCATATCTGTATGTTGTGCCGGTCGGCAGAGCGTCTCAAATTGCGGTCAGAAAACAGACTTGGGGTTACTTGTGTTTTAGGCTTTCCCCTTGGCGCCCAGGTAGGTGCACCCACACATGTGAGGTACCATTTTCATTGGCACACCTTGGGAACAGGGGACGGTAGGCCATGTGTTGTTGGGGCGTGTTTCAATGGGTGAGCCGAGCGAAATGTGCGGAAAATGCATTTTTTTTCCCACATTTCAGACTTTGCGGGGGTGTCTGGGTAATACATTCTGGGGCGATTTGGGCATATCATACCTCTGCGGATTTCCACAGGTGTCCTCTTTTCGGAAATGCATGGGGTTCCTTGTTTTCCCCGGTGGCTTGGACACCCGAGGCCCATATCTGTATGTTGTGCCGGTTGGCAGAGCGTCTCAAATTCCGGTCAGAAAACAGACTTGGGGTTACTTGTGTTTTAGGCTTTCCCCTTGGCGGCCAGGTAGGTGCACCCACACATGTGAGGTACCGTTTTCATCGGGACACCTGTGGGAACGCGGGACGGTAGGCCATGTGCTGTTGGGAGTGTGTTTTCAATGGGTGAGCTTAGCGAAATGTGCGAAAAATGCGTTTTTATCCCCACATTTCAGAATTTGCGGCGGTGTCTGGGTAATAAATCCTGGGGTGATTTGGGCATATCATACCTCTGTGGATTCCCAAGGGTGTCCTCTTTCGGAAATGCATGGGGTTCCCTGTTTTCCCCGGTGGCTTGGACACCCGAGGCCCATATCTGTATGTTGTGCCGGTCGGCAGAGCGTCTCAAATTCCGGTCAGAAAACAGACTTGGGGTTACTTGTGTTTTAGGCTTTCCCCTTGGCGCCCAGGTACGTGCACCCACACATGTGAGGTACTGTTTTCATCGGGACACCTGTGGGAATGCGGGGCGGTAGGCCATGTTTTGATAGGGGCGTGTTTCGATGGGTTAGCCGAGCGAAATGTGCGGAAAAGGCATTTTTTTTCCCACATTTCAGATTTTGCGGGGGTGTGTGGGTAATAAATTCTGGGGCGATTTGGGCATATCATACCTCTGCGGATTCCCACGGGTGTCCTCTTTTCGGAAATGCATGGGGTTCCCTGTTTTCCCCAGTGGCTTGGACACCCGAGGCCCATATCTGTATGTTGCACCGGTCGGCAGAGCGTCTCAAATTCCAGTCAGAAAACAGACTTGGAGTTACTTGTGTTTTAGGCTTTCCACTTGGCGACCAGGTAGGTGCACCCACACATGTGAGGTACCCTTTTCATCGTGACACCTGTGGCAATGCGGGACGGTAGGCCATGTGCTGTTGGGGGCGAGTTTCGATGGGTGAGCCAAGCGAAATGTTCTGAAAATTCGTTTTTTTCCCCCAAATTCCGGACTTTGCGGGGGTGTCTGGGTAATAAATTCTGGGGCGATTTGGGCATATCATACCTCTGCGGATTCCCACGGGTGTCCTCTTTTAGGAAATGCATGGGGTTCCCTGTTTTCCCCGGTGGCTTGGACACCCGTGGCTCATATCTGTATGTTGTGCCAGTCGGCAGAGCGTCTCAAATTCCAGTCAGAAAACAGACTTGGGGTTACTTGTGTTTTAGGCTTTCCCCTTGGCGGGCAGGTAGGTGCACCCACACATATGAGGTACTGTTTTCATCGGGACACCTGTTGGAACGTGCAACAGTAGGCCATGTGTTGTTGGGGGCGTGTTTCGATGGGTGAGCCGAGCAAAATGTGCGAAAATGCATTTTTTTCCCCCACATTTCAGACTTTGCGGGGGTGTCTGGGTAATACATTCTTGGGCGATTTGGGCATATCATACCTCTGCGGATTCCCACGGGTGTCCTCTTTTCGGAAATGCATGGGGTTCTCTGTTTTCCCCGGTGGCCCGGTGGCTTGGACACCCGAGGCCCATATCTGTATGTTGTGCCGGTCGGCAGAGCGTCTCAAATTTCAGTCAGAAAACAGACTTGGGGTTACTTGTGTTTTAGGCTTTCCCCTTGGCGGCCAGGTAGGTGCACCCACACATGTGAGGTACCATTTTCATTGGCACACCTTGGGAATGCAGGACGGTAGGCCATGTGTTGTTGGGGGCGTGTTTCGATGGGTGAGCCGAGCGGCATGTGCGGAAAACGCGTTTTTTTCCCACATTTCGGACTTTGCGCAGGTGTCTGGGTAATAAATTCTGGGGCGATTTGGGCATATCATACCTCTGCGGATTTCCACAGGTGTCCTCTTTTCGGAAATGCATGGGGTTCCTTGTTTTCCCCGGTGGCTTGGACACCCGAGGCCCATATCTGTATGTTGTGCCGGTTGGCAGAGCGTCTCAAATTCCGGTCAGAAAACAGACTTGGGGTTCTTGTGTTTTAGGCTTTCCCCTTGGCGGCCAGGTAGGTGCACCCACACATGTGAGGTACCGTTTTCATCGGGACACCTGTGGGAACGCGGGACGGTAGGCCATGTGCTGTTGGGAGTGTGTTTTCAATGGGTGAGCTTAGCGAAATGTGCGGAAAATGGGTTTTTATCCCCACATTTCAGAATTTGCGGCGGTGTCTGGGTAATAAATCCTGGGGTGATTTGGGCATATCATACCTCTGCGGATTCCCAAGGGTGTCCTCTTTCGGAAATGCATGGGGTTCCCTGTTTTCCCCAGTAGCTTGGACACCCGAGGCCCATATCTGTATGTTGTGCCGGTCGGCAGAGCGTCTCAAATTCCAGTCAGAAAACATACTTGGGGTTACTTGTGTTTTAGGCTTTCCCCTTGGCGGCCAGGTAGGTGCACCCACACATGTGAGGTACCGTTTTCATCGGGACACCTGTGGGAATGCGGAACAGTAGGCCATGTGTTGTTGGGGGCGTGTTTCGATGGGTGAGCCGAGCGAAATGTGCAGAAAATGCGTTTTTTCCCACATTTCAGAATTTGCAAGGGTGTCTGGGTAATAAATTCTGGGGCGATTTGGGCATATCATACCTCTGCAGATTCCCACGGGTGTCCTATTTTTGTAAAGGCATGGGCTTCTGTGTTTTCCCCGGTGGCTTGGACACCCAAGGCCCATATCTGTATGTTGTGCCAGTCGGCAGAGCGTCTCAAATTCCGGTCAGATAACAGACTTGGGGTTACTTGTGTTTTAGGCTTTCCCCTTGGCGGCCAGATAGGTGCACCCACACATGTGAGGTACCATTTTCATCGGGACACCTGTGGGAATGCGGGACGGTAGGCCATGTGCTGTTGGGAGCGTGTTTCGATGGGTGAGCCGAGTAAAATGTGCGGAAAATGTGTTTCTTTCCACACATTTCAGACTTTGCGGGGGTGTCTGGGTAATACATTCTGGGGTGATTTGGGCATATCATACCTCTGCGGATTCCCACAGGTGTCCTCTTTTCGGAAATGCATGGGGTTCCCTGTTTTCCCCGGTGGCTTGGACACCCGAGGCCCATATCTGTATGCTGTGCCGGTCGGCAGAGCGTCTCAAACTCCAGTCAGAAAACATACTTGGGGTTACTTGTGTTTTAGGCCTTCCACTTGGCGGCCAGGTAGGTGCACCCACACATGTGAGGTACCGTTTTCATCGGGACACCTGTGGGAATGCGGAACAGTAGGCCATGTGTTGTTTGGGGCGTGTTTCGATGGGTGAGCCGAGCGAAATGTGCAGAAAATGCGTTTTTTCCCACATTTCAGAATTTGCAAGGGTGTCTGGGTAATAGATTCTGGGGCGATTTGGGCATATCATACCTCTGCAGATTCCCATGGGTGTCCTATTTTCGGAAAGGCATGGGCTTCTGTGTTTTCCCCGGTGGCTTGGACACCCGAGGCCCACATCTGTATGTTGTGCCGGTCGGCAGAGCGTCTCAAATTCCGGTCAGAAAACAGACTTGGGGTTACTTGTGTTTTAGGCTTTCCCCTTGGCGGCCAGGTAGGTGCACCCACACATGTGAGGTACCGTTTTCATCGGGACACCTGTGGGAACGTGGGATGGTAGGCCATGTGCTGTTGGGGGCGTTTTTCGATGGGTGAGCCGAGCGAAATGTGCGGAAAATGCATTTTTTTCCTCCACATTTTGGACTTTGTGGGGTGTCTAGGTAATACATTCTGGGCGATTTGGCATATCATACCTCTGCAGATTCCCACAGGTGTCCTCCTTTTGGAAATGCATGGGGTTCCCTATTTTCCCCGGTGGCTTGGACACCCAAGGCCCATATCTGTATGTTGTGCCGGTCGGCAGAGCGTCTCAAATTGCGGTCAGAAAACAGACTTGGGGTTACTTGTGTTTTAGGCTTTCCCCTTGGCGCCCAGGTAGGTGCACCCACACATGTGAGGTACCATTTTCATTGGCACACCTTGGGAACAGGGGACGGTAGGCCATGTGTTGTTGGGGCGTGTTTCAATGGGTGAGCCGAGCGTAATGTGCGGAAAATGCATTTTTTTTCCCACATTTCAGACTTTGCGGGGGTGTCTGGGTAATACATTCTGGGGCGATTTGGGCATATCATACCTCTGCGGATTTCCACAGGTGTCCTCTTTTCGGAAATGCATGGGGTTCCTTGTTTTCCCCGGTGGCTTGGACACCCGAGGCCCATATCTGTATGTTGTGCCGGTTGGCAGAGCGTCTCAAATTCCGGTCAGAAAACAGACTTGGGGTTACTTGTGTTTTAGGCTTTCCCCTTGGCGGCCAGGTAGGTGCACCCACACATGTGAGGTACCGTTTTCATCGGGACACCTGTGGGAACGCGGGACGGTAGGCCATGTGCTGTTGGGAGTGTGTTTTCAATGGGTGAGCTTAGCGAAATGTGCGGAAAATGCGTTTTTATCCCCACATTTCAGAATTTGCGGCGGTGTCTGGGTAATAAATCCTGGGGTGATTTGGGCATATCATACCTCTGCGGATTCCCAAGGGTGTCCTCTTTCGGAAATGCATGGGGTTCCCTGTTTTCCCCAGTAGCTTGGACACCCGAGGCCCATATCTGTATGTTGTGCCGGTCGGCAGAGCGTCTCAAATTCCAGTCAGAAAACATACTTGGGGTTACTTGTGTTTTAGGCTTTCCCCTTGGCGGCCAGGTAGGTGCACCCACACATGTGAGGTACCGTTTTCATCGGGACACCTGTGGGAACGCGGGACGGTAGGCCATGTGCTGTTGGGAGTGTGTTTTCAATGGGTGAGCTTAGCGAAATGTGCGAAAAATGCGTTTTTATCCCCACATTTCAGAATTTGCGGCGGTGTCTGGGTAATAAATCCTGGGGTGATTTGGGCATATGATACCTCTGTGGATTCCCAAGGGTGTCCTCTTTCGGAAATGCATGGGGTTCCCTGTTTTCCCCGGTGGCTTGGACACCCGAGGCCCATATCTGTATGTTGTGCCGGTCGGCAGAGCGTCTCAAATTCCGGTGAGAAAACAGACTTGGGGTTACTTGTGTTTTAGGCTTTCCCCTTGGCGGCCAGGTAGGTGCACCCACAAATGTGAGGTACCGTTTTCGTCGGGACACCTGTGGGAACGCGGGACGGTAGGCCATGTGTTGTTGGGGGCTTGTTTTGATGGGTGAGCCAAGCGACATGTGCAGAAAATGCGTTTTTCTCCCATATTTCGGACTTTGCGGGGGTGTCTGCGTAATAAATTCTGGGGCGATTTGGGCATATCATACCTATGCGGATTCCCACGGGTGTCCTCTTTCGGAAATGCATGGGGTTCCCTGTTTTCCCCGGTGGCTTGGACACCCGAGGCCCATATCTGTATGTTGTGCCGGTTGGCAGAGCGTCTCAAATTCCGGTGAGAAAACAAACTTGGGGTTACTTGTGTTTTAGGCTTTCCCCTTGGCGCCCAGGTAGGTGCACCCACACATGTGAGGTACCATTTTCATTGGCACACCTTGGGAACAGGGGACGGTAGGCCATGTGTTGTTGGGGCGTGTTTCAATGGGTGAGCCGAGCGTAATGTGCGGAAAATGCATTTTTTTTCCCACATTTCAGACTTTGCGGGGGTGTCTGGGTAATACATTCTGGGGCGATTTGGGCATATCATACCTCTGCGGATTTCCACAGGTGTCCTCTTTTCGGAAATGCATGGGGTTCCTTGTTTTCCCCGGTGGCTTGGACACCCGAGGCCCATATCTGTATGTTGTGCCGGTTGGCAGAGCGTCTCAAATTCCGGTCAGAAAACAGACTTGGGGTTACTTGTGTTTTAGGCTTTCCCCTTGGCGCCCAGGTAGGTGCACCCACACATGTGAGGTACCATTTTCATCGGGACACCTGTGGGAACGCGGGACAGTAGGCCATGTGTTGTTGGGGATGTGTTTCGATGGGTGAGCCGAGCGAAATGTGCAGAAAATGCATTTTTTCCCACATTTCAGAGTTTGCGGGGGTGTCTGGGTAATAAATTCTGGAGCGATTTGGGGATATCATACCTCTGCGGATTCCCACGTGTGTCCTCTTTTCGGAAATGCATGGGGTTCCCTGTTTTCCCCGGTGGCTTGGACACCCGAGGCCCATATCTGTATGTTGTGCCGGTCGGCAGAGCGTCTCAAATTCCGGTCAGAAAACAGACTTGGGGTTACTTGTGTTTTAGGCTTTTCGCTTGGCGGCCAGGTAGGTGCACCCACACATGTGAGGTACCGTTTTCATCGTGACACCTGTGGGAACGTGGGACGGTAGGCCATGTGCTGTTGGGAGCGTTTTTTCAATGGGTGAGCCGAGCGAAATGTGCGGAAAATGCGTTTTTTTCCCCACATTTCAGAATTTGCGGGGATGTCTGGGTAATAAATCCTGGGGCGATTTGGGCATATCATACCTCTGCAGATTCCCAAGGGTGTCCTCTTTCGGATATTCATGGGGTTCCCTGTTTTCCCCGGTGGCTTGGACACCCGAGGCCCATATCTGTATGTTATGCCGGTCGGCAAAGCGTCTCAAATTCGGGTCAGAAAACAGACTTGGGGTTACTTGTGATTTAGGCTTTCCCCTTGGCGGCCAGGTAGGTGCATCCACACATGTGAGGTACCGTTTTCATCGGGACACCTGTGGGAACAAAGGACGGTAGGCCATGTGTTGTTGGGGGCGTGTTTCGATGGGTGAGCCGAGCAAAATGTGCGGAAAATGCGTTTTTTTCCCCACATTTCGAACGTTGCGGGGGTGTCTGGGTAATAAATCCTGGGGCGATTTGGGCATATCATACCTAAGCGGATTCCCACGCGTGTCCTCTTTTCAGAAATGCATGGGGTTCCCTGTTTTCCCCGGTGGCTTGGACACCCGAGGCCCATATTTGTATGTTGTCCAGGGCGGCAGAGCGTCTCAAACTCCGGTCAGAAAACAGACTTGGGGTTACTTGTGTTTTAGGCTTTCCCCTTGGCGGCCAGGTAGGTGCACCCACACATGTGAGGTACCATTTTCATCGGGACACCTGTGGGAACGCGGGACGGTAGGCCATGTGCTATTGGGTGCGTGTTTCAATGGGTGAGCCGAGCGAATGTGCAGAAAATGCGTTTTTTCCCCACATTTCAGAATTTGCGGGGGTGTCTGGGTAATAAATCCTGGGGCGATTTGGGCATATCATACCTCTGCGGATTCGCAAGGGTGTCCTCTTTCGGAAATGCATGGGGTTCCCTGTTTTCCCCGGTGGCTTGGACACCCGAGGCCCATATCTGTATGTTGTGCCGGTCGGCAAAGTGTCTCAAATTCCGGTCAGAAAACAGACTTGGGGTTACCTGTGTTTTAGGCTTTCCCCTTGGCGGCCAGGTAGGTGCACCCACACATGTGAGGTACCGTTTTCATCGGGACACCTTTGGGAATGAGGGACGGTAGGCCATGTGTTGTTGGGGGCGTGTTTCGATGGGTGAGCCAAGCGACATGTGCAGAAAATGCGTTTTTTATCCCACAATTCGGACTTTGCGGGGGTGTGTGGGTAATAAATTCTGGGGCGATTTGGGCATATCATACCTCTGCGGATTCCCACGGGTGTCCTCTTTTCGGAAATGCATGGGGTTTCCTGTTTTCCCCAGTGGCTTGGACACCCGAGGCCCATATCTGTATGTTGCACCGGTCGGCAGAGCGTCTCAAATTCCAGTCAGAAAACAGACTTGGAGTTACTTGTGTTTTAGGCTTTCCACTTGGCGACCAGGTAGGTGCACCCACACATGTGAGGTACCCTTTTCATCGTGACACCTGTGGCAATGCGGGACGGTAGGCCATGTGCTGTTGGGGGCGGGTTTCGATGGGTGAGCCAAGCGAAATGTTCTGAAAATTCGTTTTTTCCCCCCAAATTCCGGACTTTGCGGGGGTGTCTGGGTAATAAATTCTGGGGCGATTTGGGCATATCATACCTCTGCGGATTCCCACGGGTGTCCTCTTTTAGGAAATGCATGGGGTTCCCTGTTTTCCCCGGTGGCTTGGACACCCGTGGCTCATATCTGTATGTTGTGCCAGTCGGCAGAGCGTCTCAAATTCCAGTCAGAAAACAGACTTGGGGTTACTTGTGTTTTAGGCTTTCCCCTTGGCGGGCAGGTAGGTGCACCCACACATATGAGGTACTGTTTTCATCGGGACACCTGTTGGAACGTGCAACAGTAGGCCATGTGTTGTTGGGGGCGTGTTTCGATGGGTGAGCCGAGCAAAATGTGCGAAAATGCATTTTTTTCCCCCACATTTCAGACTTTGCGGGGGTGTCTGGGTAATACATTCTTGGGCGATTTGGGCATATCATACCTCTGCGGATTCCCACGGGTGTCCTCTTTTCGGAAATGCATGGGGTTCTCTGTTTTCCCCGGTGGCCCGGTGGCTTGGACACCCGAGGCCCATATCTGTATCTTGTGCCGGTCGGCAGAGCGTCTCAAATTTCGGTCAGAAAACAGACTTGGGGTTACTTGTGTTTTAGGCTTTCCCCTTGGCGGCCAGGTAGGTGCACCCACACATGTGAGGTACCATTTTCATTGGCACACCTTGGGAATGCAGGACGGTAGGCCATGTGTTGTTGGGGGCGTGTTTCGATGGGTGAGCCGAGCGGCATGTGCGGAAAACGCGTTTTTTTCCCACATTTCGGACTTTGCGCAGGTGTCTGGGTAATAAATTCTGGGGCGATTTGGGCATATCATACCTCTGCGGATTTCCACAGGTGTCCTCTTTTCGGAAATGCATGGGGTTCCTTGTTTTCACCGGTGGCTTGGACACCCGAGGCCCATATCTGTATGTTGTGCCGGTTGGCAGAGCGTCTCAAATTCCGGTCAGAAAACAGACTTGGGGTTACTTGTGTTTTAGGCTTTCCCCTTGGCGGCCAGGTAGGTGCACCCACACATGTGAGGTACCGTTTTCATCGGGACACCTGTGGGAACGCGGGACGGTAGGCCATGTGCTGTTGGGAGTGTGTTTTCAATGGGTGAGCTTAGCGAAATGTGCGGAAAATGCGTTTTTATCCCCACATTTCAGAATTTGCGGCGGTGTCTGGGTAATAAATCCTGGGGTGATTTGGGCATATCATACCTCTGCGGATTCCCAAGGGTGTCCTCTTTCGGAAATGCATGGGGTTCCCTGTTTTCCCCAGTAGCTTGGACACCCGAGGCCCATATCTGTATGTTGTGCCGGTCGGCAGAGCGTTTCAAATTCCAGTCAGAAAACATACTTGGGGTTACTTGTGTTTTAGGCTTTCCCCTTGGCGGCCAGGTAGGTGCACCCACACATGTGAGGTACCGTTTTCATCGGGACACCTGTGGGAATGCGGAACAGTAGGCCATGTGTTGTTGGGGGCGTGTTTCGATGGGTGAGCCGAGCGAAATGTGCAGAAAATGCGTTTTTTCCCACATTTCAGAATTTGCAAGGGTGTCTGGGTAATAAATTCTGGGGCGATTTGGGCATATCATACCTCTGCAGATTCCCACGGGTGTCCTATTTTTGTAAAGGCATGGGCTTCTGTGTTTTCCCCGGTGGCTTGGACACCCAAGGCCCATATCTGTATGTTGTGCCAGTCGGCAGAGCGTCTCAAATTCCGGTCAGATAACAGACTTGGGGTTACTTGTGTTTTAGGCTTTCCCCTTGGCGGCCAGATAGGTGCACCCACACATGTGAGGTACCATTTTCATCAGGACACCTGTGGGAATGTGGGACGGTAGGCCATGTGCTGTTGGGAGCGTGTTTCGATGGGTGAGCCGAGTAAAATGTGCGGAAAATGTGTTTCTTTCCACACATTTCAGACTTTGCGGGGGTGTCTGGGTAATAAATTCTGGGGTGATTTGGGCATATCATACCTCTGCGGATTCCCACAGGTGTCCTCTTTTCGGAAATGCATGGGGTTCCCTGTTTTCCCCGGTGGCTTGGACACCCGAGGCCCATATCTGTATGCTGTGCCGGTCGGCAGAGCGTCTCAAATTCCAGTCAGAAAACATACTTGGGGTTACTTGTGTTTTAGGCCTTCCACTTGGCGGCCAGGTAGGTGCACCCACACATGTGAGGTACCGTTTTCATCGGGACACCTGTGGGAATGCGGAACAGTAGGCCATGTGTTGTTGGGTGCGTGTTTCGATGGGTGAGCCGAGCGAAATGTGCAGAAAATGCGTTTTTTCCCACATTTCAGAATTTGCAAGGGTGTCTGGGTAATAGATTCTGGGGCGATTTGGGCATATCATACCTCTGCAGATTCCCATGGGTGTCCTATTTTCGGAAAGGCATGGGCTTCTGTGTTTTCCCCGGTGGCTTGGACACCCGAGGCCCACATCTGTATGTTGTGCCGGTCGGCAGAGCGTCTCAAATTCCGGTCAGAAAACAGACTTGGGGTTACTTGTGTTTTAGGCTTTCCCCTTGGCGGCCAGGTAGGTGCACCCACACATGTGAGGTACCGTTTTCATCGGGACACCTGTGGGAACGTGGGATGGTAGGCCATGTGCTGTTGGGGGCGTTTTTCGATGGGTGAGCCGAGCGAAATGTGCGGAAAATGCATTTTTTTCCTCCACATTTTGGACTTTGTGGGGTGTCTAGGTAATACATTCTGGGCGATTTGGCATATCATACCTCTGCAGATTCCCACAGGTGTCCTCCTTTTGGAAATGCATGGGGTTCCCTATTTTCCCCGGTGGCTTGGACACCCAAGGCCCATATCTGTATGTTGTGCCGGTCGGCAGAGCGTCTCAAATTGCGGTCAGAAAACAGACTTGGGGTTACTTGTGTTTTAGGCTTTCCCCTTGGCGCCCAGGTAGGTGCACCCACACATGTGAGGTACCATTTTCATTGGCACACCTTGGGAACAGGGGACGGTAGGCCATGTGTTGTTGGGGCGTGTTTCAATGGGTGAGCCGAGCGTAATGTGCGGAAAATGCATTTTTTTTCCCACATTTCAGACTTTGCGGGGGTGTCTGGGTAATACATTCTGGGGCGATTTGGGCATATCATACCTCTGCGGATTTCCACAGGTGTCCTCTTTTCGGAAATGCATGGGGTTCCTTGTTTTCCCCTGTGGCTTGGACACCCGAGGCCCATATCTGTATGTTGTGCCGGTTGGCAGAGCGTCTCAAATTCCGGTCAGAAAACAGACTTGGGGTTACTTGTGTTTTAGGCTTTCCCCTTGGCGGCCAGGTAGGTGCACCCACACATGTGAGGTACCGTTTTCATCGGGACAACTGTGGGAACGCGGGACGGTAGGCCATGTGCTGTTGGGAGTGTGTTTTCAATGGGTGAGCTTAGCGAAATGTGCGAAAAATGCGTTTTTATCCCCACATTTCAGAATTTGCGGCGGTGTCTGGGTAATAAATCCTGGGGTGATTTGGGCATATCATACCTCTGTGGATTCCCAAGGGTGTCCTCTTTCGGAAATGCATGGGGTTCCCTGTTTTCCCCGGTGGCTTGGACACCCGAGGCCCATATCTGTATGTTGTGCCGGTCGGCAGAGCGTCTCAAATTCCGGTGAGAAAACAGACTTGGGGTTACTTGTGTTTTAGGCTTTCCCCTTGGCGGCCAGGTAGGTGCACCCACAAATGTGAGGTACCGTTTTGGTCGGGACACCTGTGGGAACGCGGGCCAGTAGGCCATGTGTTGTTGGGGGCTTGTTTTGATGGGTGAGCCAAGCGACATGTGCAGAAAATGCGTTTTTCTCCCATATTTCGGACTTTGCGGGGGTGTCTGCGTAATAAATTCTGGGGCGATTTGGGCATATCATACCTCTGCGGATTCCCACGGGTGTCCTCTTTCGGAAATGCATGGGGTTCCCTGTTTTCTCCGGTGGCTTGGACACCCGACGCCCATATCTGTATGTTGTGCCGGTCGGCAGAGCGTCTCAAATTCCGGTGAGAAAACAAACTTGGGGTTACTTGTGTTTTAGGCTTTCCCCTTGGCGCCCAGGTAGGTGCACCCACACATGTGAGGTACCATTTTCATTGGCACACCTTGGGAACAGGGGACGGTAGGCCATGTGTTGTTGGGGCGTGTTTCAATGGGTGAGCCGAGCGTAATGTGCGGAAAATGCATTTTTTTCCCACATTTCAGACTTTGCGGGGGTGTCTGGGTAATACATTCTGGGGCGATTTGGGCATATCATACCTCTGCGGATTTCCACAGGTGTCCTCTTTTCGGAAATGCATGGGGTTCCTTGTTTTCCCCGGTGGCTTGGACACCCGAGGCCCATATCTGTATGTTGTGCCGGTTGGCAGAGCGTCTCAAATTCCGGTCAGAAAACAGACTTGGGGTTACTTGTGTTTTAGGCTTTCCCCTTGGCGCCCAGGTAGGTGCACCCACACATGTGAGGTACCATTTTCATCGGGACACCTGTGGGAACGCGGGACAGTAGGCCATGTGTTGTTGGGGATGTGTTTCGATGGGTGAGCCGAGCGAAATGTGCAGAAAATGCATTTTTTCCCACATTTCAGAGTTTGCGGGGGTGTCTGGGTAATAAATTCTGGAGCGATTTGGGGATATCATACCTCTGCGGATTCCCACGTGTGTCCTCTTTTCGGAAATGCATGGGGTTCCCTGTTTTCCCCGGTGGCTTGGACACCCGAGGCCCATATCTGTATGTTGTGCCGGTCGGCAGAGCGTCTCAAATTCCGGTCAGAAAACAGACTTGGGGTTACTTGTGTTTTAGGCTTTTCGCTTGGCGGCCAGGTAGGTGCACCCACACATGTGAGGTACCGTTTTCATCGTGACACCTGTGGGAACGTGGGACGGTAGGCCATGTGCTGTTGGGAGCGTTTTTTCAATGGGTGAGCCGAGCGAAATGTGCGGAAAATGCGTTTTTTTCCCCACATTTCAGAATTTGCGGGGATGTCTGGGTAATAAATCCTGGGGCGATTTGGGCATATCATACCTCTGCAGATTCCCAAGGGTGTCCTCTTTCGGATATTCATGGGGTTCCCTGTTTTCCCCGGTGGCTTGGACACCCGAGGCCCATATCTGTATGTTATGCCGGTCGGCAAAGCGTCTCAAATTCGGGTCAGAAAACAGACTTGGGGTTACTTGTGATTTAGGCTTTCCCCTTGGCGGCCAGGTAGGTGCATCCACACATGTGAGGTACCGTTTTCATCGGGACACCTGTGGGAACAAAGGACGGTAGGCCATGTGTTGTTGGGGGCGTGTTTCGATGGGTGAGCCGAGCAAAATGTGCGGAAAATGCGTTTTTTTCCCCACATTTCGAACGTTGCGGGGGTGTCTGGGTAATAAATCCTGGGGCGATTTGGGCATATCATACCTAAGCGGATTCCCACGCGTGTCCTCTTTTCAGAAATGCATGGGGTTCCCTGTTTTCCCCGGTGGCTTGGACACCCGAGGCCCATATTTGTATGTTGTCCAGGGCGGCAGAGCGTCTCAAACTCCGGTCAGAAAACAGACTTGGGGTTACTTGTGTTTTAGGCTTTCCCCTTGGCGGCCAGGTAGGTGCACCCACACATGTGAGGTACCATTTTCATCGGGACACCTGTGGGAACGCGGGACGGTAGGCCATGTGCTATTGGGTGCGTGTTTCAATGGGTGAGCCGAGCGAATGTGCAGAAAATGCGTTTTTTCCCCACATTTCAGAATTTGCGGGGGTGTCTGGGTAATAAATCCTGGGGCGATTTGGGCATATCATACCTCTGCGGATTCGCAAGGGTGTCCTCTTTCGGAAATGCATGGGGTTCCCTGTTTTCCCCGGTGGCTTGGACACCCGAGGCCCATATCTGTATGTTGTGCCGGTCGGCAAAGTGTCTCAAATTCCGGTCAGAAAACAGACTTGGGGTTACCTGTGTTTTAGGCTTTCCCCTTGGCGGCCAGGTAGGTGCACCCACACATGTGAGGTACCGTTTTCATCGGGACACCTTTGGGAATGAGGGACGGTAGGCCATGTGTTGTTGGGGGCGTGTTTCGATGGGTGAGCCAAGCGACATGTGCAGAAAATGCGTTTTTTATCCCACAATTCGGACTTTGCGGGGGTGTGTGGGTAATAAATTCTGGGGCGATTTGGGCATATCATACCTCTGCGGATTCCCACGGGTGTCCTCTTTTCGGAAATGCATGGGGTTTCCTGTTTTCCCCAGTGGCTTGGACACCCGAGGCCCATATCTGTATGTTGCACCGGTCGGCAGAGCGTCTCAAATTCCAGTCAGAAAACAGACTTGGAGTTACTTGTGTTTTAGGCTTTCCACTTGGCGACCAGGTAGGTGCACCCACACATGTGAGGTACCCTTTTCATCGTGACACCTGTGGCAATGCGGGACGGTAGGCCATGTGCTGTTGGGGGTGGGTTTCGATGGGTGAGCCAAGCGAAATGTTCTGAAAATTCGTTTTTTTCCCCCAAATTCCGGACTTTGCGGGGGTGTCTGGGTAATAAATTCTGGGGCGATTTGGGCATATCATACCTCTGCGGATTCCCACGGGTGTCCTCTTTTAGGAAATGCATGGGGTTCCCTGTTTTCCCCGGTGGCTTGGACACCCGTGGCTCATATCTGTATGTTGTGCCAGTCGGCAGAGCGTCTCAAATTCCAGTCAGAAAACAGACTTGGGGTTACTTGTGTTTTAGGCTTTCCCCTTGGCGGGCAGGTAGGTGCACCCACACATATGAGGTACTGTTTTCATCGGGACACCTGTTGGAACGTGCAACAGTAGGCCATGTGTTGTTGGGGGCGTGTTTCGATGGGTGAGCCGAGCAAAATGTGCGAAAATGCATTTTTTTCCCCCACATTTCAGACTTTGCGGGGGTGTCTGGGTAATACATTCTTGGGCGATTTGGGCATATCATACCTCTGCGGATTCCCACGGGTGTCCTCTTTTCGGAAATGCATGGGGTTCTCTGTTTTCCCCGGTGGCCCGGTGGCTTGGACACCCGAGGCCCATATCTGTATCTTGTGCCGGTCGGCAGAGCGTCTCAAATTTCGGTCAGAAAACAGACTTGGGGTTACTTGTGTTTTAGGCTTTCCCCTTGGCGGCCAGGTAGGTGCACCCACACATGTGAGGTACCATTTTCATTGGCACACCTTGGGAATGCAGGACGGTAGGCCATGTGTTGTTGGGGGCGTGTTTCGATGGGTGAGCCGAGCGGCATGTGCGGAAAACGCGTTTTTTTCCCACATTTCGGACTTTGCGCAGGTGTCTGGGTAATAAATTCTGGGGCGATTTGGGCATATCATACCTCTGCGGATTTCCACAGGTGTCCTCTTTTCGGAAATGCATGGGGTTCCTTGTTTTCCCCGGTGGCTTGGACACCCGAGGCCCATATCTGTATGTTGTGCCGGTTGGCAGAGCGTCTCAAATTCCGGTCAGAAAACAGACTTGGGGTTACTTGTGTTTTAGGCTTTCCCCTTGGCGGCCAGGTAGGTGCACCCACACATGTGAGGTACCGTTTTCATCGGGACACCTGTGGGAACGCGGGACGGTAGGCCATGTGCTGTTGGGAGTGTGTTTTCAATGGGTGAGCTTAGCGAAATGTGCGGAAAATGCGTTTTTATCCCCACATTTCAGAATTTGCGGCGGTGTCTGGGTAATAAATCCTGGGGTGATTTGGGCATATCATACCTCTGCGGATTCCCAAGGGTGTCCTCTTTCGGAAATGCATGGGGTTCCCTGTTTTCCCCAGTAGCTTGGACACCCGAGGCCCATATCTGTATGTTGTGCCGGTCGGCAGAGCGTTTCAAATTCCAGTCAGAAAACATACTTGGGGTTACTTGTGTTTTAGGCTTTCCCCTTGGCGGCCAGGTAGGTGCACCCACACATGTGAGGTACCGTTTTCATCGGGACACCTGTGGGAATGCGGAACAGTAGGCCATGTGTTGTTGGGGGCGTGTTTCGATGGGTGAGCCGAGCGAAATGTGCAGAAAATGCGTTTTTTCCCACATTTCAGAATTTGCAAGGGTGTCTGGGTAATAAATTCTGGGGCGATTTGGGCATATCATACCTCTGCAGATTCCCACGGGTGTCCTATTTTTGTAAAGGCATGGGCTTCTGTGTTTTCCCCGGTGGCTTGGACACCCAAGGCCCATATCTGTATGTTGTGCCAGTCGGCAGAGCGTCTCAAATTCCGGTCAGATAACAGACTTGGGGTTACTTGTGTTTTAGGCTTTCCCCTTGGCGGCCAGATAGGTGCACCCACACATGTGAGGTACCATTTTCATCAGGACACCTGTGGGAATGTGGGACGGTAGGCCATGTGCTGTTGGGAGCGTGTTTCGATGGGTGAGCCGAGTAAAATGTGCGGAAAATGTGTTTCTTTCCACACATTTCAGACTTTGCGGGGGTGTCTGGGTAATAAATTCTGGGGTGATTTGGGCATATCATACCTCTGCGGATTCCCACAGGTGTCCTCTTTTCGGAAATGCATGGGGTTCCCTGTTTTCCCCGGTGGCTTGGACACCCGAGGCCCATATCTGTATGCTGTGCCGGTCGGCAGAGCGTCTCAAATTCCAGTCAGAAAACATACTTGGGGTTACTTGTGTTTTAGGCCTTCCACTTGGCGGCCAGGTAGGTGCACCCACACATGTGAGGTACCGTTTTCATCGGGACACCTGTGGGAATGCGGAACAGTAGGCCATGTGTTGTTGGGTGCGTGTTTCGATGGGTGAGCCGAGCGAAATGTGCAGAAAATGCGTTTTTTCCCACATTTCAGAATTTGCAAGGGTGTCTGGGTAATAGATTCTGGGGCGATTTGGGCATATCATACCTCTGCAGATTCCCATGGGTGTCCTATTTTCGGAAAGGCATGGGCTTCTGTGTTTTCCCCGGTGGCTTGGACACCCGAGGCCCACATCTGTATGTTGTGCCGGTCGGCAGAGCGTCTCAAATTCCGGTCAGAAAACAGACTTGGGGTTACTTGTGTTTTAGGCTTTCCCCTTGGCGGCCAGGTAGGTGCACCCACACATGTGAGGTACCGTTTTCATCGGGACACCTGTGGGAACGTGGGATGGTAGGCCATGTGCTGTTGGGGGCGTTTTTCGATGGGTGAGCCGAGCGAAATGTGCGGAAAATGCATTTTTTTCCTCCACATTTTGGACTTTGTGGGGTGTCTAGGTAATACATTCTGGGCGATTTGGCATATCATACCTCTGCAGATTCCCACAGGTGTCCTCCTTTTGGAAATGCATGGGGTTCCCTATTTTCCCCGGTGGCTTGGACACCCAAGGCCCATATCTGTATGTTGTGCCGGTCGGCAGAGCGTCTCAAATTGCGGTCAGAAAACAGACTTGGGGTTACTTGTGTTTTAGGCTTTCCCCTTGGCGCCCAGGTAGGTGCACCCACACATGTGAGGTACCATTTTCATTGGCACACCTTGGGAACAGGGGACGGTAGGCCATGTGTTGTTGGGGCGTGTTTCAATGGGTGAGCCGAGCGTAATGTGCGGAAAATGCATTTTTTTTCCCACATTTCAGACTTTGCGGGGGTGTCTGGGTAATACATTCTGGGGCGATTTGGGCATATCATACCTCTGCGGATTTCCACAGGTGTCCTCTTTTCGGAAATGCATGGGGTTCCTTGTTTTCCCCTGTGGCTTGGACACCCGAGGCCCATATCTGTATGTTGTGCCGGTTGGCAGAGCGTCTCAAATTCCGGTCAGAAAACAGACTTGGGGTTACTTGTGTTTTAGGCTTTCCCCTTGGCGGCCAGGTAGGTGCACCCACACATGTGAGGTACAGTTTTCATCGGGACAACTGTGGGAACGCGGGACGGTAGGCCATGTGCTGTTGGGAGTGTGTTTTCAATGGGTGAGCTTAGCGAAATGTGCGAAAAATGCGTTTTTATCCCCACATTTCAGAATTTGCGGCGGTGTCTGGGTAATAAATCCTGGGGTGATTTGGGCATATCATACCTCTGTGGATTCCCAAGGGTGTCCTCTTTCGGAAATGCATGGGGTTCCCTGTTTTCCCCGGTGGCTTGGACACCCGAGGCCCATATCTGTATGTTGTGCCGGTCGGCAGAGCGTCTCAAATTCCGGTGAGAAAACAGACTTGGGGTTACTTGTGTTTTAGGCTTTCCCCTTGGCGGCCAGGTAGGTGCACCCACAAATGTGAGGTACCGTTTTGGTCGGGACACCTGTGGGAACGCGGGCCAGTAGGCCATGTGTTGTTGGGGGCTTGTTTTGATGGGTGAGCCAAGCGACATGTGCAGAAAATGCGTTTTTCTCCCATATTTCGGACTTTGCGGGGGTGTCTGCGTAATAAATTCTGGGGCGATTTGGGCATATCATACCTCTGCGGATTCCCACGGGTGTCCTCTTTCGGAAATGCATGGGGTTCCCTGTTTTCTCCGGTGGCTTGGACACCCGACGCCCATATCTGTATGTTGTGCCGGTCGGCAGAGCGTCTCAAATTCCGGTGAGAAAACAAACTTGGGGTTACTTGTGTTTTAGGCTTTCCCCTTGGCGCCCAGGTAGGTGCACCCACACATGTGAGGTACCATTTTCATTGGCACACCTTGGGAACAGGGGACGGTAGGCCATGTGTTGTTGGGGCGTGTTTCAATGGGTGAGCCGAGCGTAATGTGCGGAAAATGCATTTTTTTTCCCACATTTCAGACTTTGCGGGGGTGTCTGGGTAATACATTCTGGGGCGATTTGGGCATATCATACCTCTGCGGATTTCCACAGGTGTCCTCTTTTCGGAAATGCATGGGGTTCCTTGTTTTCCCCGGTGGCTTGGACACCCGAGGCCCATATCTGTATGTTGTGCCGGTTGGCAGAGCGTCTCAAATTCCGGTCAGAAAACAGACTTGGGGTTACTTGTGTTTTAGGCTTTCCCCTTGGCGGCCAGGTAGGTGCACCCACACATGTGAGGTACCGTTTTCATCGGGACACCTGTGGGAACGCGGGACGGTAGGCCATGTGCTGTTGGGAGTGTGTTTTCAATGGGTGAGCTTAGCGAAATGTGCGAAAAATGCGTTTTTATCCCCACATTTCAGAATTTGCGGCGGTGTCTGGGTAATAAATCCTGGGGTGATTTGGGCATATCATACCTCTGTGGATTCCCAAGGGTGTCCTCTTTCGGAAATGCATGGGGTTCCCTGTTTTCCCCGGTGGCTTGGACACCCGAGGCCCATATCTGTATGTTGTGCCGGTCGGCAGAGCGTCTCAAATTCCGGTGAGAAAACAGACTTGGGGTTACTTGTGTTTTAGGCTTTCCCCTTGGCGGCCAGGTAGGTGCACCCACAAATGTGAGGTACCGTTTTCGTCGGGACACCTGTGGGAACGCGGGCCGGTAGGCCATGTGTTGTTGGGGGCTTGTTTTGATGGGTGAGCCAAGCGACATGTGCAGAAAATGCGTTTTTCTCCCATATTTCGGACTTTGCGGGGGTGTCTGCGTAATAAATTCTGGGGCGATTTGGGCATATCATACCTCTGCGGATTCCCACGGGTGTCCTCTTTCGGAAATGCATGGGGTTCCCTGTTTTCCCCGGTGGCTTGGACACCCGAGGCCCATATCTGTATGTTGTGCCGGTTGGCAGAGCGTCTCAAATTCCGGTGAGAAAACAAACTTGGGGTTACTTGTGTTTTAGGCTTTCCCCTTGGCGCCCAGGTAGGTGCACCCACACATGTGAGGTACCATTTTCATTGGCACACCTTGGGAACAGGGGACGGTAGGCCATGTGTTGTTGGGGCCTGTTTCAATGGGTGAGCCGAGCGTAATGTGCGGAAAATGCATTTTTTTTCCCACATTTCAGACTTTGCGGGGGTGTCTGGGTAATACATTCTGGGGCGATTTGGGCATATCATACCTCTGCGGATTTCCACAGGTGTCCTCTTTTCGGAAATGCATGGGGTTCCTTGTTTTCCCCGGTGGCTTGGATACCC
The DNA here is from genome assembly GCF_040938575.1 of Ambystoma mexicanum. NCBI lineage: Eukaryota > Metazoa > Chordata > Amphibia > Caudata > Ambystomatidae > Ambystoma > Ambystoma mexicanum. Next base: position 432,105,545 of record NC_090928.1, read on the forward strand.
GAGGCCCATATCTGTATGTTGTGCCGGTTGGCAGAGCGTCTCAAATTCCGGTCAGAAAACAGACTTGGGGTTACTTGTGTTTTAGGCTTTCCCCTTGGCGCCCAGGTAGGTGCACCCACACATGTGAGGTACCATTTTCATCGGGACACCTGTGGCAACGCGGGACAGTAGGCCATGTGTTGTTGGGGATGTGTTTCGATGGGTGAGCCGAGCGAAATGTGCAGAAAATGCATTTTTTCCCACATTTCAGAGTTTGCGGGGGTGTCTGGGTAATAAATTCTGGAGCGATTTGGGGATATCATACCTCTGCGGATTCCCACGGGTGTCCTATTTTCATAAAGGCATGGGCTTCTGTGTTTTCCCCGGTGGCTTGGACACCCAAGGCCCATATCTGTATGTTGTGCCAGTCGGCAGAGCGTCTCAAATTCCGGTCAGATAACAGACTTGGGGTTACTTGTGTTTTAGGCTTTCCCCTTGGCGGCCAGGTAGGTGCACCCACACATGTGAGGTACCGTTTTCATCGGGACACGTGTGGGAACGCGGGACGGTAGGCCATGTGCTGTTGGGAGTGTGTTTTCAATGGGTGAGCTTAGCGAAATGTGCGGAAAATGCGTTTTTATCCCCACATTTCAGAATTTGCGGCGGTGTCTGGGTAATAAATCCTGGGGCGATTTGGGCATATCATACCTCTGCGGATTCCCACGGGTGTCCACCTTTCAGAAATGCATGGGGTTCCCTGTTTTCCCCAGTAGCTTGGACACCCGAGGCCCATATCTGTATGTTGTGCCGGTCGGCAGAGCGTCTCAAATTCCAGTCAGAAAACAGACTTGGGGTTACTTGTGTTTTAGGCTTTCCCCTTGGCGGCCAGGTAGGTGCACTCACACATGTGAGGTACCATTTTCATCGGGACACCTGTGGGAATGCGGAACAGTAGGCCATGTGTTGTTGGGGGCGTGTTTCGATGGGTGAGCCGAGCGAAATGTGCAGAAAATGCATTTTTTCCCACATTTCAGAATTTGCAAGGGTGTCTGGGTAATAAATTCTGGGGCGATTTGGGCATATCATACCTCTGCAGATTCCCACGGGTGTCCTATTTTCGTAAAGGCATGGGCTTCTGTGTTTTCCCCGGTGGCTTGGACACCCAAGGCCCATATCTGTATGTTGTGCCAGTCGGCAGAGCGTCTCAAATTTCGGTCAGATAACAGACTTGGGGTTACTTGTGTTTTAGGCTTTCCCCTTGGCGGCCAGATAGGTGTACCCACACATGTGAGGTACCATTTTCATCGGGACACCTGTGGGAATGCGGGACGGTAGGCCATGTGCTGTTGGGAGCGTGTTTCGATGGGTGAGCCGAGTAAAATGTGCGGAAAATGTGTTTCTTTCCCCACATTTCAGACTTTGCGGGGGTGTCTGGGTAATAAATTCTGGGGCGATTTGGGCATATCATACCTCTGCGGATTCCCACAGGTGTCCTCTTTTCGGAAATGCATGGGGTTCCCTGTTTTCCCCGGTGGCTTGGACACCCGAGGCCCATATCTGTATGCTGTGCCGGTCGGCAGAGCGTCTCAAATTCCAGTCAGAAAACATACTTGGGTTTACTTGTGTTTTAGGCCTTCCACTTGGCGGCCAGGTAGGTGCACCCACACATGTGAGGTACCGTTTTCATCGGGACACCTGTGGGAATGCGGAACAGTAGGCCATGTGTTGTTGGGGGCGTGTTTCGATGGGTGAGCCGAGCGAAATGTGCAGAAAATGCGTTTTTTCCCACATTTCAGAATTTGCAAGGGTGTCTGGGTAATAAATTCTGGGGCGATTTGGGCATATCATACCTCTGCAGATTCCCATGGGTGTCCTATTTTCGGAAAGGCATGGGCTTCTGGGTTTTCCCCGGTGGCTTGGACACCCAAGGCCCACATCTGTATGTTGTGCCGGTCGGCAGAGCTTCTCAAATTCCGGTCAGAAAACAGACTTGGGGTTACTTGTGTTTTAGGCTTTCCCCTTGTCGGCCAGATAGGTGCACCCACACATGTGAGGTACCGTTTTCATCGGGACACCTGTGGGAACGCGGGACGGTAGGCCATGTGCTGTTGGGAGCGTGTTTCAATGGGTGAGCCGAGTAAAATATGCGGAAAATGCGTTTCTTTCCCCATATTTCAGACTTTGCGGGGGTGTCTGGGTAATAAATTCTGGGGCGATTTGGGCATATCATACCTCTGCTGATTCCCACAGGTGTCCTCTTTTCGGAAATGCATGGGGTTCCCTGTTTTCCCCGGTGGCTTGGACACACGAGGCCCATATCTGTATGTTGCGCCGGTGGGCAGAGCGTCTCAAATTCCGGTCAGAAAACAGACTTGTGGTTACTTGTGTTTTAGGCTTTCCCCTTGGCGGCCAGGTAGGTGCACCCACACATGTGAGGTACCGTTTTCATTGGGACACCTGTGGGAACGCGGGATGATAGGCCATGTGTTGTTGGGGGTGTGTTTCAATGGGTGAGCCGAGCGTAATGTGCCGAAAATGTGTTTTTTTTCCCACATTTCGGACTTTGATGGGGTGTCTGGGTAATACATTCTGGGGCGATTTGGGCAAATCATACCTCTGCGGATTTCCAAAGGTGTCCTCTTTTCGGAAATGCATGGGGTTGCCTGTTTTCCCCGGTGGCTTGGACACCCGAGGCCCATATCTGTATGTTGTGCCGGTCGGCAGAGCGTCTCAAATTCCGGTCAGAAAACAGACTTGGGGTTACTTGTGTTTTAGGCTTTCCCCTTGGCGGCCAGGTAGGTGCACCCACACATGTGAGGTACCGTTTTCATCGGGTCACCTGTGGGAACGCGGGACGGTAGGCCATGTGTTGTTGGGGGCGTGTTTCGATGGGTGAGCCGAGCGACATGTGCGGAAAACGTGTTTTTTTCCCACATTTCGGACTTTGCGGGGGTGTCTGGGTAATAAATTCTGGGGCGATTTTGGGCATATCATACCTCTGCGGATTCCCAACGGTATCCTCTTTTCGGAAATGCATGGGGTTCCCTGTTTTCCCAAGCAGCTTGGACACCCGAGACCCATATCTGGATGTTGTGCCGGTCGGCAGAGCGTCTCAAATTCCAGTCAGAAAACAGACTTGGGGTTACTTGTGTTTTAGGCTTCCCTATTGGCGGTCAGGTAGGTGCACCCACACATGTGAGGTACCGTTTTCATCGGGACACCTGTGGGAACACGGGACGGTAGGCTGTGTGTTGTTGGGAGCGTGTTTCGATGGGTGAGCCGAGCAAAATGTGCGGAAAATACTTTTTTTCCCCCCACATTTCGGATTTTGCGGGGGTGTCTGGGTAATACATTCTGGGGTGATTTGGGCATATCATACCTCTGCGAATTCCCAACGGTATCCTCTTTTCAGAAATGCATGGGGTTCCCTGTTTTCCCCAGTGGCTTGGACACCCGAGGCCCATATCTGTATGTTGTGCCGGTCGGCAGAGCGTCTCAAATTCCGGTCAGAAAACAGACTTGGGGTTACTTGTGTTTTAGGCTTTCCCCTTGGCGGCCAGGTAGGTGCACCCACAAATGTGAGGTACCGTTTTCATCAGAACACCTGTGGGAATGCGGGACGGTAGGCCATGTGCTGTTGGGGGCGTGTTTTGATGGGTGAGCCGAGCAAAATGCGCTGAAAATGCATTTTTTCCCCCCATTTCGGACTTTGCGGGGTGTTTGGGTAATAAATTCTGGGCGATTTGGGCATATCATACCTCTGCGGATTCCCACAGGTGTCCTCTATTCGGAAATGCATGGGGTTCCCTGTTTTCCACGGTGGCTTGGAAACCCGAGGCCCATTTCTGTATGTTGTGCCGGTCGGCAGAGCGTCTCAAATTCCGGTCAGAAAACAGACTTGGGGTTACTTGTGTTTTAGGCTTTCCCCTTGGCACCCAGGTAGGTGCACCCACACATGTGAGGTACCATTTTCATCGGGACACCTCTGGGAATGCGGGACGGTAGGCCATGTTTTGTTGGGGGTGTGTTTTCGATGGGTGAGCCGAGCGAAATGTGCCGAAAATCATTTTTTCCCCACATTTCAGACTTTGCGGGGGTGTCTGGGTAATACATTCTGGGGCGATTTGGGCATATCATACCTCTGCGGATTCCCACGGGTGTCCTCTTTTTGGAAATGCATGGAGTTCCCTCTTTTCCCCAGTGGCTTGGACACCCGAGGCCCACATCTGTATGTTGCGCCGGTCGGCAGAGCGTCTCAAATTCCAGTCAGAAAACAGACTTGGGGTTACTTGTGTTTTAGGCTTTCCCGTTGGCTGCCAGGTAGGTGCACCCACACATGTGAAGTACCGTTTTCATCGGGACACCTCTGGGAACGTGGGACGGTAGGCCATGTGTTGTTGGGGGCGTGTTTCGATGGGTGAGCCGAGCGACATTTGTTATGAAAATGCGTTTTTTTTACCCACATTTCGGACTTTGTGGGGGTGTCTGGGTAATAAATTCTGGGGCGGTTTGGGCATATCATACCTCTGCGGATTCCCACGGGTGTCCTCTTTTTGGAAATGCATGGTGTTCCCTGTTTTCCCCGGTGGCTTGGACACCTGTGGCTCATATCTGTATGTTGTGCCAGTCAGCAGAGCGTATCAAATTCCAGTCAGAAAACAGACTTGGGGTTACATGTGTTTTAGGCTTTCCCCCTGGCGGCCAGGTAGGTGCACCCACACATGTGAGGTACCGTTTTCATCGGGACACCTGTGGGAACGCGGGACGGTAGGCCATGTGCTGTTGGGGGCGTGTTTCGATGGGTGAGCCGAGCAAAATGTGCGGAAAATGCATTTTTCCCCCACATTTCGGACTTTGCGGGGGTGTCTGGGTAATACATTCTTGGGCGATTTGGGCATATCATACCTCAGCGGATTCCCACGGGTGTCCTCTTTTTGGAAATGCATGGGGTTCCCTGTTTTCACCGGTGGCTTGGACACCCGAGGCCCATATATGTATGTTGTGCTGGTCGGCAGAGCGTCTCAAATTCCGGTCAGAAAACAGACTTGGGGTTACTTCTGTTTTAGGCTTTCCCCTTGGCAGCCAGGTAGGTGCACCCACACATGTGAGGTAACGTTTTCATCGGAACACATGTGGGAACGCGGGACAGTAGGCCATGTCCTGTTGGGAGCGTGTTTCGATGGGTGAGCCGAGCGAAATGTGCAGAAAATGCATTTTTTTCCCACATTTTGGACTTTGCGGGGTGTCTGGGTAATTAATTCTGGGGCGATTTAGCATATCATACCTCTGCGGATTCCCACGCGTGTCCTCTTTTCGGAAATGCATGGGGTTCCCTGTTTTCCCCGGTGGCTTGGACATCTGAGGCCCATATTTGTATGTTGTGCCGGTCTGCAGAGCGTCTCAAATTCCGGTCAGAAAACAGACTTGGGGTTACTTGTGTTTTAGGCTTTCCCCCTGGCGCCCAGGTAGATGCACCCACACATGTGGGGTACCATTTTCATCAGGACACCTGTGGGAACGCGGGACAGTAGGCCATGTATTGTTGGGGACGTGTTTCGATGGGTGAGCCGAGCGAAATGTTCAGGAAATGCGTTTTTTCCCACATTTCAGAGTTTGCGGGGGTGTCTGGGTAATAAATTCTGGAGCGATTTGGGGATATCATACCTCTGCGGATTCCCACGGGTGTCCTCTTTTCGGAAATGCATGGGGTTCCTTGTTTTCCCCGGTGGCTTGGACACCCGAGGCCCATATCTGTATGTTGTGCCGGTCGGCAGAGCGTCTCAAATTCCGGTCAGAAAACAGACTTGGGGTTACTTGTATTTTAGGCTTTCCCCTTGGCGGACAGGTAGGTGCACCCACACATGTGAGGTACCGTTTTCATCGGAACACATGTGGGAACGCAGGACGGTAGGCCATGTGTTGTTGGGGGCGTGTTTCGATGGGTGAGTCGAGCGACATGTGCGGAAAACACGTTTTTTTCCCCACGTTTCGGACTTTGTGGGAGTGTCTGGGTAATAAATTCTGGGGCGATTTGGGCATATCATACCTCTGCGGATTCCCACGGGTGTCCTCTTTTCGTAAATGCATGGGGGTCCCTGTTTTCCCAAGTAGCTTGGACACCCGAGGACCATATCTGTATGTTGCGCCGGTCGGCAGAGCGTCCCAAATTCCGGTCAGAAAACAGACTTGGGGTTACTTGTGTTTTAGGCTTTCCCCTTGGCGGCCAGGTAGGTGCACCCACACATGTGAGGTACCGTTTTTATCGGGACACCTGTGGGAACGTGGGATGGTAGGCCATGTGCTGTTGGGGGCGTGTTTAATGGGTGAGCCGAGCGAAATGTGCGGAAAATGCATTTTTTTCCTCCACATTTCGGACTTTGTGGGGTGTCTAGGTAATACATTATGGGCGATTTGGCATATCATACCTCTGCGGATTCCCACAGGTGTCCTCCTTTCGGAAATGCATGGGGTTCACTGTTTTCCCCGGTGGCTTGGACACCCAAGGCCCATATCTGTATGTTGTGCCAGTCGGCAGAGCGTCTCAAATTCCGGTCAGATAACAGACTTGGGGTTACTTGTGTTTTAGGCTTTCCCCTTGGCGACCAGATAGGTGCACCCACACATGTGAGGTACCATTTTCATCGGGACACCTGTGGGAACGCGGGACGGTAGGCCATGTGCTGTTGGGAGCGTGTTTCGATGGGTGAGCCGAGTAAAATGTGCGGAAAATGCGTTTCTTTCCCCACATTTCAGACTTTGCGGGGGTGTCTGGGTAATAAATTCTGGGGCGATTTGGGCATATCATACCTCTGCCGATTCCCACAGGTGTCCTCTTTTCGGAAATGCATGGGGTTCCCTGTTTTCCCCGGTGGCTTGGACACCCGAGGCCCATATCTGTATGTTGCGCCGGTCGGCAGAGCGTCTCAAATTCCGGTCAGAAAACAGACTTGTGGTTACTTGTGTTTTAGGCTTTCCCCTTGGCAGCCAGGTAGGTGCACCCACACATGTGAGGTACCGTTTTCATTGGGACACCTGTGGAAACGCGGGACTGTAGGCCATGTGTTGTTGGGGGCGTGCTTCGATGGGTGAGCCGAGCGAAATGTGAGGAAAATGCGTTTTTTTTCCCACATTTCGGACTTTGCAGGGGTGTCTGGGTAATACATTCTGGGGCGATTTGGGCATATCATACCTCTGCGGATTTCCACAGGTGTCCTCTTTTCGGAAATGCATGGGGTTCCTTGTTTTCCCCTGTGGCTTGGACACCCGAGGCTCATATCTGTATGTTGTGCCGGTTGGCAGAGCGTCTCAAATTCCGGTCAGAAAACAGACTTGGGGTTACTTGTGTTTTAGGCTTTCCCCTTGGCGGCCAGGTAGGTGCACCCACACATGTGAGGTACCGTTTTCATCGGGACAACTGTGGGAACGCGGGACGGTAGGCCATGTGCTGTTGGGAGTGTGTTTTCAATGGGTGAGCTTAGCGAAATGTGCGAAAAATGCGTTTTTATCCCCACATTTCAGAATTTGCGGCGGTGTCTGGGTAATAAATCCTGGGGTGATTTGGGCATATCATACCTCTGTGGATTCCCAAGGGTGTCCTCTTTCGGAAATGCATGGGGTTCCCTGTTTTCCCCGGTGGCTTGGACACCCGAGGCCCATATCTGTATGTTGTGCCGGTCGGCAGAGCGTCTCAAATTCCGGTGAGAAAACAGACTTGGGGTTACTTGTGTTTTAGGCTTTCCCCTTGGCGGCCAGGTAGGTGCACCCACAAATGTGAGGTACCGTTTTGGTCGGGACACCTGTGGGAACGCGGGCCAGTAGGCCATGTGTTGTTGGGGGCTTGTTTCGATGGGTGAGCCGAGCGAAATGTGCGGAAAATGCATTTTTTTCCTCCACATTTTGGACTTTGTGGGGTGTCTAGGTAATACATTCTGGGCGATTTGGCATATCATACCTCTGCAGATTCCCACAGGTGTCCTCCTTTTGGAAATGCATGGGGTTCCCTATTTTCCCCGGTGGCTTGGACACCCAAGGCCCATATCTGTATGTTGTGCCGGTCGGCAGAGCGTCTCAAATTGCGGTCAGAAAACAGACTTGGGGTTACTTGTGTTTTAGGCTTTCCCCTTGGCGCCCAGGTAGGTGCACCCACACATGTGAGGTACCATTTTCATTGGCACACCTTGGGAACAGGGGACGGTAGGCCATGTGTTGTTGGGGCGTGTTTCAATGGGTGAGCCGAGCGTAATGTGCGGAAAATGCATTTTTTTTCCCACATTTCAGACTTTGCGGGGGTGTCTGGGTAATACATTCTGGGGCGATTTGGGCATATCATACCTCTGCGGATTTCCACAGGTGTCCTCTTTTCGGAAATGCATGGGGTTCCTTGTTTTCCCCTGTGGCTTGGACACCCGAGGCCCATATCTGTATGTTGTGCCGGTTGGCAGAGCGTCTCAAATTCCGGTCAGAAAACAGACTTGGGGTTACTTGTGTTTTAGGCTTTCCCCTTGGCGGCCAGGTAGGTGCACCCACACATGTGAGGTACCGTTTTCATCGGGACAACTGTGGGAACGCGGGACGGTAGGCCATGTGCTGTTGGGAGTGTGTTTTCAATGGGTGAGCTTAGCGAAATGTGCGAAAAATGCGTTTTTATCCCCACATTTCAGAATTTGCGGCGGTGTCTGGGTAATAAATCCTGGGGTGATTTGGGCATATCATACCTCTGTGGATTCCCAAGGGTGTCCTCTTTCGGAAATGCATGGGGTTCCCTGTTTTCCCCGGTGGCTTGGACACCCGAGGCCCATATCTGTATGTTGTGCCGGTCGGCAGAGCGTCTCAAATTCCGGTGAGAAAACAGACTTGGGGTTACTTGTGTTTTAGGCTTTCCCCTTGGCGGCCAGGTAGGTGCACCCACAAATGTGAGGTACCGTTTTGGTCGGGACACCTGTGGGAACGCGGGCCAGTAGGCCATGTGTTGTTGGGGGCTTGTTTTGATGGGTGAGCCAAGCGACATGTGCAGAAAATGCGTTTTTCTCCCATATTTCGGACTTTGCGGGGGTGTCTGCGTAATAAATTCTGGGGCGATTTGGGCATATCATACCTCTGCGGATTCCCACGGGTGTCCTCTTTCGGAAATGCATGGGGTTCCCTGTTTTCTCCGGTGGCTTGGACACCCGACGCCCATATCTGTATGTTGTGCCGGTCGGCAGAGCGTCTCAAATTCCGGTGAGAAAACAAACTTGGGGTTACTTGTGTTTTAGGCTTTCCCCTTGGCGCCCAGGTAGGTGCACCCACACATGTGAGGTACCATTTTCATTGGCACACCTTGGGAACAGGGGACGGTAGGCCATGTGTTGTTGGGGCGTGTTTCAATGGGTGAGCCGAGCGTAATGTGCGGAAAATGCATTTTTTTTCCCACATTTCAGACTTTGCGGGGGTGTCTGGGTAATACATTCTGGGGCGATTTGGGCATATCATACCTCTGCGGATTTCCACAGGTGTCCTCTTTTCGGAAATGCATGGGGTTCCTTGTTTTCCCCGGTGGCTTGGACACCCGAGGCCCATATCTGTATGTTGTGCCGGTTGGCAGAGCGTCTCAAATTCCGGTCAGAAAACAGACTTGGGGTTACTTGTGTTTTAGGCTTTCCCCTTGGCGGCCAGGTAGGTGCACCCACACATGTGAGGTACCGTTTTCATCGGGACACCTGTGGGAACGCGGGACGGTAGGCCATGTGCTGTTGGGAGTGTGTTTTCAATGGGTGAGCTTAGCGAAATGTGCGAAAAATGCGTTTTTATCCCCACATTTCAGAATTTGCGGCGGTGTCTGGGTAATAAATCCTGGGGTGATTTGGGCATATCATACCTCTGTGGATTCCCAAGGGTGTCCTCTTTCGGAAATGCATGGGGTTCCCTGTTTTCCCCGGTGGCTTGGACACCCGAGGCCCATATCTGTATGTTGTGCCGGTCGGCAGAGCGTCTCAAATTCCGGTGAGAAAACAGACTTGGGGTTACTTGTGTTTTAGGCTTTCCCCTTGGCGGCCAGGTAGGTGCACCCACAAATGTGAGGTACCGTTTTCGTCGGGACACCTGTGGGAACGCGGGCCGGTAGGCCATGTGTTGTTGGGGGCTTGTTTTGATGGGTGAGCCAAGCGACATGTGCAGAAAATGCGTTTTTCTCCCATATTTCGGACTTTGCGGGGGTGTCTGCGTAATAAATTCTGGGGCGATTTGGGCATATCATACCTCTGCGGATTCCCACGGGTGTCCTCTTTCGGAAATGCATGGGGTTCCCTGTTTTCCCCGGTGGCTTGGACACCCGAGGCCCATATCTGTATGTTGTGCCGGTTGGCAGAGCGTCTCAAATTCCGGTGAGAAAACAAACTTGGGGTTACTTGTGTTTTAGGCTTTCCCCTTGGCGCCCAGGTAGGTGCACCCACACATGTGAGGTACCATTTTCATTGGCACACCTTGGGAACAGGGGACGGTAGGCCATGTGTTGTTGGGGCCTGTTTCAATGGGTGAGCCGAGCGTAATGTGCGGAAAATGCATTTTTTTTCCCACATTTCAGACTTTGCGGGGGTGTCTGGGTAATACATTCTGGGGCGATTTGGGCATATCATACCTCTGCGGATTTCCACAGGTGTCCTCTTTTCGGAAATGCATGGGGTTCCTTGTTTTCCCCGGTGGCTTGGATACCCGAGGCCCATATCTGTATGTTGTGCCGGTTGGCAGAGCGTCTCAAATTCCGGTCAGAAAACAGACTTGGGGTTACTTGTGTTTTAGGCTTTCCCCTTGGCGCCCAGGTAGGTGCACCCACACATGTGAGGTACCATTTTCATCGGGACACCTGTGGCAACGCGGGACAGTAGGCCATGTGTTGTTGGGGATGTGTTTCGATGGGTGAGCCGAGCGAAATGTGCAGAAAATGCATTTTTTCCCACATTTCAGAGTTTGCGGGGGTGTCTGGGTAATAAATTCTGGAGCGATTTGGGGATATCATACCTCTGCGGATTCCCACGGGTGTCCTATTTTCATAAAGGCATGGGCTTCTGTGTTTTCCCCGGTGGCTTGGACACCCAAGGCCCATATCTGTATGTTGTGCCAGTCGGCAGAGCGTCTCAAATTCCGGTCAGATAACAGACTTGGGGTTACTTGTGTTTTAGGCTTTCCCCTTGGCGGCCAGGTAGGTGCACCCACACATGTGAGGTACCGTTTTCATCGGGACACGTGTGGGAACGCGGGACGGTAGGCCATGTGCTGTTGGGAGTGTGTTTTCAATGGGTGAGCTTAGCGAAATGTGCGGAAAATGCGTTTTTATCCCCACATTTCAGAATTTGCGGCGGTGTCTGGGTAATAAATCCTGGGGCGATTTGGGCATATCATACCTCTGCGGATTCCCACGGGTGTCCACCTTTCAGAAATGCATGGGGTTCCCTGTTTTCCCCAGTAGCTTGGACACCCGAGGCCCATATCTGTATGTTGTGCCGGTCGGCAGAGCGTCTCAAATTCCAGTCAGAAAACAGACTTGGGGTTACTTGTGTTTTAGGCTTTCCCCTTGGCGGCCAGGTAGGTGCACTCACACATGTGAGGTACCATTTTCATCGGGACACCTGTGGGAATGCGGAACAGTAGGCCATGTGTTGTTGGGGGCGTGTTTCGATGGGTGAGCCGAGCGAAATGTGCAGAAAATGCATTTTTTCCCACATTTCAGAATTTGCAAGGGTGTCTGGGTAATAAATTCTGGGGCGATTTGGGCATATCATACCTCTGCAGATTCCCACGGGTGTCCTATTTTCGTAAAGGCATGGGCTTCTGTGTTTTCCCCGGTGGCTTGGACACCCAAGGCCCATATCTGTATGTTGTGCCAGTCGGCAGAGCGTCTCAAATTTCGGTCAGATAACAGACTTGGGGTTACTTGTGTTTTAGGCTTTCCCCTTGGCGGCCAGATAGGTGTACCCACACATGTGAGGTACCATTTTCATCGGGACACCTGTGGGAATGCGGGACGGTAGGCCATGTGCTGTTGGGAGCGTGTTTCGATGGGTGAGCCGAGTAAAATGTGCGGAAAATGTGTTTCTTTCCCCACATTTCAGACTTTGCGGGGGTGTCTGGGTAATAAATTCTGGGGCGATTTGGGCATATCATACCTCTGCGGATTCCCACAGGTGTCCTCTTTTCGGAAATGCATGGGGTTCCCTGTTTTCCCCGGTGGCTTGGACACCCGAGGCCCATATCTGTATGCTGTGCCGGTCGGCAGAGCGTCTCAAATTCCAGTCAGAAAACATACTTGGGTTTACTTGTGTTTTAGGCCTTCCACTTGGCGGCCAGGTAGGTGCACCCACACATGTGAGGTACCGTTTTCATCGGGACACCTGTGGGAATGCGGAACAGTAGGCCATGTGTTGTTGGGGGCGTGTTTCGATGGGTGAGCCGAGCGAAATGTGCAGAAAATGCGTTTTTTCCCACATTTCAGAATTTGCAAGGGTGTCTGGGTAATAAATTCTGGGGCGATTTGGGCATATCATACCTCTGCAGATTCCCATGGGTGTCCTATTTTCGGAAAGGCATGGGCTTCTGGGTTTTCCCCGGTGGCTTGGACACCCAAGGCCCACATCTGTATGTTGTGCCGGTCGGCAGAGCGTCTCAAATTCCGGTCAGAAAACAGACTTGGGGTTACTTGTGTTTTAGGCTTTCCCCTTGTCGGCCAGATAGGTGCACCCACACATGTGAGGTACCGTTTTCATCGGGACACCTGTGGGAACGCGGGACGGTAGGCCATGTGCTGTTGGGAGCGTGTTTCAATGGGTGAGCCGAGTAAAATATGCGGAAAATGCGTTTCTTTCCCCATATTTCAGACTTTGCGGGGGTGTCTGGGTAATAAATTCTGGGGCGATTTGGGCATATCATACCTCTGCTGATTCCCACAGGTGTCCTCTTTTCGGAAATGCATGGGGTTCCCTGTTTTCCCCGGTGGCTTGGACACACGAGGCCCATATCTGTATGTTGCGCCGGTGCGCAGAGCGTCTCAAATTCCGGTCAGAAAACAGACTTGTGGTTACTTGTGTTTTAGGCTTTCCCCTTGGCGGCCAGGTAGGTGCACCCACACATGTGAGGTACCGTTTTCATTGGGACACCTGTGGGAACGCGGGATGATAGGCCATGTGTTGTTGGGGGTGTGTTTCAATGGGTGAGCCGAGCGTAATGTGCCGAAAATGTGTTTTTTTTCCCACATTTCGGACTTTGATGGGGTGTCTGGGTAATACATTCTGGGGCGATTTGGGCAAATCATACCTCTGCGGATTTCCAAAGGTGTCCTCTTTTCGGAAATGCATGGGGTTGCCTGTTTTCCCCGGTGGCTTGGACACCCGAGGCCCATATCTGTATGTTGTGCCGGTCGGCAGAGCGTCTCAAATTCCGGTCAGAAAACAGACTTGGGGTTACTTGTGTTTTAGGCTTTCCCCTTGGCGGCCAGGTAGGTGCACCCACACATGTGAGGTACCGTTTTCATCGGGTCACCTGTGGGAACGCGGGACGGTAGGCCATGTGTTGTTGGGGGCGTGTTTCGATGGGTGAGCCGAGCGACATGTGCGGAAAACGTGTTTTTTTCCCACATTTCGGACTTTGCGGGGGTGTCTGGGTAATAAATTCTGGGGCGATTTTGGGCATATCATACCTCTGCGGATTCCCAACGATATCCTCTTTTCGGAAATGCATGGGGTTCCCTGTTTTCCCAAGCAGCTTGGACACCCGAGACCCATATCTGGATGTTGTGCCGGTCGGCAGAGCGTCTCAAATTCCAGTCAGAAAACAGACTTGGGGTTACTTGTGTTTTAGGCTTCCCTATTGGCGGTCAGGTAGGTGCACCCACACATGTGAGGTACCGTTTTCATCGGGACACCTGTGGGAACACGGGACGGTAGGCTGTGTGTTGTTGGGAGCGTGTTTCGATGGGTGAGCCGAGCAAAATGTGCGGAAAATACTTTTTTTCCCCCCACATTTCGGATTTTGCGGGGGTGTCTGGGTAATACATTCTGGGGTGATTTGGGCATATCATACCTCTGCGAATTCCCAACGGTATCCTCTTTTCAGAAATGCATGGGGTTCCCTGTTTTCCCCAGTGGCTTGGACACCCGAGGCCCATATCTGTATGTTGTGCCGGTCGGCAGAGCGTCTCAAATTCCGGTCAGAAAACAGACTTGGGGTTACTTGTGTTTTAGGCTTTCCCCTTGGCGGCCAGGTAGGTGCACCCACAAATGTGAGGTACCGTTTTCATCAGAACACCTGTGGGAATGCGGGACGGTAGGCCATGTGCTGTTGGGGGCGTGTTTTGATGGGTGAGCCGAGCAAAATGCGCTGAAAATGCATTTTTTCCCCCCATTTCGGACTTTGCGGGGTGTTTGGGTAATAAATTCTGGGCGATTTGGGCATATCATACCTCTGCGGATTCCCACAGGTGTCCTCTATTCGGAAATGCATGGGGTTCCCTGTTTTCCACGGTGGCTTGGAAACCCGAGGCCCATTTCTGTATGTTGTGCCGGTCGGCAGAGCGTCTCAAATTCCGGTCAGAAAACAGACTTGGGGTTACTTGTGTTTTAGGCTTTCCCCTTGGCACCCAGGTAGGTGCACCCACACATGTGAGGTACCATTTTCATCGGGACACCTCTGGGAATGCGGGACGGTAGGCCATGTTTTGTTGGGGGTGTGTTTTCGATGGGTGAGCCGAGCGAAATGTGCCGAAAATCATTTTTTCCCCACATTTCAGACTTTGCGGGGGTGTCTGGGTAATACATTCTGGGGCGATTTGGGCATATCATACCTCTGCGGATTCCCACGGGTGTCCTCTTTTTGGAAATGCATGGAGTTCCCTCTTTTCCCCAGTGGCTTGGACACCCGAGGCCCACATCTGTATGTTGCGCCGGTCGGCAGAGCGTCTCAAATTCCAGTCAGAAAACAGACTTGGGGTTACTTGTGTTTTAGGCTTTCCCGTTGGCTGCCAGGTAGGTGCACCCACACATGTGAAGTACCGTTTTCATCGGGACACCTCTGGGAACGTGGGACGGTAGGCCATGTGTTGTTGGGGGCGTGTTTCGATGGGTGAGCCGAGCGACATTTGTTATGAAAATGCGTTTTTTTTACCCACATTTCGGACTTTGTGGGGGTGTCTGGGTAATAAATTCTGGGGCGGTTTGGGCATATCATACCTCTGCGGATTCCCACGGGTGTCCTCTTTTTGGAAATGCATGGTGTTCCCTGTTTTCCCCGGTGGCTTGGACACCTGTGGCTCATATCTGTATGTTGTGCCAGTCAGCAGAGCGTATCAAATTCCAGTCAGAAAACAGACTTGGGGTTACATGTGTTTTAGGCTTTCCCCCTGGCGGCCAGGTAGGTGCACCCACACATGTGAGGTACCGTTTTCATCGGGACACCTGTGGGAACGCGGGACGGTAGGCCATGTGCTGTTGGGGGCGTGTTTCGATGGGTGAGCCGAGCAAAATGTGCGGAAAATGCATTTTTCCCCCACATTTCGGACTTTGCGGGGGTGTCTGGGTAATACATTCTTGGGCGATTTGGGCATATCATACCTCAGCGGATTCCCACGGGTGTCCTCTTTTTGGAAATGCATGGGGTTCCCTGTTTTCACCGGTGGCTTGGACACCCGAGGCCCATATATGTATGTTGTGCTGGTCGGCAGAGCGTCTCAAATTCCGGTCAGAAAACAGACTTGGGGTTACTTCTGTTTTAGGCTTTCCCCTTGGCAGCCAGGTAGGTGCACCCACACATGTGAGGTAACGTTTTCATCGGAACACATGTGGGAACGCGGGACAGTAGGCCATGTCCTGTTGGGAGCGTGTTTCGATGGGTGAGCCGAGCGAAATGTGCAGAAAATGCATTTTTTTCCCACATTTTGGACTTTGCGGGGTGTCTGGGTAATTAATTCTGGGGCGATTTAGCATATCATACCTCTGCGGATTCCCACGCGTGTCCTCTTTTCGGAAATGCATGGGGTTCCCTGTTTTCCCCGGTGGCTTGGACATCTGAGGCCCATATTTGTATGTTGTGCCGGTCTGCAGAGCGTCTCAAATTCCGGTCAGAAAACAGACTTGGGGTTACTTGTGTTTTAGGCTTTCCCCCTGGCGCCCAGGTAGATGCACCCACACATGTGGGGTACCATTTTCATCAGGACACCTGTGGGAACGCGGGACAGTAGGCCATGTATTGTTGGGGACGTGTTTCGATGGGTGAGCCGAGCGAAATGTTCAGGAAATGCGTTTTTTCCCACATTTCAGAGTTTGCGGGGGTGTCTGGGTAATAAATTCTGGAGCGATTTGGGGATATCATACCTCTGCGGATTCCCACGGGTGTCCTCTTTTCGGAAATGCATGGGGTTCCTTGTTTTCCCCGGTGGCTTGGACACCCGAGGCCCATATCTGTATGTTGTGCCGGTCGGCAGAGCGTCTCAAATTCCGGTCAGAAAACAGACTTGGGGTTACTTGTATTTTAGGCTTTCCCCTTGGCGGACAGGTAGGTGCACCCACACATGTGAGGTACCGTTTTCATCGGAACACATGTGGGAACGCAGGACGGTAGGCCATGTGTTGTTGGGGGCGTGTTTCGATGGGTGAGTCGAGCGACATGTGCGGAAAACACGTTTTTTTCCCCACGTTTCGGACTTTGTGGGAGTGTCTGGGTAATAAATTCTGGGGCGATTTGGGCATATCATACCTCTGCGGATTCCCACGGGTGTCCTCTTTTCGTAAATGCATGGGGGTCCCTGTTTTCCCAAGTAGCTTGGACACCCGAGGACCATATCTGTATGTTGCGCCGGTCGGCAGAGCGTCCCAAATTCCGGTCAGAAAACAGACTTGGGGTTACTTGTGTTTTAGGCTTTCCCCTTGGCGGCCAGGTAGGTGCACCCACACATGTGAGGTACCGTTTTTATCGGGACACCTGTGGGAACGTGGGATGGTAGGCCATGTGCTGTTGGGGGCGTGTTTAATGGGTGAGCCGAGCGAAATGGGCGGAAAATGCATTTTTTTCCTCCACATTTCGGACTTTGTGGGGTGTCTAGGTAATACATTATGGGCGATTTGGCATATCATACCTCTGCGGATTCCCACAGGTGTCCTCCTTTCGGAAATGCATGGGGTTCACTGTTTTCCCCGGTGGCTTGGACACCCAAGGCCCATATCTGTATGTTGTGCCAGTCGGCAGAGCGTCTCAAATTCCGGTCAGATAACAGACTTGGGGTTACTTGTGTTTTAGGCTTTCCCCTTGGCGACCAGATAGGTGCACCCACACATGTGAGGTACCATTTTCATCGGGACACCTGTGGGAACGCGGGACGGTAGGCCATGTGCTGTTGGGAGCGTGTTTCGATGGGTGAGCCGAGTAAAATGTGCGGAAAATGCGTTTCTTTCCCCACATTTCAGACTTTGCGGGGGTGTCTGGGTAATAAATTCTGGGGCGATTTGGGCATATCATACCTCTGCCGATTCCCACAGGTGTCCTCTTTTCGGAAATGCATGGGGTTCCCTGTTTTCCCCGGTGGCTTGGACACCCGAGGCCCATATCTGTATGTTGCGCCGGTCGGCAGAGCGTCTCAAATTCCGGTCAGAAAACAGACTTGTGGTTACTTGTGTTTTAGGCTTTCCCCTTGGCAGCCAGGTAGGTGCACCCACACATGTGAGGTACCGTTTTCATTGGGACACCTGTGGAAACGCGGGACTGTAGGCCATGTGTTGTTGGGGGCGTGCTTCGATGGGTGAGCCGAGCGAAATGTGAGGAAAATGCGTTTTTTTTCCCACATTTCGGACTTTGCAGGGGTGTCTGGGTAATACATTCTGGGGCGATTTGGGCATATCATACCTCTGCGGATTCCAACGGGTGTCCTATTTTCAGAAATGCATAGGGTTCCCTTTTTTCCCCGGTGGCTTGGACACCCGAGGCCCATATCTGTATGCTGTGCCGGTCGGCAGAGCGTCTCAAATTCCAGTCAGAAAACATACTTGGGGTTACTTGTGTTTTAGGCCTTCCCCTTGGCGGCCAGGTAGGTGCACCCACACATGTGAGGTACCGTTTTCATCGAGACACCTGTGGGAATGCGGAGCAGTAGCCCATGTGTTGTTGGGGGCGTGTTTCGATGGGTGACCCGAGCGAAATGTGCAGAAAATGCGTTTTTCCCCACATTTCAGAATTTGCAAGGGTGTCTGGGTAATAAATTCTGGGGCGATTTGGGCATATCATACCTCTGCAGATTCCCATGGGTGTCCTATTTTTGGAAAGGCATGGGCTTCTGTGTTTTCCCCGGTGGCTTGGACACCCGAGGCCCATATCTGTATGTTGTGCCGG
The DNA here is from genome assembly GCF_040938575.1 of Ambystoma mexicanum. Lineage (NCBI taxonomy): Eukaryota > Metazoa > Chordata > Amphibia > Caudata > Ambystomatidae > Ambystoma > Ambystoma mexicanum. The sequence goes on from NC_090928.1 coordinate 432,123,866, forward strand.
TCAGCAGAGCGTCTCAAATTCCGGTCAGAAAACAGACTTGGGGTTACTTGTGTTTTAGGCTTTCCCCTTGGCGGCCAGATAGGTGCACCCACACATGTGAGGTACCGTTTTCATCGGGTCACCTGTGGGAACGCGGGACGGTAGGCCATGTGTTGTTGGGGGCGTGTTTCGATGGGTGAGCCGAGCGACATGTGCGGAAAACGTGTTTTTTTCCCACATTTCGGACTTTGCGGGGGTGTCTGGGTAATAAATTCTGGGGCGATTTTGGGCATATCATACCTCTGCGGATTCCCAACGGTATCCTCTTTTCGGAAATGCATGGGGTTCCCTGTTTTCCCAAGCAGCTTGGACACCCGAGGCCCATATCTGGATGTTGTGCCGGTCGGCAGAGCGTCTCAAATTCCAGTCAGAAAACAGACTTGGGGTTACTTGTGTTTTAGGCTTCCCTATTGGCGGTCAGGTAGGTGCACCCACACATGTGAGGTACCGTTTTCATCGGGACACCTGTGGGAACGCGGGACGGTAGGCTGTGTGTTGTTGGGAGCGTGTTTCGATGGGTGAGCCGAGCAAAATGTGCGGAAAATGCTTTTTTTCCCCCCACATTTCGGATTTTGCGGGGGTGTCTGGGTAATACATTCTGGGGTGATTTGGGCATATCATACCTCTGCGAATTCCCAACGGTATCCTCTTTTCAGAAATGCATGGGGTTCCCTGTTTTCCCCAGTGGCTTCGACACCCGAGGCCCATATCTGTATGTTGTGCCGGTCGGCAGAGCGTCTCAAATTCCGGTCAGAAAACAGACTTGGGGTTACTTGTGTTTTAGGCTTTCCCCTTGGCGGCCAGGTAGGTGCACCCACAAATGTGAGGTACCGTTTTCATCAGAACACCTGTGGGAATGCGGGACGGTAGGCCATGTGCTGTTGGGGGCGTGTTTTGATGGGTGAGCCGAGCAAAATGTGCTGAAAATGCATTTTTTCCCCCCATTTCGGACTTTGCGGGGTGTTTGGGTAATAAATTCTGGGGCGATTTGGGCATATCATACCTCTGCGGATTCCCACAGGTGTCCTCTATTCGGAAATGCATGGGGTTCCCTGTTTTCCATGGTGGCTTGGAAACCCGAGGCCCATTTCTGTATGTTGTGCCGGTCGGCAGAGCGTCTCAAATTCCGGTCAGAAAACAGACTTGGGGTTACTTGTGTTTTAGGCTTTCCCCTTGGCACCCAGGTAGGTGCACCCACACATGTGAGGTACCATTTTCATCGGGACACCTCTGGGAATGCGGGACGGTAGGCCATGTTTTGTTGGGGGTGTGTTTCGATGGGTGAGCCGAGCGAAATGTGCCGAAAATCATTTTTTCCCCACATTTCAGACTTTGCGGTGGTGTCTGGGTAATACATTCTGGGGCGATTTGGGCATATCATACCTCTGCGGATTCCCACAGGTGTCCTCTTTTTGGAAATGCATGGAGTTCCCTCTTTTCCCCAGTGGCTTGGACACCCGAGGCCCATATCTGTATGTTGCGCCGGTCGGCAGAGCGTCTCAAATTCCAGTCAGAAAACAGACTTGGGGTTACTTGTGTTTTAGGCTTTCCCGTTGGCTGCCAGGTAGGTGCACCCACACATGTGAAGTACCGTTTTCATCGGGACACCTCTGGGAACGTGGGACGGTAGGCCATGTGTTAGTGGGGGCGTGTTTCGATGGGTGAGCCGAGCGACATTTGTTATGAAAATGCGTTTATTTTACCCACATTTCGGACTTTGTGGGGGTTTCTGGGTAATAAATTCTTGGGCGGTTTGGGCATATCATACCTCTGCGGATTCCCAAGGGTGTCCTCTTTTTGGAAATGCATGGTGTTCCCTGTTTTCCCCGGTGGCTTGGACACCCGTGGCTCATATCTGTATGTTGTGCCAGTCAGCAGAGCGTATCAAATTCCAGTCAGAAAACAGACTTGGGGTCACATGTGTTTTAGGCTTTCCCCCTGGCGGCCAGGTAGGTGCACCCACACATGTGAGGTACCGTTTTCATCGGGACACCTGTGGGAACGCGGGACGGTAGGCCATGTGCTGTTGGGGGCGTGTTTCGATGGGTGAGCCGAGCAAAATGTGCGGAAAATGCATTTTTCCCCCACATTTCGGACTTTGCGGGGGTGTCTGGGTAATACATTCTTGGGCGATTTGGGCATATCATACCTCAGCGGATTCCCACGGGTGTCCTCTTTTTGGAAATGCATGGGGTTCCCTGTTTTCACCGGTGGCTTGGACACCCGAGGCCCATATATGTATGTTGTGCTGGTCGGCAGAGCGTCTCAAATTCCGGTCAGAAAACAGACTTGGGGTTACTTCTGTTTTAGGCTTTCTCCTTGGCGGCCAGGTAGGTGCACCCACACATGTGAGGTAACGTTTTCATCGGAACACATGTGGGAACGCGGGACAGTAGGCCATGTGCTGTTGGGAGCGTGTTTCGATGGGTGAGCCGAGCGAAATGTGCAGAAAATGAATTTTTTTTCCCACATTTTGGACTTTGCGGGGTGTCTGGGTAATTAATTCTGGGGCGATTTAGCATATCATACCTCTGCGGATTCCCACGGGTGTCCTCTTTTCGGAAATGCATGGGGTTCCCTGTTTTCCCCGGTGGCTTGGACATCTGAGGCCCATATTTGTATGTTGTGCCGGTCTGCAGAGCGTCTCAAATTCCGGTCAGAAAACAGACTTGGGGTTACTTGTGTTTTAGGCTTTCCCCTTGGCGCCCAGGTAGATGGACCCACACATGTGGGGTACCATTTTCATCAGGACACCTGTGGGAACGCGGGACAATAGGCCATGTATTGTTGGGGACGTGTTTCGATGGGTGAGCCGAGCGAAATGTTCAGGAAATGCGTTTTTTCCCACATTTCAGAGTTTGCGGGGGTGTCTGGGTAATAAATTCTGGAGCGATTTGGGGATATCATACCTCTGCGGATTCCCACGGGTGTCCTCTTTTCGGAAATGCATGGGGTTCTTTGTTTTCCCCGGTGGCTTGGACACCCGAGGCCCATATCTGTATGTTGTGCCGGTCGGCAGAGCGTCTCAAATTCCGGTCAGAAAACAGACTTGGGGTTACTTGTATTTTAGGCTTTCCCCTTGGCGGACAGGTAGGTGCACCCACACATGTGAGGTACCGTTTTCATCGGAACACATGTGGGAACGCAGGACGGTAGGCCATGTGTTGTTGGGGGCGTGTTTCGATGGGTGAGTCGAGCGACATGTTAGGAAAACACGTTTTATTCCCCACGTTTCGGACTTTGTGGGAGTGTCTGGGTAATAAATTCTGGGGCGATTTGGGCATATCATACCTCTGCGGATTCCCACGGGTGTCCTCTTTTCGTAAATGCATGGGGGTCCCTGTTTTCCCAAGTAGCTTGGACACCCGAGGACCATATCTGTATGTTGCGCCGGTCGGCAGAGCGTCCCAAATTCCGGTCAGAAAACAGACTTGGGGTTACTTGTGTTTTAGGCTTTCCCCTTGGCGGCCAGGTAGGTGCACCCACACATGTGAGGTACCGTTTTTATCGGGACACCTGTGGGAACGTGGGATGGTAGGCCATGTGTTGTTGGGGGCGTGCTTCGATGGGTGAGCCGAGCGAAATGTGAGGAAAATGCGTTTTTTTTCCCACATTTCGGACTTTGTGCGGTGTCTAGGTAATACATTATGGGCGATTTGGCATATCATACCTCTGTGGATTCCAACGGGTGTCCTATTTTCAGAAATGCATAGGGTTCCCTTTTTTCCCCGGTGGCTTGGACACCCGAGGCCCATATCTGTATGCTGTGCCGGTCGGCAGAGCGTCTCAAATTCCAGTCAGAAAACATACTTGGGGTTACTTGTGTTTTAGGCCTTCCCCTTGGCGGCCAGGTAGGTGCACCCACACATGTGAGGTACCGTTTTCATCGAGACACCTGTGGGAATGCGGAGCAGTAGCCCATGTGTTGTTGGGGGCGTGTTTCGATGGGTGAGCCGAGCGAAATGTGCAGAAAATGCGTTTTTTCCCACATTTCAGAATTTGCAAGGGTGTCTGGGTAATAAATTCTGGGGCGATTTGGGCATATCATACCTCTGCAGATTCCCATGGGTGTCCTATTTTTGGAAAGGCATGGGCTTCTGTGTTTTCCCCAGTGGCTTGGACACCCGAGGCCCATATCTGTATGTTGTGCCGGTCGGCAGAGCGTCTCAAATTCCGGTCAGAAAACAGACTTGTGGTTACTTGTGTTTTAGGCTTTTCCCTTGGCGGCCAGATAGGTGCACCCACACATGTGAGGTACCGTTTTCATTGGGACACCTGTGGGAACGCGGGACAGTAGGCCATGTGTTGTTGGGGGCGTGCTTCGATGGGTGAGCTGAGCGAAATGTGAGGAAAATGCGTTTTTTTCCCCACATTTCGGACTTTGCAGGGGTGTCTGGGTAATACATTCTGGGGCGATTTGAACATATCATACCTCTGCGGATTCCCACGGGTGTCCTATTTTCAGAAATGCATGGGGTTCCCTTTTTTCCACGGTGGCTTGGACACCCGAGGCCCATATCTGTATGTTGTGCCGGTCGGCAGAGCGTCTCAAATTCCGGTCAGAAAACAGACTTGGGGTTACTTGTGTTTTAGGCTTTCCCCTTGGCGGCCAGGTAGGTGCACCCACACATGTGAGGTACCGTTTTCATCGGGACACCTGTGGGAACGCGGGACGGTAGGCCATGTGTTGTTGGGGGCGTGTTTCGATGTGTGAGCCGAGCAAAATGTGCAAAAATGCATTTTTTTCCCCCACATTTCAGACTTTGCGGGGTTGTCTGGGTAATACATTCTTGGGCGATTTGGGCATATCATACCTCTGCGGATTCCCACGGGTGTCCTCTTTTCGGAAATGCATGGGGTTCCCTGTTTTCCCCGGTGGCCCGGTGGCTTGGACACCCAAGGCCCATATCTGTATGTTGTGCCGGTCGGCAGAGCGTCTCAAATTCCGGTCAGAAAACAGACTTGGGGTTACTTGTGTTTTAGGCTTTCCCCTTAGCGGCCAGGTAGGTGCAACCACACATGTGAGGTACCGTTTTCATCGGGACACCTGTGGGAACGTGGGATGGTAGGCCATGTGCTGTTGGGGGCGTGTTTCGATGGGTGAGCCGGGCGAAATGTGCGGAAAATGCATTTTTTTCCTCCACATTTCAGACTTTGCAGGGGTGTCTGGGTAATAAATTCTGGGGCGATTTGGGCATATCATACCTCTGCCGATTCCCACAGGTGTCCTCTTTTCGGAAATGCATGGGGTTCCCTGTTTTCCCCGGTGGCTTGGACACCCGAGGCCCATATCTGTATGTTGCGCCGGTCGGCAGAGCGTCTCAAATTCCGGTCAGAAAACAGACTTGTGGTTACTTGTGTTTTAGGCTTTCCCCTTGGCAGCCAGGTAGGTGCACCCACACATGTGAGGTACCGTTTCCATTGGGACACCTGTGGAAACGCGGGACGGTAGGCCATGTGTTGTTGGGGGCGTGCTTCGATGGGTGAGCCGAGCGAAATGTGAGGAAAATGCGTTTTTTTTCCCACATTTCGGACTTTGCAGGGGTGTCTGGGTAATACATTCTGGGGCGATTTGGGCATATCATACCTCTGCGGATTCCAACGGGTGTCCTATTTTCAGAAATGCATAGGGTTCCCTTTTTTCCCCGGTGGCTTGGACACCCGAGGCCCATATCTGTATGCTGTGCCGGTCGGCAGAGCGTCTCAAATTCCAGTCAGAAAACATACTTGGGGTTACTTGTGTTTTAGGCCTTCCCCTTGGCGGCCAGGTAGGTGCACCCACACATGTGAGGTACCGTTTTCATCGAGACACCTGTGGGAATGCGGAGCAGTAGCCCATGTGTTGTTGGGGGCGTGTTTCGATGGGTGAGCCGAGCGAAATGTGCAGAAAATGCATTTTTTCCCACATTTCAGAATTTGCAAGGGTGTCTGGGTAATAAATTCTGGGGCGATTTGGGCATATCATACCTCTGCAGATTCCCATGGGTGTCCTATTTTTGGAAAGGCATGGGCTTCTGTGTTTTCCCCGGTGGCTTGGACACCCGAGGCCCATATCTGTATGTTGTGCCGGTCGGCAGAGCGTCTCAAATTCCGGTCAGAAAACAGACTTGGGGTTACTTGTGTTTTAGGCTTTCCCCTTGGCGGCCAGATAGGTGCACCCACACATGTGAGGTACCATTTTCATCGGGACACCTGTGGGAACGCGGGACGGTGGGCCATGTGCTGTTGGGAGCGTGTTTCGATGGGTGAGCCGAGTAAAATATGCGGAAAATGCGTTTCTTTCCCCACATTTCAGACTTTGCGGGGGTGTCTGGGTAATAAATTCTGGGGCGATTTGGGCATATCATACCTCTGCTGATTCCCACAGGTGTCCTCTTTTCGGAAATGCATGGTGTTCCCTGTTTTCCCCGGTGGCTTCGACACACGAGGCCCATATCTGTATGTTGCGCCGGTCGGCAGAGCGTCTCAAATTCCGGTCAGAAAACAGACTTGTGGTTACTTGTGTTTTAGGCTTTTCCCTTGGCGGCCAGGTAGGTGCACCCACACATGTGAGGTACCGTTTTCATTGGGACACCTGTGGGAACGCGGGACAGTAGGCCATGTGTTGTTGGGGGCGTGCTTCGATGGGTGAGCCGAGCGAAATGTGAGGAAAATGCGTTTTTTTCCCCACATTTCGGACTTTGCAGGGGTGTCTGGGTAATACATTCTGGGGCGATTTGAGCATATCATACCTCTGCGGATTCCCACGGGTGTCCTATTTTCAGAAATGCATGGGGTTCCCTTTTTTCCACGGTGGCTTGGACACCCGAGGCCCATATCTGTATGTTGTGCCGGTCGGCAGAGCGTCTCAAATTCCGGTCAGAAAACAGACTTGGGGTTACTTGTGTTTTAAGCTTTCCCCTTGGCGGCCAGGTAGGTGCACCCACACATGTGAGGTACCGTTTTCATCGGGACACCTGTGGGAACGCGGGACAGTAGGCCATGTGTTGTTGGGGGCGTGTTTCGATGTGTGAGCCGAGCAAAATGTGCAAAAATGCATTTTTTTCCCCCACATTTCAGACTTTGCGGGGTTGTCTGGGTAATACATTCTTGGGCGATTTGGGCATATCATACCTCTGCGGATTCCCACGGGTGTCCTCTTTTCGGAAATGCATGGGGTTCCCTGTTTTCCCCGGTGGCCCGGTGGCTTGGACACCCGAGGCCCATATCTGTATGTTGTGCCGGTCGGCAGAGCGTCTCAAATTCCGGTCAGAAAACAGACTTGGGGTTACTTGTGTTTTAGGCTTTCCCCTTAGCGGCAGGTAGGTGCACCCACACATGTGAGGTACCGTTTTCATCGGAACACATGTGGGAACGCGGGACGGTAGGCCATGTGTTGTTGGGGGCGTGTTTCGATGGGTGAGTCGAGCGACATGTGCGGAAAACACATTTTTTTCCCCACGTTTCGGACTTTGTGGGAGTGTCTGGGTAATAAATTCTGGGGCGATTTGGGCATATCATACCTCTGCGGATTCCCACGGGTGTCCTCTTTTCGTAAATGCATGGGGGTCCCTGTTTTCCCAAGTAGCTTGCACACCCGAGGACCATATCTGTATGTTGCGCCGGTCATGCAGAGCGTCCCAAATTCCGGTCAGAAAACAGACTTGGGGTTACTTGTGTTTTAGGCTTTCCCCTTGGCGGCCAGGTTGGTGCACCCACACATGTGAGGTACCGTTTTCATCGGGACACCTGTGGGAACGTGGGATGGTAGGCCATGTGCTGTTGGGGGCGTGTTTCGATGGGTGAGCCGGGCGAAATGTGCGGAAAATGCATTTTTTTCCTCCACATTTCGGACTTTGTGGGGTGTCTAGGTAATACATTCTGGGCGATTTGGCATATCATACCTCTGCAGATTCCCACAGGTATCCTCCTTTCGGAAATGCATGGGGTTCCCTGTTTTCCCCGGTGGCTTGGACACCCAAGGCCCATATCTGTATGTTGTGCCAGTCGGCAGAGCGTCTCAAATTCCGGTCAGATAACAGACTTGGGGTTACTTGTGTTTTAGGCTTTCCCCTTGGCGGCCAGATAGGTGCACCCACACATGTGAGGTACCATTTTCATCGGGTCAACTGTGGGAACGCGGGATGGTAGGCCATGTGCTGTTGGGAGCGTGTTTCGATGGGTGAGCCGAGTAAAATGTGCGGAAAATGCGTTTCTTTCCCCACATTTCAGACTTTGCGGGGGTGTCTGGGTAATAAATTCTGGGGCGATTTGGGCATATCATACCTCTGCCGATTCCCACAGGTGTCCTCTTTTCGGAAATGCATGGGGTTCCCTGTTTTCCCCGGTGGCTTGGACACCCGAGGCCCATATCTGTATGTTGCGCCGGTCGGCAGAGCGTCTCAAATTCCGGTCAGAAAACAGACTTGTGGTTACTTGTGTTTTAGGCTTTCCCCTTGGCAGCCAGGTAGGCGCACCCACACATGTGAGGTACCGTTTTCATTGGGACACCTGTGGAAACGCGGGACGGTAGGCCATGTGTTGTTGGGGGCGTGCTTCGATGGGTGAGCTGAGCGAAATGTGAGGAAAATGCGTTTTTTTCCCACATTTTGGACTATGCAGGGGTGTCTGGGTAATACATTCTGGGGCGATTTGGGCATATCATACCTCTGCGGTTTCCAACGGGTGTCCTATTTTCAGAAATGCATAGGGTTCCCTTTTTTCCCCGGTGGCTTGGACACCCGAGGCCCATATCTGTATGCTGTGCCGGTCGGCAGAGTGTCTCAAATTCCAGTCAGAAAACATACTTGGGGTTACTTGTGTTTTAGGCCTTCCCCTTGGCGGCCAGGTAGGTGCACCCACACATGTGAGGTACCGTTTTCATCGGGACACCTGTGGGAATGCAGAGCAGTAGCCCATGTGTTGTTGGGGGCGTGTTTCGATGGGTGAGCCGAGCGAAATGTGCAGAAAATGCGTTTTGTCCCACATTTCAGAATTTGCAAGGGTGTCTGGGTAATAAATTCTGGGGCGATTTGGGCATATCATACCTCTGCAGATTCCCATGGGTGTCCTATTTTCGGAAAGGCATGGGCTTCTGTGTTTTCCCCGGTGGCTTGGACACCCGAGGCCCATATCTGTATCTTGTGCCAGTCGGCAGAGCGTCTCAAATTCCGGTCAGAAAACAGACTTGGGGTTACTTGTGTTTTAGGCTTTCCCCTTGGCGGCCAGATAGGTGCACCCACACATGTGAGGTACCGTTTTCATCAGGACACCTGTGGGAACGTGGGACGGTAGGCCATGTGCTGTTGGGAGCGTGTTTTTCGATGGGTGAGCCGAGTAAAATATGCGGAAAATGCGTTTCTTTCCCCACATTTCAGACTTTGCGGGGGTGTCTGGGTAATAAATTCTGGGGCGATTTGGGCATATCATACCTCTGCTGATTCCCACAGGTGTCCTCTTTTCGGAAATGCATGGGGTTCCCTGTTTTCCCCAGTGGCTTGGACACACGAGGCCCATATCTGTATGTTGCGCCGGTCGGCAGAGCGTCTCAAATTCCGGTCAGAAAACAGACTTGGGGTTACTTGTGTTTTAAGCTTTTCCCTTGGCGGCCAGGTAGGTGCACCCACACATGTGAGGTACCGTTTTCATTGGGACACCTGTGGGAACGCGGGACAGTAGGCCATGTGTTGTTGGGGGCATGCTTCGATGGGTGAGCCGAGCGAAATGTGAGGAAAATGTGTTTTTTTCCCCACATTTCGGATTTTGCAGGGGTGTCTGGGTAATACATTCTGGGGTGATTTGAGCATATCATACCTCTGCGGATTCCCAAGGGTATCCTATTTTCAGAAATTCATGGGGTTCCCTTTTTTCCCCGGTGGCTTGGACACCCGAGGCCCATATCTGTATGTTGTGCCGGTCGGCAGAGCGTCTCAAATTCCAGTCAGAAAACAGACTTGGGGTTACTTGTGTTTTAGGCTTTCCTATTGGCGGTCAGGTAGGTGCACCCACACATGTGAGGTACCGTTTTCATTGGGACACCTGTGGGAACGCGGGGCGGTAGGCCATGTTTTGTTAGGGGTGTGTTTCAATGGGTGAGCCGAGCGTAATGTGCCGAAAATGTGTTTTTTTTCCCCACATTTCGTACTTTGATGGGGTGTCTGGGTAATACATTCTGGGGCGAATTGGGCAAATAATACCTCTGCGGATTTCCAAAGGTGTCCTCTTTTCGGAAATGCATGGGGTTGCCTGTTTTCCCCTGTGGCTTGGACACCCAAGGCCCATATCTGTATGTTGTGCCGGTCGGCAGAGCGTCTCAAATTCCGGTCAGAAAACAGACTTGGGGTTACTTGTGTTTTAGGCTTTCCCCTTGGCGGCCAGGTAGGTGCACCCACACATGTGAGGTACCGTTTTCATTGGGACACCTGTGGGAACGCGGGACGGTAGGCCATGTGTTGTTGGGGGCGTGTTTCGATGGGTGAGCCGAGCAAAATGTGTGGAAAATGCGTTTTTTTCCCCACATTTCGAAATTTGCGGGGGTGTCTGGGTAATAAATCCTTGGGCGATTTGGGCATATCATACCTCTGCGGATTCCCACGCGTGTCCTCTTTTCGGAAATGCATGGGGTTCCCTGTTTTCCCCGGTGGCTTGGACACCCGAGGCCCATATCTGTATGTTGTGCCGGTCGGCAGAGCATCTCAAATTCCGGTCAGAAAACAGACTTGGGGTTTGTTGTGTTTTAGGCTTTCCCCTTGGCGGCCAGGTAGGTGCACCCACACATGTGAGGTACTGTTTTCATCGGAACACATGTGGGAACGCGGGACGGTAGGCCATGTGTTGTTGGGGGCGTGTTTCGATGGGTGAGTCAAGCGACATGTGCGGAAAACACGTTTTTTTCCCCACGTTTCGGACTTTGTGGGAGTGTCTGGGTAATGAATTCTGGGGCGATTTGGGCATATCATACCTCTGCGGATTCCCACGGGTGTCCTCTTTTCGTAAATGCATGGGGGTCCCTGTTTTCCCAAGTAGCTTGGACACCCGAGGACCATATCTGTATGTTGCGCCGGTCGGCAGAGCGTCCCTAATTCCGGTCAGAAAACAGACTTGGGGTTACTTGTGTTTTAGGCTTTCCCCTTGGCGGCCAGGTAGGTGCACCCACACATGTGAGGTACCGTTTTCATCGGGACACCTGTGGGAACGTGGGATGGTAGGCCATGTGCTGTTGGGGGTGTGTTTCGATGGGTGAGCCGAGCGAAATGTGCGGAAAATGCATTTTTTTCCTCCACATTTCGGACTTTGTGGGGTGTCTAGGTAATACATTCTGGGCGATTTGGCATATCATACCTCTGCGGATTCCCACAGGTGTCCTCCTTTCGGAAATGCATGGGGTTCCCTGTTTTCCCCGGTGGCTTGGACACCCGAGGCCCATATCTGTATGTTGTGCCGGTCGGCAGAGCGTCTCAAATTCCGGTCAGAAAACAGACTTGGGGTTACTTGTGTTTTAGGCTTTACCCTTAGCGCCCAGGTAGGTGCACCCACACATGTGAGGTACCGTTTTCATCGGGACACCTGTGGGAACGCGGGACGATAGGCCATGTGCTGTTGGGAGTGTGTTTTCAATGGATGAGCTTAGCGAAATGTGCGGAAAATGCGTTTTTATCCCCACATTTCAGAATTTGCGGCGGTGTCTGGGTAATAAATTCTGGGGTGATTTGGGCATATCATACCTCTGCGGATTCCCAAGGGTGTTTTCTTTCAGAAATGCATGGGGTTCCCTGTTTTCCCCGGTGGCTTGGACACCCGAGGCCCATATCTGTATGTTGTGCCGGTCGGCAGAGCGTCTCAAATTCCGGTGAGAAAACAGACTTGGGGTTACTTGTGTTTTAGGCTTTCCCCTTGGCGGCCAGGTAGGTGCACCCACACATGTGAGGTACCGTTTTCATCGGGACACCTGTGGGAATGCCGGCCGGTAGGCCATGTGTTGTTGGGGGCATGTTTTGATTGGTGAGCCAAGCGACATGTGCAGAAAATGCGTTTTTCTCCCATATTTCGGACTTTGCGGGGGTGTCTGCGTAATAAATTCTGGGGCGATTTGGGCAAATCATACCTCCATGCGGATTCCCACGGGTGTCCACCTTTCAGAAATTCATAAGGTTCCCTGTTTTCCCCGGTGGCTTGGACACCCGTGGCTCATATCTGTATATTGTGCCAGTCGGCAGAGCGTCTCAAATTCCAGTCAGAAAACAGACTTGGGGATACTTGTGTTTTAGGCTATCCCCTTGGCGGCCAGGTAGGTGCACCCACACATTTGAGGTACCGTTTTCATCGGGACAGCTGTGGGAATGCGGGACAGTAGGTCATGTGCTGTTGGGGCCGTGTTTCGATGGGTGAGCCGAGCGAAATGTGCGGAAAATGCTTTTTTTCCCCCACATTTCGGACTTTGCGGGGTGTCTGGGTAATACATTCTGGGGCGATTTGGGCATATCATACCTCTGCGGATTCCCACGGGTGTCCTCTTTTTGTAAATGCATGGGGTTCCCTGTTTTCCCCAGTAGCTTGGAAACCAGAGGCCCATATCTGTATGTTGTGCCGGTCGGCAGAGCGTCTCAAATTCCAGTCAGAAAACAGACTTGGGGTTACTTGTGTTTTAGGCTTTCCCCTTGGCGGCCAGGTAGGTGCACCCACACATGTGAGGTACCGTTTTCATCGGGACACCTGTGGGAATGCGGAACAGTAGGCCATGTGTTGTTGGGGGCGTGTTTCGATGGGTGAGCCGAGCGAAATGTGCAGAAAATGCGTTTTTTCCCACATTTCAGAATTTGCAAGGGTGTCTGGGTAATAAATTCTGGGGCGATTTGGGCATATCATACCTCTGCAGATTCCCACGGGTGTCCTATTTTCGTAAAGGCATGGGCTTCTCTGTTTTCCCCGGTGGCTTGGACACCCAAGGCCCATATCTGTATGTTGTGCCAGTCGGCAGAGCGTCTACAATTCCGGTCAGATAACAGAGTTGGGGTTATTTGTGTTTTGTGTTTTAGGCTTTCCCCTTGGCGGCCAGATAGGTGCACCCACACATGTGAGGTACCATTTTCATCGGGACACCTGTGGGAAGGCGGGAAGGTAGGCCATGTGCTGTTGGGAGCGTGTTTCGATGGGTGAGCCCAGTAAAATGTGCGGAAAATGCGTTTCTTTGCCCACATTTCAGACTTTGCGGGGGTGTCTGGGTAATAAATTCTGGGGTGCTTTGGGCATATCATACCTCTGCCGATTCCCACGCGTGTCCTCTTTTCGGAAATGCATGGGGTTCCCTGTTTTCCCCGGTGGCTTGGACACCCGAGGCCCATATCTGTATGTTGTGCCGGTCGGCAGAGCGTCTCAAATTCCGGTCAGAAAACAGACTTGGGGTTACTTGTGTTTTAGGCTTTCCCCTTGGCGGCCAGGTAGGTGCACCCACACATGTGAGGTACTGTTTTCATCGGAACACATCTGGGAACGCGGGACGGTAGGCCATGTGTTGTTGGGGGCGTGTTTCGATGGGTGAGTCAAGCGACATGTGCGGAAAACACGTTTTTTCCCCACATTTCGGACTTTGTGGGAGTGTCTGGGTAATGAATTCTGGGGCGATTTGGGCATATCATACCTCTGCGGATTCCCACGGGTGTCCTCTTTTTGTAAATGCATGGGGGTCCCTGTTTTCCCAAGTAGCTTGGACACCCGAGGACCATATCTGTATGTTGCGCCGGTCGGCAGAGCGTCCCTAATTCCGGTCAGAAAACAGACTTGGGGTTACTTGTGTTTTAGGCTTTCCCCTTTGCGGCCAGGTAGGTGCACCCACACATGTGAGGTACCGTTTTCATCGGGACACCTGTGGGAACAGGGGACGGTAGGCCATGTGTTGTTGGGGCGTGTTTCAATGGGTGAGCCGAGCGTAATGTGCGGAAAATGCATTTTTTTTCCCACATTTCAGACTTTGCGGGGGTGTCTGAGTAATACATTCTGGGGCGATTTGGGCATATCATACCTCTGCGGATTCCCACGCGTGTCCCCTTTTCAGAAATGCATGGGGTTCCCTGTTTTCCCCGGTGGCTTGGACACCCGAGGCCCATATCTGTATGTTGTGCCGGTCGGCAGAGCGTCTCAAATTCCGGTCAGAAAACAGACTTGGGGTTACTTGTGTTTTAGGCTTTCCCCTTGGCGGCCAGGTAGGTGCACAAACACATGTGAGGTACCGTTTTCATCGGGACACCTGTGGGAACGCGGGACGATAGGCCATGTGCTGTTGGGAGCGTGTTTTCAATGGGTGAGCTTAGCGAAATGTGCGGAAAATGCGTTTTTATCCCCACATTTCAGAATTTGCGGCGGTGTCTGGGTAATAAATTCTGGGGTGATTTGGGCATATCATACCTCTGCGGATTCCCAAGGGTGTCCTCTTTCGGAAATGCATGGGGTTCCCTGTTTTCCCCGGTGGCTTGGACACCCGAGGCCCATATCTGTATGTTGTGCCGGTCGGCAGAGCGTCTCAAATTCCGGTGAGAAAACAGACTTGGGGTTACATGTGTTTTAGGCTTTCCCCTTGGCGGCCAGGTAGGTGCACCCACACATGTGAGGTACCGTTTTCATCGGGACACATGTGGGAATGCGGGACAGTAGGTCATGTGCTGTTGGGGCCGTGTTTCGATGGGTGAGCCGAGCGAAATGTGCGGAAAATGCTTTTTTTCCCCCACATTTCGGACTTTGCGGGGTGTCTGGGTAATACATTCTGGGGCGATTTGGGCATATCATACCTCTGCGGATTCCCACGGGTGTCCTCTTTTTGTAAATGCATGGGGTTCCCTGTTTTCCCCAGTAGCTTGGACACACGAGGCCCATATCTGTATGTTGTGCCGGTCGGCAGAGCCTCTCAAATTCCAGTCAAAAAACAGACTTGGGGTTACTTGTGTTTTAGGCTTTCCCCTTGGCGGCCAGGTAGGTGCACCCACACATGTGAGGTACCGTTTTCATCGGGACACCTGTGGGAATGCGGAACAGTAGGCCATGTGTTGTTGGGGGCGTGTTTCGATGGGTGAGCCGAGCGAAATGTGCAGAAAATGCGTTTTTTCCCACATTTCAGAATTTGCAAGGGTGTCTGGGTAATAAATTCTGGGGCGATTTGGGCATATCATACCTCTGCAGATTCCCACGGGTGTCCTATTTTCGTAAAGGCATGGGCTTCTCTGTTTTCCCCGGTGGCTTGGACACCCAAGGCCCATATCTGTATGTTGTGCCAGTCGGCAGAGCGTCTCAAATTCCGGTCAGATAACAGAGTTGGGGTTACTTGTGTTTTAGGCTTTCCCCTTGGCGGCCAGATAGGTGCACCCACACATGTGAGGTACCATTTTCATTGGGACACCTGTGGGAACGCGGGACGGTGGGCCATGTGCTGTTGGGAGCGTGTTTCGATGGGTGAGCCCAGTAAAATGTGCGGAAAATGCGTTTCTTTGCCCACATTTCAGACTTTGCGGGGGTGTCTGGGTAATAAATTCGGGGTGCTTTGGGCATATCATACCTCTGCCGATTCCCACGCGTGTCCTCTTTTCGGAAATGCATGGGGTTCCCTGTTTTCCCCGGTGGCTTGGACACCCGAGGCCCATATCTGTATGTTGTGCCGGTCGGCAGAGCGTCTCAAATTCCGGTCAGAAAACAGACTTGGGGTTACTTGTGTTTTAGGCTTTCCCCTTGGCGGCCAGGTAGGTGCACCCACACATGTGAGGTACTGTTTTCATCGGAACACATGTGGGAACGCGGGACGGTAGGCCATGTGTTGTTGGGGGCGTGTTTCGATGGGTGAGTCAAGCGACATGTGCGGAAAACACGTTTTTTTCCCCACGTTTCGGACTTTGTGGGAGTGTCTGGGTAATGAATTCTGGGGCGATTTGGGCATATCATACCTCTGCGGATTCCCACGGGTGTCCTCTTTTCGTAAATGCATGGGGGTCCCTGTTTTCCCAAGTAGCTTGGACACCCGAGGACCATATCTGTATGTTGCGCCGGTCGGCAGAGCGTCCCTAATTCCGGTCAGAAAACAGACTTGGGGTTACTTGTGTTTTAGGCTTTCCCCTTGGCGGCCAGGTAGGTGCACCCACACATGTGAGGTACCGTTTTCATCGGGACACCTGTGGGAACGTGGGATGGTAGGCCATGTGCTGTTGGGGGTGTGTTTCGATGGGTGAGCCGAGCGAAATGTGCGGAAAATGCATTTTTTTCCTCCACATTTCGGACTTTGTGGGGTGTCTAGGTAATACATTCTGGGCGATTTGGCATATCATACCTCTGCGGATTCCCACAGGTGTCCTCCTTTCGGAAATGCATGGGGTTCCCTGTTTTCCCCGGTGGCTTGGACACCCAAGGCCCATATCTGTATGTTGTGCCGGTCGGCAGAGCGTCTCAAATTCCGGTCAGAAAACAGACTTGTGGTTACTTGTGTTTTAGGCTTTCCCCTTGGCAGCCAGGTAGGTGCACCCACACATGTGAGGTACCGTTTTCATTGGGACACCTGTGGAAACGTGGGACGGTAGGCCATGTGTTGTTGGGGGCGTGCTTCGATGGGTGAGCCGAGCGAAATTGAGGAAAATGCGTTTTTTTCCCCACATTTCGGACTTTGCAGGGGTGTCTGGGTAATACATTCTGGGGCGATTTGAGCATATCATACCTCTGCGGATTCCCACGGGTGTCCTATTTTCAGAAATGCATGGGGTTCCCTTTTTTCCCCGGTGGCTTGGACACCCGAGGCCCATATCTGTATGTTGTGCCGAAAATGTGTTTTTTTTCCCACATTTCGGACTTTGATGGGGTGTCTGGGTAATACATTCTGGGGTGATTTAGGCAAATCATACCTCTGCGGATTTCCAAAGGCCCATATCTGTATGTTGTGCCGGTCGGCAGAGCGTCTCAAATTCCGGTCAGAAAACAGACTTGGGGTTACTTGTGTTTTAGGCTTTCCCCTTGGCGGCCAGGTAGGTGCACCCACACATGTGAGGTACCATTTTCATCGGGACACCTGTGGGAATGCGGGACGGTAGGCCATGTGCTGTTGGGAGCATGTTTTCAATGGGTGAGCCGAGCAAAATGTGCGGAAAATGCATTTTTTTCCCCACATTTCAGAATTTGCGGGGGTGTCTGGGTAATAAATCCTGGGGCGATTTGGGCATATCATACCTCTGCGGATTCCCAAGGGTGTTCTCTTTCAGAAATGCATGGGGTTCCCTGTTTTCCCCGGTGGCTTGGACACCCGAGACCCATATCTGTATGTTGTGCCGGTCGGCAAAGCGTCTCAAATTCCGGTCAGAAAACAGACTTGAGGTTACTTGTGTTTTAGGCTTTCCCCTTGGCGGCCAGGTAGGTGCACCCACACATGTGAGGTACTGTTTTCATCGGGACACCTGTGGGAATGCGGGACGGTAGGCCATGTGTTGTTGGGGGCGTGTTTCGATGGGTGAGCCAAGCGACATGTGCAGAAAATGGGTTTTTTCTCCCACATTTCGGACTTTGCGGGGGTGTCTGGGTAATAAATTCTGGGGCGATTTGGGCATTTCATACCTCTGCGGATTCCCAATGGTATCCTCTTTTCGGAAATGCATGGGGTTCCCTGTTTTCCCTGATGGCTTGGACACCCGAGGCCCATATCTGTATGATATGCCGGTCGGCATTGCGTCTCAAATTCCGGTCAGAAAACAGAGTTGGGGTTACTTGTGTTGTAGGCTTTCCCCTTGGCGACCAGGTAGGTGCACCCACAAATGTGAGGTACCATTTTCACCAGAACACCTGTGGGAACGTGAGACAGTAGGCCATGTGTTGTTGGGGGCGTGTTTCGATGGGTGAGCCGAGCAAAATGTGCGGAAAATGCATTTTTTTCCCCCACATTTCAGACTTTGCGGGGGTGTCTGGGTAATACATTCTTGGGCGATTTGGGCATATCATACCTCTGCGGATTCCCAAGGGTGTCCTCTTTTCGGAAATGCATGGGGTTCCCTGTTTTCCCTGGTGGCTTGGACACCCGAGGCCCATATCTGTATGTTGCGCCGGTCGGCAGAGCGTCTCAAATTTCGGTCAGAAAACAGACTTGGGGTTACTTGTGTTTTAGGCTTTCCCCTTGGCGGCCAGGTAGGTGCACCCACACATGTGAGGTACAGTTTTCATCGGAACACATGTGGGAATGCGGGACGGTAGGCCATGTGTTGTTGGGGGCGTGTTTCGATGGGTGAGTCGAGCGACATGTGCGGAAAACACGTTTTTTTTCCCACATTTCGGACTTTGCGGGGGTGTCTGGGTAATACATTCTGGGGCGATTTGAGCATATCATACCTCTGTGGATTCCCACGGGTGTCTTCTTTTCGTAAATGCATGGGGGTCCCTGTTTTTCCAAGTAGCTTGGACACCCGAGGACCATATCTGTATGTTGCGCCGGTCGGCAGAGCTTCCCAAATTCCGGTCAGAAAACAGACTTGGGGTTACTTGTGTTTTAGGCTTTGCCCTTGGTGGCCAGGTAGGGTCACCCACACATGTGAGGTATCGTTTTCATCGGGATACCTGTGGGAATGCGGGATGGTAGGCCATGTGCTGTTGGGGGCGTGTTTCGATGGGTGAGCCGAGCGAAATGTGCGGAAAATGCATTTTTTCCCCCACATTTCGGACTTTGCGGGGTGTCTAGGTAATAAATTCTGGGCGATTTGGCATATCATACCTCTGCGGATTCCCACGGGTGTCCTCCTTTCGGAAACGCATGGGGTTCCCTGTTTTCCCCAGTGGCTTGGACACCCGAGGCCCATATCTGTATGTTGTGCCGGTCGGCAGTGTGATGCTGGAAATGCATCTGAGGGACAGGGCCTCTGAATCCTTGTCCTTTTACTGTTTTTACCGTGTATTCTGTTATGTTTTCTGCCCCGGAGTCCATGTGGGACTCCTGGCAGTGCAGCTCTCTCTTTTGGTTTGGTGAACAGACCCATGGGATACCCTTATGGCACCCATGGGTAGGGGTACAACCCTGTGCCCCTAGTGTATGTTTTTGGGCACCTGTGGGTGACCGCAGAGCAGGGTATGGGCTGGTGGCAGCTCCGTGCTGAAATTGACAGGTGCTCCGGGTGTCCTCCATTTTGGGATACCCCGGTCCTGCCATTGGGATCTGTTGATTCCTGATAGGAAACAAGATGGCCCCTGTGGCCTCTTGCTTTCTATGGCCTGTTATCTTGTTTTCCCAAAGTCCTGGGAAGCCCTGTCTCTGTCCCTTCCCCCTGACTGGCTGTTGGGTGGAAGTTCCATGTATGGTGTTGTTGTGAAGGCCCAGCTAGACTGACTGGAGCCTTCCCAGTGACTGTATGTTGTGGGTACCTCCTGTGGGTGGGACCTGGGTGAATGGAGTGTGTGACCAATATACACTCCTTGTTGTGGTTGTCTGGTTTCTGGCATGAGAGACAAAGACTGAGACAGCCCTGCCCGAAACTGGCCTGAATGCAGTGTGTAGTGTTGAATGGCTGGGTACTTGTCCCAATCCACATTCCCTGTTGTGAGTGTCTGGAAGGGAGGAGTGTGGCCTGAATGCACTGTGTGCCTGATTGGCTGACTGACTGCATGAATGCCCTGCAGTATGATTGGCTGCTGAGTGTGTGCCAGCAGCGTGGATGAGAGAGAGGATAGTATATCTGGGGACCTCTCACCACTGGAAAAGTGTTCAGAAGGGACCTTTGGTTGAGAAGCGACCATTGTGCTCCTAAAGCAGCCAGGGAGCTGAGTCTCCACTCTACGAGTAACTGGAACTGCTGATCCTCGACGTCCAGCTGGAAGAAGAAGACTTGCTGTGGCATTTGCTTTGACCGATCTGAAGGCTGACGAGATCGTCAAGGGCTGACCTGAGAAAGGACCTGGTAAGGCGCCCTCTTCCCGTGCTCCGAGGGACCATCGAGCACCGCTCCATCTTCGCCGAAGCGCCCTGGAAGACAGACCCTCGAAAGGCTGTCGACCCGAGACGGGACCGCTGAGGAGATCGAAGTGAAGCACCCGGACATCGACGCCGTCGAAGTCCATTGCCGTCGACCAGGGTTCGCAGGTTTGTGAAACCGCTGGAGGCCCGTCGAAGTTGTGTTGCCCAGCCGTGGGAACCACTTGACGCCGTGCCGCCGACGACCGGAGCCGTCCGCTCCTTTGCCTAAGAACATTTAATCGAAGGACTCTCTCGACCGCATCGTCGACCGCTTATCCTGCCGGAGAAAGTCGAGGCCGACCAACGTGCCGAGGAGAAACCTGCCGGTGGGTTTCCCGCCACCCGACGACCTCAAAGACTCGGACGACTCGACGCCCTTGCTGGGCTTCCATCTCTACAATCTTTGCGGTCCAGAACTATTGTCATCGAGGTGCCCCGCACACCCCCGCCTTGCAGGACGCCGACGCCCCGACGCCGACGAGCACCGCTCGGACGAAGCTGCCGCCTCTTCGACATCGTTCTACCTCATTTGTCGACGGACGTTCGACGCCCCGTGCCTCCCGCTTGAAAGGGAAAGCATTCAAGAAGGGCCGTCGATTCCCCGTCGCCGAACAGCGTGTCCCTCGACGTTTGTCGACGCCTCTTCGAGGAGCTCGACTCCACCAGGTACATTGGGGGGGTAAAAACATTATAGGAGAGAATAAGACTTGCAGAGCAATATATGGACTGGGCTTGTGCTATATCTTTCTTTACAGGTTGCCCAGGTGGGGGGATCTCCACACAGAACTGTGCCTAGTGGTAGGGGTCAGTATTCTGCCTATTGCTCAACCATCTTATTTTCTCTCCTCTCTCTATTGCTGGTTTCACTCTATTGGTCTGTGTGACATTGTACAGTATTGTTCATGCACTTCAATGAGATCTAGGGTAGTACCACTTTAGGATTGTAAATATTTGTCATTGTAGATTTTGCCGGAGTACAAAGTGAGTTATCATGATAAATGTACATAACCTTAACTATTGATTATATAAAGACTGTGTTCTAACCAATACAGAGTGTGGATATTCCTTTGTGGGGGCTTGGGGGATACACTGTACTTAAGAACCAGCCTGCATCACCCCCTGAGAAGCTAGGCCTTGATTGCTCGACCATTGCTACCGTAATAGAGAATCTTGGCTGGGGTCTCCTGTGCCTCTCCTCCACCATATAGGGAGCGGACGTACAGACACCCCCCACTGGTCATTGAGGCCCGTCTCTCACACTGGTGGCAGCGGTGGGATGCTTATGGTTTTAAGAATCAGTGTATAACCGTGCCACTTACAAAGGATATTTGCCCTTTATTAAATTAAGGTTTAGTTGTGTACAAGGTAACTGCATTACAAACAATGGAGTCTATTGCGAATGGCAAATTAACTCGGATGAGCTTGGAGGCTCTCCAGAGTGCTTGTGAAGCTAGGGAGTTAGACTTTGTGGATAAGTCTAGGGCTGAGCTGATAGCTGCCCTGGTGGACTACCAGACTGATAGTGAAACTCTTGATGAGGGGGGGAATGCAACCAATGAGGACTCTGCCCCTGGGGTTTCAGCTGAATCTGTTTCTGGGAATGCCACCATTCCTGCTGCCTCTGTTCCAAACTCCAGCAATTCCTTAGAGCTTGAGTTATTAAGGATGAAATTGGCCTTTGAATACCGCAAGTTGGAAATAGATGCTGAGCTTAAGAAAGAGGAGTTGGCTCAACAAGTGGAGCTTAAAAATAAGGACCTTGAACTCAAGAGCCAGGACACTGAATGTCAGAGGATCCAGCTAGAGAAAGCTAGAGTGGAGACTTCAGCTAGAACCAGTGAGAGTGTCAGGTCCCCAGCCACCAAGTTTATGAAAGATTTGGTTGGCGTATTTGTGGAGGGTTCGGATATCCTCCAATGGATTGAAGCGTTTGAAATGGCTTGTGAGATTCATGATGTGGATAAAAGAGATTGGGCGAAGTGTTTGTTAAGCAGAGTGCCTCAAACCGGGTATGACTGTATTCTGAAGCTGAGTGTGGAAGAAAGGGGTTAGTACGAGTGTATGAAGTCTGCTTTGATTGCCAAGTTCGGCAAGACACCTACCCAATACCTTAGAAGGTTCAGGGATTTTAAGAAAAAGGAGAATATGTCTTGGGTTGACTGGGTTGGTGCTGTGCACATGAACATGATGGGGTGGATCGATGGATACAAGGTTAAGACTTTTGTTGAATTGTCCCACCTCTTGTTTTTTGAGCATTTCTCTGAAGCCTGTTCACCAGAGCTGCGTCAGTATGTGGCTGACCAGAACATTTTGGACCCCTTTAAGCTGGCTAGGTTGGCTGACAAGTAGGTCTCCCACCGGGTGTCCCCTAAGGACTCCAGTGGGAAGGACAAGGACAAAGAGAAGGGGGCCTCTCAGAAAGCTGAGGAGTCCCCCAAGCAGTCACAGTCGGGTAAACCAAAACCTTCCTCTCCTAAGACCCAAAAAGCTAGTGGGGATAAGTCATCTGGGGGTGGGAATAAGAGTAGTGGTCCACCTGCTGCAAAGCAGGCTCCCAGTGGTTCCAGTACCGTACCCCGCACTCCTGGCGCTTGTTGGGACTGTGGGGCTCTGGATCACAAAAGGGGTGACCCCAAGTGTAAAGGTAAGGCACTTGGAGTACAGGCTGTCAGCCTGACCTACCCTTACCCCGTGTCTGAGGTGGAGGCCACGGTCCTCCCCTCCTCTGCCGGGATCACATTTGGTGCTCCGGTGGAGATTTCCTTAGTGTCCCTTGGGGCCTGGGACCAGTATGCGGAAGTACTGGCGACTATACCACAGAACACCCGTAGATTTTTGAGAAGTGTCCTCTTGAATGGGCAGCCTTCTACTGGTTTGAGAGACACTGGGGCAAGCATGACAGTGGTGGACAGGACCCTGCTCAGGCCAGAGGACTATGAAGGTGCTCCTCTGCAAACCACCAGGTTAGCTGGTGGGCCTCCCAAATTATCACCTGTAGCCTTAGTCACACTCATGATTGGAGACAAGACAGCGAAGCTTCCTGTCCTGGTTCAGGACAATGTCCCTGCTAACATTTTGTTAGGGAATGATCTAGTAGAGTTGGGGTTGATCTCGGATGGTCTTCCCATGACTGCTGCTGTCGTCACTAGATCACAGGTGACACCGGGTCTGGCTGTGGGTCAGATACCCGAGCCAAAGGCGAGGCCTAAGGCAAGAAGGAGGAAGACCAAGAAGGCCACCTCTGTGGAGGGAGCACCTTCTCTTCCTGCTGCACCCATTGGGATCCATGCTCCGGACGGGCTGGGTCCAGTGGAAAACCCAAACTCAACTCCTTTGGGAGAAGAGGCAGAAGACTCTCCTGTGGGAGAGGTTCTCAACCCGGAGGATCATCCCGACCTTCAATGCTTGTTAGCTGAAGGGGGACCCTCCCGGGCGGACTTCTGTAAGGGACAGAGAGAGTGCCACTCTCTCGAGGGACTGAGGAAACAGGCCCTGGCCCAGGCACAAGGAGAGGTGCCTAGTAATTTCCGGATTTATTGGGAGGGTGAGCTCCTTGTTAGTGAGCCCACTAAGCCTGAACCTGGTGCCTGCAAGAGGTTGGTGGTACCCCAGGTTTACAGGCCCTTCCTACTGCAGTTGGCGCATGAGGTGCCCTTGGCTGGTCATCTTGGGACCAAGAAGACTAAGCAGAGGCTCTCTGCCCATTTCTACTGGCCACAGATGGGAGTAGAGGTGGAGTCCCACTGCAGGACCTGCCCAACTTGTCAGTTGTCTGGCAAGACTGGAGGCAGTGTCATTGCCCCACTGCAGCCGTTGCCAGTGGTTGGCACCCCATTTGAGAGGGTGGGCATCGACATCGTCGGTCCCCTTGACCCTCCCACTTCAGGTGGACATCGGTTCATCCTGGTCTTGGTAGATCATGCCACCCGGTACCCTGAGGCGATACCCCTTCGGACGGTTACGGCCAAGGTGGTTGCCAGGGCTCTCCTGGGCATTTTCACCCGTGTTGGATTCCCCAAGGAGGTTGTCTCTGACAGAGGATCCAACTTCATGTCGAGTTACATGAAAACCAGGTGGAAAGAGTGCGGGGTAACCTACAAGTTCTCCACCTCTTACCACCCCCTGACCAATGGTCTGGTTGAGAGATTTAATAAAACTCTCAAGGGCATGCTAGGGGCTTTGGAAGAACCCCTAAGGAGGAAATGGGATCTCCTCCTGCCATGCCTGCTGTTTGCTTACAGGGAGGTACCTCAAGAGGGTGTTGGTTTCAGCCCCTTTGAGTTACTCTTTGGACATCCCGTGAGGGGGCCCCTCGCCTTGATCAGAGAAGGCCTGGAAGCCACCCCTCCGGGTCCCGCCAAGCAAGTGGGGGACTATGTGTTAGGCCTCAGACGGAGGATGACACAGATGATGGGTCAGGCAACAGCAAATCTCAAGGCCAGCCAGGAATTGAATAAGTACTGGCATGACCTTAAAGCCTCGCAAGTGGATTGGACTCCGGGACAGGAAATCCTTGTGATGGAGCCTACCAAGCCTAGGGCTTTGGCAGACAAGTGGACTGGACCCTTCAGGATCATCTCCAAGATGGGCGAAGTCAATTATCTGGTTGACATGGGAGCCCCTGGGGTAGCCCCTCAGCTATTCCATGTCAACAGGCTCAAGCCTTTCCACAGGCGAGCGGAAGTCTCATGTCTCTTGCTAGCTTCTGGGCAAGAAGAGGATGAGAGTGAGCCCCTTCCTGATTTGCTGCATAGCAACCCTCAGGATGGCTCAGTGGAGGGAGTACATCTCTCTCCAGATTTGACAACAGAGCAACAGAGGGCCTGTAGGGCTTTGCTCCAACAGTACGCCTCTCTGTTTTCACTGAAGCCAGGCCTTACACCGTGGTGTAAGCACGAAATTGACACTGGTGACAGTGTGCCTGTCAAAAGCAGGTGCTACCGTATGTCAGATACCGTTAAGAACCACATCCAGGCTGAGGTCGCCAAGATGTTGGATCTGGGTGTTATTGAACCCTCAACCAGTCCCTGGTCCAGTCCAGTGGTCCTTGTCCCCAAGGCAAGTTCCCAGGCGGGTACCAAGGATTGGAGGTTCTGTGTGGACTACCGAGGAGTCAATGCCGTCACCAAGACTGACGCGCACCCATTGCCCAGGGCTGATGAGCTCGTGGACACCATCGGTGCTGCCAAGTTTGTGAGCACCTTTGACCTTACTTCAGGCTATTGGCAAATAGCTCTGACGGACCATGCCAAGGAAAAGACGGCCTTCTCAACACCTGAGGGACTCTACCAGTTTAGGGTCATGCCTTTTGGGTTGAAGAATGCCCCTGCCACCTTCCAGACATTGGTCAATCATGCGCTCAGTGGGCTGGAAGCCTTTTGTGTGGCTTACTTAGACGACATTGCCGTCTACAGTTCCACCTGGGAAGAGCATTTGACACATCTGGATAGGGTGTTGCAGGCCTTGAAAAGGGCTAACCTCACTATCAAGGCCACCAAGTGCCAGATAGCTCAGGGGAAAGTTACCTATCTTGGTCATGAGGTAGGAGGGGGTCAAATCCAACCCCTCTCCAGTAAAGTACAGGACGTACAGAACTGGGAGACTCCCACTACTCAAACCCAGGTGAGAGCCTTTTTGGGCCTCACTGGGTACTATCGCAATTTCATGGCAGACTATGGGACCATAGCTGCCCCCCTGACAGCTCTAACGTCACCCAAACAGCCTAGGAAGGTTAATTGGACCGAAGACTGTCAGAGGGCCTTTGATGGCTTGAAAGAAAGTCTGTGTAGGGCACCTGTGTTGAGTGCGCCTGACTACAGCCGACCCTTTATCGTCCAGACGGATGCCTGCGACACCGGAATTGGAGCTGTCTTGTCCCAGTTAGATGACAAAGGGAGAGAACACCCTATCATATTCATCAGTAGACAACTCAAGGGTAGAGAACTTAGGTGGGCTACTGTTGAAAAGGATTGTTTTAGTATAGTTTGGAGCCTTAGGCGTTTTAGGCCCTACCTTACAGGGTCTACCTTCAAGGTCCAAACAGATCATAAGCCCCTGAAGTGGCTTATGCAGATGAAGGGTGAGAACCCGAAATTGCTCAGGTGGTCCATTAGCCTGCAAGGGCTAGACTTCACCATAGAGCAAAGACCAGGGAAGAGTCACGATAATGCAGATGGCCTTTCCAGAAGGTATGTTGACCGTCTGGATGAGGGTGTCTATCCCGTGGGAGATTAGACACCCTCCACCTCAGTCTGGGGGGGGCGACTGTGATGCTGGAAATGCATCTGAGGGACAGGGCCTCTGAATCCTTGTCCTTTTACTGTTTTTACCGTGTATTCTGTTATGTTTTCTGCCCCGGAGTCCATGTGGGACTCCTGGCAGTGCAGCTCTCTCTTTTGGTTTGGTGAACAGACCCATGGGATACCCTTATGGCACCCATGGGTAGGGGTACAACCCTGTGCCCCTAGTGTATGTTTTTGGGCACCTGTGGGTGACCGCAGAGCAGGGTATGGGCTGGTGGCAGCTCTGTGCTGAAATTGACAGGTGCTCTTAGTGGCCTCCATTTTGGGATACCCCGGTCCTGCCATTGGGATCTGTTGATTCCTGATAGGAAACAAGATGGCCCCTGTGGCCTCTTGCTTTCTATGGCCTGTTATCTTGTTTTCCCAAAGTCCTGGGAAGCCCTGTCTCTGTCCCTGCTCCCTGACTGGCTGTTGGGTGGAAGTTCCATGTATGGTGTTGTTGTGAAGGCCCAGCTAGACTGACTGGAGCCTTCCCAGTTACTGTATGTTGTGGGTACCTCCTGTGGGTGGGACCTGGGTGAATGGAGTGTGTGACCAATATACACTCCTTGTTGTGGTTGTCTGGTTTCTGGCATGAGAGACAAAGTGTCATGACCGCAGCCTCCAAGGAGTCAGGTTTAGCCCAACTGCCTCGGAAGCTGGGTCACAACTTCATTTTCAGGCACCCATCGGCTCCCATAGGGGCCTTATGGACCTTGTCCTGGCGCCAGTGGCGCCAGGCTCATAAGGGGACCCAGTCCCGGCACAGGACGTGCCGGGCTCATGATGTAAGGAATGGTGCTTGGGTGGACCTAACGGCTGCAGACCATGCTGCTCACTCCCCTGCAGGATGAAATCCTCATCCATCCATGGCTGGAACTACTTTACCTTCTGGGTGTGGCCAGCACCATTCCCTGGGACTGGATACTGGAACTATTCTGGAAGCTGGGACTTCTTACCTGGGCGAGGCTGCTGTGGAAGGAGACACCTAAGCACTCCAGTAGGACTATTTAAACCACTCCCGATCAGAGCAACGTGCTTCGCGTTATTCTGCAATAGCAGCAAGACGCTCACCGTGTCAGCTCCAGAGAATCTTCAACTTCTGCATCTAGGGAAGAGAAATCCGTAATCTTACCTTCTGAAATACCATCTTCGTCTTCTGCAGCATCTGAGAAGGGAAAAGAACACCAGGTTTGCACGAGATAACAACCAGCACAGCACTTACCCAATCCATCGGTGCATCTCAAGCCACGGGCTGCAGCTTTCCATTTTTCGGCACCCTGTGGAAGCAAGGACATTGGTTAGTAACCATCGTGAAACTTTCCCTACCTGCGCTGCATTCTTCTCGGCTCCGCCGACGCTGCTACTCGCATCTGCAAAACAAAAGGACATCATTAAGAAATACAAAACTCCATCCATACGCACGTGTTTTGGGCAGCTCTCATCTTTCTCACTCCTCGGCGCATTCCTCGACATCTATTTTTCTACCCAGCTGCTTCTGCAACCTGAAAAAGGAAAAGAGACATTAAGAAGTGCTTTAAACTTCGAATTGACATTTTCTACTTACTTGCCTGCAATACCTTCGCCTTTCCATCGCTCTCCATTCAAGCAACCGCCGTTCGTGCTGCTAACGACGGCCCAGCTCCAAATCTTCATCCTCTGCAACCAAGAGGCTGGACAATTAACCAGTGAAGTAACTGGCTTCGGCGCCCCTGCACAGACGCAGGATGGAGAGCTCCGCTTTCACCTATATAAGGTCAGCACATTTAGCCTACGAACTACGTGGGGAGTACCAGGAAGGGGAGTCAGCTTGCCCAGTCAGGCTCATATATCCTATTAACCCCTTGCTCTCCCAATTGCAGACACCTCACCCTTCAGATCAAGATCTCAGTGAGGAGAGGGCCTTTCCAGGGTGGCATTCGAGGCCTGCGCGTGACCCTAGAAGACTCCGAGAACCCCCAGCCCAGACCTGCGCCTCCAAGGGATTCAGGTGAGCGTTACACAAAGACTGAGACAGCCCTGCCCGAAACTGGCCTGAATGCAGTGTGTAGTGTTGAATGGCTGGGTACTTGTCCCAATCCACATTCCCTGTTGTGAGTGTCTGGAAGGGAGGAGTGTGGCCTGAATGCACTGTGTGCCTGATTGGCTGACTGACTGCATGAATGCCCTGCAGTATGATTGGCTGCTGAGTGTGTGCCAGCAGCGTGGATGAGAGAGAGGATAGTATATCTGGGGACCTCTCACCACTGGAAAAGTGTTCAGAAGGGACCTTTGGTTGAGAAGCGACCATTGTGCTCCTAAAGCAGCCAGGGAGCTGAGTCTCCACTCTACGAGTAACTGGAACTGCTGATCCTCGACGTCCAGCTGGAAGAAGAAGACTTGCTGTGGCATTTGCTTCGACCGATCTGAAGGCTGACGAGATCGTCGAGGGCTGACCCGAGAGAGGACCTGGTAAGGCGCCCTCTTCCCGTGCTCCGAGGGACCATCGAGCACCGCTCCATCTTCGCCGAAGCGCCCTGGAAGACAGACCCTCGAAAGGCTGTCGACCCAAGACGGGACCGCTGAGGAGATCGAAGTGAAGCACCCGGACATCGACGCCATCGAAGTCCATTGCCGTCGACCAGGGTTCGCAGGTTTGTGAAACTGCTGGAGGCCAGTCGAAGTTGTGTTGCCCAGCCGTGGGAACCACTTGACGCCGTGCCGCCGACGACCGGAGCCGTCCGCTCCTTTGCCTAAGAACATTCAATCGAAGGACTCTCTCGACCGCATCGTCGACCGCTTATCCTGCCGGAGAAAGTCGAGGCCGACCAACGCGCCGAGGAGAAACCTGCCGGTGGGTTTCCCGCCACCCGACGACCTCAAAGACTCGGACGACTCGACGCCCTTGCTGGGCTTCCGTCTCTACAATCTTTGCGGTCCAGAACTATTGTCATCGAGGTGCCCCGCACACCTCCGCCTTGCAGGACGCCGACGCCCCGACGCCGACGAGCACCGCTCGGACGAAGCTGCCGCCTCTTCGACATCGTTCTACCTCGTTTGTCGACGGACGTTCGACGCCCCGTGCCTCCCGCTTGAAAGGGAAGGCATTCAAGAAGGGCAGTCGATTCCCCGTCGCCGAACAGCGAGTCCCTCGACGTTTGTCGACGCCTCTTCGAGGAGCTTGACTCCACCAGGTACATTGGGGGGGTAAAAACATTATAGGAGAGAATAAGACTTGCAGAGCAATATATGGACTGGGCTTGTGCTATATCTTTCTTTACAGGTTGCCCAGGTGGGGGGATCTCCACACAGAACTCTGCCTAGTGGTAGGGGTCAGTATTCTGCCTATTGCTCAACCATCTTATTTTCTCTCCTCTCTCTATTGCTGGTTTCACTCTATTGGTCTGTGTGACATTGTACAGTATTGTTCATGCACTTCAATGAGATCTAGGGTGGTACCACTTTAGGATTGTAAATATTTGTCATTGTAGATTTTGCCGGAGTACAAAGTGAGTTATCATGATAAATGTACATAACCTTAACTACTGATTATATAAAGACTGTGTTCTAACCAATACAGAGTGTGGATATTCCTTTGTGTTGGCTTGGGGGATACACTGTACTTAAGAACCAGCCTGCATCACCTCCTGAGAAGCTAGGCCTTGATTGCTCGACCATTGCTACCGCAATAGAGAATCTTGGCTGGGGTCTCCTGTGCCTCTCCTCCACCATATAGGGAGCGGAAGTACAGACACCCCCCACCGGTCGTTGAGGCCCGTCTCTCACAGGCAGAGCGTCTCAAATTCCGGTCAGAAAACAGACTTGGGGTTACTTGTGTTTTAGGCTTTCCCCTTGGCGCCCAGGTAGATGCACCCACACATGTGAAGTACCGTTTTCATCGGGACACCTGTGGGAATGCGGGATAGTAGGCCATGTGTTGTTGGGTGCGTTTTTCGATGGGTAGGCCGAGTGAAATGTGCAGAAAATGCATTTTTTTCCCACATTTCAGAATTTGCGGGGGTGTCTGGGTAATAAATTCTGGGGCGATTTGGGGATATCATACCTCTGCAGACTCCCACGGGTGTCCGCTTTTCGGAAATGCATGGGGTTCCCTGTTTTCCCCGCTGGCTTGGACACCCGAGGCCCATATCTGTATGTTGTGCCGGTCGGCAGAGCGTCTCAAATTCCGGTCAGAAAACAGACTTGGGTTACTTGTGTTTGAGGCTTTCCCCTTGGCGGCCAGGTAGGTGCACCCAAACATGTGAGGTACCATTTTCATTGGCACACCTTGGGAACGCAGGACGGTAGGCCATGTGTTGTTGGGGGCGTGTTTCGATGGGTGAGCCAAGCGACATGTGCAGAAAATGCGTTTTTCTCCCACATTTCGGGCTTTGCGGGGGTGTCTGCGTAATAAATTCTATGGCGATTTGGGCATATCATACCTCTACGGATTCCCACGGGTGTCCACCTTTCAGAAATGCATGGGGTTCCCTGTTTTCCCCTGTGGCTTGGACACCCGTGGCTCATATCTGTATGTTGCGCCAGTCGGCAGAACGTCTCAAATTCCAGTCAGAAAACAGACTTGGGGTTACTTGTGTTTTAGGCTATCCCCTTGGCGGCCAGGTAGGTGCACCCACACATTTGAGGTACCGTTTTCATCGGGACACTTGTGGGAATGCGGGAAAGTAGGTCATGTGCTGTTGGGGCCGTGTTTCGATGGGTGAGCCGAGCGAAATGTGCGGAAAATGCTTTTTTTTCCCCACATTTCGGACTTTGCGGGGTGTCTGGGTAATACATTCTGGGGCGATTTGGGCATATCATACCTCTGCGGATTCCCACGGGTGTCCTCTTTTTGTAAATGCATGGGGTTCCCTGTTTTCCCCAGTAGCTTGGACACCCGAGACCCATATCTGTATGTTGTGTCGGTCGGCAGAGCATCTCAAATTCCAGTCAGAAAACAGACTTGGGGTTACTTGTGTTTTAGGCTTTCCCCTTGGCTGCCAGGTAGGTGCACCCACACATGTGAGGTACCGTTTTCATCGGGACATCTGTGGGAATGTGGAACAGTAGGCCATGTGTTGTTGGGGGCGTGTTTCGATGGGTGAGCCGAGCGAAATGTGCAGAAAATGCGTTTTTTCCCACATTTCAGAATTTGCAAGGGTGTCTGGGTAATAAATTCTGGGGCGATTTGGGAATATCATACCTCTGCAGACTCCAACGGGTGTCCGCTTTTCGGAAATGCATGGGGTTCCCTGTTTTCCCCGGTGGCTTGGACACCCGAGGCCCATATCTGTATTTTGTGTCGGTCGGCAGAGCGTCTCAAATTCCGGTCAGAAAACAGACTTGGGGTTACTTGTGTTTTAGGCTGTCCCCTTCGCGGCCAGGTAGGTGCACCCACACATGTGAGGTACCATTTTCATTGGCACACCTTGGGAACACGGGACGGTAGGCCATGTGTTGTTGGGGGCGTGTTTCGATGGGTGAGCTGAGCGACATGTGCGGAAAACGCGTTTTTTTCCCACATTTCGGACTTTGCGGGGGTGTCTGGGTAATAAATTCTGGGGCGATTTGGGCATATCATACCTCTGCCGATTCCCACGGGTGTCCTCTTTTGGTAAATGCATGGGGTTCCCTGTTTTCCCAAGTAGCTTGGACACCGGAGGCCCATATCTGGATTTTGTGCCGGTCGGCAGAGCGTCTCAAATTCCAGTCAGAAAACAGACTTGGGGTTACTTGTGTTTTAGGCTTTCCCCTTGGCGGCCAGATAGGTGCACCCACACATGTGAGGTACCGTTTTCATCGGGACACCTGTGGGAACGCGGGATGGTAGGCTGTGTGTTGTTGGGAGCGTGTTTCGATAGGTGAGCCGAACAAAATGTGCGGAAAATGCGTTTATTTCCCCCACATTTCTGACTTTGCGGGGGTGTCTGGGTAATACATTCTGGGGCGATTCTGGCATATCATACCTCTGCGGATTCCCACGGGTGTCCTCTTTTTGGAAATGCATGGGGTTTCCTGTTTTCCCCAGAGGCTTGGACACCCGAGGCCCATATCCGTATGTTGTGCCGGTCGGCAGAGCATCTCGAATTCCGGTCAGAAAACAGACTTGGGGTTACTTGTGTTTTAGGCTTTCCCCTTGGCGCCCAGGTAGATGCACCCACACATGTGAGGTACCGTTTTCATCGGGACACCTGTGGGAATGCGGGATAGTAGGCCATGTGTTGTTGGGTGCGTTTTTCGATGGGTGAGCCGAGTGAAATGTGCAGAAAATGCATTTTTTTCCCACATTTCAGAATTTGCGGGGGTGTCTGGGTAATAAATTCTGGGGCGATTTGGGGATATCATACCTCTGCAGACTCCCACGGGTGTCCGCTTTTCGGAAATGCATGGGGTTCCCTGTTTTCCCCGCTGGCTTGGACACCCGAGGCCCATATCTGTATGTTGTGCCGGTCGGCAGAGCGTCTCAAATTCCGGTCAGAAAACAGTCTTGGGTTACTTGTGTTTGAGGCTTTCCCCTTGGCGGCCAGGTAGGTGCACCCACACATGTGAGGTACCATTTTCATTGGCACACCTTGGGAACGCAGGACGGTAGGCCATGTGTTGTTGGGGGCGTGTTTCGATGGGTGAGCCAAGCGACATGTGCAGAAAATGCGTTTTTCTCCCACATTTCGGGCTTTGCGGGGGTGTCTGCGTAATAAATTCTATGGCGATTTGGGCATATCATACCTCTACGGATTCCCACGGGTGTCCACCTTTCAGAAATGCATGGGGTTCCCTGTTTTCCCCGGTGGCTTGGACACCCGTGGCTCATATCTGTATGTTGCGCCAGTCGGCAGAACGTCTCAAATTCCAGTCAGAAAACAGACTTGGGGTTACTTGTGTTTTAGGCTATCCCCTTGGCGGCCAGGTAGGTGCACCCACACATTTGAGGTACCGTTTTCATCGGGACACTTGTGGGAATGCGGGAAAGTAGGTCATGTGCTGTTGGGGCCGTGTTTCGATGGGTGAGCCGAGCGAAATGTGCGGAAAATGCTTTTTTTTCCCCACATTTCGGACTTTGCGGGGTGTCTGGGTAATACATTCTGGGGCGATTTGGGCATATCATACCTCTGCGGATTCCCACGGGTGTCCTCTTTTTGTAAATGCATGGGGTTCCCTGTTTTCCCCAGTAGCTTGGACACCCGAGGCCCATATCTGTATGTTGTGCCGGTCGGCAGAGCATCTCAAATTCCAGTCAGAAAACAGACTTGGGGTTACTTGTGTTTTAGGCTTTCCCCTTGGCTGCCAGGTAGGTGCACCCACACATGTGAGGTACCGTTTTCATCGGGACATCTGTGGGAATGTGGAACAGTAGGCCATGTGTTGTTGGGGGCGTGTTTCGATGGGTGAGCCGTGCGAAATGTGCAGAAAATGCGTTTTTTCCCACATTTCAAAATTTGCAAGGGTGTCTGGGTAATAAATTCTGGGGCGATTTGGGCATATCATACCTCTGCAGATTCCCACGGGTGTCCTATTTTCGGAAATGCATGGGCTTCTGTGTTTTCCCCGGTGGCTTGGACACCCGAGGCCCATATCTGTATGTTGTGCCGGTCGGCAGAGCGTCTCAAATTCCGGTCAGATAACAGACTTGGGGTTACTTGTGTTTTCGGCTTTCCCCTTGGCGGTCAGATAGGTGCACCCACACATGTGAGGTACCGTTTTCATCGGGACACCTGTGGGAACGCGGGACGGTAGGCCATGTGCTGTTGGGAGTGTGTTTCGATGGGTGAGCCGAGTAAAATGTGCGGAAAATTCGTTTCTTTCCCCACATTTCAGACTTTGCGGGGGTGTCTGGGTAATACATTCTGGGGAGATTTGGGCATATCATACCTCTGCGGATTCCCACAGGTGTCCTCTTTTCGGAAATGCATGGGGTTCCCTGTTTTCCCCGGTGGCTTGGACACCCGAGGCCCATATCTGTATGTTGCGCCAGTCGGCAGAGCGTCTCAAATTCCGGTCAGAAAACAGACTTGGGGTTACTTGTGTTTTAGGCTTTCCCCTTGGCGGCCAGGTAGGTGCACCCACACATGTGAGGTACCGTTTTCATTGGGACACCTGTGGGAACGCGGGACAGTAGGCCATGTGTTGTTGGGGGCGTGCTTCGATGGGTGAGCCGAGCGAAATGTGAGGAAAATGCGTTTTTTTTCTCACATTTTCAGACTTTGCAGGGGTGTCTGGGTAATACATTCTGGGGCGATTTGGGCATATCATACCTCTGCGGATTCCCAGGGGTGTCCTATTTTCAGAAATGCATGGGGTTCCCTTTTTTCCCCGGTGGCTTGGACACCCGAGGCCCATATCTGTATGTTGTGCCGGTCGGCAGAGCGTCTCAAACTCCAGTCAGAAAACAGACTTGGGGTTACTTGTGTTTTCGGCTTTCCCCTTGGCAGCCAGGTAGGTGCACCCACACATGTGAGGTACCGTTTTCATCGGGACACCTGTGGGAATGCGGAACAGTAGGCCATGTGTTGTTGGGGGCGTGTTTCGATGGGTGAGCCGAGCAAAATGTGCAGAAAATGCGTTTTTTCCCACATTTCAGAATTTGCAAGGGTGTCTGGGTAATAAATTCTGGGGCGATTTGGGCATATCATACCTCTGCAGATTCCCACGGGTGTCCTATTTTCGGAAAGGCATGGGCTTCTGTGTTTTCCCCGGTGGCTTGGACACCCGAGGCCCATATCTGTATGTTGTGCCGGTCGGCAGAGCGTCTCAAATTCCGGTCAGATAACAGACTTGGGGTTACTTGTGTTTTAGGCTGTCCCCTCCGTGGCCAGGTAGGTGCACCCACACATGTGAGGTACCATTTTCATTGGCACACCTTGGGAACACGGGACGGTAGGCCATGTGTTGTTGGGGGTGTGTTTCGATGGGTGAGCCGAGTAAAATGTGCGGAAAATGCGTTTCTTTCCCCACATTTCAGACTTTGCGGGGGTGTCTGGGTAATACATTCTGGGGCGATTTGGGCATATCATACCTCTGCGGATTCCCACAGGTGTCCTCTTTTCAGAAATGCATGGGGTTCCCTGTTTTCCCCAGTGGCTTGGACACCCGAGGCCCATATCTGTATGTTGCGCCGGTCGGCAGAGCGTCTCAAATTCCGGTCAGAAAACAGACTTGTGGTTACTTGTGTTTTAGGCTTTCCCCTTGGCGGCCAGGTAGGTGCACCCACACATGTGAGATACCGTTTCATTGGGACACCTGTGGGAACGCGGGACGGTAGGCCATGTCTTGTTGGGGGTGTGTTTCAATGGGTGAGCCGAGCGTAATGTGCCGAAAATGTGTTTTTTTCCCCACATTTCCGACTTTGATGGGGTGTCTGGGTAATACATTCTGGGGCGATTTGAGCAAATCATACCTCTGCGGATTTCCAAATGTGTCCTCTTTTCGGAAATCTATGGGGTTTCCTGTTTTCCCCGGTGGCTTGGACACCCGAGGCCCATATCTGTATGTTGTGCCGGTC
Source organism: Ambystoma mexicanum (assembly GCF_040938575.1). Taxonomy (NCBI): domain Eukaryota; kingdom Metazoa; phylum Chordata; class Amphibia; order Caudata; family Ambystomatidae; genus Ambystoma; species Ambystoma mexicanum. The sequence goes on from NC_090928.1 coordinate 432,159,591, forward strand.
GGCAGAGCGTCTCAAATTCCGGTCAGAAAACAGACTTGGGGTTACTTGTGTTTTAGGCTTTCCCCTTGGCGGCCAGGTAGGGACACCCACACATGTGAGGTACCGTTTTCATCGGGTCACCTGTGGAAACGCGGGACGGTAGGCCATGTGTTATTGGGGGCGTGTTTTGATGGGTGAGCCGAGCGACATGTGTGGAAAACGCGTTTTTTTTCATACATTTCGGACTATGCGGGGGTGTCTGGGTAATAAATTCTGGGGTGATTTGGGCATATCATACCTCTGCGGATTCCCAACGATATCCTTGTTTCGGAAATGCATGGGGTTCCCTGTTTTCCCAAGTAGCTTGGACACCCGAGGCCCATATCTGTATGTTGTGCCGGTTGGCAGAGCGTCTCAAATTCCGGTCAGAAAACAGACTTGGGGTTACTTGTGTTTTAGGCTTTCCCCTTGGCGGCCAGGTAGGTGCACCCACAAATGTGAGGTACCGTTTTCATCAGAACACCTGTGGGAATGCGGGACGGTAGGCCATGTGCTGTTGGGGGCGTGTTTCGATGGGTGAGCCGAGCAAAATGTGCTGAAAATGCGTTTTTTTCCCCCACATTTCGGACTTTGCGGGGTGTTTGGGTAATACATTCTGGGGCGATTTGGGCATATCATACCTCTGCAGATTCCCACAGGTGTCCTCTATTCGGAAATGCATGGGGTTCCCTGTTTTCCACGGTGGCTTGGCAACCCGAGGCCCATTTCTGTATGTTGTGCCGGTCGGCAGAGCGTCTCAAATTCCGGTCAGAAAACAGACTTGGGGTTACTTGTGTTTTAGGCTTTCCCCTTGGCACCCAGGTAGGTGCACCCACACATGTGAGGTACCATTTTCATCGGGACACCTGTGGGAATGCAGGACGGTAGGCCATGTTTTGTTGGGGGTGTGTTTCGATGGGTGAGCCGAGCGAAATGTGCGGAAAATCATTTTTTCCCCACATTTCAGACTTTGCGGGGGTGTCTGGGTAATAAATTCTGGTGCGATTTGGGCATATCATACCTCTGCGGATTCCCACGGGTGTCCTCTTTTTGGAAATGCATGGAGTTCCCTCCTTTCCCCAGTGGCTTGGACACCCCAGGCCCATATCTGTATGTTGCGCCGGTCGGCAGAGCGTCTCAAATTCCAGTCAGAAAACAGACTTGGGGTTACTTGTGTTCTAGGCTTTCCCGTTGGCGGCCAGGTAGGTGCACCCACACATGTGAAGTACCGTTTTCATTGGGACACCTGTGGGAACGTGGGACGCTAGGCCATGTGTTGTTGGGGGCGTGTTTCGATGGGTGAGCCGAGCGACATTTGTTATGAAAATGCGTTTTTTTTCCCCACATTTCAGAATTTGCGGGGGTGTCTGGGTAATAAATCCTGGGGCGATTTGGGAATATCATACCTCTGCTGATTCCCAAGGGTGTCCTCTTTCGGAAATTCATGGGGTTCCCTGTTCTCCCCGGTGGCTTGGACACCCGAGGCCCATATCTGTATGTTGTGCCGGTCGGCAAACCGTCTCAAATTCCGGTCAGAAAACAGACTTGTGGTTACTTGTGTTTTAGGCTTTCCCCTTGGCGGCCAGGTAGGTGCACCCACACATGTGAGGTACTGTTTTCATCAGGACACCTGTGGGAACGCGGGACGGTAGGCCATGTGTTGTTGGGGGCATGTTACGATGGGTGAGCCGAGCAAAATGTGCGGAAAATGCGTTTTTTTCCCCACATTTCGAACTTTGCGGGGGTGTCTGGGTAATAAATCCTGGGGCGATTTGGGCATATCATACCTAAGCGGATTCCCACGCGTGTCCTCTTTTCGGAAATGCATGGGGTTCCCTGTTCTCCCCGGTGGCTTGGACACCCGAGGCCCATATCTGTATATTGTGCCGGTCGGCAAAGCGTCTCAAATTCCGGTCAGAAAACAGACTTGGGTTTACTTGTGTTTTAGGCTTTCCCCTTGGCGGCCAGGTAGGTGCACCCACACATGTGAGGTACCGTTTTCATTGGGACACCTGTGGGAATGCGGGACGGTAGGCCATGTGTTGTTGGGGGCGTGTTTCGATGGGTGAGCCAAGCGACATGTGCAGAAAATGCGTTTTTTCTCACACATTACGGACTTTGCGGGGGTGTCTGGGTCATAAATTCTGGGGCGATTTGAGCATATCATACCTCTGCGGATTCCCAATGGTATCCCCTTTTCGGAAATGCATGGGGTTCCCTGTTTTCCCCGGTGGCTTGGACACCCGAGGCCCATATCTGTATGTTTTGCCAGTCGGCAGAGCGTCTCAAATTCCGGTCAGAAAACAGACTTGGGGTTACTTGTGTTTTAGGCTTTCCCCTTGGTGGCCAGGTAGGTGCACCCACAAATGTGAGGTACCGTTTTCATCAGAACACCTGTGGGAATTCGGGACGGTAGGCCATGTGCTGTTGGGGGCGTGTTTCGATGGGTGAGCCGAGTGAAATGTGTGGAAAATGCATTTCGTTCCCCACATTTCGGACTTTGCGGGGTGTTTGGGTAATAAATTCTGGAGCGATTTGGGCATATCATACCTCTGCGGATTCCCACGGGTGTCCTCTATTCGGAAATGCATGGGGTTCCCTGTTTTCCACGGTGGCTTGGAAACCCGAGGCCCATATCTGTATGTTGTGCCGGTTGGCAGAGCGTCTCAAATTCCGGTCAGAAAACAGACTTGGGGTTACTTGTGTTTTAGGCTTTCCCCTTGGCACCCAGGTAGGTGCACCCACACATGTGAGGTACCATTTTCATCGGGACATCTGTGGGAATGCGGCGCGGTAGGCCATGTTTTGTTGGGGGCGTGTTTCGATGGGTGAGCCGAGTGAAATGTGCGGAAAATCATTTTTTTTCCCACATTTTAGACTTTGCGGGGGTGTCTGGGTAATAAATTCTGGGGCGATTTGGGCATATCATACCTCTGCGGATTCCAACGGGTGTCCTCTTTTCGGAAATGGATGGAGTTCCCTCTTTTCCCCAGTGGCTTGGACACCCGAGACCCATATCTGTATGTTGCGCCGGTCGGCAGAGCGTCTCAAATTCCAGTCAGAAAACTGACTTGGGGTTACTTGTGTTTTAGGCTTTCCCATTGGCGGCCAGGTAGGTGCACCCACACATGTGAAGTACCGTTTTCATCGGGACACCTGTGGGAACGCGGACGGTAGGCCATGTGTTGTTGGGGGCATGGTTCGATGGGTGAGCCGAGCGACATTTGTGCGGAAAATGCGTTTTTTTCCCCACATTTCGGACTTTGTGGGCGTGTCTGGGTAATAAATTCTGGGGCGATTTGGGCATATCATACCTCCGCAGATTCCCACGGGTGACCTCTTTTCGAAAATGCATGGGGTTCTCTGTTTTCCCCGGTGGCTTGGACACCCGAGGCCCATATCTGTATATTGTGCCGGTCGGCAAAGCGTCTCAAATTCCGGTCAGAAAACAGACTTGGGTTTACTTGTGTTTTAGGCTTTCCCCTTGGCGGCCAGGTAGGTGCACCCACACATGTGAGGTACCGTTTTCATTGGGACACCTGTGGGAATGCGGGACGGTAGGCCATGTGTTGTTGGGGGCGTGTTTCGGTGGGTGAGCCAAGCGACATGTGCAGAAAATGCGTTTTTTCTCACACATTACGGACTTTGCGGGGGTGTCTGGGTCATAAATTCTGGGGCGATTTGAGCATATCATACCTCTGCGGATTCCCAATGGTATCCCCTTTTCGGAAATGCATGGGGTTCCCTGTTTTCCCCGGTGGCTTGGACACCCGAGGCCCATATCTGTATGTTTTGCCAGTCGGCAGAGCGTCTCAAATTCCGGTCAGAAAACAGACTTGGGGTTACTTGTGTTTTAGGCTTTCCCCTTGGTGGCCAGGTAGGTGCACCCACAAATGTGAGGTACCGTTTTCATCAGAACACCTGTGGGAATTCGGGACGGTAGGCCATGTGCTGTTGGGGGCGTGTTTCGATGGGTGAGCCGAGTGAAATGTGTGGAAAATGCATTTCGTTCCCCACATTTCGGACTTTGCGGGGTGTTTGGGTAATAAATTCTGGAGCGATTTGGGCATATCATACCTCTGCGGATTCCCACGGGTGTCCTCTATTCGGAAATGCATGGGGTTCCCTGTTTTCCACGGTGGCTTGGAAACCCGAGGCCCATATCTGTATGTTGTGCCGGTTGGCAGAGCGTCTCAAATTCCGGTCAGAAAACAGACTTGGGGTTACTTGTGTTTTAGGCTTTCCCCTTGGCACCCAGGTAGGTGCACCCACACATGTGAGGTACCATTTTCATTGGGACATCTGTGGGAATGCGGCGCGGTAGGCCATGTTTTGTTGGGGGCGTGTTTCGATGGGTGAGCCGAGCAAAATGTGCAGAAAATGCGTTTTTTCCCACATTTCAGAATTTGCAAGGGTGTCTGGGTAATAAATTCTGGGGCGATTTGGGCATATCATACCTCTGCAGATTCCCACGGGTGTCCTATTTTCGGAAAGGCATGGGCTTCTGTGTTTTCCCTGGTGGCTTGGACACCCGAGGCCCATATCTGTATGTTGTGCCGGTCGGCAGAGCGTCTCAAATTCCGGTCAGATAACAGACTTGGGGTTACTTGTGTTTTAGGCTGTCCCCTCCGTGGCCAGGTAGGTGCACCCACACATGTGAGGTACCATTTTCATTGGCACACCTTGGGAACACGGGACGGTAGGCCATGTGTTGTTGGGGGTGTGTTTCGATGGGTGAGCCGAGTAAAATGTGCGGAAAATGCGTTTCTTTCCCCACATTTCAGACTTTGCGGGGGTGTCTGGGTAATACATTCTGGGGCGATTTGGGCATATCATACCTCTGCGGATTCCCACAGGTGTCCTCTTTTCGGAAATGCATGGGGTTCCCTGTTTTCCCCAGTGGCTTGGACACCCGAGGCCCATATCTGTATGTTGCGCCGGTCGGCAGAGCGTCTCAAATTCCGGTCAGAAAACAGACTTGTGGTTACTTGTGTTTTAGGCTTTCCCCTTGGCGGCCAGGTAGGTGCACCCACACATGTGAGATACCGTTTTCATTGGGACACCTGTGGGAAAGCGGGACGGTAGGCCATGTCTTGTTGGGGGTGTGTTTCAATGGGTGAGCCGAGCGTAATGTGCCGAAAATGTGTTTTTTTCCCCACATTTCCGACTTTGATGGGGTGTCTGGGTAATACATTCTGGGGCGATTTGAGCAAATCATACCTCTGCGGATTTCCAAATGTGTCCTCTTTTCGGAAATCTATGGGGTTTCCTGTTTTCCCCGGTGGCTTGGACACCCGAGGCCCATATCTGTATGTTGTGCCGGTCGGCAGAGCGTCTCAAATTCCGGTCAGAAAACAGACTTGGGGTTACTTGTGTTTTAGGCTTTCCCCTTGGCGGCCAGGTAGGGACACCCACACATGTGAGGTACCGTTTTCATCGGGTCACCTGTGGAAACGCGGGACGGTAGGCCATGTGTTATTGGGGGCGTGTTTTGATGGGTGAGCCGAGCGACATGTGTGGAAAACACGTTTTTTTTCATACATTTCGGACTATGCGGGGGTGTCTGGGTAATAAATTCTGGGGTGATTTGGGCATATCATACCTCTGCGGATTCCCAACGATATCCTTGTTTCGGAAATGCATGGGGTTCCCTGTTTTCCCAAGTAGCTTGGACACCCGAGGCCCATATCTGTATGTTGTGCCGGTTGGCAGAGCGTCTCAAATTCCGGTCAGAAAACAGACTTGGGGTTACTTGTGTTTTAGGCTTTCCCCTTGGCGGCCAGGTAGGTGCACCCACAAATGTGAGGTACCGTTTTCATCAGAACACCTGTGGGAATGCGGGACGGTAGGCCATGTGCTGTTGGGGGCGTGTTTCGATGGGTGAGCCGAGCAAAATGTGCTGAAAATGCGTTTTTTTCCCCCACATTTCGGACTTTGCGGGGTGTTTGGGTAATACATTCTGGGGTGATTTGGGCATATCATACCTCTGCGGATTCCCAACGATATCCTTGTTTCGGAAATGCATGGGGTTCCCTGTTTTCCCAAGTAGCTTGGACACCCGAGGCCCATATCTGTATGTTGTGCCGGTTGGCAGAGCGTCTCAAATTCCGGTCAGAAAACAGACTTGGGGTTACTTGTGTTTTAGGCTTTCCCTTTGGCGGCCAGGTAGGTGCACCCACAAATGTGAGGTACCGTTTTCATCAGAACACCTGTGGGAATGCGGGACGGTAGGCCATGTGCTGTTGGGGGCGTGTTTCGATGGGTGAGCCGAGCAAAATGTGCTGAAAATGCGTTTTTTTCCCCCACATTTCGGACTTTGCGGGGTGTTTGGGTAATACATTCTGGGGCGATTTGGGCATATCATACCTCTGCAGATTCCCACAGGTGTCCTCTATTCGGAAATGCATGGGGTTCCCTGTTTTCCACGGTGGCTTGGCAACCCGAGGCCCATTTCTGTATGTTGTGCCGGTCGGCAGAGCGTCTCAAATTCCGGTCAGAAAACAGACTTGGGGTTACTTGTGTTTTAGGCTTTCCTCTTGGCACCCAGGTAGGTGCACCCACACATGTGAGGTACCATTTTCATCGGGACACCTGTGGGAATGCAGGACGGTAGGCCATGTTTTGTTGGGGGTGTGTTTCGATGGGTGAGCCGAGCGAAATGTGCGGAAAATCATTTTTTCCCCACATTTCAGACTTTGCGGGGGTGTCTGGGTAATAAATTCTGGTGCGATTTGGGCATATCATACCTCTGCGGATTCCCACGGGTGTCCTCTTTTTGGAAATGTATGGAGTTCCCTCCTTTCCCCAGTGGCTTGGACACCCCAGGCCCATATCTGTATGTTGCGTCGGTCGGCAGAGCGTCTCAAATTCCAGTCAGAAAACAGACTTGGGGTTACTTGTGTTCTAGGCTTTCCCGTTGGCGGCCAGGTAGGTGCACCCACACATGTGAAGTACCGTTTTCATCGGGACACCTGTGGGAACGTGGGACGCTAGGCCATGTGTTGTTGGGGGCGTGTTTCGATGGGTGAGCCGAGCGACATTTGTTATGAAAATGCGTTTTTTTCCCCACATTTCAGAATTTGCGGGGGTGTCTGGGTAATAAATCCTGGGGCGATTTGGGAATATCATACCTCTGCTGATTTCCAAGGGTGTCCTCTTTCGGAAATTCATGGGGTTCCCTGTTCTCCCCGGTGGCTTGGACACCCGAGGCCCATATCTGTATGTTGTGCCGGTCGGCAAATAGTCTCAAATTCCGGTCAGAAAACAGACTTGTGGTTACTTGTGTTTTAGGCTTTCCCCTTGGCGGCCAGGTAGGTGCACCCACACATGTGAGGTACCGTTTTCATCAGGACACCTGTGGGAACGCGGGACTGTAGGCCATGTGTTGTTGGGGGCATGTTACGATGGGTGAGCCGAGCAAAATGTGCGGAAAATGCGTTTTTTTCCCCACATTTCGAACTTTGCGGGGGTGTCTGGGTAATAAATCCTGGGGCGATTTGGGCATATCATACCTAAGCGGATTCCCACGCGTGTCCTCTTTTCGGAAATGCATGGGGTTCCCTGTTCTCCCCGGTGGCTTGGACACCCGAGGCCCATATCTGTATATTGTGCCGGTCGGCAAAGCGTCTCAAATTCCGGTCAGAAAACAGACTTGGGTTTACTTGTGTTTTAGGCTTTCCCCTTGGCGGCCAGGTAGGTGCACCCACACATGTGAGGTACCATTTTCATTGGGACACCTGTGGGAATGCGGGACGGTAGGCCATGTGTTGTTGGGGGCGTGTTTCGATGGGTGAGCCAAGCGACATGTGCAGAAAATGCGTTTTTTCTCACACATTACGGACTTTGCGGGGGTGTCTGGGTCATAAATTCTGGGGCGATTTGAGCATATCATACCTCTGCGGATTCCCAATGGTATCCCCTTTTCGGAAATGCATGGGGTTCCCTGTTTTCCCCGGTGGCTTGGACACCCGAGGCCCATATCTGTATGTTTTGCCAGTCGGCAGAGCGTCTCAAATTCCGGTCAGAAAACAGACTTGGGGTTACTTGTGTTTTAGGCTTTCCCCTTGGCACCCAGGTAGGTGCACCCACACATGTGAGGTACCATTTTCATCGGGACATCTGTGGGAATGCGGCGCGGTAGGCCATGTTTTGTTGGGGGCGTGTTTCGATGGGTGAGCCGAGTGAAATGTGCGGAAAATCATTTTTTTCCCCACATTTTAGACTTTGCGGGGGTGTCTGGGTAATAAATTCTGGGGCGATTTGGGCATATCATACCTCTGCGGATTCCAACGGGTGTCCTCTTTTCGGAAATGGATGGAGTTCCCTCTTTTCCCCAGTGGCTTGGACACCCGAGGCCCATATCTGTATGTTGCGCCGGTCGGCAGAGCGTCTCAAATTCCAGTCAGAAAACTGACTTGGGGTTACTTGTGTTTTAGGCTTTCCCATTGGCGGCCAGGTAGGTGCACCCACACATGTGAAGTACCGTTTTCATCGGGACACCTGTGGGAACGCGGACGGTAGGCCATGTGTTGTTGGGGGCATGGTTCGATGGGTGAGCCGAGCGACATTTGTGCGGAAAATGCGTTTTTTTCCCCACATTTCGGACTTTGTGGGTGTGTCTGGGTAATAAATTCTGGGGCGATTTGGGCATATCATACCTCCGCAGATTCCCACGGGTGACCTCTTTTCGGAAATGCATGGGGTTCTCTGTTTTCCCCGGTGGCTTGGACACCCGAGGCCCATATCTGTATATTGTGCCGGTCGGCAAAGCGTCTCAAATTCCGGTCAGAAAACAGACTTGGGTTTACTTGTGTTTTAGGCTTTCCCCTTGGCGGCCAGGTAGGTGCACCCACACATGTGAGGTACCGTTTTCATTGGGACACCTGTGGGAATGCGGGACGGTAGGCCATGTGTTGTTGGGGGCGTGTTTCGATGGGTGAGCCAAGCGACATGTGCAGAAAATGCGTTTTTTCTCACACATTACGGACTTTGCGGGGGTGTCTGGGTCATAAATTCTGGGGCGATTTGAGCATATCATACCTCTGCGGATTCCCAATGGTATCCCCTTTTCGGAAATGCATGGGGTTCCCTGTTTTCCCCGGTGGCTTGGACAACCGAGGCCCATATCTGTATGTTTTGCCAGTCGGCAGAGCGTCTCAAATTCCGGTCAGAAAACAGACTTGGGGTTACTTGTGTTTTAGGCTTTCCCCTTGGTGGCCAGGTAGGTGCACCCACAAATGTGAGGTACCGTTTTCATCAGAACACCTGTGGGAATTCGGGACGGTAGGCCATGTGCTGTTGTGGGCGTGTTTCGATGGGTGAGCCGAGTGAAATGTGTGGAAAATGCATTTCGTTCCCCACATTTCGGACTTTGCGGGGTGTTTGGGTAATAAATTCTGGAGCGATTTGGGCATATCATACCTCTGCGGATTCCCACGGGTGTCCTCTATTCGGAAATGCATGGGGTTCCCTGTTTTCCACGGTGGCTTGGAAACCCGAGGCCCATATCTGTATGTTGTGCCGGTTGGCAGAGCGTCTCAAATTCCGGTCAGAAAACAGACTTGGGGTTACTTGTGTTTTAGGCTTTCCCCTTGGCACCCAGGTAGGTGCACCCACACATGTGAGGTACCATTTTCATCGGGACATCTGTGGGAATGCGGCGCGGTAGGCCATGTTTTGTTGGGGGCGTGTTTCGATGGGTGAGCCGAGTGAAATGTGCGGAAAATCATTTTTTTTCCCACATTTTAGACTTTGCGGGGGTGTCTGGGTAATAAATTCTGGGGCGATTTGGGCATATCATACCTCTGCGGATTCCAACGGGTGTCCTCTTTTCGGAAATGGATGGAGTTCCCTCTTTTCCCCAGTGGCTTGGACACCCGAGGCCCATATCTGTATGTTGCGCCGGTCGGCAGAGCGTCTCAAATTCCAGTCAGAAAACTGACTTGGGGTTACTTGTGTTTTAGGCTTTCCCATTGGCGGCCAGGTAGGTGCACCCACACATGTGAAGTACCGTTTTCATCGGGACACCTGTGGGAACGCGGACGGTAGGCCATGTGTTGTTGGGGGCATGGTTCGATGGGTGAGCCGAGCGACATTTGTGCGGAAAATGCGTTTTTTTCCCCACATTTCGGACTTTGTGGGCGTGTCTGGGTAATAAATTCTGGGGCGATTTGGGCATATCATACCTCCGCAGATTCCCACGGGTGACCTCTTTTCGGAAATGCATGGGGTTCTCTGTTTTCCCCGGTGGCTTGGACACCCGTGGCTCATATCTGTATATTGTGCCAGTTGGCAGAGCGTATCAAATTCCAGTCAGAAAACTAACTTGGGGGTCACATGTGTTTTAGGATTTTCCCCTTGGCGGCCAGGTAGGTGCACCCACACATGTGAGGTACTGTTTTCATCGGGAACACCTGTGGGAACGCAGGACAGTTGGCCATGTGCTGTTGGGGGCGTGTTTCGATGGGTGAGCCGATCGAAATGTGTGGAAAATGCATTTTTTCCCCCCACATTTTGGACTTTGCGGGGGAGTCTGGGTCATACATTCTTGGGCGATTTGGGCATATCATACCTCTGGGGGTTCTCACGGGTGTCCTCTTTTTGGAAATGCATGGGGTTCCCTGTTTTTCCCGGTGGCTTGGACACCCGAGGCCCATATCTGTATGTTGTGCCGGGCGGCAGAGCATCTCAAATTCCGCTCAGAAAACAGACTTGGGGTTACTTGTGTTTTAGGCTTTCCCCTTGGCGGCCAGGTAGGTGCACCCACACATGTGAGGTACCATTTTCATCGGGACACCTGTGGGAATGCGGGACGGTAGGCCATGTGCTGTTGGGAGCGTGTTTTCAATGGGTGAGCCGAGCGAAATGTGCGGAAAATGCGGTTTTTTCCCCACATTTCAGAATTTGCGGGGGTGTCTGGGTAATAAATCCTGGGGCGATTTGGGCATATCATACCTCTGCGGATTCCCAAGGGTGTCCTCTTTCAGAAATGCATGGGGTTCCCTGTTTTCCCCGGTGGCTTGGACACCCGAGGCCCATATCTGTATGTTGTGCCGGTCGGCAAAGCGTCTCAAATTCCGGTCAGAAAACAGACTTGGGGTTACTTGTGTTTTAGGCTTTCCCCTTGGCGGCCAGGTAGGTGCACCCACACATGTGAGGTACTGTTTTCATCGGGACACCTGTGGGAATGCGGGACGGTAGGCCATGTGTTGTTGGGGGCGTGTTTCGATGGGTGAGCCAAGCAACATGTGCAGAAAATGCATTTTTTCTCCCACATTTCGGCCTTTGCGGGGGTGTCTGGGTAATAAATTCTGGGGCGATTTGGGCATATCATACCTCTGCGGATTCCCAACGGTATCCTCTTTTCGGAAATGCATGGGGTTCCCTGTCTTCCCAGGTGGCTTGGACACCCGAGGCCCATATCTGTATGTTGTGCCGGTCGGCAGAGCGTCTCAAATTCCGGTCAGAAAACAGACTTGGGGTTACTTGTGTTTGAGGCTTTCCCCTGGGCGGCCAGGTAGGTGCACCCACACATGTGAGGTACCATTTTCATTGGCACACCTTGGGAATGCAGGACGGTAGGCCATGTGTTGTTGGGGGCGTGTTTCGATGGGTGAGCTGAGTGGCATGTGCGGAAAACGCGTTTTTTTCCCACATTTCGGAATTTGCGCGGGTGTCTGAGTAATAAATTCTGGGGCGATTTGGGCATATCATACCTCTGCGGATTCCCACGGGTGTCCTCTTTTCGTAAATGCATGGGGTTCCCTGTTTTCCCAAGTAGCTTGGACACTCGAGGCCCATATCTGGATGTTGTGCCGGTCGGCAGAGCGTCTCAAATTCCAGTCAGAAAACAGACTTGGGGTTACTTGTGTTTTAGGCTTTCCCGTTGGTGGCCAGGTAGGTGCACCCACACATGTGAAGTACCATTTTCATCGGGACACCTGTGGGAACGTGGGACGGTAGGCCATTTTTGTTGGGGGCGTGTTTCGATGGGTGAGCCGAGCGACATTTGTTATGAAAATGCGTTTTTTTTCCCCATATTTCGGACTTTGTGGGGGTGTCTGGGTAATAAATTCTGGGGCGATTTGGGCATATCATACCTCTGCGGATTCCCACGGGTGTCCTATTTTTGGAAATGCATGGGGTTCCCTGTTTTCCCCGGTGGCTTGGACACCCGTGGCTCATATCTGTATGTTGTGCCAGTCGTCAGAGCGTATCAAATTCCAGTCAGAAAACAGACTTGGGGTTACATGTGTTTTAGGCTTTCCCCTTGGCGGCCAGGTTGGTGCACCCACACATGTGAGGTACCGTTTTCATTGGGACACCTTTGGGAACGCGGGACGGTAGGCCATGTGTTGTTGGGGGCGTGTTTCGATGGGTGAGCCGAGCAAAATGTGCGGAAAATGCATTTTTTTCCCCTTTCCCCACATTTCCAACTTTGCGGGGGTGTCTGGGTAATAAATCCTGGGGCGATTTGGGCATATCATACCTCTGTGGATTCTAACGCGTGTCCTCTTTTCGGAAATGCATGGGGTTCCCTGTTTTCCCCAGTGGCTTGGACACCCGAGGCCCATATCTGTATGTTGTCCCGGGCGGCAGAGAGTCTCAAATTCCGGTCAGAAAACAGACTTGGGGTTACTTGTGTTTTAGGCTTTCCCCTTGGCGGCCAGGTAGGTGCACCCACACATGTGAGGTACCATTTTCATCGGGACACCTGTGGGAATGCGGGACGGTAGGCCATGTGCTGTTGGGAGCGTGTTTTCAATGGGTGAGCCGAGCGAAATATGCGAAAAATGCGTTTTTTTCCCCACATTTCAGAATTTGCGGGGGTGTCTGGGTAATAAATCCTGGGGAGATTTGGGCATATCATACCGCTGCGGATTCCCACGGGTGTCCTCTTTTCAGAAATGCATGGGGTTCCCTGTTTTCCCTGGTGGCTTGGACACCCTAGGCCCATATCTGTATGTTGTGCCGGTCGTCAGAGCATCTCAAATTTCGGTCAGAAAACAGACTTGGGGTTACTTGTGTTTTAGGCTTTCCCCTTGGCGCCCAGCTAGGTGCACCCACACATGTGAGGTACCGTTTTCATCGGGATACCTGTGGGAATGCGGGACGGTAGGCCATGTTTTGTTGGGGGCGTGTTTTGATGGGTGAGCCGAGCGAAATGTGCGGAAAATCATTTTTTTCCCCACATTTCAGACTTTGCTGGGGTGTCTGGGTAATAAATTCTGGGGCGATTTGGGCATATCATACCTCTGCGGATTCACACGGGTGTCCTCTTTTTGGAAATGCATGGAGTTCCCTCTTTTCCCCAGTGGCTTGGACACCCGAGGCCCATATGTGTATGTTGCGCCGGGTCGGCAGAGCGTCTCAAATTCCAGTCAGAAAACAGACTTGGGGTTACTTGTGTTTTAGGCTTTCCCGTTGGCGGCCAGGTAGGTGCACCCACACATGTGAAGTACCGTTTTCATCGGGACACCTGTGGGAACGTGGGACGGTAGGCCATGTGTTGTTTGGGGCATGTTTCGATGGGTGAGCCAAGCGACATTTGTTATGAAAATGCGTTTTTTTTCCCCACATTTCGGACTTTGTGAGGGTGTCTGGGTGATATATTCGGGGCGATTTGGGCATATCATACCTCTGCGAATTCCCACGGGTGTCCTCTTTTCGGAAATGCATGGGGTTCCCTGTTTTCCCCAGTGGCTTGGACACCCGAGGCCCATATCTGTATGTTGTGCCGGTCGGCAGAGCGTCTCAAATTCCGGTCAGAAAACAGACTTGGGGTTACTTGTGTTTTAGGCTTTCCCCTTGGCGCCCAGGTAGGTGCACCCACACATGTGAGGTACCGTTTTCATCGGGACACCTGTGGGAACGCGGAATAGTAGGCCATGTGTTGTTGGGTGCATTTTTCGATGGGTGAGCCGAGTGAAATGTGCAGAAAATGCGTTTTTTTCCCACATTTCAGAATTTGCGGGGGTGTCTGGGTAATAAATTCTGGGGCGATTTGGGGATATCATACCTCTGCAGACTCCCACGGGTGTCCGATTTTCGGAAATGCATGGGGTTCCCTGTTTTCCCCGGTGGCTTGGACACCCGAGGCCCATATCTGTATGTTGTGCCGGTCGGCAAAGCGTCTCAAATTCCGGTCAGAAAACAGACTTGGGGTTACTTGTGTTTTAGGCTTTCCCCTTGGCGGCCAGGTAGGTGCACCCACACATGTGAGGTACTGTTTTCATCGGGACACCTGTGGGAATGCGGGACGGTAGGCCATGTGTTGTTGGGGGCGTGTTTCGATGGGTGAGCCAAGCAACATGTGCAGAAAATGCGTTTTTTCTCCCACATTTCGGACTTTGCGGGGGTGTCTGGATAATAAATTCTGGGGCGATTTGGGCATATCATACCTCTGCGGATTCCCAACGGTATCCTCTTTTCGGAAATGCATGGGGTTCCCTGTTTTCCCTGGTGGCTTGGACACCCGAGGCCCATATCTGTATGTTGTGCCGGTCGGCAGAGCGTCTCAAATTCCGGTCAGAAAACAGACTTGGGGTTACTTGTGTTTTCGGCTTTCCTCTTGGCGGCCAGGTAGGTGCACCCACACATGTGAGGTAGCATTTTCATTGGCACACTTTGGGAACACGGGACGGTAGGCCATGTGTTGTTGGGGGCGTGTTTCGATGGGTGAGCCGAGCTACATGTGCGGAAAACGTGTTTTTTTCCCACATTTCGGACGTTGCGGGGGTGTCTGGGTAATAAATTCTGGGGCGATTTGGGCATATCATACCTCTGCAGATTCCCACGGGTGTCCTCTTTTCGTAAATGCATGGGGTTCCCTGTTTTCCCAAGTAGCTTGGACACCTGAGGCCCATATCTGGATGTTGTGCCGGTCGGCAGAGCGTCTCAAATTCCAGTCAGAAAACAGACTTGGGGTTACTTGTGTTTTAGGCTTTCCCCTTGGCAGCCAGATAGGTGCACCCACACATGTGAGGTACCGTTTTCATCGGGACACCTGTGGGAAAGCGGGACGGTAGGCTGTGTATTGTTGGGAGCGTGTTTCGATGGGTGAGCCGAGCAAAATGTGCGGAAAATGCATTTATTTCCCCCACATTTCGGACTTTGCGGAGGTGTCTGGGTAATACATTCTGGGGCGATTCTAGCATATCATACCTCGGCGTATTCCCACGCGTGTCCTCTTTTCGGAAATGCATGGGGTTCCCTGTTTTCCCCAGTGGCTTGGACATCCGAGGCCCATATCTGTATGTTGTGCCGGTCGGCAGAGCGTCTCAAATTCCGGTCAGAAAACAGACTTGGGGTTACTTGTGTTTTAGGCTTTCCCCTTGGCACCCAGGTAGGTGCACCCACACATGTGAGGTACCGTTTTCATCGGGACACCTGTGGGAACGCGGGACGGTAGGCCATGTGTTGTTGGGGGTGTGTTTCAATGGGTGAGCCGAGCGTAGTGTGCGGAAAATGTGTTCTTTTTCCCACATTTCAGACTTTGCGGGGGTGTCTGGGTAATACATTCTGAGGCGATTTGGGCATATCATACCTCTGCGGATTTCCAAAGGTGTCCTCTTTTCGGAAATACATGGGGTTCCCTGTTTTCCCTGGTGGCTTGGACACCCGAGGCCCATATCTGTATGTTGTGCCGGTCGGCAGAGCGTCTCAAATTCCGGTCAGAAAACAGACTTGGGGTTACTTGTGTTTTAGGCTTTCCCCTTGGCAGCCAGTTAGGTGCACCCACACATGTGAGGTACCGTTTTCATCGGGTCACCTGTGGGAATGCGGGACGGTAGGCCATGTGTTGTTGGGGGCGTGTTTCGATGGGTGAGCCGAGCGACATGTGCGGAAAACGCATTTTTTTTCCCACATTTCGGACGTTGCGGGGGTGTCTGGGTAATAAATTCTGGGGCGATTTGGGCATATCATACCTCTGCGGATTCCCACGGGTGTCCTCTTTTCGTAAATGCATGGGGTTCCCTGTTTTCCCAAGTAGCTTGGACACCTGAGGCCCATATCTGGATGTTGTGCCGGTCGGCAGAGCGTCTCAAATTCCAGTCAGAAAACAGACTTGGGGTTACTTGTGTTTTAGGCTTTCCCCTTGGCGGCCAGATAGGTGCACCCACACATGTGAGGTACCGTTTTCGACAGGACACCTATGGGAACGCGGGACGGTAGGCTGTGTATTGTTGGGAGCGTGTTTCGATGGGTGAGCCGAGCAAAATGTGCGGAAAATGCGTTTATTTCTCCCACATTTCGGACTTTGCGGGGGTGTCTGGGTAATACATTCTGGGGCGATTCTGGCATATCATACCTCGGCGGATTCCCACGGGTGTCCTCTTTTCGGAAATGCATGGGGTTCCCTGTTTTCCCAAGTAACTTGGACACTCGAGGCCCATATCTGGATGTTGTGCCAGTCGGCAAAGCGTCTCAAATTCCGGTCAGAAAACAGACTTGGGGTTACTTGTGTTTTAGGCTTTCCCCTTGGCGGCCAGGTAGGTGCACCCACACATGTGAGGTACTGTTTTCATCGGGACACCTGTGGGAATGCGGGACGGTAGGCCATGTGTTGTTGGGGGCGTGTTTCGATGGGTGAGCCAAGCAACATGTGCAGAAAATGCGTTTTTTCTCCCACATTTCGGACTTTGCGGGGGTGTCTGGATAATAAATTCTGGGGCGATTTGGGCATATCATACCTCTGCGGATTCCCAACGGTATCCTCTTTTCGGAAATGCATGGGGTTCCCTGTTTTCCCTGGTGGCTTGGACACCCGAGGCCCATATCTGTATGTTGTGCCGGTCGGCAGAGCGTCTCAAATTCCGGTCAGAAAACAGACTTGGGGTTACTTGTGTTTTCGGCTTTCCTCTTGGCGGCCAGGTAGGTGCACCCACACATGTGAGGTAGCATTTTCATTGGCACACTTTGGGAACACGGGACGGTAGGCCATGTGTTGTTGGGGCGTGTTTCGATGGGTGAGCCGAGCTACATGTGCGGAAAACGTGTTTTTTTCCCACATTTCGGACGTTGCGGGGGTGTCTGGGTAATAAATTCTGGGGCGATTTGGGCATATCATACCTCTGCAGATTCCCACGGGTGTCCTCTTTTCGTAAATGCATGGGGTTCCCTGTTTTCCCAAGTAGCTTGGACACCTGAGGCCCATATCTGGATGTTGTGCCGGTCGGCAGAGCGTCTCAAATTCCAGTCAGAAAACAGACTTGGGGTTACTTGTGTTTTAGGCTTTCCCCTTGGCAGCCAGATAGGTGCACCCACACATGTGAGGTACCGTTTTCATCGGGACACCTGTGGGAACGCGGGACGGTAGGCTGTGTATTGTTGGGAGCGTGTTTCGATGGGTGAGCCGAGCAAAATGTGCGGAAAATGCGTTTATTTCCCCCACATTTCGGACTTTGCGGAGGTGTCTGGGTAATACATTCTGGGGCGATTCTAGCATATCATACCTCGGCGTATTCCCACGTGTGTCCTCTTTTCGGAAATGCATGGGGTTCCCTGTTTTCCCCAGTGGCTTGGACATCCGAGGCCCATATCTGTATGTTGTGCCGGTCGGCAGAGCGTCTCAAATTCCGGTCAGAAAACAGACTTGGGGTTACTTGTGTTTTAGGCTTTCCCCTTGGCACCCAGGTAGGTGCACCCACACATGTGAGGTACCGTTTTCATCGGGACACCTGTGGGAACGCGGGACGGTAGGCCATGTGTTGTTGGGGGTGTGTTTCAATGGGTGAGCCGAGCGTAGTGTGCGGAAAATGTGTTCTTTTTCCCACATTTCAGACTTTGCGGGGGTGTCTGGGTAATACATTCTGAGGCGATTTGGGCATATCATACCTCTGCGGATTTCCAAAGGTGTCCTCTTTTCGGAAATGCATGGGGTTCCCTGTTTTCCCTGGTGGCTTGGACACCCGAGGCCCATATCTGTATGTTGTGCCGGTCGGCAGAGCGTCTCAAATTCCGGTCAGAAAACAGACTTGGGGTTACTTGTGTTTTAGGCTTTCCCCTTGGCAGCCAGTTAGGTGCACCCACACATGTGAGGTACCGTTTTCATCGGGTCACCTGTGGGAATGCGGGACGGTAGGCCATGTGTTGTTGGGGGCGTGTTTCGATGGGTGAGCCGAGCGACATGTGCGGAAAACGCATTTTTTTTCCCACATTTCGGACGTTGCGGGGGTGTCTGGGTAATAAATTCTGGGGCGATTTGGGCATATCATACCTCTGCGGATTCCCACGGGTGTCCTCTTTTCGTAAATGCATGGGGTTCCCTGTTTTCCCAAGTAGCTTGGACACCTGAGACCCATATCTGGATGTTGTGCCGGTAGTCAGAGCGTCTCAAATTCCAGTCAGAAAACAGACTTGGGGTTACTTGTGTTTTAGGCTTTCCCCTTGGCGGCCAGATAGGTGCACCCACACATGTGAGGTACCGTTTTCGACAGGACACCTGTGGGAACGCGGGACGGTAGGCTGTGTATTGTTGGGAGCGTGTTTCGATGGGTGAGCCGAGCAAAATGTGCAGAAACTGCGTTTATTTCCCCCACATTTTGGACTTTGCGGGGGTGTCTGGGTAATACATTCTGGGGCGATTCTGGCATATCATACCTCGGCGGATTCCCACGGGTGTCCTCTTTTCGGAAATGCATGGGGTTCCCTGTTTTCCCCAGTGGCTTGGACACCCGAGGCCCATATCTGTATGTTGTGCCGGTCGGCAGAGCGTCTCAAATTCCGGTCAGAAAACAGACTTGGGGTTACTTGTGTTTTAGGCTTTCCCCTTGGCGTCGAGGTAGGTGCACCCACACATGTGAGGTACCGTTTTCATCGGGACACCTGTGGGAACGCGGGATAGTAGGCCATGTGTTGTTGGGTGCGTTTTTCGATGGGTAAGCCGAGTGAAATGTGCAGAAAATGCGTTTTTTTTCCCACATTTCAGAATTTGCGGGGGTGTCTGGGTAATAAATTCTGGGGCGATTTGGGGATATCATACCTCTGCAGACTCCCACGGGTGTCCGATTTTCGGAAATGCATGGGGTTCCCTGTTTTCCCCGGTGGCTTGGACACCCGAGGCCCATATCTGTATGTTGTGCCGGTCGGCAGAGCGTCTCAAATTCCGGTCAGAATACAGACTTGGGGTTACTTGTGTTTGAGGCTTTCCCCTTGGCGGCCAGGTAGGTGCACCCACACATGTGAGGTACCATTTTCATTGGCACACCTTGGGAATATAGGACGGTAGGCCATGCGTTGTTGGGGGCGTGTTTCGATGGGTGAGCCGAGCGTAGTGTGCGGAAAATGTGTTCTTTTTCCCACATTTCAGACTTTGAGGGGGTGTCTGGGTAATACATTCTGAGGCGATTTGGGCATATCATACCTCTGCGGATTTCCAAAGGTGTCCTCTTTTCGGAAATGCATGGGGTTCCCTGTTTTCCCTGGTGGCTTGGACACCCGAGGCCCATAT
Organism: Ambystoma mexicanum; assembly: GCF_040938575.1. Classification (NCBI taxonomy): domain Eukaryota; kingdom Metazoa; phylum Chordata; class Amphibia; order Caudata; family Ambystomatidae; genus Ambystoma; species Ambystoma mexicanum. The sequence continues at coordinate 432,179,059 of NC_090928.1, forward strand.
CTGTATGTTGTGCCGGTCGGCAGAGCGTCTCAAATTCCGGTCAGAAAACAGACTTGGGGTTACTTGTGTTTTAGGCTTTCCCCTTGGCAGCCAGTTAGGTGCACCCACACATGTGAGGTACCGTTTTCATCGGGTCACCTGTGGGAATGCGAGACGGTAGGCCATGTGTTGTTGGGGGCGTGTTTCGATGGGTGAGCCGAGCGACATGTGCGGAAAACGCATTTTTTTTCCCACATTTCGGACGTTGCGGGGGTGTGTGGGTAATACATTCTGGGGCGATTTGGGCATATCATACCTCTGCGGATTCCCACGGGTGTCCTCTTTTCGTAAATGCATGGGGTTCCCTGTTTTCCCAAGTAGCTTGGACACCTGAGGCCCATATCTGGATGTTGTGCCGGTCGGCAGAGCGTCTCAAATTCCAGTCAGAAAACAGACTTGGGGTTACTTGTGTTTCAGGCTTTCCCCTTGGCGGCCAGATAGGTGCACCCACACATGTGAGGTACCGTTTTCATCAGGACACCTGTGGGAACGCGGGACGGTAGGCTGTGTATTGTTGGGAGCGTGTTTCGATGGGTGAGCCGAGCAAAATGTGCAGAAAATGCGTTTATTTCCCCCCACATTTCAGACTTTGTGGGGGTGTCTGGGTAATACATTCTGGGGCGATTCTGGCATATCATACCTCGGCGGATTCCCACGGGTGTCCTCTTTTCGGAAATGCATGGGATTCCCTGTTTTCCCCAGTGGCTTGGACACCCGAGGCCCATATCTGTATGTTGTGCCGGTCGGCAGAGCGTCTCAAATTCCGGTCAGAAAACAGACTTGGGGTTACTTGTGTTTTAGGCTTTCCCCTTGGCGTCGAGGTAGGTGCACCCACACATGTGAGGTACCGTTTTCATCGGGACACCTGTGGGAACGCGGGATAGTAGGCCATGTGTTGTTGGGTGCGTTTTTCGATGGGTGAGCCGAGTGAAATGTGCAGAAAATGCGTTTTTTTCCCACATTTCAGAATTTGCGGGGGTGTCTGTGTGATAAATTCTGGGGCGATTTGGGGATATCATACCTCTGCAGACTCCCACGGGTGTCCGATTTTCGGAAATGCATGGGGTTCCCTGGTTTCCCCGGTGGCTTGGACACCCGAGGCCCATATCTGTATGTTGTGCCGGTCGGCAGAGCGTCTCAAATTCCCGTCAGAAAACAGACTTGGGGTTACTTGTGTTTGAGGCTTTCCCCTTGGCGGCCAGGTAGGTGCACCCACACATGTGAGGTACCATTTTCATTGGCACACCTTGGGAATGCAGGACGGTAGGCCATGTGTTGTTGGGGGCGTGTTTCGATGGGTGAGCCGAGCGGCATGTGCGGAAAACGCGTTTTTTTCCCACATTTCGGACTTTGCGCGGGTGTCTGGGTAATAAATTCTGGGGCGATTTGGGCATATCATACCTCTGCGGATTCCCACGGGTGTCCTCTTTTCGTAAATGCATGGGGTTCCCTGTTTTCCCAAGTAGCTTGGACACTCGAGGCCCATATCTGGATGTTGTGCCGGTCGGCAGAGCGTCTCAAATTCCAGTCAGAAAACAGACTTGGGGTTACTTGTGTTTTAGGCTTTCCTATTGGCGGCCAGATAGGTGCACCCACACATGTGAGGTACCGTTTTCATCGGGACACCTGTGGGAAAGCGGGACGGTAGGCCATGTGTTGTTGGGGGTGTGTTTCAATGGGTGAGCCGAGCGTAATGTGCGGAAAATGTGTTCTTTTTCCCACATTTCAGACTTTGCTGGGGTGTCTGGGTAATACATTCTGGGGCGATTTGGGCATATCATACCTCTGCGGATTTCCAAAGGTGTCCTCTTTTCAGAAATGCATGGGGTTCCCTGTTTTCCCTGGTGGCTTGGACACCCGAGGCCCATATCTGTATGTTGTGCCGGTCGGCAGAGCGTCTCAAATTCCGGTCAGAAAACAGACTTGGGGTTACTTGTGTTTTAGGCTTTCCCCTTGGCAGCCAGTTAGGTGCACCCACACATGTGAGGTACTGTTTTCATCGGGTCACCTGTGGGAATGCGGGACGGTAGGCCATGTGTTGTTGGGTGTGTGTTTCGATGGGTGAGCCGAGCGACATGTGCGGAAAACGCATTTTTTTTTCCACATTTCGGACGTTGCGGGGGTGTCTGGGTAATAAATTCTGGGGCGATTTGGGCATATCATACCTCTGCGGATTCCCACGGGTGTCCTCTTTTCGTAAATGCATGGGGTTCCCTGTTTTCCCAAGTAGCTTGGACACCTGAGGCCCATATCTGGATGTTGTGCCGGTCGGCAGAGCGTCTCAAATTCCAGTCAGAAAACAGACTTGGGGTTACTTGTGTTTTAGGCTTTCCCCTTGGCGGCCAGATAGGTGCAACCACACATGTGAGGTACCGCTTTCATCGGGACACCTTTGGGAACGCGGGACGGTAGGCTGTGTATTGTTGGGAGCGTGTTTCGATGGGTGAGCCGAGCAAAATGTGCGGAAAATGCGTTTATTTCCCCCACATTTCGGACTTTGCGGTGGTGTCTGGGTAATACATTCTGGGGCGATTCTGGCATATCATACCTCTGCGGATTCCCACGGGTGTCCTCTTTTCGTAAATGCATGGGGTTCCCTGTTTTCCCAAGTAGCTTGGACACCTGAGGCCCATATCCATATGTTGTGCCGGTCGGCAGAGCGTCCCAAATTCTGGTCAGAAAACAGACTTGGGGTTACTTGTGTTTTAGGCTTTCCCCTTGGCGGCCAGATAGGTGCACCCACACATGTGAGGTACCGTTTTCATCGGGGCACCTGTGGGAACGTGGGACGGTAGGCTGTGTATTGTTGGGAGCGTGTTTTGATGGGTGAGCCGAGCAAAATGTGCGGAAAATGCGTTTATTTCCCCCACATTTCGGACTTTGCGGGGGTGTCTGGGTAATACATTCTGGGGCGATTCTGGCATATCATACCTCGGCTGATTCCCACGGGTGTCCTCTTTTCGGAAATGCATGGGGTTCCCTGTTTTCCCCAGTGGCTTGGACACCCGAGGCCCATATCTGTATGTTGTGCCGGTCGGCAGAGCGTCTCAAATTCCGGTCAGAAAACAGACTTGGGGTTACTTGTGTTTTAGGCTTTCCCCTTGGCGCCCAGGTAGGTGCACCCACACATGTGAGGTACCGTTTTCATCGGGACACCTGTGGGAACGCGGGATAGTAGGCCATGTGTTGTTGGGTGCGTTTTTCGATGGGTGAGCCGAGTGAAATGTGCAGAAAATGCGTTTTTTTCCCACATTTCAGAATTTGCGGGGGTGTCTGGGTAATAAATTCTGGGGCGATTTGGGGATATCATACCTCTGCAGACTCCCACGGGTGTCCGATTTTCGGAAATGCATGGGGTTCCCTGTTTTCCCCGGTGGCTTGGACACCCGAGGCCCATATCTGTATGTTGTGCTGGTCGGCAGAGCGTCTCAAATTCCGGTCAGAAAACAGACTTGGGGTTACTTGTGTTTGAGGCTTTCCCCTTGGCGGCCAGGTAGGTGCACCCACACATGTGAGGTACCATTTTCATTGGCACACCTTGGGAATGCAGGACGGTAGGCCATGTGTTGTTGGGGGCGTGTTTCGATGGGTGAGCCGAGCGGCATGTGCGGAAAACGCATTTTTTTCCCACATTTCGGACTTTGCGCGGGTGTCTGGGTAATAAATTCTGGGGCGATTTGGGCATATCATACCTCTGCGGATTCCCAGGGGTGTCCTCTTTTCGTAAATGCATGGGGTTCCCTGTTTTCCCAAGTAGCTTGGACACTCGAGGCCCATATCTGGATGTTGTGCCGGTCGGCAGAGCGTCTCAAATTCCAGTCAGAAAACAGACTTGGGGTTACTTGTGTTTTAGGCTTTCCCCTTGGCGGCCAGTTAGGTGCACCCACACATGTGAGGTACCGTTTTCATCGGGACACCTGTGGGAACGCGGGACGGTAGGCCATGTGTTGTTGGGGGTGTGTTTCAATGGGTGAGCCGAGCGTAATGTGCGGAAAATGTGTTCTTTTTCCCACATTTCAGACTTTGCGGGGGTGTCTGGGTAATACATTCTGGGGCGATTTGGGCATATCATACCTCTGCGGATTTCCAAAGGTGTCCTCTTTTCGGAAATGCATGGGGTTCCCTGTTTTCCCTGGTGGCTTGGACACCCGAGGCCCATATCTGTATGTTGTGCCGGTCGGCAGAGCGTCTCAAATTCCGGTCAGAAAACAGACTTGGGGTTACTTGTGTTTTAGGCTTTCCCCTTGGCAGCCAGTTAGGTGCACCCACACATGTGAGGTACCGTTTTCATCGGGTCACCTGTGGGAATGCGGGACGGTAGGCCATGTGTTGTTGGAGGCGTGTTTCGATGGGTGAGCCGAGCGACATGTGCGGAAAACGCATTTTTTTCCCACTTTTCGGATTTGCGGGGGTGTCTGGGTAATAAATTCTGGGGCAATTTGGGGATATCATACCTCTGCGGATTCCCAATGGTATCCTCTTTTCGGAAATGCATGGGGTTCTCTGTTTACCCAAGTAGCTTGGACACCCGAGGCCCATATCTGGATGTTGTGCCGGTCGGCAGAGCGTCTCAAATTCCGGTCAGAAAACAGACTTGGAGTTACTTGTGTTTTAGGCTTTCCCCTTGGCGGCCAGGTACGTGCACCCACACATGTGAGGTACGATTTTCATCGGGACACCTGTGGGAACGCGGGACGGTAGGCCATGTGCTGTTGGGAGCGTGTTTTCAATGGGTGAGCCGATCGAAATGTGCGGAAAATGCGTTTTTTTCCCCACATTTCAGAATTTGCGGGGGTGTCTGGGTAATAAATCCTGGGGCGATTTGGGCATATCATACCTCTGTGGATTCCCAAGGGTGTCCTCTTTCGGAAATGCATGGGGATCTCTGTTTTCCCCGGTGGCTTGGACACCCGAGGCCCATATCTGTATGTTGTGCCGGTCGGGAAAGCGTCTCAAATTCCGGCCTGAAAACAGACTTGGGGTTACTTGTGTTTTAGGCTTTCCCCTTGGCGTCCAGGTAGGTGCACCCACACATATGAGGTACCGTTTTCATCGGGACACCTGTGGGAACGCGGGACAGTAGGCCATGTGTTGTTGGGGGCGTGTTTCGATGGGTGAGCCGAGCAAAAAGTGCAGAAAATGCGTTTTTTTTCACCACATTTCGAACTTTGCGGGGGTGTCTGGGTAATAAATCCTGGGGCGATTTGGGCATATCATACCTCTGCGGATTCCCACGCGTGCCCTCTTTTCGGAAATGCATGGGGTTCCCTGTTTTCCCCGGTGGCTTGGACACCCGAGGCCCATATCTGTATGTTGTGCCGGGCGGCAGAGCGTCTCAAATTCCGGTCAGAAAAAAGACTTGGGGTTACTTGTGTTTTAAGCTTTCCCCTTGGCGGCCACGTAGGTGCACTCACACATGTGAGGTACCGTTTTCATCGGGACACCTGTGGGAATGCGGGATGGTAGGCCATGTGTTGTTGGGGGCGTGTTTCGATGGGTGAGCCAAGCGACATGTGCAGAAAATGCGTTTTTTATCCCACATTTTGGACTTTGCGGGGTGTGTCTGGGTAATACATTCTTGGGCGATTTGGGCATATCATACCTCTGCGGATTCCCACGGGTGTCCTATTTTCAGAAATGCATGGGGTTCCCTGTTTTCCCTTGTTGCTTGGACACCCGAGGCCCATATCTGTATGTTGTGCCGGTCGGCAGAGCGTCTCAAATTCCGGTCAGAAAACAGACTTGGGGTTACTTGTGTTTTAGGCTTTCCCCTTGGCAGCCAGTTAGGTGCACCCACACATGTGAGGTACCGTTTTCATCGGGTCACCTGTGGGAATGCAGGACGGTAGGCCATGTGTTGTTGGGGGCGTGTTTCGATGGGTGAGCCGAGCGACATGTGCGGAAAACGCATTTTTTTTCCCACTTTTCGGATTTGCGGGGGTGTCTGGGTAATAAATTCTGGGGCAATTTGGGCATATCATACCTCTGCGGATTCCCAACGGTATCCTCTTTTCGGAAATGCATGGGGTTCCCTGTTTACCCAAGTAGCTTGGACACCCGAGGCCCATATCTGGATGCTGTGCCAATCGGCAGAGCGTCTCAAATTCCAGTCAGAAAACAGACTTGGGGTTACTTGTGTTTTAGGCTTTCCTATTGGTGGCCAGGAAGGTGCACCCACACATGTGAGGTACCGTTTTCATCGGGACACCTGTGGGAACGCGGGACAGTAGGCTGTGTGTTGTTGGGAGCGTGTTTCGATGCGTGAGCCGAGCAAAATGTGCGGAAAATGCGTTTTTTTCCCCCACATTTCGGACTTTGCGGGGGTGTCTGGGTAATAAATTCTGGGGTGATTTGGGCATATCATACCTCTGCGGATTCCCAACAGTATCCTCTTTTTGGAAATGCATGGGGTTCCCTGTTTTCCCCGGTGGTTGGACACCCGAGGCCCATATTTGTATGTTGTGCCGGTCTGCAGAGCGTCTCAAATTCCAGTCAGAAAACAGACTTGGGGTTACTTGTGTTTTAGGCTTTCCCCTTGGCGCCCAGGTAGGTGCACCCACACATGTGGAGTACCATTTTCATCGGGACACCTGTGGGAACGCGGGACAGTAGGCCATGTGTTGTTGGGGACGTGTTTCGATGGGTGAGCCGAGCGAAATGTGCAGAAAATGCATTTTTTCCCACATTTCAGAGTTTGCGGGGGTGTCTGGGTAATAAATTCTGGAGCGATTTGGGGATATCATACCTCTACGGATTCCCACGGGAGTCCTCTTTTCGGAAATGCATGGGGTTCCCTGTTTTCCCCGGTGGCTTGGACACCCGAGGCCCATATCTGTATGTTGTGCCGGTCGGCAGAGCGTCTCAAATTCCGGTCAGAAAACAGACTTGGAGTTACTTGTGTTTTAGGCTTTCCCCTTGGCGGCCAGGAACGTGCACCCACACATGTGAGGTGCGGTTTTCATCGGGACACCTGTGGGAACGCGGGACGGTAGGCCATGTGCTGTTGGGAGCGTGTTTTCAAGGGTGAGCCGATCGAAATGTGCGGAAAATGCGTTTTTTTCCCCACATTTCAGAATTTGCGGGGGTGTCTGGGTAATAAATCCTGGGGCGATTTGGGCATATCATACCTCTGTGGATTCCCAAGGGTGTCCTCTTTCGGAAATGCATGGGGATCTCTGTTTTCCCCGGTGGCTTGGACACCCGAGGCCCATATCTGTATGTTGTGCCGGTCGGGAAAGCGTCTCAAATTCCGGCCTGAAAACAGACTTGGGGTTACTTGTGTTTTAGGCTTTCCCCTTGGCGGCCAGGTAGGTGCACCCACACATATGAGGTACCGTTTTCATCAGGACACCTGTGGGAACGCGGGACAGTAGGCCATGTGTTGTTGGGGGCGTGTTTCGATGGGTGAGCCGAGCAAAAGGTGCAGAAAATGCGTTTTTTTTCACCACATTTCGAACTTTGCGGGGGTGTCTGGGTAATAAATCCTGGGGCAATTTGGGCATATCATACCTCTGCGGATTCCCACGCGTGTCCTCTTTTCGGAAATGCATGGGGTTCCCTGTTTTCCCCGGTGGCTTGGACACCCGAGGCCCATATCTGTATGTTGTGCCGGGCGGCAGAGCGTCTCAAATTCCGGTCAGAAAACAGACTTGGGGTTACTTGTGTTTTAAGCTTTCCCCTTGACGGCCACGTAGGTGCACTCACACATGTGAGGTACCGTTTTCATCGGGACACCTGTGGGAATGCGGGATGGTAGGCCATGTGTTGTTGGGGGCGTGTTTCGATGGGTGAGCCAAGCGACATGTGCAGAAAATTCGTTTTTTATCCCACATTTTGGACTTTGCAGGGTGTGTCTGGGTAATACATTCTTGGGCGATTTGGGCATATCATACCTCTGCGGATTCCCACGGGTGTCCTATTTTCAGAAATGCATGGGGTTCCCTGTTTTCCCTGGTGGCTTGGACTCCCGAGGCCCATATCTGTATGTTGTGCCGGTCGGCAGAGCGTCTCAAATTCCGGTCAGAAAACAGACTTGGGGTTACTTGTGTTTTAGGCTTTCCCCTTGGCAGCCAGTTAGGTGCACCCACACATGTGAGGTACCGTTTTCATCGGGTCACCTGTGGGAATGCGGGACGGTAGGCCATGTGTTGTTGGGGGCGTGTTTCGATGGGTGAGCCGAGCGACATGTGCGGAAAACGCATTTTTTTTCCCACTTTTCGGATTTGCGGGGGTGTCTGGGTAATAAATTCTGGGGCAATTTGGGCATATCATACCTCTGCGGATTCCCAACGGTATCCTCTTTTCGGAAATGCATGGGGTTCCCTGTTTACCCAAGTAGCTTGGACACCCGAGGCCCATATCTGGATGTTGTGCCGGTTGGCAGAGCGTCTCAAATTCCGGTCAGAAAACAGACTTGGGGTTACTTGTGTTTTAGGCTTTCCCCTTGGCAGCCAGTTAGGTGCACCCACTCATGTGAGGTACCGTTTTCATCGGGTCACCTGTGGGAATGCGGGACGGTAGGGCATGTGTTGTTGGGGGCGTGTTTCGATGGGTGAGCCGAGCGAAATGTGCAGAAAATGCATTTTTTCCCACATTTCAGAGTTTGCGGGGGTGTCTGGGTAATAAATTCTGGAGCTATTTGGGGATATCATACCTCTACGGATTCCCACGGGAGTCCTCTTTTCGGAAATGCATGGGGTTTCCTGTTTTCCCCGGTGGCTTGGACACCCGAGGCCCATATCTGTATGTTGTGCCGGTCGGCAGAGCGTCTCAAATTCCGGTCAGAAAACAGACTTGGAGTTACTTGTGTTTTAGGCTTTCCCCTTGGCGGCCAGGTACGTGCACCCACACATGTGAGGTACGGTTTTCATTGGCACACCTTGGGAACACGGGACGGTAGGCCATGTGTTGTTGGGGGCGTGTTTCGATGGGTGAGCCGAGCGACATGTGCGGAAGACGCGTTTTTTTCCCACATTTCGGACTTTGCGGGGGTGTCTGGGTAATACATTCTGGGGCGATTCTGGCATATCATACCTCTGCGGATTCCCACGGGTGTCCTCTTTTCGGAAATGCATGGGGTTCCCTGTTTTCCCCGGTGGCTTGGACACCCGAGGCCCATATCTGTATGTTGTGCCGGTCGGCAGAGCGTCTCAAATTCCGGTCAGAAAACAGACTTGGGGTTTCTTGTGTTTTAGGCTTTCCCCTTGGCGCCCAGGTAGGTGCACCCACACATGTGAGGTACCGTTTTCATCGGGACACCTGTGGGAACGCGGGATAGTAGGCCATGTGTTGTTGGGTGCGTTTTCCGATGGGTGAGCCTAGTGAAATGTGCAGAAAATGCATTTTTTTCCCACATTTCAGAATTTGCGGGGGTGTCTGGGTAATAAATTCTGGGGCGATTTGGGGATATCATACCTCTGCAGACTCCCACGGGTGTCCGATTTTCGGAAATGCATGGGGTTCCCTGTTTTCCCCAGTGGCTTGGACACCCGAGGCCCATATCTGTATGTTGTGCCGGTGGGCAGAGCGTCTCAAATTCCAGTCAGAAAACAGACTTGGGGTTAGATGTGTTTTAGGCTTTCCCCTTGGCGGCCAGATAGGTGCACCCACACATGTGAGGTACCGTTTTCATCGGGACACCTGTGGGAACGCGGGACGGTAGGCTGTGTGTTGTTGGGAGCGTATTTCGATGGGTGAGCCGGGCAAAATGTGCGGAAAATGCGTTTATTTCCCCCACATTTCGGACTTTGCGGGGGTGTCTGGGTAATACATTCTGGGGCGATTTGGGGATATCATACCTCTGCAGACTCCCACGGGTGTCCGATTTTCGGAAATGCATGGGGTTCCCTGTTTTCCCCGGTGGCTTGGACACCCAAGGCCCATATCTGTATGTTGTGCCGGTCGGCAGAGCGTCTCAAATTCCAGTCAGAAAACAGACTTGGGGTTTCTTGTGTTTTAGGCTTTCCCCTTGGTGCCCAGGTAGGTGCACCCACACATGTGAGGTACCGTTTTCATCGGGACACCTGTGGGAACGCGGGATAGTAGGCCATGTGTTGTTGGGTGCGTTTTTCGATGGGTGAGCCGAGTGAAATGTGCAGAAAATGCGTTTTTTTCCCACATTTCAGAATTTGCGGGGGTGTCTGGGTAATAAATTCTGGGGCGATTTGGGGATATCATACCTCTGCAGACTCCCACGGGTGTCCGATTATCGGAAATGCATGGGGTTCCCTGTTTTCCCCGGTGGCTTGGACACCCGAGGCCCATATCTGTATGTTGTGCTGGTCGGCAGAGCGTCTCAAATTCCGGTCAGAAAACAGACTTGGGGTTACTTGTGTTTGAGGCTTTCCCCTTGGCGGCCAGGTAGGTGCACCCACACATGTGAGGTACCATTTTCATTGGCACACCTTGGGAATGCAGGACGGTAGGCCATGTGTTGTTGGGGGCGTGTTTCGATGGGTGAGCCGAGCGGCATGTGCGGAAAACGCATTTTTTTCCCACATTTCGGACTTTGCGCGGGTGTCTGGGTAATAAATTCTGGGGCGATTTGGGCATATCATACCTCTGCGGATTCCCACGGGTGTCCTCTTTTCGTAAATGCATGGGGTTCCCTGTTTTCCCAAGTAGCTTGGACACTCGAGGCCCATATCTGGATGTTGTGCCGGTCGGCAGAGCGTCTCAAATTCCAGTCAGAAAACAGACTTGGGGTTACTTGTGTTTTAGGCTTTCCCCTTGGCGGCCAGTTAGGTGCACCCACACATGTGAGGTACCGTTTTCATCGGGACACCTGTGGGAACGCGGGACGGTAGGCCATGTGTTGTTGGGGGTGTGTTTCAATGGGTGAGCCGAGCGTAATGTGCGGAAAATGTGTTCTTTTTCCCACATTTCAGACTTTGCGGGGGTGTCTGGGTAATACATTCTGGGGCGATTTGGGCATATCATACCTCTGCGGATTTCCAAAGGTGTCCTCTTTTCGGAAATGCATGGGGTTCCCTGTTTTCCCTGGTGGCTTGGACACCCGAGGCCCATATCTGTATGTTGTGCCGGTCGGCAGAGCGTCTCAAATTCCGGTCAGAAAACAGACTTGGGGTTACTTGTGTTTTAGGCTTTCCCCTTGGCAGCCAGTTAGGTGCACCCACACATGTGAGGTACCGTTTTCATCGGGTCACCTGTGGGAATGCGGGACGGTAGGCCATGTGTTGTTGGAGGCGTGTTTCGATGGGTGAGCCGAGCGACATGTGCGGAAAACGCATTTTTTTCCCACTTTTCGGATTTGCGGGGGTGTCTGGGTAATAAATTCTGGGGCAATTTGGGCATATCATACCTCTGCGGATTCCCAATGGTATCCTCTTTTCGGAAATGCATGGGGTTCTCTGTTTACCCAAGTAGCTTGGACACCCGAGGCCCATATCTGGATGTTGTGCCGGTCGGCAGAGCGTCTCAAATTCCGGTCAGAAAACAGACTTGGAGTTACTTGTGTTTTAGGCTTTCCCCTTGGCGGCCAGGTACGTGCACCCACACATGTGAGGTGCGGTTTTCATCGGGACACCTGTGGGAACGCGGGACGGTAGGCCATGTGCTGTTGGGAGCGTGTTTTCAATGGGTGAGCCGATCGAAATGTGCGGAAAATGCGTTTTTTTCCCCACATTTCAGAATTTGCGGGGGTGTCTGGGTAATAAATCCTGGGGCGATTTGGGCATATCATACCTCTGTGGATTCCCAAGGGTGTCCTCTTTCGGAAATGCATGGGGATCTCTGTTTTCCCCGGTGGCTTGGACACCCGAGGCCCATATCTGTATGTTGTGCCGGTCGGGAAAGCGTCTCAAATTCCGGCCTGAAAACAGACTTGGGGTTACTTGTGTTTTAGGCTTTCCCCTTGGCGTCCAGGTAGGTGCACCCACACATATGAGGTACCGTTTTCATCGGGACACCTGTGGGAACGCGGGACAGTAGGCCATGTGTTGTTGGGGGCGTGTTTCGATGGGTGAGCCGAGCAAAAAGTGCAGAAAATGCGTTTTTTTTCACCACATTTCGAACTTTGCGGGGGTGTCTGGGTAATAAATCCTGGGGCGATTTGGGCATATCATACCTCTGCGGATTCCCACGCGTGCCCTCTTTTCGGAAATGCATGGGGTTCCCTGTTTTCCCCGGTGGCTTGGACACCCGAGGCCCATATCTGTATGTTGTGCCGGGCGGCAGAGCGTCTCAAATTCCGGTCAGAAAAAAGACTTGGGGTTACTTGTGTTTTAAGCTTTCCCCTTGGCGGCCACGTAGGTGCACTCACACATGTGAGGTACCGTTTTCATCGGGACACCTGTGGGAATGCGGGATGGTAGGCCATGTGTTGTTGGGGGCGTGTTTCGATGGGTGAGCCAAGCGACATGTGCAGAAAATGCGTTTTTTATCCCACATTTTGGACTTTGCGGGGTGTGTCTGGGTAATACATTCTTGGGCGATTTGGGCATATCATACCTCTGCGGATTCCCACGGGTGTCCTATTTTCAGAAATGCATGGGGTTCCCTGTTTTCCCTTGTTGCTTGGACACCCGAGGCCCATATCTGTATGTTGTGCCGGTCGGCAGAGCGTCTCAAATTCCGGTCAGAAAACAGACTTGGGGTTACTTGTGTTTTAGGCTTTCCCCTTGGCAGCCAGTTAGGTGCACCCACACATGTGAGGTACCGTTTTCATCGGGTCACCTGTGGGAATGCAGGACGGTAGGCCATGTGTTGTTGGGGGCGTGTTTCGATGGGTGAGCCGAGCGACATGTGCGGAAAACGCATTTTTTTTCCCACTTTTCGGATTTGCGGGGGTGTCTGGGTAATAAATTCTGGGGCAATTTGGGCATATCATACCTCTGCGGATTCCCAACGGTATCCTCTTTTCGGAAATGCATGGGGTTCCCTGTTTACCCAAGTAGCTTGGACACCCGAGGCCCATATCTGGATGCTGTGCCAATCGGCAGAGCGTCTCAAATTCCAGTCAGAAAACAGACTTTGTGTTACTTGTGTTTTAGGCTTTCCTATTGGTGGCCAGGAAGGTGCACCCACACATGTGAGGTACCGTTTTCATCGGGACACCTGTGGGAACGCGGGACAGTAGGCTGTGTGTTGTTGGGAGCGTGTTTCGATGCGTGAGCCGAGCAAAATGTGCGGAAAATGCGTTTTTTTCCCCCACATTTCGGACTTTGCGGGGGTGTCTGGGTAATAAATTCTGGGGTGATTTGGGCATATCATACCTCTGCGGATTCCCAACAGTATCCTCTTTTTGGAAATGCATGGGGTTCCCTGTTTTCCCCGGTGGTTGGACACCCGAGGCCCATATTTGTATGTTGTGCCGGTCTGCAGAGCGTCTCAAATTCCAGTCAGAAAACAGACTTGGGGTTACTTGTGTTTTAGGCTTTCCCCTTGGCGCCCAGGTAGGTGCACCCACACATGTGGAGTACCATTTTCATCGGGACACCTGTGGGAACGCGGGACAGTAGGCCATGTGTTGTTGGGGACGTGTTTCGATGGGTGAGCCGAGCGAAATGTGCAGAAAATGCATTTTTTCCCACATTTCAGAGTTTGCGGGGGTGTCTGGGTAATAAATTCTGGAGCGATTTGGGGATATCATACCTCTACGGATTCCCACGGGAGTCCTCTTTTCGGAAATGCATGGGGTTCCCTGTTTTCCCCGGTGGCTTGGACACCCGAGGCCCATATCTGTATGTTGTGCCGGTCGGCAGAGCGTCTCAAATTCCGGTCAGAAAACAGACTTGGAGTTACTTGTGTTTTAGGCTTTCCCCTTGGCGGCCAGGAACGTGCACCCACACATGTGAGGTGCGGTTTTCATCGGGACACCTGTGGGAACGCGGGACGGTAGGCCATGTGCTGTTGGGAGCGTGTTTTCAAGGGTGAGCCGATCGAAATGTGCGGAAAATGCGTTTTTTTCCCCACATTTCAGAATTTGCGGGGGTGTCTGGGTAATAAATCCTGGGGCGATTTGGGCATATCATACCTCTGTGGATTCCCAAGGGTGTCCTCTTTCGGAAATGCATGGGGATCTCTGTTTTCCCCGGTGGCTTGGACACCCGAGGCCCATATCTGTATGTTGTGCCGGTCGGGAAAGCGTCTCAAATTCCGGCCTGAAAACAGACTTGGGGTTACTTGTGTTTTAGGCTTTCCCCTTGGCGGCCAGGTAGGTGCACCCACACATATGAGGTACCGTTTTCATCAGGACACCTGTGGGAACGCGGGACAGTAGGCCATGTGTTGTTGGGGGCGTGTTTCGATGGGTGAGCCGAGCAAAAGGTGCAGAAAATGCGTTTTTTTTCACCACATTTCGAACTTTGCGGGGGTGTCTGGGTAATAAATCCTGGGGCAATTTGGGCATATCATACCTCTGCGGATTCCCACGCGTGTCCTCTTTTCGGAAATGCATGGGGTTCCCTGTTTTCCCCGGTGGCTTGGACACCCGAGGCCCATATCTGTATGTTGTGCCGGGCGGCAGAGCGTCTCAAATTCCGGTCAGAAAACAGACTTGGGGTTACTTGTGTTTTAAGCTTTCCCCTTGACGGCCACGTAGGTGCACTCACACATGTGAGGTACCGTTTTCATCGGGACACCTGTGGGAATGCGGGATGGTAGGCCATGTGTTGTTGGGGGCGTGTTTCGATGGGTGAGCCAAGCGACATGTGCAGAAAATGCGTTTTTTATCCCACATTTTGGACTTTGCAGGGTGTGTCTGGGTAATACATTCTTGGGCGATTTGGGCATATCATACCTCTGCGGATTCCCACGGGTGTCCTATTTTCAGAAATGCATGGGGTTCCCTGTTTTCCCTGGTGGCTTGGACTCCCGAGGCCCATATCTGTATGTTGTGCCGGTCGGCAGAGCATCTCAAATTCCGGTCAGAAAACAGACTTGGGGTTACTTGTGTTTTAGGCTTTCCCCTTGGCAGCCAGTTAGGTGCACCCACACATGTGAGGTACCGTTTTCATCGGGTCACCTGTGGGAATGCGGGACGGTAGGCCATGTGTTGTTGGGGGCGTGTTTCGATGGGTGAGCCGAGCGACATGTGCGGAAAACGCATTTTTTTTCCCACTTTTCGGATTTGCGGGGGTGTCTGGGTAATAAATTCTGGGGCAATTTGGGCATATCATACCTCTGCGGATTCCCAACGGTATCCTCTTTTCGGAAATGCATGGGGTTCCCTGTTTACCCAAGTAGCTTGGACACCCGAGGCCCATATCTGGATGTTGTGCCGGTTGGCAGAGCGTCTCAAATTCCGGTCAGAAAACAGACTTGGGGTTACTTGTGTTTTAGGCTTTCCCCTTGGCAGCCAGTTAGGTGCACCCACTCATGTGAGGTACCGTTTTCATCGGGTCACCTGTGGGAATGCGGGACGGTAGGGCATGTGTTGTTGGGGGCGTGTTTCGATGGGTGAGCCGAGCGAAATGTGCAGAAAATGCATTTTTTCCCACATTTCAGAGTTTGCGGGGGTGTCTGGGTAATAAATTCTGGAGCTATTTGGGGATATCATACCTCTACGGATTCCCACGGGAGTCCTCTTTTCGGAAATGCATGGGGTTTCCTGTTTTCCCCGGTGGCTTGGACACCCGAGGCCCATATCTGTATGTTGTGCCGGTCGGCAGAGCGTCTCAAATTCCGGTCAGAAAACAGACTTGGAGTTACTTGTGTTTTAGGCTTTCCCCTTGGCGGCCAGGTACGTGCACCCACACATGTGAGGTACGGTTTTCATTGGCACACCTTGGGAACACGGGACGGTAGGCCATGTGTTGTTGGGGGCGTGTTTCGATGGGTGAGCCGAGCGACATGTGCGGAAGACGCGTTTTTTTCCCACATTTCGGACTTTGCGGGGGTGTCTGGGTAATACATTCTGGGGCGATTCTGGCATATCATACCTCTGCGGATTCCCACGGGTGTCCTCTTTTCGGAAATGCATGGGGTTCCCTGTTTTCCCCGGTGGCTTGGACACCCGAGGCCCATATCTGTATGTTGTGCCGGTCGGCAGAGCGTCTCAAATTCCGGTCAGAAAACAGACTTGGGGTTTCTTGTGTTTTAGGCTTTCCCCTTGGCGCCCAGGTAGGTGCACCCACACATGTGAGGTACCGTTTTCATCGGGACACCTGTGGGAACGCGGGATAGTAGGCCATGTGTTGTTGGGTGCGTTTTCCGATGGGTGAGCCTAGTGAAATGTGCAGAAAATGCATTTTTTTCCCACATTTCAGAATTTGCGGGGGTGTCTGGGTAATAAATTCTGGGGCGATTTGGGGATATCATACCTCTGCAGACTCCCACGGGTGTACGATTTTCGGAAATGCATGGGGTTCCCTGTTTTCCCCAGTGGCTTGGACACCCGAGGCCCATATCTGTATGTTGTGCCGGTGGGCAGAGCGTCTCAAATTCCAGTCAGAAAACAGACTTGGGGTTAGATGTGTTTTAGGCTTTCCCCTTGGCGGCCAGATAGGTGCACCCACACATGTGAGGTACCGTTTTCATCGGGACACCTGTGGGAACGCGGGACGGTAGGCTGTGTGTTGTTGGGAGCGTATTTCGATGGGTGAGCCGGGCAAAATGTGCGGAAAATGCGTTTATTTCCCCCACATTTCGGACTTTGCGGGGGTGTCTGGGTAATACATTCTGGGGCGATTTGGGGATATCATACCTCTGCAGACTCCCACGGGTGTCCGATTTTCGGAAATGCATGGGGTTCCCTGTTTTCCCCGGTGGCTTGGACACCCAAGGCCCATATCTGTATGTTGTGCCGGTCGGCAGAGCGTCTCAAATTCCAGTCAGAAAACAGACTTGGGGTTTCTTGTGTTTTAGGCTTTCCCCTTGGTGCCCAGGTAGGTGCACCCACACATGTGAGGTACCGTTTTCATCGGGACACCTGTGGGAACGGGGGATAGTAGGCCATGTGTTGTTGGGTGCGTTTTTCGATGGGTGAGCCGAGTGAAATGTGCAGAAAATGCGTTTTTTTCCCACATTTCAGAATTTGCGGGGGTGTCTGGGTAATAAATTCTGGGGCGATTTGGGGATATCATACCTCTGCAGACTCCCACGGGTGTCCGATTTTCGGAAATGCATGGGGTTCCCTGTTTTCCCAAGTGGCTTGGACACCCGAGGCCCATATCTGTATGTTGTGCCGGTGGGCAGAGCGTCTCAAATTCCGGTCAGAAAACAGACTTGGGGTTACTTGTGTTTGAGGCTTTCCCCTTGGCGGCCAGTTAGGTGCACCCACACATGTGAGGTACCATTTTCATTGGCACACCTTGGGAACGCAGGACGGTAGGCCATGTGTTGTTGGCGGCGTGTTTCGATGGGTGAGCCGAGCGGCATGTGCCTAAAACGCTTTTTTTTCCCACATTTCGGACTTTGCGCGGGTGTCTGGGTAATAAATTCTGGGGCGATTTGGGCATATCATACCTCTGCGGATTCCCACGGGTGTCCTATTTTCGTAAATGCATGGGGTTCTCTGTTTTCCCAAGTAGCTTGGACACCCGAGGCCCATATCTGGATGTTGTGCTGGTCGGCAGAGCGTCTCAAATTCCAGTCAGAAAACAGAGTTGGGGTTACTTGTGTTTTAGGCTTTCCTATTGGCGGCCAGGTAGGTGCACCCGCACATGTGAGGTACCGTTTTCATCGGGACACCTGTGGGAACGCGACACGGTAGGCCATGTGTTGATGGGGGTGTGTTTCAATGGGTGAGCCGAGCGTAATGTGCGGAAAATGTGTTCTTTTTCCCACATTTCGGACTTTGCGGGGGTGTCTGGGTAATACATTCTGGGGCGATTTGGGCATATCATACCTCTGCGGATTTCCAAAGGTGTCCTCTTTTCGGAAATGCATGGGGTTCCCTGTTTTCCCTGGTGGCTTGGACACCCGAGGCCCATATCTGTATGTTGTGCCGGTCGGCAGAGCGGCTCAAATTCCGGTCAGAAAACAGACTTGGGGTTACTTGTGTTTTAGGCTTTCCCCTTGGCGGCCAGTTAGGTGCACCCACACATGTGAGGTACCGTTTTCATCGGGTCACCTGTGGGAACGCGGGACAGTAGGCCATGTGTTGTTGGGGGTGTGTTTGGATGGGTGAGCCAAGCGACATGTGCGGAAAACGCATTTTTTTTCCCACATTTCGGACTTTGCGGGGGTGTCTGGGTAATAAATTCTGGGGCAATTTGGGCATATCATACCTCTGCGGATTCCCAACGGTATCCTCTTTTCGGAAATGCATGGGGTTCCTTGTTTACCCAAGTAGCTTGGACACCCGAGGCCCATATCTGGATGCTGTGCCAATCGGCAGAGCGTCTCAAATTCCAGTCAGAAAAAGGACTTGGGGTTACTTGTGTTTTAGGCTTTCCTATTGGTGGCCAGATAGGTGCACCCACACATGTGAGGTACCGTTTTCATCGGGACACCTGTGGGAACGCGGGACGGTAGGCTGTGTGTTGTCGGGAGCGTGTTTCGATGCGTGAGCCGAGCAAAATGTGCGGAAAATGCGTTTTTTTCCCCCACATTTCGGACTTTGCGTGGGGTGTCTGGGTAATAAATTCTGGGGTGATTTGGGCATATCATACCTCTGCGGATTCCCAACAGTATCCTCTTTTTGGAAATGCATGGGGTTCCCTGTTTTCCCCGGTGGTTGGACACCCGAGGCCCATATTTGTATGTTGTGCCGGTCTGCAGAGCGTCTCAAATTCCAGTCAGAAAACAGACTTGGGGTTACTTGTGTTTTAGGCTTTCCCCTTGGCGCCCAGGTAGGTGCACCCACACATGTGGAGTACCATTTTCATCGGGACACCTATGGGAACGCGGGACAGTAGGCCATGTTTTGTTGGGGACGTGTTTCGATGGGTGAGCCAAGCGAAATGTGCAGAAAATGCATTTTTTCCCACATTTCAGAGTTTGCGGGGGTGTCTGGGTAATAAATTCTGGAGCGATTTGGGGATATCATACCTCTACGGATTCCCACGGGAGTCCTCTTTTCGGAAATGCATGGGGTTCCCTGTTTTCCCCAGTGGCTTGGACACCCGAGGCCCATATCTGTATGTTGTGCCGGTCGGCAGAGCGTCTCAAATTCCGGTCAGAAAACAGACTTGGAGTTACTTGTGTTTTAGGCTTTCCCCTTGGCGGCCAGGTACGTGCACCCACACATGTGAGGTACGGTTTTCATCGGGACACCTGTGGGAACGCGGGACGGTAGGCCATGTGCTGTTGGGAGCGTGTTTTCAATGGGTGAGCCGATCGAAATGTGCGGAAAATGCGTTTTTTTCCCCACATTTCAGAATTTGCGGGGGTGTCTGGGTAATAAATCCTGGGGCGATTTGGGCATATCATACCTCTGTGGATTCCCAAGGGTGTCCTCTTTCTGAAATGCATGGGGATCTCTGTTTTCCCCGGTGGCTTGGACACCCGAGGCCCATATCTGTATGTTGTGCCGGTCGGGAAAGCGTCTCCAATTCCGGCCTGAAAACAGACTTGGGGTTACTTGTGTTTTAGGCTTTCCCCTTGGCGGCCAGGTAGGTGCACCCACACATATGAGGTACCGTTTTCATCGGGACACCTATGGGAACGCGGGACAGTAGGCCATGTGTTGTTGGGGGCGTGTTTCGATGGGTGAGCCGAGCAAAAGGTGCAGAAAATGCATTTTTTTTTCACCACATTTCGAACTTTGCGGGGGTGTCTGGGTAATAAATCCTGGGGCGATTTGGGCATATCATACCTCTGCGGATTCCCACGCGTGTCCTCTTTTCGGAAATGCATGGGGTTCCCTGTTTTCCCCGGTGGCTTGGACACCCGAGGCCCATATCTGTATGTTGTGCCGGGCGGCAGAGCGTCTCAAATTCCGGTCAGAAAACAGACTTGGGGTTACTTGTGTTTTAAGCTTTCCCCTTGGCGGCCACGTAGGTGCACTCACACATGTGAGGTACCGTTTTCATTGGGACACCTGTGGGAATGCGGGATGGTAGGCCATGTGTTGTTGGGGGCGTGTTTCGATGGGTGAGCCAAGCGACATGTGCAGAAAATGCGTTTTTTATCCCACATTTTGGACTTTGCGGGGTGTGTCTGGGTAATACATTCTTGGGCGATTTGGGCATATCATACCTCTGCGGATTCCCAAGGGTGTCCTATTTTCAGAAATGCATGGGGTTCCCTGTTTTCCCTGGTGGCTTGGACACCCGAGGCCCATATCTGTATGTTGTGCCGGTCGGCAGAGCGTCTCAAATTCCGGTCAGAAAACAGACTTGGGGTTACTTGTGTTTTAGGCTTTCCCCTTGGCAGCCAGTTAGGTGCACCCACACATGTGAGGTACCGTTTTCATCGGGTCACCTGTGGGAATGCGGGACGGTAGGCCATGTGTTGTTGGGGGCGTGTTTCGATGGGTGAGCCGAGCGACATGTGCGGAAAACGCATTTTTTTTCCCACTTGGATTTGCGGGGGTGTCTGGGTAATAAATTCTGGGGCAATTTGGGCATATCATACCTCTGCGGATTCCCAACGGTATCCTCTTTTCGGAAATGCATGGGGTTCCCTGTTTACCCAAGTAGCTTGGACACCCGAGGCCCATATCTGGATGTTGTGCCGGTCGGCAGAGCGTCTCAAATTCCGGTCAGAAAACAGACTTGGGGTTACTTGTGTTTTAGGCTTTCCCCTTGGCAGCCAGTTAGGTGCACCCACACATGTGAGGTACCGTTTTCATCGGGTCACCTGTGGGAATGTGGGACGGTAGGCCATGTGTTGTTGGGGGCGTGTTTCGATGGGAGAGCCGAGCGAAATGTGCAGAAAATGCATTTTTTCCCACATTTCAGAGTTTGCGGGGGTGTCTGGGTAATAAATTCTGGAGCGATTTGGGGATATCATACCTCTACGGATTCCCACGGGAGTCCTCTTTTCGGAAATGCATGGGGTTCCCTGTTTTCCCCGGTGGCTTGGACACCCGAGGCCCATATCTGTATGTTGTGCCGGTCGGCAGAGCGTCTCAAATTCCGGTCAGAAAACAGACTTGGAGTTACTTGTGTTTTAGGCTTTCCCCTTGGCGGCCAGGTACGTGCACCCACACATGTGAGGTACGGTTTTCATCGGGACACCTGTGGGAACGCGGGACGGTAGGCCATGTGCTGTTGGGAGCGTGTTTTCAATGGGTGAGCCGATCGAAATGTGCGGAAAATGCGTTTTTTTCCCCACATTTCAGAATTTGCGGGGGTGTCTGGGTAATAAATCCTGGGGCGATTTGGGCATATCATACCTCTGTGGATTCCCAAGGGTGTCCTCTTTCGGAAATGCATGGGGATCTCTGTTTTCCCCGGTGGCTTGGACACCCGAGGCCCATATCTGTATGTTGTGCCGGTCGGCAAAGCGTCTCAAATTCCGGCCTGAAAACAGACTTGGGGTTACTTGTGTTTTAGGCTTTCCCCTTGGCGGCCAGGTAGGTGCACCCACACATATGAGGTACCGTTTTCATCGGGACACCTGTGGGAACGCGGGACAGTAGGCCATGTGTTGTTGGGGGCGTGTTTCGATGGGTGAGCCGAGCAAAAGGTGCAGAAAATGCGTTTTTTTTTCACCACATTTCGAACTTTGCGGGGGTGTCTGGGTAATAAATCCTGGGGCGATTTGGGCATATCATACCTCTGCGGATTCCCACGCGTGTCCTCTTTTCGGAAATGCATGGGGTTCCCTGATTCCCCCGGTGGCTTGGACACCCGAGGCCCATATCTGCATGTTGTCCCGGGCGGCAGAGCGTCTCAAATTCCGGTCAGAAAACAGACTTGGGGTTACTTGTGTTTTAAGCTTTCCCCTTGGCGGCCACGTAGGTGCACTCACACATGTGAGGTACCGTTTTCATCAGGACCCCTGTGGGAATGCGGGATGGTAGGCCATGTGTTGTTGGGGGCGTGTTTCGATGGGTGAGCCAAGCGACATGTGCAGAAAATGCGTTTTTTATCCCACATTTTGGACATTGCGGGGTGTGTCTGGGTAATACATTCTTGGGCGATTTGGGCATATCATACCTCTGCGGATTCCCACGGGTGTCCTATTTTCAGAAATGCATGGGGTTCCCTGTTTTCCCTGGTGGCTTGGACACCCGAGGCCCATATCTGTATGTTGTGCCGGTCGGCAGAGCGTCTCAAATTCCGGTCAGAAAACAGACTTGGGGTTACTTGTGTTTTAGGCTTTCCCCTTGGCAGCCAGTTAGGTGCACCCACACATGTGAGGTACCGTTTTCATCGGCTCACCTGTGGGAATGCGGGACGGTAGGCCATGTGTTGTTGGGGGCGTGTTTCGATGGGTGAGCCGAGCGACATGTGCGGAAAACGCATTTTTTTCCCACTTTTCGGATTTGCGGGGGTGTCTGGGTAATAAATTCTGGGGCAATTTGGGCATATCATACCTCTGCTGATTCCCAACGGTATCCTCTTTTCGGAAATGCATGGGGTTTCCTGTTTACCCAAGTAGCTTGGACACCCGAGGCCCATATCTGGATGTTGTGCCGGTCGGCAGAGCGTTTCAAATTCTAGTCAGAAAACAGACTTGGGGTTACTTGTGTTTTAGGCTTTGCTATTGGTGGCCAGGTAGGTGCACCCACACATGTGAGGTAGCGTTTTCATCGGGACACCTGTGGGAACGCGGGACGGTAGGCTGTGTGTTGTTGGGCACGTGTTTCGATGGTGAGCCGAGCAAAATGTGCGGAAAATGCATTTTTTTCCCCCACATTTGGACTTTGCGGGGGTGTCTGGGTAATAAATTCTGGGGCGAGTTGGGCATATCATACCTCTGCAGATTCCCAACAGTATCCTCTTTTGGGAAATGCATGGGGTTCCCTGTTTTCCCCGGTGGTTGGACACCCGAGGCCCATATTTGTATGTTGTGCCGGTCTGCAGAGCGTCTCAAATTCGCTTCAGAAAACAGACTTGTGGTTACTTGTGTTTTAGGCTTTCCCCTTGGCGCCCAGGTAGGTGCACCCACACATGTGAAGTACCATTTTCATCGGGACACCTGTGGGAACGCGGGACAGTAGGCCATGTGTTGTTGGGGACGTGTTTCGATGGGTGAGCCGAGCGAAATGTGCAGAAAATGCATTTTTTCCCACATTTCAGGCTTTGCGGGGGTGTCTGGGTAATAAATTCGGGGGTGATTTGGGCATATCATACCTCTGCAGATTCCCACGGGTGTCCTCTTTTCGGAAATGCATGGGGTTCCCTGTTTTCCCCGGTGGCTTGGACACCCGTGGCTCATATCTGTATGTTGTGCCAGTCGGCAGAGCGTATCAAATTCCAGTCAGAAAACAGACTTGGGGTTACTTGTGTTTTAGGCTTTCCCCTTGGCGGCCGGGTAGGTGCACCCACACATGTGAGGTACCGTTTTCATCGGGACACCTGTGGGAATGTGAGACAGTAGGCCATGTGTTGTTGGGGGTGTGTTTCGATTGTTGAGCCGAGCAAAATGTGCGGAAAATGCATTTTTTTCCCCCACATTTCAGACTTTGCAGGGGTGTCTGGGTAATACATTCTTGGGCGATTTGGGCATGTCATACCTCTGCGGATTCCCACGGGTGTCCTCTTTTCGGAAATGCATGGGGTTCCCTATTTTCCCCGGTGGCTTGGACACCCAAGGCCCATATCTGTATGTTGGGCCGGTCGGCAGAGCGTCTCAAATTTCGGTCAGAAAACAGACTTGGGGTTACTTGTGTTTTAGGCTTTCCCTTTGGCGGCCAGGTAGGTGCACCCACACATGTGAGGTACCGTTTTCATCAGAACACATGTGGGAATGCGGGACGGTAGGCCATGTGTTGTTGGGGGCGTGTTTCGATGGGTGAGTCGAGCGACATGTGCGGAAAACACGTTTTTTTCCCACATTTGGGACTTTGCGGGGGTGTCTGGGTAATAAATTCTGGGGCGATATGAGCATATCATACCTCTGCGGATTCCCAAGGGTGTCCTCTTTCGGAAATGCATGGGGTTCCCTGTTTTCCCCGGTGGCTTGGACACCCGAGGCCCATATCTGTATGTTGTGCCGGTCGGCAAAGCGTCTCAAATTCCGGTCAGAAAACAGACTTGGGGTTACTTGTGTTTTAGGCTTTCCCCTTGGCGGCCAGGTAGGTGCACCCACACATGTGAGGTACCATTTTCATCGGGACACCTGTGGGAAAGCGGGATAGTAGGCCATGTGTTGTTGGGGGCGTGTTTCGATGGGTGAGCCGAGTGAAATGTGCAGAAAATGCGTTTTTTTCCCACATTTCAGAATTTGCGGGGGTGTCTGGGTAATAAATTCTGGGGCGATTTGGGCATATCATACCTCTGTGGATTCCCACGGGTGTCCTCTTTTCGTAAATACATGGGGGTCCCTGTTTTCCCAAGTAGCTTGGACACCCGAGGACCATATCTGTATGTTGCGCCGGTCGGCAGAGCGTCCCAAATTCCGGTCAGAGAACAGACTTGGGGTTACTTGTGTTTTAGGCTTTCCCCTTGGCGGCCAGGTAGGTGCACCCACACATGTGAGGTACTGTTTTCATCGGGACACCTTTGGGAATGCGGGACGGTAGGCCATGTGTTGTTGGGGGCGTGTTTCGATGGGTGAGCCAAGCGACATGTGCAGAAAATGCGTTTTTTCTCCCACATTTCGGACTTTGCGGGGGTGTCTGGGTAATAAATTCTGGGGCGATTTGGGCATATCATACCTCTGCGGATTCCCAGCGGTATCCTCTTTTCGGAAATGCATGGGGTTCCCTGTTTTCCCTGGTGGCTTGGACACCCGAGGCCCATATCTGTATGTTGTGCCGGTCGGCAGAGCGTCTCAAATTCCGGTCAGAAAACAGACTTGGGGTTACTTGTGTTTTAGGCTTTCCCCTTGGCGGCCAGGTAGGTGCACCCACACATGTGAGGTACCATTTTCATCGGGACACCTGTGGGAAAGCGGGATAGTAGGCCATGTGTTGTTGGGGGCGTGTTTCGATGGGTGAGCCGAGTGAAATGTGCAGAAAATGCGTTTTTTTCCCACATTTCAGAATTTGCAGGGGGTGTCTGGGTAATAAATTCTGGGGCGATTTGGGGATATCATACCTCTGCAGACTCCGACGGGTGTCCGATTTTCGGAAATGCATGGGGTTCCCTGTTTTCCCCAGTGGCTTGGACACCCGAGGCCCATATCTGTATGTTGTGCCGGTGGGCAGAGCGTCTCAAATTCCAGTCAGAAAACAGACTTGGGGTTAGATGTGTTTTAGGCTTTCCCCTTGGCGGCCAGATAGGTGCACCCACACATGTGAGGTACCGTTTTCATGGGGACACCTGTGGGAACACGGGACGGTAGGCTGTGTGTTGTTGGGAGCGTATTTCGATGGGTGAGCCGGGCAAAATGTGCGGAAAATGCGTTTATTTCCCCCACATTTCGGACTTTGCGGGGGTGTCTGGGTAATAAATTCTGGGGCGATTTGGGGATATCATACCTCTGCAGACTCCCACGGGTGTCCGATTTTCAGAAATGCATGGGGTTCCCTGTTTTCCCCGGTGGCTTGGAAACCCGAGGCCCATATCTGTATGTTGTGCCGGTCGGCAGAGCGTCTCAAATTCCGGTCAGAAAACAGACTTGGGGTTTCTTGTGTTTTAGGCTTTCCCCTTGGCGCCCAGGTAGGTGCACCCACACATGTGAGGTACCGTTTTCATCGGGACACCTGTGGGAACGGGGGATAGTAGGCCATGTGTTGTTTGGTGCGTTTTCGGATGGGTGAGCCGAGCGGCATGTGCGGAAAACGCTTTTGTTTTCCCACATTTCGGACTTTGCGCGGGTGTCTGGGTAATAAATTCTGGGGCGATTTGGGCATATCATACCTCTGCTGATTCCCACGGGTGTCCTATTTTCGTAAATGCATGGGGTTCCCTGTTTTCCCAAGTAGCTTGGGCACCCGAGGCCCATATCTGGATGTTGTGCTGGTCGGCAGAGCGTCTCAAATTCCAGTCAGAAAACAGAGTTGGGGTTACTTGTGTGTTAGGCTTTCCTATTGGCGGCCAGGTAGGTGCACCCGCACATGTGAGGTTCCATTTTCATCGGGACACCTGTGGGAACGCGACACGGTAGGCCATGTGTTGATGGGGGTGTGTTTCAATGGGTGAGCCGAGCGTAATGTGCGGAAAATGTGTTCTTTTTCCCACATTTCGGACTTTGCGGGGGTGTCTGGGTAATACATTCTGGGGCGATTTGGGCATATCATACCTCTGCGGATTTCCAAAGGTGTCCTCTTTTCGGAAATGCATGGGGTTCCCTATTTTCCCTGGTGGCTTGGACACCCGAGGTCCATATCTGTATGTTGTGCCGGTCGGCAGAGCGGCTCAAATTCCGGTCAGAAAACAGACTTGGGGTTACTTGTGTTTTAGGCTTTCCCCTTGGCGGCCAGTTAGGTGCACCCACACATGTGAGGTACCATTTTCATCGGGTCACCTGTGGGTACGCGGGACGGTAGGCCATGTGTTGTTGGGGGTGTGTTTCGATGGCTGAGCCGAGCGACATGTGCGGAAAACGCATTTTTTTTCCCACATTTCGGACTTTGCGGGGGTGTCTGGGTAATAAATTCTGGGGCAATTTGGGCATATCATACCTCTGCGGATTCCCAACGGTATCCTCTTTTCGGAAATGCATGGGGTTCCTTGTTTACCCAAGTAGCTTGGACACCCGAGGCCCATATCTGGATGCTGTGCCAATCGGCAGAGCGTCTCAAATTCCAGTCAGAAAACAGACTTGGGGTTACTTGTGTTTTAGGCTTTCCCCTTGGCGCCCAGGTAGGTGCACCCACACATGTGAAGTACCATTTTCATCGGGACACCTGTGGGAACGCGGGACAGTAGGCCATGTGTTGTTGGGGACGTGTTTCGATGGTTGAGCCGAGCGAAATGTGCAGAAAATGCATTTTTTCCCACATTTCAGAGTTTGCGGGGGTGTCTGGGTAATAAATTCTGGAGCGATTTGGGGATATCATACCTCTACGGATTCCCACGGGAGTCCTCTTTTCGGAAATGCATGGGGTTCCCTGTTTCCCCGGTGGCTTGGACACCCGAGGCCCATATCTGTATGTTGTGCCGGTCGGCAGAGCGTCTCAAATTCCGGTCAGAAAACAGACTTAGTTTTACTTGTGTTTTAGGCTTTCCCCTTGGCGCCCAGGTAGGTGCACCCACACATGTGAAGTACCATTTTCATTGGCACACCTTGGGAACGCGGGACGGTAGGCCATGTGTTGTTGGGGGCGTGTTTCGATGGGTGAGCCGAGCGACATGTGCGGAAAACGCGTTTTTTTCCCACATTTCGAACTTTGCGGGGGTGTCTGGTTAATAAATTCTGGGGCGATTTGGGCATATCATACCTCTTCGGATTCCCACAGGTGTCCTCTTTTCGTAAATGCATGGGGTTCCCTGTTTTCCCAAGTAGCTTGGACACCCGAGACCCATATCTGTATGTTGTGCCGGTCGGCAGAGCGTCTCAAATTCCGGTCAGAAAACAGACTTGGGGTTACTTGTGTTTTAGGCTTTCCCCTTGGCGGCCAGGTAGGTGCACCCACACATGTGAGGTACCATTTTCATTGGCACACCTTGGGAACACGGGACGGTAGGCCATGTGTTGTTGGGGGCGTGTTTCGATGGGTGAGCCGAGTGAAATGTGCAGAAAATGCGTTTTTTTCCCACATTTCAGAATTTGCGGGGGTGTCTGGGTAATAAATTCTGGGGCGATTTGGGGATATCATACCTCTGCAGACTCCCACGGGTGTCCGATTTTCGGAAATGCATGGGGTTCCCTGTTTTCCCCAGTGGCTTGGACATCCGAGGCCCATATCTGTATGTTGTGCCGGTGGGCAGAGCGTCTCAAATTCCAGTCAGAAAACAGACTTGGGGTTAGATGTGTTTTAGGCTTTCCCCTTGGCGGCCAGATAGGTGCACCCACACATGTGAGGTACCGTTTTCATGGGGACACCTGTGGGAACGCGGGACGGTAGGCTGTGTGTTGTTGGGAGCGTATTTCGATGGGTGAGCCGGGCAAAATGTGCGGAAAATGCGTTTATTTCCCCCACATTTCGGACTTTGCGGGGGTGTCTCGGTAATAAATTCTGGGGCGATTTGGGGATATCATACCTCTGCAGACTCCCACGGGTGTCCGATTTTCAGAAATGCATGGGGTTCCCTGTTTTCCCCGGTGGCTTGGAAACCCGAGGCCCATATCTGTATGCTGTGCCGGTCGGCAGAGCGTCTCAAATTCCGGTCAGAAAACAGACTTGGGGTTTCTTGTGTTTTAGGCTTTCACCTTGGCGCCCAGGTAGGTGCACCCACACATGTGAGGTACCGTTTTCATCGGGACACCTGTGGGAACGGGGGATAGTAGGCCATGTGTTGTTTGGTGCGTTTTCGGATGGGTGAGCCGAGCGGCATGTGCGGAAAACGCTTTTTTTTCCCACATTTCGGACTTTGCGCGGGTGTCTGGGTAATAAATTCTGGGGCGATTTGGGCATATCATACCTCTGCTGATTCCCACGGGTGTCCTATTTTCATAAATGCCTGGGGTTCCCTGTTTTCCCAAGTAGCTTGGGCACCCGAGGCCCATATCTGGATGTTGTGCTGGTCGGCAGAGCGTCTCAAATTCCAGTCAGAAAACAGAGTTGGGGTTACTTGTGTTTTAGGCTTTCCTATTGGCGGCCAGGTAGGTGCACCCGCACATGTGAGGTACCATTTTCATCGGGACACCTGTGGGAACGCGACACGGTAGGCCATGTGTTGATGGGGGTGTGTTTCAATGGGTGAGCCGAGCGTAATGTGCGGAAAATGTGTTCTTTTTCCCACATTTCGGACTTTGCGGGGGTGTCTGGGTAATACATTCTGGGGCGATTTGGGCATTTCATACCTCTGCGGATTTCCAAAGGTGTCCTCTTTTCGGAAATGCATGGGGTTCCCTATTTTCCCTGGTGGCTTGGACACCCGAGGCCCATATCTGTATGTTGTGCCGGTCGGCAGAGCGGCTCAAATTCCGGTCAGAAAACAGACTTGGGGTTACTTGTGTTTTAGGCTTTCCCCTTGGCGGCCAGTTAGGTGCACCCACACATGTGAGGTACCGTTTTCATCGGGTCACCTGTGGGAACGCGGGACGGTAGGCCATGTGTTGTTGGGGGTGTGTTTCGATGGCTGAGCCGAGCGACATGTGCGGAAAACGCATTTTTTTTCCCACATTTCGGACTTTGCGGGGGTGTCTGGGTAATAAATTCTGGGGCAATTTGGGCATATCATACCTCTGCGGATTCCCAACGGTATCCTCTTTTCGGAAATGCATGGGGTTCCTTGTTTACCCAAGTAGCTTGGACACCCGAGGCCCATATCTGGATGCTGTGCCAATCGGCAGAGCGTCTCAAATTCCAGTCAGAAAACAGACTTGGGGTTACTTGTGTTTTAGGCTTTCCCCTTGGCGCCCAGGTAGGTGCACCCACACATGTGAAGTACCATTTTCATCGGGACACCTGTGGGAACGCGAGACAGTAGGCCATGTGTTGTTGGGGACGTGTTTCGATGGGTGAGCCGAGCGAAATGTGCAGAAAATGCATTTTTTCCCACATTTCAGAGTTTGCGGGGGTGTCTGGGTAATAAATTCTTTAGCGATTTGGGGATATCATACCTCTACGGATTCCCACGGGAGTCCTCTTTTCGGAAATGCATGGGGTTCCCTGTTTCCCCGGTGGCTTGGACACCCGAGGCCCATATCTGTATGTTGTGCCGGTCGGCAGAGCGTCTCAAATTCCGGTCAGAAAACAGACTTGGGGTTACTTGTGTTTTAGGCTTTCCCCTTGAAGGCCACGTACGTGCACCCACACATGTGAGGTACGGTTTTCATCGGGACACCTGTGGGAACGCGGGACGGTAGGCCATGTGCTGTTGGGAGCGTGTTTTCAATGGGTGAGCCGATCGAAATGTGCGGAAAATGCGTTTTTTTCCCCACATTTCAGAATTTGCGGGGGTGTCTGGGTAATAAATCCTGGGGCGATTTGGGCATATCATACCTCTGTGGATTCCCAAGGGTGTCCTCTTTCGGAAATGCATGGGGATCTCTGTTTTCCCCGGTGGCTTGGACACCCGAGGCCCATATCTGTATGTTGTGCCGGTCGGCAAAGCGTCTCAAATTCCGGCCTGAAAACAGACTTGGGGTTACTTGTGTTTTAGGCTTTCCCCTTGGCGGCCAGGTAGGTGCACCCACACATGTGAGGTACCATTTTCATTGTCACACCTTGGGAACGCAGGACGGTAGGCCATGTGTTGTTGGGGGCGTGTTTCGATGGGTGAGCCGAGCGACATGTGCAGAAAATGCGTTTTTTTTCCCACATTTCGGACTTTGCGCGGGTGTCTGGGTAAAAAATTCTGGGGCGATTTGGGCATATCATACCTCTGCGGATTCCCACGGGTGTCCTCTTTTCGTAAATGCATGGGGTTCCCTGTTTTCCCAAGTAGCTTGGACACCCGAGGCCCATATCTGGATGTTGTTCCGGTCGGCAGAGCGTCTCAAATTCCAGTCAGAAAACAGACTTGGGGTTACTTGTGTTTTAGGCTTTACTATTGGCGGCCAGGTAGGTGCACCCGCACATGTGAGTTACCGTTTTCATCGGGACACCTGTGGGAACGCGACACGGTAGGCCATGTGTTGATGGGGGTGTGTTTCAATGGGTGAGCCGAGCGTAATATGCGGAAAATGTGTTCTTTTTCCCACATTTCGAACTTTGCGGGGGTGTCTGGGTAATAAATCCTGGGGCGATTTGGGCATATCATACCTCTGTGGATTCCCACGCGTGTCCTCTTTTCGGAAATGCATGGGGTTCCCTGTTTTCCCCGGTGGCTTGGACACCCGAGGCCCATATCTGTATGTTGTGCCGGGCGGCAGAGCGTCTCAAATTCCGGTCAGAAAACAGACTTGGGGTTACTTGTGTTTTAGGCTTTCCCCTTGGCGGCCACGTAGGTGAACTCACACATGTGAGGTACCGTTTTCATCGGGACACCTGTGGGAATGCGGGATGGTAGGCCATGTGTTGTTGGGGGCGTGTTTCGATGGGTGAGCCAAGCGACATGTGCAGAAAATGCGTTTTTTATCCCACATTTTGGACTTTGCAGGGTGTGTCTGGGTAATACATTCTTGGGCGATTTGGGCATATCATACCTCTGCGGATTCCCACGGGTGTCCTCTTTTCAGAAATGCATAGGGTTCCCTGTTTTCCCTGGTGGCTTGGACACCCGAGGCCCATATCTGTATGTTGTGCCGGTTGGCAGAGCGTCTCAAATTTCGGTCAGAAAACAGACTTGGGGTTAATTGTGTTTTAGGCTTTCCCCTTGGCGGCCAGGTAGGTGCACCCAACCATGTGAGGTACCGTTTTCATCGGAACACATGTGGGAACGCGGGACGGTAGGCCATGTGTTGTTGGGGGCGTGTTTCGATGGGTGAGTCGAGCGACATGTGCGGAAAACACGTTTTTTTCCCCACATTTCGGACTTTGCGGGGGTGTCTGGGTAATAAATTCTGGGGCGATTTGGGCATATCATACCTCTGTGGATTCCCACGGGTGTCCTCTTTTCGTAAATGCATGGGGTCCCTGTTTTCCCAAGTAGCTTGGACACCCGAGGACCATATCTGTATGTTGCGCCAGTCGGCAGAGCGTCCCAAATTCCGGTCAGAAAACAGACTTGGGGTTACTTGTGTTTTAGGTTTCCCCTTGGCGGCCAGGTAGGTGCACCCACACATGTGAGGTACCGTTTTCATCGGGACACCTGTGGGAACGCGGGATGGTAGGCCATGTGCTGTTGGGGGCGTGTTTCGATGGGTGAGCCGAGCGAAATGTGCGGAAAATGCATTTTTTCCCCCACATTTCGGACTTTGCGGGGGTGTCTGGGTAATACATTCTGGGACGATTCTGGCATATCATACCTCTGTGGATTCCCACGGGTGTCCTCTTTTCGGAA
This sequence comes from Ambystoma mexicanum, assembly GCF_040938575.1. Classification (NCBI taxonomy): domain Eukaryota; kingdom Metazoa; phylum Chordata; class Amphibia; order Caudata; family Ambystomatidae; genus Ambystoma; species Ambystoma mexicanum. Next base: position 432,211,053 of record NC_090928.1, read on the forward strand.
ATGCATGGGGCTCCATGTTTTCCCCAGTGGCTTGGACACCTGAGGCCCATATCTGTATGTTGTGCCGGTCGGCAGAGCGTCTCAAATTCCGGTCAGAAAACAGACTTGGGGTTACTTGTGTTTTAGGCTTTCCCCTTGGCGCCCAGGTAGGTGCACCCACACATGTGAGGTACCATTTTCATCGGGACACCTGTGGGAATGCGGGATAGTAGGCCATGTGTTGTTGGGTGCGTTTTTCGATGGGTGAGCCGAGTGAAATGTGCAGAAAATGCATTTTTTTCCCACATTTCGAACTTTGCGGGGGTGTCTGGGTAATAAATTCTGGGGCGATTTGGGCATATCATACCTCTACGGATTCCCACGGGTGTCCACTTTTCGTAAATGCATGGGGTTCCCTGTTTTCCCAAGTAGCTTGGACACCCGAGGCCCATATCTGGATGTTGGGCCTGTCCGCAGAGCGTCTCAAATTCCAGTCAGAAAACAGACTTGGGGTTACTTGTGTTTTAGGCTTTCCCCTTGGCGGCCAGATAGGTGCACCCACACATGTGAGGTACCGTTTTCATCGAGACACCTGTGGGAACGCGGGACGGTAGGCTGTGTGTTGTTGGGAGCGTGTTTCGATGGGTGAGCCGAGCAAAATGTGCAGAAAATGTGTTTATTTCCCCCACATTTCGGACTATGCATGGGTGTCTGGGTAATACATTCTGGGGCAATTCTGGCATATCATACCTCTGTGGATTCCCACGGGTGTCCTCTTTTCGGAAATGCATGGGGTTCCCTGTTTTCCCCAGTGGCTTGGACACCCGAGGCCCATAACTGTATGTTGTGCCGGTCGGCAGAGCGTCTCAAATTCCGGTCAGAAAACAGACTTGGGGTTACTTGTGTTTTAGGCTTTCCTATTGGTGGCCAGGTAGGTGCACCCGCACATGTGAGGTACCGTTTTCATCGGGACACCTGTGGGAACGCGGGATGGTAGGCCATGTGCTGTTGGGGGCGTGTTTTGATGGGTGAGCCGAGTGAAATGTGCAGAAAATGCTTTTTTTTCCCACATTTCAGAATTTGCGGGGGTGTCTGGGTAATAAATCCTGGGGTGATTTGGGCATATCATACCTCTGTGGATTCCCACGGGTGTCCTCTTTTCGTAAATGCATGGGGGTCCCTGTTTTCCCAAGTAGCTTGGACACCCGAGGACCATATCTGTATGTTGCGCCGGTCGGCAGAGCGTCCCAAATTCCGGTCAGAGAACAGACTTGGGGTTACTTGTGTTTTAGGCTTTCCCCTTGGCAGCCAGGTAGGTGCACCCACACATGTGAGGTACCGTTTTCATCGGGACACCTGTGGGAACGCGGGATGGTAGGCCATGTGCTGTTGGGGGCGTGTTTCGATGGGTGAGCCGAGTGAAATGTGCAGAAAATGCATTTTTTTCCCACATTTCAGAATTTGCGGGGGTGTCTGGGTAATAAATTCTGGGGCGATTTGGGGATATCATACCTCTGCAGACTCCCACGGGTGTCCGATTTTCGGAAATGCATGGGGTTCCCTGTTTTCCCCAGTGGCTTGGACACCCGAGGCCCATATCTGTATGTCTTGCCGGTCGGCAGAGCGTCTCAAATTCCGGTCAGAAAACAGACTTGGGGTTACTTGTGTTTGAGGCTTTCCCCTTGGCGGCCAGGTAGGTGCACCCACACATGTGAGGTACCATTTTCATTGTCACACCTTGGGAACGCAGGACGGTAGGCCATGTGTTGTTGGGGGCGTGTTTCGATGGGTGAGCCGAGCGACATGTGCAGAAAATGCGTTTTTTTTCCCACATTTCGGACTTTGCGCGGGTGTCTGGGTAAAAAATTCTGGGGCGATTTGGGCATATCATACCTCTGCGGATTCCCACGGGTGTCCTCTTTTCGTAAATGCATGGGGTTCCCTGTTTTCCCAAGTAGCTTGGACACCCGAGGCCCATATCTGTATGTTGTGCCGGTTGGCAGAGCGTCTCAAATTTCGGTCAGAAAACAGACTTGGGGTTAATTGTGTTTTAGGCTTTCCCCTTGGCGGCCAGGTAGGTGCACCCAACCATGTGAGGTACCGTTTTCATCGGAACACATGTGGGAACGCGGGACGGTAGGCCATGTGTTGTTGGGGGCGTGTTTCGATGGGTGAGTCGAGCGACATGTGCGGAAAACACGTTTTTTTCCCCACATTTCGGACTTTGCGGGGGTGTCTGGGTAATAAATTCTGGGGCGATTTGGGCATATCATACCTCTGTGGATTCCCACGGGTGTCCTCTTTTCGTAAATGCATGGGGTCCCTGTTTTCCCAAGTAGCTTGGACACCCGAGGACCATATCTGTATGTTGCGCCAGTCGGCAGAGCGTCCCAAATTCCGGTCAGAAAACAGACTTGGGGTTACTTGTGTTTTAGGCTTTCCCCTTGGCGGCCAGGTAGGTGCACCCACACATGTGAGGTACCGTTTTCATCGGGACACCTGTGGGAACGCGGGATGGTAGTCCATGTGCTGTTGGGGGCGTGTTTCGATGGGTGAGCCGAGCGAAATGTGCGGAAAATGCATTTTTTCCCCCACATTTCGGACTTTGCGGGGGTGTCTGGGTAATACATTCTGGGACGATTCTGGCATATCATACCTCTGTGGATTCCCACGGGTGTCCTCTTTTCGGAAATGCATGGGGCTCCATGTTTTCCCCAGTGGCTTGGACACCTGAGGCCCATATCTGTATGTTGTGCCGGTCGGCAGAGCGTCTCAAATTCCGGTCAGAAAACAGACTTGGGGTTACTTGTGTTTTAGGCTTTCCCCTTGGCGCCCAGGTAGGTGCACCCACACATGTGAGGTACCATTTTCATCGGGACACCTGTGGGAATGCGGGATAGTAGGCCATGTGTTGTTGGGTGCGTTTTTCGATGGGTGAGCCGAGTGAAATGTGCAGAAAATGCATTTTTTTCCCACATTTCGAACTTTGCGGGGGTGTCTGGGTAATAAATTCTGGGGCGATTTGGGCATATCATACCTCTACGGATTCCCACGGGTGTCCACTTTTCGTAAATGCATGGGGTTCCCTGTTTTCCCAAGTAGCTTGGACACCCGAGGCCCATATCTGGATGTTGGGCCTGTCCGCAGAGCGTCTCAAATTCCAGTCAGAAAACAGACTTGGGGTTACTTGTGTTTTAGGCTTTCCCCTTGGCGGCCAGATAGGTGCACCCACACATGTGAGGTACCGTTTTCATCGAGACACCTGTGGGAACGCGGGACGGTAGGCTGTGTGTTGTTGGGAGCGTGTTTCGATGGGTGAGCCGAGCAAAATGTGCAGAAAATGTGTTTATTTCCCCCACATTTCGGACTATGCATGGGTGTCTGGGTAATACATTCTAGGGCAATTCTGGCATATCATACCTCTGCGGATTCCCACGGGTGTCCTCTTTTCGGAAATGCATGGGGTTCCCTGTTTTCCCCAGTGGCTTGGACACCCGAGGCCCATAACTGTATGTTGTGCCGGTCGGCAGAGCGTCTCAAATTCCGGTCAGAAAACAGACTTGGGGTTACTTGTGTTTTAGGCTTTCCTATTGGTGGCCAGGTAGGTGCACCCGCACATGTGAGGTACCGTTTTCATCGGGACACCTGTGGGAACGCGGGATGGTAGGCCATGTGCTGTTGGGGGCGTGTTTTGATGGGTGAGCCGAGTGAAATGTGCAGAAAATGCTTTTTTTTCCCACATTTCAGAATTTGCGGGGGTGTCTGGGTAATAAATCCTGGGGTGATTTGGGCATATCATACCTCTGTGGATTCCCACGGGTGTCCTCTTTTCGTAAATGCATGGGGGTCCCTGTTTTCCCAAGTAGCTTGGACACCCGAGGACCATATCTGTATGTTGCGCCGGTCGGCAGAGCGTCCCAAATTCCGGTCAGAGAACAGACTTGGGGTTACTTGTATTTTAGGCTTTCCCCTTGGCAGCCAGGTAGGTGCACCCACACATGTGAGGTACCGTTTTCATCGGGACACCTGTGGGAACGCGGGATGGTAGGCCATGTGCTGTTGGGGGCGTGTTTCGATGGGTGAGCCGAGTGAAATGTGCAGAAAATGCGTTTTTTTCCCACATTTCAGAATTTGCGGGGGTGTCTGGGTAATAAATTCTGGGGCGATTTGGGGATATCATACCTCTGCAGACTCCCACGGGTGTCCGATTTTCGGAAATGCATGGGGTTCCCTGTTTTCCCCAGTGGCTTGGACACCCGAGGCCCATATCTGTATGTCTTGCCGGTCGGCAGAGCGTCTCAAATTCCGGTCAGAAAACAGACTTGGGGTTACTTGTGTTTGAGGCTTTCCCCTTGGCGGCCAGGTAGGTGCACCCACACATGTGAGGTACCATTTTCATTGTCACACCTTGGGAATGCAGGACGGTAGGCCATGTGTTGTTGGGGGCGTGTTTCGATGGGTGAGCCGAGCGACATGTGCAGAAAATGCGTTTTTTTTCCCACATTTCGGACTTTGCGCGGGTGTCTGGGTAAAAAATTCTGGGGCGATTTGGGCATATCATACCTCTGCGGATTCCCACGGGTGTCCTCTTTTCGTAAATGCATGGGGTTCCCTGTTTTCCCAAGTAGCTTGGACACCCGAGGCCCATATCTGGATGTTGTGCCGGTCGGCAGAGCGTCTCAAATTCCAGTCAGAAAACAGACTTGGGGTTACTTGTGTTTTAGGCTTTACTATTGGCGGCCAGGTAGGTGCACCCGCACATGTGAGGTACCGTTTTCATCGGGACACCTGTGGGAACGCGACACAGTAGGCCATGTGTTGATGGGGGTGTGTTTCAATGGGTGAGCCGAGCGTAATATGCGGAAAATGTGTTCTTTTTCCCACATTTCGGACTTTGCGGGGGTGTCTGGGTAATACATTCTGGGGCGATTTGGGCATATCATACCTCTGCGGATTTCCAAAGGTGTCCTCTTTTCGGAAATGCATGGGGTTCTCTGTTTTCCCTGGTGGCTTGGACACCCGAGGCCCATATCTGTATGTTGTGCCGGTCGGCAAAGCGGCTCAAATTCCGGTCAGAAAACAGACTTGGGGTTAGTTGTGTTTTAGGCTTTCCCCTTGGCGGCCAGATAGGTGCACCCACACATGTGAGGTACTGTTTTCATCGGGACACCTGTAGGAACGCGGGACGGTAGGCTGTGTATTGTTGGGAGCGTGTTTCGATGGGTGAGCCGAGCGACATGTGCGGAAGACGCGTTTTTTTCCCACATTTCGGACTTTGCGGGGGTGTCTGGGTAATAAATTCTGGGGCGATTTGGGCATATCATACCTCTGCGGATTCCCACGGGTGTCCTCTTTTCGTAAATGCATGGGGTTCCCTGTTTTCCCAAGTAGCTTGGACACCCGAGGCCCATATCTGGATGTTGGGCCTGTCCGCAGAGCGTCTCAAATTCCAGTCAGAAAACAGACTTGGGGTTACTTGTGTTTTAGGCTTTCCCCTTGGCGGCCAGATAGGTGCACCCACACATGTGAGGTACCGTTTTCATCGAGACACCTGTGGGAACGCGGGACGGTAGGCTGTGTGTTGTTGGGAGCGTGTTTCGATGGGTGAGCCGAGCAAAATGTGCAGAAAATGTGTTTATTTCCCCCACATTTCGGACTATGCATGGGTGTCTGGGTAATACATTCTGGGGCAATTCTGGCATATCATACCTCTGCGGATTCCCACGGGTGTCCTCTTTTCGGAAATGCATGGGGTTCCCTGTTTTCCCCAGTGGCTTGGACACCCGAGGCCCATAACTGTATGTTGTGCCGGTCGGCAGAGCGTCTCAAATTCCGGTCAGAAAACAGACTTGGGGTTACTTGTGTTTTAGGCTTTCCTATTGGTGGCCAGGTAGGTGCACCCGCACATGTGAGGTACCGTTTTCATCGGGACACCTGTGGGAACGCGGGATGGTAGGCCATGTGCTGTTGGGGGCGTGTTTTGATGGGTGAGCCGAGTGAAATGTGCAGAAAATGCTTTTTTTTCCCACATTTCAGAATTTGCGGGGGTGTCTGGGTAATAAATCCTGGGGTGATTTGGGCATATCATACCTCTGTGGATTCCCACGGGTGTCCTCTTTTCGTAAATGCATGGGGGTCCCTGTTTTCCCAAGTAGCTTGGACACCCGAGGACCATATCTGTATGTTGCGCCGGTCGGCAGAGCGTCCCAAATTCCGGTCAGAGAACAGACTTGGGGTTACTTGTGTTTTAGGCTTTCCCCTTGGCAGCCAGGTAGGTGCACCCACACATGTGAGGTACCGTTTTCATCGGGACACCTGTGGGAACGCGGGATGGTAGGCCATGTGCTGTTGGGGGCGTGTTTCGATGGGTGAGCCGAGTGAAATGTGCAGAAAATGCGTTTTTTTCCCACATTTCAGAATTTGCGGGGGTGTCTGGGTAATAAATTCTGGGGCGATTTGGGGATATCATACCTCTGCAGACTCCCACGGGTGTCCGATTTTCGGAAATGCATGGGGTTCCCTGTTTTCCCCAGTGGCTTGGACACCCGAGGCCCATATCTGTATGTCTTGCCGGTCGGCAGAGCGTCTCAAATTCCGGTCAGAAAACAGACTTGGGGTTACTTGTGTTTGAGGCTTTCCCCTTGGCGGCCAGGTAGGTGCACCCACACATGTGAGGTACCATTTTCATTGTCACACCTTGGGAACGCAGGACGGTAGGCCATGTGTTGTTGGGGGCGTGTTTCGATGGGTGAGCCGAGCGACATGTGCAGAAAATGCGTTTTTTTTCCCACATTTCGCACTTTGCGCGGGTGTCTGGGTAAAAAATTCTGGGGCGATTTGGGCATATCATACCTCTGCGGATTCCCACGGGTGTCCTCTTTTCGTAAATGCATGGGGTTCCCTGTTTTCCCAAGTAGCTTGGACACCCGAGGCCCATATCTGTATGTTGTGCCGGTCGGCAAAGCGGCTCAAATTCCGGTCAGAAAACAGACTTGGGGTTAGTTGTGTTTTAGGCTTTCCCCTTGGCGGCCAGATAGGTGCACCCACACATGTGAGGTACTGTTTTCATCGGGACACCTGTAGGAACGGGGGACGGTAGGCTGTGTATTGTTGGGAGCGTGTTTCGATGGGTGAGCCGAGCGACATGTGCGGAAGACGCGTTTTTTTCCCACATTTCGGACTTTGCGGGGGTGTCTGGGTAATAAATTCTGGGGCGATTTGGGCATATCATACCTCTGCGGATTCCCACGGGTGTCCTCTTTTCGTAAATGCATGGGGTTCCCTGTTTTCCCAAGTAGCTTGGACACCTGAGGCCCATATCTGGATGTTGTGCCGGTCGGCAGAGCGTCTCAAATTCCAGTCAGAAAACAGACTTGGGTTTAGTTGTGTTTTAGGCTTTCCCCTTGGCGGCCAGATAGGTGCACCCACACATGTGAGGTACTGTTTTCATCGGGACACCTGTGGGAACGCGGGACGGTAGGCTGTGTGTTATTGGGAGCGTGTTTCGATGGGTGAGCAGAGCAAACTGTGCGGAAAATGCGTTTATTTCCCCCACATTTCGGACTTTGCGGGGGTGTCTGGGTAATACATTCTGGGGCGATTCTGGCATATCATACCTCTGCGGATTCCCACGGGTGTCCTCTTTTCGGAAATGCATGGGGTTCCCTGTTTTCCCCAGTGGCTTGGACACCCGAGGCCCATATCTGTATGTTGTGCCGGTCGGCAGAGCGTCTCAAATTCCTGTCAGAAAACAGACTTGGGGTTACTTGTCTTTTAGGCTTTCCTATTGGTGGCCAGGTAGGTGCACCCGCACATGTGAGGTACCGTTTTCATCGGGACACCTGTGGGAACGCGGGACGGTAGGCCATGTTTTGTTGGGGGCGTGTTTCGATGCGTGAGCCGAGCAAAATGTGCGGAAAATGCGTTTTTTTCCCCCACATTTCGGACTTTGCGGGGGTGTCTGGGTAATAAATTCTGGGGTGATTTGGGCATATCATACGTCTGCGGATTCCCAACAGTATCCTCTTTTTGGAAATGCATGGGGTTCCCTGTTTTCCCCGGTGGTTGGACACCCGAGGCCCATATTTGTATGTTGTGTCGGTCTGCAGAGCGTCTCAAATTCCAGTCAGAAAACAGACTTGGGGTTACTTGTGTTTTAGGCTTTCCCCTTGGCGCCCAGGTAGGTGCACCCACACATGTGAAGTACCATTTTCATCGGGACACCTGTGGGAACGCGGGACAGTAGGCCATGTGTTGTTTGGGACGTGTTTCGATGGGTGAGCCGAGCGAAATGTGCAGAAAATGCATTTTTTCCCACATTTCAGAGTTTGCGGGGGTGTCTGGGTAATAAATTCTGGAGCGATTTGGGGATATCATCCCTCTACGGATTCCCACGGGAGTCCTCTTTTCGGAAATGCATGGAGTTCCCTGTTTTCCCCGGTGGCTTGGACACCCGAGGCCCATATCTGTATGTTGTGCCGGTCGGCAGAGCGTCTCAAATTCCGGTCAGAAAACAGACTTGGGGTTACTTGTGTTTTAGGCTTTCCCCTTGGCGGCCAGGTTGGTGCACCCACACATGTGAGAAACCGTTTTCATCGGGACACCTGTGGGAACGCGGGACGGTAGGCCATGTGCTGTTCGGAGCGTGTTTTCAATGGGTGAGCCGATCGAAATGTGTGGAAAATGTGTTTTTTTCCCCACATTTCAGAATTTGCGGGGGTGTCTGGGTAATAAATCCTGGGGCGATTTGGGCATATCATACCTCTGTGGATTCCCAAGGGTGTCCTCTTTTGGAAATGCATGGGGATCTCTGTTTTCCCCGGTGGCTTCGACACCCGAGGCCCACATCTGTATGTTGTGCCAGTCGGCAGAGCGTCTCAAATTCCGGTCAGAAAACAGACTTGGGGTTACTTGTGTTTTAGGCTTTCCCCTTGGCGGCCAGGTAGGTGCACCCACACATATGAGGTACCGTTTTCATCGGGACACCTGTGGGAACGCGGGACGGTAGGCCATGTGTTGTTGGGGGCGTGTTTCGATGGGTGAGCCGAGCAAAAGGTGCGGAAAATGCATTTTTTTTCACCACATTTCGTAATAAATAAATCCTGGGGCGATTTGGGCATATCATACTTTAAGGCTTTCCCCTTGGAGGCCAGGTTGATGCACCCACACATGTGAGAAACCGTTTTCATCGGGAAACCTGTGGGAACGCGGGACGGTAGGCCATGTGCTGTTGGGAGCGTGTTTTCAATGGGTGAGCCGATCGAAATGTGTGGAAAATGTGTTTTTTTCCCCACATTTCAGAATTTGCGGGGGTGTCTGGGTAATAAATCCTGGGGCGATTCGGGCATATCATACCTCTGTGGATTCCCAAGGGTGTCCTCTTTCGGAAATGCATGGGGATCTCTGTTTTCCCCGGTGGCTTGGACACCCGAGGCCCATATCTGTATGTTGTGCCGGTCGGCAGAGCGTCTCAAATTCCGGTCAGAAAACAGACTTGGGGTTACTTGTGTTTTAGGCTTTCCCCTTGGCGGCCAGGTAGGTGCACCCACAAATGTGAGGTACCGTTTTCATCGGGACACCTGTGGGAACGCGGGACGGTAGGCCATGTGCTGTTGGGAGCGTGTTTTCAATGGGTGAGCCGATCGAAATGTGTGGAAAATGCGTTTTTTTCCCCACATTTCAGAATTTGCGGGGGTGTCTGGGTAATAAATTCTGAGGCGATTTGGGCATATCATACCTCTGCGGATTCCCACGGGTGTCCTCTTTTCGGAAATGCATGGGGTTCCCTGTTTTCCCAAGTAGCTTGGACACCCGAGGCCCATATCTGGATGTTGTGCCGGTCGGCAGAGCGTCTCAAATTCCAGTCAGAAAACAGACTTGGGGTTACTTGTGTTTTAGGCTTTACTATTGGCGGCCAGGTAGGTGCACCCGCACATGTGAGGTACCGTTTTCATCGGGACACCTGTGGGAACGCGACACGGTAGGCCATGTGTTGATGGGGGTGTGTTTCAATGGGTGAGCCGAGCGTAATATGCGGAAAATGTGTTCTTTTTCCCACATTTCGGACTTTGCGGGGGTGTCTGGGTAATACATTCTGGGGCGATTTGGCCATATCATACCTCTGCGGATTTCCAAAGGTGTCCTCTTTTCGGAAATGCATGGGGTTCCCTGTTTTCCCTGGTGGCTTGGACACCCGAGGCCCATATCTGTATGTTGTGCCGGTCGGCAGAGCGGCTCAAATTCCGGTCAGAAAACAGACTTGGGGTTAGTTGTGTTTTAGGCTTTCCCTTTGGCGGCCAGGTAGGTGCACCCACACATGTGAGGTACCGTTTTCATCGGGACACCTGTGGGAACGCGGGATAGTAGGCCATGTGTTGTTGGGTGCGTTTTTCGATGGGTAAGCCGAGTGAAATGTGCAGAAAATGCGTTTTTTTCCCACATTTCAGAATTTGCGGGGGTGTCTGGGTAATAAATTCTGGGGCGATTTGGGGATATCATACCTCTGCAGACTCCCACGGGTGTCCGATTTTCGGAAATGCATGGGGTTCCCTGTTTTCCCCAGTGGCTTGGACACCCGAGGCCCATATCTGTATGTTGTGCCGGTCGGCAGAGCGTCTCAAATTTCGGTCAGAAAACAGACTTGGGGTTATTTGTGTTTGAGGCTTTCTCCTTGGCGGCCAGGTAGGTGCACCCACCATGTGAGGTACCATTTTCATTGGCACACCTTGGAAACGCAGGACGGTAGGCCATGTGTTGTTGGGGGCGTGTTTCGATGGGTGAGCCGAGCGGCATGTGCGGAAAACGCTTTTTTTCCCACATTTCAGACTTTGCGCGGGTGTCTGGGTAATAAATTCTGGGGCGATTTGGGCATATCATACCTCTGCGGATTCCCACGGGTGTCCTCTTTTCGGAAATGCATGGGGTTCCCTGTTTTCCCAAGTAGCTTGGACACCCGAGGCCCATATCTGGATGTTGTGCCGGTCGGCAGAGCGTCTCAAATTCCAGTCAGAAAACAGACTTGGGGTTACTTGTGTTTTAGGCTTTACTATTGGCGGCCAGGTAGGTGCACCCGCACATGTGAGGTACCGTTTTCATCGGGACACCTGTGGGAACGCGACACGGTAGGCCATGTGTTGATGGGGGTGTGTTTCAATGGGTGAGCCGAGCGTAATATGCGGAAAATGTGTTCTTTTTCCCACATTTCGGACTTTGCGGGTGTGTCTGGGTAATACATTCTGGGGCGATTTGGGCATATCATACCTCTGCGGATTTCCAAAGGTGTCCTCTTTTCGGAAATGCATGGGGTTCCCTGTTTTCCCTGGTGGCTTGGGCACCCGAGGCCCATATCTGTATGTTGTGCCGGTCGGCAGAGCGTCTCAAATTCCGGTCAGAAAACAGACTTGGGGTTACTTGTGTTTTAGGCTTTCCCCTTGGCGCCCAGGTAGGTGCACCCACACATGTGAGGTACCGTTTTCATCGGGACACCTGTGGGAACGCGGGATAGTAGGCCATGTGTTGTTGGGTGCGTTTTTCGATGGGTAAGCCGAGTGAAATGTGCAGAAAATGTGTTTTTTTCCCACATTTCAGAATTTGCGGGGGTGTCTGGGTAATAAATTCTGGGGCGATTTGGGGATATCATACCTCTGCAGACTCCCACGGGTGTCCGATTTTCGGAAATGCATGGGGTTCCCTGTTTTCCCCAGTGGCTTGAACACCCGAGGCCCATATCTGTATGTTGTGCCGGTCGGCAGAGCGTCTCAAATTCCGGTCAGAAAACAGACTTGGGGTTATTTGTGTTTGAGGCTTTCTCCTTGGCGGCCAGGTAGGTGCACCCACACATGTGAGGTACCATTTTCATTGGCACACCTTGGGAACGCAGGACGGTAGGCCATGTGTTGTTGGGGGCGTGTTTCGATGGGTGAGCCGAGCGGCATGTGCGGAAAACGCTTTTTTTCCCACATTTCAGACTTTGCGCGGGTGTCTGGGTAATAAATTCTGGGGCGATTTGAGCATATCATACCTCTGCGGATTCCCACGGGTGTCCTCTTTTCGTAAATGCATGGGGTTCCCTGTTTTCCCAAGTAGCTTGGACACCCGAGGCCCATATCTGGATGTTGCGCCGGTTGGCAGAGCGTCTCAAATTCCAGTCAGAAAACAGACTTGGGGTTACTTGTGTTTTAGGCTTTACTATTGGCGGCCAGGTAGGTGCACCCGCACATGTGAGGTACCGTTTTCATCGGGACACCTGTGGGAACGCGACACGGTAGGCCATGTGTTGATGGGGTGTGTTTCAATGGGTGAGCCGAGCGTAATATGCGGAAAATGTGTTCTTTTTCCCACATTTCGGACTTTGCGGGGGTGTCTGGGTAATACATTCTGGGGCGATTTGGGCATATCATACCTCTGCGGATTTCCAAAGGTGTCCTCTTTTCGGAAATGCATGGGGTTCCCTGTTTTCCCTGGTGGCTTGGACACCCGAGGCCCATATCTGTATGTTGTGCCGGTCGGCAGAGCGGCTCAAATTCCGGTCAGAAAACAGACTTGGGGTTACTTGTGTTTTAGGCTTTACTATTGGCGGCCAGGTAGGTGCACCCGCACATGTGAGGTACCGTTTTCATCGGGACACCTGTGGGAACGCGACACGGTAGGCCATGTGTTGATGGGGTGTGTTTCAATGGGTGAGCCGAGCGTAATATGCGGAAAATGTGTTCTTTTTCCCACATTTCGGACTTTGCGGGGGTGTCTGGGTAATAAATTCTGGGGCGATTTGGGCATATCATACCTCTGCGGATTCCCACGGGTGTCCTCTTTTCGTAAATGCATGGGGTTCCCTGTTTTCCCAAGTAGCTTGGACACCCGAGGCCCATATCTGGATGTTGTGCCGGTCGGCAGAGCGTCTCAAATTCCAGTCAGAAAACAGACTTGGGGTTACTTGTGTTTTAGGCTTTACTATTGGCGGCCAGGTAGGTGCACCCGCACATGTGAGGTACCGTTTTCATCGGGACACCTGTGGGAACGCGACACGGTAGGCCATGTGTTGATGGGGTGTGTTTCAATGGGTGAGCCGAGCGTAATATGCGGAAAATGTGTTCTTTTTCCCACATTTCGGACTTTGCGGGGGTGTCTGGGTAATACATTCTGGGGCGATTTGGGCATATCATACCTCTGCGGATTTCCAAAGGTGTCCTCTTTTCGGAAATGCATGGGGTTCCCTGTTTTCCCTGGTGGCTTGGACACCCGAGGCCCATATCTGTATGTTGTGCCGGTCGGCAGAGCGGCTCAAATTCCGGTCAGAAAACAGACTTGCGGTTACTTGTGTTTTAGGCTTTCCCCTTGGCGGCCAGTTAGGTGCACCCACACACGTGAGGTACCGTTTTCATCGGGTCACCTGTGGGAACGCGGGACGGTAGGCCATGTGTTGTTGGGGGCGTGTTTCGATGGGTGAGCCGAGCGACATGTGCGGAAAACGCATTTTTTTCCCACATTTCAGACTTTGCGGGGGTGTCTGGGTAATACATTCCGGGGCGATTTGGGCATATCATACCTCTGTGGATTCCCACGGGTGTCCTCTTTTCGTAAATGCATGGGGGTCCCTGTTTTCCCAAGTAGCTTGGACACCCGAGGACCATATCTGTATGTTGCGCCGGTCGGCAGAGCGTCCCAAATTCCAGTCAGAAAACAGACTTGGGGTTACTTGTGTTTTAGGCTTTCCCCTTGGCGGCCAGGTAGGTGCACCCACACATGTGAGGTAGGGATGGTAGGCCATGTGCTGTTGGGGGCGTGTTTCGATGGGTGAGCCGAGCGAAATGTGCAGAAAATGCATTTTTTCCCCCACATTTCGGACTTTGCGGGGGTGTGTGGGTAATACATTCTGGGACGATTCTGGCATATCATACCTCTGCGGATTCCCACGGGTGTCCTCTTTTCGGAAATGCATGGGGTTCCCTGTTTTCCCCAGTAACTTGGACACCCGAGGCCGATATCTGTATGTTGTGCCGGTCGGCAGAGCGTCTCAAATTCCGGTCAGAAAACAGACTTGGGGTTACTTGTGTTTTAGGCTTTCCCCTTGGCGCCCAGGTAGGTGCACCCACACATGTGAGGTACCATTTTCATCGGGACACCTGTGGGAACGCGGGATAGTAGGCCATGTGTTGTTGGGTGCGTTTTTCGATGGGTGAGCCGAGTGAAATGTGCAGAAAATGCGTTTTTTTCCCACATTTCGAACTTTGCGGGGGTGTCTGGGTAATAAATTCTGGGGCGATTTGGGCATATCATACCACTACGGATTCCCACGGGTGTCCACTTTTCGTAAATGCATGGGGTTCCCTGTTTTCCCAAGTAGCTTGGACACCCGAGGCCCATATCTGTATGTTTTGCCGGTCGGCAGAGCGTCTCAAATTCCGGTCAGAAAACAGACTTGGGGTTACTTGTGTTTTAGGCTTTCTCCTTGGCGCCCAGGTAGGTGCACCCACACATGTGAGGTACCATTTTCATCGGGACACCTGTGGGAACGCATGATAGTAGGCCATGTGTTGTTGGGTGCGTTTTTCAATGGGTGAGCCGAGTGAAATGTGCAGAAAATGCGTTTTTTTCCCACATTTCGAACTTTGCGGGGGTGTCTGGGTAATAAATTCTGGGGCGATTTGGGCATATCATACCTCTACGGATTCCCACGGGTGTCCACTTTTCGTGAATGCATGGGGTTCCCTGTTTTCCCAAGTAGCTTGGACACCCGAGGCCCATATCTGGATGTTGGGCCGGTCGGCAGAGCGTCTCAAATTCCAGTCAGAAAACAGACTTGGGGTTACTTGTGTTTTAGGCTTTCCCCTTGGTGGCCAGATAGGTGCACCCACACATGTGAGGTACCGTTTTCATCGAGACACCTGTGGGAACGCGGGACGGTAGGCTGTGTGTTGTTGGGAGCGTGTTTCGATGGGTGAGCCGAGCAAAATGTGCAGAAAATGTGTTTATTTCCCCCACACTTCGGAATATGCATGGGTGTCTGGGTAATACATTCTACGGCAATTCTGGCATATCATACCTCTGCGGATTCCCACGGGTGTCCTCTTTTTGGAAATGCATGGGGTTCCCTGTTTTCCCCAGTGGCTTGGACACCCGAGGCCCATATCTGTATGTTGTGCCGGTCGGCAGAGCGTCTCAAATTCCTGTCAGAAAACAGACTTGGGGTTACTTGTGTTTTAGGCTTTCCTATTGGTGGCCAGGTAGGTGCACCCGCACATGTGAGGTACCGTTTTCATCGGGACACCTGTGGGAACGCGGGACGGTAGGCCATGTTTTGTTGGGGGCGTGTTTCGATGGGTGAGCCGAGCGAAATGTGATGAAAAGGCATTTTTTTTCCCACATTTCAGACTTTGCTGGGGTGTCTGGGTCATAAATTCTGGGGCGATTTGGGCATATCATACCTCTGTGGATTCCCACGGGTGTCCTCTTTTCGTAAATGCATGGGGGTCCCTGTTTTCCCAAGTAGCTTGGACACCCGAGGACCATATCTGTATGTTGCGCCGGTCGGCAGAGCGTCCCAAATTCCAGTCAGAAAACAGACTTGGGGTTACTTGTGTTTTAGGCTTTCCCCTTGGCGGCCAGGTAGGTGCACCCACACATGTGAGGTACCGTTTTCATCGGGGCACCTGTGGGAAGGCGGGATGGTAGGCCATGTGCTGTTGGGGGCGTGTTTCGATGGGTGAGCCGAGCGAAATGTGCAGAAAATGCATTTTTTCCCCCACATTTCGGACTTTGCAGGGGTGTCTGGGTAATACATTCTGGGACGATTCTGGCATATCATACCTCTGCGGATTCCCACGGGTGTCCTCTTTTCGGAAATGCATGGGGTTCCCTGTTTTCCCCAGTAACTTGGACACCCGAGGCCGATATCTGCATGTTGTGCCGGTCGGCAGAGCGTCTCAAATTCCGGTCAGAAAACAGACTTGGGGTTACTTGTGTTTTAGGCTTTCCCGTTGGCGCCCAGGTAGGTGCACCCACACATGTGAGGTACCATTTTCATCGGGACACCTGTGGGAACGCGGGATAGTAGGCCATGTGTTGTTGGGTGCGTTTTTCGATGGGTGAGCCGAGTGAAATGTGCAGAAAATGCGTTTTTTTCCCACATTTCGAACTTTGCGGGGGTGTCTGGGTAATAAATTCTGGGGCGATTTGGGCATATCATACCACTACGGATTCCCACGGGTGTCCACTTTTCGTAAATGCATGGGGTTCCCTGTTTTCCCAAGTAGCTTGGACACCCGAGGCCCATATCTGGATGTTGGGCCGGTCGGCAGAGCGTCTCAAATTCCGGTCAGAAAACAGACTTGGGTTACTTGTGTTTTAGGCTTTCCCCTTGGCGGCCAGATAGGTGCACCCACACATGTGAGGTACCATTTTCATCGAGACACCTGTGGGAACGCGGGACGGTAGGCTGTGTGTTGCTGGGAGCGTGTTTCGATGGGTGAGCCGAGCAAAATGTGCAAAAAATGTGTTTATTTCCCCCACATTTCGGACTATGCATGGGTGTCTGGGTAATACATTCTGGGGCAATTCTGGCATATCATACCTCTGCGGATTCCCACGGGTGTCCTCTTTTTGGAAATGCATGGGGTTCCCTGTTTTCCCCAGTGGCTTGGACACCCGAGGCCCATATCTGTATGTTGTGCCGGTCGGCAGAGTGTCTCAAATTCCGGTCAGAAAACAGACTTGGGGTTACTTGTGTTTTAGGCTTTCCTATTGGTGGCCAGGTAGGTGCAACCGCACATGTGAGGTACTGTTTTCATCGGGCCACCTGTGGGAACGTGGGATGGTAGGCCATGTGCTGTTGGGGGCATGTTTCGATGGGTGAGCCGAGTGAAATGTGCAGAAAATGCTTTTTTTCCCCACATTTCAGAATTTGCGGGGGTGTCTGGGTAATAAATTCTGGGGCGATTTGGGCATATCATACCTCTGTGGATTCCCACGGATGTCCTCTTTTCGTAAATGCATGGGGGTCCCTGTTTTCCCAAGTAGCTTGGACACCCGAGGACCATATCTGTATGTTGCGCCGGTCGGCAGAGCGTCCCAAATTCCGGTCAGAGAACAGACTTGGGGTTACTTGTGTTTTAGGCTTTCCCCTTGGCAGCCAGGTAGGTGCACCCACACATGTGAGGTACCGTTTTCATCGGGACACCTGTGGGAATGCGGGATGGTAGGCCATGTGCTGTTGGGGGCGTGTTTCGATGTGTGAGCCGAGCGAAAAGTGCGGAAAATGCATTTTTCCCCCCACATTTCGGACTTTGCGGGTGTGTCTGGGTAATATATTCTGGGGCGATTTGGGCATATCATACCTCTGTGGATTCCCACGGATGTCCTCTTTTCGTAAATGCATGGGGGTCCCTGTTTTCCCAAGTAGCTTGGACACCCGAGGACCATATCTGTATGTTGCGCCGGTCGGCAGAGCGTCCCAAATTCCAGTCAGAAAACAGACTTGGGGTTACTTGTGTTTTAGGCTTTCCCCTTGGCGGCCAGGTAGGTGCACCCACACATGTGAGGTACCGTTTTCATCGGGACACCTGTGGGAAGGCGGGATGGTAGGCCATGTGCTGTTGGGGGCGTGTTTCGATGGGTGAGCCGAGCGAAATGTGCAGAAAATGCATTTTTTCCCCCACATTTCGGACTTTGCGGGGGTGTCTGGGTAATACATTCTGGGACGATTCTGGCATATCATACCTCTGCGGATTCCCACGGGTGTCCTCTTTTCGGAAATGCATGGGGTTCCCTGTTTTCCCCAGTAACTTGGACACCCGAGGCCGATATCTGTATGTTGTGCCGGTCGGCAGAGCGTCTCAAATTCCGGTCAGAAAACAGACTTGGGGTTACTTGTGTTTTAGGCTTTCCCCTTGGCGCCCAGGTAGGTGCACCCACACATGTGAGGTACCATTTTCATCGGGACACCTGTGGGAACGCGGGATAGTAGGCCATGTGTTGTTGGGTGCATTTTTCGATGGGTGAGCCGAGTGAAATGTGCAGAAAATGCGTTTTTTTCCCACATTTCGTACTTTGCGGGGGTGTCTGGGTAATAAATTCTGGGGCGATTTGGGCATATCATACCACTACGGATTCCCACGGGTGTCCACTTTTCGTAAATGCATGGGGTTCCCTGTTTTCCCAAGTAGCTTGGACACCCGAGGCCCATATCTGGATGTTGGGCCGGTCGGCAGAGCGTCTCAAATTCCGGTCAGAAAACAGACTTGGGTTACTTGTGTTTTAGGCTTTCCCCTTGGCGGCCAGATAGGTGCACCCACACATGTGAGGTACCGTTTTCATCGAGACACCTGTGGGAACGCGGGACGGTAGGCTGTGTGTTGCTGGGAGCGTGTTTCGATGGGTGAGCCGAGCAAAATGTGCAAAAAATGTGTTTATTTCCCCCACATTTCGGACTATGCATGGGTGTCTGGGTAATACATTCTGGGGCAATTCTGGCATATCATACCTCTGCGGATTCCCACGGGTGTCCTCTTTTTGGAAATGCATGGGGTTCCCTGTTTTCCCCAGTGGCTTGGACACCCGAGGCCCATATCTGTATGTTGTGCCGGTCGGCAGAGTGTCTCAAATTCCGGTCAGAAAACAGACTTGGGGTTACTTGTGTTTTAGGCTTTCCTATTGGTGGCCAGGTAGGTGCACCCGCACATGTGAGGTACTGTTTTCATCGGGCCACCTGTGGGAACGTGGGATGGTAGGCCAAGTGCTGTTGGGGGCATGTTTCGATGGGTGAGCCGAGTGAAATGTGCAGAAAATGCTTTTTTTCCCCACATTTCAGAATTTGCAGGGGTGTCTGGGTAATAAATTCTGGGGCGATTTGGGCATATCATACCTCTGTGGATTCCCACGGATGTCCTCTTTTCGTAAATGCATGGGGGTCCCTGTTTTCCCAAGTAGCTTGGACACCCGAGGACCATATCTGTATGTTGCGCCGTTCGGCAGAGCGTCCCAAATTCCGGTCAGAGAACAGACTTGGGGTTACTTGTGTTTTAGGCTTTCCCCTTGGCAGCCAGGTAGGTGCACCCACACATGTGAGGTACCGTTTTCATCGGGACACCTGTGGGAACGCGGGATGGTAGGCCATGTGCTGTTGGGGGCGTGTTTCGATGGGTGAGCCGAGCGAAAAGTGCGGAAAATGCATTTTTCCCCCCACATTTCGGACTTTGCGGGTGTGTCTGGGTAATACATTCTGGGGCAATTCTGGCATATCATACCTCTGCGGATTCTCACGGGTGTCCTCTTTTCGTAAATGCATGGGGTTCCCTGTTTTCCCCAGTGGCTTGGACACCCGAGGCCCATATCTGTATGTTGTGCCGGTCGGCAGAGCGTCTCAAATTCCGGTCAGAAAACAGACTTGGGGTTACTTGTGTTTTAGGCTTTCTCCTTGGCGCCCAGGTAGGTGCACCCACACATGTGAGGTACCATTTTCATCGGGACACCTGTGGGAACGCGGGATAGTAGGCCATGTGTTGTTGGGTGCGTTTTTCGATGGGTGAGCCGAGTGAAATGTGCAGAAAATGCATTTTTTTCCCACATTTCAGAATTTGCGGGGGTGTCTGGGTAATAAATTCTGGGGCGATTTGGGGATATCATACCTCTGCAGACTCCCACGGGTGTCCACTTTTCGGAAATGCATGGGGTTGCCTGTTTTCCCCGGTGGCTTAGACACCCGAGGCCCATATCTGTATGTTGTGCAGGTCGGCAGAGCGTCTCAAATTCCGGTCAGAAAACAGACTTGGGGTTACTTGTGTTTTAGGCTTTCCCCTTGGCGGCCAGGTAGGTGCACCCACACATGTGAGGTACCATTTTCATTGGCACACCTTGGGAACGCGGGACGGTAGGCCATGTGTTGTTGGGGGCGTGTTTCGATGGGTGAGCCGAGCGACATGTGCGGAAAACGCGTTTTTTTCCCACATTTCGAACTTTGCGGGGGTGTCTGGTTAATAAATTCTGGGGCGATTTGGGCATATCATACCTCTTCGGATTCCCACAGGTGTCCTATTTTCGTAAATGCATGGGGTTCCCTGTTTTCCCAAGTAGCTTGGACACCCGAGGCCCATATCTGGATGTTGGGCCGGTCGGCAGAGCGTCTCAAATTCCAGTCAGAAAACAGACTTGGGGTTACTTGTGTTTTAGGCTTTCCCCTTGGCGGCCAGATAGGTGCACCCACACATGTGAGGTACTGTTTTCATCGGGACACCTGTGGGAACGCGGGACGGTAGGCTGTGTGTTGTTGGGAGCGTGTTTCGATGGGTGAGCCGAGCAAAATGAGCAGAAAATGTGTTTATTTCCCCCACATTTCGGACTATGCATGGGTGTATGGGTAATACATTCTGGGGCGATTCTGGCATATCATACCTCTGCGGATTCCCACGGGTGTCCTCTTTTCAGAAATGCATGGGGTTCCCTGTTTTCCCCAGTGGCTTGGACACCCGAGGCCCATATCTGTATGTTGTGCCGGTAGGCAGAGCGTCTCAAATTCCGGTCAGAAAACAGACTTGGGGTTACTTGTGTTTTAGGCTTTCCTATTGGCGGCCAGGTAGGTGCACGCGCACATGTTAGGTACCGTTTTCATCGGGACAGCTGTGGGAACGCGGGACAGTAGGCCATGTGTTGTTGGGGGTGTGTTTCAATGGGTGAGCCGAGCGTAAGGTGCGGAAAATGTGTTTTTTCCCACATTTCAGAGTTTGCGGGGGTGTCTGGGTAATAAATTCTGGAGCGATTTGGGGATATCATCCCTCTACGGATTCCCACGGGAGTCCTCTTTTTGGAAATGCATGGGGTTCCCTGTTTTCCCCAGTGGCTTGGACACCGGAGGCCCATATCTGTATGTTGTGCCGGTCGGCAGAGCGTCTCAAATTCCGGTCAGAAAACATACTTGGGGTTACTTGTGTTTTAGGCTTTCTCCTTGGCGCCCAGGTAGGTGCACCCACACATGTGAGGTACCATTTTCATCGGGACACCTGTGGGAACGCGGGATAGTAGGCCATGTGTTGTTGGGTGCGTTTTTCGATGGGTGAGCCGAGTGAAATGTGCAGAAAATGCATTTTTTTCCCACATTTCAGAATTTGCGGGGGTGTCTGGGTAATAAATTCTGGGGCGATTTGGGGATATCATACCTCTGCAGACTCCCACGGGTGTCCGCTTTTCGGAAATGCATGGGGTTCCCTGTTTTCCCGCGTGGCTTGGACACCCGAGGCCCATATCTGTATGTTGTGCAGGTCGGCAGAGCGTCTCAAATTCCGGTCAGAAAACAGACTTGGGGTTACTTGTGTTTTAGGCTTTCCCCTTGGCGGCCAGGTAGGTGCACCCACACATGTGAGGTACCATTTTCATTGGCACACCTTGGGAACGCGGGACGGTAGGCCATGTGTTGTTGGGGGCGTGTTTCGATGGGTGAGCCGAGCGACATGTGCGGAAAACGCGTTTTTTTCCCACATTTCGAACTTTGCGGGGGTGTCTGGTTAATAAATTCTGGGGCGATTTGGGCATATCATACCTCTTCGGATTCCCACAGGTGTCCTCTTTTCGTAAATGCATGGGGTTCCCTGTTTTCCAAAGTAGCTTGGACACCCGAGGCCCATATCTGGATGTTGGGCCGGTCGGCAGAGCGTCTCAAATTCCAGTCAGAAAACAGACTTGGGGTTACTTGTGTTTTAGGCTTTCCCCTTGGCGGCCAGATAGGTGCACCCACACATGTGAGGTAGCGTTTTCATCGGGACACCTGTGGGAACGCGGGATGGTAGGCTGTGTGTTGTTGGGAGCGTGTTTCGATGCGTGAGCCGAGCAAAATGTGCGGAAAATGCGTTTTTTTCCCCCACATTTCGGACTTTGCGGGGGTGTCTGGGTAATAAATTCTGGGGTGATTTGGGCATATCATACGTCTGCGGATTCCCAACAGTATCCTCTTTTTGGAAATGCATGGGGTTCCCTGTTTTCCCCGGTGGTTGGAAACCCGAGGCCCATATTTGTATGTTGTGTCGGTCTGCAGAGCGTCTCAAAAACCAGTCAGAAAACAGACTTGGGGTTACTTGTGTTTTAGGCTTTCCCCTTGGCGCCCAGGTAGGTGCACCCACACATGTGAAGTACCATTTTCATCGGGACACCTGTGGGAACGCGGGACAGTAGGCCATGTGTTGTTGGGGACGTGTTTCGATGGGTGAGCCGAGCGAAATGTGCAGAAAATGCATTTTTTCCCACATTTCAGAGTTTGCAGGGGTGTCTGGGTAATAAATTCTGGAGCGATTTGGGGATATCATCCCTCTACGGATGCCCACGGGAGTCCTCTTTTCGGAAATGCATGGGGTTCCCTGTTTTCCCCGGTGGCTTGGACACCCGAGGCCCATATCTGTATGTTGTGCCGGTCGGCAGAGCGTCTCAAATTCCGGTCAGAAAACAGACTTGGGGTTACTTGTGTTTTAGGCTTTCCCCTTGGCGGCCAGGTTGGTGCACCCACACATGTGAGAAACCGTTTTCATCGGGACACCTGTGGGAACGCGGGACGGTAGGCCTTGTGCTGTTGGGAGCGTGTTTTCAATGGGTGAGCCGATCGAAATGTGTGGAAAATGTGTTTTTTCCCCACATTTCAGAATTTGCGGGGGTGTCTGGGTAATAAATTCTGTGGCGATTTGGACATATCATACCTCTGCGGATTCCCAACGGTATCCTCTTTTCGGAAATGCATGTAGTTCCCTGTTTTCCCTGGTGGCTTGGACACCCGAGGCCCATATCTGTATGTTGTGCCGGTCGGCAGAGCGTCTCAAATTCCGGTCAGAAAACAGACTTGGGTTTACCTGTGTTTTAGGCTTTCCCCTTGGTGGCCAGGTAGGTGCACCCACAAATGTGAGGTACCATTTTCACCAGAACACCTGTGAGAACGCGGGACGGTCGGCCATGTGCTGTTGGGAGCGTGTTTTCAATGGGTGAGCCGATCGAAATGTGCGGAAAATGCGTTTTTTTCCCCACATTTCAGAATTTGCGGGGGTATCTGGGTAATAAATCCTGGGGCGATTTGGGCATATCATACCTCTGTGGATTTCCAAGGGTGTCCTCTTTCGGAAATGCATGGGGATCTCTGTTTTCCCCAGTGGCTTGGACACCCGAGGCCCATATCTGTATGTTGTGCCGGGCGGCAGAGCTTCTCAAATTCCGGTCAGAAAACAGACTTGGGGTTACTTGTGTTTTAGGCTTTCCCCTTGGCGGCCACGTAGGTGCACTCACACATGTGAGGTACCGTTTTCATCGGGACACCTGTGGGAATGCGGGATGGTAGGCCATGTGTTGTTGGGGGCGTGTTTCGATGGGTGAGCCAAGCGACATGTGCAGAAAATGCGTTTTTTCTCCCACATTTTGGACTTTGCGGGGGTGTCTGGGTAATAAATTCTGGGGCGATTTGGACATATCATACCTCTGCGGATTCCCAACGGTATCCTCTTTTCGGAAATGCATGGGATTCCCTGTTTTCCCTGGTGGCTTGGACACCCGAGGCCCATATCTGTATGTTGTTCCGGTCGGCAGAGCGTCTCAAATTCCGGTCAGAAAACAGACTTGGGGTTACCTGTGTTTTAGGCTTTCCCCTTGGCGGCCAGGTAGGTGCACCCACAAATGTGAGGTACCATTTTCATCGGGACACCTGTGGGAACGCGGGACGGTAGGCCATGTGCTGTTGGGAGCGTGTTTTCAATGGGTGAGCCGATCGAAATGTGTGGAAAATGCGTTTTTTTCCCCACATTTCAGAATTTGCGGGGGTGTCTGGGAAATAAATCCTGGGGCGATTTGGGCATATCATACCTCTGCGGATTCCCAACGGTATCCTCTTTTCGGAAATGCATGGGATTCCCTGTTTTCCCTGGTGGCTTGGACACCCGAGGCCCATATCTGTATGTTGTTCCGGTCGGCAGAGCGTCTCAAATTCCGGTCAGAAAACAGACTTGGGGTTACCTGTGTTTTAGGCTTTCCCCTTGGCGGCCAGGTAGGTGCACCCACAAATGTGAGGTACCGTTTTCATCGGGACACCTGTGGGAACGCGGGACGGTAGGCCATGTGCTGTTGGGAGCGTGTTTTCAATGGGTGAGCCGATCGAAATGTGTGGAAAATGCGTTTTTTTCCCCACATTTCAGAATTTGCGGGGGTGTCTGGGTAATAAATTCTGGGGCGATTTGGGCATATCATACCTCTGCGGATTCCCACGGGTGTCCTCTTTTCGGAAATGCATGGGGTTCCCTGTTTTCCCCGGTGGCTTGGACACCCGAGGCCCATATCTGTATGTTGCGCCGGTCGGCAGAGCGTCTCAAATTCCGGTCAGAAAACAGACTTGGGGTTACTTGTGTTTTAGGCTTTCCCCTTGGCGGCCAGGTAGGTGCACCCACACATGTGAGGTACCGTTTTCATCGGGACACCTGTGGGAACGTGAGACAGTAGGCCATGTGTTGTTGGAGGCGTGTTTCGATGGGTGAGCCGAGCAAAATGTGCGGAAAATGCATTTTTTTCCCCCACATTTCAGACTTTGCAGGGGTGTATGAGTAATACATTCTTGGGCGATTTGGGCATATCATACTTCTGCGGATTCCCACGGGTGTCCTCTTTTCGGAAATGCATAGGGTTCCCTGTTTTCCCCGGTGGCTTGGACACCCGAGGCCCATATCTGTATGTTGTGCCGGTTGGCAGAGCGTCTCAAATTCCGGTCAGAAAACAGACCTGGGGTTACTTGTGTTTTAGGCTTTCCCCTTGGCGCCCAGGTAGGTGCACCCACACATGTGAGGTACCATTTTCATCGGGACACCTGTGGGAACGCGGGATAGTAGGCCATGTGTTGTTGGGTGCGTTTTTCGATGGGTGAGCCGAGTGAAATGTGCAGAAAATGCGTTTTTTTCCCACATTTCGAACTTTGCGGGGGTGTCTGGGTAATAAATTCTGGGGCGATTTGGGCATATCATACCTCTACGGATTCCCACGGGTGTCCACTTTTTGTGAATGCATGGGGTTCCCTGTTTTCCCAAGTAGCTTGGACACCCGAGGCCCATATCTGGATGTTGGGCCGGTCGGCAGAGCGTCTCAAATTCCAGTCAGAAAACAGACTTGGGGTTACTTGTGTTTTAGGCTTTCCCCTTGGTGGCCAGATAGGTGCACCCACACATGTGAGGTACCGTTTTCATCGAGACACCTGTGGGAACGCGGGACGGTAGGCTGTGTGTTGTTGGGAGCGTGTTTCGATGGGTGAGCCGAGCAAAATGTGCAGAAAATGTGTTTATTTCCCCCACACTTCGGAATATGCATGGGTGTCTGGGTAATACATTCTACGGCAATTCTGGCATATCATACCTCTGCGGATTCCCACGGGTGTCCTCTTTTTGGAAATGCATGGGGTTCCCTGTTTTCCCCAGTGGCTTGGACACCCGAGGCCCATATCTGTATGTTGTGCCGGTCGGCAGAGCGTCTCAAATTCCTGTCAGAAAACAGACTTGGGGTTACTTGTGTTTTAGGCTTTCCTATTGGTGGCCAGGTAGGTGCACCCGCACATGTGAGGTACCGTTTTCATCGGGACACCTGTGGGAACGTGGGACGGTAGGCCATGTTTTGTTGGGGGCGTGTTTCGATGGGTGAGCCGAGCGAAATGTGATGAAAAGGCATTTTTTTTCCCACATTTCAGAATTTGCTGGGGTGTCTGGGTCATAAATTCTGGGGCGATTTGGGCATATCATACCTCTGTGGATTCCCACGGGTGTCCTCTTTTCGTAAATGCATGGGGGTCCCTGTTTTCCCAAGTAGCTTGGACACCCGAGGACCATATCTGTATGTTGCGCCGGTCGGCAGAGCGTCCCAAATTCCAGTCAGAAAACAGACTTGGGGTTACTTGTGTTTTAGGCTTTCCCCTTGGCGGCCAGGTAGGTGCACCCACACATGTGAGGTACCGTTTTCATCGGGACACCTGTGGGAAGGCGGGATGGTAGGCCATGTGCTGTTGGGGGCGTGTTTCGATGGGTGAGCCGAGCGAAATGTGCAGAAAATGCATTTTTTCCCCCACATTTCGGACTTTGCGGGGGTGTCTGGGTAATACATTCTGGGACGATTCTGGCATATCATACCTCTGCGGATTCCCACGGGTGTCCTCTTTTCGGAAATGCATGGGGTTCCCTGTTTTCCCCAGTAACTTGGACACCCGAGGCCGATATCTGTATGTTGTGCCGGTCGGCAGAGCGTCTCAAATTCCGGTCAGAAAACAGACTTGGGGTTACTTGTGTTTTAGGCTTTCCCCTTGGCGCCCAGGTAGGTGCACCCACACATGTGAGGTACCATTTTCATCGGGACACCTGTGGGAACGCGGGATAGTAGGCCATGTGTTGTTGGGTGCATTTTTCGATGGGTGAGCCGAGTGAAATGTGCAGAAAATGCGTTTTTTTCCCACATTTCGTACTTTGCGGGGGTGTCTGGGTAATAAATTCTGGGGCGATTTGGGCATATCATACCACTACGGATTCCCACGGGTGTCCACTTTTCGTAAATGCATGGGGTTCCCTGTTTTCCCAAGTAGCTTGGACACCCGAGGCCCATATCTGGATGTTGGGCCGGTCGGCAGAGCGTCTCAAATTCCGGTCAGAAAACAGACTTGGGTTACTTGTGTTTTAGGCTTTCCCCTTGGCGGCCAGATAGGTGCACCCACACATGTGAGGTACCGTTTTCATCGAGACACCTGTGGGAACGCGGGACGGTAGGCTGTGTGTTGCTGGGAGCGTGTTTCGATGGGTGAGCCGAGCAAAATGTGCAAAAAATGTGTTTATTTCCCCCACATTTCGGACTATGCATGGGTGTCTGGGTAATACATTCTGGGGCAATTCTGGCATATCATACCTCTGCGGATTCCCACGGGTGTCCTCTTTTTGGAAATGCATGGGGTTCCCTGTTTTCCCCAGTGGCTTGGACACCCGAGGCCCATATCTGTATGTTGTGCCGGTCGGCAGAGTGTCTCAAATTCCGGTCAGAAAACAGACTTGGGGTTACTTGTGTTTTAGGCTTTCCTATTGGTGGCCAGGTAGGTGCACCCGCACATGTGAGGTACTGTTTTCATCGGGCCACCTGTGGGAACGTGGGATGGTAGGCCATGTGCTGTTGGGGGCATGTTTCGATGGGTGAGCCGAGTGAAATGTGCAGAAAATGCTTTTTTTCCCCACATTTCAGAATTTGCAGGGGTGTCTGGGTAATAAATTCTGGGGCGATTTGGGCATATCATACCTCTGTGGATTCCCACGGATGTCCTCTTTTCGTAAATGCATGGGGGTCCCTGTTTTCCCAAGTAGCTTGGACACCCGAGGACCATATCTGTATGTTGCGCCGGTCGGCAGAGCGTCCCAAATTCCGGTCAGAGAACAGACTTGGGGTTACTTGTGTTTTAGGCTTTCCCCTTGGCAGCCAGGTAGGTGCACCCACACATGTGAGGTACCGTTTTCATCGGGACACCTGTGGGAACGCGGGATGGTAGGCCATGTGCTGTTGGGGCGTGTTTCGATGGGTGAGCCGAGCGAAAAGTGCGGAAAATGCATTTTTCCCCCCACATTTCGGACTTTGCGGGTGTGTCTGGGTAATACATTCTGGGGCAATTCTGGCATATCATACCTCTGCGGATTCCCACGGGTGTCCTCTTTTCGTAAATGCATGGGGTTCCCTGTTTTCCCCAGTGGCTTGGACACCCGAGGCCCATATCTGTATGTTGTGCCGGTCGGCAGAGCGTCTCAAATTCCGGTCAGAAAACAGACTTGGGGTTACTTGTGTTTTAGGCTTTCTCCTTGGCGCCCAGGTAGGTGCACCCACACATGTGAGGTACCATTTTCATCGGGACACCTGTGGGAACGCGGGATAGTAGGCCATGTGTTGTTGGGTGCGTTTTTCGATGGGTGAGCCGAGTGAAATGTGCAGAAAATGCATTTTTTTCCCACATTTCAGAATTTGCGGGGGTGTCTGGGTAATAAATTCTGGGGCGATTTGGGGATATCATACCTCTGCAGACTCCCACGGGTGTCCGCTTTTCGGAAATGCATGGGGTTGCCTGTTTTCCCCGGTGGCTTGGACACCCGAGGCCCATATCTGTATGTTGTGCAGGTCGGCAGAGCGTCTCAAATTCCGGTCAGAAAACAGACTTGGGGTTACTTGTGTTTTAGGCTTTCCCCTTGGCGGCCAGGTAGGTGCACCCACACATGTGAGGTACCATTTTCATTGGCACACCTTGGGAACGCGGGACGGTAGGCCATGTGTTGTTGGGGGCGTGTTTCGATGGGTGAGCCGAGCGACATGTGCGGAAAACGCGTTTTTTTCCCACATTTCGAACTTTGCGGGGGTGTCTGGTTAATAAATTCTGGGGCGATTTGGGCATATCATACCTCTTCGGATTCCCACAGGTGTCCTATTTTCGTAAATGCATGGGGTTCCCTGTTTTCCCAAGTAGCTTGGACACCCGAGGCCCATATCTGGATGTTGGGCCGGTCGGCAGAGCGTCTCAAATTCCAGTCAGAAAACAGACTTGGGGTTACTTGTGTTTTAGGCTTTCCCCTTGGCGGCCAGATAGGTGCACCCACACATGTGAGGTACCGTTTTCATCGGGACACCTGTGGGAACGCGGGACGGTAGGCTGTGTGTTGTTGGGAGCGTGTTTCGATGGGTGAGCCGAGCAAAATGTGCAGAAAATGTGTTTATTTCCCCCACATTTCGGACTATGCATGGGTGTATGGGTAATACATTCTGGGGCGATTCTGGCATATCATACCTCTGCGGATTCCCACGGGTGTCCTCTTTTCGGAAATGCATGGGGTTCCCTGTTTTCCCAAGTAGCTTGGACACCCGAGGCCCATATCTGGATGTTGGGCCGGTCGGCAGAGCGTCTCAAATTCCAGTCAGAAAACAGACTTGGGGTTACTTGTGTTTTAGGCTTTCCCCTTGGCGGCCACGTAGGTGCACTCACACATGTGAGGTACCGTTTTCATCGGGACACCTGTGGGAATGCGGGATGGTAGGCCATTTGTTGTTGGGGGCGTGTTTCGATGGGTGAGCCAAGCGACATGTGCAGAAAATGCGTTTTTTCTCCCACATTTTGGACTTTGCGGGGGTGTCTGGGTAATAAATTCTGGGGCGATTTGGACATATCATACCTCTGCGGATTCCCAACGGTATCCTCTTTTCGGAAATGCATGGGATTCCCTGTTTTCCCTGGTGGCTTGGACACCCGAGGCCCATATCTGTATGTTGTTCCGGTCGGCAGAGCGTCTCAAATTCCGGTCAGAAAACAGACTTGGGGTTACCTGTGTTTTAGGCTTTCCCCTTGGCGGCCAGGTAGGTGCACCCACAAATGTGAGGTACCATTTTCATCGGGACACCTGTGGGAACGCGGGACGGTAGGCCATGTGCTGTTGGGAGCGTGTTTTCAATGGGTGAGCCGATCGAAATGTGTGGAAAATGCGTTTTTTTCCCCACATTTCAGAATTTGCGGGGGTGTCTGGGAAATAAATCCTGGGGCGATTTGGGCATATCATACCTCTGCGGATTCCCAACGGTATCCTCTTTTCGGAAATGCATGGGATTCCCTGTTTTCCCTGGTGGCTTGGACACCCGAGGCCCATATCTGTATGTTGTTCCGGTCGGCAGAGCGTCTCAAATTCCGGTCAGAAAACAGACTTGGGGTTACCTGTGTTTTAGGCTTTCCCCTTGGCGGCCAGGTAGGTGCACCCACAAATGTGAGGTACCGTTTTCATCGGGACACCTGTGGGAACGCGGGACGGTAGGCCATGTGCTGTTGGGAGCGTGTTTTCAATGGGTGAGCCGATCGAAATGTGTGGAAAATGCGTTTTTTTCCCCACATTTCAGAATTTGCGGGGGTGTCTGGGTAATAAATTCTGGGGCGATTTGGGCATATCATACCTCTGCGGATTCCCACGGGTGTCCTCTTTTCGGAAATGCATGGGGTTCCCTGTTTTCCCCGGTGGCTTGGACACCCGAGGCCCATATCTGTATGTTGCGCCGGTCGGCAGAGCGTCTCAAATTCCGGTCAGAAAACAGACTTGGGGTTACTTGTGTTTTAGGCTTTCCCCTTGGCGGCCAGGTAGGTGCACCCACACATGTGAGGTACCGTTTTCATCGGGACACCTGTGGGAACGTGAGACAGTAGGCCATGTGTTGTTGGAGGCGTGTTTCGATGGGTGAGCCGAGCAAAATGTGCGGAAAATGCATTTTTTTCCCCCACATTTCAGACTTTGCAGGGGTGTATGAGTAATACATTCTTGGGCGATTTGGGCATATCATACTTCTGCGGATTCCCACGGGTGTCCTCTTTTCGGAAATGCATAGGGTTCCCTGTTTTCCCCGGTGGCTTGGACACCCGAGGCCCATATCTGTATGTTGTGCCGGTTGGCAGAGCGTCTCAAATTCCGGTCAGAAAACAGACCTGGGGTTACTTGTGTTTTAGGCTTTCCCCTTGGCGCCCAGGTAGGTGCACCCACACATGTGAGGTACCATTTTCATCGGGACACCTGTGGGAACGCGGGATAGTAGGCCATGTGTTGTTGGGTGCGTTTTTCGATGGGTGAGCCGAGTGAAATGTGCAGAAAATGCGTTTTTTTCCCACATTTCGAACTTTGCGGGGGTGTCTGGGTAATAAATTCTGGGGCGATTTGGGCATATCATACCTCTACGGATTCCCACGGGTGTCCACTTTTTGTGAATGCATGGGGTTCCCTGTTTTCCCAAGTAGCTTGGACACCCGAGGCCCATATCTGGATGTTGGGCCGGTCGGCAGAGCGTCTCAAATTCCAGTCAGAAAACAGACTTGGGGTTACTTGTGTTTTAGGCTTTCCCCTTGGTGGCCAGATAGGTGCACCCACACATGTGAGGTACCGTTTTCATCGAGACACCTGTGGGAACGCGGGACGGTAGGCTGTGTGTTGTTGGGAGCGTGTTTCGATGGGTGAGCCGAGCAAAATGTGCAGAAAATGTGTTTATTTCCCCCACACTTCGGAATATGCATGGGTGTCTGGGTAATACATTCTACGGCAATTCTGGCATATCATACCTCTGCGGATTCCCACGGGTGTCCTCTTTTTGGAAATGCATGGGGTTCCCTGTTTTCCCCAGTGGCTTGGACACCCGAGGCCCATATCTGTATGTTGTGCCGGTCGGCAGAGCGTCTCAAATTCCTGTCAGAAAACAGACTTGGGGTTACTTGTGTTTTAGGCTTTCCTATTGGTGGCCAGGTAGGTGCACCCGCACATGTGAGGTACCGTTTTCATCGGGACACCTGTGGGAACGCGGGATGGTAGGCCATGTTTTGTTGGGGGCGTGTTTCGATGGGTGAGCCGAGCGAAATGTGATGAAAAGGCATTTTTTTTCCCACATTTCAGAATTTGCTGGGGTGTCTGGGTCATAAATTCTGGGGCGATTTGGGCATATCATACCTCTGTGGATTCCCACGGGTGTCCTCTTTTCGTAAATGCATGGGGGTCCCTGTTTTCCCAAGTAGCTTGGACACCCGAGGACCATATCTGTATGTTGCGCCGGTCGGCAGAGCGTCCCAAATTCCAGTCAGAAAACAGACTTGGGGTTACTTGTGTTTTAGGCTTTCCCCTTGGCGGCCAGGTAGGTGCACCCACACATGTGAGGTACCGTTTTCATCGGGACACCTGTGGGAAGGCGGGATGGTAGGCCATGTGCTGTTGGGGGCGTGTTTCGATGGGTGAGCCGAGCGAAATGTGCAGAAAATGCATTTTTTCCCCCACATTTCGGACTTTGCGGGGGTGTCTGGGTAATACATTCTGGGACGATTCTGGCATATCATACCTCTGCGGATTCCCACGGGTGTCCTCTTTTCGGAAATGCATGGGGTTCCCTGTTTTCCCCAGTAACTTGGACACCCGAGGCCGATATCTGTATGTTGTGCCGGTCGGCAGAGCGTCTCAAATTCCGGTCAGAAAACAGACTTGGGGTTACTTGTGTTTTAGGCTTTCCCCTTGGCGCCCAGGTAGGTGCACCCACACATGTGAGGTACCATTTTCATCGGGACACCTGTGGGAACGCGGGATAGTAGGCCATGTGTTGTTGGGTGCATTTTTCGATGGGTGAGCCGAGTGAAATGTGCAGAAAATGCGTTTTTTTCCCACATTTCGTACTTTGCGGGGGTGTCTGGGTAATAAATTCTGGGGCGATTTGGGCATATCATACCACTACGGATTCCCACGGGTGTCCACTTTTCGTAAATGCATGGGGTTCCCTGTTTTCCCAAGTAGCTTGGACACCCGAGGCCCATATCTGGATGTTGGGCCGGTCGGCAGAGCGTCTCAAATTCCGGTCAGAAAACAGACTTGGGTTACTTGTGTTTTAGGCTTTCCCCTTGGCGGCCAGATAGGTGCACCCACACATGTGAGGTACCGTTTTCATCGAGACACCTGTGGGAACGCGGGACGGTAGGCTGTGTGTTGCTGGGAGCGTGTTTCGATGGGTGAGCCGAGCAAAATGTGCAAAAAATGTGTTTATTTCCCCCACATTTCGGACTATGCATGGGTGTCTGGGTAATACATTCTGGGGCAATTCTGGCATATCATACCTCTGCGGATTCCCACGGGTGTCCTCTTTTTGGAAATGCATGGGGTTCCCTGTTTTCCCCAGTGGCTTGGACACCCGAGGACCATATCTGTATGTTGCGCCGGTCGGCAGAGCGTCCCAAATTCCGGTCAGAGAACAGACTTGGGGTTACTTGTGTTTTAGGCTTTCCCCTTGGCAGCCAGGTAGGTGCACCCACACATGTGAGGTACCGTTTTCATCGGGACACCTGTGGGAACGCGGGATGGTAGGCCATGTGCTGTTGGGGGCGTGTTTCGATGGGTGAGCCGAGCGAAAAGTGCGGAAAATGCATTTTTCCCCCCACATTTCGGACTTTGCGGGTGTGTCTGGGTAATACATTCTGGGGCAATTCTGGCATATCATACCTCTGCGGATTCCCACGGGTGTCCTCTTTTCGTAAATGCATGGGGTTCCCTGTTTTCCCCAGTGGCTTGGACACCCGAGGCCCATATCTGTATGTTGTGCCGGTCGGCAGAGCGTCTCAAATTCCGGTCAGAAAACAGACTTGGGGTTACTTGTGTTTTAGGCTTTCTCCTTGGCGCCCAGGTAGGTGCACCCACACATGTGAGGTACCATTTTCATCGGGACACCTGTGGGAACGCGGGATAGTAGGCCATGTGTTGTTGGGTGCGTTTTTCGATGGGTGAGCCGAGTGAAATGTGCAGAAAATGCATTTTTTTCCCACATTTCAGAATTTGCGGGGGTGTCTGGGTAATAAATTCTGGGGCGATTTGGGGATATCATACCTCTGCAGACTCCCACGGGTGTCCGCTTTTCGGAAATGCATGGGGTTGCCTGTTTTCCCCGGTGGCTTGGACACCCGAGGCCCATATCTGTATGTTGTGCAGGTCGGCAGAGCGTCTCAAATTCCGGTCAGAAAACAGACTTGGGGTTACTTGTGTTTTAGGCTTTCCCCTTGGCGGCCAGGTAGGTGCACCCACACATGTGAGGTACCATTTTCATTGGCACACCTTGGGAACGCGGGACGGTAGGCCATGTGTTGTTGGGGGCGTGTTTCGATGGGTGAGCCGAGCGACATGTGCGGAAAACGCGTTTTTTTCCCACATTTCGAACTTTGCGGGGGTGTCTGGTTAATAAATTCTGGGGCGATTTGGGCATATCATACCTCTTCGGATTCCCACAGGTGTCCTATTTTCGTAAATGCATGGGGTTCCCTGTTTTCCCAAGTAGCTTGGACACCCGAGGCCCATATCTGGATGTTGGGCCGGTCGGCAGAGCGTCTCAAATTCCAGTCAGAAAACAGACTTGGGGTTACTTGTGTTTTAGGCTTTCCCCTTGGCGGCCAGATAGGTGCACCCACACATGTGAGGTACCGTTTTCATCGGGACACCTGTGGGAACGCGGGACGGTAGGCTGTGTGTTGTTGGGAGCGTGTTTCGATGGGTGAGCCGAGCAAAATGTGCAGAAAATGTGTTTATTTCCCCCACATTTCGGACTATGCATGGGTGTATGGGTAATACATTCTGGGGCGATTCTGGCATATCATACCTCTGCGGATTCCCACGGGTGTCCTCTTTTCGGAAATGCATGGGGTTCCCTGTTTTCCCCAGTGGCTTGGACACCCGAGGCCCATATCTGTATGTTGTGCCGGTAGGCAGAGCGTCTCAAATTCCGGTCAGAAAACAGACTTGGGGTTACTTGTGTTTTAGGCTTTCCTATTGGCGGCCAGGTAGGTGCACGCGCACATGTAAGGTACCGTTTTCATCGGGACAGCTGTGGGAACGCGGGACAGTAGGCCATGTGTTGTTGGGGGTGTGTTTCAATGGGTGAGCCGAGCGTAAGGTGCGGAAAATGTGTTTTTTCCCACATTTCAGAGTTTGCGGGGGTGTCTGGGTAATAAATTCTGGAGCGATTTGGGGATATCATCCCTCTACGGATTCCCACGGGAGTCCTCTTTTTGGAAATGCATGGGGTTCCCTGTTTTCCCCAGTGGCTTGGACACCGGAGGCCCATATCTGTATGTTGTGCCGGTCGGCAGAGCGTCTCAAATTCCGGTCAGAAAACATACTTGGGGTTACTTGTGTTTTAGGCTTTCTCCTTGGCGCCCAGGTAGGTGCACCCACACATGTGAGGTACCATTTTCATCGGGACACCTGTGGGAACGCGGGATAGTAGGCCATGTGTTGTTGGGTGCGTTTTTCGATGGGTGAGCCGAGTGAAATGTGCAGAAAATGCATTTTTTTCCCACATTTCAGAATTTGCGGGGGTGTCTGGGTAATAAATTCTGGGGCGATTTGGGGATATCATACCTCTGCAGACTCCCACGGGTGTCCGCTTTTCGGAAATGCATGGGGTTCCCTGTTTTCCCGGGTGGCTTGGACACCCGAGGCCCATATCTGTATGTTGTGCAGGTCGGCAGAGCGTCTCAAATTCCGGTCAGAAAACAGACTTGGGGTTACTTGTGTTTGAGGCTTTCCCCTTGGCGGCCAGGTAGGTGCACCCACACATGTGAGGTACCATTTTCATTGGCACACCTTGGGAACGCAAGATGGTAGGCCATGTGCTGTTGGGGGCGTGTTTCGATGGGTGAGCCGAGCGAAAAGTGCGGAAAATGCATTTTTCCCCCCACATTTCGGACTTTGCGGGTGTGTCTGGGTAATACATTCTGGGGCAATTCTGGCATATCATACCTCTGCGGATTCCCACGGGTGTCCTCTTTTCGTAAATGCATGGGGTTCCCTGTTTTCCCCAGTGGCTTGGACACCCGAGGCCCATATCTGTATGTTGTGCCGGTCGGCAGAGCGTCTCAAATTCCGGTCAGAAAACAGACTTGGGGTTACTTGTGTTTTAGGCTTTCTCCTTGGCGCCCAGGTAGGTGCACCCACACATGTGAGGTACCATTTTCATCGGGACACCTGTGGGAACGCGGGATAGTAGGCCATGTGTTGTTGGGTGCGTTTTTCGATGGGTGAGCCGAGTGAAATGTGCAGAAAATGCATTTTTTTCCCACATTTCAGAATTTGCGGGGGTGTCTGGGTAATAAATTCTGGGGCGATTTGGGGATATCATACCTCTGCAGACTCCCACGGGTGTCCGCTTTTCGGAAATGCATGGGGTTGCCTGTTTTCCCCGGTGGCTTGGACACCCGAGGCCCATATCTGTATGTTGTGCAGGTCGGCAGAGCGTCTCAAATTCCGGTCAGAAAACAGACTTGGGGTTACTTGTGTTTTAGGCTTTCCCCTTGGCGGCCAGGTAGGTGCACCCACACATGTGAGGTACCATTTTCATTGGCACACCTTGGGAACGCGGGACGGTAGGCCATGTGTTGTTGGGGGCGTGTTTCGATGGGTGAGCCGAGCGACATGTGCGGAAAACGCGTTTTTTTCCCACATTTCGAACTTTGCGGGGGTGTCTGGTTAATAAATTCTGGGGCGATTTGGGCATATCATACCTCTTCGGATTCCCACAGGTGTCCTATTTTCGTAAATGCATGGGGTTCCCTGTTTTCCCAAGTAGCTTGGACACCCGAGGCCCATATCTGGATGTTGGGCCGGTCGGCAGAGCGTCTCAAATTCCAGTCAGAAAACAGACTTGGGGTTACTTGTGTTTTAGGCTTTCCCCTTGGCGGCCAGATAGGTGCACCCACACATGTGAGGTACCGTTTTCATCGGGACACCTGTGGGAACGCGGGACGGTAGGCTGTGTGTTGTTGGGAGCGTGTTTCGATGGGTGAGCCGAGCAAAATGTGCAGAAAATGTGTTTATTTCCCCCACATTTCGGACTATGCATGGGTGTATGGGTAATACATTCTGGGGCGATTCTGGCATATCATACCTCTGCGGATTCCCACGGGTGTCCTCTTTTCGGAAATGCATGGGGTTCCCTGTTTTCCCCAGTGGCTTGGACACCCGAGGCCCATATCTGTATGTTGTGCCGGTAGGCAGAGCGTCTCAAATTCCGGTCAGAAAACAGACTTGGGGTTACTTGTGTTTTAGGCTTTCCTATTGGCGGCCAGGTAGGTGCACGCGCACATGTAAGGTACCGTTTTCATCGGGACAGCTGTGGGAACGCGGGACAGTAGGCCATGTGTTGTTGGGGGTGTGTTTCAATGGGTGAGCCGAGCGTAAGGTGCGGAAAATGTGTTTTTTCCCACATTTCAGAGTTTGCGGGGGTGTCTGGGTAATAAATTCTGGAGCGATTTGGGGATATCATCCCTCTACGGATTCCCACGGGAGTCCTCTTTTTGGAAATGCATGGGGTTCCCTGTTTTCCCCAGTGGCTTGGACACCGGAGGCCCATATCTGTATGTTGTGCCGGTCGGCAGAGCGTCTCAAATTCCGGTCAGAAAACATACTTGGGGTTACTTGTGTTTTAGGCTTTCTCCTTGGCGCCCAGGTAGGTGCACCCACACATGTGAGGTACCATTTTCATCGGGACACCTGTGGGAACGCGGGATAGTAGGCCATGTGTTGTTGGGTGCGTTTTTCGATGGGTGAGCCGAGTGAAATGTTCAGAAAATGCATTTTTTTCCCACATTTCAGAATTTGCGGGGGTGTCTGGGTAATAAATTCTGGGGCGATTTGGGGATATCATACCTCTGCAGACTCCCACGGGTGTCCGCTTTTCGGAAATGCATGGGGTTCCCTGTTTTCCCGGGTGGCTTGGACACCCGAGGCCCATATCTGTATGTTGTGCAGGTCGGCAGAGCGTCTCAAATTCCGGTCAGAAAACAGACTTGGGGTTACTTGTGTTTTAGGCTTTCCCCTTGGCGGCCAGGTAGGTGCACCCACACATGTGAGGTACCATTTTCATTGGCACACCTTGGGAATGCGGGACGGTAGGCCATGTGTTGTTGGGGGCGTGTTTCGATGGGTGAGCCGAGCGACATGTGCGGAAAACGCGTTTTTTTCCCACATTTCGAACTTTGCGGGGGTGTCTGGTTAATAAATTCTGGGGCGATTTGGGCATATCATACCTCTTCGGATTCCCACAGGTGTCCTCTTTTCGTAAATGCATGGGGTTCCCTGTTTTCCAAAGTAGCTTGGACACCCGAGGCCCATATCTGGATGTTGGGCCGGTCGGCAGAGCGTCTCAAATTCCAGTCAGAAAACAGACTTGGGGTTACTTGTGTTTTAGGCTTTCCCCTTGGCGGCCAGATAGGTGCACCCACACATGTGAGGTACCGTTTTCATCGGGACACCTGTGGGAACGCGGGACGGTAGGCTGTGTGTTGTTGGGAGCGTGTTTCGATGCGTGAGCCGAGCAAAATGTGCGGAAAATGCGTTTTTTTCCCCCACATTTCGGACTTTGCGGGGGTGTCTGGGTAATAAATTCTGGGGTGATTTGGGCATATCATACGTCTGCGGATTCCCAACAGTATCCTCTTTTTGGAAATGCATGGGGTTCCCTGTTTTCCCCGGTGGTTGGAAACCCGAGGCCCATATTTGTATGTTGTGTCGGTCTGCAGAGCGTCTCAAAAACCAGTCAGAAAACAGACTTGGGGTTACTTGTGTTTTAGGCTTTCCCCTTGGCGCCCAGGTAGGTGCACCCACACATGTGAAGTACCATTTTCATCGGGACACCTGTGGGAACGCGGGACAGTAGGCCATGTGTTGTTGGGGACGTGTTTCGATGGGTGAGCCGAGCGAAATGTGCAGAAAATGCATTTTTTCCCACATTTCAGAGTTTGCAGGGGTGTCTGGGTAATAAATTCTGGAGCGATTTGGGGATATCATCCCTCTACGGATGCCCACGGGAGTCCTCTTTTCGGAAATGCATGGGGTTCCCTGTTTTCCCCGGTGGCTTGGACACCCGAGGCCCATATCTGTATGTTGTGCCGGTCGGCAGAGCGTCTCAAATTCCGGTCAGAAAACAGACTTGGGGTTACTTGTGTTTTAGGCTTTCCCCTTGGCGGCC
The DNA here is from genome assembly GCF_040938575.1 of Ambystoma mexicanum. Taxonomy (NCBI): domain Eukaryota; kingdom Metazoa; phylum Chordata; class Amphibia; order Caudata; family Ambystomatidae; genus Ambystoma; species Ambystoma mexicanum. The sequence goes on from NC_090928.1 coordinate 432,249,525, forward strand.
AGGTTGGTGCACCCACACATGTGAGAAACCGTTTTCATCGGGACACCTGTGGGAACGCGGGACGGTAGGCCTTGTGCTGTTGGGAGCGTGTTTTCAATGGGTGAGCCGATCGAAATGTGTGGAAAATGTGTTTTTTCCCCACATTTCAGAATTTGCGGGGGTGTCTGGGTAATAAATTCTGTGGCGATTTGGACATATCATACCTCTGCGGATTCCCAACGGTATCCTCTTTTCGGAAATGCATGTAGTTCCCTGTTTTCCCTGGTGGCTTGGACACCCGAGGCCCATATCTGTATGTTGTGCCGGTCGGCAGAGCGTCTCAAATTCCGGTCAGAAAACAGACTTGGGTTTACCTGTGTTTTAGGCTTTCCCCTTGGTGGCCAGGTAGGTGCACCCACAAATGTGAGGTACCATTTTCACCAGAACACCTGTGAGAACGCGGGACGGTCGGCCATGTGCTGTTGGGAGCGTGTTTTCAATGGGTGAGCCGATCGAAATGTGCGGAAAATGCGTTTTTTTCCCCACATTTCAGAATTTGCGGGGGTATCTGGGTAATAAATCCTGGGGCGATTTGGGCATATCATACCTCTGTGGATTTCCAAGGGTGTCCTCTTTCGGAAATGCATGGGGATCTCTGTTTTCCCCAGTGGCTTGGACACCCGAGGCCCATATCTGTATGTTGTGCCGGGCGGCAGAGCTTCTCAAATTCCGGTCAGAAAACAGACTTGGGGTTACTTGTGTTTTAGGCTTTCCCCTTGGCGGCCACGTAGGTGCACTCACACATGTGAGGTACCGTTTTCATCGGGACACCTGTGGTAATGCGGGATGGTAGGCCATGTGTTGTTGGGGGCGTGTTTCGATGGGTGAGCCAAGCGACATGTGCAGAAAATGCGTTTTTTCTCCCACATTTTGGACTTTGCGGGGGTGTCTGGGTAATAAATTCTGGGGCGATTTGGACATATCATACCTCTGCGGATTCCCAACGGTATCCTCTTTTCGGAAATGCATGGGATTCCCTGTTTTCCCTGGTGGCTTGGACACCCGAGGCCCATATCTGTATGTTGTTCCGGTCGGCAGAGCGTCTCAAATTCCGGTCAGAAAACAGACTTGGGGTTACCTGTGTTTTAGGCTTTCCCCTTGGCGGCCAGGTAGGTGCACCCACAAATGTGAGGTACCATTTTCATCGGGACACCTGTGGGAACGCGGGACGGTAGGCCATGTGCTGTTGGGAGCGTGTTTTCAATGGGTGAGCCGATCGAAATGTGTGGAAAATGCGTTTTTTTCCCCACATTTCAGAATTTGCGGGGGTGTCTGGGAAATAAATCCTGGGGCGATTTGGGCATATCATACCTCTGCGGATTCCCAACGGTATCCTCTTTTCGGAAATGCATGGGATTCCCTGTTTTCCCTGGTGGCTTGGACACCCGAGGCCCAAATCTGTATGTTGTTCCGGTCGGCAGAGCGTCTCAAATTCCGGTCAGAAAACAGACTTGGGGTTACCTGTGTTTTAGGCTTTCCCCTTGGCGGCCAGGTAGGTGCACCCACAAATGTAAGGTACCGTTTTCATCGGGACACCTGTGGGAACGCGGGACGGTAGGCCATGTGCTGTTGGGAGCGTGTTTTCAATGGGTGAGCCGATCGAAATGTGTGGAAAATGCGTTTTTTTCCCCACATTTCAGAATTTGCGGGGGTGTCTGGGTAATAAATTCTGGGGCGATTTGGGCATATCATACCTCTGCGGATTCCCACGGGTGTCCTCTTTTCGGAAATGCATGGGGTTCCCTGTTTTCCCCGGTGGCTTGGACACCCGAGGCCCATATCTGTATGTTGTTCCGGTCGGCAGAGCGTCTCAAATTCCGGTCAGAAAACAGACTTGGGGTTACTTGTGTTTTAGGCTTTCCCCTTGGCGGCCAGGTAGGTGCACCCACACATGTGAGGTACCGTTTTCATCGGGACACCTGTGGGAACGTGAGACAGTAGGCCATGTGTTGTTGGAGGCGTGTTTCGATGGGTGAGCCGAGCAAAATTTGCGGAAAATGCATTTTTTTCCCCCACATTTCAGACTTTGCAGGGGTGTATGAGTAATACATTCTTGGGCGATTTGGGCATATCATACTTCTGCGGATTCCCACGGGTGTCCTCTTTTCGGAAATGCATGGGGTTCCCTGTTTTCCCCGGTGGCTTGGACACCCGAGGCCCATATCTGTATGTTGTGCCGGTCGGCAGAGCGTCTCAAATTCCGGTCAGAAAACAGACTTGGGGTTACTTGTGTTTTAGGCTTTCCCCTTGGCGGCCAGGTTGGTGCACCCACACATGTGAGAAACCGTTTTCATCGGGACACCTGTGGGAACGCGGGACGGTAGGCCTTGTGCTGTTGGGAGCGTGTTTTCAATGGGTGAGCCGATCGAAATGTGTGGAAAATGTGTTTTTTCCCCACATTTCAGAATTTGCGGGGGTGTCTGGGTAATAAATTCTGTGGCGATTTGGACATATCATACCTCTGCGGATTCCCAACGGTATCCTCTTTTCGGAAATGCATGTAGTTCCCTGTTTTCCCTGGTGGCTTGGACACCCGAGGCCCATATCTGTATGTTGTGCCGGTCGGCAGAGCGTCTCAAATTCCGGTCAGAAAACAGACTTGGGTTTACCTGTGTTTTAGGCTTTCCCCTTGGTGGCCAGGTAGGTGCACCCACAAATGTGAGGTACCATTTTCACCAGAACACCTGTGAGAACGCGGGACGGTCGGCCATGTGCTGTTGGGAGCGTGTTTTCAATGGGTGAGCCGATCGAAATGTGCGGAAAATGCGTTTTTTTCCCCACATTTCAGAATTTGCGGGGGTATCTGGGTAATAAATCCTGGGGCGATTTGGGCATATCATACCTCTGTGGATTTCCAAGGGTGTCCTCTTTCGGAAATGCATGGGGATCTCTGTTTTCCCCAGTGGCTTGGACACCCGAGGCCCATATCTGTATGTTGTGCCGGGCGGCAGAGCTTCTCAAATTCCGGTCAGAAAACAGACTTGGGGTTACTTGTGTTTTAGGCTTTCCCCTTGGCGGCCACGTAGGTGCACTCACACATGTGAGGTACCGTTTTCATCGGGACACCTGTGGTAATGCGGGATGGTAGGCCATGTGTTGTTGGGGGCGTGTTTCGATGGGTGAGCCAAGCGACATGTGCAGAAAATGCGTTTTTTCTCCCACATTTTGGACTTTGCGGGGGTGTCTGGGTAATAAATTCTGGGGCGATTTGGACATATCATACCTCTGCGGATTCCCAACGGTATCCTCTTTTCGGAAATGCATGGGATTCCCTGTTTTCCCTGGTGGCTTGGACACCCGAGGCCCATATCTGTATGTTGTTCCGGTCGGCAGAGCGTCTCAAATTCCGGTCAGAAAACAGACTTGGGGTTACCTGTGTTTTAGGCTTTCCCCTTGGCGGCCAGGTAGGTGCACCCACAAATGTGAGGTACCATTTTCATCGGGACACCTGTGGGAACGCGGGACGGTAGGCCATGTGCTGTTGGGAGCGTGTTTTCAATGGGTGAGCCGATCGAAATGTGTGGAAAATGCGTTTTTTTCCCCACATTTCAGAATTTGCGGGGGTGTCTGGGAAATAAATCCTGGGGCGATTTGGGCATATCATACCTCTGCGGATTCCCAACGGTATCCTCTTTTCGGAAATGCATGGGATTCCCTGTTTTCCCTGGTGGCTTGGACACCCGAGGCCCAAATCTGTATGTTGTTCCGGTCGGCAGAGCGTCTCAAATTCCGGTCAGAAAACAGACTTGGGGTTACCTGTGTTTTAGGCTTTCCCCTTGGCGGCCAGGTAGGTGCACCCACAAATGTGAGGTACCGTTTTCATCGGGACACCTGTGGGAACGCGGGACGGTAGGCCATGTGCTGTTGGGAGCGTGTTTTCAATGGGTGAGCCGATCGAAATGTGTGGAAAATGCGTTTTTTTCCCCACATTTCAGAATTTGCGGGGGTGTCTGGGTAATAAATTCTGGGGCGATTTGGGCATATCATACCTCTGCGGATTCCCACGGGTGTCCTCTTTTCGGAAATGCATGGGGTTCCCTGTTTTCCCCGGTGGCTTGGACACCCGAGGCCCATATCTGTATGTTGTTCCGGTCGGCAGAGCGTCTCAAATTCCGGTCAGAAAACAGACTTGGGGTTACTTGTGTTTTAGGCTTTCCCCTTGGCGGCCAGGTAGGTGCACCCACACATGTGAGGTACCGTTTTCATCGGGACACCTGTGGGAACGTGAGACAGTAGGCCATGTGTTGTTGGAGGCGTGTTTCGATGGGTGAGCCGAGCAAAATTTGCGGAAAATGCATTTTTTTCCCCCACATTTCAGACTTTGCAGGGGTGTATGAGTAATACATTCTTGGGCGATTTGGGCATATCATACTTCTGCGGATTCCCACGGGTGTCCTCTTTTCGGAAATGCATAGGGTTCCCTGTTTTCCCCGGTGGCTTGGACACCCGAGGCCCATATCTGTATGTTGTGCCGGTTGGCAGAGCGTCTCAAATTCCGGTCAGAAAACAGACCTGGGGTTACTTGTGTTTTAGGCTTTCCCCTTGGCGCCCAGGTAGGTGCACCCACACATGTGAGGTACCATTTTCATCGGGACACCTGTGGGAACGCGGGATAGTAGGCCATGTGTTGTTGGGTGCGTTTTTCGATGGGTGAGCCGAGTGAAATGTGCAGAAAATGCGTTTTTTTCCCACATTTCGAACTTTGCGGGGGTGTCTGGGTAATAAATTCTGGGGCGATTTGGGCATATCATACCTCTACGGATTCCCACGGGTGTCCACTTTTTGTGAATGCATGGGGTTCCCTGTTTTCCCAAGTAGCTTGGACACCCGAGGCCCATATCTGGATGTTGGGCCGGTCGGCAGAGCGTCTCAAATTCCAGTCAGAAAACAGACTTGGGGTTACTTGTGTTTTAGGCTTTCCCCTTGGTGGCCAGATAGGTGCACCCACACATGTGAGGTACCGTTTTCATCGAGACACCTGTGGGAACGCGGGACGGTAGGCTGTGTGTTGTTGGGAGCGTGTTTCGATGGGTGAGCCGAGCAAAATGTGCAGAAAATGTGTTTATTTCCCCCACACTTCGGAATATGCATGGGTGTCTGGGTAATACATTCTACGGCAATTCTGGCATATCATACCTCTGCGGATTCCCACGGGTGTCCTCTTTTTGGAAATGCATGGGGTTCCCTGTTTTCCCCAGTGGCTTGGACACCCGAGGCCCATATCTGTATGTTGTGCCGGTCGGCAGAGCGTCTCAAATTCCTGTCAGAAAACAGACTTGGGGTTACTTGTGTTTTAGGCTTTCCTATTGGTGGCCAGGTAGGTGCACCCGCACATGTGAGGTACCGTTTTCATCGGGACACCTGTGGGAACGCGGGATGGTAGGCCATGTTTTGTTGGGGGCGTGTTTCGATGGGTGAGCCGAGCGAAATGTGATGAAAAGGCATTTTTTTTCCCACATTTCAGACTTTGCTGGGGTGTCTGGGTCATAAATTCTGGGGCGATTTGGGCATATCATACCTCTGTGGATTCCCACGGGTGTCCTCTTTTCGTAAATGCATGGGGGTCCCTGTTTTCCCAAGTAGCTTGGACACCCGAGGACCATATCTGTATGTTGCGCCGGTCGGCAGAGCGTCCCAAATTCCAGTCAGAAAACAGACTTGGGGTTACTTGTGTTTTAGGCTTTCCCCTTGGCGGCCAGGTAGGTGCACCCACACATGTGAGGTACCGTTTTCATCGGGACACCTGTGGGAAGGCGGGATGGTAGGCCATGTGCTGTTGGGGGCGTGTTTCGATGGGTGAGCCGAGCGAAATGTGCAGAAAATGCATTTTTTCCCCCACATTTCGGACTTTGCGGGGGTGTCTGGGTAATACATTCTGGGACGATTCTGGCATATCATACCTCTGCGGATTCCCACGGGTGTCCTTTTTTCGGAAATGCATGGGGTTCCCTGTTTTCCCCAGTAACTTGGACACCCGAGGCCGATATCTGTATGTTGTGCCGGTCGGCAGAGCGTCTCAAATTCCGGTCAGAAAACAGACTTGGAGTTACTTGTGTTTTAGGCTTTCCCCTTGGCGCCCAGGTAGGTGCACCCACACATGTGAGGTACCATTTTCATCGGGACACCTGTGGGAACGCGGGATAGTAGGCCATGTGTTGTTGGGTGCGTTTTTCGATGGGTGAGCCGAGTGAAATGTGCAGAAAATGCGTTTTTTTCCCACATTTCGAACTTTGCGGGGGTGTCTGGGTAATAAATTCTGGGGCGATTTGGGCATATCATACCACTACGGATTCCCACGGGTGTCCACTTTTCGTAAATGCATGGGGTTCCCTGTTTTCCCAAGTAGCTTGGACACCCGAGGCCCATATCTGGATGTTGGGCCGGTCGGCAGAGCGTCTCAAATTCCGGTCAGAAAACAGACTTGGGTTACTTGTGTTTTAGGCTTTCCCCTTGGCGGCCAGATAGGTGCACCCACACATGTGAGGTACCGTTTTCATCGAGACACCTGTGGGAACGCGGGACGGTAGGCTGTGTGTTGCTGGGAGCGTGTTTCGATGGGTGAGCCGAGCAAAATGTGCAAAAAATGTGTTTATTTCCCCCACATTTCGGACTATGCATTGGTGTCTGGGTAATACATTCTGGGGCAATTCTGGCATATCATAACTCTGCGGATTCCCACGGGTGTCCTCTTTTTGGAAATGCATGGGGTTCCCTGTTTTCCCCAGTGGCTTGGACACCCGAGGCCCATATCTGTATGTTGTGCCGGTCGGCAGAGCGTCTCAAATTCCGGTCAGAAAACAGACTTGGGGTTACTTGTGTTTTAGGCTTTCCTATTGGTGGCCAGGTAGGTGCACCCGCACATGTGAGGTACTGTTTTCATCGGGCCACCTGTGGGAACGTGGGATGGTAGGCCATGTGCTGTTGGGGGCATGTTTCGATGGGTGAGCCGAGTGAAATGTGCAGAAAATGCTTTTTTTCCCCACATTTCAGAATTTGCGGGGGTGTCTGGGTAATAAATTCTGGGGCGATTTGGGCATATCATACCTCTGTGGATTCCCACGGGTGTCCTCTTTTCGTAAATGCATGGGGGTCCCTGTTTTCCCAAGTAGCTTGGACACCCGAGGACCATATCTGTATGTTGCGCCGGTCGGCAGAGCGTCCCAAATTCCGGTCAGAGAACAGACTTGGGGTTACTTGTGTTTTAGGCTGTCCCCTTGGCAGCCAGGTAGGTGCACCCACACATGTGAGGTACCGTTTTCATCGGGACACCTGTGGGAACGCGGGATGGTAGGCCATGTGCTGTTGGGGGCGTGTTTCGATTGGTGAGCCGAGCGAAAAGTGCGGAAAATGCATTTTTCCCCCCACATTTCGGACTTTGCGGGTGTGTCTGGGTAATACATTCTGGGGCAATTCTGGCATATCATACCTCTGCGGATTCCCACGGGTGTCCTCTTTTCGGAAATGCATGGGGTTCCCTGTTTTCCCCAGTGGCTTGGACACCCGAGGCCCATATCTGTATGTTGTGCCGGTCGGCAGAGCGTCTCAAATTCCGGTCAGAAAACAGACTTGGGGTTACTTGTGTTTTAGGCTTTCTCCTTGGCGCCCAGGTAGGTGCACCCACACATGTGAGGTACCATTTTCATCGGGACACCTGTGGGAACGCGGGATAGTAGGCCATGTGTTGTTGGGTGCGTTTTTCGATGGGTGAGCCGAGTGAAATGTGCAGAAAATGCATTTTTTTCCCACATTTCAGAATTTGCGGGGGTGTCTGGGTAATAAATTCTGGGGCGATTTGGGGATATCATACCTCTGCAGACTCCCACGGGTGTCCGCTTTTCGGAAATGCATGGGGTTCCCTTTTTTCCCCGGTGGCTTGGACACCCGAGGCCCATATCTGTATGTTGTGCAGGTCGGCAGAGCGTCTCAAATTCCGGTCAGAAAACAGACTTGGGGTTACTTGTGTTTTAGGCTTTCCCCTTGGCGGCCAGGTAGGTGCACCCACACATGTGAGGTACCATTTTCATTGGCACACCTTGGGAACGCGGGACGGTAGGCCATGTGTTGTTGGGGGCGTGTTTCGATGGGTGAGCCGAGCGACATGTGTGGAAAACGCGTTTTTTTCCCACATTTCGAACTTTGCAGGGGTGTCTGGTTAATAAATTCTGGGGCGATTTGGGCATATCATACCTCTTCGGATTCCCACAGGTGTCCTCTTTTCGTAAATGCATGGGGTTCCCTGTTTTCCCAAGTAGCTTGGACACCCGAGGCCCATATCTGGATGTTGGGCCGGTCGGCAGAGCGTCTCAAATTCCAGTCAGAAAACAGACTTGGGGTTACTTGTGTTTTAGGCTTTCCCCTTGGCGGCCAGATAGGTGCACCCACACATGTGAGGTACCGTTTTCATCGGGACACCTGTGGGAACGCGGGACGGTAGGCTGTGTGTTGTTGGGAGCGTGTTTCGATGGGTGAGCCGAGCAAAATGTGCAGAAAATGTGTTTATTTCCCCCACATTTCGGACTATGCATGGGTGTCTGGGTAATACATTCTGGGGCGATTCTGGCATATCATACCTCTGCGGATTCCCACGGGTGTCCTCTTTTCAGAAATGCATGGGGTTCCCTGTTTTCCCCAGTGGCTTGGACACCCGAGGCCCATATCTGTATGTTGTGCCGGTAGGCAGAGCGTCTCAAATTCCGGTCAGAAAACAGACTTGGGGTTACTTGTGTTTTAGGCTTTCCTATTGGCGGCCAGGTAGGTGCACGCGCACATGTGAGGTACCGTTTTCATCGGGACAGCTGTGGGAACGCGGGACGGTAGGCCATGTATTGTTGGGGGTGTGTTTCAATGGGTGAGCCGAGCGGCAGGTGCGGAAAATGTGTTTTTTTCCCACATTTCGGACTTTGCGGGGTTGTCTGGGTAATACATTCTGGGGAGATTTGGGCATATGATATCTCTGCGGATTTCCAAAGGTGTCCTCTTTTTGGAAATGCATGGGGTTCCCTGTTTTCCCTGGTGGTTGGACACCCGAGGCCCATATCTGTATGTTGTGCCGGTCGGCAGAGCGTCTCAAATTCCGGTCAGAAAACAGACTTGGGGTTACTTGTGTTTTAGGCTTTCCCCTTGGCGGCCAGGTAGGTGCACCCACAAATGTGAGGTACCGTTTTCATCAGAACACCTGTGAGAACGCGGGACGGTAGGCCATGTGCTGTTGGGAGCGTGTTTGATTGGGTGAGCCGAGCGAAATGTGCGGAAAATGCGTTTTTTTCACTACATTTCGGACTTTGCAGGGGTGTCTGGGTAATAACTTCTGTGGCGATTTGGGTTTATCATACCTCTGCGGATTCCCACGGGTGTCCTCTTTTCGGAAATGCATGGGGTTCCCTATTTTCCCAAGTAGCTTGGACACCCGAGGCCCTTATCTGAATGTTGTGCCGGTCGTCAGAGCGTCTCAAATTCCGGTCAGAAAACAGACTTGGGGTTACTTGTGTTTTAGGCTTTCCCCTTGGCGGCCAGGTAGGTGCACCCACACATGTGAGGTACCATTTTCATCGGGACACCTGTGGGAATGCGGGATGGTAGGCCATGAGTTGTTGGGGGCGTGTTTCGATGGGTGAGCCAAGCGTCATGTGCAGAAAATGCGTTTTTTCTCCCACATTTTGGACTTTGCGGGGGTGTCTGGGTAATAAATTCTGGGGCGATTTGGACATATCATACCTCTGCGGATTCCCAACGGTATCCTCTTTTCGGAAATGCATGTAGTTCCCTGTTTTCCCTGGTGGCTTGGACACCCGAGGCCCATATCTGTATGTTGTGCCGGTCGGCAGAGCGTCTCAAATTCCGGTCAGAAAACAGACTTGGGGTTACCTGTGTTTTAGGCTTTCCCCTTGGCGGCCAGGTAGGTGCACCCACAAATGTGAGGTACCATTTTCACCAGAACACCTGTGAGAATGCGGGACGGTCGGCCATGTGCTGTTGGGGGCGTGTTTTCAATGGGTGAGCCGATCGAAATGTGCGGAAAATGCGTTTTTTTCCCCACATTTCAGAATTTGCGGGGGTGTCTGGGTAATAAATCCTGGGGCGATTTGGGCATATCATACCTCTGTGGATTTACAAGGGTGTCCTCTTTCGGAAATGCATGGGGATCTCTGTTTTCCCCAGTGGCTTGGACACCCGAGGCCCATATCTGTATGTTGCGCCGGTCGGCAGAGCGTCTCAAATTCCGGTCAGAAAACAGACTTGGGGTTACTTGTGTTTTAGGCTTTCCCCTTGGCGGCCAGGTAGGTGCACCCACACATGTGAGGTACCGTTTTCATCGGGACACCTATGGGAACGTGAGACAGTAGGCCATGTGTTGTTGGAGGCGTGTTTTGATGGGTGAGCCGAGCAAAATTTGCGGAAAATGCATTTTTTTCCCCCACATTTCAGACTTTGCGGGGGTGTCTGGGTAATACATTCTTGGGCGATTTGGGCATGTCATACTTCTGCGGATTCCCACGGGTGTCCTCTTTTCGGAAATGCTTAGTGTTCCCTGTTTTCCCCGGTGGCTTGGACACCCGAGGCCCATATCTGTATGTTGTGCCGGTTGGCAGAGCGTCTCAAATTCCGGTCAGAAAACAGACTTGGGGTTACTTGTGTTTTAGGCTTTCCCCTTGGCGCCCAGGTAGGTGCACCCACACATGTGAGGTACCATTTTCATCGGGACACCTGTGGGAACGCGGGATAGTAGGCCATGTGTTGTTGGGTGCGTTTTTCGATGGGTGAGCCGAGTGAAATGTGCAGAAAATGCGTTTTTTTCCCACATTTCGAACTTTGCGGGGGTGTCTGGGTAATAAATTCTGGGGCGATTTGGGCATATCATACCTCTACGGATTCCCACGGGTGTCCACTTTTCATAAATGCATGGGGTTCCCTGTTTTCCCAAGTAGCTTGGACACCCGAGGCCCTTATCTGAATGTTGTGCCGGTCGTCAGAGCGTCTCAAATTCCGGTCAGAAAACAGACTTGGGGTTACTTGTGTTTTAGGCTTTCCCCTTGGCGGCCAGGTAGGTGCACCCACACATGTGAGGTACTGTTTTCATCGGGACACCTGTGGGAATGCGGGATGGTAGGCCATGCGTTGTTGGGGGCGTGTTTCGATGGGTGAGCCAAGCGTCATGTGCAGAAAATGCGTTTTTTCTCCCACATTTTGGACTTTGCGGGGGTGTCTGGGTAATAAATTCTGGGGCGATTTGGACATATCATACCTCTGCGGATTCCCAACGGTATCCTCTTTTCGGAAATGCATGTAGTTCCCTGTTTTCCCTGGTGGCTTGGACACCCGAGGCCCATATCTGTATGTTGTGCCGGTCGGCAGAGCGTCTCAAATTCCGGTCAGAAAACAGACTTGGGGTTACCTGTGTTTTAGGCTTTCCCCTTGGTGGCCAGGTAGGTGCACCCACAAATGTGAGGTACCATTTTCACCAGAACACCTGTGAGAACGCGGGACGGTCGGCCATGTGCTGTTGGGAGCGTGTTTTCAATGGGTGAGCCGATCGAAATGTGCGGAAAATGCGTTTTTTTCCCCACATTTCAGAATTTGCGGGGGTGTCTGGGTAATAAATCCTGGGGCGATTTGGGCATATCATACCTCTGTGGATTTCCAAGGGTGTCCTCTTTCGGAAATGCATGGGGATCTCTGTTTTCCCCAGTGGCTTGGACACCCGAGGCCCATATCTGTATGTTGCGCCGGTCGGCAGAGCGTCTCAAATTCCGGTCAGAAAACAGACTTGGGGTTACTTGTGTTTTAGGCTTTCCCCTTGGCGGCCAGGTAGGTGCACCCACACATGTGAGGTACCGTTTTCATCGGGACACCTGTGGGAACGTGAGACAGTAGGCCATGTGTTGTTGGAGGCATGTTTCGATGGGTGAGCCGAGCAAAATTTGCGGAAAATGCATTTTTTCCCCCACATTTCAGACTTTGCGGGGGTGTCTGGGTAATACATTCTTGGGCGATTTGGGCATATCATACTTCTGCGGATTCCCACGGGTGTCCTCTTTTCGGAAATGCATAGGGTTCCCTGTTTTCCCCGGTGGCTTGGACACCCGAGGCCCATATCTGTATGTTGTGCCGGTTGGCAGAGCGTCTCAAATTCCGGTCAGAAAACAGACTTGGGGTTACTTGTGTTTTAGGCTTTCCCCTTGGCGCCCAGGTAGGTGCACCCACACATGTGAGGTACCATTTTCATCGGGACACCTGTGGGAACGCGGGATAGTAGGCCATGTGTTGTTGGGTGCGTTTTTCGATGGGTGAGCCGAGTGAAATGTGCAGAAAATGCGTTTTTTTCCCACATTTTGAACTTTGCGGGGGTGTCTGGGTAATAAATTCTGGGGCGATTTGGGCATATCATACCTCTACGGATTCCCACGGGTGTCCACTTTTCGTTAATGCATGGGGTTCCCTGTTTTCCCAAGTAGCTTGGACACCCGAGGCCCATATCTGGATGTTGGGCCGGTCGGCAGAGCGTCTCAAATTCCAGTCAGAAAACAGACTTGGGGTTACTTGTGTTTTAGGCTTTACCCTTGGTGGCCAGATAGGTGCACCCACACATGTGAGGTACCGTTTTCATCGAGACACCTGTGGGAACGCGGGACGGTAGGCTGTGTGTTGTTGGGAGCGTGTTTCGATGGGTGAGCCGAGCAAAATGTGCAGAAAATGTGTTTATTTCCCCCACACTTCGGAATATGCATGGGTGTCTGGGTAATACATTCTACGGCAATTCTGGCATATCATACCTCTGCGGATTCCCACGGGTGTCCTCTTTTTGGAAATGCATGGGGTTCCCTGTTTTCCCCAGTGGCTTGGACACCCGAGGCCCATATCTGTATGTTGTGCCGGTCGGCAGAGCGTCTCAAATTCCTGTCAGAAAACAGACTTGGGGTTACTTGTGTTTTAGGCTTTCCTATTGGTGGCCAGGTAGGTGCACCCCCACATGTGAGGTACCGTTTTCATCGGGACACCTGTGGGAACGCGGGACGGTAGGCCATGTTTTGTTGGGGGCGTGTTTCGATGGGTGAGCCGAGCGAAATGTGATGAAAAGGCATTTTTTTTCCCACATTTCAGACTTTGCTGGGGTGTCTGGGTCATAAATTCTGGGGCGATTTGGGCATATCATACCTCTGTGGAGTCCCACGGGTGTCCTCTTTTCGTAAATGCATGGGGGTCCCTGTTTTCCCAAGTAGCTTGGACACCCGAGGACCATATCTGTATGTTGCGCCGGTGGGCAGAGCGTCCCAAATTCCAGTCAGAAAACAGACTTGGGGTTACTTGTGTTTTAGGCTTTCCCCTTGGCGGCCAGGTAGGTGCACCCACACATGTGAGGTACCGTTTTCATCGGGACACCTGTGGGAACGCGGGATGGTAGGCCATGTGCTGTTGGGGGCGTGTTTCGATGGGTGAGCCGAGCGAAATGTGCAGAAAATGCGTTTTTTCCCCACATTTCAGAATTTGCGGGGGTGTCTGGGTAATAAATTCTGGGGCGATTTGGGCATATCATACCTCTGTGGATTCCCACGGGTGTCCTCTTTTCGTAAATGCATGGGGGTCCCTGTTTTCCCAAGTAGCTTGGACACCCGAGGACCATATCTGTATGTTGCACCGGTCGGCAGAGCGTCCCAAATTCCGGTCAGAGAACAGACTTAGGGTTACTTGTGTTTTAGGCTTTCCCCTTGGCAGCCAGGTAGGTGCACCCACACATGTGAGGTACCGTTTTCATCGGGACACCTGTGGGAACGCGGGATGGTAGGCCATGTGCTGTTGGGGGCGTGTTTCGATGGGTGAGCCGAGCGAAAAGTGCGGAAAATGCATTTTTCCCCCCACATTTCGGACTTTGCGGGTGTGTCTGGGTAATACATTCTGGGGCAATTCTGGCATATCATACCTCTGCGGATTCCCACGGGTGTCCTCTTTTCGGAAATGCATGGGGTTCCCTGTTTTCCCCAGTGGCTTGGACACCCGAGGCCCATATCTGTATGTTGTGCCGGTCGGCAGAGCGTCTCAAATTCCGGTCAGAAAACAGACTTGGGGTTACTTGTGTTTTAGGCTTTCTCCTTGGCGCCCAGGTAGGTGCACCCACACATGTGAGGTACCATTTTCATCGGGACACCTGTGGGAACGCGGGATAGTAGGCCATGTGTTGTTGGGTGCGTTTTTCGATGGGTGAGCCGAGTGAAATGTGCAGAAAATGCATTTTTTTCCCACATTTCAGAATTTGCGGGGGTGTCTGGGTAATAAATTCTGGGGCGATTTGGGGATATCATACCTCTGCAGACTCCCACGGGTGTCCGCTTTTCGGAAATGCATGGGGTTCCCTGTTTTCCCCGGTGGCTTGGACACCCGAGGCCCATATCTGTATGTTGTGCAGGTCGGCAGAGCGTCTCAAATTCCGGTCAGAAAACAGACTTGGGGTTACTTGTGTTTTAGGCTTTCCCCTTGGCGGCCAGGTAGGTGCACCCACACATGTGAGGTACCATTTTCATTGGCACACCTTGGGAACGCGGGACGGTAGGCCATGTGTTGTTGGGGGCGTGTTTCGATGGGTGAGCCGAGCGACATGTGTGGAAAACGCGTTTTTTTCCCACATTTCGAACTTTGCGGGGGTGTCTGGTTAATAAATTCTGGGGCGATTTGGGCATATCATACCTCTTCGGATTCCCACAGGTGTTCTCTTTTCGTAAATGCATGGGGTTCCCTGTTTTCCCAAGTAGCTTGGACACCCGAGGCCCATATCTGGATGTTGGGCCGGTCGGCAGAGCGCCTCAAATTCCAGTCAGAAAACAGACTTGGGGTTACTTGTGTTTTAGGCTTTCCCCTTGGCGGCCAGATAGGTGCACCCACACATGTGAGGTACCGTTTTCATCGGGACACCTGTGGGAACGCGGGACGGTAGGCTGTGTGTTGTTGGGAGCGTGTTTCGATGGGTGAGCCGAGCAAAATGTGCAGAAAATGTGTTTATTTCCCCCACATTTCGGACTATGCATGGGTGTCTGGGTAATACATTCTGGGGCGATTCTGGCATATCATACCTCTGCGGATTCCCACGGGTGTCCTCTTTTCGGAAATGCATGGGGTTCCCTGTTTTCCCCAGTGGCTTGGACACCCGAGGCCCATATCTGTATGTTGTGCCGGTAGGCAGAGCGTCTCAAATTCCGGTCAGAAAACAGACTTGGGGTTACTTGTGTTTTAGGCTTTCCTATTGGCGGCCAGGTAGGTGCACGCGCACATGTGAGGTACCGTTTTCATCGGGACAGCTGTGGGAACGCGGGACGGTAGGCCATGTGTTGTTGGGGGTGTGTTTCAATGGGTGAGCCGAGCGTAAGGTGCGGAAAATGTGTTTTTTTCCCACATTTCGGACTTTGCGGGGTTGTCTGGGTAATACATTCTGGGGAGATTTGGGCATATGATACCTCTGCGGATTTCCAAAGGTGTCCTCTTTTTGGAAATGCATGGGGTTCCCTGTTTTCCCCGGTGGTTGGACACCCGAGGCCCATATCTGTATGTTGTGCCGGTCGGCAGAGCGTCTCAAATTCCGGTCAGAAAACAGACTTGGGGTTACTTGTGTTTTAGGCTTTCCCCTTGGCGGCCAGGTAGGTGCACCCACAAATGTGAGGTACCGTTTTCATCAGAACACCTGTGAGAACGCGGGACGGTAGGCCATGTGCTGTTGGGAGCGTGTTTCGATGGGTGAGCCGAGCGAAATGTGCGGAAAATGCGTTTTTTTCACTACATTTCGGACTTTGCAGGGGTGTCTGGGTAATAACTTCTGTGGCGATTTGGGTTTATCATACCTCTGCGGATTCCCACGGCTGTCCTCTTTTCGGAAATGCATGGGGTTCCCTGTTTTCCCAAGTAGCTTGGACACCCGAGGCCCTTATCTGAATGTTGTGTCGGTCGTCAGAGCGTCTCAAATTCCGGTCAGAAAACAGACTTGGGGTTACTTGTGTTTTAGGCTTTCCCCTTGGCGGCCAGGTAGGTGCACCCACACATGTGAGGTACCGTTTTCATCGGGACACCTGTGGGAATGCGGGATGGTAGGCCATGAGTTGTTGGGGGCGTGTTTCGATGGGTGAGCCAAGCGTCATGTGCAGAAAATGCGTTTTTTCTCCCACATTTTGGACTTTGCGGGGGTGTCTGGGTAATAAATTCTGGGGCGATTTGGACATATCATACCTCTGCGGATTCCCAACGGTATCCTCTTTTCGGAAATGCATGTAGTTCCCTGTTTTCCCTGGTGGCTTGGACACCCGAGGCCCATATCTGTATGTTGTGCCGGTCGGCAGAGCGTCTCAAATTCCGGTCAGAAAACAGTCTTGGGGTTACCTGTGTTTTAGGCTTTCCCCTTGGTGGCCAGGTAGGTGCACCCACAAATGTGAGGTACCATTTTCACCAGAACACCTGTGAGAACGCGGGACGGTCAGCCATGTGCTGTTGGGAGCGTGTTTTCAATGGGTGAGCCGATCGAAATGTGCGGAAAATGCGTTTTTTTCCCCACATTTCAGAATTTGCGGGGGTGTCTGGGTAATAAATCCTGGGGCGATTTGGGCATATGATACCTCTGTGGATTTTCAAGGGTGTCCTCTTTCGGAAATGCATGGGGATCTCTGTTTTCCCCAGTGGCTTGGACACCCGAGGCCCATATCTGTATGTTGTGCCGGGCGGCAGAGCTTCTCAAATTCCGGTCAGAAAACAGACTTGGGGTTACTTGTGTTTTAGGCTTTCCCCTTGGCGGCCACGTAGGTGCACTCACACATGTGAGGTACTGTTTTCATCGGGACACCTGTGGGAATGCGGGATGGTAGGCCAAGCGACATGTGCAGAAAATCTGTTTTTTCTCCCACATTTTGGACTTTGCGGGGGTGTCTGGGTAATAAATTCTGGGGCGATTTGGACATATCATACCTCTGCGGATTCCCAACGGTATCCTCTTTTCGGAAATGCATGGGATTCCCTATTTTCCCTGGTGGCTTGGACACCCGAGGCCCATATCTGTATGTTGTTCCGGTCGGCAGAGCGTCTCAAATTCCGGTCAGAAAACAGACTTGGGGTTACCTGTGTTTTAGGCTTTCCCCTTGACGGCCAGGTAGGTGCACCCACAAATGTGAGGTACCATTTTCATCGGGACACCTGTGGGAATGCGGGACGGTAGGCCATGTGCTGTTGGGAGCGTGTTTTCAATGGGTGAGCCGATCGAAATGTGTGGAAAATGCGTTTTTTTCCCCACATTTCAGAATTTGCGGGGGTGTCTGGGTAATAAATCCTGGGGCAATTTGGGCATATCATACCTCTGCGGATTCCCAACGGTATCCTCTTTTCGGAAATGCATGGGATTCCCTGTTTTCCCTGGTGGCTTGGACACCCGAGGCCCATAGCTGTATGTTGTTCCGGTCGGCAGAGCGTCTCAAATTCCGGTCAGAAAACAGACTTGGGGTTACCTGTGTTTTAGGCTTTCCCCTTGGCGGCCAGGTAGGTGCACCCACAAATGTGAGGTACCGTTTTCATCGGGACACCTGTGGGAACGCGGGACGGTAGGCCATGTGCTGTTGGGAGCGTGTTTTCAATGGGTGAGCCGATCGAAGTGGGTGGAAAATGCGTTTTTTTCCCCACATTTCAGAATTTGCGGGGGTGTCTGGGTAATAAATTCTGGGGCGATTTGGGCATATCATACC
This sequence comes from Ambystoma mexicanum, assembly GCF_040938575.1. NCBI lineage: Eukaryota > Metazoa > Chordata > Amphibia > Caudata > Ambystomatidae > Ambystoma > Ambystoma mexicanum. The sequence continues at coordinate 432,267,263 of NC_090928.1, forward strand.
TTTGCGGATTCCCACGGGTGTCCTCTTTTCGGAAATGCATGGGGATCCCTGTTTTCCCCGGTGGCTTGGACACCCGAGGCCCATATCTGTATGTTGCGCCAGTCGGCAGAGCGTCTCAAATTCCGGTCAGAGAACAGACTTGGGGTTACTTGTGTTTTAGGCTTTCCCCTTGGCAGCCAGGTAGGTGCACCCACACATGTGAGGTACCGTTTTCATCGGGACACCTGTGGGAACGCGGGATGGTAGGCTATGTGCTGTTGGGGGCGTGTTTCGATGGGTGAGCCAAGCGAAAAGTGCGGAAAATGCATTTTTCCCACCACATTTCGGACTTTGCGGGTGTGTCTGGGTAATACATTCTGGGGCAATTCTGGCATATCATACCTCTTCGGATTCCCACAGGTGTCCTCTTTTCGTAAATGCATGGGGTTCCCTGTTTTCCCAAGTAGCTTGGACACCCGAGGCCCATATCTGGATGTTGGGCCGGTCGGCAGAGCGTCTCAAATTCCAGTCAGAAAACAGACTTGGGGTTACTTGTGTTTTAGGCTTTCCTATTGGCGGCCAGGTAGGTGCACGCGCACATGTGAGGTACCGTTTTCATCGGGACAGCTGTGGGAACGCGGGACGGTAGGCAATGTGTTGTTGGGGGTGTGTTTCAATGGGTGAGCCGAGCGTAAGGTGCGGAAAATGTGTTTTTTTCCCACATTTCGGACTTTGCGGGGTTGTCTGGGTAATACATTCTGGGGAGATTTGGGCATATGATACCTCTGCGGATTTCCAAAGGTGTCCTCTTTTTGGAAATGCATGGGGTTCCCTGTTTTCCCCGGTGGTTGGATGTGATGCCGGAAATGCATCTGAGGGACAGGGCCTCTGAATCCTTGTCCTTTTTCTGTTTTTACCGTGTGTTCTGTCATGTTTTCTGCCCAGGAGTCCATGAGGGACTCCTGGCAGTGCAGCTCTCTTTTGGTTTGGTGAACAGACCCATGGGATACCCTTATGGCACCCATGGGTAGGGGTACAACCCTGTGCCCCTAGTGTATGTTTTTGGGCACCTGTGGGTGGCCCACAGAGCAGGGTATGGGCTGGTGGCAGCTCCATGCTAAACTTGACAGGTGCTCTGGGTGTCCTCCGTTTTGGGATACCCAGGCCCTGCCATTGGGATCAGTTGATTCCTGATAGAAACAAGATGGCCCCTGTGGCCTCTTGCTTTCTATTGCCTGTTGTCTTGTTTTTCCCAAAGTCCTGGGAAGCCCTGGCTCTGTCCCTTCCCCCTGGCTGGCTGTTGGGTGGAAGTTCCATATATGGTGTTGTTGTGAAGGCCCAGCTAGACTGACTGGAGCCTTCCCAGTGACTGTATGTTATGGGTACCTCCTGTGGGTGGGACCTGGGTGAATGGAGTGTGTGACCAATATACACTCCTTGTTGTGGTTGTCTGGTTTCTGGCATGAGAGACAAAGACTGAGACAGCCCTGCCCGAAACTGGCCTGAATGCAGTGTGTAGTGTTGAATGGCTGGGTACTTGTCCCAATCCACATTCCTTGTTGTGAGTGTCTGAAAGGGAGGAGTGTGGCCTGAATGCACTGTGTGCCTGATTGGCTGACTGACTGCATGAATGCCCTTCTGTGTGATTGGCTGCTGTGTGTGTGCCAGCAGTGTGGATGAGAGACAGAATAGTATATCTGGGGACCTCTCACCACTGGAAATTGTTCAGAAGCATTCAGAAGCTGAGTCTCCACTCAAGAGTAACTGGATTTGCTGATCCTCGACGTCCAGCTGGAAGAAGAAGACTTGCTGTGGCATTTGCTTCGACGGAACTGAAGGTTGTCGAAATCGTCGGGGACTGACCCGAGAGAGGACCTGGCTAGGCGCCCTCTTCCCGTGCTCCGAGGGACCATCGAGCACCGCTGAATCTTCGCCGAAGCTCCCTGGATGCCAGACCATCGAAAGGCTGCCGACCGGAGAAGGGGACTGCCGAGGAGACCGAAGTAAAGCACCCGGACATCGACGCTGTCGAAGTCCATTGCCGTCGACCAGGGTTCGCAGGTCTGTGCAACCGCTGGAGGCCCGTCGAAGTTGTGTTGCCCAGCCGTGGGAACCACTTGACGCCGAGCCGCCGACGACCGGAGCCGTCCGCTCCTTGCCTAAGAACATTTGACTCGAAGGACTCCCTCGTCCGCACCGTCGACCGCTTTTGTCCTGCCGGAGAAAGTCGAGGACGACCAACGCGCCGAGGAGAATCCGCCGGTGGGTTTCCCGCCACCTCACGACCCCAAAGACTCGAGCGACTCGACGCCCTTGCTGGGCTCCCGTCTCTACAATCTTTGCGGTCCAGAACTATTGTCATCGAGGTGCCCCGCACACCTCCGCCTTGCAGGACGCCGACGCCCCGACGCCGACGAGCACCGCTCGGACGAAGCTGCCGCCTCTTCGACATCGTTCTACCTCGTTTGTCGACGGACGTTCGACGCCCCGTGCCTCCCGCTTGAAAGGGAAGGCATTCAAGAAGGGCCGTCGATTCCCCGTCGCCGAACCCCGAGGTCTTCGACGTTTCTCGACGCCTCTCGACGATCCTTGACTCCTGCTTTAAAGGGGATCATTCAAGAAGGATCTGTCGACGCCTCTTCGAAGAACTCGACTCCACCAGGTACATTGGGGGGGTAAAAACATTGTAGGAGAGAATAAGACTGTTGAACAATATATGGACTGGGCTTGTGTTATATCTCTTTATTTTACAGGTTGCCCAGGTGGGGGGATCTCCACACAGAACGGTGTCCAGTAGCAAGGGCCAGTCTTCTGCCTATTGTTTCAACCCTCTGGTATCTCTCCTCTCTCTATTGCTGGTTTCCTTCTTATTGATCCGCATGCCATTGCTACAGTATTGTGAATGCACTGTTATGAGGTCTAATATTAGTGGTACCACTTTAGAATTGTAGATATTTATCATTATTGATTTTCCTGAGCACAAAGTGCGTTATTGTGATAAGTGTACATAACCTTTGAATATTAATTATATAAAGACTTTGTTTTCAGTAATACAGTGTGTGGACATTCCTTTGTGGGGGCTTGGGGATACACTGTACTTAAGAACCAGCCTGCATCACCTCCTGAGAAGCTAGGCCTTGATTGCTCGTCCATAGCTACCGTAATCGAGAATCTTGGCTGGGGTCTTCTGTGCCTCTCCTCTACCATATAGAGAGCGGAAGTACAGACCCCCCCACCGGTCTTGACAAGCTGGTGGCAGCGGTGGGATGCTTATGGTTTTAAGACTCAGTGTATAACCGTGCCACTTACAAAATATCCGCACTTTATTAGATTAAGGTTTGGGTGTGTACCAAATAACTGCATTACAGGCAATGGAGCCCATTGCAAATGGTAAATTGACTCGGATGAGCTTAGAGGCTCTCCAGAGTGCTTGTGAAGCCAGGGAGTTAGACTTTGTGGATAAGTCTAGGGCTGAGCTGATAGCTGCCCTGGTGGACTACCAGACTGATGGTGAAACCCTTGATGAAGGGGGGGATGCAACCAGTGAGGACTCTGCCCCTGGGGTTGTTGCTGAATCTGTTTCTGGGAATGCCACCATTCCTGCTGCCTCTGTTCCAAACCCCAGCAATTCCATGGAACTTGAGTTATTAAGGATGAAATTGGCCTTTGAATATCGCAAGTTGGAAATAGAAGCTGAGCTTAAGAAAGAGGAGCTGGCACAGCAAGTGGAACTCAAGAATAGGGATCTTGCGCTCAAAGACAAGGACACTGAATGTCAGAGAATCCAGCTAGAGAGAGCTAGAGTGGAGACTTCAGCTAGACCAATTGAGAGTGGCAGGTCCCCAGCCACCAAGTTTATGAAAGATTTGGTTGGTGTGTTTGTGGAGGGTTCAGATATCCTCCAATGGATTGAAGCGTTTGAAATGGCATGTGCAATTCATGATGTAGATAAAAGAGATTGGGCTAAGTGTTTGTTAAGCAGAGTGCCTCAAACTGGATATGACTGTATTCTGAAGCTGAGTGTGGAAGAAAGGGGTCAGTATGAGTGTATGAAGTCTGCTTTGATTGCCAAGTTTGGCAAGACACCTACCCAATACCTTAAAAGGTTCAGGGATTTTAAGAAAAGAGAAAATGTGTCTTGGGTTGACTGGGTGAGTACTGCGCACATGAACATGATGGGGTGGATTGACGGTTACAAGGTGAAAACTTTTGTTGAGTTGTCCCACCTCTTGTTTTTTGAGCATTTTTCTGAAGCCTGTTCACCAGAGCTGCGTCAGTATGTGGCTGACCAGAACATTTTGGACCCCTTTAAGCTGGCTAGGTTGGCTGACAAGTGGGTCTCCCACCGGGTGTCCCCTAAGGACTCCAGTGGGAAGGACAAGGACAAAGAAAAGGGGACCTCTCAGAAAGCTGAGGAGTCCCAAAAGCAATCACAGTCGGGTAAACCAAAACCTTCCTCTCCTAAGACCCAAAAATCCAGTGGGGATAAGTCCTCTGTGGGTGGGAATAAGAGTAGTGGTCCACCTGCTGCAAAGCAGGTTCCCAGTGGTTCCAGTACCGTACCCCGCACTCCTGGCACTTGTTGGGATTGTGGGGCACTGGATCACAAAAGGGGTGACCCCAAGTGTAAAGGTAAGGCACTTGGAGTACAGGCTGTCAGCCTGACCTACCCTTACCCCGTGGCTGAGGTGGAGGCCACTGTCCTCCCCTCCTCTACAGGAATCACATTTGGTGCTCCGGTAGAGATTTCCTTAGTGTCCCTTGGGGCCTGGGACCAGTACGCAGAAGTACTGGCAACTATCCCGCAGAACACCCGTAGGTTTTTGAGAAGTGTCCTCTTGAATGGCCAGCCTTCTACTGGTTTGAGAGACACTGGGGCAAGCATGACAGTGGTGGACAGGACCCTGCTCAAGCCAGAGGACTATGAAGGTGCTCCTCTGCAAACCACCAGGTTAGCTGGTGGGCCTCCCAAATTATCGCCTGTAGCCCTAGTCACACTCATGATTGGAGACAAGACAGCAAAGCTTCCTGTCCTGGTTCAGGACAATGTCCCTGCTAACATTCTGTTAGGAAATGATCTAGTGGAGTTGGGGTTGATCTCGGATGGTCTTCCCATGACTGCTGCTGCAGTCACTAGGTCACAGGTGACACCGGGTCTGGCTGTGAGTCAGGTACCCGAGCCAAAGGCGAGGCCTAAGGCAAGAAGAAGGAAGACCAAGAAGGCCACCTCTGTGGAGGGAACACCTTCTCTTCCTGCTGTTCCGACAGCACCCATTGGGATCCATGCTCCGGACGGGCTGGGTCCAGTGGAAAACCCAAACTCAACTCCTGTGGGAGAAGAGACAGAAGACTCTCCTGTGGGAGAGGTTCTCAACCCGGAGGATCATCCCGACCTTCAATGCTTGTTAGCTGAAGGGGGACCCTCCCGGGCAGACTTCTGTAAGGGACAGAGAGAGTGCCACTCTCTCGAGGGCCTGAGGAAACAGGCCCTGTCCCAGGCCCAAGGTGAAGTGCCTAGGACATTCAAGATTTATTGGGAGGGTGAGCTCCTTGTTAGTGAGCCCACTAAGCCCGAACCTGGTGCCCGCAAGAGGTTGGTGGTACCCCAGGTTTACAGGCCCTTCCTACTGCAGTTGGCGCATGAGGTGCCCTTGGCTGGTCATCTTGGGACCAAGAAGACTAAGCAGAGGCTCTCTGCCCATTTCTACTGGCCACGGATGGGAGTAGAGGTGGAGTCCCACTGCAGGACCTGCCCAACTTGTCAGTTGTCTGGCAAGACTGGAGGCAGGGTCATTGCCCCACTGCAGCCATTACCAGTGGTTGGCACACCATTTGAGAGGGTGGGCATCGACATCGTCGGTCCCCTTGACCCTCCCACTTCAGGTGGACATCGGTTCATCCTGGTCTTGGTAGATCATGCCACCAGGTACCCTGAGGCAATACCCCTTCGGACTGTTACTGCCAAGGTGGTTGCCAGGGCTCTCCTGGGCATTTTCACCCGTGTTGGATTCCCCAAGGAGGTTGTCTCTGACCGAGGATCCAACTTCATGTCTAGTTACATGAAAACCATGTGGAAAGAGTGCGGGGTAACCTACAAGTTCTCCACCTCTTACCACCCCCAGACCAATGGTCTGGTTGAGAGATTTAACAAAACTCTCAAGGGCATGCTAGGTGCTTTGGAAGAGCCCCTAAGGAGGAAATGAGATCTCCTCCTGCCATGCCTGCTGTTTGCTTACAGAGAGGTACCTCAAGAGGGTGTTGGTTTCAGCCCCTTTGAGTTACTCTTTGGACATCCCGTGAGGGGGCCCCTCGCCTTGATCCGAGAAGGCTTGGAAGCCACCCCTCCAGGTCCCGCCAAGCAAGTGGGGGACTATGTGTTAGGCCTCAGGCGGAGGATGACACAAATGATGGGTCAGGCAACAGCAAATCTCAAGGCCAGCCAGGAATTGAATAAGTACTGGCATGACCTGAAAGCTTCGCAAGTGGATTGGACTCCAGGACAGGAAATCCTTGTGATGGAGCCTACCAAGCCTAGAGCTTTGGCAGACAAGTGGACTGGACCCTTCAGGATCATCTCCAAGATGGGCGAAGTCAATTATCTGGTGGACATGGGAGCCTCTGGGGTAGCCCCCCAGGTATTCCATGTCAACAGGCTCAAGCCTTTCCACAGGCGAGCAGAGGTCTCATGTCTCTTGCTAGCTTCAGGGCAAGAAGAGGATGAGAGTGAGCCCCTTCCTGATTTGCTGCATAGCAACCCTCAGGATGGCTCAGTGGAGGGAGTACAACTCTCTCCAGATTTGACAACAGAGCAGCAGAGGGCCTGCCGGGCTTTGCTCCAGCAGTATGCCCCTCTGTTTTCACTGACACCGGGCCTTACACCGTGGTGTAAGCACGAAATTGACACTGGTGACAGTGTGCCTGTCAAAAGCAGGAGCTATCGTATGTCAGATACCGTCAAAAACCACATCCAGGCTGAGGTCGCCAAGATGTTGGATCTGGGTGTTATTGAACCCTCCACCAGTCCCTGGTCCAGTCCAGTGGTCCTTGTCCCCAAGGCAAGTTCCCCGGCGGGTACCAAGGATTGGAGGTTCTGTGTGGACTACCGAGGAGTCAATGCCGTCACCAAAACTGACGCGCACCCATTGCCCAGGGCTGATGAGCTCGTGGACACTATAGGTGCTGCCAAATTTGTGAGCACCTTTGACCTTACCTCAGGCTATTGGCAAATAGCTCTGACGGACCATGCCAAGGAAAAGACGGCATTCTCCACACCTGAGGGACTCTACCAGTTTAGGGTCATGCCCTTTGGGTTGAAGAATGCCCCTGCCACCTTCCAGAGATTGGTCAACCATGCGCTCAGTGGGCTGGAAGCCTTTTGTGTGGCTTACTTAGACGACATTGCCGTCTACAGTTCCACCTGGGAAGAGCATTTGACACATCTGGATAAGGTGTTGCAGGCCTTGAAAAGGGCTAACCTCACTATCAAGGCCACCAAGTGCCAGATAGCTCAGGGGAAAGTTACCTATCTTGGTCATGAGGTAGGAGGGGGTCAAATCCAACCTCTCTCCAGTAAAGTACAGGACGTACAGAACTGGGAGACTCCCACTACTCAAACCCAGGTGAGAGCCTTTTTGGGCCTCACTGGGTACTATCGCAATTTCATGGCAGACTATGGAACCATAGCTGCACCCCTGACAGCTCTAACTTCACCCAAACAGCCTAGGAAGGTTAATTGGACTGAAGACTGTCAGAGGGCCTTTGATGGCTTGAAAGAAAGTCTGTGTAGGGCACCTGTGTTGAGTGCGCCTGACTACAGCCGACCCTTTATCGTCCAAACGGATGCCTGCGACACCGGAATTGGAGCTGTCTTGTCCCAGTTAGATGACAAAGGGAGAGAACATCCTATCATATTCATCAGTAGACAACTCAAGGGTAGAGAACTTAGGTGGGCTACTGTTGAAAAGGAATGTTTTAGTATAGTTTGGAGCCTTAGGCGTTTTAGGCCCTACCTTACGGGGTCCACCTTCAAGGTCCAAACAGATCATAAGCCCCTGAAGTGGCTTATGCAGATGAAGGGTGAGAATCCGAAATTGCTCAGGTGGTCGATTAGCCTACAAGGGCTAGACTTCACCATAGAGCACAGACCAGGGAAGAGTCACGATAATGCAGATGGCCTTTCCAGAAGGTATGTTGACCGTCTGGATGAGGGTGTCTATCCCGTGGGAGATTAGGCACCCTCCACCTCAGTCTGGGGGGGGCGACTGTGATGCCGGAAATGCATCTGAGGGACAGGGCCTCTGAATCCTTGTCCTTTTTCTGTTTTTACCGTGTGTTCTGTCATGTTTTCTGCCCAGGAGTCCATGAGGGACTCCTGGCAGTGCAGCTCTCTTTTGGTTTGGTGAACAGACCCATGGGATACCCTTATGGCACCCATGGGTAGGGGTACAACCCTGTGCCCCTAGTGTATGTTTTTGGGCACCTGTGGGTGGCCCACAGAGCAGGGTATGGGCTGGTGGCAGCTCCATGCTAAACTTGACAGGTGCTCTGGGTGTCCTCCGTTTTGGGATACCCAGGCCCTGCCATTGGGATCAGTTGATTCCTGATAGAAACAAGATGGCCCCTGTGGCCTCTTGCTTTCTATTGCCTGTTGTCTTGTTTTTCCCAAAGTCCTGGGAAGCCCTGGCTCTGTCCCTTCCCCCTGGCTGGCTGTTGGGTGGAAGTTCCATATATGGTGTTGTTGTGAAGGCCCAGCTAGACTGACTGGAGCCTTCCCAGTGACTGTATGTTATGGGTACCTCCTGTGGGTGGGACCTGGGTGAATGGAGTGTGTGACCAATATACACTCCTTGTTGTGGTTGTCTGGTTTCTGGCATGAGAGACAAAGACTGAGACAACCCTGCCCGAAACTGGCCTGAATGCAGTGTGTAGTGTTGAATGGCTGGGTACTTGTCCCAATCCACATTCCTTGTTGTGAGTGTCTGAAAGGGAGGAGTGTGGCCTGAATGCACTGTGTGCCTGATTGGCTGACTGACTGCATGAATGCCCTTCTGTGTGATTGGCTGCTGTGTGTGTGCCAGCAGTGTGGATGAGAGACAGAATAGTATATCTGGGGACCTCTCACCACTGGAAATTGTTCAGAAGCATTCAGAAGCTGAGTCTCCACTCAAGAGTAACTGGATTTGCTGATCCTCGACGTCCAGCTGGAAGAAGAAGACTTGCTGTGGCATTTGCTTCGACGGAACTGAAGGTTGTCGAAATCGTCGGGGACTGACCCGAGAGAGGACCTGGCTAGGCGCCCTCTTCCCGTGCTCCGAGGGACCATCGAGCACCGCTGAATCTTCGCCGAAGCTCCCTGGACGCCAGACCATCGAAAGGCTGCCGACCGGAGAAGGGGACTGCCGAGGAGACCGAAGTAAAGCACCCGGACATCGACGCTGTCGAAGTCCATTGCCGTCGACCAGGGTTCGCAGGTCTGTGCAACCGCTGGAGGCCCGTCGAAGTTGTGTTGCCCAGCCGTGGGAACCACTTGACGCCGAGCCGCCGACGACCGGAGCCGTCCGCTCCTTGCCTAAGAACATTTGACTCGAAGGACTCCCTCGTCCGCACCGTCGACCGCTTTTGTCCTGCCGGAGAAAGTCGAGGACGACCAACGCGCCGAGGAGAATCCGCCGGTGGGTTTCCCGCCACCTCACGACCCCAAAGACTCGAGCGACTTGACGCCCTTGCTGGGCTCCCGTCTCTACAATCTTTGCGGTCCAGAACTATTGTCATCGAGGTGCCCCGCACACCTCCGCCTTGCAGGACGCCGACGCCCCGACGCCGACGAGCACCGCTCGGACGAAGCTGCCGCCTCTTCGACATCGTTCTACCTCGTTTGTCGACGGACGTTCGACGCCCCGTGCCTCCCGCTTGAAAGGGAAGGCATTCAAGAAGGGCCGTCGATTCCCCGTCGCCGAACCCCGAGGTCTTCGACGTTTCTCGACGCCTCTCGACGATCCTTGACTCCTGCTTTAAAGGGGATCATTCAAGAAGGATCTGTCGACGCCTCTTCGAAGAACTCGACTCCACCAGGTACATTGGGGGGGTAAAAACATTGTAGGAGAGAATAAGACTGTTGAACAATATATGGACTGGGCTTGTGTTATATCTCTTTATTTTACAGGTTGCCCAGGTGGGGGGATCTCCACACAGAACGGTGTCCAGTAGCAAGGGCCAGTCTTCTGCCTATTGTTTCAACCCTCTGGTATCTCTCCTCTCTCTATTGCTGGTTTCCTTCTTATTGATCCGCATGCCATTGCTACAGTATTGTGAATGCACTGTTATGAGGTCTAATATTAGTGGTACCACTTTAGAATTGTAGATATTTATCATTATTGATTTTCCTGAGCACAAAGTGCGTTATTGTGATAAGTGTACATAACCTTTGAATATTAATTATATAAAGACTGTGTTTTCAGTAATACAGTGTGTGGACATTCCTTTGTGGGGGCTTGGGGATACACTGTACTTAAGAACCAGCCTGCATCACCTCCTGAGAAGCTAGGCCTTGATTGCTCGTCCATAGCTACCGTAATCGAGAATCTTGGCTGGGGTCTTCTGTGCCTCTCCTCTACCATATAGAGAGCGGAAGTACAGACCCCCCCACCGGTCTTGACATTGGACACCCGAGGCCCATATCTGTATGTTGTGCCGGTCGGCAGAGCGTCTCAAATTCCGGTCAGAAAACAGACTTGGGGTTACTTGTGTTTTAGGCTTTCCCCTTAGCGGCCAGGTAGGTGCACCCACAAATGTGAGGTACCGTTTTCATCAGAACACCTGTGAGAACGCGGGACAGTAGGCCATGTGCTGTTGGGAGCGTGTTTCGATGGGTGAGCCGAGCGAAATGTGCGGAAAATGCGTTTTTTTCACTACATTTCGGACTTTGCAGGGGTGTCTGGGTAATAACTTCTGTGGCGATTTGGGTTTATCATACCTCTGCAGATTCCCACGGGTGTCCTCTTTTCGGAAATGCATGGGGTTCCCTGTTTTCCCAAGTAGCTTGGACACGCGAGGCCCTTATCTGAATGTTGTGCCGGTCGTCAGAGCGTCTCAAATTCCGGTCAGAAAACAGACTTGGGGTTACTTGTGTTTTAGGCTTTCCCCTTGGCGGCCAGGTAGGTGCACCCACACATGTGAGGTACCGTTTTCATCGGGACACCTGTGGGAATGCGGGATGGTAGGCCATGTGTTGTTGGGGGCGTGTTTCGATGGGTGAGCCAAGCGTCATGTGCAGAAAATGCGTTTTTTCTCCTACATTTTGGACTTTGCGGGGGTGTCTGGGTAATAAATTCTAGGGCGATTTGGATATATCATACCTCTGCGGATTCCCAACGGTATCCTCTTTTCGGAAATGCATGTAGTTCCCTGTTTTCCCTGGTGGCTTGGACACCCGAGGCCCATATCTGTATGTTGTTCCGGTCGGCAGAGCGTCTCAAATTCCGGTCAGAAAACAGACTTGGGGTTACCTGTGTTTTAGGCTTTCCCCTTGGCGGCCAGGTAGGTGCACCCACAAATGTGAGGTACCGTTTTCATCGGGACACCTGTGGGAACGCGGGACGGTAGGCCATGTGCTGTTGGGAGCGGGTTTTCAATGGGTGAGCCGATCGAAATGTGTGGAAAATGCGTTTTTTTCCACACATTTCAGAATTTGCGGGGGTGTCTGGGTAATAAATTCTGGGGCGATTTGGGCATATCATACCTCTGCGGATTCCCACGGGTGTCCTCTTTTCGGAAATGCATGGGGTTCCCTGTTTTCCCCGGTGGCTTGGACACCCGAGGCCCATATCTGTATGTTGCGCCGGTCGGCAGAACGTCTCAAATTCCGGTCAGAAAACAGACTTGGGGTTACTTGTGTTTTAGGCTTTCCCCTTGGCGGCCAGGTAGGTGCACCCACACATGTGAGGTACCGTTTTCATCGGGACACCTGTGGGAACGTGAGACAGTAGGCCATGTGTTGTTGGAGGCGTGTTTCGATGGGTGAGCCGAGCAAAATTTGCGGAAAATGCATTTTTTTCCCCCACATTTCAGACTTTGCAGGGGTGTATGGGTAATACATTCTTGGGCGATTTGGGCATATCATACTTCTGCGGATTCCCACGGGTGTCCTCTTTTCGGAAATGCATAGGGTTCCCTGTTTTCCCCGGTGGCTTGGACACCCGAGGCCCATATCTGTATGTTGTGCCGGTTGGCAGAGCGTCTCAAATTCCGGTCAGAAAACAGACCTGGGGTTACTTGTGTTTTAGGCTTTCCCCTTGGCGCCCAGGTAGGTGCACCCACACATGTGAGGTACCATTTTCATCGGGACACCTGTGGGAACGCGGGATAGTAGGCCATGTGTTGTTGGGTGCGTTTTTCGATGGGTGAGCCGAGTGAAATGTGCAGAAAATGCGTTTTTTTCCCACATTTCGAACTTTGCGGGGGTGTCTGGGTAATAAATTCTGGGGCGATTTGGGCATATCATACCTCTACGGATTCCCACGGGTGTCCACTTTTTGTGAATGCATGGGGTTCCCTGTTTTCCCAAGTAGCTTGGACACCCGAGGCCCATATCTGGATGTTGGGCCGGTCGGCAGAGCGTCTCAAATTCCAGTCAGAAAACAGACTTGGGGTTACTTGTGTTTTAGGCTTTCCCCTTGGTGGCCAGATAGGTGCACCCACACATGTGAGGTACCGTTTTCATCGAGACACCTGTGGGAACGCGGGACGGTAGGCTGTGTGTTGTTGGGAGCGTGTTTCGATGGGTGAGCCGAGCAAAATGTGCAGAAAATGTGTTTATTTCCCCCACACTTCGGAATATGCATGGGTGTCTGGGTAATACATTCTACGGCAATTCTGGCATATCATACCTCTGCGGATTCCCACGGGTGTCCTCTTTTTGGAAATGCATGGGGTTCCCTGTTTTCCCCAGTGGCTTGGACACCCGAGGCCCATATCTGTACGTTGTGCCGGTCGGCAGAGCGTCTCAAATTCCTGTCAGAAAACAGACTTGGGGTTACTTGTGTTTTAGGCTTTCCTATTGGTGGCCAGGTAGGTGCACCCGCACATGTGAGGTACCGTTTTCATCGGGACACCTGTGGGAACGCGGGACGGTAGGCCATGTTTTGTTGGGGGCGTGTTTCGATGGGTGAGCCGAGCGAAATGTGATGAAAAGGCATTTTTTTTCCCACATTTCAGACTTTGCTGGGGTGTCTGGGTCATAAATTCTGGGGCGATTTGGGCATATCATACCTCTGTGGATTCCCACGGGTGTCCTCTTTTCGTAAATGCATGGGGGTCCCTGTTTTCCCAAGTAGCTTGGACACCTGAGGACCATATCTGTATGTTGCGCCGGTCGGCAGAGCGTCCCAAATTCCAGTCAGAAAACAGACTTGGGGTTACTTGTGTTTTAGGCTTTCCCCTTGGCGGCCAGGTAGGTGCACCCACACATGTGAGGTACCGTTTTCATCGGGACACCTGTGGGAAGGCGGGATGGTAGGCCATGTGCTGTTGGGGGCGTGTTTCGATGGGTGAGCCGAGCGAAATGTGCAGAAAATGCATTTTTTCCCCCACATTTCGGACTTTGCGGGGGTGTCTGGGTAATACATTCTGGGACGATTCTGGCATATCATACCTCTGCGGATTCCCACGGGTGTCCTCTTTTCGGAAATGCATGGGGTTCCCTGTTTTCCCCAGTAACTTGGACACCCGAGGCCGATATCTGTATGTTCTGCCGGTCGGCAGAGCGTCTCAAATTCCGGTCAGAAAACAGACTTGGGGTTACTTGTGTTTTAGGCTTTCCCCTTGGCGCCCAGGTAGGTGCACCCACACATGTGAGGTACCATTTTCATCGGGACACCTGTGGGAACGCGGGATAGTAGGCCATGTGTTGTTGGGTGCGTTTTTCGATGGGTGAGCCGAGTGAAATGTGCAGAAAATGCGTTTTTTTCCCACATTTCGAACTTTGCGGGGGTGTCTGGGTAATAAATTCTGGGGCGATTTGGGCATATCATACCACTACGGATTCCCACGGGTGTCCACTTTTCGTAAATGCATGGGGTTCCCTGTTTTCCCAAGTAGCTTGGACACCCGAGGCCCATATCTGGATGTTGGGCCTGTCGGCAGAGCGTCTCAAATTCCGGTCAGAAAACAGACTTGGGGTACTTGTGTTTTAGGCTTTCCCCTTGGCGGCCAGATAGGTGCACCCACACATGTGAGGTACCGTTTTCATCGAGACACCTGTGGGAACGCGGGACAGTAGGCTGTGTGTTGCTGGGAGCGTGTTTCGATGGGTGAGCCGAGCAAAATGTGCAAAAAATGTGTTTATTTCCCCCACATTTCGGACTATGCATTGGTGTCTGGGTAATACATTCTGGGGCAATTCTGGCATATCATAACTCTGCGGATTCCCACGGGTGTCCTCTTTTTGGAAATGCATAGGGTTCCCTGTTTTCCCCAGTGGCTTGGACACCCGAGGCCCATATCTGTATGTTGTGCCGGTCGGCAGAGCGTCTCAAATTCCGGTCAGAAAACAGACTTGGGGTTACTTGTGTTTTAGGCTTTCCTATTGGTGGCCAGGTAGGTGCACCCGCACATGTGAGGTACTGTTTTCATCGGGCCACCTGTGGGAACGTGGGATGGTAGGCCATGTGCTGTTGGGGGCATGTTTCGATGGGTGAGCCGAGTGAAATGTGCAGAAAATGCTTTTTTTCCCCACATTTCAGAATTTGCGGGGGTGTCTGGGTAATAAATTCTGGGGCGATTTGGGCATATCATACCTCTGTGGATTCCCACGGGTGTCCTCTTTTCGTAAATACATGGGGGTCCCTGTTTTCCCAAGTAGCTTGGACACCCGAGGACCATATCTGTATGTTGCGCCGGTCGGCAGAGCGTCCCAAATTCCGGTCAGAGAACAGACTTGGGGTTACTTGTGTTTTAGGCTTTCCCCTTGGCAGCCAGGTAGGTGCACCCACACATGTGAGGTACCGTTTTCATCGGGACACCTGTGGGAACGCGGGATGGTAGGCCATGTGCTGTTGGGGGCGTGTTTCGATGGGTGAGCCGAGCGAAAAGTGCGGAAAATGCATTTTTCCCCCACATTTCGGACTTTGCGGGTGTGTCTGGGTAATACATTCTGGGGCAATTCTGGCATATCATACCTCTGCGGATTCCCACGGGTGTCCTCTTTTCGGAAATGCATGGGGTTCCCTGTTTTCCCCAGTGGCTTGGACACCCGAGGCCCATATCTGTATGTTGTGCCGGTCGGCAGAGCGTCTCAAATTCCGGTCAGAAAACAGACTTGGGGTTACTTGTGTTTTAGGCTTTCTCCTTGGCGCCCAGGTAGGTGCACCCACACATGTGAGGTACCATTTTCATCGGGACACCTGTGGGAACGCGGGATAGTAGGCCATGTGTTGTTGGGTGCGTTTTTCGATGGGTGAGCCGAGTGAAATGTGCAGAAAATGCATTTTTTTCCCACATTTCAGAATTTGCGGGGGTGTCTGGGTAATAAATTCTGGGGCGATTTGGGGATATCATACCTCTGCAGACTCCCACGGGTGTCCGCTTTTCGGAAATGCATGGGGTTCCCTGTTTTCCCCGGTGGCTTGGACACCCGAGGCCCATATCTGTATGTTGTGCAGGTCGGCAGAGCGTCTCAAATTCCGGTCAGAAAACAGACTTGGGGTTACTTGTGTTTTAGGCTTTCCCCTTGGCGGCCAGGTAGGTGCACCCACACATGTGAGGTACCATTTTCATTGGCACACCTTGGGAACGCGGGACGGTAGGCCATGTGTTGTTGGGGGCGTGTTTCAATGGGTGAGCCGAGCGACATGTGTGGAAAACGCGTTTTTTTCCCACATTTCGAACTTTGCGGGGGTGTCTGGTTAATAAATTCTGGGGCGATTTGGGCATATCATACCTCTTCGGATTCCCACAGGTGTCCTCTTTTCGTAAATGCATGGGGTTCCCTGTTTTCCCAAGTAGCTTGGACACCCGAGGCCCATATCTGGATGTTGGGCCGGTCGGCAGAGCGTCTCAAATTCCAGTCAGAAAACAGACTTGGGGTTACTTGTGTTTTAGGCTTTCCCCTTGGCGGCCAGATAGGTGCACCCACACATGTGAGGTACCGTTTTCATCGGGACACCTGTTGGAACGCGGGACGGTAGGCTGTGTGTTGTTGGGAGCGTGTTTCGATGGGTGAGCCGAGCAAAATGTGCAGAAAATGTGTTTATTTCCCCCACATTTCGGACTATGCATGGGTGTCTGGGTAATACATTCTGGGGCGATTCTGGCATATCATACCTCTGCGGATTCCCACGGGTGTCCTCTTTTCGGAAATGCATGGGGTTCCCTGTTTTCCCCAGTGGCTTGGACACCCGAGGCCCATATCTGTATGTTGTGCCGGTAGGCAGAGCGTCTCAAATTCCGGTCAGAAAACAGACTTGGGGTTACTTGTGTTTTAGGCTTTCCTATTGGCGGCCAGGTAGGTGCACGCGCACATGTGAGGTACCGTTTTCATCGGGACAGCTGTGGGAACGCGGGACGGTAGGCCATGTATTGTTGGGGGTGTGTTTCAATGGGTGAGCCGAGCGTAAGGTGCGGAAAATGTGTTTTTTCCCACATTTCGGACTTTGCGGGGTTGTCTGGGTAATACATTCTGGGGAGATTTGGGCATATGATATCTCTGCGGATTTCCAAAGGTGTCCTCTTTTTGGAAATGCATGGGGTTCCCTGTTTTCCCCGGTGGTTGGACACCCGAGGCCCATATCTGTATGTTGTGCCGGTCGGCAGAGCGTCTCAAATTCCGGTCAGAAAACAGACTTGGGGTTACTTGTGTTTTAGGCTTTCCCCTTGGCGGCCAGGTAGGTGCACCCACAAATGTGAGGTACCGTTTTCATCAGAACACCTGTGAGAACGCGGGACGGTAGGCCATGTGCTGTTGGGAGCGTGTTTGATTGGGTGAGCCGAGCGAAATGTGCGGAAAATGCGTTTTTTTCACTACATTTCGGATTTTGCAGGGGTGTCTGGGTAATAACTTCTGTGGCGATTTGGGTTTATCATACCTCTGCGGATTCCCACGGGTGTCCTCTTTTCGGAAATGCATGGGGTTCCCTATTTTCCCAAGTAGCTTGGACACCCGAGGCCCTTATCTGAATGTTGTGCCGGTCGTCAGAGCGTCTCAAATTCCGGTCAGAAAACAGACTTGGGGTTACTTGTGTTTTAGGCTTTCCCCTTGGCGGCCAGGTAGGTGCACCCACACATGTGAGGTACCATTTTCATCGGGACACCTGTGGGAATGCGGGATGGTAGGCCATGAGTTGTTGGGGGCGTGTTTCGATGGGTGAGCCAAGCGTCATGTGCAGAAAATGCGTTTTTTCTCCCACATTTTGGACTTTGCGGGGGTGTCTGGGTAATAAATTCTGGGGCGATTTGGACATATCATACCTCTGCGGATTCCCAACGGTATCCTCTTTTCGGAAATGCATGTAGTTCCCTGTTTTCCCTGGTGGCTTGGACACCCGAGGCCCATATCTGTATGTTGTGCCGGTCGGCAGAGCGTCTCAAATTCCGGTCAGAAAACAGACTTGGGGTTACCTGTGTTTTAGGCTTTCCCCTTGGTGGCCAGGTAGGTGCACCCACAAATGTGAGGTACCATTTTCACCAGAACACCTGTGAGAATGCGGGACGGTCGGCCATGTGCTGTTGGGAGCGTGTTTTCAATGGGTGAGCCGATCGAAATGTGCGGAAAATGCGTTTTTTTCCCCACATTTCAGAATTTGCGGGGGTGTCTGGGTAATAAATCCTGGGGCGATTTGGGCATATCATACCTCTGTGGATTTCCAAGGGTGTCCTCTTTCGGAAATGCATGGGGATCTCTGTTTTCCCCAGTGTCTTGGACACCCGAGGCCCATATCTGTATGTTGCGCCGGTCGGCAGAGCGTCTCAAATTCCGGTCAGAAAACAGACTTGGGGTTACTTGTGTTTTAGGCTTTCCCCTTGGCGGCCAGGTAGGTGCACCCACACATGTGAGGTACCGTTTTCATCGGGACACCTGTGGGAACGTGAGACAGTAGGCCATGTGTTGTTGGAGTCGTGTTTCGATGGGTGAGCCGAGCAAAATTTGCGGAAAATGCATTTTTTTCCCCCACATTTCAGACTTTGCTGGGGTGTCTGGGTAATACATTCTTGGGCGATTTGGGCATATCATACTTCTGCGGATTCCCACGGGTGTCCTCTTTTCGGAAATGCTTAGGGTTCCCTGTTTTCCCCGGTGGCTTGGACACCCGAGGCCCATATCTGTATGTTGTGCCGGTTGGCAGAGCGTCTCAAATTCCGGTCAGAAAACAGACTTGGGGTTACTTGTGTTTTAGGCTTTCCCCTTGGCGCCCAGGTAGGTGCACCCACACATGTGAGGTACCATTTTCATCGGGACACCTGTGGGAACGCGGGATAGTAGGCCATGTGTTGTTGGGTGCGTTTTTCGATGGGTGAGCCGAGTGAAATGTGCAGAAAATGCGTTTTTTTCCCACATTTCGAACTTTGCGGGGGTGTCTGGGTAATAAATTCTGGGGCGATTTGGGCATATCATACCTCTACGGATTCCCACGGGTGTCCACTTTTCGTAAATGCATGGGGTTCCCTGTTTTCCCAAGTAGCTTGGACACCCGAGGCCCTTATCTGAATGTTGTGCCGGTCGTCAGAGCGTCTCAAATTCCGGTCAGAAATCAGACTTGGGGTTACTTGTGTTTTAGGCTTTCCCCTTGGCGGCCAGGTAGGTGCACCCACACATGTGAGGTACTGTTTTCATCGGGACACCTGTGGGAATGCGGGATGGTAGGCCATGCGTTGTTGGGGGCATGTTTCGATGGGTGAGCCAAGCGTCATGTGCAGAAAATGCGTTTTTTCTCCCACATTTTGGACTTTGCGGGGGTGTCTGGGTAATAAATTCTGGGGCGATTTGGACATATCATACCTCTGCGGATTCCCAACGGTATCCTCTTTTCGGAAATGCATGTAGTTCCCTGTTTTCCCTGGTGGCTTGGACACCCGAGGCCCATATCTGTATGTTGTGCCGGTCGGCAGAGCGTCTCAAATTCCGGTCAGAAAACAGACTTGGGGTTACCTGTGTTTTAGGCTTTCCCCTTGGTGGCCAGGTAGGTGCACCCACAAATGTGAGGTACCATTTTCACCAGAACACCTGTGAGAACGCGGGACGGTCGGCCATGTGCTGTTGGGAGCGTGTTTTCAATGGGTGAGCCGATCGAAATGTGCGGAAAATGCGTTTTTTTCCCCACATTTCAGAATTTGCGGGGGTGTCTGGGTAATAAATCCTGGGGCGATTTGGGCATATCATACCTCTGTGGATTTCCAAGGGTGTCCTCTTTCGGAAATGCATGGGGATCTCTGTTTTCCCCAGTGGCTTGGACACCCGAGGCCCATATCTGTATGTTGCGCCGGTCGGCAGAGCGTCTCAAATTCCGGTCAGAAAACAGACTTGGGGTTACTTGTGTTTTAGGCTTTCCCCTTGGCGGCCAGGTAGGTGCACCCACACATGTGAGGTACCGTTTTCATCGGGACACCTGTGGGAACGTGAGACAGTAGGCCATGTGTTGTTGGAGGCATGTTTCGATGGGTGAGCCGAGCAAAATTTGCGGAAAATGCATTTTTTTCCCCCACATTTCAGACTTTGCGGGGGTGTCTGGGTAATACATTCTTGGGCGATTTGGGCATATCATACTTCTGCGGATTCCCACGGGTGTCCTCTTTTCGGAAATGCATAGGGTTCCCTGTTTTCCCCGGTGGCTTGGACACCCGAGGCCCATATCTGTATGTTGTGCCGGTTGGCAGAGCGTCTCAAATTCCGGTCAGAAAACAGACTTGGGGTTACTTGTGTTTTAGGCTTTCCCCTTGGCGCCCAGGTAGGTGCACCCACACATGTGAGGTACCATTTTCATCAGGACACCTGTGGGAACGCGGGATAGTAGGCCATGTGTTGTTGGGTGCGTTTTTCGATGGGTGAGCCGAGTGAAATGTGCAGAAAATGCGTTTTTTTCCCACATTTCGAACTTTGCGGGGGTGTCTGGGTAATAAATTCTGGGGCGATTTGGGCATATCATACCTCTACGGATTCCCACGGGTGTCCACTTTTCGTTAATGCATGGGGTTCCCTGTTTTCCCAAGTAGCTTGGACACCCGAGGCCCATATCTGGATGTTGGGCCGGTCGGCAGAGCGTCTCAAATTCCAGTCAGAAAACAGACTTGGGGTTACTTGTGTTTTAGGCTTTCCCCTTGGTGGCCAGATAGGTGCACCCACACATGTGAGGTACCGTTTTCATCGAGACACCTGTGGGAACGCGGGACGGTAGGCTGTGTGTTGTTGGGAGCGTGTTTCGATGGGTGAGCCGAGCAAAATGTGCAGAAAATGTGTTTATTTCCCCCACACTTCGGAATATGCATGGGTGTCTGGGTAATACATTCTACGGCAATTCTGGCATATCATACCTCTGCGGATTCCCACGGGTGTCCTCTTTTTGGAAATGCATGGGGTTCCCTGTTTTCCCCAGTGGCTTGGACACCCGAGGCCCATATCTGTATGTTGTGCCGGTCGGCAGAGCGTCTCAAATTCCTGTCAGAAAACAGACTTGGGGTTACTTGTGTTTTAGGCTTTCCTATTGGTGGCCAGGTAGGTGCACCCCCACATGTGAGGTACCGTTTTCATCGGGACACCTGTGGGAACGCGGGACGGTAGGCCATGTTTTGTTGGGGGCGTGTTTCGATGGGTGAGCCGAGCGAAATGTGATGAAAAGGCATTTTTTTTCCCACATTTCAGACTTTGCTGGGGTGTCTGGGTCATAAATTCTGGGGCGATTTGGGCATATCATACCTCTGTGGATTCCCACGGGTGTCCTCTTTTCGTAAATGCATGGGGGTCCCTGTTTTCCCAAGTAGCTTGGACACCCGAGGACCATATCTGTATGTTGCGCCGGTGGGCAGAGCGTCCCAAATTCCAGTCAGAAAACAGACTTGGGGTTACTTGTGTTTTAGGCTTTCCCCTTGGCGGCCAGGTAGGTGCACCCACACATGTGAGGTACCGTTTTCATCGGGACACCTGTGGGAACGCGGGATGGTAGGCCATGTGCTGTTGGGGGCGTGTTTCGATGGGTGAGCCGAGCGAAATGTGCAGAAAATGAATTTTTTCCCCCACATTTTGGACTTTGCGGGGGTGTCTGGGTAATACATTCTGGGACGATTCTGGCATATCATACCTCTGCGGATTCCCACGGGTGTCCTCTTTTCGGAAATGCATGGGGTTCCCTGTTTTCCCCAGTAACTTGGACACCCGAGGCCGATATCTGTATGTTGTGCCGGTCGGCAGAGCGTCTCAAATTCCGGTCAGAAAACAGACTTGGGGTTACTTGTGTTTTAGGCTTTCCCCTTGGCGCCCAGGTAGGTGCACCCACACATGTGAGGTACCATTTTCATCGGGACACCTGTGGGAACGCGGGATAGTAGGCCATGTGTTGTTGGGTGCGTTTTTCGATGGGTGAGCCGAGTGAAATGTGCAGAAAATGCGTTTTTTTCCCACATTTCGAACTTTGCGGGGGTGTCTGGGTAATAAATTCTGGGGCGATTTGGGCATATCATACCACTACGGATTCCCACGGGTGTCCACTTTTCATAAATGCATGGGGTTCCCTGTTTTCCCAAGTAGCTTGGACACCCGAGGCCCATATCTGGATGTTGGGCCGGTCGGCAGAGCGTCTCAAATTCCGGTCAGAAAACAGACTTGGGGTTACTTGTGTTTTAGGCTTTCCCCTTGGCGGCCAGGTAGGTGCACCCACACATGTGAGGTACTGTTTTCATCGGGACTCCTGTGGGAATGCGGGATGGTAGGCCATGCGTTGTTGGGGGCGTGTTTCGATGGGTGAGCCAAGCGTCATGTGCAGAAAATGCGTTTTTTCTCCCACATTTTGGACTTTGCGGGGGTGTCTGGGTAATAAATTCTGGGGCGATTTGGACATATCATACCTCTGCGGATTCCCAACGGTATCCTCTTTTCGGAAATGCATGTAGTTCCCTGTTTTCCCTGGTGGCTTGGACACCCGAGGCCCATATCTGTATGTTGTGCCGGTCGGCAGAGCGTCTCAAATTCCGGTCAGAAAACAGACTTGGGGTTACCTGTGTTTTAGGCTTTCCCCTTGGTGGCCAGGTAGGTGCACCCACAAATGTGAGGTACCATTTTCACCAGAACACCTGTGAGAACGCGGGACGGTCGGCCATGTGCTGTTGGGAGCGTGTTTTCAATGGGTGAGCCGATCGAAATGTGCGGAAAATGCGTTTTTTTCCCCACATTTCAGAATTTGCGGGGGTGTCTGGGTAATAAATCCTGGGGCGATTTGGGCATATCATACCTCTGTGGATTTCCAAGGGTGTCCTCTTTCGGAAATGCATGGGGATCTCTGTTTTCCCCAGTGGCTTGGACACCCGAGGCCCATATCTGTATGTTGCGCCGGTCGGCAGAGCGTCTCAAATTCCGGTCAGAAAACAGACTTGGGGTTACTTGTGTTTTAGGCTTTCCCCTTGGCGGCCAGGTAGGTGCACCCACACATGTGAGGTACCGTTTTCATCGGGACACCTGTGGGAACGTGAGACAGTAGGCCATGTGTTGTTGGAGGCATGTTTCGATGGGTGAGCCGAGCAAAATTTGCGGAAAATGCATTTTTTTCCCCCACATTTCAGACTTTGCGGGGGTGTCTGGGTAATACATTCTTGGGCGATTTGGGCATATCATACTTCTGCGGATTCCCACGGGTGTCCTCTTTTCGGAAATGCATAGGGTTCCCTGTTTTCCCCGGTGGCTTGGACACCCGAGGCCCATATCTGTATGTTGTGCCGGTTGGCAGAGCGTCTCAAATTCCGGTCAGAAAACAGACTTGGGGTTACTTGTGTTTTAGGCTTTCCCCTTGGCGCCCAGGTAGGTGCACCCACACATGTGAGGTACCATTTTCATCGGGACACCTGTGGGAACGCGGGATAGTAGGCCATGTGTTGTTGGGTGCGTTTTTCGATGGGTGAGCCGAGTGAAATGTGCAGAAAAAGCATTTTTTTCCCACATTTCGAACTTTGCGGGGGTGTCTGGGTAATAAATTCTGGGGCGATTTGGGCATATCATACCTCTACGGATTCCCACGGGTGTCCACTTTTTGTAAATGCATGGGGTTCCCTGTTTTCCCAAGTAGCTTGGACACCCGAGGCCCATATCTGGATGTTGGGCCGGTCGGCAGAGCGTCTCAAATTCCAGTCAGAAAACAGACTTGGGGTTACTCTTGTTTTAGGCTTTCCCCTTGGCGGCCAGATAGGTGCACCCACACATGTGAGGTACCGTTTTCATCGAGACACCTGTGGGAACGCGGGACGGTAGGCTGTGTGTTGTTGGGAGCGTGTTTCGATGGGTGAGCCGAGCAAAATGTGCAGAAAATGTGTTTATTTCCCCCACATTTCGGACTATGCATGGGTGTCTGGGTAATACATTCTACGGCAATTCTGGCATATCATACCTCTGCGGATTCCCACGGGTGTCCTCTTTTTGGAAATGCATGGGGTTCCCTGTTTTCCCCAGTGGCTTGGACACCCGAGGCCCATATCTGTATGTTGTGCCGGTCGGCAGAGCGTCTCAAATTCCTGTCAGAAAACAGACTTGGGGTTACTTGTGTTTTAGGCTTTCCTATTGGTGGCCAGGTAGGTGCACCCGCACATGTGAGGTACCGTTTTCATCGGGACACCTGTGGGAACGCGGGACGGTAGGCCATGTTTTGTTGGGAGCGTGTTTCGATGGGTGAGCCGAGCGAAATGTGATGAAAAGGCATTTTTTTTCCCACATTTCAGACTTTGCTGGGGTGTCTGGGTCATAAATTCTGGGGCGATTTGGGCATATCATACCTCTGTGGATTCCCAGGGGTGTCCTCTTTTCGTAAATGCATGGGGGTCCCTGATTTCCCAAGTAGCTTGGAAACCCGCGGACCATATCTGTATGTTGCGCCGGTCGGCAGAGCGTCCCAAATTCCAGTCAGAAAACAGACTTGGGGTTACTTGTGTTTTAGGCTTTTACCTTGGCGGCCAGGTAGGTGCACCCACACATGTGAGGTACCGTTTTCATCGGGACACCTGTGGGAACGCGGGATGGTAGGCCATGTGCTGTTGGGGGCGTGTTTCGATGGGTGAGCCGAGCGAAATGTGCAGAAAATGAATTTTTTCCCCCACATTTCGGACTTTGCGGGGGTGTCTGGGTAATACATTCTGGGACGATTCTGGCATATCATACCTCTGCGGATTCCCACGGGTGTCCTCTTTTCGGAAATGCATGGGGTTCCCTGTTTTCCCCAGTAACTTGGACACCCGAGGCCGATATCTGTATGTTGTGCCGGTCGGCAGAGCGTCTCAAATTCCGGTCAGAAAACAGACTTGGGGTTACTTGTGTTTTAGGCTTTCCCCTTGGCGCCCAGGTAGGTGCACCCACACATGTGAGGTACCATTTTCATCGGGACACCTGTGGGAACGCGGGATAGTAGGCCATGTGTTGTTGGGTGCGTTTTTCGATGGGTGAGCCGAGTGAAATGTGCAGAAAATGCGTTTTTTTCCCACATTTCGAACTTTGCGGGGGTGTCTGGGTAATAAATTCTGGGGCGATTTGGGCATATCATACCACTACGGATTCCCACGGGTGTCCTCTTTTCGTAAATGCATGGGGGTCCCTGTTGTCCCAAGTAGCTTGGACACCCGAGGACCATATCTGTATGTTGCGCCGGTAGGCAGAGCGTCCCAAATTCCAGTCAGAGAACAGACTTGGGGTTACTTGTGTTTTAGGCTTTCCCCTTGGCAGCCAGGTAGGTGCACCCACACATGTGAGGTACCGTTTTCATTGGGACACCTGTGGGAACGCGGCATGGTAGGCCATGTGCTGTTGGGGGTGTGTTTCGATGGGTGAGCCGAGCGAAAAGTGCGGAAAATGCATTTTTCCCCCCACATTTCGGACTTTGCGGGTGTGTCTGGGTAATACATTCTGGGGCAATTCTGGCATATCATACCTCTGCAGATTCCCACGGGTGTCCTCTTTTCGGAAATGCATGGGGTTCCCTGTTTTCCCCAGTGGCTTGGACACCCGAGGCCCATATCTGTATGTTGTGCCGGTAGGCAGAGCGTCTCAAATTCCGGTCAGAAAACAGACTTGGGGTTACTTGTGTTTTAGGCTTTCCTATTGGCGGCCAGGTAGGTGCACGCGCACATGTGAGGTACCGTTTTCATCGGGACAGCTGTGGGAACGCGGGACGGTAGGCCATGTGTTGTTGGGGATGTGTTTCAATGGGTGAGCCGAGCGTAAGGTGCGGAAAATGTGTTTTTTTCCCACATTTCGAACTTTGCGGGGGTGTCTGGGTAATAAATTCTGGGGCGATTTGGGCATATCATACCTCTACGGATTCCCACGGGTGTCCTCTTTTTGTAAATGCATGGGGTTCCCTGTTTTCCCAAGTAGCTTGGACACCCGAGGCCCATATCTGGATGTTGGGCCGGTCGGCAGAGCGTCTCAAATTCCAGTCAGAAAACAGACTTGGGGTTACTTGTGTTTTAGGCTTTCCCCTTGGAGGCCAGATAGGTGCACCCACACATGTGAGGTACAGTTTTCATCGGGACACCTGTGGGAACGCGGGACGCTAGTCTGTGTGTTGTTGGGGGCGTGTTTCGATGGGTGAGCCGAACAAAATGTGCAGAAAATGTGTTTATTTCCCACACATTTCGGACTATGCATGGGTGTCTGGGTAATACATTCTGGGGCGATTCTGGCATATCATACCTCTGCGGATTCCCACGGGTGTCCTCTTTTCGGAAATGCATGGGGTTCCCTGTTTTCCCCAGTGGCTTGGACACCCGAGGCCCATATCTGTATGTTGTGCCGGTTGGCAGAGCGTCTCAAATTCCGGTCAGAAAACAGACTTGGGGTTACTTGTGTTTTAGGCTTTCCTATTGGCGGCCAGGTAGGAGCACCCACACATGTGAGGTACCGTTTTCATCGGGACACCTGTGGGAACGCGGGACGGGAGGCTGTGTGTTGTTGGGAGCGTGTTTCGATGGGTGAGCCGAGCAAAATGTGCGGAAAATGCGTTTTTTCCCCCACATTTCGGACTTTGCGGGGGTGTCTGGGTAATAAATTCTGGGGCGATTTGGGCATATCATACCTCTGCGGATTCCCAACAGTATCCTCTTTTCGGAAATGCATGGGGTTCCCTGTTTTCCCCGGTGGTTGGACACCCGAGGCCCATATCTGTATGTTGTGCCGGTTGGCAGAGCGTCTCAAATTCCGGTCAGAAAACAGACTTGCGGTTACTTGTGTTTTAGGCTTTCCCGTTGGCGGCCAGGTAGGTGCACCCACACATGTGAAGTACCCGTTTTCATCGGGACACCTGTGGGAACACGGGACGGTAGGCCATGTGCTGTTGGGGGCGTGTTTTGATGGGTGAGCCGAGCGAAATGTGCGGAAAATGCATTTTTTCCCCCCACATTTCGGATTTTGCGGGGGTGTCTGGGTAATACATTCTTGGGCGATTTGGGCATATCATACCTCTGCGGATTCCCACAGGTGTCCTTTTTTCGGAAATGCATGGGGTTCCCTGTTTTCCCCGGTGGCTTGGACACCCGTGGCTCATATGTATGTTGTGCCAGTTGACAGAGCGTCTCAAATTCCAGTCAGAAAACAGACTTGGGGTGACTTGTGTTTTAGGCTTTCCCCTTGGCGGCCAGTTAGGTGCACCCACACATGTGAGGTACCGTTTTCATCGGGTCACCTATGGGAACGCGGGATAGTAGGCCATGTGTTGTTGGGTGCGTTTTTCGATGGGTGAGCCGAGTGAAATGTGCGGAAAATGCGTTTTCTTCCCCACATTTCGGACGTTGCGGGGGTGTCTGGGTAATAAAGTCTGGGGCGATTTGGGCATATCATACCTCTGCGGATTCCCACGGTTGTCCTCTTTTCATAAATGCATGGGGTTCCCTGTTTTCCCAAGTAGCTTGGACACCCGAGGCCCATATCTGGATGTTGTGCCGGTCGGCAGAGCGTCTCAAATTCCAGTCAGAAAACAGACTTGGGGTTACTTGTGTTTTAGGCTTTCCTATTGGCGGCCAGGTAGGTGCACCCGCACATGTGAGGAACCGTTTTCATCGGGACACCTGTGGGAACGCGGGACGGTAGGCCATGTGTTGTTGGGGGTGTGTTTCAATGGGTGAGCCGAGCGTAATGTGCGGAAAATGTGTTCTTTTTCCCACATTTCAGACTTTGCGGGGGTGTCTGGGTAATACATTCTGGGGCGATTTGGGCATATCATACTCTGCGGATTTCCAAAGGTGTCCTCTTTTCGGAAATGCATGGGGTTCCCTGTTTTCCCTGGTGGCTTGGACACACGAGGCCCATATCTGTATGTTGTGCCGGTCGGCAGAGCGTCTCAAATTCCGGTCAGAAAACAGACTTGGGGTTACTTGTGTTTTAGGCTTTCCCCTTGGCGGCCAGTTAGGTGCACCCACACATGTGAGGTACCGTTTTCATCGGGTCACCTGTGGGAATGCGGGACGGTAGGCCATGTGTTGTTGGGGGCGTGTTTCGATGGGTGAGCCGAGCGACATATGCGGAAAATGCATTTTTTTTCCCACATTTCGGATTTGCGGGGGTGTCTGGGTAATAAATTCTGGGGCAATTTGGGCATATCATACCTCTGCGTATTCCCAACGGTATCCTCTTTTCGGAAATGCATGGGGTTCCCTGTTTACCCAAGTAGCTTGGACACCCGAGGCCCATATCTGGATGTTGTGCCGGTCGGCAGAGCGTCTCAAATTCCAGTCAGAAAACAGACTTGGGGTTACTTGTGTTTTAGGCTTTCCTATTGGTGGCCAGGTAGGTGCACCCACACATGTGAGGTAGCGTTTTCATCGGGACACCTGTGGGAACGCGGGACGGTAGGCTGTGTGTTGTTGGGAGCGTGTTTCGATGCGTGAGCCGAGCAAAATGTGCGTAAAATGCGTTTTCTTCCCCCACATTTGGACTTTGCGGGGGTGTCTGGGTAATACATTCTGGGGCGATTTGGGCATATCATACCTCTGCGGATTCCCACAGGTGTCCTCTTTTCGGAAATGCATGGGGTTCCCTGTTTTCCCCGGTGGTTGGACACCCGAGGCCCATATTTGTATGTTGCGCCGGTCTGCAGAACGTCTCAAATTTCGGTCAGAAAACAGACTTGGGGTTACTTGTGTTTTAGGCTTTCCCCTTGGCGCCCAGGTAGGTGCACCCACACATGTGAAGTACCATTTTCATCGGGACACCTGTGGGAACGCGGGACAGTAGGCCATGTGTTGTTGGGGACGTGTTTCGATGGGTGAGCTGAGCGAAATGTACAGAAAATGCATTTTTTCCCACATTTCAGACTTTGAGGGGGTGTCTGGGTAATAAATTCGGGGGCGATTTGGGCATATCATACCTCTGCAGATTCCCACGGGTGTCCTCTTTTCGGAAATGCATGGGGTTCCCTGTTTTCCCCGGTGGCTTGGACACCCGTGGCTCATATCTGTATGTTGTGCCAGTCGGCAGAGCGTATCAAATTCCAGTCAGAAAACAGACTTGGGGTTACTTGTGTTTTAGGCTTTCCCTTTGGCGGCCAGGTAGGTGCACCCACACATGTGAGGTACCGTTTTCATCGGGTCACCTGTGGGAATGCGGGACGGTAGGCCATGTGTTGTTGGGGGCGTGTTTCGATGGGTGAGCCGAGCGACATATGCGGAAAATGCATTTTTTTTCCCACATTTCGGATTTGCGGGGGTGTCTGGGTAATAAATTCTGGGGCAATTTGGGCATATCATACCTCTGCGTATTCCCAACGGTATCCTCTTTTCGGAAATGCATGGGGTTCCCTGTTTACCCAAGTAGCTTGGACACCCGAGGCCCATATCTGGATGTTGTGCCGGTCGGCAGAGCGTCTCAAATTCCAGTCAGAAAACAGACTTGGGGTTACTTGTGTTTTAGGCTTTCCTATTGGTGGCCAGGTAGGTGCACCCACACATGTGAGGTAGCGTTTTCATCGGGACACCTGTGGGAACGCGGGACGGTAGGCTGTGTGTTGTTGGGAGCGTGTTTCGATGCGTGAGCCGAGCAAAATGTGCGTAAAATGCGTTTTCTTCCCCCACATTTGGACTTTGCGGGGGTGTCTGGGTAATACATTCTGGGGCGATTTGGGCATATCATACCTCTGCGGATTCCCACAGGTGTCCTCTTTTCGGAAATGCATGGGGTTCCCTGTTTTCCCCGGTGGTTGGACACCCGAGGCCCATATTTGTATGTTGCGCCGGTCTGCAGAGCGTCTCAAATTTCGGTCAGAAAACAGACTTGGGGTTACTTGTGTTTTAGGCTTTCCCCTTGGCGCCCAGGTAGGTGCACCCACACATGTGAAGTACCATTTTCATCGGGACACCTGTGGGAACGCGGGACAGTAGGCCATGTGTTGTTGGGGACGTGTTTCGATGGGTGAGCTGAGCGAAATGTACAGAAAATGCATTTTTTCCCACATTTCAGACTTTGAGGGGGTGTCTGGGTAATAAATTCGGGGGCGATTTGGGCATATCATACCTCTGCAGATTCCCACGGGTGTCCTCTTTTCGGAAATGCATGGGGTTCCCTGTTTTCCCCGGTGGCTTGGACACCCGTGGCTCATATCTGTATGTTGTGCCAGTCGGCAGAGCGTATCAAATTCCAGTCAGAAAACAGACTTGGGGTTACTTGTGTTTTAGGCTTTCCCTTTGGCGGCCAGGTAGGTGCACCCACACATGTGAGGTACCGTTTTCATCAGAACACATGTGGGAATGCGGGACGGTAGGCCATGTGTTGTTGGGGGCGTGTTTCGATGGGTGAGTCGCGCGACATGTGCGGAAAACACGTTTTTTTCCCACATTTGGGACTTTGCGGGGGTGTCTGGGTAATAAATTCTGGGGCGATTTGAGCAAATCATACCTCTGTGGATTCCCACGGGTGTCCTCTTTTCGGAAATGCATGGGGTTCCCTGTTTTCCCCAGTGGCTTGGACACCCGAGGCCCATATCTGTATGTTGTGCCGGGCGGCAGAGCGTCTCAAATTCCGGTCAGAAAACAGACTTGGGGTTACTTGTGTTTTAGGCTTTCCCCTTGGCGGCCAGGTAGGTGCACCCACACATGTGAGTTACCATTTTCATCGGGACACCTGTGGGAATGCAGGACGGTAGGCCATGTGCTGTTGGGAGCGTGTTTTCAATGGGTGAGCCGAGCGAAATGTGCAGAAAATGCGTTTTTTTCACCACATTTCAGAATTTGCTGGGGTGTCTGGGTAATAAATCCTGGGGCGATTTGGGCATATCATACCTCTGCAGATTCCCAAGGGTGTCCTCTTTCGGAAATGCATGGGGTTCCCTGTTTTCCCTGGTGGCTTGGACACCCGAGGCCCATATCTGTATGTTGTGCCGGTCGGCAAAGCGTCTCAAATTCCGGTCAGAAAACAGACTTGGGGTTACTTGTGTTTTAGGCTTTCCCCTTGGCGGCCAGGTAGGTGCACCCACACATGTGAGGTACTGTTTTCATCGGGACACCTGTGGGAATGCGGTACGGTAGGCCATGTGTTGTTGGGGGCGTGTTTCGATGGGTGAGCCAAGCGACATGTGCAGAAAATGCGTTTTTTCTCCCACATTTCAAACTCTGCGGGGGTGCCTGGGTAATAAATTCTGGGGCGATTTGGGCATATCATACCTCTGCGGATTCCCAACGGTATCCTCTTTTCGGAAATGCATGGGGTTCCCTGTTTTCCCTGGTGGCTTGGACACCCGAGGCCCATATCTGTATGTTGTGCCAGTCGGCAGAGCGTCTCAAATTCCGGTCAGAAAACTGACTTGGGGTTACCTGTGTTGAAGGCTTTCCCCGTGGCGGCCAGGTAGGTGCACCCACAAATGTGAGGTATCGTTTTCAACGGGACACCTGTGGGAACGCAGGATGGTAGGCCATGTGCTGTTGGGGGCGTGTTTCGATGGGTGAGCCGAGCGAAATGTGCGGAAAATGCATTTTTTCCCCCACATTTCGGACTTTGCGGGGTGACTAGGTAATAAATTCTGGGCGATTTGGGATATCATACCTCTGCGGATTCCCACGGGTGTCCTCCTTTCGGAAATGCATGGGGTTCCCTGTTTTCCCCAGTGGCTTGGACACCCAAGGCCCATATCTGTATGTTGTGCCGGTCGGCAGAGCGTCTCAAATTCCGGTCAGAAAACAGACTTGGGGTTACTTGTGTTTTAGGCTTTCCCCTTGGCGCCCAGGTAGGTGCACCCGCACATGGGAGGTACCGTTTTCATCGGGACACCTGTGGGAACGCGGGATGGTAGGCCATGTGCTGTTGGGTGCGTTTTTCGATGGGTGAGCCGAGTGAAATGTGCAGAAAATGCGTTTTTTTCCCACATTTCCGAATTTGCAGGGGTGTCTGGGTAATACATTCTGGGGCGATTTAGGCATATCATACCTCTGCAGACTCCCACGGGTGTCCGCTTTTCGGAAATGCATGGGGTTCCCTGTTTTCCCCAGTGGCTTGGACACCCGAGGCCCATATCTGTATGTTGTGCCGGTCGGCAGAGCGTCTCAAATTCCGGTCAGAAAACAGACTTGGGGTTACTTGTGTTTTAGGCTTTCCCCTTGGTGGCCAGGTAGGTGCACCCACACATGTGAGGTACCATTTTCATTGGCACACCTTGGGAACACGGGACGGTAGGCCATGTGTTGTTGGGGGCGTGTTTCGATGGGTGAGCCGAGCGACATGTGCGGAAGACACGTTTTTTTCCCACATTTCGGACTTTGCGGGGGTGTCTGGGTAATACATTCTGGGGCGATTCTGGCATATCATACCTCTGCGGATTCCCACGGGTGTCCTCTTTTCGGAAATGCATGGGGTTCCCTGTTTTCCCCAGTGGCTTGGACACCCGAGGCCCATATCTGTATGTTGTGCCGGTCGGCAGAGCGTCTCAAATTCCGGTCAGAAAACAGACTTGGGGTTACTTGTGTTTTAGGCTTTCCCCTTGGCGCCCAGGTAGGTGCACCCACACATGCGAGGTACCGTTTTCATCGGGACACCTGTGGGAACGCGGGATAGTAGGCCATGTGTTGTTGGGTGCGTTTTTCGATGGGTGAGCCGAGTGAAATGTGCAGAAAATGCATTTTTTTCCCACATTTCAGAATTTGCGGGGGTGTCTGGGTAATAGATTCTGGGGCGATTTAGGCATATCATACCTCTGCAGACTCCCACGGGTGTCCGATTTTCAGAAATGCATGGGGTTCCCTGTTTTCCCCAGTGGCTTGGACACCCGAGGCCCATATCTGTATGTTGTGCCGGTCGGCAGAGCGTCTCAAATTCCGGTCAGAAAACAGACTTGGGGTTACTTGTGTTTGAGGCTTTCCCCTTGGCGGCCAGGTAGGTGCACCCACACATGTGAGGTACCATTTTCATTGGCACACCTTGGAAACGCAAGATGGTAGGCCATGTGTTGTTGGGGGCGTGTTTCGATGGGTGAGCCGAGCGGCATGTGCGGAAAACGCGTTTTTTTCCCACATTTCGGACTTTGCGGGGGTGTCTGGGTAATACATTGTGGGGCGATTTGGGCATATCATACCTCTGCGGATTTCCAAAGGTGTCCTCTTTTCGGAAATGCATGGGGTTCCCTGTTTTCCCTGGTGGCTTGGACACCCGAGGCCCATATCTGTATGTTGTGCCGGTCGGCAGAGCGGCTCAAATTCCGGTCAGAAAACAGACTTGGGGTTACTTGTGTTTTAGGCTTTCCCCTTGGCGGCTAGTTAGGTGCACCCACACATGTGAGGTACCGTTTTCATCGGGTCACCTGTGGGAACGCGGGACGGTAGGCCATGTGTTGTTGGGGGCGTGTTTCGATGCGTGAGCCGAGCGACATGTGCGGAAAACGCATTTTTTTTCCCACATTTCCGACTTTGCGGGCGTGTCTGGGTAATAAATTCTGGGGCAATTTGGGCATATCATACCTCTGCGGATTCCCAACGGTATCCTCTTTTCGGAAATGCATGGGGTTCCTTGTTTACCCAAGTAGCTTGGACACCCGAGGCCCATATCTGGATGTTGTGCCGGTCGGCAGAGCGTCTCAAATTCCAGTCAGAAAACAGACTTGGTGTTACTTGTGTTTTAGGCTTTCCTATTGGTGGCCAGGTAGGTGCACCCACACATGTGAGGTACCGTTTTCATCGGGACACCTGTGGGAACGCGGGACGGTAGGCTGTGTGTTGTTGGGAGCGTGTTTCGATGCGTGAGCCGAGCAAAATGTGCGGAAAATGCGTTTTTTTCCCCCACATTTCGGACTTTGCGGGGGTGTCTGGGTAATAAATTCTGGGGTGATTTGGGCATATCATACCTCTGCGGATTCCCAACAGTATCCTCTTTTTGGAAATGCATGGGGTTCCCTGTTTTCCCCGGTGGTTGGACACCCGAGGCCCATATTTGTATGTTGTGCCGGTCTGCAGAGCGTCTCAAATTCCAGTCAGAAAACAGACTTGGGGTTACTTGTGTTTTAGGCTTTCCCCTTGGCGCCCAGGTAGGTGCACCCACACATGTGAAGTACCATTTTCATCGGGACACCTGTGGGAACGCGGGACAGTAGGCCATGTGTTGTTGGGGACGTGTTTCGATGGGTGAGCCGAGCGAAATGTGCAGAAAATGCATTTTTTCACACATTTCAGAGTTGGCGGGGGTGTCTGGGTAATAAATTCTGGAGCGATTTGGGGATATCATACCTCTATAGATTCCCACGGGAGTCCTCTTTTCGGAAATGCATGGGGTTCCCTGTTTTCCCCGGTGGCTTGGACACCCGAGGCCCATATCTGTATGTTGTGCTGGTCGGCAGAGCGTCTCAAATTTCGGTAAGAAAACAGACTTGGGGTTACTTGTGTTTTAGGCTTTCCCCTTGGCGGCCAGGTAGGTGCACCCACACATGTGAGGTACCGTTTTCATCGGGACACCTGTGGGAACGCGGGACGGTAGGCCATGTGCTGTTGGGAGCGTGTTTTCAATGGTTGAGCCGATCGAAATGTTCGGAAAATGTGTTTTTTTCCCCACATTTCAGAATTTGCGGGGGTGTCTGGGTAATAAATCCTGGGGCGATTTGGGCATATCATACCTCTGTGGATTCCCAAGGGTGTCCTCTTTCGGAAATGCATGGGGATCTCTGTTTTCCCCGGTGGCTTGGACACCCGAGGCCCATATCTGTATGTTGTGCCGCTCGGCAAAGCGTCTCAAATTCCGGTCAGAATACAGACTTGGGGTTACTTGTGTTTTAGGCTTTCCCCTTGGCGGCCAGGTAGGTGCACCCACACATATGAGGTACTGTTTTCATCGGGACACCTGTGGGAACGCGGGACGGTAGGCCATGGGTTGTTGGGGGCGTGTTTCGATGGGTGAGCCGAGCAAAAGGTGCGGAAAATGCGTTTTTTTTCACCACATTTCGAACTTTGCGGGGGTGTCTGGGTAATAAATATTGGGGCAATTTGGGCATATCATACCTCTGCGGATTCCCACGCATGTCCTCTTTTCGGAAATGCATGGGGTTCCCTGTTTTCCCCAGTGGCTTGGACACCCGAGGCCCATATCTGTATGTTGTGCCGGGCGGCAGAGCGTCTCAAATTCCGGTCAGAAAACAGACTTGGGGTTACTTGTGTTTTAGGCTTTCCCCTTGGCGGCCACGTAGGTGCACTCACACATGTGAGGTACCGTTTTCATCGGGACACCTGTGGGAATGCGGGATGGTAGGCCATGTGTTGTTGGGGGCGTGTTTCGATGGGTGAGCCAAGCGACATGTGCAGAAAATGCGTTTTTTCTCCCACATTTTGGACTTTGCGAAGGTGTCTGGGTAATAAATTCTGGGGCGATTTGGACATATCATACCTCTGCGGATTCCCAACGGTATCCTCTTTTCGGAAATGCATGGGATTCCTTGTTTACCCAAGTAGCTTGGACACCCGAGGCCCATATCTGGATGTTGTGCCGGTCGGCAGAGCGTCTCAAATTCCAGTCAGAAAACAGACTTGGGGTTACTTGTGTTTTAGGCTTTCCTATTGGTGGCCAGGTAGGTGCACCCACACATGTGAGGTACCGTTTTCATCGGGACACCTGTGGGAACGCGGGACGGTAGGCTGTGTATTGTTGGGAGCGTGTTTCGATACGTGAGCCGAGCAAAATGTGCGGAAAATGCGTTTTTTTCCCCCACATTTCAGACTTTGTGGGGTTGTCTGGGTAATAAATTCTGGGGTGATTTGGGCATATCATACCTCTGCGGATTCCCAACAGTATCCTCTTTTTGGAAATGCATGGGGTTCCCTGTTTTCCCCGGTGGTTGGACACCCGAGGCCCATATTTGTATGTTGTGCCGGTCTGCAGAGCGTCTCAAATTCCAATCAGAAAACAGACTTGGGGTTACTTGTGTTTTAGGCTTTCCCCTTGGCACCCAGGTAGGTGCACCCACACATGTGAAGTACCATTTTCATTGGGACACCTGTGGGAACGCGGGACAGTAGGCCATGTGTTGTTGGGGACGTGTTTTGATGGGTGAGCCGAGCGAAATGTGCAGAAAATGCATTTTTTCCCACATTTCAGAGTTTGCGGGGGTGTCTGGGTAATAAATTCTGGAGCGATTTGGGGATATCATACCTCTACGGATTCCCACGGGAGTCCTCTTTTCGGAAATGCATGGGGTTCCCTGTTTTCCCCAGTGGCTTGGACACCCGAGGCCCATATCTGTATGTTGTGCCGGTCGGCAGAGCGTCTCAAATTCCGGTCAGAAAACAGACTTGGGGTTACTTGTGTTTTAGGCTTTCCCCCTGGCGGCCAGGTAGGTGCACCCACACATGTGAGGTACCGTTTTCATCGGGACACCTGTGGGAACGCGGGACGGTAGGCTATGTGCTGTTGGGAGCGTGTTTTCAATGGGTGAGCCGATCGAAATGTGCGGAAAATGCCTTTTTTTCCCCACATTTCAGATTTTGTTGGGGTGTCTGGGTAATACATCCTGGGGCGATTTGGGCATATCATACCTCTGTGGATTCCCAAGGGTGTCCTCTTTTGGAAATGCATGGGGATCTCTGTTTTCCCCGGTGGCTTGGACACCCGAGGCCCATATCTGTATGTTGTGCCACTCGGCAAAGCATCTCAAATTCCGGTCAGAATACAGACTTGGGGTTACTTGTGTTTTAGGCTTTCCCCTTGGCACCCAGGTAGGTGCACCCACACATGTGAAGTACCATTTTCATTGGGACACCTGTGGGAACGCGGGACAGTAGGCCATGTGTTGTTGGGGACGTGTTTTGATGGGTGAGCCGAGCGAAATGTGCAGAAAATGCATTTTTTCCCACATTTCAGAGTTTGCGGGGGTGTCTGGGTAATAAATTCTGGAGCGATTTGGGGATATCATACCTCTACGGATTCCCACGGGAGTCCTCTTTTCGGAAATGCATGGGGTTCCCTGTTTTCCCCGGTGGCTTGGACACCCGAGGCCCATATCTGTATGTTGTGCCGGTCGGCAGAGCGTCTCAAATTCCGGTCAGAAAACAGACTTGGGGTTACTTGTGTTTTAGGCTTTCCCCTTGGCGGCCAGGTAGGTGCACCCACACATGTGAGGTACCGTTTTCATCGGGACACCTGTGGGAACGCGGGACGGTAGGCTATGTGCTGTTGGGAGCGTGTTTTCAATGGGTGAGCCGATCGAAATGTGCGGAAAATGCCTTTTTTTCCCCACATTTCAGATTTTGTTGGGGTGTCTGGGTAATACATCCTGGGGCGATTTGGGCATATCATACCTCTGTGGATTCCCAAGGGTGTCCTCTTTTGGAAATGCATGGGGATCTCTGTTTTCCCCGGTGGCTTGGACAACCGAGGCCCATATCTGTGTGTTGTGCCGGTCGGCAAAGCGTCTCAAATTCCGGTCAGAAAACAGACTTGGGGTTACTTGTGTTTTAGGCTTTCCCCTTGGCGGCCAGGTAGGTGCACCCACACATATGAGGTACCGTTTTCATCGGGACACCTGTGGGAACGCGGGACAGTAGGCCATGTGTTGTTGGGGGCGTGTTTCGATGGGTAAGCCGAGCAAAAGGTGCGGAAAATGTGTTTTTTTTCACCACATTTCGAACTTTGCGGGGGTGTCTGTGTAATAAATCCTGGGGCGATTTGGGCATATCATACCTCTGCGGATTCCCACGCGTGTCATCTTTTCGGAATTGCATGGGGTTCCCTGTTTTCCCCGGTGGCTTGGACACCCGAGGCCCATATCTGTATGTTGTGCCGGGTGGCAGATCGTCTCAAATTCCGGTCAGAAAACAGACTTGGGGTTACTTGTGTTTTAGGCTTTCCCCTTGGCGGCCACGTAGGTGCACTCACACATGTGAGGTACCGTTTTCATCGGGACACCTGTGGAAATGCGGGATGGTAGGCCATGTGTTGTTGGGGGCGTGTTTCGATGGGTGAGCCAAGCGACATGTGCAGAAAATGCGTTTTTTCTCCCACATTTTGGACTTTGCGGGGGTGTCTGGGTAATAAATTCTGGGGCGATTCGGACATATCATACCTCTGCGGATTCCCAACGGTATCCTCTTTTCGGAAATACATGGGGTTCCTTGTTTACCCAAGTAGCTTGGACACCCGAGGCCCATATCTGGATGTTGTGCAGGTCGGCAGAGCGTCTCAAATTCCGGTCAGAAAACAGACTTGGGGTTACTTGTGTTTTAGGCTTTCCCCTTGGCGCCCAGGTAGGTGCACCCGCACATGGGAGGTACCGTTTTCATCGGGACACCTGTGGGAACGCGGGATGGTAGGCCATGTGCTGTTGGGTGCGTTTTTCGATGGGTGAGCCGAGTGAAATGTGCAGAAAATGCGTTTTTTTCCCACATTTCCGAATTTGCAGGGGTGTCTGGGTAATAAATTCTGGGGCGATTTGGGGATATCATACCTCTGCAGACTCCAACGGGTGTCCGCTTTTCGGAAATGCATGGGGTTCCCTGTTTTCCCCGGTGGCTTGGACACCCGAGGCCCATATCTGTATGTTGTGCCGGTCGGCAGAGCGTCTCAAATTCCGGTCAGAAAACAGACTTGGGGTTACTTGTGTTTTAGGCTTTCCCCTTGGTGGCCAGGTAGGTGCACCCACACATGTGAGGTACCATTTTCATTGGCACACCTTGGGAACACGGGACGGTAGGCCATGTGTTGTTGGGGGCGTGTTTCGATGGGTGAGCCGAGCGACATGTGCGGAAGACGCGTTTTTTTCCCACATTTCGGACTTTGCGGGGGTGTCTGGGTAATACATTCTGGGGCGATTCTCGCATATCATACCTCTGCGGATTCCCACGGGTGTCCTCTTTTCGGAAATGCATGGGGTTCCCTGTTTTCCCCAGTGGCTTGGACACCCGAGGCCCATATCTGTATGTTGTGCCGGTCGGCAGAGCGTCTCAAATTCCGGTCAGAAAACAGACTTGGGGTTACTTGTGTTTTAGGCTTTCCCCTTGGCGCCCAGGTAGGTGCACCCACACATGTGAGGTACCGTTTTCATCGGGACACCTGTGGGAACGCGGGATAGTAGGCCATGTGTTGTTGGGTGCGTTTTTCGATGGGTGAGCCGAGTGAAATGTGCAGAAAATGCATTTTTTTCCCACATTTCAGAATTTGCGGGGGTGTCTGGGTAATAAATTCTGGGGCGATTTAGGCATATCATACCTCTGCAGACTCCCACGGGTGTCCGATTTTCGGAAATGCATGGGGTTCCCTGTTTTCCCCAGTGGCTTGGACACCCGAGGCCCATATCTGTATGTTGTGCCGGTCGGCAGAGCGTCTCAAATTCCGGTCAGAAAACAGACTTGGGGTTACTTGTGTTTGAGGCTTTCCCCTTGGCGGCCAGGTAGGTGCACCCACACATGTGAGGTACCATTTTCATTGGCACACCTTGGGAACGCAGGACGGTAGGCCATGTGTTGTTGGGGGCGTGTTTCGATGGGTGAGCCGAGCGGCATGTGCGGAAAACGCGTTTTTTTCCCACATTTCGGACTTTGCGGGGGTGTCTGGGTAATACATTGTGGGGCGATTTGGGCATATCATACCTCTGCGGATTTCCAAAGGTGTCCTCTTTTCGGAAATGCATGGGGTTCCCTGTTTTCCCTGGTGGCTTGGACGCCCGAGGCCCATATCTGTATGTTGTGCCGGTCGGCAGTGCGGCTCAAATTCCGGTCAGAAAACAGACTTGGGGTTACTTGTGTTTTAGGCTTTCCCCTTGGCGGCTAGTTAGGTGCACCCACACATGTGAGGTACCGTTTTCATCGGGTCACCTGTGGGAACGCGGGACG
Source organism: Ambystoma mexicanum (assembly GCF_040938575.1). Taxonomy (NCBI): domain Eukaryota; kingdom Metazoa; phylum Chordata; class Amphibia; order Caudata; family Ambystomatidae; genus Ambystoma; species Ambystoma mexicanum. Next base: position 432,306,689 of record NC_090928.1, read on the forward strand.
GTAGGCCATGTGTTGTTGGGGGCGTGTTTCGATGCGTGAGCCGAGCGACATGTGCGGAAAACGCATTTTTTTTCCCACATTTCCGACTTTGCGGGCGTGTCTGGGTAATAAATTCTGGGGCAATTTGGGCATATCATACCTCTGCGGATTCCCAACGGTATCCTCTTTTCGGAAATGCATGGGGTTCCTTGTTTACCCAAGTAGCTTGGACACCCGAGGCCCATATCTGGATGTTGTGCCGGTCGGCAGAGCGTCTCAAATTCCAGTCAGAAAACAGACTTGGTGTTACTTGTGTTTTAGGCTTTCCTATTGGTGGCCAGGTAGGTGCACCCACACATGTGAGGTACCGTTTTCATCGGGACACCTGTGGGAACTCGGGACGGTAGGCTGTGTGTTGTTGGGAGCGTGTTTCGATGCGTGAGCCGAGCAAAATGTGCGGAAAATGCATTTTTTTCCCCCACATTTCGGACTTTGCGGGGGTGTCTGGGTAATAAATTCTGGGGTGATTTGGGCATATCATACCTCTGCGGATTCCCAACAGTATCCTCTTTTTGGAAATGCATGGGGTTCCCTGTTTTCCCCGGTGGTTGGACACCCGAGGCCCATATTTGTATGTTGTGCCGGTCTGCAGAGCGTCTCAAATTCCAGTCAGAAAACAGACTTGGGGTTACTTGTGTTTTAGGCTTTCCCCTTGGCGCCCAGGTAGGTGCACCCACACATGTGAAGTACCATTTTCATCGGGACACCTGTGGGAACGCGGGACAGTAGGCCATGTGTTGTTGGGGACGTGTTTCGATGGGTGAGCCGAGCGAAATGTGCAGAAAATGCATTTTTTCCCACATTTCAGAGTTTGCGGGGGTGTCTGGGTAATAAATTCTGGAGCGATTTGGGGATATCATACCTCTACGGATTCCCACGGGAGTCCTCTTTTCGGAAATGCATGGGGTTCCCTGTTTTCCCCGGTGGCTTGGACACCCGAGGCCCATATCTGTATGTTGTGCCGGTCGGCAGAGCGTCTCAAATTCCGGTAAGAAAACAGACTTGGGGTTACTTGTGTTTTAGGCTTTCCCCTTGGCAGCCAGGTAGGTGCACCCACACATGTGAGGTACCGTTTTCATCGGGACACCTGTGGGAACGCGGGACGGTAGGCCATGTGCTGTTGGGAGCGTGTTTTCAATGGTTGAGCCGATCGAAATGTTCGGAAAATGTGTTTTTTTCCCCACATTTCAGAATTTGCGGGGGTGTCTGGGTAATAAATCCTGGGGCGATTTGGGCATATCATACCTCTGTGGATTCCCAAGGGTGTCCTCTTTCGGAAATGCATGGGGATCTCTGTTTTCCCCGGTGGCTTGGACACCCGAGGCCCATATCTGTATGTTGTGCCGCTCGGCAAAGCGTCTCAAATTCCGGTCAGAATACAGACTTGGGGTTACTTGTGTTTTAGGCTTTCCCCTTGGCGGCCAGGTAGGTGCACCCACACATATGAGGTACTGTTTTCATCGGGACACCTGTGGGAAAGCGGGACGGTAGGCCATGGGTTGTTGGGGGCGTGTTTCGATGGGTGAGCCGAGCAAAAGGTGCGGAAAATGCGTTTTTTTTCACCACATTTCGAACTTTGCGGGGGTGTCTGGGTAATAAATATTGGGGCAATTTGGGCATATCATACCTCTGCGGATTCCCACGCGTGTCCTCTTTTTGGAAATGCATGGGGTTCCCTGTTTTCCCCAGTGGCTTGGACACCCGAGGCCCATATCTGTATGTTGTGCCGGTCGGCAGAGCGTCTCAAATTCCGGTAAGAAAACAGACTTGGGGTTACTTGTGTTTTAGGCTTTCCCCTTGGCGGCCAGGTAGGTGCACCCACACATGTGAGGTACCGTTTTCATCGGGACACCTGTGGGAATGCGGGATGGTAGGCCATGTGTTGTTGGGGGCGTGTTTCGATGGGTGAGCCAAGCGACATGTGCAGAAAATGCGTTTTTTCTCCCACATTTTGGACTTTGCGGGGGTGTCTGGGTAATAAATTCTGGGGCGATTTGGACATATCATACCTCTGCGGATTCCCAACGGTATCCTCTTTTCGGAAATGCATGGGATTCCTTGTTTACCCAAGTAGCTTGGACACCCGAGGCCCATATCTGTATGTTGTGCCGGTCGGCAGAGCGTCTCAAATTCCGGTCAGAAAACAGACTTGGGGTTACTTGTGTTTTAGGCTTTCCCCTTGGCGGCCAGGTAGGTGCACCCACACATGTGAGGTACCGTTTTCATCGGGACACCTGTGGGAACGCGGGACGGTAGGCTATGTGCTGTTGGGAGCGTGTTTTCAATGGGTGAGCCGATCGAAATGTGCGGAAAATGCCTTTTTTTCCCCACATTTCAGATTTTGTTGGGGTGTCTGGGTAATACATCCTGGGGCGATTTGGGCATATCATACCTCTGTGGATTCCCAAGGGTGTCCTCTTTTGGAAATGCATGGGGATCTCTGTTTTCCCCGGTGGCTTGGACACCCGAGGCCCATATCTGTATGTTGTGCCGCTCGGCAAAGCGTCTCAAATTCCGGTCAGAATACAGACTTGGGGTTACTTGTGTTTTAGGCTTTCCCCTTGGCGGCCAGGTAGGTGCACCCACACATATGAGGTACTGTTTTCATCGGGACACCTGTGGGAACGCGGGACGGTAGGCCATGGGTTGTTGGGGGCGTGTTTCGATGGGTGAGCCGAGCAAAAGATGCGGAAAATGCTTTTTTTTTCACCACATTTCGAACTTTGCGGGGGTGTCTGGGTAATAAATATTGGGGCAATTTGGGCATATCATACCTCTGCGGATTCCCACGCGTGTCCTCTTTTGGAAATGCATGGGGATCTCTGTTTTCCCCGGTGGCTTGGACACCCGAGGCCCATATCTGTATGTTGTGCCGCTCGGCAAAGCGTCTCAAATTCCGGTCAGAATACAGACTTGGGGTTACTTGTGTTTTAGGCTTTCCCCTTGGCGGCCAGGTATGTGCACCCACACATATGAGGTACTGTTTTCATCGGGATACCTGTGGGAACGCGGGACGGTAGGCCATGTGTTGTTGGGGGCGTGTTTCGATGGGTAAGCCGAGCAAAAGGTGCTGAAAATGTGTCTTTTTTCACCACATTTCGAACTTTGCGGGGGTGTCTGTGTAATAAATCCTGGGGCGATTTGGGCATATCATACCTCTGCGGATTCCCACGCGTGTCATCTTTTCGGAATTGCATGGGGTTCCCTGTTTTCCCCGGTGGCTTGGACACCCGAGGCCCATATCTGTATGTTGTGCCGGGTGGCAGATCGTCTCAAATTCCGGTCAGAAAACAGACTTGGGGTTACTTGTGTTTTAGGCTTTCCCCTTGGCGGCCACGTAGGTGCACTCACACATGTGAGGTACCGTTTTCATCGGGACACCTGTGGGAATGCGGGATGGTAGGCCATGTGTTGTTGGGGGCGTGTTTTGATGGGTGAGCCAAGCGACATGTGCAGAAAATGCGTTTTTTCTCCCACATTTTGGACTTTGCGGGGGTGTCTGGGTAATAAATTCTGGGGCGATTCGGACATATCATACCTCTGCGGATTCCCAACGGTATCCTCTTTTCGGAAATGCATGGGGTTCCCTGTTTTCCCTGGTGGCTTGGACACCCGAGGCCCATATCTGTATGTTGTGCTGGTCGGCAGAGCGTCTCAAATTCCGGTCAGAAAACAGACTTGGGGTTACCTGTGTTTTAGGCTTTCCCCTTGGCGCCCAGGTAGGCGCACCCACACCTGTGAGGTACCATTTTCATCGGGACACCTGTGGGAATGCGGGACGGTAGGCCATGTTTTGTTGGGGGCGTGTTTCGATGGGTGAGCGGAGCGAAATGTGCGGAAAAGGCATTTTTTTTCCCACATTTCAGACTTTGCGGGGGTGTCTGGGTCATAAATTCTGGGGCGAATTGGGCATATCATACCTCTGCGGATTCCCACGGGTGTCCTCTTTTCGGAAATGCATGGGGTTCCCTGTTTTCCCCGGTGGCTTGGACACCCGAGGCCCATATCTGTATGTTGCGCCCGTCGGCAGAGCATCTCAAATTCCAGTCAGAAAACAGACTTGGGGTTACTTGTGTTTTATGCTTTCCCCTTGGCGGGCAGGTAGGTGCACCCACCATGTGAGGTACCATTTTCATCGGGACACCTGTGGGAACGTGAGACAGTAGGCCATGTGTTGTTGGAGGTGTGTTCGATGGGTGAGAAAATTTGCGGAAAATGCATTTTTTTCTCCCACATTTCAGACTTTGCGGGGGTGTCTGGGTAATACATTCTTGGGCGATTTGGGCATATCATACCTCTGCGGATTCCCACGGGTGTCCTCTTTTCGGAAATGCATAGGGTACCCTGTTTTCCCCGGTGGCTTGGACACCCGAGGCCCATATCTGTATGTTGTGCCGGTTGGCAGAGCGTCTCAAATTTCGGTCAGAAAACAGACTTGGGGTTACTTGTGTTTTAGGCTTTCCCCTTGGCGGCCAGTTAGGTGCACCCACACATGTGAGGTACCGTTTTCATCGGAACACATGTGAGAACGCGGGACGGTAGGCCATGTGTTGTTGGGGGCGTGTTTCGATGGGTGAGCCGAGCGAAATGTGCGGAAAATGCATTTTTTCCCCAAAATTTCAGACTTTGCGGGGGTGTCTGGGTAATACATTCTGGGACGATTCTGGCATATCATACCTCTGCGGATTCCCACGGGTGTCCTCTTTTCAGAAATGCATGGGGTTCCCTGTTTTCCCCAGTGGTTTGGACACCCGAGGCCCATATCTGTATGTTGTGCTGGTCGGCAGAGCGTCTCAAATTCCGGTCAGAAAACAGACTTGGGGTTACTTGTGTTTTAGGCTTTCCCCTTGGCGCCCAGGTAGGTGCACCCACACATATGAGGTACCATTTTCATTGGCATACCTTGGGAACGCGGGACGGTAGGCCATGTGTTGTTGGGGGCGTGTTTCGATGGGTGAGCCGAGCGACATGTGCGGAAAACGCGTTTTTTCCCACATTTCGAACTTTGCGGGGGTGTCTGGGTAATACATTCTGGGACGATTCTGGCATATCATACCTCTGCGGATTCCCACGGGTGTCCACTTTTCGTAAATGCATGGGGTTCCCTGTTTTCCCAAGTAGCTTGGACACCCGAGGCCCATATCTGGATGTTGGGCCGGTCGGCAGAGCGTCTCAAATTCCAGTCAGAAAACAGACTTGGGGTTACTTGTGTTTTAGGCTTTCCCCTTGGCGGCCAGATAGGTGCACCCACACATGTGAGGCACCGTTTTCATTGGGACACCTGTGGGAACGCGGGACGGTAGGCTGTGTGTTGTTGGGAGCGTGTTTCGATGGGTGAGCCGAGCAAAATGTGCAGAAAATGTGTTTATTTCCCCCACATTTCGGACTATGCATGGGTGTCTGGGTAATACATTCTGGGGCAATTCTGGCATATCATACCTCTGCGGATTCCCACGGGTGTCCTCTTTTCGGAAATGCATGGGGTTCCCTGTTTTCCCCAGTGGCTTGGACACCCGAGGCCCATATCTGTATGTTGTGCCGGTCGGCAGAGCTTCTCAAATTCCGGTCAGAAAACAGACTTGGGGTTACTTGTGTTTTAGGCTTTCCTATTGGCGGGCAGGTAGGTGCACCCGCACATGTGAGGTACCGTTTTCATCGGGACACCTGTGCGAACGCGGGATGGTAGGCCATGTGCTGTTGGGGGCGTGTTTAGATTGGTGAGCCGAGTGAAATGTGCAGAAAATGCTATTTTTTCCCACATTTCAGAATTTGTGGGGGTGTCTGGTTAATAAATTCTGGGATGATTTGGGCATATCATACCTCTGTGGATTCCCACGGGTGTCCTCTTTTCGTAAATGCATGGGGGTCCCTGTTTTCCCAAGTAGCTTGGACACCCGAGGACCATGTCTGTATGATGCGCCGGTCGTCAGAGCGTCCCAAATTCCGGTCAGAGAACAGACTTGGGGTTACTTGTGTTTTAGGCTTTCCCCTTGGCAGCCAGGTAGGTGCACCCACACATGTGAGGTACCGTTTTCATCGGGACACCTGTGGGAACGCGGGATGGTAGGCCATGTGCTGGTGGCGGCGTGTTTCGATGGGTGAGCCGAGCGAAAAGTGCGGAAAATGCATTTTCCCCCCACATTTCGGACTTTGCGGGGGTGTCTGGGTAATACATTCTGGGGCGATTCTGGCATATCATACCTCTGCGGATTCCCACGGGTGTCCTCTTTTCGGAAATGCATGGGGTTCCCTGTTTTCCCCAGTGGCTTGGACACCCGAGGCCCATATCTGTATGTTGTGCCGGTCGGCAGAGCGTCTCAAATTCCGGTCAGAAAACAGACTTGTGGTTACTTCTGTTTTAGGCTTTCCCCTTGGCGCCCAGGTAGGTACACCCACACATGTGAGGTACCATTTTCATCGGGACACCTGTGGGAACGCGGGATAGTAGGCCATGTGTTGTTGGGTGTGTTTTTCGATGGGTGAGCCGAGTGAAATGTGCAGAAAATGCGTTTTTTTCCCACATTTCAGAATTTGCGGTTGTGTCTGGCTAATAAATTCTGGGGCGATTTGGGGATATCATACCTCTGCAGACTCCCACGGGTGTCCGCTTTTCGGAAATGCATGCGGTTCCCTGTTTTCCCCGGTGGCTTGGACACCCGAGGCCCATATCTGGATGTTGGGCTTGTCGGCAGAGCGTCTCAAATTCCAGTCAGAAAACAGACTTGGGGTTACTTGTGTTTTAGGCTTTCCCCTTGGCGGCCAGATAGGTGCACCCACACATGTGAGGCACCGTTTTCATTGGGACACCTGTGGGAACGCGGGACGGTAGGCTGTGTGTTGTTGGGAGCGTGTTTCGATGGGTGAGCCGAGCAAAATGTGCAGAAAATGTGTTTATTTCCCCCACATTTCGGACTATGCATGGGTGTCTGGGTAATACATTCTGGGGCAATTCTGGCATATCATACCTCTGCGGATTCCCACGGGTGTCCTCTTTTCGGAAATGCATGGGGTTCCCTGTTTTCCCCAGTGGCTTGGACACCCGAGGCCCATATCTGTATGTTGTGCCGGTCGGCAGAGCGTCTCAAATTCCGGTCAGAAAACAGACTTGGGGTTACTTGTATTTTAGGCTTTCCTATTGGCGGCCAGGTAGGTGCACCCGCACATGTGAGGTACCGTTTTCATCGTGACACCTGTGGGAACACGGGATGGTAGGCCATGTGCTGTTGGGGGCGTGTTTCGATGGGTGAACCGAGTGAAATGTGCAGAAAATGCTTTTTTTCCCACATTTCAGAATTTGTGGGGGTGTCTGGTTAATAAATTCTGGGGCGATTTGGGCATATCATACATCTGTGGATTCCCACGGGTGTCCTCTTTTCGTAAATGCATGGGGGTCCCTGTTTTCCCAAGTAGCTTGGACACCCGTGGACCATATCTGTATGTTGCGCCGGTCGGCAGAGCGTCCCAAATTCATGTCAGAGAACAGACTTGGGGTTACTTGTGTTTTAGGCTTTCCCCTTGGCAGCCAGGTAGGTGCACCCACACATGTGAGGTACCATTTTCATCGGGACACCTGTGGGAACGCGGGATGGTAGGCCATGTGCTGGTGGGGGCGTGTTTCGATGGGTGAGCCGAGCGAAAAGTGCGGAAAATGCATTTTCCCCCCACATTTCGGAATTTGCGGTGGTGTCTGGGTAATACATTCTGGGGCGATTCTGGCATATCATACCTCTGCGGATTCCCACGGGTGTCCTCTTTTCGGAAATGCATGGGGTTCCCTGTTTTCCCCAGTGGCTTGGACACCCGAGGCCCATATCTGTATGTTGTGCCGGTCGGCAGAGCGTCTCAAATTCCGGTCAGAAAACAGACTTGGGGTTACTTGTGTTTTAGGCTTTCCCCTTGGCGCCCAGGTAGGTGCACCCACACATGTGAGGTACCATTTTCATCGGGACACCTGTGGGAACGCGGGATGGTAGGCCATGTGCTGGTGGGGGCGTGTTTCGATGGGTGAGCCGAGCGAAAAGTGCGGAAAATGCATTTTCCCCCCACATTTCGGACTTTGCGGGGGTGTCTGGGTAATACATTCTGGGGCGATTCTGGCATATCATACCTCTGCGGATTCCCACGGTTGTCCTCTTTTCGGAAATGCATGGGGTTCCCTGTTTTCCCCAGTGGCTTGGACACCCGAGGCCCATATCTGTATGTTGTGCCGGTCGGCAGAGCGTCTCAAATTCCGGTCAGAAAACAGACTTGTGGTTACTTGTGTTTTAGGCTTTCCCCTTGGCGCCCAGGTAGGTGCACCCACACATGTGAGGTACCATTTTCATCGGGACACCTGTGGGAACGCGGGATAGTAGGCCATGTGTTGTTGGGTGCGTTTTTCGATGGGTGAGCCGAGTGAAATGTGCAGAAAATGCGTTTTTTTCCCACATTTCAGAATTTGCGGGGGTGTCTGGGTAATACATTCTGGGGCGATTTGGGGATATCATACCTCTGCAGACTCCCACGGGTGTCCGCTTTTCGGAAATGCATGGGGTTCCCTGTTTTCCCCGGTGGCTTGTACACCCGAGACCCATATCTGTATGTTGTTCCGGTCGGCAGAGCGTCTCAAATTCCGGTCAGAAAACAGACTTGGGGTTACTTGTGTTTTAGGCTTTCCCCTTGGCGGCCAGGTAGGTGCACCCACACATGTGAGGTACCATTTTCATTGGCACACCTTGGGAATGCGGGACGGTAGGCCATGTGTTGTTGGGGGCGTGTTTCGATGGGTGAGCCGAGCGACATGTGCGGAAAACGCGTTTTTTTCCCACATTTCGAACTTTGCGGGGGTGTCTGGGTAATAAATTCTGGGGCGATTTGGGTATATCATACCTCTACGGATTCCCACAGGTGTCCTCTTTTCGTAAATGCATGGGGTTCCCTGTTATCCCAAGTAGCTTGGACACCCGAGGCCCATATCTGGATGTTGGGCCGGTCGGCAGAGCGTCTCAAATTCCAGTCAGAAAACAGACTTGGGGTTACTTGTGTTTTAGGCTTTCCCCTTGGCGGCCAGATAGGTGCACCCACACATGTGAGGTACCGTTTTCATCGGGACACCTGTGGGAACGCGGGACGGTCGGCTGTGTGTTGTTGGGAGCGTGTTTCGATGGGTGAGCCGAGCAAAATGTGCAGAAAATGTGTTTATTTCCCCCACATTTCGGACTATGCATGGGTGTCTGGGTAATACATTCTGGGGCGATTCTGGCATACCATACCTCTGCGGATTCCCACGGGTGTCCTCTTTTCGGAAATGCATGGGGTTCCCTGTTTTCCCCAGTGGCTTGGACACCCGAGGCCCATACCTGTATGTTGTGCCGGTAGGCAGAGCGTCTCAAATTCCGGTCAGAAAACAGACTTGGGGTTACTTGTGTTTTAGGCTTTCCCCTTGGCGCCCAGGTAGGTGCACCCACACATGTGAGGTACCATTTTCATTGGCACACCTTGGGAACGCGGGACGGTAGGCCATGTGTTGTTGGGGGCGTGTTTCGATGGGTGAGCCGAGCGACATGTGCGGAAAACGCGTTTTTTTCCCACATTTCGAACTTTGCGGGGGTGTCTGGGTAATAAATTCTGGGGCGATTTGGGCATATCATACCTCTACGGATTCGCACGGGTGTCCACTTTTTTCGTAAATGCATGGGGTTCCCTGTTTTCCCAAGTAGCTTGGACACCCGAGGCCCATATCTGGATGTTGGGCCGGTCGGCAGAGCGTCTCAAATTCCAGTCAGAAAACAGACTTGGGGTTACTTGTGTTTTAGGCTTTCCCCTTGGCGGCCAGATAGGTGCACCCACACATGTGAGGTACCGTTTTCATCGGGACACCTGTGGGAACGCGGGACGGTAGGCTGTGTGTTGTTGGGAGCGTGTTTCGATGGGTGAGCCGAGCAAAATGTGCAGAAAATGTGTTTATTTCCCCCACATTTCGGACTATGCATGGGTGTCTGGGTAATACATTCTGGGGCAATTCTGGCATATCATACCTCTGCGGATTCCCACGGGTGTCCTCTTTTCGGAAATGCATGGGGTTCCCTGTTTTCCCCAGTGGCTTGGACACCCGAGGCCCATATCTGTATGTTGTGCCGGTCGGCAGAGCGTCTCAAATTCCGGTCAGAAAACAGACTTGGGGTTACTTGTGTTTTAGGCTTTCCTATTGGCGGCCAGGGAGGTGCACCCACACATGTGAGGTACCGTTTTCATCGGGATACCTGTGGGAACGCGGGATGGTAGGCCATGTGCTGTTGGGGGCGTGTTTCGATGGGTGAGCCGAGTGAAATGTGCAGAAAATGCTTTTTTTCCCACATTTCAGAATTTGTGGGGGTGTCTGGTTAATAAATTCTGGGGCGATTTGGGCATATCATACATCTGTGGATTCCCACGGGTGTCCTCTTTTCGTAAATGCATGGGGGTCCCTGTTTTCCCAAGTAGCTTGGACACCCATGGACCATATCTGTATGTTGCGCCGGTCGGCAGAGCGTCCCAAATTCCGGTCAGAGAACAGACTTGGGGTTACTTGTGTTTTAGGCTTTCCCCTTGGCAGCCAGGTAGGTGCACCCACACATGTGAGGTACCGTTTTCATCGGGACACCTGTGGGAACGCGGGATGGTAGGCCATGTGCTGGTGGGGGCGTGTTTCGATGGGTGAGCCGAGCGAAAAGTGCGGAAAATGCATTTTCCCCCCACATTTCGGAATTTGCGGTTGTGTCTGGGTAATACATTCTGGGGCGATTCTGGCATATCATACCTCTGCGGATTCCCACGGGTATCCTCTTTTCGGAAATGCATGGGGTTCCCTGTTTTCCCCAGTGGCTTGGACACCCGAGGCCCATATCTGTATGTTGTGCCGGTCGGCAGAGCGTCTCAAATTCCGGTCAGAAAACAGACTTGTGGTTACTTGTGTTTTAGGCTTTCCCCTTGGCGCCCAGGTAGGTGCACCCACACATGTGAGGTACCATTTTCATCGGGACACCTGTGGGAACGCGGGATAGTAGGCCATGTGTTGTTGGGTGCGTTTTTCGATGGGTGAGCCGAGTGAAATGTGCAGAAAATGCGTTTTTTTCCCACATTTCAGAATTTGCGGGGGTGTCTGGGTAATACATTCTGGGGCGATTTGGGGATATCATACCTCTGCAGACTCCCACGGGTGTCCGCTTTTCGGAAATGCATGGGGTTCCCTGTTTTCCCCGGTGGCTTGGACACCCGAGACCCATATCTGTATGTTGTGCCGGTCGGCAGAGCGTCTCAAATTCCGGTCAGAAAACAGACTTGGGGTTACTTGTGTTTTAGGCTTTCCCCTTGGCGGCCAGGTAGGTGCACCCACACATGTGAGGTACCATTTTCATTGGCACACCTTGGGAACGCGGGACAGTAGGCCATGTGTTGTTGGGGGCGTGTTTCGATCGGTGAGCCGAGCGACATGTGCCGAAAACGCGTTTTTTTCCCACATTTCGAACTTTGCGGGGGTGTCTGGGTAATAAATTCTGGGGCGATTTGGGTATATCATACCTCTACGGATTCCCACAGGTGTCCTCTTTTCGTAAATGCATGGGGTTCCCTGTTATCCCAAGTAGCTTGGACACCCGAGGCCCATATCTGGATGTTGGGCCGGTCGGCAGAGCGTCTCAAATTCCAGTCAGAAAACAGACTTGGGGTTACTTGTGTTTTAGGCTTTCCCCTTGGCGGCCAGATAGGTGCACCCACACATGTGAGGTACCGTTTTCATCGGGACACCTGTGGGAACGCGGGACGGTTGGCTGTGTGTTGTTGGGAGCGTGTTTCGATGGGTGAGCCGAGCAAAATGTGCAGAAAATGTGTTTATTTCCCCCACATTTCGGAATATGCATGGGTGTCTGGGTAATACATTCTGGGGCGATTCTGGCATATCATACCTCTGCGGATTCCCACGGGTGTCCTCTTTTCGGAAATGCATGGGGTTCCCTGTTTTCCCCAGTGGCTTGGACACCCGAGGCCCATATCTGTATGTTGTGCCGGTAGGCAGAGCGTCTCAAATTCCGGTCAGAAAACAGACTTGGGGTTACTTGTGTTTTAGGCTTTCCTATTGGCGGCCAGGTAGGTGCACCCGCACATGTGAGGTACGTTTTCATCGGGACACCTGTGGGAACGCGGGACGGTAGGCCATGTGTTGTTGGGGGTGTGTTTCAATGGGTGAGCCGAGCGTAATGTGCGGAAAATGTGTTTTTTTCCCACATTTCGGACTTTGCGGGGTTGTCTGGGTAATACATTCTGGGGAGATTTGGGCATATGATACCTCTGCGGATTTTCAAAGGTGTCCTCTTTTTGGAAATGCATGGGGTTCCCTGTTTTCCCCGGTGGTTGGACACCCGAGGCCCATATCTGTATGTTGTGCCGGTCGGCAGAGCGTCTCAAATTCCGGTCAGAAAACAGACTTGGGGTTACTTGTGTTTTAGGCTTTCCCCTTGGCGGCCAGGTAGGTGCACCCACAAATGTGAGGTACCGTTTTCATCAGAACACCTGTGAGAACGCGGGACGGTAGGCCATGTGCTTTTGGGAGCGTGTTTCGATGGGTGAGCCGAGCGAAATGTGGGGAAAATGCGTTTTTTTCCCTACATTTCGGACTTTGCAGGGGTGTCTGAGTAATAACTTCTGTGGCGATTTGGGCATATCATACCTCTGCGGATTCCCACGGGTGTCCTCTTTTCGGAAATGCATGGGGTTCCCTGTTTTCCCAAGTAGCTTGGACACCCAAGCCCTTATCTGAATGTTGTGCCGGTCGTCAGAGCGTCTCAAATTCCTGTCAGAAAACAGACTTGGGGTTACTTGTGTTTTAGGCTTTCCCCTTGGCGGCCAGGTAGGTGCACCCACACATGTGAGGTACCGTTTTCATCGGGACACCTGTGGGAATGCGGGACGGTAGGCCATGTGCTGTTGGGGGCGTGTTTCGATGGGTGAGCCGAGCGAAATGTGCGGAAAATGGATTTCTTTCCCCACATTTCGGACTTTGCAGGGTGTTTGGGTAATAAATTCTGGGTCGTATTGGGCATATCATACCTCTGCGGATTCCCACGGGTGTCCTCTATTCGGAAATGCATGAGGTTCCCTGTTTTCCACGGTGGCTTGGAAACCCGAGGCCCATATCTGTATGTTGTGCCGGTTGGCAGAGCGTCTCAAATTCCGGTCAGAAAAAAGACTTGCGGTTACTTGTGTTTTAGGCTTTCCCGTTGGCGGCCAGGTAGGTGCACCCACACATGTGAAGTACCGTTTTCATCGGGACACCTGTGGGAACACGGGACGGTAGGCCATGTGCTGTTGGGGGCGTGTTTCGATGGGTGAGCCGAGCAAAATGTGCGCAAAATGCGTTTTTTTTGTTCCACATTTCGGACTTTGCGGGGGTGTCTGGGTAATAAATCCTGGGGCGATTTGGGCATATCATACCTCTGCGGATTCCCAAGGGTGTCCTCTTTCAGAAATGCATGGGGTTCCCTGTTTTCCCCGGTGGCTTGGACACCCGAGGCCCATATCTGTTTGTTGTGCCGGTCGGCAAAGCGTCTCAAATTCTGGTCAGAAAACAGACTTGGGGTTAGTTGTGTTTTAGGCTTTCCCCTTGGCGGCCAGGTATGTGCACCCACACATGTGAGGTACCGTTTTCATCGGGACACCTGTGGGAACGCGGGACGGTAGGCCATGTGTTGTTGGGGCGTATTTCGATGGGTGAACCGAGCAAAATGTGCGGAAAATGCGTTTTTTTCCCCACATTTCGAACTTTGCGGGGGTGTTGGGCTAATAAATCCTGGGTCGATTTGGGCAGATCATACCTTTGTGGATTCCCAAGGGTGTCCTCTTTTTGGAAATGCATGGGGTTCCCTGTTTTCCCCGGTGGTTGGACACCCGAGGCCCATATCTGTATGTTGTGCCGGTCGGCAGAGCGTCTCAAATTCCGGTCAGAAAACAGACTTGGGGTTACTTGTGTTTTAGGCTTTCCCCTTGGCGGCCAGGTAGGTGCACCCACAAATGTGAGGTACCGTTTTCATCAGAACACCTGTGAGAACGCGGGACGGTAGGCCATGTGCTTTTGGGAGCGTGTTTCGATGGGTGAGCCGAGCGAAATGTGGGGAAAATGCGTTTTTTTCCCTACATTTCGGACTTTGCAGGGGTGTCTGAGTAATAACTTCTGTGGCGATTTGGGCATATCATACCTCTGCGGATTCCCACGGGTGTCCTCTTTTCGGAAATGCATGGGGTTCCCTGTTTTCCCAAGTAGCTTGGACACCCAAGCCCTTATCTGAATGTTGTGCCGGTCGTCAGAGCGTCTCAAATTCCTGTCAGAAAACAGACTTGGGGTTACTTGTGTTTTAGGCTTTCCCCTTGGCGGCCAGGTAGGTGCACCCACACATGTGAGGTACCGTTTTCATCGGGACACCTGTGGGAATGCGGGACGGTAGGCCATGTGCTGTTGGGGGCGTGTTTCGATGGGTGAGCCGAGCGAAATGTGCGGAAAATGGATTTCTTTCCCCACATTTCGGACTTTGCAGGGTGTTTGGGTAATAAATTCTGGGTCGTATTGGGCATATCATACCTCTGCGGATTCCCACGGGTGTCCTCTATTCGGAAATGCATGAGGTTCCCTGTTTTCCACGGTGGCTTGGAAACCCGAGGCCCATATCTGTATGTTGTGCCGGTTGGCAGAGCGTCTCAAATTCCGGTCAGAAAAAAGACTTGCGGTTACTTGTGTTTTAGGCTTTCCCGTTGGCGGCCAGGTAGGTGCACCCACACATGTGAAGTACCGTTTTCATCGGGACACCTGTGGGAACACGGGACGGTAGGCCATGTGCTGTTGGGGGCGTGTTTCGATGGGTGAGCCGAGCAAAATGTGCGCAAAATGCGTTTTTTTTGTTCCACATTTCGGACTTTGCGGGGGTGTCTGGGTAATAAATCCTGGGGCGATTTGGGCATATCATACCTCTGCGGATTCCCAAGGGTGTCCTCTTTCAGAAATGCATGGGGTTCCCTGTTTTCCCCGGTGGCTTGGACACCCGAGGCCCATATCTGTTTGTTGTGCCGGTCGGCAAAGCGTCTCAAATTCTGGTCAGAAAACAGACTTGGGGTTAGTTGTGTTTTAGGCTTTCCCCTTGGCGGCCAGGTATGTGCACCCACACATGTGAGGTACCGTTTTCATCGGGACACCTGTGGGAACGCGGGACGGTAGGCCATGTGTTGTTGGGGCGTATTTCGATGGGTGAGCCGAGCAAAATGTGCGGAAAATGCGTTTTTTTTCCCCACATTTCGAACTTTGCGGGGGTGTTGGGCTAATAAATCCTGGGTCGATTTGGGCAGATCATACCTTTGTGGATTCCCAAGGGTGTCCTCTTTCGGAAATGCATGGGGTTCCCTGTTTTCCCTGGTGGCTTGGACACCCGAGGCCCATATCTGTATGTTGTGCCGGTCGGCAAAGCGTCTCAAATTCCGGTCAGAAAACAGACTTGGGGTTACTTGTGTTTTAGGCTTTCCCCTTGGCGGCCAGGTAGGTGCACCCACACATGTGAGGTACCGTTTTCATTGGGACACGTGTGGGAATGCGGGACGGTAGGCCATTTGTTGTTGTTGCCTGTTTCGATGGGTGAGCCAAGCGACATGTGCAGAAAATGCGTTTTTTCTCCCACATTTCGGACTTTGCGGGGGTGTCTGGGTAATAAATTCTGGGGCGATTTGGGCATATCATACCTCTGCGGATTCCCAACGGTATCCTCTTTTCGGAAATGCATGGGGTTCCCTGTTTTCCCCGATGGCTTGGACACCCGAGGCCCATATATGTATATTGTGCCGGTCGGCAGAGCGTCTCAAATTCCGGTCAGAAAACAGACTTGTGGTTACTTGTGTTTTAGGCTTTCCCCTTCACGGCCAAGTAGGTGCACCCACAAATGTGAATGACCGTTTTCACCAGAACACCTGTGAGAACGCGGGACGGTAAGCCATGTGCTGTTGGGAGCGTGTTTCGATGGGTGAGCCAAGCGGAATGTGCGGAAAATGTGTTTTTTTCCCCACATTTCGGACTTTGCAGGGGTGTCTGGGTAATAAATTCTGTGGCAATTTGGGCATATCATACCTCTGCGGATTCCCACGGGTGTCCTCTTTTCGGAAATGCATGGGGTTCCCTGTTTTCCCCGGTGGCTTGGACACCCTGGCCCATATCTGTACGTTGTGCCGGTCGTCAGAGCGTCTCAAATTCCGGTCAGAAAACAGACTTTGGGCTACTTGTGTATTTAGGCTTTCCCCTTGGCGCCCAGGTAGGTGCACCCACACATGTGAGGTACCGTTTTCATTGGGACACCTGTGGGAATGTGGGACGGTAGGCCATGTTTTGTTGGGGGCGTGTTTCGATGGGTGAGCCGAGCGAAATGTGCGGAAAATGCATTTTTTTCCCACATTTCAGACTTTGCGGGGGTGTCTGGGTTATAAATTCAGGGGCGATTTGGGCATATCATACCTCTGTGGATTCCCACGGGTAGCCTCTTTTCAGAAAAGCATGGGGTTCCCTGTTTTCCCCGGTGGCTTGGACACCCGTGGCTCATATCTGTATGTTGTGCCAGTCGGCAGAGCGTCTCAAATTCCAGTCAGAAAACAGACTTGGGGTTACTTGTGTTTTAGGCTTTCCCCTTGGCGGCCAGGTAGGTGCACCCACACATGTGAGGTACCCTTTTCATCGGGACACCTGTGGGAACGCGGGACGGTAGGCTATGTGCTGTTCGGGGCGTGTTTCGATGGGTGAGCCGAGCGAAATGTGCTGAAAATGCGTTTTTTTCCCCAAATTTCGGACTTTGCGGGGGTGTCTGGGTAATAAATTCTGGGGCGATTTGGGCATATCATACCTCTGTGGATTCCCACAGGTGTCCTCTTTTTGGAAATGCATGGGGTTCCCTGTTTTCCCCGGTGGCTTGGACACCCGTGGCTCATATCTGTATGTTGTGCCAGTCGGCAGAGCGTCTCAAATTCCAGTCAGAAAACAGACTTGGGGTTACTTGTGTTTTAGGCTTTCCCCTTGGCGGGCAGGTAGGTGCACCCACACATGTGAGGTACTGTTTTCATCGGGACACCTGTGGGAACGCGACACAGTAGGCCATGTGTTGTTGGGGGCGTGTTTCGATGGGTGAGCCGAGCAAAATGTGCGGAAAATGCATTTTTTCCCCCACATTTCAGACTTTGCAGGGGTGTCTGGGTAATACATTCTTGGGAGATTTGGGCATATCATACCTCTGCGGATTCCCACGGGTGTCCTCTTTTCGGAAATGCATGGGGTTCCCTGTTTTCCCCGGTGGCTTGGACACCCGAGGCCCATATCTGTATGTTGTGCCGGTCGGCAGAGCGTCTCAAATTCCGGTCAGAAAACAGACTTGGGGTTACTTGTATTTTAGGCTTTCCCCTTGGCGGCCAGGTAGGTGCACCCACACTTGTGAGGTACCATTTTCATCGGAACACATGTGGGAACGCGGGACGGTAGGCCATGTGTTGTTGGGGGCGTGTTTCGATGGGTGAGTCGAGCGACATGTGCGGAACACACGTTTTTTTCCCCACATTTCGGACTTTGCAGGGGTGTCTGGGTAATAAATTCTGGGGCGATTTGGGCATATCATACCTCTGAGGATTGCCACGGGTGTCCTCTTTTCGTAAATGCATGGGGGTCCCTGTTTTCCCAAGTAGCTTGGACACCCGAGGACCATATCTGTATGTTGCGCCGGTCGGCAGAGCGTCCCAAATTCCGGTCAGAAAACAGACTTGGGGTTACTTGTGTTTTAGGCTTTCCCCTTGGCGGCCAGGTAGGTGCACCCACACATGTGAGGTACTGTTTTCATCGGGACACCTGTGGGAACGCGGGATGGTAGGCCATGTGCTGGTGGGGGCGTGTTTCGATGGGTGAGCCGAGTGAAATGTGCGGAAAATGCATTTTTTCCCCCACATTTCGGACTTTGCGGGGTCTCTAGGTAATAAATTCTGGGCGATTTGGCATATCATACCTCTGAGGATTCCCACGGGTGTCCTCCTTTCAGAAATGCATGGGGTTCCCTGTTTTCCCCGGTGGCTTGGACACCCGAGGCCCATTTCTGTATGTTGTGCAAGTCGGCAGAGCGTCTCAAATTCCAGTCAGAAAACAGACTTGGGGTTACTTGTGTTTTAGGCTTTCCCCTTGGCACCCAGGTACGTGCATCCACACATGTGAGGTACCATTTTCATTGGGACACCTGTGGGAATGTGGGACGGTAGGCCATGTTTTGTTGGGAGCGTGTTTCGATGGGTGAGCTGAGCAAAATGTGCGGAAAATGCATTTTTTTCCCCACATTTCAGACTTTGCGGGGGTGTCTGGGTAATAATTTCTGGGGCGATTTGGGCATATCATACCTCTGCGGATTCCCACGGGTGTCCTGTTTTCGGAAATGCATGGAGTTCCCTCTTTTCCGCAGTGGCTTGGACACCCGAGGCCCATATCTGTATGTTGCGCCGGTCGGCAGAGCGTCTCAAATTCCAGTCAGAAAACAGACTTGGGGTTACTTGTGTTTTAGGCTTTTCCGTTGGCGGCCAGGTAGGTGCACCCACACATGTGAAGTACCGTTTTCATCGGGACACCTGTGGGAACACGGGACGGTAGGCCATGTGTTGTTGGGGGCGTGTTTCGATGTGTGAGCTGAGCGACATTTGTGCGGAAAATGCGTTTTTTTTCCCCACATTTCGGACTTTGTGGGGGTTTCTGGGTAATAAATTCTGGGGTGATTTGGGCATATCATACCTCTGTGGATTCCCACAGGTGTCCTCTTTTCCGAAATGCCTGGGGTTCCCTGTTTTCCCCGGTGGCTTGGACACCCGTGGCTCATATCTGTATGTTGTGCCAGTCGGCAGAGCGTCTCAAATTCCAGTCAGAAAACAGACTTGGGGTTACTTGTGTTTTAGGCTATCCCCTTGGCGGCCAGGTAGGTGGACCCACACATTTGAGGTACTGTTTGTTAGGCAGAAACCTGTGCAGTTCCCTTAGGGAGCACTGCAAAAGATTTAAGACTACAGGTGTTGGCAGTAAACCCACTTGGTAGCAGTCCGCACCACCCAGATTTACCTGGTAGCTGTGGCTGGGCAGTCAGACTTCCCTCAAGAAGAGTTAGGCAGTATTCAAATAGGCACTCAGATATAATAATACAAGCAAACACTGACCAGAGCTTTGGTATCAAAGTATATAATTATTTATTTAAAACACACAGTTGAAACACTCCAGCACTCTTATTGTAAAATATTCTAAACACAGTTACTGTTATGATATATACACCCCTTTTTCCCTTATTAGAAAATCACAGTAAGACACCACTTATTTTCATACAGAGGTGAGCGCTTAACTAAATTGCACTATACTAAGGTTGTGAAAAAGGGAGGGAAAAAGACAGAATATGCAGGATTACACCACTCTACGATTCAGGAACACTATTAGCAAGGCAGAGAGCAAAAAGTCAATGGTGAGCCAAAGTCCAAAGGCTGGGCCTACTCTTAGAGAGAGCAGAGCACAAATGCGCCCAAGATCACACAGTTACACTAGGCTTAGAAAGTCTTGTAGAGGGTTCAGAGAAGAGTTTAGAGAGGCTTTAGAAAAGTTTAGCCAGGGTGTCCCAGGCTAACCCAGGTTCGAAAGCCGGGGGCTAAATCTACCCCGTACAGTCGGTTGCAAGGGAAGCCAGGCGGGACACGGTACCTTAAGTGGGAAGGATCCTCCAGCGGTGGCAGTTGTTCCTGGTAGTGGTTGTAAGTTGCAGCGTCGTCCAGGGGAAGAGAAGATCTCGACGTGGAGGAAAGATGCAGGTCGTTGCACTACCAGGGCAGAAACTAGCCGCAGAGTTTTCCGGTAAAAGGGGGTACCTTTATCTCGCGGTCGTGGTAAAACGTGGTATCCCGGTTGCCGGGGTGCTTAGCACGGGCAAGGCGGCCACGAGGTATATCGGGAAAGCAAAAAGACGGTAAAACTGGTTATCCCCACCAGTCAAAGGAAGAAGACTCTCCGGCGGGAGATCTCCTCTGTCGTTGGGAAAAGTGGTGAGACGGTCCAGCAGGGCTCCACCGGTCGTGGTGTCGTGGTAGGTCAGCTCAGCTTCTCCCTCGTCGGATTCTTAGGTCCTGTGGCGACTTCTAAAGTTCCAGTCCCCAAAGCCCTGCTTTTATGCAGCAAACCCCCATTCACTCAGCCTAGCTGTCACTCAAACATGCTAAGTGGTGAGCCGGCCAATCAGGACGGAGTGCGACTTGAGTTGCCTAGGCAACTCAGTCCAGGGTGCCTAAATTCCCCTCCACCCTCCTAAGTACCCCAGACATAGTGGCACCACTTTGGAGGGCTTCTGTGGCGAAGCCCGCCAAAAAGTGGAACAAAGGGCTCGACTTGGGTTTGGAGTCACAGAAGAGAACACAAACGCCATTTTAGAATCAAGTTTTGGCAAAAAATACCAACCGGAGAATTAATATTAATTAAATAAACCGGCGGTATGTTCGAGGCTACCTTAAATAATTAAATAAAGATAGTAGCCTAAAACAATGGGAAATCCCATAGGAAAATATTCGCGGTTGAATATAAAAAGTAGTATCCACTGCCACCAGCCAAAACTCGATCAGGGGGGACGGAGACGTGCCCCCTCGACTAACAGACCTTGGGGCAATCAAATTGCCCCAGCCAGTATGTCCACAATATGATGGTTTGTACTGGTTCTGTTCAGAATTTTAAGACTAGTAAAGTCAATGGTGACTTTACATGCCCTATGAGACAGTAGTCAGTCCCAGGGTATGGAGTCTATACTGGGGGGTCACTATGACGCCCCTGTGTTACTGCACGGAGGGTGCTATGTAACACACATCACAAAAACACATGAAACCCTATGGAGTAAAAGACCCCATAGCCCATTAAACACATCTAGATTCAAAGAAACACACTCAAATCATGTCCAAGAGTGAGGGTAAAAGAGTCTCACTCTTAGCAGGAGAAAAAAATAAACCCAACAAATCCAGCAAAGCTGCTGGGGGACTCACTAGCTTAGGAAATTCAGCCTAAACAGAGAATTCTCCCTAACACTCGCCCCCCCAGACTAAGGGACAGGAGGATTTAATCCACTCCTGGATGAACCTCATACCTCTAGTCGATGACATACATCCTGGAGAGTCCATCAGCATTTTGATGGTGACACCCTGACCTGTGCTCAATGGTGAAATCAAACCCTTGCAGGCAGATTGACCATCTCAATAGTTTTGGATTTTCTCCCTTCATTTGCATTAACCATCTCAAGGGTTGGTGGTCAGTCTGAATGACAAAAGTAGAACCATACAAGTATGTCCTAAACTTCTTCAGTGCCCACACAATAGCAAAGCATTCTCTTTCTATTGTTGCCCACCTTGTCTCAGGATCCTTCAGCTTACGGCTGATGAAGCAAATGGGGTGCTCCCTAACCTTCTCATCCAGTTGGCTGAGGACTGCACCTATACCTACATTGGAAGCATCAGTTTGTACAATGAAAGTTTGGTGGTAGTCAGGAGCTCTCAATACTGGAGCTTGGCAAAGAGCTTTCTTCAGTTTTTCAAAGGCCTGCTTGCACTCCTCATTCCATTTGACCTTCTTAGGGAATTTTGGAGAGGAGATTACATTCAGTGGAGAAGCTATGGTCCCATAGTTCTCAATGAAATTCCGATAGTACCCAGTGAGGCATAGGAAAGCTCTCAATTGGGTTTGAGTAGTAGGTGTTGTCCAATTTTGCACAGCTTCAATCTTGCTGAGCAAAGGCTTTATTTCTCCACCGCCTACCTCATGTCCAAGGTAGACCACCTTACTTTGACCTATCTGGCATTTACTTGCTTTGATAGTCAAATTGGCCTGTCCAAGAGCCTGCAAAACATGTCCTAGGTGGTTCACATGATCCTCCCAGGAGTGGCTGAATACTACAATGTCATCCAAGTATGCCATGCAGAAGTCCTCCATCCCAGCTAGAACTTGGTTTACCATCCTTTGGAATGTAGCAGGTGCATTTTTCAATCCAAAAGGCATTACCTTAAACTGGTATAAGCCAGCTGGGGTAGAAAATGCAGTTTTCTCCTTGGCATGGTCTGTCAGGGCTATTTGCCAATAGCCTGACGTCAAGTCAAATGTGCTGAGGAACTTGGCTGAACCAAGTCTATCCACCAACTCATCTGTTCTTTGTAAAGGGTGGGCATCAGTCTTGGTGACTGCAGTAAGAGCTCTATAGTCCACACAGAATCTAAGTTCTTTAGATCCTGCCTTTGGTACTAACACAACTGGGCTAGACCATGGACTAGTAGAGGGTTCTATTACCCCGAGATCAAGCATCTTCTTGACCTCTCCCTTGATATGGGTTCTCACATTTTCTGACATTCGGTATCCTCTGCTTTTGACTGGCAGACAGTCACCAGTGCGTATCTCGTGCTGTCCCCAAGGGGTCAAGCCTGGTGAGAGTGAGAACAGGGCGGCAAACTGATTTAACATAGATTTGCACTCCTCTTGTTGCTCAGGTGTCAGATCTGAAGAGAGATTGACTCCTTCAATTTTTTCATCCAAGGGTACACCTCTGAGGAGATCAGGGAGAGACTCACTCTCTTCTTCCTCTGCTGCTGAACCTAGAAGCAAGGCTCCTACTTCAGGTCTGGAGATGTACGCCTTCAGTCGGTTGGTGTGGAAGACTCTAGGAGCTTCCCTGGGTCTGCCCAGATCCACCAGATAGTTGACCTCTCCAAGTTTTCCCACAACTTTGAAGGGTCCCATCCATTTGTCCTGCAAGGCCCTCTGCCTTGTGGGGAGCATAACGAGAACTAGCTGGTCTTGAGTGAACTCAACCATGTTAGCCTTTTGATCATGCCAATGCTTGACCAAAGCTTGTCCAGCTTTCAGGTTATCACTAGCTTCTGCCATCATGTGTAACATTCTCCTTCGGAGACCTATCACCTAGTCAGTCACTCTGACTGGCTTGAGGGGGGGAGCGCCTTCCAACCCCTCCTTAATCAGGGCCAATGGACCTCTGACCGGATTGTAAAGACTGGTAGGGGGTGGTCTGTACTTCTGCTCTCTATATGGTAGAGGGGAGGCACAGAGGACCCCAGCCTAGATTCTCTATTCGGTAGCTATGGTCGAGCAATCAAGGCCTAGCTTCTCAGGAGGTGATGCAGGCTGGTTCTTAAATACAGTGTAGTCCCCAAGCCCCCACACAGGAATGTCCACACACTGTATTGGTTAGAACACAGTCTTTATATAATCAATATTCAAGGTTATGTACACTTATCATAATAACTCACTTTGTACTTAGGAAAATCAACAATGGCAAATATATACAATTCTAAAGTGGTACCACCCTTTGTATTAGATCTCATTAAAGTGCATCAACAATACTGTAACAATGTCACACAGATCAATAGAGTGAAACCAGCAATAGAGAGAGGAGAGAAAATAAGATGGTTGAGCAATAGGCAGAATACTGGCCCCTACCACTAGACACAGTTCTGTGTGGAGATCCCCCCACCTGGGCAACCTGTAAAATAAAGATATAGCACAAGCCCAGTCCATATATTGTTCTGCAAGTCTTATTCCCTCCTATAATGTTTTTACCCCCCCAATGTACCTGGTGGAGTCGAGTTCTTCGAAGAGGCGTCGACAGATCCTTCTTGAGCGACCCCCTTTCAAGCGGGAGTCACAGATCGTGGAGAGGCGTCGAGAAGCGTCGAGGAACTCGGCTTTCGGCGGCGGGGAATCGACAGCCCTTCTTGAATGCCTTCCCTTTCAAGCGGGAGCCACGGGGCGTCGAACGTCCGTCGAGGAACTCGGCGTTCGGCGTCGGGGAATCGACGGCCCTTCTTGAATGCCTTCCCTTTCAAGCGGGAGACACGGGGCGTTGAGCGTCCGACAACAAACAGGGTAGAACGGCGTCGATGAGGCGGCAGCTTCGATCCAAGCGGTGCTCGTCGACGACGGAGCATTGGCGTCCTGGAAGGCAGAGGCGTGTGGGGCACCTCGATGACAATTGTTCTGGACTGAAAAGATTGTGAAGACGGGGGCCCAGCAAGGGCGTCGAGTCGTTCGAGTCTTTGTGGTCTTCGGGTGGCGGGAAACCCACCGGCAGGTTTCTCGTCGGCGCGTTGGTGGTCCTCGACTTTCTGCAGCAGGATAAAGCGGTCGACGGTGCGGACGAGGGAGTCCTTCGATTCAAATGTTCTTAGGCAAGGAGCGGACGGCTCCGGTTGTCGGCGGCACAGCGTCAAGTGGTTCCCACGGCTGGGCAACACAACTTCGACGGGCCTCCAGCGGTTACACAGACCTGCGAACCCTGGTCGACGGCAATGGACTTCGACGGCGGCGATGTCCGAGTGCTTCACTTCGATCTCCTCGGCGGTCCCGTCTCGGGTCGGCAGCCTTTCGAGGGTCTGACTTCCAGGGCGCTTCGGCGAAGATGTAGCGGTGCTCGATGATCCCTCGGAGCACGGGAAGAGGGCGCCTTACCAGGTCCTCTCTCGGGTCAGTCCTCGACGAATTCGGCAGCTTTCAGATCGGTCGAAGCAAGTGCAACAGCAAGTCTTCTTCTTCCAGCTGGGCGTCGAGGATCAGCAGTTCCAGTTACTCTTAGAGTGGAGACTCAGCTCCTGAACGCTTCTGAACAATTACCAGTGGTGAGAGGTCCCCAGATATACTATTCTGTCTCTCATCCACACTGCTGGCACACACTCAGCAGCCAATCATACAGAAGGGCATTCATGCAGTCAGTCAGCCAATCAGGTACACAGTGCATTCAGGCCACACTCCTCCCTTTCAGACACTGACAACATGGAATGTGGATTGGGACAAGTACCCAGCCATTCAACACTACACACTGCATTCAGGCCAGTTTCGGGCAGGGCTGTCTCAGTCTTTGTCTCTCATGCCAGAAACCAAACAACCACAACAAGGAGTGTATATTGGTCACACACTCCATTCACCCAGGTCCCACCCACAGGAGGTACCCACAACATACAGTCACTGGGAAGATTCCATCAGTCTAGCTGGGCCTTCACAACAACACCATATATGGAACTTTCACCCCACAGCCAGTCAGGGGGAAGGGATAGAGTCAGGGCTTCCCAGGACTTTGGGAAAACAAGGTAACAGGCAATAGAAAGCAAGAGGCCACAGGGGCCATCTTGTTTCCTATCAGGAATCAACTGATCCCAATGGCAGGGCCTGGGTATCCCAAAATGGAGGACACCCAGAGCACCTGTCAAATTCAGCATGGAGCTGCCACCAGCCCATACCCTGCTCTGTGGGCCACCCATAGGTGCCCAAAAACATACACTAGGGGCACAGGGTTGTACCCCTACCCATGGGTGCCATAAGGGTATCCCATGGGTCTGTTCACCAAACCAAAAGAGAGAACTGCACTGCCAGGAGTCCCACATGGACTCCTGGGCAGAAAACACAATAAAAAACAGTAAAGGACAAGGATTCAGAGGCCCTGTCCCTCTGATGCATTTCCAGCATCACACGGATGGCCATAGAGAAGTACAAAGGGAGAATAACCTACTCCCTCCTGAGGGACTTCTCTATAAGCAAAGAGAAGGCATGGCAGTAGAAGGTCCCACTTTCTTTTCAGGGGTTCCTCTAAAGCACCTATCATGCTCTTCATGGTTCTGTTAAATCTTTCTACCAGTCCATTGGTTTGGGGATGGTAGGCGGTTGAGAACTTGTAAGTAACTCCACAGGTTTTCCACATGGCTTTCATGTAGTGGGACATAAAGTTTGATCCCCTGTAAGAGATTACTTCCTTAGGAAACCCAACCCTGGTAAAAATACCAAGGAGGGCCTTAGCCACAGCCGGAGCTGTAACAGTCCTCATAGGTATTGCCTCAGGATATCTAGTAGCATGGTCTACTACAACAAGGATAAACCTGTTGCCTGAGGATGTAGGGGGATCAAGGGGACCAACAATGTCAATCCCTACCCTCTCAAATGGGACTCCCACAACTGGGAGAGGCACTAATGGTGCCACATTCTTGGCGCCAACCTTACCAGAAGTTTGGCAGGTATGGCAGCTCTTGCAGAACTTATCTACTTCGGCCCCCATTTTTGGCCAGTAGAAGTAGAGTGAGAGCCTTTCCTTGGTCTTCTTGAAACTCAAGTGACCAGCCAAAGGAATCTCGTGGGCTAAGTGCAAGAACTGTTGTCTGTTTTCTTGAGGTACTACAAGGCGTTTGTAGTCTCCAGGTTCAGACTCAGTTGGTTCACTGTAGAAGAGGCCATCTTCCCAGTGCAACCTATACATCCCAGGCTCCTGCCCATCAGCCTGAGCAGCTGCCTGTTGGCGGAGACCCTCCAGAGTTGGACATTCTCTTTGTCCCTTATGGAAATCTGCCCTGCTGGGCCCACCTTCTGCCAGTAAAGACTGCAGCTCAGGATGGTCCTCAGGGTCTAGATCTCCAATAAGTTCTTGGCCTCCCACTAGCTCTTCTTCAGAGTCTAGTTCAACCATACAGGGTTGTACCTCCCTCTCAGCCTCAGCTGGATGGGGAGTTACAGGTGTAACTGTTGGAAGCACTGGAGTGTTTGCTGCTGACTTTTTCCTATGAGTCTTGGGTTGCCCCTTTGCTCCTGATCGGGTAGTTATTGCAGTGCGTTGCTCCAGTGGCAAAGGAGTGATCTATGTCATCATCTCCTGAGATAACCCTCTCAGGGTTTTCTCCCTTGCAGGTTTTGTGAGCTCCTGTAACCTCTTACTAGGTGGTCTGGGGGTATGTGACACAACTCCAAGAGCTTTCAGGTCATTACCCAGCAGAACCCTACCTGGCACTTCACATTGTACACTGACAGGTATTTTTACAGCCATGTCATTACACTGAATGAGAACTGGTAACTGGGGACACATCTGCACAGGCCCTCCAGCTAACTTGGTGAGGCATTTGGGTGCCTTAGCAACATCCTCTGCCTTGAAAAAAGATTCATCCACCACAGTTATGCTGGCCCCAGTGTCTCTAATGGCAGGAGTCTCCTGACCATTTACCTGGACACTGTCCTTATAATACTCTTTAGTATTGTCTGGGATAGAACTATACACATCTAAATTCTGTTGTTCCCACAACCCCAGAGAGACCAAAGAAACACTGGCTGAGACTCCAATAGGTTCATCAGCCAGCAGTAGAAAGTTTCCACTTGCCATTGGGACTTCCTCTTCTGGAGCGAAGGCTAAGGAGGCAAGTTGGATCCCTGAAGGTTTACCCTTGCATCTGGGATCTCCTTTCACATGGTCAGTAGAGCCACAAACAAAGCATTTACCAAATGCCTTCTGGAATGGCGGCTTGTTCTGACCTCCCTCTGGTTTAGCACCAGAGGAGACACTATTCTGCTGTGGTGTCCCTGGTGGATTACCGTTCTGGTTTTGTTTGGGGCCCTCTTTGGAATTTGCAGTATTAGAATTCTCTTTGGAGTCTTTTTTAGGCTGTTTCCACTCATCCTTTTTCTGAGTTACCCCAGACTCCTTGTGAGTGGCCCTGTTGGCAACCCAAAAGTCAGCAGCCTTAGCTAGCTTTCGGAAATCTAATTCCTTTGAATCAGCCAAGTGCTGTCTGAGCTCAGGAGAGCAGGCATCATAAATTGACTCCAACATAACAAGATTCTTCATACCTTCATAAGTGTTCACCTTGTAACCCTTAATCCATCCCTCTAGGTTTTTCAACCCTTCACTCACCCAGGTAGCCCAAGGGGTACCATCATGCTTTTTGAGGGTTCTAAACCTCTTAAGATACTGGGAAGGGGTCTTCCCGAACCTGGCTATCAAAGCTAGTTTCACACATTCATACTCTTTCCTATCCTCCTCCCCCAACTCCATTACCACATCAGTTGCAACAGGGGGAAGCCTAGAGAACAACCAGGTGAGTAAGTAATTTCCTGTGATGTTCTGGAGCCCATGATTATATTCAAACAGAGACAACCAATCCAACACATCCAACTTAGGCTCAAACATACCAACCAATTCCTTAGGCATCCGGGGTCTTTTAGGACTGGAACTTCTAGACGAGCCAGAGAGAGAAGCATTTTCGACAGACAATTTCTTCATTTCTAGCTCATGCTTGAGCTCCATTTCCCTTATCCTTAGTTCTTGATTCATTTCCTGATGTCTCTGTTCAGCCAGAGTATTCAGTTTCTTGAACTCTAGTTCAAGTTTCATTTTCTCTAATTCGAGATATTGAGGACTTAGTGTGGGACTTGGTAAAGGCCCAGTAGGTACAGCAGGTAGGGCAGACAGAGGCCTAGGGGGGACAATCATAGCAGCCTCACCCTCCTCTTCCGACTCTTCCTCAAGATTATCAACATTTGTATCAATATCAATTTCTATACTGTTATCTACATTTTCTGGCATGGTAGGTTCCTCAGGCCCCTCATCCAGACTTTGGTTAGCTAACAACCTTTCTATTAACTCCATTTTCTTGACTTTAGTCAGGAGGTTCTTATGCTTACACAATACTCTTAAACAATCAGCAGTTTTTGTAGCAAGGGACTCTTGACTATAAGTTTCCATAGTTGACATGTTAGAAAGATTACTTTTTCAGTGCTAAGCTTTGTGGTTAGTTGTACTAAGGTATCCTCAAGCACTCTAAAGTGTATACTCAATACCAATCCCACCGCTGTACACCAGTGTTAGGCAGAAACCTGTGCAGTTCCCTTAGGGACCACTGCAAAAGATTTAAGACTACAGGTGTTGGCAGTAAACCCACTTGGTAGCAGTCCGCACCACCCAGATTTACCTGGTAGCTGTGGCTGAGCAGTCAGACTTCCCTCAAGAAGAGTTAGGCAGTATGCAAAGTATACTCAATAGGCACTCAGATATAATAATACAAGCAAACACTGACCAGAGCTTTGGTATCAAAGTATATAATTATTTATTTAAAAACACACAGTTGAAACACTCCAGCACTCTTATTGTAAAATATTCTAAACACATTTACTATTATGATATATACACCCCTTTTTCCCTTATTAGAAAATCACAGTAAGACACCACTTATTTTCATACAGAGGTGAGCACTTAACTAGATTGCACTATACTAAGGTTGTGAAAAAGGGAGGGAAAAAGACAGAATATGCAGGATTACACCACTCTACGATTCAGGAACACTATTAGCAAGGCAGAGAGCAAAAAGTCACTGGTGAGCCAAAGTCCAAAGGCTGGGCCCACTCTTAGAGAGAGCAGAGCACAAATACGCCCAAGATCACACAGTTACACTAGGCTTAGAAAGTCTTGTAGAGGGTTCAGAGAAGAGTTTAAAGAGGCTTTAGAAAAGTTTAGCCAGGGTGTCCCAGGCTAACCCAGGTTCGAAAGCCGGGGGCTAAATCTACCCCGTACAGTCGGTTGCAAGGGAAGCCAGGCGGGACACGGTACCTTAAGTGGGAAGGATCCTCCAGCGGTGGCAGTTGTTCCTGGTAGTGGTTGCAAGTTGCGGCGTCGTCCAGGGGAAGAGAAGATCTCGACGTGGAGGAAAGATGCAGGTCATTGCACTACCAGGGCAGAAACCAGCTGCGGAGTTTTCCGGTAAAAGGGGGTACCTTTATCTCACGGTCGTGGTAAAACGTGGTATCCCGGTTGCCGGGGTGCTTTGCACGGGCAAGGCGGCCATGAGGTACGTCGGGAAAGCGAAAAGACGGTGAAACTGGTTTTCCCCACCAGTCAAAGGAAGAAGACTCTCCGGCGGGAGATCTCCTCTGTCGTTGGGAAAAGTGGTGAGACGGTCCAGCAGGGCTCCACCGGTCGTGGTGTCGTGGTAGGTCGGCTGAGCTTCTCCCGCGTCAGATTCTTAGGTCCTGTGGCGACTTCTAAAGTTCCAGTCCCCAAAGCCCTGCTTTTATGCAGCAAACCCCCATTCACTCAGCCTAGCTGTCACTCAAACATGCTAAGTGGTGAGCCGGCCGGCTCACCACTTGGGCCAATCAGGACGGAGTGCGACTTGAGTTGCCTAGGCAACACAGTCCAGGGTGCCTAAATTCCCCTCGACCCCTCCTAAGTACCTCAGACATAGTGGCACCACTTTGGAGGGCTTCTGTGGAGAAGCCCGCCAAAAAGTGGAACAAAGGGCTCGACTTGGGTTTGGAGTCACAGAAGAGAACACAAACGCCATTTTAGAATCAAGTTTTGGCGAACAATACCAACCGGAGAATTAATATTAATTAAATAAACCAGCGGTATGTTCGAGGCTACCTTAAATAATTAAATACAGATAGTAGCCTAAAACAATGGGAAATCCCATAGGAAAATATTTGCGGTTGAATATAAAAAGTAGTATCCACTGCCACCAGCCAAAACTCGATCAGGGGGGACAGAGACGTGCCCCATCGACTAACAGACCCTGGGGCAATCAAATTGCCCCAGCCAGTATGTCCACAATATGATGGTTTGTACTGGTTCTGTTCAGAATTTTAAGACTAGTAAAGTCAATGGTGACTTTACATGCCCTGGGAGACAGAAGTCAGTCCCAGGGTATGGAGTCTATACTGGGGGGTCACTATGACACCCCTGTGTTACTGCACGGAGGGTGCTATGTAACACACATCACAAAAACACATGAAACCCTAGGGAGTAAAAGACCCCATAGCCCATTAAACACATCTAGATTCAAAGAAACACTCAAATCATGTCCAAGAGTGAGGGTAAAAGAGTCTCACTCTTGGCAGGAGAAAAAAATAAACCCAAAAAATCCAGCAAAGCTGCTGGGGGACTCACTAGGTTAGGAAATTCAGCCTAAACAGAGAATTCTCCCTAACACCGTTTTCATCGGGACATCTGTGGGAATGCGGGACAGTAGGCCATGTGCTGTTGGGGCCGTGTTTCGATGGGGGAGTCGAGCGAAATGTGCGGAAAATGCTTTTTTTCCCCACATTTCGGACTTTGCGGGGTGTCTGGGTAATACATTCTGGGGCGATTTGGGCATATCATACCTCTGCGGATTCCCACGGGTGTCCTCTTTTTGTAAATGCATGGGGTTCCCTGTTTTCCCCAGTAGCTTGGACACCCGAGGCCCATATCTGTATGTTGTGCCGGTCGGCAGAGCGTCTCAAATTCCAGTCAGAAAACATACTTGGGGTTACTTGTGTTTTAGGCTTTCCCCTTGGCGGCCAGGTAGGTGCACCCACACATGTGAGGTACCGTTTTCATCGGGACACCTGTGGAAACGTGGGACAGTAGGCCATGTGCTGTTGGGAGCGTGTTTCGATGGGTGAGCCGAGTAAAATGTGCGGAAAATGCGTTTCTTTCCCCACATTTCAGACTTTGCGGGGGTGTCTGGGTAATACATTCTGGGGCTATTTGGGCATATCATACCTCTGCGGATTCCCACAGGTGTCCTCTTTTCGGAAATGCATGGGGTTCCCTGTTTTCCCTGGTGGCTTGGACACCCGAGGCCCATATCTGTATGTTGTGCCGGTCGGCAGAGCGTCTCAAATTCCGGTCAGAAAACAGACTTGGGGTTACTTGTGTTTTAGGCTTTCCCCTTGGCGGCCAGGTAGGTGCACCCACACATGTGAGGTACCATTTTCATCGGGTCACCTGTGGGAACGCGGGACGGTAGGCCATGTGTTGTTGGGGGCGTGTTTCGATAGGTGAGCCGAGCGACATGTGCGGAAAACGCGTTTTTTTCCCCACATTTCGGACTTTGTGGGGGTGTCTGGGTAATAAATTCTGGGGCGATTTGTGCATATCATACCTCTGCGGATTCCCAACGGTATCCTCTTTTTGGAAATGCATGGGGTTCCCTGTTTTCCCAAGTAGTTTGGACACCCGAGGCCCATATCTGGATGTTGTGCCGGTCGGCAGAGCGTCTCAAATTCCAGTCAGAAAACAGACTTGGGGTTACTTGTGTTTTAGGCTTTCCTATTGGCGGCCAGGTAGGTGCATCCACACATGTGAGGTACCGTTTTCATCGGGACACCTGTGGGAACGAGGGACGGTAGGCTGTGTGTTGTTGGGAGTGTGTTTTCGATGGGTGAGCCGAGCAAAATGTGTGGAAAATGCGTTTTTTTCCCCCACATTTCGGACTTTGCGGGGGTGTCTGGGTAATAAATTCTGTGGCGATTTGGGCATATCATACCTCTGCGGATTCCCAACGGTATCCTCTTTTCGGAAATGCATGGGGTTCCCTGTTTTCCCCGGTGGCTTGGACACCCGAGGCCCATATCTGTATGTTGTGACGGTCGGCAGAGCATCTCAAATTCCGGTCAGAAAAAAGACTTGGGGTTACTTGTGTTTTAGGCTTTCCCCTTGGCGGCAAGGTAGGTGCACCCACAAATGTGAGGTACAGTTTTCATCAGAACACCTGTGAGAACGCAGGACGGTAGGCCATTTGCTGTTGGGAGCATGTTTCGATGGGTGAGCTGAGCGAAATGTGCGGAAAATGCGATTTTTCCCTACATTTCGGACTTTGCAGGGGTGTCTGGGTAATAAATTCTGTGGCGATTTGGGGATATCATACCTCTGCGGATTCCCACGGGTGTCTTCTTTTTGGAAATGCATGGGGTTCCCTGTTTTCCCTGGTGGCTTGGACACCCGAGGCCCATATCTGTATGTCGTGCCGGTCGTCAGAGCGTCTCAAATTCCGGTCAGAAAACAGACTTGGGGTTACTTGTGTTTTAGGCTTTCCCCTTGGCGGCCAGGTAGGTGCACCCACACATGTGAGGTACCCTTTTCATTGGGACACCTGTGGGAATGCAGGACGGTAGGCCATGTCTGCTGGGGGCGTGTTTCGATGGGTGAGCTGAGCGAAATGTGCGGAAAATGCATTTCTTTCCCCACATTTCGGAATTTGCGGGGTATTTGGGTAATACATTCTGGGGCGATTTGGGCATATCATACCTCTGCAGATTTGCACAGGTGTCCTCTTTTCGGAAATGAATGGGGTTCCCTGTTTTCCCCGGTGGCTTGGACACCCGAGGCCCATATCTGTATGTTGTGCCGGTCGGCAGAGCGTCTCAAATTCCGGTCAGAAAGCAGACTTGGGGTTACTTGTGGTTTAGGCTTTCCCCTTGGCGGCCAGGTAGGTGCACCCACACATGTGAGGTACCGTTTTCATCAGGACACCTGTGGGAACTGCGGGACGATGGCCATGTGTTGTTGGGGGCGTGTTTCGATGGGTGAGACGAGCGACATGTGCGGAAAACACGTTTTTTCCCCACCTTTCGGACTTCGCGGGGGTGTCTGGGTAATAATTTCTGGGGCGATTTAAGGAATATCATACCTCTGCAGATTCCCACGGGTGTCCTCTTTTCAGAAAGGCATGGGGGTTCCCTGTTTTCCCAGTGGCTTGGACACCCGAGGCCCATATCTGTATGTTGCGCCGGTCGGCAGAGCGTCTCAAATTCCTGTCAGAAAACAGACTTGGGGTTACTTGTGTTTTAGGCTTTCCTATTGGTGGCCAGGTAGGTGCACCCGCACATGTGAGGTACCGTTTTCATCGGGACATCTGTGGGAACGCGGGACGCTAGGCCATGTTTTGTTGGGGGCGTGTTTCGATGGGTGAGCCGAGCGAAATGTGATGAAAAGGCATTTTTTTTCCCACATTTCAGACTTTGCTGGGGTGTCTGGGTCATAAATTCTGGGGCGATTTGGGCATATCATACCTCTGCGGATTCCCACGGGTGTCCTCTTTTCGGAAATGCATGGGGTTCCCTGTTTTCCCCGGTGGCTTGGACACCCGAGGCCCATATCTGTATGTTGTGCCGGTTGGCAGAGCGTCTCAAATTCCAGTCAGAAAACAGACTTGGGGTCACTTGTGTTTTAGGCTTTCGCCTTGGCGGCCAGGTAGGTGCACCCACACATGTGAGGTACCGTTTTCATCGGGACACCTGTGGGAACGCGAGACAGTAGGCCATGTGTTGTTGGGGGCATGTTTCGATGGGTGAGCCGAGCAAAATGTGCGGAAAATGCGTTTCTTTTCCCCACATTTCAGACTTTGCGGGGGTGTCTGGGTAATACATTCTTGGGCGATTTGGGCATATCATACCTCTGCAGATTCCCACGTTTGTCCTCTTTTCGGAAATGCATGGGGTTCCCTGTTTTCCCCGGTGGCTTGGACACCCGAGGCCCATATCTGTATGTTGTGCCGGTTGGCAGAGCGTCTCAAATTCCGGTCAGAAAACTGACTTGGGGTTACTTGTGTTTTAGGCTTTCCCCTTGGTGGCCAGGTAGGTGCACCCACACATGTGAGGTACCATTTTCATCGGGACACCTGTGGGAACGCGGGATGGAAGGCCATGTGCTGTTGGGGGCGTGTTTCGATGGGTGAGCCGAGCGAAATGTGCGGAAAATGCATTTTTTTCCCCCACATTTCGGACTTTGCGGGGTGTCTGGGTAATAAATTCAGGGCGATTTGGCATATCATATCTCTGCAGATTCCCACGGGTGTCCTCCTTTCGGAAATGCATGGGGTTCCCTGTTTTCCCCGGTGGCTTGGACACCCTAGGCCCATATCTGTATGTTGTGCCGGTCGGCAGAGCGTCTCAAATTCCGGTCAGAAAACAGACTTGGGGTTACTTGTGTTTTAGGCTTTCCCCTTGGCGGCCAGGTAGGTGCACCCACACAGGTGAGGTACTGTTTTCATCGGAACACATGTGGGAACGCGGGACGGTAGGCCATGTGTTGTTGGGGGCGTGTTTCAATGGGTGAGCTGAGCGTAATGTGCGGAAAATACATTTTTTTCACCACATTTCAGACTTTGCGGGGGTGTCTGGGTAATACATTCTGGGGCGATTTGGGCATATCATACCTCTGCGGATTTCCACAGGTGTCCTCTTTTCAGAAATGCATGGGGTTCCCTGTTTTCCCCGGTGGCTTGGACACCCGAGGCCCATATTTGCATGTTGTGCCGGTCGGCAGTGCGTCTCAAATTCAGGTCAGAAAACAGACTTGGGGTTACTTGTGTTTTAGGCTTTCCCCTTGGTGCCCAGGTAGGTGCACCCACACATGTGAGGTACCATTTTCATTGGGACACCTATGGGAAAGCGGGACAGTAGGCCATGTGTTGTTGGGGGCTTGTTTCGATGGGTGAGCCGAGCGACATGTGCGGAAAACACGTTTTTTCCCCCACATTTTGGACTTTGCTGGGGTGTCTGGGTAATAAATTCTGGGGCGATTTGGGCATATCATACCTTTGCGGATTCCCACGGGTATCCTCTTTTCGAAAATGCATGGGGTTCCCTATTTTCCCCGGTGGCTTGGACACCCGAGGCCCATATCTGTATCTTGTGCCGGTTGGCAGAGCGTCTCATATTCCGCTCAGAAAACAGACTTGGGGTTACTTGTGTTTTAGGCTTTCCCCTTGGCGGCCAGGTAGGTGCACCCACACATGTGAGGTACTGTTTTCATCGGAACACATGTGGGAACGCGGGACGGTAGGCCATGTGTTGTTGGGGGCGTGTTTCAATGGGTGAGCTGAGCGTAATGTGCGGAAAATACATTTTTTTCACCACATTTCAGACTTTGCGGGGGTGTCTGGGTAATAAATTCTGGGGCGATTTGGGCATATCATATCTCTGCGGATTTCCACAGGTGTCCTCTTTTCAGAAATGCATGGGGTTCCCTGTTTTCCCCGGTGGCTTGGACACCCGAGGCCCATATTTGCATGTTGTGCCGGTCGGCAGAGAGTCTCAAATTCAGGTCAGAAAACAGACTTGGGGTTACTTGTGTTTTAGGCTTTCCCCTTGGTGCCCAGGTAGGTGCACCCACACATGTGAGGTACCATTTTCATTGGGACACCTATGGGAAAGCGGGACAGTAGGCTATGTGTTGTTGGGGGCGTGTTTCAATTGGTGAGCCGAGCGTAATGTGCGGAAAATGTTTTTGTTTTCCCACATTTCATCGTTTGCGGGGGTGTCTGAGTAATACATTCTGGGGCAATTTGGGCATATCATACCTCTGAGGATTCCAACGGCTGTCATCTTTTCGGAAATGCATGGGGTTCCCTGTTTTCCCCGGTGGCTTGGACACCCGAGGCCCGTATCTGTATGTTGTGCCGGTCGGTAGAGCGTCTCAAATTCCGGTCAGAAAACAGACTTGGGGTCACTTGTGTTTTAGGCTTTCGCCTTGGCGGGCAGGTAGGTGCACCCACACATGTGAGGTACCGTTTTCATCGGGACACCTGTGGGAACGTGAGACAGTAGGCCATGTTTTGTTGTGGGGCGTGTTTCGATGGGTGAGCCGAGCAAAATGTGCGGAAAATGCGTTTTCTTTCCCCACATTTCAGACTTTGCGGGGGTGTCTGGGTAATACATTCTTGGGCGATTTGGGCATATCATACCTCTGCGGATTCCCACGGGTGTCCTCTTTTCGGAAATGCATGGGGTTCCCTGTTTTCCCAAGTAGCTTGGACACCCGAGGCCCATATCTGTATGTTGCACCGGTCGGCAGAGCGTCTTAAATTCTGGTCAGAAAACAGACTTGGGGTTACTTGTGTTTTAGGCTTTCCCCTTGGCGGCCAGGTAGGTGCACCGACACATGTGAGCTACCGTTTTCATCGGGACACCTGTGAGAACGTGGGATGGTAGGCCATGTGCTGTTGGAGGCGTGTTTCGATGGGTGAGCTGAGCGAAATGTGCGGAAAATGTATTTTTTCCCCCACCTTTCGGACTTTGCGGGGTGTCTGGGTAATAAATTCAGGGCGATTTGGCATATCATACCTCTGCGGATTCCCACGGGTGACATCCTTTTCGGAAATGCATGGGGTTCCCTGTTTTCCCCGGTGGCTTGGACACCGAGGCCCATATCTGTATGCTGTGCCGGTCGGTAGAGCGTCTCAAATTCCGGTCAGAAAACAGACTTGGGGTTACTTGTGTTTTAGGTTTTCCCCTGGGCGCCCAGGTAGGTGCACCCACACATGTGAGATACCATTTTCATCGGGAGACCTGTGGGAACGTGAGACAGTAGGCCATGTGTTGTTGGGGGCGTGTTTCAATTGGTGAGCCGAGCGTAATGTGCGGAAAATGTTTTTGTTTTCCCACATTTCAGCGTTTGCGGGGGTGTCTGAGTAATACATTCTGGGGCAATTTGGGCATATCATACCTCTGAGGATTCCCACGGGTGTCATCTTTTCGGAAATGCATGGGGTTCCCTGTTTTCCCCGGTGGCTTGGACACCCGAGGCCCATATCTGTATGTTGTGCCGGTCGGTAGAGCGTCTCAAATTCTGGTCAGAAAACAGACTTGGGGTCACTTGTGTTTTAGGCTTTCGCCTTGGCGGGCAGGTAGGTGCACCCACACATGTGAGGTACCGTTTTCATCGGGACACCTGTGGGAACGTGAGACAGTAGGCCATGTTTTGTTGTGGGGCGTGTTTCGATGGGTGAGCCGAGCAAAATGTGCGGAAAATGCGTTTTTTTTCCCCACATTTCAGACTTTGCGGGGGTGTCTGGGTAATACATTCTTGGGCGATTTGGGCATATCATACCTCTGCGGATTCCCACGGGTGTCCTCTTTTTGGAAATGCATGGGGTTCCCTGTTTTCCCAAGTAGCTTGGACACCCGAGGCCCATATCTGTATGTTGCACCGGTCGGCAGAGCGTCTTAAATTCTGGTCAGAAAACAGACTTGGGGTTACTTGTGTTTTAGGCTTTCCCCTTGGCAGCCAGGTAGGTGCACCGACACATGTGAGCTACCGTTTTCATCGGGACACCTGTGAGAACGTGGGATGGTAGGCCATGTGCTGTTGGAGGCGTGTTTCGATGGGTGAGCTGAGCGAAATGTGCGGAAAATGCATTTTTTCCCCCACCTTTCGGACTTTGCGGGGTGTCTGGGTAATAAATTCAGGGCGATTTGGCATATCATACCTCTGCGGATTCCCACGGGTGACATCCTTTCGGAAATGCATGGGGTTCCCTGTTTTCCCCGGTGGCTTGGACACCGAGGCCCATATCTGTATGTTGTGCCGGTCGGTAGAGCGTCTCAAATTCCGGTCAGAAAACAGACTTGGGGTTACTTGTGTTTTAGGTTTTCCCCTGGGCGCCCAGGTAGGTGCACCCACACATGTGAGATACCATTTTCATCGGGAGACCTGTGGGAACGTGAGACAGTAGGCCATGTGTTGTTGGTGGCGTGTTTCAATTGGTGAGCCGAGCGTAATGTGCGGAAAATGTTTTTGTTTTCCCACATTTCAGCGTTTGCGGGGGTGTCTGAGTAATACATTCTGGGGCAATTTGGGCATATCATACCTCTGAGGATTCCCACGGGTGTCATCTTTTCGGAAATGCATGGGGTTCCCTGTTTTCCCCGGTGGCTTGGACACCCGAGGCCCATATCTGTATGTTGTGCCGGTCGGTAGAGCGTCTCAAATTCTGGTCAGAAAACAGACTTGGGGTTACTTGTGTTTTAGGTTTTCCCCTGGGCGCCCAGGTAGGTGCACCCACACATGTGAGGTACCGTTTTCATTGGGACACCTGTGGGAACGCGGGACGGTAGGCCATGTGCTGTTGGGGGCGTGTTTCGATGGGTGAGCCGAGCGACATGTGCGGAAAACACGTTTTTTTCCCCACATTTCGGACTTTGTGGGGGTGTCTGAGTAATAAATTCTGGGGCGATTTGGGCATATCATACCTCTGCGGATTCCCACGGGTGTCCTCTTTTCGGAAATGCATGGGGTTCCCTGTTTTCCCTGGTGGCTTGGACACCCGAGGCCCATATCTGTATGTTGTGCTGGTCGGTAGAGTGTCTCAAATTCCGGTCAGAAAACAGAGTTGGGGTTACTTCTGTTTTAGGTTTTCCCCTGGGCACCCAGGTAGGTGCACCCACACATGTGAGGTACTGTTTTCATCGGGACACCTGTGGGAACGCGGGACAGTAGGCCTTGTGTTGTTGGGTGCGTGTTTTGATGGGTGAGCCGAGCGATATGTGCAGAAAATGCATTTTTTTCCCACATTTCAGACTTTGCGGGGGTGTCTGGGTAATAAATTCTGGGGCAATTTGGGCATATCATACCTCTGCGGATTCCCACGGGTGTCCTCTTTTCGGAAATGCATGGGGTTCCCTGTTTTCCCCGGTGGCTTGGACACCCTGGCCCATATCTGTATGTTGTGCCGGTCGTCAGAGCGTCTCAAATTCCGGTCAGAAAACAGACTTTGGGCTACTTGTGTATTTAGGCTTTCCCCTTGGCGCCCAGGTAGGTGCACCCACACATGTGAGGTACCGTTTTCATTGGGACACCTGTGGGAATGCGGGACGGTAGGCCATGTTTTGTTGGGGGCGTGTTTCGATGGGTGAGCCGAGCGAAATGTGCGGAAAATGCATTTTTTTCCCACATTTCAGACTTTGCGGGGGTGTCTGGGTTATAAATTCTGGGGCGATTTGGGCATATCATACCTCTGTGGATTCCCACGGGTAGCCTCTTTTCAGAAAAGCATGGGGTTCCCTGTTTTCCCCGGTGGCTTGGACACCCGTGGCTCATATCTGTATGTTGTGCCAGTCGGCAGAGCGTCTCAAATTCCGGTCAGAAAACAGACTTGGGGTTACTTGTGTTTTAGGCTTTCCCCTTGGCGGCCAGGTAGGTGCACCCACACATGTGAGGTACCCTTTTCATCGGGACACCTGTGGGAACGCGGGACGGTAGGCTATGTGCTGTTGGGGGCGTGTTTCGATGGGTGAGCCGAGCGAAATGTGCTGAAAATGCGTTTTTTTTCCCCAAATTTCGGACTTTGCGGGGGTGTCTGGGTAATAAATTCTGGGGCGATTTGAGCATATCATACCTCTGTGGATTCCCACAGGTGTCCTCTTTTTGGAAATGCATGGGGTTCCCTGTTTTCCCCGGTGGCTTGGACACCCGTGGCTCATATCTGTATGTTGTGCCAGTCGGCAGAGCGTCTCAAATTCCAGTCAGAAAACAGACTTGGGGTTACTTGTGTTTTAGGCTTTCCCCTTGGCGGGCAGGTAGGTGCACCCACACATGTGAGGTACTGTTTTCATCGGGACACCTGTGGGAACGCGACACAGTAGGCCATGTGTTGTTGGGGGCGTGTTTCGATGGGTGAGCCGAGCAAAATGTGCGGAAAATGCATTTTTTTCCCCCACATTTCAGACTTTGCAGGGGTGTCTGGGTAATACATTCTTGGGAGATTTGGGCATATCATACCTCTGCGGATTCCCACGGGTATCCTCTTTTCGGAAATGCATGGGGTTCCCTGTTTTCCCAAGTAGCTTGGACACCCGAGGACCATATCTGTATGTTGCGCCGGTCGGCAGAGTGTCCCAAATTCCGGTCAGAAAACAGACTTGGGGTTACTTGTGTTTTAGGCTTTCCCCTTGGCGGCCAGGTAGGTGCACCCACACATGTGAGGTACCATTTTCATCGGAACACATGTGGGAACGCGGGACGGTAGGCCATGTGTTGTTGGGGGCGTGTTTCGATGGGTGAGTCGAGCGACATGTGCGGAACACACGTTTTCTTTCCCACATTTCGGACTTTGCAGGGGTGTCTGGGTAATAAATTCTGGGGCGATTTGGGCATATCATACCTCTGAGGATTGCCACGGGTGTCCTCTTTTCGTAAATGCATGGGGGTCCCTGTTTTCCCAAGTAGCTTGGACACCCGAGGACCATATCTGTATGTTGCGCCGGTCGGCAGAGCGTCCCAAATTCCGGTCAGAAAACAGACTTGGGGTTACTTGTGTTTTAGGCTTTCCCCTTGGCGGCCAGGTAGGTGCACCCACACATGTGAGGTTCTGTTTTCATCGGGACACCTGTGGGAACGCGGGATGGTAGGCCATGTGCTGGTGGGGGCGTGTTTCGATGGGTGAGCCAAGTGAAATGTGCGGAAAATGCATTTTTTCCCCCACATTTCGGACTTTGCGGGGTCTCTAGGTAATACATTCTGGGCGATTGGGCATATCATACCTCTGAGGATTCCCACGGGTGTCCTCCTTTCAGAAATGCATGGGGTTCCCTGTTTTCCCCGGTGGCTTGGACACCCGAGGCCCATTTCTGTATGTTGTGCAAGTCGGCAGAGCGTCTCAAATTCCAGTCAGAAAACAGACTTGGGGTTACTTGTGTTTTAGGCTTTCCCCTTGGCACCCAGGTAGGTGCATCCACACATGTGAGGTACCATTTTCATTGGGACACCTGTGGGAATGTGGGACGGTAGGCCATGTTTTGTTGGGGGCGTGTTTCGATGGGTGAGCTGAGCGAAATGTGCGGAAAATGCATTTTTTTCCCCACATTTCAGACTTTGCGGGGGTGTCTGGGTAATAATTTCTGGGGCGATTTGGGCATATCATACCTCTGCGGATTCCCACGGGTGTCCTGTTTTCGGAAATGCATGGAGTTCCCTCTTTTCCCCAGTGGCTTGGACACCCGAGGCCCATATCTGTATGTTGCGCCGGTCGGCAGAGCGTCTCAAATTCCAGTCAGAAAACAGACTTGGGGTTACTTGTGTTTTAGGCTTTTCCGTTGGCGGCCAGGTAGGTGCACCCACACATGTGAAGTACCGTTTTCATCGGGACACCTGTGGGAACACGGGACGGTAGGCCATGTGTTGTTGGGGGCGTGTTTCGATGTGTGAGCTGAGCGACATTTGTGCGGAAAATGCGTTTTTTTCCCAACATTTCGGACTTTGTGGGGGTGTCTGGGTAATAAATTCTGGGGTGATTTGGGCATATCATACCTCTGCGGATTCCCACAGGTGTCCTCTTTTCCGAAATGCCTGGGGTTCCCTGTTTTCCCCGGTGGCTTGGACACCCGTGGCTCATATCTGTATGTTGTGCCAGTCGGCAGAGCGTCTCAAATTCCAGTCAGAAAACAGACTTGGGGTTACTTGTGTTTTAGGCTATCCCCTTGGCGGCCAGGTAGGTGGACCCACACATTTGAGGTACTGTTTGTTAGGCAGAAACCTGTGCAGTTCCCTTAGGGAGCACTGCAAAAGATTTAAGACTACAGGTGTTGGCAGTAAACCCACTTGGTAGCAGTCCGCACCACCCAGATTTACCTGGTAGCTGTGGCTGGGCAGTCAGACTTCCCTCAAGAAGAGTTAGGCAGTATTCAAAGTATACTCAATAGGCACTCAGATATAATAATACAAGCAAACACTTACCAGAGCTTTGGTATCAAAGTATATAATTATTTATTTAAAACACACAGTTGAAACACTCCAGCACTCTTATTGTAAAATATTCTAAACACAGTTACTGTTCTGATATATACACCCCTTTTTCCCTTATTAGAAAATCACAGTAAGACACCACTTATTTTCATACAGAGGTGAGCGCTTAACTAAATTGCACTATACTAAGGTTGTGAAAAAGGGAGGGAAAAAGACAGAATATGCAGGATTACACCACTCTACGATTCAGGAACACTATTAGCAAGGCAGAGAGCAAAAAGTCAATGGTGAGCCAAAGTCCAAAGGCTGGGCCTACTCTTAGAGAGAGCAGAGCACAAATGCGCACAAGATCACACAGTTACACTAGGCTTAGAAAGTCTTGTAGAGGGTTCAGAGAAGAGTTTAGAGAGGCTTTAGAAAAGTTTAGCCAGGGTGTCCCAGGCTAACCCAGGTTCGAAAGCCGGGGGCTAAATCTACCCCGTACAGTCGGTTGCAAGGGAAGCCAGGCGGGACACGGTACCTTAAGTGGGAAGGATCCTCCAGCGGTGGCAGTTGTTCCTGGTAGTGGTTGTAAGTTTCAGCGTCGTCCAGGGGAAGAGAAGATCTCGACATGGAGGAAATATGCAGGTCGTTGCACTACCAGGGCAGAAACTAGCCGCAGAGTTTTCCGGTAAAAGGGGATACCTTTATCTCGCGGTTGTGGTAAAACGTGGTATCCCGGTTGCCGCGGTGCTTAGCACGGGCAAGGCGGCCACGAGGTATATCGGGAAAGCAAAAAGACGGTAAAACTGGTTATCCCCACCAGTCAAAGGAAGAAGACTCTCCGGCGGGAGATCTCCTCTGTCGTTGGGAAAAGTGGTGAGACGGTCCAGCAGGGCTCCACCGGTCGTGGTGTCGTGGTAGGTCGGCTCAGCTTCTCCCTCGTCGGATTCTTAGGTCCTGTGGCGACTTCTAAAGTTCCAGTCCCCAAAGCCCTGCTTTTATGCAGCA
The DNA here is from genome assembly GCF_040938575.1 of Ambystoma mexicanum. Classification (NCBI taxonomy): domain Eukaryota; kingdom Metazoa; phylum Chordata; class Amphibia; order Caudata; family Ambystomatidae; genus Ambystoma; species Ambystoma mexicanum. The sequence goes on from NC_090928.1 coordinate 432,349,810, forward strand.
AACCCCCATTCACTCAGCCTAGCTGTCACTCAAACATGCTAAGTGGTGAGCCGGCCGGCTCACCACTTGGGCCAATCAGGACGGAGTGCGACTTGAGTTGCCTAGGCAACTCAGTCCAGGGTGCCTAAATTCCCCTCCACCCCTCCTAAGTACCCCAGACATAGTGGCACCACTTTGGAGGGCTTCTGTGGCGAAGCCCGCCAAAAAGTGGAACAAAGGGGTCGACTTGGGTTTGGAGTCACAGAAAAGAACACAAACGGCATTTTAGAATCAAGTTTTGGCAAAAAATACCAACCGGAGAATTAATATTAATTAAATAAACCGGCGGTATGTTCGAGGCTACCTTAAATAATTAAATAAAGATAGTAGCCTAAAACAATGGGAAATCCCATAGGAAAATATTCGCGGTTGAATATAAAAAGTAGTATCCACTGCCACCAGCCAAAACTCGATCAGGGGGGACGGAGACGTGCCCCCTCGACTAACAGACCTTGGGGCAATCGAATTGCCCCAGCCAGTATGTCCACAATATGATGGTTTGTACTGGTTCTGTTCAGAATTTTAAGACTAGTAAAGTCAATGGTGACTTTACATGCCCTGGGAGACAGTAGTCAGTCCCAGGGTATGTAGTCTATACTGGGGGGTCACTATGACGCCCCTGTGTTACTGCACGGAGGGTGCTATGTAACACACATCACAAAAACACATGAAACCCTATGGAGTAAAAGACCCCATAGCCCATTAAACACATCTAGATTCAAAGAAACACACTCAAATCATGTCCAAGAGTGAGGGTAAAAGAGTCTCACTCTTAGCAGGAGAAAAAAATAAACCCAACAAATCCAGCAAAGCTGCTGGGGGACTCACTAGATTAGGAAATTCAGCCTAAACAGAGAATTCTCCCTAACACTCGCCCCCCCAGACTAAGGGACAGGAGGATTTAATCCACTCCTGGATGAACCTCATACCTCTAGTCGATGACATACTTCCTAGAGAGTCCATCAGCATTTTGATGGTGACACCCTGACCTGTGCTCAATGGTGAAATCAAACCCTTGCAGGCAGATTGACCATCTCAATAGTTTTGGATTTTCTCCCTTCATTTGCATTAACCATCTCAAGGGTTGGTGGTTAGTCTGAATGACAAAAGTAGAACCATACAAGTATGTCCTAAACTTCTTCAGTGCCCACACAATAGCAAAGCATTCTCTTTCTATTGTTGCCCACCTTGTCTCAGGATCCTTCAGCTTACGGCTGATGAAGCAAATGGGGTGCACCCTAACCTTCTCATCCAGTTGGCTGAGGACTGCACCTATACCTACATTGGAAGCATCAGTTTGTACAATGAAAGTTTGGTGGTAGTCAGGAGCTCTCAATACTGGAGCTTGGCAAAGAGCTTTCTTCAGTTTTTCAAAGGCCTGCTTGCACTCCTCATTCCATTTGACCTTCTTAGGGAATTTTGGAGAGGAGATTACATTCAGTGGAGAAGCTATGGTCCCATAGTTCTCAATGAAATTCCGATAGTACCCAGTGAGGCATAGGAAGGCTCTCACTTGGGTTTGAGTAGTAGGTGTTGTCCAATTTTGCACAGCTTCAATCTTGCTGAGCAAAGGCTTTATTTCTCCACCGCCTACCTCATGTCCAAGGTAGACCACCTTACTTTGACCTATCTGGCATTTACTTGCTTTGATAGTCAAATTGGCCTGTCCAAGAGCCTGCAAAACATGTCCTAGGTGGTTCACATGATCCTCCCAGGAGTGGCTGAATACTACAATGTCATCCAAGTATGCCATGCAGAAGTCCTCCATCCCAGCTAGAACTTGGTTTACCATCCTTTGGAATGTAGCAGGTGCATTTTTCAATCCAAAAGGCATTACCTTAAACTGGTATAAGCCAGCTGGGGTAGAAAATTCAGTTTTCTCCTTGGCATGGTCTGTCAGGGCTATTTGCCAATAGCCTGACGTCAAGTCAAATGTGCTGAGGAACTTGGCTGAACCAAGTCTATCCACCAACTCATCTGTTCTTGGCAAAGGGTGGGCATCAGTCTTGGTGACTGCAGTAAGAGCTCTATAGTCCACACAGAATCTAAGTTCTTTAGATCCTGCCTTTGGTACTAACACAACTGGGCTAGACCATGGACTAGTAGAGGGTTCTATTACCCCGAGATCAAGCATCTTCTTGACGTCTCCCTTGATATGGGTTCTCACATTTTCTGACATTCGGTATCCTCTGCAGACAGTCACCAGTGCGTATCTCGTGCTGTCCCCAAGGGGTCAAGCCTGGTGAGAGTGAGAACAGGGCGGCAAACTGATTTAACATAGATTTGCACTCCTCTTGTTGCTCAGGTGTCAGATCTGAAGAGAGATTGACTCCTTCAATTTTTTCATCCAAGGGTACACCTCTGAGGAGATCAGGGAGAGACTCACTCTCTTCTTCCTCTGCTGCTGAACCTAGAAGCAAGGCTCCTACTTCAGGTCTGGAGATGTACGCCTTCAGTCGGTTGGTGTGGAAGACTCTAGGAGCTTCCCTGGGTCTGCACAGATCCACCAGATAGTTGACCTCTCCAAGTTTTCCCACAACTTTGAAGGGTCCCATCCATTTGTCCTGCAAGGCCCTCTGCCTTGTGGGGAGCATAACGTGAACTAGCTGGTCTTGAGTGAACTCAACCATGTTAGCCTTTTGATCATGCCAATGCTTGACCAAAGCTTGTCCAGCTTTCAGGTTATCACTAGCTTCTGCCATCATGTGTGACATTCTCCTTCGGAGACCTATCACCTAGTCAGTCACTCTGACTGGCTTGAGGGGGGGAGCGCCTTCCAACCCCTCCTTAATCAGGGCCAATGGACCTCTGACCGGATTGTAAAGACTGGTATGGGGTGGTCTGTACTTCTGCTCTCTATATGGTAGAGGGAGGCACAGAGGACCCCAGCCTAGATTCTCTATTCGGTAGCTATGGTCGAGCAATCAAGGCCTAGCTTCTCAGGAGGTGATGCAGGCTGGTTCTTAAGTACAGTGTAGTCCCCAAGCCCCCACACAGGAATGTCCACACACTGTATTGGTTAGAACACAGTCTTTATATAATCAATATTCAAGGTTATGTACACTTATCATAATAACTCACTTTGTACTTAGGAAAATCAACAATGGCAAATATATACAATTCTAAAGTGGTACCACCCTTTGTATTAGATCTCATTAAAGTGCATCAACAATACTGTAACGATGTCACACAGATCAATAGAGTGAAACCAGCAATAGAGAGAGGAGAGAAAATAAGATGGTTGAGCAATAGGCAGAATACTGGCCCCTACCACTAGACACAGTTCTGTGTGGAGATCCCCCCACCTGGGCAACCTGTAAAATAAAGATATAGCACAAGCCCAGTCCATATATTGTTCTGCAAGTCTTATTCCCTCCTATAATGTTTTTACCCCCCCAATGTACCTGGTGGAGTCGAGTTCTTCAAAGAGGCGTCGACAGATCCTTCTTGAGCGACCCCCTTTCAAGCGGGAGTCACAGATCGTGGAGAGGCGTCGAGAAGCGTCGAGGAACTCGGCTTTCGGCGGCGGGGAATCGACAGCCCTTCTTGAATGCCTTCCCTTTCAAGCGGGAGCCATGGGGCGTCGAACGTCCGTCGAGGAACTCGGCGTTCGGCGTCGGGGAATTGACGGCCCTTCTTGAATGCCTTCCCTTTCAAGCGGGAGACACGGGGCGTTGAGCGTCCGACAACAAACAGGGTAGAACGGCGTCGATGAGGCGGCAGCTTCGATCCAAGCGGTGCTCGTCGACGACGGAGCGTTGGCGTCCTGCAAGGCAGAGGCGTGCGGGGCACCTCGATGACAATTGTTCTGGACTGCAAAGATTGTGAAGACGGGGGCCCAGCAAGGGCGTCGAGTCGTTTGAGTCTTTGTGGTCTTCGGGTGGCGGGAAACCCACCGGCAGGTTTCTCGTTGGCGCGTTGGTCGTCCTCGACTTTTTCCAGCAGGATAAAGCGGTCGACGGTGCGGACGAGGGAGTCCTTCGATTCAAATGTTCTTAGGCAAGGAGCGGACGGCTCCGGTCGTGGGCGGCACAGCGTCAAGTGGTTCCCACGGCTGGGCAACACAACTTCGACGGGCCTCCAGCGGTTACACAGACCTGCGAACCCTGGTCGACGGCAATGGACTTCGACGGCGGCGATGTCCGAGTGCTTCACTTCGATCTCCTCGGCGGTCCCGTCTCGGGTCGGCAGCCTTTCGAGGGTCTGACTTCCAGGGCGCTTCGGCGAAGATGTAGCGGTGCTCGATGATCCCTCGGAGCACGGGAAGAGGGCGCCTTACCAGGTCCTCTCTCGGGTCAGTCCTCGACGGATTCGGCAGCTTTCAGATCGGTCGAAGCAAGTGCAACAGCAAGTCTTCTTCTTCCAGCTGGGCGTCGAGGATCAGCAGTTCCAGTTACTCTTAGAGTGGAGACTCAGCTCCTGAACGCTTCTGAACAATTACCAGTGGTGAGAGGTCCCCAGATATACTATTCTGTCTCTCATCCACACTGCTGGCACACACTCAGCAGCCAATCATACAGAAGGGCATTCATGCAGTCAGTCAGCCAATCAGGTACACAGTGCATTCAGGCCACACTCCTCCCTTTCAGACACTGACAACATGGAATGTGGATTGGGACAAGTACCCAGCCATTCAACACTACACACTGCATTCAGGCCAGTTTCGGGCAGGGCTGTCTCAGTCTTTGTCTCTCATGCCAGAAACCAAACAACCACAACAAGGAGTGTATATTGGTCACACACTCCATTCACCCAGGTCCCACCCACAGGAGGTACCCACAACATACAGTCACTGGGAAGATTCCATCAGTCTAGCTGGGCCTTCACAACAACACCATATATGGAACTTTCACCCCACAGCCAGTCAGGGGGAAGGGATAGAGTCAGGGCTTCCCAGGACTTTGGGAAAACAAGGTAACAGGCAATAGAAAGCAAGAGGCCACAGGGGCCATCTTGTTTCCTATCAGGAATCAACTGATCCCAATGGCAGGGCCTGGGTATCCCAAAATGGAGGACACCCAGAGCACCTGTCAAATTCAGCATGGAGCTGCCACCAGCCCATACCCTGCTCTGTGGGCCACCCACAGGTGCCCAAAAACATACACTAGGGGCACAGGGTTGTACCCCTACCCATGGGTGCCATAAGGGTATCCCATGGGTCTGTTCACCAAACCAAAAGAGAGAACTGCACTGCCAGGAGTCCCACATGGACTCCTGGGCAGAAAACACAATAAAAAACAGTAAAGGACAAGGATTCAGAGGCCCTGTCCCTCTGATGCATTTCCAGCATCACACGGATGGCCATAGAGAAGTACAAAGGGAGAATAACCTACTCCCTCCTGAGGGACTTCTCTATAAGCAAAGAGAAGGCATGGCAGTAGAAGGTCCCACTTTCTTTTCAGGGGTTCCTCTAAAGCACCTATCATGCTATTCATGGTTCTGTTAAATCTTTCTACCAGCCCATTGGTTTGGGGGTGGTAGGCGGTTGAGAACTTGTAAGTAACTCCACAGGTTTTCCACATGGCTTTCATGTAGTGGGACATAAAGTTTGATCCCCTGTCAGAGATTACTTCCTTAGGAAACCCAACCCTGGTAAAAATACCAAGGAGGGCCTTAGCCACAGCCGGAGCTGTAACAGTCCTCATAGGTATTGCCTCAGGATATCTAGTAGCATGGTCTACTACAACAAGGATAAACCTGTTGCCTGAGGATGTAGGGGGATCAAGGGGACCAACAATGTCAATCCCTACCCTCTCAAATGGGACTCCCACAACTGGGAGAGGCACTAATGGTGCCACATTCTTGGCGCCAACCTTACCAGAAGTTTGGCAGGTATGGCAGCTCTTGCAGAACTTATCTACTTCGGCCCCCATTTTTGGCCAGTAGAAGTAGAGTGAGAGCCTTTCCTTGGTCTTCTTGAAACTCAAGTGACCAGCCAAAGGAATCTCGTGGGCTAAGTGCAAGAACTGTTGTCTGTTTTCTTGAGGTACTACAAGGCGTTTGTAGTCTCCAGGTTCAGACTCAGTTGGTTCACTGTAGAAGAGGCCATCTTCCCAGTGCAACCTATACATCCCAGGCTCCTGCCCATCAGCCTGAGCAGCTGCCTGTTGGCGGAGACCCTCCAGAGTTGGACATTCTCTTTGTCCCTTATGGAAATCTGCCCTGCTGGGCCCACCTTCTGCCAGTAAAGACTGCAGCTCAGGATGGTCCTCAGGGTCTAGATCTCCAATAAGTTCTTGGCCTCCCACTAGCTCTTCTTCAGAGTCTAGTTCAACCATACAGGGTTGTACCTCCCTCTCAGCCTCAGCTGGATGGGGAGTTACAGGTGTAACTGTTGGAAGCACTGGAGTGTTTGCTGCTGACTTTTTCCTAGGAGTCTTGGGTTGCCCCTTTGCTCCTGATCGGGTAGTTATTGCAGTGAGTTGCTCCAGTGGCAAAGGAGTGATCTATGTCATCATCTCCTGAGATAACCCTCTCAGGGTTTTCTCCCTTGCAGGTTTTGTGAGCTCCTGTAACCTCTTACTAGGTGGTCTGGGGGTATGTGACACAACTCCAAGAGCTTTCAGGTCATTACCCAGCAGAACCCTACCTGGCACTTCACATTGTACACTGACAGGTATTTTTACAGCCATGTCATTACACTGAATGAGAACTGGTAACTGGGGACACATCTGCACAGGCCCTCCAGCTAACTTGGTGAGGCATTTGGGTGCCTTAGCAACATCCTCTGCCTTGAAAAAAAGATTCATCCACCACAGTCATGCTGGCCCCAGTGTCTCTAATGGCAGGAGTCTCCTGACCATTTACCTGGACACTGTCCTTATAATACTCTTTAATATTGTCTGGGATAGAACTATACACATCTAAATTCTGTTGTTCCCACAACCCCAGAGAGACCAAAGAAACACTGGCTGAGACTCCAATAGGTTCATCAGCCAGCAGTAGAAAGTTTCCACATGCCATTGGGACTTCCTCTTCTGTAGCGAAGGCTAAGGAGGCAAGTTGGATCCCTGAAGGTTTACCCTTGCATCTGGGATCTCCTTTCACATGGTCAGTAGAGCCACAAACAAAGCATTTACCAAATGCCTTCTGGAATGGCGGCCTGTTCTGACCTCCCTCTGGTTTAGCACCAGAGGAGACACTATTCTGCTGTGGTGTCCCTGGTGGATTACCGTTCTGGTTTTGTTTGGGGCCCTCTTTGGAATTTGCAGTATTAGAATTCTCTTTGGAGTCTTTTTTAGGCTGTTTCCACTCATCCTTTTTCTGAGTTACCCCAGACTCCTTGTGAGTGGCCCTGTTGGCAACCCAAAAGTCAGCAGCCTTAGCTAGCTTTCGGAAATCTAATTCCTTTGAATCAGCCAAGTGCTGTCTGAGCTCAGGAGAGCAGGCATCATAAATTGACTCCAACATAACAAGATTCTTCATACCTTCATAAGTGTTCACCTTGTAACCCTTAATCCATCCCTCTAGGTTTTTCAACCCTTCACTCACCCAGGTAGCCCAAGGGGTACCATCATGCTTTTCGAGGGTTCTAAACCTCTTAAGATACTGGGAAGGGGTCTTCCCGAACCTAGCTATCAAAGCTAGTTTCACACATTCATACTCTTTCCTATCCTCCTCCCCCAACTCCATTACCACATCAGTTGCAACAGGGGGAAGCCTAGAGAACAACCAGGTGAGTAAGTAATTTCCTGTGATGTTCTGGAGCCCATGATTATATTCAAACAGAGACAACCAATCCAACACATCCAACTTAGGCTCAAACATACCAACCAATTCCTTAGGCATCCGGGGTCTTTTAGGACTGGAACTTCTAGACGAGCCAGAGAGAGAAGCATTTTCGACAGACAATTTCTTCATTTCTAGCTCATGCTTGAGCTCCATTTCCCTTATCCTTAGTTCTTGATTCATTTCCTGATGTCTCTGTTCAGCCAGAGTATTCAGTTTCTTGAACTCTAGTTCAAGTTTCATTTTCTCTAATTCGAGATATTGAGGACTTAGTGTGGGACTTGGTAAAGGCCCAGTAGGTACAGCAGGTAGGGCAGGCAGAGGCCTAGGGGGGACAATCATAGCAGCCTCACCCTCCTCTTCCGACTCTTCCTCAAGATTATCAACATTTGTATCAATATCAATTTCTATACTGTTATCTACATTTTCTGGCATGGTAGGTTCCTCAGGCCCCTCATCCAGACTTTGGTTAGCTAACAACCTTTCTATTAACTCCATTTTCTTGACTTTAGTCAGGAGGTTCTTATGCTTACACAATACTCTTAAACAATCAGCAGTTTTTGTAGCAAGGGACTCTTGACTATAAGTTTCCATAGTTGACATGTTAGAAAGATTACTTTTTCAGTGCTAAGCTTTGTGGTTAGTTGTACTAAGGTATCCTCAAGCACTCTAAAGTGTATACTCAATACCAATCCCACCGCTGTACACCAGTGTTAGGCAGAAACCTGTGCAGTTCCCTTAGGGACCACTGCAAAATATTTAAGACTACAGGTGTTGGCAGTAAACCCACTTGGTAGCAGTCCGCACCACCCAGATTTACCTGGTAGCTGTGGCTGAGCAGTCAGACTTCCCTCAAGAAGAGTTAGGCAGTATGCAAAGTATACTCAATAGGCACTCAGATATAATAATACAAGCAAACACTGACCAGAGCTTTGGTATCAAAGTATATAATTATTTATTTAAAAACACACAGTTGAAACACTCCAGCACTCTTATTGTAAAATATTCTAAACACATTTACTATTATGATATATACACCCCTTTTTCCCTTATTAGAAAATCACAGTAAGACACCACTTATTTTCATACAGAGGTGAGCACTTAACTAGATTGCACTATACTAAGGTTGTGAAAAAGGGAGGGAAAAAGACAGAATATGCAGGATTACACCACTCTATGATTCAGGAACACTATTAGCAAGGCAGAGAGCAAAAAGTCACTGGTGAGCCAAAGTCCAAAGGCTGGGCCCACTCTTAGAGAGAGCAGAGCACAAATACGCCCAAGATCACACAGTTACACTAGGCTTAGAAAGTCTTGTAGAGGGTTCAGAGAAGAGTTTAAAGAGGCTTTAGAAAAGTTTAGCCAGGGTGTCCCAGGCTAACCCAGGTTCGAAAGCCGGGGGCTAAATCTACCCCGTACAGTCGGTTGCAAGGGAAGCCAGGCGGGACACGGTACCTTAAGTGGGAAGGATCCTCCAGCGGTGGCAGTTGTTCCTGGTAGTGGTTGCAAGTTGCGGCGTCGTCCAGGGGAAGAGAAGATCTCGACGTGGAGGAAAGATGCAGGTCGTTGCACTACCAGGGCAGAAACCAGCTGCGGAGTTTTCCGGTAAAAGGGGGTACCTTTATCTCACGGTCGTGGTAAAACGTGGTATCCCGGTTGCCGGGGTGCTTAGCACGGGCAAGGCGGGCACGAGGTACGTCGGGAAAGCGAAAAGACAGTGAAACTGGTTTTCCCCACCAGTCAAAGGAAGAAGACTCTCCGGCGGGAGATCTCCTCTGTCGTTGGGAAAAGTGGTGAGACGGTCCAGCAGGGCTCCACCGGTCGTGGTGTCGTGGTAGGTCGGCTGAGCTTCTCCCGCGTCAGATTCTTAGGTCCTGTGGCGACTTCTAAAGTTCCAGTCCCCAAAGCCCTGCTTTTATGCAGCAAACCCCCATTCACTCAGCCTAGCTGTCACTCAAACATGCTAAGTGGTGAGCCGGCCGGCTCACCACTTGGGCCAATCAGGACGGAGTGCGACTTGAGTTGCCTAGGCAACACAGTCCAGGGTGCCTAAATTCCCCTCCACCCCTCCTAAGTACCTCAGACATAGTGGCACCACTTTGGAGGGCTTCTCTGGAGAAGCCCGCCAAAAAGTGGAACAAAGGGCTCGACTTGGGTTTGGAGTCACAGAAGAGAACACAAACGCCATTTTAGAATCAAGTTTTGGCGAAAAATACCAACCGGAGAATTAATATTAATTAAATAAACCAGCGGTATGTTCGAGGCTACCTTAAATAATTAAATACAGATAGTAGCCTAAAACAATGGGAAATCCCATAGGAAAATATTTGCGGTTGAATATAAAAAGTAGTATCCACTGCCACCAGCCAAAACTCGATCAGGGGGGACGGAGACGTGCCCCATCGACTAACAGACCCTGGGGCAATCAAATTGCCCCAGCCAGTATGTCCACAATATGATGGTTTGTACTGGTTCTGTTCAGAATTTTAAGACTAGTAAAGTCAATGGTGACTTTACATGCCCTGGGAGACAGTAGTCAGACCCAGGGTATGGAGTCTATACTGGGGGGTCACTATGACACCCCTGTGTTACTGCACGGAGGGTGCTATGTAACACACATCACAAAAACACATGAAACCCTATGGAGTAAAAGACCCCATAGCCCATTAAACACATCTAGATTCAAAGAAACACACTCAAATCATGTCCAAGAGTGAGGGTAAAAGAGTCTCACTCTTGGCAGGAGAAAAAAATAAACCCAAAAAATCCAGCAAAGCTGCTGGGGGACTCACTAGGTTAGGAAATTCAGCCTAAACAGAGAATTCTCCCTAACACCGTTTTCATCGGGACATCTGTGGGAATGCGGGACAGTAGGCCATGTGCTGTTGGGGCCGTGTTTCGATGGAGGAGCCGAGCGAAATGTGCGGAAAATGCTTTTTTTCCCCACATTTCGGACTTTGTGGGGTGTCTGGGTAATAAATTCTAGGGCGATTTGGGCATATCATACCTCTGCGGATTCCCACGGGTGTCCTCTTTTTGTAAATGCATGGGCTTCCCTGTTTTCCCCAGTAGCTTGGACACCCGAGGCCCATATCTGTATGTTGTGCCGGTCGGCAGAGCGTCTCAAATTCCAGTCAGAAAACATACTTGGGGTTACTTGTGTTTTAGGCTTTCCCCTTGGCGGCCAGGTAGGTGCACCCACACATGTGAGGTACCGTTTTCATCGGGACACCTGTGGAAACGTGGGACAGTAGGCCATGTGCTGTTGGGAGCGTGTTTCGATGGGTGAGCCGAGTAAAATGTGCGGAAAATGCGTTTCTTTCTCCACATTTCAGACTTTGCGGGGGTGTCTGGGTAATACATTCTGGGGCTATTTGGGCATATCATACCTCTGCGGATTCCCACAGGTGTCCTCTTTTCGGAAATGCATGGGGTTCCCTGTTTTCCCTGGTGGCTTGGACACCCGAGGCCCATATCTGTATGTTGTGCCGGTCGGCAGAGCGTCTCAAATTCCGGTCAGAAAACAGACTTGGGGTTACTTGTGTTTTAGGCTTTCCCCTTGGCGGCCAGGTAGGTGCACCCACACATGTGAGGTACCGTTTTCATCGGGTCACCTGTGGGAACGCGGGACGGTAGGCCATGTGTTGTTGGGGGCGTGTTTCGATAGGTGAGCCGAGCGACATGTGCGGAAAACGTGTTTTTTTTCCCACATTTCGGACTTTGTGGGGGTGTCTGGGTAATAAATTCTGGGGCGATTTGTGCATATCATACCTCTGCGGATTCCCAACGGTATCCTCTTTTAGGAAATGCATGGGGTTCCCTGTTTTACCCGGTGGCTTGGACACCCGAGGCCCATATCTGTATGTTGTGACGGTCGGCAGAGCATCTCAAATTCCGGTCAGAAAACAGACTTGGGGTTACTTGTGTTTTAGGCTTTCCCCTTGGCGGCAAGGTAGGTGCACCCACAAATGTGAGGTACATTTTTCATCAGAACACCTGTGAGAACGCAGGACGGTAGGCCATTTGCTGTTGGGAGCATGTTTCGATGGGTGAGCTGAGCGAAATGTGCGGAAAATGCGAATTTTCCCTACATTTCGGACTTTGCAGGGGTGTCTGGGTAATAAATTCTGTGGCGATTTGGGGATATCATACCTCTGCGGATTCCCACGGGTGTCTTCTTTTTGGAAATGCATGGGGTTCCCTGTTTTCCCTGGTGGCTTGGACACCCGAGGCCCATATCTGTATGTTGTGCCGGTCGTCAGAGCGTCTCAAATTCCGGTCAGAAAACAGACTTGGGGTTACTTGTGTTTTAGGCTTTCCCCTTGGCGGCCAGGTAGGTGCACCCACACATGTGAGGTACCCTTTTCATTGGGACACCTGTGGAAATGCAGGACGGTAGGCCATGTCTGCTGGGGGCGTGTTTCGATGGGTGAGCTGAGCGAAATGTGCGGAAAATGTATTTCTTTCCCCACATTTCGGAATTTACGGGGTGTTTGGGTAATACATTCTGGGGCGATTTGGGCATATCATACCTCTGCAGATTTGCACAGGTGTCCTCTTTTCGGAAATGCATGGGGTTCCCTGTTTTCCCCGGTGGCTTGGACACCCGAGGCCCATATCTGTATGTTGTGCCGGTCAGCAGAGCGTCTCAAATTCCGGTCAGAAAGCAGACTTGGGGTTACTTGTGGTTTAGGCTTTCCCCTTGGCGGCCAGGTAGGTGCACCCACACATGTGAGGTACCGTTTTCATCAGGACACCTGTGGGAACTGCGGGACGATGGCCATGTGTTGTTGGGGGCGTGTTTCGATGGGTGAGACAAGCGACATGTGCGGAAAACACGTTTTTTTCCCCACCTTTCGGACTTCGCGGGGGTGTCTGGGTAATAATTTCTGGGGCGATTTAAGGAATATCATACCTCTGCAGATTCCCACGGGTGTCCTCTTTTCAGAAAGGCATGGGGTTCCCTGTTTTCCCAGTGGCTTGGACACCCGAGGCCCATATCTGTATGTTGCGCCGGTCGGCAGAGCGTCTCAAATTCCTGTCAGAAAACAGACTTGGGGTTACTTGTGTTTTAGGCTTTCCTATTGGTGGCCAGGTAGGTACACCCGCACATGTGAGGTACCGTTTTCATCGGGACACCTGTGGGAACGCGGGACGGTAGGCCATGTTTTGTTGGGGGCGTGTTTCGATGGGTGAGCCGAGCGAAATGTGATGAAAAGGCATTTTTTTTCCCACATTTCAGACTTTGCTGGCGTGTCTGGGTCATAAATTCTGGGGCGATTTGGGCATATCATACCTCTGCGGATTCCCACGGGTGTCCTCTTTTCGGAAATGCATTGGGTTCCCTGTTTTCCCCGGTGGCTTGGACACCCGAGGCCCATATCTGTATGTTGTGCCGGTTGGCAGAGCGTCTCAAATTCCAGTCAGAAAACAGACTTGGGGTCACTTGTGTTTTAGGCTTTCGCCTTGGCGGGCAGGTAGGTGCACCCACACATGTGAGGTACCGTTTTCATCGGGACACCTGTGGGAACGCGAGACAGTAGGCCATGTGTTGTTGGGGGCGTGTTTCGATGGGTGAGCCGAGCAAAATGTGCGGAAAATGCGTTTCTTTTCCCCACATTTCAGACTTTGCGGGGGTGTCTGGGTAATACATTCTTGGGCGATTTGGGCATATCATACCTCTGCAGATTCCCACGGGTGTCCTCTTTTCGGAAAGGCATGGGGTTCCCTATTTTCCCCGGTGGCTTGGACACCCGAGGCCCATATCTGTATGTTGTGCCGGTTGGCAGAGCGTCTCAAATTCCGGTCAGAAAACTGACTTGGGGTTACTTGTGTTTTAGGCTTTCCCCTTGGTGGCCAGGTAGGTGCACCCACACATGTGAGGTACCATTTTCATCGGGACACCTGTGGGAATGCGGGATGGAAGGCCATGTGCTGTTGGGGGCGTGTTTCGATGGGTGAGCCGAGCGAAATGTGCGGAAAATGCATTTTTTTCCCCCACATTTCGGACTTTGCGGGGTGTCTGGGTAATAAATTCAGGGCGATTTGGCATATCATATCTCTGCAGATTCCCACGGGTGTCCTCCGTTCGGAAATGCATGGGGTTCCCTGTTTTCCCCGGTGGCTTGGACACCCTAGGCCCATATCTGTATGTTGTGCCGGTCGGCAGAGCGTCTCAAATTCCGGTCAGAAAACAGACTTGGGGTTACTTGTGTTTTAGGCTTTCCCCTTGGCGGCCAGGTAGGTGCACCCACACAGGTGAGGTACTGTTTGCATCGGAACACATGTGGGAACGCGGGACGGTAGGCCATGTGTTGTTGGGGGCGTGTTTCAATGGGTGAGCTGAGCGTAATGTGCGGAAAATACATTTTTTTCACCACATTTCAGACTTTGCAGGGGTGTCTGGGTAATAAATTCTGGGGCGATTTGGGCATATCATACCTCTGCGGATTTCCACAGGTGTCCTCTTTTCAGAAATGCATGGGGTTCCCTGTTTTCCCCGGTGGCTTGGACACCCGAGGCCCATATTTGCATGTTGTGCCGGTCGGCAGAGCGTCTCAAATTCAGGTCAGAAAACAGACTTGGGGTTACTTGTGTTTTAGGCTTTCCCCTTGGTGCCCAGGTAGGTGCACCCACACATGTGAGGTACCATTTTCATTGGGACACCTATGGGAAAGCGGGACAGTAGGCCATGTGTTGTTGGGGGCTTGTTTCGATGGGTGAGCCGAGCGACATGTGCGGAAAACACGTTTTTTCCCCCACATTTTGGACTTTGCTGGGGTGTCTGGGTAATAAATTCTGGGGCGATTTGGGCATATCATACCTTTGCGGATTCCCACGGGTATCCTCTTTTCGAAAATGCATGGGGTTCCCTATTTTCCCCGGTGGCTTGGACACCCGAGGCCCATCTCTGTATCTTGTGCCGGTCGGCAGAGCGTCTCATATTCCGCTCAGAAAACAGACTTGGGGTTACTTGTGTTTTAGGCTTTCCCCTTGGCGGCCAGGTAGGTGCACCCACACATGTGAGGTACTGTTTTCATCGGAACACATGTGGGAACGCGGGACGGTAGGCCATGTGTTGTTGGGGGCGTGTTTCAATGGGTGAGCTGAGCGTAATGTGCGGAAAATACATTTTTTTCACCACATTTCAGACTTTGCGGGGGTGTCTGGGTAATAAATTCTGGGGCGATTTGGGCATATCATACCTCTGCGGATTTCCACAGGTGTCCTCTTTTCAGAAATGCATGGGGTTCCCTGTTTTCCCCGGTGGCTTGGACACCCGAGGCCCATATCTATATGTTGTGCCGGTCGGCAGAGCGTCTCGAATTCCGGTCAGAAAGCAGACTTGGGGTTACTTGTAGTTAAGGCTTTCCCCTTGGCGGCCAGGTAGGTGCACCCACACATGTGAGGTACCGTTTTCATCGGGACACCTGTGGGAACGCGAGACGATGGCCATGTGTTGTTGGGGGCGTGTTTCGATGGGTGAGACGAGCAACATGTGCGGAAAACACGTTTTTTTCCCACCTTTCGGACTTCGCGGGGGTGACTGGGTAATAATTTCTGGGGCGATTTAAGGAATATCATACCTCTGCAGATTCCCACGGGTGTCCTCTTTTCAGAAAGGCATAGGGTTCCCTGTTTTCCCAGTGGCTTGGACACCCGAGGCCCATTTCTGTATGTTGCGCTGGTCGGCAGAGCGTCTCAAATTCCAGTCAGAAATCAGACTTGGGGTCACTTGTGTTTTAGGCTTTCGCCTTGGCGGGCAGGTAGGTGCACCCACACATGTGAGGTACCGTTTTCATCGGGACACCTGTGGGAACGTGAGACAGTAGGCCATGTGTTGTTGGGGGCGTGTTTCGATGGGTGAGCCGAGCAAAATGTGCGGTAAATGCTTTTTTTTCCCCCACATTTCAGACTTTGCGGGGGTGTCTGGGTAATACATTCTTGGGCGATTTGGGCATATCATACCTCTGCGGATTCCCACGGGTGTCCTCTTTTCAGAAATGCCTGGGGTTCCCTGTTTTCCCCGGTGGCTTGGACACCCGAGGCCCATATCTGTATGTTGTGCCGGTCGGCAGAGCGTCTCAAATTCCGGTCAGAAAACAGACTTGGGGTTACTTGTGTTTTAGGCTTTCCCCTTGGCGGCCAGGTAGGTGCACCCACACATGTGAGGTACTGTTTTCATCGGAACACATGTGGGAACGCGGGACGGTAGGCCATGTGTTGTTGGGGGCGTGTTTCGAGCGACATGTGCGGAAAACGCATTTTTTTTCCCACATTTCGGACTTTGCGGGGGTGTCTGGGTAATACATTCTTGGGCGATTTGGGCATATCATACCTCTGCGGATTCCCACAGGTGTCCTCTTTTCCCAAGTAGCTTGGACACCCGAGGCCCATATCTGTATGTTGCACTGGTCGGCAGAGCGTCTTAAATTCTGGTCAGAAAACAGACTTGGGGTTACTTGTGTTTTAGGCTTTCCCCTTGCCGGCCAGGTAGGTGCACCCACACATGTGAGCTACCGTTTTCATTGGGACACCTGTGGGAACGTGGGATGGTAGGCCATGTGCTGTTGGAGGCGTGTTTCGATGGGTGAGCTGAGCGAAATGTGCGGAAAATGCATTTTTTTCCCCCACATTTCGGACTTTGCGGGGTGTCTGGGTAATAAATTCAGGGCGATTTGGCATATCATACATCTGCGGATTCCCACGGGTGACATCCTTTCGGAAATGCATGGTGTTCCCTGTTTTCCCCGGTGGCTTGGACACCGAGGCCCATATCTGTATGTTGTGCCGGTCGGTAGAGCGTCTCAAATTCCGGTCAGAAAACAGACTTGGGGTTACTTGTGTTTTAGGTTTTCCCCTGGGCGCCCAGGTAGGTGCACCCACACATGTGAGATACCATTTTCATCGGGAGACCTGTGGGAACGTGAGACAGTAGGCCATGTGTTGTTGGGGGCGTGTTTCAATTGGTGAGCCGAGCGTAATGTGCGGAAAATGTTTTTGTTTTCCCACATTTCATCGTTTGCGGGGGTGTCTGAGTAATACATTCTGGGGCAATTTGGGCATATCATACCTCTGAGGATTCCAACGGGTGTCATCTTTTCGGAAATGCATGGGGTTCCCTGTTTTCCCCGGTGGCTTGGACACCCGAGGCCAGTATCTGTATGTTGTGCCGGTCGGTAGAGCGTCTCAAATTCCGGTCAGAAAACAGACTTGGGGTCACTTGTGTTTTAGGCTTTCGCCTTGGCGGGCAGGTAGGTGCACCCACACATGTGAGGTACTGTTTTCATCGGGACACCTGTGGGAACATGAGACAGTAAGCCATGTTTTGTTGGGGGCATGTTTCGATGGGTGAGCCGAGCAAAATGTGCGGAAAATGCGTTTTTTTCCCCACATTTCAGACTTTACAGGGGTGTCTGGGTAATACATTCTTGGGCGATTTGGGCATATCATACCTCTGCGGATTCCCACGGGTGTCCTCTTTTCGGAAATGCATGGGGTTCCTTGTTTTCCCAAGTAGCTTGGACACCCGAGGCCCATATCTGTATGTTGCACCGGTCGGCAGAGCGTCTTAAATTCTGGTCAGAAAACAGACTTGGGGTTACTTGTGTTTTAGGCTTTCCCCTTGGCGGCCAGGTAGGTGCACCGACACATGTGAGCTACCGTTTTCATCGGGACACCTGTGAGAACGTGGGATGGTAGGCCATGTGCTGTTGGAGGCGTGTTTCGATGGGTGAGCTGAGCGAAATGTGCGGAAAATGCATTTTTTCCCCCACCTTTCGGACTTTGCGGGGTGTCTGGGTAATAAATTCAGGGCGATTTGGCATATCATACCTCTGCGGATTCCCACGGGTGACATCCTTTCGGAAATGCATGGGGTTCCCTGTTTTCCCCGGTGGCTTGGACACCGAGGCCCATATCTGTATGTTGTGCCGGTCGGTAGAGCGTCTCAAATTCCGGTCAGAAAACAGACTTGGGGTTACTTGTGTTTTAGGTTTTCCCCTGGGCGCCCAGGTAGGTGCACCCACACATGTGAGATACCATTTTCATCGGGAGACCTGTGGGAACGTGAGACAGTAGGCCATGTGTTGTTGGGGGCGTGTTTCAATTGGTGAGCCGAGCGTAATGTGCGTAAAATGTTTTTGTTTTCCCACATTTCAGCGTTTGCGGGGGTGTCTGAGTAATACATTCAGGGGCAATTTGGGCATATCATACCTCTGAGGATTCCCACGGGTGTCATCTTTTCGGAAATGCATGGGGTTCCCTGTTTTCCCCGGTGGCTTGGACACCCGAGGCCCATATCTGTATGTTGAGACGGTCGGTAGAGCGTCTCAAATTCTGGTCAGAAAACAGACTTGGGGTTACTTGTGTTTTAGGTTTTCCCCTGGGCGCCCAGGTAGGTGCACCCACACATGTGAGGTACCGTTTTCATTGGGACACCTGTGGGAACGCGGGACGGTAGGCCATGTGCTGTTGGGGGCGTGTTTCGATGGGTGAGCCGAGCGACATGTGCGGAAAACGCGTTTTTTTCCCCACATTTCGGACTTTGTGGGGGTGTCTGGGTAATAAATTCTGGGGCGATTTGGGCATATCATACCTCTGCGGATTCCCACGGGTGTCCTCTTTTCGGAAATGCATGGGGTTCCCTGTTTTCCCTGGTGGCTTGGACACCCGAGGCCCATATCTGTATGTTGTGCTGGTCGGCAGAGTGTCTCAAATTCCGGTCAGAAAACAGAGTTGGGGTTACTTCTGTTTTAGGTTTTCCCCTGGGCACCCAGGTAGGTGCACCCACACATGTGAGGTACCGTTTTCATCGGGACACCTGTGGGAACGTGGGACAGTAGGCCTTGTGTTGTTGGGTGCGTGTTTTGATGGGTGAGCCGAGCGATATGTGCAGAAAATGCATTTTTTTCCCACATTTCAGACTTTGCGGGGGTGTCTGGGTAATAAATTCTGGGGCGATTTGGGGATATCATACCTCTGCAGACTCCCACGGGTGTCCGCTTTTCAGAAATGCATGGGGTTCCCTGTTTTCCCCGGTGGCTTGGACACCCGAGGCCCATATCTGTATGTTGTGCCGGTCGGCAGAGCGTCTCAAATTCCGGTCAGAAAACAGACTTGTGGTTACTTGTGTTTTAGGCTTCCCCTTGGCGGCCAGGTAGGTGCACCCACAAATGTGAGGTACCATTTTCATCGGGTCACCTGTGGGAACGTGGGACGGTAGGCCAAGTGCTGTTGGGGGCGTGTTTGGATGGGTGAGCCGAGCGACATGTGCGGAAAATGTGTTTTTTTCCCCACATTTTGAACTTTGCGGGGTGTCTGGGTAATAAATCCTGGGGCGATTTGGGCATATCATACCTCTGCGGATTCCCACGCGTGTCCTCTTTTCGGAAATGCATGGGGTTCCCTGTTTTCCCCGGTGGCTTGGACATCCGAGGCCCATATCTGTATGTTGTGCCGGTCGGCAAAGCGTCTCATATTCCGGTCAGAAAACAGACTTCTGGTTACTTGTGTTTTAGGCTTTCCCCTTGGCAGCCAGGTAGGTGCACCCACACATGTGAGGTACCGGTTTCATCAGGACACCTGTGGGAATGTGGGACGATTGGCCATGTGTTGTTGGGGGGCGTGTTTCGATGGGTGAGCCGAGCGAAATGTGCAGAAAATGCATTTTTTTCGCACATTTCGGACTTTGCGGGGGTGTCTGGGTAATAAATTCTGGGGCGATTTGGGGATATCATACCTCTGCAGACTCCCACGGGTGTCCGCTTTTCAGAAATGCATGGGGTTCCGTGTTTTCCCCGGTGGCTTGGACCCCTAAGGCCCATATCTGTATGTTGTGCCGGTCGGCAGAGCGTCTCAAATTCTGGTCAGAAAACAGACTTGGGGTTACTTGTGTTTTAGGCTTTCCCCTTGGCGGCCAGGTAGGTGCACCCACACATGTGAGGTACCGTTTTCATCGGGACACCAGTGGGAACGCGGGACGGTAGGCCATGTGCTGTTGGGGCGTGTTTCGATGGGTGAGCCGAGCGACATGTGCGGAAAATGCGTTTTTTTCCCAAGATTTCGGACTTTGCGGGAGTGTCTTGGTAATAAATTCTGGGGCGATTTGGGCATATCATACCTCTGCTGATTCCCACGGGTGTCCTCTTTTCGTTAATGCATGGGGTTCCCTGTTTTCCCCAGTGGCTTGGACACCCGAGGCCCATATCTGGATGTTGTGCCGGTCGGCAGTGCATCTCAAATTCCAGTCAGAAAACAGACTTGGGGTTACTTGTGTTTTAGGCTTTCCCCTTGGCGGCCAGATAGGTGCACCCACACATGTGAGGTACCGTTGTCATTGGGACACCTGTGGGAACGCGGGACGGTAGGCCATGTGTTGTTGGGGGGTGTTTCGAAGGGTGAGCCGAGCAAAATGTGCGGAAAATGTGTTTTTTTCCCCACATTTTGAACTTTGCGGGGGTGTCTGGGTAATATATCCTGGAGAGATTTGGGCATATCATACCTCTGCGGATTCCCACGCGTGTCCTCTTTTCGGAAATGCATGGGTTTCCCTGTTTTCCCCGGTGGCTTGGATATCCGAGGCCCATATCTGTATGTTGTGCCGGTCGGCAAAGCGTCTCAAATTCCGGTCAGAAAACAGACTTGGGGTTACTTGTGTTTTAGGCTTTCCCCTTGGCGGCCAGGTAGGTGCACCCACTCATGTGAGGTACCGTTTTCATCGGCACACCTTGGGAACACGGGACGGTAGGCCATGTGTTGTTGGGGGCGTGTTTCAATGGGTGAGCCGAGCGTAATGTGCGGAAAATGTTTTTGTTTTCCCACATTTCAGACTTTGCGGGTGTGTCTGAGTGATACATTCTGGAGCAATTTGGGCATATCATACCTCTGCGGATTTCCACAGGTGTCCTCTTTTCGGAAATGCATGGGGTCCCTGTTTTCCTTGGTGGCTTGGACACCCGAGGCCCATATCTGTATGTTGTGCTGGTTGGCAGAGCGTCTCAAATTCTGGTCAGAAAACAGACTTGGGGTTACTTGTGTTTTAGGCTTTCCCCTTGGCGGCCAGGTAGGTGCACCCACACATGTGAGGTAACGTTTTCATTGGGACACCTGTGGGAACGTGGGATGGTAGGCCATGTGTTGTTGGGGGTGTGTTTCGATGGGTGAGCCGAGCGTAATGTGCGGAAAATGTTTTTGTTTTCCCACATTTCAGACTTTGCGGGTGTGTCTGAGTAATACATTCTGGGGCGATTTGGGCATATCATACCTCTGCGGATTCCCACGCATGTCCTCTTTTCAGAAATGCATGGGGTCCCTGTTTTCCCCGGTGGCTTGGACACCCGAGGCCCATATCTATATGTTGTGCCGGTTGGCAGAGCGTCTCAAATTCCAGTCAGAAAACAGACTTGGGGTTACTTGTGTTTTAGGCTTTAACCTTGGCGGCCAGGTAGGTGCACCCACACATGTGAGGTACCTGTTTCATCGGGACACCTGTGGGAACGCGGGACTGTAGGCCATGTGTTGTTGGGGGCGTGTTTCGATGGGTGAGCCAAGCGACATGTGCAGAAAATGCATTTTTTTCCCCACATTTCGGACTTTGTGGGGGTGTCTGGGTAATAAATTCTGGGGCGATTTGGGCATATCATACCTCTGCAGATTCCCACGGGTGTCCTCTTTTCGGAAATGCATGGGGTTTCCTGTTTTCCCCGGTGGCTAGGACACCCGAGGCCCATATCTGTATGTTGTGCCGGTCGGCAGAGCGTCTCAAATTCCGGTCAGAAAACAGAGTTGGGGTTACTTCTGTTTTAGGTTTTCCCCTGGGCGCCCAGGTAGGTGCACCCACACATGTGAGGTACCGTTTTCATCGGGACACCAGTGGGAACGCGGGACAGTAGGCCATGTGTTGTTGAGTGCGTGTTTCGATGGGTGAGCCGAGCGAAATGTGCAGAAATTGATTTTTTTCCCTCATTTCAGACTTTGCGGGGTGTCTGGGTAATAAATTCTGGGGCGATTTGGGGATATCATACCTCTGCAGACTCCCACGGGTGTCTGCTTTTCAGAAATGCATGGGGTTCCCTGTTTTCCCCGGTGGCTTGGACACCTGAGGCCCATATCTGTATGTTGTGCCGGTCGGCAGAGCGTCTCAAATTCCGGTCAGAAAACAGACTTGGGGTTACTTGTGTTTTAGGCTTCCCCTTGGCGGCCAGGTAGGTGCACCCACAAATGTGAGGTACCATTTTCATCGGGTCACCTGTGGGAACGTGGGACGGTAGGCCAAGTGCTGTTGGGGGCGTGTTTCGATGGGTGAGCCGAGCGAAATGTGCAGAAAATGCATTTTTTTCCCCCACATTTCAGACTTTGCGGGGGTGTCTGGGTAATACATTCTTGGGCGATTTGGGCATATCATACCTCTGCGGATTCCCACAGGTGTCCTCTTTTCGTAAATGCATGGGGTTCCCTGTTTTCCCCGGTGGCTTGGACATCCGAGGCCCATATCTGTATGTTGTGCCGGTCGACAAAGCGTCTCATATTCCGGTCAGAAAACAGACTTCTGGTTACTTGTGTTTTAGGCTTTCCCCTTGGCGGCCAGGTAGGTGCACCCACACATATGAGGTACCGGTTTCATCAGGACACCTCTGGGAATGTGGGACGATAGGCCATGTGTTGTTGGGGGGCGTGTTTCGATGGGTGAGCCGAGCGAAATGTGCAGAAAATGCATTTTTTTCCCCCACATTTCAGACTTTGCGGGGGTGTCTGGGTAATACATTCTTGGGCGATTTGGGCATATCATACCTCTGCGGATTCCCACAGGTGTCCTCTTTTCGTAAATGCATGGGGTTCCCTGTTTTCCCCGGTGGCTTGGATATCCGATGCCCATATCTGTATGTTGTGCCGGTCGGCAAAGCGTCTCAAATTCCGGTCAGAAAACAGACTTGGGGTTACTTGTGTTTTAGGCTTTCCCCTTGGCGGCCAGGTAGGTGCACCCACACATGTGAGGTACTGTTTTCATCGGAACACATGTGGGAACGCGGGACGGTAGGCCATGTGTTGTTGGGGGCGTGTTTCGAGCGACATGTGCGGAAAACGCATTTTTTTCCCACATTTCGGACTTTGCGGGGGTGTCTGGGTAATAGATTCTGGGGCGATTTGGGCATATCATACCTCTGCGGATTCCCACAGGTGTCCTCTTTTCGTAAATGCATGGGGTTCCCTGTTTTCCCAAGTAGCTTGGACACCCGAGGCCCATATCTGTATGTTGCACCGGTCGGCAGAGCGTCTTAAATTCTGGTCAGAAAACAGACTTGGGGTTACTTGTGTTTTAGGCTTTCCCCTTGGCGGCCAGGTAGGTGCACCCACACATGTGAGGTACCGTTTTCATCGGGACACCTGTGGGAATGCGGAACAGTAGGCCATGTGTTGTTGGGGCATGTTTCGATGGGTGAGCCGAGCGAAATGTGCAGAAAATGCGTTTTTTCCCACATTTCAGAATTTGCAAGGGTGTCTGGGTAATAAATTCTCTGCAGATTTGGGCATATCATACCTCTGCAGATTCCCACGGGTGTCCTATTTTCGTAAAGGCATGGGCTTCTCTGTTTTCCCCGGTGGCTTGGACACCCAAGGCCCATATCTGTATGTTGTGCCAGTCGGCAGAGCGTCTCAAATTCCGGTCAGATAACAGACTTGGGGTTACTTGTGTTTTAGGCTTTCCCCTTGGCGGCCAGATAGGTGCACCCACACATGTGAGGTACCATTTTCATCGGGACACCTGTGGGAACGCCGGACGGTAGGCCATGTGTTGTTGGGGGGCGTGTTTCGATGGGTGAGCCAAGCGACATGTACAGAAAATGCATTTTTTTCCCACATTTCAGACTTTGCGGGGTGTCTGGGTGATAAATTCTGGGGCGATTTGGGGATATCATACCTCTGCAGACTCCCCTGGGTGTCCGCTTTTCAGAAATGCATGGGGTTCCCTGTTTTCCCCGGTGGCTTGGACACCTGAGGCCCATATCTGTATGTTTTGCCGGTCGGCAGAGCGTCTCAAATTCCGGTCAGAAAACAGACTTGGGGTTACTTGTGTTTTAGGCTTTCCCCTTGACGGCCAGGTAGGTGCACCCACAAATGTGAGGTACCATTTTCATCGGAACACATGTGGGAACGCGGGACGGTAGGCCATGTGTTGTTGGGGGCGTGTTTCGATGGGTGAGTCGAGCGACATGTGTGTAAAACACGTTTTTTTCCACACGTTGCAAAACTTTGTGGGAGTGTCTGGGTAATAAATTCTGGGGCGATTTGGGCATATCATACCTCTGCGGATTCCCACGGGTGTCCTCTTTTCGTAAATGCATGGGGGTCCCTGTTTTCCCAAGTAGCTTGGACACCCGAGGACCATATCTGTATGTTGCGCCGGTCAGCAGAGCGTCCCAAATTCCGGTCAGAAAACAGACTTGGGGTTACTTGTGTTTTAGGCTTTCCCCTTGGCGGCCAGGTAGGTGCACCCACACATGTGAGGTACCGTTTTCATCGGGACACCTGTGGGAACGTGGGATGGTAGGCCATGTGCTGTTGGGGGCGTGTTTCGATGGGTGAGCCGAGCGAAATGTACGGAAAATGCATTTTTTTCCTCCACATTTCGGACTTTGTGGGGTGTCTAGGTAATACATTCTGGGCGATTTGGCATATCATACCTCTGCGGATTCCCACAGGTATCCTCCTTTCAGAAATGCATGGGGTTCCCTGTTTTCCCCAGTGGCTTGGCCACCCAAGGCCCATATCTGTATGTTGTGCCGGTCGGCAGAGCGTCTCAAATTCCGGTCAGAAAACAGACTTGGGGTTACTTGTGTTTTAGGCTTTCCCCTTGGCGGCCAGGTAGGTGCACCGGCACATGTGAGGTACCGTTTTCATCGGGACACCTGTGGGAACGCGGGACGGTAGGCCATGTGTTGTTTGGGGCGTGTTTCAATGGGTGAGCCGAGCGTAATATGCGGAAAATGCATTTTTTTTCCCACATTTCAGACTTTGCGGGGATGTCTGTGTAATACATTCTGAGGCGATTTGGGCATATCATATCTCTGCAGATTTCCACAGGTGTCCTCTTTTCGGAAATGCATGGGGTTCCCTGTTTTCCCCGGTGGCTTGGACACCCGAGGCCCATATCTGTATGTTGTGCTGGTCGGCAGAGCGTCTCAAATTCTGGTCAGAAAACAGACTTGGGGTTACTTGTGTTTTAGGCTTTCCCCTTGGCGGCCAGGTAGGTGAACCCACACATGTGAGGTACCGTTTTCATCGGGACACCTGTGGGAACGCGGGATGGTAGGCCATGTGCTGTTGGAGGCGTGTTTCGATGGGTGAGCTGAGCGAAATGTGCGCAAAATGCATTTTTTTCCCCCACATTTCGGACTTTGCGGGGTGTCTGGGTAATACATTCTGGGGCAATTTAGGGATATCATAACTCTGCAGCCTCCCACGGGTGTCTGCTTTTCAGAAATGCATGGGGCTCCCTGTTTTCCCCGGTGGCTTGGACACCCGAGGCCCATATCTGTATGTTGTGCCGGTCGGCAGAGCGTCTCAAATTCCGGTCAGAAAACAGACTTGGGGTTACTTGTGTTTTAGGTTTTCCCCTGGGCGCCCAGGTAGGTGCACCCACACACGTGAGGTTCCATTTTCATCGGGACACCTGTGGGAATGCGGGACAGTAGGCCATGTGTTGTAGGGTACGTGTTTCGATGGGTGAGCCGAGCAAAATGTGCAGAAAATGCATTTTTTCCCACATTTCAGACTTTGCGGGGGTGTCTGGGTAATACATTCTGGGGCAATTTAGGGATATCATAACTCTGCAGCCTCCCACGGGTGTCTGCTTTTCATAAATGCATGGGGCTCCCTGTTTTCCCCGGTGGCTTGGACACCCGAGGCCCATATCTGTATGTTGTGCCGGTCGGCAGAGCGTCTCAAATTCCGGTCAGAAAACAGACTTGGGGTTACTTGTGTTTTAGGCTTTCCCCTTGGCGGCCAGGTAGGTGCACCCACTCATGTGAGGTACCGTTTTCATCGGCACACCTTGGGAACACGGGACGGTAGGCCATGTGTTGTTGGGGGCGTGTTTCAATGGGTGAGCCGAGCGACATTTGTGCGGAAAATGCGTTTTTTTTCCCCACATTTCGGACTTTGTGGGGGTGTCTGGGTAATAAATTCTGGGGCGATTTGGGCATATCATACCTCTGCGGATTCCCATGGGTGTCCTCTTTTCGGAAATGCATGGGGTTCCCTGTTTTCCCTGGTGGCTTGGACACCCTAGGCCCATATCTGTATGTTGTGCTGGTCGGCAGAGCGTCTCAAATTCCGCTCAGAAAACAGACTTGGGGTTACTTGTGTTTTAGGCTTTCCCCTTGGCGGCCAGGTAGGTGCACCCACAAATGTGAGGTACCGTTTTCATCGGAACACATGTGGGAACGCGGGACGGTAGGCCATGTGTTGTTGGGGGCGTGTTTCGATGGGTGAGTCGAGCGACATGTGTGTAAAACACGTTTTTTTCCCCACGTTTCGGACTTTGTGGGAGTGTCTGGGTAATAAATTCTGGGGCGATTTGGGCATATCATACCTCTGCGGATTCCCACGGGTGTCCTCTTTTCGTAAATGCATGGGGGTCCCTGTTTTCCCAATTAGCTTGGACACCCGAGGACCATATCTGTATGTTGCGCCGGTCAGCAGAGCGTCCCAAATTCCGGTCAGAAAACAGACTTGGGGTTACTTGTGTTTTAGGCTTTCCCCTTGGCGGCCAGGTAGGTGCACCCACACATGTGAGGTACCGTTTTCATCGGGACACCTGTGGGAACGTGGGATGGTAGGCCATGTGCTGTTGGGGGCGTGTTTCGATGGGTGAGCCGAGCGAAATGTACGGAAAATGCATTTTTTTCCTCCACATTTCGGACTTTGTGGGGTGTCTAGGTAATACATTCTGGGCGATTTGGCATATCATACCTCTGCGGATTCCCACAGGTGTCCTCCTTTCGGAAATGCATGGGGTTCCCTGTTTTCCCCAGTGGCTTGGACACCCAAGGCCCATATCTGTATGTTGTGCCGGTCGGCAGAGCGTCTCAAATTCCGGTCAGAAAACATACTTGGGGTCACTTGTGTTTTAGGCTTTCCCCTTAGCGCCCAGGTAGGTGCACCCACACATGTGAGGTACCATTTTCATTGGCACACCTTGGGAACAGGGGACGGTAGGCCATGTGTTGTTGGGGCGTGTTTCAATGGGTGAGCCGAGCGTAATGTGCGGAAAATGCATTTTTTTCCCCACATTTCAGACTTTGCCGGGGTGTCTGAGTAAGACATTCTGGGGCGATTTGGGCATATCATACCTCTGCGGATTCCCACGGGTGTCCTCTTTTTGTAAATGCATGGGGTTCCCTGTTTTCCCCAGTAGCTTGGACACCCGAGGCCCATATATGTATGTTGTGCCGGTCGGCAGAGCGTCTCAAATTCCAGTCAGAAAACAGACTTGGGGTTACTTGTGTTTTAGGCTTTCCTCTTGGCGGCCAGGTAGGTGCACCCACACATGTGAGGTACCGTTTTCATCGGGACACCTGTGGGAATGCGGAACAGTAGGCCATGTGTTGTTGGGGGCGTGTTTCGATGGGTGAGCCGAGCGAAATGTGCAGAAAATGCGTTTTTCCCCACATTTCAGAATTTGCCAGGGTGTCTGGGTAATAAATTCTGGGGCGATTTGGGCATATCATACCTCTGTAGATTCCCACGGGTGTCCTATTTTCGTAAAGGCATGGGCTTCTCTGTTTTCCCCGGTGGCTTGGACACCCAAGGCCCATATCTGTATGTTGTGCCAGTCGGCAGAGCGTCTAAAATTCCGGTCAGATAACAGACTTGGGGTTACTTGTGTTTTAGGCTTTCCCCTTGGCGGCCAGATAGGTGCACCCACACATGTGAGGTACCATTTTCATCGGGACACCTGTGGGAACGCGGGACGGTAGGCCATGTGTTGTTGGGGGGCGTGTTTCGATGGTTGAGCCAAGCGACATGTGCAGAAAATGTGTTTTTTTCCCACATTTCAGACTTTGCGGGGTGTCTGGGTGATAAATTCTGGGGCGATTTGGGGATATCATACCTCTGCGGATTCCCACGGGTGTCCTCTTTTCGGAAATGCATGGGGTTAACTGTTTTCCCCGGTGGCTTGGACACCCGAGGCCCATATCTGTATGTTGTGCCGGTCGGCAGAGCGTCTCAAATTCCGGTCAGGAAACAGACTTGGGGTTACTTGTGTTTTAGGCTTTCCCCTTGGCGGCCAGGTAGGTGCACCCACACATGTGAGGTACCGTTTTCATCGGGACACCTTGGGAACGCGAGACGGTAGGCCATGTGTTGTTGGGGGAGTGTTTCTATGGGTGAGCCGAGCGTAATGTGCGGAAAATGTTTTTGTTTTCCCACATTTCAGAATTTGCCAGGGTGTCTGGGTAATAAATTCTGGGGCGATTTGGGCATATCATACCTCTGCAGATTCCCACGGGTGTCCTATTTTCGTAAAGGCATGGGCTTCTCTGTTTTCCCCGGTGGCTTGGACACCCAAGGCCCATATCTGTATGTTGTGCCAGTCGGCAGAGCGTCTCAAATTCCGGTCAGATAACAGACTTGGGGTTACTTGTGTTTTAGGCTTTCCCCTTGGCGGCCAGATAGGTGCACCCACACATGTGAGGTACCATTTTCATCGGGACACCTGTGGGAACGCAGGACGGTAGGCCATGTGTTATTGGGGGGCGTGTTTCGATGGGTGAGCCAAGCGACATGTGCAGAAAATGCGTTTTTTTCCCACATTTCAGACTTTGCGGGGGTGTCTGAGTAATACATTCTGGGACAATTTGGGCATATCTTACCACTGCGAATTTCCACAGGTGCCCTCTTTTCGTAAATGCATGGGGTTCCCTGTTTTCCCCACTAGCTTGGAAATCCGAGGCCCATATCTGGATGTTGTGCCGGTCGGCAGTGCATCTCAAATTCCAGTCAGAAAACAGACTTGGGGTTACTTGTGTTTTAGGCTTTCCCCTTGGCAGCCAGATAGGTGCACCCACTCATGTGAGGTACCGTTTGCATTGGGACACCTGTGGGATTGCGGGACGGTAGGCCATGTGTTGTCGGGGGTGTGTTTCGATGGGTGAGGCAAGCAAAATGTGCGGAAAATGCGTTTTTTTCCCCACATTTCGAACTTTGCGGGGGTGTCTGGGTAATAAATCCTGGGGCGATTTGGGCATATCATAACTCTGCGGATTCCCACGTGTGTCCTCTTTTCAGAAATGCATGGGGTTCCCTGTTTTCCCCGGTGGCTTGGACACCCGAGGCCCATATCTGTATGTTATGCTGGTCGGCAAAGCGTCTCAAATTCCGGTCAGAAAACAGAC
Organism: Ambystoma mexicanum; assembly: GCF_040938575.1. Taxonomy (NCBI): domain Eukaryota; kingdom Metazoa; phylum Chordata; class Amphibia; order Caudata; family Ambystomatidae; genus Ambystoma; species Ambystoma mexicanum. The sequence continues at coordinate 432,378,975 of NC_090928.1, forward strand.
TTGGGGTTACTTGTGCTTTAGGCTTTCCCCTTGGCGGCCAGGTAGGTTCACCCACACATGTGAGGTACCGGTTTCATCGGGACAACTGCGGGAACGCGGGACCATAGGCCATGTGTTGTTGGGGGCGTGTTTCGATGGGTGAGCCAATAGACGTGCAGAAAATGTGTTTTTTTCCCACATTTCAGACTTTTCGGGGGTGTCTGGGTAGAAAATTCTGGGGCGATTTGGAGATATCATACCTCTGCGGATTCCCACGAGTGTCCTCTTTTCGGAAATGCATGGGGTTCCCTGTTTTCCCCGGTGGCTTGGACACCCGAGGCCCATATCTGTATGTTGTGCCAGTCGGCAGAGCGTCTCAAATTCCGGTCAGGAAACAGACTTGGGGTTACTTGTATTTTAGGCTTTCCCCTTGGCGGCCAGTTAGGTGCACCCACACATGTGAGGTACGGTTTTCATCGGGACACCTTGGGAACGCGGGACGGTAGGCCATGTGTTGGTGGGGGCGTGCTTCGATGGGTGAGCCGAGAGAAATGTGAGGAAAATGCGTTTTTTTCCCACATTTCGGACTTTGCGGGGGTGTCTGGGTAATACATTCTGGGGTGATTTGGGCATATCATACCTCTGCGGATTCCCACGGGTGTCCTCTTTTCGGAAATGCATGGGGTTCCCTGTTTTCCCCAGTGGCTTGGACACCCGAGGACCATATCTGTATGTTGTGCCGGTCGGCAGAGTGTCTCATATTCCGCTCAGAAAACAGACTTGGGGTTACTTGTGTTTTAGGCTTTCCCCTTGGCGGCCAGGTAGGTGCACCCGCACATGTGAGGTACCGTTTTCATCGGGACACCTGTGGGAACACGGGACGGTAGGCCATGTGTTGTTGGGGGCGTGTTTCGATGGGTGAGACGAGCGACATGTGCGGAAAACGCGTTTTTTTCCCCACATTTCAGACTTTGCACGGGTGTCTGGGTAATAAATTCTGGGGCGATTTGGGCATATCATACCTCTGCGGATTCCCACAGGTGTCCTCTTTTCGGAAATGCATGGGGTTCCCTGTTTTCCCCGGTGGCTTGGCCACCCGTGGCTCATATCTGTATGTTGTTCCAGTCGGCAGAGTGTCTCAAATTCCAGTCAGAAAACAGACTTGGGGTTACTTGTGTTTTAGGCTTTCCCCTTGGCGGCCAGGTAGGTTCACCCACACATGTGAGGTACCCTTTTCATCGGGACACCTGTGGGAACGCGGGACGGAAGGCCATGTGTCGTTGGGTGCGTGTTTCGATGGGTGAGTCGAGCAAAATGTGCAGAAAATGCGTTTTTTTCCCACATTTCAGTCTTTGCTGGGGTGTCTGGGTAATAAATTCTGGGGAGATTTGGGGATATAATACCTCTGCAGACTCCCACGGGTGTCCGCTTTTCGGAAATGCATGGGGTTCCCTGTTTTCCCCGGTGGCTTGGACACACGAAGCCCATATCTGTATGTTGTGCCGGTTGGCAGAGCGTCTCAAATTCCGGTCAGAAAACAGACTTGGGGTTACTTGTGTTTTAGGCTTTCCCCTTGGCAGCCAGGTAGGTGCACCCACATATGTGAGGTACCGTTTTCATCGGGACACCTATGGGAACGCGGGAAGGTAGGCCATGTGCTGTTGGGGGCGTGTTTCGATGGGTGAGCCGAGCGACACGTGTGCGGAAAATGCGTTTTTTTCCCCACATTTCGGACTTTGTGGGGGTGTCTGGGTAATAAATTCTGGGGCGATTTGGGCAAATCATACCTCTGCTGATTCCCACGGGTGTCCTCTTTTCATAAATGCATGGGGTTCCCTGTTTTCCCCAGTAGCTTGGACACCCGAGGCCCATATCTGGATGTTGTGCCGGTCGGCAGAGCGTCTCAAATTCCAGTCAGAAAACAGACTTGGGGTTACTTGTGTTTTAGGCTTTCCACTTGGCGGTCAGGTAGGTGCACCCACACATGTGAGGTACTGTTTTCATCGGGACACCTGTGGGAACGCGGGATGGTAGGCCATGTGCTGTTGAGAGCGTTTTTCGATGGGTGAGCCGAGCGAAATGTGCGGAAAATGCGTTTTTTTTTCCCACATTTCGGACTTTGCGGGGGTGTCTGGGTAATAAATTCTGGGGAGATTTGGGCATATCATACCTCTGCAGATTCCCACGGGTGTCCTCTTTTCGGAAATGCATGGGGTTCCCTGTTTTACCCGGTGGCTTGGACACCCGAGGCCCATATCTGTATGTTGCGCCGGTCGGCAGAGCGTCTCAAATTCCGGTCATAAAACAGACTTGGGGTTACTTGTGTTTTAGGCTTTCCCCTTGGCGGCCAGATAGGTGCACCCACACATGTGAGGTACCATTTTCATCGGGACACCTGTGGGAACGCAGGACGGTAGGCCATGTGTTATTGGGGGGCGTGTTTCGATGGGTGAGCCAAGCGACATGTGCAGAAAATGCGTTTTTTTCCCACATTTCAGACTTTGCGGGGGTGTCTGCGTAATACATTCTGGGACAATTTGGGCATATCTTACCACTGCGAATTTCCACAGGTGTCCTCTTTTCGTAAATGCATGGGGTTCCCTGTTTTCCCCACTAGCTTGGAAATCCGAGGCCCATATCTGGATGTTGTGCCGGTCGGCAGTGCATCTCAAATTCCAGTCAGAAAACAGACTTGGGGTTACTTGTGTTTTAGGCTTTCCCCTTGGCAGCCAGATAGGTGCACCCACTCATGTGAGGTACCGTTTGCATTGGGACACTTGTGGGATCGCGGGACGGTAGGCCATGTGTTGTCGGGGGTGTGTTTCGATGGGTGAGGCAAGCAAAATGTGCGGAAAATGCGTTTTTTTCCCCACATTTCGAACTTTGCGGGGGTGTCTGGGTAATAAATCCTGGGGCGATTTGGGCATATCATAACTCTGCGGATTCCCACGTGTGTCCTCTTTTCAGAAATGCATGGGGTTCCCTGTTTTCCCCGGTGGCTTGGACACCCGAGGCCCATATCTGTATGTTATGCTGGTCGGCAAAGCGTCTCAAATTCCGGTCAGAAAACAGACTTGGGGTTACTTGTGTTTTAGGCTTTCCCCTTGGCGGCCAGGTAGGTTCACCCACACATGTGAGGTACCGGTTTCATCGGGACAACTGCGGGAACGCGGGACCATAGGCCATGTGTTGTTGGGGGCGTGTTTCGATGGGTGAGCCAATAGACATGTGCAGAAAATGTGTTTTTTTCCCACATTTCAGACTTTTCGGGGGTGTCTGGGTAATAAATTCTGGGGCGATTTGGAGATATCATACCTCTGCGGATTCCCACGGGTGTCCTCTTTTCGGAAATGCATGGGGTTCCCTGTTTTCCCCGGTGGCTTGGACACCCGAGGCCCATATCTGTATGTTGTGCCAGTCGGCAGAGCGTCTCAAATTCCGGTCAGGAAACAGACTTGGGGTTACTTGTATTTTAGGCTTTCCCCTTGGCGGCCAGTTAGGTGCACCCACACATGTGAGGTACGGTTTTCATCGGGACACCTTGGGAACGCGGGACGGTAGGCCATGTGTTGGTGGGGGCGTGCTTCGATGGGTGAGCCGAGAGAAATGTGAGGAAAATGCGTTTTTTTCCCACATTTCGGACTTTGCGGGGGTGTCTGGGTAATACATTCTGGGGTGATTTGGGCATATCATACCTCTGCGGATTCCCACGGGTGTCCTCTTTTCGGAAATGCATGGGGTTCCCTGTTTTCCCCAGTGGCTTGGACACCCGAGGACCATATCTGTATGTTGTGCCGGTCGGCAGAGTGTCTCATATTCCGCTCAGAAAACAGACTTGGGGTTACTTGTGTTTTAGGCTTTCCCCTTGGCGGCCAGGTAGGTGCACCCGCACATGTGAGGTACCGTTTTCATCGGGACACCTGTGGGAACACGGGACGGTAGGCCATGTGTTGTTGGGGGCGTGTTTCGATGGGTGAGACGAGCGACATGTGCGGAAAACGCGTTTTTTTCCCCACATTTCAGACTTTGCACGGGTGTCTGGGTAATAAATTCTGGGGCGATTTGGGCATATCATACCTCTGCGGATTCCCACAGGTGTCCTCTTTTCGGAAATGCATGGGGTTCCCTGTTTTCCCCGGAGGCTTGGCCACCCGTGGCTCATATCTGTATGTTGTTCCAGTCGGCAGAGTGTCTCAAATTCCAGTCAGAAAACAGACTTGGCGTTACTTGTGTTTTAGGCTTTCCCCTTGGCGGCCAGGTAGGTTCACCCACACATGTGAGGTACCCTTTTCATCGGGACACCTGTGGGAACGCGGGACGGAAGGCCATGTGTCGTTGGGTGCGTGTTTCGATGGGTGAGTCGAGCAAAATGTGCAGAAAATGCGTTTTTTTCCCACATTTCAGTCTTTGCGGGGGTGTCTGGGTAATAAATTCTGGGGAGATTTGGGGATATAATACCTCTGCAGACTCCCACGGGTGTCCGCTTTTCGGAAATGCATGGGGTTCCCTGTTTTCCCCGGTGGCTTGGACACACGAAGCCCATATCTGTATGTTGTGCCGGTTGGCAGAGCGTCTCAAATTCCGGTCAGAAAACAGACTTGGGGTTACTTGTGTTTTAGGCTTTCCCCTTGGCAGCCAGGTAGGTGCACCCACATATGTGAGGTACCGTTTTCATCGTGACACCTATGGGAACGCGGGAAGGTAGGCCATGTGCTGTTGGGGGCGTGTTTCGATGGGTGAGCCGAGCGACACGTGTGCGGAAAATGCGTTTTTTTCCCCCCATTTCGGACTTTGTGGGGGTGTCTGGGTAATAAATTCTGGGGCGATTTGGGCAAATCATACCTCTGCTGATTCCCACGGGTGTCCTCTTTTCATAAATGCATGGGGTTCCCTGTTTTCCCCAGTAGCTTGGACACCCGAGGCCCATATCTGGATGTTGTGCCGGTCGGCAGAGCGTCTCAAATTCCAGTCAGAAAACAGACTTGGGGTTACTTGTGTTTTAGGCTTTCCACTTGGCGGTCAGGTAGGTGCACCCACACATGTGAGGTACTGTTTTCATCGGGACACCTGTGGGAACGCGGGATGGTAGGCCATGTGCTGTTGGAGGCGTGTTTCGATGGGTGAGCTGAGCGAAATGTGCGGAAAATGCATTTTTTTACCCCACATTTCGGACTTTGCGGGGTGTCTGGGTAATAAATTCAGGGCGATTTGGCATATCATACCTCTGCGGATTCCCACGGGTGTCCTCCTTTCGGAAATGCATGGGGTTCCCTGTTTTCCCCGGTGGCCTGGACACCCGAGGCCCATATCTGTATGTTGTGCCGGTCGGCAGAGCGTCTCAAATTCCGGTCAGAAAACAGACTTGGGGTTACTTGTGTTTTAGGCTTTCCCCTTGGTGGCCAGGTAGGTGCACCCACTCATGTGAGGTACCGTTTTCATCGGCACACCTTGGGAACACGGGACGGTAGGCCATGTGTTGTTGGGGGCGTGTTTCGATGGGTGAGCCAATAGACATGTGCAAAAAATGCGTTTTTTTCCCACATTTCAGACTTTTCGGGGGTGTCTGGGTGATAAATTCTGGGGCGATTTGGAGATATCATACCTCTGCGGATTCCCAGGGGTGTCCTCTTTTCGGAAATGCATGGGGTTCCCTGTTTTCCCCGGTGGCTTGGACACCCGAGGCCCATATCTGTATGTTGTGCCAGTCGGCAGAGCGTCTCAAATTCCGGTCAGGAAACAGACTTGGGGTTACTTGTATTTTAGGCTTTCCCCTTGGCGGCCAGGTAGGTGCACCCACACATGTGAGGTACCGGTTTCATCGGGACACCTGCGGGAACGCGGGACCATAGGCCATGTGTTGTTGGGGGCGTGTTTCGATGGGTGAGCCAATAGACATGTGCAGAAAATGTTTTTGTTTTCCCACATTTCAGACTTTGCGGGGGTGTCTGGGTAATAAATTGTGGGGCGATTTGGAGATATCATACCTCTGCGGATTCCCACGGGTGTCCTCTTTTCGGAAATGCATGGGGTTCCCTGTTTTCCCCGGTGGCTTGGACACCCGAGGCCCATATCTGTATGTTGTGCCGGTCGGCAGAGCGTCTCAAATTCCGGTCAGGAAACAGACTTGGGGTTACTTGTATTTTAGGCTTTCCCCTTGGCGGCCAGTTAGGTGCACCCACACATGTGAGGTACGGTTTTCATCGGGACACCTTGGGAACGCGGGACGGTAGGCCATGTGTTGTTGGGGGCGTGCTTCGATGGGTGAGCCGAGAGAAATGTGAGGAAAATGCGGTTTTTTCCCACATTTCGGACTTTGCGGGGGTGTCTGGGTAATACATTCTGGGGTGATTTGGGCATATCATACCTCTGCGGATTCCCACGGGTGTCCTCTTTTTGGAAATGCATGGGGTTCCCTGTTTTCCCCAGTGGCTTGGACACCCGAGGCCCATATCTGTATGTTGTGCCGGTCGGCAGAGTGTCTCATATTCCGCTCAGAAAACAGACTTGGGGTTACTTGTGTTTTAGGCTTTCCCCTTGGCGGCCAGGTAGGTGCACCCGCACATGTGAGGTACCGTTTTCATCGGGACACCTGTGGGAACACGGGACGGTAGGCCATGTGTTGTTCGGGGCGTGTTTCGATGGGTGAGACGAGCGACATGTGCGGAAAACGCGTTTTTTTTCCCCACATTTCAGACTTTGCACGGGTGTCTGGGTAATAAATTCTGGGGCGATTTGGGCATGTCATACCTCTGCGGATTCCCACAGGTGTCCTCTTTTCGGAAATGCATGGGGTTCCCTGTTTTCCCCGGTGGCTTGGCCACCCGTGGCTCATATCTGTATGTTGTTCCAGTCGGCAGAGTGTCTCAAATTCCAGTCAGAAAACAGACTTGGCGTTACTTGTGTTTTAGGCTTTCCCCTTGGTGGCCAGGTAGGTTCACCCACACATGTGAGGTACCCTTTTCATCGGGACACCTGTGGGAATGCGGGACGGTAGGCCATGTGTCGTTGGGTGCGTGTTTCGATAGGTGAGTCGAGCAAAATGTGCAGAAAATGCGTTTTTTTCCCACATTTCAGTCTTTGCGAGGGTGACTGGGTAATAAATTCTGGGGCGATTTGGGGATATAATACCTCTGCAGACTCCCACGGGTGTCCGCTTTTCGGAAATGCATGGGGTTCCCTGTTTTCCCCGGTGGCTTGGACACACGAAGCCCATATCTGTATGTTGTGCCGGTTGGCAGAGCGTCTCAAATTCCGGTCAGAAAACAGACTTGGGGTTACTTGTGTTTTAGGCTTTCCCCTTGGCAGCCAGGTAGGTGCACCCACATATGTGAGGTACCGTTTTCATCGGGACACCTATGGGAATGCGGGAAGGTAGGCCATGTGCTGTTGGGGGCGTGTTTCGATGGGTGAGCCGAGCGACACGTGTGCGGAAAAGGCGTTTTTTTCCCCACATTTCGGACTTTGTGGGGGTGTCTGGGTAATAAATTCTGGGGCGATTTGGGCAAATCATACCTCTGCGGATTCCCACGGGTGTCCTCTTTTCGGAAATGCATGGGGTTCCCTGTTTTCCCCGGTGGCTTGGACACCCGAGGCCCATATCTGTATGTTGTGCCGGTCGGCAGAGCGTCTCAAATTCCGGTCAGGAAACAGACTTGGGGTTACTTGTATTTTAGGCTTTCCCCTTGGCGGCCAGTTAGGTGCACCCACACATGTGAGGTACGGTTTTCATCGGGACACCTTGGGAACGCGGGACGGTAGGCCATGTGTTGTTGGGGGCGTGCTTCGATGGGTGAGCCGAGAGAAATGTGAGGAAAATGCGGTTTTTTCCCACATTTCGGACTTTGCGGGGGTGTCTGGGTAATACATTCTGGGGTGATTTGGGCATATCATACCTCTGCGGATTCCCACGGGTGTCCTCTTTTTGGAAATGCATGGGGTTCCCTGTTTTCCCCAGTGGCTTGGACACCCGAGGCCCATATCTGTATGTTGTGCCGGTCGGCAGAGTGTCTCATATTCCGCTCAGAAAACAGACTTGGGGTTACTTGTGTTTTAGGCTTTCCCCTTGGCGGCCAGGTAGGTGCACCCGCACATGTGAGGTACCGTTTTCATCGGGACACCTGTGGGAACACGGGACGGTAGGCCATGTGTTGTTGGGGGCGTGTTTCAATGGGTGAGCCGAGCGTAATGTGCGGAAAATGTTTTTGTTTTCCCACATTTCAGACTTTGCGGGCGTGTCTGAGTAATACATTCTGGGGCACTTTGGGCATATCATACCTCTGCGGATTTCCACAGGTGTCCTCTTTTCGGAAATGCATGGGGTCCCTGTTTTCCCCGGTGGCTTGGGCATCCGAGGCCCATATCTGTATGTTGTGCCGGTCGGCAAAGCGTCTCAAATTCCAGTCAGAAAACAGTCTTGGGGTTACTTGTGTTTTAGGCTTTCCCCTTGGCGGCAGATAGGTGCACCCACACATGTGAGGTACCGTTTTCATTGGGACACCTGTGGGAACGCGGGACAGTAGGCCATGTGTTGTTGGGGGGGTGTTTTGATGGGTGAGCCGACCAAAATGTGCAGAAAATGCATTTTTTCCCACATTTCAGACTTTGCGGGGGTGTCTGGGTAATACATTCTGGGGCAATTTAGGGATATCATAACTCTGCAGCCTCCCACGGGTGTCTGCTTTTCAGAAATGCATGGGGCTCCCTGTTTTCCCCGGTGGCTTGGACACCCGAGGCCCATATCTGTATGTTGTGCCGGTCGGCAGAGCGTCTCAAATTCCGGTCAGAAAACAGACTTGGGGTTACTTGTGTTTTAGGCTTTCCCCTTGGCGGCCAGGTAGGTGCACCCACTCATGTGAGGTACCGTTTTCATCGGCACACCTTGGGAACACGGGACGGTAGGCCATGTGTTGTTGGGGGCGTGTTTCAATGGGTGAGCCGAGCGACATTTGTGCGGAAAATGCGTTTTTTTTCCCCACATTTCGGACTTTGTGGGGGTGTCTGGGTAATAAATTCTGGGGCGATTTGGGCATATCATACCTCTGCGGATTCCCATGGGTGTCCTCTTTTCGGAAATGCATGGGGTTCCCTGTTTTCCCTGGTGGCTTGGACACCCTAGGCCCATATCTGTATGTTGTGCTGGTCGGCAGAGCGTCTCAAATTCCGCTCAGAAAACAGACTTGGGGTTACTTGTGTTTTAGGCTTTCCCCTTGGCGGCCAGGTAGGTGCACCCACAAATGTGAGGTACCGTTTTCATCGGAACACATGTGGGAACGCGGGACGGTAGGCCATGTGTTGTTGGGGGCGTGTTTCGATGGGTGAGTCGAGCGACATGTGTGTAAAACACGTTTTTTTCCCCACGTTTCGGACTTTGTGGGAGTGTCTGGGTAATAAATTCTGGGGCGATTTGGGCATATCATACCTCTGCGGATTCCCACGGGTGTCCTCTTTTCGTAAATGCATGGGGGTCCCTGTTTTCCCAATTAGCTTGGACACCCGAGGACCATATCTGTATGTTGCGCCGGTCAGCAGAGCGTCCCAAATTCCGGTCAGAAAACAGACTTGGGGTTACTTGTGTTTTAGGCTTTCCCCTTGGCGGCCAGGTAGGTGCACCCACACATGTGAGGTACCGTTTTCATCGGGACACCTGTGGGAACGTGGGATGGTAGGCCATGTGCTGTTGGGGGCGTGTTTCGATGGGTGAGCCGAGCGAAATGTACGGAAAATGCATTTTTTTCCTCCACATTTCGGACTTTGTGGGGTGTCTAGGTGATACATTCTGGGCGATTTGGCATATCATACCTCTGCGGATTCCCACAGGTGTCCTCCTTTCGGAAATGCATGGGGTTCCCTGTTTTCCCCAGTGGCTTGGACACCCAAGGCCCATATCTGTATGTTGTGCCGGTCGGCAGAGCGTCTCAAATTCCGGTCAGAAAACATACTTGGGGTCACTTGTGTTTTAGGCTTTCCCCTTAGCGCCCAGGTAGGTGCACCCACACATGTGAGGTACCATTTTCATTGGCACACCTTGGGAACAGGGGACGGTAGGCCATGTGTTGTTGGGGCGTGTTTCAATGGGTGAGCCGAGCGTAATGTGCGGAAAATGCATTTTTTTCCCCACATTTCAGACTTTGCCGGGGTGTCTGAGTAAGACATTCTGGGGCGATTTGGGCATATCATACCTCTGCGGATTCCCACGGGTGTCCTCTTTTTGTAAATGCATGGGGTTCCCTGTTTTCCCCAGTAGCTTGGACACCCGAGGCCCATATATGTATGTTGTGCCGGTCGGCAGAGCGTCTCAAATTCCAGTCAGAAAACAGACTTGGGGTTACTTGTGTTTTAGGCTTTCCTCTTGGCGGCCAGGTAGGTGCACCCACACATGTGAGGTACCGTTTTCATCGGGACACCTGTGGGAATGCGGAACAGTAGGCCATGTGTTGTTGGGGGCGTGTTTCGATGGGTGAGCCGAGCGAAATGTGCAGAAAATGCGTTTTTCCCCACATTTCAGAATTTGCCAGGGTGTCTGGGTAATAAATTCTGGGGCGATTTGGGCATATCATACCTCTGTAGATTCCCACGGGTGTCCTATTTTCGTAAAGGCATGGGCTTCTCTGTTTTCCCCGGTGGCTTGGACACCCAAGGCCCATATCTGTATGTTGTGCCAGTCGGCAGAGCGTCTAAAATTCCGGTCAGATAACAGACTTGGGGTTACTTGTGTTTTAGGCTTTCCCCTTGGCGGCCAGATAGGTGCACCCACACATGTGAGGTACCATTTTCATCGGGACACCTGTGGGAACGCGGGACGATAGGCCATGTGTTGTTGGGGGGCGTGTTTCGATGGTTGAGCCAAGCGACATGTGCAGAAAATGTGTTTTTTTCCCACATTTCAGACTTTGCGGGGTGTCTGGGTGATAAATTCTGGGGCGATTTGGGGATATCATACCTCTGCGGATTCCCACGGGTGTCCTCTTTTCGGAAATGCATGGGGTTAACTGTTTTCCCCGGTGGCTTGGACACCCGAGGCCCATATCTGTATGTTGTGCCGGTCGGCAGAGCGTCTCAAATTCCGGTCAGGAAACAGACTTGGGGTTACTTGTGTTTTAGGCTTTCCCCTTGGCGGCCAGGTAGGTGCACCCACACATGTGAGGTACCGTTTTCATCGGGACACCTTGGGAACGCGAGACGGTAGGCCATGTGTTGTTGGGGGCGTGTTTCGATGGGTGAGCCGAGCGTAATGTGCGGAAAATGTTTTTGTTTTCCCACATTTCAGAATTTGCCAGGGTGTCTGGGTAATAAATTCTGGGGCGATTTGGGCATATCATACCTCTGCAGATTCCCACGGTTGTCCTATTTTCGTAAAGGCATGGGCTTCTCTGTTTTCCCCGGTGGCTTGGACACCCAAGGCCCATATCTGTATGTTGTGCCAGTCAGCAGAGCGTCTCAAATTCCGGTCAGATAACAGACTTGGGGTTACTTGTGTTTTAGGCTTTCCCCTTGGCGGCAAGATAGGTGCACCCACACATGTGAGGTACCATTTTCATCGGGACACCTGTGGGAACGCAGGACGGTAGGCCATGTGTTATTGGGGGGCGTGTTTCGATGGGTGAGCCAAGCGACATGTGCAGAAAATGCGTTTTTTTCCCACATTTCAGACTTTGCGGGGGTGTCTGAGTAATACATTCTGGGACAATTTGGGCATATCTTACCACTGCGAATTTCCACAGGTGTCCTCTTTTCGTAAATGCATGGGGTTCCCTGTTTTCCCCACTAGCTTGGAAATCCGAGGCCCATATCTGGATGTTGTGCCGGTCGGCAGTGCATCTCAAATTCCAGTCAGAAAACAGACTTGGGGTTACTTGTGTTTTAGGCTTTCCCCTTGGCAGCCAGATAGGTGCACCCACTCATGTGAGGTACCGTTTGCATTGGGACACCTGTGGGATTGCGGGACGGTAGGCCATGTGTTGTCGGGGGTGTGTTTCGATGGGTGAGGCAAGCAAAATGTGCGGAAAATGCGTTTTTTTCCCCACATTTCGAACTTTGCGGGGGTGTCTGGGTAATAAATCCTGGGGCGATTTGGGCATATCATAACTCTGCGGATTCCCACGTGTGTCCTCTTTTCAGAAATGCATGGGGTTCCCTGTTTTCCCCGGTGGCTTGGACACCCGAGGCCCATATCTGTATGTTATGCTGGTCGGCAAAGCGTCTCAAATTCCGGTCAGAAAACAGACTTGGGGTTACTTGTGTTTTAGGCTTTCCCCTTGGCGGCCAGGTAGGTTCACCCACACATGTGAGGTACCGGTTTCATCGGGACAACTGCGGGAACGCGGGACCATAGGCCATGTGTTGTTGGGGGCGTGTTTCGATGGGTGAGCCAATAGACATGTGCAGAAAATGTGTTTTTTTCCCACATTTCAGACTTTTCGGGGGTGTCTGGGTAGAAAATTCTGGGGCGATTTGGAGATATCATACCTCTGCGGATTCCCACGGGTGTCCTCTTTTCGGAAATGCATGGGGTTCCCTGTTTTCCCCGGTGGCTTGGACACCCGAGGCCCATATCTGTATGTTGTGCCAGTCGGCAGAGCGTCTCAAATTCCGGTCAGGAAACAGACTTGGGGTTACTTGTATTTTAGGCTTTCCCCTTGGCGGCCAGTTAGGTGCACCCACACATGTGAGGTACGGTTTTCATCGGGACACCTTGGGAACGCGGGACGGTAGGCCATGTGTTGGTGGGGGCGTGCTTCGATGGGTGAGCCGAGAGAAATGTGAGGAAAATGCGTTTTTTTCCCACATTTCGGACTTTGCGGGGGTGTCTGGGTAATACATTCTGGGGTGATTTGGGCATATCATACCTCTGCGGATTCCCACGGGTGTCCTCTTTTCGGAAATGCATGGGGTTCCCTGTTTTCCCCAGTGGCTTGGACACCCGAGGACCATATCTGTATGTTGTGCCGGTCGGCAGAGTGTCTCATATTCCGCTCAGAAAACAGACTTGGGGTTACTTGTGTTTTAGGCTTTCCCCTTGGCGGCCAGGTAGGTGCACCCGCACATGTGAGGTACCGTTTTCATCGGGACACCTGTGGGAACCCGGGACGGTAGGCCATGTGTTGTTGGGGGCGTGTTTCGATGGGTGAGACGAGCGACATGTGCGGAAAACGCGTTTTTTTCCCCACATTTCAGACTTTGCACGGGTGTCTGGGTAATAAATTCTGGGGCGATTTGGGCATATCATACCTCTGCGGATTCCCACAGGTGTCCTCTTTTCGGAAATGCATGGGGTTCCCTGTTTTCCCGGGTGGCTTGGCCACCCGTGGCTCATATCTGTATGTTGTTCCAGTCGGCAGAGTGTCTCAAATTCCAGTCAGAAAACAGACTTGGCGTTACTTGTGTTTTAGGCTTTCCCCTTGGCGGCCAGGTAGGTTCACCCACACATGTGAGGTACCCTTTTCATCGGGACACCTGTGGGAACGCGGGACGGAAGGCCATGTGTCGTTGGGTGCCATGTTTCGATGGGTGAGTCGAGCAAAATGTGCAGAAAATGCGTTTTTTTCCCACATTTCAGTCTTTGCTGGGGTGTCTGGGTAATAAATTCTGGGGAGATTTGGGGATATAATACCTCTGCAGACTCCCACGGGTGTCCGCTTTTCGGAAATGCATGGGGTTCCCTGTTTTCCCCGGTGGCTTGGACACACGAAGCCCATATCTGTATGTTGTGCCGGTTGGCAGAGCGTCTCAAATTCCGGTCAGAAAACAGACTTGGGGTTACTTGTGTTTTAGGCTTTCCCCTTGGCAGCCAGGTAGGTGCACCCACATATGTGAGGTACCGTTTTCATCGGGACACCTATGGGAACGCGGGAAGGTAGGCCATGTGCTGTTGGGGGCGTGTTTCGATGGGTGAGCCGAGCGACACGTGTGCGGAAAATGCGTTTTTTTCCCCACATTTCGGACTTTGTGGGGGTGTCTGGGTAATAAATTCTGGGGCGATTTGGGCAAATCATACCTCTGCTGATTCCCACGGGTGTCCTCTTTTCATAAATGCATGGGGTTCCCTGTTTTCCCCAGTAGCTTGGACACCCGAGGCCCATATCTGGATGTTGTGCCGGTCGGCAGAGCGTCTCAAATTCCAGTCAGAAAACAGACTTGGGGTTACTTGTGTTTTAGGCTTTCCACTTGGCGGTCAGGTAGGTGCACCCACACATGTGAGGTACTGTTTTCATCGGGACACCTGTGGGAACGCGGGATGGTAGGCCATGTGCTGTTGAGAGCGTTTTTCGATGGGTGAGCCGAGCGAAATGTGCGGAAAATGCGTTTTTTTTCCCACATTTCGGACTTTGCGGGGGTGTCTGGGTAATAAATTCTGGGGAGATTTGGGCATATCATACCTCTGCAGATTCCCACGGGTGTCCTCTTTTCGGAAATGCATGGGGTTCCCTGTTTTACCCGGTGGCTTGGACACCCGAGGCCCATATCTGTATGTTGCGCCGGTCGGCAGAGCGTCTCAAATTCCGGTCATAAAACAGACTTGGGGTTACTTGTGTTTTAGGCTTTCCCCTTGGCGGCCAGATAGGTGCACCCACACATGTGAGGTACCATTTTCATCGGGACACCTGTGGGAACGCAGGACGGTAGGCCATGTGTTATTGGGGGGCGTGTTTCGATGGGTGAGCCAAGCGACATGTGCAGAAAATGCGTTTTTTTCCCACATTTCAGACTTTGCGGGGGTGTCTGCGTAATACATTCTGGGACAATTTGGGCATATCTTACCACTGCGAATTTCCACAGGTGTCCTCTTTTCGTAAATGCATGGGGTTCCCTGTTTTCCCCACTAGCTTGGAAATCCGAGGCCCATATCTGGATGTTGTGCCGGTCGGCAGTGCATCTCAAATTCCAGTCAGAAAACAGACTTGGGGTTACTTGTGTTTTAGGCTTTCCCCTTGGCAGCCAGATAGGTGCACCCACTCATGTGAGGTACCGTTTGCATTGGGACACCTGTGGGATCGCGGGACGGTAGGCCATGTGTTGTCGGGGGTGTGTTTCGATGGGTGAGGCAACAAAATGTGCGGAAAATGCGTTTTTTTCCCCACATTTCGAACTTTGCGGGGGTGTCTGGGTAATAAATCCTGGGGCGATTTGGGCATATCATAACTCTGCGGATTCCCACGTGTGTCCTCTTTTCAGAAATGCATGGGGTTCCCTGTTTTCCCCGGTGGCTTGGACACCCGAGGCCCATATCTGTATGTTATGCTGGTCGGCAAAGCGTCTCAAATTCCGGTCAGAAAACAGACTTGGGGTTACTTGTGTTTTAGGCTTTCCCCTTGGCGGCCAGGTAGGTTCACCCACACATGTGAGGTACCGGTTTCATCGGGACAACTGCGGGAACGCGGGACCATAGGCCATGTGTTGTTGGGGGCGTGTTTCGATGGGTGAGCCAATAGACATGTGCAGAAAATGTGTTTTTTTCCCACATTTCAGACTTTTCGGGGGTGTCTGGGTAATAAATTCTGGGGCGATTTGGAGATATCATACCTCTGCGGATTCCCACGGGTGTCCTCTTTTCGGAAATGCATGGGGTTCCCTGTTTTCCCCGGTGGCTTGGACACCCGAGGCCCATATCTGTATGTTGTGCCAGTCGGCAGAGCGTCTCAAATTCCGGTCAGGAAACAGACTTGGGGTTACTTGTATTTTAGGCTTTCCCCTTGGCGGCCAGTTAGGTGCACCCACACATGTGAGGTACGGTTTTCATCGGGACACCTTGGGAACGCGGGACGGTAGGCCATGTGTTGGTGGGGGCGTGCTTCGATGGGTGAGCCGAGAGAAATGTGAGGAAAATGCGTTTTTTTCCCACATTTCGGACTTTGCGGGGGTGTCTGGGTAATACATTCTGGGGTGATTTGGGCATATCATACCTCTGCGGATTCCCACGGGTGTCCTCTTTTCGGAAATGCATGGGGTTCCCTGTTTTCCCCAGTGGCTTGGACACCCGAGGACCATATCTGTATGTTGTGCCGGTCGGCAGAGTGTCTCATATTCCGCTCAGAAAACAGACTTGGGGTTACTTGTGTTTTAGGCTTTCCCCTTGGCGGCCAGGTAGGTGCACCCGCACATGTGAGGTACCGTTTTCATCGGGACACCTGTGGGAACACGGGACGGTAGGCCATGTGTTGTTGGGGGCGTGTTTCGATGGGTGAGACGAGCGACATGTGCGGAAAACGCGTTTTTTTCCCCACATTTCAGAATTTGCACGGGTGTCTGGGTAATAAATTCTGGGGCGATTTGGGCATATCATACCTCTGCGGATTCCCACAGGTGTCCTCTTTTCGGAAATGCATGGGGTTCCCTGTTTTCCCCGGAGGCTTGGCCACCCGTGGCTCATATCTGTATGTTGTTCCAGTCGGCAGAGTGTCTCAAATTCCAGTCAGAAAACAGACTTGACGTTACTTGTGTTTTAGGCTTTCCCCTTGGCGGCCAGGTAGGTTCACCCACACATGTGAGGTACCCTTTTCATCGGGACACCTGTGGGAACGCGGGACGGAAGGCCATGTGTCGTTGGGTGCGTGTTTCGATGGGTGAGTCGAGCAAAATGTGCAGAAAATGCGTTTTTTTCCCACATTTCAGTCTTTGCGGGGGTGTCTGGGTAATAAATTCTGGGGAGATTTGGGGATATAATACCTCTGCAGACTCCCACGGGTGTCCGCTTTTCGGAAATGCATGGGGTTCCCTGTTTTCCCCGGTGGCTTGGACACACGAAGCCCATATCTGTATGTTGTGCCGGTTGGCAGAGCGTCTCAAATTCCGGTCAGAAAACAGACTTGGGGTTACTTGTGTTTTAGGCTTTCCCCTTGGCAGCCAGGTAGGTGCACCCACATATGTGAGGTACCGTTTTCATCGTGACACCTATGGGAACGCGGGAAGGTAGGCCATGTGCTGTTGGGGGCGTGTTTCGATGGGTGAGCCGAGCGACACGTGTGCGGAAAATGCGTTTTTTTCCCCCCATTTCGGACTTTGTGGGGGTGTCTGGGTAATAAATTCTGGGGCGATTTGGGCAAATCATACCTCTGCTGATTCCCACGGGTGTCCTCTTTTCATAAATGCATGGGGTTCCCTGTTTTCCCCAGTAGCTTGGACACCCAAGGCCCATATCTGGATGTTGTGCCGGTCGGCAGAGCGTCTCAAATTCCAGTCAGAAAACAGACTTGGGGTTACTTGTGTTTTAGGCTTTCCACTTGGCGGTCAGGTAGGTGCACCCACACATGTGAGGTACTGTTTTCATCGGGACACCTGTGGGAACGCGGGATGGTAGGCCATGTGCTGTTGGAGGCGTGTTTCGATGGGTGAGCTGAGCGAAATGTGCGGAAAATGCATTTTTTTACCCCACATTTCGGACTTTGCGGGGTGTCTGGGTAATAAATTCAGGGCGATTTGGCATATCATACCTCTGCGGATTCCCACGGGTGTCCTCCTTTCGGAAATGCATGGGGTTCCCTGTTTTCCCCGGTGGCCTGGACACCCGAGGCCCATATCTGTATGTTGTGCCGGTCGGCAGAGCGTCTCAAATTCCGGTCAGAAAACAGACTTGGGGTTACTTGTGTTTTAGGCTTTCCCCTTGGTGGCCAGGTAGGTGCACCCACTCATGTGAGGTACCGTTTTCATCGGCACACCTTGGGAACACGGGACGGTAGGCCATGTGTTGTTGGGGGCGTGTTTCGATGGGTGAGCCAATAGACATGTGCAAAAAATGCGTTTTTTTCCCACATTTCAGACTTTTCGGGGGTGTCTGGGTGATAAATTCTGGGGCGATTTGGAGATATCATACCTCTGCGGATTCCCAGGGGTGTCCTCTTTTCGGAAATGCATGGGGTTCCCTGTTTTCCCCGGTGGCTTGGACACCCGAGGCCCATATCTGTATGTTGTGCCAGTCGGCAGAGCGTCTCAAATTCCGGTCAGGAAACAGACTTGGGGTTACTTGTATTTTAGGCTTTCCCCTTGGCGGCCAGGTAGGTGCACCCACACATGTGAGGTACCGGTTTCATCGGGACACCTGCGGGAACGCGGGACCATAGGCCATGTGTTGTTGGGGGCGTGTTTCGATGGGTGAGCCAATAGACATGTGCAGAAAATGTTTTTGTTTTCCCACATTTCAGACTTTGCGGGGGTGTCTGGGTAATAAATTCTGGGGCGATTTGGAGATATCATACCTCTGCGGATTCCCACGGGTGTCCTCTTTTCGGAAATGCATGGGGTTCCCTGTTTTCCCCGGTGGCTTGGACACCCGAGGCC
Organism: Ambystoma mexicanum; assembly: GCF_040938575.1. Taxonomy (NCBI): domain Eukaryota; kingdom Metazoa; phylum Chordata; class Amphibia; order Caudata; family Ambystomatidae; genus Ambystoma; species Ambystoma mexicanum. The sequence continues at coordinate 432,397,224 of NC_090928.1, forward strand.
CATATCTGTATGTTGTGCCGGTCGGCAGAGCGTCTCAAATTCCGGTCAGGAAACAGACTTGGGGTTACTTGTATTTTAGGCTTTCCCCTTGGCGGCCAGTTAGGTGCACCCACACATGTGAGGTACGGTTTTCATCGGGACACCTTGGGAACGCGGGACGGTAGGCCATGTGTTGTTGGGGGCGTGCTTCGATGGGTGAGCCGAGAGAAATGTGAGGAAAATGCGGTTTTTTCCCACATTTCGGACTTTGCGGGGGTGTCTGGGTAATACATTCTGGGGTGATTTGGGCATATCATACCTCTGCGGATTCCCACGGGTGTCCTCTTTTTGGAAATGCATGGGGTTCCCTGTTTTCCCCAGTGGCTTGGACACCCGAGGCCCATATCTGTATGTTGTGCCGGTCGGCAGAGTGTCTCATATTCCGCTCAGAAAACAGACTTGGGGTTACTTGTGTTTTAGGCTTTCCCCTTGGCGGCCAGGTAGGTGCACCCGCACATGTGAGGTACCGTTTTCATCGGGACACCTGTGGGAACACGGGACGGTAGGCCATGTGTTGTTCGGGGCGTGTTTCGATGGGTGAGACGAGCGACATGTGCGGAAAACGCGTTTTTTTTCCCCACATTTCAGACTTTGCACGGGTGTCTGGGTAATAAATTCTGGGGCGATTTGGGCATGTCATACCTCTGCGGATTCCCACAGGTGTCCTCTTTTCGGAAATGCATGGGGTTCCCTGTTTTCCCCGGTGGCTTGGCCACCCGTGGCTCATATCTGTATGTTGTTCCAGTCGGCAGAGTGTCTCAAATTCCAGTCAGAAAACAGACTTGGCGTTACTTGTGTTTTAGGCTTTCCCCTTGGTGGCCAGGTAGGTTCACCCACACATGTGAGGTACCCTTTTCATCGGGACACCTGTGGGAATGCGGGACGGTAGGCCATGTGTCGTTGGGTGCGTGTTTCGATAGGTGAGTCGAGCAAAATGTGCAGAAAATGCGTTTTTTTCCCACATTTCAGTCTTTGCGAGGGTGTCTGGGTAATAAATTCTGGGGCGATTTGGGGATATAATACCTCTGCAGACTCCCACGGGTGTCCGCTTTTCGGAAATGCATGGGGTTCCCTGTTTTCCCCGGTGGCTTGGACACACGAAGCCCATATCTGTATGTTGTGCCGGTTGGCAGAGCGTCTCAAATTCCGGTCAGAAAACAGACTTGGGGTTACTTGTGTTTTAGGCTTTCCCCTTGGCAGCCAGGTAGGTGCACCCACATATGTGAGGTACCGTTTTCATCGGGACACCTATGGGAATGTGGGACGATAGGCCATGTGTTGTTGGGGGGCGTGTTTCGATGGGTGAGCCGAGCGAAATGTGCAGAAAATGCATTTTTTTCCCCCACATTTCAGACTTTGCGGGGGTGTCTGGGTAATACATTCTTGGGCGATTTGGGCATATCATACCTCTGCGGATTCCCACAGGTGTCCTCTTTTCGTAAATGCATGGGGTTCCCTGTTTTCCCCGGTGGCTTGGATATCCGATGCCCATATCTGTATGTTGTGCCGGTCGGCAAAGCGTCTCAAATTCCGGTCAGAAAACAGACTTGGGGTTACTTGTGTTTTAGGCTTTCCCCTTGGCGGCCAGGTAGGTGCACCCACACATGTGAGGTACTGTTTTCATCGGAACACATGTGGGAACGCGGGACGGTAGGCCATGTGTTGTTGGGGGCGTGTTTCGAGCGACATGTGCGGAAAACGCATTTTTTTCCCACATTTCGGACTTTGCGGGGGTGTCTGGGTAATAGATTCTGGGGCGATTTGGGCATATCATACCTCTGCGGATTCCCACAGGTGTCCTCTTTTCGTAAATGCATGGGGTTCCCTGTTTTCCCAAGTAGCTTGGACACCCGAGGCCCATATCTGTATGTTGCACCGGTCGGCAGAGCGTCTTAAATTCTGGTCAGAAAACAGACTTGGGGTTACTTGTGTTTTAGGCTTTCCCCTTGGCGGCCAGGTAGGTGCACCCACACATGTGAGGTACCGTTTTCATCGGGACACCTGTGGGAATGCGGAACAGTAGGCCATGTGTTGTTGGGGCATGTTTCGATGGGTGAGCCGAGCGAAATGTGCAGAAAATGCGTTTTTTCCCACATTTCAGAATTTGCAAGGGTGTCTGGGTAATAAATTCTCTGCAGATTTGGGCATATCATACCTCTGCAGATTCCCACGGGTGTCCTATTTTCGTAAAGGCATGGGCTTCTCTGTTTTCCCCGGTGGCTTGGACACCCAAGGCCCATATCTGTATGTTGTGCCAGTCGGCAGAGCGTCTCAAATTCCGGTCAGATAACAGACTTGGGGTTACTTGTGTTTTAGGCTTTCCCCTTGGCGGCCAGATAGGTGCACCCACACATGTGAGGTACCATTTTCATCGGGACACCTGTGGGAACGCGGGACGGTAGGCCATGTGTTGTTGGGGGGCGTGTTTCGATGGGTGAGCCAAGCGACATGTACAGAAAATGCATTTTTTTCCCACATTTCAGACTTTGCGGGGTGTCTGGGTGATAAATTCTGGGGCGATTTGGGGATATCATACCTCTGCAGACTCCCCTGGGTGTCCGCTTTTCAGAAATGCATGGGGTTCCCTGTTTTCCCCGGTGGCTTGGACACCTGAGGCCCATATCTGTATGTTGTGCCGGTCGGCAGAGCGTCTCAAATTCCGGTCAGAAAACAGACTTGGGGTTACTTGTGTTTTAGGCTTTCCCCTTGATGGCCAGGTAGGTGCACCCACAAATGTGAGGTACCATTTTCATCGGAACACATGTGGGAACGCGGGACGGTAGGCCATGTGTTGTTGGGGGCGTGTTTCGATGGGTGAGTCGAGCGACATGTGTGTAAAACACGTTTTTTTCCCCACGTTTCGGACTTTGTGGGAGTGTCTGGGTAATAAATTCTGGGGCGATTTGGGCATATCATACCTCTGCGGATTCCCACGGGTGTCCTCTTTTCGTAAATGCATGGGGGTCCCTGTTTTCCCAAGTAGCTTGGACACCCGAGGACCATATCTGTATGTTGCGCCGGTCAGCAGAGCGTCCCAAATTCCGGTCAGAAAACAGACTTGGGGTTACTTGTGTTTTAGGCTTTCCCCTTGGCGGCCAGGTAGGTGCACCCACACATGTGAGGTACCGTTTTCATCGGGACACCTGTGGGAACGTGGGATGGTAGGCCATGTGCTGTTGGGGGCGTGTTTCGATGGGTGAGCCGAGCGAAATGTACGGAAAATGCATTTTTTTCCTCCACATTTCGGACTTTGTGGGGTGTCTAGGTAATACATTCTGGGCGATTTGGCATATCATACCTCTGCGGATTCCCACAGGTATCCTCCTTTCAGAAATGCATGGGGTTCCCTGTTTTCCCCAGTGGCTTGGCCACCCAAGGCCCATATCTGTATGTTGTGCCGGTCGGCAGAGCGTCTCAAATTCCGGTCAGAAAACAGACTTGGGGTTACTTGTGTTTTAGGCTTTCCCCTTGGCGGCCAGGTAGGTGCACCGGCACATGTGAGGTACCGTTTTCATCGGGACACCTGTGGGAACGCGGGACGGTAGGCCATGTGTTGTTTGGGGCGTGTTTCAATGGGTGAGCCGAGCGTAATATGCGGAAAATGCATTTTTTTTCCCACATTTCAGACTTTGCGGGGATGTCTGTGTAATACATTCTGAGGCGATTTGGGCATATCATATCTCTGCAGATTTCCACAGGTGTCCTCTTTTCGGAAATGCATGGGGTTCCCTGTTTTCCACGGTGGCTTGGACACCCGAGGCCCATATCTGTATGTTGTGCTGGTCGGCAGAGCGTCTCAAATTCTGGTCAGAAAACAGACTTGGGGTTACTTGTGTTTTAGGCTTTCCCCTTGGCGGCCAGGTAGGTGAACCCACACATGTGAGGTACCGTTTTCATCGGGACACCTGTGGGAACGCGGGATGGTAGGCCATGTGCTGTTGGAGGCGTGTTTCGATGGGTGAGCTGAGCGAAATGTGCGCAAAATGCATTTTTTTCCCCCACATTTCGGACTTTGCGGGGTGTCTGGGTAATACATTCTGGGGCAATTTAGGGATATCATAACTCTGCAGCCTCCCACGGGTGTCTGCTTTTCAGAAATGCATGGGGCTCCCTGTTTTCCCCGGTGGCTTGGACACCCGAGGCCCATATCTGTATGTTGTGCCGGTCGGCAGAGCGTCTCAAATTCCGGTCAGAAAACAGACTTGGGGTTACTTGTGTTTTAGGCTTTCCCCTTGGCAGCCAGGTAGGTGCACCCACATATGTGAGGTACCGTTTTCATCGGGACACCTATGGGAAGGCGGGAAGGTAGGCCATGTGCTGTTGGGGGCGTGTTTCGATGGGTGAGCCGAGCGACACGTGTGCGGAAAAGGCGTTTTTTTCCCCACATTTCGGACTTTGTGGGGGTGTCTGGGTAATAAATTCTGGGGCGATTTGGGCAAATCATACCTCTGCTGATTCCCACGGGTGTCCTCTTTTCATAAATGCATGGGGTTCCCTGTTTTCCCCAGTAGCTTGGACACCCGAGGCCCATATCTGGATGTTGTGCCGGTCGGCAGAGCGTCTCAAATTCCAGTCAGAAAACAGACTTGGGGTTACCTGTGTTTTAGGCTTTCCCCTTGGCGGTCAGGTAGGTGCACCCACACATGTGAGGTACTGTTTTCATCGGGACACCTGTGGGAACGCGGGATGGTAGGCCATGTGCTGTTGGAGGCGTGTTTCGATGGGTGAGCTGAGCGAAATGTGCGGAAAATGCATTTTTTTACCCCACATTTCGGACTTTGCGGGGTGTCTGGGTAATAAATTCAGGGCGATTTGGCATATCATACCTCTGCGGATTCCCACGGGTGTCCTCCTTTCGGAAATGCATGGGGTTCCCTGTTTTCCCCAGTGGCTTGGACACCAGAGGCCCATATCTGTATGTTGTGCCGGTCCACAGAGCGTCTCAAATTCCGGTCAGAAAACAGACTTGGGGTTACTTGTGTTTTAGGCTTTCCCCTTGGCGGCCAGGTAGGTGCACCCACTCATGTGAGGTACCGTTTTCATCGGCACACCTTGGGAACACGGGACGGTAGGCCATGTGTTGTTGGGGGCGTGTTTCAATGGGTGAGCCGAGCGTAATGTGCGGAAAATGTTTTTGTTTTCCCACATTTCAGACTTTGCGGGCGTGTCTGAGTAATACATTCTGGGGCAATTTGGGCATATCATACCTCTGCGGATTTCCACAGGTGTCCTCTTTTCGGAAATGCATGGGGTCCCTGTTTTCCCCGGTGGCTTGGGCATCCGAGGCCCATATCTGTATGTTGTGCCGGTCGGCAAAGCGTCTCAAATTCCAGTCAGAAAACAGTCTTGGGGTTACTTGTGTTTTAGGCTTTCCCCTTGGCGGCAGATAGGTGCACCCACACATGTGAGGTACCGTTTTCATTGGGACACCTGTGGGAACGCGGGACAGTAGGCCATGTGTTGTTGGGGGGGTGTTTTGATGGGTGAGCCGACCAAAATGTGCGGAAAATTCGTTTTTGTTTTCCCACATTTCAGACTTTGCGGGGGTGTCTGGGTAATAAATCCTGGGGCAATTTGGGCATATCATACCTCTGCGGATTCCCATGTGTGTCCTCTTTTCGGAAATGCATGGGGTTCCCTGTTTTCCTCGGTGGCTTGGACATCCGAGGCCCATATCTGTATGTTGTGCTGGTCGGCAAAGCGTCTCAAATTCCGGTCAGAAAACAGACTTGGGGTTACTTGTGTTTTAGGCTTTCCCCTTGGCGGCCAGGTAGGTGCACCCACACATGTGAGGTACCGTTTTCATTGGGACACCTTGGGAACGCGGGACGGTAGGCCATGTGTTGTTGGGGGCGTGCTTCGATGGGGGAGCCGAGCGTAATGTGCGGAAAATGTTTTGTTTTCCCACATTTCAGACTTTGCGGGGGTGTCTGGGTAATAAATTCTGGGGCGATTTGGGGATATCATACCTCTGCAGACTCCCACGGTTGTCCGCTTTTCAGAAATGCATGGGGTTCCCTGTTTTCCCCGGTGGCTTGGATACCCGAGGCCCATATCTGTATGTTGTGCCGGTCGGCAGAGCGTCTCAAATTCCGGTCAGAAAACAGACTTGGGGTTACTTGTGTTTTAGGCTTTCCCCTTGGCGGCCAGGTAGGTGCACCCACTCATGTGAGGTACAGTTTTCATCGGCACACCTTGGGAAGATGGGACGGTAGGCCATGTGTTGTTGGGGGCGTGTTTCAATGGTTGAGCTGAGCGTAATGTGCGGAAAATGTTTTTGTTTTCCCACATTTCAGACTTTGCGGGGGTGTCTGAGTAATACATTCTGGGGCAATTTGGGCATATCATACCTCTGCAGATTTCCACAGGTGTCCTCTTTTCAGAAATGCATGGGGTCCCTGTTTTCCCCGGTGGCTTGGACACCTGAGGCCCATATCTGTATGTTGTGCCAGTCGGCAGAGCGTCTCAAATTCCGGTCAGAAAACAGACTTGGGGTTACTTGTGTTTTAGGCTTTTCCCTTGGCGGCCAGGTAGGTGCACCCACACATGTGAGGTACCGTTTTCATCGGGACACCTGTGGGAACGCGGGACGGTAGGCCATGTGCTGTTGGGGGCGTGTTTCAATGGGTGAGCCGAGCGACATGTGCGGAAAATGCGTTTTTTTCCCCACATTTCGGACTGTGCGGGGGTGTCTGGGTAATAAATTCTGGGGCGATTTGGGCATATCATACCTCTGCTGATTCCCACAAGAGTCCTCTTTTCGTAAATCCATGGGGTTCCCTGTTTTCCCCAGTAGCTTGGAAACCCGAGGCCCATATCTGGATGTTGTGCCGGTCGGCAGTGCATCTCAAATTCCAGTCAGAAAACAGACTTGGCATTACTTGTGTTTTAGGCTTTCCCCTTGGCGGCCAGATAGGTGCACCCACACATGTGAGGTACCGTTTTCATTGGGACACCTGTGGGAACGCGGGACGGTTGGCCATGTGTTGTTGGGGGTGTGTTTCGATGGGTGAGGCGAGCAAAATGTGCGGAAAATGCGTTTTTTCCCCACATTTTGAACTTTGCGGGGGTGCCTGGGTAATAAATCCTGGGGCGATTTGGGCATATCATACCTCTGTGGATTCCCACACGTGTCCTCTTTTCAGAAATGCATGGGGTTCCCTGTTTTCCCCGGTGGCTTGGACACCCGAGGCCCATATCTGTATGTTGTGCCGGTCGGCAAAGCGTCTCAAATTCCGGTCAGAAAACAGAGTTGGGGTTACTTGTGTTTTAGGCTTTCCCCTTGGCGGCCAGGTAGGTGCACCCACACATGTGAGGTACCGGTTTCATCGGCACACCTTGGGAACACGGGACGGTAGGCCATGTGTTGTTGGGGGCGTGTTTCAATGGGTGAGCCGAGCGTAATGTGCGGAAAATGTTTTTATTTTCCCACATTTCAGACTTTGCGGGGGTGTCTGAGTAATACATTCTGGGGCAATTTGGGCATATCATACCTCTGCAGATTTCCACAGGTGTCCTTTTTTCAGAAATGCATGGGGTCCCTGTTTTCCCCGGTGGCTTGGACACCCGAGGCCCATATCTGTATGTTGTGCCGGTCGGCAGAGCGTCTCAAATTCCGGTCAGAAAACAGACTTGGGGTTACTTGTGTTTTAGGCTTTTCCCTTGGCGGCCAGGTAGGTGCACCCACACATGTGAGGTACCGTTTTCATCGGGACACCTGTGGGAACGCGGGACGGTAGGCCATGTGCTGCTGGGGGCGTGTTTCGATGGGTGAGCCGAGCGACATGTGCGGAAAATGCGTTTTTTTCCCCACATTTCGGACTTTGCGGGGGTGTCTGGGTAATAAATTCTGGGGCGATTTGGGCATATCATACCTCTGCTGATTCCCACGGGAGTCCTCTTTTCGTAAATCCATGGGGTTCCCTGTTTTCCCAGTAGCTTGGAAACCCGAGGCCCATATCTGGATGTTGTGCCGGTCGGCAGTGCATCTCAAATTCTAGTCAGAAAACAGACTTGGCGTTACTTGTGTTTTAGGCTTTCCCCTTGGCGGCCAGATAGGTGCACCCACACATGTGAGGTACCGTTTTCATTGGGACACCTGTGGGAACGCGGGACGGTAGGCCATGTGTTGTTGGGGGTGTGTTTCGATGGGTGAGGCGAGCAAAATGTGCGGAAAATGCGTTTTTTTCCCCACATTTCGAACTTTGCGGGGGTGTCTGGGTAATAAATCCTGGGGCGATTTGGGCATATCATACCTCTGCTGATTCCCACACGTGTCCTCTTTTCAGAAATGCATGGGGTTCCCTGTTTTCCCCGGTGGCTTGGACACCCGAGGCCCATATCTGTATGTTGTGCCGGTCGGCAAAGCGTCTCAAATTCCGGTCAGAAAACAGAGTTGGGGTTACTTGTGTTTTAGGCTTTCCCCTTGGCGGCCAGGTAGGTGCACCCACACATGTGAGGTACCGGTTTCATCGGGACACCTGTGGGAATGCGGGACCGTAGACCATGTGTTGTTGGGGGCGTGTTTCGATGGGTGAACCAAGCGACATGTGCAGAAAATGCGTTTTTTTCCCACATTTCAGACTTTGCGGGGGTGTCTGGGTAATAAATTCTGGGGCGATTTAGGGATATCATACCTCTGCAGACTCCCACGGGTGTCTGCTTTTCAGAAATGCATGGGGCTCCCTGTTTTCCCCGGTGGCTTGGACACCCGAGGCCCATATCTGTATGTTGTGCCGGTCGGCAGAGCGTCTCAAATTCCGGTCAGAAAACAGACTTGGGGTTACTTGTGTTTTAGGCTTTCCCCTTGGCGGCCAGGTAGGTGCACCCACTCATGTGAGGTACCGTTTTCATCGGCACACCTTGGGAACACGGGACGGTAGGCCATGTGTTGTTGGGGGCATGTTTCAATGGGTGAGCCGAGCGACATTTTTGCGGAAAATGCGTTTTTTTTCCCCACATTTCAGACTTTGTGGGGGTGTCTGGGTAATAAATTCTGGGGCGATTTGGGCATATCATACCTCTGCGGATTCCCACGGGTGTCCTCTTTTCGGAATTGCATGGGGTTCCCTGTTTTCCCTGGTGGCTTGGACACCCGAGGCCCATATCTGTATGTTGTGCTGGTCGGCAGAGCGTCTCAAATTCTGCTCAGAAAACAGACTTGGTGTTACTTGTGTTTTAGGCTTTCCCCTTGGAGGCCAGGTAGGTGCACCCACACATGTGAGGTACCGTTTTCATCGGGACACCTGTGGGAACGCGGGACCATATGCCATGTGCTGTTGGGGGCGTGTTTCGATGGGTGAGCCGAGCGACATGTGCGGAAAATGCGTTAATTTCCCCACATTTCGGACTTTGTGGGGGTGTCTGGGTAATAAATTCTGGGGCGATTTGGGGATATCATACCTCTGCAGACTCCCATGGGTGTCCGCTTTTCAGAAATGCATGGGGTTCCCTGTTTTCCCCGGTGGCTTGGACACCTGAGGCCCATATCTGTATGTTGTGCCGGTCGGCAGAGCGTCTCAAATATCGGTCAGAAAACAGACTTGGGGTTACTTGTATTTTAGGCATTCCCCTTGGTGGCCAGGTAGGTGCACCCACACATGTGAGGTACCGTTTTCATCGGGACACCTGTGGGAACGCGGGACGGTAGGCCATGTGCTGTTGGGGGCGTGTTTCGATGGGTGAGCCGAGCGACACGTGTGCGAAAAATGTGTTTCTTTCCCCAGATTTCAGACTTTGCGGGGGTGTCTGGGTAATAAATTCTGGGGCGATTTGGGCATATCATACCTCTGCGGATTCCCACGCGTGTCCTCTTTTCATTAATGAATGGGGTTCCCTGTTTTCCCCGGTGGCCTGGACACCCGAGTCCCATATCTGTATGTTGTGCCGGTCGGCAGAGCGTCTCAAATTCCGGTCAGAAAACAGACTTGGGGTTACTTGTGTTTTAGGCTTTCCCCTTGGCGGCCAGGTAGGTGCAACCACTCATGTGAGGTACCGTTTTCATTGGGACACCTGTAGGAACGCGGGATGGTAGGCCATGTGTTGTTTGGGGTGTGTTTCGATGGGTGAGGCGAGCAAAATGTGCGGAAAATGTGTTTTTTTCCCCACATTTCGGACTGTGCGGGGGTGTCTGGGTAATAAATTCTGGGGCGATTTGGGCATATCATACCTCTGCTGATTCCCACAAGAGTCCTCTTTTCGTAAATCCATGGGGTTCCCTGTTTTCCCCAGTAGCTTGGAAACCCGAGGCCCATATCTGGATGTTGTGCCGGTCGGCAGTGCATCTCAAATTCCAGTCAGAAAACAGACTTGGCGTTACTTGTGTTTTAGGCTTTCCCCTTGGCGGCCAGATAGGTGCACCCACACATGTGAGGTAGCGTTTTCATTGGGACACCTGTGGGAACGCGGGACGGTTGGCCATGTGTTGTTGGGGGTGTGTTTCGATGGGTGAGGCGAGCAAAATGTGCGGAAAATGCGTTTTTTCCCCACATTTCGAACTTTGCGGGGGTGCCTGGGTAATAAATCCTGGGGCGATTTGGGCATATCATACCTCTGTGGATTCCCACACGTGTCCTCTTTTCAGAAATGCATGGGGTTCCCTGTTTTCCCCGGTGGCTTGGACACCCGAAGCCCATATCTGTATGTTGTGCCGGTCGGCAAAGCGTCTCAAATTCCGGTCAGAAAACAGAGTTGGGGTTACTTGTGTTTTAGGCTTTCCCCTTGGCGGCCAGGTAGGTGCACCCACACATGTGAGGTACCGGTTTCATCGGCACACCTTGGGAACACGGGACGGTAGGCCATGTGTTGTTGGGGGCGTGTTTCAATGGGTGAGCCGAGCGTAATGTGCGGAAAATGTTTTTATTTTCCCACATTTCAGACTTTGCGGGGGTGTCTGAGTAATACATTCTGGGGCAATTTGGGCATATCATACCTCTGCAGATTTCCACAGGTGTCCTTTTTTCAGAAATGCATGGGGTCCCTGTTTTCCCCGGTGGCTTGGACACCCGAGGCCCATATCTGTATGTTGTGCCGGTCGGCAGAGCGTCTCAAATTCCGGTCAGAAAACAGACTTGGGGTTACTTGTGTTTTAGGCTTTTCCCTTGGCGGCCAGGTAGGTGCACCCACACATGTGAGGTACCGTTTTCATCGGGACACCTGTGGGAACGCGGGACGTTAGGCCATGTGCTGCTGGGGGCGTGTTTCGATGGGTGAGCCGAGCGACATGTGCGGAAAATGCGTTTTTTTCCCCACATTTCGGACTTTGCGGGGGTGTCTGGGTAATAAATTCTGGGGCGATTTGGGCATATCATACCTCTGCTGATTCCCACGGGAGTCCTCTTTTCGTAAATCCATGGGGTTCCCTGTTTTCCCAGTAGCTTGGAAACCCGAGGCCCATATCTGGATGTTGTGCCGGTCGGCAGTGCATCTCAAATTCTAGTCAGAAAACAGACTTGGCGTTACTTGTGTTTTAGGCTTTCCCCTTGGTGGCCAGATAGGTGCACCCACACATGTGAGGTACCGTTTTCATTGGGACACCTGTGGGAACGCGGGACGGTAGGCCATGTGTTGTTGGGGGTGTGTTTCGATGGGTGAGGCGAGCAAAATGTGCGGAAAATGCGTTTTTTTCCCCACATTTCGAACTTTGCGGGGGTGTCTGAGTAATAAATCCTGGGGCGATTTGGGCATATCATACCTCTGCCGATTCCCACACGTGTCCTCTTTTCAGAAATGCATTGGGTTCCCTGTTTTCCCCGGTGGCTTGGACACCCGAGGCCCATATCTGTATGTTGTGCCGGTCGGCAAAGCGTCTCAAATTCCGGTCAGAAAACAGAGTTGGGGTTACTTGTGTTTTAGGCTTTCCCCTTGGCGGCCAGGTAGGTGCACCCACACATGTGAGGTACCGGTTTCATCGGGACACCTGTGGGAACGCGGGACCGTAGGCCATGTGTTGTTGGGGGCGTGTTTCGATGGGTGAGCCAAGCGACATGTGCAGAAAATGCGTTTTTTTCCCACATTTCAGACTTTGCGGGGGTGTCTGGGTAATAAATTCTGGGGCGATTTAGGGATATCATACCTCTGCAGACTCCCACGGGTGTCTGCTTTTCAGAAATGCATGGGGCTCCCTGTTTTCCCTGGTGGCTTGGACACCCGAGGCCCATATCTGTATGTTGTGCCGGTCGGCAGAGCGTCTCAAATTCCGGTCAGAAAACAGACTTGGGGTTACTTGTGTTTTAGGCTTTCCCCTTGGTGGCCAGGTAGGTGCACCCACTCATGTGAGGTACCGTTTTCATCGGCACACCTTGGGAACACGGGACGGTAGGCCATGTGTTGTTGGGGGCATCTTTCAATGGGTGAGCCGAGCGACATTTTTGCGGAAAATGCGTTTTTTTTCCCCACATTTCAGACTTTGTGGGGGTGTCTGGGTAATAAATTCTGGGGCGATTTGGGCATATCATACCTCTGCGGATTCCCACGGGTGTCCTCTTTTCGGAATTGCATGGGGTTCCCTGTTTTCCCTGGTGGCTTGGACACCCGAGGCCCATATCTGTATGTTGTGCTGGTCGGCAGAGCGTCTCAAATTCCGCTCAGAAAACAGACTTGGTGTTACTTGTGTTTTAGGCTTTCCCCTTGGAGGCCAGGTAGGTGCACCCACACATGTGAGGTACCGTTTTCATCGGGACACCTGTGGGAACGCGGGACCGTAGGCCATGTGCTGTTGGGGGCGTGTTTCGATGGGTGAGCCGAGCGACATGTGCGGAAAATGCGTTAATTTCCCCACATTTCGGACTTTGTGGGGGTGTCTGGGTAATAAATTCTGGGGCGATTTGGGGATATCATACCTCTGCAGACACCCATGGGTGTCCGCTTTTCAGAAATGCATGGGGTTCCCTGTTTTCCCCGGTGGCTTGGACACCTGAGGCCCATATCTGTATGTTGTGCCGGTCGGCAAAGCGTCTCAAATATCGGTCAGAAAACAGACTTGGGGTTACTTGTATTTTAGGCATTCCCCTTGGCGGCCAGGTAGGTGCACCCACACATGTGAGGTACCGTTTTCATCGGGACACCTGTGGGAATGCGGGACGGTAGGCCATGTGCTGTTGGGGGCGTGTTTCGATGGGTGAGCCGAGCGACACGTGTGCGAAAAATGTGTTTCTTTCCCCAGATTTCGGACTTTGCGGGGGTGTCTGGGTAATAAATTCTGGGGCGATTTGGGTATATCATACCTCTGCGGATTCCCACGCGTGTCCTCTTTTCATTAATGAATGGGGTTCCCTGTTTTCCCCGGTGCCTTGGACACCCGAGTCCCATATCTGTATGTTGTGCCGGTCGGCAGAGCGTCTAAAATTCCGGTCAGAAAACAGACTTGGGGTTACTTGTGTTTTAGGCTTTCCCCTTGGCGGCCAGGTAGGTGCAACCACTCATGTGAGGTACCGTTTTCATTGGGACACCTGTGGGAACGCGGGATGGTAGGCCATGTGTTGTTTGGGGTGTGTTTCGATGGGTGAGGCGAGCAAAATGTGCGGAAAATGCGTTTTTTTCCCCACATTTCGAACTTTGCGGGGGTGTCTGGGTAATAAATCCTGGGGCGATTTGGGCATATCATACCTCTGCCGATTCCCACACGTGTCCTCTTTTCAGAAATGCATGGGGTTCCCTGTTTTCCCCGGTGGCTTGGACACCCGAGGCCCATATCTGTATGTTGTGCCGGTCGGCAGTGCATCTCAAATTCCAGTCAGAAAACAGACTTGGCGTTACTTGTGTTTTAGGCTTTCCCCTTGGCGGCCAGATAGGTGCACCCACACATGTGAGGTACTATTTTCATTGGGACACCTGTGGGAACGCGGGACGGTAGGCCATGTGTTGTTGGGGGTGTGTTTCGATGGGTGAGGCGAGCAAAATGTGCGGAAAATGCATTTTTTTCCCCACATTTCGAACTTTGCGTTGGTGTCTGGGTAATACATTCTGGGGTGATTTGGGCATATCATACCTCTGCAGATTCCCAGGGGTGTCCTCTTTTCGGAAATGCATGGGGTTCCCTGTATTCCCCGGTGGCTTGGACACCCGAGGCCCATATCTGTATGTTGTGCCGGTCGGCAGAGCGTCTCAAATTCCGGTCAGAAAACAGACTTGGGGTTACTTGTGTTTTAGGCTTTCCCCTTGGCGGCCAGGTAGGTGCACCCACACATGTGAGGTACCGTTTTCATCGGGACACCTGTGGGAACGCGGGACGATGGCCATGTGTTGTTGGGGGCGTGTTTCGATGGGTGAGACGAGCGACATGTGCGGAAAACGCGTTTTTTTTCCCACCTTTCTGAATTTGCGGGGGTGTCTGAGTAATACATTCTGGGGCAGTTCGGGCATATCATACCTCTGCGGATTTCCACAGGTGTCCTCTTTTCAGAAATGCATGGGGTCCCTGTTTTCCCCGGTGGCTTGGACACCCGAGGCCCATATCTGTATGTTGTGCCGGTCGGCAGAGCGTCTCAAATTCCGGTCAGAAAACAGACTTGGGGTTACTTGTGTTTTAGACTTTTCCCTTGGCGGCCAGGTAGGTGCACCCAAACATGTGAGGTACCGTTTTCATCGGGACACCTGTGGGAACGCGGGACGGTAGGCCATGTGCTGTTGGGGGCGTGTTTCGATGGGTGAGCCGAGCGACATGTGCGTAAAATGCGTTTTTTTCCCCACATTTCGGACTTTGCGGGGGTGTCTGGGTAATAAATTCTGGGGCGATTTGGGCATATCATACCTCTGCTGATTCCCACGGGAGTCCTCTTTTTGTAAATCCATGGGGTTCCCTGTTTTCCCCAGTAGCTTGGAAACCCGAGGCCCATATCTGGATGTTGTGCAGGTCGGCAGTGCATCTCAAATTCCAGTCAGAAAACAGACTTGGGGTTACTTGTGTTTTAGGCTTTCCCCTTGGCGGCCGGAAAGGTGCACCCACACATGTGAGGTACCGTTTTCATTGGGACACCTGTGGGAACGCGGGACGGTAGGCCATGTGTTGTTGGGGGTGTGTTTCGATGGGTGAGGTGAGCAAAATGTGCGGAAAATGCGTTTTTTTCCCCACATTTCGAACTTTGCGGGGGTGCCTGGGTAATAAATCCTGGGGCGATTTGGGCATATCATACCTCTGTGGATTCCCACACGTGTCCTCTTTTCAGAAATGCATGGGGTTCCCTGTTTTCCCCGGTGGCTTGGACACCCGAGGCCCATATCTGTATGTTGTGCCGGTCGGCAAAGCGTCTCAAATTCCGGTCAGAAAACAGAGTTGGGGTTACTTGTGTTTTAGGCTTTCCCCTTGGCGGCCAGGTAGGTGCACCCACACATGTGAGGTACCGGTTTCATCGGCACACCTTGGGAACACGGGACGGTAGGCCATGTGTTGTTGGGGGCGTGTTTCAATGGGTGAGCCGAGCGTAATGTGCGGAAAATGTTTTTATTTTCCCACATTTCAGACTTTGCGGGGGTGTCTGAGTAATACATTCTGGGGCAATTTGGGCATATCATACCTCTGCAGATTTCCACAGGTGTCCTTTTTTCAGAAATGCATGGGGTCCCTGTTTTCCCCGGTGGCTTGGACACCCGAGGCCCATATCTGTATGTTGTGCCGGTCGGCAGAGCGTCTCAAATTCCGGTCAGAAAACAGACTTGGGGTTACTTGTGTTTTAGGCTTTTCCCTTGGCGGCCAGGTAGGTGCACCCACACATGTGAGGTACCGTTTTCATCGGGACACCTGTGGGAACGCGGGACGTTAGGCCATGTGCTGCTGGGGGCGTGTTTCGATGGGTGAGCCGAGCGACATGTGCGGAAAATGCGTTTTTTTCCCCACATTTCGGACTTTGCGGGGGTGTCTGGGTAATAAATTCTGGGGCGATTTGGGCATATCATACCTCTGCTGATTCCCACGGGAGTCCTCTTTTCGTAAATCCATGGGGTTCCCTGTTTTCCCAGTAGCTTGGAAACCCGAGGCCCATATCTGGATGTTGTGCCGGTCGGCAGTGCATCTCAAATTCTAGTCAGAAAACAGACTTGGCGTTACTTGTGTTTTAGGCTTTCCCCTTGGTGGCCAGATAGGTGCACCCACACATGTGAGGTACCGTTTTCATTGGGACACCTGTGGGAACGCGGGACGGTAGGCCATGTGTTGTTGGGGGTGTGTTTCGATGGGTGAGGCGAGCAAAATGTGCGGAAAATGCGTTTTTTTCCCCACATTTCGAACTTTGCGGGGGTGTCTGAGTAATAAATCCTGGGGCGATTTGGGCATATCATACCTCTGCCGATTCCCACACGTGTCCTCTTTTCAGAAATGCATTGGGTTCCCTGTTTTCCCCGGTGGCTTGGACACCCGAGGCCCATATCTGTATGTTGTGCCGGTCGGCAAAGCGTCTCAAATTCCGGTCAGAAAACAGAGTTGGGGTTACTTGTGTTTTAGGCTTTCCCCTTGGCGGCCAGGTAGGTGCACCCACACATGTGAGGTACCGGTTTCATCGGGACACCTGTGGGAACGCGGGACCGTAGGCCATGTGTTGTTGGGGGCGTGTTTCGATGGGTGAGCCAAGCGACATGTGCAGAAAATGCGTTTTTTTCCCACATTTCAGACTTTGCGGGGGTGTCTGGGTAATAAATTCTGGGGCGATTTAGGGATATCATACCTCTGCAGACTCCCACGGGTGTCTGCTTTTCAGAAATGCATGGGGCTCCCTGTTTTCCCTGGTGGCTTGGACACCCGAGGCCCATATCTGTATGTTGTGCCGGTCGGCAGAGCGTCTCAAATTCCGGTCAGAAAACAGACTTGGGGTTACTTGTGTTTTAGGCTTTCCCCTTGGTGGCCAGGTAGGTGCACCCACTCATGTGAGGTACCGTTTTCATCGGCACACCTTGGGAACACGGGACGGTAGGCCATGTGTTGTTGGGGGCATCTTTCAATGGGTGAGCCGAGCGACATTTTTGCGGAAAATGCGTTTTTTTTCCCCACATTTCAGACTTTGTGGGGGTGTCTGGGTAATAAATTCTGGGGCGATTTGGGCATATCATACCTCTGCGGATTCCCACGGGTGTCCTCTTTTCGGAATTGCATGGGGTTCCCTGTTTTCCCTGGTGGCTTGGACACCCGAGGCCCATATCTGTATGTTGTGCTGGTCGGCAGAGCGTCTCAAATTCCGCTCAGAAAACAGACTTGGTGTTACTTGTGTTTTAGGCTTTCCCCTTGGAGGCCAGGTAGGTGCACCCACACATGTGAGGTACCGTTTTCATCGGGACACCTGTGGGAACGCGGGACCGTAGGCCATGTGCTGTTGGGGGCGTGTTTCGATGGGTGAGCCGAGCGACATGTGCGGAAAATGCGTTAATTTCCCCACATTTCGGACTTTGTGGGGGTGTCTGGGTAATAAATTCTGGGGCGATTTGGGGATATCATACCTCTGCAGACACCCATGGGTGTCCGCTTTTCAGAAATGCATGGGGTTCCCTGTTTTCCCCGGTGGCTTGGACACCTGAGGCCCATATCTGTATGTTGTGCCGGTCGGCAAAGCGTCTCAAATATCGGTCAGAAAACAGACTTGGGGTTACTTGTATTTTAGGCATTCCCCTTGGCGGCCAGGTAGGTGCACCCACACATGTGAGGTACCGTTTTCATCGGGACACCTGTGGGAATGCGGGACGGTAGGCCATGTGCTGTTGGGGGCGTGTTTCGATGGGTGAGCCGAGCGACACGTGTGCGAAAAATGTGTTTCTTTCCCCAGATTTCGGACTTTGCGGGGGTGTCTGGGTAATAAATTCTGGGGCGATTTGGGTATATCATACCTCTGCGGATTCCCACGCGTGTCCTCTTTTCATTAATGAATGGGGTTCCCTGTTTTCCCCGGTGCCTTGGACACCCGAGTCCCATATCTGTATGTTGTGCCGGTCGGCAGAGCGTCTAAAATTCCGGTCAGAAAACAGACTTGGGGTTACTTGTGTTTTAGGCTTTCCCCTTGGCGGCCAGGTAGGTGCAACCACTCATGTGAGGTACCGTTTTCATTGGGACACCTGTGGGAACGCGGGATGGTAGGCCATGTGTTGTTTGGGGTGTGTTTCGATGGGTGAGGCGAGCAAAATGTGCGGAAAATGCGTTTTTTTCCCCACATTTCGAACTTTGCGGGGGTGTCTGGGTAATAAATCCTGGGGCGATTTGGGCATATCATACCTCTGCCGATTCCCACACGTGTCCTCTTTTCAGAAATGCATGGGGTTCCCTGTTTTCCCCGGTGGCTTGGACACCCGAGGCCCATATCTGTATGTTGTGCCGGTCGGCAGTGCATCTCAAATTCCAGTCAGAAAACAGACTTGGCGTTACTTGTGTTTTAGGCTTTCCCCTTGGCGGCCAGATAGGTGCACCCACACATGTGAGGTACTATTTTCATTGGGACACCTGTGGGAACGCGGGACGGTAGGCCATGTGTTGTTGGGGGTGTGTTTCGATGGGTGAGGCGAGCAAAATGTGCGGAAAATGCATTTTTTTCCCCACATTTCGAACTTTGCGTTGGTGTCTGGGTAATACATTCTGGGGTGATTTGGGCATATCATACCTCTGCAGATTCCCAGGGGTGTCCTCTTTTCGGAAATGCATGGGGTTCCCTGTATTCCCCGGTGGCTTGGACACCCGAGGCCCATATCTGTATGTTGTGCCGGTCGGCAGAGCGTCTCAAATTCCGGTCAGAAAACAGACTTGGGGTTACTTGTGTTTTAGGCTTTCCCCTTGGCGGCCAGGTAGGTGCACCCACACATGTGAGGTACCGTTTTCATCGGGACACCTGTGGGAACGCGGGACGATGGCCATGTGTTGTTGGGGGCGTGTTTCGATGGGTGAGACGAGCGACATGTGCGGAAAACGCGTTTTTTTTCCCACCTTTCTGAATTTGCGGGGGTGTCTGAGTAATACATTCTGGGGCAGTTCGGGCATATCATACCTCTGCGGATTTCCACAGGTGTCCTCTTTTCAGAAATGCATGGGGTCCCTGTTTTCCCCGGTGGCTTGGACACCCGAGGCCCATATCTGTATGTTGTGCCGGTCGGCAGAGCGTCTCAAATTCCGGTCAGAAAACAGACTTGGGGTTACTTGTGTTTTAGACTTTTCCCTTGGCGGCCAGGTAGGTGCACCCAAACATGTGAGGTACCGTTTTCATCGGGACACCTGTGGGAACGCGGGACGGTAGGCCATGTGCTGTTGGGGGCGTGTTTCGATGGGTGAGCCGAGCGACATGTGCGTAAAATGCGTTTTTTTCCCCACATTTCGGACTTTGCGGGGGTGTCTGGGTAATAAATTCTGGGGCGATTTGGGCATATCATACCTCTGCTGATTCCCACGGGAGTCCTCTTTTTGTAAATCCATGGGGTTCCCTGTTTTCCCCAGTAGCTTGGAAACCCGAGGCCCATATCTGGATGTTGTGCAGGTCGGCAGTGCATCTCAAATTCCAGTCAGAAAACAGACTTGGGGTTACTTGTGTTTTAGGCTTTCCCCTTGGCGGCCGGAAAGGTGCACCCACACATGTGAGGTACCGTTTTCATTGGGACACCTGTGGGAACGCGGGACGGTAGGCCATGTGTTGTTGGGGGTGTGTTTCGATGGGTGAGGTGAGCAAAATGTGCGGAAAATGCGTTTTTTTCCCCACATTTCGAACTTTGCGGGGGTGTCTGGGTAATAAATCCTGGGGCGATTTGGGCATATCATACCTCTGCGGATTCCCACACGTGTCCTCTTTTCAGAAATGCATGGGGTTCCCTGTTTTCCCCGGTGGCTTGGACACCCGAGGCCCATATCTGTATGTTGTGCCGTTCGGCAAAGCGTCTCAAATTCCGGTCAGAAAACAGAGTTGGGGTTACTTGTGTTTTAGGCTTTCCCCTTGGCGGCCAGGTAGGTGCACCCACACATGTGAGGTACCGGTTTCATCGGGACACCTGTGGGAATGCGGGACCGTAGGCCATGTGTTGTTGGGGGCGTGTTTCGATGGGTGAGCCAAGCGACATGTGCAGAAAATGCGTTTTTTTCCCACATTTCAGACTTTGCGGGGGTGTCTGGGTAATACATTCTGGGGTGATTTGGGCATATCATACCTCTGCGGATTCCCACGGGTGTCCTCTTTTCGGAAATGCATGGGGTTCCCTGTATTCCCCGGTGGCTTGGACACCCGAGGCCCATATCTGTATGTTGTGCCGGTCGGCAGAGCGTCTCAAATTCCGGTCAGAAAACAGACTTGGGGTTACTTGTGTTTTAGGCTTTCCCCTTGGCGGCCAGGTAGGTGCACCCACACATGTGAGGTACCGTTTTCATCGGGACACCTGTGGGAATGCGGGACGATGGCCATGTGTTGTTGGGGGCGTGTTTCGATGGGTGAGACGAGCGACATGTGCGGAAAACGCATTTTTTTCCCACCTTTCTGAATTTGCGGGGGTGTCTGGGTAATTAATTCTGGAGCGATTTTGGCATATCATACCTCTGGGAATTCCCACGGGTGTCCTCTTTTCGGAAATGCATGGGGTTCCCTGTTTTCCCCGGTGGCTTGGACACCCGTGGCTCATACCTGTATGTTTTGCCAGTCGGCAGAGTGTTTCAAATTCCAGTCAGAAAACAGACTTGGGGTTACTTGTGTTTTAGGCTTTCGCCTTGGCGGCCAGGTAGGTTCACCCACACATGTGAGGTTCCCTTTTCATCGGGACACCTGTGGGAACGCGGGACGGTAGGCCATGTGTTGTTGGGGGCGTGTTTCAATGGGTGAGCCGAGCGACACGTGTGCGGAAAATGCGTTTTTTTTCCCCACATTTCGGACTTTGTGGGGGTGTCTGGGTAATAAATTCTGGGGCGATTTGGGCAAATCATACCTCTGCTGATTCCCACGGGTGTCCTCTTTTTGTGAATGCATGGGGTTCCCTGTTTTCCCCGGTGGCTTGGACACCCAAAGCCCATATCAGTATGTTGTGCCGTTTGGCAGAGTGTCTCAAATTCCGGTCAGAAAACAGACTTGGGGTTACTTGTGTTTTAGGCTTTCCCCTTGGCGGCCAGGTATGTGCACCCACACATGTGGGGTACCATTTTCATCGGGACACCTTTGGGAACACGGGACGGTAGGCCATGTGCTGTTGGGGGTGTGTTTCGATGGGTGAGCCGAGCGACACGTGTGCGGAAAATGCGTTTTTTTCCCCACATTTCAGACTTTGTGGGGGTGTCTGGGTAATAAATTCTGGGGCGATTTGGGCAAATCATACCTCTGCTGATTCCCACGGGTGTCCTCCTTTTGTAAATGCATGGGGTTCCCTGTTTTCCCCAGTAGCTTGGACATCGAGGCCCATATCTGGATGTTGTGCAGGTCGGCAGTGCATCTCAAATTCCAGTCAGAAAACAGACTTGGGGTTACTTGTGTTTTAGGCTTTCCCCTTGGCGGCCAGATAGGTGCACCCACACATGTGAGGTACCGTTTTCATTGGGACACCTGTGGGAACGCGGGACGGTAGGCCATGTGTTGTTGGGGGTGTGTTTCGATGGGTGAGGCGAGCAAAATGTGCGGAAAATGCGTTTTTTTCCCCACATTTCGAACTTTGCGGGGGTGTCTGGGTAATAAATCCTGGGGCGATTTGGGCATATCATACCTCTGCGGATTCCCACACGTGTCCTCTTTTCAGAAATGCATGGGGTTCTCTGTTTTCCACGGTGGCTTGGACACCCAAGGCCCATATCTGTATGTTGTGCCGTTCGGCAAAGCGTCTCAAATTCCGGTCAGAAAACAGAGTTGGGGTTACTTGTGTTTTAGGCTTTCCCCTTGGCGGCCAGGTAGGTGCACCCACACATGTGAGGTACCGTTTTCATCGGGCCACCTGTGGTAACGCGGGACGATGGCGATGTGTTGTTGGGGGCGTGTTTCGATGGGTGAGACGAGCGACACGTGTGCGGAAAATGCGTTTTTTTTCCCCACATTTCGGACTTTGTGGGGGTGTCTGGGTAATAAATTCTGGGGCGATTTGGGCAAATCATACCTCTGCTGATTCCCACGGGTGTCCTCTTTTTGTAAATGCATGGGGTTCCCTGTTTTCCTCGGTGGCTTGGACACCCGAAGCCCATATCTGTATGTTGTGCCGGTTGGCAGAGTGTCTCAAATTCCGGTCAGAAAACAGACTTGGGGTTACTTGTGTTTTAGGCTTTCCCCTTGGCGGCCAGGTATGTGCACCCACACATGTGAGGTACCATTTTCATCGGGACACCTTTGGGAACACGGGACGGTAGGCCATGTGCTGTTGGGGGTGTGTTTCGATGGGTGAGCCGAGCGACACGTGTGCGGAAAATGCGTTTTTTTCCCCACATTTCAGACTTTGTGGGGGTGTCTGGGTAATAAATTCTGGGGCGA
Organism: Ambystoma mexicanum; assembly: GCF_040938575.1. Taxonomy (NCBI): domain Eukaryota; kingdom Metazoa; phylum Chordata; class Amphibia; order Caudata; family Ambystomatidae; genus Ambystoma; species Ambystoma mexicanum. The sequence continues at coordinate 432,419,639 of NC_090928.1, forward strand.
TTTGGGCAAATCATACCTCTGCTGATTCCCACGGGTGTCCTCTTTTTGTAAATGCATGGGGTTCCCTGTTTTCCCCAGTAGCTTGGACACCGAGGCCCATATCTGGATGTTGTGCAGGTCGGCAGTGCATCTCAAATTCCAGTCAGAAAACAGACTTGGGGTTACTTGTGTTTTAGGCTTTCCCCTTGGCGGCCAGGTAGGTGCACCCACACATGTGAGGTACCAGTTTCATCGGCACACCTTGGGAACACGGGACGGTAGGCCATGTGTTGTTGGGGGCGTGTTTCAATGGGTGAGCCGAGCGTAATGTGCGGAAAATGCATTTTATTCCCCACATTTCGAATTTTGCGGAGGTGTCTGGGTAATAAATCCTGGGGCGATTTGGGCATATCATACCTCTGCGGATTCCCACACGTGTCCTCTTTTCAGAAATGCATGGGGTTCTCTGTTTTCCACGGTGGCTTGGACACCCAAGGCCCATATCTGTATGTTGTGCCGTTCGGCAAAGCGTCTCAAATTCCGGTCAGAAAACAGAGTTGGGGTTACTTGTGTTTTAGGCTTTCCCCTTGGCGGCCAGGTAGGTGCACCCACACATGTGAGGTACCGGTTTCATCGGGACACCTGTGGGAATGCGGGACCGTAGGCCATGTGTTGTTGGGGGCGTGTTTCGATGGGTGAGCCAAGCGACATGTGCAGAAAATGCGTTTTTTTCCCACATTTCAGACTTTGCAGGGGTGTCTGGGTAATACATTCTGGGGTGATTTGGGCATATCATACCTCTGCGGATTCCCACGGGTGTCCTCTTTTCAGAAATGCATGGGGTTCCCTGTATTCCCCGGTGGCTTGGACACCCGAGGCCCATATCTGTATGTTGTGCCGGTCGGCAGAGCGTCTCAAATTTAGGTCAGAAAACAGACTTGGGGTTACTTGTGTTTTAGGCTTTCCCCTTGGCGGCCAGGTAGGTGCACCCACATATGTGAGGTACCGTTTTCATCGGGCCACCTGTGGGAACGCGGGACGATGGCGATGTGTTGTTGGGGGCGTGTTTCGATGGGTGAGACGAGCGACATGTGCGGAAAACGCGTTTTTTCCCACCTTTCTGAATTTGCGGGGGTGTCTGGGTAATTAATTCTGGAGCGATTTTGGCATATCACACCTCTGGGAATTCCCACGGGTGTCCTCTTTTCGGAAATGCATGGGGTTCCCTGTTTTCCCCGGTGGCTTGGACACCCGTGGCTCATACCTGTATGTTTTGCCAGTCGGCAGAGTGTCTCAAATTCCAGTCAGAAAACAGACTTGGGGTTACTTGTGTTTTAGGCTTTCGCCTTGGCGGCCAGGTAGGTTCACCCACACATGTGAGGTTCCCTTTTCATCGGGACACCTGTGGGAACGCGGGACGGTAGGCCATGTGTTGTTGGGGGCGTGTTTCAATGGGTGAGCCGAGCGACACGTGTGCGGAAAATGCGTTTTTTTCCCCACATTTCGGACTTTGTGGGGGTGTCTGGGTAATAAATTCTGGGGCGATTTGGGCAAATCATACCTCTGCTGATTCCCACGGGTGTCCTCTTTTTGTAAATGCATGGGGTTCCCTGTTTTCCCCGGTGGCTTGGACACCCAAAGCCCATATCTGTATGTTCTGCCGGTTGGCAGAGTGTCTCAAATTCCGGTCAGAAAACAGACTTGGGGTTACTTGTGTTTTAGGCTTTCCCCTTGGCGGCCAGGTATGTGCACCAACACATGTGAGGTACCGTTTTCATCGGGACACCTTTGGGAACGCGGGACGGTAGGCCATGTGCTGTTGGGGGTGTGTTTCGATGGGTGAGCCGAGCGACACGTGTGTGGAAAATGCGTTTTTTTCCCCACATTTCAGACTTTGTGGGGGTGTCTGGGTAATAAATTCTGGGGCGATTTGGGCAAATCATACCTCTGCAAATTCCCAGGGGTGTCCTCTTTTCGGAAATGCATGGGGTTCCCTGTATTCCCCGGTGGCTTGGACACCCGAGGCCCATATCTGTATGTTGTGCCGGTCGGCAGAGCGTCTCAAATTCCGGTCAGAAAACAGACTTGGGGTTACTTGTGTTTTAGGCTTTCCCCTTGGCGGCCAGGTAGGTGCACCCACACATGTGAGGTACCGTTTTCATCGGGACACCTGTGGGAACGCGGGACGATGGCCATGTGTTGTTGGGGGCGTGTTTCGATGGGTGAGACGAGCGACATGTGCGGAAAACGCGTTTTTTTTCCCACCTTTCTGAATTTGCGGGGGTGTCTGAGTAATACATTCTGGGGCAGTTCGGGCATATCATACCTCTGCGGATTTCCACAGGTGTCCTCTTTTCAGAAATGCATGGGGTCCCTGTTTTCCCCGGTGGCTTGGACACCCGAGGCCCATATCTGTATGTTGTGCCGGTCGGCAGAGCGTCTCAAATTCCGGTCAGAAAACAGACTTGGGGTTACTTGTGTTTTAGGCTTTTCCCTTGGCGGCCAGGTAGGTGCACCCAAACATGTGAGGTACCGTTTTCATCGGGACACCTGTGGGAACGCGGGACGGTAGGCCATGTGCTGTTGGGGGCGTGTTTCGATGGGGGATGTGCGTAAAATGCATTTTTTTTCCCACATTTCAGACATTGCGGGGGTGTCTCGGTAATACATTCTGGGGCGATTTGGACATATCATACCTCTGCGGATTCCCACGGGTGTCCTCTTTTTGGAAATGCATTGGGTTCCCTGTATTCCCCGGTGGCTTGGACACCCGAGGCCCATATCTGTATGTTGTGCCGGTCGGCAGAGCGTCTCAAATTCCGGTCAGAAAACAGACTTGGGGTTACTTGTGTTTTAGGCTTTCCCCTTGGCGGCCAGGTAGGTGCACCCACACATGTGAGGTACCGTTTTCATTGGGACACCTGTGGGAACGCGGGACGGTAGGCCATGTGTTGTTGGGGGTGTGTTTCAATGGGTGAGGTGAGCAAAATGTGCGGAAAATGCGTTTTTTTCCCCACATTTCGAACTTGCGGGGGTGTCTGGGTAATAAATCCTGGGGCGATTTGGGCATATCATACCTCTGCGGATTCCCACACGTGTCCTCTTTTCAGAAATGCATGGGGTTCCCTGTTTTCCCCAGTGGCTTGGACACCCGAGGCCCATATCTGTATGTTGTGCCGTTCGGCAAAGCGTCTCAAATTCCGGTCAGAAAACAGAGTTGGGGTTACTTGTGTTTTAGGCTTTCCCCTTGGCGGCCAGGTAGGTGCACCCACACATGTGAGGTACCGGTTTCATCGGGACACCTGTGGGAATGCGGGACCGTAGGCCATGTGTTGTTGGGGGCGTGTTTCGATGGGTGAGCCAAGCGACATGTGCAGAAAATGCGTTTTTTTCCCACATTTCAGACTTTGCGGGGGTGTCTGGGTAATACATTCTGGGGTGATTTGGGCATATCATACCTCTGCGGATTCCAACGGGTGTCCTCTTTTCGGAAATGCATGGGGTTCCCTGTATTCCCCGGTGGCTAGGACACCCGAGGCCCATATCTGTATGTTGTGCCGGTCGGCAGAGCGTCTCAAATTCCGGTCAGAAAACAGACTTGGGGTTACTTGTGTTTTAGGCTTTCCCCTTGGCGGCCAGGTAGGTGCACCCACACATGTGAGGTACCGTTTTCATCGGGACACATGTGGGAACGCGGGACGATGGCCATGTGTTGTTGGCAGCGTGTTTCGATGGGTGAGACGAGCGACATGTGCGGAAAACGCATTTTTTTCCCACCTTTCTGAATTTGCGGGGGTGTCTGGGTAATTAATTCTGGAGCGATTTTGGCATATCATACCTCTGGGAATTCCCACGGGTGTCCTCTTTTCGGAAATGCATGGGGTTCCCTGTTTTCCCCGGTGGCTTGGACACCCGTGGCTCATACCTGTATGTTTTGCCAGTCGGCAGAGTGTCTCAAATTCCAGTCAGAAAACAGACTTGGGGTTACTTGTGTTTTAGGCTTTCGCCTTGGCAGCCAGGTAGGTTCACCCACACATGTGAGGTTCCCTTTTCATCGGGACACCTGTGGGAACGCGGGACGGTAGGCCATGTGTTGTTGGGGGCGTGTTTCAATGGGTGAGCCGAGCGACACGTGTGCGGAAAATGCATTTTTTTTCCCCACATTTCGGACTTTGTGGGGGTGTCTGGGTAATAAATTCTGGGGCGATTTGGGCAAATCATACCTCTGCTGATTCCCACGGGTGTCCTCTTTTTGTAAATGCATGGGGTTCCCTGTTTTCCTCGGTGGTTTGGACACCCGAAGCCCATATCTGTATGTGTGCCGTTTGGCAGAGTGTCTCAAATTCCGGTCAGAAAACAGACTTGGGGTTACTTGTGTTTTAGGCTTTCCCCTTGGCGGCCAGGTATGTGCACCCACACATTTGAGGTACCATTTTCATCGGGACACCTTTGGGAACGCGGGACGGTAGGCCATGTGCTGTTGGGGGTGTGTTTCGATGGGTGAGCCGAGCGACACGTGTGCGGAAAATGCGTTTTTTTCCCCACATTTCAGACTTTGTGGGGGTGTCTGGGTAATAAATTCTGGGGCGATTTGGGCAAATCATACCTCTGCTGATTCCCACGGGTGTCCTCTTTTTGTAAATGCATGGGGTTCCCTGTTTTCCCCAGTAGCTTGGACACCGAGGCCCATATCTGGATGTTGTGCAGGTCGGCAGTGCATCTCAAATTCCAGTCAGAAAACAGACTTGGGGTTACTTGTGTTTTAGGCTTTCCCCTTGGCGGCCAGGTAGGTGCACCCACACATGTGAGGTACCGGTTTCATCGGCACACCTTGGGAACACGGGACGGTAGGCCATGTGTTGTTGGGGGCGTGTTTCAATGGGTGAGCCGAGCGTAATGTGCGGAAAATGTTTTTATTTTCCCACATTTCAGACTTTGCGGGGGTGTCTGAGTAATACATTCTGGGGCAATTTGGGCATATCATACCTCTGCAGATTTCCACAGGTGTCCTTTTTTCAGAAATGCATGGGGTCCCTGTTTTCCCCGGTGGCTTGGACACCCGAGGCCCATATCTGTATGTTGTGCCGGTCGGCAGAGCCTCTCAAATTCCGGTCAGAAAACAGACTTGGGGTTACTTGTGTTTTAGGCTTTTCCCTTGGCGGCCAGGTAGGTGCACCCACACATGTGAGGTACCGTTTTCATCGGGACACCTGTGGGAACGGGGGACGGTAGGCCATGTGCTGCTGGGGGCGTGTTTCGATGGGTGAGCTGAGCGACATGTGCGGAAAATGCGTTTTTTTCCCCACATTTCGGACTTTGCGGGGGTGTCTGGGTAATAAATTCTGGGGCGATTTGGGCATATCATACCTCTGCTGATTCCCACGGGAGTCCTCTTTTCGTAAATCCATGGGGTTCCCTGTTTTCCCAGTAGCTTGGAAACCCGAGGCCCATATCTGGATGTTGTGCCGGTCGGCAGTGCATCTCAAATTCTAGTCAGAAAACAGACTTGGCGTTACTTGTGTTTTAGGCTTTCCCCTTGGCGGCCAGATAGGTGCACCCACACATGTGAGGTACCGTTTTCATTGGGACACCTGTGGGAACGCGGGACGGTAGGCCATGTGTTGTTGGGGGTGTGTTTCGATGGGTGAGGCGAGCAAAATGTGCGGAAAATGCGTTTTTTTCCCCACATTTCGAACTTTGCGGGGTGTCTGGGTAATAAATCCTGGGGCGATTTGGGCATATCATACCTCTGCCGGTTCCCACACGTGTCCTCTTTTCAGAAATGCATGGGGTTCCCTGTTTTCCCCGGTGGCTTGGACACCCGAGGCCCATATCTGTATGTTGTGCCGGTCGGCAAAGCATCTCAAATTCCGGTCAGAAAACAGAGTTGGGGTTACTTGTGTTTTAGGCTTTCCCCTTGGCGGCCAGGTAGGTGCACCCACACATGTGAGGTACCGGTTTCATCGGGACACCTGTGGGAACGCGGGACCGTAGGCCATGTGTTGTTGGGGGCGTGTTTCGATGGGTGAGCCAAGCGACATGTGCAGAAAATGCGTTTTTTTCCCACATTTCAGACTTTGCGGGGGTGTCTGGGTAATAAATTCTGGGGCGATTTAGGGATATCATACCTCTGCAGACTCCCACGGGTGTCTGCTTTTCAGAAATGCATGGGGCTCCCTGTTTTCCCCGGTGGCTTGGACACCCGAGGCCCATATCTGTATGTTGTGCCGGTCGGCAGAGCGTCTCAAATTCCGGTCAGAAAACAGACTTGGTGTTACTTGTGTTTTAGGCTTTCCCCTTGGCGGCCAGGTAGGTGCACCCACTCATGTGAGGTACCGTTTTCATCGGCACACCTTGGGAACACGGGACGGTAGGCCATGTGTTGTTCGGGGCGTGTTTCAATGGGTGAGCCGAGCGACATTTTTGCGGAAAATGCGTTTTTTTTCCCCACATTTCAGACTTTGTGGGGGTGTCTGGGTAATAAATTCTGGGGCAATTTGGGCATATCATACCTCTGCGGATTCCCACGGGTGTCCTCTTTTCGGAATTGCATGGGGTTCCCTGTTTTCCCTGGTGGCTTGGACACCCGAGGCCCATATCTGTATGTTGTGCTGGTCGGCAGAGCGTCTCAAATTCCGCTCAGAAAACAGACTTGGTGTTACTTGTGTTTTAGGATTTCCCCTTGGCGGCCAGGTAGGTGCACCCACACATGTGAGGTACCGGTTTCATCGGGACACCTGTGGGAACGCGGGACCGTAGGCCATGTGTTGTTGGGGGCGTGTTTCGATGGGTGAGCCAAGCGACATGTGCAGAAAATGCGTTTTTTTCCCACATTTCAGACTTTGCGGGGGTGTCTGGGTAATAAATTCTGGGGCGATTTAGGGATATCATACCTCTGCAGACTCCCACGGGTGTCTGCTTTTCAGAAATGCATGGGGCTCCCTGTTTTCCCTGGTGGCTTGGACACCCGAGGCCCATATCTGTATGTTGTGCCGGTCGGCAAAGCGTCTCAAATTCCGGTCAGAAAACAGAGTTGGGGTTACTTGTGTTTTAGGCTTTCCCCTTGGCGGCCAGGTAGGTGCACCCACACATGTGAGGTACCGGTTTCATCGGGACACCTGTGGGAACGCGGGACCGTAGGCCATGTGTTGTTGGGGGCGTGTTTCGATGGGTGAGCCAAGCGACATGTGCAGAAAATGCGTTTTTTTCTCACATTTCAGACTTTGTGGGGGTGTCTGGGTAATAAATTCTGGGGCTATTTGGGCATATCATACCTCTGCGGATTCCCACGGGTGTCCTCTTTTCGGAATTGCCTGGGGTTCCCTGTTTTCCCTGGTGGCTTGGACACCCGAGGCCCATATCTGTATGTTGTGCTGGTCGGCAGAGCGTCTCAAATTCCGCTCAGAAAACAGACTTGGTGTTACTTGTGTTTTAGGCTTTCCCCTTGGAGGCCAGGTAGGTGCACCCACATATGTGAGGTACCGTTTTCATCGGGACACCTGTGGGAACGCGGGACCGTAGGCCATGTGCTGTTGGGGGCGTGTTTCGATGGGTGAGCCGAGCGACATGTGCGGAAAATGCGTTATTTTCCCCACATTTCGGACTTTGTGGGGGTGTCTGGGTAATAAATTCTGGGGCGATTTGGGGATATCATACCTCTGCAGACTCCCATGGGTGTCCGCTTTTCAGAAATGCATGGGGTTCCCTGTTTTCCCCGGTGGCTTGGACACCTGAGGCCCATATCTGTATGTTGTGCCGGTCGGCAGAGCGTCTCAAATATCGGTCAGAAAACAGACTTGGGGTTACTTGTATTTTAGGCATTCCCCTTGGCGGCCAGGTAGGTGCACCCACACATGTGAGGTACCGTTTTCATCAGGACACCTGTGGGAACGCGGGACGGTAGGCCATGTGCTGTTGGGGGCGTGTTTCGATGGGTGAGCCGAGCGACACGTGTGCGAAAAATGTGTTTCTTTCCCCAGATTTCGGACTTTGCGGGGGTGTCTGGGTAATACATTCTGGGGCGATTTGGGCATATCATACCTATGCGGATTCCCACGCGTGTCCTCTTTTCATTAATGAATGGGGTTCCCTGTTTTCCTCGGTATCTTGGACACCCGAGTCCCATATCTGTATGTTGTGCCGGTCGGCAGAGCGTCTCAAATTCCGGTCAGAAAACAGACTTGGGGTTACTTGTATTTTAGGCTTTCCCCTTGGCGGCCAGGTAGGTGCAACCACTCATGTGAGGTACCGTTTTCATTGGGACACCTGTGGGAACGTGGGATGGTAGGCCATGTGTTGTTTGGGGTGTGTTTCGATGGGTGAGGCGAGCAAAATGTGCGGAAAATGTGTTTTTTTCCCCACATTTCGAACTTTGCGGGGGTGTCTGGGTAATAAATCCTGGGGCGATTTGGGCATATCATACCTCTGCCGATTCCCACACGTGTCCTCTTTTCAGAAATGCATGGGGTTCCCTGTTTTCCCCGGTGGCTTGGACACCCGAGGCCCATATCTGTATGTTATGCCGGTCGGCAGTGCATCTCAAATTCCAGTCAGAAAACAGACTTGGCGTTACTTGTGTTTTAGGCTTTCCCCTTGGCGGCCAGATAGGTGCACCCACACATGTGAGGTACCGTTTTCATTGGGACACCTGTGGGAACGCGGGACGGTAGGCCATGTGTTGTTGGGGGTGTGTTTCGATGGGTGAGGCGAGCAAAATGTGCGGAAAATGCGTTTTTTTCCCCACATTTCGAACTTTGCTGGGGTGTCTGGGTAATACATTCTGGGGTGATTTGGGCATATCATACCTCTGCAGATTCCCAGGGGTGTCCTCTTTTCGGAAATGCATGGGGTTCCCTGTATTCCCCGGTGGCTTGGACACCCGAGGCCCATATCTGTATGTTGTGCCGGTCGGCAGAGCGTCTCAAATTCCGGTCAGAAAACAGACTTGGGGTTACTTGTGTTTTAGGCTTTCCCCTTGGCGGCCAGGTAGGTGCACCCACACATGTGAGGTACCGTTTTCATCGGGACACCTGTGGGAACACGGGACGATGGCCATGTGTTGTTGGGGGCGTGTTTCGATGGGTGAGACGAGCGACATGTGCGGAAAACGCGTTTTTTTTCCCACCTTTCTGAATTTGCGGGGTGTCTGAGTAATACATTCTGGGGCAGTTCGGGCATATCATACCTCTGCGGATTTCCACAGGTGTCCTCTTTTCAGAAATGCATGGGGTCCCTGTTTTCCCCGGTGGCTTGGACACCCGAGGCCCATATCTGTATGTTGTGCCGGTCGGCAGAGCGTCTCAAATTCCGGTCAGAAAACAGACTTGGGGTTACTTGTGTTTTAGGCTTTTCCCTTGGCGGCCAGGTAGGTGCACCCAAACATGTGAGGTACCGTTTTCATCGGGACACCTGTGGGAACGCGGGACGGTAGGCCATGTGCTGTTGGGGGCGTGTTTCGATGGGTGAGCCGAGCGACATGTGCGTAAAATGCGTTTTTTTCCCCACATTTCGGACTTTGCGGGGGTGTCTGGGTAATAAATTCTGGGGCAATTTGGGCATATCATACCTCTGCTGATTCCCACGGGAGTCCTCTTTTTGTAAATCCATGGGGTTCCCTGTTTTCCCCAGTAGCTTGGAAACCCAAGGCCCATATCTGGATGTTGTGCCGGTCGGCAGTGCATCTCAAATTCCAGTCAGAAAATAGACTTGGGGTTACTTGTGTTTTAGGCTTTCCCCTTGGCGGCCAGAAAGGTGCACCCACACATGTGAGGTACCGTTTTCATTGGGACACCTGTGGGAACGCGGGACGGTAGGCCATGTGTTGTTGGGGGTGTGTTTCGATGGGTGAGGTGAGCAAAATGTGGGGAAAATGCGTTTTTTTCCCCACATTTCGAACTTTGCGGGGGTGTCTGGGTAATAAATCCTGGGGCGATTTGGGCATATCATACCTCTGCGGATTCCCACACGTGTCCTCTTTTCAGAAATGCATGGGGTTCCCTGTTTTCCCCGGTGGCTTGGACACCCGAGGCCCATATCTGTATGTTGTGCCGTTCGGCAAAGCGTCTCAAATTCCGGTCAGAAAACAGAGTTGGGGTTACTTGTGTTTTAGGCTTTCCCCTTGGCGGCCAGGTAGGTGCACCCACACATGTGAGGTACCGGTTTCATCGGGACACCTGTGGGAATGCGGGACCGTAGGCCATGTGTTGTTGGGGGCGTGTTTCGATGGGTGAGCCAAGCGACATGTGCAGAAAATGCGTTTTTTTCCCACATTTCAGACTTTGCGGGGGTGTCTGGGTAATACATTCTGGGGTGATTTGGGCATATCATACCTCTGCGGATTCCCACGGGTGTCCTCTTTTCGGAAATGCATGGGGTTCCCTGTATTCCCCGGTGGCTTGGACACCCGAGGCCCATATCTGTATGTTGTGCCGGTCGGCAGAGCGTCTCAAATTCCGGTCAGAAAACAGACTTGGGGTTACTTGTGTTTTAGGCTTTCCCCTTGGCGGCCAGGTAGGTGCACCCACACATGTGAGGTACCGTTTTCATCGGGACACCTGTGGGAACGCGGGACGATGGCCATGTGTTGTTGGGGGTGTGTTTCGATGGGTGAGACGAGCGACATGTGCGGAAAACGCGTTTTTTTCCCACCTTTCTGAATTTGCGGGGGTGTCTGGGTAATTAATTCTGGAGCGATTTTGGCATATCATACCTCTGGGAATTCCCACGGGTGTCCTCTTTTCGGAAATGCATGGGGTTCCCTGTATTCCCCGGTGGCTTGGACACCCGAGGCCCATATCTGTATGTTGTGCCGGTCGGCAGAGCGTCTCAAATTCCGGTCAGAAAACAGACTTGGGGTTACTTGTGTTTTAGGCTTTCCCCTTGGCGGCCAGGTAGGTGCACCCACACATGTGAGGTACCGTTTTCATCGGGACACCTGTGGGAACACGGGACGATGGCCATGTGTTGTTGGGGGCGTGTTTCGATGGGTGAGACGAGCGACATGTGCGGAAAACGCGTTTTTTTTCCCACCTTTCTGAATTTGCGGGGTGTCTGAGTAATACATTCTGGGGCAGTTCGGGCATATCATACCTCTGCGGATTTCCACAGGTGTCCTCTTTTCAGAAATGCATGGGGTCCCTGTTTTCCCCGGTGGCTTGGACACCCGAGGCCCATATCTGTATGTTGTGCCGGTCGGCAGAGCGTCTCAAATTCCGGTCAGAAAACAGACTTGGGGTTACTTGTGTTTTAGGCTTTTCCCTTGGCGGCCAGGTAGGTGCACCCAAACATGTGAGGTACCGTTTTCATCGGGACACCTGTGGGAACGCGGGACGGTAGGCCATGTGCTGTTGGGGGCGTGTTTCGATGGGTGAGCCGAGCGACATGTGCGTAAAATGCGTTTTTTTCCCCACATTTCGGACTTTGCGGGGGTGTCTGGGTAATAAATTCTGGGGCGATTTGGGCGTATCATACCTCTGCTGATTCCCACGGGAGTCCTCTTTTTGTAAATCCATGGGGTTCCCTGTTTTCCCCAGTAGCTTGGAAACCCAAGGCCCATATCTGGATGTTGTGCCGGTCGGCAGTGCATCTCAAATTCCAGTCAGAAAATAGACTTGGGGTTACTTGTGTTTTAGGCTTTCCCCTTGGCGGCCAGAAAGGTGCACCCACACATGTGAGGTACCGTTTTCATTGGGACACCTGTGGGAACGCGGGACGGTAGGCCATGTGTTGTTGGGGGTGTGTTTCGATGGGTGAGGTGAGCAAAATGTGGGGAAAATGCGTTTTTTTCCCCACATTTCGAACTTTGCGGGGGTGTCTGGGTAATAAATCCTGGGGCGATTTGGGCATATCATACCTCTGCGGATTCCCACACGTGTCCTCTTTTCAGAAATGCATGGGGTTCCCTGTTTTCCCCGGTGGCTTGGACACCCGAGGCCCATATCTGTATGTTGTGCCGTTCGGCAAAGCGTCTCAAATTCCGGTCAGAAAACAGAGTTGGGGTTACTTGTGTTTTAGGCTTTCCCCTTGGCGGCCAGGTAGGTGCACCCACACATGTGAGGTACCGGTTTCATCGGGACACCTGTGGGAATGCGGGACCGTAGGCCATGTGTTGTTGGGGGCGTGTTTCGATGGGTGAGCCAAGCGACATGTGCAGAAAATGCATTTTTTTCCCACATTTCAGACTTTGCGGGGGTGTCTGGGTAATACATTCTGGGGTGATTTGGGCATATCATACCTCTGCGGATTCCCACGGGTGTCCTCTTTTCGGAAATGCATGGGGTTCCCTGTATTCCCCGGTGGCTTGGACACCCGAGGCCCATATCTGTATGTTGTGCCGGTCGGCAGAGCGTCTCAAATTCCGGTCAGAAAACAGACTTGGGGTTACTTGTGTTTTAGGCTTTCCCCTTGGCGGCCAGGTAGGTGCACCCACACATGTGAGGTACCGTTTTCATCGGGACACCTGTGGGAACGCGGGACGATGGCCATGTGTTGTTGGGGGCGTGTTTCGATGGGTGAGATGAGCGACATGTGCGGAAAACGCGTTTTTTTCCCACCTTTCTGAATTTGCGGGGGTGTCTGGGTAATTAATTCTGGAGCGATTTTGGCATATCATACCTCTGGGAATTCCCACGGGTGTCCTCTTTTCGGAAATGCATGGGGTTCCCTGTTTTCCCCGGTGGCTTGGAAACCCGTGGCTCATACTTGTATGTTTTGCCAGTCGGCAGAGTGTTTCAAATTCCAGTCAGAAAACAGACTTGGGGTTACTTGTGTTTTAGGCTTTCGCCTTGGTGGCCAGGTAGGTTCACCCACACATGTGAGGTTCCCTTTTCATCGGGACACCTGTGGGAACGCGGGACGGTAGGCCATGTGTTGTTGGGGGCGTGTTTCAATGGGTGAGCCGAGCGACACGTGTGCGGAAAATGCGTTTTTTTTCCCCACATTTCGGACTTTGTGGGGGTGTCTGGGTAATAAATTCTGGGGCGATTTGGGCAAATCATACCTCTGCTGATTCCCACGGGTGTCCTCTTTTTGTAAATGCATGGGGTTCCCTGTTTTCCCCGGTGGCTTGGACACCCGAAGCCCATATCTGTATGTTGTGCCGTTTGACAGAGTGTCTCAAATTCCGGTCAGAAAACAGACTTGGGGTTACTTGTGTTTTAGGCTTTCCCCTTGGCGGCCAGGTATGTGCACCCACACATGTGAGGTACCATTTTCATCGGGACACCTTTGGGAACGCGGGACGGTAGGCCATGTGCTGTTGGGGGTGTGTTTCGATGGGTGAGCCGAGCGACACGTGTGCGGAAAATGCGTTTTTTTCCCCACATTTCAGACTTTGTGGGGGTGTCTGGGTAATAAATTCTGGGGCGATTTGGGCAAATCATACCTCTGCTGATTCCCACGGGTGTCCTCTTTTTGTAAATGCATGGGGTTCCCTGTTTTCCCCAGTAGCTTGGACACCGAGGCCCATATCTGGATGTTGTGCAGGTCGGCAGTGCATCTCAAATTCCAGTCAGAAAACAGACTTGGGGTTACTTGTGTTTTAGGCTTTCCCCTTGGCGGCCAGATAGGTGCACCCACACATGTGAGGTACCGTTTTCATTGGGACACCTGTGGGAACGCGGGACGGTAGGCCATGTGTTGTTGGGGGTGTGTTTCGATGGGTGAGGCGAGCAAAATGTGCGGAAAATGCGTTTTTTTCCCCACATTTCGAACTTTGCGGGGGTGTCTGGGTAATAAATCCTGGGGCGATTTGGGCATATCATACCTCTGCGGATTCCCACACGTGTCCTCTTTTCAGAAATGCATGGGGTTCCCTGTTTTCCACGGTGGCTTGGACACCTAAGGCCCATATCTGTATGTTGTGCCGTTCGGCAAAGCGTCTCAAATTCCGGTCAGAAAACAGAGTTGGGGTTACTTGTGTTTTAGGCTTTCCCCTTGGCGGCCAGGTTGGTGCACCCACACATGTGAGGTACCGGTTTCATCGGGACACCTGTGGGAATGCGGGACCGTAGTCCATGTGTTGTTGGGGGCGTGTTTCGATGGGTGAGCCAAGCGACATGTGCAGAAAATGCGTTTTTTTCCCACATTTCAGACTTTGCGGGGGTGTCTGGGTAATACATTCTGGGGTGATTTGGGCATATCATACCTCTGCGGATTCCCACGGGTGTCCTCTTTTCAGAAATGCATGGGGTTCCCTGTATTCCCCGGTGGCTTGGACACCCGAGGCCCATATCTGTATGTTGTGCCGGTCGGCAGAGCGTCTCAAATTTAGGTCAGAAAACAGACTTGGGGTTACTTGTGTTTTAGGCTTTCCCCTTGGCGGCCAGGTAGGTGCACCCACACATGTGAGGTACCGTTTTCATCGGGACACCTGTGGGAACGCGGGACGATGGCCATGTGTTGTTGGGGGCGTGTTTCGATGGGTGAGACGAGCGACATGTGCGGAAAACGCGTTTTTTTTCCCACCTTTCTGAATTTGCGGGGTGTCTGAGTAATACATTCTGGGGCAGTTCGGGCATATCATACCTCTGCGGATTTCCACAGGTGTCCTCTTTTCAGAAATGCATGGGGTCCCTGTTTTCCCCGGTGGCTTGGACACCCGAGGCCCATATCTGTATGTTGTGCCGGTCGGCAGAGCGTCTCAAATTCCGGTCAGAAAACAGACTTGGGGTTACTTGTGTTTTAGGCTTTTCCCTTGGCGGCCAGGTAGGTGCACCCAAACATGTGAGGTACCGTTTTCATCGGGACACCTGTGGGAACACGGGACGGTAGGCCATGTGCTGTTGGGGGCGTGTTTCGATGGGTGAGCCAAGCGACATGTGCGTAAAATGCGTTTTTTTCCCCACATTTCGGACTTTGCGGGGGTGTCTGGGTAATAAATTCTGGGGCGATTTGGGCATATCATACCTCTGCTGATTCCCACGGGAGTCCTCTTTTTGTAAATCCATGGGGTTCCCTGTTTTCCCCAGTAGCTTGGAAACCCGAGGCCCATATCTGGATGTTGTGCCGGTCGGCAGTGCATCTCAAATTCCAGTCAGAAAATAGACTAGGGGTTACTTGTGTTTTAGGCTTTCCCCTTGGCGGCCAGAAAGGTGCACCCACACATGTGAGGTACCGTTTTCATTGGGACACCTGTGGGAACGCGGGACGGTAGGCCATGTGTTGTTGGGGGTGTGTTTCGATGGGTGAGGTGAGCAAAATGTGCGGAAAATGCGCTTTTTTCCCCACATTTCGAACTTTGCGGGGGTGTCTGGGTAATAAATCCTGGGGCGATTTGGGCATATCATACCTCTGCGGATTCCCACACGTGTCCTCTTTTCAGAAATGCATGGGGTTCCCTGTTTTCCCCGGTGGCTTGGACACCCGAGGCCCATATCTGTATGTTGTGCCGTTCGGCAAAGCGTCTCAAATTCCGGTCAGAAAACAGAGTTGGGGTTACTTGTGTTTTAGGCTTTCCCCTTGGCGGCCAGGTAGGTGCACCCACACATGTGAGGTACCGGTTTCATCGGGACACCTGTGGGAATGCGGGACCGTAGGCCATGTGTTGTTGGGGGCGTGTTTCGATGGGTGAGCCAAGCGACATGTGCAGAAAATGCGTTTTTTTCCCACATTTCAGACTTTGCGGGGGTGTCTGGGTAATACATTCTGGGGTGATTTGGTCATATCATACCTCTGCGGATTCCCACGGGTGTCCTCTTTTCGGAAATGCATGGGGTTCGCTGTATTCCCCGGTGGCTTGGACACCCGAGGCCCATATCTGTATGTTGTGCCGGTCGGCAGAGCGTCTCAAATTCCGGTCAGAAAACAGACTTGGGGTTACTTGTGTTTTAGGCTTTCCCCTTGGCGGCCAGGTAGGTGCACCCACACATGTGAGGTACCGTTTTCATCGGGACACCTGTGGGAACGCGGGACGATGGCCATGTGTTGTTGGGGGCGTGTTTCGATGGGTGAGACGAGCGACATGTGCGGAAAACGCGTTTTTTTCCCACCTTTCTGAATTTGCGGGGGTGTCTGGGTAATTAATTCTGGAGCGATTTTGGCATATCATACCTCTGGGAATTCCCAAGGGTGTCCTCTTTTCGGAAATGCATGGGGTTCCCTGTTTTCCCCGGTGGCTTGGACACCCGTGGCTCATACCTGTATGTTTTGCCAGTCGGCAGAGTGTTTCAAATTCCAGTCAGAAAACAGACTTGGGGTTACTTGTGTTTTAGGCTTTCGCCTTGGCGGCCAGGTAGGTTCACCCACACATGTGAGGTTCCCTTTTCATCGGGACACCTTTGGGAACGCGGGACGGTAGGCCATGTGCTGTTGGGGGTGTGTTTCGATGGGTGAGCCGAGCGACACGTGTGCGGAAAATGCGTTTTTTTCTCCACATTTCAGACTTTGTGGGGGTGTCTGGGTAATAAATTCTGGGGCGATTTGGGCAAATCATACCTCTGCTGATTCCCACGGGTGTCCTCTTTTTGTAAATGCATGGGGTTCCCTGTTTTCCCCAGTAGCTTGGACACTGAGGCCCATATCTGGATGTTGTGCAGGTCGGCAGTGCATCTCAAATTCCAGTCAGAAAACAGACTTGGGGTTACTTGTGTTTTAGGCTTTCCCCTTGGCGGCCAGATAGGTGCACCCACACATGTGAGGTACCGTTTTCATTGGGACACCTGTGGGAACGCGGGACGGTAGGCCATGTGTTGTTGGGGGTGTGTTTCGATGGGTGAGGCGAGCAAAATGTGCGGAAAATGCGTTTTTTTCCCCACATTTCGAACTTTGCGGGGGTGTCTGGGTAATAAATCCTGGGGCGATTTGGGCATATCATACCTCTGCGGATTCCCACGGGTGTCCTCTTTTCGGAAATGCATGGGGTTCCCTGTATTCCCCGGTGGCTTGGACACCCGAGGCCCATATCTGTATGTTGTGCCGGTCGGCAGAGCGTCTCAAATTTAGGTCAGAAAACAGACTTGGGGTTACTTGTGTTTTAGGCTTTCCCCTTGGCGGCCAGGTAGGTGCACCCACACATGTGAGGTACCGTTTTCATCGGGCCACCTGTGGGAACGCGGGACGATGGCGATGTGTTGTTGGGGGCGTGTTTCGATGGGTGAGACGAGCGACATGTGCGGAAAACGCATTTTTTTCACACCTTTCTGAATTTGCGGGGGTGTCTGGGTAATTAATTCTGGAGCGATTTTGGCATATCACACCTCTGGGAATTCCCACGGTTGCCCTCTTTTCGGAAATGCATGGGGTTCCCTGTTTTCCCCGGTGGCTTGGACACCCGTGGCTCATACCTGTATGTTTTGCCAGTCGGCAGAGTGTCTCAAATTCCAGTCAGAAAACAGACTTGGGGTTACTTGTGTTTTAGGCTTTCGCCTTGGCGGCCAGGTAGGTTCACCCACACATGTGAGGTTCCCTTTTCATCGGGACACCTTTGGGAACGCTGGACGGTAGGCCATGTGCTGTTGGGGGTGTGTTTCGATGGGTGAGCCGAGCGACACGTGTGCGGAAAATGCGTTTTTTTCCCCACATTTCAGACTTTGTGGGGGTGTCTGGGTAATAAATTCTGGGGCGATTTGGGCAAATCATACCTCTGCAGATTCCCAGGGGTGTCCTCTTTTCGGAAATGCATGGGGTTCCCTGTATTCCCCGGTGGCTTGGACACCCGAGGCCCATATCTGTATGTTGTGCCGGTCGGCAGAGCGTCTCAAATTCCGGTCAGAAAACAGACTTGGGGTTACTTGTGTTTTAGGCTTTCCCCTTGGCGGCCAGGTAGGTGCACCCACACATGTGAGGTACCGTTTTCATCGGGACACCTGTGGGAACGCGGGACGATGGCCATGTGTTGTTGGGGGCGTGTTTCGATGGGTGAGACGAGCGACATGTGCGGAAAACGCGTTTTTTTCCCACCTTTCTGAATTTGCGGGGGTGTCTGAGTAATACATTCTGGGGCAGTTCGGGCATATCATACCTCTGCGGATTTCCACAGGTGTCCTCTTTGCAGAAATGCATGGGGTCCCTGTTTTCCCCGGTGGCTTGGACACCCGAGGCCCATATCTGTATGTTGTGCCGGTCGGCAGAGCGTCTCAAATTCCGGTCAGAATACAGACTTGGGGTTACTTGTGTTTTAGGCTTTTCCCTTGGCGGCCAGGTAGGTGCACCCAAACATGTGAGGTACCGTTTTCATCGGGACACCTGTGGGAACGCGGGACGGTAGGCCATGTGCTGTTGGGGGCGTGTTTCGATGGGGGATGTGCGTAAAATGCATTTTTTTCCCACATTTCAGACATTGCGGGGATGTCTCGGTAATACATTCTGGGGCGATTTGGACATATCATATCTCTGCGGATTCCCACGGGTGTCCTCTTTTTGGAAATGCATTGGGTTCCCTGTATTCCCCGGTGGCTTGGACACCCGAGGCCCATATCTGTATGTTGTGCCGGTCGGCAGAGCGTCTCAAATTCCGGTCAGAAAACAGACTTGGGGTTACTTGTGTTTTAGGCTTTCTCCTTGGCGGCCAGGTAGGTGCACCCACACATGTGAGGTACCGTTTTCATTGGGACACCTGTGGGAACGCGGGACGGTAGGCCATGTGTTGTTGGGGGTGTGTTTCGATGGGTGAGGTGAGCAAAATGTGCGGAAAATGCGTTTTTTTCCCCACATTTCGAACTTTGCGGGGGTGTCTGGGTAATAAATCCTGGGGCGATTTGGGCATATCATACCTCTGCGGATTCCCACACGTGTCCTCTTTTCAGAAATGCATGGGCTTCCCTGTTTTCCCCGGTGGCTTGGACACCCGAGGCCCATATCTGTATGTTGTGCCGTTCGGCAAAGCGTCTCAAATTCCGGTCAGAAAACAGAGTTGGGGTTACTTGTGTTTTAGGCTTTCCCCTTGGCGGCCAGGTAGGTGCACCCACACATGTGATGTACCGGTTTCATCGGGAGACCTGTGGGAATGCGGGACCGTAGGCCATGTGTTGTTGGGGGCGTGTTTCGATGGGTGAGTGTTAGGGAGAATTCTCTGTTTAGGCTGAATTTCCCTACCTAGTGAGTCCCCCAGCAGCTTTGCTGGATTTCTGGGGTTTCTTTTTTTCTCCTGCCAAGAGTGAGACTCTTTTACCCTCACTCTTGGACATGTTGAAGTGTGTTTTCTTGGTTAAACCTTGTGTTGAATGGGCTATGGGGTCTTTTACTCCATAGGGCCTCATGTATTTTTGTGATGTGGGTTACACAGCACCCTCTGTGCCGTGACCCAGGGGTGTCCTAGGGACTCCCCAACATAGACTCCATACCCTGGGACTGACTACTGTCTCCCAGGGCATGTAAAGTCACCAAAGACTTTGCTAGTCTTGAATCCTGAACAGAACCAGTACAAACCATCATATTGTGGACGTACTGGCTGGGGCAATTCGATTGCCCCAGGGTCTGTTAGTCGAGGGGGCACGTCTCCGTCCCCCCTGATCGAGTTTTGGCTGGTGGCAGTGGAAACTACTTTTTATATTCGACCGCGAATATTTCCCTATGGGATTTCCCATTGTTTTAGGCTAACACATTTAATTATTTATTTACGGTAGCCTTAAACATACCGCCGGTTTATATATTTATTATTATAACTCCGGTTGGGACTTTTTGCCAAAACTTGATTCTAAAATGGCGTGGGCGTTCGCCTCTGTAACTCTGACCCAAAGTGGAGCCCTTTGTTCCACTTTTGGCGGGCTTCTCCACAGAAGCCCTCCAAAGTGGTGCCACTCTGTCTGGGGTACTTAGGAGGGGTGGAGGGGGATTTAGGCACCCTGGACTGAGTTACCTTGGTAACTCAAGTCGCACTCCGTCCTGATTGGCCCAAGTGGTGAGTCGGCCGGCTCACCACTTAGCATGTTTGAGTGACAGCTAGGCTGGGTGAATGGGGGTTTGCTGCATAAAAGCAGGGCTTTGGGGACTGGAACTAGAGAAGTCGCCACAGGACCAAGAATCCGACGAGGGAAGAGCTGAGCCGACCTGCTTCGACGACACCACCCGGTGGAGCCCTGCTGAACCGTCTCACCACTTTTCCCGACGACCGAGGAGAACTCTTAACGGAGTGGCTCCTTCCCTTGACTGGTGGGGACAACCAGTTTTCACCTTCTTTCCGCTTCTCGAGGTATCTCGTGGCCGCCCTGCCAGTGCCAAGCACCCCGGCAACCGGAACCCCACCACTTTTTACCCCAACCACGAAAGTCGGTACAACCCTTTAACCGGAGGACTCCGCGGCTGGTTTCTTCCCGGGCAGTGCAACGACCCTCTTCTTCTGCTCTTCAGCGAGAACTTCTTCTCCCCTGACCGACGTCGAGCCTTGCCGCCACTGTCTGGAACAACTGCCACCGCTGGAGGATCCTTTCCGCTTAAGGTACCGTGTTCCGCCTGGCTTCCCTTGCCACCGACTGTACCGGGTAGATTTAGCCCCCGGCTTTCGAACCTGGGAGTGCCTGGAACACCCTGGCTAAACTTTCTAAGCCACTCTAAACTCGTTCTAACTCTTTGCAAGACTTTGAATCCCTAATAACAGTGTGATCTTGGGCACATTTTCGCTCCGGCTACTCTAAGAGTGGGCCCTGCCTAGTGACTTTTGCTCACCTGTGACTTTGTGCTTCTTTGAGCCTATTGCAAGTGTTCTGGACCTTAGAGTGGTGTGTTTAACCCATTTCTGTTTCTTTTTATCCCTTTCTTGAACCTACTAGAGTGTCATCTAACGTTAAGCGCTCACCTCTGTTTTAATTATGTGGTGTTAACCTAGAGTTGTCTAGATAGGAGTAAGGGTTGAAACTGCTTTCATTATAACTGTGTTTGAAGTGTTTTTACTATATCTTGCTAGAGTGATTTCAACTTAGGTGTGTTTGATAAATAAATAACTATATACCTTTGAAACCAAGCTCTGGTCAGTGTTTGCTTGTGCTATTGTGCCTGGGTACATATTGTGTATACTTTGCATACTGCCTAACTCTTCTTGAGGGAAGTCTGACTGCTCAGCCACAGCTACCAGGTAAATCTGGGTGGTGCGGACTGCTACCAAGTGGGTTTACTGCTATACCTGTAGTCTTAAATCTTTTGCAGTGGTCCCCAAGGGAACTGCACAGGTTTCTGCCTAACACTGGTGTACAGCGGTGGGATTTGTATTAAGTATACATTTTAGTGTGCTTTAGATACCTTAGTGCAACTAACCACAAAGCTTAGCACTATAAAAGTAAACCTCTAACATGTCAGTTATAGAAAGCTATAGTCAAGAGTCCCTTGCAGCCAAAACTGCTGATTGTTTAAGAGTGCTCTGTAAACATAAAGACCTCCTGACTAAGGGCAAGAAAATGGAGCTGATTGAAAGATTGTTAGCTAACCAAAGTCTGGGTGAGGGTTCAGAGGAACCTACCACTCCAGCAACTGTAGATGACAGTATTGAAATTAACATGGAGCAAAATGTTGATGATTCTGAGGAAGAGTCAGAAGAGGAGGGTGAGGCTGTTGTGACTGTCCCCCCTAGGCCTCTACCTGCTCTACCTGCTGTACCTACTGGGCCTTTACCAGGTCCCACATTTAGTCCTCAGTACTTTGAACTGGAGAAGATGAAACTAGAATTGGAGTATAAGAAACTGAATGCTCAAACTGACAAAGAACTAAGGCTAAGGGAAATGGAGCTCAAGTATGAGCTAGAAATGAAGAAATTATCTGTTGAGAATGCTTCTCTCTCCGGCTCCTCTAGAAGTTCCAGTCCTAAAAGACCCCGGATGCCTAAAGAATTGGTTGGTATGTATGAGCCTAAGTTGGATGTGTTGGATTGGTTGTCTCTGTTTGAATATAATCATGGGCTCCAGAACATCACAGGAAATGACTTACTCACCTGGTTGTTCTCTAGGCTTCCCCCTGTTGCAACTGATGTGGTAATGGAGATGGGGGAGGAGGATAAGAAGGACTATGAATGTGTGAAACTAGCTTTGATAGCTAGGTTTGGGAAGACCCCTTCCCAGTATCTTAAGAGGTTTAGGAGCCTCAAAAAGCATGATGGTACCCCTTGGGCTACCTGGGTGAGTGAAGGGTTGAAAAACTTAGAGGGATGGATTAAGGGTTACAAGGTGAACACTTATGAAGGTATGAAGAATTTGTTTATGTTGGAGACTATTTATGATGCCTGCTCTCCTGAGCTCAGACAGCACTTGGCTGATTCCAAGGAATTAGATTCCCGGAAACTAGCTAAGGCTGCTGACTTGTGGGTTGCCAACAGGGCCACTCACAAGGATTCTGGGGTAACTCAGAAAAAGGATGGGGAGAGACAGCCTAAAAAGGACTCCAAAGAGAATTCAAATACTACAAATTCCAAAGAGGGCCCCAAACTAAACTATAAGGGTAAGCCACAAGGGAAACCGAATCAGGCTAGTGTACCTTCTGGTCCCAGACCAGAAGGAGGTCAGAACAAGCCTCCATTCCAGCGAGCCTTTGGCTCATGCTTTGTTTGTAAGGCTACTGACCATGTGAAAGGAGATCCCAGATGTAAGGGTAAACCTTCAGGGGTCCAACTTGCCTCCTTAGCCTTCGCTCCAGAAGAGGAAGTACATATGGCAAGTGGAAACTTTCTATTACTGGCTGATGAACCCACTGGAGTCTCAGCTAGTGTTTCTTTAGTCTCTCTGGGGTTGTGGGAACAACAGAATTTAGATGTATATAACTCTATCCCAGATAATACTAAAGAGTATTATAAGGACAGTGTCCAAGTGAATGGCCAGGAGACTCCTGCCATTAGGGACACTGGGGCCAGCATAACTGTGGTGGATGAATCATTTTTCAAGGCAGAGGATGTTGCTAAGGCACCCAAATGCCTCACCAAGTTAGCTGGTGGGCCTGTGCAGATGTGTCCCCAGTTACCAGTTCTCATCCAATGTAATGATATGGCTGTAAAAATACCTGTCAGTGTACAATGTGAAGTGCCAGGTAGGGTTCTGTTGGGTAATGACCTCAAAGCTCTTGGAGTTGTATCTCATACCCCCAGACCCCCTAGCAAAAGGTTACAGGAACTCACAAAACCTGCAAGAGAGAAAACCCTGAGAGGGTTATCTCAGGAGATGATGACAGAAATCACTCCTCTCCCACTGGAACAACTTACTGCAGTAACAACCAGATCAGGAGCAAAGGGGCAACCCAAGACCCCTAGGAAAAAGCCAGCAGCAAGCACTCCAGTGCTTCCAACAAGGACTTCCCCTAGGTTGTCCAAAGTTACACCTGTAACTCCACCTCCAGCTGAGGCTGAGAGGGAGGTACAACCCTGTGTGGTTGAGCTAGACTCTGAGGAAGAGCTAGAGGGAGGCCCAAACCTTATTGGAGATTTGGACCCTGAGGACCATCCTGAGCTGCAGTCTTTACTGGCAGAAGGTGGGCCTAGCAGGGCTGCTTTCCGTAAGGGGCAAAGAGAATGTCCAACTCTGGAAGGTCTCCGCCACCAGGCAGCTTCTCAAGCTGATGGGCAAGAGCCTCGGAAGTATAGGTTGCACTGGGAAGATGGCCTCTTCTACAGTGAACCCACTGAGTCTGAACCTGGAGACTACAAACGCCTTGTCGTCCCACAAGAGAACAGACAACAGTTCTTACAACTAGCCCATGAGATACCTTTGGCTGGTCACTTGAGTTTCAAGAAGACCAAGGAAAGGCTCTCACTCTACTTTTATTGGCCAAAGATGGGGGCTGAAGTAGATAGATATTGTAAGAGCTGCCATACCTGCCAGACTTCTGGTAAGGTTGGTTCCAAGAATGTGGCACCTTTAGTGCCTCTCCCAGTTGTGGGAGTCCCATTTGAGAGGGTAGGGATTGACATTGTTGGTCCCCTTGATCCTCCAACCTCCTCAGGCAACAGGTTTATACTTGTTGTAGTAGACCATGCTACTAGGTACCCTGAGGCAATTCCTATGAGGACTGTTACAGCTCCGGCTGTGGCTAAGGCCCTCCTTGGTATCTTCACCAGGGTTGGGTTTCCTAAGGAAGTAATCTCTGACAGGGGATCAAACTTTATGTCCCACTACATGAAAGCCATGTGGAAAACCTGTGGAGTTACTTACAAGTTCTCAACAGCATACCACCCTCAGACAAACGGGTTGGTTGAAAGGTTTAACAGAACCATGAAGAGCATGATAGGTGCTTTAGAGGAACCCCTTAAGAAAAAATGGGACCTCCTACTGCCATGCCTGCTCTTTGCTTATAGAGAAGTCCCTCAGGAGGGAGTAGGTTATTCTCCCTTTGAGCTTCTCTATGGCCATCCGGTCAGAGGTCCATTGGCCCTGATTAAGGAGGGGTTGGAAGGTGCTCCTCCCCTCAAGCCAGTCAGAGTGACTGACTATGTGATAGGTCTCCGGAGGAGAATGTCACACATGATGGCAGAAGCAAGTGACAACTTGAAAGCTGGTCAAGCTCTGGTCAAACATTGGCATGACCAGAAGGCTAACATGGTTGAGTTTACTCAAGACCAGCTAGTTCTAGTTATGCTCCCAACAAGGCAGAGGGCCTTGCAAGACAAGTGGATGGGACCCTTCAAGATTGTGGGAAAGCTTGGAGAGGTCAACTATCTGGTGGATCTGGGCAGACCCAGGGAAGCTCCTAGAGTCTTCCACACCAACAGACTAAAAGCATACATCTCCAGACCTGACGTAGGAGCCTTGCTCCTAGCTTCAGCTGCAGAGGAGGAAGAGAGTGAATCTCTCCCTGATCTCCTCAGAGGGGTGCCTTTAGATGAAAAAGTCGAAGGAGTTAATCTCTCTTCAGACCTGACACCTGAGCAACAAGAGGAGTGCAAATCTATGTTAAATCAGTTTGCCTCCCTGTTCTCACTGTCACCAGGCTTGACCCCTTGGGGCCAGCATGAGATACTCACTGGTGACTGTCTGCCAGTCAAAAGCAGAGGGTACAGAATGTCAGAACATATCAGAACCCACATCAAAGGAGAGGTCAAGAAGATGCTTGATCTCGGGGTAATAGAACCCTCTACTAGTCCATGGTCTAGCCCAGTTGTGTTAGTACCAAAGGCAGGATCCAAAGACTTGAGATTCTGTGTGGACTATAGAGCTCTAAATGCAGTCACCAAGACTGATGCCCACCCTTTGCCCAGGACAGATGAGTTGGTGGATAAACTTGGTGCAGCCAAGTACCTCAGCACATTTGACCTTACGTCAGGCTATTGGCAAATAGCCCTGACAGACCATGCCAAGGAGAAGACTGCATTTTCAACCCCAGTTGGCTTGTACCAGTTTAAGGTCATGCCTTTTGGATTAAAAAATGCACCTGCCACATTCCAAAGGATGGTGAACCAAGTTCTGGCTGGGATGGAAGATTTCTGCATGGCATACTTGGATGACATTGCAGTCTTCAGCCACTCCTGGGAAGAACATGTGAACCACCTAGGACATGTGTTGCAGGCTCTGGAACAGGCCCATTTGACAATCAAAACCAGTAAGTGCCAGATTGGTCAAAGTAAAGTGGTCTACCTTGGGCATGAGGTAGGAGGTGGAGAAATAAGGCCTTTGCTCAGCAAGATTGAAGCTGTGCAAAGTTGGACAACACCAACTACTCAAACCCAAGTGAGAGCCTTCCTAGGCCTCACTGGGTATTACAGGAATTTCATTGAGAACTATGGGACCATAGCTTCTCCACTGAATGTAATCTCCTCTCCTAAATTCCCTAAAAAGGTAAAATGGAATGAGGAGTGCAATCAGGCCTTTGAAAAACTGAAGAGAGCTCTTTGCCAAGCTCCAGTATTGAGAGCTCCTGACTACCACCAAACTTTCATTGTACAAACTGATGCTTCCAATGTAGGTATAGGTGCAGTTCTAAGCCAACTGGATGAGAAGGGTAGGGAGCACCCCATTTGCTTCATCAGTAGAAAACTGAAGGATCCTGAGACAAGGTGGGCAACAATCGAAAGAGAATGCTTTGCTATTGTGTGGGCACTGAAGAAGTTTAGGCCATACTTGTATGGTTCTACTTTTGTTATTCAGACTGACCACCAACCCTTGAGATGGTTAATGCAAATGAAAGGGGAAAATCCAAAACTATTGAGATGGTCAATCTGCCTGCAAGGGTTTGATTTCACCATTGAGCACAGGTCAGGGTGTCACCATCAAAATGCTGATGGACTCTCTAGGATGTATATCATCGACTAGAGGTATGAGGTTCATCCAGGAGTGGATTAAATCCTCCTGTCCCTTAGTCTGGGGGGGGCGAGTGTTAGGGAGAATTCTCTGTTTAGGCTGAATTTCCCTACCTAGTGAGTCCCCCAGCAGCTTTGCTGGATTTCTGGGGTTTCTTTTTTTCTCCTGCCAAGAGTGAGACTCTTTTACCCTCACTCTTGGACATGTTGAAGTGTGTTTTCTTGGTTAAACCTTGTGTTGAATGGGCTATGGGGTCTTTTACTCCATAGGGCCTCCTGTATTTTTGTGATGTGGGTTACACAGCACCCTCTGTGCCGTGACCCAGGGGTGTCCTAGGGACTCCCCAACATAGACTCCATACCCTGGGACTGACTACTGTCTCCCAGGGCATGTAAAGTCACCAAAGACTTTGCTAGTCTTGAATCCTGAACAGAACCAGTACAAACCATCATATTGTGGACGTACTGGCTGGGGCAATTCGATTGCCCCAGGGTCTGTTAGTCGAGGGGGCACGTCTCCGTCCCCCCTGATCGAGTTTTGGCTGGTGGCAGTGGAAACTACTTTTTATATTCGACCGCGAATATTTCCCTATGGGATTTCCCATTGTTTTAGGCTAACACATTTAATTATTTATTTACGGTAGCCTTAAACATACCGCCGGTTTATATATTTATTATTATAACTCCGGTTGGGACTTTTTGCCAAAACTTGATTCTAAAATGGCGTGGGCGTTCGCCTCTGTAACTCTGACCCAAAGTGGAGCCCTTTGTTCCACTTTTGGCGGGCTTCTCCACAGAAGCCCTCCAAAGTGGTGCCACTCTGTCTGGGGTACTTAGGAGGGGTGGAGGGGGATTTAGGCACCCTGGACTGAGTTACCTTGGTAACTCAAGTCGCACTCCGTCCTGATTGGCCCAAGTGGTGAGCCGGCCGGCTCACCACTTAGCATGTTTGAGTGACAGCTAGGCTGGGTGAATGGGGGTTTGCTGCATAAAAGCAGGGCTTTGGGGACTGGAACTAGAGAAGTCGCCACAGGACCAAGAATCCGACGAGGGAAGAGCTGAGCCGACCTGCTTCGACGACACCACCCGGTGGAGCCCTGCTGAACCGTCTCACCACTTTTCCCGACGACCGAGGAGAACTCTTAACGGAGTGGCTCCTTCCCTTGACTGGTGGGGACAACCAGTTTTCACCTTCTTTCCGCTTCTCGAGGTATCTCGTGGCCGCCCTGCCAGTGCCAAGCACCCCGGCAACCGGAACCCCACCACTTTTTACCCCAACCACGAAAGTCGGTACAACCCTTTAACCGGAGGACTCTGCGGCTGGTTTCTTCCCGGGCAGTGCAACGACCCTCTTCTTCTGCTCTTCAGCGAGAACTTCTTCTCCCCTGACCGACGTCGAGCCTTGCCGCCACTGCCTGGAACAACTGCCACCGCTGGAGGATCCTTTCCGCTTAAGGTACCGTGTTCCGCCTGGCTTCCCTTGCCACCGACTGTACGGGGTAGATTTAGCCCCCGGCTTTCGAACCTGGGAGTGCCTGGAACACCCTGGCTAAACTTTCTAAGCCACTCTAAACTCGTTCTAACTCTTTGCAAGACTTTGAATCCCTAATAACAGTGTGATCTTGGGCACATTTTCGCTCCGGCTACTCTAAGAGTGGGCCCTGCCTAGTGACTTTTGCTCACCTGTGACTTTGTGCTTCTTTGAGCCTATTGCAAGTGTTCTGGACCTTAGAGTGGTGTGTTTAACCCATTTCTGTTTCTTTTTATCCCTTTCTTGAACCTACTAGAGTGTCATCTAACGTTAAGCGCTCACCTCTGTTTTAATTATGTGGTGTTAACCTAGAGTTGTCTAGATAGGAGTAAGGGTTGAAACTGCTTTCATTATAACTGTGTTTGAAGTGTTTTTACTATATCTTGCTAGAGTGATTTCAACTTAGGTGTGTTTGATAAATAAATAACTATATACCTTTGAAACCAAGCTCTGGTCAGTGTTTGCTTGTGCTATTGTGCCTGGGTACATATTGTGTATACTTTGCATACTGCCTAACTCTTCTTGAGGGAAGTCTGACTGCTCAGCCACAGCTACCAGGTAAATCTGGGTGGTGCGGACTGCTACCAAGTGGGTTTACTGCTATACCTGTAGTCTTAAATCTTTTGCAGTGGTCCCCAAGGGAACTGCACAGGTTTCTGCCTAACAGTGAGCCAAGCGACATGTGCAGAAAATGAGTTTTTTTCCCACATTTCAGACTTTGCGGGGGTGTCTGGGTAATACATTCTGGGGTGATTTGGGCATATCATACCTCTGCGGATTCCCACGGGTGTCCTCTTTTCGGAAATGCATGGGGTTCCCTGTATTCCCCGGTGGCTTGGACACCCGAGGCCCATATCTGTATGTTGTGCCGGTCGGCAGAGCGTCTCAAATTCCGGTCAGAAAACAGACTTGGGGTTACTTGTGTTTTAGGCTTTCCCCTTGGCGGCCAGGTAGGTGCACCCACACATGTGAGGTACCGTTTTCATCAGGACACCTGTGGGAACGCGGGACGATGGCCATGTGTTGTTGGGGGCGTGTTTCGATGGGTGAGACGAGCGACATGTGCGGAAAACGCATTTTTTTCCCACCTTTCTGAATTTGCGGGGGTGTCTGGGTAATTAATTCTGGAGCGATTTTGGCATATCATACCTCTGGGAATTCCCACGGGTGTCCTCTTTTCGGAAATGCATGGGGTTCCCTGTTTTCCCTGTTGGCTTGGACACCCGTGGCTCATACCTGTATGTTTTGCCAGTCGGCAGAGTGTCTCAAATTCCAGTCAGAAAACAGACTTGGGGTTACTTGTGTTTTAGGCTTTCGCCTTGGCGGCCAGGTAGGTTCACCCACACATGTGAGGTTCCCTTTTCATCGGGACACCTGTGGGAACGCAGGACGGTAGGCCATGTGTTGTTGGGGGCGTGTTTCAATGGGTGAGCCGAGCGACACGTGTGCGGAAAATGCGTTTTTTTTCCCCACATTTCGGACTTTGTGGGGGTGTCTGGGTAATAAATTCTGGGGCGATTTGGGCAAATCATACCTCTGCTGATTCCCACGGGTGTCCTCTTTTTGTAAATGCATGGGGTTCCCTGTTTTCCTCGGTGGCTTGGACACCCGAAGCCCATATCTGTATGTTGTGCAGTTTGGCAGAGTGTCTCAAATTCCGGTCAGAAAACAGACTTGGGGTTACTTGTGTTTTAGGCTTTCCCCTTGGCGGCCAGGTATGTGCACCCACACATGTGAGGTACCATTTTCATCGGGACACCTTTGGGAACGCGGGACGGTAGGCCATGTGCTGTTGGGGGTGTGTTTCGATGGGTGAGCCGAGCGACACGTGTGCGGAAAATGCGTTTTTTTCCCCACATTTCAGACTTTGTGGGGGTGTCTGGGTAATAAATTCTGGGGCGATTTGGGCAAATCATACCTCTGCTGATTCCCACGGGTGTCCTCTTTTTGTAAATGCATGGGGTTCCCTGTTTTCCCCAGTAGCTTGGACACCGAGGCCCATATCTGGATGTTGTGCAGGTCGGCAGTGCATCTCAAATTCCAGTCAGAAAACAGACTTGGGGTTACTTGTGTTTTAGGCTTTCCCCTTGGCGGCCAGATAGGTGCACCCACACATGTGAGGTACCGTTTTCATTGGGACACCTGTGGGAATGCGGGACGGTAGGCCATGTGTTGTTGGGGGTGTGTTTGGATGGGTGAGGCGAGCAAAATGTGCGGAAAATGTGTTTTTTTCCCCACATTTCGAACTTTGCGGGGGTGTCTGGGTAATAAATCCTGGGGCGATTTGGTCATATCATACCTCTGCGGATTCCCACACGTGTCCTCTTTTCAGAAATGCATGGGGTTCCCTGTTTTCCCCGGTGGCTTGGACACCCGAGGCCCATATCTGTATGTTGTGCCGGTCGGCAGAGCGTCTCAAATTTAGGTCAGAAAACAGACTTGGGGTTACTTGTGTTTTAGGCTTTCCCCTTGGCGGCCAGGTAGGTGCACCCACTCATGTGAGGTACCGTTTTCATTCGGACAGCAGTGGGAACGCGGGACGGTAGGCCGTGTGTTGTTGGGGGTGTGTTTCAATGGGTGAGCCGAGCGTAATGTGCGGAAAATGTTTTTGTTTTCCCACATTTCAGACTTTGCGGGGGTGTCTGAGTAATACATTCTGGGGCAAAAGGGCATATCATACCTCTGCGGATTTCCACAGGTGTCCTCTTTTCGTAAATGCATGGGGTTCCCTGTTTTCCCCACTAGCTTGGAAACCCGAGGCCCATATCTGGATGTTGTGCCGGTCGGCAGTGCATCTCAAATTCCAGTCAGAAAACAGACTTGGGGTTACTTGTGTTTTAGGCTTTCCCCTTGGCAGCCAGATAGGTGCACCCACTCATGTGAGATACCGTTTTCATTGTGACAGCAGTGGGAACGCGGGACGGTAGGCCGTGTGTTGTTGGGGGTGTGTTTTGATGGGTGAGGTAAGCAAAATGTGCGGAAAATGCGTTTTTTTCCCCACATTTCAAACTTTGTGGGGGTGTCTGGGTAATAAATCCTGGGGCTATTTGGGCATATCATAACTCTGCGGATTCCCACGTGTGTCCTCTTTTCAGAAATGCCTGGGGTTCCCTGTTTTCCCCGGTGGCTTGGACACCCGAGGCCCATATCTGTATATTGTGCTGGTCGGCAAAGCGTCTCAAATTCCGGTCAGAAAACAGAGTTGGGGTTACTTGTGTTTTAGGCTTTCCCCTTGGCGGCCAGGTAGGTGCACCCACACATGTGAGGTACTGGTTTCATTGGGACACCTGCGGGAATGCGGGACCATAGGCCATGTGTTGTTGGGGGCGTGTTTCGATGGGTGAGCCAAGAGACATGTGCAGAAAATGCGTTTTTTTCCCACATTTCAGACTTTTCGGGGGTGTCTGGGTGATAAATTCTGGGGCGATTTGGAGATATCATACCTCTGCGGATTCCCACAGGTGTCCTCTTTTCGGAAATGCATGGGGTTCCCTGTTTTCCCCGGTGGCTTGGACACCCGAGGCCCATATCTGTATGTTGTGCCGGTCGGCAGAGCGTCTCAAATTCCGGTCAGAAAACAGACTTGGGGTTACTTGTGTTTTAGGCTTTCCCCTTGGCGGCCAGGTAGGTGCACCCGCACATGTGAGGTACCGTTTTCATCGGGACACCTGTGGGAACACGGGACGGTAGGCCATGTGTTGTTGGGGGCGTGTTTCGATGGGTGAGACGAGCGACATGTGCGGAAAATGCGTTTTTTTCCCCACATTTCAGACTTTGCAGGGGTGTCTGGGTAATAAATTCTGGGGCGATTTGGGCATATCATACCTCTGCGGATTCCCACAGGTGTCCTCTTTTCGGAAATGCATGGGGTTCCCTGTTTTCCCCGGTGGCTTGGACACCCGAGGCCCATATCTGTATGTTGTGCCGTTCGGCAAAGCGTCTCAAATTCCGGTCAGAAAACAGAGTTGGGGTTACTTGTGTTTTAGGCTTTCCCCTTGGCGGCCAGGTAGGTGCACCCACACATGTGAGGTACCGGTTTCATCGGGACACCTGTGGGAATGCGGGACCGTAGGCCATGTGTTGTTGGGGGCGTGTTTCGATGGGTGAGCCAAGCGACATGTGCAGAAAATGCGTTTTTTTCCCACATTTCAGACTTTGCGGGGGTGTCTGGGTAATACATTCTGGGGTGATTTGGGCATATCATACCTCTGCGGATTCCCACGGGTGTCCTCTTTTCGGAAATGCATGGGGTTCCCTGTATTCCCCGGTGGCTTGGACACCCGAGGCCCATATCTGTATGTTGTGCCGGTCGGCAGAGCGTCTCAAATTCCGGTCAGAAAACAGACTTGGGGTTACTTGTGTTTTAGGCTTTCCCCTTGGCGGCCAGGTAGGTGCACCCACACATGTGAGGTACTGTTTTCATCGGGACACCTGTGGGAACGCGGGACGATGGCCATGTGTTGTTGGGGGCGTGTTTCGATGGGTGAGACGAGCGACATGTGCGGAAAACGCATTTTTTTCCCACCTTTCTGAATTTGCGAGGGTGTCTGGGTAATTAATTCTGGAGCGATTTTGGCATATCATACCTCTGGTAATTCCCACGGGTGTCCTCTTTTTGGAAATGCATGGGGTTCCCTGTTTTCCCTGGTGGCTTGGACACCCGTGGCTCATACCTGTATGTTTTGCCAGTCGGCAGAGTGTCTCAAATTCCAGTCAGAAAACAGACTTGGGGTTACTTGTGTTTTAGGCTTTTGCCTTGGCGGCCAGGTAGGTTCACCCACACATGTGAGGTTCCCTTTTCATCGGGACACCTGTGGGAACGCGGGACAGTAGGCCATGTGTTGTTGGGGGCGTGTTTCAATGGGTGAGCCGAGCGACACGTGTGCGGAAAATGCGTTTTTTTTCCCCACATTTCGGACTTTGTGGGGGTGTCTGGGTAATACATTCTGGGGCGATTTGGGCAAATCATACCTCTGCTGATTCCCATGGGTGTCCTCTTTTTGTAAATGCATGGGGTTCCCTGTTTTCCTCGGTGGCTTGGACACCCGAAGCCCATATCTGTATGTTGTGCCGTTTGGCAGAGTGTCTCAAATTCCGGTCAGAAAACAGACTTGGGGTTACTTGTGTTTTAGGCTTTCCCCTTGGCGGCCAGGTATGTGCACCCACACATGTGAGGTACTATTTTCATCGGGACACCTTTGGGAACGCGGGACGGTAGGCCATGTGCTGTTGGGGGTGTGTTTCGATGGGTGAGCCGAGCGACACGTGTGCGGAAAATGCGTTTTTTTCCCCACATTTCAGACTTTGTGGGGGTGTCTGGGTAATAAATTCTGGGGCGATTTGGGCAAATCATACCTCTGCTGATTCCCACGGGTGTCCTCTTTTTGTAAATGCATGGGGTTCCCTGTTTTCCCCAGTAGCTTGGACACCGAGGCCCATATCTGGATGTTGTGCAGGTCGGCAGTGCATCTCAAATTCCAGTCAGAAAACAGACTTGGGGTTACTTGTGTTTTAGGCTTTCCCCTTGGCGGCCAGATAGGTGCACCCACACATGTGAGGTACCGTTTTCATTGGGACACCTGTGGGAATGCGGGACGGTAGGCCATGTGTTGTTGGGGGTGTGTTTCGATGGGTGAGGCGAGCAAAATGTGCGGAAAATGCGTTTTTTTCCCCACATTTCGAACTTTGCGGGGGTGTCTGGGTAATAAATCCTGGGGCGATTTGGGCATATCATACCTCTGCGGATTCCCACACGTGTCCTCTTTTCAGAAATGCATGGGGGTCCCTGTTTTCCCCGGTGGCTTGGACACCCGAGGCCCATATCTGTATGTTGTGCCGTTCGGCAAAGCGTCTCAAATTCCGGTCAGAAAACAGAGTTGGGGTTACTTGTGTTTTAGGCTTTCCCCTTGGCGGCCAGGTAGGTGCACCCACACATGTGAGGTACCGGTTTCATCGGGACACCTGTGGGAATGCGGGACCGTAGGCCATGTGTTGTTGGGGGCGTGTTTCGATGGGTGAGCCAAGCGACATGTGCAGAAAATGCGTTTTTTTCCCACATTTCAGACTTTGCGAGGGTGTCTGGGTAATACATTCTGGGGTGATTTGGGCATATCATACCTCTGCGGATTCCCACGGGTGTCCTCTTTTCAGAAATGCATGGGGTTCCCTGTATTCCCCGGTGGCTTGGACACCCGAGACCCATATCTGTATGTTGTGCCGGTCGGCAGAGCGTCTCAAATTTAGGTCAGAAAACAGACTTGGGGTTACTTGTGTTTTAGGCTTTCCCCTTGGCGGCCAGGTAGGTGCACCCACTCATGTGAGGTACCGTTTTCATTGGGACAGCAGTGGGAACGCGGAACGGTAGGCCGTGTGTTGTTGGGGGTGTGTTTCAATGGGTGAGCCGAGCGTAATGTGCGGAAAATGTTTTTGTTTTCCCACATTTCAGACTTTGCGGGGGTGTCTGAGTAATACATTCTGGGGCAATTTGGGCATATCATACCTCTGCGGATTTCCACAGGTGTCCTCTTTTCGTAAATGCATGGGGTTCCCTGTTTTCCCCACTAGCTTGGAAACCCGAGGCCCATATCTGGATGTTGTGCCGGTCGGCAGTGCATCTCAAATTCCAGTCAGAAAACAGACTTGGGGTTACTTGTGTTTTAGGCTTTCCCCTTGGCAGCCAGATAGGTGCAACCACTCATGTGAGGTACCGTTTTCATTGGGACAGCAGTGGGAACGCGGGACGGTAGGCCGTGTGTTGTTGGGGGTGTGTTTTGATGGGTGAGGTAAGCAAAATGTGCGGAAAATGCGTTTTTTTCCCCACATTTCAAACTTTGTGGGGGTGTCTGGGTAATAAATCCTGGGGCTATTTGGGCATATCATAACTCTGCGGATTCCCACGTGTGTCCTCTTTTCAGAAATGCCTGGGGTTCCCTGTTTTCCCGGGTGGCTTGGACACCCGAGGCCCATATCTGTATGTTGTGCTGGTCGGCAAAGCGTCTCAAATTCCTGTCAGAAAACAGAGTTGTGGTTACTTGTGTTTTAGGCTTTCCCCTTGGCGGCCAGGTAGGTGCACCCACACATGTGAGGTACTGGTTTCATCGGGACACCTGCGGGAATGCGGGACCATAGGCCATGTGTTGTTGGGGGCGTGTTTCGATGGGTGAGCCAAGAGACATGTGCAGAAAATGCGTTTTTTTCCCACATTTCAGACTTTTCGGGGTGTCTGGGTGATAAATTCTGGGGCGATTTGGAGATATCATACCTCTGCGGATTCCCACAGGTGTCCTCTTTTCGGAAATGCATGGGGTTCCCTGTTTTCCCCGGTGGCTTGGACACCCGAGGCCCATATCTGTATGTTGTGCCGGTCGGCAGAGCGTCTCAAATTCCGGTCAGGAAACAGACTTGGGGTTACTTGTATTTTAGGCTTTCCCCTTGGCGGCCAGTTAGGTGCACCCACACATGTGAGGTACCGTTTTCATCGGGACACCTTGGGAACGCGGGACGGTAGGCCATGTGTTGTTGGGGGCGTGCTTCGATGGGTGAGCCGAGAGAAATGTGAGGAAAATGCGTTTTTTTCCCACATTTCGGACTTTGCGGGGGTGTCTGGGTAATACATTCTGGGGCGATTTGGCATATCATACCTCTGCGGATTCCCACCGGTGTCCTCCTTTCGGAAATGCATGGGGTTCCCTGTTTTCCCCGGTGGCTTGGACACCCAAGGCCCATATCTGTATGTTGTGCCGGTCGGCAGAGCGTCTCAAATTCCGGTCAGAAAACAGACTTGGGGTTACTTGTGTTTTAGGCTTTCCCCTTGGCGGCCAGGTAGGTGCACCCGTACATGTGAGGTACCATTTTCATCGGGACACCTGTGGGAACACGGGACGGTAGGCCATGTGTTGTTGGGGGCGTGTTTCGATGGGTGAGACGAGCGACATGTGCGGAAAATGCGTTTTTTTTCCCCACATTTCAGACTTTGCAGGGGTGTCTGGGTTATAAATTCTGGGGCGATTTGGGCATATCATACCTCTGCGGATTCCCACGGGTGTCCTCTTTTCAGAAATGCATGGGGTTGCCTGTATTCCCCGGTGGCTTGGACACCCGAGGCCCATATCTGTATGTTGTGCCGGTCGGCAGAGCGTCTCAAATTTAGGTCAGAAAACAGACTTGGGGTTACTTGTGTTTTAGGCTTTCCCCTTGGCGGCCAGGTAGGTGCACCCACTCATGTGAGGTACCGTTTTCATTGGGACAGCAGTGGGAACGCGGGACGGTAGGCCGTGTGTTGTTGGGGGTGTGTTTCAATGGGTGAGCCGAGCGTAATGTGCGGAAAATGTTTTTGTTTTCCCACATTTCAGACTTTGCGGGGGTGTCTGAGTAATACATTCTGGGGCAATTTGGCCATATCATACCTCTGCGGATTGCCACAGGTATCCTCTTTTCGTAAATGCATGGGGTTCCCTGTTTTCCCCACTAGCTTGGAAACCCGAGGCCCATATCTGGATGTTGTGCCGGTCGGCAGTGCATCTCAAATTCCAGTCAGAAAACAGACTTGGGGTTACTTGTGTTTTAGGCTTTCCCCTTGGCAGCCAGATAGGTGCACCCACTCATGTGAGGTACCGTTTTCATTGGGACAGCAGTGGGAACGCGGGACGGTAGGCCGTGTGTTGTTGGGGGTGTGTTTTGATGGGTGAGGTAAGCAAAATGTGCGGAAAATGCATTTTTTTCCCCACATTTCAAACTTTGTGGGGGTGTCTGGGTAATAAATCCTGGGGCTATTTGGGCATATCATAACTCTGCGGATTCCCACGTGTGTCCTCTTTTCAGAAATGCCTGGGGTTCCCTGTTTTCCCCGGTGGCTTGGACACCCGAGGCCCATATCTGTATGTTGTGCTGGTCGGCAAAGCGTCTCAAATTCCGGTCAGAAAACAGAGTTGGGGTTACTTGTGTTTTAGGCTTTCCCCTTGGCGGCCAGGTAGGTGCACCCACACATGTGAGGTACTGGTTTCATCGGGACACCTGCGGGAATGTGGCACCATAGGCCATGTGTTGTTGGGGGCGTGTTTCGATGGGTGAGCCAAGAGACATGTGCAGAAAATGCGTTTTTTTCCCACATTTCAGACTTTTCGGGGGTGTCTGGGTGATAAATTCTGGGGCGATTTGGAGATATCATACCTCTGCGGATTCCCACAGGTGTCCTCTTTTCGGAAATGCATGGGGTTCCCTGTTTTCCCCGGTGGCTTGGACACCCGAGGCCCATATCTGTATGTTGTGCCGGTCGGCAGAGCGTCTCAAATTCCGGTCAGGAAACAGACTTGGGGTTACTTGTATTTTAGGCTTTCCCCTTGGCGGCCAGTTAGGTGCACCCACACATGTGAGGTACCGTTTTCATCGGGACACCTTGGGAACGCGGGACGGTAGGCCATGTGTTGTTGGGGGCATGCTTCGATGGGTGAGCCGAGAGAAATGTGAGGAAAATGCGTTTTTTTCCCACATTTCGGACTTAGCGGGGGTGTCTGGGTAATACATTCTGGGGCGATTTGGCATATCATACCTCTGCGGATTCCCACCGGTGTCCTATTTTCGGAAATGCATGGGGTTCCCTGTTTTCCCCGGTGGCTTGGACACCCAAGGCCCATATCTGTATGTTGTGCCGGTCGGCAGAGCGTCTCAAATTCCGGTCAGAAAACAGACTTGGGGTTACTTGTGTTTTAGGCTTTCCCCTTGGCGGCCAGGTAGGTGCACCCGCACATGTGAGGTACCGTTTTCATCGGGACACCTGTGGGAACATGGGACGGTAGGGCCTGTGTTGTTGGGGGCGTGTTTCGATGGGTGAGACGAGCGACATGTGCGGAAAATGCGTTTTTTTTCCCCACATTTCAGACTTTGCAGGGGTGTCTGGGTAATAAATTCTGGGGCGATTTGGGCATATCATACCTCTGCGGATTCCCACAGGTGTCCTCTTTTCGGAAATGCATGGGGTTCCCTGTTTTCCCCGGTGGCTTGGCCACCCGTGGCTCATATCTGTATGTTGTTCCAGTCGGCAGAGTGTCTCAAATTCCAGTCAGAAAACAGAATTGGCGTTACTTGTGTTTTAGGCTTTCCCCTTGGCGGCCAGGTAGGTTCACCCACACATGTGAGGTACCCTTTTCATCGGGACACCTGTGGGAACGCGGGACGGTAGGCCATGTGTCGTTGGGTGCGTGTTTTGATGGATGAGACGAGCGACATGTGCGGAAAACGCGTTTTTTTTCCCCACATTTCAGACTTTGCGGGGTGTCTGAGTAATACATTCTGGGGAAATTTGGGCATATCATACCTCTGCAGATTTCCGCACGTGTCCTCTTTTCAGAAATGCATGGGGTTCCCTGTTTTCCCCGGTGGCTTGGACACCCGAGGCCCATATCTGTATGTTGTGCCGGTCGGCAAAGCATCTCAAATTCCGGTCAGAAAACAGAGTTGGGGTTACTTGTGTTTTAGGCTTTCCCCTTGGCGGCCAGGTAGGTTCACCCACACATGTGAGGTACCCTTTTCATCGGGACACCTGTGGGAACGCGGGACGGTAGGCCATGTGTCGTTGGGTGCGTGTTTCGATGGATGAGACGAGCGACATGTGCGGAAAACGCGTTTTTTTCCCCCACATTTCAGACTTTGCGGGGTGTCTGAGTAATACATTCTGGGGCAATTTGGGCATATCATACCTCTGCAGATTTCCGCACGTGTCCTCTTTTCAGAAATGCATGGGGTTCCCTGTTTTCCCCGGTGGCTTGGACACCCGAGGCCCATATCTGTATGTTGTGCCGGTCGGCAAAGCATCTCAAATTCCGGTCAGAAAACAGAGTTGGGGTTACTTGTGTTTTAGGCTTTCCCCTTGGCGGCCAGGTAGGTTCACCCACACATGTGAGGTATCGTTTTCATCGGGACACCTATGGGAACGCGGGAAGGTAGGCCATGTGCTGTTGGGGCGTGTTTCGATGGGTGAGCCGAGCGACACGTGTGCAGAAAAGGCGTTTTTATCCCCACATTTCAGTCTTTGCGGGGGTGTCTGGGTAATAAATTCTGGGGCGATTTGGGGATATAATACCTCTGCAGACTCCCACGGGTGTCCGCTTTTCGGAAATGCATGGGGTTCCCTGTTTTCCCCGGTGGCTTGGACACCCGAGGCCCATATCTGTATGTTGTGCCGGTCGGCAAAGCATCTCAAATTCCGGTCAGAAAACAGAGTTGGGGTTACTTGTGTTTTAGGCTTTCCCCTTGGCGGCCAGGTAGGTTCACCCACACATGTGAGGTATCGTTTTCATCGGGACACCTGTGGGAACGCGGGACGGTAGGCCATGTGTCGTTGGGTGCGTGTTTCGATGGGTGAGTCGAGCAAAATGTGCAGAAAATGCGTTTTTTTCCCACATTTCAGTCTTTGCGGGGGTGTCTGGGTAATAAATTCTGGGGCGATTTGGGGATATAATACCTCTGCAGACTCCCACGGGTGTCCGCTTTTCGGAAATGCATGGGGTTCCCTGTTTTCCCCGGTGGCTTGGACACACGAAGCCCATATCTGTATGTTGTGCCGGTTGGCAGAGCGTCTCAAATTCCGGTCAGAAAACAGACTTGGGGTTACTTGTGTTTTAGGCTTTCCCCTTGGCAGCCAGGTAGGTGCACCCACACATGTGAGGTATCGTTTTCATCGGGACACCTATGGGAACGCGGGAAGGTAGGCCATGTGCTGTTGGGGCGTGTTTCGATGGGTGAGCCGAGCGACACGTGTGCAGAAAAGGCGTTTTTATCCCCACATTTCGGACTTTGTGGGGGTGTCTGGGTAATAAATTCTGGGGCGATTTGGGCAAATCATACCTCTGCTGATTCCCACGGGTGTCCTCTTTTCATAAATGCATGGGGTTCCCTGTTTTCCCCAGTAGCTTGGACACCCGAGGCCCATATCTGGATGTTGTGCCGGTCGGCAGAGCGTCTCAAATTCCAGTCAGAAAACAGACTTGGGGTTACTTGTGTTTTAGGCTTTCCCCTTGGCGGCCAGGTAGGTGCACCCGCACATGTGAGGTACCGTTTTCATCGGGACACCTGTGGGAATGCGGGACGGTAGGCCATGTGCTGTTGGGAGCGTGTTTTCAATGGGTGAGCTTAGCGAAATGTGCGGAAAATGCGTTTTTATCCCCACATTTCAGAATTTGCGGCGGTGTCTGGGTAATAAATCCTGGGGTGATTTGGGCATATCATACCTCTGCGGATTCCCAAGGGTGTCCTCTTTCGGAAATGCATGGGGTTCCCTGTTTTCCCCGGTGGCTTGGACACCCGAGGCCCATATCTGTATGTTGTGCCGGTCGGCAGAGCGTCTCAAATTCCGGTGAGAAAACAGACTTGGGGTTACTTGTGTTTTAGGCTTTCCCCTTGGCGGCCAGGTAGGTGCACACACACATGTGAGGTACCGTTTATATCGGGACACCTGTGGGAACGCGGGCCTGTAGGCCATGTGTTGTTGGGGGCGTGTTTCGATGGGTGAGCCAAGCGACATGTGCAGAAAATGCATTTTTCTCCCATATTTCGGACTTTGCGGGGGTGTCTCCGTAATAAATTCTGGGGTGATTTGGGCATATCATACCTCTGCGGATTCCCACGGGTGTCCACCTTTCAGAAATGCATAAGGTTCCCTGTTTTCCCCGGTGGCTTGGACACCCGTGGCTCACATCTGTATATTGTGCCAGTCGGCAGAGCATCTCAAATTCCAGTCAGAAAACAGACTTGGGGATACTTGTGTTTTAGGCTATCCCCTTGGCGGCCAGGTAGGTGCACCCACACATTTGAGGTACCGTTTTCATCGGGACACCTGTGGGAATGCGGGACAGTAGGTCATGTGCTGTTGGGGCCGTGTTTCGATGGGTGAGCCGAGCGAAATGTGCGGAAAATGCTTTTTTTTCCCCACATTTCGGACTTTGCGGGGTGTCTGGGTAATACATTCTGGGGCGATTTGGGCATATCATACCTCTGCGGATTCCCACGGGTGTCCTCTTTTTGTAAATGCATGGGGTTCCCTGTTTTCCCCAGTAGCTTGGACACCCGAGGCCCATATCTGTATGTTGTGCCGGTCGGCAGAGCGTCTCAAATTCCAGTCAGAAAACAGACTTGGGGTTACTTGTGTTTTAGGCTTTCCCCTTGGCGGCCAGGTAGGTGCACTCACACATGTGAGGTACCATTTTCATCGGGACACCTGTGGGAACGCGGGACGGTAGGCCATGTGTTGTTGGGGGGCATGTTTCGATGGGTGAGCCAAGCGACATGTACAGAAAATGCATTTTTTACCCACATTTCAGACTTTGCGGGGTGTCTGGGTGATAAATTCTGGGGCGATTTGGGGATATCATACCTCTGCGGATTCCCACGGGTGTCCTCTTTTCGGAAATGCATGGGGTTAACTGTTTTCCCCGGTGGCTTGGACACCCGAAGCCCATATCTGTATGTTGTGCCGGTCGGCAGAGCGTCTCAAATTCCGGTCAGGAAACAGACTTGGGGTTACTTGTGTTTTAGGCTTTCCCCTTGGCGGCCAGGTAGGTGCACTCACACATGTGAGGTACCGTTTTCATCGGGACACTTTGGGAACGCGAGACGGTAGGCCATGTGTTGTTGGGGGCGTGTTTTCGATGGGTGAGCCGAGCGTAATATGCGGAAAATGTTTTTGTTTTCCCACATTTCAGACTTTGCGGGGGTGTCTGGGTAATAAATTCTGGGGCGATTTGGGCATATCATACCTCTGTGGATTCCCACAGGTGTCCTCTTTTTGGAAATGCATGGGGTTCCCTGTTTTCCCCGGTGGCTTGGCCACCCGTGACTCATATCTGTATGTTGTTCCAGTCGGCAGAGTGTCTCAAATTCCAGTCAGAAAACAGACTTGGCGTTACTTGTGTTTTAGGCTTTCCCCTTGGCGGCCAGGTAGGTTCACCCACACATGTGAGGTACCCTTTTCATCGGGACACCTGTGGGAACGCGGGACGGTAGGCCATGTGTCGTTGGGTGCGTGTTTCGATGGGTGAGACGAGCGACATGTGCGGAAAACGCGTTTTTTTTCCCCCACATTTCAGACTTTGCGGGGGTGTCTGAGTAATACATTCTGGGGCAATTTGGGCATATCATACCTTTGCAGATTTCCGCACGTGTCCTCTTTTCAGAAATGCATGGGGTTCCCTGTTTTCCCCGGTGGCTTGGACACCCGAGGCCCATATCTGTATTTTGTGCCGGTCGGCAAAGCATCTCAAATTCCGGTCAGAAAACAGAGTTGGGGTTACTTGTGTTTTAGGCTTTCCCCTTGGCGGCCAGGTAGGTTCACCCACACATGTGAGGTACCCTTTTCATCGGGACACCTGTGGGAACGCGGGACGGTAGGCCATGTGTCATTGGGTGCGTGTTTCGATGGGTGAGTCGAGCAAAATGTGCAGAAAATGCGTTTTTTTCCCACATTTCAGTCTTTGCGGGGGTGTCTGGGTAATACATTCTGGGGCGATTTGGGGATATAATACCTCTGCAGACTCCCACGCGTGTCCGCTTTTCGGAAATGCATGGGGTTCCCTGTTTTTCCCGGTGGCTTGGACACACGAAGCCCATATCTGTATGTTGTGCCGGTTGGCAGAGCGTCTCAAATTCCGGTCAGAAAACAGACTTGGGGTTACTTGTGTTTTAGGCTTTCCCCTTGGCAGCCAGGTAGGTGCACCCATACATGTGAGGTACCGTTTTCATCGGGACACCTATGGGAACGCGGGAAGGTAGGCCATGTGCTGTTGGGGGCGTGTTTCGATGGGTGAGCCGAGCGACACGTGTGCGGAAAAGGCGTTTTTATCCCCACATTTCGGACTTTGTGGGGGTGTCTGGGTAATAAATTCTGGGGCGATTTGGGCAAATCATACCTCTGCTGATTCCCACGGGTGTCCTCTTTTCATAAATGCATGGGGTTCCCTGTTTTCCCCAGTAGCTTGGACACCCGAGACCCATATCTGGATGTTGTGCCGGTCTGCAGAGCGTCTCAAATTCCAGTCAGAAAACAGACTTGGGGTTACTTGTGTTTTAGGCTTTCCCCTTGGCGGCCAGGTAGGTGCACCCGCACATGTGAGGTACCGTTTTCATCGGGACACCTGTGGGAATGCGGGACGGTAGGCCATGTGCTGTTGGGAGCGTGTTTTCAATGGGTGAGCTTAGCGAAATGTGCGGAAAATGCGTTTTTATCCCCACATTTCAGAATTTGCGGCGGTGTCTGGGTAATAAATCCTGGGGTGATTTGGGCATATCATACCTCTGCGGATTCCCAAGGGTGTCCTCTTTCGGAAATGCATGGGGTTCCCTGTTTTCCCCGGTGGCTTGGACACCCGAGGAACTTATCTGTATGTTGTGCCGGTCGGCAGAGCGTCTCAAATTCCGGTGAGAAAACAGACTTGGGGTTACTTGTGTTTTAGGCTTTCCCCTTGGCGGCCAGGTAGGTGCACCCACACATGTGAGGTACCGTTTATATCGGGACACCTGTGGGAACGCGGGCCGGTAGGCCATGTGTTGTTGGGGGCGTGTTTCGATGGGTGAGCCAAGCGACATGTGCAGAAAATGCGTTTTTCTCCCATATTTTGGACTTTGCGGGGGTGTCTGCGTAATAAATTCTGGGGTGATTTGGGCATATCATACCTCTGCGGATTCCCACGAGTGTCCACCTTTCAGAAATGCATATGGTTCCCTGTTTTCCCCCCATGGCTTGGACACCCGTGGCTCATATCTGTATATATTGTGCCAGTCGGCAGAGCATCTCAAATTCCAGTCAGAAAATAGACTTGGGGATACTTGTGTTTTAGGCTATCCCCTTGGCGGCCAGGTAGGTGCACCCACACATTTGAGGTACCGTTTTCATCGGGACACCTGTGGGAATGCGGGACAGTAGGTCATGTGCTGTTGGGGCCGTGTTTCGATGGGTGAGCCGAGCGAAATGTGCGGAAAATGCTTTTTTTTCCCCACATTTCGGACTTTGCGGGGTGTCTGGGTAATACATTCTGGGGCGATTTGGGCATATCATACCTCTGCGGATTCCCACGGGTGTCCTCTTTTTGTAAATGCATGGGGTTCCCTGTTTTCCCCAGTAACTTGGACACCCGAGGCCCATATCTGTATGTTGTGCCGGTCGGCAGAGCGTCTCAAATTCCAGTCAGAAAACAGACTTGGGGTTACTTGTGTTTTAGGCTTTCCCCTTGGCGGCCAGGTAGGTGCACCCACACATGTGAGGTACCGTTTTCATCGGGACACCTGTGGGAATGCGGAACAGTAGGCCATGTGTTGTTGGGGGCATGTTTCGATGGGTGAGCCGAGCGAAATGTGCAGAAAATACGTTTTTTCCCACATTTCAGAATTTGCAAGGGTGTCTGGGTAATAAATTCTGGGGCGATTTGGGCATATCATACCTCTGCAGATTCCCACGGGTGTCCTATTTTCGTAAAGGCATGGGCTTCTCTGTTTTCCCCGGTGGCTTGGACACCCAAGGCCCATATCTGTATGTTGTGCCAGTCGGCAGAGCGTCTCAAATTCCGGTCAGATAACAGACTTGGGGTTACTTGTGTTTTAGGCTTTCCCCAGGGCGGCCAGATAGGTGCTCCCACACATGTGAGGTACCATTTTCATCGGGACACCTGTGGGAACGCGGGACGGTAGGCCATGTGTTGTTGGGGGGCGTGTTTCGATGGGTGAGCCAAGCGACATGTACAGAAAATGCATTTTTTTCCCACATTTCAGACTTTGCGGGGTGTCTGGGTGATAAATTCTGGGGCGATTTGGGGATATCATACCTCTGCGGATTCCCACGGTGTCCTCTTTTCGGAAATGCATGGGGTTAACTGTTTTCCCCGGTGGCTTGGACACCCGAGGCCCATATCTGTATGTTGTGCCGGTCGGCAGAGCGTCTCAAATTCCGGTCAGGAAACAGACTTGGGGTTACTTGTGTTTTAGGCTTTCCCCTTGGTGGCCAGGTAGGTGCACCCACACATGTGACGTACCGTTTTCATCGGGACACTTTGGGAATGCGAGACGGTAGGCCATGTGTT
This sequence comes from Ambystoma mexicanum, assembly GCF_040938575.1. NCBI lineage: Eukaryota > Metazoa > Chordata > Amphibia > Caudata > Ambystomatidae > Ambystoma > Ambystoma mexicanum. The sequence continues at coordinate 432,464,346 of NC_090928.1, forward strand.
GTTGGGGGCGTGTTTCGATGGGTGAGCCGAGCGTAATGTGCGGAAAATGTTTTTGTTTTCCCACATTTCAGACTTTGCGGCGGTGTCTGGGTAAAATATTCTGGGGCGATTTGGGGATATCATACCTCTGCAGACTCCCACGGGTGTCCGCTTTTCAGAAATGCATGGGGTTCCCTGTTTTCCCCGGTGGCTTGGACACCCGAGGCCCATATCTGTATGTTGTGCCGGTCGGCAGAGCATCTCAAATTCCGGTCAGAAAAGAGACTTTGCGTTACTTGTGTTTTAGACTTTCCCCTTGGCGGCCAGGTAGGTGCACCCACTCATGTGAGGTACCGTTTTCATCGGCACACCTTGGAAACACGGGACGGTTGGCCATGTGTTGTTGGGGGCGTGTTTCAATGGGTGAGCCGAGCGTAATGTGCGGAAAATGTTTTTGTTTTCCCACATTTCAGACTTTGCGGGGGTGTCTGAGTAATACATTCTGGGGCAATTTGGGCATATCAAACCACCGCGGATTTCCACAGGTGTCCTCTTTTCGTAAATGCATGGGGTTCCCTGTTTTCCCCACTAGCTTGGAAACCCGAGGCCCATATCTGGATGTTGTGCCGGTCGGCAGTGCATCTCAAATTCCAGTCAGAAAACTGACTTGGGGTTACTTGTGTTTTAGGCTTTCCCCTTGGCAGCCAGATAGGTGCACCCACTCATGTGAGGTACCGTTTTCATTGGGACAGCAGTGGGAACGCGGGACGGTAGGCCATGTGTTGTTGGGGGTGTGTTTTGATGGGTGAGGCAAGCAAAATGTGCGGAAAATGCGTTTTTTTCCCCACATTTCAAACTTTGTGGGGGTGTCTGGGTTATAAATCCTGGGGCGATTTGGGCATATCATAACTCTGCGGATTCCCACATGTGTCCTCTTTTCAGAAATGCGTGGGGTTCCCTGTTTTCCCCGGTGGCTTGGACACCCGAGGCCCATATCTATATGTTGTGCTGGTCGGCAAAGCGTCTCAAATTCCGGTCAGAAAACAGACTTGGGGTTACTTGTGTTTTAGGCTTTCCCCTTGGCGGCCAGGTAGGTGCACCCACACATGTGAGGTACTGGTTTCATCGGGACACCTGCGGGAATGCGGGACCATAGGCCATGTGTTGTTGGGGGCGTGTTTCGATGGGTGAGCCAAGAGACATGTGCAGAAAATGCGTTTTTTTCCCACATTTCAGACCTTTCGGGGGTGTCTGGGTGATAAATTCTGGGGCGATTTGGAGATATCATACCTCTGCGGATTCCCACGGGTGTCCTCTTTTCGGAAATGCATGGGGTTCCCTGTTTTCCCCGGTGGCTTGGACACCCGAGGCCCATATCTGTATGTTGTGCCGGTCGGCTGAGCGTCTCAAATTCCGGTCAGGAAACAGACTTGGGGTTACTTGTATTTTAGGCTTTCCCCTTGGCGGCCAGTTAGGTGCACCCACACATGTGAGGTACCGTTTTCATCGGGACACCTTGGGAACGCGGGACGGTAGGCCATGTGTTGTTGGGGGCGTGCTTCGATGGGTGAGCCGAGAGAAATGTGAGGAAAATGCGTTTTTTTCCCACATTTCGGACTTTGCGGGGGTGTCTGGGTAATACATTCTGGGACGATTTGGCATATCAAACCTCTGCGGATTCCCACTGGTGTCCTCCTTTCGGAAATGCATGGGGTTCCCTGTTTTCCCCGGTGGCTTGGACACCCAAGGCCCATATCTGTATGTTGTGCCGGTCGGCAGAGCGTCTCAAATTCCGGTCAGAAAACAGACTTGGGGTTACTTGTGTTTTAGGCTTTCCCCTTGGCGGCCAGGTAGGTGCACCCGCATATGTGAGGTACCGTTTTCATCGGGACACCTGTGGGAACACGGGACGGTAGGCCATGTGTTGTTGGGGGCGTGTTTCGATGGGTGAGACGAGCGACATGTGCGGAAAACGCGTTTTTTTCCCCACATTTCAGACTTTGCAGGGGTGTCTGGGTAATAAATTCTGGGGCAATTTGGGCATATCATACCTCTGCGGATTCCCACAGGTGTCCTCTTTTCGGAAATGCATGGGGTTCCCTGTTTTCCCCGGTGGCTTGGCCACCCGTGGCTCATATCTGTATGTTGTTCCAGTCGGCAGAGTGTCTCAAATTCCAGTCAGAAAACAGACTTGGCGTTACTTGTGTTTTAGGCTTTCCCCTTGGCGGCCAGGTAAGTTCACCCACACATGTGAGGTACCCTTTTCATCGGGACACCTGTGGGAACGCGAGACGGTAGGCCATGTGTCGTTGGGTGCGTGTTTCGATGGGTGAGACGAGCGACATGTGCGGAAAATGCGTTTTTTTTTCCCACATTTCAGACTTTGCGGGGGTGTCTGAGTAATACATTCTGGGGCAATTTGGGCATATCATACCTCTGCAGATTCCGCACATGTCCTCTTTTCAGAAATGCATGGGGTTCCCTGTTTTCCATGGTGGCTTGGACACCCGAGGCCCATATCTGTATGTTGTGCCGGTCGGCAAAGCATCTCAAATTCCGGTCAGAAAACAGAGTTGGGGTTACTTGTGTTTTAGGCTTTCCCCTTGGCGGCCAGGTAGGTTCACCCACACATGTGAGGTACCCTTTTCATCGGGACACCTGTGGGAATGCGGGACGGTAGGCCATGTGTCGTTGGGTGCGTGTTTCGATGGGTGAGTCGAGCAAAATGTGTAGAAAATGCGTTTTTTTCCCACATTTCAGTCTTTGCGGGGGTGTCTGGGTAATAAATTCTGGGGCGATTTGGGGATATAATACTTCTGCAGACTCCCACGGGTGTCCGCTTTTCAGAAATGCATGGGGTTCCCTGTTTTCCCCAGTGGCTTGGACACACGAAGCCCATATCTGTATGTTGTGCCGGTTGGCAGAGCGTCTCAAATTCCGGTCAGAAAACAGACTTGGGGTTACTTGTGTTTTAGGCTTTCCCCTTGGCAGCCAGGTAGGTGCATCCACACATGTGAGGTACCGTTTTCATCGGGACACCTATGGGAACGCGGGAAGGCAGGCCATGTGCTGTTGGGGGCGTGTTTCGATGGGTGAGCCAAGCGACACGTGTGCGGAAAAGGCGTTTTTATCCCCACATTTCGGACTTTGTGGGGGTGTCTGGGTAATAAATTCTGGGGCGATTTGGGCAAATCATACCTCTGCTGATTCCCACGGGTGTCCTCTTTTGATAAATGCATGGGGTTCCCTGTTTTCCCCAGTAGCTTGGACACCCGAGGCCCATATCTGGATGTTGTGCCGGTCGGCAGAGCGTCTCAAATTCCAGTCAGAAAACAGACTTGGGGTTACTTGTGTTTTAGGCTTTCCCCTTGGCGGCCAGGTAGGTGCACCCACACATGTGAGGCACCGTTTTCATCGGGACACCTGTGGGAATGCGGGACGGTAGGCCATGTGCTGTTGGGAGCGTGTTTTCAATGGGTGAGCTTAGCGAAATGTGCGGAAAATGCGTTTTTATCCCCACATTTCAGAATTTGCGGCGGTGTCTGGGTAATAAATCCTGGGGTGATTTGGGCATATCATACCTCTGCGGATTCCCAAGGGTGTCCTCTTTCGGAAATGCATGGGGTTCCCTGTTTTCCCCGGTGGCTTGGACACCCGAGGCCCATATCTGTATGTTGTGCCGGTCGGCAGAGCGTCTCAAATTCCAGTGAGAAAACAGACTTGGGGTTACTTGTGTTTTAGGCTTTCCCCTTGGCGGCCAGGTAGGTGCACCCACACATGTGAGGTACCGTTTATATCGGGACACCTGTGGGAACGCGGGCCGGTAGGCCATGTGTTGTTGGGGGTGTGTTTCGATGGGTGAGCCAAGCGACGTGTGCAGAAAATGCGTTTTTCTCCCATATTTCGGACTTTGCGGGGGTGTCTGCGTAATAAATTCTGGGGTGATTTGGGCATATCATACCTCTGGGGATTCCCACGGGTGTCCACCTTTCAGAAATGCATAAGGTTCCCTGTTTTCCCCGGTGGCTTGGACACCCGTGGCTCATATCTGTATATTGTGCCAGTCGGCAGAGCGTCTCAAATTCCATTCAGAAAACAGACTTGGGGATACTTGTGTTTTAGGCTATCCCCTTGGCGGCCAGGTAGGTGCACCCACACATTTGAGGTACCGTTTTCATCGGGACACCTGTGGGAATGCGGGACAGTAGGTCATGTGCTGTTGGGGCCGTGTTTCGATGGGTGAGCCGAGCAAAATGTGCGGAAAATGCTTTTTTTTCCCACATTTCGGACTTTGCGGGGTGTCTGGGTAATACATTCTGGGGCGATTTGGGCATATCATACCTCTGCGGATTCCCAAGGGTGTCCTCTTTTTGTAAATACATGGGGTTCCCTGTTTTCCCCAGTAGCTTGGACACCCGAGGCCCATATCTGTATGTTGTGCCGGTCGGCAAAGCATCTCAAATTCCGGTCAGAAAACAGAGTTGGGGTTACTTGTGTTTTAGGCTTTCCCCTTGGCGGCCAGGTAGGTTCACCCACACATGTGAGGTACCCTTTTCATCGGGACACCTGTGGGAATGCGGGACGGTAGGCCATGTGTCGTTGGGTGCGTGTTTCGATGGGTGAGTCGAGCAAAATGTGCAGAAAATGCGTTTTTTTCCCACATTTCAGTCTTTGCGGGGGTGTCTGGGTAATAAATTCTGGGGCGATTTGGGGATATAATACCTCTGCAGACTCCCACGGGTGTCCGCTTTTCAGAAATGCATGGGGTTCCCTGTTTTCCCGAGTAGCTTGGACACCCGAGGCCCATATCTGGATGTTGTGCCGGTCGGCAGAGCGTCTCAAATTCCAGTCAGAAAACAGACTTGGGGTTACTTGTGTTTTAGGCTTTCCCCTTGGCGGCCAGGTAGGTGCACCCGCACATGTAAGGTACCGTTTTCATCGCGACACCTGTGGGAATGCGGGACGGTAGGCCATGTGCTGTTGGGAGCGTGTTTTGTAATGGGTGAGCTTAGCGAAATGTGCGGAAAATGCGTTTTTATCCCCACATTTCAGAATTTGCGGCGGTGTCTGGGTAATAAATCCTGGGGTGATTTGGGCATATCATACCTCTGCGGATTCCCAAGGGTGTCCTCTTTCAGAAATGCATGGGGTTCCCTGTTTTCCCCGGTGGCTTGGACACCCGAGGCCCATATCTGTATGTTGTGCCGGTCGGCAGAGCGTCTCAAATTCCGGTGAGAAAACAGACTTGGGGTTACTTGTGTTTTAGGCTTTCCCCTTGGCGGCCAGGTAGGTGCACCCACACATGTGAGGTACCGTTTATATCGGGACACCTGTGGGAACGCGGGCCGGTAGGCCATGTGTTGTTGGGGGCGTGTTTCGATGGGTGAGCCAAGCGACGTGTGCAGAAAATTCGTTTTTCTCCCATATTTCAGACTTTGCGGGGGTGTCTGCGTAATAAATTCTGGGGTGATTTGGGCATATCATACCTCTGCGGATTCCCACCGGTGTCCACCTTTCAGAAATGCATAAGGTTCCCTGTTTTCCCCGGTGGCTTGGACACCCGTGGCTCATATCTGTATATTGTGCCAGTCGGCAGAGCGTCTCAAATTCCAGTCAGAAAACAGACTTGGGGATACTTGTGTTTTAGGCTATCCCCTTGGCGGCCAGGTAGGTGCACCCACACATTTGAGGTACCGTTTTCATCGGGACACCTGTGGGAATGCGGGTCAGTAGGTAATGTGCTGTTGGGGCCGTGTTTCGATGGGTGAGCCGAGCGAAATGTGCGGAAAATGCTTTTTTTTCCCACATTTCGGACTTTGCGGGGTGTCTGGGTAATACATTCTGGGGCGATTTGGGCATATCATACCTCTGCGGATTCCCACGGGTGTCCTCTTTTTGTAAATGCATGGGGTTCCCTGTTTTCCCCCGTAGCTTGGACACCCGAAGCCCATATCTGTATGTTGTGCCGGTCGGCAGAGCGTCTCAAATTCCAGTCAGAAAACAGACTTGGGGTTACTTGTGTTTTAGGCTTTCCCCTTGGCGGCCAGGTAGGTGCACCCACACATGTGAGGTACCGTTTTCATCGGGACACCTGTGGGAATGCGGAAAAGTAGGCCATGTGTTGTTGGGGCGTGTTTCGATGGGTGAGCCGAGCGAAATGTGCAGAAAATACGTTTTTTCCCACATTTCAGAATTTGCAAGGGTGTCTGGGTAATAAATTCTCTGGAGATTTGGGCATATCATACCTCTGCAGATTCCCACGGGTGTCCTATTTTCGTAAAGGCATGGGCTTCTCTGTTTTCCCCGGTGGCTTGGACACCCAAGGCCCATATCTGTATGTTGTGCCAGTCGGCAGAGCGTCTCAAATTCCGGTCAGATAACAGACTTGGGGTTACTTGTGTTTTAGGCTTTCCCCTTGGCGGCCAGATAGGTGCACCCACACATGTGAGGTACCATTTTCATCGGGACACCTGTGGGAACGCGGGACGGTAGGCCATGTGTTGTTGGGGGGCGTGTTTCGATGGGTGAGCCAAGCGACATGTACAGAAAATGCATTTTTTTCCCACATTTCAGACTTTGCGGGGTGTCTGGGTGATAAATTCTGGGGCGATTTGGGGATATCATACCTCTGCGGATTCCCACGGGTGTCCTCTTTTCGGAAATGCATGGGGTTAACTGTTTTCCCCGGTGGCTTGGACACCCGAGGCCCATATCTGTATGTTGTGCCGGTCGGCAGAGCGTCTCAAATTCCGGTCAGGAAACAGACTTGGGGTTACTTGTGTTTTAGGCTTTCCCCTTGGCGGCCAGGTAGGTGCACCCACACATGTGAGGTACCGTTTTCATCGGGACACTTTGAGAACGCGAGACGGTAGGCCATGTGTTGTTGGGGGCGTGTTTCGATGGGTGAGCCGAGCGTAATGTGCAGAAAATGTTTTTGTTTTCCCACATTTCAGACTTTGCGGGGGTGTCTGGGTAAAATATTCTGGGGCGATTTGGGGATATCATACCTCTGCAGACTCCCATGGGTGTCCGCTTTTCAGAAATGCATGGGGTTCCCTGTTTTCCCCGGTGGCTTGAACACCCGAGGCCCATATCTGTATGTTCTGCCGCTCGGCAGAGCGTCTCAAATTCCGGTCAGAAAACAGACTTGGGGTTACTTGTGTTTTAGGCTTTCCCCTTGGTGGCCAGGTAGGTGCACCCACTCATGTGAGGTACCGTTTTCATCGGCACACCTTGGGAACACTGGACGGTAGGCCATGTGTTATTGGGGGCGTGTTTCAATGGGTGAGCCGAGCGTAATGTGCGGAAAATGTTTTTGTTTTCCCACATTTCAGACTTTGCGGGGGTGTCTGAGTAATACATTCTGGGGCAATTTGGGCATATCATACCACTGCGGATTTCCACAGGTGTCCTCTTTTCGTAAATGCATGGGGTTCCCTGTTTTCCCCACTAGCTTGGAAACCCGAGGCCCATATCTGGATGTTGTGCCGGTCGGCAGTGCATCTCAAATTCCAGTCAGAAAACAGACTTGGGGTTACTTGTGTTTTAGGCTTTCCCCTTGGCGGCCAGGTAGGTGCACCCACACATGTGAGGTACCGTTTTCATCGGAACACTTGTGGGAACGCGGGACGGTAGGCCATGTGTTGTTGGGGGCATGTTTCGATGGGTGAGTCGAGCGACATGTGCGGAAAACACGTTTTTTTCCCCACGTTTCAGACTTTGTGGGAGTGTCTGGGTAATACATTCTTGGGCGATTTGGGCATATCATACCTCTGCGGATTCCCACGGGTGTCCTCTTTTCGTAAATGCATGGGGGTCCCTGTTTTCCCAAGTAGCTTGGACACCCGAGGACCATATCTGTATGTTGCGCCAGTCGGCAGAGCGTCCCAAATTCCGGTCAGAAAACAGACTTGGGGTTACTTGTGTTTTAGGGTTTCCCCTTGGCGGCCAGGTAGGTTCACCCACACATGTGAGGTACCCTTTTCATCGGGACACCTGTGGGAACGCGGGACGGTAGGCCATGTGTCGTTGGGTGCGTGTTTCGATGGGTGAGTCGAGCAAAATGTGCAGAAAATGCATTTTTTTCCCACATTTCAGTCTTTGCGGGGGTGTCTGGGTAATAAATTCTGGGGCGATTTGGGGATATAATACTTCTGCAGACTCCCACGGGTGTCCGCTTTTCGGAAATGCATGGGGTTCCCTGTTTTCCCCGGTGGCTTGGACACACGAAGCCCATATCTGTATGTTGTGCCGGTTGGCAGAGCGTCTCAAATTCCGGTCAGAAAACAGACTTGGGGTTACTTGTGTTTTAGGCTTTCCCCTTGGCAGCCAGGTAGGTGCATCCACACATGTGAGGTACCGTTTTCATCGGGACACCTATGGGAACGCGGGAAGGTAGGCCATGTGCTGTTGGGGGCGTGTTTCGATGGGTGAGCCAAGCGACACGTGTGCGGAAAAGGCGTTTTTATCCCCACATTTCGGACTTTGTGGGGGTGTCTGGGTAATAAATTCTGGGGCGATTTGGGCAAATCATACCTCTGCTGATTCCCACGGGTGTCCTCTTTTGATAAATGCATGGGGTTCCCTGTTTTCCCCAGTAGCTTGGACACCCGAGGCCCATATCTGGATGTTGTGCCGGTCGGCAGAGCGTCTCAAATTCCAGTCAGAAAACAGACTTGGGGTTACTTGTGTTTTAGGCTTTCCCCTTGGCGGCCAGGTAGGTGCACCCGCACATGTGAGGTACCGTTTTCATCGGGACACCTGTGGGAATGCGGGACGGTAGGCCATGTGCTGTTGGGAGCGTGTTTTCAATGGGTGAGCTTAGCGAAATGTGCGGAAAATGCATTTTTATCCCCACATTTCAGAATTTGCGGCGGTGTCTGGGTAATAAATCCTGGGGCGATTTGGGCATATCATACCTCTGCGGATTCCCACGGGTGTCCTCTTTTTGTAAATGCATGGGGTTCCCTGTTTTCCCCAGTAGCTTGGACACCCGAAGCCCATATCTGTATGTTGTGCCGGTCGGCAGAGCGTCTCAAATTCCAGTCAGAAAACAGACTTGGGGTTACTTGTGTTTTAGGCGTTCCCCTTGGCGGCCAGGTAGGTGCACCCACACATGTGAGGTACCGTTTTCATCGGGACACCTGTGGGAATGCGGAAAAGTAGGCCATGTGTTGTTGGGGCGTGTTTCGATGGGTGAGCCGAGCGAAATGTGCAGAAAATGCGTTTTTTCCCACATTTCAGAATTTGCAAGGGTGTCTGGGTAATAAATTCTCTGGAGATTTGGGCATATCATACCTCTGCAGATTCCCACGGGTGTCCTATTTTCGTAAAGGCATGGGCTTCTCTGTTTTCCCCGGTGGCTTGGACACCCAAGGCCCATATCTGTATGTTGTGCCAGTCGGCAGAGCGTCTCAAATTCCGGTCAGATAACAGACTTGGGGTTACTTGTGTTTTAGGCTTTCCCCTTGGCGGCCAGATAGGTGCACCCACACATGTGAGGTACCATTTTCATCGGGACACCTGTGGGAATGCGGGACGGTAGGCCATGTGTTGTTGGGGGGCGTGTTTCGATGGGTGAGCCAAGCGACATGTACAGAAAATGCATTTTTTTCCCACATTTCAGACTTTGCGGGGTGTCTGGGTGATAAATTCTGGGGCGATTTGGGGATATCATACCTCTGCGGATTCCCACGGGTGTCCTCTTTTCGGAAATGCATGGGGTTAACTGTTTTCCCCGGTGGCTTGGACACCCGAGGCCCATATCTGTATGTTGTGCCGGTCGGCAGAGCGTCTCAAATTCCGGTCAGGAAACAGACTTGGGGTTACTTGTGTTTTAGGCTTTCCCCTTGGCGGCCAGGTAGGTGCACCCACACATGTGAGGTACCGTTTTCATCGGGACACTTTGAGAACGCGAGACGGTAGGCCATGTGTTGTTGGGGGCGTGTTTCGATGGGTGAGCCGAGCGTAATGTGCGGAAAATGTTTTTGTTTTCCCACATTTCAGACTTTGCGGGGGTGTCTGGGTAAAATATTCTGGGGCGATTTGGGGATATCATACCTCTGCAGACTCCCATGGGTGTCCGCTTTTCAGAAATGCATGGGGTTCCCTGTTTTCCCCGGTGGCTTGGACACCCGAGGCCCATATCTGTATGTTCTGCCGCTCGGCAGAGCGTCTCAAATTCCGGTCAGAAAACAGACTTGGGGTTACTTGTGTTTTAGGCTTTCCCCTTGGTGGCCAGGTAGGTGCACCCACTCATGTGAGGTACCGTTTTCATCGGCACACCTTGGGAACACTGGACGGTAGGCCATGTGTTATTGGGGGCGTGTTTCAATGGGTGAGCCGAGCGTAATGTGCGGAAAATGTTTTTGTTTTCCCACATTTCAGACTTTGCGGGGGTGTCTGAGTAATACATTCTGGGGCAATTTGGGCATATCATACCACTGCGGATTTCCACAGGTGTCCTCTTTTCGTAAATGCATGGGGTTCCCTGTTTTCCCCACTAGCTTGGAAACCCGAGGCCCATATCTGGATGTTGTGCCGGTCGGCAGTGCATCTCAAATTCCAGTCAGAAAACAGACTTGGGGTTACTTGTGTTTTAGGCTTTCCCCTTGGCGGCCAGGTAGGTGCACCCACACATGTGAGGTACCGTTTTCATCGGAACACTTGTGGGAACGCGGGACGGTAGGCCATGTGTTGTTGGGGGCATGTTTCGATGGGTGAGTCGAGCGACATGTGCGGAAAACACGTTTTTTTCCCCACGTTTCAGACTTTGTGGGAGTGTCTGGGTAATACATTCTTGGGCGATTTGGGCATATCATACCTCTGCGGATTCCCACGGGTGTCCACCTTTCAGAAATACATAAGGTTCCCTGTTTTCCCAAGTAGCTTGGACACCCGAGGACCATATCTGTATGTTGCGCCGGTCGGCAGAGCGTCTCAAATTCCAGTCAGAAAACAGACTTGGGGTTACTTGTGTTTTAGGCTTTCCCCTTGGCGGCCAGGTAGGTGCACCCACACATGTGAGGTACCCTTTTCATCGGGACACCTGTGGGAATGCGGAACAGTAGGCCATGTGTTGTTGGGGGCGTGTTTCGATGGGTGAGCCGAGCGAAATGTGCAGAAAATGCGTTTTTTCCCACATTTCAGAATTTGCAAGGGTGTCTGGGTAATAAATTCTGGGGCGATTTGGGCATATCATACCTCTGCAGATTCCCACGGGTGTCCTATTTTCGTAAAGGCATGGGCTTCTCTGTTTTCCCCGGTGGCTTGGACACCCAAGGCCCATATCTGTATGTTGTGCCAGTCTGCAGAGCGTCTCAAATTCCGGTCAGATAACAGACTTGGGGTTACTTGTGTTTTAGGCTTTCCCCTTGGCGGCCAGATAGGTGCACCCACACATGTGAGGTACCATTTTCATCGGGACACCTGTGGGAACGCGGGACGGTAGGCCATGTGTTGTTGGGGGGCGTGTTTCGATGGGTGAGCCAAGCGACATGTACAGAAAATGCATTTTTTTCCCACATTTCAGACTTTGCGGGGTGTCTGGGTGATAAATTCTGGGGCGATTTGGGGATATCATACCTCTGCGGATTCCCACGGGTGTCCTCTTTTCGGAAATGCATGGGGTTAACTGTTTTCCCTGGTGGCTTGGACACCCGAGGCCCATATCTGTATGTTGTGCCGGTCGGCAGAGCGTCTCAAATTCCGGTCAGGAAACAGACTTGGGGTTACTTGTGTTTTAGGCTTTCCCCTTGGCGGCCAGGTAGGTGCACCCACACATGTGAGGTACCGTTTTCATCGGGACACTTTGGGAACGCGAGACGGTAGGCCATGTGTTGTTGGGGGCGTGTTTCGATGGGTGAGCCGAGCGTAATGTGCGGAAAATGTTTTTTTTTCCCCACATTTCAGACTTTGCGGGGGTGTCTGGGTAAAATATTCTTGGGCGATTTGGGGATATCATACCTCTGCAGACTCCCACGGGTGTCCGCTTTTCAGAAATGCATGGGGTTCCCTGTTTTCCCCGGTGGCTTGGACACCCGAGGCCCATATCTGTATGTTGTGCCGGTCGGCAGAGCGTCTCAAATTCCGGTCAGAAAACAGACTTGGGTTTACTTGTGTTTTAGGCTTTCCCCTTGGCGGCCAGGTAGGTGCACCCACTCATGTGAGGTACCGTTTTCATCGGCACACCTTGGGAACACGGGACGGTAGGCCATGTGTTGTTGGGGGCGTGTTTCAATGGGTGAGCCGAGCGTAATGTGCGGAAAATGTTTTTGTTTTCCCACATTTCAGACTTTGCGGGGGTGTCTGAGTAATACATTCTGGGGCAATTTGGGCATATCATACCACTGCGGATTTCCACAGGTGTCCTCTTTTCGTAAATGCATGGGGTTCCCTGTTTTCCCCACTAGCTTGGAAACCCGAGGCCCATATCTGGATGTTGTGCCGGTCGGCAGTGCATCTCAAATTCCAGTCAGAAAACAGACTTGGGGTTACTTGTGTTTTAGGCTTTCCCCTTGGCAGCCAGATAGGTGCACCCACTCATGTGAGGTACCGTTTTCATTGGGACAGCAGTGGGAACGCGGGACGGTAGGCCATGTGTTGTTGGGGGTGTGTTTTGATGGGTGAGGCAAGCAAAATGTGCGGAAAATGCGTTTTTTCCCCACATTTCAAACTTTGTGGGGGTGTCTGGGTAATAAATCCTGGGGCGATTTGGGCATATCATAACTCTGCGGATTCCCACGTGTGTCCTCTTTTCAGAAATGGCTGGGGTTCCCTGTTTTCCCCGGTGGCTTGGACACCCGAGGCCCATATCTGTAGGTTGTGCTGGTCGGCAAAGCGTCTCAAATTCCGGTCAGAAAACAGACTTGGGGTTACTTGTGTTTTAGGCTTTCCCCTTGGCGGCCAGGTAGGTGCACCCACACATGTGAGGTACTGGTTTCATCGGGACACCTGCGGGAATGCGGGACCATAGGCCATGTGTTGTTGGGGGCGTGTTTCGATGGGTGAGCCAAGAGACATGTGCAGAAAATGCGTTTTTTTCTCACATTTCAGACTTTTCGGGGGTGTCTGGGTGATAAATTCTGGGGCGATTTGGAGATATCATACCTCTGCGGATTCCCACGGGTGTCCTCTTTTCGGAAATGCATGGGGTTCCCTGTTTTCCCCGGTGGCTTGGACACCCGAGGCCCATATCTGTATGTTGTGCCGGTCGGCAGAGCGTCTCAAATTCCTGTCAGGAAACAGACTTGGGGTTACGTGTATTTTAGGCTTTCCCCTTGGCGGCCAGTTAGGTGCACCCACACATGTGAGGTACCGTTTTCATCGGGACACCTTGGGAACGCGGGACGGTAGGCCATGTGTTGTTGGGGGCGTGCTTCGATGGGTGAGCCGAGAGAAATATGAGGAAAATGTGTTTTTTTCCCACATTTCGGACTTTGCGGGGGTGTCTGAGTAATACATTCTGGGGCAATTTGGGCATATCATACCTCTGCAGATTTCCGCACGTGTCCTCTTTTCAGAAATGCATGGGGTTCCCTGTTTTCCCCGGTGGCTTGGACACCCAAGGCCCATATCTGTATGTTGTGCCGGTCGGCACAGCGTCTCAAATTCCGGTCAGAAAACAGACTTGGGGTTACTTGTGTTTTAGGCTTTCCCCTTGGCGACCAGGTAGGTGCACCCGCACATGTGAGGTACCGTTTTCATCGGGACACCTGTGGGAACACGGGACGGTAGGCCATGTGTTGTTGGGGGCGTGTTTCGATGGGTGAGACGAGCGACATGTGCGGAAAACGCGTTTTTTTTCCCCACATTTCAGACTTTGCAGGGGTGTCTGGGTAATAAATTCTGGGGCGATTTGGGCATATCATACCTCTGCGGATTCCCACAGTTGTCCTCTTTTCGGAAATGCATGGGGTTCCCTGTTTTCCCCGGTGGCTTGGCCACCCGTGGCTCATATCTGTATGTTGTTCCAGTCGGCATAGTGTCTCAAATTCCAGTCAGAAAACAGACTTGGCGTTACTTGTGTTTTAGGCTTTCCCCTTGGCGGCCAGGTAGGTTCACCCACACATGTGAGGTACCCTTTTCATCGGGACACCTGTGGGAACGCGGGACGGTAGGCCATGTGTCGTTGGGTGCGTGTTTCGATGGGTGAGACGAGCGACATGTGCGGAAAACGCGTTTTTTTCCCCACATTTCAGACTTTGCGGGGGTGTCTGAGTAATACATTCTGGGGCAATTTGGGCATATCATACCTCTGCAGATTTCCGCACGTGTCCTCTTTTCAGAAATGCATGGGGTTCCCTGTTTTCCCCGGTGGCTTGGACACCCGAGGCCCATATCTGTATGTTGTGCCGGTCGGCAAAGCATCTCAAATTCCGGTCAGAAAACAGAGTTGGGGTTACTTGTGTTTTAGGCTTTCCCCTTGGCGGCCAGGTATGTTCACCCACACATGTGAGGTACCCTTTTCATCGGGACACCTGTGGGAACGTGGGACGGTAGGCCATGTGTCGTTGGGTGCGTGTTTCGATGGGTGAGTCGAGCAAAATGTGCAGAAAATGCGTTTTTTTCCCACATTTCAGTCTTTGCGGGGGTGTCTGGGTAATAAATTCTGGGGCGATTTGGGGATATAATACCTCTGCAGACTCCCACGGGTATCCGCTTTTCGGAAATGCATGGGGTTCCCTGTTTTCCCCGGTGGCTTGGACACACGAAGCCCATATCTGTATGTTGTGCCGGTTGGCAGAGCGTCTCAAATTCCGGTCAGAAAACAGACTTGGGGTTACTTGTGTTTTAGGCTTTCCTCTTGGCAGCCAGGTAGGTGCACCCACACATGTGAGGTACCGTTTTCATCGGGACACCTATGGGAACGCGGGAAGGTAGGCCATGTGCTGTTGGGGGCGTGTTTCGATGGGTGAGCCGAGCGACACGTGTGCGGAAAAGGCGTTTTTATCCCCACATTTCGGACTTTGTGGGGGTGTACGGGTAATAAATTCTGGGGCGATTTGGGCAAATCATACCTCTGCTGATTCCCACGGGTGTCCTCTTTTCATAAATGCATGGGGTTCCCTGTTTTCCCCAGTAGCTTGGACACCCGAGGCCCATATCTGGATGTTGTGCCGGTCGGCAGAGCGTCTCAAATTCCAGTCAGAAAACAGACTTGGGGTTACTTGTGTTTTAGGCTTTCCCCTTGGCGGCCAGGTAGGTGCACCCGCACATGTGAGGTACCGTTTTCATCGGGACACCTGTGGGAATGCGGGACGGTAGGCCATGTGCTGTTGGGAGCGTGTTTTCAATGGGTGAGCTTAGCGAAATGTGCGGAAAATGCGTTTTTATCCCCACATTTCAGAATTTGCGGTGGTGTCAGGGTAATAAATCCTGGGGTGATTTGGGCATATCATACCTCTGCGGATTCCCGAGGGTGTCCTCTTTCGGAAATGCATGGGGTTCCCTGTTTTCCCCGGTGGCTTGGACACCCGAGGCCCATATCTGTATGTTGTGCCGGTCGGCAGAGCGTCTCAAATTCCGGTGAGAAAACAGACTTGGGGTTACTTGTGTTTTAGGCTTTCCCCTTGGCGGCCAGATAGGTGCACCCACACATGTGAGGTACCATTTTCATCGGGACACCTGTGGGAACGCGGGACGGTAGGCCATGTGTTGTTGTGGGGCGTGTTTCGATGGGTGAGCCAAGCGACATGTACAGAAAATGCATTTTTTTTCCCACATTTCAGACTTTGCGGGGAGTCTGGGTGATAAATTCTAGGGCGATTTGGGGGTATCATACCTCTGCGGATTCCCACTGGTGTCCTCTTTTCGGAAATGCATGGGGTTAACTGTTTTCCCCGGTGGCTTGGACACCCGAGGCCCATATCTGTATGTTGTGCCGGTCGGCAGAGCGTCTCAAATTCCGGTCAGGAAACAGACTTGGGGTTACTTGTGTTTTAGGCTTTCCCCTTGGCGGCCAGGTAGGTGCACCCACACATGTGAGGTACCGTTTTCATCGGGACACTTTGGGAACGCGAGGCGGTAGGCCATGTGTTGTTGGGGGCGTGTTTCGATGGGTGAGGCGAGCGTAATGTGCGGAAAATGTTTTTGTTTTCCCACATTTCAGACTTTGCGGGGGTGTCTGGGTAAAATATTCTGGGGCGATTTGGGGATATCATACCTCTGCAGACTCCCACGGTTGTCCGCTTTTCAGAAATGCATGGGGTTCCCTGTTTTCCCCAGTGGCTTGGACACCCGACGCCCATATCTGTATGTTGTGCCGGTCGGCAGAGCGTCTCAAATTCCGGTCAGAAAACAGACTTGGGGTTACTTGTGTTTTAGGCTTTCCCCTTGGCGGCCAGGTAGGTGCACCCACTCATGTGAGGTACCGTTTTCATCGGCACACCTTGGGAACACGGGACGGTAGGCCATGTGTTGTTGGGGGCGTGTTTCAATGGGTGAGCCGAGCGTAATGTGCGGAAAATGTTTTTGTTTTCCCACATTTCAGACTTTGCGGGGGTGTCTGAGTAATACATTCTGGGGCAATTTGGGCATATCATACCACTGCGGATTTCCACAGGTGTCCTCTTTTCATAAATGCATGGGGTTCCCTGTTTTCCCCACTAGCTTGGAAACCCGAGGCCCATATCTGGATGTTGTGCCGGTCGGCAGTGCATCTCAAATTCCAGTCAGAAAACAGACTTGGGGTTACTTGTGTTTTAGGCTTTCCCCTTGGCAGCCAGATAGGTGCACCCACTCATGTGAGGTACCGTTTTCATTGGGACAGCAGTGGGAACGCGGGACGGTAGGCCATGTGTTGTTGGGGGTGTGTTTTGATGGGTGAGGCAAGCAAAATGTGTGGAAAATGCGTTTTTTTCCCCACATTTCAAACTTTGTGTGGGTGTCTGGGTAATAAATCCTGGGGCGATTTGGGCATATCATAACTCTGCGGATTCCCACGTGTGTCCTCTTTTCAGAAATGCATGGGGTTCCCTGTTTTCCCCGGTGGCTTGGACACCCGAGGCCCATATCTGTATGTTGTGCTGGTCGGCAAAGCGTCTCAAATTGCGGTCAGAAAACAGACTTGGGGTTACTTGTGTTTTAGGCTTTCCCCTTGGCGGCCAGGTAGGTGCACCCACACATGTGAGGTACTGGTTGAATCGGGACACCTGGGGGAATGCGGGACCATAGGCCATGTGTTGTTGGGGGCGTGTTTCGATGGGTGAGCCAAGAGACATGTGCAGAAAATGCGTTTTTTTCCCACATTTCAGACTTTTCGGGGGTGTCTGGGTGATAAATTCTGGGGCGATTTGGAGATATCATACCTCTGCGGATTCCCACGGGTGTCCTCTTTTCGGAAATGCATGGGGTTCCCTGTTTTCCCCGGTGGCTTGGACACCCGAGGCCCATATCTGTATGTTGTGCCGGTCGGCAGAGCGTCTCAAATTCCGGTCAGGAAACAGACTTGGGGTTACTTGTATTTTAGGCTTTCCCCTTGGCGGCCAGATAGGTGCACCCACACATGTGAGGTACTGTTTTCATTGGGACACCTGTGGGAACGCGGGACGGTAGGCCATGTGTTGTTGGGGGCGTGTTTCGATGGGTGAGGCGAGCAAAATGTGCGGAAAACGCGTTTTTTCCCCCACATTTCCAACTTTGTGGGGGTGTCTGGTTAATAAATCCTGGGGCGATTTGGGCATATCATACCTCTGCGGATTCCCACAGGTGTCCTCTTTTCAGAAATGCATGGGGTTCCCTGTTTTCCCCGGTGGCTTGGACACCCGTGGCTCATATCTGTTTGTTGTTCCAGTCGGCAAAGCGTCTCAAATTCCAGTCAGAAAACAGACTTGGCGTTACTTGTGTTTTAGGCTTTCCCCTTGGCGGCCAGGTAGGTTCACCCACACATGTGAGGTACCCTTTTCATCGGGACACCTGTGGGAACGCGGGACGGTAGGCCATGCGTCGTTGGGTGCGTGTTTCGATGGGTGAGATGAGCGACATGTGCGGAAAACGCGTTTTTTTTCCCCACATTTCAGACTTTGCGGGGGTGTCTGAGTAATACATTCTGGGGCAATTTGGGCATATCATACCTCTGCAGATTTCCGCACGTGTCCTCTTTTCAGAAATGCATGGGGTTCCCTGTTTTCCCCGGTGGCTTGGACACCCGAGGCCCATATCTGTATGTTGTGCCGGTCGGCAAAGCATCTCAAATTCCGGTCAGAAAACAGAGTTGGGGTTACTTGTGTTTTAGGCTTTCCCCTTGGCGGCCAGGTAGGTTCACTCACACATGTGAGGTACCCTTTTCATCGGGACACCTGTGGGAACGCGGGACGGTAGGCCATGTGTCGTTGGGTGCGTGTTTCGATGGGTGAGTCGAGCAAAATGTGCAGAAAATGCGTTTTTTTCCCACATTTCAGTCTTTGCGGGGGTGTCTGGGTAATAAATTCTGGGGCGATTTGGGGATATAATACCTCTGCAGACTCCCCCGGGTGTCCGCTTTTCGGAATTGCATGGGGTTCCCTGTTTTCCCCGGTGGCTTGGACACACGAAGCCCATATCTGTATGTTGTGCCGGTTGGCAGAGCGTCTCAAATTCCGGTCAGAAAACAGACTTGGGGTTACTTGTGTTTTAGGCTTTCCCCTTGGCAGCCAGGTAGGTGCACCCACACATGTGAGGTACCGTTTTCATCGGGACACCTATGGGAACGCGGGAAGGTAGGCCATGTGCTGTTGGGGGCGTGTTTCGATGGGTGAGCCGAGCGACACGTGTGCGGAAAAGGCGTTTTTATCCCCACATTTCGGACTTTGTGGGGGTGTATGGGTAATAAATTCTGGGGCGATTTGGGCAAATCATACCTCTGCTGATTCCCACGGGTGTCCTCTTTTCATAAATGCATGGGGTTCCCTGTTTTCCCCAGTAGCTTGGACACCCGAGGCCCATATCTGGATGTTGTGCCGGTCGGCAGAGCGTCTCAAATTCCAGTCAGAAAACAGACTTGGGGTTACTTGTGTTTTAGGCTTTCCCCTTGGCGGCCAGGTAGGTGCACCCGCACATGTGAGGTACCGTTTTCATCGGGACACCTCTGGGAATGCGGGACGGTAGGCCATGTGCTGTTGGGAGCGTGTTTTCAATGGGTGAGCTTAGCGAAATGTGCGGAAAATGCGTTTTTATCCCCACATTTCAGAATTTGCGGCGGTGTCTGGGTAATAAATCCTGGGGTGATTTGGGCATATCATACCTCTGCGGATTCCCAAGGGTGTCCTTTTTCGGAAATGCATGGGGTTCCCTGTTTTCCCCGGTGGCTTGGACACCCGAGGCCCATATCTGTATGTTGTGCCGGTCAGCAGAGCGTCTCAAATTCCGGTGAGAAAACAGACTTGGGGTTACTTGTGTTTTAGGCTTTCCCCTTGGCGGCCAGGTAGGTGCACCCACACATGTGAGGTACCGTTTATATCGGGACACCTGTGGGAACGCGGGCCAGTAGGCCATGTGTTGTTGGGGGCGTGTTTCGATGGGTGAGCCAAGCGACATGTGCAGAAAATGCTTTTTTCTCCCATATTTCGGACTTTGCGGGGGTGTCTGCGTAATAAATTCTGGGGTGATTTGGGCATATCATACCTCTGCGGATTCCCACGGGTGTCCACCTTTCAGAAATGCATAAGGTTCCCTGTTTTCCCCGGTGGCTTGGACACCCGTGGCTCATATCTGTATATTGTGCCAGTCGGCAGAGCGTCTCAAATTCCAGTCAGAAAACAGACTTGGGGATACTTGTGTTTTAGGCTATCCCCTTGGCGGCCAGGTAGGTGCACCCACACATTTGAGGTACCGTTTTCATCAGGACACCTGTGGGAATGCGGGACAGTAGGTCATGTGCTGTTGGGGCCGTGTTTCGATGGGTGAGCCGAGCGAAATGTGCGGAAAATGCTTTTTTTTCCCCACATTTCGTACTTTGCGGGGTGTCTGGGTAATACATTGTGGGGCGATTTGGGCATATCATACCTCTGCGGATTCCCACGGGTGTCCTCTTTTTGTAAATGCATGGGGTTCCCTGTTTTCCCCAGTAGCTTGGACACCCGAGGCCCATATCTGTATGTTGTGCCGGTCGGCAGAGCCTCTCAAATTCCAGTCAGAAAACAGACTTGGGGTTACTTGTGTTTTAGGCTTTCCCCTTGGCGGCCAGGTAGGTGCACCCACACATGTGAGGTACTGTTTTCATCGGGACACCTGTGGGAATGCGGAACAGTAGGCCATGTGTTGTTGGGGGCGTGTTTCGATGGGTGAGCCGAGCGAAATGTGCAGAAAATGCGTTTTTTCCCACATTTCAGAATTTGCAAGGGTGTCTGGGTAATAAATTCTGGGGCGATTTGGGCATATCATACCTCTGCAGATTCCCACGGGTGTCCTATTTTAGTAAAGACATGGGCTTCTCTGTTTTCCCCGGTGGCTTGGACACCCAAGGCCCATATCTGTATGTTGTGCCAGTCGGCAGAGCGTCTCAAATTCCGGTCAGATAACAGACTTGGGGTTACTTGTGTTTTAGGCTTTCCCCTTGGCGGCCAGATAGGTGCACCCACACATGTGAGGTACCATTTTCATCGGGACACCTATGGGAACGCGGGACGGTAGGCCATGTGTTGTTGTGGGGCGTGTTTCGATGGGTGAGCCAAGCGACATGTACAGAAAATGCATTTTTTTCCCACATTTCAGACTTTGCGGGGAGTCTGGGTGATAAATTCTAGGGCGATTTGGGGATATCAGACCTCTGCAGATTCCCACGGGTGTCCTCTTTTCGGAAATGCATGGGGTTAACTGTTTTCCCCGGTGGCTTGGACACCCGAGGCCCATATCTGTATGTTGTGCCGGTCGGCAGAGCGTCTCAAATTCCGGTCAGGAAACAGACTTGGGGTTACTTGTGTTTTAGGCTTTCCCCTTGGCGGCCAGGTAGGTGCACCCACACATGTGAGGTACCGTTTTCATCGGGACACTTTGGGAACGCGAGACGGTAGGCCATGTGTTGTTGGGGGCGTGTTTCGATGGGTGAGCCGAGCGTAATGTGCGGAAAATGTTTTTGTTTTCCCACATTTCAGACTTTGCGGGGGTGTCTGGGTAAAATATTCTGGGGCGATTTGGGGATATCATACCTCTGCAGACTCCCACGGGTGTCCGCTTTTCAGAAATGCATGGGGTTCCCTGTTTTCCCCAGTGGCTTGGACACCCGAGGCCCATATCTGTATGTTGTGCCGGTCGGCAGAGCGTCTCAAATTCCGGTCAGAAAACAGACTTGGGGTTACTTGTGTTTTAGGCTTTCCCCTTGGCGGCCAGGTAGGTGCACCCACTCATGTGAGGTACCGTTTTCATCGGCACACCTTGGGAACACGGGACGGTAGGCCATGTGTTGTTGGGGGCGTGTTTCAATGGGTGAGCCGAGCGTAATGTGCGGAAAATGTTTTTGTTTTCCCACAATTCAGACTTTGCGGGGGTGTCTGAGTAATACATTCTGGGGCAATTTGGGCATATCATACCACTGCGGATTTCCACAGGTGTCCTCTTTTCGTAAATGCATGGGGTTCCCTGTTTTCCCCACTAGCTTGGAAACCCGAGGCCCATATCTGGATGTTGTTCCGGTCGGCAGTGCATCTCAAATTCCAGTCAGAAAACAGACTTGGGGTTACTTGTGTTTTAGGCTTTCCGCTTGGCAGCCAGATAGGTGCACCCACTCATGTGAGGTACCGTTTTCATTGGGACAGCAGTGGGAACGCGGGACGGTAGGCCATGTGTTGTTGGGGGTGTGTTTTGATAGGTGAGGCAAGCAAAATGTGCGGAAAATGCGTTTTTTTCCCCACATTTCAAACTTTGTGTGGGTGTCTGGGTAATAAATCCTGGGGCGATTTGGGCATATCATAACTCTGCGGATTCCCACGTGTGTCCTCTTTTCAGAAATGCATGGGGTTCCCTGTTTTCCCCGGTGGCTTGGACACCCGAGGCCCATATCTGTATGTTGTGCTGGTCGGCAAAGCGTCTCAAATTGCGGTCAGAAAACAGACTTGGGGTTACTTGTGTTTTAGGCTTTCCCCTTGGCGGCCAGGTAGGTGCACCCACACATGTGAGGTACTGGTTTAATCGGGACACCTGGGGGAATGCGGGACCATAGGCCATGTGTTGTTGGGGGCGTGTTTCGATGGGTGAGCCAAGAGACATGTGCAGAAAATGCGTTTTTTTCCCACATTTCAGACATTTCGGGGGTGTCTGGGTGATAAATTCTGGGGCGATTTGGAGATATCATACCTCTGCGGATTCCCACGGGTGTCCTCTTTTCGGAAATGCATTGGGTTCCCTGTTTTCCCCGGTGGCTTGGACACCCGAGGCCCATATCTGTATGTTGTGCCGGTCGGCAGAGCGTCTCAAATTCCGGTCAGGAAACAGACTTGGGGTTACTTGTATTTTAGGCTTTCCCCTTGGCGGCCAGTTAGGTGCACCCACACATGTGAGGTACCGTTTTCATCGGGACACCTTGGGAACGCGGGACGGTAGGCCATGTGTTGTTGGGGGCGTGCTTCGATGGGGGAGCCGAGAGAAATGTGAGGAAAATGCATTTTTTTCCCACATTTTGGACTTTGCGGGGGTGTCTGGGTAATACATTCTGGGGTGATTTGGGCATATCATACCTCTGTGGATTCCCACGGGTGTCCTCTTTTCGGAAATGCATGGGGTTCCCTGTTTTCCCCAGTGGCTTGGACACCCGAGTCCCATATCTGTATGTTGTGCCGGTCGGCAGAGTGTCTCATATTCCGCTCAGAAAACAGACTTGGGGTTACTTGTGTTTTAGGCTTTCCCCTTGGCGGCCAGGTAGGTGCACCCGCACATGTGAGGTACCGTTTTCATCGGGACACCTGTGGGAACACGGGACAGTAGGCCATGTGTTGTTGGGGGCGTGTTTCGATGGGTGAGACGAGCGACATGTGCGGAAAACGCGTTTTTTTTCCCCACATTTCAGACTTTGCAGGGGTGTCTGGGTAATAAATTCTGGGGCGATTTGGGCATATCATACCTCTGCGGATTCCCACAGGTGTCCTCTTTTTGGAAATGCATGGGATTCCCTGTTTTCCCTGGTGGCTTGGCCACCCGTGGCTCATATCTGTATGTTGTTCCAGTCGGCAGAGTGTCTCAAATTCCAGTCAGAAAACAGACTTGGCGTGACTTGTGTTTTAGGCTTTCCCCTTGGCGGCCAGGTAGGTTCACCCACACATGTGAGGTACCCTTTTCATCGGGACACCTGTGGGAACGCGGGACGGTAGGCCATGTGTCGTTGGGTGCGTGTTTCGATGGGTGAGACGAGCGACATGTGCGGAAAACGCGTTTTTTTCCCCACATTTCAGACTTTGCGGGGGTGTCTGAGTAATACATTCTGGGGCAATTTGGGCATATCATACCTCTGCAGATTTCCGCACGTGTCCTCTTTTCAGAAATGTATGGGGTTCCCTGTTTTCCCCAGTGGCTTGGACACCCGAGGCCTATATCTGTATGTTGTGCCGGTCGGCAAAGCATCTCAAATTCCGGTCAGAAAACAGAGTTGGGGTTACTTGTGTTTTAGGCTTTCCCCTTGGCGGCCAGGTAGGTTCACCCACACATGTGAGGTACCCTTTTCGTCGGGACACCTGTGGGAACGCGGGACGGTAGGCCATGTGTATTGGGGGCGTGTTTTGATGGGTGAGCCGAGCAAAATGTGTGGAAAATGCATTTTTTTCCCCACATTTCGAAATTTGCGAGGGTGTCTGGGTAATAAATCCTTGGGCAATTTGGGCATATCATACCTCTGCGGATTCCCACGGGTGTCCGCTTTTCGGAAATGCATGGGGTTCCCTGTTTTCCCCGGTGGCTTGGACACACGAAGCCCATATCTGTATGTTGTGCCGGTTGGCAGAGCGTCTCAAATTCCGGTCAGAAAACAGACTTGGGGTTACTTGTGTTTTAGGCTTTCCCCTTGGCAGCCAGGTAGGTGCACCCACACATGTGAGGTACCGTTTTCATCCACACACCTATGGGAACGCGGGAAGATAGGCCATGTGCTGTTGGGGGCGTGTTTCGATGGGTGAGCCGAGCGACACGTGTGCGGAAAAGGCGTTTTTATCCCCACATTTCGGACTTTGTGGGGGTGTCTGGGTAATAAATTCTGGGGCGGTTTGGGCAAATCATACCTCTGCTGATTCCCACGGGTGTCCTCTTTTCATAAATGCATGGGGTTCCCTGTTTTCCCCAGTAGCTTGGACACCCGAGGCCCATATCTGGATGTTGTGCCGGTCGGCAGAGTGTCTCATATTCCGCTCAGAAAACAGACTTGGGGTTACTTGTGTTTTAGGCTTTCCCCTTGGCGGCCAGGTAGGTGCACCCGCACATGTGAGGTACCGTTTTCATCGGGACACCTGTGGGAACACGGGACAGTAGGCCATGTGTTGTTGGGGGCGTGTTTCGATGGGTGAGACGAGCGACATGTGCGGAAAACGCGTTTTTTTTCCCCACATTTCAGACTTTGCAGGGGTGTCTGGGTAATAAATTCTGGGGCGATTTGGGCATATCATACCTCTGCGGATTCCCACAGGTGTCCTCTTTTTGGAAATGCATGGGATTCCCTGTTTTCCCTGGTGGCTTGGCCACCCGTGGCTCATATCTGTATGTTGTTCCAGTCGGCAGAGTGTCTCAAATTCCAGTCAGAAAACAGACTTAGCGTGACTTGTGTTTTAGGCTTTCCCCTTGGCGGCCAGGTAGGTTCACCCACACATGTGAGGTACCCTTTTCATCGGGACACCTGTGGGAACGCGGGACGGTAGGCCATGTGTCGTTGGGTGCGTGTTTCGATGGGTGAGACGAGCGACATGTGCGGAAAACGCGTTTTTTTCCCCACATTTCAGACTTTGCGGGGGTGTCTGAGTAATACATTCTGGGGCAATTTGGGCATATCATACCTCTGCAGATTTCCGCACGTGTCCTCTTTTCAGAAATGTATGGGGTTCCCTGTTTTCCCCAGTGGCTTGGACACCCGAGGCCTATATCTGTATGTTGTGCCGGTCGGCAAAGCATCTCAAATTCCGGTCAGAAAACAGAGTTGGGGTTACTTGTGTTTTAGGCTTTCCCCTTGGCGGCCAGGTAGGTTCACCCACACATGTGAGGTACCCTTTTCATCGGGACACCTGTGGGAACGCGGGACGGTAGGCCATGTGTATTGGGGGCGTGTTTTGATGGGTGAGCCGAGCAAAATGTGTGGAAAATGCATTTTTTTCCCCACATTTCGAAATTTGCGAGGGTGTCTGGGTAATAAATCCTTGGGCGATTTGGGCATATCATACCTCTGCGGATTCCCACGGGTGTCCGCTTTTCGGAAATGCATGGGGTTCCCTGTTTTCCCCGGTGGCTTGGACACACGAAGCCCATATCTGTATGTTGTGCCGGTTGGCAGAGCGTCTCAAATTCCGGTCAGAAAACAGACTTGGGGTTACTTGTGTTTTAGGCTTTCCCCTTGGCAGCCAGGTAGGTGCACCCACACATGTGAGGTACCGTTTTCATCCACACACCTATGGGAACGCGGGAAGGTAGGCCATGTGCTGTTGGGGGCGTGTTTCGATGGGTGAGCCGAGCGACACGTGTGCGGAAAAGGCGTTTTTATCCCCACATTTCGGACTTTGTGGGGGTGTCTGGGTAATAAATTCTGGGGCGGTTTGGGCAAATCATACCTCTGCTGATTCCCACGGGTGTCCTCTTTTCATAAATGCATGGGGTTCCCTGTTTTCCCCAGTAGCTTGGACACCCGAGGCCCATATCTGGATGTTGTGCCGGTCGGCAGAGCGTCTCAAATTCCAGTCAGAAAACAGACTTGGGGTTACTTGTGTTTTAGGCTATCCCCTTGGCGGCAGATAGGTGCACCCACACATGTGAGGTACCGTTTTCATTGGGACACCTGTGGGAACGCGGGACAGTAGGCCATGTGTTGTTGGGGGCGTGTTTCAATGGGTGAGCCGAGCGTAATGTGCGGAAAATGTTTTTGTTTTCCCACATTTCAGACTTTGCGGGGGTGTCTGAGTAATACATTCTGGGGCAATTTGGGCATATCATACCTCTGCAGATTTCCACAGGTGTCCTCTTTTCGGAAATGCATGGGGTCCCTGTTTTCCCCGGTGGCTTGGACATCCGAGGCCCATATCTGTATGTTGTGCCGGTCGGCAAAGCGTCTCAAATTCCAATCAGAAAACAGACTTGGGGTTACTTGTGTTTTAGGCTTTCCCCTTGGCGGCAGATAGGTGCACCCACACATGTGAGGTACCGTTTTCATTGGGACACCTGTGGGAACGCGGGACAGTAGGCCATGTGTTGTTGGGGGGGTGTTTCGATGGGTGAGCCGAGCAAAATGTGCGGAAAATGATTTTTTTTCCACATTTCGAACTTTGCGGGGGTGTCTGGGTAATAAATCCTGGGGCAATTTGGGCATATCATACCTCTGCGGATTCCCACGCGTGTCCTCTTTTCGGAAATGCATGGGATTCCCTGTTTTCCCCGCTGGCTTGGACATCCGAGGCCCATATCTGTATGTTGTGCTGGTCGGCAAAGCGTCTCAAATTCCGGTCAGAAAACAGACTTGGGGTTACTTGTGTTTTAGGCTTTACCCTTGGCGGCCAGGTAGGTGCACCCACACATGTGAGGTACCATTTTCATCGGGACACCTTGGGAACGTGGGACGGTAGGCCATGTGTTGTTGGGGGCGTGCTTCGATGGGGGAGCCGAGCGTAATGTGCGGAAAATGTTTTTGTTTTCCCACATTTCAGACTTTGCGGGGGTGTCTGGGTAATAAATTCTGGGGCGATTTGGGGATATCATACCTCTGCGGATTTCCACAGGTGTCCTCTTTTCAGAAATGCATGGGGTCCCTGTTTTCCCCGGTGGCATGGACACCCGAGGCCCATATTTGTATGTTGTGCCGGTCGGCAGAGCGTCTCAAATTCCGGTCAGAAAACAGACTTGGGGTTACTTGTGTTTTAGGCTTTTCCCTTGGCGGCCAGGTAGGTGCACCCACACATGTGAGGTACCGTTTTCATCGGGACACCTGTGGGAACGCGGGACGGTAGGCCATTTGCTGTTAGGGGCGTGTTTCGATGGGTGAGCCGAGCGACATATGCGGAAAATGCGTTTTTTTCCCCACATTTCGGACTTTGCGGGGTTGTCTGGGTAATAAATTCTGGGGCGATTTGGGCATATCATACCTCTGCTGATTCCCACGGGAGTCCTCTTTTCGTAAATCCATGGGGTTCCCTGTTTTCCCCAGTAGCTTGGAAACCCGAGGCCCATATCTGGATGTTGTGCCGGTCGGCAGTGCATCTCAAATTCAAGTCAGAAAACAGACTTGGCGTTACTTGTGTTTTAGGCTTTTCCCTTGGCGGCCAGCTAGGTGCACCCACACATGTGAGGTACCGTTTTCATTGGGACACCTGTGGGAACCCGGGACGGTAGGCCATGTGTTATTGGGGGTGTGTTTCGATGGGTGAGGCGAGCGTAATGTGCGGAAAATGCGTTTTTTTCCCCACATTTCGAAATTTGCAGGGATGTCTGGGTAATAAATCCTGGGGCGATTTGGGCATATCATACCTCTGCTGATTCCCACGGGAGTCCTCTTTTCGTAAATCCATGGGGTTCCCTGTTTTCCCCAGTAGCTTGGAAACCCGAGGCCCATATCTGGATGTTGTGCCGGTCGGCAAAGCGTCTCAAATTCCAGTCAGAAAACAGAGTTGGGGTTACTTGTGTTTTAGGCTTTCCCCTTGGTGGCCAGGTAGGTGCACCCACACATGTGAGGTAACGGTTTCATCGGCACACCTTGGGAACACGGGACGGTAGGCCATGTGTTGTTGGGGGCGTGTTTCAATGGGTGAGCCGAGCGTAATGTGCGGAAAATGTTTTTGTTTTCCCACATTTCAGACTTTGCGGGGGTGTCTGAGTAATACATTCTGGGGCAATTTGGGCATATCATACCTCTGCGGATTTCCACAGGTGTCCTCTTTTCAGAAATGCATGGGGTCCCTGTTTTCCCCGGTGGCTTGGACACCCGAGGCCCATATCTGTATGTTGTGCCGGTCGGCAGAGCGTCTCAAATTCCGGTCAGAAAACAGACTTGGGGTTACTTGTGTTTTTGGCTTTTCCCTTGGCGGCCAGGTAGGTGCACCCACACATGTGAGGTACCGTTTTCATCGGGACACCTGTGGGAACGCGGGACGGTAGGCCATGTGCTGTTGGGGGCGTGTTTCGATGGGTGAGCCGAGCGACATGTGCGGAAAATGCGTTTTTTTCCCCACATTTCGGACTTTGCGGGGGTGTCTGGGTAATACATTCTGGGGCAATTTGGGCATATCATACCTCTGCGGATTTCCACAGGTGTCCTCTTTTCAGAAATGCATGGGGTCCCTGTTTTCCCCGGTGGCTTGGACACCCGAGGCCCATATTTGTATGTTGTGCCGGTCGTCAGAGCGTCTCAAATTCCGGTCAGAAAACAGACTTGGGGTTACTTGTGTTTTAGGCTTTTCCCTTGGCGGCCAGGTAGGTGCACCCACACATGTGAGGTACCGTTTTCATCGGGACACCTGTGGGAACGCGGGACGGTAGGCCATGTGCTGTTGGGGGCGTGTTTCGATGGGTGAGCCGAGCGACATGTGCGGAAAATGCGTTTTTTTCCCCCTATTTCGGACTTTGAATTGGGTGTCTGAGTAATAAATTCTGGGGTGATTTGGGCATATCATACCTCTGCTGATTCCCACGGGAGTCCTCTTTTCGTAAATCCATGGGGTTCCCTGTTTTCCCCAGTAGCTTGGAAACCCGAGGCCCATATCTGGATGTTGTGCCGGTCGGCAGTGGATCTCAAATTCCAGTCAGAAAACAGTCTTGGCGTTACTTGTGTTTTAGGCTTTACCCTTGGCGGCCAGATAGGTGCACCCACACATGTGAGGTACTGTTTTCATTGGGGCACCTGTGGGAACGCGGGACGGTAGGCCATGTGTTGTTGGGGGTGTGTTTCGATGGGTGAGGCGAGCAAAATGTGCGGAAAATGCGTTTTTTTCCCCACATTTCCAACTTTGCGGGGGTGTCTGGGTGATAAATCCTGGGGCGATTTGGGCATATCATACCTCTGCGTATTCCCACACGTGTCCTCTTTTCAGAAATGCATGGGGTTCCCTGTTTTCCCCGGTGGCTTGGACACCCGAGGCCCATATCTGTATGTTGTGCCGGTCGGCAAAGCGTCTCAAATTCCGGTCAGAAAACAGAGTTGTGGTTACTTGTGTTTTAGGCTTTCCCCTTGGCGGCCAGGTAGGTGCACCCACACATGTGAGGTACCAGTTTCATCGGGACACCTGTGGGAACGCGGGACCGTAGGCCATGTGTTGTTGTGGGCGTGTTTCGATGGGTGAGCCAAGCGACATGTGCAGAAAATGCGTTTTTTTCCAACATTTCAGACTTTGCGGGGGTGTCTGGGTAATACATTCTGGGGTGATTTGGGCATATCATACCTCTGCAGATTCCCACGGGTGTCCTCTTTTCGGAAATGCATGGGGTCCCTGTTTTCCCCGGTGGCTTGGACACCCGAGGCCCATATTTGTATGTTGTGCCGGTCGTCAGAGCGTCTCAAATTCCGGTCAGAAAACAGACTTGGGGTTACTTGTGTTTTAGGCTTTTCCCTTGGCGGCCAGGTAGGTGCACCCACACATGTGAGGTACGGTTTTCATCGGGACACCTGTGGGAACGCGGGACGGTAGGCCATGTGCTGTTGGGGGCGTGTTTCGATGGGTGAGCCGAGCGACATGTGCGGAAAATGCGTTTTTTTCCCACTATTTCGGACTTTGCAGGGGTGTCTGAGTAATAAATTCTGGGGTGATTTGGGCATATCATACCTCTGCTGATTCCCACGGGAGTCCTCTTTTCGTAAATCCATGGGGTTCCCTGTTTTCCCCAGTAGCTTGGAAACCCGAGGCACATATCTGGATGTTGTGCCGGTCGGCAGTGGATCTCAAATTCCAGTCAGAAAACAGTCTTGGCGTTACTTGTGTTTTAGGCTTTCCCCTTGGCGGCCAGATAGGTGCACCCACACATGTGAGGTACTGTTTTCATTGGGACACCTGTGGGAACGCGGAACGGTAGGCCATGTGCTGTTGGGGGCGTGTTTCGATGGGTGAGCCGAGCGACATGTGCGGAAAATGCGTTTTTTTCCCCCTATTTCGGACTTTGAATTGCGTGTCTGAGTAATAAATTCTGGGGTGATTTGGGCATATCATACCTCTGCTGATTCCCACGGGAGTCCTCTTTTCGTAAATCCATGGGGTTCCCTGTTTTCCCCAGTAGCTTGGAAACCCGAGGCCCATATCTGGATGTTGTGCCGGTCGGCAGTGGATCTCAAATTCCAGTCAGAAAACAGTCTTGGCGTTACTTGTGTTTTAGGCTTTACCCTTGGCGGCCAGATAGGTGCACCCACACATGTGAGGTACTGTTTTCATTGGGGCACCTGTGGGAACGCGGGACGGTAGGCCATGTGTTATTGGGGGTGTGTTTCGATGGGTGAGGCGAGCAAAATGTGCGGAAAATGCGTTTTTTTCCCCACATTTCCAACTTTGCGGGGGTGTCTGGGTGATAAATCCTGGGGCGATTTGGGCATATCATACCTCTGCGTATTCCCACACGTGTCCTCTTTTCAGAAATGCATGGGGTTCCCTGTTTTCCCCGGTGGCTTGGACACCCGAGGCCCATATCTGTATGTTGTGCCGGTCGGCAAAGCGTCTCAAATTCCGGTCAGAAAACAGAGTTGGGGTTACTTGTGTTTTAGGCTTTCCCCTTGGCGGCCAGGTAGGTGCACCCACACATGTGAGGTACCAGTTTCATCGGGACACCTGTGGGAACGCGGGACCGTAGGCCATGTGTTGTTGTGGGCGTGTTTCGATGGGTGAGCCAAGCGACATGTGCAGAAAATGCGTTTTTTTCCAACATTTCAGACTTTGCGGGGGTGTCTGGGTAATACATTCTGGGGTGATTTGGGCATATCATACCTCTGCAGATTCCCACGGGTGTCCTCTTTTCGGAAATGCATGGGGTCCCTGTTTTCCCCGGTGGCTTGGACACCCGAGGCCCATATTTGTATGTTGTGCCGGTCGTCAGAGCGTCTCAAATTCCGGTCAGAAAACAGACTTGGGGTTACTTGTGTTTTAGGCTTTTCCCTTGGCGGCCAGGTAGGTGCACCCACACATGTGAGGTACGGTTTTCATCGGGACACCTGTGGGAACGCGGGACGGTAGGCCATGTGCTGTTGGGGGCGTGTTTCGATGGGTGAGCCGAGCGACATGTGCGGAAAATGCGTTTTTTTCCCCCTATTTCGGACTTTGCAGGGGTGTCTGAGTAATAAATTCTGGGGTGATTTGGGCATATCATACCTCTGCTGATTCCCACGGGAGTCCTCTTTTCGTAAATCCATGGGGTTCCCTGTTTTCCCCAGTAGCTTGGAAACCCGAGGCCCATATCTGGATGTTGTGCCGGTCGGCAGTGGATCTCAAATTCCAGTCAGAAAACAGTCTTGGCGTTACTTGTGTTTTAGGCTTTCCCCTTGGCGGCCAGATAGGTGCACCCACACATGTGAGGTACTGTTTTCATTGGGACACCTGTGGGAACGCGGGACGGTAGGCCATGTGTTGTTGGGGGTGTGTTTCGATGGGTGAGGCGAGCAAAATGTGCGGAAAATGCGTTTTTTTCCCCACATTTCCAACTTTGCGGGGGTGTCTGGTTAATAAATCCTGGGGCGATTTGGGCATATCATACCTCTGCGTATTCCCACACGTGTCCTCTTTTCAGAAATGCATGGGGTTCCCTGTTTTCCCCGGTGGCTTGGACACCCGAGGCCCATATCTGTATGTTGTGCCGGTCGGCAAAGCGTCTCAAATTCCGGTCAGAAAACAGAGTTGGGGTTACTTGTGTTTTAGGCTTTCCCCTTGGCGGCCAGGTAGGTGCACCCACACATGTGAGGTACCGGTTTCATCGGGACACCTGTGGGAACGCGGGACCGTAGGCCATGTGTTGTTGGGGGCGTGTTTCGATGGGTGAGCCAAGCGACATGTGCAGAAAATGCGTTTTTTTCCAACATTTCAGACTTTGCGGGGGTGTCTGGGTAATACATTCTGGGGTGATTTGGGCATATCATACCTCTGCAGATTCCCACGGGTGTCCTCTTTTCGGAAATGCATGGGGTTCCCTGTATTCCCCGGTGGCTTGGACACCCGAGGCCCATATCTGTATGTTGTGCCGGTCGGCAGAGCGTCTCAAATTCCGGTCAGAAAACAGACTTGGGGTTACTTGTGTTTTAGGCTTTCCCCTTGGCGGCCAGGTAGGTGCACCCACACATGTGAGGTACCGTTTTCATCGGGACACCTGTGGGAACGTGGGACGATGGCCATGTGTTGTTGGGGGCGTGTTTCGATGGGTGAGACGAGCGACATGTGCGGAAAACGCTTTTTTTCCCACCTTTCTGAATTTGCGGGGGTGTCTGAGTAATACATTCTGGGGCAATTTGGGCATATCATACCTCTGCGGATTTCCACAGGTGTCCTCTTTTCAGAAATGCGTGGGGTCCCTGTTTTCCCCGGTGGCTTGGACACCCGAGGCCCATATCTGTATGTTGTGCCGGTCGGCAGAGCGTCTCAAATTCCGGTGAGAAAACAGACTTGGGGTTACTTGTGTTTTAGGCTTTCCCCTTGGCGGCCAGATAGGTGCACCCACACATGTGAGGTACCGTTTTCATTGGGACACCTGTGGGAACGCGGGATGGTAGGCCATGTGTTGTTGGGGGTGTGTTTCGATGGGTGAGGCGAGCAAAATGTGCGGAAAATGCTTTTTTTTCCCCCACATTTCGAACTTTGCGGGGGTGTCTGGGTAATACATCCTGGGGCGATTCGGGCATATCATACCTCTGCGGATTCCCACGCATGTCCTCTTTTCGGAAATGCATGGGGTTCCCTGGAATCCCCGGTGGCTTGGACACCCTAGGCCCATATCTGTATGTTGTGCCGGTCGGCAGAGCGTCTCAAATTCCGGTCAGAAAACAGACTTGGGGTTACTTGTGTTTTAGGCTTTTCCCTTGGCGGCCAGGTAGGTGCACCCACACATGTGAGGTACGGTTTTCATCGGGACACCTGTGGGAACGCGGGACGGTAGGCCATGTGCTGTTGGGGGCGTGTTTCGATGGGTGAGCCGAGCGACATGTGCGGAAAATGCGTTTTTTTCCCCCTATTACGGACTTTGCAGGGGTGTCTGAGTAATAAATTCTGGGGTGATTTGGGCATATCATACCTCTGCTGATTCCCACGGGAGTACTCTTTTCGTAAATCCATGGGGTTCCCTGTTTTCCCCAGTAGCTTGGAAACCCGAGGCCCATATCTGGATGTTGTGCCGGTCGGCAGTGGATCTCAAATTCCAGTCAGAAAACAGTCTTGGCGTTACTTGTGTTTTAGGCTTTCCCCTTGGCGGCCAGATAGGTGCACCCACACATGTGAGGTACTGTTTTCATTGGGACACCTGTGGGAACGCGGGACGGTAGGCCATGTGTTGTTGGGGGTGTGTTTCGATGGGTGAGGCGAGCAAAATGTGCGGAAAATGCGTTTTTTTCCCCACATTTCCAACTTTGCGGGGGTGTCTGGTTAATAAATCCTGGGGCGATTTGGGCATATCATACCTCTGCGTATTCCCACACGTGTCCTCTTTTCAGAAATGCATGGGGTTCCCTGTTTTCCCCGGTGGCTTGGACACCCGAGGCCCATATCTGTATGTTGTGCCGGTCGGCAAAGCGTCTCAAATTCCGGTCAGAAAACAGAGTTGGGGTTACTTGTGTTTTAGGCTTTCCCCTTGGCGGCCAGGTAGGTGCACCCACACATGTGAGGTACCGGTTTCATCGGGACACCTGTGGGAACGCGGGACCGTAGGCCATGTGTTGTTGGGGGCGTGTTTCGATGGGTGAGCCAAGCGACATGTGCAGAAAATGCGTTTTTTTCCAACATTTCAGACTTTGCGGGGGTGTCTGGGTAATACATTCTGGGGTGATTTGGGCATATCATACCTCTGCAGATTCCCACGGGTGTCCTCTTTTCGGAAATGCATGGGGTTCCCTGTATTCCCCGTTGGCTTGGACACCCGAGGCCCATATCTGTATGTTGTGCCGGTCGGCAGAGCGTCTCAAATTCCGGTCAGAAAACAGACTTGGGGTTACTTGTGTTTTAGGCTTTCCCCTTGGCGGCCAGGTAGGTGCACCCACACATGTGAGGTACCGTTTTCATCGGGACACCTGTGGGAACGTGGGACGATGGCCATGTGTTGTTGGGGGCGTGTTTCGATGGGTGAGACGAGCGACATGTGCGGAAAACGCTTTTTTTCCCACCTTTCTGAATTTGCGGGGGTGTCTGAGTAATACATTCTGGGGCAATTTGGGCATATCATACCTCTGTGGATTTCCACAGGTGTCCTCTTTTCAGAAATGCGTGGGGTCCCTGTTTTCCCCGGTGGCTTGGACACCCGAGGCCCATATCTGTATGTTGTGCCGGTCGGCAGAGCGTCTCAAATTCCGGTGAGAAAACAGACTTGGGGTTACTTGTGTTTTAGGCTTTCCCCTTGGCGGCCAGATAGGTGCACCCACACATGTGAGGTACCGTTTTCATTGGGACACCTGTGGGAACGCGGGATGGTAGGCCATGTGTTGTTGGGGGTGTGTTTCGATGGGTGAGGCGAGCAAAATGTGTGGAAAATGCTTTTTTTTCCCCCACATTTCGAACTTTGCGGGGGTGTCTGGGTAATACATCCTGGGG
Source organism: Ambystoma mexicanum (assembly GCF_040938575.1). NCBI lineage: Eukaryota > Metazoa > Chordata > Amphibia > Caudata > Ambystomatidae > Ambystoma > Ambystoma mexicanum. The sequence continues at coordinate 432,499,160 of NC_090928.1, forward strand.
CGATTCGGGCATATCATACCTCTGCGGATTCCCACGCATGTCCTCTTTTCGGAAATGCATGGGGTTCCCTGGAATCCCCGGTGGCTGGGACACCCTAGGCCCATATCTGTATGTTGTGCCGGTCGGCAGAGCGTCTCAAATTCCGGTCAGAAAACAGACTTGGGGTTACTTGTGTTTTAGGCTTTTCCCTTGGCGGCCAGGTAGGTGCACCCACACATGTGAGGTACGGTTTTCATCGGGACACCTGTGGGAACGCGGGACGGTAGGCCATGTGCTGTTGGGGGCGTGTTTCGATGGGTGAGCCGAGCGACATGTGCGGAAAATGCGTTTTTTTCCCCACATTTCGGACTTTGCGGGGGTGTCTGGGTAATAAATGCTGGGGCGATTTGGGCATATCATACCTCTGCTGATTCCCACGGGAGTCCTCTTTTCGTAAATCCATGGGGTTCCCTGTTTTCCCCAGTAGCTTGGAAACCCGAGGCCCATATCTGGATGTTGTGCCGGTCGGCAGTGCATCTCAAATTCCAGTCAGAAAAAAGACTTGGTGTTACTTGTGTTTTAGGCTTTCCCCTTGGCGGCCAGATAGGTGCACCCACACATGTGAGGTACCGTTTTCATTGGGACACCTGTGGGAACGCGGGATGGTAGGCCATGTGTTGTTGGGGGTGTGTTTCGATGGGTGAGGCGAGCAAAATGTGCGGAAAATGCGTTTTTTTCCCCACATTTCGAACTTTGCGGGGGTGTCTGGGTAATAAATCCTGGGGCGATTTGGGCATATCTTACCTCTGCGGATTCCCACACGTGTCCTCTTTTCAGAAATGCATGGGGTTCCCTGTTTTCCCCGGTGGCTTGGACACCCGAGGCCCATATCTGTATGTTGTGCCGTTCGGCAAAGCGTCTCAAATTCCGGTCAGAAAACAGAGTTGGGGTTACTTGTGTTTTAGGCTTTCCCCTTGGCGGCCAGGTAGGTGCACCCACACATGTGAGGTACCGGTTTCATCGGGACACCTGTGGGAATGCGGGACCGTAGGCCATGTGTTGTTGGGGGCGTGCTTCGATGGGTGAGCCAAGCGACATGAGCAGAAAATGCGTTTTTTTCCCACATTTCAGACTTTGCGGGGGTGTCTGGGTAATAAATCCTGGGGCGATTTGGGCATATCTTACCTCTGCGGATTCCCACACGTGTCCTCTTTTCAGAAATGCATGGGGTTCCCTGTTTTCCCTGGTGGCTTGGACACCCGAGCCCCATATCTGTATGTTGTGCCGGTCGGCAGAGCGTCTGAAATTCCGGTCAGAAAACAGACTTGGGGTTACTTGTGTTTTAGGCTTTCCCCTTGGCGGCCAGGTAGGTGCACCCACACATGTGAGGTACCGTTTTCATCGGGACACCTGTGGGAACGCGGGACGATGGCCATGTGTTGTTGGGGGCGTGTTTCGATGGGTGAGACGAGCGACATGTGCGGAAAAAGTGTTTTTTTCCCACCTTTCTGAATTTGCGGCGGTGTCTGGGTAATAAATTCTGGAGCGATTTTGGCATATCATACCTCTGCGGATTCCCATGGGTGTCCTCTTTTCGGAAATGAATGGGGTTCCCTGTTTTCCCCGGTGGCTTGGACACCCGTGGCTAATATCTGTATGTTGTGCCAGTCGGCAGTGCATCTCAAATTCCAGTCAGAAAACAGACTTGGTGTTACTTGTGTTTTAGGCTTTCCCCTTGGCGGCCAGATAGGTGCACCCACACATGTGAGGTACCGTTTTCATTGGGACACCTGTGGGAACGCGGGACGGTAGGCCATGTGTTGTTGGGGGTGTGTTTCGATGGGTGAGGCGAGCAAAATGTGCGGAAAATGCGTTTTTTTCCCCACATTTCGAACTTTGCAGGGGTGTCTGGGTAATAAATCCTGGGGCGATTTGGGCATATCATACCTCTGCGGATTCCCACACGTGTCCTCTTTTCAGAAATGCATGGGGTTCCCTGTTTTCCCCTGTGGCTTGGACACCCGAGGCCCATATCTGTATGTTGTGCCGTTCGGCAAAGCGTCTCAAATTCCGGTCAGAAAACAGAGTTGGGGTTACTTGTGTTTTAGGCTTTCCCCTTGGCGGCCAGGTAGGCGCACCCACACATGTGAGGTACCGGTTTCATCGGGACACCTGTTAGAATGCGGGACCGTAGGCCATGTGTTGTTGGGGGCGTGCTTCGATGGGTGAGCCAAGCGACATGTGCAGAAAATGCGTTTTTTTCCCACATTTCAGACTTTGCGGGGGTGTCTGGGTAATACATTCTGGGGTGATTTGGGCATATCATACCTCTGCGGATTCCCACGGGTGTCCTCTTTTCGGAAATTCATGGGGTTCCCTGTATTCCCTGGTGGCTTGGACACCCGAGCCCCATATCTGTATGTTGTGCCGGTCGGCAGAGCGTCTGAAATTCCGGTCAGAAAACAGACTTGGGGTTACTTGTGTTTTAGGCTTTCCCCTTGGCGGCCAGGTAGGTGCACCCACACATGTGAGGTACCGTTTTCATCGGGACACCTGTGGGAACGGGGGACGATGGCCATGTGTTGTTGGGGGCGTGTTTCGATGGGTGAGACGAGCGACATGTGCGGAAAACGTGTTTTTTTCCCACCTTTCTGAATTTGCGGGGGTGTCTGTGTAATAAATTCTGGAGCGATTTTGGCATATCATACCTCTGCGGATTCCCACGGGTGCCCTCTTTTCGGAAATGAATGGGGTTCCCTGTTTTCCCCGGTGGCTTGGACACCCGTGGCTAATATCTGTATGTTGTGCCGGTCGGCAGAGTGTCTCAAATTCCAGTCAGAAAACAGACTTGGGGTTACTTGTGTTTTAGGCTTTCGCCTTGGCGGCCAGGTAGGTTCACCCACACATGTGAGGTTCCCTTTTCATCGGGACACCTGTGGGAACGCGGGACGGTAGGCCATGTGTTGTTGGGGGCGTGTTTCAATGGGTGAGCCGAGCATAATGTGCGTAAAATGCATTTTTTTCCCACATTTCAGACTTTGCGGGGGTGTCTGAGTAATACATTCAGGGGCAATTTGGGCATATCATGCCTCTGCGGATTTCCACGGGTGTCCTCTTTTCAGAAATGCATGGGGTCCCCTGTTTTCCCCGGTGGCTTGGACACCCGAAGCCCATATCTGTATGTTGTGCCGATTGGCAGAGCGTCTCAAATTCCAGTCAGAAAACAGACTTGGGGTTACTTGTGTTTTAGGCTTTCCCCTTGGCGGCCAGGTATGTGCACCCACACATGTGAGGTACCGTTTTCATCGGGACACCTTTGGGAACGCGGGACGGTAGGCCATGTGCTGTTGGGGGTGTGTTTGGATGGGTGAGCCGAGCAAAATGTGCGGAAAATGCGTTTTTTTTCCCCACATTTCGGACTTTGTGGGGGTGTCTGGGTAATAAATTCTGGGGCGATTTGGGCAAATCATACCTCTACTGATTCCCACGGGTGTCCTCTTTTTGTAAATGCATGGGGTTCCCTGTTTTCCCCAGTAGCTTGGACACCGAGGCCCATATCTGGATGTTGTGCCGGTCGGCAGTGCATCTCAAATTCCAGTCAGAAAACAGACTTGGGGTTACTTGTGTTTTAGGCTTTCCCCTTGGCGGCCAGATAGGTGCACCCACACATGTGAGGTACCGTTTTCATTGGGACACCTGTGGGAACGCCGGACGGTAGGCCATGTGTTGTTGGGGGTGTGTTTCGATGGGTGAGCCGAGCAAAATGTGCGGAAAATGCTTTTTTTCCCCCCACATTTTGAACTTTGCGGGGGTGTCTGGGTAATACATCCTGGGGAGATTCGGCATATCATACCTCTGCGGATTCCCACGCATGTCCTCTTTTCGGAAATGCATGGGGTTCCCTGGAATCCCCGGTGGCTTGGACACCCGAGGCCCATATCTGTATGTTGTGCCGGTCGGCAGAGCGTCTCAAATTCCGGTCAGGAAACAGACTTGGGGTTACTTGTGTTTTAGGCTTTCCCCTTGGCGGCCAGGTAGGTGCACCCACACATGTGAGGTACCGTTTTCATCGGGACACCTGTGGGAACGCGGGACGGTAGGCCATGTGTTGTTGGGGGCGTGCTTCGATGGGTGAGCTGAGCGAAACGTGAGGAAAATGCATTTTTTTCCCACATTTCAGACTTTGCGGGGGTGTCTGGTTAATACATTCTGGGGCGATTTGAGCATATCATACCTCTGCGGATTCCGACGGGTGTCCTCTTTTCGGAAATGCATGGGGTTCCCTGTTTTCCCTGGTGGCTTGGACCCCCGAGGCCCATATCTGTATTTTGTGCCGGTCGGCAGAACGTCTCATATTCCGCTCAGAAAACAGACCTGGGGTTACTTGTGTTTTAGGCTTTCCCCTTGGTGGCCAGGTAGGTGCACCCGCACATCTGAGGTACCGTTTTCATCGAGACACCTGTGGGAATGCGGGACGGTAGGCCATGTGTTGTTGGGGGCGTGTTTCAATTGGTGAGCCGAGCGTAATGTGCGTAAAATGCGTTTTTTTCCCACATTTCGGACTTTGCGGGGGTTTCTGGGTAATACATTTTGGGGTGATTTGGGCATATCATACCTCTGCAGATTCCCACGGGTGTCCTCTTTTTGGAAATGCATGGGGTTCCCTGTATTCCCCGGTGGCTTGGACACCCGAGACCCATATCTGTATGTTGTGCCGGTCGGCAGAGAGTCTCAAATTCCGGTCAGAAAACAGACTTGGGGTTACTTGTGTTTTAGGCTTTCCCCTTGGCAGCCAGGTAGGTGCACCCACACATGTGAGGTACCATTTTCATCGGGACACCTGTGGGAACGCGGGACGATGGCCATGTGTTGTTGGGGGCGTGTTTCGATGGGTGAGACGAGCGACATGTGCGGAAAACGCGTTTTTTTTCCCACCTTTCTGAATTTGCGGGGGTGTCTGGGTAATAAATTCTGGAGCGATTTTGGCATATAATACCTCTGCGGATTCCCACGGGTGTCCTCTTTTCGGAAATGCATGGGGTTCCCTGTTTTCCCCGGTGGCTTGGACACCCGTGGCTCATATCTGTATGTTGTGCCAGTCGGCAGAGTGTCTCAAATTCCAGTCAGAAAACAGACTTGGGGTTACTTGTGTTTTAGGCTTTCGCCTTGGCGGCCAGGTAGGTTCACCCACACATGTGAGGTTCCCTTTTCATCGGGGCACCTGTGGGAATGCGGGACGGTAGGCCATGTGTTGTTGGGGGCGTGTTTCAATGGGTGAGCCGAGCATAATGTGCGTAAAATGCATTTTTTTTCCCACATTTCAGACTTTGCGGGGGTGTCTGAGTAATACATTCTGGGGCCATTTGGGCATATCATACCTCTGCGGATTTCCACGGGTGTCCTCTTTTCAGAAATGCATGGGGTTCCCTGTTTTCCCCGGTGGCTTGGACACCCGAAGCCCATATCTGTATGTTGTGCCGGTTGGCAGAGCGTCTCAAATTCCGGTCAGAAAACAGACTTGGGGTTACTTGAGTTTTAGGCTTTCCCCTTGGCGGCCAGGTATGTGCACCCACACATGTGAGGTACCGTTTTCATTGGGACACCTTTGGGAATGCGGGACGGTAGGCCATGTGCTGTTGGGGGCGTGTTTCGATGGGTTAGCCGAGCGACATGTGTGCGGAAAATGCGTTTTTTTCCGCACATTTCGGAAATAAATTCTGGGGCGATTTGGGCAAATCATACCTCTGCTGATTCCCACGGGTGTCCTCTTTTTGTAAATGCATGGGGTTCCCTGTTTTCCCCAGTAGCTTGGACACCGAGGCCCATATCTGGATGTTGTGCCGGTCAGCAGTGCATCTCAAATTCCAGTCAGAAAACAGACTTGGGGTTACTTCTGTTTTAGGCTTTCCCCTTGGCGGCCAGATAGGTGCACCCACACATGTGAGGTACCGTTTTCATTGGGACACCTGTGGGAACGCCGGACGGTAGGCCATGTGTTGTTGGCAGTGTGTTTCGATGGGTGAGCCGAGCAAAATGTGCCGAAAATGCTTTTTTTTCCCCCACATTTCGAACTTTGCGGGGGTGTCTGGGTAATACATCCTGGGGCGATTTGGGCATATCATACCTCTGCGGATTCCCACGCATGTCCTCTTTTCGGAAATGCATGGGGTTCCCTGATTTCCACGGTGGCTTGGACACCCGAGGCCCATATCTGTATGTTGTGCCGGTCGGCAGAGCGTCTCAAATTCCGTTCAGGAAACAGACTTGGGGTTACTTGTGTTTTAGGCTTTCCCCTTGGCGGCCAGGTAGGTGCACCCACTCATGTGAGGTACCGTTTTCATCGGCACACCTTGGGAACACGGGACGGTAGGCCATGTGTCGTTGGGTGCGTGTTTCAATGGGTGAGACGAGCGTAATGTGCGGAAAATGTTTTTGTTTTCCCACATTTCAGACTTTGCGGGGGTGTCTGAGTAATACATTCTGGGGCAATTTGGGCATATCATACCTCTGCGGATTTCCACAGGTGTCCTCTTTTCGGAAATGCATGGGGTTCCCTGTTTTCCCCGGTGGCTTGGACACCCGAAGCCCATATCTGTATGTTGTGCCGGTTGGCAGAGCGTCTCAAATTCCAGTCAGAAAACAGACTTGGGGTTACTTGTGTTTTAGGCTTTCCCCTTGGCGGCCAGGTATGTGCACCCACACATGTGAGGTACCGTTTTCATCGGGACACCTTTGGGAACACGGGACGGTAGGCCATGTGCTGTTGGGGGTGTGTTTGGATGGGTGAGCCGAGCAAAATGTGCGGAAAATGCGTTTTTTTTCCCCACATTTCGGACTTTGTGGGGGTGTCTGGGTAATAAATTCTGGGGCGATTTGGGCAAATCATACCTCTACTGATTCCCACGGGTGTCCTCTTTTTGTAAATGCATGGGGTTCCCTGTTTTCCCCAGTAGCTTGGACACCGAGGCCCATATCTGGATGTTGTGCCGGTCGGCAGTGCATCTCAAATTCCAGTCAGAAAACAGACTTGGGGTTACTTGTGTTTTAGGCTTTCCCCTTGGCGGCCAGATAGGTGCACCCACACATGTGAGGTACCGTTTTCATTGGGACACCTGTGGGAACGCCGGACGGTAGGCCATGTGTTGTTGGGGGTGTGTTTCGATGGGTGAGCCGAGCAAAATGTGCGGAAAATGCTTTTTTTCCCCCCACATTTTGAACTTTGCGGGGGTGTCTGGGTAATACATCCTGGGGCGATTCGGCATATCATACCTCTGCGGATTCCCACGCATGTCCTCTTTTCGGAAATGCATGGGGTTCCCTGGAATCCCCGGTGGCTTGGACACCCGAGGCCCATATCTGTATGTTGTGCCGGTCGGCAGAGCGTCTCAAATTCCGGTCAGGAAACAGACTTGGGGTTACTTGTGTTTTAGGCTTTCCCCTTGGCGGCCAGGTAGGTGCACCCACACATGTGAGGTACCGTTTTCATCGGGACACCTGTGGGAACGCGGGACGGTAGGCCATGTGTTGTTGGGGGCGTGCTTCGATGGGTGAGCCGAGCGAAACCTGAGGAAAATGCATTTTTTTCCCACATTTCAGACTTTGCGGGGGTGTCTGGTTAATACATTCTGGGGCGATTTGAGCATATCATACCTCTGCGGATTCCGACGGGTGTCCTCTTTTCGGAAATGCATGGGGTTCCCTGTTTTCCCTGGTGGCTTGGACCCCCGAGGCCCATATCTGTATTTTGTGCCGGTCGGCAGAACGTCTCATATTCCGCTCAGAAAACAGACCTGGGGTTACTTGTGTTTTAGGCTTTCCCCTTGGTGGCCAGGTAGGTGCACCCGCACATCTGAGGTACCGTTTTCATCGAGACACCTGTGGGAATGCGGGACGGTAGGCCATGTGTTGTTGGGGGCGTGTTTCAATGGGTGAGCCGAGCGTAATGTGCGTAAAATGCATTTTATTCCCACATTTCAGACTTTGCGGGGGTGTCTGGGTAATACATTCTGGGGCGATTTGGGCATATCATACCTCTGCGGATTGCCACAGGTGTCCTCTTTTCGGAAATGCATGGGGTTCCCTGTTTTCCCTGGTGGCTTGGACACCCGAGGCCCATATCTGTATGTTGTGCAGGTCGGCAGAGCGTCTCAAATTCCGGTCAGAAAACAGACTTGGGGTTACTTGTGTTTTAGGCTTTCACCTTGGCGGCCAGGTAGGTGCACCCACACATGTGAGGTACCATTTTCATCGGGACACATGTGGGAACGCGGGACGGTAGGCCATGTGTTGTTGGGGGCGTACTTCGATGGGTGAGCCGAGCGAAATGTGAGGAAAATGCGTTTTTTTCCCACATTTCGGACTTTGCGGGGGTTTCTGGGTAATACATTTTGGGGTGATTTGGGCATATCATACCTCTGCGGATTCCCACGGGTGTCCTCTTTTTGGAAATGCATGGGGTTCCCTGTATTCCCCGGTGGCTTGGACACCCGAGACCCATATCTGTATGTTGTGCCGGTCGGCAGAGAGTCTCAAATTCCGGTCAGAAAACAGACTTGGGGTTACTTGTGTTTTAGGCTTTCCCCTTGGCAGCCAGGTAGGTGCACCCACACATGTGAGGTACCGTTTTCATCGGGACACCTGTGGGAACGCGGGACGATGGCCATGTGTTGTTGGGGGCGTGTTTCGATGGGTGAGACGAGCGACATGTGCGGAAAACGCGTTTTTTTTCCCACCTTTCTGAATTTGCGGGGGTGTCTGGGTAATAAATTCTGGAGCGATTTTGGCATATAATACCTCTGCGGATTCCCACGGGTGTCCTCTTTTCGGAAATGCATGGGGTTCCCTGTTTTCCCCGGTGGCTTGGACACCCGTGGCTCATATCTGTATGTTGTGCCAGTCGGCAGAGTGTCTCAAATTCCAGTCAGAAAACAGACTTGGGGTTACTTGTGTTTTAGGCTTTCGCCTTGGCGGCCAGGTAGGTTCACCCACACATGTGAGGTTCCCTTTTCATCGGGGCACCTGTGGGAACGCGGGACGGTAGGCCATGTGTTGTTGGGGGCGTGTTTCAATGGGTGAGCCGAGCATAATGTGCGTAAAATGCATTTTTTTTCCCACATTTCAGACTTTGCGGGGGTGTCTGAGTAATACATTCTGGGGCCATTTGGGCATATCATACCTCTGCGGATTTCCACGGGTGTCCTCTTTTCAGAAATGCATGGGGTTCCCTGTTTTCCCTGGTGGCTTGGACACCCGAAGCCCATATCTGTATGTTGTGCCGGTTGGCAGAGCGTCTCAAATTCCGGTCAGAAAACAGACTTGGGGTTACTTGAGTTTTAGGCTTTCCCCTTGGCGGCCAGGTATGTGCACCCACACATGTGAGGTACCGTTTTCATTGGGACACCTTTGGGAATGCGGGACGGTAGGCCATGTGCTGTTGGGGGCGTGTTTCGATGGGTTAGCCGAGCGACATGTGTGCGGAAAATGCGTTTTTTTCCGCACATTTCGGAAATAAATTCTGGGGCGATTTGGGCAAATCATACCTCTGCTGATTCCCACGGGTGTCCTCTTTTTGTAAATGCATGGGGTTCCCTGTTTTCCCCAGTAGCTTGGACACCGAGGCCCATATCTGGATGTTGTGCCGGTCAGCAGTGCATCTCAAATTCCAGTCAGAAAACAGACTTGGGGTTACTTCTGTTTTAGGCTTTCCCCTTGGCGGCCAGATAGGTGCACCCACACATGTGAGGTACCGTTTTCATTGGGACACCTGTGGGAACGCCGGACGGTAGGCCATGTGTTGTTGGCGGTGTGTTTCGATGGGTGAGCCGAGCAAAATGTGCCGAAAATGCTTTTTTTTCCCCCACATTTCGAACTTTGCGGGGGTGTCTGGGTAATACATCCTGGGGCGATTTGGGCATATCATACCTCTGCGGATTCCCACGCATGTCCTCTTTTCGGAAATGCATGGGGTTCCCTGATTTCCACGGTGGCTTGGACACCCGAGGCCCATATCTGTATGTTGTGCCGGTCGGCAGAGCGTCTCAAATTCCGTTCAGGAAACAGACTTGGGGTTACTTGTGTTTTAGGCTTTCCCCTTGGCGGCCAGGTAGGTGCACCCACTCATGTGAGGTACCGTTTTCATCGGCACACCTTGGGAACACGGGACGGTAGGCCATGTGTCGTTGGGTGCGTGTTTCAATGGGTGAGACGAGCGTAATGTGCGGAAAATGTTTTTGTTTTCCCACATTTCAGACTTTGCGGGGGTGTCTGAGTAATACATTCTGGGGCAATTTGGGCATATCATACCTCTGCGGATTTCCACAGGTGTCCTCTTTTCGGAAATGCATGGGGTCTCTGTTTTCCACGGTGGCTTGGACACCCGAGGCCCATATCTGTATGTTGTGCCGGTTGGCAGAGCGTCTCAAATTCCGGTCAGAAAACAGACTTGGGGTTACTTGTGTTTTAGGCTTTCCCCTTGGCGGCCAGGTAGGTGCACCCACACATGTGATGTACCGTTTTCATCGGGACACCTGTGGGAACGCGAGACGGTAGGCCATGTGCTGTTGGGGGCGTGTTTCGATGGGTGAGCCGAGCGACATGTGCGGAAAATGTGTTTTTTTCCCCACATTTCGGACTTTGCGGGGGTGTCTGGGTAATAATTTCTGGGGCGATTTGGGCATATCATACCTCTGCGGATTCCCACGGGTGTCCTCTTTTCGGAAATGCATGGGGTTCCCTGTTTTCCCCAGTGGCTTGGACACCCGAGGCCCATATCTGTATGTTGCGCCGGTCGGCAGAGCCTCTCAAATTCCAGTCAGAAAACAGACTTGGGGTTACTTGTGTTTTAGGCTTTCCCCTTGGCAGCCAGGTAGGTGCACCCACACATGTGAGGTACCGTTTTCATCAGGACACCTGTGGGAATGCGGGATGGTAGGCCATGTGCTGTTGGTGGTGTGTTTCGATGGGTGAGCCGAGCGAAATGTGCAGAAAATGAATTTTTTTCCCCCACATTTCAGACTTTGCGGGGTGTCTGGGTAATAAATTCTGGGCGATTTGGCATATCATACCTCTGCGGATTCCCACGGGTGTCCTCCTTTCGGAAATGCATGTGGTTCCCTGTTTTCCCCAGTAGCTTGGACACCCGAGGCCCATATCTGAATGTTGTGCCGGTCGGCAGAGCTTCTCAAATTCCAGTCAGAAAACAGACTTGGGGTTACTTGTGTTTTAGGCTTTCCCCTTGGCGCCCAGGTAGGTGCACCCACACATGTGAGGTACCGTTTTCATCAGGACACCTGTGGGAACGCGGGATGGTAGGCCATGTGCTGTTGGAGGCGTGTTTCGATGGGTGAGCTGAGCGAAATGTGCGGAAAATGGATTTTTTTCCCCCACATTTCGGACTTTGCGGGGTGTCTGGGTAACAAATTCTGGGCGATTTGGCATATCATACCTCTGCGGATTCCCACGGGTGTCCTCCTTTCGGAAATGCATGGGGTTCCCTGTTTTCCCCAGTGGCTTGGACACCCGAGGCCCATATCTGTATGTTGTGCCGGTTGGCAGAGCGTCTCAAATTCCGGTCAGAAAACAGACTTGGGGTTACTTGTGTTTTAGGCTTTCCCGTTGGCGGCCAGGTAGGTGCACCCACACATGTGAGGTACCGTTTTCATCGGGACACCTGTGGGAACGCAGGACGGTAGGCCATGTGTTGTTAGGGGCGTGTTTCGATGGGTGAGCTGAGCGACATTTGTGCGGAAAATGCGTTTTTTTCCCCACATTTTGGACTTTGTGGGGGTGTCTGAGTAATAAATTCTGGGGCGATTTGGGCATATCATACCTCTGCGGATTCCCACAGGTGTCCTATTTTCAGAAATGCATGGGGTTCCCTGTTTTCCCTTGTGGCTTGGACACCCGAGGCCCATATCTGTATGTTGTGCTGGTCGGCAGAGCGTCTCAAATACCGGTCAGAAAACAGAGTTGGGGTTACTTCTGTTTTAGGTTTACCCCTGGGCGCCCAGGTAGGTGCACCCACACATGTGAGGTACCGTTTTCATCGGGAAACCTGTGGGAACGCGGGACAGTAGGCCATATGTTGTTGGGTGCGTGTTTCGATGGGTGAGCTGAGCGAAATGTGCAGAAAATGCATTTTTTTCCCACATTTCAGACTTTGCGGGGGTGTCTGGGTAATAAATTCTGGGGCGATTTGGGGATATCATACCTCTGCAGACTCCCACGGGTGTCTGCTTTTCAGAAATGCATGGGGTTCCCTGTTTTCCCCGGTGCCTTGGACACCTGAGGCCCATATCTGTATGTTGTGCCGGTCGGCAGAGCGTCTCAAATTCCGGTCAGAAAACAGACTTGGGGTTACTTGTGTTTTAGGCTTTCCCCTTGGCGGCCAGGTAGGTGCACCCACTCATGTGAGGTACCGTTTTCATCGGCACACCTTGGGAACACGGGACGGTAGGCCGTGTGTTGTTGGGGGCATGTTTCAATGGGTGAGCCGAGCGTAATGTGTGGAAAATGTTTTTGTTTTCCCACATTTCAGACTTTGCGGGGGTGTCTGAGTAATACATTCTGGGGCAATTTGGGCATATCATACCTATGCGGATTTCCACAGGTGTCCTCTTTTCGGAAATGCATGGGGTCTCTGTTTTCCCCGGTGGCTTGGACACCCGAGGCCCATATCTGTATGTTGTGCCGGTTGGCAGAGCATCTCAAATTCCGGTCAGAAAACAGACTTGGGGTTACTTGTGTTTTAGGCTTTCCCCTTGGCGGCCAGGTAGGTGCACCCACACATGTGATGTACCGTTTTCATCGGGACACCTGTGGGAACGCGGGACGGTAGGCCATGTGCTATTTGGGGCGTGTTTCGATGGGTGAGCCGAGCGACATGTGCGGAAAATGTGTTTTTTCCCCCACATTTCGGACTTTGCGGGGGTGTCTGGGTAATAAAATTCTGGGGCGATTTGGCATATCATACCTCTGCGGATTCTCACGGGTGTCCTCCTTTCGGAAATGCATGGGGTTCCCTGTTTTCCCCAGTGGCTTGGACACCCGAGGCCCATATCTGTATGTTGTGCCGGTTGGCAGAGCGTCTCAAATTCCGGTCAGAAAACAGACTTGGGGTTACTTGTGTTTTAGGCTTTCCCGTTGGCGGCCAGGTAGGTGCACCCACACATGTGAGGTACCGTTTTCATCGGGACACCTGTGGGAACGCAGGACGGTAGGCCATGTGTTGTTAGGGGCGTGTTTCGATGGGTGAGCTGAGCGACATTTGTGCGGAAAATGCGTTTCTTTTCCCCACATTTTGGACTTTGTGGGGGTGTCTGAGTAATAAATTCTGGGGCGATTTGGGCATATCATACCTCTGCGGATTCCCACAGGTGTCCTATTTTCAGAAATGCATGGGGTTCCCTGTTTTCCCTTGTGGCTTGGACACCCGAGGCCCATATCTGTATGTTGTGCTGGTCGGCAGAGCGTCTCAAATACCGGTCAGAAAACAGAGTTGGGGTTACTTCTGTTTTAGGTTTTCCCCTGGGCGCCCAGGTAGGTGCACCCACACATGTGAGGTACCGTTTTCATCGGGAAACCTGTGGGAACGCGGGACAGTAGGCCATATGTTGTTGGGTGCGTGTTTCGATGGGTGAGCTGAGCGAAATGTGCAGAAAATGCATTTTTTTCCCACATTTCAGACTTTGCGGGGGTGTCTGGGTAATAAATTCTGGGGCGATTTGGGGATATCATACCTCTGCAGACTCCCACGGGTGTCTGCTTTTCAGAAATGCATGGGGTTCCCTGTTTTCCCCGGTGCCTTGGACACCTGAGGCCCATATCTGTATGTTGTGCCGGTCGGCAGAGCGTCTCAAATTCCGGTCAGAAAACAGACTTGGGGTTACTTGTGTTTTAGGCTTTCCCCTTGGCGGCCAGGTAGGTGCACCCACTCATGTGAGGTACCGTTTTCATCGGCACACCTTGGGAACACGGGACGGTAGGCCGTGTGTTGTTGGGTGCGTGTTTCGATGGGTGAGCTGAGCGAAATGTGCAGAAAATGCATTTTTTTCCCACATTTCAGACTTTGCGGGGGTGTCTGGGTAATAAATTCTGGGGCGATTTGGGGATATCATACCTCTGCGGATTCCCACGGGTGTCCTCCTTTCGGAAATGCATGGGGTTCCCTGTTTTCCCCAGTGGCTTGGACACCCGAGGCCCATATCTGTATGTTGTGCCGGTTGGCAGAGCGTCTCAAATTCCGGTCAGAAAACAGACTTGGGGTTACTTGTGTTTTAGGCTTTCCCGTTGGCGGCCAGGTAGGTGCACCCACACATGTGAGGTACCGTTTTCATCGGGACACCTGTGGGAACGCAGGACGGTAGGCCATGTGTTGTTAGGGGCGTGTTTCGATGGGTGAGCTGAGCGACATTTGTGCGGAAAATGCGTTTTTTTCCCCACATTTTGGACTTTGTGGGGGTGTCTGAGTAATAAATTCTGGGGCGATTTGGGCATATCATACCTCTGCGGATTCCCACAGGTGTCCTATTTTCAGAAATGCATGGGGTTCCCTGTTTTCCCTTGTGGCTTGGACACCCGAGGCCCATATCTGTATGTTGTGCTGGTCGGCAGAGCGTCTCAAATACCGGTCAGAAAACAGAGTTGGGGTTACTTCTGTTTTAGGTTTACCCCTGGGCGCCCAGGTAGGTGCACCCACACATGTGAGGTACCGTTTTCATCGGGAAACCTGTGGGAACGCGGGACAGTAGGCCATATGTTGTTGGGTGCGTGTTTCGATGGGTGAGCTGAGCGAAATGTGCAGAAAATGCATTTTTTTCCCACATTTCAGACTTTGCGGGGGTGTCTGGGTAATAAATTCTGGGGCGATTTGGGGATATCATACCTCTGCAGACTCCCACGGGTGTCTGCTTTTCAGAAATGCATGGGGTTCCCTGTTTTCCCCGGTGCCTTGGACACCTGAGGCCCATATCTGTATGTTGTGCCGGTCGGCAGAGCGTCTCAAATTCCGGTCAGAAAACAGACTTGGGGTTACTTGTGTTTTAGGCTTTCCCCTTGGCGGCCAGGTAGGTGCACCCACTCATGTGAGGTACCGTTTTCATCGGCACACCTTGGGAACACGGGACGGTAGGCCGTGTGTTGTTGGGGGCATGTTTCAATGGGTGAGCCGAGCGTAATGTGTGGAAAATGTTTTTGTTTTCCCACATTTCAGACTTTGCGGGGGTGTCTGAGTAATACATTCTGGGGCAATTTGGGCATATCATACCTATGCGGATTTCCACAGGTGTCCTCTTTTCGGAAATGCATGGGGTCTCTGTTTTCCCCGGTGGCTTGGACACCCGAGGCCCATATCTGTATGTTGTGCCGGTTGGCAGAGCATCTCAAATTCCGGTCAGAAAACAGACTTGGGGTTACTTGTGTTTTAGGCTTTCCCCTTGGCGGCCAGGTAGGTGCACCCACACATGTGATGTACCGTTTTCATCGGGACACCTGTGGGAACGCGGGACGGTAGGCCATGTGCTATTTGGGGCGTGTTTCGATGGGTGAGCCGAGCGACATGTGCGGAAAATATGTTTTTTCCCCCACATTTCGGACTTTGCGGGGGTGTCTGGGTAATAAAATTCTGGGGCGATTTGGCATATCATACCTCTGCGGATTCTCACGGGTGTCCTCCTTTCGGAAATGCATGGGGTTCCCTGTTTTCCCCAGTGGCTTGGACACCCGAGGCCCATATCTGTATGTTGTGCCGGTTGGCAGAGCGTCTCAAATTCCGGTCAGAAAACAGACTTGGGGTTACTTGTGTTTTAGGCTTTCCCGTTGGCGGCCAGGTAGGTGCACCCACACATGTGAGGTACCGTTTTCATCGGGACACCTGTGGGAACGCAGGACGGTAGGCCATGTGTTGTTAGGGGCGTGTTTCGATGGGTGAGCTGAGCGACATTTGTGCGGAAAATGCGTTTCTTTTCCCCACATTTTGGACTTTGTGGGGGTGTCTGAGTAATAAATTCTGGGGCGATTTGGGCATATCATACCTCTGCGGATTCCCACAGGTGTCCTATTTTCAGAAATGCATGGGGTTCCCTGTTTTCCCTTGTGGCTTGGACACCCGAGGCCCATATCTGTATGTTGTGCTGGTCGGCAGAGCGTCTCAAATACCGGTCAGAAAACAGAGTTGGGGTTACTTCTGTTTTAGGTTTTCCCCTGGGCGCCCAGGTAGGTGCACCCACACATGTGAGGTACCGTTTTCATCGGGAAACCTGTGGGAACGCGGGACAGTAGGCCATATGTTGTTGGGTGCGTGTTTCGATGGGTGAGCTGAGCGAAATGTGCAGAAAATGCATTTTTTTCCCACATTTCAGACTTTGCGGGGGTGTCTGGGTAATAAATTCTGGGGCGATTTGGGGATATCATACCTCTGCAGACTCCCACGGGTGTCTGCTTTTCAGAAATGCATGGGGTTCCCTGTTTTCCCCGGTGCCTTGGACACCTGAGGCCCATATCTGTATGTTGTGCCGGTCGGCAGAGCGTCTCAAATTCCGGTCAGAAAACAGACTTGGGGTTACTTGTGTTTTAGGCTTTCCCCTTGGCGGCCAGGTAGGTGCACCCACTCATGTGAGGTACCGTTTTCATCGGCACACCTTGGGAACACGGGACGGTAGGCCGTGTGTTGTTGGGGGCATGTTTCAATGGGTGAGCCGAGCGTAATGTGTGGAAAATGTTTTTGTTTTCCCACATTTCAGACTTTGCGGGGGTGTCTGAGTAATACATTCTGGGGCAATTTGGGCATATCATACCTATGCGGATTTCCACAGGTGTCCTCTTTTCGGAAATGCATGGGGTCTCTGTTTTCCCCGGTGGCTTGGACACCCGAGGCCCATATCTGTATGTTGTGCCGGTTGGCAGAGCATCTCAAATTCCGGTCAGAAAACAGACTTGGGGTTACTTGTGTTTTAGGCTTTCCCCTTGGCGGCCAGGTAGGTGCACCCACACATGTGATGTACCGTTTTCATCGGGACACCTGTGGGAACGCGGGACGGTAGGCCATGTGCTGTTGGGGGCGTGTTTCGATGGGTGAGCCGAGCGACATGTGCGGAAAATGTGTTTTTTCCCCCACATTTCGGACTTTGCGGGGGTGTCTGGGTAATAAAATTCTGGGGCGATTTGGGCATATCGTACCTCTGCTGATTCCCACGGGTGTCCTCTTTTCGTAAATGCATGGGGTTCCCTGTTTTCCCCAGTGGCATGGACACCCGAGGCCCATATCTGGATGTTGAGCCGGTCGGCAGTGCATCTCAAATTCCAGTCAGAAAACAGACTTGGGGTTACTTGTGTTTTAGGCTTTCCCCTTGGCGGCAGATAGGTGCACCCACACATGTGAGGTACCGTTTTCATTGGGACACCTGTGGGAACGCGGGACGGTAGGCCATGTGTTGTTGGGGGGGTGTTTCTATGGGTGAGCCGAGCAAAATGTGCGGAAAATGCGTTTTTTAACCCACATTTTGAACTTTGCGGGGGTGTCTGGGTAATAAATCCTTGGGCAATTTGGGCATATCATACCTCTGCGGATTCCCACGCGTGTCCTCTTTTCGGAAATGCATGGGGTTCCCTGTTTTCCCCGGTGGCTTGGACATCTGAGGCCCATATCTGTATGTTGTGCTGGTTGGCAAAGCGTCTCAAATTCCGGTCAGAAAACAGACTTGGGGTTACTTTTGTTTTAGGCTTTCCCCTTGGCGGCCAGGTAGGTGCACCCACATATGTGAGGTACCGTTTTCATCGGGACACCTTGGGAACGCGGGACGGTAGGCCATGTGTTGTTGGGGGCGTGCTTCGATGGGTGAGCCGAGCGTAATGTGCAGAAAATGTTTTTGTTTTCCAACATTTCAGACTTTGCGGGGGTGTCTGGGTAATAAATTCTGGGGCGATTTGGGGATATCATACCTCTGCAAACTCCCACGGTTGTCCACTTTTCAGAAATGCATGGGGTTCCCTGTTTTCCCCGGTGGCTTGGACACCTGAGGCCCATATCTGTATGTTGTGCTGGTCGGCAGAGCGTCTCAAATTCCGGTCAGAAAACAGACTTGGGGTTACTTGTGTTTTAGGCTTTCCCCTTGGCGGCCAGGTAGGTGCACCCACTCATGTGAGGTACCGTTTTCATCGGCACACCTTGGGAACATGGGACGGTAGGCCATGTGTTGTTGGGGGCGTGTTTCAATGAGTGAGCTGAGCGTAATGTGCGGAAAATGTTTTTGTTTTCCCACATTTCAGACTTTGCGGGGGTGTCTGAGTAATACATTCTGGGGCAATTTGGGCATATCATACCTCTGCGGATTTCCACAGGTGTCCTCTTTTCAGAAATGCATGGGGTCCCTGTTTGCCCCGGTGGCTTGGACACCCGAGGCCCATATCTGTATGTTGTGCCGGTTGGCAGAGCGTCTCAAATTCCGGTCAGGAAACAGACTTGGGGTTACTTGTGTTTTAAGCTTTTCCCTTGGCGGCCAGGTAGGTGCACCCACACATGTGAGGTACCGTTTTCATCGGGACACCTGTGGGAACGCGGGACGGTAGGCCATGTGCTGTTGGGGGCGTGTTTCGATGGGTGAGCCGAGTGACATGTGCGGAAAATGCGTTTTTTTCCCCACATTTCGGACTTTGCGGGGGTGTCTGGGTAATAAATTCTGGGGCGATTTGGGCATATCATACCTCTGCTGATTCCCACGGGAGTCCTCTTTTCGTAAATCCATGGGGTTCCCTGTTTATGCCAGTAGCTTGGAAACCCGAGGTCCATATCTGGAAGTTGTGCCGGTCGGCAGTGCATCTCAAATTCCAGTCAGAAAACAGACTTGGCGTTACTTGTGTTTTAGGCTTTCCCCTTGGCGGCCAGGTAGGTGCATCCACACATGTGAGGTACCGTTTTCATCGGGACACCTTGGGAACGTGGGACGGTAGGCCATGTTTTGTTGGGGGCGTGCTTCGATGGGTGAGCCGAGCGAAATGTGAGGAAAATGCGTTTTTTTCCCACATTTCGGACTTTGCGGGGGTGTCTGGGTAATACATTCTGGGGTGATTTGGGCATATCATACCTCTGCGGATTCCCACGGGTGTCCTCTTTTCGGAAATGCATGGGGTTCCCTGTATTCCCCGGTGGCTTGGACACCCGAGGCCCATATCTGTATGTTGTGCCGGTCGTCAGAGCGTCTCAAATTCCGGTCAGAAAACAGACTTGGGGTTACTTGTGTTTTAGGCTTTCCCGTTGGCGGCCAGGTAGGTGCACCCACACATGTGAGGTACCGTTTTCATCGGGACACCTGTGGGAACGCGGGACGGTAGGCCATGTGCTGTTGGGGGCGTGTTTCGATGGGTGAGCCCAGCGACACGTGTGCGGAAAATGCCTTTTTTTCCCCACATTTCAGACTTTTTGGGGGTGTCTGGGTAATAAATTCTGGGGCTATTTGGGCAAATCATACCTCTGCTGATTCCCACGGGTGTCCTCTTTTCGTAAATGCATGGGGTTCCCTGTTTTCCCCAGTAGCTTGGACACCCGAGGCCCATATCTGAATGTTGTGCCGGTCGGCAGAGCGTCTCAAATTCCAGTCAGAAAACAGACTTGGGGTTACTTGTGTTTTAGGCTTTCCCCTTGGCGGCCAGGTAGGTGCACCCACACATGTGAGGTACCGTTTTCATCGGGACACCTGTGGGAACGCGGGATGGTAGGCCATGTGCTGTTGGAGGCATGTTTCGATGGGTGAGCTGAGCGAAATGTGCGGAAAATGGATTTTTTCCCCCACATTTCGGACTTTGCGGGGTGTCTGGGTAATAAATTCTGGGCGATTTGGCATATCATACCTCTGCTGATTCCCACGGGTGTCCTCTTTTCGTAAATGCATGGGGTTCCCTGTTTTCCCCAGTAGCTTGGACACCCGAGGCCCATATCTGGATGTTGTGCCGGTCGGCAGAGCGTCTCAAATTCCAGTCAGAAAACAGACTTGGGGTTACTTGTGTTTTAGGCTTTCCTCTTGGCGGCCAGGTAGGTGCACCCACACATGTGAGGTACCGTTTTCATCGGGACACCTGTGGGAACGCGGGATGGTAGGCCATGTGTTGTTAGGGGCGTGTTTCGATGGGTGAGCCGAGCAACATTTGTGCGGAAAATGCGTTTTTTTTCCCAACATTTCGGACTTTGCGGGGTGTCTGGGTAATAAATTCTGGGCGATTTGGCATATCATACCTCTGCGTATTCCCACGGGTGTCCTCTTTTCGGAAATGCATGGGGTTCCCTGTATTCCCCGGTGGTTTGGACACCCGAGGCCCATATCTGTATGTTGTGCCGGTCGTCAGAGCGTCTCAAATTCCGGTCAGAAAACAGACTTGGGGTTACTTTTGTTTTAGGCTTTCCCGTTGGCGGCCAGGTAGGTGCACCCACACATGTGAGGTACCGTTTTCATCGGGACACCTGTTGGAATGCGGGACGGTAGGCCATGTGCTGTTGGGGCCGTGTTTCGATGGGTGAGCCGAGCGACACGTGTGCGGAAAATGCCTTTTTTTCCCCACATTTCAGACTTTTTGGGGGTGTCTGGGTAATAAATTCTGGGGCGATTTGGGCAAATCATACCTCTGCTGATTCCCACGGGTGTCCTCTTTTCGTAAATGCATGGGGTTCCCTGTTTTCCCCAGTAGCTTGGACACCCGAGGCCCATATCTGAATGTTGTGCCGGTCGGCAGAGCGTCTCAAATTCCAGTCAGAAAACAGACTTGGGGTTACTTGTGTTTTAGGCTTTCCCCTTGCCGGCCAGGTAGGTGCACCCACACATGTGAGGTACGGTTTTCATCGGGACACCTGTGGGAACGCGGGATGGTAGGCCATGTGCTGTTCAAGGCATGTTTCGATGGGTGAGCTGAGCGAAATGTGCGGAAAATGGATTTTT
The DNA here is from genome assembly GCF_040938575.1 of Ambystoma mexicanum. Lineage (NCBI taxonomy): Eukaryota > Metazoa > Chordata > Amphibia > Caudata > Ambystomatidae > Ambystoma > Ambystoma mexicanum. Next base: position 432,520,057 of record NC_090928.1, read on the forward strand.
TTCCCCCACATTTCGGACTTTGCGGGGTGTCTGGGTAATAAATTCTGGGCGATTTGACATATCATACCTCTGCGGATTCCCACGGGTGTCCTCCTTTTGGAAATGCATGGGGTTCCCTGTTTTCCAAAGTAGCTTGGACACCCGAGGCCCATATCTGTATGTTGTGCCGGTCGGCAGAGCGTCTCAAATTCCGGTCAGAAAACAGATTTGGGGTTACTTGTGTTTTAGGTTTTCCCCTGGGCGCCCAGGTAGGTGCACCCACACATGTGAGGTACCATTTTCATCGGGACACCTGTGGGAACGCGGGACAGTAGGCCATGTGTTGTTGGGTGCGTGTTTTGATGGGTGAGCCGAGCGAAATGTGCAGAAAATGCATTTTTTTCCCACATTTCAGACTTTGCTGGGGTGTCTGGGTAATAAATTCTGGGGCGATTTGGGCATATCATACCTCTGCGGATTCCCACGGGTGTCCTATTTTCGGAAATGCATGGGGTTCCCTGATTTCCCTGGTGGCTTGGACACCCGAGGCCCATATCTGTATGTTGTGCTGGTCGGCAGAGCGTCTCAAATTCCGGTCAGAAAACAGAGTTGGGATTACTTCTGTTTTAGGTTTTCCCCTGGGCGCCCAGGTAGGTGCACCCACACATGTGAGGTACCGTTTTCATCGGGACACCTGTGGGAACGCGGGACAGTAGGCCATGTGTTGTTGGGTGCGTGTTTCGATGGGTGAGCTGAGCAAAATGTGCAGAAAATGCATTTTTTCCCACATTTCAGACTTTGCGAGGGTGTCTGGGTAATAAATTCTGGGGCGATTTGGGGATATCATACCTCTGCAGACTCCCACGGGTGTCCGCTTTTCAGAAATGCATGGGGTTCCCTGTTTTCCCCGGTGGCTTGGACACCTGAGGCCCATATCTGTATGTTGTGCCGGTCGGCAGAGCGTCTCAAATTCCGGTCAGAAAACAGACTTGGGGTTACTTGTGTTTTAGGCTTTCCCCTTGGCGGCCAGGTAGGTGCACCCACTCATGTGAGGTACCGTTTTCATCGGCACACCTTGGGAACACGGGACGGTAGGCCGTGTGTTGTTGGGGGCGTGTTTAAATGGGTGAGCCGAGCGTAATGTGTGGAAAATGTTTTTGTTTTCCCACATTTCAGACTTTGCAGGGGTGTCTGAGTAATACATTCTGGGGCAATTTGGGCATATCAGACCTCTGCGGATTTCCACAGGTGTCCTCTTTTCGGAAATGCATGGGGTCTCTGTTTTCCCCGGTGGCTTGGACACCCGAGGCCCATATCTGTATGTTGTGCCGGTTGGCAGAGCATCTCAAATTCCGGTCAGAAAACAGACTTGGGATTACTTGTGTTTTAGGCTTTCCCCTTGGCGGCCAGGTAGGTGCACCCACACATGTGATGTACCGTTTTCATCGGGACACCTGTGGGAACGCGGGACAGTAGGCCATGTGCTGTTGGGGGCGTGTTTTGATGGGTGAGCCGAGCGACATGTGCGGAAAATGCGTTTTTTCCCCCACATTTCGGACTTTGCAGGGGTGTCTGGGTAATAAATTCTGGGGCGATTTGGGCATATCATATCTCTGCTGATTCCCACGGGTGTCCTCTGTTCGTAAATGCATGGGGTTCCCTGTTTTCCCCATTGGCTTGGACACCCGAGGCCCATATCTGGATGTTGTGCCGGTTGGCAGAGCATCTCAAATTCCAGTCAGAAAACAGACTTGGGGTTACTTGTGTTTTAGGCTTTCCCCTTGGCGGCAGATAGGTGCACCCACACATGTGAGGTGCCGTTTTCATTGGGACACCTGTGGGAACGGGGGACGGTAGGCCATGTGTCGTTGGGTGTGTGTTTCGATGGGTGAGCCGAGCGAAATGTGCAGAAAATGCGTTTTTTTCCCACATTTCAGACTTTGCGGGGGTGTCTGGGTAATAAATTCTGGGGCGATTTGGGGATATCATACCTCTGCAGACTCCCACGGGTGTCTGCTTTTCGGAAATGCATGGGGTTCCCTGTTTTCCCCGGTGGCTTGGACACCCGAGGCCCATATCTGTATGTTGTGCCGGTCGGCAGAGCGTCTCAAATTCCGGTCAGAAAACAGACTTGGGGTTACTTGTGTTTTAGGCTTTCCCCTTGGCGGCCAGGTAGCTGCACCCAGTCATGTGAGGTACCGTTTTCATCGGCACACCTTGGGAACAAGGGACGGTAGGCCATGTGTTGTTGGGGGCGTGTTTCAATGGGTGAGGCGAGCGTAATGTGCGTAAAATGCATTTTTTTCCCACATTTCAGACTTTGCATGGGTTGTCTGGGTAATACATTCTGGGGCGATTTGGGCATATCATACCTCTGCGGATTGCCACAGGTGTCCCCTTTTCGGAAATGCATGGGGTTCCCTATTTTCCCTGGTGGCTTGGACACCCGAGGCCCATATCTGTATGTTGTGCCGCTCGGCAGAGCGTCTCAAATTCCAGTCAGAAATCAGGCTTGGGGTTACTTGTGTTTTAGGCTTTCATCTTGGCGGCCAGGTAGGTGCACCCACACATGTGAGGTACCATTTTCATCGGGACACCTGTGGGAACGTGGGACGATGGCCATGTGTTGTTAAGGGCGTGTTTCGATGGGTGAGACGAGTGACATGTGCGGAAAACGCGTTTTTTTTCTCCACCTTTCGGACTTTGCGGGGGTGTCTGGGTAATACATTCTGGGGCGATTTGGGCATATCATACCTCTGCGGATCCCCACGGGTGTCCTCTTTTCAGAAAGGCATGGGGTTCCCTGTTTTCCCCAGTGGCTTGGACACCCGAGGCCCATATCTGTATGTTGCGCCGGTCGGCAGAGCGTCTCAAATTCCAGTCAGAAAACAGACTTGGGGTTACTTGTGTTTTAGGCTTTCCCCTTGGCGGCCAGGTAGGTGCACCCACACATGTGAGGTTCCGTTTTCATCAGGACACTTGTGGGAACGCGGGATGGTAGGCCATGTGCTGTTGGTGGTGTGTTTCGATGGGTGAGCCGAGCGAAATGTGCGGAAAATGCATTTTGTACCCCCACATTTCGGACTTTGCGGAGTGTCTGGGTAATAAATTCTGGGGCGATTTGGGGATATCATACCTCTGCAGACTCCCAAGGGTGTCCGCTTTTCAGAAATGCATGGGGTTCCCTGTTTTCGCCCGGTGGCTTGGACACCCGAGGCCCATATCTGTATGTTGTGCCGGTCGGCAAAGCGTCTCAAATTCCGGTCAGAAAACAGACTTGGGGTTACTTGTGTTTTAGGCTTTCCCCATGGCGGCCAGGTAGGTGCACCCACACATGTGAGGTACTGTTTTCATCGGGACACCTGTGGGAACGCGGGACGGTAGGCCATGTGTTGTTGGGGGCGTGTTTCGATGGGTGAGCCAAGCGACATGTGCAGAAAATGCGTTTTTTCTCCCACATTTTGGATTTTGCGGGGGTGTCTGGGTAATAAATTCTGGGGCGATTTGGGGATATCATACCTCTGCAGACTCCCAAGGGTGTCCGCTTTTCAGAAATGCATGGGGTTCCCTGTTTTCCCCAGTTGCTTGGACACCCGAGGCCCATATCTGGATGTTGAGCCGGTCGGCAGTGCATCTCAAATTCCAGTCAGAAAACAGACTTGGGGTTACTTGTGTTTTAGGCTTTCCCCTCGGCGGCAGATAGGTGCACCCACACATGTGAGGTACCCTTTTCATTGGGACACCTGTGGGAACGCGGGACGGTAGGCCATGTGTTGTTGGGGGGGTGTTTCGATGGGTGAGCCGAGCAAAATGTGCGGAAAATGCGTTTTTTTCCCCACATTTCGAACTTTGCGGGGGTGTCTGGGTAATAAATCCTGGGGCAATTTGGGCATATCATACCTCTGCGGATTCCCACGCGTGCCCTCTTTTCGGAAATGCATGGGGTTCCCTGTTTTCCCCGGTGGCTTGGACATCCGAGGCCCATATCTGTATGTTTTCTGGTCGGCAAAGCGTCTCAAATTCCGGTCAGAAAACAGACTTGGGGTTACTTGTGTTTTAGGCTTTCCCCTTGGCGGCCAGGTAGGTGCACCCACACATGTGAGGTACCATTTTCATCGGGACACCTTGGGAACGCGGCACGGTAGGCCATGTGTTGTTGGGGGCGTGCTTCGATGGGTGAGCCGAGCGTAATGTGCAGAAAATGTTTTTGTTTTCCTACATTTCAGACTTTGCGGGGGTGTCTGGGTAATAAATTCTGGGGCGATTTGGGGATGTCATACCTCTGCAGACTCCCACGGTTGTCCGCTTTTCAGAAATGCATGGGGTTCCCTGTTTTCCCCAGTGGCTTGGACACCCGAGGCCCATATCTGTATGTTGTGCCTGTCGGCAGAGCGTCTCAAATTCCGGTCAGAAAACAGACTTGGGGTTACTTGTGTTTTAGGCTTTCCCCTTGTCGGCCAGGTAGGTGCACCCACTCATGTGAGGTACCGTTTTCATCGGCACATCTTGGGAACACGGGACGGTAGGCGATGTGTTGTTGGGGGTGTGTTTCAATGGGTGAGCCGAGCGACATGTGCGGAAAATGCATTTTTTTCCCCACATTTCGGACTTTGCGGGGGTGTCTGGGTAATAAATTCTGGGGCGATTTGGGCAGATCATACCTCTGCTGATTCCCACGGGATCCTCTTTTCGTAAATCCATGGGGTTCCCTGTTTTCCCCAGTAGCTTGGAAACCCGAGGCCCATATCTGGATGTTGTGCCGGTCGGCAGTGCATCTCAAATTCAAGTCAGAAAACAGACTTGGTGTTACTTGTGTTTTAGGCTTTCCCCTTGGCGGCCAGATAGGTGCACCCACACATGTGAGGTACCATTTTCATTGGGACACCTGTGGGAACGCGGGACGGTAGGCCATGTGTTGTTGGGGGTGTGTTTCGATGGGTGAGGCGAGCAAAATGTGCAGAAAATGCGTTTTTTCCCCCATCTTTCGAACTTTGCGGGGGTGTCTGGGTAATAAATCCTGGGGCGATTTGGACATATCATACCTCTGCGGATTCCCACACGTGTCCTCTTTTCAGAAATGCATGGGGTTCCCTGTTTTCCCCGGTGGCTTGGACACCCGAGGCCCATATCTGTATGTTGCGCCGGTTGGCAGAGCGTCTCAAATTCCAGTCAGAAAACAGACTTGGGGTTACTTGTGTTTTAGGCTTTCCCGTTGGCGGCCAGGTAGGTGCACCCACACATGTGAGGTACCGTTTTCATCGGGACACCTTGGGAACACGGCACGGTAGGCCATGTGTTGTTGGGGGCGTGCTTCGATGGGTGAGCCGAGCGTAATGTGCAGAAAATGTTTTTGTTTTCCCACATTTCAGACTTTGCGGGGGTGTCTGGGTAATAAATTCTGGGGCGATTTGGGGATGTCATACCTCTGCAGACTCCCACGGTTGTCCGCTTTTCAGAAATGCATGGGGTTCCCTGTTTTCCCCAGTGGCTTGGACACCCGAGGCCCATATCTGTATGTTGTGCCTGTCGGCAGAGCGTCTCAAATTCCGGTCAGAAAACAGACTTGGGGTTACTTGTGTTTTAGGCTTTCCCGTTGGCGGCCAGGTAGGTGCACCCACACATGTGAGGTACCGTTTTCATCGGGACACCTTGGGAACACGGCACGGTAGGCCATGTGTTGTTGGGGGCGTGCTTCGATGGGTGAGCCGAGCATAATGTGCAGAAAATGTTTTTGTTTTCCCACATTTCAGACTTTGCGGGGGTGTCTGGGTAATAAATTCTGGGGCGATTTGGGGATGTCATACCTCTGCAGACTCCCACGGTTGTCCGCTTTTCAGAAATGCATGGGGTTCCCTCTTTTCCCCAGTGGCTTGGACACCCGAGGCCCATATCTGTATGTTGTGCCTGTCGGCAGAGCGTCTCAAATTCCGGTCAGAAAACAGACTTGGGGTTACTTGTGTTTTAGGCTTTCCCCTTGTCGGCCAGGTAGGTGCACCCACTCATGTGAGGTACCGTTTTCATCGGCACATCTTGGGAACACGGGACGGTAGGCGATGTGTTGTTGGGGGTGTGTTTCAATGGGTGAGCCGAGCGACATGTGCGGAAAATGCATTTTTTTCCCCACATTTTGGATTTTGCGGGGGTGTCTGGGTAATAAATTCTGGGGCGATTTGGGCAGATCATACCTCTGCTGATTCCCACGGGAGTCCTCTTTTCGTAAATCCATGGGGTTCCCTGTTTTCCCCAGTAGCTTGGAAACCCGAGGCCCATATCTGGATGTTGTGCCGGTCGGCAGTGCATCTCAAATTCCAGTCAGAAAACAGACTTGGTGTTACTTGTGTTTTAGGCTTTCCCCTTGGCGGCCAGATAGGTGCACCCACACATGTGAGGTACCATTTTCATTGGGACACCTGTGGGAACGCGGGACGGTAGGCCATGTGTTGTTGGGGGTGTGTTTCGATGGGTGAGGCGAGCAAAATCTGCAGAAAATGCGTTTTTTCCCCCATCTTTCGAACTTTGCGGGGGTGTCTGGGTAATAAATCCTGGGGCGATTTGGACATATCATACCTCTGCTGATTCCCACACGTGTCCTCTTTTCAGAAATGCATGGGGTTCCCTGTTTTCCCCGGTGGCTTGGACACCCGAGGCCCATATCTGTATGTTGCGCCGGTTGGCAGAGCGTCTCAAATTCCAGTCAGAAAACAGACTTGGGGTTACTTGTGTTTTAGGCTTTCCCGTTGGCGGCCAGGTAGGTGCACCCACACATGTGAGGTACCGTTTTCATCGGGACACCTGTGGGAACGCGGGACCGTAGGCCATGTGCTGTTGGGGGTGTGCTTCGATGGGTGAGCCCAGCGACACGTGTGCGGAAAATGCGTTTTTTTCCCCACATTTCGGACTTTGTGGGGGGGTCTGGGTAATAAATTCTGGGGCGATTTGGGCAAATCATACCTCTGCTGATTCCCAGGGGTGTCCTCTTTTCGTAAATGCATGGGGTTCCCTGTTTTCCCCAGTAGCTTGGACACCCGAGGCCCATATCTGGATGTTGTGCCGGTCGGCAGAGCGTCTCAAATTCCGGTCAGAAAACAGACTTGGGGTTACTTGTATTTTAGGCTTTCCCCTTGGCGGCCAGGTAGGTGCACCGACACATGTGAGGTACCGTTTTCATCGGGACACCTGTGGGAATGTGGGACGGTAGGCCATGTGCTGTTGGGGGCGTGTTTCGATGGGTGAGCCGAGCGACACGTGTGCGGAAAATGCGTTTTTTTCCCCACATTTCAGACTTTGTGGGGGTGTCTGGGTAATACATTCTGGGGCGATTTGGGCAAATCATACCTCTGCTGATTCCCACGGGTGTCCTCTTTTCGTAAATGCATGGGGTTCCCTGTTTTCCCCAGTAGCTTGGACACCCGAGGCCCATATCTGAATGTTGTGCCGGTCGGCAGAGCGTCTCAAATTCCAGTCAGAAAACAGACTTGGGGTTACTTGTGTTTTAGGCTTTCCCCTTGGCGGCCAGGTAGGTGCACCCACACATGTGAGGTACCGTTTTCATCGGGACACCTGTGGGAACGCGGGATGGTAGGCCATGTGCTGTTGGAGGTGTGTTTCGATAGGTGAGCTGAGCGAAATGTGCGGAAAATGGATTTTTTTCCCCCACATTTCGGACTTTGCGGGGTGTCTGGGTAATAAATTCTGGGCGATTTGGCATATCATACCTCTGCGGATTCCCACGGGTGTCCTCCTTTCAGAAATGCATGGGGTTCCCTGTTTTCCCCAGTAGCTTGGACACCGAGGCCCATATCTGAATGTTGTGCCGGTCCGCAGAGCGTCTCAAATTCCATTCAGAAAACAGACTTGGGGTTACTTGTGTTTTAGGCTTTCCCCTTGGCGGCCAGGTAGGTGCACCCACACATGTGAGGTACCGTTTTCATCGGGACACCTGTGGGAGCGCGGGATGGTAGGCCATGTGCTGTTGGAGGCGTGTTTCGATGGGTGAGCTGAGCGAAATGTGCGGAAAATGGATTTTTTCCCCCCACATTTCGGACTTTGCGGGGTGTTTGGCTAATAAATTCTGGGCGATTTGGCATATCATACCTCTGCAGATTCCCACGGGTGTCCTCCTTTCGGAAATGCATGGGTTTCCCTATTTCCCCGGTGGCTTGGATACCCGAGGCCCATATCTGTATGTTGTGCCGGTCGGCAGAGCGTCTCAAATTCCAGTCAGAAAACAGACTTGGGGTTACTTGTGTTTTAGGTTTTCCCCTGGGCGCCCAGGTAGGTGCACCCACACATTTGAGGTACCATTTTCATCGGGACACCTGTGGGAACGCGGGACAGTAGGCCATGTGTTGTTGGGTGCGTGTTTCGATGGGTGAGCCGAGCGAAATGTGCAGAAAATGCATTTTTTTCCCACATTTCAGACTTTGCGGGGGTGTCTGGGTAATAAATTATGGGGCGATTTGGGCATATCATACCTCTGCGGATTCCCACGGGTGTCCTCGTTTCAGAAATGCATGGGGTTCCCTGTTTTCCCCAGTGGCTTGGACACCCGAGGCCCATATCTGTATGTTGCGCCGGTCGGCAGAGCGTCTCAAATTCCAGTCAGAAAACAAACTTGGGGTTACTTGTGTTTTAGGCTTTCCCGTTGGCGGCCAGGTAGGTGCAACCACACATGTGAGGTACCGTTTTCATCGGGACACCTGTAGGAATGCGGAACGGTAGGCCATGTGTTGTTAGGGGCGTGTTTCGATGGGTGAGCCGAGCGACATTTGTGCGGAATATGCGTTTTTTTTCCCCACATTTCGGACTTTATGGGGGTGTCTGGGTAATAAATTCTGGGGCGATATGGGCATATCATACCTCTACGGATTCCCACGGGTGTCCTCTTTTCGGAAATGCATGGGGTTCCCTGTTTTCCCTGGTGGCTTGGACACCCGAGGCCCATATCTGTATGTTGTGCTGGTCGGCAGAGCGTCTCAAATTCCGGTCAGAAAGCAGAGTTGGGGTTACTTCTGTTTTAGGTTTTCCCCTGGGCGCCCAGGTAGGTGCACCCACACATGTGAGGTAACGTTTTCATCGGGACACCTGTGGGAAACCCGGACAGTAGGCCATGTGTTGTTGGGTGCGTGTTTCGATGGGTGAGTGAGCGAAATGTGCAGAAAATGCATTTTTTTCCCACATTTCAGACTTTGCGGGGGTGTCTGGGTAATAAATTCTGGGGCGATTTGGGGATATCATACCTCTGCAGACTCCCACGGGTGTCCGCTTTTCAGAAATGCATGGGGTTCCCTGTTTTCCCCGGTGGCTTGGACACCTGAGGCCCATATCTGTATGTTGTGCCGGTCGGCAGAGCGTCTCAAATTCCGGTCAGAAAACAGACTTGGGGTTACTTGTGTTTTATGCTTTCCCCTTGGTGGCCAGGTAGGTGCACCCACTCATGTGAGGTACCGTTTTCATCGGCACACCTTGGGAAAACGGGACGGTAGGCCGTGTGGTGTTGGGGGCGTGTTTCAATGGGTGAGCCGAGCGTAATGTGCGGAAAATGTTTTTGTTTTCCCATATTTCAGACTTTGCTGGGGTGTCTGAGTAATACATTATGGGGCAATTTGGGCATATCATACCTCTGCGGATTTCCACAGGTGTCCTCTTTTCGGAAATGCATGGGGTCTCTGTTTTCCCCGGTGGCTTGGACACCTGAGGCCCATATCTGTATGTTGTGCCGGTTGGCAGGGCGTCTCAAATTCCGGTCAGAAAACAGACTTGGGGTTACTTGTGTTTTAGGCTTGCCCCTTGGCGGCCAGGTAGGTGCACCCACACATGTGATGTACCGTTTTCATCGGGACACCTGTGGGAACGCGGGACGGTAGGCCATGTGCTGTTGGGGGCGTGTTTCGATGGGTGAGCCGAGCGACATGTGCGGTAAATGCGTTTTTTTCCCCACATTTCGGACTTTGCGGGGGTGTCTGGGTAATAAATTCTGGGGCGATTTGGGGATATCATACCTCTGCAGACTCCCAAGGGTGTCCGCTTTTCAGAAATGCATGGGGTTCCCTGTTTTCCCCAGTTGCTTGGACACCCGAGGCCCATATCTGGATGTTGAGCCGGTGGGCAGTGCATCTCAAATTCCAGTCAGAAAACAGACTTGGGGTTACTTGTGTTTTAGGCTTTCCCCTTGGCGGCAGATAGGTGCACCCACACATGTGAGGTACCCTTTTCATTGGGACACCTGTGGGAACGCGGGACGGTAGGCCATGTGTTGTTGGGGGGGTGTTTCGATGGGTGAGCCGAGCAAAATGTGCGGAAAATGCGTTTTTTTCCCCACATTTCGAACTTTGCGGGGGTGTCTCGGTAATAAATCCTGGGGCAATTTGGGCATATCATACCTCTGCGGATTCCCACGCGTGCCCTCTTTTCGGAAATGCATGGGGTTCCCTGTTTTCCCCGGTGGCTTGGACATCCGAGGCCCATATCTGTATGTTTTCTGGTCGGCAAAGCGTCTCAAATTCCGGTCAGAAAACAGACTTGGGGTTACTTGTGTTTTAGGCTTTCCCCTTGGCGGCCAGGTAGGTGCACCCACACATGTGAGGTACCATTTTCATCGGGACACCTTGGGAACGCGGCACGGTAGACCATGTGTTGTTGGGGGCGTGCTTCGATGGTTGAGCCGAGCGTAATGTGCAGAAAATGTTTTTGTTTTCCCACATTTCAGATTTTGCGGGGGTGTCTGGGTAATAAATTCTGGGGCGATTTGGGGATGTCATACCTCTGCAGACTCCCACGGTTGTCCGTTTTTCAGAAATGCATGGGGTTCCCTGTTTTCCCCAGTGGCTTGGACACCCGAGGCCCATATCTGTATGTTGTGCCTGTCGGCAGAGCGTCTCAAATTCCGGTCAGAAAACAGACTTGGGGTTACTTGTGTTTTAGGCTTTCCCCTTGTCGGCCAGGTAGGTGCACCCACTCATGTGAGGTACCATTTTCATCGGCACATCTTGGGAACACGGGACGGTAGGCGATGTGTTGTTGGGGGTGTGTTTCAATGGGTGAGCCGAGCGACATGTGCGGAAAATGCATTTTTTTCCCCACATTTCGGACTTTGCGGGGGTGTCTGGGAAATAAATTCTGGGGCGATTTGGGCAGATCATACCTCTGCTGATTCCCACGGGAGTCCTCTTTTCGTAAATCCATTAGGTTCCCTGTTTTCCCCAGTAGCTTGGAAACCCGAGGCCCATATCTGGATGTTGTGCCGGTCGGCAGTGCATCTCAAATTCCAGTCAGAAAACAGACTTGGTGTTACTTGTGTTTTAGGCTTTCCCCTTGGCGGCCAGATAGGTGCACCCACACATGTGAGGTACCATTTTCATTGGGACACCTGTGGGAACGCGGGACGGTAGGCCATGTGTTGTTGGGGGTGTGTTTCGATGGGTGAGGCGAGCAAAATGTGCAGAAAATGCGTTTTTTCCCCCATCTTTCGAACTTTGCGGGGTGTCTGGGTAATAAATTCTGGGCGATTTGGCATATCATACCTCTGCGGATTCCCACGGGTGTCCTCCTTTCAGAAATGCATGGGGTTCCCTGTTTTCCCCAGTAGCTTGGACACCGAGGCCCATATCTGAATGTTGTGCCGGTCCGCAGAGCGTCTCAAATTCCATTCAGAAAACAGACTTGGGGTTACTTGTGTTTTAGGCTTTCCCCTTGGCGGCCAGGTAGGTGCACCCACACATGTGAGGTACCGTTTTCATCGGGACACCTGTGGGAACGCGGGATGGTAGGCCATGTGCTGTTGGAGGCGTGTTTCGATGGGTGAGCTGAGCGAAATGTGCGGAAAATGGATTTTTTCCCCCCACATTTCGGACTTTGCGGGGTGTTTGGCTAATAAATTCTGGGCGATTTGGCATATCATACCTCTGCAGATTCCCACGGGTGTCCTCCTTTCGGAAATGCATGGGTTTCCCTATTTCCCCGGTGGCTTGGATACCCGAGGCCCATATCTGTATGTTGTGCCGGTCGGCAGAGCGTCTCAAATTCCAGTCAGAAAACAGACTTGGGGTTACTTGTGTTTTAGGTTTTCCCCTGGGCGCCCAGGTAGGTGCACCCACACATTTGAGGTACCATTTTCATCGGGACACCTGTGGGAACGCAGGACAGTAGGCCATGTGTTGTTGGGTGCGTGTTTCGATGGGTGAGCCGAGCGAAATGTGCAGAAAATGCATTTTTTTCCCACATTTCAGACTTTGCAGGGGTGTCTGGGTAATAAATTATGGGGCGATTTGGGCATATCATACCTCTGCGGATTCCCACGGGTGTCCTCGTTTCAGAAATGCATGGGGTTCCCTGTTTTCCCCAGTGGCTTGGACACCCGAGGCCCATATCTGTATGTTGCGCCGTTCGGCAGAGCGTCTCAAATTCCAGTCAGAAAACAGACTTGGGGTTACTTGTGTTTTAGGCTTTCCCGTTGGCGGCCAGGTAGGTGCAACCACGCATGTGAGGTACCGTTTTCATCGGGACACCTGTAGGAATGCGGAACGGTAGGCCATGTGTTGTTAGGGGCGTGTTTCGATGGGTGAGCCGAGCGACATTTGTGCGGAATATGCGTTTTTTTTCCCCACATTTCGGACTTTATGGGGGTGTCTGGGTAATAAATTCTGGGGCGATATGGGCATATCATACCTCTACGGATTCCCACGGGTGTCCTCTTTTCAGAAATGCATGGGGTTCCCTGTTTTCCCTGGTGGCTTGGACACCCGAGGCCCATATCTGTATGTTGTGCTGGTCGGCAGAGCGTCTCAAATTCCGGTCAGAAAGCAGAGTTGGGGTTACTTCTGTTTTAGGTTTTCCCCTGGGCGCCCAGGTAGGTGCACCCACACATGTGAGGTAACGTTTTCATCGGGACACCTGTGGGAAACCCGGACAGTAGGCCATGTGTTGTTGGGTGTGTGTTTCGATGGGTGAGTGAGCGAAATGTGCAGAAAATGCATTTTTTTCCCACATTTCAGACTTTGCGGGGGTGTCTGGGTAATAAATTCTGGGGCGATTTGGGGATATCATACCTCTGCAGACTCCCACGGGTGTCCGCTTTTCAGAAATGCATGGGGTTCCCTGTTTTCCCCGGTGGCTTGGACACCTGAGGCCCATATCTGTATGTTGTGCCGGTCGGCAGAGCGTCTCAAATTCCGGTCAGAAAACAGACTTGGGGTTACTTGTGTTTTATGCTTTCCCCTTGGTGGCCAGGTAGGTGCACCCACTCATGTGAGGTACCGTTTTCATCGGCACACCTTGGGAACACGGGACGGTAGGCCGTGTGGTGTTGGGGGCGTGTTTCAATGGGTGAGCCGAGCGTAATGTGCGGAAAATGTTTTTGTTTTCCCATATTTCAGACTTTGCTGGGGTGTCTGAGTAATACATTATGGGGCAATTTGGGCATATCATACCTCTGCGGATTTCCACAGGTGTCCTCTTTTCGGAAATGCATGGGGTCTCTGTTTTCCCCGGTGGCTTGGACACCTGAGGCCCATATCTGTATGTTGTGCCGGTTGGCAGGGCGTCTCAAATTCCGGTCAGAAAACAGACTTGGGGTTACTTGTGTTTTAGGCTTGCCCCTTGGCGGCCAGGTAGGTGCACCCACACATGTGATGTACCGTTTTCATCGGGACACCTGTGGGAACGCGGGACGGTAGGCCATGTGCTGTTGGGGGCGTGTTTCGATGGGTGAGCCGAGCGACATGTGCGGTAAATGCGTTTTTTTCCCCACATTTCGGACTTTGCGGGGGTGTCTGGGTAATAAATTCTGGGGCGATTTGGGGATATCATACCTCTGCAGACTCCCAAGGGTGTCCGCTTTTCAGAAATGCATGGGGTTCCCTGTTTTCCCCAGTTGCTTGGACACCCGAGGCCCATATCTGGATGTTGAGCCGGTGGGCAGTGCATCTCAAATTCCAGTCAGAAAACAGACTTGGGGTTACTTGTGTTTTAGGCTTTCCCCTTGGCGGCAGATAGGTGCACCCACACATGTGAGGTACCCTTTTCATTGGGACACCTGTGGGAACGCGGGACGGTAGGCCATGTGTTGTTGGGGGGGTGTTTCGATGGGTGAGCCGAGCAAAATGTGCGGAAAATGCGTTTTTTTCCCCACATTTCGAACTTTGCGGGGGTGTCTGGGTAATAAATCCTGGGGCAATTTGGGCATATCATACCTCTGCGGATTCCCACGCGTGCCCTCTTTTCGGAAATGCATGGGGTTCCCTGTTTTCCCCGGTGGCTTGGACATCCGAGGCCCATATCTGTATGTTTTCTGGTCGGCAAAGCGTCTCAAATTCCGGTCAGAAAACAGACTTGGGGTTACTTGTGTTTTAGGCTTTCCCCTTGGCGGCCAGGTAGGTGCACCCACACATGTGAGGTACCATTTTCATCGGGACACCTTGGGAACGCGGCACGGTAGGCCATGTGTTGTTGGGGGCGTGCTTCGATGGTTGAGCCGAGCGTAATGTGCAGAAAATGTTTTTGTTTTCCCACATTTCAGATTTTGCGGGGGTGTCTGGGTAATAAATTCTGGGGCGATTTGGGGATGTCATACCTCTGCAGACTCCCACGGTTGTCCGCTTTTCAGAAATGCATGGGGTTCCCTGTTTTCCCCAGTGGCTTGGACACCCGAGGCCCATATCTGTATGTTGTGCCTGTCGGCAGAGCGTCTCAAATTCCGGTCAGAAAACAGACTTGGGGTTACTTGTGTTTTAGGCTTTCCCCTTGTCGGCCAGGTAGGTGCACCCACTCATGTGAGGTACCATTTTCATCGGCACATCTTGGGAACACGGGACGGTAGGCGATGTGTTGTTGGGGGTGTGTTTCAATGGGTGAGCCGAGCGACATGTGCGGAAAATGCATTTTTTTCCCCACATTTCGGACTTTGCGCTGGTGTCTGGGAAATAAATTCTGGGGCGATTTGGGCAGATCATACCTCTGCTGATTCCCACGGGAGTCCTCTTTTCGTAAATCCATGGGGTTCCCTGTTTTCCCCAGTAGCTTGGAAACCCGAGGCCCATATCTGGATGTTGTGCCGGTCGGCAGTGCATCTCAAATTCCAGTCAGAAAACAGACTTGGTGTTACTTGTGTTTTAGGCTTTCCCCTTGGCGGCCAGATAGGTGCACCCACACATGTGAGGTACCATTTTCATTGGGACACCTGTGGGAACGCGGGACGGTAGGCCATGTGTTGTTGGGGGTGTGTTTCGATGGGTGAGGCGAGCAAAATGTGCAGAAAATGCGTTTTTTCCCCCATCTTTCGAACTTTGCGGGGGTGTCTGGGTAATAAATCCTGGGGCGATTTGGACATATCATACCTCTGCGGATTCCCACACGTGTCCTCTTTTCAGAAATGCATGGGGTTCCCTGTTTTCCCCGGTGGCTTGGACACCCGAGGCCCATATCTGTATGTTGCGCCGGTTGGCAGAGCGTCTCAAATTCCAGTCAGAAAACAGACTTGGGGTTACTTGTGTTTTAGGCTTTCCCGTTGGCGGCCAGGTAGGTGCACCCACACATGTGAGGTACCGTTTTCATCGGGACACCTGTGGGAACGCGGGACCGTAGGCCATGTGCTGTTGGGGGTGTGCTTCGATGGGTGAGCCCAGCGACACGTGTGCGGAAAATGCGTTTTTTTCCCCACATTTCGGACTTTGTGGGGGGGTCTGGGTAATAAATTCTGGGGCGATTTGGGCAAATCATACCTCTGCTGATTCCCAGGGGTGTCCTCTTTTCGTAAATGCATGGGGTTCCCTGTTTTCCCCAGTAGCTTGGACACCCGAGGCCCATATCTGAATGTTGTGCCGGTCGGCAGAGCGTCTCAAATTCCAGTCAGAAAACAGACTTGGGGTTACTTGTGTTTTAGGCTTTCCCCTTGGCGGCCAGGTAGGTGCACCCACACATGTGAGGTACCGTTTTCATCGGGACACCTGTGGGAACGCGGGATGGTAGGCCATGTGCTGTTGGAGGTGTGTTTCGATAGGTAAGCTGAGCGAAATGTGCGGAAAATGGATTTTTTTCCCCCACATTTCGGACTTTGCGGGGTGTCTGGGTAATAAATTCTGGGCGATTTGGCATATCATACCTCTGCGGATTCCCACGGGTGTCCTCCTTTCGGAAATGCATGGGGTTCCCTGTTTTCCCCAGTAGCTTGGACACCGAGGCCCATATCTGAATGTTGTGCCGGTCCGCAGAGCGTCTCAAATTCCATTCAGAAAACAGACTTGGGGTTACTTGTGTTTTAGGCTTTCCCCTTGGCGGCCAGGTAGGTGCACCCACACATGTGAGGTACCGTTTTCATCGGGACACCTGTGGGAACGCGGGATGGTAGGCCATGTGCTGTTGGAGGCGTGTTTCGATGGGTGAGCTGAGCGAAATGTGCGGAAAATGGATTTTTTCCCCCCACATTTCGGACTTTGCGGGGTGTTTGGCTAATAAATTCTGGGCGATTTGGCATATCATACCTCTGCAGATTCCCACGGGTGTCCTCCTTTCGGAAATGCATGGGTTTCCCTATTTCCCCGGTGGCTTGGATACCCGAGGCCCATATCTGTATGTTGTGCCGGTCGGCAGAGCGTCTCAAATTCCAGTCAGAAAACAGACTTGGGGTTACTTGTGTTTTAGGTTTTCCCCTGGGCGCCCAGGTAGGTGCACCCACACATTTGAGGTACCATTTTCATCGGGACACCTGTGGGAACGCGGGACAGTAGGCCATGTGTTGTTGGGTGCGTGTTTCGATGGGTGAGCCGAGCGAAATGTGCAGAAAATGCATTTTTTTCCCACATTTCAGACTTTGCGGGGGTGTCTGGGTAATAAATTATGGGGCGATTTGGGCATATCATACCTCTGCGGATTCCCACGGGTGTCCTCGTTTCAGAAATGCATGGGGTTCCCTGTTTTCCCCAGTGGCTTGGACACCCGAGGCCCATATCTGTATGTTGCGCCGGTCGGCAGAGCGTCTCAAATTCCAGTCAGAAAACAGACTTGGGGTTACTTGTGTTTTAGGCTTTCCCGTTGGCGGCCAGGTAGGTGCACCCACACATGTGAGGTACCGTTTTCATCGGGACACCTGTAGGAATGCGGAACGGTAGGCCATGTGTTGTTAGGGGCGTGTTTCGATGGGTGAGCCGAGCGACATTTGTGCGGAATATGCGTTTTTTTTCCCCACATTTCGGACTTTATGGGGGTGTCTGGGTAATAAATTCTGGGGCGATTTGGGCATATCATACCTCTACGGATTCCCACGGGTGTCCTCTTTTCGGAAATGCATGGGGTTCCCTGTTTTCCCTGGTGGCTTGGACACCCGAGGCCCATATCTGTATGTTGTGCTGGTCGGCAGAGCGTCTCAAATTCCGGTCAGAAAGCAGAGTTGGGGTTACTTCTGTTTCAGGTTTTCCCCTGGGCGCCCAGGTAGGTGCACCCACACATGTGAGGTAACGTTTTCATCGGGACACCTGTGGGAAACCCGGACAGTAGGCCATGTGTTGTTGGGTGCGTGTTTCGATGGGTGAGTGAGCGAAATGTGCAGAAAATGCATTTTTTTCCCACATTTCAGACTTTGCGGGGGTGTCTGGGTAATAAATTCTGGGGCGATTTGGGGATATCATACCTCTGCAGACTCCCACGGGTGTCCGCTTTTCAGAAATGCATGGGGTTCCCTGTTTTCCCCGGTGGCTTGGACACCTGAGGCCCATATCTGTATGTTGTGCCGGTCGGCAGAGCGTCTCAAATTCCGGTCAGAAAACAGACTTGGGGTTACTTGTGTTTTATGCTTTCCCCTTGGTGGCCAGGTAGGTGCACCCACTCATGTGAGGTACCGTTTTCATCGGCACACCTTGGGAACACGGGACGGTAGGCCGTGTGGTGTTGGGGGCGTGTTTCAATGGGTGAGCCGAGCGTAATGTGCGGAAAATGTTTTTGTTTTCCCATATTTCAGACTTTGCTGGGGTGTCTGAGTAATACATTATGGGGCAATTTGGGCATATCATACCTCTGCGGATTTCCACAGGTGTCCTCTTTTCGGAAATGCATGGGGTCTCTGTTTTCCCCGGTGGCTTGGACACCTGAGGCCCATATCTGTATGTTGTGCCGGTTGGCAGGGCGTCTCAAATTCCGGTCAGAAAACAGACTTGGGGTTACTTGTGTTTTAGGCTTGCCCCTTGGCGGCCAGGTAGGTGCACCCACACATGTGATGTACCGTTTTCATCGGGACACCTGTGGGAACGCGGAACGGTAGGCCATGTGCTGTTGGGGGCGTGTTTCGATGGGTGAGCCGAGCGACATGTGCGGTAAATGCGTTTTTTTCCCCACATTTCGGACTTTGCGGGGGTGTCTGGGTAATAAATTCTGGGGCGATTTGGGGATATCATACCTCTGCAGACTCCCAAGGGTGTCCGCTTTTCAGAAATGCATGGGGTTCCCTGTTTTCCCCAGTTGCTTGGACACCCGAGGCCCATATCTGGATGTTGAGCCGGTCGGCAGTGCATCTCAAATTCCAGTCAGAAAACAGACTTGGGGTTACTTGTGTTTTAGGCTTTCCCCTTGGCGGCAGATAGGTGCACCCCCACATGTGAGGTACCCTTTTCATTGGGACACCTGTGGGAACGCGGGACGGTAGGCCATGTGTTGTTGGGGGGGTGTTTCGATGGGTGAGCCGAGCAAAATGTGCGGAAAATGCGTTTTTTTCCCCACATTTCGAACTTTGCGGGGGTGTCTGGGTAATAAATCCTGGGGCAATTTGGGCATATCATACCTCTGCGGATTCCCACGCGTGCCCTCTTTTCGGAAATGCATGGGGTTCCCTGTTTTCCCCGGTGGCTTGGACATCCGAGGCCCATATCTGTATGTTTTCTGGTCGGCAAAGTGTCTCAAATTCCGGTCAGAAAACAGACTTGGGGTTACTTGTGTCTTAGGCTTTCCCCTTGGCGGCCAGGTAGGTGCACCCACACATGTGAGGTACCATTTTCATCGGGACACCTTGGGAACGCGGCACGGTAGGCCATGTGTTGTTGGGGGCTTGCTTTGATGGGTGAGCCGAGCGTAATGTGCAGAAAATGTTTTTGTTTTCCCACATTTCAGACTTTGCAGGGGTGTCTGGGTAATAAATTCTGGGGCGATTTGGGGATGTCATACCTCTGCAGACTCCCACGGTTGTCTGCTTTTCAGAAATGCATGGGGTTCCCTGTTTTCCCCGGTGGCTTGGACAACCGAGGCCCATATCTGTATGTTGTGCCTGTCGGTAGAGCGTCTCAAATTCCGGTCAGAAAACAGACTTGGGGTTACTTGTGTTTTAGGCTTTCCCCTTGTCGGCCAGGTAGGTGCACCCACTCATGTGAGGTACCGTTTTCATCGGCACACCTTGGGAACACGGGACGGTAGGCGATGTGTTGTTGGGGGCGTGTTTCAATGGGTGAGCCGAGCGACATGTGCGGAAAATGCATTTTTTTCCCCACATTTCGGACTTTGCGGGGGTGTCTGGGTAATAAATTCTGGGGCGATTTGGGCAGATCATACCTCTGCTGATTCCCACGGGAGTCCTCTTTTCGTAAATCCATGGGGTTCCCTGTTTTCCCCAGTAGCTTGGAAACCCGAGGCCCATATCTGGATGTTGTGCCGGTCGGCAGTGCATCTCAAATTCCAGTCACAAAACAGACTTGGTGTTACTTGTGTTTTAGGCTTTCCCCTTGGCGGCCAGATAGGTGCACCCACACATGTGAGGTACCATTTTCATTGGGACACCTGTGGGAACGTGGGACCGTAGGCCATGTGTTGTTGGGGGTGTGTTTCGATGGGTGAGGCGAGCAAAATGTGCAGAAAATGCGTTTTTTCCCCCATCTTTCGAACTTTGCATGGGTGTCTGGGTAATAAATCCTGGGGCGATTTGGACATATCATACCTCTGCGGATTCCCACACGTGTCCTCTTTTCAGAAATGCATGGGGTTCCCTGTTTTCCCCGGTGGCTTGGACACCCGAGGCCCATATCTGTATGTTGTGCCGGTCGGCAAAGCGTCTCAAATTCCGGTCAGAAAACAGACTTGGGGTTACTTGTGTTTTAGGCTTTCCCCTTGGCGGCCAGGTAGGTGCACCCACACATATGAGGTACTGTTTCATCGGGACACCTGTGGGAACGCGGGACCGTAGGCCATGTGTTGTTGGGGGCGTGTTTCGATGGGTGAGCCAAGCGACATGTGCAGAAAATGCGTTTTTTTCCCACATTTCAGACTTTGCAGGGGTGTCTGGGTGATAAATTCTGGGGCGATTTGGAGATATCATACCTCTGTGGATTCCCACGGGTGTCCTCGTTTCAGAAATGCATGGGGTTCCCTGTTTTCCCTGGTGGCTTGGACACCCGAGGCCCATATCTGTATGTTGCGCCGGTTGGCAGAGCGTCTCAAATTCCAGTCAGAAAACAGACTTGGGGTTACTTGTGTTTTAGGCTTTCCCGTTGGCGGCCAGGTAGGTGCACCCACACATGTGAGGTACCGTTTTCATCGGGACACCAGTGGGAACGCGTGACCGTAGGCCATGTGCTGTTGGGGGTGTGCTTAGATGGGTGAGCCCAGCGACACGTGTGCGGAAAATGCGTTTTTTTCCCCACATTTCGGACTTTGTGGGGGGGTCTGGGTAATAAATTCTGGGGCGATTTGGGCAAATCATACCTCTGTTATTCCCAGGGGTGTCCTCTTTTCGTAAATGCATGGGGTTCCCTGTTTTCCCCAGTAGCTTGGACACCCGAGGCCCATATCTGGATGTTGTGCCGGTCGGCAGAGCGTCTCAAATTCCGGTCAGAAAACAGACTTGGGGTTACTTGTATTTTAGGATTTCTCCTTGGCGGCCAGGTAGGTGCACCGACACATGTGAGGTACCGTTTTCATCGGGACACCTGTGGGAATGTGGGACGGTAGGCCATGTGCTGTTGGGGGCGTGTTTCGATGGGTGAGCCGAGCGACACGTGTGCGGAAAATGCGTTTTTTTCCCCACATTTCAGACTTTTTGGGGGTGTCTGGGTAATACATTCTGGGGCGATTTGGGCAAATCATACCTCTGCTGATTCCCACGGGTGTCCTCTTTTCGCAAATGCATGGGGTTCCCTGTTTTCCCCAGTAGCTTGGACACCCGAGGCCCATATCTGAATGTTGTGCCGGTCGGCAGAGCGTCTCAAATTCCAGTCAGAAAACAGACTTGGGGTTACTTGTGTTTTAGGCTTTCCCCTTGGCGGCCAGGTAGGTGCACCGACACATGTGAGGTACCGTTTTCATCGGGACACCTGTGGGAACGCGGGATGGTAGGTCATGTGCTGTTGGAGGTGTGTTTCGATAGGTGAGCTGAGCGAAATGTGCGGAAAATGGATTTTTTTCCCCCACATTTCGGACTTTGCGGGGTTTCTGGGTAATAAATTCTTGGCGATTTGGCATATCATACCTCTGCGGATTCCCACGGGTGTCCTCCTTTCGGAAATGCATGGGGTTCCCTGTTTTCCCCAGTAGCTTGGACACCGAGGCCCATATCTGATTGTTGTGCCGGTCCGCAGAGCGTCTCAAATTCCATTCAGAAAACAGACTTGGGGTTATTTGTGTTTTAGGCTTTCCCCTTGGCGGCCAGGTAGGTGCACCCACACATGTGAGGTACCGTTTTCATCGGGACACCTGTGGGAACGCGGGATGGTAGGCCATGTGCTGTTGGAGGCGTGTTTCGATGGGTGAGCTGAGCGAAATGTGCTGAAAATGGATTTTTTCCCCCCACATTTCGGACTTTGCGGGGTGTTTGGCTAATAAATTCTGGGCGATTTGGCATATCATACCTCTGCAGATTCCCACGGGTGTCCTCCTTTCAGAAATGCATGGGTTTCCCTATTTCCCCGGTGGCTTGGATACCCGAGGCCCATATCTGTATGTTGTGCCGGTCGGCAGAGCGTCTCAAATTCCAGTCAGAAAACAGACTTGGGGTTACTTGTGTTTTAGGTTTTCCCCTGGGCGCCCAGGTAGGTGCACCCACACATTTGAGGTACCATTTTCATCGGGACACCTGTGGGAACGCGGGACAGTAGGCCATGTGTTGTTGGGTGCGTGTTTCGATGGGTGAGCCGAGCGAAATGTGCAGAAAATGCATTTTTTTCCCACATTTCAGACTTTGCGGGGGTGTCTGGGTAATAAATTATGGGGCGATTTGGGCATATCATACCTCTGCGGATTCCCACGGGTGTCCTCGTTTCAGAAATGCATGGGGTTCCCTGTTTTCCCCAGTGGCTTGGATACCCGAGGCCCATATCTGTATGTTGCGCCGGTCGGCAGAGCGTCTCAAATTCCAGTCAGAAAACAGACTTGGGGTTACTTGTGTTTTAGGCTTTCCCGTTGGCGGCCAGGTAGGTGCACCCACACATGTGAGGTACCGTTTTCATCGGGACACCTGTAGGAATGCGGAACGGTAGGCCATGTGTTGTTAGGGGCGTGTTTCGATGGGTGAGCCGAGCGACATTTGTGCGGAAAATGCGTTTTTTTCCCCCACATTTCGGACTTTATGGGGGTGTCTGGGTAATAAATTCTGGGGCGATTTGGGCATATCATACCTCTACGGATTCCCACGGGTGTCCTCTTTTCGGAAATGCATGGGGTTCCCTGTTTTCTCTGGTGGCTTGGACACCCGAGGCCCATATCTGTATGTTGTGCTGGTCGGCAGAGCGTCTCAAATTCCGGTCAGAAAGCAGAGTTGGGGTTACTTCTGTTTTAGGTTTTCCCCTGGGCGCCCAGGTAGGTGCACCCACACATGTGAGGTAACGTTTTCATCGGGACACCTGTGGGAACGCCGGACAGTAGGCCATGTGTTGTTGGGTGCGTGTTTCGATGGGTGAGCTGAGCGAAATGTGCAGAAAATGCATTTTTTTCCCACATTTCAGACTTTGCGGGGGTGTCTGGGTAATAAATTCTGGGGCGATTTGGCGATATCATACCTCTGAAGACTCTCACGGGTGTCCGCTTTTCAGAAATGCATGGGGTTCCCTGTTTTCCCCGGTGGCTTGGACACCTGAGGCCCATATCTGTATGTTGTGCCGGTTGGCAGGGCGTCTCAAATTCCGGTCAGAAAACAGACTTGGGGTTACTTGTGTTTTAGGCTTTCCCCTTGGCGGCCAGGTAGGTGCACCCACACATATGATGTACCGTTTTCATCGGGACACCTGTGGGAACGCAGGACGGTAGGCCATGTGCTGTTGGAGGTGTGTTTCGATAGGTGAGCTGAGCGAAATGTGCGGAAAATGGATTTTTTTCCCCCACATTTCGGACTTTGCGGGGTGTCTGGGTAATAAATTCTGGGCGATTTGGCATATCATACCTCTGCGGATTCCCACGGGTGTCCTCCTTTCGGAAATGCATGGGGTTCCCTGTTTTCCCCAGTAGCTTGGACACCGAGGCCCATATCTGAATGTTGTGCCGGTCCGCAGAGCGTCTCAAATTCCATTCAGAAAACAGACTTGGGGTTACTTGTGTTTTAGGCTTTCCCCTTGGCGGCCAGGTAGGTGCACCCACACATGTGAGGTACCGTTTTCATCGGGACACCTGTGGGAACGCGGGATGGTAGGCCATGTGCTGTTGGAGGCGTGTTTCGATGGGTGAGCTGAGCGAAATGTGCGGAAAATGGATTTTTTCCCCCCACATTTCGGACTTTGCGGGGTGTTTGGCTAATAAATTCTGGGCGATTTGGCATATCATACCTCTGCAGATTCCCACGGGTGTCCTCCTTTCGGAAATGCATGGGTTTCCCTGTTTCCCCGGTGGCTTGGATACCCGAGGCCCATATCTGTATGTTGTGCCGGTCGGCAGAGCGTCTCAAATTCCAGTCAGAAAACAGACTTGGGGTTACTTGTGTTTTAGGTTTTCCCCTGGGCGCCCAGGTAGGTGCACCCACACATTTGAGGTACCATTTTCATCGGGACACCTGTGGGAACGCGGGACAGTAGGCCATGTGTTGTTGGGTGCGTGTTTCGATGGGTGAGCCGAGCAAAATGTGCAGAAAATGCATTTTTTTCCCACATTTCAGACTTTGCGGGGGTGTCTGGGTAATAAATTATGGGGCGATTTGGGCATATCATACCTCTGCGGATTCCCACGGGTGTCCTCGTTTCAGAAATGCATGGGGTTCCCTGTTTTCCCCAGTGGCTTGGACACCCGAGGCCCATATCTGTATGTTGCGCCGGTCGGCAGAGCGTCTCAAATTCCAGTTAGAAAACAGACTTGGGGTTACTTGTGTTTTAGGCTTTCCCGTTGGCGGCCAGGTAGGTGCACCCACACATGTGAGGTACCGTTTTCATCGGGACACCTGTAGGAATGCGGAACGGTAGGCCATGTGTTGTTAGGGGCGTGTTTCGATGGGTGAGCCGAGCGACATTTGTGCGGAATATGCGTTTTTTTTCCCCACATTTCGGACTTTATGGGGGTGTCTGGGTAATAAATTCTGGGGCGATTTGGGCATATCATACCTCTACGGATTCCCACGGGTGTCCTCTTTTCGGAAATGCATGGGGTTCCCTGTTTTCCCTGGTGGCTTGGACACCCGAGGCCCATATCTGTATGTTGTGCTGGTCGGCAGAGCGTCTCAAATTCCGGTCAGAAAGCAGAGTTGGGGTTACTTCTGTTTTAGGTTTTCCCCTGGGCGCCCAGGTAGGTGCACCCACACATGTGAGGTAACGTTTTCATCGGGACACCTGTGGGAAACCCGGACAGTAGGCCATGTGTTGTTGGGTGCGTGTTTCGATGGGTGAGTGAGCGAAATGTGCAGAAAATGCATTTTTTTCCCACATTTCAGACTTTGCGGGGGTGTCTGGGTAATAAATTCTGGGGCGATTTGGGGATATCATACCTCTGCAGACTCCCGCGGGTGTCCGCTTTTCAGAAATGCATGGGGTTCCCTGTTTTCCCCGGTGGCTTGGACACCTGAGGCCCATATCTGTATGTTGTGCCGGTCGGCAGAGCGTCTCAAATTCCGGTCAGAAAACAGATTTGGGGTTACTTGTGTTTTATGCTTTCCCCTTGGTGGCCAGGTAGGTGCACCCACTCATGTGAGGTACCGTTTTCATCGGCACACCTTGGGAACACGGGACGGTAGGCCGTGTGGTGTTGGGGGCGTGTTTCAATGGGTGAGCCGAGCGTAATGTGCGGAAAATGTTTTTGTTTTCCCATATTTCAGACTTTGCTGGGGTGTCTGAGTAATACATTATGGGGCAATTTGGGCATATCATACCTCTGCGGATTTCCACAGGTGTCCTCTTTTCGGAAATGCATGGGGTCTCTGTTTTCCCCGGTGGCTTGGACACCTGAGGCCCATATCTGTATGTTGTGCCGGTTGGCAGGGCGTCTCAAATTCCGGTCAGAAAACAGACTTGGGGTTACTTGTGTTTTAGGCTTGCCCCTTGGCGGCCAGGTAGGTGCACCCACACATGTGATGTACCGTTTTCATCGGGACACCTGTGGGAACGCGGGACGGTAGGCCATGTGCTGTTGGGGGCGTGTTTCGATGGGTGAGCCGAGCGACATGTGCGGTAAATGCGTTTTTTTCCCCACATTTCGGACTTTGCGGGGGTGTCTGGGTAATAAATTCTGGGGCGATTTGGGGATATCATACCTCTGCAGACTCCCAAGGGTGTCCGCTTTTCAGAAATGCATGGGGTTCCCTGTTTTCCCCAGTTGCTTGGACACCCGAGGCCCATATCTGGATGTTGAGCCGGTCGGCAGTGCATCTCAAATTCCAGTCAGAAAACAGACTTGGGGTTACTTGTGTTTTAGGCTTTCCCCTTGGCGGCAGATAGGTGCACCCCCACATGTGAGGTACCCTTTTCATTGGGACACCTGTGGGAACGCGGGACGGTAGGCCATGTGTTGTTGGGGGGGTGTTTCGATGGGTGAGCCGAGCAAAATGTGCGGAAAATGCGTTTTTTTCCCCACATTTCGAACTTTGCGGGGGTGTCTGGGTAATAAATCCTGGGGCAATTTGGGCATATCATACCTCTGCGGATTCCCACGCGTGCCCTCTTTTCGGAAATGCATGGGGTTCCCTGTTTTCCCCGGTGGCTTGGACATCCGAGGCCCATATCTGTATGTTTTCTGGTCGGCAAAGCGTCTCAAATTCCGGTCAGAAAACAGACTTGGGGTTACTTGTGTTTTAGGCTTTCCCCTTGGCGGCCATGTAGGTGCACCCACACATGTGAGGTA
This sequence comes from Ambystoma mexicanum, assembly GCF_040938575.1. Taxonomy (NCBI): domain Eukaryota; kingdom Metazoa; phylum Chordata; class Amphibia; order Caudata; family Ambystomatidae; genus Ambystoma; species Ambystoma mexicanum. The sequence goes on from NC_090928.1 coordinate 432,546,247, forward strand.
CCATTTTCATCGGGACACCTTGGGAACGCGGCACGGTAGGCCATGTGTTGTTGGGGGCTTGCTTCGATGGGTGAGCCGAGCGTAATGTGCAGAAAATGTTTTTGTTTTCCCACATTTCAGACTTTGCGGGGGTGTCTGGGTAATAAATTCTGGGGCGATTTGGGGATGTCATACCTCTGCAGACTCCCACGGTTGTCTGCTTTTCAGAAATGCATGGGGTTCCCTGTTTTCCCCGGTGGCTTGGACACCCGAGGCCCATATCTTTATGTTGTGCCTGTCGGTAGAGCGTCTCAAATTCCGGTCAGAAAACAGACTTGGGGTTACTTGTGTTTTAGGCTTTCCCCTTGTCGGCCAGGTAGGTGCACCCACTCATGTGAGGTACCGTTTTCATCGGCACACCTTGGGAACACGGGACGGTAGGCGATGTGTTGTTGGGGGCGTGTTTCAATGGGTGAGCCGAGCGACATGTGCGGAAAATGCATTTTTTTCCCCACATTTCGGACTTTGCGGGGGTGTCTGGGTAATAAATTCTGGGGCGATTTGGGCAGATCATACCTCTGCTGATTCCCACGGGAGTCCTCTTTTCGTAAATCCATGGGGTTCCCTGTTTTCCCCAGTAGCTTGGAAACCCGAGGCCCATATCTGGATGTTGTGCCGGTCGGCAGTGCATCTCAAATTCCAGTCAGAAAACAGACTTGGTGTTACTTGTGTTTTAGGCTTTCCCCTTGGCGGCCAGATAGGTGCACCCACACATGTGAGGTACCATTTTCATTGGGACACCTGTGGGAACGTGGGACAGTAGGCCATGTGTTGTTGGGGGTGTGTTTCGATGGGTGAGGCGAGCAAAATGTGCAGAAAATGCGTTTTTTCCCCCATCTTTCGAACTTTGCATGGGTGTCTGGGTAATAAATCCTGGGGCGATTTGGACATATCATACCTCTGCGGATTCCCACACGTGTCCTCTTTTCAGAAATGCATGGGGTTCCCTGTTTTCCCCGGTGGCTTGGACACCCGAGGCCCATATCTGTATGTTGTGCCGGTCGGCAAAGCGTCTCAAATTCCGGTCAGAAAACAGACTTGGGGTTACTTGTGTTTTAGGCTTTCCCCTTGGCGGCCAGGTAGGTGCACCCACACATATGAGGTACTGTTTCATCGGGACACCTGTGGGAACGCGGGACCGTAGGCCATGTGTTGTTGGGGGCGTGTTTCGATGGGTGAGCCAAGCGACATGTGCAGAAAATGTGTTTTTTTCCCACATTTCAGACTTTGCAGGGGTGTCTGGGTGATAAATTCTGGGGCGATTTGGAGATATCATACCTCTGTGGATTCCCACGGGTGTCCTCGTTTCAGAAATGCATGGGGTTCCCTGTTTTCCCTGGTGGCTTGGACACCCGAGGCCCATATCTGTATGTTGCGCCGGTTGGCAGAGCGTCTCAAATTCCAGTCAGAAAACAGACTTGGGGTTACTTGTGTTTTAGGCTTTCCCGTTGGCGGCCAGGTAGGTGCACCCACACATGTGAGGTACCGTTTTCATCGGGACACCTGTGGGAACGCGTGACCGTAGGCCATGTGCTGTTGGGGGTGTGCTTAGATGGGTGAGCCCAGCGACACGTGTGCGGAAAATGCGTTTTTTTCCCCACATTTCGGACTTTGTGGGGGGGTCTGGGTAATAAATTCTGGGGCGATTTGGGCAAATCATACCTCTGTTATTCCCAGGGGTGTCCTCTTTTCGTAAATGCATGGGGTTCCCTGTTTTCCCCAGTAGCTTGGACACCCGAGGCCCATATCTGGATGTTGTGCCGGTCGGCAGAGCGTCTCAAATTCCGGTCAGAAAACAGACTTGGGGTTACTTGTATTTTAGGATTTCTCCTTGGCGGCCAGGTAGGTGCACCGACACATGTGAGGTACCGTTTTCATCGGGACACCTGTGGGAATGTGGGACGGTAGGCCATGTGCTGTTGGGGGCGTGTTTCGATGGGTGAGCCGAGCGACACGTGTGCGGAAAATGATATTTTTTTCCCCACATTTCAGACTTTTTGGGGGTGTCTGGGTAATACATTCTGGGGAGATTTGGGCAAATCATACCTCTGCTGATTCCCACGGGTGTCCTATTTTCGTAAATGCATGGGGTTCCCTGTTTTCCCCAGTAGCTTGGACACCCGAGGCCCATATCTGAATGTTGTGCCGGTCGGCAGAGCGTCTCAAATTCCAGTCAGAAAACAGACTTGGGGTTACTTGTGTTTTAGGCTTTCCCCTTGGCGGCCAGATAGGTGCACCCACACATGTGAGGTACCATTTTCATTGGGACACCTGTGGGAACGCGGGACGGTAGGCCATGTGTTGTTGGGGGGGTGTTTCGATGGGTGAGCCGAGCAAAATGTGCGGAAAATGCGTTTTTTTCCCCACATTTCGAACTTTGCGGGGGTGTCTGGGTAATAAATCCTGGGGCAATTTGGGCATATCATACCTCTGCGGATTCCCACGCGTGCCCTCTTTTCGGAAATGCATGGGGTTCCCTGTTTTCCCCGGTGGCTTGGACATCCGAGGCCCATATCTGTATGTTTTCTGGTCGGCAAAGCGTCTCAAATTCCGGTCAGAAAACAGACTTGGGGTTACTTGTGTTTTAGGCTTTCCCCTTGGCGGCCAGGTAGGTGCACCCACACATGTGAGGTACCATTTTCATCGGGACACCTTGGGAACGCGGCACGGTAGGCCATGTGTTGTTGGGGGCGTGCTTCGATGGTTGAGCCGAGCGTAATGTGCAGAAAATGTTTTTGTTTTCCCACATTTCAGATTTTGCGGGGGTGTCTGGGTAATAAATTCTGGGGCGATTTGGGGATGTCATACCTCTGCAGACTCCCACGGTTGTCCGCTTTTCAGAAATGCATGGGGTTCCCTGTTTTCCCCAGTGGCTTGGACACCCGAGGCCCATATCTGTATGTTGTGCCTGTCGGCAGAGCGTCTCAAATTCCGGTCAGAAAACAGACTTGGGGTTACTTGTGTTTTAGGCTTTCCCCTTGTCGGCCAGGTAGGTGCACCCACTCATGTGAGGTACCATTTTCATCGGCACATCTTGGGAACACGGGACGGTAGGCGATGTGTTGTTGGGGGTGTGTTTCAATGGGTGAGCCGAGCGACATGTGCGGAAAATGCATTTTTTTCCCCACATTTCGGACTTTGCGGGGGTGTCTGGGAAATAAATTCTGGGGCGATTTGGGCAGATCATACCTCTGCTGATTCCCACGGGAGTCCTCTTTTCGTAAATCCATGGGGTTCCCTGTTTTCCCCAGTAGCTTGGAAACCCGAGGCCCATATCAGGATGTTGTGCCGGTCGGCAGTGCATCTCAAATTCCAGTCAGAAAACAGACTTGGTGTTACTTGTGTTTTAGGCTTTCCCCTTGGCGGCCAGATAGGTGCACCCACACATGTGAGGTACCATTTTCATTGGGACACCTGTGGGAACGCGGGACGGTAGGCCATGTGTTGTTGGGGGTGTGTTTCGATGGGTGAGGCGAGCAAAATGTGCAGAAAATGCGTTTTTTCCCCCATCTTTCGAACTTTGCGGGGGTGTCTGGGTAATAAATCCTGGGGCGATTTGGACATATCATACCTCTGCGGATTCCCACACGTGTCCTCTTTTCAGAAATGCATGGGGTTCCCTGTTTTCCCCGGTGGCTTGGACACCCGAGGCCCATATCTGTATGTTGCGCCGGTTGGCAGAGCGTCTCAAATTCCAGTCAGAAAACAGACTTGGGGTTACTTGTGTTTTAGGCTTTCCCGTTGGCGGCCAGGTAGGTGCACCCACACATGTGAGGTACCGTTTTCATCGGGACACCTGTGGGAACGCGGGACCGTAGGCCATGTGCTGTTGGGGGTGTGCTTCGATGGGTGAGCCCAGCGACACGTGTGCGGAAAATGCGTTTTTTTCCCCACATTTCGGACTTTGTGGGGGGGTCTGGGTAATAAATTCTGGGGCGATTTGGGCAAATCATACCTCTGCTGATTCCCAGGGGTGTCCTCTTTTCGTAAATGCATGGGGTTCCCTGTTTTCCCCAGTAGCTTGGACACCCGAGGCCCATATCTGAATGTTGTGCCGGTCGGCAGAGCGTCTCAAATTCCAGTCAGAAAACAGACTTGGGGTTACTTGTGTTTTAGGCTTTCCCCTTGGCGGCCAGGTAGGTGCACCCACACATGTGAGGTACCGTTTTCATCGGGACACCTGTGGGAACGCGGGATGGTAGGCCATGTGCTGTTGGAGGTGTGTTTCGATAGGTGAGCTGAGCGAAATGTGCGGAAAATGGATTTTTTTCCCCCACATTTCGGACTTTGCGGGGTGTCTGGGTAATAAATTCTGGGCGATTTGGCATATCATACCTCTGCGGATTCCCACGGGTGTCCTCCTTTCGGAAATGCATGGGGTTCCCTGTTTTCCCCAGTAGCTTGGACACCGAGGCCCATATCTGAATGTTGTGCCGGTCCGCAGAGCGTCTCAAATTCCATTCAGAAAACAGACTTGGGGTTACTTGTGTTTTAGGCTTTCCCCTTGGCGGCCAGGTAGGTGCACCCACACATGTGAGGTACCGTTTTCATCGGGACACCTGTGGGAACGCGGGATGGTAGGCCATGTGCTGTTGGAGGCGTGTTTCGATGGGTGAGCTGAGCGAAATGTGCGGAAAATGGATTTTTTCCCCCCACATTTCGGACTTTGCGGGGTGTTTGGCTAATAAATTCTGGGCGATTTGGCATATCATACCTCTGCAGATTCCCACGGGTGTCCTCCTTTCGGAAATGCATGGGTTTCCCTATTTCCCCGGTGGCTTGGATACCCGAGGCCCATATCTGTATGTTGTGCCGGTCGGCAGAGCGTCTCAAATTCCAGTCAGAAAACAGACTTGGGGTTACTTGTGTTTTAGGTTTTCCCCTGGGCGCCCAGGTAGGTGCACCCACACATTTGAGGTACCATTTTCATCGGGACACCTGTGGGAACGCGGGACAGTAGGCCATGTGTTGTTGGGTGCGTGTTTCGATGGGTGAGCCGAGCGAAATGTGCAGAAAATGCATTTTTTTCCCACATTTCAGATTTTGCGGGGGTGTCTGGGTAATAAATTATGGGGCGATTTGGGCATATCATACCTCTGCGGATTCCCACGGGTGTCCTCGTTTCAGAAATGCATGGGGTTCCCTGTTTTCCCCAGTGGCCTGGACACCCGAGGCCCATATCTGTATGTTGCGCCGGTCGGCAGAGCGTCTCAAATTCCAGTCAGAAAACAGACTTGGGGTTACTTGTGTTTTAGGCTTTCCCGTTGGCGGCCAGGTAGGTGCACCCACACATGTGAGGTACCGTTTTCATCGGGACACCTGTAGGAATGCGGAACGGTAGGCCATGTGTTGTTAGGGGCGTGTTTCGATGGGTGAGCCGAGCGACATTTGTGCGGAATATGCGTTTTTTTTCCCCACATTTCGGACTTTATGGGGGTGTCTGGGTAATAAATTCTGGGGCGATTTGGGCATATCATACCTCTACGGATTCCCACGGGTGTCCTCTTTTCGGAAATGCATGGGGTTCCCTGTTTTCCCTGGTGGCTTGGACACCCGAGGCCCATATCTGTATGTTGTGCTGGTCGGCAGAGCGTCTCAAATTCCGGTCAGAAAGCAGAGTTGGGGTTACTTCTGTTTCAGGTTTTCCCCTGGGCGCCCAGGTAGGTGCACCCACACATGTGAAGTAACGTTTTCATCGGGACACCTGTGGGAAACCCGGACAGTAGGCCATGTGTTGTTGGGTCCGTGTTTCGATGGGTGAGTGAGCGAAATGTGCAGAAAATGCATTTTTTTCCCACATTTCAGACTTTGCGGGGGTGTCTGGGTAATAAATTCTGGGGCGATTTGGGGATATCATACCTCTGCAGACTCCCACGGGTGTCCGCTTTTCAGAAATGCATGGGGTTCCCTGTTTTCCCCGGTGGCTTGGACACCTGAGGCCCATATCTGTATGTTGTGCCGGTCGGCAGAGCGTCTCAAATTCCGGTCAGAAAACAGACTTGGGGTTACTTGTGTTTTATGCTTTCCCCTTGGTGGCCAGGTAGGTGCACCCACTCATGTGAGGTACCGTTTTCATCGGCACACCTTGGGAACACGGGACGGTAGGCCGTGTGGTGTTGGGGGCGTGTTTCAATGGGTGAGCCGAGCGTAATGTGCGGAAAATGTTTTTGTTTTCCCATATTTCAGACTTTGCTGGGGTGTCTGAGTAATACATTATGGGGCAATTTGGGCATATCATACCTCTGCGGATTTCCACAGGTGTCCTCTTTTCGGAAATGCATGGGGTCTCTGTTTTCCCCGGTGGCTTGGACACCTGAGGCCCATATCTGTATGTTGTGCCGGTTGGCAGGGCGTCTCAAATTCCGGTCAGAAAACAGACTTGGGGTTACTTGTGTTTTAGGCTTGCCCCTTGGCGGCCAGGTAGGTGCACCCACACATGTGATGTACCGTTTTCATCGGGACACCTGTGGGAACGCGGAACGGTAGGCCATGTGCTGTTGGGGGCGTGTTTCGATGGGTGAGCCGAGCGACATGTGCGGTAAATGCGTTTTTTTCCCCACATTTCGGACTTTGCGGGGGTGTCTGGGTAATAAATTCTGGGGCGATTTGGGGATATCATACCTCTGCAGACTCCCAAGGGTGTCCGCTTTTCAGAAATGCATGGGGTTCCCTGTTTTCCCCAGTTGCTTGGACACCCGAGGCCCATATCTGGATGTTGAGCCGGTCGGCAGTGCATCTCAAATTCCAGTCAGAAAACAGACTTGGGGTTACTTGTGTTTTAGGCTTTCCCCTTGGCGGCAGATAGGTGCACCCCCACATGTGAGGTACCCTTTTCATTGGGACACCTGTGGGAACGCGGGACGGTAGGCCATGTGTTGTTGGGGGGGTGTTTCGATGGGTGAGCCGAGCAAAATGTGCGGAAAATGCGTTTTTTTCCCCACATTTCGAACTTTGCGGGGGTGTCTGGGTAATAAATCCTGGGGCAATTTGGGCATATCATACCTCTGCGGATTCCCACGCGTGCCCTCTTTTCGGAAATGCATGGGGTTCCCTGTTTTCCCCGGTGGCTTGGACATCCGAGGCCCATATCTGTATGTTTTCTGGTCGGCAAAGCGTCTCAAATTCCGGTCAGAAAACAGACTTGGGGTTACTTGTGTCTTAGGCTTTCCCCTTGGCGGCCAGGTAGGTGCACCCACACATGTGAGGTACCGTTTTTATCGGGACACCTGTGGGAACGCGGGACAGTAGGCCATGTGTTGTTGGGTGCGTGTTTCCATGGGTGAGCCGAGCGAAATGTGCAGAAAATGCATTTTTTTTCCCACATTTCAGACTTTGCGGGGGTGTCTGGGTAATAAATTATGGGGCGATTTGGGCATATCATTCCTCTGCGGATTCCCACGGGTGTCCTCGTTTCAGAAATGCATGGGGTTCCCTGTTTTCCCCAGTTGCTTGGACACCCGAGGCCCATATCTGGATGTTGAGCCGGTCGGCAGTGCATCTCAAATTCCAGTCAGAAAACAGACTTGGGGTTACTTGTGTTTTAGGCTTTCCCCTTGGCGGCAGATAGGTGCACCCCCACATGTGAGGTACCCTTTTCATTGGGACACCTGTGGGAACGCGGGACGGTAGGCCATGTGTTGTTGGGGGGGTGTTTCGATGGGTGAGCCGAGCAAAATGTGCGGAAAATGCGTTTTTTTCCCCACATTTCGAACTTTGCGGGGGTGTCTGGGTAATAAATCCTGGGGCAATTTGGGCATATCATACCTCTGCGGATTCCCACGCGTGCCCTCTTTTCGGAAATGCATGGGGTTCCCTGTTTTCCCCGGTGGCTTGGACATCCGAGGCCCATATCTGTATGTTTTCTGGTCGGCAAAGCGTCTCAAATTCCGGTCAGAAAACAGACTTGGGGTTACTTGTGTCTTAGGCTTTCCCCTTGGCGGCCAGGTAGGTGCACCCACACATGTGAGGTACCATTTTCATCGGGACACCTTGGGAACGCGGCACGGTAGGCCATGTGTTGTTGGGGGCTTGCTTCGATGGGTGAGCCGAGCGTAATGTGCAGAAAATGTTTTTGTTTTCCCACATTTCAGACTTTGCGGGGGTGTCTGGGTAATAAATTCTGGGGCGATTTGGGGATGTCATACCTCTGCAGACTCCCACGGTTGTCTGCTTTTCAGAAATGCATGGGGTTCCCTGTTTTCCCCGGTGGCTTGGACAACCGAGGCCCATATCTGTATGTTGTGCCTGTCGGTAGAGCGTCTCAAATTCCGGTCAGAAAACAGACTTGGGGTTACTTGTGTTTTAGGCTTTCCCCTTGTCGGCCAGGTAGGTGCACCCACTCATGTGAGGTACCGTTTTCATCGGCACACCTTGGGAACACGGGACGGTAGGCGATGTGTTGTTGGGGGCGTGTTTCAATGGGTGAGCCGAGCGACATGTGCGGAAAATGCATTTTTTTCCCCACATTTCGGACTTTGCGGGGGTGTCTGGGTAATAAATTCTGGGGCGATTTGGGCAGATCACACCTCTGCTGATTCCCACGGGAGTCCTCTTTTCGTAAATCCATGGGGTTCCCTGTTTTCCCCAGTAGCTTGGAAACCCGAGGCCCATATCTGGATGTTGTGCCGGTCGGCAGTGCATCTCAAATTCCAGTCACAAAACAGACTTGGTGTTACTTGTGTTTTAGGCTTTCCCCTTGGCGGCCAGATAGGTGCACCCACACATGTGAGGTACCATTTTCATTGGGACACCTGTGGGAACGTGGGACCGTAGGCCATGTGTTGTTGGGGGTGTGTTTCGATGGGTGAGGCGAGCAAAATGTGCAGAAAATGCGTTTTTTCCCCCATCTTTCGAACTTTGCATGGGTGTCTGGGTAATAAATCCTGGGGCGATTTGGACATATCATACCTCTGCGGATTCCCACACGTGTCCTCTTTTCAGAAATGCATGGGGTTCCCTGTTTTCCCCGGTGGCTTGGACACCCGAGGCCCATATCTGTATGTTGTGCCGGTCGGCAAAGCGTCTCAAATTCCGGTCAGAAAACAGACTTGGGGTTACTTGTGTTTTAGGCTTTCCCCTTGGCGGCCAGGTAGGTGCACCCACACATATGAGGTACTGTTTCATCGGGACACCTGTGGGAACGCGGGACCGTAGGCCATGTGTTGTTGGGGGCGTGTTTCGATGGGTGAGCCAAGCGACATGTGCAGAAAATGCGTTTTTTTCCCACATTTCAGACTTTGCAGGGGTGTCTGGGTGATAAATTCTGGGGCGATTTGGAGATATCATACCTCTGTGGATTCCCACGGGTGTCCTCGTTTCAGAAATGCATGGGGTTCCCTGTTTTCCCTGGTGGCTTGGACACCCGAGGCCCATATCTGTATGTTGCGCCGGTTGGCAGAGCGTCTCAAATTCCAGTCAGAAAACAGACTTGGGGTTACTTGTGTTTTAGGCTTTCCCGTTGGCGGCCAGGTAGGTGCACCCACACATGTGAGGTACCGTTTTCATCGGGACACCAGTGGGAACGCGTGACCGTAGGCCATGTGCTGTTGGGGGTGTGCTTAGATGGGTGAGCCCAGCGACACGTGTGCGGAAAATGCGTTTTTTTCCCCACATTTCGGACTTTGTGGGGGGGTCTGGGTAATAAATTCTGGGGCGATTTGGGCAAATCATACCTCTGTTATTCCCAGGGGTGTCCTCTTTTTGTAAATGCATGGGGTTCCCTGTTTTCCCCAGTAGCTTGGACACCCGAGGCCCATATCTGGATGTTGTGCCGGTCGGCAGAGCGTCTCAAATTCCGGTCAGAAAACAGACTTGGGGTTACTTGTATTTTAGGATTTCTCCTTGGCGGCCAGGTAGGTGCACCGACACATGTGAGGTACCGTTTTCATCGGGACACCTGTGGGAATGTGGGACGGTAGGCCATGTGCTGTTGGGGGCGTGTTTCGATGGGTGAGCCGAGCGACACGTGTGCGGAAAATGCGTTTTTTTCCCCACATTTCAGACTTTTTGGGGGTGTCTGGGTAATACATTCTGGGGCGATTTGGGCAAATCATACCTCTGCTGATTCCCACGGGTGTCCTCTTTTCGCAAATGCATGGGGTTCCCTGTTTTCCCCAGTAGCTTGGACACCCGAGGCCCATATCTGAATGTTGTGCCGGTCGGCAGAGCGTCTCAAATTCCAGTCAGAAAACAGACTTGGGGTTACTTGTGTTTTAGGCTTTCCCCTTGGCGGCCAGGTAGGTGCACCGACACATGTGAGGTACCGTTTTCATCGGGACACCTGTGGGAACGCGGGATGGTAGGCCATGTGCTGTTGGAGGTGTGTTTCGATAGGTGAGCTGAGCGAAATGTGCGGAAAATGGATTTTTTTCCCCCACATTTCGGACTTTGCGGGGTTTCTGGGTAATAAATTCTTGGCGATTTGGCATATCATACCTCTGCGGATTCCCACGGGTGTCCTCCTTTCGGAAATGCATGGGGTTCCCTGTTTTCCCCAGTAGCTTGGACACCGAGGCCCATATCTGATTGTTGTGCCGGTCCGCAGAGCGTCTCAAATTCCATTCAGAAAACAGACTTGGGGTTATTTGTGTTTTAGGCTTTCCCCTTGGCGGCCAGGTAGGTGCACCCACACATGTGAGGTACCGTTTTCATCGGGACACCTGTGGGAACGCGGGATGGTAGGCCATGTGCTGTTGGAGGCGTGTTTCGATGGGTGAGCTGAGCGAAATGTGCTGAAAATGGATTTTTTCCCCCCACATTTCGGACTTTGCGGGGTGTTTGGCTAATAAATTCTGGGCGATTTGGCATATCATACCTCTGCAGATTCCCACGGGTGTCCTCCTTTCAGAAATGCATGGGTTTCCCTATTTCCCCGGTGGCTTGGATACCCGAGGCCCATATCTGTATGTTGTGCCGGTCGGCAGAGCGTCTCAAATTCCAGTCAGAAAACAGACTTGGGGTTACTTGTGTTTTAGGTTTTCCCCTGGGCGCCCAGGTAGGTGCACCCACACATTTGAGGTACCATTTTCATCGGGACACCTGTGGGAACGCGGGACAGTAGGCCATGTGTTGTTGGGTGCGTGTTTCGATGGGTGAGCCGAGCGAAATGTGCAGAAAATGCATTTTTTTCCCACATTTCAGACTTTGCGGGGGTGTCTGGGTAATAAATTATGGGGCGATTTGGGCATATCATACCTCTGCGGATTCCCACGGGTGTCCTCGTTTCAGAAATGCATGGGGTTCCCTGTTTTCCCCAGTGGCTTGGACACCCGAGGCCCATATCTGTATGTTGCGCCGGTCGGCAGAGCGTCTCAAATTCCAGTCAGAAAACAGACTTGGGGTTACTTGTGTTTTAGGCTTTCCCGTTGGCGGCCAGGTAGGTGCACCCACACATGTGAGGTACCGTTTTCATCGGGACACCTGTAGGAATGCGGAACGGTAGGCCATGTGTTGTTAGGGGCGTGTTTCGATGGGTGAGCCGAGCGACATTTGTGCGGAAAATGCGTTTTTTTCCCCCACATTTCGGACTTTATGGGGGTGTCTGGGTAATAAATTCTGGGGCGATTTGGGCATATCATACCTCTACGGATTCCCACGGGTGTCCTCTTTTCGGAAATGCATGGGGTTCCCTGTTTTCTCTGGTGGCTTGGACACCCGAGGCCCATATCTGTATGTTGTGCTGGTCGGCAGAGCGTCTCAAATTCCGGTCAGAAAGCAGAGTTGGGGTTACTTCTGTTTTAGGTTTTCCCCTGGGCGCCCAGGTAGGTGCACCCACACATGTGAGGTAACGTTTTCATCGGGACACCTGTGGGAACGCCGGACAGTAGGCCATGTGTTGTTGGGTGCGTGTTTCGATGGGTGAGCTGAGCGAAATGTGCAGAAAATGCATTTTTTTCCCACATTTCAGACTTTGCGGGGGTGTCTGGGTAATAAATTCTGGGGCGATTTGGCGATATCATACCTCTGAAGACTCTCACGGGTGTCCGCTTTTCAGAAATGCATGGGGTTCCCTGTTTTCCCCGGTGGCTTGGACACCTGAGGCCCATATCTGTATGTTGTGCCGGTTGGCAGGGCGTCTCAAATTCCGGTCAGAAAACAGACTTGGGGTTACTTGTGTTTTAGGCTTTCCCCTTGGCGGCCAGGTAGGTGCACCCACACATATGATGTACCGTTTTCATCGGGACACCTGTGGGAACGCAGGACGGTAGGCCATGTGCTGTTGGAGGTGTGTTTCGATAGGTGAGCTGAGCGAAATGTGCGGAAAATGGATTTTTTTCCCCCACATTTCGGACTTTGCGGGGTGTCTGGGTAATAAATTCTGGGCGATTTGGCATATCATACCTCTGCGGATTCCCACGGGTGTCCTCCTTTCGGAAATGCATGGGGTTCCCTGTTTTCCCCAGTAGCTTGGACACCGAGGCCCATATCTGAATGTTGTGCCGGTCCGCAGAGCGTCTCAAATTCCATTCAGAAAACAGACTTGGGGTTACTTGTGTTTTAGGCTTTCCCCTTGGCGGCCAGGTAGGTGCACCCACACATGTGAGGTACCGTTTTCATCGGGACACCTGTGGGAACGCGGGATGGTAGGCCATGTGCTGTTGGAGGCGTGTTTCGATGGGTGAGCTGAGCGAAATGTGCGGAAAATGGATTTTTTCCCCCCACATTTCGGACTTTGCGGGGTGTTTGGCTAATAAATTCTGGGCGATTTGGCATATCATACCTCTGCAGATTCCCACGGGTGTCCTCCTTTCGGAAATGCATGGGTTTCCCTGTTTCCCCGGTGGCTTGGATACCCGAGGCCCATATCTGTATGTTGTGCCGGTCGGCAGAGCGTCTCAAATTCCAGTCAGAAAACAGACTTGGGGTTACTTGTGTTTTAGGTTTTCCCCTGGGCGCCCAGGTAGGTGCACCCACACATTTGAGGTACCATTTTCATCGGGACACCTGTGGGAACGCGGGACAGTAGGCCCTGTGTTGTTGGGTGCGTGTTTCGATGGGTGAGCCGAGCGAAATGTGCAGAAAATGCATTTTTTTCCCACATTTCAGACTTTGCGGGGGTGTCTGGGTAATAAATTATGGGGCGATTTGGGCATATCATACCTCTGCGGATTCCCACGGGTGTCCTCGTTTCAGAAATGCATGGGGTTCCCTGTTTTCCCCAGTGGCTTGGACACCCGAGGCCCATATCTGTATGTTGCGCCGGTCGGCAGAGCGTCTCAAATTCCAGTTAGAAAACAGACTTGGGGTTACTTGTGTTTTAGGCTTTCCCGTTGGCGGCCAGGTAGGTGCACCCACACATGTGAGGTACCGTTTTCATCGGGACACCTGTAGGAATGCGGAACGGTAGGCCATGTGTTGTTAGGGGCGTGTTTCGATGGGTGAGCCGAGCGACATTTGTGCGGAATATGCGTTTTTTTTCCCCACATTTCGGACTTTATGGGGGTGTCTGGGTAATAAATTCTGGGGCGATTTGGGCATATCATACCTCTACGGATTCCCACGGGTGTCCTCTTTTCGGAAATGCATGGGGTTCCCTGTTTTCCCTGGTGGCTTGGACACCCGAGGCCCATATCTGTATGTTGTGCTGGTCGGCAGAGCGTCTCAAATTCCGGTCAGAAAGCAGAGTTGGGGTTACTTCTGTTTTAGGTTTTCCCCTGGGCGCCCAGGTAGGTGCACCCACACATGTGAGGTAACGTTTTCATCGGGACACCTGTGGGAAACCCGGACAGTAGGCCATGTGTTGTTGGGTGCGTGTTTCGATGGGTGAGTGAGCGAAATGTGCAGAAAATGCATTTTTTTCCCACATTTCAGACTTTGCGGGGGTGTCTGGGTAATAAATTCTGGGGCGATTTGGGGATATCATACCTCTGCAGACTCCCGCGGGTGTCCGCTTTTCAGAAATGCATGGGGTTCCCTGTTTTCCCCGGTGGCTTGGACACCTGAGGCCCATATCTGTATGTTGTGCCGGTCGGCAGAGCGTCTCAAATTCCGGTCAGAAAACAGATTTGGGGTTACTTGTGTTTTATGCTTTCCCCTTGGTGGCCAGGTAGGTGCACCCACTCATGTGAGGTACCGTTTTCATCGGCACACCTTGGGAACACGGGACGGTAGGCCGTGTGGTGTTGGGGGCGTGTTTCAATGGGTGAGCCGAGCGTAATGTGCGGAAAATGTTTTTGTTTTCCCATATTTCAGACTTTGCTGGGGTGTCTGAGTAATACATTATGGGGCAATTTGGGCATATCATACCTCTGCGGATTTCCACAGGTGTCCTCTTTTCGGAAATGCATGGGGTCTCTGTTTTCCCCGGTGGCTTGGACACCTGAGGCCCATATCTGTATGTTGTGCCGGTTGGCAGGGCGTCTCAAATTCCGGTCAGAAAACAGACTTGGGGTTACTTGTGTTTTAGGCTTGCCCCTTGGCGGCCAGGTAGGTGCACCCACACATGTGATGTACCGTTTTCATCGGGACACCTGTGGGAACGCGGAACGGTAGGCCATGTGCTCTTGGGGGCGTGTTTCGATGGGTGAGCCGAGCGACATGTGCGGTAAATGCGTTTTTTTCCCCACATTTCGGACTTTGCGGGGGTGTCTGGGTAATAAATTCTGGGGCGATTTGGGGATATCATACCTCTGCAGACTCCCAAGGGTGTCCGCTTTTCAGAAATGCATGGGGTTCCCTGTTTTCCCCAGTTGCTTGGACACCCGAGGCCCATATCTGGATGTTGAGCCGGTCGGCAGTGCATCTCAAATTCCAGTCAGAAAACAGACTTGGGGTTACTTGTGTTTTAGGCTTTCCCCTTGGCGGCAGATAGGTGCACCCACACATGTGAGGTACCCTTTTCATTGGGACACCTGTGGGAACGCGGGACGGTAGGCCATGTGTTGTTGGGGGGGTGTTTCGATGGGTGAGCCGAGCAAAATGTGCGGAAAATGCGTTTTTTTCCCCACATTTCGAACTTTGCGGGGGTGTCTGGGTAATAAATCCTGGGGCAATTTGGGCATATCATACCTCTGCGGATTCCCACGCGTGCCCTCTTTTCGGAAATGCATGGGGTTCCCTGTTTTCCCCGGTGGCTTGGACATCCGAGGCCCATATCTGTATGTTTTCTGGTCGGCAAAGCGTCTCAAATTCCGGTCAGAAAACAGACTTGGGGTTACTTGTGTTTTAGGCTTTCCCCTTGGCGGCCATGTAGGTGCACCCACACATGTGAGGTACCATTTTCATCGGGACACCTTGGGAACGCGGCACGGTAGGCCATGTGTTGTTGGGGGCTTGCTTCGATGGGTGAGCCGAGCGTAATGTGCAGAAAATGTTTTTGTTTTCCCACATTTCAGACTTTGCGGGGGTGTCTGGGTAATAAATTCTGGGGCGATTTGGGGATGTCATACCTCTGCAGACTCCCACGGTTGTCTGCTTTTCAGAAATGCATGGGGTTCCCTGTTTTCCCCGGTGGCTTGGACACCCGAGGCCCATATCTTTATGTTGTGCCTGTCGGTAGAGCGTCTCAAATTCCGGTCAGAAAACAGACTTGGGGTTACTTGTGTTTTAGGCTTTCCCCTTGTCGGCCAGGTAGGTGCACCCACTCATGTGAGGTACCGTTTTCATCGGCACACCTTGGGAACACGGGACGGTAGGCGATGTGTTGTTGGGGGCGTGTTTCAATGGGTGAGCCGAGCGACATGTGCGGAAAATGCATTTTTTTCCCCACATTTCGGACTTTGCGGGGGTGTCTGGGTAATAAATTCTGGGGCGATTTGGGCAGATCATACCTCTGCTGATTCCCACGGGAGTCCTCTTTTCGTAAATCCATGGGGTTCCCTGTTTTCCCCAGTAGCTTGGAAACCCGAGGCCCATATCTGGATGTTGTGCCGGTCGGCAGTGCATCTCAAATTCCAGTCAGAAAACAGACTTGGTGTTACTTGTGTTTTAGGCTTTCCCCTTGGCGGCCAGATAGGTGCACCCACACATGTGAGGTACCATTTTCATTGGGACACCTGTGGGAACGTGGGACAGTAGGCCATGTGTTGTTGGGGGTGTGTTTCGATGGGTGAGGCGAGCAAAATGTGCAGAAAATGCGTTTTTTCCCCCATCTTTCGAACTTTGCATGGGTGTCTGGGTAATAAATCCTGGGGCGATTTGGACATATCATACCTCTGCGGATTCCCACACGTGTCCTCTTTTCAGAAATGCATGGGGTTCCCTGTTTTCCCCGGTGGCTTGGACACCCGAGGCCCATATCTGTATGTTGTGCCGGTCGGCAAAGCGTCTCAAATTCCGGTCAGAAAACAGACTTGGGGTTACTTGTGTTTTAGGCTTTCCCCTTGGCGGCCAGGTAGGTGCACCCACACATATGAGGTACTGTTTCATCGGGACACCTGTGGGAACGCGGGACCGTAGGCCATGTGTTGTTGGGGGCGTGTTTCGATGGGTGAGCCAAGCGACATGTGCAGAAAATGTGTTTTTTTCCCACATTTCAGACTTTGCAGGGGTGTCTGGGTGATAAATTCTGGGGCGATTTGGAGATATCATACCTCTGTGGATTCCCACGGGTGTCCTCGTTTCAGAAATGCATGGGGTTCCCTGTTTTCCCTGGTGGCTTGGACACCCGAGGCCCATATCTGTATGTTGCGCCGGTTGGCAGAGCGTCTCAAATTCCAGTCAGAAAACAGACTTGGGGTTACTTGTGTTTTAGGCTTTCCCGTTGGCGGCCAGGTAGGTGCACCCACACATGTGAGGTACCGTTTTCATCGGGACACCTGTGGGAACGCGTGACCGTAGGCCATGTGCTGTTGGGGGTGTGCTTAGATGGGTGAGCCCAGCGACACGTGTGCGGAAAATGCGTTTTTTTCCCCACATTTCGGACTTTGTGGGGGGGTCTGGGTAATAAATTCTGGGGCGATTTGGGCAAATCATACCTCTGTTATTCCCAGGGGTGTCCTCTTTTCGTAAATGCATGGGGTTCCCTGTTTTCCCCAGTAGCTTGGACACCCGAGGCCCATATCTGGATGTTGTGCCGGTCGGCAGAGCGTCTCAAATTCCGGTCAGAAAACAGACTTGGGGTTACTTGTATTTTAGGATTTCTCCTTGGCGGCCAGGTAGGTGCACCGACACATGTGAGGTACCGTTTTCATCGGGACACCTGTGGGAATGTGGGACGGTAGGCCATGTGCTGTTGGGGGCGTGTTTCGATGGGTGAGCCGAGCGACACGTGTGCGGAAAATGATATTTTTTTCCCCACATTTCAGACTTTTTGGGGGTGTCTGGGTAATACATTCTGGGGAGATTTGGGCAAATCATACCTCTGCTGATTCCCACGGGTGTCCTATTTTCGTAAATGCATGGGGTTCCCTGTTTTCCCCAGTAGCTTGGACACCCGAGGCCCATATCTGAATGTTGTGCCGGTCGGCAGAGCGTCTCAAATTCCAGTCAGAAAACAGACTTGGGGTTACTTGTGTTTTAGGCTTTCCCCTTGGCGGCCAGATAGGTGCACCCACACATGTGAGGTACCATTTTCATTGGGACACCTGTGGGAACGTGGGATAGTAGGCCATGTGTTGTTGGGGGTGTGTTTCGATGGGTGAGGCGAGCAAAATGTGCAGAAAATGCGTTTTTTCCCCCATCTTTCGAACTTTGCATGGGTGTCTGGGTAATAAATCCTGGGGCGATTTGGACATATCATACCTCTGCGGATTCCCACACGTGTCCTCTTTTCAGAAATGCATGGGGTTCCCTGTTTTCCCCGGTGGCTTGGACACCCGAGGCCCATATCTGTATGTTGTGCCGGTCGGCAAAGCGTCTCAAATTCCGGTCAGAAAACAGACTTGGGGTTACTTGTGTTTTAGGCTTTCCCCTTGGCGGCCAGGTAGGTGCACCCACACATATGAGGTACTGTTTCATCGGGACACCTGTGGGAACGCGGGACCGTAGGCCATGTGTTGTTGGGGGCGTGTTTCGATGGGTGAGCCAAGCGACATGTGCAGAAAATGTGTTTTTTTCCCACATTTCAGACTTTGCAGGGGTGTCTGGGTGATAAATTCTGGGGCGATTTGGAGATATCATACCTCTGTGGATTCCCACGGGTGTCCTCGTTTCAGAAATGCATGGGGTTCCCTGTTTTCCCTGGTGGCTTGGACACCCGAGGCCCATATCTGTATGTTGCGCCGGTTGGCAGAGCGTCTCAAATTCCAGTCAGAAAACAGACTTGGGGTTACTTGTGTTTTAGGCTTTCCCGTTGGCGGCCAGGTAGGTGCACCCACACATGTGAGGTACCGTTTTCATCGGGACACCTGTGGGAACGCGTGACCGTAGGCCATGTGCTGTTGGGGGTGTGCTTAGATGGGTGAGCCCAGCGACACGTGTGCGGAAAATGCGTTTTTTTCCCCACATTTCGGACTTTGTGGGGGGGTCTGGGTAATAAATTCTGGGGCGATTTGGGCAAATCATACCTCTGTTATTCCCAGGGGTGTCCTCTTTTCGTAAATGCATGGGGTTCCCTGTTTTCCCCAGTAGCTTGGACACCCGAGGCCCATATCTGGATGTTGTGCCGGTCGGCAGAGCGTCTCAAATTCCGGTCAGAAAACAGACTTGGGGTTACTTGTATTTTAGGATTTCTCCTTGGCGGCCAGGTAGGTGCACCGACACATGTGAGGTACCGTTTTCATCGGGACACCTGTGGGAATGTGGGACGGTAGGCCATGTGCTGTTGGGGGCGTGTTTCGATGGGTGAGCCGAGCGACACGTGTGCGGAAAATGATATTTTTTTCCCCACATTTCAGACTTTTTGGGGGTGTCTGGGTAATACATTCTGGGGAGATTTGGGCAAATCATACCTCTGCTGATTCCCACGGGTGTCCTATTTTCGTAAATGCATGGGGTTCCCTGTTTTCCCCAGTAGCTTGGACACCCGAGGCCCATATCTGAATGTTGTGCCGGTCGGCAGAGCGTCTCAAATTCCAGTCAGAAAACAGACTTGGGGTTACTTGTGTTTTAGGCTTTCCCCTTGGCGGCCAGGTAGGTGCACCGACACATGTGAGGTACCGTTTTCATTGGGACACCTGTGGGAACGCGGGATGGTAGGCCATGTGCTGTTGGAGGTGTGTTTCGATAGGTGAGCTGAGCGAAATGTGCGGAAAATGGATTTTTTTCCCCCACATTTCGGACTTTGCGGGGTTTCTGGGTAATAAATTCTTGGCGATTTGGCATATCATACCTCTGCGGATTCCCACGGGTGTCCTCCTTTCGGAAATGC
Source organism: Ambystoma mexicanum (assembly GCF_040938575.1). NCBI lineage: Eukaryota > Metazoa > Chordata > Amphibia > Caudata > Ambystomatidae > Ambystoma > Ambystoma mexicanum. The sequence goes on from NC_090928.1 coordinate 432,565,532, forward strand.
ATGGGGTTCCCTGTTTTCCCCAGTAGCTTGGACACCGAGGCCCATATCTGAATGTTGTGCCGGTCCGCAGAGCGTCTCAAATTCCATTCAGAAAACAGACTTGGGGTTACTTGTGTTTTAGGCTTTCCCCTTGGCGGCCAGGTAGGTGCACCCACACATGTGAGGTACCGTTTTCATCGGGACACCTGTGGGAACGCGGGATGGTAGGCCATGTGCTGTTGGAGGCGTGTTTCGATGGGTGAGCTGAGCGAAATGTGCTGAAAATGGATTTTTTCCCCCCACATTTCGGACTTTGCGGGGTGTTTGGCTAATAAATTCTGGGCGATTTGGCATATCATACCTCTGCAGATTCCCACGGGTGTCCTCCTTTCAGAAATGCATGGGTTTCCCTATTTCCCCAGTGGCTTGGATACCCGAGGCCCATATCTGTATGTTGTGCCGGTCGGCAGAGCGTCTCAAATTCCAGTCAGAAAACAGACTTGGGGTTACTTGTGTTTTAGGTTTTCCCCTGGGCGCCCAGGTAGGTGCACCCACACATTTGAGGTACCATTTTCATCGGGACACCTGTGGGAACGCGGGACAGTAGGCCATGTGTTGTTGGGTGCGTGTTTCGATGGGTGAGCCGAGCGAAATGTGCAGAAAATGCATTTTATTCCCACATTTCAGACTTTGCGGGGGTGTCTGGGTAATAAATTATGGGGCGATTTGGGCATATCATACCTCTGCGGATTCCCACGGGTGTCCTCGTTTCAGAAATGCATGGGGTTCCCTGTTTTCCCCAGTGGCTTGGACACCCGAGGCCCATATCTGTATGTTGCGCCGGTCGGCAGAACGTCTCAAATTCCAGTCAGAAAACAGACTTGGGGTTACTTGTGTTTTAGGCTTTCCCGTTGGCGGCCAGGTAGGTGCACCCACACATGTGAGGTACCGTTTTCATCGGGACACCTGTAGGAATGCGGAACGGTAGGCCATGTGTTGTTAGGGGCGTGTTTCGATGGGTGAGCCGAGCGACATTTGTGCGGAAAATGCGTTTTTTTCCCCCACATTTCGGACTTTATGGGGGTGTCTGGGTAATAAATTCTGGGGCGATTTGGGCATATCATACCTCTACGGATTCCCACGGGTGTCCTCTTTTCGGAAATGCATGGGGTTCCCTGTTTTCTCTGGTGGCTTGGACACCTGAGGCCCATATCTGTATGTTGTGCCGGTCGGCAGAGCGTCTCAAATTCCGGTCAGAAAACAGACTTGGGGTTACTTGTGTTTTAGGCTTTCCCCTTGGTGGCCAGGTAGGTGCACCCACTCATGTGAGGTACCGTTTTCATCGGCACACCTTGGGAACACGGGGCGGTAGGCCGTGTGGTGTTGGGGGCGTGTTTCAATGGGTGAGCTGAGCGTAATGTACGGAAAATGTTTTTGTTTTCCCATATTTCAGACTTTGCTGGGGTGTCTGAAAATACATTATGGGGCAATTTGGGCATATCATACCTCTGCGGATTTCCACAGGTGTCCTCTGTCCTCTTTTTGGAAATGCATGGGGTCTCTGTTTTCCCCGGTGGCTTGGACACCTGAGGCCCATATCTGTATGTTGTGCCGGTTGGCAGGGCGTCTCAAATTCCGGTCAGAAAACAGACTTGGGGTTACTTGTGTTTTAGGCTTTCCCCTTGGCGGCCAGGTAGGTGCACCCACACATGTGATGTACCGTTTTCATCGGGACACCTGTGGGAACGCAGGACGGTAGGCCATGTGCTGTTGGGGGCGTGTTTCGATGGGTGAGCCGAGCGACATGTGCGGTAAATGCGTTTTTTTCCCCACATTTCGGACTTTGCGGGGGTGTCTGGGTAATAAATTCTGGGGCGATTTGGGGATATCGTACCTCTGCAGACTCCCACGGGTGTCCGCTTTTCAGAAATGCATGGGGTTCCCTGTTTTCCCCAGTGCCTTGGACACCTGAGGCTCATATCTGTATGTTGTGCCGGTCGGCAGAGCGTCTCAAATTCCGGTCAGAAAACAGACTTGGGGTTACTTGTGTTTTAGGCTTTCCCCTTGGCGGCCAGGTAGGTGCACCCACTCATGTGAGGTACCGTTTTCATCGGCACACCTTGGGAACACGGGACGGTAGGCCGTGTGGTGTTGGGGGCGTGTTTCAATGGGTGAGCCGAGCGTAATGTGCGGAAAATGTTTTCCCACATTTCAGACTTTGCGGGGGTGTCTGAGTAATACATTCTGGGGCAATTTGGGCATATCATACCTCTGCGGATTTCCACAGGTGTCCTCTTTTCGGAAATGCATGGGGTCTCTGTTTTCCCCGGTGGCTTGGACACCTGAGGCCCATATCTGTATGTTGTGCCGGTTGGCAGGGCGTCTCAAATTCCGGTCAGAAAACAGACTTGGGGTTACTTGTGTTTTAGGCTTTCCCCTTGGCGGCCAGGTAGGTGCACCCACACATGTGATGTACCGTTTTCATCGGGACACCTGTGGGAACGCGGGACGGTAGGCCATGTGCTGTTGGGGGCGTGTTTCGATGGGTGAGCCGAGCGACATGTGCGGAAAATGTGTTTTTTTCCCCACATTTCGGACTTTGCGGGGGTGTCTGGGTAGTAAATTCTGGGGCGATTTGGGCATATCATACCTCTGCTGATTCCCACGGGTGTCCTCTTTTCGTAAATGCATGGGGTTCCCTGTTTTCCCCAGTGGCTTGGACACCCGAGGCCCATATCTGGATGTTGAGCCGGTCGGCAGTGCATCTCAAATTCCAGTCAGAAAACAGACTTGGGGTTACTTGTGTTTTAGGCTTTCCCCTTGGCGGCAGATAGGTGCACCCACACATGTGAGGTACCGTTTTCATCGGGACACCTGTGGGAACGCGGGACGGTAGGCCATGTGCTGTTGGGGGCGTGTTTCGATGGGTGAGCCGAGCGACATGTGCGGAAAATGCATTTTTTCCCCCACATTTCGGACTTTGCGGGGGTGTCTGGGTAATAAATCCTGGGGCAATTTGGGCATATCATACCTCTGCGGATTCCCACGCGTGCCCTCTTGTCGGAAATGCATGGGGTTCCCTGTTTTCCCCGGTGGCTTGGACATCCGAGGCCCATATCTGTATGTTTTCTGGTCGGCAAAGCGTCTCAAATTCCGGTCAGAAAACAGACTTGGGGTTACTTGTGTTTTAGGCTTTCCCCTTGGCGGCCAGGTAGGTGCACCCACACATTTGATGTATTTTCATCGGGACACCTTGGGAACGCGGCACGGTAGGCCATGTGTTGTTGGGGGCGTGCTTCGATGGGTGAGCCGAGCGTAATGTGCAGAAAATGTTTTTGTTTTCCCACATTTCAGACTTTGCGGGGGTGTCTAGGTAATAAATTCTGGGGCGATTTGGGGATGTCATACCTCTGCAGACTCCCACGGTTGTCTGCTTTTCAGAAATGCATGGGGTTCCCTGTTTTCCCCGGTGGCTTGGACACCCGAGGCCCATATCTGTATGTTGTGCCGGTCGGCAGAGCGTCTCAAATTCCGGTCAGAAAACAGACTTGGGGTTACTTGTGTTTTAGGCTTTCCCCTTGTCGGCCAGGTAGGTGCACCCACTCATGTGAGGTACCGTTTTCATCGGCACACCTTGGGAACACGGGACGGTAGGCGATGTGTTGTTGGGGGCGTGTTTCAATGGGTGAGCCGACCGACATGTGCGGAAAATGCATTTTTTTCCCCACATTTCGGACTTTGCGGGGGTGTCTGGGTAATAAATTCTGGGGCGATTTGGGCAGATCATACCTCTGCTGATTCCCACGGGAGTCCTCTTTTCGTAAATCCATGGGGTTCCCTGTTTTCCCCAGTAGCTTGGAAACCCGAGGCCCATATCTGGATGTTGTGCCGGTCGGCAGTGCATCTCAAATTCCAGTCAGAAAACAGACTTGGTGTTACTTGTGTTTTAGGCTTTCCCCTTGGCGGCCAGATAGGTGCACCCACACATGTGAGGTACCATTTTCATTGGGACACCTGTGGGAACGCGGGACGGTAGGCCATGTGTTGTTGGGGGTGTGTTTCGATGGGTGAGGCGAGCAAAATGTGCAGAAAATGCGTTTTTTTCCCCCATCTTTCGAACTTTGCGGGGGTGTCTGGGTAATAAATCCTGGGGCGATTTGGACATATCATACCTCTGCAGATTCCCACACGTGTCCTCTTTTCAGAAATGCATGGGGTTCCCTGTTTTCCCCGGTGGCTTGGACACCCGAGGCCCATATCTGTATGTTGTGCCGGTCGGCAAAGCGTCTCAAATTCCGGTCAGAAAACAGACTTGGGGTTACTTGTGTTTTAGGCTTTCCCCTTGGCGGCCAGGTATGTGCACCCACACATATGAGGTACCGTTTCATCGGGACACCTGTGGGAACGCGGGACCGTAGGCCATGTGTTGTTGGGGGCGTGTTTCGATGGGTGAGCCAAGCGACATGTGCAGAAAATGCGTTTTTTTCCCACATTTCAGACTTTGCAGGGGTGTCTGGGTGATAAATTCTGGGGCGATTTGGAGATATCATACCTCTGCGGATTCCCACGGGTGTCCTCGTTTCAGAAATGCATGGGGTTCCCTGTTTTCCCCTGTGGCTTGGACACCCGAGGCCCATATCTGTATGTTGCGCCGGTTGGCAGAGCGTCTCAAATTCCAGTCAGAAAACAGACTTGGGGTTACTTGTGTTTTAGGCTTTCCCGTTGGCGGCCAGGTAGGTGCACCCACACATGTGAGGTACCATTTTCATTGGGACACCTGTGGGAACGTGGGACCGTAGGCCATGTGCTGTTGGGGGTGTGCTTCGATGGGTGATCCCAGCGACACGTGTGCGGAAAATGCATTTTTTTCCCCACATTTCGGACTTTGTAGGGGTGTCTGGGTAATAAATTCTGGGGCGATTTGGGCAAATCATACCTCTGCTGATTCCCAGGGGTGTCCTCTTTTCGTAAATGCATGGGGTTCCCTGTTTTCCCCAGTAGCTTGGACACCCGAGGCCCATATCTGGATGTTGTGCCGGTCGGCAGAGCGTCTCAAATTCCGGTCAGAAAACAGACTTGGGGTTACTTGTATTTTAGGCTTTCCCCTTGGCGGCCAGGTAGGTGCACCGACACATGTGAGGTACCGTTTTCATCGGGACACCTGTGGGAATGTGGGACGGTAGGCCATGTGCTGTTGGGGGCGTGTTTCGATGGGTGAGCCGAGCGACACGTGTGCGGAAAATGCGTTTTTTCCCCCACATTTCAGACTTTTTGGGGGTGTCTGGGTAATACATTCTGGGGCGATTTGGGCAAATCATACCTCTGCTGATTCCCACGGGTGTCCTCTTTTCGTAAATGCATGGGGTTCCCTGTTTTCCCCAGTAGCTTGGACACCCGAGGCCCATATCTGAATGTTGTGCCGGTCGGCAGAGCGTCTCAAATTCCAGTCAGAAAACAGACTTGGGGTTACTTGTGTTTTAGGCTTTCCCCTTGGCGGCCAGGTAGGTGCACCCACACATGTGAGGTACCGTTTTCATCGGGACACCTGTGGGAACGCGGGATGGTAGGCCATGTGCTGTTGGAGGTGTGTTTCAATAGGTGAGCTGAGCGAAATGTGCGGAAAATGGATTTTTTTCCCCCACATTTTGGACTTTGCGGGGTGTCTGGGTAATAAATTCTGGGCGATTTGGCATATCATACCTCTGCGGATTCCCACGGGTGTCCTCCTTTCGGAAATGCATGGGGTTCCCTGTTTTCCCCAGTAGCTTGGACACCGAGGCCCATATCTGAATGTTGTGCCGGTCCGCAGAGCGTCTCAAATTCCATTCAGAAAACAGACTTGGGGTTACTTGTGTTTTAGGCTTTCCCCTTGGCGGCCAGGTAGGTGCACCCACACATGTGAGGTACCATTTTCATCGGGACACCTGTGGGAACGCGGGATGGTAGGCCATGTGCTGTTGGAGGCGTGTTTCGATGGGTGAGCTGAGCGAAATGTGCGGAAAATGGATTTTTTTCCCACATTTCAGACTTTGCGGGGGTGTCTGGGTAATAAATTCTGGGGCGATTTGTGGATATCATACCTCTGCAGACTCCCACGGTTGTCCGCTTTTCAGAAATGCATGGGGTTCCCTGTTTTCCCCGGTGGCTTGGACACCTGAGGCCCATATCTGTATGTTGTGCCGGTCGGCAGAGCGTCTCAAATTCCGGTCAGAAAACAGACTTGGGGTTACTTGTGTTTTAGGCTTTCCCCTTGGCGGCCAGGTAGGTGCACCCACTCATGTGAGGTACCGTTTTCATCGGCACACCTTGGGAACACGGGACGGTAGGCCGTGTGGTGTTGGGGGCGTGTTTCAATGGGTGAGCCGAGCGTAATGTGCAGAAAATGTTTTTGTTTTCCCACATTTCAGACTTTGCGGGGGTGTCTGAGTAATACATTCTGGGGCAATTTGGGCATATCATACCTCTGCGGATTTCCACAGGTGTCCTCTTTTCGGAAATGCATGGGGTCTCTGTTTTCCCCGGTGGCTTGGACACCTGAGGCCCATATCTGTATGTTGTGCGGGTTGGCAGGGCGTCTCAAATTCCGGTCAGAAAACAGACTTGGGGTTACTTGTGTTTTAGGCTTTCCCCTTGGCGGCCAGGTAGGTGCACCCACACATGTGAGGTATTTTCATCGGGACACCTTGGGAACGCGGCACGGTAGGCCATGTGTTGTTGGGGGCGTGCTTCGATGGGTGAGCCGAGCGTAATGTGCAGAAAATGTTTTTGTTTTCCCACATTTCAGACTTTGCGGGGGTGTCTGGGTAATAAATCCTGGGGCAATTTGGGCATATCATACCTCTGCGGATTCCCACGCGTGCCCTCTTGTCGGAAATGCATGGGGTTCCCTGTTTTCCCCGGTGGCTTGGACATCCGAGGCCCATATCTGTATGTTTTCTGGTCAGCAAAGCGTCTCAAATTCCGGTCAGAAAACAGACTTGGGGTTACTTGTGTTTTAGGCTTTCCCCTTGGCGGCCAGGTAGGTGCACCCACACATGTGAGGTATTTTCATCGGGACACCTTGGGAACGCGGCACGGTAGGCCATGTGTTGTTGGGGGCGTGCTTCGATGGGTGAGCCGAGCGTAATGTGCAGAAAATGTTTTTGTTTTCCCACATTTCAGACTTTGCGGGGGTGTCTAGGTAATAAATTCTGGGGCGATTTGGGGATGTCATACCTCTGCAGACTCCCACGGTTGTCCGCTTTTCAGAAATGCATGGGGTTCCCTGTTTTCCCCGGTGGCTTGGACACCCGAGGCCCATATCTGTATGTTGTGCCGGTCGGCAAAGCGTCTCAAATTCCGGTCAGAAAACAGACTTGGGGTTACTTGTGTTTTAGGCTTTCCCCTTGTCGGCCAGGTAGGTGCACCCACTCATGTGAGGTACCGTTTTCATCGGCACACCTTGGGAACACGGGACGGTAGGCGATGTGTTGTTGGGGGCGTGTTTCAATGGGTGAGCCGACCGACATGTGCGGAAAATGCATTTTTTTCCCCACATTTCGGACTTTGCGGGGGTGTCTGGGTAATAAATTCTGGGGCGAATTGGGCAGATCATACCTCTGCTGATTCCCACGGGAGTCCTCTTTTCGTAAATCCATGGGGTTCCCTGTTTTCCCCAGTAGCTTGGAAACCCGAGGCCCATATCTGGATGTTGTGCCGGTCGGCAGTGCATCTCAAATTCCAGTCAGAAAACAGACTTGGTGTTACTTGTGTTTTAGGCTTTCCCCTTGGCGGCCAGATAGGTGCACCCACACATGTGAGGTACCATTTTCATTGGGACACCTGTGGGAACGCGGGACGGTAGGCCATGTGTTGTTGGGGGTGTGTTTCGATGGGTGAGGCGAGCAAAATGTGCAGAAAATGCGTTTTTTTCCCCCATCTTTCGAACTTTGCGGGGGTGTCTGGGTAATAAATCCTGGGGCGATTTGGACATATCATACCTCTGCAGATTCCCACACGTGTCCTCTTTTCAGAAATGCATGGGGTTCCCTGTTTTCCCCGGTGGCTTGGACACCCGAGGCCCATATCTGTATGTTGTGCCGGTCGGCAAAGCGTCTCAAATTCCGGTCAGAAAACAGACTTGGGGTTACTTGTGTTTTAGGCTTTCCCCTTGGCGGCCAGGTAGGTGCACCCACACATATGAGGTACCGTTTCATCGGGACACCTGTGGGAACGCGGGACCGTAGGCCATGTGTTGTTGGGGGCGTGTTTCGATGGGTGAGCCCAGCGACATGTGCAGAAAATGCGTTTTTTTCCCACATTTCAGACTTTGCAGGGGTGTCTGGGTGATAAATTCTGGGGCGATTTGGAGATATCATACCTCTGCGGATTCCCACGGGTGTCCTCGTTTCAGAAATGCATGGGGTTCCCTGTTTTCCCCTGTGGCTTGGACACCCGAGGCCCATATCTGTATGTTGCGCCGGTTGGCAGAGCGTCTCAAATTCCAGTCAGAAAACAGACTTGGGGTTACTTGTGTTTTAGGCTTTCCCGTTGGCGGCCAGGTAGGTGCACCCACACATGTGAGGTACCATTTTCATTGGGACACCTGTGGGAACGTGGGACCGTAGGCCATGTGCTGTTGGGGGTGTGCTTCGATGGGTGAGCCCAGCGACACGTGTGCGGAAAATGCATTTTTTTCCCCACATTTCGGACTTTGTAGGGGTGTCTGGGTAATAAATTCTGGGGCGATTTGGGCAAATCATACCTCTGCTGATTCCCAGGGGTGTCCTCTTTTCGTAAATGCATGGGGTTCCCTGTTTTCCCCAGTAGCTTGGACACCCGAGGCCCATATCTGGATGTTGTGCCGGTCGGCAGAGCGTCTCAAATTCCGGTCAGAAAACAGACTTGGGGTTACTTGTATTTTAGGCTTTCCCCTTGGCGGCCAGGTAGGTGCACCGACACATGTGAGGTACCGTTTTCATCGGGACACCTGTGGGAATGTGGGACGGTAGGCCATGTGCTGTTGGGGGCGTGTTTCGATGGGTGAGCCGAGCGACACGTGTGCGGAAAATGCGTTTTTTCCCCCACATTTCAGACTTTTTGGGGGTGTCTGGGTAATACATTCTGGGGCGATTTGGACAAATCATACCTCTGCTGATTCCCACGGGTGTCCTCTTTTCGTAAATGCATGGGGTTCCCTGTTTTCCCCAGTAGCTTGGACACCCGAGGCCCATATCTGAATGTTGTGCCGGTCGGCAGAGCGTCTCAAATTCCAGTCAGAAAACAGACTTGGGGTTACTTGTGTTTTAGGCTTTCCCCTTGGCGGCCAGGTAGGTGCACCCACACATGTGAGGTACCGTTTTCATCGGGACACCTGTGGGAACGCGGGATGGTAGGCCATGTGCTGTTGGAGGTGTGTTTCGATAGGTGAGCTGAGCGAAATGTGCGGAAAATGGATTTTTTTCCCCCACATTTTGGACTTTGCGGGGTGTCTGGGTAATAAATTCTGGGCGATTTGGCATATCATACCTCTGCGGATTCCCACGGGTGTCCTCCTTTCGGAAATGCATGGGGTTCCCTGTTTTCCCCAGTAGCTTGGACACCGAGGCCCATATCTGAATGTTGTGCCGGTCCGCAGAGCGTCTCAAATTCCATTCAGAAAACAGACTTGGGGTTACTTGTGTTTTAGGCTTTCCCCTTGGCGGCCAGGTAGGTGCACCCACACATGTGAGGTACCGTTTTCATCGGGACACCTGTGGGAACGCGGGATGGTAGGCCATGTGCTGTTGGAGGCGTGTTTTGATGGGTGAGCTGAGCGAAATGTGCGGAAAATGGATTTTTTTCCCACATTTCAGACTTTGCGGGGGTGTCTGGGTAATAAATTCTGGGGCGATTTGTGGATATCATACCTCTGCAGACTCCCACGGTTGTCCGCTTTTCAGAAATGCATGGGGTTCCCTGTTTTCCCCGGTGGCTTGGACACCTGAGGCCCATATCTGTATGTTGTGCCGGTCGGCAGAGCGTCTCAAATTCCGGTCAGAAAACAGACTTGGGGTTACTTGTGTTTTAGGCTTTCCCCTTGGCGGCCAGGTAGGTGCACCCACTCATGTGAGGTACCGTTTTCATCGGCACACCTTGGGAACACGGGACGGTAGGCCGTGTGGTGTTGGGGGCGTGTTTCGATGGGTGAGCTGAGCGAAATGTGCGGAAAATGGATTTTTTTCCCACATTTCAGACTTTGCGGGGGTGTCTGAGTAATACATTCTGGGGCAATTTGGGCATATCATACCTCTGCGGATTTCCACAGGTGTCCTCTTTTCGGAAATGCATGGGGTCTCTGTTTTCCCCGGTAGCTTGGACACCTGAGGCCCATATCTGTATGTTGTGCCGGTTGGCAGGGCGTCTCAAATTCCAGTCAGAAAACAGACTTGGGGTTACCTGTGTTGAAGGCTTTCCCCTTGGCGGCCAGGTAGGTGCACCCACACTTGTGATGTACCGTTTTCATCGGGACACCTGTGGGAACGCGGGACGGTAGGCCATGTGCTGTTTGGGGCGTGTTTCGATGGGTGAGCCGAGCGACATGTGCGGAAAATGCGTTTTTTTCCCCACATTTCGGACTTTGCGGGGGTGTCTGGGTAATACATTCTGGGGCGATTTGGGCATATCATACCTCTGCTGATTCCCACGGGAGTCCTCTTTTCGTAAATGCATGTGGTTCCCTGTTTTCCCCAGTGGCTTGGACACCCGAGGCCCATATCTGGATGTTGAGCCGGTCGGCAGTGCATCTCAAATTCCAGTCAGAAAACAGACTTGCTGTTACTTGTGTTTTAGGCTTTCCCCTTGGCGGCAGATAGGTGCACCCACACATGTGAGGTACCCTTTTCATTGGGACACCTGTGGGAACGCAGGACGGTAGGCCATGTGTTGTTGGGGGGGTGTTTCGATGGGTGAGCCGAGCAAAATGTGCGGAAAATGCGTTTTTTTCCCCACATTTCGAACTTTGCGGGGGTGTTTGGGTAATAAATCCTGGGGCAATTTGGGCATATCATTCCTCTGCGGATTCCCACGCGTGTCCTCTTTTCGGAAATGCATGGGGTTCCCTGTTTTCCCCGGTGGCTTGGACACCCGAGGCCCATGTCTGTATGTTGTGCCGGTCGGCAGAGCGTCTCAAATTCCGGTCAGGAAACAGACTTGGGGTTACTTGTGTTTTAGGCTTTCCCCTTGGCGGCCAGGTAGGTGAACCCACACATGTAAGGTACCGTTTTCATCGGGACACCTTGGGAACGTGGGACGGTAGGCCACGTGTTGTTGGGGGCGTGCTTATATGGGTGAGCCGAGTCAAATGTGAGTAAAATGTGTTTTTTTCCCACATTTCGGACTTTGCGGGGGTGTCTGGGTAATACATTCTGGGGTGATTTGGGCATATCATACCTCTGCGGATTCCAACGGGTGCCCTCTTTTCTGAAATGCATGGGGTTCCCTGTATTCCCCTGTGGCTTGGACACCCGAGGCCCATATCTGTATGTTGTGCCGGTCGGCAGAGCGTCTCAAATTCCGGTCAGAAAACAGACTTGGGGTTACTTGTGTTTTAGGCTTTCCCCTTGGCGGCCAGGTAGGTGCACCCACACATGTGAGGTACCGTTTTTATCGGGACACCTGTGGGAACGCGGGACGATGGCCATGTGTTGTTGGGGGCGTGTTTCGATGGGTGAGACGAGCGACATGTGCGGAAAAAGCGTTTTTTTTCCAACCTTTCTGAATTTGCCGGGGTGTCTGGGTAATAAATTCTGGAGCGATTTTGGCAGATCATACCTCTGCGGATTCCCACGGGTGTCCTCTTTTCGGAAATGCATGGGGTTCCCTGTTTTCCCCGGTGGCTTGGACACCCGTGGCTCATATCTGTATGTTGTGCCAGTTGGCAGAGTGTCTCAAATTCCAGTTAGAAAACGGACTTTGGGTTACTTGTGTTTTAGGCTTTCGCCTTGGCGGCCAGTTAGGTTCACCCACACATGTGAGGTTCCATTTTCATCGGGACACCTGTGGGAACGCGGGACGGTAGGCCATGTGTCGTTGGGTGCGTGTTTCGATGGGTGAGCCGAGCGAAATGTGCAGAAAATGAGTTTTTTTCCCACATTTCATACTTTGCGGGGGTGTCTGGGTAATAAATTCTGGGGCGATTTGGGGATATCATACCTCTGCAGACTCCCACGGGTGTCCGTTTTTCGGAAATGCATAGGGTTCCCTGTTTTCCCCGGTGGCTTGGACACCCGAGGCCCATATCTGTATGTTGTGCCGGTCGGCGGAGCGTCTCAAATTCCGGTCAGAAAACAGACTTGGGGTTACTTGTGTTTTAGGCTTTCCCCTTGGCGGCCACGTAGGTGCACCCACTCATGTGAGGTACCGTTTTCATCGGCACACCTTGGGAACACGGGACGGTAGGCCATGTGTTGTTGGGGGCGTGTTTCAATGGGTGAGCCGAGCATAATGAGCGTAAAATGCATTTTTTTCCCACATTTCAGACTTTGCGGGTGTGTCTGAGTAATACATTCTGGGGCAATTTGGGCATATCATACCTCTGCGGATTTCCACGGGTGTCCTCTTTTCGGAAATGCATGGGGTTCCCTGTTTTCCCCGGTGGCTTGGACACCCGAGGCCCATATCTGTATGTTGTGCCGGTCGGCAGAGCGTCTCAAATTCCGGTCAGAAAACAGACTTGGGGTTACTTGTGTTTTAGGCTTTCCCCTTGGCGGCCAGGTAGGTGCACCCACACATGTGAGGTACCGTTTTTATCGGGACACCTTTGGGAACGCGGGACGGTAGGCCATGTGCTGTTGGGGGCGTGATTCGATGGGTGAGCCGAACGACACGTGTGCGGAAAATGCGTTTTTTTCCCCACATTTCGGACTTTGTGGGGGTGTCTGGGTAATAAATTCTGGGGCGATTTGGGCAAATCATACCTCTGCTGATTCCCACGGGTGTCCTTATTTTGTAAATGCATGGGGTTCCCAGTTTTCCCCAGTAGCTTGGACACCGAGGCCCATATCTGGATGTTGTGCCGGTCGGCAGTGCATCTCAAGTTCCAGTCAGAAAACAGACTTGGGGTTACTTGTGTTTTAGGCTTTCCCCTTGGCGGCCAGATAGGTGCACCCACACATGTGAGGTACCATTTTCATCGGGACACCTGTGGGAACGCGGGACAGAAGGCCATGTGTTGTTGGGTGCGTGTTTCAATGGGTGAGCCGAGCGAAATGTGCAGAAAATGCATTTTTTCCCACATTTCAGACTTTGCGGGGGTGTCTGGGTAATAAATTATGGGGCGATTTGGGCATATCATACCTCTGCGGATTCCCACGGGTGTCCTCGTTTCAGAAATGCATGGGGTTCCCTGTTTTCCCCAGTGGCTTGGACACCCGAGGCCCATATCTGTATGTTGCGCCGGTCGGCAGAGCGTCTCAAATTCCAGTCAGAAAACAGACTTGGGGTTACTTGTGTTTTAGGCTTTACCGTTGGCGGCCAGGTAGGTACACCCACATATGTGAGGTACCGTTTTCATCGGGACACCTGTAGGAACGCGGGACGGTAGGCCATGTGTTGTTAGGGGCGTGTTTCGATGGGTGAGCTGAGCGAAATGTGCAGAAAATGCAGTTTTTCCCACATTTCGGACTTTATGGGGGTGTCTGGGTAATAAATTCTGGGGCGATTTGGGCATATCATACCTCTGCGGATTCCTACGGGTGTCCTCTTTTCGGAAATGCATGGGGTTCCCTGTTTTCCCTGGTGGCTTGGACACCCGAGGCCCATATCTGTATGTTGTGCTGGTCGGCAGAGCGTCTCAAATTCCGGTCAGAAAGCAGAGTTGGGGTTACTTCTGTTTTAGGTTTTCCCCTGGGCCCCCAGGTAGGTGCACCCACACATGTGAGGTAACGTTTTCATCGGGACACCTGTGGGAACGCGGGACAGTAGGCTATGTGTTGTTGGGTGCGTGTTTCGATGGGTGAGCTGAGCGAAATGTGCAGAAAATGCATTTTTTCCCAAATTTCAGAATTTGCGGGGGTGTCTGGGTAATAAAATCTGGGGCGATTTGGGGATATCATACCTCTGCAGACTCCCACGGGTGTCCGCTTTTCAGAAATGCATGGGGTTCCCTGTTTTCCCCGGTGGCTTGGACACCTGAGGCCCATATCTGTATGTTGTGTTGGCCGGCAGAGCGTCTCAAATTCCGGTCAGAAAACAGACTTGGGGTTACTTGTGTTTTAGGCTTTCCCCTTGGCGGCCAGGTAGGTGCACCCACTCATGTGAGGTACAGTTTTCATCGGCACAACTTGGGAACACGGAACGGTAGGTGGGGGCGTGTTTCAATGGGTGAGCCGAGCGTAATGTGCGGAAAATGTTTTTGTTTTCCCACATTTCAGACTTTGCGGGGGTGTCTGAGTAATACATTCTGGGGCAATTTGGGCATATCATACCTCTGCGGATTTCCACAGGTGTCCTCTTTTCGGAAATGCATGGGGTCTCTATTTTCCCCGGTAGCTTGGACACCTGAGGCCCATATCTGTATGTTGTGCCGGTTGGCAGGGCGTCTCAAATTCCGGTCAGAAAACAGACTTGGGGTTACTTGTGTTTTAGGCTTTCCCCTTGGCGGCCAGGTAGGTGCACCCACACATGTGATGTACCGTTTTCATCGGGACACCTGTGGGAACGCGGGACGGTAGGCCATGTGCTGTTGGGGGCGTGTTTCGATGGGTGAGCTGAGCGACATGTGCGGAAAATGCGTTTTTTTCCCCACATTTCGGACTTTGCGGGGGTGTCTGGGTAATAAATTCTGGGGCGATTTGGGCATATCATACCTCTGCTGATTCCCACGGGAGTCCTCTTTTAGTAAATGCATGGGGTTCCCTGTTTTCCCCAGTGGCTTGGACACCCAAGGCCCATATCTGGATGTTGAGCCGGTCGGCAGTGCATCTCAAATTCCAGTCAGAAAACAGACTTGCTGTTACTTGTGTTTTAGGCTTTCCCCTTGGCGGCAGATAGGTGCACCCACACATGTGAGGTACCCTTTTCATTGGGACACCTGTGGGAACGCGGGACGGTAGGCCATGTGTTGTTGGGGGGGTGTTTCGATGGGTGAGCCGAGCAAAATGTGCGGAAAATGCGTTTTTTTCCCCACATTTCGAAATTTGCGGGGGTGTTTGGGTAATAAATCCTGGGGCAATTTGGGCATATCATACCTCTGCGGATTCCCACGCGTGTCCTCTTTTCGGAAATGCATGGGGTTCCCTGTTTTCCCCGGTGGCTTGGACATCCGAGGCCCATATCTGTATGTTGTGCTGGTCGGCAAAGCATCTCAAATTCCGGTCAGAAAACAGACTTGGCGTTACTTGTGTTTTAGGCTTTCCCCTTGGCGGCCAGATAGGTGCACCCACACATGTGAGGTACCGTTTTCATTGGGACACCTGTGGGAACGCGGAACGGTAGGCCATGTGTTGTTGGGGGTGTGTTTAGATGGGTGAGGCGAGCAAAATGTGCGGAAAATGCATTTTTTTCCCCACATTTCGAACTTTGCGGGGGTGTCTGGGTAATAAATCCTGGGGCGATTTTGGGCATATCATACCTCTGCGGATTCCCACACATGTCCTCTTTTCAGAAATGCATGGGGTTCCCTGTTTTCCCCGGTGGCTTGGACACCCGAGGCCCATATCTGTATGTTGTGCCGGTGGGCAAAGCGTCTCAAATTCCGGTCAGAAAACAGACTTGGGGTTACTTGTGTTTTAGGATTTCCCCTTGGCGGCCAGGTAGGTGCACCCACACATGTGAGGTACCGGTTTCATCGGGACACCTTTGGGAACGCGGGACGGTAGGCCATGTGCTGTTGGGGGCGTGATTCGATGGGTGAGCCGAACGACACGTGTGCGGAAAATGCGTTTTTTTCCCCACATTTCGGACTTTGTGGGGGTGTCTGGGTAATAAATTCTGGGGCGATTTGGGCAAATCATACCTCTGCTGATTCCCACGGGTGTCCTTATTTTGTAAATGCATGGGGTTCCCAGTTTTCCCCAGTAGCTTGGACACCGAGGCCCATATCTGGATGTTGTGCCGGTCGGCAGTGCATCTCAAGTTCCAGTCAGAAAACAGACTTGGGGTTACTTCTGTTTTAGGTTTTCCCCTGGGCCCCCAGGTAGGTGCACCCACACATGTGAGGTAACGTTTTCATCGGGACACCTGTGGGAACGCGGGACAGTAGGCTATGTGTTGTTGGGTGCGTGTTTCGATGGGTGAGCTGAGCGAAATGTGCAGAAAATGCATTTTTTCCCAAATTTCAGAATTTGCGGGGGTGTCTGGGTAATAAAATCTGGGGCGATTTGGGGATATCATACCTCTGCAGACTCCCACGGGTGTCCGCTTTTCAGAAATGCATGGGGTTCCCTGTTTTCCCCGGTGGCTTGGACACCTGAGGCCCATATCTGTATGTTGTGTTGGTCGGCAGAGCGTCTCAAATTCCGGTCAGAAAACAGACTTGGGGTTACTTGTGTTTTAGGCTTTCCCCTTGGCGGCCAGGTAGGTGCACCCACTCATGTGAGGTACAGTTTTCATCGGCACAACTTGGGAACACGGAACGGTAGGTGGGGGCGTGTTTCAATGGGTGAGCCGAGCGTAATGTGCGGAAAATGTTTTTGTTTTCCCACATTTCAGACTTTGCGGGGGTGTCTGAGTAATACATTCTGGGGCAATTTGGGCATATCATACCTCTGCGGATTTCCACAGGTGTCCTCTTTTCGGAAATGCATGGGGTCTCTATTTTCCCCGGTAGCTTGGACACCTGAGGCCCATATCTGTATGTTGTGCCGGTTGGCAGGGCGTCTCAAATTCCGGTCAGAAAACAGACTTGGGGTTACTTGTGTTTTAGGCTTTCCCCTTGGCGGCCAGGTAGGTGCACCCACACATGTGATGTACCGTTTTCATCGGGACACCTGTGGGAACGCGGGACGGTAGGCCATGTGCTGTTGGGGGCGTGTTTCGATGGGTGAGCTGAGCGACATGTGCGGAAAATGCGTTTTTTTCCCCACATTTCGGACTTTGCGGGGGTGTCTGGGTAATAAATTCTGGGGCGATTTGGGCATATCATACCTCTGCTGATTCCCACGGGAGTCCTCTTTTAGTAAATGCATGGGGTTCCCTGTTTTCCCCAGTGGCTTGGACACCCAAGGCCCATATCTGGATGTTGAGCCGGTCGGCAGTGCATCTCAAATTCCAGTCAGAAAACAGACTTGCTGTTACTTGTGTTTTAGGCTTTCCCCTTGGCGGCAGATAGGTGCACCCACACATGTGAGGTACCCTTTTCATTGGGACACCTGTGGGAACGCGGGACGGTAGGCCATGTGTTGTTGGGGGGGTGTTTCGATGGGTGAGCCGAGCAAAATGTACGGAAAATGCGTTTTTTTCCCCACATTTCGAAATTTGCGGGGGTGTTTGGGTAATAAATCCTGGGGCAATTTGGGCATATCATACCTCTGCGGATTCCCACGCGTGTCCTCTTTTCGGAAATGCATGGGGTTCCCTGTTTTCCCCGGTGGCTTGGACATCCGAGGCCCATATCTGTATGTTGTGCTGGTCGGCAAAGCATCTCAAATTCCGGTCAGAAAACAGACTTGGCGTTACTTGTGTTTTAGGCTTTCCCCTTGGCGGCCAGATAGGTGCACCCACACATGTGAGGTACCGTTTTCATTGGGACACCTGTGGGAACGCGGAACGGTAGGCCATGTGTTGTTGGGGGTGTGTTTAGATGGGTGAGGCGAGCAAAATGTGCGGAAAATGCATTTTTTTCCCCACATTTCGAACTTTGCGGGGGTGTCTGGGTAATAAATCCTGGGGCGATTTTGGGCATATCATACCTCTGCGGATTCCCACACATGTCCTCTTTTCAGAAATGCATGGGGTTCCCTGTTTTCCCCGGTGGCTTGGACACCCGAGGCCCATATCTGTATGTTGTGCCGGTGGGCAAAGCGTCTCAAATTCCGGTCAGAAAACAGACTTGGGGTTACTTGTGTTTTAGGATTTCCCCTTGGCGGCCAGGTAGGTGCACCCACACATGTGAGGTACCGGTTTCATCGGGACACCTGTGGGAAAGTGGGACCGTAGGCCATGTGTTGTTGGGGGCGTGTTTCGATGGGTGAGCCAAGCGACATGTGCAGAAAATGCGTTTTTTTCCCACATTTCAGACTTTGCGGGGGTGTCTGGGTGATAAATTCTGGGGAGATTTGGAGATATCATACCTCTGCGGATTCCACGGGTGTCCTCTTTTCGGAAATGCATGGGGTTCCCTGTTTTCCCCGGTGGCTTGGACACCCGAGGCCCATGTCTGTATGTTGTGCCGGTCGGCAGAGCGTCTCAAATTCCGGTCAGGAAACAGACTTGGGGTTACTTGTGTTTTAGGCTTTCCCCTTGGCTGCCAGGTAGGTGCACCCACACATGTGAGGTACCGTTTTCATCGGGACACCTTGGGAACGCGGGACGGTAGGCCATGTGTTGTTGGGGGCAAGCTTCGATGGGTGAGCCGAGCCAAATGTGAGTAAAATGTGTTTTTTTCCCACATTTCGGACTTTGCAGGGGTGTCTGGGTAATACATTCTGGGGTGATTTGGGCATATCATACCTCTGCGGATTCCAACGGGTGTCCTCTTTTCGGAAATGCATGGGGTTCCCTGTATTCCCCGGTGGCTTGGATACCCGAGGCCCATATCTGTATGTTGTGCCGGTCGGCAGAGCGTCTCAAATTCCGGTCAGAAAACAGACTTGGGGTTACTTGTGTTTTAGGCTTTCCCCTTGGCGGCCAGGTAGGTGCACCCACACATGTGAGGTACCGTTTTCATCGGGACACCTGTGGGAATGCGGGACGATGGCCATGTGTTGTTGGGGGCGTGTTTCGATATGTGAGACGAGCGACATGTGCGGAAAACTGTTTTTTTTCCCACCTTTCTGCATTTGCGGGGGTGTCTGCGTAATAAATTCTGGAGCGATTTTGGCATATCATACCTCTGCGGATTCCCACGGGTGTCCTCTTTTTGGAAATGCATGGGGTTCCCTGTTTTCCCCGGTGGCTTGGACACCCGTGGCTCATATCTGTATGTTGTGCCGGTCGGCAGAGCGTCTCAAATTCCGGACAGAAAACAGACTTGGGGTTACTTGTGTTTTAGGCTTTCGCCTTGGTGGCCAGTTAGGTTCACCCACACATGTGAGGTTCCCTTTTCATCGGGACACCTGTGGGAACGCGGGAAGGTCGGCCATGTGTCGTTGGGTGCGTGTTTCGATGGGTGAGCCGAGCGAAATGTGCAGAAAATGAGTTTTTTTCCCACATTTCAGACTTTGCGGGGGTGTCTGGGTAATAAATTCTGGGGCGATTTGGGCAAATCATACCTCTGCTGATTCCCACGGGTGTCCTCATTTTGTAAATGCATGGGGTTCCCTGTTTTCCCCAGTAGCTTGGACACCGAGGCCCATATCTGGATGTTGTGCCGGTCGGCAGTGCATCTCAAGTTCCAGTCAGAAAACAGACTTGGGGTTACTTGTGTTTTAGGCTTTCCCCTTGGCGGCCAGGTAGGTGCACCCACACATGTGAGGTACCGTTTTCATTGGGACACCTGTGGGAACGCCGGACGGTAGGCCATGTGTTGTTGGGGGCGTGTTTCGATGGGTGAGCTGAGCGAAATGTGCAGAAAATGGATTTTTTTCCCCCACATTTCAGACTTTGCGGGGTGTCTGGCTAATAAATTCTGGGCGATTTGGCATATCATACCTCTGCGGATTCCCACGGGTGTCCTCCTTTCGGAAACGCATGGGGTTCCCTGATTTCCCCGGTGGCTTGGACACCCGAGGCCCATATCTGTATGTTGTGCCGGTCGGCAGAGCGTCTCAAATTCCGGTCAGAAAACAGACTTGGGGTAACTTGTGTTGTAGGTTTTCCCCTGGGCGCCCAGGTAGGTGCACCCACACATGTGAGGTACCATTTTCATCGGGACACCTGTGGGAACGCGGGACAGTAGGCCATGTGTTGTTGGGTGCGTGTTTCTATGGGTGAGCCGAGCGAAATGTGCAGAAAATGCATTTTTTTCCCACATTTCAGACTTTGCGGGGGTGTCTGTGTAATAAATGATGGGGCGATTTGGGCATATCATACCTCTGCGGATTCCCACGGGTGTCCTCGTTTCAGAAATGCATGGGGTTCCCTGTTTTCCCCAGTGGCTTGGACACCCGAGGCCCATATCTGTATGTTGCGCCGGTCAGCAGAGCGTCTCAAATTCCAGTCAGAAAACAGACTTGGGGTTACTTGTGTTTTAGGCTTTCCCGTTGGTGGCCAGGTAGGTACACCCACACATGTGAGGTACCGTTTTCATTGGGACACCTGTGGGAACGCCGGACGGTAGGCCATGTGTTGTTAGGGGCGTGTTTCGATGGGTGAGCCGAGCGACATTTGTGCGGAAAATGCGTTTTTTTTCCCCACATTTCAGACTTTATGGGGGTGCTGGGTAATAAATTCTGGGGCGATTTGGGCATATCATACCTCTGCCGATTCCCACGGGTGTCCTCTTTTCGGAAATCCATGGGGTTCCCTGTTTTCCCTGGTGGCTTGGACACCCGAGGCCCATATCTGTATGTTGTGCTGGTCGGCAGAGCGTCTCAAATTCCGGTCAGAAAGGAGAGTTGGGGTTACTTCTGTTTTAGGTTTTCCCCTGGGCTTCCAGGTAGGTGCACCCACACATGTGAGGTAACGTTTTCATCGGGACACCTGTGGGAACGCGGGACAGTAGGCTATGTGTTGTTGGGTGCGTGTTTCGATGGGTGAGCTGAGCGAAATGTGCAGAAAATGCATATTTTTCCCACATTTCAGACTTTGCGGGGGTGTCTGGGTAATAAAATCTGGGGCGATTTGGGGATATCATACCTCTGCAGAGTCCCACGGGTGTCCGCTTTTCAGAAATGCATGGGGTTCCCTGTTTTCCCTGGTGGCTTGGACACCTGAGGCCCATATCTGTATGTTGTGCTGGTCGGCAGAGCGTCTCAAATTCCGGTCAGAAAACAGACTTGGGGTTACTTGTGTTTTAGGCTTTCCCCTTGGCGGCCAGGTAGGTGCACCCACACATGTGATGTACCGTTTTCATCGGGACACCTGTGGGAACGCGGGACGGTAGGCCATGTGCTGTTGGGGGCGTGTTTCAATGGGTGAGCCGAGCGTAATGTGCGGAAAATGTTTTTGTTTTCCCACATTTCAGACTTTGCGGGGGTGTCTGAGTAATACATTCTGGGGCAATTTGGGCATATCATACCTCTGCGGATTTCCACAGGTGTCCTCTTTTCGGAAATGCATGGGGTCTCTGTTTTCCCCGGTAGCTTGGACACCTGAGGCCCATATCTGTATGTTGTGCCGGTTGGCAGGGCGTCTCAAATTCCGGTCAGAAAACAGACTTGGGGTTACTTGTGTTTTAGGCTTTCCCCTTGGCGGCCAGGTAGGTGCACCCACACATGTGATGTACCGTTTTCATCGGGACACCTGTGGGAACGCGGGACGGTAGGCCATGTGCTGTTGGGGGCGTGTTTCGATGGGTGAGCCGAGCGACATGTGCGGAAAATGCGTTTTTTTCCCCACATTTCGGACTTTGCGGGGGTGTCTGGGTAATAAATTCTGGGGCGAATTGGGCATATCATACCTCTGCTGATTCCCACGGGAGTCCTCTTTTAGTAAATGCATGGGGTTCCCTGTTTTCCCCAGTGGCTTGGACACCCAAGGCCCATATCTGGATGTTGAGCCGGTCGGCAGTGCATCTCAAATTCCAGTCAGAAAACAGACTTGCTGTTACTTGTGTTTTAGGCTTTCCCCTTGGCGGCAGATAGGTGCACCCACACATGTGAGGTACCCTTTTCATTGGGACACCTGTGGGAACGTGGGACGGTAGGCCATGTGTTGTTGGGGGGGTGTTTCGATGGGTGAGCCGAGCAAAATGTGCGGAAAATGCGTTTTTTTCCCCACATTTCGAAATTTGCGGGGGTGTTTGGGTAATAAATCCTGGGGCAATTTGGGCATATCATACCTCTGCGGATTCCCACGCGTGTCCTCTTTTCGGAAATGCATGGGGTTCCCTGTTTTCCCCGGTGGCTTGGACATCCGAGGCCCATATCTGTATGTTGTGCTGGTCGGCAAAGCATCTCAAATTCCGGTCAGAAAACAGACTTGGCGTTACTTGTGTTTTAGGCTTTCCCCTTGGCGGCCAGATAGGTGCACCCACACATGTGAGGTACCGTTTTCATTGGGACACCTGTGGGAACGCGGAACGGTAGGCCATGTGTTGTTGGGGGTGTGTTTAGATGGGTGAGGCGAGCAAAATGTGCGGAAAATGCATTTTTTTCCCCACATTTCAAACTTTGCGGGGGTGTCTGGGTAATAAATCCTGGGGCGATTTTGGGCATATCATACCTCTGCGGATTCCCACACATGTCCTCTTTTCAGAAATGCATGGGGTTCCCTGTTTTCCCCGGTGGCTTGGACACCCGAGGCCCATATCTGTATGTTGTGCCGGTGGGCAAAGCGTCTCAAATTCCGGTCAGAAAACAGACTTGGGGTTACTTGTGTTTTAGGATTTCCCCTTGGCGGCCAGGTAGGTGCACCCACACATGTGAGGTACCGGTTTCATCGGGACACCTGTGGGAAAGTGGGACCGTAGGCCATGTGTTGTTGGGGGCGTGTTTCGATGGGTGAGCCAAGCGACATGTGCAGAAAATGCGTTTTTTTCCCACATTTCAGACTTTGCGGGGGTGTCTGGGTGATAAATTCTGGGGCGATTTGGAGATATCATACCTCTGCGGATTCCACGGGTGTCCTCTTTTCGGAAATGCATGGGGTTCCCTGTTTTCCCCGGTGGCTTGGACACCCGAGGCCCATGTCTGTATGTTGTGCCGGTCGGCAGAGCGTCTCAAATTCCGGTCAGGAAACAGACTTGGGGTTACTTGTGTTTTAGGCTTTCCCCTTGGCGGCCAGGTAGGTGCACCCACACATGTGAGGTACCGTTTTCATCGGGACACCTTGGGAACGCGGGACGGTAGGCCATGTGTTGTTGGGGGCGTGCTTCGATGGGTGAGCCGAGCCAAATGTGAGTAAAATGTGTTTTTTCCCCACATTTCGGACTTTGCAGGGGTGTCTGGGTAATACATTCTGGGGTGATTTGGGCATATCATACCTCTGCGGATTCCAACGGGTGTCCTCTTTTCGGAAATGCATGGGGTTCCCTGTATTCCCCGGTGGCTTGGACACCCGAGGCCCATATCTGTATGTTGTGCCGGTCGGCAGAGCGTCTCAAATTCCGGTCAGAAAACAGACTTGGGGTTACTTGTGTTTTAGGCTTTCCCCTTGGCGGCCAGGTAGGTGCACCCACACATGTGAGGTACCGGTTTCATCGGGACACCTGTGGGAACGCGGGACCGTAGGCCATGTGTTGTTGGGGGCGTGTTTCGATGGGTGAGCCAAGCGACATGTGCAGAAAATGCGTTTTTTTCCCACATTTCAGACTTTGCGGGGGTGTCTGGGTAATAAATTCTGGGGCGATTTGGAGATATCATACCTCTGCGGATTCCACGGGTGTCCTCTTTTCGGAAATGCGTGGGGTTCCCTGTTTTCCCCGGTGGCTTAGACACCCGAGGCCCATGTCTGTATGTTGTGCCGGTCGGCAGAGCGTCTCAAATTCCGATCAGGAAACAGACTTGGGGTTACTTGTGTTTTAGGCTTTCCCCTTGGCGGCCAGGTAGGTGCACCCACACATGTGAGGTACCGATTTCATGGGGACACCTTGGGAACTCGGGACGGTAGGCCATGTGTTGTTGGGGGCGTGCTTCGATGGGTGAGCCGAGCCAAATGTGAGTAAAATGTGTTTTTTTCCCTCATTTTGGACTTTGCAGGGGTGTCTGGGTAATACATTCTGGGGTGATTTGGGCATATCATACCTCTGCGGATTCCAACGTGTGTCCTCTTTTCGGAAATGCATGGGGTTCCCTGTATTCCCCGGTGGCTTGGACACCCGAGGCCCATATCTGTATGTTGTGCCGGTCGGCAGAGCGTCTCAAATTCCGGTCAGAAAACAGACTTGGGGTTACTTGTGTTTTAGGCTTTCCCCTTGGCGGCCAGGTAGGTGCACCCACACATGTGAGGTACCGTTTTCATCGGGACACCTGTGGGAACGCGGGACGGTAGGCCATGTGTCGTTGGGTGCGTGTTTCGATGGGTGAGCCGAGCGAAATGTGCAGAAAATGAGTTTTTTTCCCACATTTCAGACTTTGCGGGGGTGTCTGGGTAATAAATTCTGGGGCGATTTGGGGATATCATACCTCTGCAGACTCCCACGGGTGTCCGCTTTTCGGAAATGCATGGGGTTCCCTGTTTTCCCCGGTGGCTTGGACACCCGAGGCCCATATCTGTATGTTGTGCCGGTCGGCAGAGCGTCTCAAATTCCGGTCAGAAAACAGACTTGGGGTTACTTGTGTTTTAGGCTTTCCCCTTGGCGGCCAGGTAGGTGCACCCACTCATGTGAGGTACCGTTTTCATCGGCACACCTTGGGAACACGGGACGGTAGGCCATGTGTTGTTGGTGCGTGTTGCAATGGGTGAGCCGAGCATAATGTTCGTAAAATGCATTTTTTTTCCCACATTTCAGACTTTGCGGGGGTGTCTGAGTAATACATTCTGGGGCAATTTGGGCATATCATACCTCTGCGGATTTCCACGGGTGTCCTCTTTTCGGAAATGCATGGGGTTCCCTGTTTTCCCCGGTGGCTTGGACACCCGAGGCCCATATCTGTATGTTGTGCCGGTCGGCAGAGCGTCTCAAATTCCGGTCAGAAAACAGACTTGGGGTTACTTGTGTTTTAGGCTTTCCCCTTGGCGGCCAGGTAGGTGCACCCACACATGTGAGGTACCGTTTTCATCGGGACACCTTTGGGAACGCGGGACGGTAGGCCATGTGCTGTTGGGGGCGTGTTTCGATGGGTGAGCCGAGCGACACGTGTGCGGAAAATGCTTTTTTTTCCCCACATTTCGGACTTTGTGGGGGTGTCTGGGTAATAAATTCTGGGGCGATTTGGGCAAATCATACCTCTGCTGATTCCCACGGGTGTCCTCATTTTGTAAATGCATGGGGTTCCCTGTTTTCCCCAGTAGCTTGGACACCGAGGCCCATATCTGGATGTTGTGCCGGTCGGCAGTGCATCTCAAGTTCCAGTCAGAAAACAGACTTGGGGTTACTTGTGTTTTAGGCTTTCCCCTTGGCGGCCAGATAGGTGCACCCACACATGTGAGGTACCGTTTTTATCGGGACACCTGTGGGAACGCGGGACAGTAGGCCATGTGTTGTTGGGTGCGTGTTTCCATGGGTGAGCCGAGCGAAATGTGCAGAAAATGCATTTTTTTTCCCACATTTCAGACTTTGCGGGGGTGTCTGGGTAATAAATTATGGGGCGATTTGGGCATATCATTCCTCTGCGGATTCCCACGGGTGTCCTCGTTTCAGAAATGCATGGGGTTCCCTGTTTTCCCCAGTGGCTTGGACACCCGAGGCCCATATCTGTATGTTGCGCCGGTCGGCAGAGCGTCTCAAATTCCAGTCAGAAAACAGACTTGGGGTTACTTGTGTTTTAGGCTTTCCCGTTGGCGACCAGGTAGGTACACCCACACATGTGAGGTACCGTTTTCATCGGGACACGTGTAGGAACGCGGGACGGTAGGCCATGTGTTGTTAGGGGCATGTTTCGATGGGTGAGCCGAGCGACATTTGTGCGGAAAATGCGTTTTTTTCCCCCACATTTCGGACTTTATGGGGGTGTCTGGGTAATAAATTCTGGGGCGATTTGGGCATATCATACCTCTGCGGATTCCCACGGGTGTCCTCTTTTCGGGAATGCATGGGGTTCCCTGTTTTCCCTGGTGGCTTGGACACCCGAGGCCCATATCTGTATGTTGTGCTGGTCGGCAGAGCGTCTCACATTCCGGTCAGAAAGCAGAGTTGGGGTTACTTCTGTTTTAGGTTTTCCCCTGGGCGCCCAGGTAGGTGCACCCACACATGTGAGGTACCATTTTCATCGGGACACCTGTGGGAACGCGGGACAGTAGGCCATGTGTTTTTGGGTGCGTGTTTCCATGGGTGAGCCGAGCGAAATGTGCAGAAAATGCATTTTTTTCCCACATTTCAGACTTTGCGGGGGTGTCTGGGTAATAAAATCTGGGGCGATTTGGGGATATCATACCTCTGCAGACTCCCACGGGTGTCCGCTTTTCAGAAATGCATGGGGTTCCCTGTTTTCCCCGGTGGCTTGGACACCTGAGGCCCATATCTGTATGTTGTGCTGGTCGGCAGAGCGTCTCAAATTCCGGTCAGAAAACAGACTTGGGGTTACTTGTGTTTTAGGCTTTCCCCTTGGCGGCCAGGTAGGTGCACCCACTCATGTGAGGTACCGTTTTCATCGGCACACCTTGGGAACACGGAACGGTAAGCTGTGTGGTGTTGGGGGCGTGTTTCAATGGGTGAGCCGAGCGTAATGTGCGGAAAATGTTTTTGTTTTCCCACATTTCAGACTTTGCGGGGGTGTCTGAGTAATACATTCTGGGGCAATTTGGGCATATCATACCTCTGCGGATTTCCACAGGTGTCCTCTTTTCGGAAATGCATGGGGTCTCTGTTTTCCCCGGTAGCTTGGACACCTGAGGCCCATATCTGTATGTTGTGCCGGTTGGCAGGGCGTCTCAAATTCCGGTCAGAAAACAGACTTGGGGTTACTTGTGTTTTAGGCTTTCCCCTTGGCGGCCAGGTAGGTGCACCCACACATGTGATGTACCGTTTTCATTGGGACACCTGTGGGAACGCGGGACGGTAGGCCATGTGCTGTTGGTGGCGTGTTTCGATGGGTGAGCCGAGCGACATGTGCGGAAAATGCGTTTTTTTCCCCACATTTCGGACTTTGCGGGGGTGTCTGGGTAATAAATTCTGGGGCGATTTGGTCATATCATACCTCTGCTGATTCCCACGGGAGTCCTCTTTTCGTAACTCCATGGGGTTCCCTGTTTTCCCCAGTAGCTTGGAAACCAGAGGCCCATATCTGGATGTTGTGCCGGTCGGCAGTGCATCTCAAATTCCGGTCAGAAAACAGACTTGACATTACTTGTGTTTTAGGCTTTCCCCTTGGCGGCCAGATAGGTGCACCCACACATGTGAGGTACCGTTTTCATTGGGACACCTGTGGGAACGCGGGACGGTAGGCCATGTGTTGTTGGGGGTGTGTTTCGATGGGTGAGGCGAGCAAAATGTGCGGAAAATGAGTTTTTTTCCCCACATTTCGGACTTTGCGGGGGTGTCTGGGTAATAAATTCTGGGGCGATTTGGTCATATCATACCTCTGCTGATTCCCACGGGAGTCCTCTTTTCGTAACTCCATGGGGTTCCCTGTTTTCCCCAGTAGCTTGGAAACCAGAGGCCCATATCTGGATGTTGTGCCGGTCGGCAGTGCATCTCAAATTCCGGTCAGAAAACAGACTTGACATTACTTGTGTTTTAGGCTTTCCCCTTGGCGGCCAGATAGGTGCACCCACACATGTGAGGTACCGTTTTCATCGGGACACGTGTAGGAACGCGGGACGGTAGGCCATGTGTTGTTAGGGGCATGTTTCGATGGGTGAGCCGAGCGACATTTGTGCGGAAAATGCGTTTTTTTCCCCCACATTTCGGACTTTATGGGGGTGTCTGGGTAATAAATTCTGGGGCGATTTGGGCATATCATACCTCTGCGGATTCCCACGGGTGTCCTCTTTTCGGGAATGCATGGGGTTCCCTGTTTTCCCTGGTGGCTTGGACACCCGAGGCCCATATCTGTATGTTGTGCTGGTCGGCAGAGCGTCTCACATTCCGGTCAGAAAGCAGAGTTGGGGTTACTTCTGTTTTAGGTTTTCCCCTGGGCGCCCAGGTAGGTGCACCCACACATGTGAGGTACCATTTTCATCGGGACACCTGTGGGAACGCGGGACAGTAGGCCATGTGTTTTTGGGTGCGTGTTTCCATGGGTGAGCCGAGCGAAATGTGCAGAAAATGCATTTTTTTCCCACATTTCAGACTTTGCGGGGGTGTCTGGGTAATAAAATCTGGGGCGATTTGGGGATATCATACCTCTGCAGACTCCCACGGGTGTCCGCTTTTCAGAAATGCATGGGGTTCCCTGTTTTCCCCGGTGGCTTGGACACCTGAGGCCCATATCTGTATGTTGTGCTGGTCGGCAGAGCGTCTCAAATTCCGGTCAGAAAACAGACTTGGGGTTACTTGTGTTTTAGGCTTTCCCCTTGGCGGCCAGGTAGGTGCACCCACTCATGTGAGGTACCGTTTTCATCGGCACACCTTGGGAACACGGAACGGTAAGCTGTGTGGTGTTGGGGGCGTGTTTCAATGGGTGAGCCGAGCGTAATGTGCGGAAAATGTTTTTGTTTTCCCACATTTCAGACTTTGCGGGGGTGTCTGAGTAATACATTCTGGGGCAATTTGGGCATATCATACCTCTGCGGATTTCCACAGGTGTCCTCTTTTCGGAAATGCATGGGGTCTCTGTTTTCCCCGGTAGCTTGGACACCTGAGGCCCATATCTGTATGTTGTGCCGGTTGGCAGGGCGTCTCAAATTCCGGTCAGAAAACAGACTTGGGGTTACTTGTGTTTTAGGCTTTCCCCTTGGCGGCCAGGTAGGTGCACCCACACATGTGATGTACCGTTTTCATTGGGACACCTGTGGGAACGCGGGACGGTAGGCCATGTGCTGTTGGTGGCGTGTTTCGATGGGTGAGCCGAGCGACATGTGCGGAAAATGCGTTTTTTTCCCCACATTTCGGACTTTGCGGGGGTGTCTGGGTAATAAATTCTGGGGCGATTTGGTCATATCATACCTCTGCTGATTCCCACGGGAGTCCTCTTTTCGTAACTCCATGGGGTTCCCTGTTTTCCCCAGTAGCTTGGAAACCAGAGGCCCATATCTGGATGTTGTGCCGGTCGGCAGTGCATCTCAAATTCCGGTCAGAAAACAGACTTGACATTACTTGTGTTTTAGGCTTTCCCCTTGGCGGCCAGATAGGTGCACCCACACATGTGAGGTACCGTTTTCATTGGGACACCTGTGGGAACGCGGGACGGTAGGCCATGTGTTGTTGGGGGTGTGTTTCGATGGGTGAGGCGAGCAAAATGTGCGGAAAATGAGTTTTTTTCCCCACATTTCGAACTTTGCAGGGGTGTCTGGGTAATAAATCCTGGGGCGATTTGGACATATCATACCTCTGCGGATTCCCACATGTGTCCTCTTTTCAGAAATGCATGGGGTTCCCTGTTTTCCCCGGTGGCTTGGACACCCGAGGCCCATATCTGTATGTTGTACCGGTCGGCAAAGCGTCTCAAATTCCGGTCAGAAAACAGACTTGGGGTTGTCTTTCCTCTCGGATCGCCAAGCAAGAGTACATTGGGGCAGTTGTTTTTCCGATCCGTGTGACATCTTATTCGGAGTCCCACAAGGGGCCAGTCTGTCCCCCATGTTGTTTAACATATACATGCACATATTGTGCAGTCTACTGGTGAATGCGGGGGTGTCGTTTACTAATTACGCAGACGACACCCAACTCATTCTGGAACTGGGTGGCAGCCACTATGATTCAGACAGTGAAATAATAGCCAGGGTTTATAAGATAATCGACGATTGGATGCAGACAAACTGGATGTGTCTGAACGACTCTAAAACCGAGCTGATGCTGTTTGGATCAAGCCATCAGCTAGCGAACTTGGGGGCTGAGTATAAATCGTTTAAAATCAAGAATGCCACTATCCAGGTGGTCCAGAAAGTGAAGACCCTGGGAATAATGGTCAACTCACAGGTGGATTCTCATGCCCAGACTAGCTACCTACAAAAAAATACGGCATATTACTTAAGGCTCATGAAAGCCATTAGGCCGTTTCTTAATGAGGGTAATATGGCCACCGTAGCCAGGGCCATTATACTATCAAGGCTTGACTATGGCAATGCCCTGTTATTAGGGGCCTCCTCTAAGGATGTTTCTAGTTGTCAGGTGCTTCAGAACAACGCGGTTAGGCTGGTAAAAAATCTGAAGAAAAGAGATCATGTTACTGCAGAGAGAATAGCCTTGCATTGGCTCAGAGTGGAGGAGCGTATTAAATTCAAAGCTCTCTGCCTGGTGCATAAATGCCTGTACGGCTCTGCTCCTGAGTATCTGAAAAAGGGCTTAGTGCTTCACACCCCTAGTAGGAATCTTCGTTCAAAGTGTAAATGTCTGTTGATCGTCCCCAAGTTTAAATTGAAATCTGGGCTGGGCAGTTCCTTTTTGGTGCAGGCCCCCAGCTTGTGGAACAGTGTTCCAGAAACACTCAGAACCGTTACCAACCTTACTGTTTTTAGGAAAGGGTTGAAGACTCATCTTTTCAGATGATGAACTGGGATACGGGGGATTATGACCACCTCATGGCTTAGCGCAGACGTTCCTATTGTATTGTTTTGTTTTTCGTTGTTTGCCTAAGAGCCCTGATGCCCACGGGCTATCGGCGCTATACAAAAAAGAAATACATACATACATACATACTTGTGTTTTAGGCTTTCCCCTTGGCGGCCAGGTAGGTGCACCCACACATGTGAGGTACCGTTTTCATCGGGACACCTGTGGGAACGCGGGACCATAGGCCATGTGTTGTTGGGTGCGTGCTTCGATGGGTGAGCTGAGCGAAATGTGAGGAAAATGCGTTTTTTTCCCACATTTCGGACTTTGCGGGGGTGCTGGGTAATACATTCTGGGGTGATGTAAAGGACCGGTGGGGGGTGCCTGTACTTCTGCTCTCTATATGGTAGAAGAGAGGCACAGAGGACCCCAGCCAAGATTCTCTAGTACGGTAGCAATGGACGAGCAATCAAGGCCTAGCTTCTCAGGAGGTGATGCAGGCTGGTTCTTAAGTACAGTGTAGTCCCCAAGCCCCCACAAAGGAATGTCCACACACTGTATTGGTTAGAACACAGTCTTTATATAATCAATATTCAAGGTTATGTACACTTATCACAATAACTCACTTTGTACTTAGGAAAATCAACAATGACAAATATATACAATTCTAAAGTGGTACCACCCTTTGTATTAGATCTCATTCAAGTGCATCAACAATACTGTAACAATGTCACACAGATCAATAGAGGGAAACCAGCAATAGAGAGAGGGGAGAAAATAAGATGGTTGAGCAATAGGCAGAATACTGGCCCCTATCACTAGACACAGTTCTGTGTGGAGATCCCCCCACCTGGGCAACCTGTAAAATAAAGATATAGCACAAGCCCAGTCCATATATTGTTCTGCAAGTCTTATTCCCTCCTATAATGTTTTTACCCCCCCAATGTACCTGGTGGAGTCGAGTTCTTCGAAGCGGCGTCGACAGATCCTTCTTGAGCGACCCCCTTTCAAGCGGGAGTCACGGATCGTCGAGAGGCGTCGAGAAGCGTCGAGGAACTCGGCGTTCGGCGACGGGGAATCGACGGCCCTTCTTGAATGCCTTCCCTTTCAAGCGGGAGACACGGGGCGTCGAACGTCCGTCGACAAACAGGGTAGAACGGCGTCGATGAGGCGGCAGCTCCGTCCGAGCGGTGCTCGTCGGCGTCGGAGCATCGGCGTCTTGCAAGGCAGAGGCGTGCGGGGCACCTCGGTGACAATAGTTCTGGACCGCAAAGATTGTGGAGACGGAGGCCCAGCAAGGGCGTCGAGTCGTTCGCGTCTTTGTGGTTTTCTGGTGGCGGGAAACCCACCGACAGGTTTCTCCTCGGCGCGTTGGTCGTCCTCGACTTTCTCCGGCAGGATAAAGCGGTCGACGGTGCGGACGACGGAGTCCTTCGATTCGAATGTTCTTAGGCAAAGGAGCGGACGGCTCCGGTCGTCGGCGGCAAGGCGTCAAGTGGTTCCCACGGCTGGGCACCCCAACTTCGACGAGCCTCCAGCGGTTACACAAACCTGCGAACCCTGGTCGACGACAATGGACTTCGACGGCATCGATGTCCGGGTGCTTCACTTCGATCTCCTCGGCGGTCCCGTCTCGGGTCGGCAGCCTTTCGAGGGTCTGTCTTCCAGGGCGCTTCGGCGGAGATGGAGCGGTGCTCGATGGTCCCTCGGAGCACGGGAAGAGGGCGCCTTACCAGGTCCTCTCTCGGGTTAGTCTTCGATGATTTCGGCAGCCTTCAGATCGGTCGAAGCAAATGCAACAGCAAGTCTTCTTCTTCCAGCTGGACGTCGAGGATCAGCAGTTCCAGTTACTCTTTAGAGTGGAGACTCAACTCCAGAACGCTTCTGAACGCATCTGAACGTTCCCTGAACCTTCTGAACAGTGGTGAGAGGTCCCCAGATATACTATTCTGTCTCTCATCCACACTGCTGGCACACACTCAGCAGCCAATCATACAGAAGGGCATTCATGCAGTCAGTCAGCAAATCAGGCACACAGTGCATTCAGGCCATACTCCTCCCTTTCAGACACTCACAACAAGGAATGTGGATTGGGACAAGTACCCAGCCATTCAGCACTACACACTGCATTCAGGCCAGTTTCGGGCAGGGCTGTCTCAGTCTTTGTCTCTCATGCCAGAAACCAGACAACCACAACAAGGAGTGTATATTGGTCACCCACTCCATTCACCCAGGTCCCACCCACAGGAGGTACCCACAACATACAGTCACTGGGAAGGCTCCAGCCAGTCTAGCTGGGCCTTCACAACAACACCATATATGGAACTTCCACCCAACAGCCAGTCAGGGGGAAGGGACAGAGTCAGGGCTTCCCAGGACTTTGGGAAACAAGGTATCAGCCCATAGAAAGCAAGAGGCCACAGGGGCCTTCTTGTTTCCTAGCAGGAATCAACTGATCCCAATGGCAGGGCCTGGGTATCCCAAAATGGAGGACACCCAGAGCACCTGTCAAATTCAGCATGGAGCTGCCACCAGCCCATACCCTGCTCTGTGGGCCACCCACAGGAGCCCATAAACATACACTAGGGGTACAGGGTTGAACCCCTACCCATGGGTGCCATAAGGGTATCCCATGGGTCTGTTCACCAAACCAAAAGAGAGAGCTGCCCTGCCAGGAGTCCCACATGGACTCCTGGGCAGAAAACATGACAGAACACACGATAAAAAGCAGTAAAGGACAAGGATTCAGAGGCCCTGTCCCTCTGATGCATTTCCAGCATCACAGTCGCCCCCCCCAGACTGAGGTGGAGGGTGCCTAATCTCCCACGGGATAGACACCCTCATCCAGACGGTCAACATACCTTCTGGAAAGGCCATCTGCATTATCGTGACTCTTCCCTGGTCTGTGCTCTATGGTGAAGTCTAGCCCTTGCAGGCTAATGGACCACCTGAGCAATTTCGGATTCTCACCCTTCATCTGCATAAGCCACTTCAGGGGCTTATGATCTGTTTGGACCTTGAAGGTAGACCCCCGTAAGGTAGGGCCTAAAACGCCTAAGGCTCCAAACTATGCTAAAACACTCCTTTTCAACCGTAGCCCACCTAAGTTCTCTACCCTTGAGTTGTCTACTGATGAATATGATAGGATGTTCTCTCCCTTTGTCATCTAACTGAGACAAGACATCTCCAATTCCGGTGTCGCAGGCATCCGTCTGGACGATAAAGGGTCGGCTGTAGTCAGGCGCACACAACACTGGTGCCCTACACAGACCTTCTTTCAAGCCATCAAAGGCCCTCTGACAGTCTTCGGTCCAATTAACCTTCCTAGGCTGTTTGGGTGAAGTTAGAGCTGTCAGGGGTGCAGCTATGGTTCCATAGTCTGCCATGAAATTGCGATAGTACCCAGTGAGGCCCAAAAAGGCTCTCACCTGGGTTTGAGTAGTGGGAGTCTCCCAGTTCTGTACATCCTGTACTTTACTGGAGAGAGGTTGGATTTGACCCCCTCCTACCTCATGACCAAGATAGGTAACTTTCCCCTGAGCTATCTGGCACTTGGTGGCCTTGATAGTGAGGTTAGCCCTTTTCAAGGCCTGCAACACCTTATCCAGATGTGTCAAATGCTCTTCCCAGGTGGAACTGTAGACGGCAATGTCGTCTAAGTAAGCCACACAAAAGGCTTCCAGCCCACTGAGCGCATGGTTGACCAATCTCTGGAAGGTGGCAGGGGCATTCTTCAACCCAAAAGGCATGACCCTAAACTGGTAGAGTCCCTCAGGTGTTGAGAAGGCCGTCTTTTCCTTGGCATGGTCCGTCAGAGCTATTTGCCAATAGCCTGAGGTAAGGTCAAAGGTGCTCACAAATTTGGCAGCACCTATGGTGTCCACGAGCTCATGAGCCCTGGGCAATGGGTGCGCGTCAGTTTTGGTGACGGCATTGACTCCTCGGTAGTCCACACAGAACCTCCAATCCTTGGTACCCGCCTGGGAACTTGCCTTGGGGACAAGGACTACTGGACTGGACCAGGGGCTGGTTGAGGGTTCAATAACACCCAGATCCAACATCGTGGCGACCTCAGCCTGGATGTGGTTCTTGACAGTATCTGAAATACGGTAGCACCTGCTTTTGACAGGCACACTGTCACCAGTGTCAATTTCATGCCTACACCACGGTGTAAGGCCTGGCCTCAGTGAAAACAGAGAGGCATACTGTTGGAGCAAAGCCCTGCAGGCCCTCTGTTGCTCTGTTGTCAAATCCGGAGAGAGATGTACTCCCTCCACTGAGCCATCCTGAGGGTTGCTATGCAGCAAATCAGGAAGGGGCTCACTCTCATCCTCTTCTTGCCCTGAAGCTAGCAAGAGACATGAGACTTCTGCTCGCCGGTGGAAAGGCTTGAGCCGGTTGACATGGAATATCTGCGGGGCTACCCCAGAGGCTCCCATGTCAACCAGATAATTGACTTCGCCCATCATGGAGATGATCCTGAAGGGTCCAGTCCACTTGTCTGCCAAAGCTCTAGGCTTGGTAGGCTCCATCACAAGGATTTCCTGTCCCGGAGTCCAATCTACTTGCGAGGCTTTAAGGTCATGCCAGTACTTATTCAATTCCTGGCCTTGAGATTTGCTGTTGCCTGACCCATCATCTGTGTCATCCTCCGTCTGAGGCCTAACACATAGTCTCCCACTTGCTTGGCGGGACCTGGAGGGGTGGCTTCCAAGCCTTCTCGGATCAAGGCGAGTGGCCCCCTCACGGGATGTCCAAAGAGTAATTCAAAGGGGCTGAAACCAACACCCTCTTGAGGTACCTCTCTGTAAGCAAACAGCAGGCATGGCAGGAGGAGATCCCATTTCCTCCTTAGGGGTTCCTCCAAAGCCCCTAGCATGCCCTTGAGAGTTTTATTAAATCTCTCAACCAGACCATTGGTCTGGGGGTGGTAAGAGGTGGAGAACTTGTAGGTTACCCCACACTCCTTCCACATGGTTTTCATGTAACTAGACATGAAGTTGGATCCTCTGTCAGAGACAACCTCCTTGGGGAATCCAACACGGGTGAAAATGCCCAGGAGAGCCCTGGCAACCACCTTGGCAGTACCAGTCCGAAGGGGTATTGCCTCAGGGTACCTGGTGGCATGATCTACCAAGACCAGGATGAACCGATGTCCACCTGAAGTGGGAGGGTCAAGGAGACCGACGATGTCGATGCCCACCCTCTCAAATGGCGTGCCAACCACTGGCAATGGCTGCAGTGGGGCAATGACCCTGCCTCCAGTCTTGCCAGACAACTGACAAGTTGGGCAGGTCCTGCAGTGGGACTCCACCTCTACTCCCATTCGTGGCCAGTAGAAATGGGCAGAGAGCCTCTGCTTAGTCTTCTTGGTCCCAAGATGACCAGCCAAGGGCACCTCATGCGCCAACTGCAGTAGGAAGGGCCTGTAAACCTGGGGTACCACCAACCTCTTGAGGGCACCAGGTTCAGGCTTAGTGGGCTCACTAACAAGGAGCTCACCCTCCCAATAAATCCGGAATGTCCTAGGCACTTCTCCTTGTGCCTGGGACAGGGCCTGTTTCGTCAGTCCCTCGAGAGAGTGGCACTCTCTCTGTCCCTTACAGAAGTCTGCCCGGGAGGGTCCCCCTTCAGCTAACAAGCATTGAAGGTCGGAATGATCCTCTGGGTTGAGAACCTCTCCCACAGGAGAGTCTTCTGTCTCTTCTCTCACAGGAGTTGAGTTTGGGTTTTCCACTGGACCCAGCCCGTCCGGAGCATGGATCCCAATGGGTGCTGTCGGAACAGCAGGAAGAGAAGGTGTCCCCTCCACAGAGGTGGCCTTCTTGGTCTTCCTCCTTCTTGCCTTAGGCCTCGCCTTTGGCTCGGGTACCTGACCCACAGCCAGACCCGGTGTCACCTGTGACCTAGTGACTGCAGCAGCAGTCATGGGAAGACCATCCGAGATCAATCCCAACTCTACTAGATCATTTCCTAACAAAATGTTAGCAGGGACGTTGTCCTGAACCAGGACAGGAAGCTTTGCTGTCTTGTCTCCAATCATGAGTGTGACTAAGGCTACAGGTGATAATTTGGGAGGCCCAACAGCTAACCTGGTGGTTCTCAGAGGAGCACCTACATAGTCCTCTGGCTTGAGCAGGGTCCTGTCCACCACTGTCATGCTTGCCCCAGTGTCTCTCAAACCAGTAGAAGGCTGGCCATTCAAGAGGACACTTCTCAAAAACCTACGGGTGTTCTGTGGGATCGTCGCCAGTACTTCTGCATACTGGTCCCAGGCCCCAAGGGACACTAAGGAAATCTCTACCGAGCACCAAAGGTGATCCCGGTAGAGGAGGGGAGGACAGTGGCCTCCACCTCAGACACGGGGTAAGGGTAGGTCAGGCTGACAGCCTGTACTCCAAGTGCCTTACCTTTACACTTGGGGTCACCCCTTTTGTGATCCAGAGCCCCACAGTCCCAACAAGCGCCAGGAGTGCGGGGTACGGTACTGGAACCACTGGGAGCCTGCTTTGCAGCAGGTGGGCCACTACTCTTATTCCCACCCACAGATGACTTATCCCCACTAGATTTTTGGGTCTTAGGAGAGGAAGGTTTCGGTTTACCCGCCTGTGACTGCTTGTGGGACTCCTCAGCTTTCTGAGAGGCCCCCTTTTCTTTGTCCTTGTCCTTCCCACTGGAGTCCTTAGGGGACACCCAGTGGGAGACCCACTTGTCAGCCAACCTAGCCAGCTTAAAGGGGTCCAGAATGTTCTGGTTAGCCACATACTGACGCAGCTCTGGTGAACAGGCTTCAGAAAAATGCTCAAAAAACAAGAGGTGGGACAATTCAACAAAAGTCTTAACCTTGTATCCATCGATCCACCCCATCATGTTCATGTGCGCAGCACTCACCCAGTCAACCCAAGACACATTCTCCCTTTTCTTAAAATCCCTGAACCTTCTAAGGTATTGGGTAGGTGTCTTGCCAAACTTGGCAATCAAAGCAGACTTCATACACTCATACTGACCCCTTTCTTCCACACTCAGCTTCAGAATACAGTCATATCCAGTTTGAGGCACTCTGCTTAACAAACACTTAGCCCAATCTCTTTTATCAACATCATGAATCGCACAAGCCATTTCAAACGCTTCAATCCATTGGAGGATATCTGAACCCTCCACAAATACACCAACCAAATCTTTCATAAACTTGGTAGCTGGAGACCTGACACTCTCACTGGTTTTAGCTGAAGTCTCCACTCTAGCTTTCTATAGCTGGATTCTCTGACATTCAGTGTCCTGGCTCTTGAGTTCAAGGTCCCTATTCTTGAGCTCCACTTGTTGAGCCAACTCCTCTTTCTTAAGTTCAGCATCTATTTCCAGCTTGCGGTATTCAAAGGCCAATTTCATCCTTAATAACTCAAGCTCCAAGGAATTGCTGGGGTTTGGAACAGAGGCAGCAGGAATGGCGGCATTCCCAGAAACAGATTCAGCAGAAACCCCAGGGGCAGAGTCCTCATTGGTTGCATTCCCCCCCTCATCAAGAGTTTCACTATCAGTCTGGTAGTCCACCAGGGCAGCTATCAGCTCAGCCCTAGACTTATCCACAAAGTCTAACTCCCTGGCTTCACAAGCACTCTGGAGAGCCTCCAAGCTCATCCGAGTTAATTTGCCATTTGCAATAGACTCCATTGTTTGTAATGCAGTTATCTTGTACACAACTAAACCTTAATTTAATAAAGTGCAGATATCCTTTGTAAGTGGCACTGTCATACACTGATTCTTAAAACCATAAGCATCCCACCGCTGCCACCAGCTGTAAAGGGTCCGGTGGGGGGTGTCTGTACTTCTGCTCTCTATATGGTAGAAGAGAGGCACAGAGGACCCCAGCCAAGATTCTCTAGTACGGTAGCAATGGACGAGCAATCAAGGCCTAGCTTCTCAGGAGGTGATGCAGGCTGGTTCTTAAGTACAGTGTAGTCCCCAAGCCCCCACAAAGGAATGTCCACACACTGTATTGGTTAGAACACAGTCTTTATATAATCAATATTCAAGGTTATGTACACTTATCACAATAACTCACTTTGTACTTAGGAAAATCAACAATGACAAATATATACAATTCTAAAGTGGTACCACCCTTTGTATTAGATCTCATTCAAGTGCATCAACAATACTGTAACAATGTCACACAGATCAATAGAGCGAAACCAGCAATAGAGAGAGGGGAGAAAATAAGATGGTTGAGCAATAGGCAGAATACTGGCCCCTATCACTAGACACAGTTCTGTGTGGAGATCCCCTCACCTGGGCAACCTGTAAAATAAAGATATAGCACAAGCCCAGTCCATATATTGTTCTGCAAGTCTTATTCCCTCCTATAATGTTTTTACCCCCCCAATGTACCTGGTGGAGTCGAGTTCTTCGAAGCGGCGTCGACAGATCCTTCTTGAGCGACCCCCTTTCAAGCGGGAGTCACGGATCGTCGAGAGGCGTCGAGAAGCGTCGAGGAACTCGGCGTTCGGCGACGGGGAATCAACGGCCCTTCTTGAATGCCTTCCCTTTCAAGCGGGAGACACGGGGCGTCGAACGTCCGTCGACAAACAGGGTAAAACGGCGTCGATGAGGCGGCAGCTCCGTCCGAGCGGTGCTCGTCGGCGTCGGAGCGTCGACGTCTTGCAAGGCAGAGGCGTGCGGGGCACCTTGGTGACAATAGTTCTGGACCGCAAAGATTGTGGAGACGGAGGCCCAGCAAGGGCGTCGAGTCGTTCGCGTCTTTGTGGTCTTCGGGTTGCGGGAAACCCACCGACAGGTTTCTGCTCGGCGCGTTGGTCGTCCTCGACTTTCTCCGGCAGGATAAAGCGGTCGACGGAGTCCTTCAATTCGAATGTTCTTAGGCAAAGGAGCGGACGGCTCCGGTCGTCGGCGGCAAGGTGTCAAGTGGTTCCCACGGCTGGGCACCCCAACTTCGACGAGCCTCCAGCGGTTACACAAACCTGCGAACCCTGGTCGACGACAATGGACTTCGACGGCGTCGATGTCCGGGTGCTTCACTTCGATCTCCTCGGCGGTCCCGTCTCGGGTCGGCAGCCTTTCGAGGGTCTGTCTTCCAGGGTGCTTCGGCGAAGATGGAGCGGTGCTCGATGGTCCCTCGGAGCACGGGAAGAGGGCGCCTTACCAGGTCCTCTCTCGGGTCAGTCTTCGACGATTTCGGCAGCCTTCGGATCGGTCGAAGCAAATGCAACAGCAAGTCTTCTTCTTCCAGCTGGACGTCGAGGATCAGCAGTTCCAGTTAATCTTTAGAGTGGAGACTCAACTCCAGAACGCTTCTGAACGCTTCTGAACGTTCCCTGAACCTTCTGAACAGTGGTGAGAGGTCCCCAGATATACTATTCTGTCTCTCATCCACACTGCTGGCACACACCCAGCAGCCAATCATACAGAAGGGCATTCATGCAGTCAGTCAGCCAATCAGGCACACAGTGCATTCAGGCCATACACCTCCCTTTCAGACACTCACAACAAGGAATGTGGATTGGGACAAGTACCCAGCCATTCAACACTACACACTGCATTCAGGCCAGTTTTGGGCGGGGCTGTCTCAGTCTTTGTCTCTCATGCCATTAACCAGACAACCACAACAAGGAGTGTATATTGGTCACCCACTCCATTCACCCAGGTCCCACCCACAGGAGGTACCCACAACATACAGTCACTGGGAAGGCTCCACCCAGTCTAGCTGGGCCTTCACAACAACACCATATATGGAACTTCCACCCAACAGCCAGTCAGGGGGAAGGGACAGAGTCAGGGCTTCCCAGGACTTTGGGAAACAAGGTATCAGGCCATAGAAAGCAAGAGGCCACAGGGGCCATCTTGTTTCCTAGCAGGAATCAACTGATCCCAATGGCAGGGCCTGGGTATCCCAAAATGGAGGACACCCAGAGCACCTGTCAAATTCAGCATGGAGCCCATAAACATACACTAGGGGTACAGGGTTGTACCCCTACCCATGGGTGCCATAAGGGTATCCCATGGGTCTGTTCACCAAACCAAAAGAGAGAGCTGCACTTCCGAGAGTCCCACATGGACTCCTGGGCAGAAAACATGACAGAACACACGATAAAAAGCAGTAAAGGACAAGGATTCAGAGGCCCTGTCCCTCTGATGCATTTCCAGCATCACAGGTGATTTGGGCCTATCATGCCTCTGCGGATTCCCACGGGTGTCCTCTTTTCGGAAATGCATGGGGTTCCCTGTATTCCCCGGTGGCTTGGACACCCGAGGCCCATATCTGTATGTTGTGCCGGTCGGCAGAGCGTCTCAAATTCTGGTCAGAAAACAGACTTGGGGTTACTTGTGTTTTAGGCTTTCCCCTTGGCGGCCAGGTAGGTGCACCCACACATGTGAGGTACCGTTTTCATCGGGACACCTCTGGGAACGCGGGACAATGGCCATGTGTTGTTGGGGGCGTGTTTCGATGGGTGAGACGAGCGACATGCGCGGAAAACGCGTTTTTTTTCCCACCTTTCTGAATTTGCGGGGGTGTCTGGGTAATAAATTCTGGAGCGATTTTGGCATATCATACCTCTGCAGATTCCCACGTGTGTCCTCTTTTCGGAAATGCATGGGGTTCCCTGTTTTCCCCGGTGGCTTGGACACTCGTGGCTCATATCTGTATGTTGTGCCAGTCGGCAGAGTGTCTCAAATTCCAGTCAGAAAACAGACTTGGGGTTACTTGTCTTTTAGGCTTTCGCCTTGGCGGCCAGGTAGGTTCACCCACACATGTGAGGTTCCCTTTTCATCGGGTGTTAGGCAGAAACCTGTGCAGTTCCCTTGGGGAACACTGCAAAAGATTTAAGACTACAGGTAGAGCAGTAAACCCCTTTGCTAGCAGTCTGTACCACCCAGATTTACCTGGTAGCTGTGGCTGAGCAGTCAGACTTCTCTCAAGAAGAGTTAGGCAGTATGTAAAGTATACACAATATGTACCAAAACACAATAGCACAAGCAAACACTGACCAGAGCTTGGTTTCAAAAGTATATAGTTATTTATTTAAAATACACATAAGTTAAAAACACTCCAGCAAAAATATAGTAAAAGCACTTCAACACAATTATACTGAAAGTAAATTCAATCCTTTCTCCTATCTAGACAACTCTAGGTTAACACCACTTAATTAAAACAGAGGTGAGTGCTTAACGTTAGATGACACTCTAGTAGTTTCCAAGAAAGGGGAGAGAAAAAGCAGAAATAGGTTAGACACACCACTCTAAGGTCCAGAACACTTGCAATAGGCTTAAAGAAGAATAAAGTCACAGGTGAGCAAAAGTCACTAGGCAGGGCCCACTCTTAGAGTAGCCGGAGCGAAAATGTGCCCAAGATCACACTGTTAGTTAGAGATTCAAAGTCTTGCAAAGAGTCAAAAAGAGTTTAGAGTGGCTCAGAAAGTTTAGCCAAAGTGTCCCAGGCACTCCCAGGTTCGAAAGCCGGGGACTAAATCTACCCCGTACAGTCGGTAGCAAGGGAAGCCAGGCGGAACACAGTACCTTAAGCGGAAAGGATCCTCCAGCGGGGGCAGTTGTTCCAGGCAGCGACAGCAAGGCTCGACGTCGGTCAGGGGAGAAGAATATCTCGCTGAAGAGCAGAAGAGAAAGGTCGTAGCACTGCCCGGGAAGAAACCAGCCGCGGAGTCCTCCGGTTAAAGGGTTGGTACCGACTTTCGCGGTATGGGGGTAAAGTGTGGTATTCCGGATGCCGGGGTGCTTGGCACAGGCAAGGCGGCCACGAGATACCTCTAAAGGACGGAAAGAAGGCGAAAACTGGTTGTCCCCACCAGTCAAGGGAAGGAGCCACTCCGTTAAGAGTTCTCCTCGGTCGTCGGGAAAAAGTGGTGAGACGGTTCAGCAGGGCTCCACCGGGTGGTGTCGTCGAAGCAGGTCGGCTCAGCTCTTCCCTCGTCGGATTCTTGGTCCTGTGGCGACTTCTGAAGTCCCAGTCCCCAAAGCCCTGCTTTTATGCAGCAAACCCCCATTCACCCAGCCTAGCTGTCACTCAAACATGCTAAGTGGTGAGCCGGGCGGCTCACCACTTGGGCCAATCAGGACGGAGTGCGACTTGAGTTACCAAGGTAACTCAGTCCAGGGTGCCTAAATCCCCCTCCACCCCTCCTAAGTACCCCAGACAGAGTGGCACCACTTTGGAGGGCTTCTGTGGAGAAGCCCGCCAAAAGTGGAACAAAGGGCTCCACTTTGGGTCAGAGTTACAGAGGCGAACACCAACGCCATTTTTGAATCAAGTTTTGGCAAAAAGTCCCAACCGGAGTTATAAAAATAAATATATAAACCGGCGGTATGTTTAAGGCTACCGTAAATAAATAATTAAATGTGTTAGCCTAAAACAATGGGAAATCCCATAGGGAAATATTCGCGGTCGAATATAAAAAGTAGTTTCCACTGCCACCAGCCAAAACTCGATCAGGGGGGACGGAGACGTGCCCCCTCGACTAACAGACCCTGGGGCAATCGAATTGCCCCAGCCAGTACGTCCACAATATGATGGTTTGTACTGGTTCTGTTCAGGATTCAAGACTAGCAAAGTCTTTGGTGACTTTACATGCCCTGGGAGACAGTAGTCAGTCCCAGGGTATGGAGTCTATGTTGGGGAGTCCCTAGGACACCCCTGGGTCACGGCACAGAGGGTGCTGTGTGACCCACATCACAAAAATACATGAGGCCCTATGGAGTAAAAGACCCCATAGCCCATTCAACACAAGGTTTAACCAAGAAAACACACTTCAACATGTCCAAGAGTGAGGGTAAAAGAGTCTCACTCTTGGCAGGAGAAAAAAATTAAACCCCAGAAATCCAGCAAAGCTGCTGGGGGACTCACTAGGTAGGGAAATTCAGCCTAAACAGAGAATTCTCCCTAACACTCGCCCCCCCCAGACTAAGGGACAGGAGGATTTAATCCACTCCTGGATGAACCTCATACCTCTAGTCGATGATATACATCCTAGAGAGTCCATCAGCATTTTGATGGTGACACCCTGACCTGTGCTCAATGGTGAAATCAAACCCTTGCAGGCAGATTGACCATCTCAATAGTTTTGGATTTTCCCCTTTCATTTGCATTAACCATCTCAAGGGTTGGTGGTCAGTCTGAATAACAAAAGTAGAACCATACAAGTATGGCCTAAACTTCTTCAGTGCCCACACAATAGCAAAGCATTCTCTTTCGATAGTTGCCCACCTTGTCTCAGGATCCTTCAGTTTCCTACTGATGAAGCAAATGGGGTGCTCCCTACCCTTCTCATCCAGTTGGCTTAGAACTGCACCTATACCTACATTGGAAGCATCAGTTTGTACAATGAAAGGTTGGTGGTAGTCAGGAGCTCTCAATACTGGAGCCTGGCAAAGAGCTGGTAGCTGTGGCTGAGCAGTCAGACTTCTCTCAAGAAGAGTTAGGCAGTATGTAAAGTATACACAATATGTACCAAAACACAATAGCACAAGCAAACACTGACCAGAGCTTGGTTTCAAAAGTATATAGTTATTTATTTAAAATACACATAAGTTAAAAACACTCCAGCAAAAATATAGTAAAAGCACTTCAACACAGTTATACTGAAAGTAAATTCAATCCTTTCTCCTATCTAGACAACTCTAGGTTAACACCACTTAATTAAAACAGAGGTGAGTGCTTAACGTTAGATGACACTCTAGTAGTTTCCAAGAAAGGGGAGAGAAAAAGCAGAAATAGGTTAGACACACCACTCTA
The DNA here is from genome assembly GCF_040938575.1 of Ambystoma mexicanum. Lineage (NCBI taxonomy): Eukaryota > Metazoa > Chordata > Amphibia > Caudata > Ambystomatidae > Ambystoma > Ambystoma mexicanum. The sequence goes on from NC_090928.1 coordinate 432,609,739, forward strand.
AGGTCCAGAACACTTGCAATAGGCTTAAAGAAGAATAAAGTCACAGGTGAGCAAAAGTCACTAGGCAGGGCCCACTCTTAGAGTAGCCGGAGCGAAAATGTGCCCAAGATCACACTGTTAGTTAGAGATTCAAAGTCTTGCAAAGAGTCAAAAAGAGTTTAGAGTGGCTCAGAAAGTTTAGCCAAAGTGTCCCAGGCACTCCCAGGTTCGAAAGCCGGGGACTAAATCTACCCCGTACAGTCGGTAGCAAGGGAAGCCAGGCGGAACACAGTACCTTAAGCGGAAAGGATCCTCCAGCGGGGGCAGTTGTTCCAGGCAGCGACAGCAAGGCTCGACGTCGGTCAGGGGAGAAGAATATCTCGCTGAAGAGCAGAAGAGAAAGGTCGTAGCACTGCCCGGGAAGAAACCAGCCGCGGAGTCCTCCGGTTAAAGGGTTGGTACCGACTTTCGCGGTATGGGGGTAAAGTGTGGTATTCCGGATGCCGGGGTGCTTGGCACAGGCAAGGCGGCCACGAGATACCTCTAAAGGACGGAAAGAAGGCGAAAACTGGTTGTCCCCACCAGTCAAGGGAAGGAGCCACTCCGTTAAGAGTTCTCCTCGGTCGTCGGGAAAAAGTGGTGAGACGGTTCAGCAGGGCTCCACCGGGTGGTGTCGTCGAAGCAGGTCGGCTCAGCTCTTCCCTCGTCGGATTCTTGGTCCTGTGGCGACTTCTGAAGTCCCAGTCCCCAAAGCCCTGCTTTTATGCAGCAAACCCCCATTCACCCAGCCTAGCTGTCACTCAAACATGCTAAGTGGTGAGCCGGGCGGCTCACCACTTGGGCCAATCAGGACGGAGTGCGACTTGAGTTACCAAGGTAACTCAGTCCAGGGTGCCTAAATCCCCCTCCACCCCTCCTAAGTACCCCAGACAGAGTGGCACCACTTTGGAGGGCTTCTGTGGAGAAGCCCGCCAAAAGTGGAACAAAGGGCTCCACTTTGGGTCAGAGTTACAGAGGCGAACACCAACGCCATTTTTGAATCAAGTTTTGGCAAAAAGTCCCAACCGGAGTTATAAAAATAAATATATAAACCGGCGGTATGTTTAAGGCTACCGTAAATAAATAATTAAATGTGTTAGCCTAAAACAATGGGAAATCCCATAGGGAAATATTCGCGGTCGAATATAAAAAGTAGTTTCCACTGCCACCAGCCAAAACTCGATCAGGGGGGACGGAGACGTGCCCCCTCGACTAACAGACCCTGGGGCAATCGAATTGCCCCAGCCAGTACGTCCACAATATGATGGTTTGTACTGGTTCTGTTCAGGATTCAAGACTAGCAAAGTCTTTGGTGACTTTACATGCCCTGGGAGACAGTAGTCAGTCCCAGGGTATGGAGTCTATGTTGGGGAGTCCCTAGGACACCCCTGGGTCACGGCACAGAGGGTGCTGTGTGACCCACATCACAAAAATACATGAGGCCCTATGGAGTAAAAGACCCCATAGCCCATTCAACACAAGGTTTAACCAAGAAAACACACTTCAACATGTCCAAGAGTGAGGGTAAAAGAGTCTCACTCTTGGCAGGAGAAAAAAATTAAACCCCAGAAATCCAGCAAAGCTGCTGGGGGACTCACTAGGTAGGGAAATTCAGCCTAAACAGAGAATTCTCCCTAACACTGGGACACCTGTGGGAACGCGAGACGGTAGGGCATGTGTCGTTGGGTGCGTGTTTCGATGGGTGAGCCGAGCGAAATGTGCGTAAAATGCATTTTTTTTCCCAGATTTCAGACTTTGCGGGGGTGTCTGAGTAATACATTCTGGGGCAATTTGGGCATATCATACCTCTGCGGATTTCCACAGGTGTCCTCTTTTCGGAAATGCATGGGGTTCCCTGTTTTCCCCGGTGGCTTGGACACCCAAAGCCCATATCTGTATGTTGTGCCGTTTGGCAGAGCCTCTCAAATTCCGGTCAGAAAACAGACTTGGGGTTACTTGTGTTTTAGGCTTTCCCCTTGGCGGCCAGGTAGGTGCACCCACACATGTGAGGTAGCGTTTTCATTGGGACACCTTTGGGAACGCGGGACGGTAGGCCATGTGCTGTTGGGGGCGTGTTTTGATGGGTGAGCCGAGCAACACATGTGCGGAAAATGCATTTTTTTCCCCACATTTTGGACTCTGTGGGGGTGTCTGGGTAATAAATTCTGCGGCGATTTGGGCAAATCATACCTCTGCTGATTCCCACGGGTGTCCTCTTTTTGTAAATGCATGGGGTTCCCTGTTTTCCCCAGTAGCTTGGACACCGAGGCCCATATCTGGATGTTGTGCCGGTCGGCAGTGCATCTCAAATTCCAGTCAGAAAACAGACTTGGGGCTACTTGTGTTTTAGGCTTTCCCCTTGGCGGCCAGATAGGTGCACCCACACATGTGAGGTACCGTTTTCATTGGGACACCTGTGGGAACGCCGGACGGTAGGCCATGTGTTGTTGGGGGTGTGTTTCGATGGGTGAGCCGAGCAAAATGTGCGGGAAATGCGTTTTTTTTCCCCACATTTCGAACTTTGCGGGGGTGTCTGGGTAATACATCCTGGGGCGATTTGGGCATATCATACCTCTGCGGATTCCCACGGGTGTCCTCTTTTCGGAAATGCATGGGGTTCCCTGATTTCCCCGGTGGCTTGGACACCCGAGGCCCATATCTGTATGTTGTGCCGGTCGGCAGAGCGTCTCAAATTCCGGTCAGGAAACAGACTTGGGGTAACTTGGTTTTAGGCTTTCCCCTTGGCGGCCAGGTAGGTGCACCCACACATGTGAGGTACAGTTTTCATTGGGACACCTTGGGAACGCGGGACCGTAGGCCATGTGTTGTTGGGGGCGTGCTTTGATGGGTGAGCCGAGCGAAATGTGAGGAAAATGCGTTTTTTTCCCACATTTCGGACTTTGCGGGGGTGTCTGGTTAATACATTCTGGGGCGATTTGGGCATATCATACCTCTGCGGATTCCCACGGGTGTCCACCTTTCAGAAATGCATGGGGTTCCCTGTTTTCCCCGGTGGCTTGGACACCCGTGGCTCATATCTGTATGTTGTGCCAGTCGGCAGAGCGTCTCAAATTCCAGTCAGAAAATAGAATTGGGGTTACTTGTGTTTTAGGCTATCCCCTTGGTGGCCAGGTAGGTGCACCCACACATGTGAGGTACAGTTTTCATCAGGACACCTCTGGGAACGCGGGATGGTAGGCCATGTGCTGTTGGTGGTGTGTTTCGATGGGGAGCCGAGCGAAATGTGCGGAAAATGCATTTTGCACCCCCACATTTCGGACTTTGCGGGGTGTCTGCGTAATAAATTCTGAGGCGATTTGGGGATATCATACCTCTGCAGACTCCCACGGGTGTCCACTTTTTGGAAATGCATGGGGTTCCCTCTTTTCGCCCGGTGGCTTGGACACCCGAGGCCCATATCTGTATGTTGTGCCGGTCGGCAAAGCGTCTCAAATTCCGGTCAGAAAACAGACTTGGGGTTACTTGTGTTTTAGGCTTTCCCCTTGGCGGCCAGGTAGGTGCACCCACACATGTGAGGAACTGCTTTCATCGGGACACCTGTGGGAACGCGGGACGGTAGGCCATGTGTTGTTGGGGGCGTGTTTCGATGGGTGAGCCAAGCGACATGTGCAGAAAATGCGTTTTTTCTCCCACATTTTGGATTTTGCGGGGGTGTCTGGGTAATAAATTCTGGGGCGATTTGGGCATATCATACCTCTGCGGATTCCCACGGGTGTCCACCTTTCAGAAATGCATGGGGTTCCCTGTTTTCCCCGGTGGCTTGGACACCCGTGGCTCATATCTGTATGTTGTGCCAGTCGGCAGAGCGTCTCAAATTCCAGTCAGAAAATAGACTTGGGGTTACTTGTGTTTTAGGCTATCCCCTTGGTGGCCAGGTAGGTGCACCCACACATTTGAGGTACCATTTTCATCGGGACACCTGTGGGAACGCGGGACAGTAGGCCATGTGCTGTTGGGGCCGTGTTTCGATGGGTGAGCTGAGCGAAATGTGCGAAAAATGTTTTTTTTCCCCACATTTCGTACTTTGCGGGGTGTCTGGGTAATAAATTCTGGGGCGATTTGGGCTTATCATACCTCTGCGGATTCCCACAGGTGTCCTCTTTTCGGAAATGCATGGGGTTCCCTGTTTTCCCCGGTGCCTTGGACACGCGAGGCCCATATCTGTATGTTGTGCCTGTCGGCAGAGCGTCTCACATTCTGGTCAGAAAACAGACTTGGGGTTACTTGTGTTTTAGGCTTTCCCCTTGGCGGCCAGATAGGTGCACCCACACATGTGAGGTACCGTTTTCATTGGGACACCTGTGGGAACGCCGGACCGTAGGCCATGTGTTGTTGGGGGTGTGTTTCCATGGGTGAGCCGAGCAAAATGTGCGGGAAATGCGTTTTTTTCCCCACATTTCGAACTTTGCGTGGGTGTCTGGGTAATACATCCTGGGGTGATTTGGGCAAATCATACCTCTGCTGATTCCCACGGGTGTCCTCTTTTTGTAAATGCATGGGGTTCCCTGTTTTCCCCAGTAGCTTGGACACCGAGGCCCATATCTGGATGTTGTGCCGGTCGGCAGTGCATCTCAAATTCCAGTCAGAAAACAGACTTGGGGCTACTTGTGTTTTAGGCTTTCCCCTTGGCGGCCAGATAGGTGCACCCACACATGTGAGGTACCGTTTTCATCGGGACACCTGTGGGAACGCCGGACGGTAGGCCATGTGTTGTTGGGGGTGTGTTTCGATGGGTGAGCCGAGCAAAATGTGCGGGAACTGCGTTTTTTTTCCCCACATTTCGAACTTTGCGGGGGTGTCTGGGTAATACATCCTGGGGCGATTTGGGCATATCATACCTCTGCGGATTCCCACGGGTGTCCTCTTTTCGGAAATGCATGGGGTTCCCTGATTTCCCCGGTGGCTTGGACACCCGAGGCCCATATCTGTATGTTGTGCCGGTCGGCAGAGCGTCTCAAATTCCGGTCAGGAAACAGACTTGGGGTAACTTGTGTTTTAGGCTTTCCCCTTGGCGGCCAGGTAGGTGCACCCACACATGTGAGGTACAGTTTTCATCGGGACACCTTGGGAACGCGGGACCGTAGGCCATGTGTTGTTGGGGGCGTGCTTTGATGGGTGAGCCGAGCGAAATGTGAGGAAAATGCGTTTTTTTCCCACATTTCGGACTTTGCGGGGGTGTCTGGTTAATACATTCTGGGGCGATTTGGGCATATCATACCTCTGCGGATTCCGACGGGTGTCCTCTTTTCGGAAATGCATGGGGTTCCCTGTTTTCCCTGGTGGCTTGGACACCCGAGGCCCATATCTGTATTTTGTGCCTGTTGGCATAACGTCTCATATTCCGCTCAGAAAACAGACCTGGGGTTACTTGTGTTTTAGGCTTTCCCCTTGGCGGCCAGGTAGGTGCACCCACACATGTGAGGTACAGTTTTCATCAGGACACCTCTGGGAACGCGGGATGGTAGGCCATGTGCTGTTGGTGGTGTGTTTCGATGGGAAGCCGAGCGAAATGTGCGGAAAATGCATTTTGTACCCCCACATTTCGGATTTTGCAGGGTGTCTGCGTAATAAATTCTGGGGCGATTTGGGGATATCATACCTCTGCAGACTCCCACGGTTGTCCACTTTTTGGAAATGCATGGGGTTCCCTCTTTTCGCCCGGTGGCTTGGACACCCGAGGCCCATATCTGTATGTTGTGCCGGTCGGCAAAGCGTCTCAAATTCCGGTCAGACAACAGACTTGGGGTTACTTGTGTTTTAGGCTTTCCCCTTGGCGGCCAGTTAGGTGCACCCACACATGTGAGGTACTGCTTTCATCGGGACACCTGTGGGAACGCGGGACGGTAGGCCATGTGTTGTTGGGGGCGTGTTTCGATGGGTGAGCCAAGCGACATGTGCAGAAAATGCGTTTTTTCTCCCACATTTTGGATTTTGCAGGGGTGTCTGGGTAATAAATTCTGGGGCGATTTGGGCATATCATACCTCTGCGGATTCCCACAGGTGTCCACCTTTCAGAAATGCATGGGGTTCCCTGTTTTCCCCGGTGGCTTGGACACCCGTGGCTCATATCTGTATGTTGTGCCAGTCGGCAGAGCGCCTCAAATTCCAGTCAGAAAATAGACTTGGGGTTACTTGTGTTTTAGGCTATCCCCTTGGTGGCCAGGTAGGTGCACCCACACATTTGAGGTACCATTTTCATCGGGACACCTGTGGGAACGCGGGACAGTAGGCCATGTGCTGTTGGGGCCGTGTTTCGATGGGTGAGCTGAGCGAAATGTGCGAAAAATGTTTTTTTTCCCCACATTTCGTACTTTGCGGGGTGTCTGGGTAATAAATTCTGGGGCGATTTGGGCTTATCATACCTCTGCGGATTCCCACAGGTGTCCTCTTTTCGGAAATGCATGGGGTTCCCTGTTTTCCCCGGTGCCTTGGACACGCGAGGCCCATATCTGTATGTTGTGCCTGTCGGCAGAGCGTCTCACATTCTGGTCAGTAAACAGACTTGGGGTTACTTGTGTTTTAGGCTTTCCCCTTGGCAGCCAGATAGGTGCACCCACACATGTGAGGTACCGTTTTCATTGGGACACCTGTGGGAACGCCGGACGGTAGGCCATGTGTTGTTGGGGGTGTGTTTCCATGGGTGAGCCGAGCAAAATGTGCGGGAAATGCGTTTTTTTTCCCCACATTTCGAACTTTGCGTGGGTGTCTGGGTAATACATCCTGGGGTGATTTGGGCATATCATACCTCTGCGGATTCCCACGCCTGTCCTCTTTTCGGAAATGCATGGGGTTCCCTGATTTCCCCGGTGGCTTGGACAACCGAGGCCCATATCTGTAGTTGTGCCGGTCGGCAGAGCGTCTCAAATTCTGGTCAGGAAACAGACTTGGGCTTACTTGTGTTTGAGGCTTTCCCCTTGGCGGCCAGGTAGGTGCACCCACACATGTGAGGTACCGTTTTCATCGGGACACCTTGGGAACGCGGGACGGTAGTCCATGTGTTGTTGGGGGCGTGCTTCGATGGGTGAGCCGAGCAAAATGTGAGGAAAATGCGTTTTTTTCCCACATTTCGGACTTTGCGGGGGTGTCTGGTTAATACATTCTGGGTTGATTTGGGCATATCATACCTCTGCGGATTCCGACGGGTGTCCTCTTTTCAGAAATGCATGGGGTTCCCTGTTTTCCCTGGTGGCTTGGACACCCGAGGCCCATATATGTATTTTGTGCCGGTCGGCTGAACGTCTCATATTCCGCTCAGAAAACAGACCTGGGGTTACTTGTGTTTTAGGCTTTCCCCTTGGCGGCCAGGTAGGTGCACCCGCACATCTGAGGTACCGTTTTCATCGAGACACCTGTGGGAATGCGGGACGGTAGGCCATGTGTTGTTGGGGGTGTGTTTCAATGGGTGAGCCGAGCGTAATGTGCGGAAAACGCGTTTTTTTTCTCCACCTTTCGGACTTTGCGGGGGTGTCTGGGTAATACATTCTGGGGTGATTTGGGCATGTCATACCTCTGCGGATTTCCACGGTTGTCCTCTTTTCAGAAAGGCATGGGGTTCCCTGTTTCCCCAGTGGCTTGGACACCAGAGGCCCATATCTGTATGTTGCGCCGGTCGGCAGAGCGTCTCAAATTCCAGTCAGAAAACAGACTTGGGGTTACTTGTGTTTTTGGCTTTCCCCTTGGCGGCCAGGTAGGTGCACCCACACATGTGAGGTCCCGTTTTCATCAGGACACCTGTGGGAACGCGGGATGGTAGGCCTTGTGCTGTCGGTGGTGTGTTTCGATGTGTGAGCCGTGCGAAATTTGCGGAAAATGCATTTTGTACCCCCACATTTTGGACTTTGCGGGGTGTCTGAGTAATAAATTCTGGGACGACTTGGGGATATCATACCTCTGCAGACTCCCACGGGTGTCCGCTTTTCGGAAATGCATGGGGTTCCCTGTTTTCGCCCGGTGGCTTGGACACCCGAGGCCCATATCTGTATGTTGTGCCGGTCGGCAAAGCGTCTCGAATTCCGGTCAGAAAACAGACTTGGGGTTACTTGTGTTTTAGGCTTTCCCCTTGGCGGCCAGGTAGGTGCACCCACACATGTGAGGTACTGTTTTCATCGGGACACCTGTGGGAACGCGGGACGGTAGGCCATGTGTTGTTGGGGGCGTGTTTCGATGGGTGAGCCAAGCAACATGTGCAGAAAATGCGTTTTTTCTCATACATTTTGGATTTTGCGGGGGTGTCTGGGTAATAAATTCTGGGGCGATTTGGGTATATCATACCTCTGTGGATTCCCACGGGTGTCCACCTTTCAGAAAAGCATGGGGTTCACCGTTTTCCCCGGTGGCTTGGACACCCGTGGCTCATATCTGTATTTTGTTCCAGTCGGCAGAGCGTCTCAAATTCCAGTCAGAAAATAGACTTGGGGTTACTTGTGTTTTAGGCTATCCCCTTGGCGGCCAGGTAGGTGCACCCACACATTTGAGGTACCATTTTCATCGGGACACCTGTGGAACGCGGGACAGTAGGCCATGTGCTGTTGGGGCCGTGTTTCGATGGTTGAGCTGAGCGAAATGTGCGAAAAATGTTATTTTTTTCCCACATTTTGTACTTTGCGGGGTGTCTGGGTAATAAATTCTGAGGCGATTTGGGCATATCATACCTCTGCCGATTCCCACGGTTGTCCTCTTTTCGGAAATGCATGGGGTTCCCTGTTTTCCCCGGTGCTTGGACACGCGAGGCCCATATCTGTATGTTGTGCCTGTCGGCAGAGCGTCTCACATTCTGGTCAGAAAACAGACTTGGGGTTACTTGTGTTTTAGGCTTTCCCCTTGGCGGCCAGGTAGGGGCAGCCACATATGTGAGGTACCGTTTTCATCGGAACACCTGTGGGAACGCAGGACGGTAGGCTATGTGCTGTTGGGAGCATGTTTCGATGGGTGAGCCGAGCGAAATGTGCAGAAATGCGTTTTTTTCCCACATTTTGGACTTTGCGGGGGTGTCTGGGTAATAAATTCTGGGGCGATTTGGGCATATAATACCTCTGCAGATTCCCACGTGTGTCCTCTTTTCGGAAATGCATGGGGTTCCCTGTTTTGCCCGGTGGCTTGGACACCCGAGGCCCATATCTGTAAGTTGCGCCGGTCGGCAGAGTGTCTCAAATTCCGGTCAGAAAACAGATTTGGGGTTACTTGTGTTTTAGGCTTTCCCCTTGGTGGCCAGGTAGGTGCACCCACACATGTGAGGTACCGTTTGCATCGGGACACCTGTGGGAACGCGGGACGGTAGGCCATGTGCTGTTGGGGGCGTGTTTCGATGGTTGAGCCGAGCGGAATGTGCGGAAAATGCGTTTTGTTCCCCCACATTTCGGACTTTGCGGGGTGTCTGAGTAATAAATTCTGGGAGATTGGGGCATATCATACCTCTTCAGATTCCCACGGATGTCCTCTTTTCGGAAATGCATGGGGTTCCCTGTTTTCTCCGGTGGCTTGGACACCGAGGCCCATATCTGTATGTTGTGCCGGACGGCAGAGCGTCTCAAATTCCGGTCAGAAAACAGACTTGGGGTTACTTGTGTTTTAGGCTTTCCCCTTGGCGCCCAGGTAGGTGCATGTGATGCTGGAAATGCATCGGAGGGACAGGGCCTCCGTATCCTTGTCCTTTACTGCTTTTTATCGGTTGTTCTGTCGTGTTTTCCGTGCAGGAGTTCATGGGGGACTCCTGGCGGTGCAGCTCTCTTTCTTTTGGTTTGGTGAACGGACCCGTGGGATTCCCTTATGCCACCCATGGGTGGGGGTACAACCCTGTGCCTCTAGTGTATGTTTTTGCGCACCTGTGGGTGGCCCACAGAGCAGGGTATGGGCTGGTGGCAGCTCCATGCTGAATTTGACAGGTGCGCGGAGTATCCTCCATTTTGGGATAACCTGGCCCTGCCATTGGGGTCAGTTGATTCCTGATGGAAAACAAGATGGCCAGGTGGCCTCTTGCTTTCTATTACCTATTACCTTGTTTTTCCAAAGTCCTGGGGAGCCCTGACTCTGTCCCTTCCCCCTGACTGGCTGTTGGTTGGGTGGAAATACCATATATGGTGTTGTTGTGAAGGCCCGGCCAGACTAGCTGGAGCCTTCCCAGTGATGTATGTTGTGGGTACCTCCTGTGGGTGGGACCTGGGTGAATAGAGTGTGTGACGAACATGCATTCTGTGTTGTGGGTGTCTAGTATCTGGTGGTTGACACAATGACTGAGATAACCCTGCCCGAAACCGGTATGAATGCAGCTTGGAGTGTTGAATGGCTCGGTACTTGTCCCAATACACATAACTTGTTGTGAGTGTCTGGAGAGAAGTGAATGGCCTGAATACCTTGTGTGCCTGATTGGCTGCCTGCCTGCATGAATGCCCGTAGTCATGATTGGATGCTTGAGTGTGACCCAGCGGGATGAATGGGAGATCAACAGTATATCTTGGGACCTCTCACTGCTAGGAATCGTGTTCAGAAGCTGAAGTCCACTACGACGAGTAACTGGAGTAACTGACGCTTGACCTTGAAACCCCCCGCTGGACGAGAAGGAGTGCTGTGGCTCTCCCTCGCAATCTGAAGGCTGCTGTGTTCCCAAGGACTGATGCAGAGAGGACCTGGTAAGGCGCCCTCTTCCCGAGCTACGAGGGACCATTGTCCACAGCTGATCTTTGCCAATGCTCCCTGGTAGACAGACCTTCGACAGGCTGCCGACCCGATACGGGGACTGCTGCGGAACTCCAAGGAGAAGCGCCTGGACTGTTGTCCGCCACTGTCGACGACCGCCGTCGCCGACCGGAGCCGCCGTGCTCCCGTTTGCCTAAGAACTTCCATTGATCATCGGACGCTCTCGTCTGCATCGTCACCTGCTTGTCTCCCGCTGCAGAAGGCCCGACCGTCGACGCGCCGAGGAGCATCCACCGGTGGGTTTCCCGCCACCTAAGGACCACAGAGATGCCGACGACTCGACGCCCTTGCTGGGCCACAGTTCTTCATCATCTCTTTGCGGTCCAGAACTATCGTCACCGAGGTGCCCCGCAAGCCTCTTCCTTGCAGGACGCCAATGATCTGTCATCGACGAGCACCGTTAGGAACAAAGCTGGCACTTCACTGCCGTAGTTCCACCTGTTCACCGTTGGACGTTCGACGACCCGTGATTCCTGTCTTAAAGGGAGGGCACTCAAGAAGGGCCATCAATTCCCTGACACTGAACGCCAAGTTCCCGAAACCTTTCGACGATCCGTGGCTCCGGCCTGAAAGGGAGGCACTCAAGAAGGATCGGTCAACGCATCGTCGGAGAACTCTACTCCACCAGGTACATTGGGGGGGTAAAAACGTTAACAGGAAGAAGTGAGACTATTGAACATATGGACTGGGCTTGTGCGATATATCTTATTTTACAGGTTGCCCAGGTTGGGGAATCTCCACACAGAACTGTGTCTAGGGTACGGGGCCAGTATTCTGCCTACTGTTTCAACCATCTTGCGTTCCTTCCTATCTCTATTGCTGGTTTCCTCGTTATTAATCTGTGTGACATTTTAACCGTACAGTTGATGCAGTTTAATGAGATTTGATAACATTGGTGGTACCACTTTAGAAATGTATATATTTATCATTATTGACTTCCAAGTACAAAGTGCGTTATTGTGATCGTGTACATACTCTTGACTATTAATTATATAAAGACTGTGTTTTCAGTAATACAGTGTGTGGACATTCCTTTGTGCGGGTTAGGGGGCTACACTGTACTTAAGAACCAGCCTGCATCACCTCCTGAGAAGCTAGGCCTTGATTGCTCGTCCATTGCTACCTTATAGAGAATCTTGGCTGGGGTCCGCTGTGCCTCTCCTCTACCATATAGAGAGCGGAAGTACAGACACCCCCTACCAGTCTTTACAGTGCACCCACGCATGTGAGGTACCGTTTTCTTCGGGACACCTGTGGGAATGCAGAACAGTAGGCCATGTGTTGTTGGGGGCGTGTTTCGATGGGTGAGCCGAGCAAAATGTGCAGAAAATGCGTTTTTTCCCACATTTCAGAATTTGCGAGGGTGTCGGGGTAATAAATTCTGGGGCGATTTGGGCATATCATACCTCTGCAGATTCCCATTGGTGTCCTCTTTTCGGAAAGGCATGGGGTTCCCTGTTTTCCCCGGTGGCTTGGACACCCGAGACCCATATCTTTATGATGTGCCAGTTGGCAGAGCGTCTCAAATTCCGGTCAGATAACAGACTTGGGGTTACTTGTGTTTTAGGCTTTCCCCTTGGCGGCCAGGTAGGTGCACCCACACATGTGAGGTACCGTTTTCATCGGGACACATGTGGGAACGCGGGACAGTAGGCCATGTGCTGTTGGGAGCGTGTTTCGATGGGTGAGCCGAGTAAAATGTGCGGAAAATGCATTTCTTTCCCCACATTTCAGACTTTGCGGGGGTGTCTGGGTAATAAATTCTGGGGCGATTTGGGCATATCATACCTCTGCGGATTCCCACAGGTGTCCTCTTTTCTGAAATGCATGGGGTTCCCTGTTTTCCCCGGTGGCTTGGACACCCGAGGCCCATATCTGTATGTTGCGCCGGTCGGCAGAGCGTCTCAAATTCCGGTCAGAAAACAGACTTGTGGTTACTTGTGTTTTAGGCTTTCCCCTTGGCGGCCAGGTAGGTTCACTCACACATGTGAGATACCGTTTTCATCAGGACACCTGTGGGAACGCGGGACGGTAGCCGTGTGTTGTTGGGGGCGTGCTTTGATGGGTGAGCCGAGCGAAATGTGAGGAAAATGCATTTTTTTTCCCCACATTTCAGACTTTGCAGGGGTGTCTGGGTAATACATTCTGGGGCGATTTGGGAATATCATACCTCTGCGGATTTCCACAGGTGTCCTCTTTTCAGAAATGCATGGGGTTCCCTGTATTCCCCGATGGCTTGGACACCCGAGGCCCATATCTGTATGTTGCGCCGGTCGGCAGAGCGTCTCAAATTCCGGTCAGAAAACAGACTTGTGGTTACTTGTGTTTTAGGCTTTCCCCTTGGCGGCCAGGTAGGTTCACTCACACATGTGAGATACCGTTTTCATCAGGACACCTGTGGGAACGCGGGACGGTAGCCGTGTGTTGTTGGGGGCGTGCTTTGATGGGTGAGCCGAGCGAAATGTGAGGAAAATGCATTTTTTTTCCCCACATTTCAGACTTTGCAGGGGTGTCTGGGTAATACATTCTGGGGCGATTTGGGAATATCATACCTCTGCGGATTCCCACTGGTGTCCTCTTTTCGGAAATGCATGGGGTTCCCTGTTTTCCCCGGTGGCTTGGACACCCGTGGCTCATATCTGTATGTTGTGCCAGTCGGCAGAGTGTATCAAATTCCAGTCAGAAAACAGACTTGGGGTTACTTGTGTTTTAGGCTTTCCCCTTGGCGGCCAGGTAGGTGCACCCACACATGTGAGGTACCGTTTTCATCGGGACACCTTGGGAACGCGGGACGGTAGTCCATGTGTTGTTGGGGGCGTGCTTCGATGGGTGAGCCGAGCGAAATGTGAGGAAAATGCGTTTTTTTCCCACATTTCGGACTTTGTGGGGGTGTCTGGTTAATACATTCTGGGTTGATTTGGGCATATCATACCTCTGCGGATTCCGACGGGTGTCCTCTTTTCGGAAATGCATGGGGTTCCCTGTTTTCCCTGGTGGCTTGGACACCCGAGGCCCATATCTGTATTTTGTGCCGGTCGGCTGAACGTCTCATATTCCGCTCAGAAAACAGACCTGGGGTTACTTGTGTTTTAGGCTTTCCCCTTGGCGGCCAGGTAGGTGCACCCGCACATCTGAGGTACCGTTTTCATCGAGACACCTGTGGGAATGCGGGACGGTAGGCCATGTGTTGTTGGGGGTGTGTTTCAATGGGTGAGCCGAGCGTAATGTGCGGAAAACACGTTTTTTTTCTCCACCTTTCGGACTTTGCGGGGGTGTCTGGGTAATACATTCTGGGGCGATTTGGGCATGTCATACCTCTGCGGATTTCCACGGTTGTCCTCTTTTCAGAAAGGCATGGGGTTCCCTGTTTTCCCAAGTGGCTTGGACACCCGAGGCCCATATCTGTATGTTGCGCCGGTCGGCAGAGCGTCTCAAATTCCAGTCAGAAAACAGACTTGGGGTTACTTGTGTTTTAGGCTTTCCCCTTGGCGGCCAGGTAGGTGCACCCACACATGTGAGGTCCCGTTTTCATCAGGACACCTGTGGGAACGCGGGATGGTAGGCCATGTGCTGTTGGTGGTGTGTTTCAATGGATGAGCCGTGCGAAATGTGCGGAAAATGCATTTTGTACCCCCACATTTCGGACTTTGCGGGGTGTCTGAGTAATAAATTCTGGGACGATTTGGGGATATCATACCTCTGCAGACTCCCACGGGTGTCCGCTTTTCGGAAATGCATGGGGTTCCCTGTTTTCGCTCGGTGGCTTGGACACCCGAGGCCCATATCTGTATGTTGTGCCGGTCGGCAAAGCGTCTCGAATTCCGGTCAGAAAACAGACTTGGGGTTACTTGTGTTTTAGGCTTTCCCCTTGGCGGCCAGGTAGGTGCACCCACACATGTGAGGTACTGTTTTCATCGGGACACCGGTGGGAACGCGGGACGGTAGGCCATGTGTTGTTGGGGGCGTGTTTCGATGGGTGAGCCAAGCAACATGTGCAGAAAATGCGTTTTTTCTCATACATTTTGGATTTTGCGGGGGTGTCTGGGTAATAAATTCTGGGGCAATTTGGGTATATCATACCTCTGCGGATTCCCACGGGTGTCCACCTTTCAGAAAAGCATGGGGTTACCTGTTTTCCCCGGTGGCTTGGACACCCGTGGCTCATATTTGTATGTTGTGCCAGTCGGCAGAGCGTCTCAAATTCCAGTCAGAAAATAGACTTGGGGTTACTTGTGTTTTAGGCTATCCCCTTGGCGGCCAGGTAGGTGCACCCACACATTTGAGGTACCATTTTCATCGGAACACCTGTGGGAACGCGGGACAGTAGGCCATGTGCTGTTGGGGCCGTGTTTCGATGGGTGAGCTGAGCGAAATGTGCAAAAAATGTTATTATTTTCCCACATTTCGTACTTTGCGGGGTGTCTGGGTAATAAATTCTGGGGCGATTTGGGCATATCATACCTCTGCGGATTCCCACGGTTGTCCTCTTTTCGGAAATGCATGGGGTTCCCTATTTTCCCCGGTGCCTTGGACACGCGAGGCCCATATCTGTATGTTGTGCCTGTCGGCAGAGCGTCTCACATTCTGGTCAGAAAACAGACTTGGGGTTACTTGTGTTTTAGGCTTTCCCCTTGGCGGCCAGGTAAGGGCAGCCACATATGTGAGGTACCGTTTTCATCGGAACACCTGTGGGAACGCAGGACGGTAGGCTATGTGCTGTTGGGAGCATGTTTCGATGGGTGAGCCGAGCGAAATGTGCAGAAATGCGTTTTTTTCCCACATTTTGGACTTTGCGGGGGTGTCTGGGTAATAAATTCTGGGGCGATTTGGGCATATAATACCTCTGCAGATTCCCACGTGTGTCCTCTTTTCGGAAATGCATGGGGTTCCCTGTTTTGCCTGGTGGCTTGGACACCCGAGGCCCATATCTGTAAGTTGCGCCGGTCGGCAGAGTGTCTCAAATTCCGGTCAGAAAACAGATTTGGGGTTACTTGTGTTTTAGGCTTTCCCCTTGGCGGCCAGGTAGGTGCACCCACACATGTGAGGTACCGTTTGCATCGGGACACCTGTGGGAACGCGGGACGGTAGGCCATGTGCTGTTGGGGGCGTGTTTCGATGGTTGAGCCGAGCGGAATGTGCGGAAAATGCGTTTTGTTCCCCCACATTTCGGACTTTGCGGGGTGTCTGGGTAATAAATTCTGGGCGATTGGGGCATATCATACCTCTTCAGATTCCCACGGATGTCCTCTTTTCGGAAATGCATGGGGTTCCCTGTTTTCTCCGGTGGCTTGGACACCGAGGCCCATATCTGTATGTTGTGCCGGACGACAGAGCGTCTCAAATTCCGGTCAGAAAACAGACTTGGGGTTACTTGTGTTTTAGGCTTTCCCCTTGGCGCCCAGGTAGGTGCATGTGATGCTGGAAATGCATCGGAGGGACAGGGCCTCCGTATCCTTGTCCTTTACTGCTTTTTATCGGTTGTTCTGTCGTGTTTTCCGCGCAGGAGTTCATGGGGGACTCCTGGCGGTGCAGCTCTCTTTCTTTTGGTTTGGTGAACGGACCCGTGGGATTCCCTTATGCCACCCATGGGTGGGGGTACAACCCTGTGCCTCTAGTGTATGTTTTTGCGCACCTGTGGGTGGCCCACAGAGCAGGGTATGGGCTGGTGGCAGCTCCATGCTGAATTTGACAGGTGCGCGGAGTATCCTCCATTTTGGGATAACCTGGCCCTGCCATTGGGGTCAGTTGATTCCTGATGGAAAACAAGATGGCCAGGTGGCCTCTTGCTTTCTATTACCTATTACCTTGTTTTTCCAAAGTCCTGGGGAGCCCTGACTCTGTCCCTTCCCCCTGACTGGCTGTTGGGTGGAAATACCATATATGGTGTTGTTGTGAAGGCCCGGCCAGACTAGCTGGAGCCTTCCCAGTGATGTATGTTGTGGGTACCTCCTGTGGGTGGGACCTGGGTGAATAGAGTGTGTGACGAACATGCATTCTGTGTTGTGGGTGTCTAGTATCTGGTGGTTGACACAATGACTGAGATAACCCTGCCCGAAACCGGTATGAATGCAGCTTGGAGTGTTGAATGGCTCGGTACTTGTCCCAATACACATAACTTGTTGTGAGTGTCTGGAGAGAAGTGAATGGCCTGAATACCTTGTGTGCCTGATTGGCTGCCTGCCTGCATGAATGCCCGTAGTCATGATTGGATGCTTGAGTGTGACCCAGCGGGATGAATGGGAGATCAACAGTATATCTTGGGACCTCTCACTGCTAGGAATCGTGTTCAGAAGCTGAAGTCCACTATGACGAGTAACTGGAGTAACTGACGCTTGACCTTGAAACCCCCCGCTGGACGAGAAGGAGTGCTGTGGCTCTCCCTCGCAATCTGAAGGCTGCTGTGTTCCCAAGGACTGACGCAGAGAGGACCTGGTAAGGCGCCCTCTTCCCGAGCTACGAGGGACCATTGTCCACAGCTGATCTTTGCCAATGCTCCCTGGTAGACAGACCTTCGACAGGCTGCCGACCCGATACGGGGACTGCTGCGGAACTCCAAGGAGAAGCGCCTGGACTGTTGTCCGCCACTGTCGATGACCGCCGTCGCCGACCGGAGCGGCCGTGCTCCCGTTTGCCTAAGAACTTCCATTGATCATCGGACGCTCTCGTCTGCATCGTCACCCGCTTGTCTCCCGCTGCAGAAGGCCCGACCGTCGACGCGCCGAGGAGCATCCACCGGTGGGTTTCCCGCCACCTAAGGACCACAGAGATGCCGACGACTCGACGCCCTTGCTGGGCCACAGTTCTTCATCATCTCTTTGCGGTCCAGAACTATCGTCACCGAGGTGCCCCGCACGCCTCTTCCTTGCAGGACGCCAATGCTCTGTCATCGACAAGCACCATTAGGAACAAAGCTGGCACTTCACTGCCGTAGTTCCACCTGTTCACCGTTGGACGTTCGACGACCCGTGATTCCCGTCTTAAAGGGAGGGCACTCAAGAAGGGCCATCGATTCCCTGACACTGAACGCCAAGTTCCCCGAAACCTTTCGACGATCCGTGGCTCCGGCCTGAAAGGGAGGCACTCAAGAAGGATCGGTCAACGCATCGTCGGAGAACTCTACTCCACCAGGTACATTGGGGGGGTAAAAACGTTAACAGGAAGAAGTGAGACTATTGAACATATGGACTGGGCTTGTGCGATATATCTTATTTTACAGGTTGCCCAGGTTGGGGGATCTCCACACAGAACTGTGTCTAGGGTACGGGGCCAGTATTCTGCCTCCTGTTTCAACCATCTTGCGTTCCTTCGTATCTCTATTGCTGGTTTCCTCGTTATTAATCTGTCTGACATTTTAACCGTACAGTTGATGCACTTTAATGAGATTTGATAACATTGGTGGTACCACTTTAGAAATGTATATTTTTATCATTATTGACTTCCAAGTACAAAGTGCGTTATTGTGATCGTGTACATACTCTTGACTATTAATTATATAAAGACTGTGTTTTCAGTAATACAGTGTGTGGACATTCCTTTGTGCGGGTTAGGGGGCTACACTGTACTTAAGAACCAGCCTGCATCACCTCCTGAGAAGCTAGGCCTTGATTGCTCGTCCATTGCTACCTTATAGAGAATCTTGGCTGGGGTCCGCTGTGCCTCTCCTCTACCATATAGATAGCGGAAGTACAGACACACCCTACCAGTCTTTACAGTGCACCCACGCATGTGAGGTACCGTTTTCTTCGGGACACCTGTGAGAATGCAGAACAGTAGGCCATGTGTTGTTGGGGGCGTGTTTCGATGGGTGAGCCGAGCGAAATGTGCGGAAAATGCGTTTTTTCCCACATTTCAGAATTTGCAAGGGTGTCGGGGTAATAAATTCTGGGGCGATTTGGGCATATCATACCTCTGCAGATTCCCATTGGTGTCCTCTTTTCGGAAAGGCATAGGGTTCCCTGTTTTCCCCGGTGGCTTGGACACCCGAGGCCCATATCTTTATGATGTGCCAGTTGGCAGAGCGTCTCAAATTCCGGTCAGATAACAGACTTGGGGTTACTTGTGTTTTAGGCTTTCCCCTTGGCGGCCAGGTAGGTGCACCCACACATGTGAGGTACCGTTTTCATCGGGACACATGTGGGAACGCGGGACAGTAGGCAATGTGCTGTTGGGAGCGTGTTTCGATGGGTGAGCCGAGTAAAATGTGCGGAAAATGCCTTTCTTTCCCCACATTTCAGACTTTGCGGGGGTGTCTGGGTAATAAATTCTGGGGCGATTTGGGCATATCATACCTCTGCGGATTCCCACAGGTGTCCTCTTTTCGGAAATGCATGGGGTTCCCTGTTTTCCCCGGTGGCTTGGACACCCGAGGCCCATATCTGTATGTTGCGCCGGTCGGCAGAGCGTCTCAAATTCCGGTCAGAAAACAGACTTGTGGTTACTTGTGTTTTAGGCTTTCCCCTTGGCGGCCAGGTAGGTTCACTCACACATGTGAGATACTGTTTTCATCAGGACACCTGTGGGAACGCGGGGCGGTAGCCATGTGTTGTTGGGGGCGTGCTTTGATGGGTGAGCCGAGCGAAATGTGAGGAAAATGCATTTCTTTTCCCCACATTTCAGACTTTGCAGGGGTGTCTGGGTAATACATTCTGGGGCGATTTGGGCATATCATACCTCTGCGGATTTCCACAGGTGTCCTCTTTTCGGAAATGCATGGGGTTCCCTGTATTCCCCGATGGCTTGGACACCCGAGGCCCATATCTGTTTGTTGTGCCGGTCGGCAGAGCGTCTCAAATTCCGGTCAGAAAACAGACTTGGGGTTACTTGTGTTTTAGGCTTTCCCCTTGGCGGCCAGGTTGGTGCACCCACACATGTGAGGTACCGTTTTCATCGGGAACCCTGTGGGAACGCGGGACGATGGCCATGTGTGGTTGGGGGCGTGTTTCGATGGGTGAGACGAGCGACATGTGCGGAAAACACGTTTTTTTTCCCACCTTTCTGAATTTGCGAGGGTGTCTGGGTATTAAATTCTGGGGCGATTTGGGCATATCATACCTCTGCGGATTCCCACTGGTGTCCTCTTTTCGGAAATGCATGGGGTTCCCTGTTTTCCCCGGTGGCTTGGACACCCGTGGCTCATATCTGTATGTTGTGCCAGTCGGCAGAGTGTATCAAATTCCAGTCAGAAAACAGACTTGGGGTTACTTGTGTTTTAGGCTTTCCCCTTGGCGGCCAGGTAGGTTCACCCATACATGTGAGGTACCCTTTTCATCGGGACACCTGTGGAAACGTGGGATGGTAGGCCATGTGTCGTTGGGTGTGTGTTTCGATGGGTGAGCCGAGCGAAATGTGCAGAAAATGCATTTTTTCCCACATTTCAGAATTTGCGGGGGTTTCTGGGTAATACATTCTGGGGCGATTTGGGGATATTATACCTCTGCAGACTCCCACGGGTGTCCGCTTTTCAGAAATGCATAGGGTTCCCTGTTTTCCCCGGTGGCTTGGACACCCGAGGCCCATATCTGTATGTTGTGCCGGCCGGCAGAGCATCTCAAATTCCGGTCAGAAAACAGACTTGGGGTTACTTGTGTTATAGGCTTTCCCCTTGGCGGCCAGGTAGGTGCACCCACTCATGTGAGGTACCATTTTCATCGACACACCTTGGGAACACGGGACGGTAGGCCATGTGTTGTTGGGGGCGTGTTTCAATGGGTGAGCCGAGCGTAATGTGCGTAAAATGCATTTTTTTCCCACATTTCAGACTTTGCGGGGGAGTCTGAGTAATACATTCTGGGGCAATTTGGGCATATCATACCTCTGCGGATTTCCACAGTTGTCCTCTTTTCGGAAATGCATGGGGTTCCCTGTTTTCCCCGGTGGCTTGGACACCCGAAGCCCATATCTGTATGTTGTGCCGGTTGGCAGAGCATCTCAAATTCCGGTCAGAAAACAGACTTGGGGTTACTTGTGTTTTAGGCTTTCCCCTTGGCGGCCAGGTAGGTGCACCCACACATGTGAGGTACCGTTTTCATCGGGACACCTGTGGGAACGCGGGACGGTAGGCCATGTGCTGTTGGGGGCGTATTTCGATGGGTAAGCCGAGCGACACGTGTGCGGAAAATGAGTTTTTTTCCCCACATTTCGGACTTTGTGGGGGTGTCTGTGTAATACATTCTGGGCCGATTTGGGCAAATCATACCTCTGCTGATTCCCACGGGTGTCCTCTTTTCGTAAATGCATGGGGTTCCCTGATTTCCCCGGTGGTTTGGACACCCGAGGCCCATATCTGTATGTTGTGCCGGTCGGCAAAGCGTCTCAAATTCCGGTCAGAAAACAGACTTGGGGTTACTTGTGTATTAGGCTTTCCCCTTGGCGGCCAGGTAGGTGCACCCACACATGTGAGGTACCGGTTTCATCGGGACACCTGTGGGAACGCGGGACGGTAGGCCATGTGTTGTTGGGGGCGTGTTTCGATGGGTGAGCCAAGCGACATGTGCAGAAAATGCGTTTTTTCTCCCACATTTTGGATTTTGCGGGGGTGTCTGGGTAATAAATTCTGGGGCGATTTGGGGATATCATACCTCTGCGGATTCCCACGGGTGTCCTCTTTTCGGAAATGCATGGGGTTCCCTGTTTTCCCCGGTGGCTTGGACACCCGAGGCCCATATCTGTATGTTGTGCCGGTCGGCAGAGCGTCTCAAATTCCGGTCAGGAAACAGACTTGGGGTTACTTGTGTTTTACACTTTCCCCTTGGCGGCCAGGTAGGTGCACCCACACATGTGAGGTACCGATTTCATCGGGACACCTGTGGGAACGCGAGACAGTAGGCCATGTGTTGTTGGGGGCGTGTTTCGATGGGTGAGCCGAGCAAAATATGCGGAAAATGCATTTTTTTCCCTACATTTCAGACTTTGCGGGGGTGTCTGGGTAATACATTCTTGGGCGATTTGGGCATATCATACCTCTGCGGATTCCCACGGGTGTCCTCTTTTCAGAAATGCATGGGGTTCCCTGTTTTCCCAAGTAGCTTGGACACCCGAGGCCCATATCTGTATGTTGCGCCGGTCGGCAGAGCGCCTCAAATTCCGGTCAGAAAACAGACTTGGGGTTACTTGTGTTTTAGGCTTTCCCCTTGGCGGTCAGGTAGGTGCACCCACACATGTGAGGTACCGTTTTCATCGGGACACCTGTGGGAACGCAGGATGGTAGGCCATGTGCTGTTGGGGGCGTGTTTCAATGGGTGAGCCGAGCGAAATGTGCGGAAAATGCGTTTTTTCCCACATTTCAGAATTTGCAAGGGTGTCGGGGTAATAAATTCTGGGGCGATTTGGGCATATCATACCTCTGCAGATTCCCATTGGTGTCCTCTTTTCGGAAAGGCATAGGGTTCCCTGTTTTCCCCGGTGGCTTGGACACCCGAGGCCCATATCTTTATGATGTGCCAGTTGGCAGAGCGTCTCAAATTCCGGTCAGATAACAGACTTGGGGTTACTTGTGTTTTAGGCTTTCCCCTTGGCGGCCAGGTAGGTGCACCCACACATGTGAGGTACCGTTTTCATCGGGACACATGTTGGAACGCGGGACAGTAGGCCATGTGCTGTTGGGAGCGTGTTTCGATGGGTGAGCCGAGTAAAATGTGCGGAAAATGCATTTCTTTCCCCACATTTCAGACTTTGCGGGGGTGTCTGGGTAATAAATTCTGGGGCGATTTGGGCATATCATACCTCTGCGGATTCCCACAGGTGTCCTCTTTTCGGAAATGCATGGGGTTCCCTGTTTTCCCCGGTGGCTTGGACACCCGAGGCCCATATCTGTATGTTGCGCCGGTCGGCAGAGCGTCTCAAATTCCGGTCAGAAAACAGACTTGTGGTTACTTGTGTTTTAGGCTTTCCCCTTGGCGGCCAGGTAGGTTCACTCACACATGTGAGATACCGTTTTCATCAGGACACCTGTGGGAACGCGGGACGGTAGCCATGTGTTGTTGGGGGCGTGCTTTGATGGGTGAGCCGAGCGAAATGTGAGGAAAATGCATTTTTTTTCCCCACATTTCAGACTTTGCAGGGGTGTCTGGGTAATACATTCTGGGGCGATTTGGGCATATCATACCTCTGCAGATTTCCACAGGTGTCCTCTTTTCGGAAATGCATGGGGTTCCCTGTATTCCCCGATGGCTTGGACACCCGAGGCCCATATCTGTTTGTTGTGCCGGTCGGCAGAGCGTCTCAAATTCCTGTCAGAAAACAGACTTGGGGTTACTTGTGTTTTAGGCTTTCCCCTTGGCGGCCAGGTTGGTGCACCCACACATGTGAGGTACCGTTTTCATCGGGACCCCTGTGGGAACGCGGGACGATGGCCATGTGTTGTTGGGGGCGTGTTTCGATGGGTGAGACGAGCGACATGTGCGGAAAACGCGTTTTTTTTCCCACCTTTCTGAATTTGCGAGGGTGTCTGGGTAATAAATTCTGGGGCGATTTGGGCATATCATACCTCTGCGGATTCCCACTGGTGTCCTCTTTTCGGAAATGCATGGGGTTCCCTGTTTTCCCCGGTGGCTTGGACACCCGTGGCTCATATCTGTATGTTGTGCCAGTCGGCAGAGTGTATCAAATTCCAGTCAGAAAACAGACTTGTGGTTACTTGTGTTTTAGGCTTTCCCCTTGGCGGCCAGGTAGGTTCACCCATACATGTGAGGTACCCTTTTCATCGGGACACCTGTGGAAACGCGGGATGGTAGGCCATGTGTCGTTGGGTGTGTGTTTCGATGGGTGAGCCGAGCGAAATGTGCAGAAAATGCATTTTTTTCCCACATTTTAGACTTTGCGGGGGTGTCTGGGTAATACATTCTGGGGCGATTTGGGGATATTATACCTCTGCAGACTCCCACGGGTGTCCGCTTTTCAGAAATGCATAGGGTTCCCTGTTTTCCCCGGTGGCTTGGACACCCGAGGCCCATATCTGTATGTTGTGCCGGCCGGCAGAGCGTCTCAAATTCCGGTCAGAAAACAGACTTGGGGTTACTTGTGTTTTAGGCTTTCCCCTTGGCGGCCAGGTAGGTGCACGCACTCATGTGAGGTACCGTTTTCATCGACACACCTTGGGAACACGGGACGGTAGGCCATGTGTTGTTGGGGGCGTTTTTCAATGGGTGAGCCGAGCGTAATGTGCGTAAAATGCATTTTTTTTCCCACATTTCAGACTTTGCGGGGGAGTCTGAGTAATACATTCTGGGGCAATTTGGGCATATCATACCTCTGCGGATTTCCACAGTTGTCCTCTTTTCGGAAATGCATGGGGTTCCCTGTTTTCCCCAGTGGCTTGGACACCCGAAGCCCATATCTATATGTTGTGCCGGTTGGCAGAGCATCTCAAATTCCGGTCAGAGAACAGACTTGGGGTTACTTGTGTTTTAGGCTTTCCCCTTGGCGGCCAGGTAGGTGCACCCACACATGTGAGGTACCGTTTTCATCGGGACACCTGTGGGAACGCGGGACGGTAGGCCATGTGCTGTTGGGGGCGTGTTTCGATGGGTAAGCCGAGCGACACGTGTGCGGAAAATGAGTTTTTTTCCCCACATTTCGGACTTTGTGGGGGTGTCTGTGTAATACATTCTGGGCCGATTTGGGCAAATCATACCTCTGCTGATTCCCACGGGTGTCCTCTTTTCGTAAATGCATGGGGTTCCCTGATTTCCCCGGTGGTTTGGACACCCGAGGCCCATATCTGTTTGTTGTGCCGGTCGGCAAAGCGTCTCAAATTCCGGTCAGAAAACAGACTTGGGGTTACTTGTGTATTAGGCTTTCCCCTTGGCGGCCAGGTAGGTGCACCCACACATGTGAGGTACCGGTTTCATCGGGACACCTGTGGGAACGTGGGACGGTAGGCCATGTGTTGTTGGGGGCGTGTTTCGACGGGTGAGCCAAGCGACATGTGCAGAAAATGCGTTTTTTCTCCCACATTTTGGATTTTGCGGGGGTGTCTGGGTAATAAATTCTGGGGCGATTTGGGGATATCATACCTCTGCGGATTCCCACGGGTGTCCTCTTTTCGGAAATGCATGGGGTTCCCTGTTTTCCCCGGTGGCTTGGACACCCGAGGCCCATATTTGTATGTTGTGCCGGTCGGCAGAGCGTCTCAAATTCCGGTCAGGAAACAGACTTGGGGTTACTTGTGTTTTACACTTTCCCCTTGGCGGCCAGGTAGGTGCACCCACACATGTGAGGTGCCGTTTTCATCGGGACACCTGTGGGAACGCGAGACAGTAGGCCATGTGTTGTTGGGGGCGTGTTTCGATGGTTGAGCCGAGCAAAATATGCGGAAAATGCATTTTTTTTCCCTACATTTCAGACTTTGCGGGGGTGTCTGGGTAATACATTCTTGGGCGATTTGGGCATATCATACCTCTGCGGATTCCCACGGGTGTCCTCTTTTCAGAAATGCATGGGGTTCCCTGTTTTCCCAAGTAGCTTGGACACCCGAGGCCCATATCTGTATGTTGCGCCGGTCGGCAGAGCGCCTCAAATTCCGGTCAGAAAACAGACTTGGGGTTACTTGTGTTTTAGGCTTTCCCCTTGGCGGTCAGGTAGGTGCACCCACACATGTGAGGTACCGTTTTCATCGGGACACCTGTGGGAACGCAGGATGGTAGGCCATGTGCTGTTGGGGGCGTGTTTCAATGGGTGAGCCGAGCGAAATGTGCGGAAAATGCGTTTTTTCCCACATTTCAGAATTTGCAAGGGTGTCAGGGTAATAAATTCTGGGGCGATTTGGGCATATCATACCTCTGCAGATTCCCATTGGTGTCCTCTTTTCGGAAAGGCATAGGGTTCCCTGTTTTCCCCGCTGGCTTGGACACCCGAGGCCCATATCTTTATGATGTGCCAGTTGGCAGAGCGTCTCAAATTCCGGTCAGATAACAGACTTGGGGTTACTTGTGTTTTAGGCTTTCCCCTTGGCGGCCAGGTAGGTGCACCCACACATGTGAGGTACCGTTTTCATCGGGACACATGTTGGAACGCGGGACAGTAGGCCATGTGCTGTTGGGAGCGTGTTTTGATGGGTGAGCCGAGTAAAATGTGCGGAAAATGCATTTCTTTCCCCACATTTCAGACTTTGCGGGGGTGTCTGGGTAATAAATTCTGGGGCGATTTGGGCATATCATACCTCTGCGGATTCCCACAGGTGTCCTCTTTTCGGAAATGCATGGGGTTCCCTGTTTTCCCCGGTGGCTTGGACACCCGAGGCCCATATCTGTATGTTGCGCCGGTCGGCAGAGCGTCTCAAATTCCGATCAGAAAACAGACTTGTGGTTACTTGTGTTTTAGGCTTTCCCCTTGGCGGCCAGGTAGGTTCACTCACACATGTGAGATACCGTTTTCATCAGGACACCTGTGGGAACGCGGGACAGTAGCCATGTGTTGTTGGGGGCGTGCTTTGATGGGTGAGCCGAGCGAAATGTGAGGAAAATGCATTTTTTTTCCCCACATTTCAGACTTTGCAGGGGTGTCTGGGTAATACATTCTGGGGCGATTTGGGCATATCATACCTCTGCAGATTTCCACAGGTGTCCTCTTTTCGGAAATGCATGGGGTTCCCTGTATTCCCCGATGGCTTGGACACTCGAGGCCCATATCTGTTTGTTGTGCCGGTCGGCAGAGCGTCTCAAATTCCTGTCAGAAAACAGACTTGGGGTTACTTGTGTTTTAGGCTTTCCCCTTGGCGGCCAGGTTGGTGCACCCACACATGTGAGGTACCGTTTTCATCGGGACACCTGTGGGAATGCGGGACGATGGCCATGTGTTGTTGGGGGCGTGTTTCGATGGGTGAGACGAGCGACATGTGCGGAAAACGCGTTTTTTTTCCCACCTTTCTGAATTTGCGAGGGTGTCTGGGTAATAAATTCTGGGGCGATTTGGGCATATCATACCTCTGCGGATTCCCACTGGTGTCCTCTTTTCGGAAATGCATGGGGTTCCCTGTTTTCCCCGGTGGCTTGGACACCCGTGGCTCATATCTGTATGTTGTGCCAGTCGGCAGAGTGTATCAAATTCCAGTCAGAAAACAGACTTGGGGTTACTTGTGTTTTAGGCTTTTCCCTTGGCGGACAGGTAGGTTCACCCATACATGTGAGGTACCCTTTTCATCGGGACACCTGTGGGAACGCGGGATGGTAGGCCATGTGTCGTTGGGTGTGTGTTTCGATGGGTGAGCCGAGCGAAATGTGCAGAAAATGAATTTTTTTTCCCACATTTCAGACTTTGCGGGGGTGTCTGGGTAATAAATTCTGGGGCGATTTGGGGATATTATACCTCTGCAGACTCCCACGGGTGTCCGCTTTTCAGAAATGCATAGGGTTCCCTGTTTTCCCCGGTGGCTTGGACACCCGAGGCCCATATCTGTATGTTGTGCCGGCCGGCAGAGCGTCTCAAATTCCGGTCAGAAAACAGACTTGGGGTTACTTGTGTTATAGGCTTTCCCCTTGGCGGCCAGGTAGGTGCACCCACTCATGTGAGGTACCGTTTTCATCGGCACACCTTGGGAACACGGGACGGTAGGCCTTGTGTTTTTGGGGGCGTGTTTCAATGGGCGAGCCGAGCGTAATGTGCTTAAAATGCATTTTTTTTCCCACATTTCAGACTTTGCAGGGGTGTCTGAGTAATACATTCTGGGGCAATTTGGGCATATCATACCTCTGCGGATTTCCACAGGTGTCCTCTTTTCGGAAATGCATGGGGTTCCCTGTTTTCCCCGGTGGCTTGGACACTCGAAGCGCATATCTGTATGTTGTGCCGGTTGGCAGAGCATCTCAAATTCCAGTCAGAAAACAAACTTGGGGTTACTTGTGTTTTAGGCTTTCCCCTTGGCGGCCAGGTAGGTGCACCCACACATGTGAGGTACCGTTTTCATCGGGACACCTGTGGGAACGCGGGACGGTAGGCCATGTGCTGTTGGGGGCGTGTTTCGATGGGTAAGCCGAGCGACACGTGTGCGTAAAATGAGTTTTTTTCCCCACATTTTGGACTTTGTGGGGGTGTCTGAGTAATACATTCTGGGGCAATTTGGGCATATCATACCTCTGCGGATTTCCACAGGTGTCCTCTTTTCGGAAATGCATGCGGTTCCCTGTTTTCCCCGGTGGCTTGGACACTCGAAGCCCATATCTGTATGTTGTGCCGGTTGGCAGAGCATCTCAAATTCCAGTCAGAAAACAGACTTGGGGTTACTTGTGTTTTAGGCTTTCCCCTTGGCGGCCAAATAGGTGCACCCACACATGTGAGGTACCGTTTTCATTGGGACACCTGTGGGAACGCCGGACGGTAGGCCATGTGTTGTTGGGGGTGTGTTTCGATGGGTGAGCCGAGCAAAATGTGCGGAAAATGCATTTTTTTTCCCCACATTTCGAACTTTGCTGGGGTGTCTGGGTAATAAATCCTGGGGCGATTTGGGCATATCATACCTCTGCGGATTCCCACGCATGTCCTCTTTTCGGAAATGCATGGGGTTCCCTGATTTCCCCGGTGGCTTGGACACCCGAGGCCCATATCTGTATGTTGTGCCGGTCGGCAAAGCCTCTCAAATTCCGGTCAGAAAACAGACTTGGGGTTACTTGTGTATTAGGCTTTCCCCTTGGCGGCCAGGTAGGTGCACCCACACATGTGAGGTACCGTTTTCATCGGGACACCTGTGGGAACGCGAGACAGTAGGCCATGTGTTGTTGGGGGCGTGTTTCGATGGGTGAGCCGAGCAAAATGTGCGGAAAATGTGTTTTTTCCCCTACATTTCAGACTTTGCGGGGGTGTCTGGGCAATACATTCTTGGGCGATTTGGGCATATCATACCTCTGCGGATTCCCACGGGTGTCCTCTTTTCAGAAATCCATGGGGTTCCCTGTTTTCCCCGGTGGCTTGGACACCCGAGGCGCATATCTGTATGTTGTGCCGGTCGGCAGAGCGTCACAAATTCCGGTCAGAAAACAGACTTGGGGTTACTTGTGTTTTAGGCTTTCCCCTTGGTGGCCAGGTAGGTGCACCCACACATGTGAGGTACCGTTTTCCTCAGAACACATGTGGGAACGCGGGACGGTAGGCCATGTGTTGTTGGGGGCGTGTTTCGATGGGTAAGTCGAGCGACATGTGCGGAAAATGCGTTTTTTTTCCCACATTTCGGAATTTGCGGGGGTGTCTGGGTAATAAATTCAGGGGCGATTTGGGCATATCATACCTCTGCAGATTCCCATTGGTGTCCTCTTTTCGGAAAGGCATGGGGTTCCCTGTTTTCCCCGGTGGCTTGGACACCCGAGGCCCATATCTTTATGATGTGCCAGTTGGCAGAGCGTCTCAAATTCCGGTCAGATAACAGACTTGGGGTTACTTGTGTTTTAGGCTTTCCCCTTGGCGGCCAGGTAGGTGCACCCACACATGTGAGGTACTGTTTTCATCGGGACACATGTGGGAACGCGGAACAGTAGGCCATGTGCTGTTGGGAGCGTGTTTCGATGGGTGAGCCGCGTAAAATGTGCGGAAAATGCATTTCTTTCCCCACATTTCAGACTTTGCAGGGGTGTCTGGGTAATACATTCTGGGGCAATTTGGGCATATCATACCTCTGCGGATTTCCACAGGTGTCCTCTTTTCTGAAATGCATGGGGTTCCCTGTATTCCCCGATGGCTTGGACACCCGAGGCCCATATCTGTTTGTTGTGCCGGTCGGCAGAGCGTCTCAAATTCCGGTCAGAAAACAGACTTGGGGTTACTTGTGTTTTAGGCTTTCCCCTTGGCGGCCAGGTTGGTGCACCCACACATGTGAGGTACCGTTTTCATCGGGACACCTGTGGGAACGCGGGACGATGGCCATGTGTTGTTGGGGGCGTGTTTCGATGGGTGAGACGAGCGACATGTGCGGAAAACGCTTTTTTTCCCACATTTTAGACTTTGCGGGGGTGTCTGGGTAATAAATTCTGGGGCGATTTGGGGATATTATACCTCTGCAGACTCCCACGGGAGTCCGCTTTTCGGAAATGCATCGGGTTCTCTGTTTTCCCCGGTGGCTTGGACACCCGAGGCCCATATCTGTATGTTGTGCCGGCCGGCAGAGCGTCTCAAATTCCGGTCAGAAAACAGACTTGGGGTTACTTGTGTTATAGGCTTTCCCCTTGGCGGCCAGGTAGGTGCACCCACTCATGTGAGGTACCGTTTTCATCGGCACACCTTGGGAACACGGGACGGTAGGCCATGTGTTGTTGGGGGCGTGTTTCAATGGGTGAGCCGAGCGTAATGTGCGTAAAATGCATTTTTTTTCCCACATTTCAGACTTTGCGGGGGTGTCTGAGTAATACATTCTGGGGCAATTTGGGCATATCATACCTCTGCGGATTTCCACAGGTGTCCTCTTTTCGGAAATGCATGGGGTTCCCTGTTTTCCCCGGTGGCTTGGACACCCGAAGCCCATATCTGTATGTTGTGCCGGTTGGCAGAGCATCTCAAATTCCGGTCAGAAAACAGACTTGGGGTTACTTGTGTTTTAGGCTTTCCCCTTGGCGGCCAGGTAGGTGCACCCACACATGTGAGGTACCGTTTTCATCGGGACACCTGTGGGAACGCGGGACGGTAGGCCATGTGCTGTTCTGGGCGTGTTTCGATGGGTAAGCCGAGCGACACGTGTGCGGAAAATGAGTTTTTTTCCCCACATTTCGGACTTTGTGGGGGTGTCTGTGTAATACATTCTGGGCCGATTTGGGCAAATCATACCTCTGCTGATTCCCACGGTTGTCCTCTTTTCGTAAATGCATGGGGTTCCCTGTTTTCCCCAGTAGCTTGGACACCCGAGGCCCATATCTGGATGTTGTGCCGGTCGGCAGTGCATCTCAAATTCCAGTCAGAAAACAGACTTGGGGTTACTTGTGTTTTAGGCTTTCCCCTTGGCAGCCAGATAGGTGCACCCACACATGTGAGGTACCGTTTTCATTGGGACACCTGTGGGAATGCTGGACGGTAGGCCATGTGTTGTTGGGGGTGTGTTTCGATGGGTGAGCCGAGCAAAATGTGCGGAAAATGCGTTTTTTTTCCCCACATTTCGAACTTTGCGGGGGTGTCTGGGTAATAAATCCTGGGGCGATTTGGGCATATCATACCTCTGCGGATTCCCACAGGTGTCCTCTTTTCGGAAATGCATGGGGTTCCCTGTTTTCCCCGGTGGCTTGGACACCCGAGGCCCATATCTGTATGTTGCGCCGCTCGGCAGAGCGTCTCAAATTCCGGTCAGAAAACAGACTTGTGGTTACTTGTGTTTTAGGCTTTCCCCTTGGCGGCCAGGTAGGTTCACCCACACATGTGAGGTACCGTTTTCATCGGGACACCTGTGGGAACGCGGGACGGTAGCCATGTGTTGTTGGGGGCGTGCTTTGATGGGTGAGCCGAGCGAAATGTGAGGAAAATGCATTTTTTTTTCCCCACATTTCAGACTTTGCAGGGGTGTCTGGGTAATACATTCTGGGGCGATTTGGGCATATCATACCTCTGCGGATTTCCACAGGTGTCCTCTTTTCGGAAATGCATGGGGTTCCCTGTATTCCCCGATGGCTTGGACACCCGAGGCCCATATCTGTTTGTTGTGCCGGTCGGCAGAGCGTCTCAAATTCCGGTCAGAAAACAGTCTTGGGGTTACTTGTGTTTTAGGCTTTTCCCTTGGCGGCCAGGTAGGTGCACCCACACATGTGAGGTACCGTTTTCATCGGGACACCTGTGGGAACGCGGGACGGTAGGCCATGTGCTGTTGGGGGCGTGTTTCGATGGGTAAGCCGAGCGACACGTGTGCGGAAAATGAGTTTTTTTCCCCACATTTCAGACTTTGTGGGGGTGTCTGTGTAATACATTCTGGGCCGATTTGGGCAAATCATACCTCTGCTGATTCCCACGGGTGTCCTCTTTTCGTAAATGCATGGGGTTCTCTGTTTTCCCCAGTAGCTTGGACACCCGAGGCCCATATCTGGATGTTGTGCTGGTCAGCAGTGCATCTCAAATTCCAGTCAGAAAACAGACTTGGGGTTACTTGTGTTTTAGGCTTTCCCCTTGGCGGCCAAATAGGTGCACCCACACATGTGAGGTACCGTTTTCATTGGGACACCTGTGGGAACGCCGGACGGTAGGCCATGTGTTGTTGGGGGTGTGTTTCGATGGGTGAGCCGAGCAAAATGTGCGGAAAATGCGTTTTTTTTCCCCACATTTCGAACTTTGCGGGGGTGTCTGGGTAATAAATCCTGGGGCGATTTGGGCATATCATACCTCTGCGGATTCCCACGCATGTCCTCTTTTCGGAAATGCATGGGGTTCCCTGATTTCCCCGGTGGCTTGGACACCCGAGGCCCATATCTGTATGTTGTGCCGGTCGGCAAAGCGTCTCAAATTCCGGTCAGAAAACAGACTTGGGGTTACTTGTGTATTAGGCTTTCCCATTGGCGGCCAGGTAGGTGCACCCACACATGTGAGGTACCGGTTTCATCGGGACACCTGTGGGAACGCGGGACGGTAGGCCATGTGTTGTTGGGGGCGTGTTTCGATGGGTGAGCCAAGCGACATGTGCAGAAAATGCGTTTTTTCTCCCACATTTTCGATTTTGCGGGGGTGTCTGGGTAATAAATTCTGGGGCAATTTGGGGATATCATACCTCTGCGGATTCCCACGGGTGTCCTCTTTTCGGAAATGCATGGGGTTCCCTGTTTTCCCCGGTGGCTTGGACACCCGAGGCCCATATCTGTATGTTGTGCCGGTCGGCAGAGCGTCTCAAATTCCGGTCAGGAAACAGACTTGGGGTTACTTGTGTTTTACACTTTCCCCTTGGCGGCCAGGTAGGTGCACCCACACATGTGAGGTACCGTTTTCATCGGGACACCTGTGGGAACGCGAGACAGTAGGCCATGTGTTGTTGGGGGCGTGTTTCGATGGGTGAGCCGAGCAAAATGTGTGGAAAATGTGTTTTTTTTCCCTACATTTCAGACTTTGCGGGGGTGTCTGGGTAATACATTCTTGGGCGATTTGGGCATATCATACCTCTGCGGATTCCCACGGGTGTCCTCTTTTCAGAAATGCATGGGGTTCCCTGTTTTCCCCGGTGGCTTGGACACCCGAGGCCCATATCTGTATGTTGTGCCGGTCGGCAGAGCGTCACAAATTCCGGTCAGAAAACAGACTTGGGGTTACTTGTGTTTTAGGCTTTCCCCTTGGCGGCCAGGTAGGTGCACCCACACATGTGAGGTACCGTTTTCCTCGGAACACATGTGGGAACGCGGGACGGTAGGCCATGTGTTGTTGGGGGCGTGTTTCGATGGGTAAGTCAAGCGACATGTGCAGAAAATGCGGGTTTTTTTCCCACATTTCGGACTTTGCGGGGGTGTCTGGGTAATAAATTCTGGGGCGATTTGGGCATATCATACCTCTGCTGATTCCCACGGGTGTCCTCTTTTCGTAAATGCATGGGGTTCCCTGTTTTCCCCAGTAGCTTGGACACCCGAGGCCCATATCTGGATGTTGTGCCGGTCGGCAGTGCATCTCAAATTCCAGTCAGAAAACAGACTTGGGGTTACTTGTGTTTTAGGCTTTCCCCTTGGCGGCCAGGTAGGTGCACCCACACATGTGAGGTACCGTTTTCATCGGGACACATGTGGGAACGCGGGACAGTAGGCCATGTGCTGTTGGGAGCGTGTTTCGATGGGTGAGCCGCGTAAAATGTGCGGAAAATGCATTTCTTTCCCCACATTTCAGACTTTGCGGGGGTGTCTGGGTAATAAATTCTGGGGCGATTTGGGCATATCATAACTCTGCGGATTCCCACAGGTGTCCTCTTTTCGGAAATGCATGGGGTTCCCTGTTTTCCCCGGTGGCTTGGAAACCCGAGGCCCATATCTGTATGTTGCGCCGGTCGGCAGAGCGTCTCAAATTCCGGTCAGAAAACAGACTTGTGGTTACTTGTGTTTTAGGCTTTCCCCTTGGCGGCCAGGTAGGTTCACCCATACATGTGAGGTACCCTTTTCATCGGGACACCTGTGGGAACGCGGGACGGTAGGCCATGTGTCATTGGGTGTGTGTTTCGATGGGTGAGCCGAGCGAAATGTGCAGAAAATGCATTTTTTTCCCACATTTTAGACTTTGCGGGGGTGTCTGGGTAATAAATTCTGGGGCGATTTGGGGATATTATACCTCTGCAGACTCCCACGGGAGTCCGCTTTTCGGAAATGCATCGGGTTCTCTGTTTTCCCCGGTGGCTTGGACACCCGAGGCCCATATCGGTATGTTGTGCCGGCCGGCAGAGCGTCTCAAATTCCGGTCAGAAAACAGACTTGGGGTTACTTGTGTTTTAAGCTTTCCCCTTGGCGGCCAGGTTGGTGCACCCACACATGTGAGGTACCGTTTTCATCGGGACACCTGTGGGAACGCGGGACGATGGCCATGTGTTGTTGGGGGCGTGTTTCGATGGGTGAGACGAGCGACATGTGCGGAAAACGCGTTTTTTTCCCACATTTTAGACTTTGCGGGGGTGTCTGGGTAATAAATTTTGGGGCGATTTGGGGATATTATACCTCTGCAGACTCCCACGGGAGTCCGCTTTTCGGAAATGCATCGGGTTCTCTGTTTTCCCCGGTGGCTTGGACACCCGAGGCCCATATCTGTATGTTGTGCCGGCCGGCAGAGCGTCTCAAATTCCGGTCAGAAAACAGACTTGGGGTTACTTGTGTTATAGGCTTTCCCCTTGGCGGCCAGGTAGGTGCACCCACTCATGTGAGGTACCGTTTTCATCGGCACACCTTGGGAACACGGGACGGTAGGCCATGTGTTGTTGGGGGCGTGTTTCAATGGGTGAGCCGAGCGTAATGTGCGTAAAATGCATTTTTTTTCCCACATTTCAGACTTTGCGGGGGTGTCTGGGTAATAAATTTAGGGGCGATTTGGGCATATCATACCTCTGCAGATTCCCATTGGTGTCCTCTTTTCGGAAAGGCATGGGGTTCCCTGTTTTCCCCGGTGGCTTGGACACCCGAGGCCCATATCTTTATGATGTGCCAGTTGGCAGAGCGTCTCAAATTCCCGTCAGATAACAGACTTGGGGTTACTTGTGTTTTAGGCTTTCCCCTTGGCGGGCAGGTAGGTGCACCCACACATGTGAGGTACTGTTTTCATCGGGACACATGTGGGAACGCGGGACAGTAGGCCATGTGCTGTTGGGAGCGTGTTTCGATGGGTGAGCCGCGTAAAATGTGCGGAAAATGCATTTCTTTCCCCACATTTCAGACTTTGCAGGGGTGTCTGGGTAATAAATTCTGGGGAGATTTGGGCATATCATACCTCTGCGGATTCCCACAGGTGTCCTCTTTTCGGAAATGCATGGGGTTCCCTGTATTCCCCGATGGCTTGGACACCCGAGGCCCATATCTGTATGTTGCGCCGGTCGGCAGAGCGTCTCAAATTCCGGTCAGAAAACAGACTTGTGGTTACTTGTGTTTTAGGCTTTCCCCTTGGCGGCCAGGTAGGTTCACTCACACATGTGAGATACCGTTTTCATCAGGACACCTGTGGGAACACGGGACGGTAGCCATGTGTTGTTGGGGGCGTGCTTTGATGGGTGAGCCGAGCGAAATGTGAGGAAAATGCATTTTTTTTCCCCACATTTCAGACTTTGCAGGGGTGTCTGGGTAATACATTCTGGGGCAATTTGGGCATATCATACCTCTGCGGATTTCCACAGGTGTCCTCTTTTCTGAAATGCATGGGGTTCCCTGTATTCCTCGATGGCTTGGACACCCGAGGCCCATATCTGTTTGTTGTGCCGGTCGGCAGAGCGTCTCAAATTCCGGTCAGAAAACAGACTTGGGGTTACTTGTGTTTTAGGCTTTCCCCTTGGCGGCCAGGTTGGTGCACCCACACATGTGAGGTACCGTTTTCATCGGGACACCTGTGGGAACGCGGGACGATGGCCATGTGTTGTTGGGGGCGTGTTTCGATGGGTGAGACGAGCGACATGTGCGGAAAACGCTTTTTTTCCCACATTTTAGACTTTGCGGGGGTGTCTGGGTAATAAATTCTGGGGCGATTTGGGGATATTATACCTCTGCAGACTCCCACAGGAGTCCGCTTTTCGGAAATGCATCGGGTTCTCTGTTTTCCCCGGTGGCTTGGACACCCGAGGCCCATATCTGTATGTTGTGCCGGCCGGCAGAGCGTCTCAAATTCCGGTCAGAAAACAGACTTGGGGTTACTTGTGTTATAGGCTTTCCCCTTGGCGGCCAGGTAGGTGCACCCACTCATGTGAGGTACCGTTTTCATCGGCACACCTTGGGAACACGGGACGGTAGGCCATGTGTTGTTGGGGGCGTGTTTCAATGGGTGAGCCGAGCGTAATGTGCGTAAAATGCATTTTTTTTCCCACATTTCAGACTTTGCGGGGGTGTCTGAGTAATACATTCTGGGCAATTTGGGCATATCATACCTCTGCGGATTTCCACAGGTGTCCTCTTTTCGGAAATGCATGGGGTTCCCTGTTTTCCCCGGTGGCTTGGACACCCGAAGCCCATATCTGTATGTTGTGCCGGTTGGCAGAGCATCTCAAATTCCGGTCAGAAAACAGACTTGGGGTTACTTGTGTTTTAGGCTTTCCCCTTGGCGGCCAGGTAGGTGCACCCACACATGTGAGGTACCGTTTTCATCGGGACACCTGTGGGAACGCGGGACGGTAGGCCATGTGCTGTTCTGGGCGTGTTTCGATGGGTAAGCCGAGCGACACGTGTGCGGAAAATGAGTTTTTTTCCCCACATTTCGGACTTTGTGGGGGTGTCTGTGTAATACATTCTGGGCCGATTTGGGCAAATCATACCTCTGCTGATTCCCACGGTTGTCCTCTTTTCGTAAATGCATGGGGTTCCCTGTTTTCCCCAGTAGCTTGGACACCCGAGGCCCATATCTGGATGTTGTGCCGGTCGGCAGTGCATCTCAAATTCCAGTCAGAAAACAGACTTGGGGTTACTTGTGTTTTAGGCTTTCCCCTTGGCAGCCAGATAGGTGCACCCACACATGTGAGGTACCGTTTTCATTGGGACACCTGTGGGAACGCCGGACGGTAGGCCATGTGTTGTTGGGGGTGTGTTTCGATGGGTGAGCCGAGCAAAATGTGCGGAAAATGCGTTTTTTTTCCCCACATTTCGAACTTTGCGGGGGTGTCTGGGTAATAAATCCTGGGGCGATTTGGGCATATCATACCTCTGCGGATTCCCACAGGTGTCCTCTTTTCGGAAATGCATGGGGTTCCCTGTTTTCCCCGGTGGCTTGGACACCCGAGGCCCATATCTGTATGTTGCGCCGCTCGGCAGAGCTTCTCAAATTCCG
Source organism: Ambystoma mexicanum (assembly GCF_040938575.1). Taxonomy (NCBI): domain Eukaryota; kingdom Metazoa; phylum Chordata; class Amphibia; order Caudata; family Ambystomatidae; genus Ambystoma; species Ambystoma mexicanum. The sequence continues at coordinate 432,646,831 of NC_090928.1, forward strand.
GTCAGAAAACAGACTTGTGGTTACTTGTGTTTTAGGCTTTCCCCTTGGCGGCCAGGTAGGTTCACCCACACATGTGAGGTACCGTTTTCATCGGGACACCTGTGGGAACGCGGGACGGTAGCCATGTGTTGTTGGGGGCGTGCTTTGATGGGTGAGCCGAGCGAAATGTGAGGAAAATGCATTTTTTTTCCCCACATTTCAGACTTTGCAGTGGTGTCTGGGTAATACATTCTGGGGCGATTTGGGCATATCATACCTCTGCGGATTTCCACAGGTGTCCTCTTTTCGGAAATGCATGGGGTTCCCTGTATTCCCCGATGGCTTGGACACCCGAGGCCCATATCTGTTTGTTGCGCCGGTCGGCAGAGCGTCTCAAATTCCGGTCAGAAAACAGTCTTGGGGTTACTTGTGTTTTAGGCTTTTCCCTTGGTGGCCAGGTAGGTGCACCCACACATGTGAGGTACCGTTTTCATCGGGACACCTGTGGGAACGCGGGACGGTAGGCCATGTGCTGTTGGGGGCGTGTTTTGATGGGTAAGCCGAGCGACACGTGTGCGGAAAATGAGTTTTTTTCCCCACATTTCAGACTTTGTGGGGGTGTCTGTGTAATACATTCTGGGCCGATTTGGGCAAATCATACCTCTGCTGATTCCCACGGGTGTCCTCTTTTCGTAAATGCATGGGGTTCCCTGTTTTCCCCAGTAGCTTGGACACCCGAGGCCCATATCTGGATGTTGTGCTGGTCAGCAGTGCATCTCAAATTCCAGTCAGAAAACAGACTTGGGGTTACTTGTGTTTTAGGCTTTCCCCTTGGCGGCCAAATAGGTGCACCCACACATGTGAGGTACCGTTTTCATTGGGACACCTGTGGGAACGCCGGACGGTAGGCCATGTGTTGTTGGGGGTGTGTTTCGATGGGTGAGCCGAGCAAAATGTGCGGAAAATGCGTTTTTTTTCCCCACATTTCGAACTTTGCGGGGGTGTCTGGGTAATAAATCCTGGGGCGATTTGGGCATATCATACCTCTGCGGATTCCCACGCATGTCCTCTTTTCGGAAATGCATGGGGTTCCCTGATTTCCCCGGTGGCTTGGACACCCGAGGCCCATATCTGTATGTTGTGCCGGTCGGCAAAGCGTCTCAAATTCCGGTCAGAAAACAGACTTGGGGTTACTTGTGTATTAGGCTTTCCCCTTGGCGGCCAGGTAGGTGCACCCACACATGTGAGGTACCGGTTTCATCGGGACACCTGTGGGAACGCGGGACGGTAGGCCATGTGTTGTTGGGGGCGTGTTTCGATGGGTGAGCCAAGCGACATGTGCAGAAAATGCGTTTTTTCTCCCACATTTTCGATTTTGCGGGGGTGTCTGTGTAATAAATTCTGGGGCGATTTGGGGATATCATACCTCTGCGGATTCCCACGGGTGTCCTCTTTTCGGAAATGCATGGGGTTCCCTGTTTTCCCCGGTGGCTTGGACACCCGAGGCCCATATCTGTATGTTGTGCCGGTCGGCAGAGCGTCTCAAATTCCGGTCAGGAAACAGACTTGGGGTTACTTGTGTTTTACACTTTCCCCTTGGCGGCCAGGAAGGTGCACCCACACATTTGAGGTACCGTTTTCATCGGGACACCTGTGGGAACGCGAGACAGTAGGCCATGTGTTGTTGGGGGCGTGTTTCGATGGGTGAGCCGAGCAAAATGTGTGGAAAATGTGTTTTTTTTCCCTACATTTCAGACTTTGCGGGGGTGTCTGGGTAATACATTCTTGGGCGATTTGGGCATATCATACCTCTGCGGATTCCCACAGGTGTCCTCTTTTCAGAAATGCATGGGGTTCCCTGTTTTCCCCGGTGGCTTGGACACCCGAGGCCCATATCTGTATGTTGTGCCGGTCGGCAGAGCGTCACAAATTCCGGTCAGAAAACAGACTTGGGGTTACTTGTGTTTTAGGCTTTCCCCTTGGTGGCCAGGTAGGTGCACCCACACATGTGAGGTACCGTTTTCCTCGGAACACATGTGGGAACGCGGGACGGTAGGCCATGTGTTGTTGGGGGCGTGTTTCGATGGGTAAGTCGAGCGACATGTGCAGAAAATGCGGTTTTTTTTCCCACATTTCGGACTTTGCGGGGGTGTCTGGGTAATAAATTCTGGGGCGATTTGGGCATATCATACCTCTGCTGATTCCCACGGGTGTCCTCTTTTCGTAAATGCATGGGGTTCCCTGTTTTCCCCAGTAGCTTGGACACCCGAGGCCCATATCTGGATGTTGTGCCGGTCGGCAGTGCATCTCAAATTCCAGTCAGAAAACAGACTTGGGGTTACTTGTGTTTTAGGCTTTCCCCTTGGCGGCCAGGTAGGTGCACCCACACATGTGAGGTACCGTTTTCATCGGGACACATGTGGGAACGCGGGACAGTAGGCCATGTGCTGTTGGGAGCGTGTTTCGATGGGTGAGCCGCGTAAAATGTGCGGAAAATGCATTTCTTTCCCCACATTTCAGACTTTGCGGGGGTGTCTGGGTAATAAATTCTGGGGCGATTTGGGCATATCATAACTCTGCGGATTCCCACAGGTGTCCTCTTTTCGGAAATGCATGGGGTTCCCTGTTTTCCCCGGTGGCTTGGAAACCCGAGGCCCATATCTGTATGTTGCGCCGGTCGGCAGAGCGTCTCAAATTCCGGTCAGAAAACAGACTTGTGGTTACTTGTGTTTTAGGCTTTCCCCTTGGCGGCCAGGTAGGTTCACCCATACATGTGAGGTACCCTTTTCATCGGGACACCTGTGGGAACGCGGGACGGTAGGCCATGTGTCATTGGGTGTGTGTTTCGATGGGTGAGCCGAGCGAAATGTGCAGAAAATGCATTTTTTTCCCACATTTTAGACTTTGCGGGGGTGTCTGGGTAATAAATTCTGGGGCGATTTGGGGATATTATACCTCTGCAGACTCCCACGGGAGTCCGCTTTTCGGAAATGCATCGGGTTCTCTGTTTTCCCCGGTGGCTTGGACACCCGAGGCCCATATCGGTATGTTGTGCCGGCCGGCAGAGCGTCTCAAATTCCGGTCAGAAAACAGACTTGGGGTTACTTGTGTTATAGGCTTTCCCCTTGGCGGCCAGGTAGGTGCACCCACTCATGTGAGGTACCGTTTTCATCGGCACACCTTGGGAACACGGGACGGTAGGCCATGTGTTGTTGGGGGCGTGTTTCAATGGGTGAGCCGAGCGTAATGTGCGTAAAATGCATTTTTTTTCCCACATTTCAGACTTTGCGGGGGTGTCTGAGTAATACATTCTGGGGCAATTTGGGCATATCATACCTCTGCGGATTTCCACAGGTGTCCTCTTTTCGGAAATGCATGGGGTTCCCTGTTTTCCCCGGTGGCTTGGACACCTGAAGCCCATATCTGTATGTTGTGCCGGTTGGCAGAGCATCTCAAATTCCGGTCAGAAAACAGACTTGGGGTTACTTGTGTTTTAGGCTTTCCCCTTGGCGGCCAGGTAGGTGCACCCACAAATGTGATGTACCGTTTTCATTGGGACACCTGTGGGAATGCGGGACGGTAGGCCATGTGCTGTTGGGGGCGTGTTTCGATGGGTGAGCCGAGCGACATGTGCGGAAAATGCGTTTTTTTCCCCACATTTCGGACTTTGCGGGGGTGTCTGGGTAATAAATTCTGGGGCGATTTGGGCATATCATACCTCTGGTGATTCCCACGGGTGTCCTCTTTTCGTAAATGCATGGGATTCCCTGTTTTCCCCAGTGGCTTGGACACCCGAGGCCCATATCTGGATGTTGAGCCGGTCGGCAGTGCATCTCAAATTCCAGTCAGAAAACAGACTTGGGGTTACTTGGGTTTTAGGCTTTCCCCTTGGCGGCAGATAGGTGCACCCACACATGTGAGGTACTGTTTTCATTGGGACACCTGTGGGAACGCGGGACGGTAGGCCATGTGTTGTTGGGGGGGTGTTTCGATGGGTGAGCCGAGCAAAATGTGCGGAAAATGCGTTTTTTTACCCACATTTCGAACTTTGCGGGGGTGTCTGGGTAATAAATCCTGGGGCAATTTGGGCATATCATACCTCTGCTGATTCCCACGGGTGTCCTCTTTTCGTAAATGCATGGGATTCCCTGTTTTCCCCAGTGGCTTGGACACCCGAGGCCCATATCTGGATGTTGAGCCGGTCGGCAGTGCATCTCAAATTCCAGTCAGAAAACAGACTTGGGGTTACTTGTGTTTTAGGCTTTCCCCTTGGCGGCAGATAGGTGCACCCACACATGTGAGGTACTGTTTTCATTGGGACACCTGTGGGATCGCGGGACGGTAGGCCATGTGTTGTTGGGGGGGTGTTTCGATGGGTGAGCTGAGCAAAATGTGCGGAAAATGCGTTTTTTTACCCACATTTCGAGCTTTGCGGGGGTGTCTGGGTAATAAATCCTGGGGCAATTTGGGCATATCATACCTCTGCGGATTCCCACGCGTGTCCTCTTTTCGGAAATGCATGGGGTTCCCTGTTTTCCTCAGTGGCTTGGACATCCATATCTGTATGTTGGCTGGTCGGCAAAGCGTCTCAAATTCCGGTCAGAAAACAGACTTGGGGTTACTTGTGTTTTAGGCTTTCCCCTTGGCGGCCAGGTAGGTGCACCCCCACATGTGAGGTACCGTTTTCATCGGGACACCTTGGGAACGCGGGACGGTAGGCCATGTGTTGTTGGGGGCGTGCTTCGATGGGTGAGCCGAGCATAATGTGCGGAAAATGTTTTTGTTTTCCCACATTTCAGACTTTGCGGGGGTGTCTGGGTAATAAATTCTGGGGCGATTTGGGGATATCATACCTCTGCAGACTCCCACGGGTTTCCGCTTTTCAGAAATGCATGGGGTTCCCTGTTTTCCCCGGTGGCTTGGACACCCGAGGCCCATATCTGTATGTTGTGCCGGTCGGCAGAGCGTCTCAAATTCCGGTCAGAAAACAGACTTGGGGTTACTTGTGTTTTAGGCTTTCCCCTTGGCGGCCAGGTAGGTGCACACACTCATGTGAGGTACCGTTTTCATCGGCACACCTTGGGAACACGGGACGGTAGGACATGTGTTGTTGGGGGCTTGTTTCAATGGGTGAGCCGAGCGTGATGTGCGGAAAATGTTTTTGTTTTCCCACATTTCAGACTTTGCGGGGGTGTCTGGGTAATAAATTCTGGGGGGATTTGGGCATATCATAACTCTGATGATTCCCACGGGTGTCCTCTTTTCGTAAATGCATGGGATTCCCTGTTTTCCCCAGTGGCTTGGACACCCGAGGCCCATATCTGGATGTTGAGCCGGTCGGCAGTGCATCTCAAATTCCAGTCAGAAAACAGACTTGGGGTTACTTGTGTTTTAGGCTTTCCCCTTGGCGGCAAATAGGTGCACCCACACATGTGAGGTACTGTTTTCATTGGGACACCTGTGGGAACGCGGGACGGTAGGCCATGTGTTGTTGGGGGGGTGTTTCGATGGGTGAGCCGAGCAAAATGTGCGGAAAATGCGTTTTTTTACCCACATTTCGAACTTTACGGGGGTGTCTGGGTAATAAATCCTGGGGCAATTTGGGCATATCATACCTCTGCGGATTCCCACACGTGTCCTCTTTTCGGAAATGCATGGGGTTCCCTGTTTTCCTCGGTGGCTTGGACATCCATATCTGTATGTTGGCTGGTCGGCAAAGCGTCTCAAATTCCGGTCAGAAAACAGACTTGGGGTTACTTGTGTTTTAGGCTTTCCCCTTTGCGGCCAGGTAGGTGCACACACTCATGTGAGGTACCGTTTTCATCGGCACACCTTGGGAACACGGGACGGTAGGCCATGTGTTGTTGGGGGCTTGTTTCAATGGGTGAGCCGAGCGTAATGTGCGGAAAATGTTTTTGTTTTCCCACATTTCAGACTTTGCGCAGTGTCTGAGTAATACATTCTGGGGCAATTTGGGCATATCATACCTCTGCGGATTTCCACAGGTGTCCTCTTTTCAGAAATGCATGGGGTCCCTGTTTTCCCCAGAGGCTTGGACACCCGAGGCCCATATCTGTATGTTGTGCCGTTTGGAAGAGAATCTCAAATTCGGTCAGAAAACAGACTTGGGGTTACTTGTGTTTTAGGCTTTCCCCTTGGTGGCCAGGTAGGTGCACTCACACATGTGAGGTACCGTTTTCATCGGGACACCTGTGGGAACGCGGGACAGTAGGCCATGTGCTGTTAGGGGCGTTTTTCGATGGGTGAGCCGAGCGACATGTGCGGAAAATGCGTTTTTTTCCCCACATTTCGGACTTTGCGCGGGTGTCTGGGTAATAAATTCTGGGGCGATTTGGGCATATCATACCTCTGCTGATTCCCACGGGAGTCCTCTTTTCGTAACTCCATGGGGTTCCCTGTTTTCCCCAGTAGCTTGGAAACCCGAGGCCCATATCTGGATGTTGTGCTGGTCGGCAATGCATCTCAAATTCCGGTCAGAAAACAGACTTGACGTTACTTGTGTTTTAGGCTTTCCCCTTGGCGGCCAGATAGGTGCACCCACACATGTGAGGTACCGTTTTCATTGGGACACCTGTGGGAACGTGGGACGGTAGGCCATGTGTTGTTGGGGGTGTGTTTCGATGGGTGAGGTGAGCAAAATGTGCGGAAAATGAGTTTTTTTTTCCCACATTTCGAACTTTGCAGGGGTGTCTGGGTAATAAATCCTGGGGCGATTTGGACATATCATACCTCTGCGGATTCCCACACGTGTCCTCTTTTCAGAAATGCATGGGGTTCCCTGTTTTCCCCGGTGGCTTGGACACCCGAGGCCCATATCTGTATGTTGTGCCGGTCGGCAGAGCGTCTCAAATTCCGGTCAGAAAACAGACTTGGGGTTACTTGTGTTTTAGGCTTTCCCCTTGGCGGCCAGGTAGGTGCACACACTCATGTGAGGTACCGTTTTCATCGGCACACCTTGGGAACACGGGACGGTAGGCCATGTGTTGTTGGGGGCTTGTTTCAATGGGTGAGCCGAGCGTAATGTGCGGAAAATGTTTTTGTTTTCCCACATTTCAGACTTTGCGGGGGTGTCTGGGTAATACATTCTGGGGCGATTTGGGCATATCATACCTCTGCTGATTCCCACGGGTGTCCTCTTTTCGTAAATGCATGGGATTCCCTGTTTTCCCCAGTGGCTTGGTCACCCGAGGCCCATATCTGGATGTTGAGCCGGTCGGCAGTGCATCTCAAATTCCAGTCAGAAAACAGACTTGGGGTTACTTGTGTTTTAGGCTTTCCCCTTGGCGGCAGATAGGTGCACCCACACATGTGAGGTACTGTTTTCATTGGGACACCTGTGGGAACGTGGGACGGTAGGCCTTGTGTTGTTGGGGGGGTGTTTCGATGGGTGAGCCGAGCAAAATGTGCAGAAAATGCGTTTTTTTACCCACATTTCGAACTTTGCGGGGGTGTCTGGGTAATAAATCCTGGGGCAATTTGGGCATATCATACCTCTGCGGATTCCCACGCGTGTCCTCTTTTCGGAAATGCATGGGGTTCCCTGTTTTCCTCGGTGGCTTGGACATCCATATCTGTATGTTGGCTGGTCGGCAAAGCGTCTCAAATTCCGGTCAGAAAACAGACTTGGGGTTACTTGTGTTTTAGGCTTTCCCCTTGGCGGCCAGGTAGGTGTACCCCCACATGTGAGGTACCGTTTTCATCGGGACACCTTGGGAACGCGGGACGGTAGGCCATGTGTTGTTGGGGGCGTGCTTCGATGGGTGAGCCGAGCGTAATGTGCGGAAAATGTTTTTGTTTTCCCACATTTCAGACTTTGCGGGGGTGTCTGGGTAATAAATTATGGGGCGATTTGGGGATATCATACCTCTGCAGACTCCCACGGGTTTCCGCTTTTCAGAAATGCATGGGGTTCCCTGTTTTCCCCGGTGGCTTGGACACCCGAGGCCCATATCTGTATGTTGTGCCGGTCGGCAGAGCGTCTCAAATTCCGGTCAGAAAACAGACTTGGGGTTACTTGTGTTTTAAGCTTTCCCCTTGGCGGCCAGGTAGGTGCACACACTCATGTGAGGTACCGTTTTCATCGGCACACCTTGGGAAAACGGGACGGTAGGCCATGTGTTGTTGGGGGCTTGTTTCAATGGGTGAGCCGAGCGTAATGTGCGGAAAATGTTTTTGTTTTCCCACATTTCAGACTTTGCGGAGTGTCTGAGTAATACATTCTGGGGCAATTTGGGCATATCATACCTCTGCGGATTTCCACAGGTGTCCTCTTTTCAGAAATGCATGGGGTCCCTGTTTTCCCCGGTGGCTTGGACACCCGAGGCCCATATCTGTATGTTGTGCCGGTTGGAAGAGCATCTCAAATTCCGGTCAGAAAACAGACTTGGGATTACTTGTGTTTTAGGCTTTCCCCTTGGTGGCCAGGTAGGTGCATTCACACATGTGAGGTACCGTTTTCATCGGGACACCTGTGGGAACGCGGGACGGTAGGCCATGTGCTGTTAGGGGCGTGTTTCGATGGGTGAGCCGAGCGACATGTGCGGAAAATGCGTTTTTTTCCCCACATTTCGGACTTTGCGGGGGTGTCTGGTTAATAAATTCTGGTGCGATTTGGGCATATCATACCTCTGCTGATTCCCACGGGAGTCCTCTTTTCGTAACTCCATGGGGTTCCCTGTTTTCCCCAGTAGCTTGGAAACCCGAGGCCCATATCTGGATGTTGTGCCGGTCGGCAGTGCATCTCAAATTCCGGTCAGAAAACAGACTTGACGTTACTTGTGTTTTAGGCTTTCCCCTTGGCGGCCAGATAGGTGCACCCACACATGTGAGGTACCGTTTTCATTGGGACACCTGTGGGAACGCGGGACGGTAGGCCATGTGTTGTTGGGGGTGTGTTTCGATGGGTGAGGCGAGCAAAATGTGCAGAAAATGAGTTTTTTTTCCCCACATTTCGAACTTTGCAGGGGTGTCTGGGTAATAAATCCTGGGGCGATTTGGACATATCATACCTCTGCGGATTCCCACACGTTTCCTCTTTTCAGAAATGCATGGGGTTCCCTGTTTTCCCCAGTAGCTTGGAAACCCGAGGCCCATATCTGGATGTTGTGCCGGTCGGCAGTGCATCTCAAATTCCGGTCAGAAAACAGACTTGACGTTACTTGTGTTTTAGGCTTTCCCCTTGGCGGCCAGGTAGGTGCACCCACACATGTGAGGTACCGTTTTCATCGGGACACCTCTGGGAACGCGGGACGATGGCCATGTGTTGTTGGGGGCGTGTTTCGATGGGTGAGACGAGCGACATGTGCGGAAAACGCATTTTTTTTCCCACCTTTCTGAATTTGCGGGGGTGTCTGGGTAATAAATCCTGGGGCTATTTTGGCATAGCATACTTCTGCGGATTCCCACACGTTTCCTCTTTTCAGAAATGCATGGGGTTCCCTGTTTTCCCCAGTAGCTTGGAAACCCGAGGCCCATATCTGGATGTTGTGCCGGTCGGCAGTGCATCTCAAATTCCGGTCAGAAAACAGACTTGACGTTACTTGTGTTTTAGGCTTTCCCCTTGGCGGCCAGATAGGTGCACCCACACATGTGAGGTACCGTTTTCATCGGGACACCTCTGGGAACGCGGGACGATGGCCATGTGTTGTTGGGGGCGTGTTTCGATGGGTGAGACGAGCGACATGTGCGGAAAACGCATTTTTTTTCCCACCTTTCTGAATTTGCGGGGGTGTCTGGGTAATAAATTCTGGAGCGATTTTGGCATAGCATACTTCTGCGGATTCCCACGTGTGTCCTCTTTTCGGAAATGAATGGGGTTCCCTGTTTTCCCCGGTGGCTTGGACACCCGTGGCTCATATCTGTATGTTGTGCCAGTCGGCAGAGTGTCTCAAATTCCAGTCAGAAAACAGACTTGGGGTTACTTGTCTTTTAGGCTTTCGCCTTGGCGGCCAGGTAGGTTCACCCACACATGTGAGGTTCCCTTTTCATCGGGACACCTGTGGGAACGCGGGACGGTAGGCCATGTGTCGTTGGGTGCGTGTTTCGATGGGTGAGCCGAGCGAAATGTGCGTAAAATGCATTTTTTTTCCCACATTTCAGACTTTGCGGGGGTGTCTGAGTAATACATTCTGGGGCAATTTGGGCATATCATACCTCTGCGGATTTCCACGGGTGTCCTCTTTTCGGAAATGCATGGGGTTCCCTGTTTTCCCCGGTGGCTTGGACACCCGAAGCCCATATCTGTATGTTGTGCCAGTCGGCAGAGCGTCTCAAATTCCAGTCAGAAAATAGACTTGGGGTTACTTGTGTTTTAGGCTATCCCCTTGGTGGCCAGGTAGATGCACCCACACATTTGAGGTACCATTTTCATCGGGACACCTGTGGGAACGCGGGACAGTAGGCCATGTGCTGTTGGGGCCGTGTTTTGATGGGTGAGCTGAGCGAAATGTGCGAAAAATGTTTTTTTTCCCACATTTCGTACTTTGCGGGGTGTCTGGGTAATAAATTCTGGGGCGATTTGGGCATATCATACCTCTGCGGATTCCCACGGGTGTCCTCTTTTCGGAAATGCATGGGGTTCCCTGTTTTCCCCGGTGCCTTGGACACGCGAGGCCCATATCTGTATGTTGTGCCTGTCGGCAGAGCGTCTCACATTCTGGTCAGAAAACAGACTTGGGGTTACTTGTGTTTTAGGCTTTCCCCTTGGCGGCCAGATAGGTGCACCCACACATGTGAGGTACCGTTTTCATTGGGACACCTGTGGGAACGCCGGACGGTAGGCCATGTGTTGTTGGGGGTGTGTTTCGATGGGTGAGCCGAGCAAAATGTGCGGGAAATGCGTTTTTTTTCCCCACATTTCGAACTTTGCAGGGTGTCTGGGTAATACATCCTGGGGCGATTTGGGCATATCATACCTCTGCGGATTCCCACGCATGTCCTCTTTTCGGAAATGCATGGGGTTCCCTGATTTCCCCGGTGGCTTGGACACCCGAGGCCCATATCTGTATGTTGTGCCGGTCGGCAGAGCGTCTCAAATTCCGGTCAGGAAACAGACTTGGGGTTACTTGTGTTTTAGGCTTTCCCCTTGGCGGCCAGATAGGTGCACCCACACATGTGAGGTACCGTTTTCATCGGGACACCTCGGGAATGCGGGACGGTAGGCCATGTGTTGTTGGGGGCGTGCTTCGATGGGTGAGCCGAGCGAAATGTGAGGAAAATGCATTTTTTTCCCACATTTCGGACTTTGCGGGGGTGTCTGGTTAATACATTCTGGGGCGATTTGGGCATATCATACCTCTGCGGATTCCGACGGGTGTCCTCTTTTTGGAAATGCATAGGGTTCCCTGTTTTCCCTGGTGGCTTGGACACCCGAGGCCCATATCTGTATTTTGTGCCGGTCGGCAGAACGTCTCATATTCCGCTCAGAAAACAGACCTGGGGTTACTTGTGTTTTAGGCTTTCCCCTTGGCGGCCAGGTAGGTGCACCCGCACATCTGAGGTACCGTTTTCATCGAGACACCTGTGGGAATGCGGGATGGCAGGCCATGTGTTGTTGGGGGCGTGTTTCAATGGGTGAGCCGAGCGTTATGTGCGGAAAACGCATTTTTTTTCTCCACCTTTCGGACTTTGCGGGGGTGTCTGGGTAATACATTCTGGGGCGATTTGGGCATATCATACCTCTGCGGATTCCCACGGGTGTCCTCTTTTCAGAAAGGCATGGGGTTCCCTGTTTTCCCCAGTGGCTTGGACACCCGAGGCCCATATCTGTATGTTGCGCCGGTCGGCAGAGCGTCTCAAATTCCAGTCAGAAAACAGACTTGGGGTTACTTGTGTTTTAGGCTTTCCCCTTGGCGGCCAGGTAGGTGCACCCACACATGTGAGGTACCGTTTTCATCAGGACACCTGTGGGAACGCGGGATGGTAGGCCATGTGCTGTTGGTGGTGTGTTTCGATGGGTGAGCCATGCGAAATGTGCGGAAAATGCATTTTGTACCCCCACATTTCGGACTTTGCGGGGTGTCTGCGTAATAAATTCTGGGGCGATTTGGGGATATCATACCTCTGCAGACTCCCACGGGTGTCCGCTTTTTGGAAATGCATGGGGTTCCCTGTTTTCGCCCGGTGGCTTGGACACCCGAAGCCCATATCTGTATGTTGTGCCGGTCGGCAAAGCGTCTCAAATTCCGGTCAGAAAACAGACTTGGGGTTACTTGTGTTTTAGGCTTTCCCCTTGGCAGCCAGGTAGGTGCACCCACACATATGAGGTACTGTTTTCATCGGGACACCTGTGGGAACGCGGGACGGTAGGCCATGTGTTGTTGGGGGCGTGTTTCGATGGGTGAGCCAAGCGACATGTGCAAAAAATGTTTTTTTTCCCACATTTCGTACTTTGCGGGGTGTCTGGGTAATAAATTCTGGGGCGATTTGGGCATATCATACCTCTGCGGATTCCAACGTGTGTCCTCTTTTCGGAAATGCATGGGGTTCCCTGTTTTCCCCGGTGCCTTGGACACGCGAGGCCCATATCTGTATGTTGTGCCTGTCGGCAGAGCGTCTCACATTCTGGTCAGAAAACAGACTTGGGGTTACTTGTGTTTTAGGATTTCCCCTTGGCGGCCAGGTAGGGGCAGACACATATGTGAGGTACCGTTTTCATTGGAACACCTGTGGGAACGCAGGACGGTAGGCTATGTGCTGTTGGGAGCATGTTTCGATGGGTGAGCCGAGCGAAATGTGCAGAAATGCGTTTTTTTCCCACATTTTGGACTTTGCGGGGGTGTCTGGGTAATAAATTCTGGGGCGATTTGGGCATATAATACCTCTGCGGATTCCCACGTGTGTCCTCTTTTCGGAAATGCATGGGGTTCCCTGTTTTGCCCGGTGGCTTGGACACCCGAGGCCCATATCTGTAAGTTGCGCCGGTCGGCAGAGTGTCTCAAATTCCGGTCAGAAAACAGATTTGGGGTTACTTGTGTTTTAGGCTTTCCCCTTGGCGGCCAGGTAGGTGCACCCACACATGTGAGGTACCGTTTGCATCGGGACACCTGTGGGAACGCGGGACGGTAGGCCATGTGCTGTTGGGGGCGTGTTTCGATGGTTGAGCCGAGCGGAATGTGCGGAAAATGCGTTTTGTTCCCCCACATTTCGGACTTTGCGGGGTGTCTGGGTAATAATTTCTGGGCGATTGGGGCATATCATACCTCTTCGGATTCCCATGGATGTCCTCTTTTCGGAAATGCATGGGGTTCCCTGTTTTCTCTGGTGGCTTGGACACCCGAGGTCCATATCTGTATGTTGTGCCGGACGGCAGAGCGTCTCAAATTCCGGTCAGAAAACAGACTTGGGGTTACTTGTGTTTTAGGCTTTCCCCTTGGCGCCCAGGTAGGTGCATGTGTCAAGACCGGTGGGGGGGTCTGTACTTCCGCTCTCTATATGGTAGAGGAGAGGCACAGAGGACCCCAGCCAAGATTCTCTATTATGGTAGCGATGGACGAGCAATCAAGGCCTAGCTTCTCAGGAGGTGATGCAGGCTGGTTCTTAAGTACAGTGTATCCCCAAGCCCCCACAAAGGAATGTCCACACACTGTATTACTGAAAACACAGTCTTTATATAATTAATATTCAAGGGTTATGTACACTTATCACAACAACGCACTTTGTGCTCAGGAACATCAATAATGGTAAATATCTACAATTCTAAAGTGGTACCACTAATATTAGACCTCATTAAAATGCATTTTTAATAGTGTAAAAATGGCACGCAGATCAATAAGAAGGAAACCAGCAATAGAGAGAGGAGAGATAACAGATGGTTGAAACAATAGGCAGAAAACTGGACCTTGCTACTGGACACAGTTCTGTGTGGAGATCCCCCCACCTGGGCAACCTGTAAAATAAAGAGATATAACACAGGCCCAGTCCATATATTGTTCAATAGTCTGATTCTCTCCTACAATGTTTTTACCCCCCCAATGTACCTGGTGGAGTCGAGTTCTTCGAGGAGGCGTCGACAGATCCTTCTTGAATGACCCCCTTTAAAGCAGGAGTCACGGATCGTCGAGAGGCGTCGAGAAGCGTCGAGGAACTCGGTGTTCGGTGTCGGGGAATCGACGGCCCTTCTTGAATGCCTTCCCTTTCAAGCGGGAGACACGGGGCGTCGAACGTCCGACAACAAACAGGGTAGAACGGCGTCGATGAGGCGGCAGGCTTCGATCCGAGCGGTGCTCGTCGGCGTCGAGACGTCGGCGTCCTGCGAGGAAGAGGTGTGCGGGGCACCTCGGCGACACTAGTTCTGGACCGCAAAGATTGTGAATGACGGTGGCCCAGCAAGGGCGTCGAGTCGCTCGAGTCTTTGGAGTCGTGAGGTGGCGGGAAACCCACCAGCGGATTCTCCTCGGCGCGTTGGTCGTCCTCGACTTTCTCCGGCAGGACAAAAGCGGTCGACGATGCGTACGAGGGAGTCCTTCGAGTCAAATGTTCTTAGGCAAGGAGCGGACGGCTCCGGTCGTCGGCGCACGGCGTCAAGTGGTTCCCACGGCTGGGCAACACAACTTCGACGGGCCTCCAGCGGTTACACAGACCTGCGAACCCTGTTCGACGGCAATGGACTTCGACGGCGTCGATGTCCGGGTGCTTCACTTCGATCTCCTCGGCGGTCCCCTTCTCCGGTCGGCAGCCTTTCGATGGTCTGGCGTCCAGGGAGCTTCGGCGAAAGTTCAGCGGTGCTCGATGGTCCCTCGTAGCACGGGAAGAGGGCGCCTAGCCAGGTCCTCTCTTGGGTCAGTCCTCGACAAATTCGGCAACCTTCAGATCTGTCGAAGCAAATGCAGCAGCAAGTCTTCTTCTTCCAGCTGGACGTCGAGGATCAGCAGTTCCAGTTACTCTTGAGTGAAGACTCAGCTTCTGAACGCTTCTGAACAATTTCCAGTGGTGAGTGGTCCCCAGATATACTATTCTGTCTCTCATCCACACTGCTGGCACACACACAGCAGCCAATCACACAGAAGGGCATTCATGCAGTCAGTCAGCCAATCAGGCACACAGTGCATTCAGGCCACACTCCTCCCTTTCAGACACTCACAACAAGGAATGTGGATTGGGGCAAGTACCCAGCCATTCAACACTACACACTGCATTCAGGCCAGTTTCGGGCAGGGCTGTCTCAGTCTTTGTCTCACATGCCAGAAACCAGACAACCACAACAAGGAGTGTATATTGGTCACCCACTCCATTCACCCAGGTCCCACCCACAGGAGGTACCCACAACATACAGTCAATGGGAAGGCTCCAGTCAGTCTAGCTGGGCCTTCACAACAACACCATATATGGACCTTCCACCCAACAGCCAGTCAGGGGGAAGGGACAGAGTCAGGGCTTCCCAGGACTTTGGGAAAAACAAGATAACAGGCAATAGAAAGCAAGAGGCCACAGGGGCCATCTTGTTTTCTATCAGGAATCAACTGATCCCAATGGCAGGGCCTGGGTATCCCAAAATGGAGGACACCCAGAGCACCTGTCAAATTCAGCATGGAGCTGCCACCAGCCCATACCCTGCTCTGTGGGCCACCCACAGGTGCCCAAAAACATACACTAGGGGCACAGGGTTGTACCCCTACCCATGGGTGCCATAAGGGTATCCCATGGGTCTGTTCACCAAACCAAAAGAGAGAGCTGCACTGCCAGGAGTCCCACATGGACTCCTGGGCAGAAAACACGACAGAACACACGATAAAAAGCAGTAAAGGACAAGGATTCAGAGGCCCTGTCCCTCTGATGCATTTCCAGCATCACAGTCGCCCCCCCAGACTGAGGTGGAGGGTGCCTAATCTCCCACGGGATAGACACCCTCATCCAGACGGTCAACATACCTTCTGGAAAGGCCATCTGCATTATCGTGACTCTTCCCTGGTCTGTGCTCTATGGTGAAGTCTAGCCCTTGTAGGCTAATCGACCACCTGAGCAATTTCGGATTCTCACCCTTCATCTGCATAAGCCACTTCAGGGGCTTATGATCTGTTTGGACCTTGAAGCTGGACCCCGTAAGGTAGGGCCTAAAATGTCTAAGGCTCCAAACTATACTAAAACATTCCTTTTCAACAGTAGCCCACCTAAGTTCTCTACCCTTGAGTTGTCTACTGATGAATATGATAGGATGTTCTCTCCCTTTGTCATCTAACTGGGACAAGACAGCTCCAATTCCGGTGTCGCAGGCATCCGTCTGGACGATAAAGGGTCGGCTGTAGTCAGGCGCACACAATATAGGTGCCCTACACAGACCTTCTTTCAAGCCATCAAAGGCCCTCTGACAGTCTTCGGTCCAATTAACCTTCCTAGGCTGTTTGGGCGAAGTTAGCGCTGTCAGGGGTGCAGCTATGGTTCCATAGTCTGCCATGAAATTGCAATAGTACCCAGTGAGGCCCAAAAAGGCTCTCACCTGGGTTTGAGTAGTGGGAGTCTCCCAGTTCTGTACGTCCTGTACCTTACTGGAAAGAGGCTGGATTTGACCCCCTCCTACCTCATGACCAAGATAGGTAACTTTCCCCTGCGCTATCTGGCACTTGGTGGCCTTGATAGTGAGGTTAGCCCTTTTCAAGGCCTGCAACACCTTAACCAGATGTATCAAATGCTCTTCCCAGGTGGAACTGTAGACGGCAATGTCGTCTAAGTAAGCCACACAAAAGGCTTCCAGCCCACTGAGCGCATGGTTGACCAATCTCTGGAAGGTGGCAGGGGCATTCTTCAACCCAAAAGGCATGACCCTAAACTGGTAGAGTCCCTCAGGGGTGGAGAATGCTGTCTTTTCCTTGGCATGGTCCTTCAGAGCTATTTGCCAATAGCCTGAGGTGAGGTCAAAGGTGCTCACAAATTTGGCAGCACCTATGGTGTCCACGAGCTCATCAGCCCTGGGCAATGGGTGCACGTCAGTTTTGGTGACGGCATTGACTCCTCGGTAGTCCACACAGAACCTCCAATCCTTGGTACCCGCCTGGGAACTTGCCTTAGGGACAAGGACCACTGGACTGGACCAGGGACTGGTTGAGGGTTCAATAACACCCAGATCCAACATCTTGGCGACCTCAGCCTGGATGTGGTTCTTGACGGTATCTGACATACGGTAGCACCTGCTCTTGACAGGCACACTGTCACCAGTGTCAATTTCGTGCTTACACCACAGTGTAAGGCCCGGTGTCAGTGAAAACAGAGAGGCATACTGCTGGAGCAAAGCCCTGCAGGCCCTCTGCTGCTCTGTTGTCAAATCTGGAGAGAGACGTACTCCCTCCACTGAGCCATCCTGAGGGTTGCTATGCAGCAAATCAGGAAGGGGCTCACTCTCATCCTCTTCTTGCCCTGAAGCTAGCAAGAGACATGAGACCTCTGCTCGCCTGTGGAAAGGCTTGAGCCTGTTGACATGGAATACCTGAGGGGCTACCCCAGAGGCACCCATGTCAACCAGATAATTGACTTCGCCCATCTTGGAGATTATCCAGAAGGGTCCAGTCCATTTGTCGGCCAAAGCCCTAGGCTTTGTAGGCTCCATCACAAGGATTTCCTGTCCCGGAGACCAATCCACTTGCGAAGCTTTAAGGTCATGCCAGTACTTATTCAACTCCTGGCTGGCCTTGAGATTTGCTGTTGCCTGACCCATCATTTGTGTCATCCTCCGCCTGAGGCCTAACACATAGTCCCCCACTTGCTTGGCGGGACCTGGAGGAGTGGCTTCCCAGCCTTCTCGGATCAAGGCGAGGGGCCCCCTCACGGGATGTCCAAAGAGTAACTCAAAGGGGCTGAAACCAACACCCTCTTGAGGTACCTCTCTGTAAGCAAACAGCAGGCATGGCAGGAGGAGATCCCATTTCCTCCTTAGGGGCTCTTCCAAAGCACCTAGCATGCCCTTGAGAGTTTTGTTAAATCTCTCAACCAGACCATTGGTCTGGGGGTGGTAAGAGGTGGAGAACTTGTAGGTTACCCTGCACTCTTTCCACATGGTCTTTATGTAACTGGACATGAAGTTGGATCCTCTGTCAGAGACAACCTCCTTGGGGAATCCAACATGGGTAAAAATGCCCAGGAGAGCCCTGGTAACCACCTTGTCAGTAATAGTCCGAAGGGGTATAGCCTCAGGGTACCTGGTGGCATGATCAACCAAGACCAGGATAAACCGATGTCCACCGGAAGTGGGAGGGTCCAGGGGACCGACAATGTCGATGCCCACCCTCTCGAACGGTGTGCCAACCACTGGCAATGGCTGCAGTGGGGCAATGACCCTGCCCCCAGTCTTGCCAGACAACTGACAAGTTGGGCAGGTTCTGCCGTGGGACTCCACTTCTACTCCCATCCGGGGCCAGTAGAAGTGGGCAGAGAGCCTCTGCTTAGTCTTCTTGGTACCAAGATGACCAGCCAAGGGCACCTCATGCGCCAACTGCAGTAGGAAGGGCCTGTAAACCTGGGGTACCACCAACCTCTTGAGGGCACCAGGTTCAGGCTTAGTGGGCTCACTAACAAGGAGCTCACCCTCCCAATAAATCTTGAATGTCCTAGGCACTTCAACTTGTGCCTGGGACAGGGCCTGTTTCCTCAGACCCTCGAGAGAATGGCACTCTCTCTGTCCTTTACAGAAGTCTGCCCGGGAGGGTCCCCCTTCAGCTAACAAGCATTGAAGGTCGGGATGATCCTCCGGGTTGAGAACCTCTCCCACAGGAGAGTTTTCTGTCTCTTCTCCCTCAGGAGTTGAGTTTGGGTTTTTCACTGGTCCCAGCCCGTCCGGAGCATGGATCCCAATGGGTGCTGTCGGAACAGCAGGAAGAGAAGGTGTTCCCTCCACAGAGGTGGCCTTCTTGGTCTTCCTTCGTCTTGCCTTAGGCCTCACCTTTGGCTCGGGTACCTGACTCACAGCCAGACCCGGTGTCACCTGTGACCTAGTGACCGCAGCCGCAGTCATGGGGAGACCATCCGAGATCAACCCCAACTCTACTAGATCATTTCCTAACAGAATGTTAGCAGGGACATTGTCCTGAACCAGGACAGGAAGCTTTGCTGTCTTGTCTCCAATCATGAGTGTGACTAAGGCTACAGGCGATAATTTGGGAGGCCCACCAGCTAACCTGGTGGTTCTCAGAGGAGCACTGACATAGTCCTCAGGCCTGAGCAGGGTCCTGTCCACCACTGTCATGCTTGCCCCAGTGTCTCTGAAACCAGTAGAAGGCTGGCCATTCAAGAGGACACTTCTCAAAAACTTACGGGTGTTCTGCGGGATAGTCGCCAGTACTTCTGCGTACTGGTCCCAGGCCCCAAGGGACACTAAGGAAATCTCTACAGGAGCACCAAAGGTGATTCCTGTAGAGGAGGGGAGGACAGTGGCCTCCACCTCAGACATGGGGTAAGGGTAGCTCAGGCTGACAGCCTGTACTCCAAGTGCCTTACCTTTACACTTGGAGTCACCCCTTCTGTGGTCCAGAGCCCCACAATCCCAACAAGTGCTAGGAGTGCGAGGTACGGTACTGGAACCACTGGGAGCCTGCTTTGCAGCAGGTGGACCACTACTCTTATTCCCACCCACAGATGACTTATCCCCGCTAGGTTTTTGGGTCTTAGGAGAGGAAGGTTTTGGTTTACCCGACTGTGATTGCTTTTGGGACTCCTCAGCTTTCTGAGAGGTCCCCTTTTCTTTGTCCTTGTCCTTCCCACTGGAGTCCTTAGGGGACACCCGGTGGGAGACCCACTTGTCAGCCAACCTAGCCAGCTTAAAGGGGTCCAAAATGTTCTGGTCAGCAACATACTGACGCAGCTCTGGTGAACAGGCTTCAGAAAAATGCTCAAAAAACAACAGGTGGGATAATTCAGAAAAAGTTTTCACCTTGTACCCGTCAATCCACCCCATCATGTTCATGTGCGCAGCACTCACCCAGTCAACCCAAGACATATTCTCTCGTTTCTTAAAATCCCTGAACCTTTTAAGGTATTGGGTAGGTGTCTTGCCAAACTTGGCAATTAAAGCAGACTTCATACACTCATACTGACCCCTTTCTTCCACACTCAGCTTCAGAATACAGTCATATCCAGTTTGAGGCACTCTGCTTAACAAACACTTAGCCCAATCTCTTTTATCCACATCATGAATTGCACAAGCCATTTCAAACGCTTCAATCCATTGGAGGATATCTGAACCCTCCAAAAACACACCAACCAAATCTTTCATAAACTTGGTGGCTGGGGACCTGCCACTCTCAATTGGTTTAGCTGAAGTCTCCACTCGAGCTTTTTCTAACTGGATTCTCTGACATTCAGTGTCCTTTTCTTTGAGCGCAAGATCCCTATTCTTGAGTTCCACTTGCTGTGCCAGCTCCTCTTTCTTAAGCTCAGCTTCTATTTCCAACTTGCGATATTCAAAGGCTAACTTCATCCTTAATAACTCAAGTTCCATGGAATTGCTGGGGTTCGGAACAGAGGCAGCAGGAATGGCGGCATTCCCAGAAACAGATTCAGCGACAACCCCAGGGGCAGAGTCCTCACTGGTTGCATCCCCCCCTTCATCAAGGGTTTCACCATCAGTCTGGTAGTCCACCAGGGCAGCTATCAGCTCAGCCCTAGACTTATCCACAAAGTCTAACTCCCTGGCTTCACAAGCACTCTGGAGAGCCTCTAAGCTCATCCTAGTCAATTTACCATTCGCAATGGACTCCATTGCTTGTAATGCAGTTATTTGGTACACACCCAAACCTTAATCTAATAAAGTGCGGATATTTTGTAAGTGGCACGGTTATACACTGAGTCTTAAAACCATAAGCATCCCACCGCTGCCACCAGCTTGTCAAGACCGGTGGGGGGGTCTGTACTTCCGCTCTCTATATGGTAGAGGAGAGGCACAGAGGACCCCAGCCAAGATTCTCTATTATGGTAGCGATGGACGAGCAATCAAGGCCTAGCTTCTCAGGAGGTGATGCAGGCTGGTTCTTAAGTACAGTGTATCCCCAAGCCCCCACAAAGGAATGTCCACACACTGTATTACTGAAAACACAGTCTTTATATAATTAATATTCAAGGGTTATGTACACTTATCACAACAACGCACTTTGTGCTCAGGAACATCAATAATGGTAAATATCTACAATTCTAAAGTGGTACCACTAATATTAGACCTCATTAAAGTGCATTTATAATACTGTAAAAATGGCACGCAGATCAATAAGAAGGAAACCAGCAATAGAGAGAGGAGAGATAACAGATGGTTGAAACAATAGGCAGAAGACTGGCCCTTGCTACTGGACACAGTTCTGTGTGGAGATCCCCCCACCTGGGCAACCTGTAAAATAAAGAGATATAACACAAGCCCAGTCCATATATTGTTCAATAGTCTTATTCTCTCCTACAATGTTTTTACCCCCCCCAATGTACCTGGTGGAGTCGAGTTCTTCGAGGAGGCGTCGACAGATCCTTCTTGAATTAACCCCTTTAAAGCAGGAGTCACGGATCGTCGAGAGGCGTCGAGAAGCGTCGAGGAACTCGGTGTTCGGTGTCGGGGAATCGACGGCCCTTCTTGAATGCCTTCCCTTTCAAGCGGGAGACACGGGCGTCGAACGTCCGACAACAAACAGGGTAGAACGGCGTCGATGAGGCGGCAGGCTTCGATCCGAGCGGTGCTCGTCGGCGTCGAGATGTCGGCGTCCTGCGAGGAAGAGGCGTGCGGGGCACCTCGGCGACACTAGTTCTGGACCGCAAAGATTGTGAATGACGGTGGCCCAGCAAGGGCGTCGAGTCGCTCGAGTCTTTGGAGTCGTGAGGTGGCGGGAAACCCACCGGCGGATTCTCCTCGGCGCGTTGGTCGTCCTCGACTTTCTCCGGCAGGACAAAAGCGGTCGACGATGCGTACGAGGGAGTCCTTCGAGTCAAATGTTCTTAGGCAAGGAGCGGACGGCTCCGGTCGTCGGCGGCACAGCGTCAAGTGGTTCCCACGGCTGGGCAACACAACTTCGACGGGCCTCCAGCGGTTACATAGACCTGCGAACCCTGGTCGACGGCAATGGACTTCGACGGCGTCGATGTCCGGGTGCTTCACTTCGATCTCCTCGGCGGTCCCCTTCTCCGGTCGGCAGCCTTTCGATGGTCTGGCGTCCAGGGAGCTTTGGCGAAAGTTCAGCGGTGCTCGATGGTCCCTCGGAGCACGGGAAGAGGGCGCCTAGCCAGGTCCTCTCTCGGATCAGTCCTCGACGAATTCGGCAACCTTCAGATCTGTCGAAGAAAATGCAGCAGCAAGTCTTCTTCTTCCGGCTGGACGTCGAGGATCAGCAGTTCCAG
Source organism: Ambystoma mexicanum (assembly GCF_040938575.1). Lineage (NCBI taxonomy): Eukaryota > Metazoa > Chordata > Amphibia > Caudata > Ambystomatidae > Ambystoma > Ambystoma mexicanum. Next base: position 432,669,121 of record NC_090928.1, read on the forward strand.
TTACTCTTGAGTGAAGACTCAGCTTCTGAACGCTTCTGAACAATTTCCAGTGGTGAGAGGTCCCCAGATATACTATTCTGTCTCTCATCCACACTGCTGGCACACACACAGCAGCCAATCACACAGAAGGGCATTCATGCAGTCAGTCAGCCAATCAGGCACACACTGCATTCAGGCCACACTCCTCCCTTTCAGACACTCACAACAAGGAATGTGGATTGGGGCAAGTACCCAGCCATTCAACACTACACACTGCATTCAGGCCAGTTTCGGGCAGGGCTGTCTCAGTCTTTGTCTCACATGCCAGAAACCAGACAACCACAACAAGGAGTGTATATTGGTCACCCACTCCATTCACCCAGGTCCCACCCACAGGAGGTACCCACAACATACAGTCAATGGGAAGGCTCCAGTCAGTCTAGCTGGGCCTTCACAACAACACCATATATGGACCTTCCACCCAACAGCCAGTCAGGGGGAAGGGACAGAGTCAGGGCTTCCCAGGACTTTGGGAAAAACAAGATAACAGGCAATAGAAAGCAAGAGGCCACAGGGGCCATCTTGTTTTCTGTCAGGAATCAACTGATCCCAATGGCAGGGCCTGGGTATCCCAAAATGGAGGACACCCAGAGCACCTGTCAAATTCAGCATGGAGCTGCCACCAGCCCATACCCTGCTCTGTGGGCCACCCACAGGTGCCCAAAAACATACACTAGGGGCACAGGGTTGTACCCCTACCCATGGGTGGCATAAGGGAATCCCACGGGTCTGTTCACCAAACCAAAAGAAAGAGAGCTGCACCGCCAGGAGTCCCACATGGACTCCTGGGCAGAAAACACGACAGAACACACGATAAAAAGCAGTAAAGGACAAGGATTCAGAGGCCCTGTCCCTCCGATGCATTTCCAGCATCACAGCATGTGATGCTGGAAATGCATCGGAGGGACAGGGCCTCCGTATCCTTGTCCTTTACTGCTTTTTATCGTTTGTTCTGTCGTGTTTTCCGCGCAGGAGTTCATGGGGGACTCCTGGCGGTGCAGCTCTCTTTCTTTTGGTTTGGTGAACAGACCCGTGGGATTCCCTTATGCCACCCATGGGTGGGGGTACAACCCTGTGCCTCTAGTGTATGTTTTTTCGCACCTGTGGGTGGCCCACAGAGCAGGGTATGGGCTGGTGGCAGCTCCGTGCTGAATTTGACAGGTGCGCGGAGTATCCTCCATTTTGGGATACCTGGCCCTGCCATTGGGGTCAGTTGATTCCTGATGGAAAACAAGATGGCCCGGTGGCCTCTTGCTTTCTATTACCTATTACCTTGTTTTTCCAAAGTCCTGGGGAGCCCTGACTCTGTCCCTTCCCCCTGACTGGCTGTTGGGTGGAAATACCATATATGGTGTTGTTGTGAAGGCCCGGCCAGACTAGCTGGAGCCTTCCCAGTGATGTATGTTGTGGGTACCTCCTGTGGGTGGGACCTGGGTGAATAGAGTGTGTGACGAACATGCATTCTGTGTTGTGGGTGTCTAGTATCTGGTGGTTGACACAATGACTGAGATAACCCTGCCCGAAACCGGTATGAATGCAGCTTGGAGTGTTGAATGGCTCGGTACTTGTCCCAATACACATAACTTGTTGTGAGTGTCTGGAGAGAAGTGAATGGCCTGAATACCTTGTGTGCCTGATTGGCTGCCTGCCTGCATGAATGCCCGTAGTCATGAATGGATGCTTGAGTGTGACCCAGCGGAATGAATGGGAGATCAACAGTATATCTTGGGACCTCTCACTGCTAGGAATCGTGTTCAGAAGCTGAAGTCCACTACGACGAGTAACTGGAGTAACTGACGCTTGACCTTGAAACCCCCCGCTGGACAAGAAGGAGTGCTTTGGCTCTCCCTCGCAATCTGAAGGCTGCTGTGTTCCCAAGGACTGACGCAGAGAGGACCTGGTAAGGCGCCCTCTTCCCGAGCTACGAGGGACCATTGTCCACAGCTGATCTTTGCCAACGCTCCCTGGTAGACAGACCTTCGACAGGCTGCCGACCCGATACGGGGACTGCTGCGGAACTCCAAGGAGAAGTGCCTGGACTGTTGTCCGCCACTGTCGACGACCGCCGTCGCCGACCGGAGCCGCCGTGCTCCCGTTTGCCTAAGAACTTCCATTGATCATCGGACGCTCTCGTCTGCATCGTCACCCGCTTGTCTCCCGCTGCAGAAGGCCCGACCGTCGACACGCCGAGGAGCATCCACCGGTGGGTTTCCCGCCACCTAAGGACCACAGAGATGCCGACGATTCGACGCCCTTGCTGGGCCACAGTTCTTCATCATCTCTTTGCGGTCCAGAACTATCGTCACCGAGGTGCCCCGCACGCCTCTTCCTTGCAGGACGCCAATGCTCTGTCATCGACGAGCACCGCTAGGAACGAAGCTGGCACTTCACTGCCGTAGTTCCACCTGTTCACCGTTGGACGTTCAACGACCCGTGATTCCCGTCTTAAAGGGAGGGCACTCAAGAAGGGCCATCGATTCCCTGACACTGAACGCCAAGTTCCCCGACACCTTTCGACGATCCGTGGCTCCGGCCTGAAAGGGAGGCACTCAAGAAGGATCGGTCGACGCATCGTCGGAGAACTCTACTCCACCAGGTACATTGGGGGGTAAAAACGTTAACAGGAAGAAGTGAGACTATTGAACATATGGACTGGGCTTGTGCGATATATCTTATTTTACAGGTTGCCCAGGTTGGGGGATCTCCACACAGAACTGTGTCTAGGGTACGGGGCCAGTATTCTGCCTACTGTTTCAACCATCTTGCGTTCCTTCCTATATCTATTGCTGGTTTCCTCGTTATTAATCTGTGTGACATTTTAACCGTACAGTTGATGCACTTTAATGAGATTTGATAACATTGGTGGTACCACTTTAGAAATGTATATATTTATCATTATTGACTTCCAAGTACAAAGTGCGTTATTGTGATCGTGTACATACTCTTGAATATTAATTATATAAAGACTGTGTTTTCAGTAATACAGTGCGTGGACATTCCTTTGTGGGGGTTAGGGGGCTACACTGTACTTAAGAACCAGCCTGCATCATCTCCTGAGAAGCTAGGCCTTGATTGCTCGTCCATTGCTACCTTATAGAGAATCTTGGTTGGGGTCCGCTGTGCCTCTCCTCTACCATATAGTGAGCGGAAGTACAGACACCCCCCACCAGTCTTTACAGTGCACCCACGCATGTGAGGTACCGTTTTCTTTGGGACACCTGTGGGAATGCAGAACAGTAGGCCATGTGTTGTTGGGGGCGTGTTTCGATGGGTGAGCCGAGCAAAATGTGCAGAAAATGCGTTTTTTCCCATATTTCAGAATTTGCGAGGGTGTCGGGGTAATAAATTCTGGGGCGATTTGGGCATATCATACCTCTGCAGATTCCCATTGGTGTCCTCTTTTCGGAAAGGCATGGGGTTCCCTGTTTTCCCCGGTGGCTTGGACACCCGAGGCCCATATCTTTATGATGTGCCAGTTGGCAGAGCGTCTCAAATTCCGGTCAGATAATAGACTTGGGGTTACTTGTGTTTTAGGCTTTCCCCTTGGCGGCCAGGTAGGTGCACCCACACATGTGAGGTAACGTTTTCATCAGGACACATGTGGGAACACGGGACAGTAGGCCATGTGCTGTTGGGAGCGTGTTTCGATGGGTGAGCCGAGTAAAATGTGCGGAAAATGCATTTCTTTCCCCACATTTCAGACTTGGCGGGGGTGTCTGGGTAATAAATTCTGGGGCGATTTGGGCATATCATACCTCTGCGGATTCCCACAGGTGTCCTCTTTTCGGAAATGCATGGGGTTCCCTGTTTTCCCCGGTGGCTTGGACACCCGAGGCCCATATCTGTATGTTGCGCCGGTCGGCAGAGCGTCTCAAATTCCGGTCAGAAAACAGACTTGTGGTTACTTGTGTTTTAGGCTTTCCCCTTGGCGGCCAGGTAGGTTCACTCACACATGTGAGGTACCGTTTTCATCAGGACACCTGTGGGAACGCGGGACGGTAGCCATGTGTTGTTGGGGGCGTGCTTTGATGGGTGATCTGAGCGAAATGTGAGGAAAATGCATTTTTTTTCCCCACATTTCAGACTTTGCAGGGGTGTCTGGGTAATACATTCTGGGGCGATTTGGGCATATCATACCTCTGCGGATTTCCACAGGGGTCCTCTTTTCGGAAATGGATGGGGTTCCCTGTATTCCTCGATGGATTGGACACCCGAGGCCCATATCTGTTTGTTGTGCCGGTCGGCAGAGCGTCTCAAATTCCGGTCAGAAAACAGACTTGGGGTTACTTGTGTTTTAGGCTTTCCCCTTGGCGGCCAGGTTGGTGCACCCACACATGTGAGGTACCGTTTTCATCGGGACACCTGTGGAAACGCGGGACGATGGCCATGTGTTGTTGGGGGCGTGTTTCGATGGGTGAGACGAGCGACATGTGCGGAAAACGTGTTTTTTTCCCCACCTTTCTGAATTTGCGAGGGTGTCTGGGTAATAAATTCTGGGGCGATTTGGGCATATCATACCTCTGCGGATTCCCACGGGTGTCCTCTTTTCGGAAATGCATGGGGTTCCCTGTTTTCCCCGGTGGCTTGGACACCCGTGGCTCATATCTGTATGTTGTGCCAGTGGGCAGAGTGTATCAAATTCCAGTCAGAAAACAGACTTGGGGTTACTTGTGTTTTAGGCTTTCCCCTTGGCGGCCAGGTAGGTTCACCCATACATGTGAGGTACCCTTTTCATAGGGACACCTGTGGGAACGCGGGACGGTAGGCCATGTGTCGTTGGGTGTGTGTTTCAATGGGTGAGCCGAGCGAAATGTGCAGAAAATGCATTTTTTTCCCACATTTCAGACTTTGCGGGGGTGTCTGGGTAATAAATTCTGGGGCGATTTGGGGATATTATACCTCTGCAGACTCCCACGGGTGTCCGCTTTTCGGAAATGCATATGGTTCCCTGTTTTCCCCAGTGGCTTGGACACCCAAGGCCCATATCTGTATGTTGTGCCGGCCGGCAGAGCGTCTCAAATTCCGGTCAGAAAACAGACTTGGGGTTACTTGTGTTTTAGGCTTTCCCCTTGGCGGCCAGGTAGGTGCACCCACTCATGTGAGGTACCGTTTTCATCGGCACACCTTGGGAACACGGGACGGTACGCCATGTGTTGTTGGGGGCGTGTTTCAATGGGTGAGCCGAGCGTAATGTGCGTAAAATGCATTTTTTTTCCCACATTTCAGACTTTGCGGGGGTGTCTGAGTAATACATTCTGGGGCAATTTGGGCATATTATACCTCTGTGGATTTCCACAGGTGTCCTCTTTTCGGAAATGCATGGGGTTCCCTGTTTTCCCCGGTGGCTTGGACACCCGAAGCCCCTATCTGTATGTTGTGCCGGTTGGCAGAGCATCTCAAATTCCGGTCAGAAAACAGACTTGGGGTTACTTGTGTTTTAGGCTTTCCCCTTGGCGGCCAGGTAGGTGCACCCACACATGTGAGGTACCGATTTCATCGGGACACCTGTGGGAATGCGGGAGGGTAGGCCATGTGCTGTTGGGGGCGTGTTTCGATGGGTAAGCCGAGCGACACGTGTGCGGAAAATGAGTTTTTTTCCCCACATTTCGGACTTTGTGGGGGTGTCTGTGTAATGCATTCTGGGCCGATTTGGGCAAATCATACCTCTGCTGATTCCCACGGGTGTCCTCTTTTCGTAAATGCATGGGGTTCCCTGTTTTCCCCAGTAGCTTGGACACCCGAGGCCCATATCTGGATGTTGTGCCGGTCGGCAGTGCATCTCAAATTCCAGTCAGAAAACAGACTTTGGGTTACTTGTGTTTTAGGCTTTCCCCTTGGCGGCCAGATAGGTGCACCCACACATGTGAGGTACCGTTTTCATTGGGACACCTGTGGAAACGCCGGACGGTAGGCCATGTGTTGTTGGGGGTGTGTTTCGATGGGTGAGCCGAGCAAAATGTGCGGAAAATGCGTTTTTTTTCCCCACATTTCGAACTTTGCGGGGGTGTCTGGGTAATAAATCCTGGGGCGATTTGGGCATATCATACCTCTGCGGATTCCCACGCATGTCCTCTTTTCGGAAATGCATGGGGTTCCCTGATTTCCCCGGTGGCTTGGACACCCGAGGCCCATATCTGTATGTTGTGCCGGTCGGTAGAGCGTCTCAAATTCCGGTTAGAAAACAGACTTGGGGTTACTTGTGTATTAGGCTTTCCACTTGGCGGCCAGGTAGGTGCACCCACACATGTGAGGTACCGGTTTCATCGGGACACCTGTGGGAACGCGGGACGGTAGGCCATGTTTTGTTGGGGGCGTGTTTCGATGGGTGAGCCAAGCGACATGTGCAGAAAATGCGTTTTTTCTCCCACATTTTGGATTTTGCGGGGGTGTCTGGGTAATAAATTCTTGGGCGATTTGGGGATATCATACCTCTGCGGATTCCCACGGGTGTCCTCTTTTCAGAAATGCATGGGGTTCCCTGATTTCCCCGGTGGCTTGGACACCCGAGGCCCATATCTGTATGTTGTGCCGGTCGGCAGAGCGTCTCAAATTCCGGTCAGGAAACAGACTTGGGGTTACTTGTGTTTTACACTTTCCCCTTGGCAGCCAGGTAGGTGCACCCACACATGTGAGGTACCGTTTTCATCGGGTCACCTGTGGGAACGCGAGACAGCAGGCCATGTGTTGTTGGGGGCGTGTTTCGATGGGTGGGCCGAGCAAAATGTGCGGAAAATGCGTTTTTTTTCCCTACATTTCAGACTTTGTGGGGGTGTCTGGGTAATACATTCTTGGGCGATTTGGGCATATCATACCTCTGCGGATTCCCACGGGTATCCTCTTTTCAGAAATGCATGGGGTTCCCTGTTTTCCCCGGTGGCTTGGACACCCGAGGCCCATATCTGTATGTTGTGCCGGTCGGCAGAGCGTCACAAATTCCGGTCAGAAAACAGACTTGGGGTTACTTGTGTTTTAGGCTTTCCCCTTGGCGGCCAGGTAGGTGCACCCACACATGTGAGGTACCGTTTTCCTCGGAACACATGTGGGAACGCGGGACGGTAGGCCATGTGTTGTTGGGGGCGTGTTTCGATGGGTGAGTCGAGCGACATGTGCGGAAAATGCGTTTTTTTTTCCCACATTTCGGACTTTGCGGGGGTGTCTGGGTAATAAATTCTGGGGCGATTTGGGCATATCATACCTCTGCGGATTCCCACGGGTATCCTCTTTTCGTAAATGCATGGGGTTCCCTGTTTTCCCAAGTAGCTTGGACACCCGAGGCCCATATCTGTATGTTGCGCCGGTCGGCAGAGCGCCTCAAATTCCGGTCAGAAAACAGACTTGGGGTTACTTGTGTTTTAGGCTTTCCCCTTGGCGGCCAGGTAGGTGCACCCACACATGTGAGGTACCGTTTTCATCGAGACACCTGTGGGAACGCAGGATGGTAGGCCATGTGCTGTTGGGGGCGTGTTTCAATGGGTGAGCTGAGCGAAATGTGCGGAAAATGCATTTTTTCCCCCCACATTTCGGACTTTGAGGGGTGTCTGGGTAATACATTCTGGGACGATTTGGGGATATCATACCTCTGCAGACTCCCACGGGTGTCCACTTTTCGGAAATGCATGGGGTTCCCTGATTTCCCCGGTGGCTTGGAAACCCGAGGCCCATATCTGTATGTTGTGCCGGTCGGCAAAGCGTCTCAAATTCCGGTCAGAAAACAGACTTGGGGTTACTTGTGTTTTAGGCTTTCCCCTTGGCGGCCAGGTAGGTGGTAGGTGCACCCACACATGTGAGGTACCGCTTTCATCGGGACACCTGTGGGAACGCGGGACGGTAGGCCATGTGTTGTTGGGGGCGTGTTTCGATGGGTGAGCCAAGCGAAATTTGCAGAAAATGCGTTTTTTCTCCCACATTTTGGATTTTGCGGGGGTGTCTGGGTAATAAATTCTGGGGCGATTTGGGCATATCATACCTCTGCGGATTCCCACGGGTGTCCACCTTTCAGAAATGCATGGGGTTCCCTGTTTTCCCCGGTGGCTTGTACACCCGTGGCTCATATCTGTATGTTGTGCCAGTCGGCAGAGCGTCTCAAATTCCAGTCAGAAAACAGACTTGGGGTTACTTGTGTTTTAGGCTATCCCCTTGGCGGCCAGGTAGGTGCACCCACACATTTGAGGTACCATTTTCATCGGGACACCTTTGTTAACACGGGACAGTAGGCCATGTGCTGTTTGGGCCGTGTTTCGATTGGTGAGCTGAGCGAAATGTGCAAAAAATGTTTTTTTTTCCCACATTTCGGACTTTGCAGGGGTGTCTGGGTAATAAATCCTGGGGCGATTTGGGCATATCATACCTCTGAGGATTCCCACGCATGTCCTCTTTTCGGAAATGCATGGGGTTCCCTGATTTCCCCGGTGGCTTGGACACCCGAGGCCCATATCTGTATGTTGTGCCGGTCGGCAAAGCGTCTCAAATTCCGGTCAGAAAACAGACTTGGGGTTACTTGTGTTTTAGGCTTTCCCCTTGGCGGCCAGATAGGTGCAGCCGCACATGTGAGGTACCGTTTTCATTGGGACACCTTTGGGAACACCGGACGGTAGGCCATGTGTTGTTGGGGTGTGTTTCGATGGGTGAGACGAGCGACATGTGCAGAAAATGGGTTTTTTCTCCCACATTTTGGATTTTGCGGGGGTGTCTGGGTAATAAATTCTGGGGCGATTTGGGGATATCATACCTCTGCGGATTCCCACGGGTGTCCTCTTTTCGGAAATGCATGGGGTTCCCTGTTTTCCCCGGTGGCTTGGACACCCGAGGCCCATATCTGTATGTTGTGCCGGTCGGCAGAGCGTCTCAAATTCCGGTCAGGAAACAGACTTGGGGTTACTTGTGTTTTACACTTTCCCCTTGGCGGCCAGGTAGGTGCACCCACACATGTGAGGTACAGTTTTCATCGGGACACCTGTGGGAACGCGAGACAGTAGGTCATGTGTTGTTGGGGGCGTGTTTCGATGGGTGAGCCGAGCAAAATGTGCGGAAAATGCGTTTTTTTCCCCTACATTTCAGACTTTGTGGGGGAGTCTGGGTAATACATTCTTGGGCGATTTGGTCATATCATACCTCTGCGGATTCCCACGGGTGTCCTCTTTTTAGAAATGCATGGGGTTCCTTGTTTTCCCCGGCGGCTTGGACACCCGAGGCCCATATCTGTATGTTGTGCCGGTCGGCAGAGCGTCACAAATTCCGGTCAGAAAACAGACTTGGGGTTACTTGTGTTTTAGGCTTTCCCCTTGGCGGCCAGGTAGGTGCACCCACACATGTGAGGTACCGTTTTCCTCGGTACACATGTGGGAACGCGGGACGGTAGGCCATGTGTTGTTGGGGGCGTGTTTCGATGGGTGAGTCGAGCAACATGTGCAGAAAATGCGTTTTTTTCCCACATTTCGGACTTTGCGGGGGTGTCTGGGTAATAAATTCTGGGGCGATTTGGGCATATCATACCTCTGCGGATTCCCACGGGTGTCCTCTTTTCGTAAATGCATGGGGTTCCCTGTTTTCCCAAGTAGCTTGGAAGCCCGAGGCCCATATCTGTATGTTGCGCCGGTCGGCAGAGCGCCTCAAATTCCGGTCAGAAAACAGACTTGGGGTTACTTGTGTTTTAGGCTTTCCCCTTGGCGGCCAGGTAGGTGCACCCACACATGTGAGGTACCGTTTGCATCGGGACACCTGTGGTAAGGCGGGACGGTAGGCCATGTGCTGTTGGGGCGTGTTTCGATGGGTGAGCCGAGCGGAATGTGCGGAAAATGCGTTTTGTTCCCCCACATTTCGGACTTTGCGGGGTATCTGGGTAATACATTCCGGGCGATTGGGGCATATCATACCTCTGAGGATTCCCACGGGTGTCCTCTTTTCGGAAATGCATGGGGTTCCCTGTTTTCCCCGGTGACTTGGACACCCGTGGCTCATATCTGTATGTTGTGCCAGTCGGCAGAGTGTATCAAATTCCAGTCAGAAAACAGACTTGGGGTTACTTGTGTTTTAGGCTTTCCCCTTGGCAGCCAGGTAGGTTCACCCACACATGTGAGGTACCCTTTTCATCGGGATACCTGTGGGAACGCGGGACTGTAGGCCATGTGTTGTTGGGTGCGTGTTTCGATGGGTGAGCCGAGCGAAATGTGCAGAAAATGCGTTTTTTTCCCACATTTCAGACTTTGCGGGGATGTCTGGGTAATAAATTCTGGGGCGATTTGGGGATATTATACCTCTGCAGACTTCCACGGGTGTCCACTTTTCGGAAATGCATGGGGTTCCCTGTTTTCCCCGGTGGCTTGGACACCCGAGGCCCATATCTGTATGTTGTGCCGGTCGGCAGAGCGTCACAAATTCCGGTCAGAAAACAGACTTGGGGTTACTTGTGTTTTAGGCTTTCCCCTTGGCGGCCAGGTAGGTGCACCCACACATGTGAGGTACCGTTTTCCTCGGAACACATGTGGGAACGCGGGACGGTAGGCCATGTGTTGTTGGGGGCGTGTTTCGATGGGTGAGTCGAGCGACATGTGCGGAAAATGCGTTTTTTTTTCCCACATTTCGGACTTTGCGGGGGTGTCTGGGTAATAAATTCTGGGGCGATTTGGGCATATCATACCTCTGCGGATTCCCACGGGTATCCTCTTTTCGTAAATGCATGGGGTTCCCTGTTTTCCCAAGTAGCTTGGACACCCGAGGCCCATATCTGTATGTTGCGCCGGTCGGCAGAGCGCCTCAAATTCCGGTCAGAAAACAGACTTGGGGTTACTTGTGTTTTAGGCTTTCCCCTTGGCGGCCAGGTAGGTGCACCCACACATGTGAGGTACCGTTTTCATCGAGACACCTGTGGGAACGCAGGATGGTAGGCCATGTGCTGTTGGGGGCGTGTTTCAATGGGTGAGCTGAGCGAAATGTGCGGAAAATGCATTTTTTCCCCCCACATTTCGGACTTTGAGGGGTGTCTGGGTAATACATTCTGGGACGATTTGGGGATATCATACCTCTGCAGACTCCCACGGGTGTCCACTTTTCGGAAATGCATGGGGTTCCCTGATTTCCCCGGTGGCTTGGAAACCCGAGGCCCATATCTGTATGTTGTGCCGGTCGGCAAAGCGTCTCAAATTCCGGTCAGAAAACAGACTTGGGGTTACTTGTGTTTTAGGCTTTCCCCTTGGCGGCCAGGTAGGTGGTAGGTGCACCCACACATGTGAGGTACCGCTTTCATCGGGACACCTGTGGGAACGCGGGACGGTAGGCCATGTGTTGTTGGGGGCGTGTTTCGATGGGTAGCCAAGCGAAATTTGCAGAAAATGCGTTTTTTCTCCCACATTTTGGATTTTGCGGGGGTGTCTGGGTAATAAATTCTGGGGCGATTTGGGCATATCATACCTCTGCGGATTCCCACGGGTGTCCACCTTTCAGAAATGCATGGGGTTCCCTGTTTTCCCCGGTGGCTTGGACACCCGTGGCTCATATCTGTATGTTGTGCCAGTCGGCAGAGCGTCTCAAATTCCAGTCAGAAAACAGACTTGGTGTTACTTGTGTTTTAGGCTATCCCCTTGGCGGCCAGGTAGGTGCACCCACACATTTGAGGTACCATTTTCATCGGGACACCTTTGTTAACACGGGACAGTAGGCCATGTGCTGTTTGGGCCGTGTTTCGATTGGTGAGCTGAGCGAAATGTGCAAAAAATGTTTTTTTTCCCACATTTCGGACTTTGCAGGGGTGTCTGGGTAATAAATCCTGGGGCGATTTGGGCATATCATACCTCTGCGGATTCCCACGCATGTCCTCTTTTCGGAAATGCATGGGGTTCCCTGATTTCCCCGGTGGCTTGGACACCCGAGGCCCATATCTGTATGTTGTGCCGGTCGGCAAAGCGTCTCAAATTCCGGTCAGAAAACAGACTTGGGGTTACTTGTGTTTTAGGCTTTCCCCTTGGCGGCCAGATAGGTGCAGCCGCACATGTGAGGTACCGTTTTCATTGGGACACCTTTGGGAACACCGGACGGTAGGCCATGTGTTGTTGGGGTGTGTTTCGATGGGTGAGACGAGCGACATGTGCAGAAAATGGGTTTTTTCTCCCACATTTTGGATTTTGCGGGGGTGTCTGGGTAATAAATTCTGGGGCGATTTGGGGATATCATACCTCTGCGGATTCCCACGGGTGTCCTCTTTTCGGAAATGCATGGGGTTCCCTGTTTTCCCCGGTGGCTTGGACACCCGAGGCCCATATCTGTATGTTGTGCCGGTCGGCAGAGCGTCTCAAATTCCGGTCAGGAAACAGACTTGGGGTTACTTGTGTTTTACACTTTCCCCTTGGCGGCCAGGTAGGTGCACCCACACATGTGAGGTACCGTTTTCATCGGGACACCTGTGGGAACGCGAGACAGTAGGTCATGTGTTGTTGGGGGCGTGTTTCGATGGGTGAGCCGAGCAAAATGTGCGGAAAATGCGTTTTTTTCCCCTACATTTCAGACTTTGTGGGGGAGTCTGGGTAATACATTCTTGGGCGATTTGGTCATATCATACCTCTGCGGATTCCCACGGGTGTCCTCTTTTCAGAAATGCATGGGGTTCCTTGTTTTCCCCGGCGGCTTGGACACCCGAGGCCCATATCTGTATGTTGTGCCGGTCGGCAGAGCGTCACAAATTCCGGTCAGAAAACAGACTTGGGGTTACTTGTGTTTTAGGCTTTCCCCTTGGCGGCCAGGTAGGTGCACCCACACATGTGAGGTACCGTTTTCCTCGGTACACATGTGGGAACGCGGGACGGTAGGCCATGTGTTGTTGGGGGCGTGTTTCGATGGGTGAGTCGAGCAACATGTGAAGAAAATGCGTTTTTTTCCCACATTTCGGACTTTGCGGGGGTGTCTGGGTAATAAATTCTGGGGCGATTTGGGCATATCATACCTCTGCGGATTCCCACGGGTGTCCTCTTTTCGTAAATGCATGGGGTTCCCTGTTTTCCCAAGTAGCTTGGAAGCCCGAGGCCCATATCTGTATGTTGCGCCGGTCGGCAGAGCGCCTCAAATTCCGGTCAGAAAACAGACTTGGGGTTACTTGTGTTTTAGGCTTTCCCCTTGGCGGCCAGGTAGGTGCACCCACACATGTGAGGTACCGTTTGCATCGGGACACCTGTGGTAACGCGGGACGGTAGGCCATGTGCTGTTGGGGCGTGTTTCGATGGGTGAGCCGAGCGGAATGTGCGGAAAATGCGTTTTGTTCCCCCACATTTCGGACTTTGCGGGGTATCTGGGTAATACATTCTGGGCGATTGGGGCATATCATACCTCTGCGGATTCCCACGGGTGTCCTCTTTTCGGAAATGCATGGGGTTCCCTGTTTTCCCCGGTGACTTGGACACCCGTGGCTCATATCTGTATGTTGTGCCAGTCGGCAGAGTGTATCAAATTCCAGTCAGAAAACAGACTTGGGGTTACTTGTGTTTTAGGCTATCCCCTTGGCGGCCAGGTAGGTTCACCCATACATGTGAGGTACCCTTTTCATAGGGACACCTGTGGGAACGCGGGACGGTAGGCCATGTGTCGTTGGGTGTGTGTTTCAATGGGTGAGCCGAGCGAAATGTGCAGAAAATGCATTTTTTTCCCACATTTCAGACTTTGCGGGGTGTCTGGGTAATAAATTCTGGGGCGATTTGGGGATATTATACCTCTGCAGACTCCCACGGGTGTCCGCTTTTCGGAAATACATGGGGTTCCCTGTTTTCCCCAGTGGCTTGGACACCCAAGGCCCATATCTGTATGTTGTGCCGGCCGGCAGAGCGTCTCAAATTCCGGTCAGAAAACAGACTTGTGGTTACTTGTGTTTTAGGCTTTCCCCTTGGCGGCCAGGTAGGTTCACCCACACATGTGAGGTACCCTTTTCATCGGGATACCTGTGGGAACGCGGGACGGTAGGCCATGTGTTGTTGGGTGCGTGTTTCGATGGGTGAGCCGAGCGAAATGTGCAGAAAATGCGTTTTTTTCCCACATTTCAGACTTTGCGGGGATGTCTGGGTAATAAATTCTGGGGCGATTTGGGGATATTATACCTCTGCAGACTTCCACGGGTGTCCACTTTTCGGAAATGCATGGGGTTCCCTGTTTTCCCCGGTGGCTTGGACACCCGAGGCCCATATCTGTATGTTGTGCCGGTCGGCAGAGCGTCTCAAATTCCGATCAGAAAACAGACTTGGGGTTACTTGTGTTTTAGGCTTTCCCCTTCGCGGCCAGGTAGGTGCACCCACTCATGTGAGGTACCGTTTTCATCGGCACACCTTGGGAACACGGGACAGTAGGCCATGTGCTGTTGGGGGCGTGTTTCGATGGGTGAGCCGAGCGAAATGTGCGGAAAATGCATTTTTTCCCCCCACATTTCGGACTTTGCGGGGTGTCTGGGTAATAAATTCTGGGGCGATTTGGGGATATCATACCTCTGCAGACTCCCACGGGTGTCCGCTTTTCGGAAATGCATGGGTTCCCTGTTTTCGCCCGGTGGCTTGGACACCCGAGGCCCATATCTGTATGTTGTGCCGGTCGGCAAAGCGTCTCAAATTCCGGTCAGAAAACAGACTTGTGGTTACTTGTGTTTTAGGCTTTCCCCTTGGCGTCCAGGTAGGTGCACCCACACATGTGAGGTACCGTTTTCATCGGGACACCTGTGGGAACGCGGGACGGTAGGCCATGTGTTATTGGGGGCATGTTTCGATGGGTGAGCCAAGCGAAATGTGCAGAAAATGCATTTTTTTCCCACATTTCATACTTTGCGGGGGTGTCTGGGTAATAAATTCTGGGGCGATTTGGGGATATTATACCTCTGCAGACTTCCACGGGTGTCCACTTTTCGGAAATGCATGGGGTTCCCTGTTTTACCCGGTGGCTTGGACACCCGAGGCCCATATCTGTATGTTGTGCCGGTCGGCAGAGCGTCTCAAATTCCGATCAGAAAACAGACTTGGGGTTACTTGTGTTTTAGGCTTTCCCCTTCGCGGCCAGGTAGGTGCACCCACTCATGTGAGGTACCGTTTTCATCGGCACACCTTGGGAACACGGGACGGTAGGCCATGTGCTGTTGGGGGCGTGTTTCGATGGGTGAGCCAAGCGAAATGTGCAGAAAATGCGTTTTTTCTCCCACATTTTGGATTTTGCAGGGGTGTCTGGGTAATAAATTCTGGGGCGATTTGGGGATATTATACCTCTGCAGACTCCCACGGGTGTCCACTTTTTGGAAATGCATGGAGTTCCATGTTTTCCCTGGTAGCTTGGACACCTGAGGCCCATATCTGTATGTTGTGCCGGTCGGCAGAGCGTCTCAAATTCCGATCAGAAAACAGACTTGGGGTTACTTGTGTTTTAGGCTTTCCCCTTCGCGGCCAGGTAGGTGCACCCACTCATGTGAGGTACCGTTTTCATCGGCACACCTTGGGAACACGGGACGGTAGGCCATGTGTTGTTGGGGGCGTGTTTCAATGGGTGAGCCGAGCATAATGTGCTTAAAATGCATTTTTTTTCCCACATTTCAGATTTTGCGGGGGTGTCTGAGTAATACATTCTGGGGCGATTTGGGCATATCATACCTCTGCGGATTCCCACAGGTGTCCTCTTTTCGGAAATGCATGGGGTTCCCTGTTTTCCCCGGTGGCTTGGACACCCGAAGCCCATATCTGTGTGTTGTGCCGGTTGGCAGAGCGTCTCAAATTCCGGTCAGAAAACAGACTTGGGGTTACTTGTGTTTTAGGCTTTCCCCTTGGCGGCCAGGTAGGTGCCCCCACACATGTGAGGTACCGTTTTCATCGGGACACCTTGGGAACACGGGACGGTAGGCCATGTGTTGTTGGGGGCGTGACTTGATGGTTGAGCCGAGCGAAATGTGAGGAAAATGCATTTTTTCCCCACATTTCAGACTTTGCAGGGGTGTCTGGGTAATACATTCTGGGGCGATTTAGGAATATCATACCTCTGCGGATTTCCACAGGTGTCCTCTTTTCGGAAATGCATGGGGTTCCCTGTATTCCCAGATGGCTTGGACACCCGAGGCCCATATCTGTATGTTGTGCCGGTCGGCAGAGCGTCTCAAATTCTGGTCAGAAAGCAGACTTGGGGTTACTTGTGTTTTAGGCTTTCCCCTTGGCGGCCAGGTAGGTGCACCCACACATGTGAGGTACCGTTTTCATCGGGACACCTGTGGGAACGCGGGACGATGGCCATGTGTTGTTGGGGCGTGTTTCGATGGGTGAGACGAGCGACATGTGCGGAAAACGCTTTTTTTTCCCACCTTTCTGAATTTGCGAGGGTGTCTGGGTAATAAATTCTGGGGCGATTTGGGCATATCATACCTCTGCGGATTCCCACGGGTGTCCTCTTTTCGGAAATGCATGGGGTTCCCTGTTTTCCCCGGTGGCTTGGACACCCGTGGCTCATATCTGTATGTTGTGCCAGTCGGCAGAGTGTATCAAATTCCAGTCAGAAAACAGACTTGGGTTTACTTGTGTTTTAGGCTTTCACCTTGGCGGCCAGGTAGGTGCACCCACACATGTGAGGTACCGTTTTCATCGGGACACCTGTGGGAACGCGGGACGGTAGGCCATGTGCTGTTGGGGGCGTGTTTCGATGGGTAAGCCGAGCGACACGTTTGCGGAAAATGAGATTTTTTCCCCACATTTCGGACTTTGTGGGGGTGTCTGTGTAATAAATTCTGGGGCGGTTTGGGCAAATCATACCTCTGCTGATTCCCATGGGTGTCCTCTTTTCGTAAATGCATGGGGTTCCCTGTTTTCCCCAGTAGCTTGGACACCCGAGGCCCATATCTGGATGTTGTGCCGGTCGGCAGTGCATCTCAAATTCCAGTCAGAAAACAGACTTGGGGTTACTTGTGTTTTAGGCTTTCCCCTTGGCGGCCAGATAGGTGCACCCACACATGTGAGGTACCGTTTTCATTGGGACACCTGTGGGAACGCCGGACAGTAGGCCATGTGTTGTTGGGGGTGTGTTTCGATGGGTGAGCCGAGCAAAATGTGCGGAAAATGCGTTTTTTTTCCCCACATTTCGAACTTTGCGGGGGTGTCTGGGTAATAAATCCTGGGGGGATTTGGGCATATCATACCTCTGCGGATTCCCACGCATGTCCTCTTTTCGGAAATGCATGGGGTTCCCTGATTTCCCCGGTGGCTTGGACAACCGAAGCCCACATCTGTATGTTGTGCCGGTCGGCAAAGCGTCTCAAATTCCGGTCAGAAAACAGACTTGGGGTTACTTGTGTATTAGGCTTTCCCCTTGGTGGCCAGGTAGGTGCACCCACACATGTGAGGTACCGGTTTCATCGGGACACCTGTGGGAACGCGGGACGGTAGGCCATGTGTTGTTGGGGGCGTGTTTCTATGGGTGAGCCAAGCAACATGTGCAGAAAATGCGTTTTTTCTCCCACATTTTGGATTTTGCGGGGGTGTCTGGGTAATAAATTCTGGGGCGATTTGGGGATATCATACCTCTGCGGATTCCCACGGGTGTCCTCTTTTCGGAAATGCATGGGGTTCCCTGTTTTCCCCGGTGGCTTGGACACCCGAGGCCCATATCTGTATGTTGTGCCGGTCGGCAGAGCGTCTCAAATTCCGGTCAGGAAACAGACTTGGGGATACTTGTGTTTTAGGCTTTCCCCTTGGTGGCCAGGTAGGTGCACCCAAACATGTGAGGTACCTTTTTCATCGGGACACCTGTGGGAACGTGCGACAGTAGGCCATGTGTTGTTGGGGGCGTGTTTCGATGGGTGAGCCGAGCAAAATGTGCGGAAAATGCATTTTTTTTCCCTACATTTCAGACTTTGCGGGGGTGTCTGGGTAATACATTCTTGGGCGATTTGGGCATATCATACCTCTGCGGATTCCCACGGGTGTCCTCTTTTCAGAAATGCATGGGGTTCCCTGTTTTCTCCGGTGGCTTGGACACCCGAGGCCCATATCTGTATGTTGTGCCGGTCGGCAGAGCGCCTCAAATTCCGGTCAGAAAACAGACTTGGGGTTACTTGTGTTTTAGGCTTTCCCCTTGGCGGCCAGGTAGGTGCACCCACACATTTGAGGTACCATTTTCATCGGGACACCTGTGGGAACACGGGACAGTAGTTCCTGTGCTGTTGGGGCCGTGTTTCGATGGGTGAGCTGAGCAAAATGTGCAAAAAATGTTTTTTTTTTCCCACATTTCGGACTTTGCGGGGTTTGTCTGGGTAATAAATTCTGGGGCGATTTGGGCATATCATACCTCTGCGGATTCCCAAGGGTGTCCTCTTTTCGGAAATGCATGGGGTTCCCTATTTTCCCCGGTGCCTTGGACACGCGAGGCCCATATCTGTATGTTGTGCCGGTCGGCAGAGCGTCTCAAATTCTGGTCAGAAAACAGACTTGGGGTTTTAGGCTTTCCCCTTGGCGGCCAGGTAGGGGCAGCCACATATGTGAGGTACCGTTTTCATCGGAACACCTGTGGGAAAGCAGGACGGTAGGCCATGTGCTGTTGGGAGCATGCTTCGATGGGTGAGCCGAGCAAAATGTCAGGAAAATGTGTTTTTTTCGCCACATTTCGGACTTTGCGGGGGTGTCTGGGTAATGAATTCTTGGGCGATTTGGGCATATCATACCTCTGCGGATTCCCACGGGTGTCCTATTTTCAGAAATGCATGGGGTTCCCTGTTTTCTCCGGTGGCTTGGACACCCAAGGCCCATATCTGTATGTCGTGCCGGTCGGCAGAGCGTCTCAATTTCTGGTCAGGAAACAGACTTGGGTTTACTTGTGTTTTAGGCTTTCCCCTTGGCGGCCAGGTAGGTGCACCCACACATGTGAGGTACCGTTTGCATCAGGACACCTGTAGGAACACGGGACGGTAGGCCATGTGCTGTTGGGGCGTGTTTCGATGGGTGAGCCGAGCGGAATGTGCGGAAAATGCGTTTTGTTCCCCCACATTTCGGACTTTGCGGGGTGTCTGGGTAATAAATTCTGGGCGATTGGGGCATATCATACCTCTGCGGATTCCCACGGATGTCCTCTTTTCGGAAATGCATGGGGTTCCCTGTTTTCTCCGGTGGCTTGGACACCCGAGGCCCATATCTGTATGTTGTGCCGGACGGCAGAGCGCCTCAAATTCCGATCACAAAACAGACTTGGGGTTACTTGTGTTTTAGGCTTTCCCCTTGGCGGCCAGGTAGGGGCAGCCACATATGTGAGGTACCGTTTTCATCGGAACACCTGTGGGAACGCAGGACGGTAGGCCATGTGCTGTTGGGAGCATGCTTCGATGGGTGAGCCGAGCAAAATGTCAGGAAAATGTGTTTTTTTCGCCACATTTCGGACTTTGCGGGGGTGTCTGGGTAATGAATTCTTGGGCGATTTGGGCATATCATACCTCTGCGGATTCCCACGGGTGTCCTATTTTCAGAAATGCATGGGGTTCCCTGTTTTCTCCGGTGGCTTGGACACCCGAGGCCCATATCTGTATGTCGTGCCGGTCGGCAGAGCGTCTCAAATTCTGGTCAGGAAACAGACTTGGGTTTACTTGTGTTTTAGGCTTTCCCCTTGGCGGCCAGGTAGGTGCACCCACACATGTGAGGTACCGTTTGCATCAGGACACCTGTAGGAACACGGGACGGTAGGCCATGTGCTGTTGGGGCGTGTTTCGATGGGTGAGCCGAGCGGAATGTGCGGAAAATGCGTTTTGTTCCCCCACATTTCGGACTTTGCGGGGTGTCTGGGTAATAAATTCTGGGCGATTGGGGCATATCATACCTCTGCGGATTCCCACGGATGTCCTCTTTTCGGAAATGCATGGGGTTCCCTGTTTTCTCCGGTGGCTTGGACACCCGAGGCCCATATCTGTATGTTGTGCCGGACGGCAGAGCGCCTCAAATTCCGATCACAAAACAGACTTGGGGTTACTTGTGTTTTAGGCTTTCCCCTTGGCGCCCAGGTAGGTGCATGTGATGCTGGAAATGCATCAGAGGGACAGGGCCTCCGTATCCCTGTCCTTTACTGCTTTTTATCATTTGCTCTGTCGTGTTTTCCGCGCAGGAGCTCATGGTGGACTCCTGGCGGTGCAGCTCTCTTTCTTTTGGTTTGGTGAACGGACCCGTGGGATACCCTTATGCCACCCATGAGTGTGGGTACAACCCTGTGCCTCTAGTGTATGTTTTTGCGCACCTGTGGGTGGCCCACAGAGCAGGGTATGGGCTGGTGGCAGCTCCATGCTGAATTTGACAGGTGAGCAGAGTAGCCTCCATTTTGGGATAACCCGGCCCTGCCATTGGGGTCAGTTGATTCCTGATGGAAAACAAGATGGCCCGGTGGCCTCTTGCTTTCTATTACCTATTACCTTGTTTTTCCAAAGTCCTGGGGAGCCGTGACTCTGACCCTTCCCCCTGACTGGCTGTTGGGTGGAAATACCATATATGGTGTTGTTGTGAAGGGCCGGCCAGACTAGCTGGAGCCTTCCCGGTGATGTATGTTGTGGGTACCTCCTGTGGGTGGGACCTGGGTGAATAGAGTGTGTGACGAACATGCATTCTGTGTTGTGGGTGTAAAGTATCTGGTGGTTGACACAATGACTGAGATAACCCTGCCCGAAACCGGTATGAATGCAGCTTGGTGTGTTGAATGGCTCGGTACTTGTCCCAATACACATAACTTGTTGTGAGTGTCTGGAGAGAAGTGAATGGCCTGAATACCTCGTGTGCCTGATTGGCTGCCTGCCTGCATGAATGCCCGTAGTCATGATTGGATGCTTGAGTGTGACCCAGCGGAATGAATGGGAGATCAACAGTATATCTGGGGACCTATCACTGCTAGGAATCGTGTTCAGAAGCTGAAGTCCACTACGACGAGTAACTGGAGTAACTGACACTTGACCTTGAAACACCCTGCTGGACGAGAAGGAGTGCTGTGGCTCTCCCTCGCAATCTGAAGGCTGCTGTGTTCCCAAGGACTGACGCAGAGAGGACCTGGTAAGGCGCCCTCTTCCCGAGCTACGAGGGACCATTGTGCACAGCTGATCTTTGCCAACGCTCCCTGGTAGACAGACCTTCGACAGGCTGCCGACCCGATACAGGGACTGCTGCGGAACTCCAAGGAGAAGCGCCTGGACTGTTGTCCGCCACTGTCGACGACCGCCGTCGCCGACCGGAGCCGCCATGCTCCCGTTTGCCTAAGAACTTCCATTGATAATCGGACGCTCTCGTCTGCATCGTCACCCGCTTGTCTCCCGCTGCAGAAGGCCCGACCGTCGACGCGCCGAGGAGCATCCACCGGTGGGTTTCCCGCCACCTAAGGACCACAGAGACGCCGACGACTCGACGCCCTTGCTGGGCCACAGTTCATCATCTCTTTGCGGTCCAGAACTATCATCACCGAGGTGCCCCGCACGCCTCTTCCTTGCAGGACGCCAATGCTCTGTCATCGACAGCACCGCTAGGAACGAAGCTGGCACTTCACTGGCGTAGTTCCACCTGTTCACCGTTGGACGTTCGACGACCCGTGACTCCCGTCTTAAAGGGAGGGCACTCAAGAAGGGCCATCGATTCCCTGACACTGAACGCCAAGTTCCCCGACACCTTTCGACGATCCGTGGCTCTCGCCTGAAAGGGAGGCACTCAAGAAGGATCGGTCGACGCATCGTCGGAGAATTCTACTCCACCAGGTACATTGGGGGGGTAAAAACGTTAACAGGAAGAAGTGAGACTATTGAACATATGGACTGGGCTTGTGCGATATATCTTATTTTACAGGTTGCCCAGGTTGGGGGATCTCCACACAGAACTGTGTCTAGGGTACGGGGCCAGTATTCTGCCTACTGTTTCAACCATCTTGCGTTCCTTCCTATCTCTATTGCTGGTTTCCTCGTTATTAATCTGTGTGACATTTTAACCGTACAGTTGATGCACTTTAATGAGATTTGATAACATTGGTGGTACCACTTTAGAAATGTATATATTTATCATTATTGACTTCCAAGTACAAAGTGCATTATTGTGATCGTGTACATACCCTTGAATATTAATTATATAAAGACTGTGTTTTCAGTAATACAGTGTGTGGACATTCCTTTGTGGGGGTTCGGGGACTACACTGTACTTAAGAACCAGCCTGCATCACCTCCTGAGAAGCTAGGCCTTGATTGCTCGTCCATTGCTACCTTATAGAGAATCTTGGCTGGGGTCCGTTGTGCCTCTCCTCTACCATATAGAGAGCGGAAGTACAGACACCCCCTACCAATCTTTACAGTGCACCCACACATGTGAGGTACTGTTTTCTTCGGGACACCTGTGGGAATGCGGAACAGTAGGCCATGTGTTGTTGGGGGCGTGCTTCGATGGGTGAGCCGAGCGAAATGTGAGGAAAATGTGTTTTTTTCCCCACATTTCGGACTTTGCGAGGGTGTCTGGGTAATAAATCCTGGGGCGATTTGGGCATATCATACCTCTGCGGATTTCCACGGGTGTCCTATTTTCAGAAATGCATGGGGTTCCCTGTTTTCCCCAGTGGCTTGGACACCCGAGGCCCATATCTGTATGTTGCGCCGCTCGGCAGAGGGTCTCGAATTCCGGTCAGAAAACAGACTTGGGGTTACTTGTGTTTTAGGCTTTCCCCTTGGCGGCCAGATAGGTGCACCCACACATCTGCAGTACCGGTTTCATCGGGACACCTGTGGGAATGCGGGACGGTACGCCATGTGTTGTTGGGGGGGTTGTTTCGATGGGTGAGCCAAGCGACATGTGCAGAAAATGCGTTTTTTCCCACATTTCAGAATTTGCGAGGGTGTCTGGGTAATAAATCCTGGGGCGATTTGGGCATATCATACCTCTGCAGATTCCCATCGGTGTCCTCTTTTCAGAAAGGCATGGGGTTCCCTGTTTTCCCTGGTGGCTTGGACACCCAAGGCCCAAATCTGTATGATGTGCCGGTCGGCAGAGCGTCTCAAATTCCAGTCAGATAACAGACTTGGGGTTACTTGTGTTTTAGGCTTTCCCCTTGGCGGCCAGGTAGGTGCACCCACACATGTGAGGTACCGTTTTCATCGGGACACCTGTGGGAACGCGGGACAGTAGGCCATGTGCTGTTGGGAGCGTGTTTCGATGGGTGAGCCGAGTAAAATGTGCGGAAAATGCATTTCTTTCCCCACATTTCAGACTTTGCGGGGGTGTCTGGGTAATAAATTCTGGGGCGATTTGGGCATATCATACCTCTGCGGATTCCCACAGGTGTCCTCTTTTCGGAAATGCATGGGGTTCCCTGTTTTCCCCGGTGGCTTGGACACCCGAGGCCCATATCTGTATGTTGCGCCTGTCGGCAGAGCGTCTCAAATTCCGGTCAGAAAACAGACTTGTGGTTACTTGTGTTTTAGGCTTTCCCCTTGGCGGCCAGGTAGGTTCACCCACACATGTGAGGTACCGTTTTCATTGGGACACCTGTGGAAACGCGGGACGGTAGCCATGTGTTGTTGGGGGCGTGCTTCGATGGGTGAGGCGAGCGAAATGTGAGGAAAATGTGTTTTTTTCCCCACATTTCGGACTTTGCGGGGGTGTCTGGGTAATAAATTCTCGGGCGATTTGGGCATATCATACCTCTGCGGATTTCCACGGGTGTCCTATTTTCAGAAATGCATGGGGTTCCCTGTTTTCCCCAGTGGCTTGGACACCCGAGGCCCATATCTGTATGTTGCGCCGCTCGGCAGAGGGTCTCGAATTCCGGTCAGAAAACAGACTTGGGGTTACTTGTGTTTTAGGCTTTCCCCTTGGCGGCCAGATAGGTGCACCCACACATCTGCGGTACCGGTTTCATCGGGACACCTGTGGGAATGCGGGACGGTACGCCATGTGTTGTTGGGGGGCGTGTTTCGATGGGTGAGCCAAGCGACATATGCAGAAAATGCGTTTTTTTCCCACATTTCAGACTTTGCGGGGGTGTCTGGGTGATAAATTCTGGGGCGATTTGAGGATATCATACCTCTGCGGATTCCCGCGGGTGTCCTCTTTTCGTAAATGCATGGGGTTCCCTGTTTTCCCCGGTGGCTTGGACACCCGAGGCCCATATCTGTATGTTGTGCCGGTCGGCAGAGTGTCTCAAATTCCGGTCAGGAAACAGACTTGGGGTTACTTGTGTTTTAGGCTTTCCCCTTGGTGGCCAGGTAGGTGCACCCACACATGTGAGGTACCGTTTTCATCGGGACACCTTGGGAACGCGGGACGGTAGGCCATGTGTTGTTGGGGGCGTGCTTCGATGGTTGAGCCGAACGTAATGTGCGGAAAATGTTTTTGTTTTCCCACATTTCAGACTTTGCGGGGGTGTCTGGGCAATAAATTCTGGGGCGATTTGGGGATATCATACCTCTGCCGATTTCCACAGGTGTCCTCTTTTCGGAAATGCATGGGGTCCCTATTTTCCCTGGTGGCTTGGACACCCGAGGCCCATATCTGTATGTTGTGCCGGTTGGCAGAGCGTCTCAAATTCCGGTCAGAAAACAGATTTGGGGTTACTTGTGTTTTAGGCTTTCCCCTTAGTGGCCAGGTAGGTGCACCCACACATGTGAGGTACCGTTTTCATCGGGACACCTGTGGGAACGCGGGACGGTAGGCCATGTGCTGTTGGGGGCGTGTTTCGATGGGTGAGCCGAGCGACATGTGCGGAAAATGCGTTTTTTTCCCCACATTTCGGACTTTGCGGGGGTGTCTGGGTAATACATTCTGGGGCGATTTGGGCATATCATACCTCTGCTGATTCCCACGGGTGTCCTCTTTTCATAAATGCATGGGGTTCCCTGTTTTCCCCAGTAGCTTGGAAACCCGAGGCCCATATCTGGAAGTTGTGCCGGTCGGCAGTGCATCTCAAATTCCAGTCAGAAAACAGACTTGGGGTTACTTGTGTTTTAGGCTTTCCCCTTGGCGGCCAGATAAGTGCACCCACACATGTGAGGTACCATTTTCATTGGGACACCTGTGGGAACGCGGGACGGTAGGCCATGTGTTGTTGGGGGTGTGTTTCGATGGGTGAGGGGAGCAAAATGTGCGGAAAATGCATTTTTTTCCCCACATTTCGGACTCTGCGGGGGTGTCTGGGTAATAAATCCTGGGGCTATTTGGGCATATCATACCTCTTCTGATTCCCACGGGTGTCCTCTTTTCATAAATGCATTTGGTTCCCTGTTTTCCCCAGTAGCTTGGAAACCCGAGGCCCATATCTGGATGTTGTGCCGGTCGGCAGTGCATCTCAAATTCCAGTAAGAAAACAGACTTTGGGTTGCTTGTGTTTTAGGCTTTCCGCTTGGCGGCCAGGTAGGTGCATCCACACATGTGAGGTACCGTTTTCATTGGGACACCTGTGGGAACGCGGGACGGTAGGCCATGTGTTGTTGGGGGTGTGTTTCAATGGGTGAGCTGAGCGTAATGTGCGGAAAATGCATTTTTTTTTCCACATTTCAGACTTTGCGGGGCTGTCTGGGTAATAA
The DNA here is from genome assembly GCF_040938575.1 of Ambystoma mexicanum. Classification (NCBI taxonomy): domain Eukaryota; kingdom Metazoa; phylum Chordata; class Amphibia; order Caudata; family Ambystomatidae; genus Ambystoma; species Ambystoma mexicanum. Next base: position 432,694,652 of record NC_090928.1, read on the forward strand.
ATTCTGGGGCGATTTGGGCATATCATACCTCTGCAGATTTCCACAGGTGTCCTCTTTTCGGAAATGCATGGGGTTCCCTGTTTTCTCCGGTGGCTTGGACACCCGAGGCCCATATTTGCATGTTGTGCCGGTCGGCAGAGCGTCTCAAATTCCGGTCAGAAAACAGACTTGGGGTTACTTGTGTTTTAGGCTTTCCCCTTGGCGCCCAGGTAGGTGCACCCACACATGTGAGGTACCGTTTTCATCGTGACACCTTGGAAACGTGGGACAGTAGGCCATGTGTTGTTGGGGGCGTGCTTCGATGGGTGAGCCAAGCAAAATGTGCGGAAAATGCATTTTTTTCCCCACATTTCGGACTTTGCAGGGGTGTATGGGTAATACATTCTGGGGGGATTTGGACATATCATACCTCTGTGGATTCCCACGGGTATCCTCTTTTCGGAAATGCATGGGGTTTCCTGTTTTCCCCGGTGGCTTGGACACCCGAGGCCCATATCTGTATGTTGTGCCGGTCGGCAGAGCGTCTCAAATTCCGGTCAGAAAACAGACTTGGGGTTACTTGTGTTTTAGGCTTTCCCCTTGGCGCCCAGGTAGGTGCACCCACACATGTGAGGTACCGTTTTCATCGGGACACCTGTGGGAACGCGGGACAGTAGGCCATGTGCTGTTGGGAGCGTGTTTCGATGGGTGAGCCGAGCGAAATGTGCGGAAAATGTGTTTTTTTCCCCACATTTCGGACTTTACGGGGGTGTCTGGGTAATAAATTCTGGGGCGATTTGGGCACATCATACCTCTGCGGATTCCCACGGGTGTCCTCTTTTCAGAAATGCATGGGGTTCCCTGTTTTCCCCGGTGGTTTGGACACCCGAGTCCCATATCTGTATGTTGTGCCAGTCGGCAGAGCATATCATATTCCGCTCAGAAAACAGACTTGGGGTTACTTGTGTTTTAGGCTTTCCCCTTGGCGGCCAGGTAAGTGCACCCACACATGTGAGGTACCATTTTCATTGGGACACCTGTGGAAACGGGGGACGGTAGGCCATGTGTTTTTGGGGGCGTGTTTCAATGGGTGAGCCGAGCGTAATGTGCGGAAAATGCATTTTTTTTCCCATAGTTCAGACTTTGCGGGGGTGTCTGGGTAATATATTCTGGGGCGATTTGGGCATATCATACCTCTGCGGATTTCCACAGGTGTCCTCTGTTCGGAAATGCATGGGGTTCCCTGTTTTCCCCGGTGGCTTGGACACCCGAGGCCCATATCTGTATGTTTTGCCAGTCGGCAGAGCGTCTCAAATTCCGGTCAGAATACAGACTTCGGGTTATTTGTGTTTTAGGCTTTCCCCTTGGCGGCCAGGTAGGTGCATGTTAGGGAGAATTCTCTGTTTAGGCTGAATTTCCTAACCTAGTGAGTCCCCCAGCAGCTTTGCTGGATTTCTGGAGTTTGTTTTTTTTCCATCCTGCCAAGAGTGAGACTCTTTTTCTCCCACTCTTGGACATGAATGTGTGTAATTCCTTTTAATGTCAATGTGTTCGATGGGCTATGGGGTCTTTTACTCCATAGAGTCTCATATGTTTTTCTATGTGTGTTACCCTGCACTCTCCATGCCGTAACACTGGGGCGTCCTAACGGACCTCCATCATAGACTCCATACCCGGGGACTGACTACTATCTCCCCGGGCATGTAAAGTCACCATTGGCTTTACCAGACCTAAATTTACTAACAGAACTAGTACAAACCACCCTATTGTGGACTTACTAGTAGGGGTAATTCGATTACTCCGGGGTCTGTTATTCGAGGGGGCACTGTCCCGTCCCCCCTCGTCGAGTTTTGGCTGGTGGCAGTGGAAACTACTTGTTATATTCGACCCCGAATATAACCCTATGAGATTCTTCCCATTGTTGGAGATTAATACTTTTTCTCGTTAATCTCTAACATACCACCGGTTTACTTATCTTAAATAAGTCTATCGGGTGGTATTTTCTGCCAGAACTCGGTTTTTAAAATGGCATCTGTGTTCGTCTCTGTGACTCCTAAACCAAAGGTTGAGCCCTTTGTTCCACTTTTGGCGGGCTTCTACACAGAGGCCCTCCAAAGTGGTGCCATTCTGTCTGGGTTACCACAGGGGGTGTGGGAGGGGGTTTAGGCACCGTGGACTGAGTTGCCTTGCCAACTCCAGTCGCACTCTGGCGTGATTGGCACAAGTGGTGAGCCACCCCGCTCACCACTTAGCGTGTTTTGATTGACAGCTAGGCTGAATGAATGGGGGTTTCCTGCATAAAAGCAGGGCTTTTGGGACTGGATCTTCAGAAGTCACCACAGGACCTAAGAATCCGACGAGGGTAAAGCTGAGCTGACCTGCAACGACGACACCTCCGGTGGAGCCCTGCTGAACCGACTCACCACTTCCCGATGACAGAGGAGATCTCCCCGCCGGAGAGTCTCTTCCCCTGCCTGGTGGGAACAACCAGTCCCCTTTGCTTTTTCTTCGCTTCAGGACACAGTGGTCGAATTGCCCGTGCAGAGCACAGCAGCAACCGGATAGCCACTACCCCTGTACCGCGACCAAAAGGTGGTGCCTTGTGACGGAGCACTCCACGGCTGGTCTCTTCCCTGGTGGTGCACCGAACCTCAACTTTCCTTCGACGACGAGATCATCTCTTCTCTTGGCAAAGACCCGACGTGCATCCACCACCAGGAACAACTGCCCCCGCCGGAGCTGTCTCTCCACAAACAAGGTACTGCGTCCGCCTGGCTTCCCTTGTTGCCGGATAGAGTGGGATGTCTTAATCCTCGCCTCTCCATAGGGTCGCCTCCAAGCTTCTATAACATTTTGTTCTCAACTGGTCGAATCTGCCTATAACAATTTGCGACAAAGACTTGAAGTGCATTTCCACTAAGATACTTTTTGGGACATATCACCTTGCCTCTCTCCGAGTGGGCCTGGCCTCTGAACTTTGGAATCTACAGTGGTTCCTGTCTTCTTGCCTTGCATCTTTGTTCTTAAAAGTATTGGTATCGAGTGGATTTCTTAACCTGCCTTTTCTCTCCCGTCCTAACGAATACTAGAGTGCCATCTAGGTTAAAGCATACACCTCTGTCTGCAAATAAGTGATGCCGTTGAACCTAGACTTGTCGAACTATTGTTAGGGGGATTGATCTTTTCCTTATAGTAATTGCGTTTGAAGCTGTTTGCCGTATTAGTGCCCGAGTGTTTTCCATAGATGTGTTGTTATAAATAAATACCTTTATATCTTTACACCAAAGCCTTGTTGCATGTTTGCTTGTCTTACTGTGTAGAATTGCCCTATGTTGTATACTCCACATACTGCCTAACTCTTCTTGAGAGAAGTCTGACTGCTCAGCCACAGCTACCAAGTGAATCTGTGTGGTACAGACTGCTACCAAGTGGGTTTAGTGCCAAACACCTGTAGTCCTAAATATTTTGCAGTGGTCCCAGAGGGAACTGCACAGGTTTCCGCCTAACAGTGCACCCACACATGTGAAGTACCGTTTTCATCGGGTCACCTGTGGGAACGCGGGACGGTAGGCCATGTGTTGTTGGGGGCGTGTTTCGATGGGTGAGCCGAGCAAAATGTGCGGAAAATGTGTTTTTTTCACCCACATTTCGGACTTTGCGGGGTGTCTGGGTAATAAATTCTGGGGGCGATTTGGCATATCATACCACTGCGGATTCCCACGGGTGTCCTCTTTTCGGAAATGCATGGGGTTCCCTTTTTTCCCCCAGTGGCTTGGACACCCGAGGCCCATATCTGTATGTTGTGCCGGTCGGCAGAGCGTCTCAAATTCCGGTCAGAAAACAGACTTGGGGTTACTTGTGTTTTAGGCTTTCCCTTGGTGCCCAAGTAGGTGCACCCACACATGCGAGGTACCGTTTTCATCGGAACACCTCTGGGAACGCGGGACAGTAGGCCATGTGTTGTTGGGGGCGTGTTTCGATGGGTGAGGCAAGCGAAATATGCAGAAATTGTGTTTTTTTCCCACATTTCAGACTTTGCGGGGTGTCTGGGTAATAAATTCTGGGGCGATTTGGGGATATCATACCTCTGAGGATTCCCACGGGTGTCCTCTTTTCGGAAATGAATGGGGTTCCCTGTTTTCCCCGGTGGCTTGGACACCCGAGGCCCATATCTGTATGTTGTGCCTGTCGGAAGAGCATCTCAAATTCCGGTCAGAAAACAGACTTGGGGTTACTTGTGTTTTATGCTTTCCCCTTGGTCGGCCAGGTAGGTGCAACCACACCTGTGAGGTGCCATTTTCATCGGGACACCTGTGGGAATGCGGGACGGTAGGTCATGTGTTGTTGGGGGCACGTTTCGATGGGTGAGCTGAGCGAAATGTGCAGAAAATGCGTTTTTGTCCCCATATTTCGGACTTTGCGAGGGTGTCTGGGTAATACATTCTGGGGCGATTTGGGCATATCATACCTCTGCGGATTCCCACGGGTGTCCTCTTTTCGGAAATGCATGGGGTTCCCTGTTTCCCCCAGCGGCTTGGACACCCGAGGCCCATATCTGTATGTTGTGCCGGTCGGCAGAGCGTCTCAAATTCCGATCAGAAAACAGACTTGGGGTTACTTGTGTTTTAGGCTTTCCCCTTGGCAGCCAGGTAGGTGCACCCACACATGTGAGGTACCGTTTTCATCGAGACACCTGTGGGAAGGCGGGACAGTAGGCCATGTGCTGTTGGGGGTGTGCTTCGATTGCTGAGCCGAGTGAAATGTGAGGAAAATGCAGTATTTTTCCCACTTTTCGGACTTTGCGGGGGTGTTTGGATAATAAATTCTGGGGCGAGTTGGCCATATCATACCTCTGCAGATTCCCACAGGTGTCCTCTTTTCGGAAATGCATGGGGTTCCCTGTTTTCCCCAGTGGCTTGGACACCCGAGGCCCATATCTGTATGTTGTGCCGGTCGGCAGAGCGTCTCAAATTCCGGTCAGAAAACAGACTTGGGGTTACTTGTGTTTCAGGCTTTCCCCTTGGTGGCCAGGTAGGTGCACCCACACATGTGAGGTACCGTTTCCATCGGGAGACCTGTGGGAACGCGGGACGGTAGGACATGTGTTATTGGGGGCGTGTTTCGATGGGTGAGCCGAGCGACATGTGTGTAAAACGCGTTTTTTTACCCCACATTTCGGACTATGCTGGGGTGTCTGGGTAATAAATTCTGGGGTGATTTGGGCATATCATACCGATGCGGATTCCCACGGGTATCCTCTTTTTGGAAATACATGGGGTTTCCTGTTTTCACCGGTGGCCTGGACACCCGAGACCCATATCTGTATGTTGTGCCGGTCGGCAGAGCGTCCCAAATTCCGGTCAGAAAACAGACTTGGGGTTACTTGTGTTTTAGGCTTTCAACTTGGCCTCCAGGTAGGTGCACCCACACATGTGAGGTACAGTTTGCATCGGAACACCTGTGAGAACGCGGGATAGTAGGCCATGTGCTGTTGGGAGCGTGCTTCGATCGGTGAGCCGAGTGAAATGTGTGGAAAATGCATTTTTTTCTCACATTTCGGAATTTGCGGGGGTGTCTGGGTAATACATTCTGGGGCGATATGGGCATATCATACCTCTGTGGATTCCTACGGGTGTCCTCGTTTCGGAATTGCATGGGGTTCAATGTTTTCCCCGGTGGCTTGGACACCCGAGGCCCATATCTGTATGTTGTGCCGGTCGGCAGAGCGTCTCAAATTCCGGTCAGAAAACAGACTTGGGGTTACTTGTGTTTTAGGCTTTCCCCTTGGCGGACAGGTAGGTGCACCCACACCTGTGAGATACCGCTTTCATCGAGACACCTGTGGGAATGCGGGATGGTAGGCCATGTGCTGTTGGGGGCGTGTTTCGATGGGTGAGCCGAGCGAAATGTGCGGAAAATGCGTTTTTTTCCCCACATTTCGGACTTTGCGGGGTGTCTGGGTAATAAATTCTGGGGCGATTTGGGGATATCATACCTCTGCAGATTCCCACGGGTGTCCTCTTTTCGGAAATGCATAGGGTTCTCTGTTTTCCCCAGTGGCTTGGACACCCGAGGCCCATATCTGTATGTTGTGCCGGTCGGCAGAGCGTCTCAAATTCCTGTCAGAAAACAGACTTGGGGTTACTTGTGTTTTAGGCTTTCCCCTTGGCGGCCAGGTAGGTGCACCCACACATTTGAGGTACCGTTTTCATCGGGACACCTTGGGAACACGGGACGGTAGACCATGTGTCGTTGGGGGCGTGCTTCGATGGGGGAGCCGAGTGAAATGTGTGGAAAATGCATTTTTTTTCCCACATTTCAGACTTTGCGGGGGTGTCTGGGTAATAAATTCTGGGGCGATATGGGCATATCATACCTCTGCGGATCCCACGGGTGTCATCTTTTCGGAAATGCATGGGGTTCCCTGTTTTCCCTGGTGGCTTGGACACCCGAGGCCCATATCTGTATGTTGTGCCGGTCGGCAGAGTGCCTTATATTCCGCTCAGAAAACAGACTTGGGGTTACTTGTGTTTTAGGCTTTCCCCTTGGCGGACAGGTAGGTGCACCCACACATGTGAGGTACCGTTTTCATTGGGACATCTGTGGGAACGCGGGATAGTAGGCCATGTGCTGTTGGGGGCGTGTTTCGATCCGTGTGCCGAGCGAAATGTGCGGAAAATGCGTTTTTTCCCCACATTTCGGACTTTGCGGGGTGTCTGGGTAATAAATTCAGGGGCGATTTGGCATATCATACCTCTGCGGATTCCCACGGGTGTCCTCTTTTCGGAAATGCATGGGGTTCCCTGTTTTCCTCGGTGGCTTGGACACCCGAGGCCCATATTTGTATGTTGTGCCGGTCGGCAGAGCGTCTCAAATTCCGGTCAGAAAACAGACTTGGGGTTACTTGTGTTTTAGGCTTTCCCCTTGGCGCCCAGATAGGTGCACCCACACATGTGAGGTACCATTTTCATCGGGACACCTGTGGGAACGCGGGACAGTAGGCCATGTACTGTTGGGAGTGTGTTTCGATGTGTGAGCCGAGCGAAATGTGTTTTTTTCCGCACATTTCGGACTTTACGGGGGTGTCTGGGTAATACATTCTGGGGCGATTTGGGCATATCATACTTCTGCGGATTCCCACGGGTGTCCTCTTTTGGGAAATGCATGGGGTTCCCTGTTTTCCCTGGTGGCTTGGACACCCAAGGCCCATATCTGTATTTTGTGCCGGTCGTCAGAGCGTCTCAAATTCTGGTCAGAAAACAGACTTGGGGTTACTTGTGTTTTAGGCTTTCCCCTTGGCGGTTAGATAGGTGCACCCACACATGTGAGGTACCGTTTTCATCGGGACACCTGTGGGAACGCGGGACAGTAGGCCATGTGTTGTTGGGGGCATGTTTCGATGGGTGAGCCAAGCGAAATATGCGGAAAATGCGTTTTTTTCCCACATTTCAGACTTTGCGGGGGTGTCTGGGTAATAAATTCTCGGGCGATTTGGGGATATCATACCTCTGCAGATTCCCACAGGAGTCCTCTTTTCGGAAATGCATGGAGTTCCCTGTTTTCCCTGGTGGCTTGGACACCTGAGGCCCATATCTGTATGTTGTGCCGGTCGGCAGAGCGTCTCAAATTCCGGTCAGAAAACAGACTTGGGGTTACTTGTGTTTTAGGCTTTCCCCTTGGCGGACAGGTAGGTACACCCACACATGTGAGGTACCGTTTTCATCGGCAAACCTTGGGAACACGGGACGGTAGGCCATGTGTTGCTGGGGGCGTGCTTCGATGGGTGAGCCAAGCGAAATGTGAGGAAAATGCGTTTTTTTTCCCACATTTCGGGTTTTGCGGGCTTGTCTGGGTAATACATTCTGGGGCGATTTGGGCATATCATACCTCTGCGGATTTCCACAGGTGTCCTCTTTTCGGAATTGCATGGGGTTCCGTGTTTTCCCTGGTGGCTTGGACACCCGAGGCCCATATCTGTATGTTGTGCCGGTTGGCAGAGCGTCTCAAATTCCAGTCAGAAAACAGACTTGGGGTTACTTGTGTTTTAGGCTTTCCCCTTGGTGGCCAGGTAGGTGCACCCACACATTTGAGGTACCGTTTTCATCAGGACTCCTGTGGGAACGCGAGTCGGTATGCTATGTGTTGTTGGGGGCATGTTTCGATGGGTGAGCCTAGCGACATGTGCGGAACATGCATTTATTTCCCCCACATTTCGGACTTTGCGGGGGTGTCTGGGTAATAAATTCTGGGGTGATTTGGGCATATCATACCTCTGCGGATTCCCACGGGTGTCCTCTTTTCGGAAATGCATGGGGTTCCCTGTTTTGCCGGTGGCTTGGACACCCGAGGCCAATATCTGTATGTTGCGCCGATTGGCAGAGCGTCTCAAATTCCGGTCAGAAAACAGACTTGGGGTTACTTGTGATTTAGGCTTTCCCCTTGGCGGTTAGGTAGGTGCACCCACACATGTGAGGAACCGTTTTCATCGGGACACCTGTGGGAACGCGGGACAGTAGGCCATGTGTTGTTGGGGGCATGTTTCGATGGGTGAGCCAAGCGAAATATGCAGAAAATGCGTTTTTTTCCCACATTTCAGACTTTGCGGGGGTGTCTGGATAATAAATTCTAGGGCGATTTGGGGATATCATACCTCTGCAGATTCCCACAGGTGTCCTCTTTTCGGAAATGCATGGAGTTCCCTGTTTTCCCCGGTGGCTTGGACACCCGAGGCCCATATCTGTATGTTGTGCCGGTCGGCAGAGCGTCTCAAATTCCGGTCAGAAAACAGACTTGGGGTTACTTGTGTTTTAGGCTTTCCCCTTGGCAGCCAGGTAGGTGCACCCACACATGTGAGGTATCATTTTCATCGGGACACCTGTGGGAACGTGGGATGGTAGGCCATGTGCATTTGGGAGCGTGTTTTCGATGGGTGAGCCGAGCGAAATGTGCGGAAAATGCTTTTTTTCCCCCACATTACAGACTTTGCGGGGGTGTCTGGGTAATACATTCTGGGGCGATTTGGGCATATCATACCTCTGCGGATTCCCACGGGTGTCCTCTTTTCGGAAATGCTTGGGGTTCCCTGTTTTCCCTGGTGGCTTGGACACCCGAGGCCCATATCTGTATGTTGTGCCGGTCGGCAGAGCGTCTCAAATTCCGGTCAGAAAACAGACTTGGGGTTACTTATGTTTTAGGCTTTCCCCTTGGCGCCCAGATAGGTGCACCCACACATGTGAGGTACCATTTTCATTGGGACACCTGTGGGAACGCGGGACAGTAGGCCATGTGTTGTTGGGGGTGTGTTTCGATGGGTGAGCCGAGCGAAATGTGCAGAAAATGCATTTTTTTCCCACATTTCAGACTTTGCGGGGTTGTCTGGGTAATAAATTCTGGGGCGATTTGGGCACATCATACCTCTGCGGATTTCCACAGGTGTCCTCTTTTCAGAAATGCATCGGGTTCCCTGTTTTCCCCGGTGGCTTGGACACCCGAGGCCCATATCTGTATGTTGTGCCGGTCGGCAGAGCGTCTCAAATTCCGGTCAGAAAACAGACTTGGGGTTACTTGTGTTTTAGGCTTTCCCCTTGGCGGTCAGATAGGTGCACCCACACATGTGAGGTACCGTTTTCATTGGGACACCTGTGGGAACGCGGGATGGTAGGCCATGTGCTGTTGGGGGCGTGTTTCGATCCGTGAGCCCAGCGAAATGTGCGGAAAATGCATTTTTTTCCCCACATTTCGGACTTTGCGGGGTGTCTGGGTAATAAATTCAGGGGAGATTTGGCATATCATACCTCTGCGGATTCCCACGGGTGTCCTCTTTTCGGAAATGCATGGGGTTCCCTGTTTTCCCCGGTGGCATGGACACCCGAGGCCCATATTTGTATGTTGTGCCGGTCGGCAGAGCGTCTCAAATTCCGGTCAGAAAACAGACTTGGGGTTACTTGTGTTTTATGCTTTCCCCTTGGTCGGCCAGGTAGGTGCAACCACAAATGTGAGGTACCGTTTTCATCGGGACACCTGTGGGAATACGGTACGGTAGGTCATGTGTTGTTGGGGGCGCGTTTCGGTGGGTGATCCGAGCGAAATGTGCGGAAAATGCGTTTTTCCCCCCATATTTCGGACTTTGCGAGGGTGTCTGGGTAATACATTCTGGGGCGATTTGGGCATATCATACCTCTGCGGATTCCCACGGGTGTCCTCTTTCCGGAAATGCATGGGGTTCCCTGTTTCCCCCAGCGGCTTGGACACCCGAGGCCCATATCTATATGTTGTGCCGGTCGGCAGAGCGTCTCAAATTCCGGTCAGAAAACAGACTTGGGGTTACTTGTGTTTTAGGCTTTCCCCTTGGTGGCCAGGTAGGTGCACCCACACATGTGAGGTACCGTTTTCATCGGCAAACCTTGGGAACACGGGACGGTAGGCCATGTGTTGTTGGGGGCGTGCTTCGATGGGTGAGCCGAGCGAAATGTGAGGAAAATGCGTTTTTTTTCCCACATTTCGGATATTGCGGGGGTGTTTGGATAATAAACTCTGGGGCGATTTGGGCATATCACGGGTGTCCTCTTTTCGGAAATCCATGGGGTTCCCTGTTTTCCTCAGTGGCTTGGACACCCGAGGCCCATATCTGTATGTTGTGCCTGTCGACAGAGCGTCCCAAATTCCGGTCAGAAAACAGACTTGGGGTTACTTGTGTTTTAGGCTTTCCCCTTGGCGGCCAGGTAGGTGCACCCACACATGTGAGGTACCGTTTTCATTGGGACACCTGTGGGAACGCGGGATGGTAGGCCATGTGCTGTTGGGGGCGTGTTTCGATCCGTGAGCCCAGCGAAATGTGCGGAAAATGCATTTTTTTCCCCACATTTCGGACTTTGCGGGGTGTCTGGGTAATAAATTCAGGGGCGATTTGGCATATCATACCTCTGCGGATTCCCACGGGTGTCCTCTTTTCGGAAATGCATGGGGTTCCCTGTTTTCCCCGGTGGCTTGGACACCCGAGGCCCATATTTGTATGTTGTGCCGGTCGGCAGAGCATCTCAAATTCCGGTCAGAAAACAGACTTGGGGTTACTTGTGTTTTATGCTTTCCCCTTGGTCGGCCAGGTAGGTGCAACCACAAATGTGAGGTACCGTTTTCATCGGGACACCTGTGGGAATACAGTACGGTAGGTCATGTGTTGTTGGGGGCGCGTTTCTGTGGGTGATCCGAGCAAAATGTGCGGAAAATGCGTTTTTCCCCCCATATTTCGGACTTTGCGAGGGTGTCTGGGTAATAAATTCTGGGGCGATTTGGGGATATCATATCTCGGTGGATTCCCACGGGTGTCCTCTTTTTGGAAATGCATAGGCTTCCCTGTTTTCCCCAGTGGCTTGGACACCCGAGGCCCATATCTGTATGTTGTGCCGGTCGGCAGAGCGTCTCAAATTCCGGTCAGAAAACAGACTTGGGGTTACTTGTGTTTTAGGCTTTCCCCTTGGCGGCCAGGTAGGTGCACCCACACATGTGAGGTACAGTTTTCATCGAGACACCTTGGGAACGTGGCACGGTAGGCCATGTGTTGTTGGGGGCGTGCTTCGATCGGTGAGTCGAGTGAAATGTGTGGAAAATGCATTTTTTTCTCACATTTCGGAATTTGCGGGGGTGTCTGGGTAATAAATTCTGGGGCGACATGGGCATATCATACCTCTGTGGATTCCTACGGGTGTCCTTGTTTCGGAAATGCATGGGGTTCCCTGTTTTCCCCGGTGGCTTGGACACCCGAGGCCCATATCTGTATGTTGTGCCGGTCGGCAGAGCGTCTCAAATTCCGGTCAGAAAACAGACTTGGGGTTACTTGTGTTTTAGGCTTTCCCCTTGGCGGACAGGTAGGTGCACCCACACATGTGAGATACCGCTTTCATCGGGACACCTGTGGGAATGCGGGATGGTAGGCCATGTGCTGTTGGGGGCGTGTTTCGATGGGTGAGCCGAGCAAAATGTGCGGAAAATGTGTTTTTTTCACCACATTTCGGACTTTGCGGGGTGTCTGGGTAATAAATTCTGGGGCGATTTGGGGATATCATACCTCTGCAGATTTCCACGGGTGTCCTCTTTTCGGAAATGCATAGGGTTCCCTGTTTTCCCCAGTGGCTTGGACACCCGAGGCCCATATCTGTATGTTGTGCCGGTCGGCAGAGCGTCTCAAATTCCTGTCAGGAAACAGACTTGGGGTTACTTGTGTTTTAGGCTTTCCCCTTGGCGGCCAGGTAGGTGCACCCACACATTTGAGGTACCGTTTTCATCGGGACACCTTGGGAACACGGGACGGTAGACCATGTGTCGTTGGGGGCGTGCTTCGATGGGGGAGCCGAGTGAAATGTGTGGAAAATGCATTTTTTTCCCACATTTCAGACTTTGCGGGGGTGTCTGGGTAATAAATTCTGGGGCGATATGGGCATATCATACCTCTGCGGATCCCACGGGTGTCATCTTTTCGGAAATGCATGGGGTTCCCTGTTTTCCCTGGTGGCTTGGACACCCGAGGCCCACATCTGTATGTTGTGCCGGTCGGCAGAGTGCCTCATATTCCGCTCAGAAAACAGACTTGGGGTTACTTTTGTTTTAGGCTTTCCCCTTGGCGGACAGGTAGGTGCACCCACACATGTGAGGTACTGTTTTCATTGGGACACCTGTGGGAACGCGGGATGGTAGGCCATGTGCTGTTGGGGGGGTGTTTCGATCCGTGAGCCGAGCGAAATGTGCGGAAAATGCGTTTTTTTCCCCACATTTCGGACTTTGCGGGGTGTCTGGGTAATAAATTCAGGGGCGATTTGGCATATCATACCTCTGCGGATTCCCACGGGTGTCCTCTTTTCGGAAATGCATGGGGTTCCCTGTTTTCCCCGGTGGCTTGGACACCCGAGGCCCATATTTGTATGTTGTGCCGGTCGGCAGAGCGTCTCAAATTCCGGTCAGAAAACAGACTTGGGGTTACTTTTGTTTTAGGCTTTCCCCTTGGCGCCCAGATAGGTGCACCCACACATGTGAGGTACCATTTTCATCGGGACACCTCTGGGAACGCGGGACAGTAGGCCATGTACTGTTGGGAGTGTGTTTCGATGGGTGAGCCGAGCAAAATGTGCAGAAAATGTGTTTTTTTCCCCACATTTCGGACTTTACGGGGGTGTCTGGGTAATACATTCTGGGGCGATTTGGGCATATCATACTTCTGCGGATTCCCACGGGTGTCCTCTTTTGGGAAATGCATGGGGTTCCCTGTTTCCCCCAGCGGCTTGGACACCCGAGGCCCATATCTATATGTTGTGCCGGTCGGCAGAGCGTCTCAAATTCCGGTCAGAAAACAGACTTGGGGTTACTTGTGTTTTAGGCTTTCCCCTTGGTGGCCAGGTAGGTGCACCCACACATGTGAGGTACCGTTTTCATCGGCAAACCTTGGGAACACGGGACGGTAGGCCATGTGTTGTTGGGAGCGTGCTTCGATGGGTGAGCCGAGCGAAATGTGAGGAAAATGCATTTTTTTTCCCACTTTTCGGACTTTGCGGGGGTGTTTGGGTAATAAATTTTGGGGCGATTTGGGCATATCACGGGTGTCCTCTTTTCGGAAATGCATGGGGTTCCCTGTTTTCCCCAGTGGCTTAGACACCCGAGGCCCATATCTGTATGTTGTGCCTGTCGGCAGAGCGTCCCAAATTCCGGTCAGAAAACAGACTTGGGGTTACTTGTGTTTTAGGCTTTCCCCTTGGCGCCCAGATAGGTGCACCCACACATGTGAGATACCATTTTCATCGGGACACCTGTGGGAATGTGGGACAGTAGGCCATGTGTTGTTGGGGGCGTGTTTCGATGGGTGAGCCGAGCTGAATGTGCAGAAAATGCGATTTTTCCAACATTTCAGACTTTGCGGGGTGTGTGGGTAATAAATTCTGGGGCGATTTGGGGATATCATATCTCGGTGGATTCCCACGGGTGTCCTCTTTTTGGAAATGCATAGGCTTCCCTGTTTTCCCCAGTGGCTTGGACACCCGAGGCCCATATCTGTATGTTGTGCCGGTCGGCAGAGCGTCTCAAATTCCGGTCAGAAAACAGACTTGGGGTTACTTGTGTTTTAGGCTTTCCCCTTGGCGGCCAGGTAGGTGCACCCACACATGTGAGGTACAGTTTTCATCGAGACACCTTGGGAACGTGGCACGGTAGGCCATGTGTTGTTGGGGGCGTGCTTCGATCGGTGAGTCGAGTGAAATGTTTGGAAAATGCATTTTTTTCTCACATTTCGGAATTTGCGGGGGTGTCTGGGTAATAAATTCTGGGGCGATATGGGCATATCATACCTCTGTGGATTTCTACGGCTGTCCTTGTTTCGGAAATGCATGGGGTTCCCTGTTTTCCCCGCTGGCTTGGACACCCGAGGCCCATATCTGTATGTTGTGCCGGTCGGCAGAGCGTCTCAAATTCCGGTCAGAAAACAGACTTGGGGTTACTTGTGTTTTAGGCTTTCCCCTTGGCGGACAGGTAGGTGCACCCACACATGTGAGATACCGCTTTCATCGGGACACCTGTGGGAATGCGGGATGGTAGGCCATGTGCTGTTGGGGGCGTGTTTCGATGGGTGAGCCGAGCGAAATGTGCGGAAAATGTGTTTTTTTCACCACATTTCGGACTTTGCGGGGTGTCTGGGTAATAAATTCTGGGGCGATTTGGGGATATCATACCTCTGCAGATTTCCACGGGTGTCCTCTTTTCGGAAATGCATAGGGTTCCCTGTTTTCCCCAGTGGCTTGGACACCCGAGGCCCATATCTGTATGTTGTGCCGGTCGGCAGAGCGTCTCAAATTCCTGTCAGGAAACAGACTTGGGGTTACTTGTGTTTTAGGCTTTCCCCTTGGCGGCCAGGTAGGTGCACCCACACATTTGAGGTACCGTTTTCATCGGGACACCTTGGGAACACGGGACGGTAGACCATGTGTCGTTGGGGGCGTGCTTCGATGGGGGAGCCGAGTGAAATGTGTGGAAAATGCATTTTTTTTCCCACATTTCAGACTTTGCGGGGGTGTCTGGGTAATAAATTCTGGGGCGATATGGGCATATCATACCTCTGCGGATCCCACGGGTGTCATCTTTTCGGAAATGCATGGGGTTCCCTGTTTTCCCTGGTGGCTTGGACACCCGAGGCCCACATCTGTATGTTGTGCCGGTCGGCAGAGTGCCTCATATTCCGCTCAGAAAACAGACTTGGGGTTACTTTTGTTTTAGGCTTTCCCCTTGGCGGACAGGTAGGTGCACCCACACATGTGAGATACCGCTTTCATCGGGACACCTGTGGGAACGCGGGATGGTAGGCCATGTGCTGTTGGGGGCGTGTTTCGATCCGTGAGCCGAGCGAAATGTGCGGAAAATGCGTTTTTTTCCCCACATTTCGGACTTTGCGGGGTGTCTGGGTAATAAATTCAGGGGCGATTTGGCATATCATACCTCTGCGGATTCCCACGGGTGTCCTCTTTTCGGAAATGCATGGGGTTCCCTGTTTTCCCCGGTGGCTTGGACACCCGAGGCCCATATTTGTATGTTGTGCCGGTCGGCAGAGCGTCTCAAATTCCGGTCAGAAAACAGACTTGGGGTTACTTTTGTTTTAGGCTTTCCCCTTGGCGCCCAGATAGGTGCACCCACACATGTGAGGTACCATTTTCATCGGGACACCTCTGGGAACGCGGGACAGTAGGCCATGTACTGTTGGGAGTGTTTCTCGATGGGTGAGCCGAGCGAAATGTGCAGAAAATGTGTTTTTTTCCCCACATTTCGGACTTTACGGGGGTGTCTGGGTAATACATTCTGGGGCGATTTGGGCATATCATACTTCTGTGGATTCCCACGGGTGTCCTCTTTTGGGAAATGCATGGGGTTCCCTGTTTTCCCTGGTGGCTTGGACACCCAAGGCCCATATCTGTATTTTGTGCCGGTCGTCAGAGCGTCTCAAATTCTGGTCAGAAAACAGACTTGGGGTTACTTGTGTTTTAGGCTTTCCCCTTGGCGGTTAGGTAGGTGCACCCACACATGTGAGGTACCGTTTTCATCGGGATACCTGTGGGAACGCGGGACAGTAGGCCATGTGTTGTTGGGGGCATGTTTCGATGGGTGAGCCAAGCGAAAAATGCGGAAAATGCGTTTTTTTCCCACATTTCAGACTTTGCGGGGGTCTCTGGGTAATAAATTCTCGGGCGATTTGGGGATATCATACCTCTGCAGATTCCCACAGGAGTCCTCTTTTCGGAAATGCATGGAGTTCCCTATTTTCCCTGGTGGCTTGGACACCCGAGGCCCATATCTGTATGTTGTGCCGGTCGGCAGAGCGTCTCAAATTCCGGTCAGAAAACAGACTTGGGGTTACTTGTGTTTTAGGCTTTCCCCTTGGCGGACAGGTAGGTGCACTCACACATGTGAGGTACCGTTTTCATCGGCAAACCTTGGGAACACGGGACGGTAGGCCATGTGTTACTGGGGGCGTGCTTCGATGGGTGAGCCAAGCGAAATGTGAGGAAAATGCGTTTTTTTTCCCACATTTCGGGTTTTGCGGGCGTGTCTGGGTAATACATTCTGGGGCGATTTGGGCATATCATACCTCTGCGGATTTCCACAGGTGTCCTCTTTTCGGAATTGCATGGGGTTCCGTGTTTTCCCTGGTGGCTTGGACACCCGAGGCCCATATCTGTATGTTGTGCCGGTTGGCAGAGCGTCTCAAATTCCAGTCAGAAAACAGACTTGGGGTTACTTGTGTTTTAGGCTTTCCCCTTGGTGGCCAGGTAGGTGCACCCACACATGTGAGGTACCGTTTTCATCAGGACTCCTGTGGGAACGCTGGTCGGTAGGCCATGTGTTGTTGGGGGCATGTTTCGATGGGTGAGCCTAGCGAAATGTGCGGAACATGCGTTTTTTCCCCCACATTTCGGACTTTGCGGGGGTGTCTGGGTAGTAAATTCTGGGGCGATTTGGGCATATCATAACTCTGCGGATTCCCACGGGTGTCCTCTTTTCGGAAATGCATGGGGTTCCCTGTTTTCCCCAGTAGCTTGGGCACCCGAGGCCAATATCTGTATGTTGCGCCGATTGGCAGAGCGTCTCAAATTCCGGTCAGAAAACAGACTTGGGGTTACTTGTGTTTTAGGCTTTCCCCTTGGCGGTTAGGTAGGTGCACCCACACATGTGAGGTACCGTTTTCATCGGGACACCTGTGGGAACGTGGGACAGTAGGCCATGTGTTGTTGGGGGCATGTTTCGATGGGTGAGCCAAGCGAAATATGCAGAAAATGCGTTTTTTTTCCCACTTTTCGGATTTTGCGGGGGTGTTTGGGTAATAAATTCTGGGGCGATTTGGGCATATCACGGGTGTCCTCTTTTCGGAAATGCATGGGGTTCCCTGTTTTCCCCAGTGGCTTGGACACCCGAGGCCCATATCTGTATGTTGTGCCTGTCGGCAGAGCGTCCCAAATTCTGGTCAGAAAACAGACTTGGGGTTACTTGTGTTTTAGGCTTTCCCCTTGGCGCCCAGATAGGTGCACCCACACATGTGAGATACCATTTTTATCGGGACACCTGTGGGAACGTGGGACAGTTGGCCATGTGTTGTTGGGGGCGTGTTTCGATGGGTGAGCCGAGCGAAATGTGCAGAAAATGCGATTTTTCCAACATTTCAGACTTTGCGGGGGTGTGTGGGTAATAAATTCTGGGGCGATATGGGCATATCATACCTCTGTGGATTCCTACGGGTGTCCTCGTTTCGGAAATGCATGGGGTTCCCTGTTTTCCCCGGTGGCTTGGACACCCGAGGCCCAAATCTGTATGTTGTGCCGGTCTGCAGAGCGTCTCAAATTCCGGTCAGAAAACAGACTTGGGGTTACTTGTGTTTTAGGCTTTCCCTTTGGCGGACAGGTAGGTGCACCCACACATGTGAGATACTGCTTTCATCGGGACACCTGTGGGAATGCGGGATGGTAGGCCATGTGCTGTTGGGGGCGTGTTTCGATGGGTGAGCCGAGCGAAATGTGCGGAAAATGCGTTTTTTTCCCCACATTTCGGACTTTGCAGGGTGTCTGGGTAATACATTCTGGGGCGATTTGGGGATATCATACCTCTGCAGATTCCCACGGGTGTCCTCTTTTCGGAAATGCATAGGGTTCCCTGTTTTCCCCAGTGGCTTGGACACCCGAGGCCCATATCTGTATGTTGTGCCGGTCGGCAGAGCGTCTCAAATTCCTGTCAGAAAACAGACTTGGGGTTACTTGTGTTTTAGGCTTTCCCCTTGGCGGCCAGGTAGGTGCACCCACACATTTGAGGTACCGTTTTCATCGGGACACCTTGGGAACACTGGACGGTAGACCATGTGTCGTTGGGGGCGTGCTTCGATGGGGGAGCCGAGTGAAATGTGTGGAAAATGAATTTTTTTTCCCACATTTCAGACTTTGCAGGGGTGTCTGGGTAATAAATTCTGGGGCGATCTGGGCATATCATACCTCTGCGGATCCCACGGGTGTCCTCTTTTCGGAAATGCATGGGGTTCCCTGTTTTCCCTGGTGGCTTGGACACCCGAGGCCCACATCTGTATGTTGTGCCGGTCGGCAGAGTGCCTCATATTCCGCTCAGAAAACAGACTTGGGGTTACTTTTGTTTTAGGCTTTCCCCTTGGCGGACAGGTAGGTGCACCCACACATGTGAGGTACCGTTTTCATTGGGACACCTGTGGGAACGCGGGATGGTAGGCCATGTGCTGTTGGGGGCGTGTTTCGATCCGTGAGCCGAGCGAAATGTGCGGAAAATGCGTTTTTTTCCCCACATTTCGGACTTTGCGGGGTGTCTGGGTAATAAATTCATGGGCGATTTGGCATATCATACCTCTGCGGATTCCCACGGGTGTCCTCTTTTCGGAAATGCATGGGGTTCCCTGTTTTCCCCGGTGGCTTGGACACCCGAGGCCCATATTTGTATGTTGTGCCGGTCGGCAGAGCGTCTCAAATTCCGGTCAGAAAACAGACTTGGGGTTACTTTTGTTTTAGGCTTTCCCCTTGGCGCCCAGATAGGTGCACCCACACATGTGAGGTACCATTTTCATCGGGACACCTGTGGGAACGCGGGACAGTAGGCCATGTACTGTTGGGAGTGTGTTTCGATGGGTGAGCCGAGCGAAATGTGCAGAAAATGTGTTTTTTTCCCCACATTTCGGACTTTACAGGGGTGTCTGGGTAATACATTCTGGGGCGATTTGGGCATATCATACTTCTGCGGATTCCCACGGGGGTCCTCTTTTGGGAAATGCATGGGGTTCCCTGTTTTCCCTGGTGGCTTGGACACCCAAGGCCCATATCTGTATTTTGTGCCGGTCGTCAGAGCGTCTCAAATTCTGGTCAGAAAACAGACTTGGGGTTACTTGTGTTTTAGGCTTTCCCCTTGGCGGTTAGGTAGGTGCACCCACACATGTGAGGTACCGTTTTCATAGGGACACCTGTGGGAACCCGGGACAGTAGGCCATGTGTTGTTGGGGGCATGTTTCGATGGGTGAGCCAAGCGAAATATGCGGAAAATGCGTTTTTTCCCACATTTCAGACTTTGCGGGGGTGTCTGGGTAATAAATTCTGGGGCGATTTGGGGATATCATACCTCTGCAGATTCCCACAGGAGTCCTCTTTTCGTAAATGCATGGAGTTCCCTGTTTTCCCTGGTTGTTTGGACACACGAGGCCCATATCTGTATGTTGTGCCGGTCGGCAGAGCGTCTCAAATTCCGGTCAGAAAACAGACTTGGGGTTACTTGTGTTTTAGGCTTTCCCCTTGGCGGACAGGTAGGTGCACCCACACATGTGAGGTACCGTTTTCATCGGCAAACCTTGGGAACACGGGACGGTAGGCCATGTGTTGCTGGGGGCGTGCTTCGATGGGTGAGCCAAGCGAAATGTGAGGAAAATGCGTTTTTTTTCCCACATTTCGGGTTTTGCGGGCGTGTCTGGGTAATACATTCTGGGGCGATTTGGGCATATCATACCTCTGCGGATTTCCACAGGTGTCCTCTTTTCGGAATTGCATGGGGTTCCATGTTTTCCCTGGTGGCTTGGACACCCGAGGCCCATATCTGTATGTTGTGCCGGTTGGCAGAGCGTCTCAAATTCCAGTCAGAAAACAGACTTGGGGTTACTTGTGTTTTAGGCTTTCCCCTTGGTGGCCAGGTAGGTGCACCCACACATGTGAGGTATCATTTTCATCGGGACACCTGTGGGAACGTGGGACGGTAGGCCATGTGCATTTGGGAGCGTGTTTTCGATGGGTGAGCCGAGCAAAATGTGCGGAAAATGCTTTTTTTTCCCCACATTTCAGACTTTGCGGGGGTGTCTGGGTAATACATTCTGGGGCGATTTGGGCATATCATACCTCTGCGGATTCCCACGGGTGTCCTCTTTTCGGAAATGCTTGGGGTTCCCTGTTTTCCCCAGTGGCTTGGACACCCGAGGCCCATATCTGTATGTTGTGCCGGTCGGCAGAGCGTCTCAAATTCCGGTCAGAAAACAGACTTGGGGTTACTTGTGTTTTAGGCTTTCCCCTGTGAGAGACGGGCCTCAACGACCGGTGGGGGGTGTCTGTACTTCCGCTCCCTATATGGTGGAGGAGAGGCACAGGAGACCCCAGCCAAGATTCTCTATTCGGTAGCAATGGTCGAGCAATCAAGGCCTAGCTTCTCAGGAGGTGATGCAGGCTGGTTCTTAAGTACAGTGTATTCCCCGAGCCCCCACAAAGGAATATCCACACTCTGTATTGGTTAGAACACAGTCTTTATATAATCAATAGTTAAGGTTATGTACATTTATCATGATAACTCACTTTGTGCTCTGGCAAAATCTACAATGACAAATATTTACAATCCTAAAGTGGTACCACCCTAGATCTCATTGAAGTGCATGAACAATACTGTACAATATCACACAGACCAATAGAGTGAAACCAGCAATAGAGAGAGGAGAGAAAATAGATGGTTGAGCAATAGGCAGAATACTGATCCCTACCACTAGGCACAGTTCTGTGTGGAGATCCCCCCACCTGGGCAACCTGTAAAGAAAGATATAGTACCAGCCCAGTCCATATATTGCTCTGCAAGTCTTATTCTCTCCTATAATGTTTTCACCCCCCCAATGTACCTGGTGGAGTCGAGCTCCTCGAAGGCGTCGACAAACGTCGAGGGACTCGCTGTTCGGCGACGGGGAATCGACGGCCCTTCTTGAATGCCTTCCCTTTCAAGCGGGAGGCACGGGGCGTCGAACGTCCATCGACAAACGAGGTAGAACGATGTCGAAGAGGCGGCAGCTTCGTCCGAGCGGTGCTCGTCGGCGTCGGAGCGTCGGCATCCTGCAAGGCGGAGGTGTGCGGGGCACCTCGGTGACAATAGTTCTGGACCGCAAAGATTGTAGAGACGGAGGCCCAGCAAGGGCGTTGAGTCGACCGAGTCTTTGAGGTCGTCGGGTGGCGGGAAACCCACCGGCAGGTTTCTCCTCGGCGCGTTGGTCGGCCTCGACTTTCTCCGGCAGGATAAGCGGTCGACGATGCGGTCGAGGGAGTCCTTCGATTGAATGTTCTTAGGCAAAGGAGCGGACGGCTCCGGTCGTCGGCGGCACGGCGTCAAGTGGTTCCCACGGCTGGGCAACACAACTTCGACGGGCCTCCAGCGGTTTCACAAACCTGCGAACCCTGGTCGACGGCAATGGACTTCGACGGCGTCGATGTCCGGGTGCTTCACTTCGATCTCCTCAGCGGTCCCGTCTCGGGTCGACAGCCTTTCGAGGGTCTGTCTTCCAGGGCGCTTCGGCGAAGATGGAGCGGTGCTCGATGGTCCCTCGGAGCACGGGAAGAGGGCGCCTTACCAGGTCCTCTCTCGGGTCAGCCCTCGACGATCTCGTCAGCCTTCGGATCGGTCGAAGCAAATGCCACAGCAAGTCTTCTTCTCCCAGCTGGACGTCGAGGATCAGCAGTTCCAGTTACTCGTAGAGTGGAGACTCAGCTCCCTGGCTGCTTCAGGAGCATAATGGTCGCTTCTCAACCAAAGGTCCCTTCTGAACACTTTTCCAGTGGTGAGAGGTCCCCAGATATACTATCCTCTCTCTCATCCACGCTGCTGGCACACACTCAGCAGCCAATCATACTGCAGGGCATTCATGCAGTCAGTCACCCAATCAGGCACACAGTGCATTCAGGCCACACTCCTCCCTTCCAGACACTCACAACAGGGAATGTGGATTGGGACAAGTACCCAGCCATTCAACACTACACACTGCATTCAGGCCAGTTTCGGGCAGGGCTGTCTCAGTCTTTGTCTTTCATGCCAGAAACCAGACAACCACAACAAGAAGTGTATATTGGTCACACACTCCATTCACCCAGGTCCCACCCACAGGAGGTACCCACAACATACAGACACTGGGAAGGCTCCAGCCAGTCTAGTTGGGCCTTCACAACAATACCATACATGGAACTTCCACCCAACAGCCAGTCAGGGGGAAGGGACAGAGACAGGGCTTCCCAGGACTTTGGGAAAACAAGATAACAGGCCATAGAAAGCAAGAGGCCACCGGGGCCATCTTGTTTTCTATTAGGAATCAACTGATCCCAATGGCAGGGCCAGGGTATCCCAAAATGGAGGACACCCGGAGCACCTGTCAAATTCAGCACGGAGCTGCCACCAGCCCATACCCTGCTCTGGGGCCACCCACAGGTGCCCAAAAACATACACTAGGGGCACAGGGTTGTACCCCTACCCATGGGTGCCATAAGGGTATTCCATGGGTCTGTTCACCAAACCAAAAGAGAGAGCTGCACTGCCAGGAGTCCCACATGGACTCCGGGGCAGAAAACATAACAGAACACACGGTAAAAACAGAAAAGGGACAAGGATTCAGAGGCCCTGCCCCTCAGATGCATTTCCAGCATCACAGTCGCCCCCCCCAGACTGAGGTGGAGGGTGTCTAATCTCCCACGGGATAGACACCCTCATCCAGACGGTCAACATACCTTCTGGAAAGGCCATCTGCATTATCCTGACTCTTCCCTGGTCTGTGCTCTATGGTGAAGTCTAGCCCTTGCAGGCTAATGGACCACCTGAGCAATTTCGGGTTCTCACCCTTCATCTGCATAAGCCACTTCAGGGGCTTATGATCGTTTTGGACCTTGAAGGTAGACCCCGTAAGGTAGGGCCTAAAACGCCTAAGGCTCCAAACTATACTAAAACACTCCTTTTCAACAGTAGCCCACCTAAGTTCTCTACCCTTGAGTTGTCTACTGATGAATATGATAGGGTGTTCTCTCCCTTTGTCATCTAACTGGGACAAGACAGCTCCAATTCCGGTGTCGCAGGCATCCGTCTGGACGATAAAGGGTCGGCTGTAGTCAGGCGCACTCAACACAGGTGCCCTACACAGACTTTCTTTCAAGCCATCAAAGGCCCTCTGACAGTCTTCGGTCCAAATAACCTTCCTAGGCTGCTTGGGTGACGTTAGAGCTGTCAGGGGGGCAGCTATGGTCCCATAGTCTGCCATGAAATTGCGATAGTACCCAGTGAGGCCCAAAAAGGCTCTCACCTGGGTTTGAGTAGTGGGAGTCTCCCAGTTCTGTACATCCTGTACTTTACTGGCGAGAGGTTGGATTTGACCCCCTCCTACCTCATGACCAAGATAGGTGACTTTCCCCTGAGCTATCTGGCACTTGGTGGCTTTGATAGTGAGGTTAGCCCTTTTCAAGGCCTGCAACACCCTATCCAGATGTGTCAAATGCTCTTCCCAGGTGGAACTGTAGACGGCAATGTCGTCTAAGTAAGCCACACAAAAGGCTTCCAGCCCACTGAGCGCATGATTGACCAATCTCTGGAAGGTGGCAGGGGCATTCTTCAACCCAAAAGGCATGACCCTAAACTGGTAGAGTCCCTCAGGTGTTGAGAAGGCCGTCTTTTCCTTGGCATGGTCCGTCAGAGCTATTTGCCAATAGCCTGAAGTGAGGTCAAAGGTGCTCACAAACTTGGCAGCACCGATGGTGTCCACGAGCTCATCAGCCCTGGGCAATGGGTGCGCGTCAGTCTTGGTGACGGCATTGACTCCTCGGTAGTCCACACAGAACCTCCAATCCTTGGTACCCGCCTGGGAACTTGTCTTGGGGACAAGGACCACTGGACTGGACCAGGGACTGGTTGAGGGTTCAATAACACCCAGATCCAACATCTTGGCGACCTCAGCCTGGATGTCGTTCTTGACAGTATCTGACATACGGTAGCACCTGCTTTTGACAGGCACGCTGTCACCAGTGTCAATTTCGTGCTTGCACCACAGTGTAAGGCCTGGCTTCAGTGAAAACAGAGAGGCATACTGTTGGAGCAAAGCCCTACAGGCCCTCTGTTGCTTTGTTGTCAAATCTGGAGAGAGCTGTACTCCATCCACTGAGCCATCCTGAGGGTTGCTATGCAGCAAATCAGGAAGGGGCTCACTCTCATCCTCTTCTTGCCCAGAAGCTAGCAAGAGACATGAGACTTCCGCTCGCCGGTGGAAAGGCTTGAGCCTGTTGACATGGAATAGCTGAGGGGCTACCCCAGGGGCTCCCATGTCAACCAGATAATTGACTTCGCCCATCTTGGAGATGATCCTGAAGGGTCCAGTCCACTTGTCTGCCAAAGCCCTAGGCTTGGTAGGCTCCATCACAAGGATTTCCTGTCCCGGAGTCCAATCCACTTGCGAGGCTTTAAGGTCATGCCAGTACTTATTCAATTCCTGGCTGGCCTTGAGATTTGCTGTTTCCTGACCCATCATCTGTGTCATCCTCCGTCTGAGGCCTAACACATAGTCCCCCACTTGCTTGGCGGGACCCAGAGGGGTGGCTTCCAGGCCTTCTCTGATCAAGGCGAGGGGCCCCCTTACGGGATGTCCAAAGAGTAACTCAAAGGGGCTGAAACCAACACCCTCTTGAGGTACCTCCCTGTAAGCAAACAGCAGGCATGGCAGGAGGAGATCCCATTTCCTCCTTAGGGGTTCTTCCAAAGCCCCTAGCATGCCCTTGAGAGTTTTATTAAATCTCTCAACCAGACCATTGGTCTGGGGGTGGTAAGAGGTGGAGAACTTGTAGGTTACCCCGCACTCTTTCCACATAGTTTTCATGTAACTCGACATGAAGTTGGATCCTCTGTCAGAGACAACATCCTTGGGGAATCCAACACGGGTGAAAATGCCCAGGAGAGCCCGGGCAACCACCTTGGCCGTAACCGTCCGAAGGGGTATCGCCCCAGGGTGCCTGGTGGCATGATCTACCAAGACCAGGATGAACCGATGTCCACCTGAAGTGGGAGGGTCAAGGGGACCGACGATGTCGATGCCCACCCTCTCAAATGGGGTGCCAACCACTGGCAACGGCTGCAGTGGGGCAATGACACTGCCTCCAGTCTTGCCAGACAGCTGACAAGTTGGGCAGGTCCTGCAGTGGGACTCCACTTCTACTCCCATCCGTGGCCAGTAGAAATGGGCAGAGAGCCTCTGCTTAGTCTTCTTGGTCCCAAGATGACCAGCCAAGGGCACCTCATGCGCCAACTGCAGTAGGAAGGGCCTGTAAACCTGGGGTACCACCAACCTCTTGCGGGCACCAGGTTCAGGCTTAGTGGGCTCACTAACAAGGAGCTCACCCTCCCAATAAATCCGGAAATTCCTAGGCACCTCTCCTTGTGCCTGGGCCAGGGCCTGTTTCCTCAGTCCCTCGAGAGAGTGGCACTCTCTCTGCCCCTTACAGAAGTCCGCCCGGGAGGGTCCCCCTTCAGCTAACAAGCATTGAAGGCCGGGATGATCCTCCGGGTTGAGAACCTCTCCCACAGGAGAGTCTTCTGCCTCTTCTCCCAAAGGAGTTGAGTTTGGGTTCTCCACTGGACCCAGCCCGTCCAGAGCATGGATCCCAATGGGTGCAGCAGGAAGAGAAGGCGCTCCCTCCACAGAGGTGGCCTTCTTGGTCTTCCTCCTTCTTGCCTTAGGCCTCGCCTTTGGCTCGGGTATCTGACCCACAGCCAGACCCGGTGTCACTGTGATCTAGTGACGGCAGCAGCAGTCATGGGAAGACCATCCGAGATCAACCCCAACTCTACTAGATCATTCCCTAACAAAATGTTAGCAGGGACATTGTCCTGAACCAGGACAGGAAGCTTCGCTGTCTTGTCGCCAATCATGAGTGTGACTAAGGCTACAGGTGATAATTTGGGAGGCCCACCAGCTAACCTGGTGGTTTGCAGAGGAGCACCTTCATAGTCCTCTGGCCTGAGCAGGGTCCTGTCCACCACTGTCATGCTTGCCCCAGGGACTCTCAAACCAGTAGAAGGCTGGCCATTCAAGAGGACACTTCTCAAAAATCTACGGGTGTTCTGTGGGATAGTCGCCAGTACTTCCGCGTACTGGTCCCAGGCCCCAAGGGACACTAAGGAAATCTCCACCGGAGCACCAAATGTGATCCCGGCAGAGGAGGGGAGGACAGTGGCCTCCACCTCAGACACGGGATAAGGGTAGGTCAGGCTGACAGCCTGTACTCCAAGTGCCTTACCTTTACACTTGGGGTCACCCCTTTTGTGATCCAGAGCCCCACAGTCCCAACAAGCGCCAGGAGTGCGGGGTACGGTACTGGAACCACTGGGAGCCTGCTTTGCAGCAGGTGGACCACTACTCTTATTCCCACCCCCATATGACTTATCCCCACTAGATTTTTGGGTCTTAGGAGAGGAAGGTTTTGGTTTACCCGACTGTGACTGCTTGGGGGACTCCTCAGCTTTCTGAGAGGCCCCCTTCTCTTTGTCCTTGTCCTTCCCACTGGAGTCCTTAGGGGACACCCGGTGGGAGACCCACTCGTCAGCCAACCTAGCCAGCTTAAAGGGGTCCAAAATGTTCTGGTCAGCCACATACTGACGCAACTCTGGTGAACAGGCTTCAGAGAAATGCTCAAAAAACAAAAGGTGGGACAATTCAACAAAAGTCTTAACCTTGTATCCATCGATCCACCTCATCATGATCATGTGCGCAGCACTCACCCAGTCAACCCAAGACATATTCTCCTTTTTCTTAAAATCCCTGAACCTTCTAAGGTATTGGGTGGGTGTCTTGCCGAACTTGGCAATCAAAGCAGACTTCATACACTCGTACTGACCCCTTTCTTCCACACTCAGCTTCAGAATACAGTCATACCCGGTTTGAGGCACTCTGCTTAACAAACACTTAGCCCAATCTCTTTTATCCACATCATGAATCTCACAAGCCATTTCAAACGCTTCAATACATTGGAGGATATCCGAACCCTCCACAAATACGCCAACCAAATCTTTCATAAACTTGGTGGCTGGGGACCTGACACTCTCACTGGATCTAGCTGAAGTCTCCACTCTAGCTTTCTCTAGCTGGATCCTCTGACATTCAGTGTCCTGGCTCTTGAGTTCAAGGTCCTTATTTTTGAGTGCAACTTGTTGAGCCAACTCCTCTTTCTTAAGCTCAGCATCTATTTCCAACTTGCGGTATTCAAAGGCCAATTTCATCCTTAATAACTCAAGCTCTAAGGAATTGCTGGAGTTTGGAACAGAGGCAGCAGGAATGGTGGCATTCCCAGAAACAGATTCAGCTGAAACCCCACGGGCAGAGTCCTCATTGGTTGCATTCCCCCCCTCATCAAGAGTTTCACTATCAGTCTGGTAGTCCACCAGGGCAGCTATCAGCTCAGCCCTAGACTTATCCACAAAGTCTAACTCCCTAGCTTCACAAGCACTCTGGAGAGCCTCCAAGCTCATCCGAGTTAATTTGCCATTCGCAATAGACTCCATTGTTTGTAATGCAGTTACCTTGTACACAACTAAACCTTAATTTAATAAAGGGCAAGTATCCTTTGTAAGTGGCACGGTTATACACTGATTCTTAAAACCATAAGCATCCCACCGCTGCCACCAGTGTGAGAGACGGGCCTCAACGACCGGTGGGGGGTGTCTGTACTTCCGCTCCCTATATGGTGGAGGAGAGGCACAGGAGACCCCAGCCAAGATTCTCTATTCGGTAGCAATGGTCGAGCAATCATGGCCTAGCTTCTCAGGAGGTGATGCAGGCTGGTTCTTAAGTACAATGTATTCCCCGAGCCCCCACAAAGGAATATCCACACTCTGTATTGGTTAGAACACAGTCTTTATATAATCAATAGTTAAGGTTATGTACATTTATCATGATAACTCACTTTGTA
The DNA here is from genome assembly GCF_040938575.1 of Ambystoma mexicanum. Classification (NCBI taxonomy): domain Eukaryota; kingdom Metazoa; phylum Chordata; class Amphibia; order Caudata; family Ambystomatidae; genus Ambystoma; species Ambystoma mexicanum. The sequence goes on from NC_090928.1 coordinate 432,722,872, forward strand.
CTCTGGCAAAATCTACAATGACAAATATTTACAATCCTAAAGTGGTACCACCCTAGATCTCATTGAAGTGCATGAACAATACTGTACAATATCACACAGACCAATAGAGTGAAACCAGCAATAGAGAGAGGAGAGAAAATAGATGGTTGAGCAATAGGCAGAATACTGATCCCTACCACTAGGCACAGTTCTGTGTGGAGATCCCCCCACCTGGGCAACCTGTAAAGAGAGATATAGTACCAGCCCAGTCCATATATTGCTCTGCAAGTCTTATTCTCTCCTATAATGTTTTTACCCCCCCAATGTACCTGGTGGAGTCGAGCTCCTCGAAGGCGTCGACAAACGTCAAGGGACTCGCTGTTCGGCGATGGGGAATCGACGGCCCTTCTCGAATGCCTTCCCTTTCAAGCGGGAGGCACGGGGCGTCGAACGTCCGTCGACAAACGAGGTAGAACGATGTCGAAGAGGCGGCAGCTTCGTCCGAGTGGTGCTTGTCGGCGTCGGAGCGTCGGCGTCCTGCTAGGCGGAGGTGTGCGGGGCACCTCGGTGACAATAGTTCTGGACCGCAAAGATTGTAGAGACGGAGGCCCAGCAAGGGCGTCGAGTCGTCCGAGTCTTTGAGGTCGTCGGGTGGCGGGAAACCCACCGGCAGGTTTCTCCTCGGCGCGTTGGTCGGACTCGACTTTCTCCGGCAGGATAGGCGGTCGACGATGCGGTCGAGGGAGTCCTTCGATTGAATGTTCTTAGGCAAAGGAGCGGACGGCTCCGGTCGTCGGCGGCACGGCGTCAAGTGGTTCCCACGGCTGGGCAACACAACTTCGACGGGCCTCCAGCGGTTTCACAAACCTGCGAACCCTGGTCGACGGCAATGGACTTCGACGGCGTCGATGTCCGGGTGCTTCACTTCGATCTCCTCAGCGGTCCCGTCTCGGGTCGACAGCCTTTCGAGGGTCTGTCTTCCAGGGCGCTTCGGCGAAGATGGAGCGGTGCTCGATGGTCCCTCGGAGCACGGGAAGAGGGCGCCTTACCAGGTCCTCTCTCGGGTCAGCCCTCGACGATCTCGTCAGCCTTCGGATCGGTCGAAGCAAATGCCACAGCAAGTCTTCTTCTCCCAGCTGGACGTCGAGGATCAGCAGTTCCAGTTACTCGTAGAGTGGAGACTCAGCTCCCTGGCTGCTTCAGGAGCACAATGGTCGCTTCTCAACCAAAGGTCCCTTCTGAACACTTTTCCAGTGGTGAGAGGTCCCCAGATATACTATCCTCTCTCTCATCCACGCTGCTGGCACACACTCAGCAGCCAATCATACTGCAGGGCATTCATGCAGTCAGTCAGCCAATCAGGCACACAGTGCATTCAGGCCACACTCCTCCCTTCCAGACACTCACAACAGGGAATGTGGATTGGGACAAGTACCCAGCCATTCAAAACTACACACTGCATTCAGGCCAGTTTCGGGCAGGGCTGTCTCAGTCTTTGTCTCTCATGCCAGAAACCAGACAACCACAACAAGAAGTGCATATTGGTCACACACTCCATTCACCCAGGTCCCACCCACAGGAGGTACCCACAACATACAGACACTGGGAAGGCTCCAGCCAGTCTAGCTGGGCCTTCACAACAATACCATACATGGAACTTCCACCCAACAGCCAGTCAGGGGGAAGGGACAGAGACAGGGCTTCCCAGGACTTTGGGAAAACAAGATAACAGGCCATAGAAAGCAAGAGGCCATGGGTCTGTTCACCAAACCAAAAGAGAGAGCTGCACTGCCAGGAGTCCCACATGGACTCCGGGGCAGAAAACATAACAGAACACACGGTAAAAACAGAAAAAGGACAAGGATTCAGAGGCCCTGCCCCTCAGATGCATTTCCAGCATCACATCCCCTTGGCGGTCAGATAGGTGCACCCACACATGTGAGGTACCGTTTTCATTGGGACACCTGTGGGAACGCGGGATGGTAGGCCATGTGCTGTTGGGGGCGTGTTTCGATCCAGGAGCCGAGCGAAATGTGCGGAAAATGCATTTTTTTCCCCACATTTCGGACTTTGCGTGGTGTCTGGGTAATAAATTCAGGGGCGATTTGGCATATCATACCTCTGCGGATTCCCACCGGTGTCCTCTTTTCGGAAATGCATGGGGTTCCCTGTTTTCCCTGGTGGCTTGGACACCCGAGGCCCATATCTGTATGTTGTGCCGGTCGTCAGAGCGTCTCAAATTCCGGTCAGAAAACAGACTTGGGGTTACTTGTGTTTTAGGCTTTTCCCTTGGCGGTTAGGTAGGTGCACCCACACATGTGAGGTACCGTTTTCATCGGGACACCTGTGGGAACGCGGGACAGTAGGCCATGTGTTGTTGGGGGCATGTTTCGATGGGTGAGCCATGCGAAATATGCAGAAAATGCGTTTCTTTCCCACATTTCAGACATTGCGGGGGTGTCTGGGTAATAAATTCTCGGGCAATTTGGGGATATCATACCTCTGCAGATTCCCACAGGTGTCCTCTTTTCGGAAATGCATGGAGTTCCCTGTTTTCCCTGGTGGCTTGGACACCCGAGGCCCATATCTGTATGTTGTGCCGGTCGGCAGAGCGTCTCAAATTCCGGTCAGAAAACAGACTTGGGGTTACTTGTGTTTTAGGCTTTCCCCTTGGCGGCCAGGTAGGTGCACCCACACATGTGAGGTACCGTTTTCATCGGCAAACCTTGGGAACATGGGACGGTAGGCCATGTGTTGCTGGGGGCGTGCTTCGATGGGTGAGCCGAGCGAAATGTGAGGAAAATGCGTTTTTTTTCCCACATTTCGGATTTAGCGGGCGTGTCTGGGTAATACATTCTGAGGGGATTTGGGCATATCATACCTTTGCGGATTGCCACAGGTGTCCTCTTTTCGGAAATGCATGGGGTTCCCTGTTTTCCCTGGTGGCTTGGACACCCGAGGCCCATATCTGTATGTTGTGCCGGTTGGCAGAGCGTCTCAAATTCCAGTCAGAAAACAGACTTGGGGTTACTTGTGTTTTAGGCTTTCCCCTTTGTGGCCAGGTAGGTGCACCCACACATGTGAGGTACCGTTTTCATCGGGACTCCTGTGGGAACGCGGGTCGGTAGGCCATGTGTTGTTGGGGGCATGTTTCGATGGGTGAGCCGAGCGACATGTGCGGAACATGCGTTTTTTCCCCCACATTTCGGACTTTGCAGGGGCGTCTGGGTAATAAATTCTGGGGCGATTTGGGCATATCATACCTCTGCGGATTCCCACGGGTGTCCTCTTTTCGTAAATGCATGGGGTTCCCTGTTTTCCCCAGTAGCTTGGGCACTCGAGGCCCATAACTGGATGTTGTGCCGGTCGGCAGTGCGTCTCAAATTCCAGTCAGAAAACAGACTTGGGGTTACTTGTGTTTTAGGCTTTCCCCTTGGTGGACAGGTAGGTGCACCCACACATGTGAGGTACCGTTTTCATCGGGACACCTGTGGGAACCCGGGACGGTAGGCCATGTGCTGTTGGGGGCGTGTTTCGATGGGTGAGCCGAGCGAAATGTGCGGAAAATGCATTTATTTTCCCCACATTTCGGAATTTGCGGGGTGTCTGGGTAATAAATTCTGGGCGATTTGGGCATATCATACCTCTGCGGATTCCCACGGGTGTCCTCTTTTCGGAAATGCATGGGGTTCCCTGTTTTACCCGGTGGCTTGGACACCCGAGGCCAATATCTGTATGTTGCGCCAATTGGCAGAGCGTCTCAAATTCTGGTCAGAAAACAGACTTGGGGTTACTTGTGTTTTAGGCTTTCCCCTTGGCGGCCAGGTAGGTGCACCCACACATGTGAGGTATCGTTTTCATCGGGACACCTGTGGGAACGTGGGACGGTAGGCCATGTGCATTTGGGAGCGTGTTTTTGATGGGTGAGCCAAGCGAAATGTGCGGAAAATGCTTTTTTTTCCCCACATTTCAGACTTTGCGGGGGTGTCTGGGTAATACATTCTGAGGGGATTTGGGCATATCATACCTTTGCGGATTGCCACAGGTGTCCTCTTTTCGGAAATGCATGGGGTTCCCTGTTTTCCCTGGTGGCTTGGACACCCGAGGCCCATATCTGTATGTTGTGCCGGTTGGCAGAGCGTCTCAAATTCCAGTCAGAAAACAGACTTGGGGTTACTTGTGTTTTAGGCTTTCCCCTTTGTGGCCAGGTAGGTGCACCCACACATGTGAGGTACCGTTTTCATCGGGACTCCTGTGGGAACGCGGGTCGGTAGGCCATGTGTTGTTGGGGGCATGTTTCGATGGGTGAGCCGAGCGACATGTGCGGAACATGCGTTTTTTCCCCCACATTTCGGACTTTGCAGGGGCGTCTGGGTAATAAATTCTGGGGCGATTTGGGCATATCATACCTCTGCGGATTCCCACGGGTGTCCTCTTTTCGTAAATGCATGGGGTTCCCTGTTTTCCCCAGTAGCTTGGGCACTCGAGGCCCATAACTGGATGTTGTGCCGGTCGGCAGTGCGTCTCAAATTCCAGTCAGAAAACAGACTTGGGGTTACTTGTGTTTTAGGCTTTCCGCTTGGTGGACAGGTAGGTGCACCCACACATGTGAGGTACCGTTTTCATCGGGACACCTGTGGGAACCCGGGACGGTAGGCCATGTGCTGTTGGGGGCGTGTTTCGATGGGTGAGCCGAGCGAAATGTGCGGAAAATGCATTTATTTTCCCCACATTTCGGAATTTGCGGGGTGTCTGGGTAATAAATTCTGGGCGATTTGGGCATATCATACCTCTGCGGATTCCCACGGGTGTCCTCTTTTCGGAAATGCATGGGGTTCCCTGTTTTACCCGGTGGCTTGGACACCCGAGGCCAATATCTGTATGTTGCGCCAATTGGCAGAGCGTCTCAAATTCTGGTCAGAAAACAGACTTGGGGTTACTTGTGTTTTAGGCTTTCCCCTTGGCGGCCAGGTAGGTGCACCCACACATGTGAGGTATCGTTTTCATCGGGACACCTGTGGGAACGTGGGACGGTAGGCCATGTGCATTTGGGAGCGTGTTTTTGATGGGTGAGCCAAGCGAAATGTGCGGAAAATGCTTTTTTTTCCCCACATTTCAGACTTTGCGGGGGTGTCTGGGTAATAAATTCTGGGGCGATTTGGGCATATCATACCTCTGCGGATTCCCACGGGTGTCCTCTTTTTGGAAATGCTTGGGGTTCCCTGTTTTCCCCGGTGGCTTGGACACCCGAGGCCCATATCTGTATGTTGTGCCTGTCAGCAGAGTGTCTCAAATTCCGGTCAGAAAACAGACTTGGGGTTACTTGTGTTTTATGCTTTCCCCTTGGTCGGCCAGGTAGGTGCAACCACACATGTGAGGTACCGTTTTCATTGGGACACCGGTGGGAATGCGGGACGGTAGGTCATGTGTTGTTGGGGACGCGTTTCGATGGGTGAGCCGAGCGAAATGTGCGGAAAATGCGTTTTTTTCCCCACATTTCGGAGTTTGCGAGGATGTCTGGATAATACATTCTGGGGCGATTTGGGCATATCATACCTCTGAGGATTCCCACGGGTGTCCTCTTTTCGGAAATGCATGGGGTTCCCTGTTTCCACTAGCGGCTTGGACACCCGAGGCCCATATTTGTATGTTGTGCCGGTCGGCAGTGCGTCTCAAATTCCGGTCAGAAAACAGACTTGGGGTTACTTGTGTTTTAGGCTTTCCCCTTGGCGGCCAGGTAGGTGCACCCACACATGTGAGGTACCGTTTTCATCGGGACACCTTTGGGAACGCGGGACGGTAGGCCATGTGCTGTTGGGGGTGTGCTTCGATTGGTGAGCCGAGTGAAATGTGAAGAAAATGCGTTTTTTTCGCCACTTTTCGGACTTTGCGGTGGTGTTTGGGTAATACATTCTGGGGCGATTTGGGCATATCATACCTCAGCAGATTCCCACGGGTGTCCTCTTTTCGGAAATGCATGGGGTTCCCTGTTTTCCCCAGTGGCTTGGACACCCGAGGCCCATATCTGTATGTTGTGCCGGTCGGCAGAGCGTCTCAAATTCCGGTCAGAAAACAGACTTGGGGTTACTTGTGTTTTAGGCTTTCCCCTTAGCGGCCAGGTAGGTGCACCCATACATGTGAGGTATCGTTTCCATCGGGACACCTGTGGGAACGTGGCACGGTAGGCCATATGTTCTTGGGGGCATGTTTCGATGGGTGACCCGAGCGAAATGTGCGGAAAATGCATTTTTTTCCCATATTTCGGATTTTGCGGGGGTGTCTTGGTCATAAATTCTGGGTTGATTTGGGCATATCATACCTCTGCGGATTCCCACGGGTGTCCTCTTTTCAGAAATGCATGGGGATCCCTGTTTTCCCCGGTGGCTTGGACAAACGAGGCCCATATCTGTATGTTGTGCCGGTCGGCAGAGCGTCTCAAATTCCGGTCAGAAAACAGACTTGGGGTTACTTGTGTTTTAGGCTTTCCCCTTGGCGGCCAGGTAGGTGCATCCATACATGTGAGGTATCGTTTCCATCGGGACACCTGTGGGAACGTGGGACGGTAGGCCATGTGCATTTGGGAGCGTGTTTTCGATGGGTGAGCCGAGCGAAATGTGCGGAAAATGCGTTTTTTTCCCCACATTTCAGACTTTGCGGGGATGTCTGGGTAATACTTTCTGGGGAGATTTGGGCATATCATACCTCTGCGGATTCCCACAGGTGTCCTCCTTTCGGAAATGCAGGGGCTTCCCTGTTTTCCCCGGTGGCTTGGACACCCGAGGCCCATATCTGTATGTTGTGCCTGTCTGCAGAGCGTCTCAAATTCCGGTCAGAAAACAGACTTGGGGTTACTTGTGTTTTATGCTTTCCCCTTGGTCGGCCAGGTAGGTGCAACCACACATGTGAGGTACCGTTTTCATTGGGACACCTGTGGGAATGCGGGACGGTAGGTCATGTGTTGTTGGGGGGGCGTTTCGATGGGTGAGCCGAGCAAAATATGCGGAAAATGCGTTTTTTTCCCCACATTTCGGACTTTGCGAGGGTGTCTGGGTAATACATTCTGGGGCGATTTGGGCATAGCATACCTCTGAGGATTCCCACTGGTGTCCTCTTTTCGGAAATGCATGGGGTTTCCTGTTTCCCCCAGCGGCTTGGACACCCGAGGCCCATATCTGTATGTTGAGCCGGTCGGCAGATCGTCTCAAATTCAGGTCAGAAAACAGACTTGGGGTTACATGTGTTTTATGCTTTCCCCTTGGTGGCCAGGTAGGTGCACCCACACATGTGAGGTACCCTTTTCATCGGAACACCTGTGGGAACGCGGGATGGTAGGCCATGTGCTGTTGGGGGTGTGCTTCGATTGGTGAGCCGAGTGAAATGTGAGGAAAATGCGTTTTTTTCCCCACTTTTCGGACATTGCTGGGGTGTTTGGGTAATAAATTCTGCGGCGATTTGGGCATATTATACCTCTGAAGATTCCCAGGGGTGTCCTCTTTTCGGAAATGCATGAGGTTCCCTATTTTCCCCGGTGGCTTGGACACCCGAGGCCCATATCTGTATGTTGCGCCGGTCGGCAGTGCGTCTCAAATTCCAGTCAGAAAACAGACTTGGGGTTACTTGTGTTTTAGGCTTTCCCCTTGGCAGCCAGATAGGTGCAGCCACACATGTGAGGTACAATTTTCATCAGGACACGTGTGGGAACGCGGGACGTTAGGCCATGTGTTGTTGGGGGGGTGTTTCAATGGGTGAACCGAGCGTAATGTGTGTAAAATGCATATTTTTTCCCACATTTCAGACTTTGCGGGGGTGTCTGGGTAATAAATTCTGGGGCGATTTGGGCATATCATACCTCTGCGGATTTACACAGGTGTCCTCTTTTCAGAAATGCATGGGGTTCCCTGTTTTCCCTGGTGGCTTGTACACCGGAGGCCCATATCTGTATGTTGTGCCGGTCGGCAGAGCGTCTCAAATTCCGGTCAGAAAACAGACTTGGGGTTACTTGTGTTTTAGGCTTTCCCCTTGGCGGTCAGGTAGGTGCACCCACACATATGAGGTACCGTTTTCATTGGGACACCTGTGGGAATGCGGGATGGTAGCCCATGTGCTGTTGGGGGCGTGTTTCGATCCGTGAGCTGAGCGAAATGTGCGGAAAATGCTTTTTTTTCCCCACATTTCGGACTTTGTGGGGTGTCTGGGTAATAAATTCAGGGGCAATTTGGCATATCATACCTCTGCGGATTCCCACAGGTGTCCTCTTTTCGGAAATGCATGGGGTTCCCTGTTTTCCCCAGTAGCTTGGACACCCGAGGCCCATATCTGGATGTTGTGCCGGTCGGCAGTGCATCTCAAATTCCAGTCAGAAAACGGACTTGGGGTTACTTGTGTTTTAGGCTTTCCCCTTGGCGGCCAGATAGGTGCAGCCACACATGTGAGGTACTGTTTTCATTGGGACACCTGTGGGAACGCGGGACGGTAGGCCATGTGTTGTTGGGGGCGTGTTTCGATGGGTGAGCCGAGCAAAATGTGCAGAAAATGCATTTTGTTCCCCCACATTTCGAACTTTGCGGGGATGTCTGGGTAATAAATTCTTGGGCCATTTGGGCATATCATACCTCTGCGGATTCCCATGGGTTTCCTCTTTTTGGAAATGCATGGGGTTCCCTGTTTTCCCCGGTGGCTTGGACACCCGAGGCGCATATCTGTATGTTGTGCCAGTCGGCAGAGCATCTGAAATTCCGGTCAGAAAACAGACTTGGGGTTACTTGTGTTTTAGGCTTTCCTCTTTGCAGCCAGGTAGGTGCACCCACACATTTGAGGCATTGTTTTAATCGGGACACCTGTGGGAACGCGAGACGGTAGGCCATGTGCATTTGGGAGCGTGTTTTCGATGGGTGAGCCGAACAAAATTTGCGGAAAATGCGTTTTTTTCCCACATTTCAAACTTTGCGGGGGTGTCTGGGTAATACATTCTTGGGCAATTTGGGCATATCATACCTCTGCGGATTCCCACGGGTGTCCTCTTTTCGGAAATGCATGGGGTTCCCTGTTTTCCCCGGTGGCTTGGACACCCGCGGCCCATCTCTGTATGTTGTGCCTGTCGGCAGAGCGTCTCAAATTTCGGTCAGAAAACAGAGTTGGGGTTACTTGTGTTTTAGGCTTTCCCCTTGGTGGCCAGGTAGGTGCACCCACACATGTGATGTACCATTTTCATCAGGACACGTGTGGGAACGCGGGACGGTAGGCCATGTGTTGTTGGGGGCGTGTTTCAATGGGTGAACCGAGCGTAATGTGCGTAAAATGCATATTTTTTCCCACATTTCAGACTTTGCGGGGGTGTCTGGGTAATAAATTCTGGGGCGATTTGGGCATATCATACCTCTGCAGATTTCCAGAGGTGTCCTCTTTTCAGAAATGCATGGGGTTCCCTGTTTTCCCCGGTGGCTTGGACACCCAAGGCCCATATATGTATGTTGTGCCGGTCGGCAGAGAGTCTCAAATTCCGGTCAGAAAACAGACTTGGGGTTACTTGTGTTTTAGGCTTTCCCCTTGGTGGTCAGGTAGGTGCACCCACACATGTGAGGTACCGTTTTCATTGGGACACCTGTGGGTACGCGGGATGGTAGGCCATGTGCTGTTGGGGGCGTGTTTCGATCCGTGAGCCGAGCGAAATGTGCGGAAAATGTGTTTTTTTCCCCACATTTCGAACTTTCCGGGGTGTCTGGGTAATAAATTCAGGGGCGATTTGGCATATCATACCTCTGCGGATTCCCACGGGTGTCCTCTTTTCGGAAATGCATGGGGTTCCCTGTTTTACCCGGTGGCTTGGACACCCGAGGCCCATATTTGTATGTTGTGCCGGTCGGCAGAGCGTCTCAAATTCCGGTCAGAAAACAGACTTGGGGTTACTTGTGTTTTAGGCTTTCCCCTTGGCGCCCAGATAGGTGCACCCACACATGTGAGGTACCATTTTAATCGGGACACCTGTGGGAACGCGGGACAGTAGGCCATGTGTTGTTGGCGGTGTGTTTCGATGGGTGAGCCGAGCGAAATGTGCAGAAAATGCATTTTTTTCCCACTTTTCGGACTTTGCGGGGGTGTTTGGGTAATAAATTCTGGGGCGATTTGGGCATATCACGGGTGTCCTCTTTTCGGAAATGCATGGGGTTCCCTGTTTTCCCCAGTGGCTTGGACACCCGAGGCCCATATCTGTATGTTGTGCCTGTCGGCAGAGCGTCCCAAATTCCGGTCAGAAAACAGACTTGGGGTTACTTGTGTTTTAGGCTTTCCCCTTGGCGCCCAGATAGGTGCACCCACACATGTGAGATACCATTTTCATCGGGACACCTGTGGGAACGTGGGACAGTAGGCCATGTGTTGTTGGGGGTGTGTTTCGATGGGTGAGCCGAGCGAAATGTGCAGAAAATGCGATTTTTCCAACATTTCAGACTTTGCGGGGGTGTGTGGGTAATAAATTCTGGGGCGATTTGGGGATATCATATCTCAGTGGATTCCCACGGGTGTCCTCTTTTCGGAAATGCATGGGGTTCCCTGTTTTCCCCGGTGGCTTGGACACCCGAGGCCCATATCTGTATGTTGTGCCGGTCGGCAGAGCGTCTCAAATTCCGGTCAGAAAACAGACTTGGGGTTACTTGTGTTTTAGGCTTTCCCCTTGGCGGACAGGTAGGTGCACCCACACATGTGAGATACCGCTTTCATCGGGACACCTGTGGGAATGCGGGATGGTAGGCCATGTGCTGTTGGGGGCGTGTTTCGATGGGTGAGCCGAGCGAAATGTGCGGAAAATGCGTTTTTTTCCCCACATTTCGGACTTTGCGGGGTGTCTGGGTAATAAATTCTGGGGCCATTTGGGGATATCATACCTCTGCAGATTCCCACGGGTGTCCTCTTTTCGGAAATGCATAGGGTTCCCTGTTTTCCCCCGTGGCTTGGACACCCGAGGCCCATATCTGTATGTTATGCCGGTCGGCAGAGCGTCTCAAATTCCTGTCAGAAAACAGACTTGGGGTTACTTGTGTTTTAGGCTTTCCCCTTGGCGGCCAGGTAGGTGCACCCACACATTTGAGGTACCGTTTTCATCTGGACACCTTGGGAACACGGGACGGTAGACCATGTGTCGTTGGGGGCGTGCTTCGATGGGGGAGCCGAGTGAAATGTGTGGAAAATGCATTTTTTTCCCACATTTCAGACTTTGCGGGGGTGTCTGGGTAATAAATTCTGGGGCGATATGGGCATATCATACCTCTGCGGATTTCTACAGGTGTCCTATTTTCAGAAATGCATCGGGTTCCCTGTTTTCCCCGGTGGCTTGGACACCCGAGGCCCATATCTGTATGTTGTGCCGGTCGGCAGAGCGTCTCAATTTCCGGTCAGAAAACAGACTTGGGGTTACTTGTGTTTTAGGCTTTCCCCTTGGCGGCCAGATAGGTGCAGCCACACATGTGAGGTACCGTTTTCATTGGGACACCTGTGGGAACGCGGGACGGTAGGCCATGTGTTGTTGGGGGCATGTTTCGATGGGTGAGCCGAAAAAAATGTGCAGAAAATGCATTTTTTTCCCCCACATTTTGAACTTTGCGGGGGTGTCTGGGTAATAAATTCTGGAGCCATTTGGGCATATCATACCTCTGTGGATTCCCATGGGTGTCCTCTTTTCGGAAATGCATGGGGTTCCCTGTTTTCCCCGGTGGCTTGCACACCCGAGGCCCATATCTGTATGTTGTGCCAGTCGGCAGAGCGTCTGAAATTCCGGTCAGAAAACAGACTTGGGGTTACTTGTGTTTTAGGCTTTCCCCTTTGCAGCCAGGTAGGTGCACCCACACATGTGAGGCATTGTTTTAATCGGGACACCTGTGGGAACGCGAGACGGTAGGCCATGTGCGTTTGGGAGCGTGTTTTCGATGGGTGAGCCGAACGAAATTTGCGGAAAATACGTTTTTTTCCCCACATTTCAGACTTTGCGGGGGTGTCTGGGTAATACATTCTTGGGCGATTTGGGCATATCATACCTCTGCGGATTCCCACGGGTGTCCTCTTTTCGGAAATGCATGGGGTTCCCTGTTTTCCCCGGTGGCTTGGACACCCGCGGCCCATCTCTGTATGTTGTGCCTGTCGGCAGAGCGTCTCAAATTCCGGTCAGAAAACAGAGTTGGGGTTACTTGGTTTTTAGGCTTTCCCCTTGGTGGCCAGGTAGGTGCACCCACACATGTGATGTACCATTTTCATCAGGACACGTGTGGGAACGCGGGACGGTAGGCCATGTGTTGTTGGGGGCGTGTTTCAATGGGTGAACCGAGCGTAATGTGCAGAAAATGCATATTTTTTCCCACATTTCAGACTTTGCGGGGGTGTCTGGGCAAAAAATTCTGGGGCGATTTGGGCATATCATACCTCTGCGGATTTCCAGAGGTGTCCTCTTTTCAGAAATGCATGGGGTTCCCTGTTTTCCCCGGTGGCTTGGACACCCGAGGCCCATATCTGTATGTTGTGCCGGTCGGCAGAGAGTCTCAAATTCCGGTCAGAAAACAGACTTGGGGTTACTTGTGTTTTAGGCTTTCCCCTTGGCGGTCAGGTAGGTGCACCCACACATGTGAGGTACCATTTTCATCGGGACACCTGTGGGAACGCGGGACAGTAGGCCATGTGTTGTTGGGGGTGTGTTTCGATGGGTGAGCCTAGCGAAATGTGCAGAAAATGCATTTTTTTCCCACATTTCAGACTTTGCGGGGTTGTCTGGGTAATAAATTCTGGGGCGATTTGGGCATATCATACCTCTGCGGATTTCCACAGGTGTCCTATTTTCAGAAATGCATCGGGTTCCCTGTTTTCCCCGGTGGCTTGGACACCCGAGGCCCATATCTGTATGTTGTGCCGGTCGGCAGAGCGTCTCAATTTCCGGTCAGAAAACAGACTTGGGGTTACTTGTGTTTTAGGCTTTCCCCTTGGCGGCCAGGTAGGTGCACCCACACATGTGAGGTACCGTTTTCATCGGCAAACCTTGGGAACACGGGACGGTAGGCCATGTGTTGTTGGGGGCGGGCTTCGATGGGTGAGCCGAGCGAAATGTGAGGAAAATGCGTTTTTTTCCCACATTTCGGATATTGCGGGGGTGTTTCGGTAATAAATTCTGGGGCGATTTGGGCATATCACGGGTGTCCTCTTTTCGGAAATCCATGGGGTTCCCTGTTTTCCTCAGTGGCTTGGACACCCGAGGCCCATATCTGTATGTTGTGCCTGTCGGCAGAGCGTCCCAAATTCCGGTCAGAAAACAGACTTGGGGTTACTTGTGTTTTAGGCTTTCCCCTTGGCGGCCAGGTAGGTGCACCCACACATGTGAGGTACCGTTTTCATCGGGACACCTGTGGGAACGCGGGACGGTAGGCCATGTGCTGTTGGGGGTGTGCTTCGACTGGTGAGCCGAGTGAAATGTGAGGAAAATGCGTTTTTTTTCCCACTTTTCGGACTTTGCGGGGGTGTTTGGGTAATAAATTCTGGGGCGATTTGGGCATATCACGGGTGTCCTCTTTTCGGAAATGCATGGGGTTCCCTGTTTTCCCCAGTGGCTTGGACACCCGAGGCCCATATCTGTATGTTGTGCCTGTCGGCAGAGCGTCCCAAATTCCGGTCAGAAAACAGACTTGGGGTTACTTGTGTTTTAGGCTTTCCCCTTGGCAGCCAGGTAGGTGCACCCACACATGTGAGGTACCGGTTTCATCGGGACACCTGTGGGAACGTGGGACAGTAGGCCATGTGTTGTTGGGGGTGTGTTTCGATGGGTGAGCCGAGCGAAATGTGCAGAAAATGCGATTTTTCCAACATTTCAGACTTTGCGGGGGTGTGTGGGTAATAAATTCTGGGGCGATTTGGGGATATCATATCTCAGTGGATTCCCACGGGTGTCCTCTTTTCGGAAATGCATGGGGTTCCCTGTTTTCCCCGGTGGCTTGGACACCCGAGGCCCATATCTGTATGTTGTGCCGGTCGGCAGAGCGTCTCAAATTCCGGTCAGAAAACAGACTTGGGGATACTTGTGTTTTAGGCTTTCCCCTTGGCGGACAGGTAGGTGCACCCACACATGTGAGATACCGCTTTCATCGGGACACCTGTGGGAATGTGGGATGGTAGGCCATGTGCTGTTGGGGGCATGTTTCGATGGGTGAGCCGAGCGAAATGTGCGGAAAATGCGTTTTTTTCCCCACATTTCGGACTTTGCGGGGTGTCTGGGTAATAAATTCTGGGGCCATTTGGGGATATCATACCTCTGCAGATTCCCACGGGTGTCCTCTTTTCGGAAATGCATAGGGTTCCCTGTTTTCCCCCGTGGCTTGGACACCCGAGGCCCATATCTGTATGTTGTGCCGGTCGGCAGAGCGTCTCAAATTCCTGTCAGAAAACAGACTTGGGGTTACTTGTGTTTTAGGCTTTCCCCTTGGCAGCCAGGTAGGTGCACCCACACATTTGAGGTACCGTTTTCATCGGGACACCTTGGGAACACGGGACGGTAGACCATGTGTCGTTGGGGGCGTGCTTCGATGGGGGAGCCGAGTGAAATGTGTGGAAAATGCATTTTTTTCCCACATTTCAGACTTTGCGGGGGTGTCTGGGTAATAAATTCTGGGGCGATATGGGCATATCATACCTCTGCGGATCCCACGGGTGTCATCTTTTCGGAAATGCATGGGGTTCCCTGTTTTCCCTGGTGGCTTGGACACCCGAGGCCCATATCTGTATGTTGTGCCGGTCGGCAGAGTGCCTCATATTCCGCTCAGAAAACAGACTTGGGGTTACTTGTGTTTTAGGCTTTCCCCTTGGCGGACAGGTAGGTGCACCCACACATGTGAGGTACCTTTTTCATTGGGACACCTGTGGGAACGCGGGATGGTAGGCTATGTGCTGTTGGGGGCGTGTTTCGATCCGTAAGCCGAGCGAAATGTGCGGAAAATGCGTTTTTTTCCCCACATTTCGGACTTTGCGGGGTGTCTGGGTAATAAATTCAGGGCCGATTTGGCATATCATACCTCTGCGGATTCCCACGGGTGTCCTCTTTTCGGAAATGCATGGGGTTCCCTGTTTTCCCCGGTGGCTTGGACACCCGAGGCCCATATTTGTATGTTGTGCCGGTCGGCAGAGCGTCTCAAATTCCGGTCAGAAAACAGACTTGGGGTTGCTTGTGTTTTAGGCTTTCCCCTTGGCGCCCAGATAAGTGCACCCACACATGTGAGGTACCATTTTCATCGGGACACCGGTTGGAACGCGGGACAGTAGGCCATGTAGTGTTGGGAGTTTGTTTCGATGGGTGAGCCGAGCGAAATGTGCAGAAAATGTCTTTTTTTCCCCATATTTCGGACTTTGCGGGGTGTCTGGGTAATAAATTCAGGGGCGATTTGGCATATCATACCTCTGCGGATTCCCACGGGTGTCCTCTTTTCGGAAATGCATGGGGTTCCCTGTTTTACCCGGTGGCTTGGACACCCGTGGCCCATATTTGTATGTTGTGCCGTCGGCAGAGCGTCTCAAATTCCGGTCAGAAAACAGACTTGGGGTTACTTGTGTTTTAGGCTTTCCCCTTGGCGCCCAGATAGGTGCACCCACACATGTGAGGTACCATTTTCATCGGGACACCTGTGGGAACGCGGGACAGTAGGCCATGTAGTGTTGGGAGTTTGTTTCGATGGGTGAGCCGAGCGAAATGTGCAGAAAATGTGTTTTTTTTCCCCACATTTCGGACTTTGCGGGGTGTCTGGGTAATAAATTCAGGGGCGATTTGGCATATCATACCTCTGCGGATTCCCACGGGTGTCCTCTTTTCGGAAATGCATGGGGTTCCTTGTTTTACCTGGTGGCTTGGACACCCGAGGCCCATATTTGTATGTTGTGCCGGTCGGCAGAGCGTCTCAAATTCCGGTCAGAAAACAGACTTGGGGTTACTTGTGTTTTAGGCTTTCCCCTTGGCGCCCAGATAGGTGCACCCACACATGTGAGGTACCATTTTCATCGGGACACCTGTGGGAACGCGGGACAGTAGGCCATGTAGTGTTGGGAGTTTGTTTCGATGGGTGAGCCGAGCGAAATGTGCAGAAAATGTGTTTTTTTCCCCACATTTCAGACTTTGCGGGGTGTCTGGGTAATAAATTCAGGGGCGATTTGGCATATCATACCTCTGCGGATTCCCACGGGTGTCCTCTTTTCGGAAATGCATGGGGTTCCCTGTTTTACCCGGTGGCTTGGACATCCGAGGCCCATATTTGTATGTTGTGCCGGTCGGCAGAGCGTCTCAAATTCCGGTCAGAAAACAGACTTGGGGTTACTTGTGTTTTAGGCTTTCCCCTTGGCGCCCAGATAGGTGCACCCACACATGTGAGATACCATTTTCATCGGGACACCTGTGGGAACGTGGGACAGTAGGCCATGTGTTGTTGGGGGTGTGTTTCGATGGGTGAGCCGAGCGAAATGTGCAGAAAATGCGATTTTTCCAACATTTCAGACTTTGCGGGGGTGTGTGGGTAATAAATTCTGGGGCGATTTGGGGATATCATATCTCAGTGGATTCCCACGGGTGTCCTCTTTTCGGAAATGCATGGGGTTCCCTGTTTTCCCCGGTGGCTTGGACACCCGAGGCCCATATCTGTATGTTGTGCCGGTCGGCAGAGCGTCTCAAATTCCGGTCAGAAAACAGACTTGGGGTTACTTGTGTTTTAGGCTTTCCCCTTGGCGGACAGGTAGGTGCACCCACACATGTGAGATACCGCTTTCATTGGGACACCTGTGGGAATGCGGGATGGTAGGCCATGTGCTGTTGGGGGCGTGTTTCGATGGGTGAGCCGAGCGAAATGTGCGGAAAATGCGTTTTTTTCCCCACATTTCGGACTTTGCGGGGTGTCTGGGTAATAAATTCTGGGGCCATTTGGGGATATCATACCTCTGCAGATTCCCACGGGTGTCCTCTTTTCGGAAATGCATAGGGTTCCCTGTTTTCCCCCGTGGCTTGGACACCCGAGGCCCATATCTGTATGTTGTGCCGGTCGGCAGAGCGTCTCAAATTCCTGTCAGAAAACAGACTTGGGGTTACTTGTGTTTTAGGCTTTCCCCTTGGCGGCCAGGTAGGTGCACCCACACATTTGAGGTACCGTTTTCATCGGGACACCTTGGGAACACGGGACGGTAGACCATGTGTCGTTGGGGGCGTGCTTCGATGGGGGAGCCGAGTGAAATGTGTGGAAAATGCATTTTTTTCCCACATTTCAGACTTTGCGGGGGTGTCTGGGTAATAAATTCTGGGGCGATATGGGCATATCATACCTCTGCGGATTTCTACAGGTGTCCTATTTTCAGAAATGCATCGGGTTCCCTGTTTTACCCGGTGGCTTGGACACCCGAGGCCCATATCTGTATGTTGTGCCGGTCGGCAGAGCGTCTCAATTTCCGGTCAGAAAACAGACTTGGGGTTACTTGTGTTTTAGGCTTTCCCCTTGGCGGCCAGATAGGTGCAGCCACACATGTGAGGTACCGTTTTCATTGGGACACCTGTGGGAACGCGGGACGGTAGGCCATGTGTTGTTGGGGGCGTGTTTCGATGGGTGAGCCGAAAAAAATGTGCAGAAAATGCATTTTTTCCCCCACATTTTGAACTTTGCGGGGGTGTCTGGGTAATAAATTCTGGAGCCATTTGGGCATATCATACCTCTGCGGATTCCCATGGGTGTCCTCTTTTCGGAAATGCATGGGGTTCCCTGTTTTCCCCGGTGGCTTGCACACCCGAGGCCCATATCTGTATGTTGTGCCAGTCGGCAGAGCGTCTGAAATTCCGGTCAGAAAACAGACTTGGGGTTACTTGTGTTTTAGGCTTTCCCCTTTGCAGCCAGGTAGGTGCACCCACACATGTGAGGCGTTGTTTTAATCGGGACACCTGTGGGAACGCGAGAAGGTAGGCCATGTGCGTTTGGGAGCGTGTTTTCGATGGGTGAGCCGAACGAAATTTGCGGAAAATACGTTTTTTTCCCACATTTCAGACTTTGCGGGGGTGTCTGGGTAATACATTCTTGGGCGATTTGGGCATATCATACCTCTGCGGATTCCCAGGGGTGTCCTCTTTTCAGAAATGCATGGGGTTCCCTGTTTTCCCTGGTGGCTTGGACACCCGAGGCCCATATCTGTATGTTGTGCCGGTCGGCAGAGAGTCTCAAATTCCGGTCAGAAAACAGACTTGGGGTTACTTGTGTTTTAGGCTTCCCCTTGGCGGTCAGGTAGGTGCACCCACACATGTGAGGTACCATTTTCATCGGGACACCTGTGGGAACGCGGGACAGTAGGCCATGTGTTGTTGGGGGTGTGTTTCGATGGGTGAGCCTAGCGAAATGTGCAGAAAATGCATTTTTTTCCCACATTTCAGACTTTGCGGGGTTGTCTGGGTAATAAATTCTGGGGCGATTTGGGCATATCATACCTCTGCGGATTTCCACAGGTGTCCTATTTTCAGAAATGCATCGGGTTCCCTGTTTTCCCCGGTGGCTTGGACACCCGAGGCCCATATCTGTATGTTGTGCCGGTCGGCAGAGCGTCTCAATTTCCGGTCAGAAAACAGACTTGGGGTTACTTGTGTTTTAGGCTTTCCCCTTGGCGGCCAGGTAGGTGCACCCACACATGTGAGGTACCGTTTTCATCGGCAAACCTTGGGAACACGGGACGGTAGGCCATGTGTTGTTGGGGGCGGGCTTCGATGGGTGAGCCGAGCGAAATGTGAGGAAAATGCGTTTTTTTCCCACATTTCGGATATTGCGGGGGTGTTTCGGTAATAAATTCTGGGGCGATTTGGGCATATCACGGGTGTCCTCTTTTCGGAAATCCATGGGGTTCCCTGTTTTCCTCAGTGGCTTGGACACCCGAGGCCCATATCTGTATGTTGTGCCTGTCGGCAGAGCGTCCCAAATTCCGGTCAGAAAACAGACTTGGGGTTACTTGTGTTTTAGGCTTTCCCCTTGGCGGCCAGGTAGGTGCACCCACACATGTGAGGTACCGTTTTCATCGGGACACCTGTGGGAACGCGGGACGGTAGGCCATGTGCTGTTGGGGGTGTGCTTCGACTGGTGAGCCGAGTGAAATGTGAGGAAAATGCGTTTTTTTTCCCACTTTTCGGACTTTGCGGGGGTGTTTGGGTAATAAATTCTGGGGCGATTTGGGCATATCACGGGTGTCCTCTTTTCGGAAATGCATGGGGTTCCCTGTTTTCCCCAGTGGCTTGGACACCCGAGGCCCATATCTGTATGTTGTGCCTGTCGGCAGAGCGTCCCAAATTCCGGTCAGAAAACAGACTTGGGGTTACTTGTGTTTTAGGCTTTCCCCTTGGCGCCCAGATAGGTGCACCCACACATGTGAGATACCATTTTCATCGGGACACCTGTGGGAACATGGGACAGTAGGCCATGTGTTGTTGGGGGTGTGTTTCGATGGGTGAGCCGAGCGAAATGTGCAGAAAATGCGATTTTTCCAACATTTCAGACTTTGCGGGGGTGTGTGGGTAATAAATTCTGGGGCGATTTGGGGATATCATATCTCAGTGGATTCCCACGGGTGTCCTCTTTTCGGAAATGCATGGGGTTCCCTGTTTTCCCCGGTGGCTTGGACACCCGAGGCCCATATCTGTATGTTGTGCCGGTCGGCAGAGCGTCTCAAATTCCGGTCAGAAAACAGACTTGGGGTTACTTGTGTTTTAGGGTTTCCCCTTGGCGGACAGGTAGGTGCACCCACACATGTGAGATACCGCTTTCATCGGGACACCTGTGGGAATGCGGGATGGTAGGCCATGTGCTGTTGGGGGCGTGTTTCGATGGGTGAGCCGAGCGAAATGTGCGGAAAATGCGTTTTTTTCCCCACATTTCGGACTTTGCGGGGTGTCTGGGTAATAAATTCTGGGGCCATTTGGGGATATCATACCTCTGCAGATTCCCACGGGTGTCCTCTTTTCGGAAATGCATAGGGTTCCCTGTTTTCCCCCATGGCTTGGACACCCGAGGCCCATATCTGTATGTTGTGCCGGTCGGCAGAGCGTCTCAAATTCCTGTCAGAAAACAGACTTGGGGTTACTTGTGTTTTAGGCTTTCCCCTTGGCGGCCAGGTAGGTGCACCCACACATTTGAGGTACCGTTTTCATCGGGACACCTTGGGAACACGGGACGGTAGACCATGTGTCGTTGGGGGCGTGCTTCGATGGGGGAGCCGAGTGAAATGTGTGGAAAATGCATTTTTTTCCCACATTTCAGACTTTGCGGGGGTGTCTGGGTAATAAATTCTGGGGCGATATGGGCATATCATACCTCTGCGGATCCCACGGGTGTCATCTTTTCGGAAATGCATGGGGTTCCCTGTTTTCCCTGGTGGCTTGGACACCCGAGGCCCAAATCTGTATGTTGTGCCGGTCGGCAGAGTGCCTCATATTCCGCTCAGAAAACAGACTTGGGGTTACTTGTGTTTTAGGCTTTCCCCTTGGCGGACAGGTAGGTGCATCCACACATGTGAGGTACCTTTTTCATTGGGACACCTGTGGGAACGCGGGATGGTAGGCCATGTGCTGTTGGGGGCGTGTTTCGATCCGTAAGCCGAGCGAAATGTGCGGAAAATGCGTTTTTTTCCCCACATTTCGGACTTTGCGGGGTGTCTGGGTAATAAATTCAGGGCCGATTTGGCATATCATACCTCTGCGGATTCCCACGGGTGTCCTCTTTTCGGAAATGCATGGGGTTCCCTGTTTTCCCCTGTGGCTTGGACACCCGAGGCCCATATTTGTATGTTGTGCCGGTCGGCAGAGCGTCTCAAATTCCGGTCAGAAAACAGACTTGGGGTTACTTGTGTTTTAGGCTTTCCCCTTGGCGCCCAGATAGGTGCACATACACATGTGAGGTACCATTTTCATCGGGACACCTGTGGGAACGCGGGACAGTAGGCCATGTAGTGTTGGGAGTTTGTTTCGATGGGTGAGCCGAGCGAAATGTGCAGAAAATGTGTTTTTTTCCCCATATTTCGGACTTTGCGGGGTGTCTGCGTAATAAATTCAGGGGCGATTTGGCATATCATACCTCTGCGGATTCCCACGGGTGTCCTCTTTTCGGAAATGCATGGGGTTCCCTGTTTTACCCGGTGGCTTGGACACCCGAGGCCCATATTTGTATGTTGTGCCGTCGGCAGAGCGTCTCAAATTCCGGTCAGAAAACAGACTTGGGGTTACTTGTGTTTTAGGCTTTCCCCTTGGCGCCCAGATAGGTGCACCCACACATGTGAGGTACCATTTTCATCGGGACACCTGTGGGAACGCGGGACAGTAGGCCATGTAGTGTTGGGAGTTTGTTTCGATAGGTGAGCCGAGCGAAATGTGCAGAAAATGTGTTTTTTTCCCCACATTTCGGACTTTGCGGGGTGTCTGGGTAATAAATTCAGGGGCGATTTGGCATATCATACCTCTGCGGATTCCCACGGGTGTCCTCTTTTCGGAAATGCATGGGGTTCCCTGTTTTACCCGGTGGCTTGGACACCCGAGGCCCATATTTGTATGTTGTGCCGGTCGGCAGAGCGTCTCAAATTCCGGTCAGAAAACAGACTTGGGGTTACTTGTGTTTTAGGCTTTGCCCTTGGCGCCCAGATAGGTGCACCCACACATGTGAGGTACCATTTTCATCGGGACACCTGTGGGAACGCGGGACAGTAGGCCATGTAGTGTTGGGAGTTTGTTTCGATGGGTGAGCCGAGCGAAATGTGCAGAAAATGTGTTTTTTTCCCCACATTTCAGACTTTGCGGGGTGTCTGGGTAATAAATTCAGGGGCGATTTGGCATATCATACCTCTGCGGATTCCCACGGGTGTCCTCTTTTCGGAAATGCATGGGGTTCCCTGTTTTACCCGGTGGCTTGGACACCCGAGGCCCATATTTGTATGTTGTGCCGTCGGCAGAGCGTCTCAAATTCCGGTCAGAAAACAGACTTGGGGTTACTTGTGTTTTAGGCTTTCCCCTTGGCGCCCAGATAGGTGCACCCACACATGTGAGGTACCATTTTCATCGGGACACCTGTGGGAACGCGGGACAGTAGGCCATGTAGTGTTGGGAGTTTGTTTCGATGGGTGAGCCGAGCGAAATGTGCAGAAAATGTGTTTTTTTCCCCACATTTCGGACTTTGCGGGGTGTCTGGGTAATAAATTCAGGGGCGATTTGGCATATCATACCTCTGCGGATTCCCACGGGTGTCCTCTTTTCGGAAATGCATGGGGTTCCCTGTTTTACCCGGTGGCTTGGACACCCGAGGCCCATATTTGTATGTTGTGCCGGTCGGCAGAGCGTCTCAAATTCCGGTCAGAAAACAGACTTGGGGTTACTTGTGTTTTAGGCTTTCCCCTTGGCGCCCAGATAGGTGCACCCACACATGTGAGGTACCATTTTAATCGGGACACCTGTGGGAACGCGGGACAGTAGGCCATGTGTTGTTGGGGGTGTGTTTCGATGGGTGAGCCGAGCGAAATATGAGGAAAATGCGTTTTTTTCCCACATTTCGGATATTGCGGGGGTGTTTGGGTAATAAATTCTGGGGCGATTTGGGCATATCACGGGTGTCCTCTTTTCGGAAATCCATGGGGTTCCCTGTTTTCCTCAGTGGCTTGGACACCCGAGGCCCATATCTGTATGTTGTGCCTGTCGGCAGAGCGTCCCAAATTCCGGTCAGAAAACAGACTTGGGGTTACTTGTGTTTTAGGCTTTCTCCTTGGCGGCCAGGTAGGTGCACCCACACATGTGAGGTACCATTTTCATCGGGACACCTGTGGGAACGCGGGACAGTAGGCCATGTAGTGTTGGGAGTTTGTTTCGATGGGTGAGCCGAGCGAAATGTGCAGAAAATGCATTTTTTTCCCACATTTCAGACTTTGCGGGGTTGTCTGGGTAATAAATTCTGGGGCGATTTGGGCATATCATACCTCTGTGGATTTCCACAGGTGTCCTATTTTCAGAAATGCATCGGGTTCCCTGTTTTCCCCGGTGGCTTGGACACCCGAGGCCCATATCTGTATGTTGTGCCGGTCGGCAGAGCGTCTCAATTTCCGGTCAGAAAACAGACTTGGGGTTACTTGTGTTTTAGGCTTTCCCCTTGGCGGCCAGGTAGGTGCACCCACACATGTGAGGTACCGTTTTCATCGGCAAACCTTGGGAACACGGGACGGTAGGCCATGTGTTGTTGGGGGCGGGCTTCGATGGGTGAGCCGAGCGAAATATGAGGAAAATGCGTTTTTTTCCCACATTTCGGATATTGCGGGGGTGTTTGGGTAATAAATTCTGGGGCGATTTGGGCATATCACGGGTGTCCTCTTTTCGGAAATCCATGGGGTTCCCTGTTTTCCTCAGTGGCTTGGACACCCGAGGCCCATATCTGTATGTTGTGCCTGTCGGCAGAGCGTCCCAAATTCCGGTCAGAAAACAGACTTGGGGTTACTTGTGTTTTAGGCTTTCTCCTTGGCGGCCAGGTAGGTGCACCCACACATGTGAGGTACCGTTTTCATCGGGACACCTGTGGGAACACGGGACGGTAGGCCATGTGCTGTTGGGGGTGTGCTTCGACTGGTGAGCCGAGTGAAATGTGAGGAAAATGCGTTTTTTTTCCCACTTTTCAGACTTTGCGGGGGTGTTTGGGTAATAAATTCTGGGGCGATTTGGGCATATCACGGGTGTCCTCTTTTCGGAAATGCATGGGGTTCCCTGTTTTCCCCAGTGGCTTGGACACCCGAGGCCCATATCTGTATGTTGTGCCTGTCGGCAGAGCGTCCCAAATTCCGGTCAGAAAACAGACTTGGGGTTACTTGTGTTTTAGGCTTTCCCCTTGGCGCCCAGATAGGTGCACCCACACATGTGAGATACCATTTTCATCGGGACACCTGTGGGAACGTGGGACAGTAGGCCATGTGTTGTTGGGGGTGTGTTTCGATGGGTGAGCCGAGCGAAATGTGCAGAAAATGCGATTTTTCCAACATTTCAGACTTTGCGGGGGTGTGTGGGTAATAAATCCTGGGGCGATTTGGGGATATCATATCTCAGTGGATTCCCACGGGTGTCCTCTTTTTGGAAATGCATGGGGTTCCCTGTTTTCCCCGGTGGCTTGGACACCCGAGGCCCATATCTGTATGTTGTGCCGGTCGGCAGAGCGTCTCAAATTCCGGTCAGAAAACAGACTTGGGGTTACTTGTGTTTTAGGCTTTCCCCTTGGCGGACAGGTAGGTGCACCCACACTTGTGAGATACCGCTTTCATCGGGACACCTGTGGGAATGCGGGATGGTAGGCCATGTGCTGTTGGGGGCGTGTTTCGATGGGTGAGCCGAGCGAAATGTGCGGAAAATGCGTTTTTTTCCCCACATTTCGGACTTTGCGGGGTGTCTGGGTAATAAATTCTGGGGCCATTTGGGGATATCATACCTCTGCAGATTCCCACGGGTGTCCTCTTTTCGGAAATGCATAGGGTTCCCTGTTTTCCCCCGTGGCTTGGACACCCGAGGCCCATATCTGTATGTTGTGCCGGTCGGCAGAGCGTCTCAAATTCCTGTCAGAAAACAGACTTGGGGTTACTTGTGTTTTAGGCTTTCCCCTTGGCGGCCAGGTAGGTGCACCCACACATTTGAGGTACCGTTTTCATCGGGACACCTTGGGAACACGGGACGGTAGACCATGTGTCGTTGGGGGCGTGCTTCGATGGGGGAGCCGAGTGAAATGTGTGGAAAATGCATTTTTTTCCCACATTTCAGACTTTGCGGGGGTGTCTGGGTAATAAATTCTGGGGCGATATGGGCATATCATACCTCTGCGGATTTCTACAGGTGTCCTATTTTCAGAAATGCATCGGGTTCCCTGTTTTCCCCGGAGGCTTGGACACCCGAGGCCCATATCTGTATGTTCTGCCGGTCGGCAGAGCGTCTCAATTTCCGGTCAGAAAACAGACTTGGGGTTACTTGTGTTTTAGGCTTTCCCCTTGGTGGCCAGATAGGTGCAGCCACACATGTGAGGTACCGTTTTCATTGGGACACCTGTGGGAACGCGGGACGGTAGGCCATGTGTTGTTGGGGGCGTGTTTCGATGGGTGAGCCGAAAAAAATGTGCAGAAAATGCATTTTTTTCCCCCACATTTTGAACTTTGCGGGGGTGTCTGGGTAATAAATTCTGGAGCCATTTGGGCATATCATACCTCTGCATATTCCCATGGGTGTCCTCTTTTCAGAAATGCATGGGGTTCCCTGTTTTCCCCGGTGGCTTGCACACCCGAGGCCCATATCTGTATGTTGTGCCAGTCGGCAGAGCGTCTGAAATTCCGGTCAGAAAACAGACTTGGGGTTACTTGTGTTTTAGGCTTTCCCCTTTGCAGCCAGGTAGGTGCACCCACACATGTGAGGCATTGTTTTAATCGGGACACCTGTGGGAACGCAAGACGGTAGGCCATGTGCGTTTGGGAGCGTGTTTTCGATGGGTGAGCCGAACGAAATTTGCGGAAAATACGTTTTTTTCCCACATTTCAGACTTTGCGGGGGTGTCTGGGTAATACATTCTTGGGCGATTTGGGCATATCATACCTCTGCGGATTCCCACGGGTGTCCTCTTTTCGGAAATGCATGGGGTTCCCTGTTTTCCCCGGTGGCTTGGACACCCGCGGCCCATCTCTGTATGTTGTGCCTGTCGGCAGAGCGTCTCAAATTCCGGTCAGAAAACAGAGTTGGGGTTACTTGTGTTTTAGGCTTTCCCCTTGGTGGCCAGGTAGGTGCACCCACACATGTGATGTACCATTTTCATCAGGACACGTGTGGGAACGCGGGACGGTAGGCCATGTGTTGTTGGGGGCGTGTTTCAATGGGTGAACCGAGCGTAATGTGCGTAAAATGCATATTTTTTCCCACATTTCAGACTTTGCGGGGGTGTCTGGGCAAAAAATTCTGGGGCGATTTGGGCATATCATACCTCTGCGGATTTCCAGAGGTGTCCTCTTTTCAGAAATGCATGGGGTTCCCTGTTTTCCCCGGTGGCTTGGACACCCGAGGCCCATATCTGTATGTTGTGCCGGTCGGCAGAGAGTCTCAAATTCCGGTCAGAAAACAGACTTGGGGTTACTTGTGTTTTAGGCTTTCCCCTTGGCGGTCAGGTAGGTGCACCCACACATGTGAGGTACCATTTTCATCGGGACACCTGTGGGAACGCGTGACAGTAGGCCATGTGTTGTTGGGGGTGTGTTTCGATGGGTGAGCCTAGCGAAATGTGCAGAAAATGCATTTTTTTCCCACATTTCAGACTTTGCGGGGTTGTCTGGGTAATAAATTCTGGGGCGATTTGGGCATATCATACCTCTGCGGATTTCCACAGGTGTCCTATTTTCAGAAATGCATCGGGTTCCCTGTTTTCCCCGGTGGCTTGGACACCCGAGGCCCATATCTGTATGTTGTGCCGGTCGGCAGAGCGTCTCAATTTCCGGTCAGAAAACAGACTTGGGGTTACTTGTGTTTTAGGCTTTCCCCTTGGCGGCCAGGTAGGTGCACCCACACATGTGAGGTACCGTTTTCATCGGCAAACCTTGGGAACACGGGACGGTAGGCCATGTGTTGTTGGGGGCGGGCTTCGATGGGTGAGCCGAGCGAAATGTGAGGAAAATGCGTTTTTTTCCCACATTTCGGATATTGCGGGGGTGTTTCGGTAATAAATTCTGGGGCGATTTGGGCATATCACGGGTGTCCTCTTTTGGAAATCCATGGGGTTCCCTGTTTTCCTCAGTGGCTTGGACACCCGAGGCCCATATCTGTATGTTGTGCCTGTCGGCAGAGCGTCCCAAATTCCGGTCAGAAAACAGACTTGGGGTTACTTGTGTTTTAGGCTTTCCCCTTGGCGGCCAGGTAGGTGCACCCACACATGTGAGGTACCGTTTTCATCGGGACACCTGTGGGAACGCGGGACGGTAGGCCATGTGCTGTTGGGGGTGTGCTTCGACTGGTGAGCCGAGTGAAATGTGAGGAAAATGCGTTTTTTTTCCCACTTTTCAGACTTTGCGGGGGTGTTTGGGTAATAAATTCTGGGGCGATTTGGGCATATCACGGGTGTCCTCTTTTCGGAAATGCATGGGGTTCCCTGTTTTCCCCAGTGGCTTGGACACCCGAGGCCCATATCTGTATGTTGTGCCTGTCGGCAGAGCGTCCCAAATTCCGGTCAGAAAACAGACTTGGGGTTACTTGTGTTTAAGGCTTTCCCCTTGGCGCCCAGATAGGTGCACCCACACATGTGAGATACCATTTTCATCGGGACACCTGTGGGAACGTGGGACAGTAGGCCATGTGTTGTTGGGGGTGTGTTTCGATGGGTGAGCCGAGCGAAATGTGCAGAAAATGCGATTTTTCCAACATTTCAGACTTTGCGGGGGTGTGTGTAATAAATTCTGGGGCGATTTGGGGATATCATATCTCAGTGGATTCCCACGGGTGTCCTCTTTTCGGAAATGCATGGGGTTCCCTGTTTTCCCCGGTGGCTTGGACACCCGAGGCCCATATCTGTATGTTGTGCCGGTCGGCAGAGCGTCTCAAATTCCGGTCGGAAAACAGACTTGGGGTTACTTGTTTTTTAGGCTTTCCCCTTGGCGGACAGGTAGGTGCACCCACACATGTGAGATACCGCTTTCATCGGGACACATGTGGGAATGCGGGATGGTAGGCCATGTGCTGTTGGGGGCGTGTTTCGATGGGTGAGCCGAGCGAAATGTGCGGAAAATGCGTTTTTTTCCCCACATTTCGGACTTTGCGGGGTGTCTGGGTAATAAATTCTGGGGCCATTTGGGGATATCATACCTCTGCAGATTCCCACGGGTGTCGTCTTTTCGGAAATGCATAGGGTTCCCTGTTTTCCCCCGTGGCTTGGACACCCGAGGCCCATATCTGTATGTTGTGCCGGTCGGCAGAGCGTCTCAAATTCCTGTCAGAAAACAGACTTGGGGTTACTTGTGTTTTAGGCTTTCCCCTTGGCGGCCAGGTAGGTGCACCCACACATTTGAGGTACCGTTTTCATCGGGACACCTTGGGAACACGGGACGGTAGACCATGTGTCGTTGGGGGCGTGCTTCGATGGGGGAGCCGAGTGAAATGTGTGGAAAATGCATTTTTTTCCCACATTTCAGATTTTGCGGGGGTGTCTGGGTAATAAATTCTGGGGCGATATGGGCATATCATACCTCTGCGGATCCCACGGGTGTCATCTTTTCGGAAATGCATGGGGTTCCCTGTTTTCCCTGGTGGCTTGGACACCCGAGGCCCATATCTGTATGTTGTGCCGGTCGGCAGAGCGTCTCAAATTCCGGTCAGAAAACAGACTTGGGGTTACTTGTGTTTTAGGCTTTCCCCTTGGCGGACAGGTAGGTGCACCCACACATGTGAGATACCGCTTTCATCGGGACACCTGTGGGAATGCGGGATGGTAGGACATGTGCTGTTGGGGGCGTGTTTCGATGGGTGAGCCGAGCGAAATGTGCGGAAAATGCGTTTTTTTCCCCACATTTCGGACTTTGCGGGGTGTCTGGGTAATAAATTCTGGGGCCATTTGGGGATATCATACCTCTGCAGATTCCCACGGGTGTCCTCTTTTCGGAAATGCATAGGGTTCCCTGTTTTCCCCCGTGGCTTGGACACCCGAGGCCCATATCTGTATGTTGTGCCGGTCGGCAGAGCGTCTCAAATTCCTGTCAGAAAACAGACTTGGGGTTACTTGTGTTTTAGGCTTTCCCCTTGGCGGCCAGGTAGGTGCACCCACACATTTGAGGTA
This sequence comes from Ambystoma mexicanum, assembly GCF_040938575.1. Classification (NCBI taxonomy): domain Eukaryota; kingdom Metazoa; phylum Chordata; class Amphibia; order Caudata; family Ambystomatidae; genus Ambystoma; species Ambystoma mexicanum. The sequence goes on from NC_090928.1 coordinate 432,751,665, forward strand.
CCGTTTTCATCGGGACACCTTGGGAACACGGGACGGTAGACCATGGGTCGTTGGGGGCGTGCTTCGATGGGGGAGCCGAGTGAAATGTGTGGAAAATGCATTTTTTTCCCACATTTCAGACTTTGCGGGGGTGTCTGGGTAATAAATTCTGGGGCGATATGGGCATATCATACCTCTGCGGATTTCTACAGGTGTCCTATTTTCAGAAATGCATCGGGTTCCCTGTTTTCCCCGGTGGCTTGGACACCCGAGGCCCATATCTGTATGTTGTGCCGGTCGGCAGAGCGTCTCAATTTCCGGTCAGAAAACAGACTTGGGGTTACTTGTGTTTTAGGCTTTCCCCTTGGCGGCCAGATAGGTGCAGCCACACATGTGAGGTACCGTTTTCATTGGGACACCTGTGGGAACGCGGGACGGTAGGCCATGTGTTGTTGGGGGCGTGTTTCGATGGGTGAGCCGAAAAAAATGTGCAGAAAATGCATTTTTTTCCCCCACATTTTGAACTTTGCGGGGGTGTCTGGGTAATAAATTCTGGAGCCATTTGGGCATATCATACCTCTGCGGATTCCCATGGGTGTCCTCTTTTCGGAAATGCATGGGGTTCCCTGTTTTCCCCGGTGGCCTGCACACCCGAGGCCCATATCTGTATGTTGTGCCAGTCGGCAGAGCGTCTGAAATTCCGGTCAGAAAACAGACTTGGGGTTACTTGTGTTTTAGGCTTTCCCCTTTGCAGCCAGGTAGGTGCACCCACACATGTGAGGCATTGTTTTAATCGGGACACCTGTGGGAACGCGAGACGGTAGGCCATGTGCGTTTGGGAGCGTGTTTTCGATGGGTGAGCCGAACGAAATTTGCGGAAAATACGTTTTTTTCCCACATTTCAGACTTTGCGGGGGTGTCTGGGTAATACATTCTTGGGCGATTTGGGCATATCATACCTCTGCGGATTCCCACGGGTGTCCTCTTTTCGCAAATGCATGGGGTTCCCTGTTTTCCCCGGTGGCTTGGACACCCGCGGCCCATCTCTGTATGTTGTGCCTGTCGGCAGAGCGTCTCAAATTCCGGTCAGAAAACAGAGTTGGGGTTACTTGTGTTTTAGGCTTTCCCCTTGGTGGCCAGGTAGGTGCACCCACACATGTGATGTACCATTTTCATCAGGACACGTGTGGGAACGCGGGACGGTAGGCCATGTGTTGTTGGGGGCGTGTTTCAATGGGTGAACCGAGCGTAATGTGCGTAAAATGCATATTTTTTCCCACATTTCAGACTTTGCGGGGGTGTCTGGGCAAAAAATTCTGGGGCGATTTGGGCATATCATACCTCTGCGGATTTCCAGAGGTGTCCTCTTTTCAGAAATGCATGGGGTTCCCTGTTTTCCCCGGTGGCTTGGACACCCGAGGCCCATATCTGTATGTTGTGCCGGTCGGCAGAGAGTCTCAAATTCCGGTCAGAAAACAGACTTGGGGTTACTTGTGTTTTAGGCTTTCCCCTTGGCGGTCGGGTAGGTGCACCCACACATGTGAGGTACCATTTTCATCGGGACACCTGTGGGAACGCGGGACAGTAGGCCATGTGTTGTTGGGGGTGTGTTTCGATGGGTGAGCCTAGCGAAATGTGCAGAAAATGCATTTTTTTCCCACATTTCAGACTTTGCGGGGTTGTCTGGGTAATAAATTCTGGGGCGATTTGGGCATATCATACCTCTGCGGATTTCCACAGGTGTCCTATTTTCAGAAATGCATCGGGTTCCCTGTTTTCCCCGGTGGCTTGGACACCCGAGGCCCATATCTGTATGTTGTGCCGGTCGGCAGAGCGTCTCAATTTCCGGTCAGAAAACAGACTTGGGGTTACTTGTGTTTTAGGCTTTCCCCTTGGCGGCCAGGTAGGTGCACCCACACATGTGAGGTACCGTTTTCATCGGCAAACCTTGGGAACACGGGACGGTAGGCCATGTGTTGTTGGGGGCGGGCTTCGATGGGTGAGCCGAGCGAAATGTGAGGAAAATGCGTTTTTTTCCCACATTTCGGATATTGCGGGGGTGTTTCGGTAATAAATTCTGGGGCGATTTGGGCATATCACGGGTGTCCTCTTTTCGGAAATCCATGGGGTTCCCTGTTTTCCTCAGTGGCTTGGACACCCGAGGCCCATATCTGTATGTTGTGCCTGTCGGCAGAGCGTCCCAAATTCCGGTCAGAAAACAGACTTGTTGTTACTTGTGTTTTAGGCTTTCCCCTTGGCGGCCAGGTAGGTGCACCCACACATGTGAGGTACCGTTTTCATCGGGACACCTGTGGGAACGCGGGACGGTAGGCCATGTGCTGTTGGGGGTGTGCTTCGACTGGTGAGCCGAGTGAAATGTGATGAAAATGCGTTTTTTTTCCCACTTTTCAGACTTTGCGGGGGTGTTTGGGTAATAAATTCTGGGGCGATTTGGGCATATCACGGGTGTCCTCTTTTCGGAAATGCATGGGGTTCCCTGTTTTCCCCAGTGGCTTGGACACCCGAGGCCCATATCTGTATGTTGTGCCTGTCGGCAGAGCGTCCCAAATTCCGGTCAGAAAACAGACTTGGGGTTACTTGTGTTTTAGGCTTTCCCCTTGGCGCCCAGATAGGTGCACCCACACATGTGAGATACCATTTTCATCGGGACACCTGTGGGAACGTGGGACAGTAGGCCATGTGTTGTTGGGGGTGTGTTTCGATGGGTGAGCCGAGCGAAATGTGCAGAAAATGCGATTTTTCCAACATTTCAGACTTTGCGGGGGTGTGTGGGTAATAAATTCTGGGGCGATTTGGGGATATCATATCTCAGTGGATTCCCACGGGTGTCCTCTTTTCGGAAATGCATGGGGTTCCCTGTTTTCCCCGGTGGCTTGGACACCCGAGGCCCATATCTGTATGTTGTGCCGGTCGGCAGAGCGTCTCAAATTCCGGTCAGAAAACAGACTTGGGGTTACTTGTGTTTTAGGCTTTCCCCTTGGCGGACAGGTAGGTGCACCCACACATGTGAGATACCGCTTTCATCGGGACACCTGTGGGAATGCGGGATGGTAGGCCATGTGCTGTTGGGGGCGTGTTTCGATGGGTGAGCCGAGCGAAATGTGCGGAAAATGCGTTTTTTTCCCCACATTTCGGACTTTGCAGGGTGTCTGGGTAATAAATTCTGGGGCCATTTGGGGATATCATACCTCTGCAGATTCCCACGGGTGTCCTCTTTTCGGAAATGCATAGGGTTCCCTGTTTTCCCCCGTGGCTTGGACACCCGAGGCCCATATCTGTATGTTGTGCCGGTCGGCAGAGCGTCTCAAATTCCTGTCAGAAAACAGACTTGGGGTTACTTGTGTTTTAGGCTTTCCCCTTGGCGGCCAGGTAGGTGCACCCACACATTTGAGGTACCGTTTTCATCGGGACACCTTGGGAACACGGGACGGTAGACCATGTGTCGTTGGGGGCGTGCTTCGATGGGGGAGCCGAGTGAAATGTGTGGAAAATGCATTTTTTTCCCACATTTCAGACTTTGCGGGGGTGTCTGGGTAATAAATTCTGGGGCGATATGGGCATATCATACTTCTGCGGATCCCACGGGTGTCATCTTTTCGGAAATGCATGGGGTTCCCTGTTTTCCCTGGTGGCTTGGACACCCGAGGCCCATATCTGTATGTTGTGCCGGTCGGCAGAGTGCCTCATATTCCGCTCAGAAAACAGACTTGGGGTTACTTGTGTTTTAGGCTTTCCCCTTGGCGGACAGGTAGGTGCACCCACACATGTGAGGTACCTTTTTCATTGGGACACCTGTGGGAACGCGGGATGGTAGGCCATGTGCTGTTGGGGGCGTGTTTCGATCCGTAAGCCGAGCGAAATGTGCGGAAAATGCGTTTTTTTCCCCACATTTCGGACTTTGCGGGGTGTCTGGGTAATAAATTCAGGGCCGATTTGGCATATCATACCTCTGTGGATTCCCACGGGTGTCCTCTTTTCGGAAATGCATGGGGTTCCCTGTTTTCCCCGGTGGCTTGGACACCCGAGGCCCATATTTGTATGTTGTGCCGGTCGGCAGAGCATCTCAAATTCCGGTCAGAAAACAGACTTGGGGTTACTTGTGTTTTAGGCTTTCCCCTTGGCGCTTACATAGGTGCACCCACACATGTGAGGTACCATTTTCATCGGGACACCTGTGGGAACGCGGGACAGTAGGCCATGTAGTGTTGGGAGTTTGTTTCGATGGGTGAGCCTAGCGAAATGTGCAGAAAATGCATTTTTTCCCACATTTCAGACTTTGCGGGGTTGTCTGGGTAATACATTCTGGGGCGATTTGGGCATATCATACCTCTGCGGATTTCCACAGGTGTCCTATTTTCAGAAATGCATCGGGTTCCCTGTTTTCCCCGGTGGCTTGGACACCCGAGGCCCATATCTGTATGTTGTGCCGGTCGGCAGAGCGTCTCAATTTCCGGTCAGAAAACAGACTTGGGGTTACTTGTGTTTTAGGCTTTCCCCTTGGCGGCCAGGTAGGTGCACCCACACATGTGAGGTACCGTTTTCATCGGCAAACCTTGGGAACACGGGACGGTAGGCCATGTGTTGTTGGGGGCGGGCTTCGATGGGTGAGCCGAGCGAAATGTGAGGAAAATGCGTTTTTTTCCCACATTTCGGATATTGCGGGGGTGTTTCGGTAATAAATTCTGGGGCGATTTGGGCATATCACGGGTGTCCTCTTTTCAGAAATCCATGGGGTTCCCTGTTTTCCTCAGTGGCTTGGACACCCGAGGCCCATATCTGTATGTTGTGCCTGTCGGCAGAGCGTCCCAAATTCCGGTCAGAAAACAGACTTGGGGTTACTTGTGTTTTAGGCTTTCCCCTTGGCGGCCAGGTAGGTGCACCCACACATGTGAGGTACCGTTTTCATCGGGACACCTGTGGGAACGCGGGACGGTAGGCCATGTGCTGTTGGGGGTGTGCTTCGACTGGTGAGCCGAGTGAAATGTGAGGAAAATGCGTTTTTTTTCCCACTTTTCGGACTTTGCGGGGGTGTTTGGGTAATAAATTCTGGGGCGATTTGGGCATATCACGGGTGTCCTCTTTTCGGAAATGCATGGGGTTCCCTGTTTTCCCCATTGGCTTGGACACCCGAGGCCCATATCTGTATGTTGTGCCTGTCGGCAGAGCGTCCCAAATTCCGGTCAGAAAACAGACTTGGGGTTACTTGTGTTTTAGGCTTTCCCCTTGGCGCCCAGATAGGTGCACCCACACATGTGAGATACCATTTTCATCGGGACACCTGTGGGAACGTGGGACAGTAGGCCATGTGTTGTTGGGGGTGTGTTTCGATGGGTGAGCCGAGCGAAATGTGCAGAAAATGCGATTTTTCCAACATTTCAGACTTTGTGGGGGTGTGTGGGTAATAAATTCTGGGGCGATTTGGGGATATCATATCTCAGTGGATTCCCACGGGTGTCCTCTTTTCGGAAATGCATGGGGTTCCCTGTTTTCCCTGGTGGCTTGGACACCCGAGGCCCATATCTGTATGTTGTGCCGGTCGGCAGAGCGTCTCAAATTCCGGTCAGAAAACAGACTTGGGGTTACTTGTGTTTTAGGCTTTCCCCTTGGCGGACAGGTAGGTGCACCCACACATGTGAGATACCGCTTTCATCGGGACACCTGTGGGAATGCGGGATGGTAGGCCATGTGCTGTTGGGGGCGTGTTTCGATGGGTGAGCCGAGCGAAATGTGCGGAAAATGCGTTTTTTTCCCCACATTTCGGACTTTGCGGGGTGTCTGGGTAATAAATTCTGGGGCCATTTGGGGATATCATACCTCTGCAGAGTCCCACGGGTGTCCTCTTTTCGGAAATGCATAGGGTTCCCTGTTTTCCCCCGTGGCTTGGACACCCGAGGCCCATATCTGTATGTTGTGCCGGTCGGCAGAGCGTCTCAAATTCCTGTCAGAAAACAGACTTGGGGTTACTTGTGTTTTAGGCTTTCCCCTTGGCGGCCAGGTAGGTGCACCCACACATTTGAGGTACCGTTTTCATCGGGACACCTTGGGAACACGGGACGGTAGACCATGTGTCGTTGGGGGCGTGCTTCGATGGGGGAGCCGAGTGAAATGTGTGGAAAATGCATTTTTTTCCCACATTTCAGACTTTGCGGGGGTGTCTGGGTAATAAATTCTGGGGCGATATGGGCATATCATACCTCTGCGGATACCACGGGTGTCATCTTTTCGGAAATGCATGGGGTTCCCTGTTTTCCCTGGTGGCTTGGACACCCGAGGCCCATATCTGTATGTTGTGCCGGTCGGCAGAGTGCCTCATATTCCGCTCAGAAAACAGACTTGGGGTTACTTGTGTTTTAGGCTTTCCCCTTGGCGGACAGGTAGGTGCACCCACACATGTGAGGTACCTTTTTCATTGGGACACCTGTGGGAACGCGGGATGGTAGGCCATGTGCTGTTGGGGGCGTGTTTCGATCCGTAAGCCGAGCGAAATGTGCGGAAAATGCGTTTTTTTCCCCACATTTCGGACTTTGCGGGGTGTCTGGGTAATAAATTCAGGGCCGATTTGGCATATCATACCTCTGCGGATTCCCACGGGTGTCCTCTTTTCGGAAATGCATGGGGTTCCCTGTTTTCCCCGGTGGCTTGGACACCCGAGGCCCATATTTGTATGTTGTGCCGGTCGGCAGAGCGTCTCAAATTCCGGTCAGAAAACAGACTTGGGGTTACTTGTGTTTTAGGCTTTCCCCTTGGCGCCCAGATAGGTGCACCCACACATGTGAGGTACCATTTTCATCGGGACACCTGTGGGAACGTGGGACAGTAGGCCATGTAGTGTTGGGAGTTTGTTTCGACGGGTGAGCCGAGCGAAATGTGCAGAAAATGTGTTTTTTTCCCCATATTTCGGACTTTGCGGGGTGTCTGGGTAATAAATTCAGGGGCGATTTGGCATATCATACCTCTGCGGATTCCCACGGGTGTCCTCTTTTCGGAAATGCATGGGGTTCCCTGTTTTACCCGGTGGCTTGGACACCCGAGGCCCATATTTGTATGTTGTGCCGTCAGCAGAGCGTCTCAAATTCCGGTCAGAAAACAGACTTGGGGTTACTTGTGTTTTAGGCTTTCCCCTTGGCGCCCAGATAGGTGCACCCACACATGTGAGGTACCATTTTCATCGGGACACCTGTGGGAACGCGGGACAGTAGGCCATGTAGTGTTGGGAGTTTGTTTCGATGGGTGAGCCGAGCGAAATGGGCAGAAAATGTGTTTTTTTCCCCACATTTCGGACTTTGCGGGGTGTCTGGGTAATAAATTCAGGGGCGATTTGGCATATCATACCTCTGCGGATTCCCACGGGTGTCCTCTTTTTGGAAATGCATGGGGTTCCCTGTTTTACCCGGTGGCTTGGACACCCGAGGCCCATATTTGTATGTTGTGCCGGTCGGCAGAGCGTCTCAAATTCCGGTCAGAAAACAGACTTGGGGTTACTTGTGTTTTAGGCTTTCCCCTTAGCGCCCAGATAGGTGCACCCACACATGTGAGGTACCATTTTCATCGGGACACCTGTGGGAACGCGGGACAGTAGGCCATGTAGTGTTGGGAGTTTGTTTCGATGGGTGAGCCGAGCGAAATGTGCAGAAAATGTGTTTTTTTCCCCACATTTCAGACTTTGCGGGGTGTCTGGGTAATAAATTCAGGGGCGATTTGGCATATCATACCTCTGCGGATTCCCACGGGTGTCCTCTTTTCGGACATGCATGGGGTTCCCTGTTTTACCCGGTGGCTTGGACACCCGAGGCCCATATTTGTATGTTGTGCCGTCGGCAGAGCGTCTCAAATTCCGGTCAGAAAACAGACTTGGGGTTACTTGTGTTTTAGGCTTTCCCCTTGGCGCCCAGATAGGTGCACCCACACATGTGAGGTACCATTTTCATCGGGACACCTGTGGGAACGCGGGACAGTAGGCCATGTAGTGTTGGGAGTTTGTTTCGATGGGTGAGCCTAGCGAAATGTGCAGAAAATGCATTTTTTTCCCACATTTCAGACTTTGCGGGGTTGTCTGGGAAATTAATTCTGGGGCGATTTGGGCATATCATACCTCTGTGGATTTCCACAGGTGTCCTATTTTCAGAAATGCATCGGGTTCCCTGTTTTCCCCGGTGGCTTGGACACCCGAGGCCCAAATCTGTATGTTGTGCCGGTCGGCAGAGCGTCTCAATTTCCGGTCAGAAAACAGACTTGGGGTTACTTGTGTTTTAGGCTTTCCCCTTGGCGGCCAGGTAGGTGCACCCACACATGTGAGGTACCGTTTTCATCGGCAAACCTTGGGAACACGGGACGGTAGGCCATGTGTTGTTGGGGGCGGGCTTCGATGGGTGAGCCGAGCGAAATGTGAGGAAAATGCGTTTTTTTCCCACATTTCGGATATTGCGGGGGTGTTTCGGTAATAAATTCTGGGGCGATTTGGGCATATCACGGGTGTCCTCTTTTCGGAAATCCATGGGGTTCCCTGTTTTCCTCAGTGGCTTGGACACCCGAGGCCCATATCTGTATGTTGTGCCTGTCGGCAGAGCGTCCCAAATTCCGGTCAGAAAACAGACTTGGGGTTACTTGTGTTTTAGGCTTTCCCCTTGGCGGCCAGGTAGGTGCACCCACACATGTGAGGTACCGTTTTCATCGGGACACCTGTGGGAACGCGGGACGGTAGGCCATGTGCTGTTGGGGGTGTGCTTCGACTGGTGAGCCGAGTGAAATGTGAGGAAAATGCGTTTTTTTTCCCACTTTTCGGACTTTGCGGGGGTGTTTGGGTAATAAATTCTGGGGCGATTTGGGCATATCACGGGTGTCCTCTTTTCGGAAATGCATGGGGTTCCCTGTTTTCCCCAGTGGCTTGGACACCCGAGGCCCATATCTGTATGTTGTGCCTGTCGGCAGAGCGTCCCAAATTCCGGTCAGAAAACAGACTTGGGGTTACTTGTGTTTTAGGCTTTCCCCTTGGCGCCCAGATAGGTGCACCCACACATGTGAGATACCATTTTCATCGGGACACCTGTGGGAACGTGGGACAGTAGGCCATGTGTTGTTGGGGGTGTGTTTCGATGGGTGAGCCGAGCGAAATGTGCAGAAAATGCGATTTTTCCAACATTTCAGACTTTGCGGGGGTGTGTGGGTAATAAATTCTGGGGCGATTTGGGGATATCATATCTCAGTGGATTCCCACGGGTGTCCTCTTTTCGGAAATGCATGGGGTTCCCTGTTTTCCCCGGTGGCTTGGACACCCGAGGCCCATATCTGTATGTTGTGCCGGTCGGCAGAGCGTCTCAAATTCCGGTCAGAAAACAGACTTGGGGTTACTTGTGTTTTAGGCTTTCCCCTTGGCCGACAGGTAGGTGCACCCACACATGTGAGATACCGCTTTCATCGGGACACCTGTGGGAATGCGGGATGGTAGGCCATGTGCTGTTGGGGGCGTGTTTCGATGGGTGAGCCGAGCGAAATGTGCGGAAAATGCGTTTTTTTCCCCACATTTCGGACTTTGCAGGGTGTCTGGGTAATAAATTCTGGGGCCATTTGGGGATATCATACCTCTGCAGATTCCCACGGGTGTCCTCTTTTCGGAAATGCATAGGGTGCCCTGTTTTCCCCCGTGGCTTGGACACCCGAGGCCCATATCTGTATGTTGTGCCGGTCGGCAGAGCGTCTCAAATTCCTGTCAGAAAACAGACTTGGGGTTACTTGTGTTTTAGGCTTTCCCCTTGGCGGCCAGGTAGGTGCACCCACACATTTGAGGTACCGTTTTCATCGGGACACCTTGGGAACACGGGACGGTAGACCATGTGTCATTGGGGGCGTGCTTCGATGGGGGAGCCGAGTGAAATGTGTGGAAAATGCATTTTTTTCCCACATTTCAGACTTTGCGGGGGTGTCTGGGTAATAAATTCTGGGGCGATATGGGCATATCATACTTCTGCGGATCCCACGGGTGTCATCTTTTCGGAAATGCATGGGGTTCCCTGTTTTCCCTGGTGGCTTGGACACCCGAGGCCCATATCTGTATGTTGTGCCGGTCGGCAGAGTGCCTCATATTCCGCTCAGAAAACAGACTTGGGGTTACTTGTGTTTTAGGCTTTCCCCTTGGCGGACAGGTAGGTGCACCCACACATGTGAGGTACCTTTTTCATTGGGACACCTGTGGGAACGCGGGATGGTAGGCCATGTGCTGTTGGGGGCGTGTTTCGATCCGTAAGCCGAGCGAAATGTGCGGAAAATGCGTTTTTTTCCCCACATTTCGGACTTTGCGGGGTGTCTGGGTAATAAATTCAGGGCCGATTTGGCATATCATACCTCTGCGGATTCCCACGGGTGTCCTCTTTTCGGAAATGCATGGGGTTCCCTGTTTTCCCCGGTGGCTTGGACACCCGAGGCCCATATTTGTATGTTGTGCCGGTCGGCAGAGCGTCTCAAATTCCGGTCAGAAAACAGACTTGGGGTTACTTGTGTTTTAGGCTTTCCCCTTGGCGCTTAGATAGGTGTACCCACACATGTGAGGTACCATTTTCATTGGGACACCTGTGGGAACGCGGGACAGTAGGCCATGTAGTGTTGGGAGTTTGTTTCGATGGGTGAGCCTAGCGAAATGTGCAGAAAATGCATTTTTTCCCACATTTCAGACTTTGCGGGGTTGTCTGGGTAATACATTCTGGGGCGATTTGGGCATATCATACCTCTGCGGATTTCCACAGGTGTCCTATTTTCAGAAATGCATCGGGTTCCCTGTTTTCCCCGGTGGCTTGGACACCCGAGGCCCATATCTGTATGTTGTGCCGGTCGGCAGAGCGTCTCAATTTCCGGTCAGAAAACAGACTTGGGGTTACTTGTGTTTTAGGCTTTCCCCTTGGCGGCCAGGTAGGTGCACCCACACATGTGAGGTACCGTTTTCATCGGCAAACCTTGGGAACACGGGACGGTAGGCCATGTGTTGTTGGGGGCGGGCTTCGATGGGTGAGCCGAGCGAAATGTGAGGAAAATGCGTTTTTTTCCCACATTTCGGATATTGCGGGGGTGTTTCGGTAATAAATTCTGGGGCGATTTGGGCATATCACGGGTGTCCTCTTTTCAGAAATCCATGGGGTTCCCTGTTTTCCTCAGTGGCTTGGACACCCGAGGCCCATATCTGTATGTTGTGCCTGTCGGCAGAGCGTCCCAAATTCCGGTCAGAAAACAGACTTGGGGTTACTTGTGTTTTAGGCTTTCCCCTTGGCGGCCAGGTAGGTGCACCCACACATGTGAGGTACCGTTTTCATCGGGACACCTGTGGGAACGCGGGACGGTAGGCCATGTGCTGTTGGGGGTGTGCTTCGACTGGTGAGCCGAGTGAAATGTGAGGAAAATGCGTTTTTTTTCCCACTTTTCGGACTTTGCGGGGGTGTTTGGGTAATAAATTCTGGGGCGATTTGGGCATATCACGGGTGTCCTCTTTTCGGAAATGCATGGGGTTCCCTGTTTTCCCCATTGGCTTGGACACCCGAGGCCCATATCTGTATGTTGTGCCTGTCGGCAGAGCGTCCCAAATTCCGGTCAGAAAACAGACTTGGGGTTACTTGTGTTTTAGGCTTTCCCCTTGGCGCCCAGATAGGTGCACCCACACATGTGAGATACCATTTTCATCGGGACACCTGTGGGAACGTGGGACAGTAGGCCATGTGTTGTTGGGGGTGTGTTTCGATGGGTGAGCCGAGCGAAATGTGCAGAAAATGCGATTTTTCCAACATTTCAGATTTGCGGGGGTGTGTGGGTAATAAATTCTGGGGCGATTTGGGGATATCATATCTCAGTGGATTCCCACGGGTGTCCTCTTTTCGGAAATGCATGGGGTTCCCTGTTTTCCCCGGTGGCTTGGACACCCGAGGCCCATATCTGTATGTTGTGCCGGTCGGCAGAGCGTCTCAAATTCCTGTCAGAAAACAGACTTGGGGTTACTTGTGTTTTAGGCTTTCCCCTTGGCGGACAGGTAGGTGCACCCACACATGTGAGATACCGCTTTCATCGGGACACCTGTGGGAATGCGGGATGGTAGGCCATGTGCTGTTGGGGGCGTGTTTCGATGGGTGAGCCGAGCGAAATGTGCGGAAAATGCGTTTTTTTCCCCACATTTCGGACTTTGCGGGGTGTCTGGGTAATAAATTCTGGGGCGATTTGGCATATCATACCTCTGCGGATTCCCACGGGTGTCCTCTTTTCGGAAATGCATAGGGTTCCCTGTTTTCCCCCGTGGCTTGGACACCCGAGGCCCATATCTGTATGTTGTGCCGGTCGGCAGAGCGTCTCAAATTCCTGTCAGAAAACAGACTTGGGGTTACTTGTGTTTTAGGCTTTCCCCTTGGCGGCCAGGTAGGTGCACCCACACATTTGAGGTACCGTTTTCATCGGGACACCTTGGGAACACGGGACGGTAGACCATGTGTCGTTGGGGGCGTGCTTCGATGGGGGAGCCGAGTGAAATGTGTGGAAAATGCATTTTTTTCCCACATTTCAGACTTTGCGGGGGTGTCTGGGTAATAAATTCTGGGGCGATATGGGCATATCATACCTCTGCGGATACCACGGGTGTCATCTTTTCGGAAATGCATGGGGTTCCCTGTTTTCCCTGGTGGCTTGGACACCCGAGGCCCATAACTGTATGTTGTGCCGGTCGGCAGAGTGCCTCATATTCCGCTCAGAAAACAGACTTGGGGTTACTTGTGTTTTAGGCTTTCCCCTTGGCGGACAGGTAGGTGCACCCACACATGTGAGGTACCTTTTTCATTGGGACACCTGTGGGAACGCGGGATGGTAGGCCATGTGCTGTTGGGGGCGTGTTTCGATCCGTAAGCCGAGCGAAATGTGCGGAAAATGCGTTTTTTTCCCCACATTTCGGACTTTGCGGGGTGTCTGGGTAATAAATTCAGGGCCGATTTGGCATATCATACCTCTGCGGATTCCCACGGGTGTCCTCTTTTCGGAAATGCATGGGGTTCCCTGTTTTCCCCGGTGGCTTGGACACCCGAGGCCCATATTTGTATGTTGTGCCGGTCGGCAGAGCGTCTCAAATTCCGGTCAGAAAACAGACTTGGGGTTACTTGTGTTTTAGGCTTTCCCCTTGGCGCCCAGATAGGTGCACCCACACATGTGAGGTACCATTTTCATCGGGACACCTGTGGGAACGCGGGAAAGTAGGCCATGTAGTGTTGGGAGTTTGTTTCGATGGGTGAGCCGAGCGAAATGTGCAGAAAATGTGTTTTTTTCCCCACATTTCGGACTTTGCGGGGTGTCTGGGTAATAAATTCAGGGGCGATTTGGCATATCATACCTCTGCGGATTCCCACGGGTGTCCTCTTTTCGGAAATGAATGGGGTTCCCTGTTTTACCCGTTGGCTTGGACACCCGAGGCCCATATTTATATGTTGTGCCGGTCGGCAGAGCGTCTCAAATTCCGGTCAGAAAACAGACTTGGGGTTACTTGTGTTTTAGGCTTTCCCCTTAGCGCCCAGATAGGTGCACCCACACATGTGAGGTACCATTTTCATCGGGACACCTGTGGGAACGCGGGACAGTAGGCCATGTAGTGTTGGGAGTTTGTTTCGATGGGTGAGCCGAGCGAAATGTGCAGAAAATGTGTTTTTTTCCCCACATTTCAGACTTTGCGGGGTGTCTGGGTAATAAATTCAGGGGCGATTTGGCATATCATACCTCTGCGGATTCCCACGGGTGTCCTCTTTTCGGAAATGCATGGGGTTCCCTGTTTTCCCCGGTGGCTTGGACACCCGAGGCCCATATTTGTATGTTGTGCCGGTCGGCAGAGCGTCTCAAATTCCGGTCAGAAAACAGACTTGGGGTTACTTGTGTTTTAGGCTTTCCCCTTGGCGCCCAGATAGGTGCACCCACACATGTGAGGTACCATTTTCATCGGGACACCTGTGGGAACGCGGGACAGTAGGCCATGTAGTGTTGGGAGTTTGTTTCGATGGGTGAGCCGAGCGAAATGTGCAGAAAATGTGTTTTTTTCCCCATATTTCGGACTTTGCGGGGTGTCTGGGTAATAAATTCAGGGGCGATTTGGCATATCATACCTCTGCGGATTCCCACGGGTGTCCTCTTTTCGGAAATGCATGGGGTTCCCTGTTTTACCCGGTGGCTTGGACACCCGAGGCCCATATTTGTATGTTGTGCCGTCGGCAGAGCGTCTCAAATTCCGGTCAGAAAACAGACTTGGGGTTACTTGTGTTTTAGGCTTTCCCCTTGGCGCCCAGATAGGTGCACCCACACATGTGAGGTACCATTTTCATCGGGACACCTGTGGGAACGCGGGAAAGTAGGCCATGTTGTGTTGGGAGTTTGTTTCGATGGGTGAGCCGAGCGAAATGTGCAGAAAATGTGTTTTTTTCCCCACATTTCGGACTTTGCGGGGTGTCTGGGTAATAAATTCTGGGGCGATTTGGCATATCATACCTCTGCGGATTCCCACGGGTGTCCTCTTTTCGGAAATGCATAGGGTTCCCTGTTTTCCCCCGTGGCTTGGACACCCGAGGCCCATATCTGTATGTTGTGCCGGTCGGCAGAGCGTCTCAAATTCCTGTCAGAAAACAGACTTGGGGTTACTTGTGTTTTAGGCTTTCCCCTTGGCGGCCAGGTAGGTGCACCCACACATTTGAGGTACCGTTTTCATCGGGACACCTTGGGAACACGGGACGGTAGACCATGTGTCGTTGGGGGCGTGCTTCGATGGGGGAGCCGAGTGAAATGTGTGGAAAATGCATTTTTTTCCCACATTTCAGACTTTGCGGGGGTGTCTGGGTAATAAATTCTGGGGCGATATGGGCATATCATACCTCTGCGGATACCACGGGTGTCATCTTTTCGGAAATGCATGGGGTTCCCTGTTTTCCCTGGTGGCTTGGACACCCGAGGCCCATAACTGTATGTTGTGCCGGTCGGCAGAGTGCCTCATATTCCGCTCAGAAAACAGACTTGGGGTTACTTGTGTTTTAGGCTTTCCCCTTGGCGGACAGGTAGGTGCACCCACACATGTGAGGTACCTTTTTCATTGGGACACCTGTGGGAACGCGGGATGGTAGGCCATGTGCTGTTGGGGGCGTGTTTCGATCCGTAAGCCGAGCGAAATGTGCGGAAAATGCGTTTTTTTCCCCACATTTCGGACTTTGCGGGGTGTCTGGGTAATAAATTCAGGGCCGATTTGGCATATCATACCTCTGCGGATTCCCACGGGTGTCCTCTTTTCGGAAATGCATGGGGTTCCCTGTTTTCCCCGGTGGCTTGGACACCCGAGGCCCATATTTGTATGTTGTGCCGGTCGGCAGAGCGTCTCAAATTCCGGTCAGAAAACAGACTTGGGGTTACTTGTGTTTTAGGCTTTCCCCTTGGCGCCCAGATAGGTGCACCCACACATGTGAGGTACCATTTTCATCGGGACACCTGTGGGAACGCGGGAAAGTAGGCCATGTAGTGTTGGGAGTTTGTTTCGATGGGTGAGCCGAGCGAAATGTGCAGAAAATGTGTTTTTTTCCCCACATTTCGGACTTTGCGGGGTGTCTGGGTAATAAATTCAGGGGCGATTTGGCATATCATACCTCTGCGGATTCCCACGGGTGTCCTCTTTTCGGAAATGAATGGGGTTCCCTGTTTTACCCGTTGGCTTGGACACCCGAGGCCCATATTTATATGTTGTGCCGGTCGGCAGAGCGTCTCAAATTCCGGTCAGAAAACAGACTTGGGGTTACTTGTGTTTTAGGCTTTCCCCTTAGCGCCCAGATAGGTGCACCCACACATGTGAGGTACCATTTTCATCGGGACACCTGTGGGAACGCGGGACAGTAGGCCATGTAGTGTTGGGAGTTTGTTTCGATGGGTGAGCCGAGCGAAATGTGCAGAAAATGTGTTTTTTTCCCCACATTTCAGACTTTGCGGGGTGTCTGGGTAATAAATTCAGGGGCGATTTGGCATATCATACCTCTGCGGATTCCCACGGGTGTCCTCTTTTCGGAAATGCATGGGGTTCCCTGTTTTCCCCGGTGGCTTGGACACCCGAGGCCCATATTTGTATGTTGTGCCGGTCGGCAGAGCGTCTCAAATTCCGGTCAGAAAACAGACTTGGGGTTACTTGTGTTTTAGGCTTTCCCCTTGGCGCCCAGATAGGTGCACCCACACATGTGAGGTACCATTTTCATCGGGACACCTGTGGGAACGCGGGACAGTAGGCCATGTAGTGTTGGGAGTTTGTTTCGATGGGTGAGCCGAGCGAAATGTGCAGAAAATGTGTTTTTTTCCCCATATTTCGGACTTTGCGGGGTGTCTGGGTAATAAATTCAGGGGCGATTTGGCATATCATACCTCTGCGGATTCCCACGGGTGTCCTCTTTTCGGAAATGCATGGGGTTCCCTGTTTTACCCGGTGGCTTGGACACCCGAGGCCCATATTTGTATGTTGTGCCGTCGGCAGAGCGTCTCAAATTCCGGTCAGAAAACAGACTTGGGGTTACTTGTGTTTTAGGCTTTCCCCTTGGCGCCCAGATAGGTGCACCCACACATGTGAGGTACCATTTTCATCGGGACACCTGTGGGAACGCGGGAAAGTAGGCCATGTTGTGTTGGGAGTTTGTTTCGATGGGTGAGCCGAGCGAAATGTGCAGAAAATGTGTTTTTTTCCCCACATTTCGGACTTTGCGGGGTGTCTGGGTAATAAATTCAGGGGCGATTTGGCATATCATACCTCTGCGGATTCCCACGGGTGTCCTCTTTTCGGAAATGCATGGGGTTCCCTGTTTTACCCGGTGTCTTGGACACCCGAGGCCCATATTTGTATGTTGTGCCGGTCGGCAGAGCGTCTCAAATTCCGGTCAGAAAACAGACTTGGGGTTACTTGTGTTTTAGGCTTTCCCCTTAGCGCCCAGATAGGTGCACCCACACATGTGAGGTACCATTTTCATCGGGACACCTGTGGGAACGCGGGACAGTAGGCCATGTAGTGTTGGGAGTTTGTTTCGATGGGTGAGCCGAGCGAAATGTGCAGAAAATGTGTTTTTTTCCCCACATTTCAGACTTTGCGGGGTGTCTGGGTAATAAATTCAGGGGCGATTTGGCATATCATACCTCTGCGGATTCCCACGGGTGTCCTCTTTTCGGAAATGCATGGGGTTCCCTGTTTTACCCGGTGGCTTGGACACCCGAGGCCCATATTTGTATGTTGTGCCGTCGGCAGAGCGTCTCAAATTCCGGTCAGAAAACAGACTTGGGGTTACTTGTGTTTTAGGCTTTCCCCTTGGCGCCCAGATAGGTGCACCCACACATGTGAGGTACCATTTTCATCGGGACACCTGTGGGAACGCGGGACAGTAGGCCATGTAGTGTTGGGAGTTTGTTTCGATGGGTGAGCCGAGCGAAATGTGCAGAAAATGTGTTTTTTCCCCACATTTCGGACTTTGCGGGGTGTCTGGGTAATAAATTCAGGGGCGATTTGGCATATCATACCTCTGCGGATTCCCACGGGTGTCCTCTTTTCGGAAATGCATGGGGTTCCCTGTTTTACCCGGTGGCTTGGACACCCGAGGCCCATATTTGTATGTTGTGCCCGTCGGCAGAGCGTCTCAAATTCCGGTCAGAAAACAGACTTGGGGTTACTTGTGTTTTAGGCTTTCCCCTTGGCGCCCAGATAGGTGCACCCACACATGTGAGGTACCATTTTAATCGGGACACCTGTGGGAACGCGGGACAGTAGGCAATGTGTTGTTGGGGGTGTGTTTCGATGGGTGAGCCGAGCGAAATGTGCAGAAAATGCATTTTTTTCCCACATTTCAGACTTTGCGGGGTTGTCTGGGTAATAAATTCTGGGGCGATTTGGGCATATCATACCTCTGCGGATTTCCACAGGTGTCCTATTTTCAGAAATGCATCGGGTTCCCTGTTTTCCCCGGTGGCTTGGACACCCGAGGCCCATATCTGTATGTTGTGCCGGTCGGCAGAGCGTCTCAATTTCCGGTCAGAAAACAGACTTGGGGTTACTTGTGTTTTAGGCTTTCCCCTTGGCGGCCAGGTAGGTGCACCCACACATGTGAGGTACCGTTTTCATCGGCAAACCTTGGGAACACGGGACGGTAGGCCATGTGTTGTTGGGGGCGGGCTTCGATGGGTGAGCCGAGCGAAATGTGAGGAAAATGCGTTTTTTCCCACATTTCGGATATTGCGGGGGTGTTTGGGTAATAAATTCTGGGGCGATTTGGGCATATCACGGGTGTCCTCTTTTCGGAAATCCATGGGGTTCCCTGTTTTCCTCAGTGGCTTGGACACCCGAGGCCCATATCTGTATGTTGTGCCTGTCGGCAGAGCGTCCCAAATTCCGGTCAGAAAACAGACTTGGGGTTACTTGTGTTTTAGGCTTTCCCCTTGGCGGCCAGGTAGGTGCACCCACACATGTGAGGTACCGTTTTCATCGGGACACCTGTGGGAACGCGGGACGGTAGGCCATGTGCTGTTGGGGGTGTGCTTCGACTGGTGAGCCGAGTGAAATGTGAGGAAAATGCGTTTTTTTTTCCCACTTTTCGGACTTTGCGGGGGTGTTTGGGTAATAAATTCTGGGGCGATTTGGGCATATCACGGGTGTCCTCTTTTCGGAAATGCATGGGGTTCCCTGTTTTCCCCAGTGGCTTGGACACCCGAGGCCCATATCTGTATGTTGTGCCTGTCGGCAGAGCGTCCCAAATTCCGGTCAGAAAACAGACTTGGGGTTACTTGCGTTTTAGGCTTTCCCCTTGGCGCCCAGATAGGTGCACCCACACATGTGAGATACCATTTTCATCGGGACACCTGTGGGAACGTGGGACAGTAGGCCATGTGTTGTTGGGGGTGTGTTTCGATGGGTGAGCCGAGCGAAATGTGCAGAAAATGCGATTTTTCCAACATTTCAGACTTTGCGGGGGTGTGTGGGTAATAAATTCTGGGGCGATTTGGGGATATCATATCTCAGTGGATTCCCACGGGTGTCCTCTTTTCGGAAATGCATGGGGTTCCCTGTTTTCCCCGGTGGCTTGGACACCCGAGGCCCATATCTGTATGTTGTGCCGGTCGGCAGAGCGTCTCAAATTCCAGTCAGAAAACAGACTTGAGGTTACTTGTGTTTTAGGCTTTCCCCTTGGCGGTCAGGTAGGTGCACCCACACATGTGAGATACCGCTTTCATCGGGACACCTGTGGGAATGCGGGATGGTAGGCCATGTGCTGTTGGGGGCGTGTTTCGATGGGTGAGCCGAGCGAAATGTGCGGAAAATGCGTTTTTTTCCCCACATTTTGGACTTTGCGGGGTGTCTGGGTAATAAATTCTGGGGCCATTTGGGGATATCATACCTCTGCAGATTCCCACGGGTGTCCTCTTTTCGGAAATGCATAGGGTTCCCTGTTTTCCCCCGTGGCTTGGACACCCGAGGCCCGTATCTGTATGTTGTGCCGGTCGGCAGAGCGTCTCAAATTCCTGTCAGAAAACAGACTTGGGGTTACTTGTGTTTTAGGCTTTCCCCTTGGCGGCCAGGTAGGTGCACCCACACATTTGAGGTACCGTTTTCATCGGGACACCTTGGGAACACGGGACGGTAGACCATGTGTCGTTGGGGGCGTGCTTCGATGGGGGAGCCGAGTGAAATGTGTGGAAAATGCATTTTTTTCCCACATTTCAGACTTTGCAGGGGTGTCTGGGTAATAAATTCTGGGGCGATATGGGCATATCATACCTCTGCGGATTTCTACAGGTGTCCTATTTTCAGAAATGCATCGGGTTCCCTGTTTTCCCCGGTGGCTTGGACACCCGAGGCCCATATCTGTATGTTGTGCCGGTCGGCAGAGCGTCTCAATTTCCGGTCAGAAAACAGACTTGGGGTTACTTGTGTTTTAGGCTTTCCCCTTGGCGGCCAGATAGGTGCAGCCACACATGTGAGGTACCGTTTTCATTGGGACACCTGTGGGAACGCGGGACGGTAGGCCATGTGTTGTTGGGGGCGTGTTTCGATGGGTGAGCCGAAAAAAATGTGCAGAAAATGCATTTTTTTCCCCCACATTTTGAACTTTGCGGGGGTGTCTGGGTAATAAATTCTGGAGCCATTTGGGCATATCATACCTCTGCGGATTCCCATGGCTGTCCTCTTTTCGGAAATGCATGGGGTTCCCTGTTTTCCCCGGTGGCTTGCACACCCGAGGCCCATATCTGTATGTTGTGCCAGTCGGCAGAGCGTCTGAAATTCCGGTCAGAAAACAGACTTGGGGTTACTTGTGTTTTAGGCTTTCCCCTTTGCAGCCAGGTAGGTGCACCCACACATGTGAGGCATTGTTTTAATCGGGACACCTGTGGGAACGCGAGACGGTAGGCCATGTGCGTTTGGGAGCGTGTTTTCGATGGGTGAGCCGAACGAAATTTGCGGAAAATACGTTTTTTTCCCACATTTCAGACTTTGCGGGGGTGTCTGGGTAATACATTCTTGGGCGATTTGGGCATATCATACCTCTGCGGATTCCCACGGGTGTCCTCTTTTCGGAAATGCATGGGGTTCCCTGTTTTCCCCGGTGGCTTGGACACCCGCGGCCCATCTCTGTATGTTGTGCCTGTCGGCAGAGCGTCTCAAATTCCGGTCAGAAAACAGAGTTGGGGTTACTTGTGTTTTAGGCTTTCCCCTTGGTGGCCAGGTAGGTGCACCCACACATGTGATGTACCATTTTCATCAGGACACGTGTGGGAACGCGGGACGGTAGGCCATGTGTTGTTGGGGGCGTGTTTCAATGGGTGAACCGAGCGTAATGTGCGTAAAATGCATATTTTTTCCCACATTTCAGACTTTGCGGGGGTGTCTGGGCAAAAAATTCTGGGGCGATTTGGGCATATCATACCTCTGCGGATTTCCAGAGGTGTCCTCTTTTCAGAAATGCATGGGGTTCCCTGTTTTCCCCGGTGGCTTGGACACCCGAGGCCCATATCTGTATGTTGTGCCGGTCGGCAGAGAGTCTCAAATTCCGGTCAGAAAACAGACTTGGGGTTACTTGTGTTTTAGGCTTTCCCCTTGGCGGTCAGGTAGGTGCACCCACACATGTGAGGTACCATTTTCATCGGGACACCTGTGGGAACGCGGGACAGTAGGCCATGTGTTGTTGGGGGTGTGTTTCGATGGGTGAGCCTAGCGAAATGTGCAGAAAATGCATTTTTTTCCCACATTTCAGACTTTGCGGGGTTGTCTGGGTAATAAATTCTGGGGCGATTTGGGCATATCATACCTCTGCGGATTTCCACAGGTGTCCTATTTTCAGAAATGCATCGGGTTCCCTGTTTTCCCCGGTGGCTTGGACACCCGAGGCCCATATCTGTATGTTGTGCCGGTCGGCAGAGCGTCTCAATTTCCGGTCAGAAAACAGACTTGGGGTTACTTGTGTTTTAGGCTTTCCCCTTGGCGGCCAGGTAGGTGCACCCACACATGTGAGGTACCGTTTTCATCGGCAAACCTTGGGAACACGGGACGGTAGGCCATGTGTTGTTGGGGGCGGGCTTCGATGGGTGAGCCGAGCGAAATGTGAGGAAAATGCGTTTTTTCCCACATTTCGGATATTGCGGGGGTGTTTGGGTAATAAATTCTGGGGCGATTTGGGCATATCACGGGTGTCCTCTTTTCGGAAATCCATGGGGTTCCCTGTTTTCCTCAGTGGCTTGGACACCCGAGGCCC
Source organism: Ambystoma mexicanum (assembly GCF_040938575.1). Taxonomy (NCBI): domain Eukaryota; kingdom Metazoa; phylum Chordata; class Amphibia; order Caudata; family Ambystomatidae; genus Ambystoma; species Ambystoma mexicanum. The sequence continues at coordinate 432,773,402 of NC_090928.1, forward strand.
ATATCTGTATGTTGTGCCTGTCGGCAGAGCGTCCCAAATTCCGGTCAGAAAACAGACTTGGGGTTACTTGTGTTTTAGGCTTTCCACTTGGCGGCCAGGTAGGTGCACCCACACATGTGAGGTACCGTTTTCATTGGGACACCTGTGGGAACGCGGGACGGTAGGCCATGTGCTGTTGGGGGTGTGCTTCGACTGGTGAGCCGAGTGAAATGTGAGGAAAATGCGTTTTTTTCCCACTTTTCGGACTTTGCGGGGGTGTTTTGGGTAATAAATTCTGGGGCGATTTGGGCATATCACGGGTGTCCTCTTTTCGGAAATGCATGGGGTTCCCTGTTTTCCCCAGTGGCTTGGACACCCGAGGCCCATATCTGTATGTTGTGCCTGTCGGCAGAGCGTCCCAAATTCCGGTCAGAAAACAGACTTGGGGTTACTTGTGTTTTAGGCTTTCCCCTTGGCGCCCAGATAGGTGCACCCACACATGTGAGATACCATTTTCATCGGGACACCTGTGGGAACGTGGGACAGTAGGCCATGTGTTGTTGGGGGTGTGTTTCGATGGGTGAGCCGAGCGAAATGTGCAGAAAATGCGATTTTTCCAACATTTCAGACTTTGTGGGGGTGTGTGGGTAATAAATTCTGGGGCGATTTGGGGATATCATATCTCAGTGGATTCCCACGGGTGTCCTCTTTTCGGAAATGCATGGGGTTCCCTGTTTTCCCCGGTGGCTTGGACACCCGAGGCCCATATCTGTATGTTGTGCCGGTCGGCAGAGCGTCTCAAATTCCGGTCAGAAAACAGACTTGGGGTTACTTGTGTTTTAGGCTTTCCCCTTGGCGGACAGGTAGGTGCACCCACACATGTGAGATACCGATTTCATCGGGACACCTGTGGGAATGCGGGATGGTAGGCCATGTGCTGTTGGGGGCGTGTTTCGATGGGTGAGCCGAGCGAAATGTGCGGAAAATGCGTTTTTTTCCCCACATTTCGGACTTTGCGGGGTGTCTGGGTAATAAATTCTGGGGCCATTTGGGGATATCATACCTCTGCAGATTCCCACGGGTGTCCTCTTTTCGGAAATGCATAGGGTTCCCTGTTTTCCCCCGTGGCTTGGACACCCGAGGCCCATATCTGTATGTTGTGCCGGTCGGCAGAGCGTCTCAAATTCCTGTCAGAAAACAGACTTGGGGTTACTTGTGTTTTAGGCTTTCCCCTTGGCGGCCAGGTAGGTGCACCCACTCATTTGAGGTACTGTTTTCATCGGGACACCTTGGGAACACGGGACGGCAGACCATGTGTCGTTGGGGGGGTGCTTCGATGGGGGAGCCGAGTGAAATGTGTGGAAAATGCATTTTTTTCCCACATTTCAGACTTTGCGGGGGTGTCTGGGTAATAAATTCTGGGGCGATATGGGCATATCATACCTCTGCGGATCCCACGGGTGTCATCTTTTCGGAAATGCATGGGGTTCCCTGTTTTCCCTGGTGGCTTGGACACCCGAGGCCCATATCTGTATGTTGTGCCGGTCGACAGAGTGCCTCATATTCCGCTCAGAAAACAGACTTGGGGTTACTTGTGTTTTAGGCTTTCCCCTTGGCGGACAGGTAGGTGCACCCACACATGTGAGGTACCTTTTTCATTGGGACACCTGTGGGAACGCGGGATGGTAGGCCATGTGCTGTTGGGGGCGTGATTCGATCCGTAAGCCGAGCGAAATGTGCGGAAAATGCGTTTTTTTCCCCACATTTCGGACTTTGCGGGGTGTCTGGGTAATAAATTCAGGGCCGATTTGGCATATCATACCTCTGCGGATTCCCACGGGTGTCCTCTTTTCGGAAATGCATGGGGTTCCCTGTTTTCCCCGGTGGCTTGGACACCCGAGGCCCATATTTGTATGTTGTGCCGGTCGGCAGAGCGTCTCAAATTCCGGTCAGAAAACAGACTTGGGGTTACTTGTGTTTTAGGCTTTCCCCTTGGCGCCCAGATAGGTGCACCCACACATGTGAGGTACCATTTTCATCGGGACACCTGTGGGAACGCGGGACAGTAGGCCATGTAGTGTTGGGAGTTTGTTTCGATGGGTGAGCCGAGCGAAATGTGCAGAAAATGTGTTTTTTTCCCCATATTTCGGACTTTGCGGGGTGTCTGGGTAATAAATTCAGGGGCGATTTGGCATATCATACCTCTGCGGATTCCCACGGGTGTCCTCTTTTCGGAAATGCATGGGGTTCCCTGTTTTACCCGGTGGCTTGGACACCCGAGGCCCATATTTGTATGTTGTGCCGTCGACAGAGCGTCTCAAATTCCGGTCAGAAAACAGACTTGGGGTTACTTGTGTTTTAGGCTTTCCCCTTGGCGCCCAGATAGGTGCACCCACACATGTGAGGTACCATTTTCATCGGGACACCTGTGGGAACGCGGGACAGTAGGCCATGTAGTGTTGGGAGTTTGTTTCGATGGGTGAGCCGAGCGAAATGTGCAGAAAATGTGTTTTTTCCCCCACATTTCGGACTTTGCGGGGTGTCTGGGTAATAAATTCAGGGGCGATTTGGCATATCATACCTCTGCGGATTCCCACGGGTGTCCTCTTTTCGGAAATGCATGGGGTTCCCTGTTTTACCCGGTGGCTTGGACACCCGAGGCCCATATTTGTATGTTGTGCCGGTCGGCAGAGCGTCTCAAATTCTGGTCAGAAAACAGACTTGGGGTTACTTGTGTTTTAGGCTTTCCCCTTGGCGCCCAGATAGGTGCACCCACACATGTGAGGTACCATTTTAATCGGGACACCTGTGGGAACGCGGGACAGTAGGCCATGTGTTGTTGGGGGTGTGTTTCGATGGGTGAGCCGAGCGAAATGTGCAGAAAATGCATTTTTTTCCCACATTTCAGACTTTGCGGGGTTGTCTGGGTAATAAATTCTGGGGCGATTTGGGCATATCATACCTCTGTGGATTTCCACAGGTGTCCTATTTTCAGAAATGCATCGGGTTCCCTGTTTTCCCCGGTGGCTTGGACACCCGAGGCCCATATCTGTATGTTGTGCCGGTCGGCAGAGCGTCTCAATTTCCGGTCAGAAAACAGACTTGGGGTTACTTGTGTTTTAGGCTTTCCCCTTGGCGGCCAGGTAGGTGCACCCACACATGTGAGGTACCGTTTTCATCGGCAAACTTGGGAACACGGGACGGTAGGCCATGTGTTGTTGGGGGCGGGCTTCGATGGGTGAGCCGAGCGAAATGTGAGGAAAATGCGTTTTTTTCCCACATTTCGGATATTGCGGGGGTGTTTGGGTAATAAATTCTGGGGCGATTTGGGCATATCACGGGTGTCCTCTTTTCGGAAATCCATGGGGTTCCCTGTTTTCCTCAGTGGCTTGGACACCCGAGGCCCATATCTGTATGTTGTGCCTGTCGGCAGAGCGTCCCAAATTCCGGTCAGAAAACAGACTTGGGGTTACTTGTGTTTTAGGCTTTCCCCTTGGCGGCCAGGTAGGTGCACCCACACATGTGAGGTACCGTTTTCATCGGGACACCTGTGGGAACGCGGGACGGTAGGCCATGTGCTGTTGGGGGTGTGCTTCGACTGGTGAGCCGAGTGAAATGTGAGGAAAATGCGTTTTTTTTCCCACTTTTCGGACTTTGCGGGGGTGTTTGGGTAATAAATTCTGGGGCGATTTGGGCATATCACGGGTGTCCTCTTTTCGGAAATGCATGGGGTTCCCTGTTTTCCCCAGTGGCTTGGACACCCGAGGCCCATATCTGTATGTTGTGCCTGTCGGCAGAGCGTCCCAAATTCCGGTCAGAAAACAGACTTGGGGTTACTTGTGTTTTAGGCTTTCCCCTTGGCGCCCAGATAGGTGCACCCACACATGTGAGATACCATTTTCATCGGGACACCTGTGGGAACGTGGGACAGTAGGCCATGTGTTGTTGGGGGTGTGTTTCGATGGGTGAGCCGAGCAAAATGTGCAGAAAATGCGATTTTTCCAACATTTCAGACTTTGCGAGGGTGTGTGGGTAATAAATTCTGGGGCGATTTGGGGATATCATATCTCAGTGGATTCCCACGGGTGTCCTCTTTTCATAAATGCATGGGGTTCCCTGTTTTCAACGGTGGCTTGGACACCCGAGGCCCATATCTGTATGTTGTGCCGGTCGGCAGAGCGTCTCAAATTCCGGTCAGAAAACAGACTTGGGGTTACTTGTGTTTTAGGCTTTCCCCTTGGCGGACAGGTAGGTGCACCCACACATGTGAGATACCGCTTTCATCGGGACACCTGTGGGAATGCGGGATGGTAGGCCATGTGCTGTTGGGGGCGTGTTTCGATGGGTGAGCCGAGCGAAATGTGCGGAAAATGCGTTTTTTTCCCCACATTTCGGACTTTGCGGGGTGTCTGGGTAATAAATTCTGGGGCCATTTGGGGATATCATACCTCTGCAGATTTCCACGGGTGTCCTCTTTTCGGAAATGCATAGGGTTCCCTGTTTTCCCCCGTGGCTTGGACACCCGAGGCCCATATCTGTATGTTGTGCCGGTCGGCAGAGCATCTCAAATTCCTGTCAGAAAACAGACTTGGGGTTACTTGTGTTTTAGGCTTTCCCCTTGGCGGCCAGGTAGGTGCACCCACACATTTGAGGTACCGTTTTCATCGGGACACCTTGGGAACACGGGACGGTAGACCATGTGTCGTTGGGGGCGTGCTTCGATGGGGGAGCCGAGTGAAATGTGTGGAAAATGCATTTTTTTCCCACATTTCAGACTTTGCGGGGGTGTCTGGGTAATAAATTCTGGGCGATATGGGCATATCATACCTCTGCGGATTTCTACAGGTGTCCTATTTTCAGAAATGCATCGGGTTCCCTGTTTTCCCCGGTGGCTTGGACACCCGAGGCCCATATCTGTATGTTGTGCCGGTCGGCAGAGCGTCTCAATTTCCGGTCAGAAAACAGACTTGGGGTTACTTGTGTTTTAGGCTTTCCCCTTGGCGGCCAGATAGGTGCAGCCACACATGTGAGGTACCGTTTTCATTGGGACACCTGTGGGAACGCGGGACGGTAGGCCATGTGTTGTTGGGGGTGTGTTTCGATGGGTGAGCCGAAAAAAATGTGCAGAAAATGCATTTTTTTCCCCCACATTTTGAACTTTGCGGGGGTGTCTGGGTAATAAATTCTGGAGCCATTTGGGCATATCATACCTCTGCGGATTCCCATGGGTGTCCTCTTTTCGGAAATGCATGGGGTTCCCTGTTTTCCCCGGTGGCTTGCACACCCGAGGCCCATATCTGTATGTTGTGCCAGTCGGCAGAGCGTCTGAAATTCCGGTCAGAAAACAGACTTGGGGTTACTTGTGTTTTAGGCTTCCCCCTTTGCAGCCAGGTAGGTGCACCCACACATGTGAGGCATTGTTTTAATCGGGACACCTGTGGGAACGCGAGACGGTAGGCCATGTGCGTTTGGGAGCGTGTTTTCGATGGGTGAGCCGAACGAAATTTGCGGAAAATACGTTTTTTTCCCACATTTCAGACTTTGCGGGGGTGTCTGGGTAATACATTCTTGGGCGATTTGGGCATATCATACCTCTGCGGATTCCCACGGGTGTCCTCTTTTCGGAAATGCATGGGGTTCCCTGTTTTCCCCGGTGGCTTGGACACCCGCGGCCCATCTCTGTATGTTGTGCCTGTCGGCAGAGCGTCTCAAATTCCGGTCAGAAAACAGAGTTGGGGTTACTTGTGTTTTAGGCTTTCCCCTTGGTGGCCAGGTAGGTGCACCCACACATGTGATGTACCATTTTCATCAGGACACGTGTGGGAACGCGGGACGGTAGGCCATGTGTTGTTGGGGGCGTGTTTCAATGGGTGAACCGAGCGTAATGTGCGTAAAATGCATATTTTTTCCCACATTTCAGACTTTGCGGGGGTGTCTGGGCAAAAAATTCTGGGGCGATTTGGGCATATCATACCTCTGCGGATTTCCAGAGGTGTCCCCTTTTCAGAAATGCATGGGGTTCCCTGTTTTCCCCGGTGGCTTGGACACCCGAGGCCCATATCTGTATGTTGTGCCGGTCGGCAGAGAGTCTCAAATTCCGGTCAGAAAACAGACTTGGGGTTACTTGTGTTTTAGGCTTTCCCCTTGGCGGTCAGGTAGGTGCACCCACACATGTGAGGTACCATTTTCATCGGGACACCTGTGGGAACGCGGGACAGTAGGCCATGTGTTGTTGGGGGTGTGTTTCGATGGGTGAGCCTAGCGAAATGTGCAGAAAATGCATTTTTTTCCCACATTTCAGACTTTGCGGGGTTGTCTGGGTAATAAATTCTGGGGCGATTTGGGCATATCATACCTCTGCGGATTTCCACAGGTGTCCTATTTTCAGAAATGCATCGGGTTCCCTGTTTTCCCCGGTGGCTTGGACACCCGAGGCCCATATCTGTATGTTGTGCCGGTCGGCAGAGCGTCTCAATTTCCGGTCAGAAAACAGACTTGGGGTTACTTGTATTTTACGCTTTCCCCTTGGCGGCCAGGTAGGTGCACCCACACATGTGAGGTACCGTTTTCATCGGCAAACCTTGGGAACACGGGACGGTAGGCCATGTGTTGTTGGGGGCGGGCTTCGATGGGTGAGCCGAGCGAAATGTGAGGAAAATGCGTTTTTTTCCCACATTTCGGATATTGCGGGGGTGTTTGGGTAATAAATTCTGGGGCGATTTGGGCATATCACGGGTGTCCTCTTTTCGGAAATCCATGGGGTTCCCTGTTTTCCTCAGTGGCTTGGACACCCGAGGCCCATATCTGTATGTTGTGCCTGTCGGCAGAGCGTCCCAAATTCCGGTCAGAAAACAGACTTGGGGTTACTTGTGTTTTAGGCTTTCCCCTTGGCGGCCAGGTAGGTGCACCCACACATGTGAGGTACCGTTTTCATCGGGACACCTGTGGGAACGCGGGACGGTAGGCCATGTGCTGTTGGGGGTGTGCTTCGACTGGTGAGCCGAGTGAAATGTGAGGAAAATGCGTTTTTTTTCCCACTTTTCGGACTTTGCGGGGGTGTTTGGGTAATAAATTCTGGGGCGATTTGGGCATATCACGGGTGTCCTCTTTTCGGAAATGCATGGGGTTCCCTGTTTTCCCCAGTGGCTTGGACACCCGAGGCCCATATCTGTATGTTGTGCCTGTCGGCAGAGCGTCCCAAATTCCGGTCAGAAAACAGACTTGGGGTTACTTGTGTTTTAGGCTTTCCCCTTGGCGCCCAGATAGGTGCACCCACACATGTGAGATACCATTTTCATCGGGACACCTGTGGGAACGTGGGACAGTAGGCCATGTGTTGTTGGGGGTGTGTTTCGATGGGTGAGCCGAGCAAAATGTGCAGAAAATGCGATTTTTCCAACATTTCAGACTTTGCGGGGGTGTGTGGGTAATAAATTCTGGGGCGATTTGGGGATATCATATCTCAGTGGATTCCCACGGGTGTCCTCTTTTCGGAAATGCATGGGGTTCCCTGTTTTCCCCGGTGGCTTGGACACCCGAGGCCCATATCTGTATGTTGTGCCGGTCGGCAGAGCGTCTCAAATTCCGGTCAGAAAACAGACTTGGGGTTACTTGTGTTTTAGGCTTTCCCCTTGGCGGACAGGTAGGTGCACCCACACATGTGAGATACCGCTTTCATCGGGACACCTGTGGGAATGCGGGATGGTAGGCCATGTGCTGTTGGGGGCGTGTTTCGATGGGTGAGCCGAGCGAAATGTGCGGAAAATGCGTTTTTTTCCCCACATTTCGGACTTTGCGGGGTGTCTGGGTAATAAATTCTGGGGCCATTTGGGGATATCATACCTCTGCAGATTCCCACGGGTGTCCTCTTTTCGGAAATGCATAGGGTGTCCTGTTTTCCCCCGTGGCTTGGACACCCGAGGCCCATATCTGTATGTTGTGCCGGTCGGCAGAGCATCTCAAATTCCTGTCAGAAAACAGACTTGGGGTTACTTGTGTTTTAGGCTTTCCCCTTGGCGGCCAGGTAGGTGCACCCACACATTTGAGGTACCGTTTTCATCGGGACACCTTGGGAACACGGGACGGTAGACCATGTGTCGTTGGGGGCGTGCTTCGATGGGGGAGCCGAGTGAAATGTGTGGAAAATGCATTTTTTTCCCACATTTCAGACTTTGCGGGGGTGTCTGGGTAATAAATTCTGGGCGATATGGGCATATCATACCTCTGCGGATTTCTACAGGTGTCCTATTTTCAGAAATGCATCGGGTTCCCTGTTTTCCCCGGTGGCTTGGACACCCGAGGCCCATATCTGTATGTTGTGCCGGTCGGCAGAGCGTCTCAATTTCCGGTCAGAAAACAGACTTGGGGTTACTTGTGTTTTAGGCTTTCCCCTTGGCGGCCAGATAGGTGCAGCCACACATGTGAGGTACCGTTTTCATTGGGACACCTGTGGGAACGCGGGACGGTAGGCCATGTGTTGTTGGGGGCGTGTTTCGATGGGTGAGCCGAAAAAAATGTGCAGAAAATGCATTTTTTTCCCCCACATTTTGAACTTTGCGGGGGTGTCTGGGTAATAAATTCTGGAGCCATTTGGGCATATCATACCTCTGCGGATTCCCATGGGTGTCCTCTTTTCGGAAATGCATGGGGTTCCCTGTTTTCCCCAGTGGCTTGCACACCCGAGGCCCATATCTGTATGTTGTGCCAGTCGGCAGAGCGTCTGAAATTCCGGTCAGAAAACAGACTTGGGGTTACTTGTGTTTTAGGCTTTCCCCTTTGCAGCCAGGTAGGTGCACCCACACATGTGAGGCATTGTTTTAATCGGGACACCTGTGGGAACGCGAGACGGTAGGCCATGTGCGTTTGGGAGCGTGTTTTCGATGGGTGAGCCGAACGAAATTTGCGGAAAATACGTTTTTTTCCCACATTTCAGACTTTGCGGGGGTGTCTGGGTAATACATTCTTGGGCGATTTGGGCATATCATAGCTCTGCGGATTCCCACGGGTGTCCTCTTTTCGGAAATGCATGGGGTTCCCTGTTTTCCCCGGTGGCTTGGACACCCGCGGCCCATCTCTGTATGTTGTGCCTGTCGGCAGAGCGTCTCAAATTCCGGTCAGAAAACAGAGTTGGGGTTACTTGTGTTTTAGGCTTTCCCCTTGGTGGCCAGGTAGGTGCACCCACACATGTGATGTACCATTTTCATCAGGACACGTGTGGGAACGCGGGACGGTAGGCCATGTGTTGTTGGGGGCGTGTTTCAATGGGTGAACCGAGCGTAATGTGCGTAAAATGCATATTTTTTCCCACATTTCAGACTTTGCGGGGGTGTCTGGGCAAAAAATTCTGGGGCGATTTGGGCATATCATACCTCTGCGGATTTCCAGAGGTGTCCTCTTTTCAGAAATGCATGGGGTTCCCTGTTTTCCCCGGTGGCTTGGACACCCGAGGCCCATATCTGTATGTTGTGCCGGTCGGCAGAGAGTCTCAAATTCCGGTCAGAAAACAGACTTGGGGTTACTTGTGTTTTAGGCTTTCCCCTTGGCGGTCAGGTAGGTGCACCCACACATGTGAGGTACCATTTTCATCGGGACACCTGTGGGAACGCGGGACCGTAGGCCATGTGTTGTTGGGGGTGTGTTTCGATGGGTGAGCCTAGCGAAATGTGCAGAAAATGCATTTTTTCCCCACATTTCAGACTTTGCGGGGTTGTCTGGGTAATAAATTCTGGGGCGATTTGGGCATATCATACCTCTGCGGATTTCCACAGGTGTCCTATTTTCAGAAATGCATCGGGTTCCCTGTTTTCCCCGGTGGCTTGGACACCCGAGGCCCATATCTGTATGTTGTGCCGGTCGGCAGAGCGTCTCAATTTCCGGTCAGAAAACAGACTTGGGGTTACTTGTGTTTTAGGCTTTCCCCTTGGCGGCCAGGTAGGTGCACCCACACATGTGAGGTACCGTTTTCATCGGCAAACCTTGGGAACACGGGACGGTAGGCCATGTGTTGTTGGGGGCGGGCTTCGATGGGTGAGCCGAGCGAAATGTGAGGAAAATGCGTTTTTTTCCCACATTTCGGATATTGCGGGGGTGTTTCGGTAATAAATTCTGGGGCGATTTGGGCATATCACGGGTGTCCTCTTTTCGGAAATCCATGGGGTTCCCTGTTTTCCTCAGTGGCTTGGACACCCGAGGCCCATATCTGTATGTTGTGCCTGTCGGCAGAGCGTCCCAAATTCCGGTCAGAAAACAGACTTGGGGTTACTTGTGTCTTAGGCTTTCCCCTTGGCGGCCAGGTAGGTGCACCCACACATGTGAGGTACCGTTTTCATCGGGACACCTGTGGGAACGCGGGACGGTAGGCCATGTGCTGTTGGGGGTGTGCTTCGACTGGTGAGCCGAGTGAAATGTGAGGAAAATGCGTTTTTTTCCCACTTTTCGGACTTTGCGGGGGTGTTTGGGTAATAAATTCTGGGGCGATTTGGGCATATCACGGGTGTCCTCTTTTCGGAAATGCATGGGGTTCCCTGTTTTCCCCAGTGGCTTGGACACCCGAGGCCCATATCTGTATGTTGTGCCTGTCGGCAGAGCGTCCCAAATTCCGGTCAGAAAACAGACTTGGGGTTACTTGTGTTTTAGGCTTTCCCCTTGGCGCCCAGATAGGTGCACCCACACATGTGAGATACCATTTTCATCGGGACACCTGTGGGAACGTGGGACAGTAGGCCATGTGTTGTTGGGGGTGTGTTTCGATGGGTGAGCCGAGCGAAATGTGCAGAAAATGCGATTTTTCCAACATTTCAGACTTTGCGGGGGTGTGTGGGTAATAAATTCTGGGGCGATTTGGGGATATCATATCTCAGTGGATTCCCACGGGTGTCCTCTTTTCGGAAATGCATGGGGTTCCCTGTTTTCCCCGGTGGCTTGGACACCCGAGGCCCATATCTGTATGTTGTGCCGGTCGGCAGAGCGTCTCAAATTCCGGTCAGAAAACAGACTTGGGGTTACTTGTGTTTTAGGCTTTCCCCTTGGCGGACAGGTAGGTGCACCCACACATGTGAGATACCGCTTTCATCGGGACACCTGTGGGAATGCGGGATGGTAGGCCATGTGCTGTTGGGGGCGTGTTTCGATGGGTGAGCCGAGCGAAATGTGCGGAAAATGCGTTTTTTTCCCCACATTTCGGACTTTGCGGGGTGTCTGGGTAATAAATTCTGGGGCCATTTGGGGATATCATACCTCTGCAGATTCCCACGGGTGTCCTCTTTTCGGAAATGCATAGGGTTCCCTGTTTTCCCCCGTGGCTTGGACACCCGAGGCCCATATCTGTATGTTGTGCCGGTCGGCAGAGCATCTCAAATTCCTGTCAGAAAACAGACTTGGGGTTACTTGTGTTTTAGGCTTTCCCCTTGGCGGCCAGGTAGGTGCACCCACACATTTGAGGTACTGTTTTCATCGGGACACCTTGGGAACACGGGACGGTAGACCATGTGTCGTTGGGGTGGTGCTTCGATGGGGGAGCCGAGTGAAATGTGTGGAAAATGCATTTTTTTCCCACATTTCAGACTTTGCGGGGGTGTCTGGGTAATAAATTCTGGGGCGATATGGGCATATCATACCTCTGCGGATCCCACGGGTGTCATCTTTTCGGAAATGCATGGGGTTCCCTGTTTTCCCTGGTGGCTTGGACACCCGAGGCCCATATCTGTATGTTGTGCCGGTCGGCAGAGTGCCTCATATTCCGCTCAGAAAACAGACTTGGGGTTACTTGTGTTTTAGGCTTTCCCCTTGGCGGACAGGTAGGTGCACCCACACATGTGAGGTACCTTTTTCATTGGGACACCTGTGGGAACGCGGGATGGTAGGCCATGTGCTGTTGAGGGCGTGATTCGATCCGTAAGCCGAGCGAAATGTGCGGAAAATGCGTTTTTTTCCCCACATTTCGGACTTTGCGGGGTGTCTGGGTAATAAATTCAGGGCCGATTTGGCATATCATACCTCTGCGGATTCCCACGGGTATCCTCTTTTCGGAAATGCATGGGGTTCAATGTTTTCCCCGGTGGCTTGGACACCCGAGGCCCATATTTGTATGTTGTGCCGGTCGGCAGAGCGTCTCAAATTCCGGTCAGAAAACAGACTTGGGGTTACTTGTGTTTTAGGCTTTCCCCTTGGCGCCCAGATAGGTGCACCCACACATGTGAGGTACCATTTTCATCGGGACACCTGTGGGAACGCGGGACAGTAGGCCATGTAGTGTTGGGAGTTTGTTTCGATGGGTGAGCCGAGCGAAATGTGCAGAAAATGTGTTTTTTTCCCCATATTTCGGACTTTGCGGGGTGTCTGGGTAATAAATTCAGGGGCGATTTGGCATATCACACCTCTGCGGATTCCCACGGGTGTCCTCTTTTCGGAAATGCATGGGGTTCCCTGTTTTACCCGGTGGCTTGGACACCCGAGGCCCATATTTGTATGTTGTGCCGGTCGGCAGAGCGTCTCAAATTCTGGTCAGAAAACAGACTTGGGGTTACTTGTGTTTTAGGCTTTCCCCTTGGCGCCCAGATAGGTGCACCCACACATGTGAGGTACCATTTTAATCGGGACACCTGTGGGAACGCGGGACAGTAGGCCATGTGTTGTTGGGGGTGTGTTTCGATGGGTGAGCCGAGCGAAATGTGCAGAAAATGCATTTTTTTCCCACATTTCAGACTTTGCGGGGTTGCCTGGGTAATAAATTCTGGGGCGATTTGGGCATATCATACCTCTGTGGATTTCCACAGGTGTCCTATTTTCAGAAATGCATCGGGTTCCCTGTTTTCCCCGGTGGCTTGGACACCCGAGGCCCATATCTGTATGTTGTGGCGGTCGGCAGAGCGTCTCAATTTCCGGTCAGAAAACAGACTTGGGGTTACTTGTGTTTTAGGCTTTCCCCTTGGCGGCCAGGTAGGTGCACCCACACATGTGAGGTACCGTTTTCATCGGCAAACCTTGGGAACACGGGACGGTAGGCCATGTGTTGTTGGGGGCGGGCTTCGATGGGTGAGCCGAGCGAAATGTGAGGAAAATGCGTTTTTTTTCCCACATTTCGGATATTGCGGGGGTGTTTGGGTAATAAATTCTGGGGCGATTTGGGCATATCACGGGTGTCCTCTTTTCGGAAATCCATGGGGTTCCCTGTTTTCCTCAGTGGCTTGGACACCCGAGGCCCATATCTGTATGTTGTGCCTGTCGGCAGAGCGTCCCAAATTCCGGTCAGAAAACAGACTTGGGGTTACTTGTGTTTTAGGCTTTCCCCTTGGCGGCCAGGTAGGTGCACCCACACATGTGAGGTACCGTTTTCATCGGGACACCTGTGGGAACGCGGGACGGTAGGCCATGTGCTGTTGGGGGTGTGCTTCGACTGGTGAGCCGGGTGAAATGTGAGGAAAATGCGTTTTTTTTCCCACTTTTCGGACTTTGCGGGGGTGTTTGGGTAATAAATTCTGGGGCGATTTGGGCATATCACGGGTGTCCTCTTTTCGGAAATGCATGGGGTTCCCTGTTTTCCCCAGTGGCTTGGACACCCGAGGCCCATATCTGTATGTTGTGCCTGTCGTCAGAGCGTCCCAAATTCTGGTCAGAAAACAGACTTGGGGTTACTTGTGTTTTAGGCTTTCCCCTTGGCGCCCAGATAGGTGCACCCACACATGTGAGATACCATTTTCATCGGGACACCTGTGGGAACGTGGGACAGTAGGCCATGTGTTGTTGGGGGTGTGTTTCGATGGGTGAGCCGAGCAAAATGTGCAGAAAATGTGATTTTTCCAACATTTCAGACTTTGCGGCGGTGTGTGGGTAATAAATTCTGGGGCGATTTGGGGATATCATATCTCAGTGGATTCCCACGGGTGTCCTCTTTTCGGAAATGCATGGGGTTCCCTGTTTTCTCCGGTGGCTTGGACACCCGAGGCCCATATCTGTATGTTGTGCCGGTCGGCAGAGCGTCTCAAATTCCGGTCAGAAAACAGACTTGGGGTTACTTGTGTTTTAGGCTTTCCCCTTGGCGGACAGGTAGGTGCACCCACACATGTGAGATACCGCTTTCATCGGGACACCTGTGGGAATGCGGGATGGTAGGCCATGTGCTGTTGGGGGCGTGTTTCGATGGGTGAGCCGAGCGAAATGTGCAGAAAATGCGTTTTTTTCCCCACATTTCGGACTTTGCGGGGTGTCTGGGTAATAAATTCTGGGGCCATTTGGGGATATCATACCTCTGCAGATTCCCACGGGTGTCCTCTTTTCGGAAATGCATAGGGTTCCCTGTTTTCCCCCGTGGCTTGGACACCCGAGGCCCATATCTGTATGTTGTGCCGGTCGGCAGAGCATCTCAAATTCCTGTCAGAAAACAGACTTGGGGTTACTTGTGTTTTAGGCTTTCCCCTTGGCGGCCAGGTAGGTGCACCCACACATTTGAGGTACCGTTTTCATCGGGACACCTTGGGAACACGGGACGGTAGACCATGTGTCGTTGGGGGCGTGCTTCGATGGGGGAGCCGAGTGAAATGTGTGGAAAATGCATTTTTTTCCCACATTTCAGACTTTGCGGGGGTGTCTGGGTAATAAATTCTGGGCGATATGGGCATATCATACCTCTGCGGATTTCTACAGGTGTCCTATTTTCAGAAATGCATCGGGTTCCCTGTTTTCCCCGGTGGCTTGGACACCCGAGGCCCATATCTGTATGTTGTGCCGGTCGGCAGAGCGTCTCAATTTCCGGTCAGAAAACAGACTTGGGGTTACTTGTGTTTTAGGCTTTCCCCTTGGCGGCCAGATAGGTGCAGCCACACATGTGAGGTACCGTTTTCATTGGGACACCTGTGGGAACGCAGGACGGTAGGCCATGTGTGGTTGGGGGCGTGTTTCGATGGGTGAGCCGAAAAAAATGTGCAGAAAATGCATTTTTTTCCCCCACATTTTGAACTTTGCGGGGGTGTCTGGGTAATAAATTCTGGAGCCAATTGGGCATATCATACCTCTGCGGATTCCCATGGGTGTCCTCTTTTCGGAAATGCATGGGGTTCCCTGTTTTCCCCGGTGGCTTGCACACCCGAGGCCCATATCTGTATGTTGTGCCAGTCGGCAGAGGGTCTGAAATTCCGGTCAGAAAACAGACTTGGGGTTACTTGTGTTTTAGGCTTTCCCCTTTGCAGCCAGGTAGGTGCACCCACACATGTGACGCATTGTTTTAATCGGGACACCTGTGGGAACGCGAGACGGTAGGCCATGTGCGTTTGGGAGCGTGTTTTCGATGGGTGAGCCGAACGAAATTTGCGGAAAATACGTTTTTTTCCCACATTTCAGACTTTGCGGGGGTGTCTGGGTAATACATTCTTGGGCGATTTGGGCATATCATACCTCTGCGGATTCCCACGGGTGTCCTCTTTTCGGAAATGCATGGGGTTCCCTGTTTTCCCCGGTGGCTTGGACACCCGCGGCCCATCTCTGTATGTTGTGCCTGTCGGCAGAGCGTCTCAAATTCCGGTCAGAAAACAGAGTTGGGGTTACTTGTGTTTTAGGCTTTCCCCTTGGTGGCCAGGAAGGTGCACCCACACATGTGATGTACCATTTTCATCAGGACACGTGTGGGAACGCGGGACGGTAGGCCATGTGTTGTTGGGGGCGTGTTTCAATGGGTGAACCGAGCGTAATGTGCGTAAAATGCATATTTTTTCCCACATTTCAGACTTTGCGGGGGTGTCTGGGCAAAAAATTCTGGGGCGATTTGGGCATATCATACCTCTGCGGATTTCCAGAGGTGTCCTCTTTTCAGAAATGCATGGGGTTCCCTGTTTTCCCCGGTGGCTTGGACACCCGAGGCCCATATCTGTATGTTGTGCCGGTCGGCAGAGAGTCTCAAATTCCGGTCAGAAAACAGACTTGGGGTTACTTGTGTTTTAGGCTTTCCCCTTGGCGGTCAGGTAGGTGCACCCACACATGTGAGGTACCATTTTCATCGGGACACCTGTGGGAACGCGGGACAGTAGGCCATGTGTTGTTGGGGGTGTGTTTCGATGGGTGAGCCTAGCGAAATGTGCAGAAAATGCATTTTTTTCCCACATTTCAGACTTTGCGGGGTTGTCTGGGTAATAAATTCTGGGGCGATTTGGCATTATCATACCTCTGCGGATTTCCACAGGTGTCCTATTTTCAGAAATGCATCGGGTTCCCTGTTTTCCCCGGTGGCTTGGACACCCGAGGCCCATATCTGTATGTTGTGCCGGTCGGCAGAGCGTCTCAATTTCCGGTCAGAAAACAGACTTGGGGTTACTTGTATTTTACGCTTTCCCCTTGGCGGCCAGGTAGGTGCACCCACACATGTGAGGTACCGTTTTCATCGGCAAACCTTGGGAACATGGGACGGTAGGCCATGTGTTGTTGGGGGCGGGCTTCGATGGGTGAGCCGAGCGAAATGTGAGGAAAATGCGTTTTTTTCCCACATTTCGGATATTGCGGGGGTGTTTGGGTAATAAATTCTGGGGCGATTTGGGCATATCACGGGTGTCCTCTTTTCGGAAATCCATGGGGTTCCCTGTTTTCCTCAGTGGCTTGGACACCCGAGGCCCATATCTGTATGTTGTGCCTGTCGGCAGAGCGTCCCAAATTCCGGTCAGAAAACAGACTTGGGGTTACTTGTGTTTTAGGCTTTCCCCTTGGTGGCCAGGTAGGTGCACCCACACATGTGAGGTACCGTTTTCATCGGGACACCTGTGGGAACGCGGGACGGTAGGCCATGTGCTGTTGGGGGTGTGCTTCGACTGGTGAGCCGAGTGAAATGTGAGGAAAATGCGTTTTTTTTCCCACTTTTCGGACTTTGCGGGGGTGTTTGGGTAATAAATTCTGGGGCGATTTGGGCATATCACGGGTGTCCTCTTTTCGGAAATGCATGGGGTTCCCTGTTTTCCCCAGTGGCTTGGACACCCGAGGCCCATATCTGTATGTTGTGCCTGTCGGCAGAGCGTCCCAAATTCCGGTCAGAAAACAGACTTGGGGTTACTTGTGTTTTAGGCTTTCCCCTTGGCGCCCAGATAGGTGCACCCACACATGTGAGATACCATTTTCATCGGGACACCTGTGGGAACGTGGGACAGTAGGCCATGTGTTGTTGGGGGTGTGTTTCGATGGGTGAGCCGAGCAAAATGTGCAGAAAATGCGATTTTTCCAACATTTCAGACTTTGCGGGGGTGTGTGGGTAATAAATTCTGGGGCGATTTGGGGATATCATATCTCAGTGGATTCCCACGGGTGTCCTCTTTTCGGAAATGCATGGGGTTCCCTGTTTTCCCCGGTGGCTTGGACACCCGAGGCCCATATCTGTATGTTGTGCCGGTCGGCAGAGCGTCTCAAATTCCGGTCAGAAAACAGACTTGGGGTTACTTGTGTTTTAGGCTTTCCCCTTGGCGGACAGGTAGGTGCACCCACACATGTGAGATACCGCTTTCATCGGGACACCTGTGGGAATGCGGGATGGTAGGCCATGTGCTGTTGGGGGCGTGTTTCGATGGGTGAGCCGAGCGAAATGTGCGGAAAATGCGTTTTTTTCCCCACATTTCGGACTTTGCGGGGTGTCTGGGTAATAAATTCTGGGGCCATTTGGGGATATCATACCTCTGCAGATTCCCACGGGTGTCCTCTTTTCGGAAATGCATAGGGTTCCCTGTTTTCCCCCGTGGCTTGGACACCCGAGGCCCATATCTGTATGTTGTGCCGGTCGGCAGAGCATCTCAAATTCCTGTCAGAAAACAGACTTGGGGTTACTTGTGTTTTAGGCTTTCCCCTTGGCGGCCAGTTAGGTGCACCCACACATTTGAGGTACCGTTTTCATCGGGACACCTTGGGAACACGGGACGGTAGACCATGTGTCGTTGGGGGCGTGCTTCGATGGGGGAGCCGAGTGAAATGTGTGGAAAATGCATTTTTTTCCCACATTTCAGACTTTGCGGGGGTGTCTGGGTAATAAATTCTGGGCGATATGGGCATATCATACCTCTGCGGATTTCTACAGGTGTCCTATTTTCAGAAATGCATCGGGTTCCCTATTTTCCCCGGTGGCTTGGACACCCGAGGCCCATATCTGTATGTTGTGCCGGTCGGCAGAGCGTCTCAATTTCCGGTCAGAAAACAGACTTGGGGTTACTTGTGTTTTAGGCTTTCCCCTTGGCGGCCAGATAGGTGCAGCCACACATGTGAGGTACCGTTTTCATTGGGACACCTGTGGGAACGCGGGACGGTAGGCCATGTGTTGTTGGGGGCGTGTTTCGATGGGTGAGCCGAAAAAAATGTGCAGAAAATGCATTTTTTTCCCCCACATTTTGAACTTTGCGGGGGTGTCTGGGTAATAAATTCTGGAGCCATTTGGGCATATCATACCTCTGCGGATTCCCATGGGTGTCCTCTTTTCGGAAATGCATGGGGTTCCCTGTTTTCCCCGGTGGCTTGCACACCCGAGGCCCATATCTGTATGTTGTGCCAGTCGGCAGAGCGTCTGAAATTCCGGTCAGAAAACAGACTTGGGGTTACTTGTGTTTTAGGCTTTCCCCTTTGCAGCCAGGTAGGTGCACCCACACATGTGAGGCATTGTTTTAATCGGGACACCTGTGGGAACGCGAGACGGTAGGCCATGTGCGTTTGGGAGCGTGTTTTCGATGGGTGAGCCGAACGAAATTTGCGGAAAATACGTTTTTTTCCCACATTTCAGACTTTGTGGGGGTGTCTGGGTAATACATTCTTGGGCGATTTGGGCATATCATACCTCTGCGGATTCCCACGGGTGTCCTCTTTTCGGAAATGCATGGGGTTCCCTGTTTTCCCCGGTGGCTTGGACACCCGCGGCCCATCTCTGTATGTTTTGCCTGTCGGCAGAGCGTCTCAAATTCCGGTCAGAAAACAGAGTTGGGGTTACTTGTGTTTTAGGCTTTCCCCTTGGTGGCCAGGTAGGTGCACCCACACATGTGATGTACCATTTTCATCAGGACACGTGTGGGAACGCGGGACGGTAGGCCATGTGTTGTTGGGGGCGTGTTTCAATGGGTGAACCGAGCGTAATGTGCGTAAAATGCATATTTTTTCCCACATTTCAGACTTTGCGGGGGTGTCTGGGCAAAAAATTCTGGGGCGATTTGGGCATATCATACCTCTGCGGATTTCCAGAGGTGTCCTCTTTTCAGAAATGCATGGGGTTCCCTGTTTTCCCCGGTGGATTGGACACCCGAGGCCCATATCTGTATGTTGTGCCGGTCGGCAGAGAGTCTCAAATTCCGGTCAGAAAACAGACTTGGGGTTACTTGTGTTTTAGGCTTTCCCCTTGGCGGTCAGGTAGGTGCACCCACACATGTGAGGTACCATTTTCATCGGGACACCTGTGGGAACGCGGGACAGTAGACCATGTGTTGTTGGGGGTGTGTTTCGATGGGTGAGCCTAGCGAAATGTGCAGAAAATGCATTTTTTTCCCACATTTCAGACTTTGCGGGGTTGTCTGGGTAATAAATTCTGGGGCGATTTGGGCATATCATACCTCTGCGGATTTCCACAGGTGTCCTATTTTCAGAAATGTATCGGGTTCCCTGTTTTCCCCGGTGGCTTGGACACCCGAGGCCCATATCTGTATGTTGTGCCGGTCGGCAGAGCGTCTCAATTTCCGGTCAGAAAACAGACTTGGGGTTACTTGTATTTTACGCTTTCCCCTTGGCGGCCAGGTAGGTGCACCCACACATGTGAGGTACCGTTTTCATCGGCAAACCTTGGGAACACGGGACGGTAGGCCATGTGTTGTTGGGGGCGGGCTTCGATGGGTGAGCCGAGCGAAATGTGAGGAAAATGCGTTTTTTTCCCACATTTCGGATATTGCGGGGGTGTTTCGGTAATAAATTCTGGGGCGATTTGGGCATATCACGGGTGTCCTCTTTTCGGAAATCCATGGGGTTCCCTGTTTTCCTCAGTGGCTTGGACACCCGAGGCCCATATCTGTATGTTGTGCCTGTCGGCAGAGCGTCCCAAATTCCGGTCAGAAAACAGACTTGGGGTTACTTGTGTTTTAGGCTTTCCCCTTGGCGGCCAGGTAGGTGCACCCACACATGTGAGGTACCGTTTTCATCGGGACACCTGTGGGAACGCGGGACGGTAGGCCATGTGCTGTTGGGGGTGTGCTTCGACTGGTGAGCCGAGTGAAATGTGAGGAAAATGCGTTTTTTTTCCCACTTTTCGGACTTTGCGGGGGTGTTTGGGTAATAAATTCTGGGGCGATTTGGGCATATCACGGGTGTCCTCTTTTCGGAAATGCATGGGGTTCCCTGTTTTCCCCAGTGGCTTGGACACCCGAGGCCCATATCTGTATGTTGTGCCTGTCGGCAGAGCGTCCCAAATTCCGGTCAGAAAACAGACTTGGGGTTACTTGTGTTTTAGGCTTTCCCCTTGGCGCCCAGATAGGTGCACCCACACATGTGAGATACCATTTTCATCGGGACACCTGTGGGAACGTGGGACAGTAGGCCATGTGTTGTTGGGGGTGTGTTTCGATGGGTGAGCCGAGCGAAATGTGCAGAAAATGCGATTTTTCCAACATTTCAGACTTTGCGGGGGTGTGTGGGTAATAAATTCTGGGGCGATTTGGGGATATCATATCTCAGTGGATTCCCACGGGTGTCCTCTTTTCGGAAATGCATGGGGTTCCCTGTTTTCCCCGGTGGCTTGGACACCCGAGGCCCATATCTGTATGTTGTGCCGGTCGGCAGAGCGTCTCAAATTCCGGTCAGAAAACAGACTTGGGGTTACTTGTGTTTTAGGCTTTCCCCTTGGCGGACAGGTAGGTGCACCCACACATGTGAGATACCGCTTTCATCGGGACACCTGTGGGAATGCGGTGAAGTGGGAGAATGGAAGACCAGGCTCCCGTCCTTCACCTCGCGCGCTTGGCCTAGAGGGTCACGGCCCAGACACCCGCCGCGAGAAGAGTTTGTCCATTTACCAGACGACCAGGTACCCTGGTACAGGAACATACGGATGTGTCCACCTGCTTGCCCAACAGCCCGCGCTGGCCATGCCGACACCTGCGGCTCGGATCAGCTAGATTAAAAACCACACGTCGTTAGAGATGCCATGACGACCTAGACAACGGGAAGCACATCTGTACAAGTATACACACTTAACATTTCCACACCAATCTACATGAAGAACATACTCAGTGCTCTGACGTAGGCGACAGGCATATTCACGGACGTGCATCTTTATTATTTTTACATAGGCTTTCAGAATGCAGAAACGCAAGATGCATCATGAACTCATCTATAACGCTTGCTCACGCTTCCCTTGAAACCCGTTACCGCCATGAGAGGTATAATGAAAACACGATACTGGTCATGGAAATGTATGCTACTATAATCTAAAGCACCTATGCACCAAACAGACTACTTAAGCACCAGGCCCGAGTAGGCCTCAAACAAGAGCTCCCGTGGGCATTAACAAAGCAAGAGTCAGGTTGCTGATCCTGCAGAAAGAACCCGATGGAGCAACCAGCCAAGGTCGCAATGTTGCAAGCCCACATCCAAGAACAAATCATCAAAGGCACGATGTTGCAACCTCGCACTCCGCGTACCAACGTTAAAGTCATATCTACAAATTAAACCAGACACACAGTGGAAAAGCAATATTAATTGTGCAGAATTCTGCCTCAAACACGGTCCCGCCTCACGTGACCAAGCCGAATCTGACGAGATGCCAAAACCCAGGAGAGAAAAGGCGTCTGGGTCCCTCACTACGAGACACAGGCCGAGACACTTGAAAGGCTCAATGGACACCTGCTACAGTGGGAGCGGTCAGCCTTCCACCTATGAATAAATCCTCACATTGTCTGCACGTACCCATATTGAAACATTGTTGCAAACACAGGTACACCGAGAGCTGGGAACAACGGTGGTCTCAGGCTGGGGAGCTCACGGATGCACCAATCAGAACATGGGGCTCTTATCTCAGACGTCAGTAACATTAGCCAATCCTCAGGAGCCTTCATGTAACAATTCTTATGTATCCAATTATAGGGACAACCCAGATATACCACCTGACTACACCTTGTCCACTAATATCATTCTCTATATGTGTACTATACTAACCCTACCACTCAAGTAACCAATTAAGAGTGACGATAGGTTTTTTGTTAACTTTCTGAAGTGACGCAAGTAGCGCGTCATAATGCAGTAAAAAGGGCCTGCGAGCCCCACGATTGTGTGTGTCAGGACGAACGCGTACGCTCCTCGACCCATCCCTGCCGTTTGCATAATAAACAGCAGAGTCGCCTTGCTCCTTGTGTGTGTCTCATACTCTATCTCATCTGGGATATACGGGAGGAGTTGGGGCCTCCCTGCCCGGAGGTCTGCGGACGGCCCGGCCGACCCCGGCAGAATTTCCCCCCGACAAGTTGGAGGCACTGCTGAGATCTGTTTAAGATCAACTTTTATTTTTAGTTTTTCCAGGCACTCCCGTTGCGAGGAGGCCAGGCGGCGCGGCCCCCTCTGCCGTTGCCCCCTTCTGAGGACTACAGGACCATCGCGGAGCCGCGAGAAGACCGGACAGCGCAATCCGGATATTGGCCCTCGGGAGCCGGTTGAGAAGTATCCCGCCCGCGGTCGGCGAGTGTCCAGACGTGGTCCAGACGAGGGGAGGTGGCGAGCCGCTTGGAGGGTGCACGCAGTCGAGCGGCCCTGCATCGAGAGAACTTGGTGAGCATGACACGCGCAACAAGCAATGCGAAATTGTGAGGGAGGGGGAGGAGGTAAATAAAGGAGGAGGGAGGTATTGTAGAGATGTGCGGCGAAGGTTTAACTGAGTGTTGCAAATGGAATGAATGGTAGCGAAACGAGTGCGAGAACAGTGGGCTAACGTTACGCGAAAGAGGGGGGCGGGGCACGAAAACATCACGTGCAGCCGCTCGTAACAAGTGAGCTAACGTTACGCGAAAGAGGGGGGCGGGGCACGAAAACATCACGTGCAGCCGCTCGTAAGACACTGACGGTCTAAATTGCGATTAAGTGTGAGGATGGGTGTGTGTGGTTTCCTACGACTTGACATTTATTGATCAATGAGTAGATGAGGTTCCCTATTGTTCGAGCAAGAAACTCGATAGGTAGATGACGTTTCCCTGTGGCCGGTAGCTAGTCACATAGTTGCCCAAAACGGAAGATAATTGGCTGGTTAAGCCCTCCTGTTGAGGGGCGTATCACACGCGAGGCGACGCAGCGTGCGCAGTCCGGTTATAATATTGATGAGATTACCTTGTTCCAGGAGAGACAGGAAGACAGCTGTAGGGTTAGCGGGGTAGATTGTAAGTGTATTTTGAACTTAAAAAACCATAACAAGAATATACCAGTAGCTCGAAGAAATCGGTGACGTCACCTGTAGGGATTTAATAGGATATAGCGAGCACAAGGAATTTTGGGTTTTAGAGTGGTGGGAAAGAGAAGCATGATAAAGGAGCTGGTACGGAGATAAACTATAAACCAGTGGATCGAAAGAAGAAGGGGAAAGGGGCGTGGCTGCGCACGGAGAACGCCGGCCACGGCAAGTGTAAAAGGGGGAGGAGAACGGAGAAACAGGACGACTGTATAAAATCATCGTAAGGGGTACGCAGCCGCAGGGGGCTGCGTGCGCTTCGGCCGCAGGGGGCCGTAGGGGAAGGAATATAATATAACATCATATCTATTATTATTGCATAATTTGTCAGAGGATTATCGTAAGTCCCCACACTTGCGGGGCGAGGTAAGCAATACAAGGTTGTATATTGTAAACTGCTAAGTAAGGGGAAGGGTAACACGGGGAGTGAAATTATGTCATACGTGAGAGGGTCGGGAGGGTGGGGGAACACCCTCACTACCCCACTACAGCACATATGCACCACACTGCCACCACATAGGGAGAAGTTAATTAAGTACAGCATAGAGTGGACCCAGGGGACAGACAATAAAATGTTAACACCATGGCCGCCTAATGGTAGTTTCGATCCATATGCCCAACATTCACTACTAAACCATCTGCACAATACATACAAGGGGAAGAAGTTAGCAAACCATGTGGAGGTGTTTAACTTATGGAGGATGTTCCAGGGGTCTCGACCAGGACCAAATGGAATGTTCACTATGGGGGAAACACCGGAAGAAGAGGAGATTAAGAAAGAAGGAACGGGTGGGGAAAAGGAGTGCGAAAGCACAAAGAATACGGGGATCGAAAGACAGGGAGGAGAAAAGATTAATAAATCAGACGACATAAAAAAGGAACTGAGCAATGAGATACCCATAACACCGGGAGTGAAAACAGAGGGAGGAGGGTTGTACCCCTTAAGAGAATTAGGAGAAATAGAAGGACAGTTAAGGGCGGCTGAAGGATACTCAAACCCGGCATACAGCCCTCCACCATATGTGGCTCATGGGAAGATACCAATGGGGGAAGGGAGGATTAGAGAAGAGCAGACTGTAGAGATAGGAAACGATGAGTGGATAGCTGCACAGATATTGTTGAAATTACGAGGCTCACTAACTGGAGAAGAAAGGGAGGCGGTAAGGAGAACAAACGAGGATAGTGCCAGAGAGAGTGAAATGAGGGGAGAGGAGCTACTACGGCAGAAGGAAGAGATTTTGGAGGAAAGATTAGCAAAACTAAGGGATGAGCAGAATGAACTGATCAAACAACTTGAGAGGGAGGAAAGAGAGAGAGTAAGGAAAAGGAAAGAAGGTAAGGACGAATTGGAAAAATTAAGGGAACGAAGTGAGGAGCAAAAGAGAGAAGCTGAAAGGGTAAAAGCAGCAGCAGATAGGGTATCAAGAGTAGTACTGAGAGAGAAGAAGAAGGAAGAAGAAGAAAAGGAAAAGGAAATGGAATTATGGAGGAGGAGGATAATATCGGAGACAGCTAAGAAATATGAAGAGGGGAAGGTAATAGAGAGTATAGTAGAAAGAGAAAGGGTGAAATGGGAAAGGAAGAAAGAGGATGAAAGGATATTGGAACAGATGAGCAACGAAGTAATAGAGGAACTGAAAAGGAAAAGGGAGGAAAATAGTAGGGAAATGGAGGAGAGGAGTGAAGGAGGAAGAGAAGAGAGGGGTTGGGAGAGTGAAAGATGGGGAGATGTATATAAAAGTAGGGAGGTAGCAACGACATCAGCACTAGGGGGGACAGTTGTTAACAACGAAAGGGGAGATAGAGACCTAATAGATTTGAAAACGGTAACAATAAAAGGAAAAAAGGCAGAGTGGGGGGTGCCATTTATGAATGATTTTTGCAGTGAGGAGGAAGGAGGAGTGGAGAAGGATGGAAGAAAGAGTGAAAGGGAAAGCTTAGATAAACTGTACCTCACTAGAACAAACATAGATTCGCCCTGGATAAGTAGAAGATGGGAGGAGCTGGAGAGAAGTAAGGAGGAAGTGAAAAGAATAGGGGAAACACAAACCAATGAAACCACGCCACCCACATCTCCATCACGCCGCCCTCCCACGTCACTACCTACATGTTCAACCACCGCACGCTCTCTGCAAAGAATAAAGCTCGCACCCTTCATGAACGAACTTACACCCTATGCATGTCGGCTTAGGGACCTCCCTAGTCGCAGGCAAGACAGACAAATAAACATACCCATATTGAAAACAGGAAATGATGAAAGAAGGGGGAAGGAAGAAGAGGGAGGTAGGGGAAGAGGTAGTAAGGAAGAATTTGAAGTAGTAAAAGAAATGGGGGAAGAGGAGGGGTGTGAAGACTCAATATCATGGAGCGTAAAGGGTGACACAAGACAGAATTTAATGCCACTGCTGGAGAGAGGAGGGGTTAGACCACAGTATGTACCTTGGAAACATACGGATAAGGAAAATATAAAATGTAGGCTCCCATCACTAAGTGGAGGTGCGGGTAAGTGGATATATGAAATGGAAAAACACACCGCAGGACAGAAACTGGCAGTAGGAGATGTGAAGGGCCTGTTAATATCAATATTAGGGGATAGAGCGGATGACATTTGGAAAAGAGCGGGATTCCATGGGGTAACAATAACAAACACATCGCATGATGGGGCACCATTTGCAAACTGCAGACATGCGCTATGGCAGGCACTGAGAGTGCAGTACCCAGACACATCAGACATAGGAGCCATTACTTCTCGTAAGATGGGTGAAAATGAGGATCCTGTTGATTATATCCAGGATATTCAAGAGAAGTGGCGCATGGAAACTAGAGAACAATGGGACAAAACACCAGCCATATTTTACCATATACTAGTACAAGGGCTCCCAGAAGGAGTTCAGAAACAACTAAAGAAAGTAGTGGGAATGGAAGCAAAACCATGGCCAGAAATACAACTGACTATAGTACATCACTGCAGGACATGGCAAGGAAAAATGAAACAAAAGGAGGAGGACAGGAAAACAGAAGAGGCCAAATTAGTACAGAAAAAACTTACTAAATATACAATGGAAGGGGCACTAATAACTACGCCCACACCAATGGCCCAAAGCCCAACGCAAGTAGTGGCTGCACAAGATCCAGCTCAAATAACGCCTCCACAAGGTGTAATACAGCAAGTGCCGCCTCTGCAATTACACGCACCAAACATGGGAGGAGGGTACCCAATGCAAGGAACTGGGTATTATAGTTATAACAGAGGGAGAGGAGGGTTTATGAGGGGGAGAGGATATGGATATAATACCCAGCAACAGGCTGGGGGACTTAGAAATTACTACCCCACAGGGCAACCCGTATACCAGGACAACACAGGGAGCTTCCCATGGCAAAACAGGGAACCACCCGTGTGTTGGAGCTGCGGACTATTAGGACACATGTCACGTACATGTAGGGTCAGGCCAGGAACACCAGCATGGAATGAACAAGCACAACCTAGAACATCACAAGAACAGCAGGGAATACAACAACAGCAGATGTCACAACAAGGGAGTGACCAACAACAACAAACACGACAGCCACAAACCTATTCACCGCCACAACAACAAGTAGCGTTAATACAACCACCACCCCAAAATGAACGAACACAATTGGGTGGGGTGACGGTGTTGGGACACAACCCTTACACAGGGAATGGCCAATCATTGTACCCCCAATAGGACAGCCCACAGACGGCCTTGGTGTGTCCCATCCTGTCAGTAACACCTAATAGTGCGGAGGAACCACGCATAGAGGTAACGATAGGTGACAAAAAATTATCATTTCTTGTTGACACCGGAGCAACCCGGTCTTGCATAAGGGAAGGTAAATTTAAGATGTCAGGCGAAGCCATGAACACCCAAGGATTTTCTGGGGCTAAAGGGTTGGTTCCATTTACTGATAATGTTCCCTTATCTATTGGAGATTATGATCTGTCTGTTCCACTCTTGTATTATAGTGCCTCACCAGTAAATATACTGGGGAGGGACATAATGAACAGGTTGAACATGACGATCTCCTTTACAGAGGATGGCATAATTTGTTCTACTCCAGGGATTAACATGCTCGCAGCACGACAGATTTTGCAAGCATACTGTGGACAGACAGCGATTAGGGCGGAGCCAGTAGATGGCGAGATATTCCAATATGGCACTGACATGGCATTTGCATGGATGCCAGGGATAGAAGAGAAAATATGGAGGAGACCAGCAGCCTATCTATTCCGACCAGAAACACCAGGTAATGAACTAGAAGGGAAGGTGTTTGTAGTGGACATTGAGAGCATTATTGCAACAGCTGATTATGTTGCTGTGCACGCCCAAGATAAAGAAGGGAGAGCATGGAGGGCGGTGATAGCACTAGCAGAAGGATGTAGGCTGACCCAGGTGTCAGATGAAGAGCTGTTCTCAGAAGAAAAGGAAGAAAATGAAATGGTGTTCATGATGAGTGTAGAAATATGGCTAAGAGTGGCTCACAAACAAGTAGCACAGAAAATTGCAATGGCACTTGAAGCACCCGCAGGCACCCCAGTCCCATTTTTTAAGGAGGATATGTCAAAGGTGCCCAAATCATTATGGACTGTTAGCCCTTATGACGTGGGGTGCATAAAAAGCATAGGGGGTGTAAGGATAAAATTGAAAAAAGGTGCGATACTACCAAGAGTTAAACAGTACCCATTGTCAAAAGAAGCAGATGAGGGCATATTTGAAACCATAACGGCCCTTATAAACAATGGCATATTGGTCCCCTCAGAATCACCATGTAACACAGCTGTGTACCCGGTGCGCAAGGCTAAAGGGGGGTCTTGGCGCTTCATACAGGACCTCAGACCCTTGAACAACATAGTAGAAGCAGAGTATCCAGTAACAGCAAACCCGGCCACAATATTGTGTGGCATTCCAGCAGAAGCATCACGATTTACAGTGATTGACCTTAAAAATGCTTTCTTCTCAATACCATTACACCCAGACTCACAAGATTTGACAAGCTTCACTTACCGAAATACAAAGTGGAAACATACCAGATTACCACAGGGATATTGTGAATCACCCTCAATTTTCAATAGAGTAATACAGATGGATTTGGGTAACGTCGAGGTGGAAAGCACAGTGTTACAGTATGTGGATGACATAATAATTTGCAGTACAAACGAAAGTAAATGTAGAGACTACTCCTTAAAAATGTTGACGATACTGGCAGAAAAGGGGTACAAGGTAGACATGGAAAAGATACAATACTGTCAGGAACAGGTACTTTACATTGGTCAACTGATATCCCAACATGGAAGAAGGATTGCACCACAAAGAGCACAGGCCATCTCAAGCACTCCCGTGCCACAGACTGTGAGAGAACTGCAGCAATTTCTGGGGCTGTGCAACTACTGTAGAGCATGGGTATTTGATTACAGCTCATACATAGGACCCCTGCTTGAGGGTTTGAAGGAAGCAAATAAGGGGGAGAAAAAGTTGGGATGGACTATGGAAATGAGGGAGGCATTTGACGAATTAAAAGACGCGATATCAACTGCTCCAGTACTTGCATCCCCAGACTACGAGCGGCGCTTCTTTATATTTTCACATTGCGACTCAGCAGTGATGAAAGCAGTATTGGCCCAAAAAACTAGCATGGGCTATAAACCAGTAGCATTTTACAGCGGTCACTTAGACCCTATAATGTTAGGACACTTCCCTTGTGAACAAGGTCTTGCTGCAGCTGCTTTTGCAGTAGAAAAAGCATCAGCAATAACTATGGGGTGTCCAACTACACTATTTGTGGAACATGCATTATTTGCGATATTGAATAAACCTAAGTCCACACTAACGACACAGAGGGCATCAGGTTATGAGATTATTTTGTCTAAAGCTGAACTAGCAATTGTTAGATGTAGCACGGTTAACCCTGCAAGGTTCCTAGCAGAAGTAATTGAAGAGGGAGATTACGCCCACGACTGCACCCAAGTAACTGAAATGTACTCATGTGCTAGGAAAGTTGAAGAAAACGCACTAGAGGGAGGTGAGCTTTTGTTTATTGATGGGTCATCAACTATTGATCAAGGAGATGGGATACGAAGGACTGGGGCAGCAGTAGTAAAAATGATGGAGGCGCCGGTGTGTGTGGCTATGAAGTGTGTACAATTACCACAGCATTACTCTGCTCAAGCCGCGGAACTCGTTGCACTAATATTGGCATTAAAGGAAAGTTTTAATAAAAGAGTAACTATATATTCTGACAGTGCATATGTTACATCCACTGTCCACTCAGGGCTATCAAAATGGAGAAGAAGAGGGTTTAGGAGAGCTGATGGCACTCCAGTACAACATGCCCTCTTGTTGGCTGAACTAATTGAAGTAATAAACGACCCCCAAGAATTAGCCCTAGTAAAATGCACCGCACACACCAATGGAGAAGACTACGTCTCAAAAGGAAATGCAGCAGCAGACGCACATGCGAAATATGCTGCATATTTTGGTGAGATATGGAACCCCACAGACTCACAGAGAGGGAGAGGGAGGGGAATAGCTAGGGAGATGTTAATAAGAGAAGGGTACACCCATCTCCCAGCCACACAGATTATGGAACTACAAGCGGCTGCACCAATGGCCGAAAAAGAAGTATGGGTGAAAAGAGGATGCACAATGTCACCAACCGACGCACTATGGCGCCAGGGTGGCACTGGGAAAGTTGTAATACCGTTGACACTGTTAAATACCGCCTTGAGCCAATTACACCACCCTGCCCATACAGGCAAGGAAATAATTGCAGCACGAATTCGAGAAGATTGGTTTTGTCCCGAGTTAACCTCCCATGTGTCAAATTTTATCAGCAATTGCCTAACATGTCAACAGTTTACGGCCGGTCATACTCTAAAAGTGATAAGAGGTACCATACCCCGGCCAGAAGGACCTTTTCGGCACCTTCACATTGACTATGTTGATATGATCAACATCTGTCAAGGCAATAGGTATATGATTGTAGTAGTATGCCCATTTTCTAGATGGATTGAAGCAGGGCCCTGTTCACACCCTGATGCGTTTAGAGCAGCCAAATTCATAGTAAGGGAGGTCTTCCCCAGATGGGGAGTGTGCGAGGTGCTAAGATCAGACAATGGCCCCCATTTCGCAAACGAAATGTTCCAGCATATCACATCCCTGCTGAACATTAAACACAAATTTGCATGTGCATACCACCCACAGGCTAATGGTGTATGTGAACGCCTGAATGGCTTATTGAAGGAGGCAATTGCTAAAATACAACAAACAACAAAGAAAAGTTGGTTGTATTGCCTTCCGTTAGCATTATTTGAGCTTAGAAACAGGCCAGGGTCCGACCACCACCTCACCCCTCACGAAGTGGTAACTGGACGTCAAATGCGCCTTCCCCTAACACCAACATCAAGGGCATTCACCGACCACGAAAGTTCAGCGAATGTGTTAGGTGATGAAATGTATCAATATGTGTCTTCTTTGATTACTAGTGTCGTGTTTGTGTCTCAACAGCTCGAGCGCACACGGGGCGGGTCTACCAGCAATCAAGAAAAAGACGAAAGTACGGAATTGGGAAAGGAGAACTCGTGCAAACTTGCCAAAGGTGACCACGTACTACTTCGCAATTTCAGTAGAAAGTGGAACCAGAAGAGGTTCACTGGCCCCCATCTGGTAGAGGACGTATCAACAAGAGCAGTAAAACTAAAGGATAAGCGTGCCTGGAACCACCTACATGACGTAAAGATTTACAAACTGCAGACCCGCCCCAGCGCCAACGACAGGTCCATTGAAAGAACAGCAACAACATCCCCGACAGCGGAAGAAAGTTCCACCACAGACAACGACCCAATTGTTCCCTCGGAGACAATAACTGACGAAGAAGGGGGTGATCCCCATGCTGCCCACCCCATGATCACTCGCTCAAAGAGTAAAAATACTTCCGCCATTTGAGCACAAACCCCCCCCCCATTGACTGCTAAGTACAGGTGTAACTAAAACTGAAGGACATGCTTGCACTAATACACATGTAAACACGTGAATGTTCTCTTTTTCTCTCGCACATACAGGAACTGCGTAATATTGTATTGTTAAGAAAAGCTAATTAACAAATTCAGTGTGCAGGTGTAGATGGTGCTGCCAGACGATAACTACCCAGAGGAATTGTCACACCAATTTGTATACGAAATAAAGAGGCCAACATACTTAAAAAGGAGAAGGGTACGTGTCTACTACACAGCCTTCCTCCTGGCCATAGAATATCACATGCCCCACCTCCGCCCATACTTGCCGGTCTTAAGAGACCCATCACTTAGAGTAGCGTGGGAGCAGCTCTTCGCCTGGGCACTGAATGACCACTTGATAGGGAGAGCTTAAAGGAAACAAAACTAACATTTAATAACGAGCACTTTTGAGAATTTTTAGGCGGGCAACTGTAACGTCGCAAGAATAAGCTGCCAGGACCGCAGCAAGGTAAGAGCAAAATGCCGGTGAAATTAGCATATGTAATAAAAATAATAGGGATTTTTATGATCACCGGATTCTTGGCTGCCTCTGTCTGGCAGTACAGCTATGCTATTGATTTTATTGCTGCACCCAAACTTAATATACCCCCGTCCCCTGCTGCAACAGGTGTTACGTCAGGTGGTAATAGTAACATTGCACCCAAGCAAAATAGAGTTAAACGCAGCACATACTCAGACAATAAAGGTATTGATAATTATGTACAAGATTCAGCACACGTCACAAACAACATATGGTACCAGCACATGACCCGCATTGGTAAGCAGACAACTGAGGATAGCTGTTACGTTTGCTCATTAATACCATACGCCATGAGCGCTTCACGAACATTTGTTGCTACAGAAATAGATGAAAAAACAGCACAGTGCATAATATATTTGGCCCTGTTCCA
The DNA here is from genome assembly GCF_040938575.1 of Ambystoma mexicanum. Lineage (NCBI taxonomy): Eukaryota > Metazoa > Chordata > Amphibia > Caudata > Ambystomatidae > Ambystoma > Ambystoma mexicanum. The sequence continues at coordinate 432,805,713 of NC_090928.1, forward strand.
AACGAAAGGAAGGTTTCAAGGAACAGTAGTGCACATGACATGGAAGACACGAGACTCATACCCATATGAAAACAACTTCCTCAAGACCTATCTGAGTTATCACAAGACCAGTTTACATGCTGAAGCATTCAGGTACATAACAAGTGGCCCTGCAAAAGGAGAAACAAAGAAGGTAACACTGCAGTATCTACCATGTGATTGGTACGCAACTGAAGTTCCGGGTAAACAAGGATGCTGGGAGAGGCCGCTACTGACGATAACAGGAAAAGTGTACCTGGGCAACAACTGGGAGATAGGAGTGATTGGCAGCAACATGGTAACAAAAGAAACTATCTCAACTATCGAGACACACAATCATCGATGTTGGACGACGTGGATCAAGTATGTACCAATGCTCACGTGGGTAGAAGAAGATGAAGACCCGATAACTATACTACCATTGACTGCGCCTAAAGTATGCTACCAGCATAAAGGAGAGGTGGACGTAGGATATAACACCAATTGTGCAAGCGTGATGGAGTTGCCTGAGGGGGGAGCGGGAACTGCAGTAATAATGGACCATTATTGGGCCTGCGGAGAAAAGGCATATCATACACTGCCTCCCCTGTGGAATGGTGTGTGCACAATGGTACACGTCAATGTACCATCACTAGTGGTACCTAAGAAGCATGTCGATGTGGCGAAATTTCCGAAAATGGATGAAGGGGATAAGAGAAGAAAGAGATCTGCACCACTTCAGAAGGAGCAAGGAAACAGGACCAACAGCAATGATAGTGTCCTAAATAGGAGAAAAAGACAAGGAGAGCCATTGACAGGAAATTACCTGTGGGGAAGGTCGGAAACGGAACTAACATCAATACCGCCAGAGCACAGACTATTCAGCAGAGCAGCAATGTTCTTCTCCTCAATAATACATCCGGGACTGCAGGCATACGCAAACGCAAAATGGCTCCAAATAACCAGGTGGGAACTAATGATGACCATCAATTCAACAGTAAATGGGTTCAACGCAATTAAAGAGGAGCTGCGAGCTGTCAGGATGGTAGCACTCCAGAACAGATATGTATTGGACCTTCTCACAGCAATGGAAGGAGGAGTTTGTGCAAAAATAGGACAATCTAGCTGCACGTTCATACCTGCCAACGATGCTGACAATGGTACACTGACAGAAGCAGTTTCACAATTGGCCCAGATGCACTCCAAAATGATGGACGAAAGTAACGGTGTAAACAAGGATAAGAGCTGGTTTTCACTATTATGGTCATGGATGCCATCTTGGCTGTCAGATGGACTGAAAATAATAATGGGATGTGCTATTTTGGCTGGAGCCACCCTGATCATAATTAGATTTTGGAAGGCCCGGAAGGCACGCACGACTGACGAGTTGCTGGAAATGGTGGGAATGCACCCCTTAATGCCAGCAGATGACGACCAGCATACAGGTGTGATAATACAAGAAAGGGAGAAGTTGCGCACCCAAATCATCACCAATCATCTAGACCCACCATCAGTGAAGATCGAGAACCCAAGGAACCCCAGGAGCTACATAGGAAGATGGGTATACTGTACTCCTGGAGGAACATGTGAATACATGTATTGGTCATTTGAAGATCATGTGAACTATTATGGACATCTCGGAGGGATAACTAAGATATGGAGAGTAAGAGGAGATAACGAGAAGGATATGTTTGTGGTCGACAAGTCGACCAGAGGGGGGACTGAAGTGGGAGAATGGAAGACCAGGCTCCCGTCCTTCACCTCGCGCGCTTGGCCTAGAGGGTCACGGCCCAGACACCCGCCGCGAGAAGAGTTTGTCCATTTACCAGACGACCAGGTACCCTGGTACAGGAACATACGGATGTGTCCACCTGCTTGCCCAACAGCCCGCGCTGGCCATGCCGACACCTGCGGCTCGGATCAGCTAGATTAAAAACCACACGTCGTTAGAGATGCCATGACGACCTAGACAACGGGAAGCACATCTGTACAAGTATACACACTTAACATTTCCACACCAATCTACATGAAGAACATACTCAGTGCTCTGACGTAGGCGACAGACATATTCACGGACGTGCATCTTTATTATTTTTACATAGGCTTTCAGAATGCAGAAACGCAAGATGCATCATGAACTCATCTATAACGCTTGCTCACGCTTCCCTTGAAACCCGTTACCGCCATGAGAGGTATAATGAAAACACGATACTGGTCATGGAAATGTATGCTACTATAATCTAAAGCACCTATGCACCAAACAGACTACTTAAGCACCAGGCCCGAGTAGGCCTCAAACAAGAGCTCCCGTGGGCATTAACAAAGCAAGAGTCAGGTTGCTGATCCTGCAGAAAGAACCCGATGGAGCAACCAGCCAAGGTCGCAATGTTGCAAGCCCACATCCAAGAACAAATCATCAAAGGCACGATGTTGCAACCTCGCACTCCGCGTACCAACGTTAAAGTCATATCTACAAATTAAACCAGACACACAGTGGAAAAGCAATATTAATTGTGCAGAATTCTGCCTCAAACACGGTCCCGCCTCACGTGACCAAGCCGAATCTGACGAGATGCCAAAACCCAGGAGAGAAAAGGCGTCTGGGTCCCTCACTACGAGACACAGGCCGAGACACTTGAAAGGCTCAATGGACACCTGCTACAGTGGGAGCGGTCAGCCTTCCACCTATGAATAAATCCTCACATTGTCTGCACGTACCCATATTGAAACATTGTTGCAAACACAGGTACACCGAGAGCTGGGAACAACGGTGGTCCCAGGCTGGGGAGCTCACGGATGCACCAATCAGAACATGGGGCTCTTATCTCAGACGTCAGTAACATTAGCCAATCCTCAGGAGCCTTCATGTAACAATTCTTATGTATCCAATTATAGGGACAACCCAGATATACCACCTGACTACACCTTGTCCACTAATATCATTCTCTATATGTGTACTATACTAACCCTACCACTCAAGTAACCAATTAAGAGTGACGATAGGTTTTTTGTTAACTTTCTGAAGTGACGCAAGTAGCGCGTCATAATGCAGTAAAAAGGGCCTGCGAGCCCCACGATTGTGTGTGTCAGGACGAACGCGTACGCTCCTCGACCCATCCCTGCCGTTTGCATAATAAACAGCAGAGTCGCCTTGCTCCTTGTGTGTGTCTCATACTCTATCTCATCTGGGATATACGGGAGGAGTTGGGGCCTCCCTGCCCGGAGGTCTGCGGACGGCCCGGCCGACCCCGGCAGAATTTCCCCCCGACAGCGGGATGGTAGGCCATGTGCTGTTGGGGGCGTGTTTCGATGGGTGAGCCGAGCGAAATGTGCGGAAAATGCGTTTTTTCCCCACATTTCGGACTTTGCGGGGTGTCTGGGTAATAAATTCTGGGGCCATTTGGGGATATCATACCTCTGCAGATTCCCACGGGTGTCCTCTTTTCGGAAATGCATAGGGTTCCCTGTTTTCCCCCGTGGCTTGGACACCCGAGGCCCATATCTGTATGTTGTGCCGGTCGGCAGAGCGTCTCAAATTCCTGTCAGAAAACAGACTTGGGGTTACTTGTGTTTTAGGCTTTCCCCTTGGCGGCCAGGTAGGTGCACCCACACATTTGAGGTACCGTTTTCATCGGGACACCTTGGGAACACGGGACGGTAGACCATGTGTCGTTGGGGGCGTGCTTCGATGGGGGAGCCGAGTGAAATGTGTGGAAAATGCATTTTTTTCCCACATTTCAGACTTTGCGGGGGTGTCTGGGTAATAAATTCTGGGGCGATATGGGCATATCATACCTCTGCGGATTTCTACAGGTGTCCTATTTTCAGAAATGCATCGGGTTCCCTGTTTTCCCCGGTGGCTTGGACACCCGAGGCCCATATCTGTATGTTGTGCCGGTCAGCAGAGCGTCTTAATTTCCGGTCAGAAAACAGACTTGGGGTTACTTGTGTTTTAGGCTTTCCCCTTGGCGGCCAGATAGGTGCAGCCACACATGTGAGGTACCGTTTTCATTGGGACACCTGTGGGAACGCGGGACGGTAGGCCATGTGTTGTTGGGGGCGTGTTTTGATGGGTGAGCCGAAAAAAATGTGCAGAAAATGCATTTTTTTCCCCCACATTTTGAACTTTGCGGGGGTGTCTGGGTAATAAATTCTGGAGCCATTTGGGCATATCATACCTCTGCGGATTCCCATGGGTGTCCTCTTTTCGGAAATGCATGGGGTTCCCTGTTTTCCCCGGTGGCTTGCACACCCGAGGCCCATATCTGTATGTTGTGCCAGTCGGCAGAGCGTCTGAAATTCCGGTCAGAAAACAGACTTGGGGTTACTTGTGTTTTAGGCTTTCCCCTTTGCAGCCAGGTAGGTGCACCCACACATGTGAGGCATTGTTTTAATCGGGACACCTGTGGGAACGCGAGACGGTAGGCCATGTGCGTTTGGGAGCGTGTTTTCGATGGGTGAGCCGAACGAAATTTGCGGAAAATACGTTTTTTTCCCACATTTCAGACTTTGCGGGGGTGTCTGGGTAATACATTCTTGGGCGATTTGGGCATATCATACCTCTGCGGATTCCCACGGGTGTCCTCTTTTCGGAAATGCATGGGGTTCCCTGTTTTCCCCGGTGGCTTGGACACCCGCGGCCCATCTCTGTATGTTTTGCCTGTCGGCAGAGCGTCTCAAATTCCGGTCAGAAAACAGAGTTGGGGTTACTTGTGTTTTAGGCTTTCCCCTTGGTGGCCAGGTAGGTGCACCCACACATGTGATGTACCATTTTCATCAGGACACGTGTGGGAACGCGGGACGGTAGGCCATGTGTTGTTGGGGGTGTGTTTCAATGGGTGAACCGAGCGTAATGTGCGTAAAATGCATATTTTTTCCCACATTTCAGACTTTGCGGGGGTGTCTGGGCAAAAAATTCTGGGGCGATTTGGGCATATCATACCTCTGCGGATTTCCAGAGGTGTCCTCTTTTCAGAAATGCATGGGGTTCCCTGTTTTCCCCGGTGGCTTGGACACCCGAGGCCCATATCTGTATGTTGTGCCGGTCGGCAGAGAGTCTCAAATTCCGGTCAGAAAACAGACTTGGGGTTACTTGTGTTTTAGGCTTTCCCCTTGGCGGTCAGGTAGGTGCACCCACACATGTGAGGTACCATTTTCATCGGGACACCTGTGGGAACGCGGGACAGTAGGCCATGTGTTGTTGGGGGTGTGTTTCGATGGGTGAGCCTAGCGAAATGTGCAGAAAATGCATTTTTTTCCCACATTTCAGACTTTGCGGGGTTGTCTGGGTAATAAATTCTGGGGCGATTTGGGCATATCATACCTCTGCGGATTTCCACAGGTGTCCTATTTTCAGAAATGCATCGGGTTCCCTGTTTTCCCCGGTGGCTTGGACACCCGAGGCCCATATCTGTATGTTGTGCCGGTCGGCAGAGCGTCTCAATTTCCGGTCAGAAAACAGACTTGGGGTTACTTGTATTTTACGCTTTCCCCTTGGCGGCCAGGTAGGTGCACCCACACATGTGAGGTACCGTTTTCATCGGCAAACCTTGGGAACACGGGACGGTAGGCCATGTGTTGTTGGGGGCGGGCTTCGATGGGTGAGCCGAGCGAAATGTGAGGAAAATGCGTTTTTTTCCCACATTTCGGATATTGCGGGGGTGTTTCGGTAATAAATTCTGGGGCGATTTGGGCATATCACGGGTGTCCTCTTTTCGGAAATCCATGGGGTTCCCTGTTTTCCTCAGTGGCTTGGACACCCGAGGCCCATATCTGTATGTTGTGCCTGTCGGCAGAGCGTCCCAAATTCCGGTCAGAAAACAGACTTGGGGTTACTTGTGTTTTAGGCTTTCCCCTTGGCGGCCAGGTAGGTGCACCCACACATGTGAGGTACCGTTTTCATCGGGACACCTGTGGGAACGCGGGACGGTAGGCCATGTGCTGTTGGGGGTGTGCTTCGACTGGTGAGCCGAGTGAAATGTGAGGAAAATGCGTTTTTTTTCCCACTTTTCGGACTTTGCGGGGGTGTTTGGGTAATAAATTCTGGGGCGATTTGGGCATATCACGGGTGTCCTCTTTTCGGAAATGCATGGGGTTCCCTGTTTTCCCCAGTGGCTTGGACACCCGAGGCCCATATCTGTATGTTGTGCCTGTCGGCAGAGCGTCCCAAATTCCGGTCAGAAAACAGACTTGGGGTTACTTGTGTTTTAGGCTTTCCCCTTGGCGCCCAGATAGGTGCACCCACACATGTGAGATACCATTTTCATCGGGACACCTGTGGGAACGTGGGACAGTAGGCCATGTGTTGTTGGGGGTGTGTTTCGATGGGTGAGCCGAGCGAAATGTGCAGAAAATGCGATTTTTCCAACATTTCAGACTTTGCGGGGGTGTGTGGGTAATAAATTCTGGGGCGATTTGGGGATATCATATCTCAGTGGATTCCCACGGGTGTCCTCTTTTCGGAAATGCATGGGGTTCCCTGTTTTCCCCGGTGGCTTGGACACCCGAGGCCCATATCTGTATGTTGTGCCGGTCGGCAGAGCGTCTCAAATTCCGGTCAGAAAACAGACTTGGGGTTACTTGTGTTTTAGGCTTTCCCCTTGGCGGACAGGTAGGTGCACCCACACATGTGAGATACCGCTTTCATCGGGACACCTGTGGGAATGCGGGATGGTAGGCCATGTGCTGTTGGGGGCGTGTTTCGATGGGTGAGCCGAGCGAAATGTGCGGAAAATGCGTTTTTTTCCCCACATTTCGGACTTTGCGGGGTGTCTGGGTAATAAATTCTGGGGCCATTTTGGGATATCATACCTCTGCAGATTCCCACGGGTGTCCTCTTTTCGGAAATGCATAGGGTTCCCTGTTTTCCCCCGTGGCTTGGACACCCGAGGCCCATATCTGTATGTTGTGCCGGTCGGCAGAGCGTCTCAAATTCCTGTCAGAAAACAGACTTGGGGTTACTTGTGTTTTAGGCTTTCCCCTTGGCGGACAGGTAGGTGCACCCACACATGTGAGATACCGTTTTCATCGGGACACCTTGGGAACACGGGACGGTAGACCATGTGTCGTTGGGGGCGTGCTTCGATGGGGGAGCCGAGTGAAATGTGTGGAAAATGCATTTTTTTCCCACAGTTCAGACTTTGCGGGGGTGTCTGGGTAATAAATTCTGGGGCGATATGGGCATATCATACCTCTGCGGATTTCTACAGGTGTCCTATTTTCAGAAATGCATCGGGTTCCCTGTTTTCCCCGGTGGCTTGGACACCCGAGGCCCATATCTGTATGTTGTGCCCGTCGGCAGAGCGTCTCAATTTCCGGTCAGAAAACAGACTTGGGGTTACTTGTGTTTTAGGCTTTCCCCTTGGCGGCCAGATAGGTGAAGCCACACATGTGAGGTACCGTTTTCATTGGGACACCTGTGGGAACGCGGGACGGTAGGCCATGTGTTGTTGGGGGCGTGTTTCGATGGGTGAGCCGAAAAAAATTTGCAGAAAATGCATTTTTTCCCCCACATTTTGAACTTTGCGGGGGTGTCTGGGTAATAAATTCTGGAGCCATTTGGGCATATCATACCTCTGCGGATTCCCATGGGTGTCCTCTTTTCGGAAATGCATGGGGTTCCCTGTTTTCCCCGGTGGCTTGCACACCCGAGGCCCATATCTGTATGTTGTGCCAGTCGGCAGAGCGTCTGAAATTCCGGTCAGAAAACAGACTTGGGGTTACTTGTGTTTTAGGCTTTCCCCTTTGCAGCCAGGTAGGTGCACCCACACATGTGAGGCATTGTTTTAATCGGGACACCTGTGGGAACGCGGGACAGTAGGCCATGTGTTGTTGGGGGTGTGTTTCGATGGGTGAGCCTAGCGAAATGTGCAGAAAATGCATTTTTTTCCCACATTTCAGACTTTGCGGGGTTGTCTGGGTAATAAATTCTGGGGCGATTTGGGCATATCATACCTCTGCGGATTTCCACAGGTGTCCTATTTTCAGAAATGCATCGGGTTCCCTGTTTTCCCCGGTGGCTTGGACACCCGAGGCCCATATCTGTATGTTGTGCCGGTCGGCAGAGCGTCTCAATTTCCGGTCAGAAAACAGACTTGGGGTTACTTGTGTTTTAGGCTTTCCCCTTGGCGGCCAGGTAGGTGCACCCACACATGTGAGGTACCGTTTTCATCGGCAAACCTTGGGAACACGGGACGGTAGGCCATGTGTTGTTGGGGGCGGGCTTCGATGGGTGAGCCGAGCGAAATGTGAGGAAAATGCGTTTTTTTCCCACATTTCGGATATTGCGGGGGTGTTTCGGTAATAAATTCTGGGGCGATTTGGGCATATCACGGGTGTCCTCTTTTCGGAAATCCATGGGGTTCCCTGTTTTCCTCAGTGGCTTGGACACCCGAGGCCCATATCTGTATGTTGTGCCTGTCGGCAGAGCGTCCCAAATTCCGGTCAGAAAACAGACTTGGGGTTACTTGTGTTTTAGGCTTTCCCCTTGGCGGCCAGGTAGGTGCACCCACACATGTGAGGTACCGTTTTCATCGGGACACCTGTGGGAACGCGGGACGGTAGGCCATGTGCTGTTGGGGGTGTGCTTCGACTGGTGAGCCGAGTGAAATGTGAGGAAAATGCGTTTTTTTTCCCACTTTTCGGACTTTGCGGGGGTGTTTGGGTAATAAATTCTGGGGCGATTTGGGCATATCACGGGTGTCCTCTTTTCGGAAATGCATGGGGTTCCCTGTTTTCCCCAGTGGCTTGGACACCCGAGGCCCATATCTGTATGTTGTGCCTGTCGGCAGAGCGTCCCAAATTCCGGTCAGAAAACAGACTTGGGGTTACTTGTGTTTTAGGCTTTCCCCTTGGCGCCCAGATAGGTGCACCCACACATGTGAGATACCATTTTCATCGGGACACCTGTGGGAACGTGGGACAGTAGGCCATGTGTTGTTGGGGGTGTGTTTCGATGGGTGAGCCGAGCGAAATGCGCAGAAAATGCAATTTTTCCAACATTTCAGACTTTGCGGGGGTGTGTGGGTAATAAATTCTGGGGCAATTTGGGGATATCATATCTCAGTGGATTCCCACGGGTGTCCTCTTTTCGGAAATGCATGGGGTTCCCTGTTTTCCCCGGTGGCTTGGACACCCGAGGCCCATATCTGTATGTTGTGCCGGTCGGCAGAGCGTCTCAAATTCCGGTCAGAAAACAGACTTGGGGTTACTTGTGTTTTAGGCTTTCCCCTTGGCGGACAGGTAGGTGCACCCACACATGTGAGATACCGCTTTCATCGGGACACCTGTGGGAATGCGGGATGGTAGGCCATGTGCTGTTGCGGGCGTGTTTCGATGGGTGAGCCGAGCGAAATGTGCGGAAAATGCGTTTTTTTCCCCACATTTCGGACTTTGCGGGGTGTCTGGGTAATAAATTATGGGGCCATTTGGGGATATCATACCTCTGCAGATTCCCACGGGTGTCCTCTTTTCGGAAATGCATAGGGTTCCCTGTTTTCCCCCGTGGCTTGGACACCCGAGGCCCATATCTGTATGTTGTGCCGGTCGGCAGAGCGTCTCAAATTCCTGTCAGAAAACAGACTTGGGGTTACTTGTGTTTTAGGCTTTCCCCTTGGCGGCCAGGTAGGTGCACCCACACATTTGAGGTACCGTTTTCATCGGGACACCTTGGGAACACGGGACGGTAGACCATGTGTCGTTGGGGGCGTGCTTCGATGGGGGAGCCGAGTGAAATGTGTGGAAAATGCATTTTTTTCCCACATTTCAGACTTTGCGGGGGTGTCTGGGTAATAAATTCTGGGGCGATATGGGCATATCATACCTCTGCGGATCCCACGGGTGTCATCTTTTCGGAAATGCATGGGGTTCCCTGTTTTCCCTGGTGGCTTGGACACCCGAGGCCCATATCTGTATGTTGTGCCGGTCGGCAGAGTGCCTCATATTCCGCTCAGAAAACAGACTTGGGGTTACTTGTGTTTTAGGCTTTCCCCTTGGCGGACAGGTAGGTGCACCCACACATGTGAGGTACCTTTTTCATTGGGACACCTGTGGGAACGCGGGATGGTAGGCCATGTGCTGTTGGGGGCGTGTTTCGATCCGTAAGCCGAGCGAAATGTGCGTAAAATGCGTTTTTTTCCCCACATTTCGGACTTTGCGGGGTGTCTGGGTAATAAATTCAGGGCCGATTTGGCATATCATACCTCTGCGGATTCCCACGGGTGTCCTCTTTTCGGAAATGCATGGGGTTCCCTGTTTTCCCCGGTGGCTTGGACACCCGAGGCCCATATTTGTATGTTGTGCCGGTCGGCAGAGCGTCTCAAATTCCGGTCAGAAAACAGACTTGGGGTTACTTGTGTTTTAGGCTTTCCTCTTGGCGCCCAGAAAGGTGCACCCACACATGTGAGGTACCATTTTCATCGGGACACCTGTGGGAACGCGGGACAGTAGGCCATGTAGTGTTGGGAGTTTGTTTCGATGGGTGAGCCGAGCGAAATGTGCAGAAAATGTGTTTTTTTCCCCATATTTCGGACTTTGCGGGGTGTCTGGGTAATAAATTCAGGGGCGATTTGGCATATCATACCTCTGCGGATTCCCACGGGTGTCCTCTTTTCGGAAATGCATGGGGTTCCCTGTTTTACCCGGTGGCTTGGACACCCGAGGCCCATATTTGTATGTTGTGCCGTCGGCAGAGCGTCTCAAATTCCGGTCAGAAAACAGACTTGGGGTTACTTGTGTTTTAGGCTTTCCCCTTGGCGCCCAGATAGGTGCACCCACACATGTGAGGTACCATTTTCATCGGGACACCTGTGGGAACGCGGGACAGTAGGCCATGTAGTGTTGGGAGTTTGTTTCGATGGGTGAGCCGAGCGAAATGTGCAGAAAATGTGTTTTTTTGCCCACATTTCGGACTTTGCGGGGTGTCTGGGTAATAAATTCAGGGGCGATTTGGCATATCATACCTCTGCGGATTCCCACGGGTGTCCTCTTTTCGGAAATGCATGGGGTTCCCTGTTTTACCCGGTGGCTTGGACACCCGAGGCCCATATTTGTATGTTGTGCCGGTCGGCAGAGCGTCTCAAATTCCGATCAGAAAACAGACTTGGGGTTACTTGTGTTTTAGGCTTTCCCCTTGGCGCCCAGATAGGTGCACCCACACATGTGAGGTACCATTTTCATCGGGACACCTGTGGGAACGCGGGACAGTAGGCCATGTAGTGTTGGGAGTTTGTTTCGATGGGTGAGCCGAGCGAAATGTGCAGAAAATGTGTTTTTTTCCCCACATTTCAGACTTTGCGGGGTGTCTGGGTAATAAATTCAGGGGCGATTTGGCATATCATACCTCTGCGGATTCCCACGGGTGTCCTCTTTTCGGAAATGCATGGGGTTCCCTGTTTTACCGGGTGGCTTGGACACCCGAGGCCCATATTTGTATGTTGTGCCGTCGGCAGAGCGTCTCAAATTCCGGTCAGAAAACAGACTTGGGGTTACTTGTGTTTTAGGCTTTCCCCTTGGCGCCCAGATAGGTGCACCCACACATGTGAGGTACCATTTTCATCGGGACACCTGTGGGAACGCGGGACAGTAGGCCATGTAGTGTTGGGAGTTTGTTTCGATGGGTGAGCCGAGCGAAATGTGCAGAAAATGTGTTTTTTTCCCCACATTTCGGACTTTGCGGGGTGTCTGGGTAATAAATTCAGGGGCGATTTGGCATATCATACCTCTGCGGATTCCCATGGGTGTCCTCTTTTCGGAAATGCATGGGGTTCCCTGTTTTACCCGGTGGCTTGGACACCCGAGGCCCATATTTGTATGTTGTGCCGGTCGGCAGAGCGTCTCAAATTCCGGTCAGAAAACAGACTTGGGGTTACTTGTGTTTTAGGCTTTCCCCTTGGCGCCCAGATAGGTGCACCCACACATGTGAGGTACCATTTTAATCGGGACACCTGTGGGAACGCGGGACAGTAGGCCATGTGTTGTTGGGGGTGTGTTTCGATGGGTGAGCCGAGCGAAATGTGCAGAAAATGCATTCTTTTCCCACATTTCAGACTTTGCGGGGTTGTCTGGGTGATAAATTCTGGGGCGATTTGGGCATATCATACCTCTGTGGATTTCCACAGGTGTCCTATTTTCAGAAATGCATCGGGTTCCCTGTTTTCCCCGGTGGCTTGGACACCCGAGGCCCATATCTGTATGTTGTGCCGGTCGGCAGAGCGTCTCAATTTCCGGTCAGAAAACAGACTTGGGGTTACTTGTGTTTTAGGCTTTCCCCTTGGCGGCCAGGTAGGTGCACCCACACATGTGAGGTACCGTTTTCATCGGCAAACCTTGGGAACACGGGACGGTAGGCCATGTGTTGTTGGGGGCGGGCTTCGATGGGTGAGCCGAGCGAAATGTGAGGAAAATGCGTTTTTTTCCCACATTTCGGATATTGCGGGGGTGTTTGGGTAATAAATTCTGGGGCGATTTGGGCATATCACGGGTGTCCTCTTTTCGGAAATCCATGGGGTTCCCTGTTTTCCTCAGTGGCTTGGACACCCGAGGCCCATATCTGTATGTTGTGCCTGTCGGCAGAGCGTCCCAAATTCCGGTCAGAAAACAGACTTGGGGTTACTTGTGTTTTAGGCTTTCCCCTTGGCGGCCAGGTAGGTGCACCCACACATGTGAGGTACCGTTTTCATCGGGACACCTGTGGGAACGCAGGACGGTAGGCCATGTGCTGTTGGGGGTGTGCTTCGACTGGTGAGCCGAGTGAAATGTGAGGAAAATGCGTTTTTTTTCCCACTTTTCGGACTTTGCGGGGGTGTTTGGGTAATAAATTCTGGGGCGATTTGGGCATATCACGGGTGTCCTCTTTTCGGAAATGCATGGGGTTCCCTGTTTTCCCCAGTGGCTTGGACACCCGAGGCCCATATCTGTATGTTGTGCCTGTCGGCAGAGCGTCCCAAATTCCGGTCAGAAAACAGACTTGGGGTTACTTGTGTTTTAGGCTTTCCCCTTGGCGCCCAGATAGGTGCACCCACACATGTGAGATACCATTTTCATCGGGACACCTGTGGGAACGTGGGACAGTAGGCCATGTGTTGTTGGGGGTGTGTTTCGATGGGTGAGCCGAGCGAAATGTGCAGAAAATGCGATTTTTCCAACATTTCAGACTTTGCGGGGGTGTGTGGGTAATAAATTCTGGGGCAATTTGGGGATATCATATCTCAGTGAATTCCCACGGGTGTCCTCTTTTCGGAAATGCATGGGGTTCCCTGTTTTCCCCGGTGGCTTGGACACCCGAGGCCCATATCTGTATGTTGTGCCGGTCGGCAGAGCGTCTCAAATTCCGGTCAGAAAACAGACTTGGGGTTACTTGTGTTTTAGGCTTTCCCCTTGGCGGACAGGTAGGTGCACCCACACATGTGAGATACCGCTTTCATCGGGACACCTGTGGGAATGCGGGATGGTAGGCCATGTGCTGTTGGGGGCGTGTTTCGATGGGTGAGCCGAGCGAAATGTGCGGAAAATGTGTTTTTTTCCCCACATTTCGGACTTTGCGGGGTGTCTGGGTAATAAATTCTGGGGCCATTTGGGGATATCATACCTCTGCAGATTCCCACGGGTGTCCTCTTTTCGGAAATGCATAGGGTTCCCTGTTTTCCCCCGTGGCTTGGACACCCGAGGCCCATATCTGTATGTTGTGCCGGTCGGCAGAGCGTCTCAAATTCCTGTCAGAAAACAGACTTGGGGTTACTTGTGTTTTAGGCTTTCCCCTTGGCGGCCAGGTAGGTGCACCCACACATTTGAGGTACCGTTTTCATCGGGACACCTTGGGAACACGGGACGGTAGACCATGTGTCGTTGGGGGCGTGCTTCGATGGGGGAGCCGAGTGAAATGTGTGGAAAATGCATTTTTTTCCCACATTTCAGACTTTGCGGGGGTGTCTGGGTAATAAATTCTGGGGCGATATGGGCATATCATACCTCTGCGGATTTCTACAGGTGTCCTATTTTCAAGAATGCATCGGGTTCCCTGTTTTCCCCGGTGGCTTGGACACCCGAGGCCCATATCTGTATGTTGTGCCGGTCGGCAGAGCGTCTCAATTTCCGGTCAGAAAACAGACTTGGGGTTACTTGTGTTTTAGTCTTTCCCCTTGGCGGCCAGATAGGTGCAGCCACACATGTAAGGTACCGTTTTCATTGGGACACCTGTGGGAACGCGGGACGGTAGGCCATGTGTTGTTGGGGGCGTGTTTCGATGGGTGAGCCGAAAAAAATGTGCAGAAAATGCATTTTTTTCCCCCACATTTTGAACTTTGCAGGGGTGTCTGGGTAATAAATTCTGGAGCCATTTGGGCATATCATACCTCTGCGGATTCCCATGGGTGTCCTCTTTTCGGAAATGCATGGGGTTCCCTGTTTTCCCCGGTGGCTTGCACACCCGAGGCCCATATCTGTATGTTGTGCCAGTCGGCAGAGCGTCTGAAATTCCGGTCAGAAAACAGACTTGGGGTTACTTGTGTTTTAGGCTTTCCCCTTTGCAGCCAGGTAGGTGCACCCACACATGTGAGGCATTGTTTTAATCGGGACACCTGTGGGAACGCGAGACGGTAGGCCATGTGCGTTTGGGAGCGTGTTTTCGATGGGTGAGCCGAACGAAATTTGCGGAAAATACGTTTTTTTCCCACATTTCAGACTTTGCGGGGGTGTCTGGGTAATACATTCTTGGGCGATTTGGGCATATCATACCTCTGCGGATTCCCACGGGTGTCCTCTTTTCGGAAATGCATGGGGTTCCCTGTTTTCCCCGGTGGCTTGGACACCCGCGGCCCATCTCTGTATGTTGTGCCTGTCGGCAGAGCGTCTCAAATTCCGGTCAGAAAACAGAGTTGGGGTTACTTGTGTTTTAGGCTTTCCCCTTGGTGGCCAGGTAGGTGCACCCACACATGTGATGTACCATTTTCATCAGGACACGTGTGGGAACGCGGGACGGTAGGCCATGTGTTGTTGGGGGCGTGTTTCAATGGGTGAACCGAGCGTAATGTGCGTAAAATGCATATTTTTTCCCACATTTCAGACTTTGCGGGGGTGTCTGGGCAAAATATTCTGGGGCGATTTGGGCATATCATACCTCTGCGGATTTCCAGAGGTGTCCTCTTTTCAGAAATGCGTGGGGTTCCCTGTTTTCCCCGGTGGCTTGGACACCCGAGGCCCATGTCTGTATGTTGTGCCGGTCGGCAGAGAGTCTCAAATTCCGGTCAGAAAACAGACTTGGGGTTACTTGTGTTTCAGGCTTTCCCCTTGGCGGTCAGGTAGGTGCACCCACACATGTGAGGTACCATTTTCATCGGGACACCTGTGGGAACGCGGGACAGTAGGCCATGTGTTGTTGGGGGTGTGTTTCGATGGGTGAGCCTAGCGAAATGTGCAGAAAATGCATTTTTTTCCCACATTTCAGACTTTGCGGGGTTGTCTGGGTAATAAATTCTGGGGCGATTTGGGCATATCATACCTCTGCGGATTTCCACAGGTGTCCTATTTTCAGAAATGCATCGGGTTCCCTGTTTTCCCCGGTGGCTTGGACACCCGAGGCCCATATCTGTATGTTGTGCCGGTCGGCAGAGCGTCTCAATTTCCGGTCAGAAAACAGACTTGGGGTTACTTGTGTTTTAGGCTTTCCCCTTGGCGGCCAGGTAGGTGCACCCACACATGTGAGGTACCGTTTTCATCGGCAAACCTTGGGAACACGGGACGGTAGGCCATGTGTTGTTGGGGGCGGGCTTCGATGGGTGAGCCGAGCGAAATGTGAGGAAAATGTGTTTTTTTCCCACATTTCGGATATTGCGGGGGTGTTTCGGTAATAAATTCTGGGGCGATTTGGGCATATCACGGGTGTCCTCTTTTTGGAAATCCATGGGGTTCCCTGTTTTCCTCAGTGGCTTGGACACCCGAGGCCCATATCTGTATGTTGTGCCTGTCGGCAGAGCGTCCCAAATTCCGGTCAGAAAACAGACTTGGGGTTACTTGTGTTTTAGGCTTTCCCCTTGGCGGCCAGGTAGGTGCACCCACACATGTGAGGTACCGTTTTCATCGGGACACCTGTGGGAATGCGGGACGGTAGGCCATGTGCTGTTGGGGGTGTGCTTCGACTGGTGAGCCGAGTGAAATGTGAGGAAAATGCGTTTTTTTTCCCACTTTTCGGACTTTGCGGGGGTGTTTGGGTAATAAATTCTGGGGCGATTTGGGCATATCACGGGTGTCCTCTTTTCGGAAATGCATGGGGTTCCCTGTTTTCCCCAGTGGCTTGGACACCCGAGGCCCATATCTGTATGTTGTGCCTGTCGGCAGAGCGTCCCAGATTCCGGTCAGAAAACAGACTTGGGGTTACTTGTGTTTTAGGCTTTCCCCTTGGCGCCCAGATAGGTGCACCCACACATGTGAGATAACATTTTCATCAGGACACCTGTGGGAACGTGGGACAGTAGGCCATGTGTTGTTGGGGGTGTGTTTCGATGGGTGAGCCGAGCGAAATGTGCAGAAAATGCGATTTTTCCAACATTTCAGACTTTGCGGGGGTGTGTGGGTAATAAATTCTGGGGCGATTTGGGGATATCATATCTCAGTGGATTCCCACGGGTGTCCTCTTTTCGGAAATGCATGGGGTTCCCTGTTTTCCCCGGTGGCTTGGACACCCGAGGCCCATATCTGTATGTTGTGCCGGTCGGCAGAGCGTCTCAAATTCCGGTCAGAAAACAGACTTGGGGTTACTTGTGTTTTAGGCTTTCCCCTTGGCGGACAGGTAGGTCCACCCACACATGTGAGATACCGCTTTCATCGGGACACCTGTGGATATGCGGGATGGTAGGCCATGTGCTGTTGGGGGCGTGTTTCGATGGGTGAGCCGAGCGAAATGTGCGGAAAATGCGTTTTTTTCCCCACATTTCGGACTTTGCGGGGTGTCTGGGTAATAAATTCTGGGGCCATTTGGGGATATCATACCTCTGCAGATTCCCACGGGTGTCCTCTTTTCGGAAATGCATAGGGTTCCCTGTTTTCCCCCGTGGCTTGGACACCCGAGGCCCATATCTGTATGTTGTGCCGGTCGGCAGAGCGTCTCAAATTCCTTTCAGAAAACAGACTTGGGGTTACTTGTGTTTTAGGCTTTCCCCTTGGCGGCCAGGTAGGTGCACCCACACATTTGAGGTACCGTTTTCATCGGGACACCTTGGGAACACGGGACGGTATACCATGTGTCGTTGGGGGCGTGCTTTGATGGGGGAGCCGAGTGAAATGTGTGGAAAATGCATTTTTTTCCCACATTTCAGACTTTGCGGGGGTGTCTGGGTAATAAATTCTGGGGCGATATGGGCATATCATACCTCTGCGGATCCCACGGGTGTCATCTTTTCGGAAATGCATGGGGTTTCCTGTTTTCCCTGGTGGCTTGGACACCCGAGGCCCATATCTGTATGTTGTGCCGGTCGGCAGAGTGCCTCATATTCCGCTCAGAAAACAGACTTGGGGTTACTTGTGTTTTAGGCTTTCCCCTTGGCGGACAGGTAGGTGCACCCACACATGTGAGGTACCTTTTTCATTGGGACACCTGTGGGAACGCGGGATGGTAGGCCATGTGCTGTTGGGGGTGTGTTTCGATCCGTAAGCCGAGCGAAATGTGCGGAAAATGCGTTTTTTTCCCCACATTTCGGACTTTGCGGGGTGTCTGGGTAATAAATTCAGGGCCGATTTGGAATATCATACCTCTGCGGATTCCCACGGGTGTCCTCTTTTCGGAAATGCATGGGGTTCCCTGTTTTCCCCGGTGGCTTGGACACCCGAGGCCCATATTTGTATGTTGTGCCGGTCGGCAGAGCGTCTCAAATTCCGGTCAGAAAACAGACTTGGGGTTACTTGTGTTTTAGGCTTTCCCCTTGTCGCCCAGATAGGTGCACCCACACATGTGAGGTACCATTTTCATCGGGACACCTGTGGGAACGCGGGACAGTAGGCCATGTAGTGTTGGGAGTTTGTTTCGATGGGTGAGCCGAGCGAAATGTGCAGAAAATGTGTTTTTTTCCCCATATTTCGGACTTTGCGGGGTGTCTGGGTAATAAATTCAGGGGCGATTTGGCATATCATACCTCTGCGGATTCCCACGGGTGTCCTCTTTTCGGAAATGCATGGGGTTCCCTGTTTTACCCGGTGGCTTGGACACCCGAGGCCCATATTTGTATGTTGTGCCGTCGGCAGAGCGTCTCAAATTCCGGTCAGAAAACAGACTTGGGGTTACTTGTGTTTTAGGCTTTCCCCTTGGCGCCCAGATAGGTGCACCCACACATGTGAGGTACCATTTTCATCGGGACACCTGTGGGAACGCGGGACAGTAGGCCATGTAGCGTTGGGAGTTTGTTTCGATGGGTGAGCCGAGCGAAATGTGCAGAAAATGTGTTTTTTTCCCCACATTTCAGACTTTGCGGGGTGTCTGGGTAATAAATTCAGGGGCGATTTGGCATATCATACCTCTGCGGATTCCCACGGGTGTCCTCTTTTCGGAAATGCATGGGGTTCCCTGTTTTACCCGGTGGCTTGGACACCCGAGGCCCATATTTGTATGTTGTGCCGGTCGGCAGAGCGTCTCAAATTCCGGTCAGAAAACAGACTTGGGGTTACTTGTGTTTTAGGCTTTCCCCTTGGCGCCCAGATAGGTGCACCCACACATGTGAGGTACCATTTTCATCGGGACACCTGTGGGAACGCGGGACAGTAGGCCATGTAGTGTTGGGAGTTTGTTTCGATGGGTGAGCCGAGCGAAATGTGCAGAAAATGTGTTTTTTTCCCCACATTTCAGACTTTGCGGGGTGTCTGGGTAATAAATTCAGGGGCGATTTGGCATATCATACCTCTGCGGATTCCCACGGGTGTCCTCTTTTCGGAAATGCATGGGGTTCCCTGTTTTACCCGGTGGCTTGGACACCCGAGGCCCATATTTGTATGTTGTGCCGTCGGCAGAGCGTCTCAAATTCCGGTTAGAAAACAGACTTGGGGTTACTTGTGTTTTAGGCTTTCCCCTTGGCGCCCAGATAGGTGCACCCACACATGTGAGGTACCATTTTCATCGGGACACCTGTGGGAACGCGGGACAGTAGGCCATGTAGTGTTGGGAGTTTGTTTCGATGGGTGAGCCGAGCGAAATGTGCAGAAAATGTGTTTTTTTCCCCACATTTCGGACTTTGCGGGGTGTCTGGGTAATAAATTCAGGGGCGATTTGGCATATCATACCTCTGCGGATTCCCACGGGTGTCCTCTTTTCGGAAATGCATGGGGTTCCCTGTTTTACCCGGTGGCTTGGACACCCGAGGCCCATATTTGTATGTTGTGCCGGTCGGCAGAGCGTCTCAAATTCCGGTCAGAAAACAGACTTGGGGTTACTTGTGTTTTAGGCTTTCCCCTTGGCGCCCAGATAGGTGCACCCACACATGTGAGGTACCATTTTAATCGGGACACCTGTGGGAACGCGGGACAGTAGGCCATGTGTTGTTGGGGGTGTGTTTCGATGGGGGAGCCGAGCTAAATGTGCAGAAAATGCATTTTTTTCCCACATTTCAGACTTTGCGGGGTTGTCTGGGTAATAAATTCTGGGGTGATTTGGGCATATCATACCTCTGTGGATTTCCACAGGTGTCCTATTTTCAGAAATGCATCGGGTTCCCTGTTTTCCCCGGTGGCTTGGACACCCGAGGCCCATATCTGTATGTTGTGCCGGTCGGCAGAGCGTCTCAATTTCCGGTCAGAAAACAGACTTGGGGTTACTTGTTTTTTAGGCTTTCCCCTTGGCGGTCAGGTAGGTGCACCCACACATGTGAGGTACCGTTTTCATTGGGACACCTGTGGGAACGCGGGATGGTAGGCCATGTGCTGTTGGGGGCGTGTTTCGATCCGTAAGCCGAGCGAAATGTGCGGAAAATGCGTTTTTTTCCCCACATTTCGGACTTTGTGTTGTGTCTGGGTAATAAATTCAGGGCCGATTTGGCATATCATACCTCTGCGGATTCCCACGGGTGTCCTCTTTTCGGAAATGCATGGGGTTCCCTGTTTTCCCCGGTGGCTTGGACACCCGAGGCCCATATTTGTATGTTGTGCCGTCGGCAGAGCGTCTCAAATTCCGGTCAGAAAACAGACTTGGGGTTACTTGTGTTTTAGGCTTTCCCCTTGGCGCCCAGATAGGTGCACCCACACATGTGAGGTACCATTTTCATCGGGACACCTGTGGGAACGCGGGACAGTAGGCCATGTAGTGTTGGGAGTTTGTTTCGATGGGTGAGCCGAGCGAAATGTGCAGAAAATGTGTTTTTTTCCCCACATTTCGGACTTTGCGGGGTGTCTGGGTAATAAATTCAGGAGCGATTTGGTATATCATACCTCTGCGGATTCCCACGGGTGTCCTCTTTTCGGAAATGCATGGGGTTCCCTGTTTTACCCGGTGGCTTGGACACCCGAGGCCCATATTTGTATGTTGTGCCGGTCGGCAGAGCGTCTCAAATTCCGGTCAGAAAACAGACTTGGGGTTACTTGTGTTTTAGGCTTTCCCCTTGGCGCCCAGATAGGTGCACCCACACATGTGAGGTACCATTTTCATCAGGACACCTGTGGGAACGCGGGACAGTTGGCCATGTAGTGTTGGGAGTTTGTTTCGATGGGTGAGCCGAGCGAAATGTGCAGAAAATGTGTTTTTTTCCCCACATTTCAGACTTTGCGGGGTGTCTGGGTAATAAATTCAGGGGCGATTTGGCATATCATACCTCTGCGGATTCCCACGGGTGTCCTCTTTTCGGAAATGCATGGGGTTCCCTGTTTTACCCGGTGGCTTGGACACCCGAGGCCCATATTTGTATGTTGTGCCGTCGGCAGAGCGTCTCAAATTCCGGTCAGAAAACAGACTTGGGGTTACTTGTGTTTTAGGCTTTCCCCTTGGCGCCCAGATAGGTGCACCCACACATGTGAGGTACCATTTTCATCGGGACACCTGTGGGAACGCGGGACAGTAGGCCATGTAGTGTTGGGAGTTTGTTTCGATGGGTGAGCCGAGCGAAATGTGCAGAAAATGTGTTTTTTTCCCCACATTTCGGACTTTGCGGGGTGTCTGGGTAATAAATTCAGGGGCGATTTGGCATATCATACCTCTGCGGATTCCCACGGGTGTCCTCTTTTCGGAAATGCATGGGGGTCACTGTTTTACCCTGTGGCTTGGACACCCGAGGCCCATATTTGTATGTTGTGCCGGTCGGCAGAGCGTCTCAAATTCCGGTCAGAAAACAGACTTGGGGTTACTTGTGTTTTAGGCTTTCCCCTTGGCGCCCAGATAGGTGCACCCACACATGTGAGGTACCATTTTAATCGGGACACCTTTGGGAACGCGGGACAGTAGGCCATGTGTTGTTGGGCGTGTGTTTCGATGGGTGAGCCGAGCGAAATGTGCAGAAAATGCATTTTTTTCCCACATTTCAGACTTTGCGGGGCTGTCTGGGTAATAAATTCTGGGGCGATTTGGGCATATCATACCTCTGTGGATTTCCACAGGTGTCCTATTTTCAGAAATGCATCGGGTTCCCTGTTTTCCCCGGTGGCTTGGACACCCGAGGCCCATATCTGTATGTTGTGCCGGTCGGCAGAGCGTCTCAATTTCCGGTCAGAAAACAGACTTGGGGTTACTTGTGTTTTAGGCTTTCCCCTTGGCGGTCAGGTAGGTGCACCCACACATGTGAGGTACCGTTTTCATTGGGACACCTGTGGGAACGCGGGATGGTAGGCCATGTGCTGTTGGGGGCGTGTTTCGATCCGTGAGCCGAGCGAAATGTGCGGAAAATGCGTTTTTTTCCCCACATTTCGGACTTTGCGGGGTGTCTGGGTAATAAATTCAGGGGCGATTTGGCATATCATACCTCTGCGGATTCCCACGGGTGTCCTCTTTTCGGAAATGCATGGGGTTCCCTGTTTTCCCCAGTGGCTTGGACACCCGAGGCCCATATTTGTATGTTGTGCCGGTCGGCAGAGCATCTCAAATTCCGGTCAGAAAACAGACTTGGGGTTACTTGTGTTTTAGGCTTTCCCCTTGGCGCCCAGATAGGTGCACCCACACATGTGAGGTACCATTTTCATCTGGACACCTGTGGGAACGCGGGACAGTAGGCCATGTACTGTTGGGAGTGTGTTTCGATGGGTGAGCCGAGCGAAATGTGCGGAAAATGTGTTTTTTTTTCACTACATTTCGGACTTTACGGGGGTGTCTGGGTAATACATTCTGGGGTGATTTGGGCATATCATACTTCTGCGGATTCCCACGGGTGTCCTCTTTTGGGAAATGCATCGGGTTCCCTGTTTTCCCTGGTGGCTTGGACACCCGAGGCCCATATCTGTATGTTGTGCCGGTCGGCAGAGAGTCTCAAATTCCGGTCAGAAAACAGACTTGGGGTTACTTGTGTTTTAGGCTTTCCCCTTGGCGGTCAGGTAGGTGCACCCACACATGTGAGGTACCATTTTCATCGGGACACCTGTGGGAACGTGGGACAGTAGGCCATGTGTTGTTGGGGGTGTGTTTCGATGGGTGAGCCTAGCGAAATGTGCAGAAAATGCATTTTTTTCCCACATTTCAGACTTTGCGGGGTTGTCTGGGTAATAAATTCTGGGGCGATTTGGGCATATCATACCTCTGCGGATTTCCACAGGTGTCCTATTTTCAGAAATGCATCGGGTTCCCTGTTTTCCCCGGTGGCTTGGACACCCGAGGCCCATATCTGTATGTTGTGCCGGTCGGCAGAGCGTCTCAATTTCCGGTCAGAAAACAAACTTGGGGTTACTTGTGTTTTAGGCTTTCCCCTTGGCGGCCAGGTAGGTGCACCCATACATGTGAGGTACCGTTTTCATCGGCAAACCTTGGGAACACGGGACGGTAGGCCATGTGTTGTTGGGGGCGGGC
Organism: Ambystoma mexicanum; assembly: GCF_040938575.1. NCBI lineage: Eukaryota > Metazoa > Chordata > Amphibia > Caudata > Ambystomatidae > Ambystoma > Ambystoma mexicanum. The sequence goes on from NC_090928.1 coordinate 432,828,661, forward strand.
TTCGATGGGTGAGCCGAGCGAAATGTGAGGAAAATGCGTTTTTTTCCCACATTTCAGATATTGCGGGGGTGTTTGGGTAATAAATTCTGGGGCGATTTGGGCATATCACGGGTGTCCTCTTTTCGGAAATCCATGGGGTTCCCTGTTTTCCTCAGTGGCTTGGACACCCGAGGCCCATATCTGTATGTTGTGCCTGTCGGCAGAGCGTCCCAAATTCCGGTCAGAAAACAGACTTGGGGTTACTTGTGTTTTAGGCTTTCCCCTTGGCGGCCAGGTAGGTGCACCCACACATGTGAGGTACCGTTTTCATCGGGACACCTGTGGGAACGCGGGACGGTAGGCCATGTGCTGTTGGGGGTGTGCTTCGACTGGTGAGCCGAGTGAAATGTGAGGAAAATGCGTTTTTTTTCCCACTTTTCGGACTTTGCGGGGGTGTGTGGGTAATAAATTCTGGGGCGATTTGGGGATATCATATCTCAGTGGATTCCCACGGGTGTCCTCTTTTCGGAAATGCATGGGGTTCCCTGTTTTCCCCGGTGGCTTGGACACCCGAGGCCCATATCTGTATGTTGTGCCTGTCGGCAGAGCGTCCCAAATTCCGGTCAGAAAACAGACTTGGGGTTACTTGTGTTTTAGGCTTTCCCCTTGGCGCCCAGATAGGTGCACCCACACATGTGAGATACCATTTTCATCGGGACACCTGTGGGAACGTGGGACAGTAGGCCATGTGTTGTTGGGGGTGTGTTTCGATGGGTGAGCCGAGCGAAATGTGCAGAAAATGCGATTTTTCCAACATTTCAGACTTTGCGGGGGTGTGTGGGTAATAAATTCTGGGGCGATTTGGGGATATCATATCTCAGTGGATTCCCACGGGTGTCCTCTTTTCGGAAATGCATGGGGTTCCCTGTTTTCCCCGGTGGCTTGGACACCCGAGGCCCATATCTGTATGTTGTGCCGGTCGGCAGAGCGTCTCAAATTCCGGTCAGAAAACAGACTTGGGGTTACTTGTGTTTTAGGCTTTCCCCTTGGCGGACAGGTAGGTGCACCCACACATGTGAGATACCGCTTTCATCGGGACACCTGTGGGAATGCGGGATGGTAGGCCATGTGCTGTTGGGGCCGTGTTTCGATGGGTGAGCCGAGCGAAATGTGCGGAAAATGCGTTTTTTTCCCCACATTTCGGACTTTGCGGGGTGTCTGGGTAATAAATTCTGGGGCCATTTGGGGATATCATACCTCTGCAGATTCCCACCGGTGTGCTCTTTTCAGAAATGCATAGGGTTCCCAGTTTTCCCCCGTGGCTTGGACACCCGAGGCCCATATCTGTATGTTGTGCCGGTCGGCAGAGCGTCTCAAATTCCTGTCAGAAAACAGACTTGGGGTTACTTGTGTTTTAGGCTTTCCCCTTGGCGGCCAGGTAGGTGCACCCACACATTTGAGGTACCGTTTTCATCGGGACACCTTGGGAACACGGGACGGTAGACCATGTGTCGTTGGGGGCGTGCTTCGATGGGGGAGCCGAGTGAAATGTGTGGAAAATGCATTTTTTCCCACATTTCAGACTTTGCGGGGGTGTCTGGGTAATAAATTCTGGGGCGATATGGGTATATCATACCTCTGCGGATTTCTACAGGTGTCCTATTTTCAGAAATGCATCGGGTTCCCTGTTTTCCCCGGTGGCTTGGACACCCGAGGCCCATATCTGTATGTTGTGCCGGTCGGCAGAGCGTCTCAATTTCCGGTCAGAAAACAGACTTGGGGTTACTTGTGTTTTAGGCTTTCCCCTTGGCGGCCAGATAGGTGCAGCCACACATGTGAGGTACCGTTTTCATTGGGACACCTGTGGGAACGCGGGACGGTAGGCCATGTGTTGTTGGGGGCGTGTTTCGATGGGTCAGCCGAAAAAAATGTGCAGAAAATGCATTTTTTTCCCCCACATTTTGAACTTTGCGGGGGTGTCTGGGTAATAAATTCTGGAGCCATTTGGGCATATCATACCTCTGCGGATTCCCATGGGTGTCCTCTTTTCGGAAATGCATGGGGTTCCCTGTTTTCCCCGGTGGCTTGCACACCCGAGGCCCATATCTGTATGTTGTGCCAGTCGGCAGAGCGTCTGAAATTCCGGTCAGAAAACAGACTTGGGGTTACTTGTGTTTTAGGCTTTCCCCTTTGCAGCCAGGTAGGTGCACCCACACATGTGAGGCATTGTTTTAATCGGGACACCTGTGGGAACGCGAGACGGTAGGCCATGTGCGTTTGGGAGCGTGTTTTCGATGGGTGAGCCGAACGAAATTTGCGGAAAATACGTTTTTTTCCCACATTTCAGACTTTGCGGGGGTGTCTGGGTAATACATTCTTGGGCGATTTGGGCATATCATACCTCTGCGGATTCCCACGGGTGTCCTCTTTTCGGAAATGCATGGGGTTCCCTGTTTTCCCTGGTGGCTTGGACACCCGCGGCCCATCTCTGTATGTTGTGCCTGTCGGCAGAGCGTCTCAAATTCCAGTCAGAAAACAGACTTGGGGTTACTTGTGTTTTAGGCTTTCCCCTTGGTGGCCAGGTAGGTGCACCCACACATGTGATGTACCATTTTCATCAGGACACGTGTGGGAACGCGGGACGGTAGGCCATGTGTTGTTGGGGGCGTGTTTCAATGGGTGAACCGAGCGTAATGTGCGTAAAATGCATATTTTTTCCCACATTTCAGACTTTGCGGGGGTGTCTGGGCAAAAAATTCTGGGGCGATTTGGGCATATCATACCTCTGCGGATTTCCAGAGGTGTCCTCTTTTCAGAAATGCATGGGGTTCCCTGTTTTCCCCGGTGGCTTGGACACCCGAGGCCCATATCTGTATGTTGTGCCGGTCGGCAGAGCGTCTCAAATTCCGGTCAGAAAACAGACTTGGGGTTACTTGTGTTTTAGGCTTTCCCCTTGGCGCCCAGATAGGTGCACCCACACATGTGAGGTACCATTTTCATCGGGACACCTGTGGGAACGCGGGACAGTAGGCCATGTAGTGTTGGGAGTTTGTTTCGATGGGTGAGCCGAGCGAAATGTGCAGAAAATGTGTTTTTTTCCCCACATTTCAGACTTTGCGGGGTGTCTGGGTAATAAATTCAGGGGCGATTTGGCATATCATACCTCTGCGGATTCCCACGGGTGTCCTCTTTTCGTAAATGCATGGGGTTCCCTGTTTTACCCGGTGGCTTGGACACCCGAGGCCCATATTTGTATGTTGTGCCGTCGGCAGAGCGTCTCAAATTCCGGTCAGAAAACAGACTTGGGGTTACTTGTGTTTTAGGCTTTCCCCTTGGCGCCCAGATAGGTGCACCCACACATGTGAGGTACCATTTTCATCGGGACACCTGTGGGAACGCGGGACAGTAGGCCATGTAGTGTTGGGAGTTTGTTTCGATGGGTGAGCCGAGCGAAATGTGCAGAAAATGTGTTTTTTTCCCCACATTTCGGACTTTGCGGGGTGTCTGGGTAATAAATTCAGGGGCGATTTGGCATATCATACCTCTGCGGATTCCCACGGGTGTCCTCTTTTCGGAAATGCATGGGGTTCCCTGTTTTACCCGGTGGCTTGGACACCCGAGGCCCATATTTGTATGTTGTGCCGGTCGGCAGAGCGTCTCAAATTCCGGTCAGAAAACAGACTTGGGGTTACTTGTGTTTTAGGCTTTCCCCTTGGCGCCCAGATAGGTGCACCCACACATGTGAGGTACCATTTTAATTGGGACACCTGTGGGAACGCGGGACAGTAGGCCATGTGTTGTTGGGGGTGTGTTTCGATGGGTGAGCCGAGCGAAATGTGCAGAAAATGCATTTTTTTCCCACATTTCAGACTTTGCGGGGTTGTCTGGGTAATAAATTCTGGGGCGATTTGGGCATATCATACCTCTGTGGATTTCCACAGGTGTCCTATTTTCAGAAATGCATCGGGTTCCCTGTTTTCCCCGGTGGCTTGGACACCCGAGGCCCATATCTGTATGTTGTGCCGGTCTGCAGAGCGTCTCAATTTCCGGTCAGAAAACAGACTTGGGGTTACTTGTATTTTACGCTTTCCCCTTGGCGGCCAGGTAGGTGCACCCACACATGTGAGGTACCGTTTTCATCGGCAAACCTTGGGAACACGGGACGGTAGGCCATGTGTTGTTGGGGGCGGGCTTCGATGGGTGAGCCGAGCGAAATGTGAGGAAAATGCGTTTTTTTCCCACATTTCGGATATTGCGGGGGTGTTTCGGTAATAAATTCTGGGGCGATTTGGGCATATCACGGGTGTCCTCTTTTCGGAAATCCATGGGGTTCCCTGTTTTCCTCAGTGGCTTGGACACCCGAGGCCCATATCTGTATGTTGTGCCTGTCGGCAGAGCGTCCCAAATTCCGGTCAGAAAACAGAGTTGGGGTTACTTGTGTTTTAGGCTTTCCCCTTGGTGGCCAGGTAGGTGCACCCACACATGTGATGTACCATTTTCATCAGGACACGTGTGGGAACGCGGGACGGTAGGCCATGTGTTGTTGGGGGCGTGTTTCAATGGGTGAACCGAGCGTAATGTGCGTAAAATGCATATTTTTTCCCACATTTCAGACTTTGCGGGGGTGTCTGGGCAAAAAATTCTGGGGCGATTTGGGCATATCATACCTCTGCGGATTTCCAGAGGTGTCCTCTTTTCAGAAATGCATGGGGTTCCCTGTTTTCCCCGGTGGCTTGGACACCCGAGGCCCATATCTGTATGTTGTGCCGGTCGGCAGAGCGTCTCAAATTCCGGTCAGAAAACAGACTTGGGGTTACTTGTGTTTTAGGCTTTCCCCTTGGCGCCCAGATAGGTGCACCCACACATGTGAGGTACCATTTTCATCGGGACACCTGTGGGAACGCGGGACAGTAGGCCATGTAGTGTTGGGAGTTTGTTTCGATGGGTGAGCCGAGCGAAATGTGCAGAAAATGTGTTTTTTTCCCCACATTTCAGACTTTGCGGGGTGTCTGGGTAATAAATTCAGGGGCGATTTGGCATATCATACCTCTGCGGATTCCCACGGGTGTCCTCTTTTCGTAAATGCATGGGGTTCCCTGTTTTACCCGGTGGCTTGGACACCCGAGGCCCATATTTGTATGTTGTGCCGTCGGCAGAGCGTCTCAAATTCCGGTCAGAAAACAGACTTGGGGTTACTTGTGTTTTAGGCTTTCCCCTTGGCGGACAGGTAGGTGCACCCACACATGTGAGATACCGCTTTCATCGGGACACCTGTGGGAATGCGGGATGGTAGGCCATGTGCTGTTGGGGCCGTGTTTCGATGGGTGAGCCGAGCGAAATGTGCGGAAAATGCGTTTTTTTCCCCACATTTCGGACTTTGCGGGGTGTCTGGGTAATAAATTCTGGGGCCATTTGGGGATATCATACCTCTGCAGATTCCCACCGGTGTGCTCTTTTCAGAAATGCATAGGGTTCCCAGTTTTCCCCCGTGGCTTGGACACCCGAGGCCCATATCTGTATGTTGTGCCGGTCGGCAGAGCGTCTCAAATTCCTGTCAGAAAACAGACTTGGGGTTACTTGTGTTTTAGGCTTTCCCCTTGGCGGCCAGGTAGGTGCACCCACACATTTGAGGTACCGTTTTCATCGGGACACCTTGGGAACACGGGACGGTAGACCATGTGTCGTTGGGGGCGTGCTTCGATGGGGGAGCCGAGTGAAATGTGTGGAAAATGCATTTTTTCCCACATTTCAGACTTTGCGGGGGTGTCTGGGTAATAAATTCTGGGGCGATATGGGTATATCATACCTCTGCGGATTTCTACAGGTGTCCTATTTTCAGAAATGCATCGGGTTCCCTGTTTTCCCCGGTGGCTTGGACACCCGAGGCCCATATCTGTATGTTGTGCCGGTCGGCAGAGCGTCTCAATTTCCGGTCAGAAAACAGACTTGGGGTTACTTGTGTTTTAGGCTTTCCCCTTGGCGGCCAGATAGGTGCAGCCACACATGTGAGGTACCGTTTTCATTGGGACACCTGTGGGAACGCGGGACGGTAGGCCATGTGTTGTTGGGGGCGTGTTTCGATGGGTCAGCCGAAAAAAATGTGCAGAAAATGCATTTTTTTCCCCCACATTTTGAACTTTGCGGGGGTGTCTGGGTAATAAATTCTGGAGCCATTTGGGCATATCATACCTCTGCGGATTCCCATGGGTGTCCTCTTTTCGGAAATGCATGGGGTTCCCTGTTTTCCCCGGTGGCTTGCACACCCGAGGCCCATATCTGTATGTTGTGCCAGTCGGCAGAGCGTCTGAAATTCCGGTCAGAAAACAGACTTGGGGTTACTTGTGTTTTAGGCTTTCCCCTTTGCAGCCAGGTAGGTGCACCCACACATGTGAGGCATTGTTTTAATCGGGACACCTGTGGGAACGCGAGACGGTAGGCCATGTGCGTTTGGGAGCGTGTTTTCGATGGGTGAGCCGAACGAAATTTGCGGAAAATACGTTTTTTTCCCACATTTCAGACTTTGCGGGGGTGTCTGGGTAATACATTCTTGGGCGATTTGGGCATATCATACCTCTGCGGATTCCCACGGGTGTCCTCTTTTCGGAAATGCATGGGGTTCCCTGTTTTCCCTGGTGGCTTGGACACCCGCGGCCCATCTCTGTATGTTGTGCCTGTCGGCAGAGCGTCTCAAATTCCAGTCAGAAAACAGACTTGGGGTTACTTGTGTTTTAGGCTTTCCCCTTGGTGGCCAGGTAGGTGCACCCACACATGTGATGTACCATTTTCATCAGGACACGTGTGGGAACGCGGGACGGTAGGCCATGTGTTGTTGGGGGCGTGTTTCAATGGGTGAACCGAGCGTAATGTGCGTAAAATGCATATTTTTTCCCACATTTCAGACTTTGCGGGGGTGTCTGGGCAAAAAATTCTGGGGCGATTTGGGCATATCATACCTCTGCGGATTTCCAGAGGTGTCCTCTTTTCAGAAATGCATGGGGTTCCCTGTTTTCCCCGGTGGCTTGGACACCCGAGGCCCATATCTGTATGTTGTGCCGGTCGGCAGAGCGTCTCAAATTCCGGTCAGAAAACAGACTTGGGGTTACTTGTGTTTTAGGCTTTCCCCTTGGCGCCCAGATAGGTGCACCCACACATGTGAGGTACCATTTTCATCGGGACACCTGTGGGAACGCGGGACAGTAGGCCATGTAGTGTTGGGAGTTTGTTTCGATGGGTGAGCCGAGCGAAATGTGCAGAAAATGTGTTTTTTTCCCCACATTTCAGACTTTGCGGGGTGTCTGGGTAATAAATTCAGGGGCGATTTGGCATATCATACCTCTGCGGATTCCCACGGGTGTCCTCTTTTCGTAAATGCATGGGGTTCCCTGTTTTACCCGGTGGCTTGGACACCCGAGGCCCATATTTGTATGTTGTGCCGTCGGCAGAGCGTCTCAAATTCCGGTCAGAAAACAGACTTGGGGTTACTTGTGTTTTAGGCTTTCCCCTTGGCGCCCAGATAGGTGCACCCACACATGTGAGGTACCATTTTCATCGGGACACCTGTGGGAACGCGGGACAGTAGGCCATGTAGTGTTGGGAGTTTGTTTCGATGGGTGAGCCGAGCGAAATGTGCAGAAAATGTGTTTTTTTCCCCACATTTCGGACTTTGCGGGGTGTCTGGGTAATAAATTCAGGGGCGATTTGGCATATCATACCTCTGCGGATTCCCACGGGTGTCCTCTTTTCGGAAATGCATGGGGTTCCCTGTTTTACCCGGTGGCTTGGACACCCGAGGCCCATATTTGTATGTTGTGCCGGTCGGCAGAGCGTCTCAAATTCCGGTCAGAAAACAGACTTGGGGTTACTTGTGTTTTAGGCTTTCCCCTTGGCGCCCAGATAGGTGCACCCACACATGTGAGGTACCATTTTAATTGGGACACCTGTGGGAACGCGGGACAGTAGGCCATGTGTTGTTGGGGGTGTGTTTCGATGGGTGAGCCGAGCGAAATGTGCAGAAAATGCATTTTTTTCCCACATTTCAGACTTTGCGGGGTTGTCTGGGTAATAAATTCTGGGGCGATTTGGGCATATCATACCTCTGTGGATTTCCACAGGTGTCCTATTTTCAGAAATGCATCGGGTTCCCTGTTTTCCCCGGTGGCTTGGACACCCGAGGCCCATATCTGTATGTTGTGCCGGTCTGCAGAGCGTCTCAATTTCCGGTCAGAAAACAGACTTGGGGTTACTTGTATTTTACGCTTTCCCCTTGGCGGCCAGGTAGGTGCACCCACACATGTGAGGTACCGTTTTCATCGGCAAACCTTGGGAACACGGGACGGTAGGCCATGTGTTGTTGGGGGCGGGCTTCGATGGGTGAGCCGAGCGAAATGTGAGGAAAATGCGTTTTTTTCCCACATTTCGGATATTGCGGGGGTGTTTCGGTAATAAATTCTGGGGCGATTTGGGCATATCACGGGTGTCCTCTTTTCGGAAATCCATGGGGTTCCCTGTTTTCCTCAGTGGCTTGGACACCCGAGGCCCATATCTGTATGTTGTGCCTGTCGGCAGAGCGTCCCAAATTCCGGTCAGAAAACAGAGTTGGGGTTACTTGTGTTTTAGGCTTTCCCCTTGGTGGCCAGGTAGGTGCACCCACACATGTGATGTACCATTTTCATCAGGACACGTGTGGGAACGCGGGACGGTAGGCCATGTGTTGTTGGGGGCGTGTTTCAATGGGTGAACCGAGCGTAATGTGCGTAAAATGCATATTTTTTCCCACATTTCAGACTTTGCGGGGGTGTCTGGGCAAAAAATTCTGGGGCGATTTGGGCATATCATACCTCTGCGGATTTCCAGAGGTGTCCTCTTTTCAGAAATGCATGGGGTTCCCTGTTTTCCCCGGTGGCTTGGACACCCGAGGCCCATATCTGTATGTTGTGCCGGTCGGCAGAGCGTCTCAAATTCCGGTCAGAAAACAGACTTGGGGTTACTTGTGTTTTAGGCTTTCCCCTTGGCGCCCAGATAGGTGCACCCACACATGTGAGGTACCATTTTCATCGGGACACCTGTGGGAACGCGGGACAGTAGGCCATGTAGTGTTGGGAGTTTGTTTCGATGGGTGAGCCGAGCGAAATGTGCAGAAAATGTGTTTTTTTCCCCACATTTCAGACTTTGCGGGGTGTCTGGGTAATAAATTCAGGGGCGATTTGGCATATCATACCTCTGCGGATTCCCACGGGTGTCCTCTTTTCGTAAATGCATGGGGTTCCCTGTTTTACCCGGTGGCTTGGACACCCGAGGCCCATATTTGTATGTTGTGCCGTCGGCAGAGCGTCTCAAATTCCGGTCAGAAAACAGACTTGGGGTTACTTGTGTTTTAGGCTTTCCCCTTGGCGCCCAGATAGGTGCACCCACACATGTGAGGTACCATTTTCATCGGGACACCTGTGGGAACGCGGGACAGTAGGCCATGTAGTGTTGGGAGTTTGTTTCGATGGGTGAGCCGAGCGAAATGTGCAGAAAATGTGTTTTTTTCCCCACATTTCGGACTTTGCGGGGTGTCTGGGTAATAAATTCAGGGGCGATTTGGCATATCATACCTCTGCGGATTCCCACGGGTGTCCTCTTTTCGGAAATGCATGGGGTTCCCTGTTTTACCCGGTGGCTTGGACACCCGAGGCCCATATTTGTATGTTGTGCCGGTCGGCAGAGCGTCTCAAATTCCGGTCAGAAAACAGACTTGGGGTTACTTGTGTTTTAGGCTTTCCCCTTGGCGCCCAGATAGGTGCACCCACACATGTGAGGTACCATTTTAATTGGGACACCTGTGGGAACGCGGGACAGTAGGCCATGTGTTGTTGGGGGTGTGTTTCGATGGGTGAGCCGAGCGAAATGTGCAGAAAATGCATTTTTTTCCCACATTTCAGACTTTGCGGGGTTGTCTGGGTAATAAATTCTGGGGCGATTTGGGCATATCATACCTCTGTGGATTTCCACAGGTGTCCTATTTTCAGAAATGCATCGGGTTCCCTGTTTTCCCCGGTGGCTTGGACACCCGAGGCCCATATCTGTATGTTGTGCCGATCTGCAGAGCGTCTCAATTTCCGGTCAGAAAACAGACTTGGGGTTACTTGTGTTTTAGGCTTTCCCCTTGGCGGTCAGGTAGGTGCACCCACACATGTGAGGTACCGTTTTCATTGGGACACCTGTGGGAACGCGGGATGGTAGGCCATGTGCTGTTGGGGGCGTGTTTCGATCCGTGAGCCGAGCGAAATGTGCGGAAAATGCGTTTTTTCCCCCACATTTCGGACTTTGCGGGGTGTCTGGGTAATAAATTCAGGGGCGATTTGGCATATCATACCTCTGCGGATTCCCACAGGTGTCCTCTTTTCGGAAATGCATGGGGTTCCCTGTTTTCCCCAGTGGCTTGGACACCCGAGGCCCATATCTGTATGTTGTGCCGGTCTGCAGAGCGTCTCAATTTCCGGTCAGAAAACAGACTTGGGGTTACTTGTATTTTACGCTTTCCCCTTGGCGGCCAGGTAGGTGCACCCACACATGTGAGGTACCGTTTTCATCGGCAAACCTTGGGAACACGGGACGGTAGGCCATGTGTTGTTGGGGGCGGGCTTCGATGGGTGAGCCGAGCGAAATGTGAGGAAAATGCGTTTTTTTCCCACATTTCGGATATTGCGGGGGTGTTTCGGTAATAAATTCTGGGGCAATTTGGGCATATCACGGGTGTCCTCTTTTCGGAAATCCATGGGGTTCCCTGTTTTCCTCAGTGGCTTGGACACCCGAGGCCCATATCTGTATGTTGTGCCTGTCGGCAGAGCGTCCCAAATTCCGGTCAGAAAACAGAGTTGGGGTTACTTGTGTTTTAGGCTTTCCCCTTGGTGGCCAGGTAGGTGCACCCACACATGTGATGTACCATTTTCATCAGGACACGTGTGGGAACGCGGGACGGTAGGCCATGTGTTGTTGGGGGCGTGTTTCAATGGGTGAACCGAGCGTAATGTGCGTAAAATGCATATTTTTTCCCACATTTCAGACTTTGCGGGGGTGTCTGGGCAAAAAATTCTGGGGCGATTTGGGCATATCATACCTCTGCGGATTTCCAGAGGTGTCCTCTTTTCAGAAATGCATGGGGTTCCCTGTTTTCCCCGGTGGCTTGGACACCCGAGGCCCATATCTGTATGTTGTGCCGGTCGGCAGAGCGTCTCAAATTCCGGTCAGAAAACAGACTTGGGGTTACTTGTGTTTTAGGCTTTCCCCTTGGCGCCCAGATAGGTGCACCCACACATGTGAGGTACCATTTTCATCGGGACACCTGTGGGAACGCGGGACAGTAGGCCATGTAGTGTTGGGAGTTTGTTTCGATGGGTGAGCCGAGCGAAATGTGCAGAAAATGTGTTTTTTTCCCCACATTTCAGACTTTGCGGGGTGTCTGGGTAATAAATTCAGGGGCGATTTGGCATATCATACCTCTGCGGATTCCCACGGGTGTCCTCTTTTCGTAAATGCATGGGGTTCCCTGTTTTACCCGGTGGCTTGGACACCCGAGGCCCATATTTGTATGTTGTGCCGTCGGCAGAGCGTCTCAAATTCCGGTCAGAAAACAGACTTGGGGTTACTTGTGTTTTAGGCTTTCCCCTTGGCGCCCAGATAGGTGCACCCACACATGTGAGGTACCATTTTCATCGGGACACCTGTGGGAACGCGGGACAGTAGGCCATGTAGTGTTGGGAGTTTGTTTCGATGGGTGAGCCGAGCGAAATGTGCAGAAAATGTGTTTTTTTCCCCACATTTCGGACTTTGCGGGGTGTCTGGGTAATAAATTCAGGGGCGATTTGGCATATCATACCTCTGCGGATTCCCACGGGTGTCCTCTTTTCGGAAATGCATGGGGTTCCCTGTTTTACCCGGTGGCTTGGACACCCGAGGCCCATATTTGTATGTTGTGCCGGTCGGCAGAGCGTCTCAAATTCCGGTCAGAAAACAGACTTGGGGTTACTTGTGTTTTAGGCTTTCCCCTTGGCGCCCAGATAGGTGCACCCACACATGTGAGGTACCATTTTAATTGGGACACCTGTGGGAACGCGGGACAGTAGGCCATGTGTTGTTGGGGGTGTGTTTCGATGGGTGAGCCGAGCGAAATGTGCAGAAAATGCATTTTTTTCCCACATTTCAGACTTTGCGGGGTTGTCTGGGTAATAAATTCTGGGGCGATTTGGGCATATCATACCTCTGTGGATTTCCACAGGTGTCCTATTTTCAGAAATGCATCGGGTTCCCTGTTTTCCCCGGTGGCTTGGACACCCGAGGCCCATATCTGTATGTTGTGCCGATCTGCAGAGCGTCTCAATTTCCGGTCAGAAAACAGACTTGGGGTTACTTGTGTTTTAGGCTTTCCCCTTGGCGGTCAGGTAGGTGCACCCACACATGTGAGGTACCGTTTTCATTGGGACACCTGTGGGAACGCGGGATGGTAGGCCATGTGCTGTTGGGGGCGTGTTTCGATCCGTGAGCCGAGCGAAATGTGCGGAAAATGCGTTTTTTCCCCCACATTTCGGACTTTGCGGGGTGTCTGGGTAATAAATTCAGGGGCGATTTGGCATATCATACCTCTGCGGATTCCCACAGGTGTCCTCTTTTCGGAAATGCATGGGGTTCCCTGTTTTCCCCAGTGGCTTGGACACCCGAGGCCCATATTTGTATGTTGTGCCGGTCGGCAGAGCATCTCAAATTCCGGTCAGAAAACAGACTTGGGGTTACTTGTGTTTTAGGCTTTCCCCTTGGCGCCCAGATAGGTGCACCCACACATGTGAGGTACCATTTTCATCTGGACACCTGTGGGAACGCGGGACAGTAGGCCATGTACTGTTGGGAGTGTGTTTCGATGGGTGAGCCGAGCGAAATGTGCGGAAAATGTGTTTTTTTTTCACTACATTTCGGACTTTACGGGGGTGTCTGGGTAATACATTCTGGGGTGATTTGGGCATATCATACTTCTGCGGATTCCCACGGGTGTCCTCTTTTGGGAAATGCATGGGGCGATTTGGGCATATCATACCTCTGCGGATTCCCACGGATGTCCTCTTTTCGTAAATGCATGGGGTTCCCTGTTTTCCCCAGTAGCTTGGGCACCCGAGGCCCATAACTGGATGTTGTGCCGGTCGGCAGTGCGTCTCAAATTCCAGTCAGAAAACAGACTTGGGGTTACTTGTGTTTTAGGCTTTCCCCTTGGCGCCCAGGTAGGTGCACCCACACATGTGAGGTACCGTTTTCATCGTGACACCTTGGAAACGTGGGACAGTAGGCCATGTGTTGTTGGGGGCGTGCTTCGATGGGTGAGCCAAGCAAAATGTGCGGAAAATGCATTTTTTTCCCCACATTTCGGACTTTGCAGGGGTGTATGGGTAATACATTCTGGGGGGATTTGGACATATCATACCTCTGTGGATTCCCACGGGTATCCTCTTTTCGGAAATGCATGGGGTTTCCTGTTTTCCCCGGTGGCTTGGACACCCGAGGCCCATATCTGTATGTTGTGCCGGTCGGCAGAGCGTCTCAAATTCCGGTCAGAAAACAGACTTGGGGTTACTTGTGTTTTAGGCTTTCCCCTTGGCGCCCAGGTAGGTGCACCCACACATGTGAGGTACCGTTTTCATCGGGACACCTGTGGGAACGCGGGACAGTAGGCCATGTGCTGTTGGGAGCGTGTTTCGATGGGTGAGCCGAGCGAAATGTGCGGAAAATGTGTTTTTTTCCCCACATTTCGGACTTTACGGGGGTGTCTGGGTAATAAATTCTGGGGCGATTTGGGCACATCATACCTCTGCGGATTCCCACGGGTGTCCTCTTTTCAGAAATGCATGGGGTTCCCTGTTTTCCCCGGTGGTTTGGACACCCGAGTCCCATATCTGTATGTTGTGCCAGTCGGCAGAGCATATCATATTCCGCTCAGAAAACAGACTTGGGGTTACTTGTGTTTTAGGTTTTCCCCTTGGCGGACAGGTAGGTGCACCCACACATGTGAGGTACCGTTTTCATCGGGACACCTGTGGGAACGCGGGACGGTAGGCCATGTGCTGTTGGGGGCGTGTTTCGATGGGTGAGCCGAGCGAAATGTGCGGAAAATGCATTTATTTTCCCCACATTTCGGACTTTGCGGGGTGTCTGGGTAATACATTCTGGGGCGATTTGGGCATATCATACCTCTGGGGATTCCCAGGGTGTCCTCTTTCGGAAATGCATGGGGTTCCCTGTTTCGCCCGGTGGCTTGGACACCCGAGGCCAATATCTGTATGTTGCGACGATTGGCAGAGCGTCTCAAATTCCGGTCAGAAAACAGACTTGGGGTTACTTGTGTTTTAGGCTTTCCCCTTGGCGGTTAGGTAGGTGCACCCACACATGTGAGGTACCGTTTTCATCGGGACACCTGTGGGAATGCGGGACAGTAGGCCATGTGTTGTGGGGGGCATGTTTCGATGGGTGAGCCAAGCGAAATATGCAGAAAATGCGTTTTTTTCCCACATTTCAGACTTTGCAGGGGTGTCTGGGTAATAAATTCTCGGGCGATTTCGGGATATCATACCTATGCAGATTCCCACAGGTGTCCTCTTTTCGGAAATGCATGGAGTTCCCTGTTTTCCACGGTGGCTTGGACAGCCGAGGCCCATATCTGTATGTTGTGCCGGTCGGCAGAGCGTCTCAAATTCCGGTCAGAAAACAGACTTGGGATTACTTGTGTTTTAGGCTTTCCCCTTGGCGGCCAGGTAGGTGCACCCACACATGTGAGGTACCGTTTTCATCGGCAAACCTTGGGAACACGGGACAGTAGGCCATGTGTTGTTGGGGGCGTGCTTCGATGGGTGAGCCGAGGGAAATGTGAGGAAAATGCGTTTTTTTTCCCACATTTCGGATTTTGCGGGGGTGTCTGGGTAATACATTCTGGGGCGATTTGGGCATATCATACCTCTGCGGATTTTCACAGGTGTCCTCTTTTCGGAAATGCATGGGTTTCCGCGTTTTCCCCGGTGGCTTGGACACCCGAGGCCCATATCTGTATGTTGTGCCGGTCGGCAGAGCGTCTCAAATTCCGGTCAGAAAACAGACTTGGGGTAACTTGTGTTTTAGGCTTTCCCCTTGGCGGCCAGGTAGGTGCACCCACACATGTGAGGTATCGTTTTCATCGGGACACCTGTGGGAACGCGAGACGGTAGGCCATGTGCGTTTGGGAGCGTGTTTTCGATGGGTGAGCCGAACGAAATTTGCGGAAAATGCGTTTTTTTCCCCACATTTCAGACTTTGCAGGGGTGTCTGGGTAATACATTCTTGGGCGATTTGGGGATATCATACCTCTGCAGATTCCCACAGGTGTCCTCTTTTCGGAAATGCATGGAGTTCTCTGTTTTCCCCGGTGGCTTGGACACCCGAGGCCCATATCTGTATGTTGTGCCGGTCGGCAGAGCGTCTCAAATTCCATTCAGAAAACAGACTTGGGGTTACTTGTGTTTTAGGCTTTCCCCTTGGCGGCCAGGTAGGTGCACCCACACATGTGAGGTACCGTTTTCATCGGCAAACCTTGGGAACACGGGACGGTAGGCCATGTGTTGTTGGGGGCGTGCTTCGATGGGTGAGCCGAGCGAAATGTGAGGAAAATGCGTTTTTTTCCCCACATTTCAGACTTTGCGGGGGTGTCTGGGTAATACATTCTTGGGCGATTTGGGCATATCATACCTCTGCGGATTCCCACGGGTGTCCTCTTTTCAGAAATGCATGGGGTTCCCTGTTTTCCCCGGTGGCTTGGACACCCGCGGCCCATCTCTGTATGTTGTGCCTGTCAGCAGAGCGTCTCATATTCCGGTCAGAAAACAGAGTTGGGGTTACTTGTGTTTTAGGCTTTCCCCTTTTTGGCCAGGTAGGTGCACCCACACATGTGATGTACCATTTTCATCAGGACACGTGTGGGAACGCGGGACGGTAGGCCATGTGTTGTTGGGGGCGTGCTTCGATGGGTGAGCCGAGCGAAATGTGAGGAAAATGCGTTTTTTTCCCCACATTTCAGACTTTGCGGGGGTGTCTGGGTAATACATTCTGGGGCGATTTGGGCATATCATACCTCTGCGGATTCCCACGGGTGTCCTCTTTTCGGAAATGCATGGGGTTCCCTGTTTTCCCTGGTGGCTTGGACACCCGAGGCCCATATCTGTATGTTGTGCCTGTCAGCAGAGCTTCTCAAATTCCGGTCAGAAAACAGACTTCGGGTTACTTGTGTTTTAGGCTTTCCTCTTGGCAGCCAGGTAGGTGCACCCACACATGTGAGGTATTGTTTTAATCGGGACACCTGTGGGAACGCGAGACGGTAGGCCATGTGCGTTTGGGAGCGTGTTTTCGATGGGTGAGCCGAACGAAATTTGCGGAAAATGCATTTTTTTCCCCACATTTCAGACTTTGCGGGGGTGTCTGGGTAATACATTCTTGGGCGATTTGGGCATATCATACATCTGCGGATTCCCACGGGTGTCCTCTTTTCGGAAATGCATGGGGTTCCCTGTTTTCCCCGGTGGCTTGGACACCCGCGGCCCATCTCTGTATGTTGTGCCTGTCGGCAGAGCGTCTCAAATTCCGGTCAGAAAACAGAGTTGTGGTTACTTGTGTTTTAGGCTTTCCCCTTGGTGGCCAGGTAGGTGCACCCACACATGTGAGGTACCATTTTCATCGGGACACCTGTGGGAACGCGGGACAGTAGGCCATGTGTTGTTGGGGGTGTGTTTCGATGGGTGAGCCGAGCGAAATGTGCAGAAAATGCATTTTTTTCCCACCTTTCAGACTTTGCAGGGTTGTCTGGGTAATAAATTCTGGGGCGATTTGGGCATATCATACCTCTGCGGATTTCCACAGGTGTCTTCTTTTCAGAAATGCATCGGGTTCCCTGTTTTCCCCGGTGGCTTGGACACCCGAGGCCCATATCTGTATGTTGTGCCGGTCGGCAGAGCGTCTCAAATTCCGGTCAGAAAACAGACTTGGGGTTACTTGTGTTTTAGGCTTTCCCCTTGGTGGTCAGGTAGGTGCACCCACACATGTGAGGTACCGTTTTCATTGGGACACCTGTGGGAACGCGGGATGGTAGGCCATGTGCTGTTGGGGGCGTGTTTCGATCCGTGAGCCGAGCGAAATGTGCGGAAAATGCGTTTTTTTCCCCCCATTTCGGACTTTGCGGGGTGTCTGGGTAATAAATTCAGGGGCGATTTGGCATATCATACCTCTGCGGATTCCCACGGGTGTCCTCTTTTCGGAAATGCCGGAAATGCATGGGGTTCCCTGTTTTGCCCGGTGGCTTGGACACCCGAGGCCAATATCTGTATGTTGCGCCGATTGGTAGAGCGTCTCAAATTCCGGTCAGAAAACAGACTTGGGGTTACTTGTGTTTTAGGCTTTCCCCTTGGCGTTTAGGTAGGTGCACCCACACATGTGAGGTACCGTTTTCATCGGGACACCTGTGGGAATGCGGGACAGTAGGCCATGTGTTGTTGGGGGCATGTTTCAATGGGTGAGCCAAGCGAAATATGCAGAAAATGCGTTTTTTTCCCACATTTCAGACTTTGCAGGGGTGTCTGGGTAATAAATTCTTGGGCGATTTGGGGATATCATACCTCTGCAGATTCCCACAGGTGTCCTCTTTTCGGAAATGCATGGAGTTCCCTGTTTTCCCCGGTGGCTTGGACACCCGAGGCCCATATCTGTATGTTGTGCCGGTCGGCAGAGCGTCTCAAATTCTGGTCAGAAAACAGACTTGGGGTTACTTGTGTTTTAGGCTTTCCCCTTGGCGGCCAGGTAGGTGCACCCAAACATGTGAGGTACCATTTTCATCGGCAAACCTTGGGAACACGGGACGGTAGGCCATGTGTTGTTGGGGGCGTGCTTCGATGGGTGAGCCGAGCGAAATGTGAGGAAAATGCGTTTTTTTTCCCACATTTCGGATTTTGCGGGGGTGTCTGGGTAATACATTCTCGGGCGATTTGGGCATATCATACCTCTGCGGATTTCCACAGGTGTCCTCTTTTCGGAAATGCATGGGTTTCCGTGTTTTCCCCGGTGGCTTGGACACCCGAGGGCCATATCTGTATGTTGTGCCGGTCGGCAGAGCGTCTCAAATTCCGGTCAGAAAACAGACTTGGGGTTACTTGTGTTTTAGGCTTTCCCCTTGACGGTCAGGTAGGTGCACCCACACATGTGAGGTATCGTTTTCATCGGGACACCTGTGGGAACGTGGGACGGTAGGCCATGTGCATTTGGGAGCGTGTTTTCCATGGGTGAGCCGAGCAAAATGTGCGGAAAATGCTTTTTTTTCCCCACATTTCAGACTTTGCGGGGGTGTCTGGGTAATACATTCTGGGGCGATTTGGGCATATCATACCTCTGCGGATTCCCACGGGTGTCCTCTTTTCGGAAATGCATGGGGTTCCCTGTTTTCCCCGGTGGCTTGGACACCCGAGGCCCATATCTGTATGTTGTGCCTGTCAGCAGAGCGTCTCAAATTCCGGTCAGAAAACAGACTTGGGGTTACTTGTGTTTTATGCTTTCCCCTTGGTCGGCCAGGTAGGTGCAACCACACATGTGAGGTACCGTTTTCATTGGGACACCTGTGGGAATGCGGGACGGTAGGTCATGTGTTGTTGGGGGCGCGTTTCGATGGGTGAGCCGAGCGAAATGTGCGGAAAATGCTTTTTTTTCCCCACATTTCGGACTTTGCGAGGGTGTCTGGGTAATACATTCTCGGGCGATTTGTGCATATCATACCTCTGAGGATTCCCACGGGTGTCCTCTTTTCGGAAATGCATGGGGTTCCCTGTTTCCACTAGCGGCTTGGACACCCGAGGCCCATATTTGTATGTTGTGCCGGTCGGCAGTGCGTCTCAAATTCCGGTCAGAAAACATACTTGGGGTTACTTGTGTTTTAGGCTTTCCCCTTGGCGGCCAGGTAGGTGCACCCACACATGTGAGTTACCGTTTTCATCGGGACACCTGTGGGAATGCGGGATGGTAGGCCATGTGCTGTTGGGAGTGTGCTTCGATTGGTGAGCCGAGTGAAATGTGAAGAAAATGCATTTTTTTCCCCACTTTTCGGACTTTGCGGGGGTGTTTGGGTAATAAATTCTGGGTTGATTTGGGCATATCATACCTCTGCGGATTCCCACGGGTGTCCTCTTTTCAGAAATGCATGGGGTTCCCTGTTTTCCCCGGTGGCTTGGACAAACAAGGCCCATATCTGTATTGTGTGCCGGTCGGCAGAGCGTCTCAAATTCCGGTCAGAAAACAGACTTGGGGTTACTTGTGTTTTAGGCTTTCCCCTTGGCGGCCAGGTAGGTGCACCCACACATGTGAGGTATCGTTTTCATCGGGACACCTGTTGGAACGTGGGACGGTAGGCCATGTGCATTTGGGAGCGTGTTTTCGATGGGTGAGCCGAGCGAAATGTGCGGAAAATGCGTTTTTTTCCCCACATTTCAGACTTTGCGGGGATCTCTCGGTAATACATTCTGGGGCGATTTGGGCATATCATACCTCTGAGGATTGCCACTGGTGTCCTCTTTTCGGAAATGCATGGGGTTCCCTGCTTCCCCCATCGGCTTGGACACCCGAGGCCCATATCTGTATGTTGGGCCGGTCGGCAGATCGTCTCAAATTCCGGTCAGAATACAGACTTGGGGTTACATGTGTTTTAGGCTTTCCCCTTGGTGGCCAGGTAGGTGCACCCACACATGTGAGGTACCGTTTTCATCGGAACACCTGTGGGAACGCGGGACGGTAGGCCATGTGCTCTTGGGGGTGTGCTTCGATTGGTGAGCCGAGTGAAATGTGAGGAAAATGCGTTTTTTTCCCCACTTTTCGGACTTTGCGGGGGTGTTTGGGAAATAAATTCTGGGGCGATTTGGGCATATTATACCTCTGCAGATTCCCACGGGTGTCCTCTTTTCGTAAATGCATGGGGTTCCCTGTTTTCCCCAGTAGCTTGGACACCCGAGGCCTATATCTGGATGTTATGCCGGTCGGCAGTGCGTCTCAAATTCCAATCAGAAAACAGACTTGGGGTTACTTGTGTTTTAGGCTTTCCCCTTGGCGGCCAGATAGGTGCAGCCACACATGTGAGGTACCGTTTTCATTGGGACACCTGTGGGAACGCGGGACGGTTAGCCATGTGTTGTTGGGGGCGTGTTTCGATGGGTGAGCCGAGCAAAATGTGCGGAAAATGCATTTTTTCCCCCACATTTTGAACTTTGCGGGGGTGTCTGGGTAATAAATTCTGGGGCCATTTGGGCATATGATACCTCTGCGGATTCCCATGGGTGTCCTCTTTTCGGAAATGCATGGGGTTCCCTGTTTTCCCCAGTGGCTTGCACACCCTCAGCCCATCTCTGTATGTTGTGCCAGTCGGCAGAGCGTCTGAAATTCCGGTCAGAAAACAGACTTGGGGTTACTTGTGTTTTAGGCTTTCCCCTTGGCAGCCAGGTAGGTGCACCCACACATGTGAGGTATTTTTTTAATCGGGACACCTGTGGGAACGCGGGACGGTAGGCCATGTGCGTTTGGGAGCGTGTTTTCGATGGGTGAGCCGAACGAAATTTGCGGAAAATGCATTTTTTCCCCACATTTCAGACTTTGCGGGGGTGTCTGGGTAATACATTCTGGGGCGATTTGGGCATATCATATCTCTGTGGATTCCCACGGGTGTCCTCTTTTCGGAAATGCATGGGGTTCCTTGTTTCCCTCAGCGGCTTGGACACCCGAGGCCCATATCTGTATGTTGTGCCGGTCGGCAGAGCGTCTCAAATTCCGGTCAGAAAACAGACTTGGGGTTACTTGTGTTTTAGGCTTTCCCCTTGGCGGCCAGGTAGGTGCACCCACACATGTGAGGTACCGTTTCATCGGGACACCTTTGGGAATGCGGGACGGTAGGCCATGTGCTGTTGGGGGCGTGTTTCGATGGGTGAGCCGAGCGAAATGTGCAGAAAATGCTTTTTTTCCCACATTTCGGACTTTGCGGTGGGGTCTGGGTAATAAATTCTGGGACGATTTGGGCATATCATACCTCTGAAGATTCCCACGGGTGTCCTCTTTTCGGAAATGCATTGGGTTCCCTGTTTTCCCCGGTGTCTTGGACACCCGAGGCCCATATCTGTATGTTGAGCCGGTCGGCAGATCGTCTCAAATTCCGGTCAGAAAACAGACTTGGGGTTCCTTGTGTTTTAGGCTTTCCCCTTGGCGGCCAGGTAAGTGCACCCACACATGTGAGGTACCGTTTTCATTGGGACACTTGTGGGAACGCGGGACGGCAGGCCATGTGTTGTGTTTGTGTGGTTTTCATAACGTTTTGACCCATTTGCTGGTGGCCTTTGTCACACAACCCTTTCTTTCCCAAATGTGACCGACATTTAGTCGCTGCTTTAGGCACCATACACTTTTGTAACCTGCACAAGTCACCTACCCTTGAAAAGGTCTACCTGTGTTCTTTCAAAAAATGTATGCTTGCCTTTCCTCACCACATTGGTTTTGCCGATTT
Source organism: Ambystoma mexicanum (assembly GCF_040938575.1). NCBI lineage: Eukaryota > Metazoa > Chordata > Amphibia > Caudata > Ambystomatidae > Ambystoma > Ambystoma mexicanum. The sequence goes on from NC_090928.1 coordinate 432,850,202, forward strand.
ACACATGCTAAGTGCGTCTGTTCAGGCTGTGAGCGTAAAACTCCTGTGTACCATGGCTCAGTGTTTGGCTTGTGGTATTGCTTGTTGTGATGCTGGAAATGCATCGGAGGGACAGGGCCTCCGTATCCTTGTCCTTTACTGCTTTTTATCATGTGTTCTGTCATGTTTTCCACGCAGGAGTTCATGTGGGACTCCTGGCGGTGCAGCTCTCTTTCTTTTGGTTTGGTGAATGGACCTGTGGTATACCCTTATGGCACCCATGGGTGGGAGTACAACCTTGTGCCCCTAGTGTATGTTTTTGGGCACCTGTGGGTGGCCAGCAGAGTAGGGTATGGGCTGGTGGCAGCTCCATGCTGAATTTGACAGGTGAGCAGAGTATCCTTCATTTTGGGATACCCCGGCCCTGCCATTGGGATCACTTGATTCCTGATGGAAAACAAGATGGCCCCGGTGGCCTCTTGCTTTCTATTACCCATTACTTTGTTTTCCCAAAGTTCTGGGAAGCCCTGACTCTGTCCCTTCCCCCTGACTGGCTGCCATATATGGTGTTGTTGTGAAGGCCCGGTCAGACTAGCTGGAGACTTCCCGGTGATGTATGTTGTGGGTACCTCCTGTGGGTGGGACCTGGGTGAATAGAGTGTGTGACGAATTTGCATTCTGTGTTGTGGGTGTCTAGTATCTGGTGGTTGACACAATGACTGAGACAACCCTGCCCGAAACCGGTATGAATGCAGCTTGGAGTGTTGAATGGATCGGTACTTGTCCCAATACACATAACTTGTTGTGAGTGTCTGGAGAGAAGTGAATGGCCTGAATATCTTGTGTGCCTGATAGGCTGCCTGCCTGCATAAATGCCTGTAGTCGTGATTGGATGCTTGAGTGTGACCCAGCGGAATGAATGGGAGATCAACAGTATATCTGGGCCTCTCACAGCTAGGAATCATGTTCAGAAGCTGAAGTCCACTACGACGAGTAACTGGTTTAACTGACTCTTGACCTTGAATCCCTGCTTGCTCTCCTTCACAATCTGAAAGCTGCTGTGCCTCCAAGGACGGACTCAGAGAGGGCCTGGTAAGGCGCCCTCTTCACGAGCTACGAGGGACCATCGTGCACAGCTGATCTTTGCCAAAGCTCCCTGGTAGACAGACCTATGACAGGCTGCCGACCAGATACGGGGACTGTTGCGGAACTCCAAGGAGAAGCACTCGGACTGTTGTCCGTCACTGTCGAGGACCGCCGTCGCCAACCGGAGCCGCCATGCTCCCGTTTGCCTAAGAACTTTCATTGATCATTGGACGCTCTCGCCTGCATCGTCATCCGCTTGTCTCCTGCTGGAGAAGGCCCGACCGTCGACGCGCCGAGGAGCATCCACCGGTGGGTTTCCTGCCACCTAAGGACCACAGAGACGCTGACGACTCGACGCCCTTGCTGGGCCACAGTTCTTCATCATCTCTTTGCGGTCCAGAACTATCGTCACCGAGGTGCCCCGCATGCCTCTTCCTTGCAGGACGCCAACTCTCTGTCGTCGACGAGCACCGCTAGGAACGAAGCTGCCACTTCACTGCCGTAGTTCCACCTGTTCAACGTCGGATGTTCGACGACCCGTGTCTCCTGCCTTAAAGGGAGGGCACTCAAGAAGGGCCGTCGATTCCCCGACACCGAACGCCATGTTCCCCGACAACTTTCGACGATCCGTGGCTCCCGCCTGAAAGGGAGGCACTCAAGAAGGATCGGTCGACGCATCGTCGGAGAACTCTACTCCACCAAGTACTTTGAGACTATTGAGCATATGGACTGGGCTTGTGCGATATATCTTATTTTACAGGTTGCCCAGGTGGGGGGATCTCCACACAGAACTGTGTCTAGGGTACGGGGCCAGTATTCTGCCTATTGTTTCAACCATCTTGCATTCCTTCCTATCTCTATTGCTGGTTTCCTCCTTATTAATCTGTGTGACATTTTAACCGTACAGTTGATGCACATTAATGAGATTTGATAACATTGGTGGTAACACTTTAGAATTGTATATATTTATCATTATTGACTTCCAAGTACAAAGTGCGTTATTGTGATCGTGTACATACCCTTGAATATTAATTATATAAAGACTGTGTTTTCAGTAATACAGTGTGTGGACATTCCTTTGTGGGGGTTCGGGGACTACACTGTACTTAAGAACCAGCCTGCATCACCTCCTGAGAAGCCAGGCCTTGATTGCTCGTCCAATGCTACCTTATAGAGAATCTTGGCTAGGGTCTCCTGTGCCTCCCCTCTACCATTTAGAGAGCGGAAGTACAGACACCCCCTACAAGTCTTTACACTTGTTTTGCAAAACACTACAAAAAATGTGTGCTCTCCTAACTGCAAGAGTCGGGGGAATGTAGCGGAGCATTGCTTTTCTCAAAATTCATAGAAGCCATTGCCGTACCAAGCCAACCATGTCCAACAAATACCTTTTTTTCGGTCATTTTCCCGCTTTTCCCCCAATCTATGGCAGTTTCCCCTACCTACTTGTTGCCTGACCTACGCAAATCACCCCTTCCTAAACTTGGAATTTTGTCTACTTTTCAGAAATATATGCCTTTCTGTCCTCCAATTCGGCTTTCCTACCCTTTTCTTCCATTCCGTCCATGCATGTCCAATTGGCAAAAATGGCCAAAATCGCCTACCTCTCACAAAACGGTTAACCACATCAAAATAATTTTTTTCCATTTCCACTCAACCTGTTCTTGAAAGCCAGGAAATTGGGGAACTCAGCACAGCAAACCATTTGTTCCTAGCTCTTACAATGAAAAAACCACAGGCTTCTTGGTACATCATTATATTGGCATTTCTTTTTAAAAAAAACAACATTTTCGGGCTTTTTGCTTATTTTCTCTCACCCCCCCTACAGCAACCTAGGATTCCTGGGTAGCGATACGACCGCCTACATGTGGGAAAAAAAGGAGCCAAATTTGGCTGAGATATCTCATGTAACAAAAAAGTTGCAAGCCATTGAATGGCCACATACCGAAATCACCAAAAAAGGCCCTGGCACTGGGGAGAAATACCCAGGGCACTTAAAGGGTTAAGGGCATATTATTGGTTTCTGCCAAAGTTTTATAACATTCATACACGCTTCCAATGGACTATTTCAAACTGATACTATCACCAGTAGAACTTGGGTGAATGTGACGCACAGCTTGTATCATACACAGAAGTCCTAAACAGTTTAATGGTGTTTACCCTTTTTTCAGGTAATGATAAGGAGCATTCAAATGTAGAACTTTGTTGCTTATTACATAAAATGCTGATATTGTAAATGTTTCCTTGAATTTATTTAATTAAACAAATATTTCTACAGGTATAACAGTTGGACAAGGGGACACCCAGATTTGAACTAGGGACCTCTCTATCGGCAGTCAAATGTTCTTCCACTGAGCTATCTGAAATGTGCACCCATATTGATTCAGTAATATGTTCAAAGTGGAAGCAACATGCAATCACCATCAAAGCAATGCATTTTCAGCCACCAAAACCTCGTTATAACTACTATAAGGGATGCAAAAGATGTCCTTTATCTGCCTTGGTAAAATACAGTGAGGTTTCCATTGCAAGAATTCATACATTTCGTATCACATGTAGATCTTGCAACATGGAAAAAAAACTTTTGTCAAATGCACAAATTCTGCAAAACGTAACTGCTTCTCTGCTGCAGTTTGTTGATTTTGTGCCAAGAGCATAGTTAAACCCAATTGTTCATTGTTTTGTATATGAAATGATGATATATCCTATTGTTTCTTACAATGCACTGGGTTCAAAAACATTTTAACATGATCTATTGAAGAGGGCATATGGTTATGAAACAGGGACGTCTTCAACTGCACTCTTATGCTCTACCACTGAGTTAAAACCTTGAATGCTGAAAACTGTCCTTTTTTAAAAAAGGTGATAGAGTGGGTGACTGCATGGAACTTGTAGAACTAATGACATCAGTGCACTTCTGGTCATTTGTACGAATTAATACATTTCATTAAGGGCATATTATTGGTTTCTGCCAGAGTTTTATAACATTCATAGGAGGTTCCAATGGACTATTTCAAACTGATAATATCACCAGTAGAACTTGGGTGAATGTAAAACACAGCTTGTATAATGGGAAGAAATCCTAAACAGCTTAATCGTGTTTACCCTATGTTTCAGGTGATGATCAGGAACATTTCAAATGTAGAACTGTGTTGCTTATTACATAAAATGCTGAGATTGTAAATGTTTTCTTCAATTTATTTAATTAAAAACATATTTCTACAGGTATAACAGTTGGACAACGGGGCACCCAGATTTGAACTAGGGACCTCTCTTTCTGCAGTCAAATGTTCTTCCACTGAGCTATAACCGCAGCTCTGAAATGTGCACCCATATTAATTCAGTAATATGTTCAAAGTGGAAGCAACATGCAATCACCATCAAACAATGCATTTTCAGCCACCAAACCCTCCTTATAACTATATGGGGTGCAAAAGACGTCCTTTATCTGCCTTGGTAAAATACAGTGAGGTTTCCATTGCAAGAATTCATACAATTCGTATCACATGTAGATCTTCGAGCATGGAAAAAAAACCTTTGTCAAATGCAAAAATTCTGCAAAACATAACTGCTTCTCTAATGCAGTTTGTTGATTTTGTGCTGAGAGCATAGTTAAACCCAATTGTTCATTGTTTTGAATATGAAATGATGATATATCCTACTGTTTCTTACAGTGCATTGGGTTCAAAAGCATTTTAACCGGATCTATTGAAGAGGGCATATGGTTATGAAAAAGGGACGTCTTGAACTGCACTCCTACGCTCTACCACTGAGTTAAAACCTTGAATGCTGAAAACTGTCCTTTTTTAAAAAGGTGATAGAGTGGGTGACTGCATGGAACTTGTAGAAATAATGACATCAATGCACTTCTGGCCAGCTGTATAAATTAATACATTTCATTAAGGGCATATTATTTTTTTACGCCAAAGTTTTATAACATTCATATGAGGTTCCAATGGACTATTTCAAACTGATAATATCACCAGTAGAACTTGGGTGAATGTAAAACACAGCTTGTATCATAAGCAGAAATCCTAAACAGCTTAATGGTGTTTACCCTATGTTTCAGGTGATGATCAGGAGCATTTCAAAGGTAGAACTGTGTTGCTTATTACAAAAAATGCTGAGATTGTAAATGTTTTCATCAATTTATTTAATTAAACAAATATTTCTACAGGAAAACCGTTGGACAACGGGGGCATCCAGATTAGAATTAGGGACCTCTTGATCTGCAGTCAAATGCTCTTCCACTGAGCTATAGCCCCAGTTCTGAAACGTTTACCCATATTAATTCAGTAATATGTACAACGTGGAAGCAACATGCAATCACCATCAAAGCAATGCATTTTCAGCCACCAAACCCTCCTTATAACTATATGGGGTGCAAAAGATGTCCTTTATATGCCTTGGTAAAATACAGTGAGGTTTCCATTGCAAGAATTCATACAATTTGTATCACATGTAGATCTTGGAACATGGAAAAAAACTTTTGTCAAATGCACAAATTCTGCAAAACATAACTGCTTCTCTACTGCAGTTTGTTGAGTTTGTGCTCAGAGCATAGTTAAACCCAATTGTTCATTATTTTGTATATGAAATGATGATATATCCTATTGTTTCTTAGAGTGCATTGGGTTCAAAAACATTTTAAGAGGATGTATTGAAGAGGGTATATGGTTATGAAACAGGGACTTCTTGAACTGCGCTCCTACGCTCTACCACTGAGTTAAAACCTTGAATGCTGAAAACTGTCCTTTTTTAAAAAGGTGATAGAGTGGGTGACTGCATGGAACTTTTGGAACTAATAACATCAGTGCACATCTGGCCAGCTGTACAAATTAATAAATTTCACTAAGGGCATATTATTGGTTTCTGCCAAAGTTTTACAACATTCATACAAGCTTCCAATGGACTATTTCAAACTGATAATATCACCAGTAGAACTTGGGTGAATGTGATGCACAGCTTGTATCATACGCAGAAGTCCTAAACAGTTTAATGGTGTTTACCCTATGTTTCAGGAGATGATCAGGAGCATTTCAAATGTATAACTGTGTTGCTTATTACATAAAATGCTGAGATTGTAAATGTTTTCATCAATTTATTTAAACAAATATTTCTACAGGTAAAACAATTGGACAAGTGAGGCATCCAGATTAGAACTAGGGACCTCTTGATTAGTAGTCAAATGCTCTACCACTGAGCTATACCCCCAGTTCTGAAAATTTCACCTATATTAATTCAATAATATGTACATAATGAAAGCAACATGCAATCACCATCAAAGCAATGCATTTTCAGCCACCAAACCATCCATATAACTATATGGGGTGCAAAAGATGTCCTTTATCTGCCTAGGTAAAATACAGTGAGGTTTCCATTGCAAGAATTCATATATTTCGTATCACATGTAGATCTTGGAACATGGAAAAAAACTTTTGTCAAATGCACACATTCTGGAAAACTTAACTGCTTCTCTACTGCAGTTTGTTGATTTTGTGCTAAGAGCATAGTTAAACCCAATTGTTCATTGTTTTGTATATGAAATGATGATATATCCTATTGTTTCGTACAGTGCATTGGGTTCAAAAACATTTTAAGAGGATGTATTGAAGAGGGTATATGATTATGAAACAGGGATTTCTTGAACTGCACTCCTACGCTCTACCAGTGAGTTAAAACCTTGAATGCTGAAAACTGTCCTTTTTTAAAAAGGTGATAGAGTGGGTGACTGCATGGAACTTGTAGAACTAATGACATCAGTGCACTTCTGGTCACCTGTACAAATTAATAAATTTCATTAAGGGCATATTGTTGGTTTCTGCCAAAGTTTTATAACAATCAAACAAGCTTCCAATTGCCTATTTCAAACTGATAATATCACCAGTAGAACTTGCGTGAATGTGAAGCACAGCTTGTATCATACGCAGAAGTCCTAAACAGTTTAACAGTGTTTACCCTTTTTTCAGGTAATGATAAGGAGCATTCAAATGTAGAACGTTGTTGCTTATTACATAAAATGCTGAGATTGTAAATGTTTCCTTCAATTTATTTAATTAAACAAATATTTTTACAGGTAAAAGAGTTCGACAAGGGGGCACCCAGATTTGAACTAGGGACCTTTAGATCTGAAGTCAAATGTTCTTCCACTGAGCTATACCCACAGCTCTGAAATGTGCACCCATATTAATTCAGTAATATGTTCAAAGTGGAAGCAACATGCAATCACCACCAAAGCAATGCATTTTCAGCCACCAAACCCTCCTTATAACTATATGGGGTGCAAAAGATGTCCTTTATTTGCCTTGGCAAAATACAGTGAGGTTTCCATTGCAAGAATTCATACATTTCGTATCACATGTAGATCTTGGAACATGGAAAAAAAAACTTTTGTCAAATGCACAAAATCTGAAAACGTAACTGCTTCTCTACTGCAGTTTGTTGATTTTGTGCTAAGAGCATAGTTAAACCAAATTGTTCATTGTTTTGTATATGAAATGATGATATATCCTATTGTTTCTTACTGTTCATTGGGTTCAAAAACATTTTAACAGGATCTATTGAAGAGGGTATATGGTTATGAAACAGGGACTTCTTGAACTGCACTCCTACGCTCTTCCACTGAGTTAAACCCTTGAATGCTGAAAACTGCCCTTTTTTTAAAAAGGTGATAGAGTGGGTGACTGTGTGGAACTTGTAGAACTAATGACATCAGTGCACTTCTGGTCAGCTGTACAAATTCATACATTTCATTAAGGGCAGATTATTGGTTTCCGACAAAGTTTTATAACATTCATATGAGGTTCCAATGGACTATTTCAAAATGATAATATCACCAGTAGAACTTGGGTGAATGTAAAACACAGCTTGTATCATAAGCAGAAATCCTAAACAGCTTAATGGTGTTTACCCTATGTTTCAGGTGATTATCAGGAGTATTTCAAAGGTAGAACTGTGTTGCTTACTACATAAAATGCTGAGATTGTAAATGTTTTCATCAATTTATTTAATTAAACAAATATTTCTACAGGTAAAACAGTTGGACAACGGGGGCATCCAGATTAGAATTAGGGACCTCTTGATCTGCAGTCAAATGCTTTACCACTGAGCTATAGCCCCAGTTCTGAAACGTTTACCCATATTAATTCATTTTGTGCTAAGAGCGTAGTTAAACCCAATTGTTCATTGTTTTGTATATGAAATGATGAAATATCCTATTGTTTCTTACAGTGCATTGGGTTCAAAAACATTTTAACAGGATCTATTGAAGAGGGCATATGGTTATGAAAAAGGGACGTCTTGAACTACACTCCTATGCTCTACCACTGAGTTAAACCCTTGAATGCTGAAAAAACTGGACTTTTTTAAAAAGTTGATAGAGTGGGTGACTGCATGGAACTTGTAGAACTAATGACATCAGTGCCCTTCTGGTCAGCTGTACAAATTCATACATTTCATTAAGGGCATATTATTGGTTTCCGCCAAAGTTTTATAACATTCATATGAGCTTCCAATGGACTATTTCAAACTGATAATATCACAAGTAGAACTTGGGTGAATGTGAAGCACAGCTTGTATCATATGCAGAAATCCTAAATAGCTTAATGGTGTTTACCCTATGTTTCATGTGATGATCAGGAGCATTCAAATGTAGAACTGTGTTGCTTATTAAATAAAATGCTGAGACTGTAAATGTTTTCTTCAATTTATTTAATTAAAAAATTGTCTACAGGTAAAGCAGTTGGACAAGGGGGCACCCGGATTTGAACTAGGGAACTCTTGATCTAAAGTCAAATGCTCTTCAACTGAGTTATACCACCCAATTCTGAAGTATTCACCCATATTAATTCAGTAATATGTACAAAGTGGAAGCAACATACAATCACCATCAAAGCAATGCATTTTCAGCCACCAAACCCTCCTTATAACTATATGGGGTGCAAAAGATGTCCTTTATCTGCCTTGGTAAAATAGAGTGAGTCTTCCATTGCAAGAATTCATAGATTTCGTATCACATGTAGATCTTGGAACATGGAAAAAAACTTTTGTCAAATGCACAAATTCTGCAAAACGTAACTGCTTCTCTACTGCAGTTTGCTGATTTTGTGCTAAGAGCATAGTTAAACCCAATTGTTCCTTGTTTTGTATATGAAATGATGATATATCCTATTGTTTCTTACAGTGCATTGGGTTCAAAAACATTTTAATAGGATCTATTGAAGAGGGTATATGGTTATGAAACAGGGACTTCTTGAACTGCACTCCTACGCTCTACCACTGAGTTAAACCCTTGAATGCTGAAAACTGCCCTTTTATAAAAAGGTGATAGAGTGGTTGACTGCATGGAACTTGTAAAACTAATGACATCAGTGCACTTCTGGTCAGCTGTATGAATTAATACATTTCATTAAGGGCATATTATTGGTTTCCGCCAAAGTTTCATAACATTCATATGAGCTTCCAATGGACTATTTAAAACTGATAATATCACCAATAGAACTTGGGTGAATGTAAAACACAGCTTGTATCATACGAAGACATCCTAAACAGGTTAATGGTGTTTACCCTATGTTTCAGGTGATGATCAGGAGCATATCATATGTAGAACTGTGTTGCGTATTAAATAAAATGCTGAGAATATAAATGTTTTCATCAATTTATTTAAACAAATACTTCTACAGTTAGACAAGGGGGATCCAGATTTGAACTATGGACAGCTTGAGCTGCAGTCAAATGCTCTACCACTGAGCTAGAGCCCCAGTTCTGAAATGTTTACCCATATTAATTCAGTAATATGTACAAAGTGGCAGCAACATGCAATCACCATCAAAGCAATGCATTTTCAGCCACCAAACCCTCCTTATAACTATATGGGGTGCAAAAGATGTCCTTTATCTGCCTTGGTAAAATACAGTGAGGTTTCCATTGCAAGAATTCATACAATTTGTATCACATGTAGATCTTGGAACATGGAAAAAAACTTTTGTCAAATACACAAATTCTGCAAAACGTAGCTGCTTCTCTACTGCAGTTTGTTGATTTTGGGCTAAGAACATAGTTAAACCCAATTGTTCATTGTTTTGTATATGAAATGATGATATATCCTATTGTTTCTTACAGTGCATTGGGTTCAAAAACATTTTAACAGGATCTATTGAAGAGCGTATATGGTTATGAAACAGGGACTTCTTGAACTGCACTCCTACGCTCTACCACTGAGTTAAACCCTCGAATGCTGAAAACTGCCCTTTTTTAAAAAGGTGATAGAGTGGGTGACTGCATGGAACTTGTAGAACTAATGTCATCAGTGCTCTTCTGGTCAGCTGTACGAATTAATACATTTAATTAAGGGCATATTATTGGTTTCTGACAAAGTTTTATAACATTCATTTGAGGTTCCAATGGACTATTTCAAACTGATTATATCACCAGTAGAACTTGGGTGAATGTGAAGCACAACTTGTATCATATGAAGAAATCCTAAACAGCTTAATGGTGTTTACCCTATGTTTCAGGTGATGATCAGGAGCATTCAAATGTAGAATTGTGCTGCTTATTAAATAAGATGCTGAGATTGCAAATGTTTTCTTCAATTTATTTAATTAAAAGAATGTCTACAGGTAAAACAGTTGGACAAGAGGCCATCCCGATTTGAACTAGGGATCTCTTGCTCTGCAGTCAAATGCTCTACCACTGAGTTACAGACCCAATTCTGAAATGTTCACCCATATTAATTCAGTAATATGTACAAAGTGGAAGCAACATGCAATCACCATCAAAGCAATGCATTTTCAGCCACCAAACCCTCCTTATAACTATATGGGGTGCAAAAGATGTCCTTTATCTGCCTTGGTAAAATACAGTGCGGTTTCCATTGCAAGAATTCATACATTTCGTATCACATGTAGATCTTGGAACATGAAAAAAAAAACTTTTGTATAATGCACAAATTCTGCAAAACATAACTGCTTCTCTACTGCAGTTTGTTCATTTTGTGCTAAGAGCATAGTTAAACCCAATTGTTCATTGTTTTGTATATGAAATGATGATATATCCTATTGTTTCTTACAGTGCATTGGGTTCAAAAATATTTTAACAGGATCTATTGAAGAGGGCATATGGTTATGAAAAAGGGCCGTCTTGAACTGCACTCTTATGCTCTACCACTGAGTTAAATCCTTGAATGCTGAAAAAACTGGCCTTTTTTAAAAAGTTGATAGAGTGGGTGACTGCATGGAACTTGTAGAACTAATGACATCAGTGCCCTTCTGGTCAGCTGTACAAATTCATACATTTCATTAAGGGCATATTATTGGTTTCCGCCATAGTTTTTTAACATTCACATGAGCTTCCAATTGACTATTTCAAACTGATAATATCACCAGTAGAACTTGGGTGAATGTAAAATAAAGCTTGTATCATACGAAGATATCCTAAACAGCTTAATGGTGTTTACCCTATGTTTCAGGTGATGATCAGGAGCATTTCAAATGTAGAACTGTGTTGCTTATTACATAAAATGCTGAAATTGTAAATGTTTTCTTCAATTTATTTAATTCAAAAATATTTCTGCAGGTAAAATAGCTAGACAAGGGGGCACCCAGATTTGAACTAGGAACCTCTTTATTTGAAGTCAAATGCTCTACCACTGACCTATACCCCCAGCTCTGAAATGCTCTCCTATATTAATTCAGTAATATGTGCAAAGTGGAATCAACATGCAATCACCATCAACGCAATGCTTTGTTTGCCACCCAACCCTCCTTATATCTACATGGGGTGCAAAAGATGTCCTTTATCTGCCTTGGTAAAATACAGTGAGGTTTCCATTGCAAGAAATCATACATTTCGTATCACATGTAGATCTTGGAACATGGCGAAAAAAAAACTTTTGTCAAATGCACAAAATCTGCAAAACGTAACTGCTTTTCTACGACAGTTTGTTGATTTTGTGCTAAGAGCATAGTTAAACCCAATTGTTCATTGTTTTGTAGATGAAATTATGATATATCCTATTGTTTCTTACAGTGCCTTGAGTTCAAAAACATTTTAACAGGATCTATTGAAAAGGGTATATGGTTATGAAACAGGAACTTCTTGAACTGCACTCCGACGCTCTACCCCTGAGTTAAACCCTTGAATGCTGAAAACTTCCCTTTATTTGAAAGGTGATAGAGTGGGTGACTGCATGGAACTTGTAGAACTAATAACATCAGTGCACTTCTGGTCAGCTGTAAAAAATAATACATTTCATTAAGGTCATATTATTGATTTCCGCCAAAGTTTTATAACATTCATATGAGCTTCCAATCGACTATTTCAAACTGATAATATCACCAGTAGAACTTGGGTGATTGTAAAATAAAGCTTGTATCATACGAAGAAATCCTAAACAGCTTAATGGTGTTTACCCTATGTTTCAGGTGATGACCAGGAGCATTTCAAATGTAGAACTGTGTTGCTTATTACATAAAATGCTGAGATTGTAAATGTTTTCTTCAATTTATTTAATTCGGAAATATTTCTACAGGTAAAACAGTTGGACAAGGGGGCACCCAGATTTGAACTACGGACCTCTTGATCTGTAGTAAAAGGCTCTAACACCGAGCTATACCCACATTACTGAAATGTTCACGTATATTAATTCAGTAATATGTACAAAGTGGAAGCAACATGCAATCACCATCAAAGCAATGCATTTTCAGCCACCAAACCCTACTTATATCTATATGGGGTGCAGAAGATGTCCTTTATCTGCTGTAAGGATATTTGGCGTGTTACAGCACAGAGTACAGCACTACTGCACAGGTAGCATTTTTTTTTTTGATGCAGCACCACCACATGGGTGTGGTGAATTGCTATATGTGTTGCCAGAGTAACATGGACATATAAGTAAAGATAGGCTATTCAGTCAAAAACTATTTTTACATATAAGATGCAAATCTATTTTTACAGTTAAAAGCACACATGTGCACATTCAAAATGCACACTATTTTTCACCTGAAATGCCTATGTTGCAAGAGACACATTTGAAAATTAATAACTAACCTTATTAATAACTAACCTGACTAATACAACTTCATTTAACATAACCCACTAATAAAAATGTGTCTCCACTGCAGAATTAGGCCTACTCTGAAAGTGAACTTTTAAAAGCACATTCATTTTTTTTTCTGCTGCTCTGTCCACATAACTACAGGAAGCAAAGAGGTTGAAGGAACAGGAAATCAGTTTGTTACAATTGCCACTGTAGAAGTGAGCCATTGTGTAGTGAGGGAGGAGATGACATGATTGATTCTGATTGGAGCAGCGTCATAGTAAGTATCATGCTAGAGGCTGTGAGTAGAACTTTGCTGGAGAAGCTTGAGGGGAGGGGGAGAACAATCGAGATCTTGCAGAGCTGGGAGAAGGATCTGTTTCCTGGCTGGGGATTCCTGCTGCAAAAGCTGAGAGTTCCAGGCAATAACCCCGGTTTGAGAACGGCAGACGCTTGTTCTCACTGGGGTTGATTTTCAAGGGAGCCAAATTCAGAAAGAGATTAGCCGGAGAAAACTCATGCTGAACAGATAAGATAATTATAGAAGCGAGTGGGAGCTGTGCGAAAGTGTGCGAAACTGTTCAGTCAGTGTATTCGAGGGAGTCTCAATCTCTTATCAGCATATTTAATGTTACCAATTGAATATATTCTCGCAGCTCTCTGTTCATTTTATCACAAATAATGTTGTACCATTTCATATAAGGTAGTGGAAATTACCACAAAAATACCACAATAGCCCATGGTGGCACACAACACTAACACTGAAAATGTGGTATCCCTAAAATGTAGGCCTGAGGTCTCTCTAGTGATCAAGAACAATCTAGATAAAAAACAAGGGATGTTGGATATTGGGGCCACAAATAAACCAACCACTATACCAACCAACCACGCAAACTACCGCGCATATCATCTAAATAGGTCTGAATTCTGAAATAATGCGATGTATTATTGTCATGTGTGACCCAATATGAATATAGAGAGTGATTATTGCTAAAGGTATTTTGGTGGTAAGAAAATACCGCAAAGCCCCAAATATCCACAAAATACCCAACATATTTATGGTGCGTTGCAGGCCGGGAAAGTGATCATAGAGTACCTACTGGGCGTGGCAAGCGTGTCTCACACTGCCATTTGCACATTAAAGGGAACCCATTTTATAGTAGCAGTGTGCCACTAAAAACGAATTTCAGAATGTCACAAAGGGAAACCACATTTTCAGACCTAGTGCAATATTTAGAGGCAAAGTTGTTTGCACATGGGACGTGGTCGTCGAACAGCACCTTAGAATGGCGTGACCGCATTCAGGGTGAGGTGCAGAAAGAAAAACTAACAATATTTTTGCAGAAGGCAGCATAATTCAGGTCTGCCTTACAAGATTATTGAATGCAGCCGATAAAAGCGCAGAGAAAGGCTGTTTAATACGGCTATGCAGCAAAATATGGTTTATTTTGAATAAGTCCCTGCGAATACAGGAAAATGATACCCAGCTAATTAACAGGTTAAAGACTGAATTAGATGGGGCAAGTAAAAATCAGGAAATGTTAAGAGCAGAATTGGATGTATGCCAAAAAGACATGCAATTAAAATGCAGAGACTTTGATGCTCAATTATCCAAAAGCAAGAAACAATTTGAGGATAGTGAGCAAGAATTGGTACACATAAAAGCCTTAGTAGACCACATTAGACAGGATAAAGATGAGGTTGTTTTAGAAGTGCAGATTTTACAAAAAGAACATTGTGAAAAAGAATGTGATCTCCAGAGTGCAGAACAAGAAATGATTAAAATGACTCAAGAAAGAGACAAGAGAAATAAAGAGTTCAATGAATGCCAAATGCAAATGTGCGACATGCAGGAGGTGATTAATAAGATGAGTGATGAAAACAAATATTTGCATAATGTAGCAAACAGAATCCTTAAAAAGTGTAAGGACTTAGAACAGCAAATGTGCATTCCCAGGTCCCAGGAGAGGCGGCAGGATACCACATTCAATGGAGTGGAGGTGAATTCTAGTTCTGCCCAAAGAGCTAGTGCTCCAGTGACTGGGCCGGTGACTGAACTTGGTTGCAGCGCAATTGGGGGATTTGATACTCCCATTGGGGGCAGCCACCAATCTCATACACCTGAAAACAGGATTGAATCACAAAATAGTGCAATTCCATGCATTGCAACAAGTAGCCCCATAAAAATAATGAAATCCATTAAAGCCCTGATCAAACCATTTAAAAAGGGAGGTGAATGCTGCATTGAGGATCACTTAGAAGCGGTGCATGACATTTTTAAAGCACTCCAGATACCTAAGGAACAGTACAGACAATATTTTCATTTAACTTAAGATGCCCCGACGGGCAGCATCATAAGGGGATTAAATGAACATCAGAATATGACCTGGGTGGAGTTTCAAAAAGAAATTAGGCGTCATTTTTCTACTTTTCAGTCATTGCAGGAGGCAAAGAAAGTCACTTCCACAATCACTGCTGGACCTAATACATCCCCTCGCCAATTTTTACAAGACTTAAAAGGAGCATTTTCTCGCTTTGATGTATCTTTTGACCCAAATTCCAATGAGCTTAAAACTGCATACTTCTATGGGCTACAGAAAGACATCATATCCCAATTGGTCCGTGAATTTGACTGTGACAAGCCCCTTGAATGGATTGTACATCAAAGCACAAAACTATCTGAGGTACTCTATTGTCAGGGTAGAGAAAGTGATAAAATGAAAGATACTAGACCTAAATCTATAGAACCCTCAGCCACAGTAATGGAAATCAGGTCAGCCAAAATGTCCCTTGAGTCTGCTCAAAGCCAAGGTAAAAATAATGTGACACCTGAACAAAGGGGTAATCAACAAAGATCACCACTTCCTGTACCAATGTTCCAATCACATGATCCTAGTAATAGGGAGAGCTACATCAGCCCTAGGTATTTAGGGGATAGACCCCGGGTAGGATATCGGCCTGATATGGCAGGTATGAACAATAACCAGAGACAAAATCAAGATCAAACAAATGATGGTCCCTACCAGTCATTGGGGACACAGAGCAGATTTGATCCCAACACCATGATATATGGTAATCAGGATAGACCCCGATATGTGGATAGATTTACTGATAATGGAAATCAACATAGGGGCCAGTACCCACAATCTGAGAGACAGGATATGAGGCAAACCATGCACTACAATCCACGTCAGTACAATGATTCCCCACCAGGGGACTATAATCAAAGGATGGGTGCACCCCGCTCCCCTCCACAAATGAATCAAGAGTTCGGAAACCATCCCAACCGATATCAATCACCTGAGAGGTATCAGAATAGATCCAATCAGGGGGAAAAAAACCAATATCGACCTAGGCCACAGAAAGAGGATTCTAGGGAGATGGAAAGGTTCCAGTGCCTTGAGGCCCAAGTGAAAATGTTAGCTGAGCAAATAGGAAAGCTCTATACAGCGCAAAAACAACCTTCCAAATAGGGGGCTGATGGCCATAGCAATGACCGGGGGGCTTCCGAAAAGTGACTAAGTACTCATGACAACTGCAGTGCCAAAATGACAGATTGCTCTGATATAATTTTGCATAACGACTCTGAGATGCCTAATGAATTAAAAATGAAAGTGCCAGTAAATTAACATGTGACAGAAAGTGCAAATACTTCTAAAAAAGAGGTACGGTTTAACCTAGAGCTAAATAAAACAGTAAAGATTTGCACAAATGAAAAAGAAACATTAGGAATTCCAAAAGAACAAAGGGACAGATTTAAGAAAAATGACTCCTGCATGGGGAATACCAGTGAACAGGGAGTAAATGGGGATGCTATAGCTCCTTCCCTGGGCAAGCAAAACAATGACCAAACACAGGCAGAAAAAGGAAATACTCAAAAGGAGGGTACAAGTCAATCACCTGAAGAATTCTTTGAGCCACATATTTTTGAAGAGGCTGAAAGGGCTGGTATCACACTAAATGATCACAAATGGACAGAATTAAAAAATGACAAATTGCTGAATGATGTTGTTACACATGTTCAGTTGGAAGGTTGTAATGTGGCCTCTGATGTTACCCAGATGGATGGGCGAACAGTGGCCACACTCCAAAAAACCTCTGATCATGGAGAAATGAATAAAGTCTCTCACGCAGAAATGGGTAAAAAGGAGGGAAAAATGTCTTTCCATTTACCAATGTGCTTAGCCAAAAGTGAAAACTGTCGGAAGCGGCTGCGGGACGTGTGTACGGGATGTGTTTGTCCGAAGAGCAGCGTCGGCTTGACGGTCACGGGGACGTAGGGTCCTTTACTCTAACCTAACCTGTGCAGCGCGTCCGCGGAAGGAGCTGCATTTGCTGAACGCTTCAGGAGGAGCGCTGAAAGTGCCGTGTGACGAGTGGACCCGTGAGCTTGGCACTGGGCGGTTGGGGTGGACCCCTGAAGTGCGGAGGCCCATTCCAATTTGTGCGGTCCCTACTGTCAGGTACCTGAGGTGCCTACCTCGGCGCCGGTTGCCGCCTGCCTGCCGCCTGCCTGCCCCGGTGCTGGCTGCATATATACATACATTGCGACTGGGGAGGAAGTTGCAGACTGCGAGCAGGTCACGGAGGGCGGCAAATAGGAGCCCAGAGAGGTGAGCAGGGAGCTACAACGAGGGGCTGGAGGGTGAGCGTACCACTGGACCTCTGTGGGGGGGACTTAGAATCCAACCCGTGCGGTGACCCATATATCAGCCGGGGGTGTTTACCGCTAGCTACTTATTGATTCCACCACGGTCGCTCCTGCACTCTAGGCACAATACGCAGATGTATTGAGTGAATACGTGGCTCCTATAACAGGGGAACTCAACATACTTACCCGGAGACTGTGGGCTTTTAGCTCTTGAGCCGGATTTGGCAGCCCCCTAGACTGCTGGATAAGGGGAAAGTACAGATTAAGGAGGTAATCTGTCTCTACTTGTCAGTGTAATTTCGGGGGAATTATTCCTCTTATTAATCTGCAGTCCCCTTGTATACACACTAGTGGAGACTAATTGACATCCCTGGGACTCTGAAAATCTAGTGATCCGCTGCATAGCTATGCAGCGGGGCAAAAGAGCCCCCTATTCGATTTACAATCTACGTAAATCTAAGTGCCCCCCTACTAAGGAAATTAAAGAATGCCTGAAAAGAGGGGATAAGATCAAGAAGAATGTCAAACTCACTTTACCAGTAACGCAAGGGGCCATCACTGAGTATTTTCCGAAGAATCCTTCCCCTCCCATCAGTTCAACAGCAATTGAGGAAATGGTAACATCAAATCCTAGGGGTAATAACTCTTTAAACACCTCTAACTTCGATGACATTGACAACAATTCCCTTTTGGAATTATGCTTATCTATACAGAGAGGAATGCGGGCTCCAACTCCATCAAGACCTTCAAGTAATATAATGACCCCCAAAGACATCAGCATGACCGAGGTCATAGGGGAGTTAGACACTGTGGGAAGGAGTGAACGTCTGTCTGTCTCGCCTAATTTAGCAATGGCCTCGATGGAGGATGAACCTGACAACGAGATAGAAGACAGCATTGATGAGCACCCTAGCTCTTCTAAGATAATTGAGCTGCAATCTTCAGTGGCGGCTCTACAATTCACCATCAAGATACTCTTACAGATGTCTGGACGCATCTTGGCTAATACGAATGCCATTACCATAGCGCTAGATCATAAAGATCTACCACGAGAAGAGGCAGAGATTAACCTATCGGCGGCATTATGTATAGGTAACAAGACTAATGATCAAGAAGTGGCGATGGAGGAAAATGAAGATCCGGAGGTATTTGATAATAATATGATACCTGAGTTACTCCAAGAAGAAGGGGACGAACAGGAGCGGGAGTACAGTCCCTGGTCTCCCCTCACTCGTAAACAACGCAGATTGGCTAAAAAGGCACAGAAGAACAAAGTAGCTGCATTGGAAGTTCAGCATCCTCCATCTAGCCCTAAACCAGCGATTGAGCCACAATCAAAAAAAGCTAGAAAAAGAATGGTAAGAGCCACCCAAAGGGCCGCTAGGACTAAGGGCCCCTTGACAGATTGGCTGATATCTGAGGAAAAGCCAATTGTAGTGGACGACAATGAAGCTTCCCTGACATATGAAGATCCTGACCTTGAATCCAGTATACAAACACATGGGGAAGACGTCCCTGAGATACAGGCGAAAGATCCCGATGAACTTAGCTTAATGGACCAGAAAAAAGTTGGGAACGAGAAATCTACCCAGCGTATATGCTTCATTAAGAACTTATACCCAAGTGGCAAAAACCCCTGGTTAGCACGCTCGGAGTTGTTAGCAAGATTGTATCATATACCTCAATTGCGCGTGTTAAAATCGGAGGATTTTTTGTTTATTGAACCTCTGGGATGTCCGAATCCCAATGTATCAGCCATACACTGTGTTTTTCCAACCACGGCACAATTGATCAGGAAATATAAAGAAGAGTTGACAGTAGTGGACATTGAGATTGACGTGGACCCCCTGGAGAAGGATCCTGCTCAGGAATCCCAGGATTCTACACCAGTAACTGTGGTAGACACTGTGCCTAAAATAAGGGGAGGGGAAAATCCGGCTCTGAGGGAAATACAGCAAGTTCTGAAGTCCCTACTAGAAGCAATTCCGCAATTGATTAAGAACCATTGATGCCTATCATTACTCTCCTGGAATTGCAGAGGTTTCTCTCACTTGTTGAGGTCGGAAGGCTCTGCACAAATGATAGCCCAATATAGCTGTATTTGCCTACAAGAGATGTGGTCTCTTGACCCGTTATTATTTGACGGCTTTGTGATACATCAAGCGCCCGCTAAACGGGGTAGTAAGGGGCGCCCCTTTGGAGGGCTTCTAATCAGGATTGTGAATTCAATTGTGTCTCGCAAATTACAGTGTAAAGCTGAGGAACAGCTATTGGCAGTTGAGTTTGAATTACATGGTGAGAAAGGCCTGGAAAGGTACTTATAAATTAATCTATATAATCCACCAGGAGACTTGGTTTGTGACTCTCTGCAGGAGGCGATACAGGATTTGTTATCCGATTGGTGGCTAAAAGCAGGAAATGTTGCTGTGATGATCATGGGGGACTTCAATTGCCATATGTCTGATGAATCAAACATATCTTTAAATCCAGACCTCAACACAAGATGCGAAATGATTCATGGAAAGAGGGATGTTGAGGGTCTAGGTTGGCTCAAATTGTTTGGAGCTTGGGACATGGCCATGATTAATGGCAGAACTTTGGGAGATCGACCGGGGAAACACACCTGGTCTAATGGAACTGCTGTTAGCACATTAGATTATATATTTATGTGCCCCGAGCTCCAGACAAGAGTAGTCAACATGATTGTGAGGCAAAATGAATGGAGCGATCATGCGTCACTGCAGTGCTCATTCAATATCCCTTTACGCCCTCCGTCGATACTGAATACGGGTACCATCCAAACAAACGTGGCAGGCTCCAGAATTGTGTGGTCAGAGAAAAATATCAATTTGGCTATGGAGTCACTTAAAACCATTGCAACTCTGGGCTACCGCGATTTTGATCATATGACTATAAATGAAATTGAGGATTGGATATCCAGATTCACTTGTAAACATGCTTTAGCCAAGAAGGGATATATGTTAAAAACAGGGGGAGCAACGCCCTATTCTAACAAAGAAATCAGGGATGCCAAGAGAGATTTAAGAGCGGCCATTCAGAGCGTTAAATGGGGGAATGCATATGGAACCGGGTACCGCGAGAAGTTAAGAAAAATTAAAAATCGGTATAGAACAGTGGTTAAAAATATCAAGGCCCGCGAGAAAAATACTAGGTATCAAAAATTAGTGCAAACTATTTGCACTAGAAATCCTCGTGGTATCTGGTCCCTCCTTAATGAAAATAGAGAGAAGGTTAAGGGCCCCCTTATCAACCCAATAAGTAAGAAGACGTGGGAAAAATATCTATTGGACCGAAACAGAGGTGATCTCGAAACCCCAAATAAAGAGGGGATAGAGGTGCCCTTTCCTCCGCCCATAGATGTTTCCCCTGAGGCAATATTGGAAAAAATAATTAGCCTCAAATCATCCAGAGCCTCTGGACCCAACGGTTTGGCGAATGTAGTGATCAAGAGCCATCCCTTGTTTTGGGCTGATTTATTCTCTTTGCTCTTTAATAAAATTCTAGAGCAAGGAATAATCCCCCGCACCTGGCAAACAGCTATCCATATCCCTGTTTTCAAAAAAGGTAACCGTATGGAGCCTAATAACTATAGATTATTATCTATGCTAGATATTTCTGGTAAATTGTTTGCGGCACTGTTACTCAGTGAATTGCAACAATGGGTTGACAAGGCTAAAATACTTAGTAGATTCCAATGCGGTTTTAGACGAGAGTTTTCCACCTCCCATAATCTACTTGTCATGGAACTACTTCGAACACGGGCACTCAGTAAGGGGCAGCCCCAGTTGTATGCTTTGTTTATTGACTTTCAGGCTGCATTTGATTCTATTCCGCGAATAAGGTTATGGGCCAAACTTGAGAAATTGGGATGTCCACCTAACCTATTATACTATCTAAAATTACTCCATTATAACACAACGGCATGCCTTAGATAGGACCAGGAAGGTAATTCAACACCTAATGTGATACAAGATAGTGGGGTTAAGCAGGGATGTGTTACAGCACCTTTAGTATACAATCTTTACGTTTACGACATCCCTGCAGCCCTGGCTGAAGCGAATAACTGTCCCCCAAAAGTGGGTGAGGTGCATTGTATGGTACTAGCGTATGCGGATGATCTTGTGATCTTTGATAATACCATAAGCGGTTTGAGGCGTTCTGCTACCGCTCTGTGGGATTATGCCAGAATAAATGGATTGAATATCAATCTAGATAAAACGAAGGTACTAAGATTCACGAGTAAAAAAGCATCCAGGGTGAATCTGATGGTACATGGAAGTGTCATCCCTTATGCTCCATCCTACCGCTATCTCGGAGTGTATATTGAGCCCCTAGGTGATTACTCATTGTGCAGACAGGGGCGCTCCATGAGAGCCATGCAAGTCACTTCGCTCATTGCCTCATTTACAAAAAAACAGGGTGGCTTTACCCTATGGGGAACGCGTCAGCTCTATATCCAAGTAATGGCACCTATGATTATATATGGGCTTGACTCACTACATACAATGGACCTAGGATGGTTACAAGTATTGGAGGGTAAGTTTTGGAGACGGATCCTCGGGTTACACCCAGGGATACCGATGGCCTTGATCCGATTAGAACTGGGACTACCCTCCCTTAAAGCCATGGTCTTGAAGAAAAGAGCTGGTTTACATCTCAAGATGACTGATGATACGATCAATCCCCTCCTATCGGTGATCCATCAGGAGGTGACCAATAAATATACTACGTCACCCCTTTATAAAGATATGGTGACATTCCTAACTGACATTGGATGGACACATAGAAGGGTTAACACCTCCAAGGAAATCCTATATGCCCTAGTTAAAAAAGTGGATTTATGGGATTGGCTTGAGAACTACAATCACATGTGCAACCTCAAGTCGTATCAGTTTATTAAATATCGTTTGTTTAGCTTAATGAAGCCGCAAACCTATTTATCCCTCTGTCCCTCTAGTAAACTTAGACGTTTTATTCTCTTACTTAGATTTGAGCAATTGCCCACCCGTACAACAGAGGGGCTTGGGAAAAAATCCCGGCCGACAAACGTATATGTCGCTTGTGTAAATCCCCTGATCACCTAGAGACAGCTCGACACCTACTTACGGAATGTCTGAAATTGAGAGCGACAATCATTCGTCATTTGGGTGATTTTGCACATGATCATGCTACTATACCTGAAATGTCCTTTTGGCTATAATGCACTAATACCAGCAATATGCATTTATTTATCGCCCTTTATAACATCTGGCAACAAGCTGAGCGGGAGTTGAAGTGTGGATTAGTAACATCCTAAGATGGAGGAAATGTAAGGGGGTGTATGATGAATCCACTTAGAGACTGAAATGAGTAAGTTTGATAGTCCATATGTTAGGCCTTAATTAGACCCGGGTGATAGAATGTCAATGCTTATTCCTCAGGTAGGAAGTTTAGTTTTTATATGACTTTTTCTATTTTCTTTTAACATAAATATGTATATAGCTTAATTGAGCATAAGGTTGTGTATATGTGATTTGTAATATGTAAAAATTATATGTGTAAAGTTTGAATTTATTTCATACTACATCACATTAAAGAATTATTATTATTAAAGTGAAAAAGGCCTGAGAAAGGTGAGCCCTGAAATCAGTAAGAATTCACACTTCTTATGTGTATTAGAGGAAGTTGAAGACAGATATTATGCACCCATCACTGTAGAAGAAAAATGCCACACCTTTGCTATGATTGACACTGGCGCACAGGCCACAATTATGTCCAAGGAGCTGGTAAAGAGTATCAATGAAGGGAGACCCCCACAGATTCAGATCACAGTGAAGGAAAATCAAGGTCCAGTGCATAACTTTAATGGGGTGGAGGTGCCCATCATAGGTGTAACTGAGGTTGACATAAAAATAGGAAAGCACAGAATGAAACAAGAGGTATTGATCACATCTATTTGTGAAATTCCATTTCTGATGGGGACAGATTTCCTGAAAAGATTGTCTCCTCTCATAGATGGGGTGAATGGAGTGCTGTGGTCCTTAACCAAAAAAACATTGAGGCCTAAGAAACTAAAATCACAAAACAGCAACATAAATGAATGTCACACCGTTGCCAAAACAAATGATGCTGTGGAGGTATATCTCCAGAATAGTTGCACACCTAGTGTCACTGTTATATTAGTGTGTCAAGACAAAATGCAGAGCGACAATGAAAAACTACCTGTACAAATATACTTGGACCCAAGGAAAAATTGGCAGACTGCCATACATGAGCACACATTAAGTTTTTATTTAAAAGAGAAAACATGCAAACAGAATATTGCTCCTATAACAGATTCAGAAAAACACATTACCACTCTGGCAGAAATACACATAGAAGATGAGCAACCATGGGTTCATGTTGGTATAAATGACTATTTTAAAACAATAAAAGGCACTTTAGCGCTTGGACATGAAAGGAGTTTCATTAATGAGAAATTGTTGCAAAAAATAATGGAGAGGTAAGAAATCCCGAAATTTAGGATTAAAAACCAATATGTTTCTGGGTTGGACAGTCCAGACTTTGAAAACCGAATTGCAGGCAGATGCATGCTTAAAATTAGCATTGGGCAGAAAACAATTTACCATAATGTATGGATAGTGAGTGGAGCACAAAATGAATTTTACATGGGCAATGACATCATGCACAGAATGTGTATGGTGTTAGATTTCCTTAATCAAAAAATATGGTCACGCCTAGGTGGTCCGGCACCTGAATTTGAAGACAAAAGAAGGGCTTATCATTGTGCACAACTGGTTCCTTATGCAATCGAATTACAAATGAGGAAAGATACTATTATTCCTGCATTTACGAAACAGTTTGCAATAACACTGAAATGCAAAAATGGACAGCAGATGAAAGACTCTGATGCATTTGTATGCCTGAATGAATCCATAAAACAGCAAGGCCTGGATTATGAATACATTCCATTGGTGGATATTGGTGAAGGATCTGTTAAAATGATGGTAAATAATAAAGGTTGTCAGGATATTCATTTAGAGGAAAACTCCCCATTAGGAATGGCCATACAAAAATCACATTATACGGCAGATTTAAATAACATGGTGATTGGAAATATCCCTGAAAAGTATGTACATTCCAAGGGTGAGTTGCCAGAACACCTGGACTCTCAGCCCAAAGGAATATTTAAAATTCATTCTGTGTATCCTTATGATTCAAATGAGACAGTGTGCTGCCATCAAGAGGATTGCATAATATTTAATTTAAATGAAAATGAAACAGAAAATCAGCCCATTGAAGTGGAAGCTGATATGCCAAAATATTTAAAAGAGGCAGCTTTACAAAAAGACACAGCCACACAGTTAGAGGAAAGTGCCGAGATTCCCTTACCAGAAGATTTTCCAGAATTTTCCAAAATGGTAGAAGAGCAGATCTCCTTAGCGGATGCGTGTGACAGCAATGAGGATAGGGACAATCTGAGGGAGATATTTATGGAGTTTAAGGATGTATTTGCAAAAGATGCTTATGATTGTGGTTTAACTGATTTACATGTGGCCACACTACCAGAAGGGTGTAGCAGAAGCCCAGTGTTTGTACGCCAGTATAGACTACCGCTGGCATGTTTAGAATCATTGGCAGAGATTAGTAAAAATTTGGAATCGCGGGGAATCATCAGGCCCATTCATAGCACATCCAATACACCTATTTTAGGTGTGTTAAAGCCAAATGGTCAATGGCGGCTATGTGCAGACTTGAGAGAGTTAAATAAAAGAGTACCAGTATCTAGATGGCCACTGCCATTCATTGATCAGGGCCTAGCTCAGGTACATGGTTCAAAAGTATTTACCACATTAGATCTCACCTCTGGATATTGGTGTGTGCCATTGGCAGAGGAGATACAACATTTATTTTCCTTTACATTTGACAGGACTCACTACGCCTGGCTTAGAGCTCCGTTCGGATACATCAATAGTGGGAGTGAATTTGGCATATTTTTGAGAAAGGCAATGCCGGATGCAGCGGAAAGAGGAACAATAGTTTACGTGGACCATGTCCTGATAAAAAATGAAAGCCTGAAAAGCCATTTTGATGAAATAAGACATGTGCTTGGCCAATTGCAGAAAGCAGGCGCCAAAGTATCTTTGCAAAAAGCACAATGGTGCAAGAAAAAACTTTCTAGGGCATGAAGTGACTGAACATGGGCTAAATCCACAAAAGAAGAAAATAGAGGCCATGCAAAGATTAAAAGATCCTACAAATGTGAAAGGAGTAAAAAGTTTATTAGGGATGACAGGCTATAACAGAAAGTTCATTGAAAATTATGCAGAAATCACTCAACCATTGACTAAACTGCTTAAACTGAATACTCCCTGGAAATGGGAAAAAGAGCAGTCTGATGCAGTGGCTAAATTAAAGGAATGTCTTGTAAAGGCACCATGTTTAGCATACCCCATAAAGGACAGGGATTTCTTTATAGAAATAGGTTTTTCTGAACATTGTATTTCAGCAGTGTTATCACAAAAACACGATTTGAATCACAAAACCATTGCCTATGCAAGTAAGGCATTTTCCCAAGTTGATATGAAATTTAATGAATGTGAAAAGGCCCTATTAACCACTGTGTGGGCGCTGCAACATTTCCACCCCATTGTTCAGGGAGAAAAGGTGATTATTGAAACAAATCATCAACCTTTGCAATTTTTAGAGAGTAAAAGAATTAGATCAGGTAATCTAGCGGAGTCCAGAATCACTTCATGGATGCTGGCATTACAAGGTTTTCCTGTAGAAGTGAGATATGGACAAAATAAAAAGAACCCAATTGCTCAAGGGTTAGCTGACTTACATGACTGCGCAGCTGAACAAATACCAAATGAAATGGAAGTGGAAACTAGTTTGCAGGAATTTGAACAATCACCACACAAAGCTTTTGATGAAAAAACATGCAAGGATTTGCCAACTGTATATGTGGATGGTTGTGCTTTTCACATTGAAAATGACAGTAATAAACAATTAGTGGCAGGAATAGGAAATGTCTGGTTGAAATGTGAAGGCGTCCCCAATATAGGGATGAGGATTGGAGCTAGGAGCAGTCAGGTGGCGGAATTGGCAGCCATTTATAAAGCAATTGCTACTGCAGTTGATAAAAAGTTCAGTGAAATTGTCCTGGTGACTGATTCTGACTATGCACGGAATAGCTTTGTGGAGTATTTGCCTGGTTGGAAAGCAAGAGGCATGGTTACATACAACAAAAAGCCACTTAAACATGGAAAAATGATACAAGCCATAGACAAATTGGTGTCAGAGAATAATTTAACAATATACTGGAGAAAAATTCGTGGGCATTTAAAAACACCAGGAGAGGATAAGGAGGGAAATGATAAGGCAGACCACCTGGCTAAGATTGGGGCTGTGATGGGAGAATTGCTACCTATTGATTATTTAATGGGTGAAATACAAATTGATGCAGTAATACGTTCTAAAGCACCAAAGGAGGTAGATCAACCAGTGGTACAGTGGAGTCATGACACGCCAGACCAAGATTTGATTGAGGCACAAAAGAATGATCGAATTTTAGGAATCTATTATAATCATTTGATAGATCCTGAACAAAATCCTTTAACAGAAAATGATTGTATGGGAAAAGAAGAGTTGAGGGTGCTATTAAAGAACAAAACGCAAATTAGATTACAGGATGGACTCATGATTAGAGAGTCCATAACAGGACAAATACAGTGGGTGGTACCCCTTTCATTCAGAGGGCTAATGCTACACCATGCACATGATTCTATAACTGCAGGCCATAGAGGTTCACAAAAAACATTAGAAATACTAAAAGATTATGCTTACTGGCCACATATGTCCCAAGATGTGGAATTATATACTAGAGGATGTCTAGTATGCGCCTAATTTAAACCTGATTCACCAATGCATAGAGCCCCATTAATGAAAAGAGGCCTAACTCTTCCATGGTCAGATTTGCAAATAGACTATGTAGGGCCTTTAAAAAGTTCGAGCAGAGGAAACCGTTATATTTTAAGTGTGGTATGTTTGATGTCAAAGTGGATTGAATGCATTCCTGCACCAGATTGTAGTGCGCAAATAGCAGCCACATTGCTGGTGAACCATGTGTTCTCAAGGTTTGGGTTGCCACAAAGAATTGAGTCAGACAGAGGAAGTCATTTCACAAGTACTCTAATGAGTAAGGTATGGCAAATACTGGGTGTGAAAAGAAAACTACATATTGCATATCGGGCGGCCTCTTCAGGTGGAGTTGAACGGAGCAATAGGTCTGTTGTGGATATTTTAAAGAAATTCGTGGCAGAAGCAGGTTCCAGCTGGGATTTACGTTTACCGTGGGTTTTGATGGCAATCAGATCAACTCCTGCCAAAGCAACAGGTGTTAGCCCCCATGAGGTTTTGACAGGTAGGAAAATGGTGTTATCACAACACCTACTATACAGAACACATGAGCAGACACTTGTGAGTGCATCCACAGTTCATGAGTACATTGATGAACTGAGGAAGCATTTGCAACATGCATTTGCTTTTGTGCAGAGAAATCTGGAAAGGGCTGCTGACAGTGCTAAAACATACTATGATAAAAGAACATCAGTGAGATAATACAGTGTTGGGGATCAGGTGTACAAGTTTCATTTTGGAAAAAGTAAACAGAGAAATTTTAAATTTCTAGCAGCCTGGCAGGGGCCATTTCGAATTATAGATAAGGTCTCTCCTGTGGTTTATAAAATTTTGAAAAATGAAGGTGAAACGGCGATAGAGCAGTTCGTCCATGTAAATCAGATCAAACCATGCCATCCCAGACACGAGATCAGGCGGCTTGAGCATGTAGAAACAGAAAGCCCTGGGGCTACTACCCACTGATGCACACAATACAACATAAAGTCCCTTGAACACAAAAAGAGAAAATAAATGGGTACAATCAGGAGGCAGTGACAGAGAAGTTAAAAAGTTGATTGTTATAATGGAACACAAACACTGTAATATATGTAAAATTATATAATATAAAATAAGTAAGTAAATAAATAAATAAATATATATAATGGAAGCTCATGGTTGGTGTGCAGAGAGAAAATGTATTAAATATTGAATGCTGTTTTGTACATGCTTGTTTTCTTTTTAACTTGTGTTTAATTTCAGGAAAAAATAAATAAAAAAAAAAAAACAAAATATTTTTACCAAGCATGTTTTATTTTTGGAAAAAGGGTGAAGTTAGTATTGTGCAATATACTTAATCTGTTTCTTTTCTATTTTGGATAAGAACATTAACTATTTATACCGGAGGTCACGGGAGACAATGGAGTCCTGGAGCCCACGTGGACGGATTCCGGGAAAGCCCCAAAGAGGGGTGAAGACCAAGGCTGCAAAGCGATCAGCATTGAAGATGATACCGATGATATGGTTAATGATGATGATATTTGGAGGGATCTTCAAGAATTCAGAAGCACAGGTTGTCATTCAACCTGGACCAGCATCTGGTATCGCGGTGGAAGAGGCACCAGGATTCATCATGAGTGATCGAAGGATGATTTTCCAAAATATCTACATACCATTGAATCCTGAGATTTTGATTGAAAAACATTTGAACAATACCGGAATTAAGATTGAACAGACTAAAGAGTGGCTGGAAATAAGAAAAGAGGACACTAAGCAGTCAATAAGAGATATATTAATGCAGTTGGAGAAAACATTTGTGAATTCAGCAGACATTAAGAAGAGGAGAGGAAAGAGAGGTCGGTGATGCTCGCGATATCATTGGTAATGTCTATAGTTGGAGCCATAATAGGTACCACAATATCAACAGCCAATTCTATTTCAGTAGGAACAATGAGTACTAAAGCGCAACAACTGAGTATTGACCTAGAAATAATACAAAAAACATTAGATGGGATTAGAGGGGGACTGGATGAACAAGTAAGATTCATAAATGAAACTGCAATCATTCTAAATGAACAAGCAGATGTGATGCAACGGCCGACTAAAATAATACTTAAGCATGACAGAACTTTAAATGAAATATTGAACATAATGAGTCCTGTTGATAGACTATTAACGAATTATATGAGAGAAGTTCAAACTGCAGTTTCACAATTGATTCAAGGACATATCCCCTTGTATTTTGTTTCGCAGGATATTTTTCGCCAAATGATAGAAAGATTGACCAGGAGGGAAATTGATATAATACAGGTAAAAACTGCATTTGAAATGGGTAATGCAATGCCGTTATAAGTGGACTTGGAAGGACTAGAGATTGGATTTTTGCTATGCATCCCATATGTAGCTCCTGAACTTATTTATCAAACGAAGTGGGTACACAACCTGGGATTTTGGCAAGAGGACACATTTATTAAGATTAAGACTCCAGAAGTGGTGGCATTTCAGTCATGGGAACCTGAAGTTTATTTAATACCAAACCTGGAAACATGTGTCAAATTTAAAGAACAAAATTATATGTGTCCAGGTAAACCGTTTGTTCCTGATGCCACAGATGCTGTTTGTGGTTTGAAATCTGACCCAAGTATATCAGAAGGATGTGAAGTGATTATTAGCAATATGGGGAGTGAAGAACTGGCACAGGCTAAGATGGTCAGAGGTAAATGGTTGGTCAGCACCTGTTTAAAGAACATGACGGTAGTACATTTAAACCATGGAACATACATGGTTAAACAGGTGAAATATAATGTTTTTTATTTACAGGTTCCAAAGGATACAATTGTGTCAATTGGAGGGTTAACATTGTTTCATGTAACAAATGATGTTTGGGAAAGCCAAGTGGAAAATATCGATTTTTTTCAAAGGGATACTTTTCCAATAGATCCGGATGTGGAATATTTATTGAATCACAAAGAAAGACATGTTATAAAAATAAATTTGAGAAAAAACAATATTACAATTAGTAATCTGGGGATAATAGAAGTGGAAAGATTTAATTGGGGAACCTGGGGGGAATGCTCAATAGTGGGTTTGGCTGTCCTGGTGCTAATCATGGGTGGATGGTTGATTGTGCTATCAGTAAAAATGAAAATGTTACTGATTTTAGTAGCTACGTCAGGAAGAGAAAGATATCCCAATACACATGCATTTTAAAAGAAAAAAAAGAACAAGTTGTTTTTAGGAATTGGCTTGGATCGTAGCCAAGTTCTAAAAACAAAAGGAGGGTATGTAAGGATATTTGGCGTGTTACAGCACAGAGTACAGCACTACGGCACAGGTAGCATTTTTTTTGATGCAGCACCACCACATGGGTGTGGTGCATTGCTATATGTGTTGCCAGAGTAACATGGACATATAAGTAAAGGTAGGCTATTCAGTCAAAAACAATTTTTACATATAAGATGCAAATCTATTTTTACAGTTAAAAGCACACATGTGCACATTCAAAATGCACGCTATTTTTCATCTGAAATGCCTATGTTGCAAGAGACAGATTTGAAAATTAATAACTAACCTTATTAATAACTAACCTGACTAATAAAACTTCATTTAACATAACCCACTAATAAAAATGTGTCTCCACTGCAGAATTAGGCCTACTCTGAAAGTGAACTTTTAAAAGCACATTCATTTTTTTTTTCTGCTGCTCTGTCCACATAACTACAGGAAGCAAAGAGGTCGAAGGAACAGGAAATCAGTTTGTTACAATTGCCACTGTAGAAGTGAGCCATTGTGTAGTGAGGGAGGAGATGACATGATTGATTCTGATTGGAGCAGCGTCATAGTAAGTATCATGCTAGAGGCTGTGAGTAGAACTTTGCTGGAGAAGCTTGAGGGGAGGGGGAGAACAATCGAGATCTTGCAGAGCTGGGAGAAGGATTTGTTTCCTGGCTGGGGATTCCTGCTGCAAAAGCTGAGAGTTCCAGGCAATAACCCCGGTTTGAGAACGGCAGACGCTTGTTCTCACTGGGGTTGATTTTCAAGGGAGCCAAATTCAGAAAGAGAATAGCCGGAGAAAACTCATGCTGAACAGATAAGGTAATTATAGAAGCGAGTGGCAGCTGTGCGAAAGTGTGCGAAACTGTTCAGTCAGTGTATTCGAGGGAGTCTCAGTCTCTTATCAGCATATTTAATGTTACCAATTGAATATATTCTCGCAGCTCTCTGTTCATTTTATCAAAAATAATGTTATACCATTTCATTTATTTCTGTAAAAAAAGTTAAACTGTGTTTAAAAGAAATTTCTATAATACAAAAATATTTGAAAACAGATAGCTAGTGTGTATTATTTCTCTCTTTCATTTTTCATGGTGAAAGGTTTAAACGTGGGTAGATTTTTAAACAGTGCAATTGTCAGTTTAAAGCAGATGTGTGCATGATTCTATTCATTATTGACAGTTGTGAGTGACTGTTTGTAGCATAGCCTGTTGGAGGTACATGAGTCAACGGGAAGAGAGACTCTCTGGACATAGTTCCCTACCGTATATAAGGTAGTGGAAATTACCACAAAAATACCACAATAGCCCATGGTGGCACACAACACTAACACTGAAAATGTGGTATCCCTAAAATGTAGGCCTGAGGTCTCTCTAGTGATCAAGAACAATCTAGATAAAAAACAAGGGATGTTGGATATTGGGGCCACAAATAAACCAACCACTATACCAACCAACCACGCAAACTACCGCGCATATCATCTAAATAGGTCTGAATTCTGAAATAATGCGATGTATTATTGTCATGTGTGACCCAATATGAATATAGAGAGTGATTATTGCTAAAGGTATTTTGGCGGTAAGAAAATACCGCAAAGCCCCAAATATCCACAAAATACCCAACACTGCCTTGGTAAAATACAGTGAGGTTTCCATTGCAAGAATTCATACATTTCGTATCACATGTAGATCTTGGAACATGGAAAAAAAAGTTTGTCAAATGCACAAATTCTGCAAAATGTAACGGCTTCTCTATTCCAGTTTGATGGTTTTGTGCTAAGAGCATAGTTAAACAGAATTGTTCATTGTTTTGTATAAGAAATGATATTACATCCTATTGTTTCTTATAGTGCATTGACTTCAAAAACATTTTAACAAGATCTGTTGAAGAGGGTATATGGTTATGAAACAGTGACTTCTTGAATTGCACTCCTACGCTCTACCACTGAGATAAACCTTTGAATGCTGAAAACTGCCCTTTTTTAAAAAGGTGATGGAGTGGGTGACTGCATGGAACTTGTAGAACTAATGACATCAGTGCACTTCTGGTCAGTTGTACAAATTAATACATTTCATTAAGGGCATATTATTGGTTTCCGACAAAGTTTTAGAACATTCATATGAGCTTCCAATGGACTATTTCAAACTGATAATATCACCAGTAGAACTTGGGTGAATGTAAAATAAAGTTTGTATCATTTTACTAAATCCTAAACAGCTTAATGGTGTTTACCCTATTTTTCAGGCGATGATCAGGAGCATTTCAAATGTAGAACTGTATTGCTTATTACATAAAATGCTGAGAATATAAATGTTTTCTTCAATTTATTTAATTCAAAAATATTTCTACAGGTAAAACAGTTGGACAACGGGGCACTTATATTTGATCTAGGGACCTCTTGAACTGCAGTCAAATGCTCTAGGACTGAGCTATACCCCCAGTACTGAAGTGTTCACCTATAGTAATTCAGTAATATGTACAAAGTGGAAGCAACATGCAATCACCATCAAAGCAATGCATTTTGAGGCACCAAACCCTCCTTATAAGTAAGTATAAGGGGTACAAAAGATGTCCTTTATCTGCCTTGGTAAAATACAGTGAGGTTTCCATTGCAAGAATTCATACATTTCGTATCACATGTAGATCTTGGAACATGGAAAAAAAAGTTTGTCAAATGCACAAATTCTGCAAAACGTAACTGCTTCTCTACTCCAGTTTGATGGTTTTGTGCTAAGAGCATAGTTAAACAGAATTGTTCATTGTTTTGTATAAGAAATTATATTACATCCTATTGTTTTTTATAGTGCATTGACTTCAAAAACATTTTAACAGGATCTATTGAAGAGAGTATATGGTTATGAAACATGGACTTCTTGAACTGCACTCCTACGCTCTACCACTGAGTTAAACCCTTGAATGCTGAAAACTGCCCTTTTTTAAAAAGGTGATAGAGTGGGTGACTGCATAGAACTTGTAGAACTAAAGACATCAGTGCACTTCTGGTCAGCTGTACAAATTAATACATTTCATTAGGGGCATATTATTGGTTTCCGTCAAAGTTTTATAACATTCATATGAGCTTCCAATGGACTATTTCAAACTGATAATATCACCAGTAGAACTTGGCTGAATGTAAAATAAAGTTTGTATCATACGAAGAAATCCTAAACAGCTTAATGGTGTTTACCCTATGTTTCAGGTGATGATCAGGAGCATTTCAAATTTAGAACTGTGTTGCTTATTACATACAATGCTGAAATTGTACATGTTTTCTTCAATTTATTTAATTCAAACATATTTCTGCAGGTAAAATAGCTGGCCAAGGGGGCCCCCAGATTTGAACTAGGGACTTCTTTATCTGCAGTCAAATGCTCTACCACTCAGCTATACCCCCAGTACTGACATGTTCACCTATATTAATTCAGTAATATGTGCAAAGTGGAAGCAACATGCAATCACCATCTAAGCAATGCATTTTCAGCCACCAAACCCTCCTTATAACTATATGGAGTGCAAAAGATGTCCTTTATCTGCCTTGGTAAAATACAGGGATGTTTTCCATTGCAAGAATTCATACATTTTGTATCACATGTAGATCTTGGAACATTGAAAAAATGTTTGTCAAATGCACAAATTTTGCAAAACGTAACTGCTTCTCTACTGCAGTTTGTTGGTTTTGTGCTGAGAGCATAGTTAAACACAATTGTTCATTGTTTTGTATATGAAATGATGATATATCCTATTGTTTCCTACAGTGCATTGAGTTCAAAAACATTTTAACAGGATCTATTGAAGAGGGTGTATGGTTATGAAACAGGGACTTCTTGAACTGCACTCCTACGCTCTACCACTGAGATAAACCGATGAATGCTGAAAAGAGCCCTTTTTTAAAAAGGTGATAGAGTGGGTGATTGCATGGAACTTGTAGAACTAATGACATCAGTGCACTTCCGGTCAGTTGTACAAATTAATACATTTCATTAAGGGTTTATTATTGGTTTCCGCCAAAGTTGTATAACATTCATATGAGCTTCCAATGGTCTATTTCAAACTGATAATATCACCAGTAGAACTTGGGTGAATGTAAAATAAAGCTTGTATCATATGAATAAATCCTAAACAGCTTAACGGTGTTTACACTATGTTTCACGTGATGATCAGGAGCATTTCAAATGTAGAACTGTGCTGCTTATTACATAAAATGCTGAAATTGTAAATGTTTTCTTCAATTTATTTAATTCAAAAATATTTATGCAGGTAAACTAGCGGGACAAGGGGGCACCGAGATTTGAACCATGGACCTCTTTATCTGCAGTCAAATGCTCTACCACTGAGCTATACCCCCAGTACTGGAATGGTTACCTATATTAATTCAGTAGTATGTACAAAGTGGAAGCAACATGCAATCACCATCAAAGCAATGCATTTTCAGCCAGCAAAACCTACTTATAACTATATGGGTTGCAAAAATGTCCTGTATCTGCCTTGGTAAAATACAGTGAGGTTTCCATTGCAAGAATTCATGCATTTCTTATCACATGTAGATCTTGGAACATGGAAAAATAAAATTGTCAAATGCACAAATTCTACAAAACGTAACTGCTTCTCTACTCCAGTTTGATGGTTTTGTGCTAAGAGCATAGTTAAACCCAATTGTTCATTGTTTTGTATAAGAAATTATATTATATCCTATTTTTTCTTATAGTGCATTGACTTCAAAAACATTTTAACAGGATCTATTGAAGAGGGTATATGGTTATGAAACAGGGGCTTCTTGAACTGCACTCCTACGCTCTACCACTGATATAAACCTTTGTATGCTGAAAGCTGCCCTTTTTTAAAAAGGTGATGGAGTGGGTGAATGCATGGAACTTGTAGAACTAATGACATCAGTGCACTTCTGGTCAGTTGTACAAATTAATACATTTCATTAAGGGCAAATTATTGGTTTCCGCCAAAGTTTTATAACATTCATATGAGCTTCCAATGGACTATTTCAAACTGATAATATCACCAGTAGAACTTGGGTGAATGTAAACCACAGCTTGCATCATACGAGGAAATCTGAAACAGCTTAATGGTGTTTACCCTATGTTTCAGGTGATGATCAGGAGTATTTCAAATGTAGAAATGTGTTGCTCATTACATAAAATGCTAATATTGTAAATGTGTTCTTCAATTTATTTAATTAAAAAAATATTTCCACAGGTAAAACAGTTGGACAAGTGGGCATCCAAATTTGAACTAGGGTCCTCTTGATGTGCAGTCAAATGCTTTACCACTGAGCTATACCCCCAGTTCAGAAATGTTCACCTATATTAATTCAGCAATATGTACAAAGTGGAAGCAACATGCAATCACCATCAAAGCAATGCATTTTCAGCCACAAAACTCTCCTTATAACTATATGGGGTGCGAAGGATGGCCTTTATCTGCCTTGGTAAAATACAGTGAGGGTTACATTGCAAGAATTCATACATTCCGTATCACATGTAGATCTTGGAACATGGAAAAAAAACATTTGTCAAATGCACACATTCTGCAAAATGTAACTACGTCTCTACGGCAGTTGTTGATTTTGTGCTAAGAGCATAGTTAAACCCAATTGTTCATTGTTTTGTATATGAAATGATGATATAACCTATTGTTTCTTACAGTGCATTGGGTTGAAAAACATTTTAAAAGGATCTATTGAAGAGGATATATGGTTATGAAACAGGGACTTCTTGAACTGCGCTCCTATGCTCTACCACTGAGTTAAACCCTTGAATGCTGAAAACTGCCCTTTTTTAAAAATGTGATAGAGTGGGTGAATGCATGGAACTTGTAGAACTAATGACATCAGTGCACTTCTGGTCAGCTGTACAAATTAATACATTTCATTAAGGGCATATTATTGGTTTACGCCAAAGTTTTATAACATTCATATGAGCTTCCAATGGACTATTTCAAACTGATAATATCACCAGTAGAACTTGGGTGAATGTAAAACACAGCTTGTATCATACGAAGAAATCCTAAACAGCTTAATGGTGTTGACCCTATGTTTCAGGTGATGATCAGGAGTATTTCAAATGTAGAAATGTGTTGCTCATTACATAAAATGCTAAGATTGTAAATGGTTTCTTCAATTTATTTAATTAAAAAAATATACCTACAGGTAAAACAGTTGGACAAGGGGACACCCAGATTTCAAATAGGGACCTCTTGATCTGCAGTCAAATGCTCTACCACTGAGCTATACCCCCAATTCTGAAATGCTCACCTATATTAATTCAGTAATATGTACAAAGTGGAAGCAACATGCAATCACCATCAAAGCAATGCATTTTCAGCCACCAAACCCTCCTTGTAAGTATAAGGGGTACAGAAGATGTCCTTTATCTGGATTGGTAAAATACCGTGAGGTTTCCATTGTAAAAATTCATACATTTCGTATCACATGTAGATCTTGGAACATGGAAACAAAACTTTTGTCAAATGCACAAATTCTGCAAAATGTAACTGCTTCTCTACTGCAGTTTGTTGATTTTGTGCTAAGAGCATAGTTAAACACAATTGTTCATTGTTTTGTATATGAAATGATGATATATCCTATTGTTTCTTACAGTGCAGTGGGTTGAAAAACATTTTAACAGGATCTATTGAAGAGGGTATATGGTTATGAAACAGGGACTTCTTGAACTGCACTCCTATGCTCTACCACTGAGTTAATACCTTGAATGCTGAAAACTGCCCTTTTTTAAAATGGTGATAGAGTGGGTGACTGCATGGAACTTGTAGAACTAATGACAACAGTGCACTTCTGGTCAGCTGTACAAATTAATACATTTCATTAAGGGCATATTATTGGTTTCCACCACAGTTTTATGACATTCATATGAGCTTCCAATGGACTATTTCAAACTGATACTATCACCAGTAGAACTTGGGTGAATGTAAAACACAGCTTGTATTATACGAAGAAATCCTAAACAGCTTAATGGTGTTTACCCTATGTTTCAGGTGATGATCAGGAGCATTTCAAATGTAGAACAGTGTTGGTGTTACATAAAATGCTGCGTCTGAAAATGTTTTCTTCAATTTATTTAAAAAAAAATGTTTTCTACAGGTGAAACAGTTGGACAAGGGGGAACCCATATTTGAACTAGGGACCTCTGGATCTGTAGTTCAATGCTCTACCACTGAGCTATAACCCCAGCTCTGAAATGTTCGCCTCTATTAATTCAGTAATATGTACAAAGTGGTAGCAACATGCAATCACCATCAAAGCAATGCATTTTCAGCCACAAAACCCTCCTTATAACTATATGGGGTACAAACAATGTCCTTTATCTGCCTTGGTAAAATACAATGAGGTTTCCATTGCAAGAATTCATACATTTCGTATCACATGTAGATCGTGGAACATGGACGAAAAACTTTTGTCAAATGCACAAATTCTGCAAAACGTAACTGCTTCTCCACTGCAGTTTGTTGATTTTGTGCTAAGAGCATAGTTAAACCCAATTGTTCATTGTCTTGTATATGAAATGATGATATATTCTATTGTTTCTTACAGTGCATTGGGTTCAAAGCCATTTTAACAGGATCTATTGAAGAGGGTATATGGTTATGAAACAGGGACTTCTTGAACTGCACTCTTACACTCTACCACTGAGTTAAACCCTTGAATGCTGAAAACTGCACATTTTTAAAAAGGTGATAGAGTGGGTGACTGCATGGAATTTGAAGAACAAATTACATCAGTACACTTCTGGTCAGCTGTACAAATGAATACATTTCATTAAGGGCATATTATTGGTTTACGCCAAAGTTTTATAACATTCATATGAGCTTCCAATGGACTATTTCAAACTGATGATATCACCAGTAGAACTTTGGTAAATGTAAAATTAAGCTTGTATCATTACAAGAAATCCTAAACAGCTTAATAGTGTTTACCCTATGTTTCAGGTGATGATCAGGAGCATTTCAAATTTAGAACTATGTTGCTTATTAAATAAAATTCTGAAATTGTAAATGTTTTCTTCAATTTATTTAATTCCAAAATATATCTGCAGGTAAAATAGCTGGACAAGGGGGCACCCAGATTTGAACTAGGGACCTCTCTAACTGCAGTGAAATGCTCTACCACTGAGCTATGCCACCAGTTCTGAAAAGCTCACCTTATTAATTAAGTAATATGTACAAAGTGGAAGCAACATGCAATCACCATCAAAGCAATGCTTTGTCAGCCACCAAACCCTCCTTGTAACTATATGGGGTGCAAAAAATGTCCTTTATCTGCCTTGGTAAAATACAGTGAGGTTTCCATTGCAAGAATTCATACATTTCGTATCACATGTAGATCTTGGATTATGGAGAAAAAAAAAACTTTTGTCAAATGCACAAATTCTGCAAAACGTAACTGTTTTTCTACGGCAGTTTGTTGATTTTGTGCTAAGAGCATAGTTAAACCCAATTGTTCATTGTTTTGTATATGAAATAATGATATATCCTATTTTTTCTTACAGTGCATTGGGTTGAAAAACATTTTAACAGGATCTATTGAAGAGGGTATATGGTTATGAAACAGGGACTTCTTGAACTGCACTCCTACGCTCTACCACTGAGTTAAACCCTTGAATGCTGAAAACTGCCCTTTTTTTTAAAATGGTGATAGAGTGGGTGACTGCATGGAACGTGTAGAACTAATGACAACAGTGCACTTCTGGTCAGCTGTACAAATTAATACATTTCATTAAGGGCATATTATTGGTTTCCGCCAAAGTTTTATAACATTCATATGAGCTTCCAATGGACTATTTCAAACTGATAATATCACCAGCAGAACTTGGGTGAATGTAAAACAAAGGTTGTATCATTCGAAGAAATCCTAAACAGCTTAATGGTGTTTACCCTATTTTTCAGGTGATGACCAGGAGCATTTCAAATGTAGAACAGTGTTGGTATTACATAAAATGCTGAGACTGTAAATGTTTTCTTCAATTTATTTAATTTAAAAAAAACATTTCTACAGGTGAAACAGTTGGACAAGGGGGCACCCAGATCTGAACTAGGGACCTCTTAATCTGCACTCAAATGCTCTACCACTGAGCTATACACCCAGTTCTGAAATGTTCACCTATATTAATTCAGCAATATTTACAAAGTGGAAGCAACATGCAATCACCATCAAAGCAATGCATTTTCAGCCACCAAACCCTCCTCATAACTACATGGGGTGCGAAGGATGGCCTTTATCTGCCTTGGTAAAATACAGTGAGGGTTACATTGCAAGAATTCATACATTTCGTATCACATGTAGATCTTGGAACATGGAAAAAAAAACGTTTGTCAAATGCACAAATTCTGCAAAACGTAACTACTTCTCTACGGCAGTTGTTGATTTTGTGCTAAGAGCATAGATAAACCCAATTGTTCATTGTTTTGTATATGAAATGATGATATATCCTATTGTTTCTAACAGTGCATTGGGTTGAAAAACATTTTAAAAGGATCTATTGAAGAGGGTATATGGTTATGAAACAGGGACTTCTTGAACTGCACTCCTACGCTCTACCACTGAGTTAAACCCTTGAATGCTGAAAACTGCCCTTTTTTAAAAAGGTGATAGAGTGGGTGACTGCACGGAACTTGTAGAACTAATGACATCAGTGCACTTCTGGTCAGCTGTACAAATTAATACATTTCATTAAGGGCATATTATTGGTTTCTGCCAAATTTTTATAACATTCATATGAGCTTCCAATGGACTATTTCAAACTGATAATATCACCAGTAGAACTTGGGTGAATGTAAAACACAGCTTGTATCATACGAAGACATCCTAAACAGCTTAATGGTGTTGACCCTATGTTTCAGGTGATGATCAGGAGTATTTCAAATGTAGAAATGTGTTGCTCATTACATAAAATGCTAAGATTGTAAATGGTTTCTTCATTTTATTTAATTAAAAAAATATACCTACAGGTAAAACAGTTGGACAAGGGGACACCCAGATTTCAAATAGGGACCTCTTGATCTGCAGTCAAATGCTCTACCACTGAGCTATACCCCCAGTTCTGAAATGTTCACCTATATTAATTCAGTAATATGTACAAAGTGGAAGCAACATGCAATCACCATCAAAGCAATGCATTTTCAGCCACCAAACCCTCCTTATAAGTAGAAGGGGTACAGAAGATGTCCTTTATTTGCCTTGGTAAAATACAGTGAGGTTTCCATTGTAAAAATTCATACATTTCGTATCACATGTAGATCTTGGAACATGGAAAAAAAACTTTTGTCAAATGCACAAATTCTGCAAAATGTAACTGCTTCTCTACTGCAGTTTGTTGATTTTGTGCTAAGAGCATAGTTAAACACAATTGTTCATTGTTTTGTATATGAAATGATGATATATCCGATTGTTTCTTACAGTGCATTGGGTTGAAAAACATTTTAACAGGATCTATTGAAGAAGGTATATGGTTATGAAACAGGGACTTCTTGAACTGCACTCCTACACTCTACCACTGAGTTAAACCCTTGAATGCTGAAAACTGCCCTTTTTTAAAAAGGTGATAGAGTGGGTGACTGCATGGAACTTGTAGAACGAATGATATCAGTGCACTTCTGCTCAGCTGTACCAATTATTACATTTCATTAAGGGCATATTATTGGTTTCCACCACAGTTGTATAACATTCATATGAGCTTCCACTGGACTATTTCAAACTGATAATATCACCAGTAGAACTTGGGTGAATGTAAACCACAGCTTGCATCATACGAGGAAATCTGAAACAGCTTAATGGTGTTTACCCTATGTTTCAGGTGATGATCAGGAGTATTTCAAATGTAGAAATGTGTTGCTCATTACATAAAATGCTAATATTGTAAATGTTTTCTTCAATTTATTTATTTAAAAAA
Organism: Ambystoma mexicanum; assembly: GCF_040938575.1. Lineage (NCBI taxonomy): Eukaryota > Metazoa > Chordata > Amphibia > Caudata > Ambystomatidae > Ambystoma > Ambystoma mexicanum. The sequence goes on from NC_090928.1 coordinate 432,892,041, forward strand.
ATATTTCTACAGGTAAAACAGTTGGACAAGGGGGCATCCAAATTTGAACTAGGGTTCTCTTGATGTGCAGTCAAATGCTCTACCACTGAGCTATGCCCCCAGTTCAGAAATGTTCACCTATATTAATTCAGCAATATGTACAAAGTGGAAGCAACATGCAATCACCATGAAAGCAATGCATTTTCAGCCACAAAACCCTCCTTATAACTATATGGGGTACGAAGGATGGCCTTTATCTGCCTTGGTAAAATACAGTGAGGGTTACATTGCAAGAATTCATACATTCCGTATCACATGTAGATCTTGGAACATGGAAAAAAACGTTTGTCAAATGCACAAATTCTGCAAAATGTAACTACTTCTCTACAGCAGTTGTTGATTTTGTGCTAAGAGCATAGTTAAACCCAATTGTTCATTGTTTTGTATATGAAATGATGATATATCCGATTGTTTCTTACAGTGCATTGGGTTGAAAAACATTTTAACAGGATCTATTGAAGAGGGTATATGGTTATGAAACAGGGACTTCTTGAACTGCACCCTTATGCTCTACCACTGAGTTAAACCCTTGAATGCTGAAAACTGCCCTTTTTTTAAAATGGTGATAGAGTGGGTGACTGCATGGAACTTTTGGAACTAATGACATCAGTGCACTTCTGGTCAGCTGTACAAATTAATACATTTCATTAAGGGCATATTATTGGTTTCCGCCAAAGTTTTATAAAATTCATATGAGCTTCAAACGGACTATTTCAAACTGATAATATCACCAGTAGAACTTGGGTGAATGTAAAACACAGGTTGTATTATACGAAGAAATCCTAAACAGCTAAATGGTGTTTACCCTATGTTTCAGGTGATTATCAGGAGCATTTCAAATGTAGAACAGTGTTGGTATTACATAAAATGCTGAGTCTGAAAATGTTTTCTTCAATTTATTTGAAAAAAGAAAATTTTCGACAGGTGAAACAGTTGGACAAGGGGGCACCCAAAGTTGAACTAGGGACCTCTGGATCTGTAGTCAAATGCTCTACCACTGAGCTATACCCCCAGCTCTGAAATGTTTGCCTCTATTAATTCAGTAATATGTACAAAGTGGAAGCAACATGCAATCACCATCAAAGCAATGCATTTTCAGCCACCAAACCCTCCTTATAACTATATAGGGTGCAAACGATGTCCTTTAACTGCCTTGGTAAAATACAATGAGGTTTCCATTGCAAGAATTCATGCATTTTGTATCACATGTAGATCTTGGATTATGGAGAAAAAAAAAACTTTTGTCAATTGCACAAATTCTGCAAAACGTAACTGTTTCTCTACGGCAGTTTGTTGATTTTGTGCTAAGAGCATAGTTAAACCCAATTGTTCATTGTTTTGTATATGAAATGATGATATATCCTATTTTTTCTTACAGTGCATTGGGTTGAAAAACATTTTAACAGGATCTATTGAAGAGGGTATATGGTTATGAAACAGGGACTTCTTGAACTGCACTCCTACGCTCTACCACTGAGTTAAACCCTTGAATGCTGAAAACTGCCCTTTTTTTAAAAAGGTGATAGCGTGGGTGACTGCATGGAACTTGTAGAACTAATAACATCAGTGCACTTCTGGTCAGCTGTACAAATTAATACATTTCATTAAGGGCATATTATTGGTTTCCGCCAAAGTTTTATAACATTCATATGAGCTTCCAATGGACTATTTCAAACTGATAATATCACCAGTAGAACTTGGGTGAATGTAAAACACAGGTTGTATCATATGAAGAAATCCTAAACAGCTTAATGGTGTTTACCCTATTTTTCAGGTGATGACCAGGAGCATTTCAAATGTAGAACAGTGTTTGTATTACATAAAATGCTGAGACTGTAAATGTTTTCTTCAATTTATTTCAAAAAAACATTTCTACAGGTGAAACAGTTGGACAAGGGGGCACCCAGATCTGAACTAGGGACCTCTTAATCTGCACTCAAATGCTCTACCACTGAGCTATGCACCCAGTTCTGAAATGTTCACCTATATTAATTCAGCAATATTTACAAAGTGGAAGCAACATGCAATCACCATCAAAGCAATGCATTTTCAGCCACCAAACCCTCCTCATAACTACATGGGGTGCGAAGGATGGCCTTTATCTGCCTTGGTAAAATACAGTGAGGGTTACATTGCAAGAATTCATACATTTCGTATCACATGTAGATCTTGGAACATGGAAAAAAAAACGTTTGTCAAATGCACAAATTCTGCAAAACGTAACTACTTCTCTACGGCAGTTGTTGATTTTGTGCTAAGAGCATAGATAAACCCAATTGTTCATTGTTTTGTATATGAAATGATGATATATCCTATTGTTTCTTACAGTGCATTGGGTTGAAAAACATTTTAAAAGGATCTATTGAAGAGGGTATATGGTTATGAAACAGGGACTTCTTGAACTGCACTCCTACGCTCTAACACTGAGTTAAACCTTTGAATGCTGAAAATTGCCCTTTTTTAAAAAAGGTGATAGAGCCGGTGACTGCATGGAACTTGTAGAACTAGTGACATCAGTGCACTTCTGGTCAGCTGTACAAATTAATACATTTCATTAAGGGCATATTATTGGTTTCTGCCAAAGTTTTATAACATTCATATGAGCTTCCAGGACTATTTCAAACTGATAATATCAGCAGTAGAACTTGGGTGAATGTAAAACACAGCTTGTATCATATGAAGAAATCCTAAACAGCTTAATGGTGTTGACCCTATGTTTCAGGTGATGATCAGGAGTATTTCAAATGTAGAAATGTGTTGCTCATTACATAACATGCTAAGATTGTAAATGGTTTCTTCATTTTATTTCATTAAAAAAATATACCTACAGGTAAAACAGTTGGACAAGGGGACACCCAGATTTCAAATAGGGACCACTTGATCTGCAGTCAAATGCTCTACCACTGAGCTATACCCCCAGTTCTGAAATGTTCACCTATATTAATTCAGTAATATGTACAAAGTGGAAGCAACATGCAATCACCATCAAAGCAATGCATTTTCAGCCACCAAACCCTCCTTATAAGTATAAGGGGTACAGAAGATGTCCTTTATCTGCCTTGGTAAAATACAGTGAGGTTTCCATTGTAAAAATTCATACATTTCGTATCACATGTAGATCTTGGAACATGGAAACAAAACTTTTGTCAAATGCACAAATTCTGCAAAATGTAACTGCTTCTCTACTGCAGTTTGTTGATTTTGTGCTAAGAGCATAGTTAATCATTCTTGTTCATTGTTTTGTATATGAAATGATGATATATCCTATTGTTTCTTACAGTGCATTGGGTTGAAAAACATTTTAACAGGATCTATTGAAGAGGGTATATGGTTATGAAACAGGGACTTCTTGAACTGCACTCCTATGCTCTACCACTGAGCTGATACCTTGAATGCTGAAAACTGCCTTTTTTTAAAATGGTGATAGAGTGGGTGACTGCATGGAACGTGTAGAACTAATGACAACAGTGCACTTCTGGTCAGCTGTACAAATTAATACATTTCATTAAGGGCATATTATTGGTTTCCACCACAGTTTTATGACATTCATATGAGCTTCCAATGGACTATTTCAAACTGATACTATCACCAGTAGAACTTGGGTGAATGTAAAACACAGCTTGTATCATACCAAGAAATCCTAAACAGCTTAATGGTGTTTACCCTATGATTCAGGTGATGATCAGGAGCATTTCAAATGTAGAACAGTGTTGGTATTACATAAAATGCTGCGTCTGAAAATGTTTTCTTCAATTTATTAAAAAAAAAAAATTTCTACAGGTGAAACAGTTGGACAAGGGGCACCCATATTTGAACTAGGGACCTCTGGATCTGTAGTCAAATGCTCTACCACTGAGCTATACCCCCAGCTCTGAAATGTTCGCCTCTATTAATTCAGTAATATGTACAAAGTGGTAGCAGCATGCAATCACCATCAAAGCAATGCATTTTCAGCCACAAAACCCTCCTTATAACTATATGGGGTACAAACGATGTCCTTTATCTGCCTTGGTAAAATACAATGAGGTTTCCATTGCAAGAATTCATACATTTCGTATCACATGTAGATCGTGGAACATGGAAAAAAAACTTTTGTCAAATGCACAAATTCTGCAAAACGTAACTGCTTCTCCACTGCAGTTTGTTGATTTTGTGCTAAGAGCATAGTTAAACTCAATTGTTCATTGTCTTGTATATGAAATGATGATATATCCTATTGTTTCTTACAGCACATTGGGTTCAAAGCCATTTTAACAGGATCTATTGAAGAGGGTATATGGTTATGAAACAGGGACTTCTTGAACTGCACTCTTACACTCTACCACTGAGTTAAACCCTTGAATGCTGAAAACTGCACATTTTTAAAAAGGTGATAGAGTGGGCGACTGCATGGAAATTGTAGAACAAATGACATCAGTACACTTCTGGTCAGCTGTACAAATGAATACATTTCATTAAGGGCATATTATTGGTTTCCGCCAAAGTTTTATAACATTCATATGAGCTTCCAATGGACTATTTCAAACTGATGATATCACCAGTAGAACTTTGGTGAATGTAAAATTAAGCTTGTATCATACCAAGAAATCCTAAACAGCTTAATAGTGTTTACCCTATGTTTCAGGTGATGATCAGGAGCATTTCAAATTTAGAACTGTGTTGCTTATTAAATAAAATTCTGAAATTGTAAATGTTTTCTTCAATTTATTTAATTCCAAAATATTTCTGCAGGTAATATAGCTGGACAAGGGGGCACCCAGGTTTGAACTAGGGACCTCTCTAACTGCAGTGAAATGCTCTACCACTGAACTATGCCACCAGTTCTGAAAGGCTCACCTTATTAATTAAGTAATATGTACAAAGTGGAAGCAACATGCAATCACCATCAAAGCAATGCTTTGTCAGCCACCAAACCCTCCTTGTAACTATATGGGGTGCAAAAAATGTCCTTTATCTGCATTGGTAAAATACAGTGAGGTTTCCATTGCAAGAATTCATACATTTCGTATCACATGTAGATCTTGGATTATGGAGAAAAAAAAAAACTTTTGTCAAATGCACAAATTCTGCAAAACGTAACTGTTTCTCTACGGCAGTTTGTTGATTTTGTGCTAAGAGCATAGTTAAACCCAATTGTTCATTGTTTTGTATATGAAATAATGATATATCCTATTTTTTCTTACAGTGCATTGGGTTGAAAAACATTTTAACAGGATCTATTGAAGAGGGTATATGGTTATGAAACAGGGACTTCTTGAACTGCACTCCTACGCTCTACCACTGAGTTAAACCCTTGAATGCTGAAAACTGCCCTTTTTTTAAAAAAAGGTGATAGCGTGGGTGACTGCATGGAACTTGTAGAACTAATAACATGAGTGCACTTCTGGTCAGCTGTACAAATTAATACATTTCATTAAGGGCATATTATTGGTTTCCGCCAAAGTTTTATAACATTCATATGAGCTTCCAATGGACTATTTCAAACTGATAATATCACCAGTAGAACTTGGGTGAATGTAAAACACAGGTTGTATCATACGAAGAAATCCTAAACAGCTTAATGGTGTTTACCCTATTTTTCAGGTGATGACCAGGAGCATTTCAAATGTAGAACAGTGTTGGTATTACATAAAATGCTGAGACTGTAAATGTTTTCTTCAATTTATTTAATTTAAAAAAAACATTTCTACAGGTGAAACAGTTGGACAAGGGGGCACCCACATCTGAACTAGGGACCTCCTAATCTGCACTCAAATGCTCTACCACTGAGCTATACACCCAGTTCTGAAATGTTCACCTATATTAATTCAGCAATATTTACAAAGTGGAAGCAACATGCAATCACCATCAACGCAATGCATTTTCAGCCACCAAACCCTCCTCATAACTACATGGGGTGCGAAGGATGGCCTTTATCTGCCTTGGTAAAATACAGTGAGGGTTACATTGCAAGAATTCATACATTTCGTATCACATGTAGATCTTGGAACATGGAAACAAAACTTTTGTCAAATGCACAAATTCTGCAAAATGTAACTGCTTCTCTACTGCAGTTTGTTGATTTTGTGCTAAGAGCATAGTTAAACACAATTGTTCATTGTTTTGTATATGAAATGATGATATATCCTATTGTTTCTTACAGTGCATTGGGTTGAAAAACATTTTAACAGGATCTATTGAAGAGGGTATAAGGTTATGAAACAGGGACTTTGTAACGCTCACCTGATTCCCGCAGAGGCGCCGGTCTTGACTGGGTGAATGCCGTATCTTCAAAGGTGATGTGTAACACACGGTTGGCTCTTTGGGCTGGACCTCTGTGCACTGTATGTCTGACTCGAAGAGTAAGATGTCTGCAGATAGAAAATATGGGATTAATGAACTGGGGTTATTGGGTGCCTCTCTCCTCTTCCCTTTCTCTTCTCCTGTAGAACCCCAAAGGTTAACGCCCTCACCTTAGGTAAGTGAACGCCGAGCTCTCCATATGCCTCGGGGCAGGGTGCCGTAACCAGTTTCTTGACTGGATAAGGGTGCAGGCCTCTTGACCTCAGAGGACTGCTGTCCGTCGTTAACTGCACGAACGGTAAGTTCTGGGCACTTCAAATGTCTTAAAAGTCTTTTGTAATGATATCTCTTGTTTTGCAGGGTTCCGGCGATGGCGGATGGCGGGCTGATGAGAGTTGAGGATCGAACCCGCGTGAGGAATAGAAGCGCCTGGAAGCACGTAAGTAAGCGCTTGTAGCCTGCTTCACGATGCGCACTAACTGTCCCTTTTATCTTGCAGGTACAAGTTCGGAGCTTTAGAGAAGCTGAAGGGTGCTGGAATACCCACTGGATTCGGCGTGGGAAGGAGTAATGGCACGTGAGTAATAAAATTGCCCAATGTCTTTAAACGCACCTTCTTTTGTCTTTCAGATGCGGGATGCAGCGCCGAAGGCCTCCGGAGCGTGCGAAGAGCTGGTAAGCTTTTGTCTTTCAGATGCCGGAATGCAGTGCGAAGACCTCCAGAGCATGCGAAGAGTAGGTAAGCCTTTGTCTTTCAGATGCCGGAATGCAGCGCGAGGCGTTGGTGACAGCCGATGGACCAGGTAAGAGATGCGCTGCCACTGAAGACCGTAGTGCTAACCTGTTCTTTCTTTGTCTTTACAGATGCTGCTGAAGACTGGATTCCAGGATGGTAAGCCTTTATTCCCTTAGGCCCAGGATCAGAAGCAGAAGACACGATGAGCGTTCTGCTGCAGAGAATGCAGAATAACGCAAAGCAAGATTCATCCATCGGGTGTGGTTTAAATAGCCTCCTGTAGTGCTTAGGTGTCTCCTTCCACAGCCACGCCTAGGTAAGAAAAGAGTTCCTGCTTTCCAGAAGAGTTCCAGTGTTCTGAACCTAGGGAGTGGCTCCTGCCCCACCCAACAGGAAAAGTAGTCCCAAACAGAAGAGGATCAGAGGTTCAACTGGCAGGTAAGTAAGCAGCATGGTCTGCTGCAGGTAAGTCCACCCAAGCATTATGAGCCCGGCGCTTCCAGCGCTGGGACTGGGCATCTTTATGAGCCTGGTGCCACTGGCGCCAGGACAGGGTCCAAAAGGTCCCAATTGGGACTGGCTGGCACTCGGAACCGGGGTTATGGGTCTGCTTCCAAGGGGGTCGGGCAAGTCCTGATCTTTTGGAAGCAGAGATCATGACAGACTTCTTGAACTGCACTCCTATGCTCTACCACTGAGTTAAACCCTTGAATGCTGAAAACTGCCCTTTTTTAAAATGGTGATAGAGTGGTTGACTGCATGGAACTTGTAGAACTAATGACAACAGTGCACTTCTGGTCAGCTGTATAAATTAATACATTTCATTAAGGGCATATTATTGGTTTCCACCACAGTTTTATAACATTCATATGAGCTTCCAATGGACTATTTCAAACTGATAATATCACCAGTAGAACTTGGGTGAATGTAAAAAACAGCTTGTATCATACGAAGAAATCCTAAACAGCTTAATGGTGTTTACCCTATGTTTCAGGTGATGAACAGGAGTATTTCAAATGTAGAAATGTGTTGCTCATTCCATAAAATGTTAAGATTGTGAATGTTTTCTTGAATTTATTTAATACAGGTAAAACAGTCGGACAATGGGGCACCCAGGTTTGAACTAGGGACCTCTTGATCTACAGTCAAATGCTCTACCACTGAGCTATACCCCCAGTTCTGAAATATTCAACTGTATTCATTCAGTAATATGTACAAAGTGGAAGCAACATGCAATCACCATCAAAGCAATGCAATTTCAGCCACCAAACCCTCCTTATAACTATATGGGGTGCGAAGGATGGCCTTTATCTGCCTTGGTAAAATACAGTGAGGGTTACATTGCAAGAATTCATACATTTCGTATTACATGTAGATCTTGGAACATGGAAAAAACGTTTGTCAAATGCACAAATTCTGCAAAATGTAACTACTTCTCTACGGCAGTTGTTGATTTTCTGCTAAGAGCATAGTTAAACCCAATTGTTCATTGTTTTGTATATGAAATGATGATATATCCTATTGTTTCTTACAGTGCATTGGGTTGAAAAACATTTTTAAAGGATCTATTGAAGAGGATATATGGTTACGAAACAGGGACTTCTTGAACTGCGCTCCTACGCTCTACCACTGACATAAACCCTTGAATGCTGAAAACTGCCCTTTTTTTAAAAGGTGATAGAGTGGGTGACTGCATGGAACTTGTAGAACTAAGATATCAGTGCACTTCTGGTCAGCTGTACCAATTAATACATTTCATTAAGGGCATATTATTGGTTTCCACCACAGTTTTATAACATTCATATGAGCTTCCAATGGACTATTTCAATCTGATAATTTCACCAGTAGAACTTGGGTGAATGTAAAACACAGCTTGTATCATACGAAGAAATCCTAAACAGCTTAATGGTGTTTACCCTATGTTTCAGGTGATGAACAGGAGTATTTCAAATGTAGAAATGTGTTGCTCATTACATAAAATGTTAAGATTGTGAATGTTTTCTTGAATTTATTTAATACAGGTAAAACAGTCGGACAATGGGGCACCCAGATTTGAACTAGGGACCTCTTGATCTGCAGTCAAATGCTCTACCACTGAGCTATACCCCCAGTTCTGCAATATTCAACTGTATTCATTCAGTAATATGTACAAAGTGGAAGCAACATGTAATCACCATCAAAGCAATGCAATTTCAGCCACCAAACCCTCCTTATAACTATATGGGGTGCGAAGGATGGCCTTTATCTGCCTTGGTAAAATACAGTGAGGGTTACATTGCAAGAATTCATACATTTCGTATTACATGTAGATCTTGGAACATGGAAAAAACGTTTGTCAAATGCACAAATTCTGCAAAATGTAACTACTTCTCTACGCAGTTGTTGATTTTCTGCTAAGAGCATAGTTAAACCCAATTGTTCATTGTTTTGTATATGAAATGATGATATATCCTATTGTTTCTTACAGTGCATTGGGTTGAAAAACATTTTTAAAGGATCTATTGAAGAGGATATATGGTTATGAAACAGGGACTTCTTGAACTGCGCTCCTACGCTCTACCACTGAGTTAAACCCTTGAATGCTGAAAACTGCCCTTTTTTAAAAAGGTGATAGAGTGGTTGACTGCATGGAACTTGTAGAACTAATGACATCAGTGCACTTCTGGTCAGCTGTACAAATTAATACATTTCATTAAGGGCATATTATTGGTTTCCGCCAAAGTTTTATAACATTCATATGAGCTTTGAATGGACTATTTCAAACTGATAATATCACCAGTAGAACTTGGGTGAATGTAAAACACAGCTTGTATCATACAAAGAAATCCTAAACAGCTTAATGGTGTTGACCCTATGTTTCAGGTGATGATCAGGAGTATTTCAAATGTAGAAATGTGTTGCGCATTACATAAAATGCTAAGATTGTAAATGGTTTCTTCAATTTATTTAATTAAAAAAATATACCTACAGGTAAAACAGTTGGACAAGGGGACACCAAGATTTCAAATAGGGACCTCTTGATCTGCAGTCAAATGCTCTACCACTGAGCTATACCCCCAGTTCTGAAATGCTCACCTATATTAATTCAGTAATATGTACAAAGTGGAAGCAACATGCAATCACCATCAAAGCAATGCATTTTCATCCACCAAACCCTTCTTGTAAGTATAAGGGGTACAGAAGATGTCCTTTATCTGGATTGGTAAAATACAGTGAGGTTTCCATTGTAAAAATTAATACATTTCGTATCACATGTAGATCTTGGAACATGGAAACAAAACTTTTGTCAAATGCACATATTCTGCAAAACGTAACTGCTTCTCTACTGCTGTTAGTTGATTTTGCGCTAAGAGCATAGTTTAACCCAATTGTTCATTGTTTTGTATATGAAAAGATGATATATTCTATTGTTTCTTACAGTGCATTGGGTTGAAAAACATTTTAACAGGATCTATTGAAGAGGGTATATGGTTATGAAACAGGGACTTCTTGAACTGCACTCCTACGCTCTACCACTGACATAAACCCTTGAATGCTGAAAACTGCCCTTTTTTTAAAAGGTGATAGAGTGGGTGACTGCATGGAACTTGTAGAACTAAGATATCAGTGCACTTCTGGTCAGCTGTACAAATTAATACATTTCATTGAGGGCATATTATTGGTTTCCACCACAGTTTTATAACATTCATATGAGCTTCCAATGGACTATTTCAATCTGATAATTTCACCAGTAGAACTTGGGTGAATGTAAAACACAGCTTGTATCATACGCGGAAATCCGAAACAGCTTAATGGTGTTTACCCTATGTTTCAGGAGATGATCCGGAGTATTTCAAATGTAGAAATGTGTTGCTCATTACATAAAATGCTAAGATTGTAAATTTTTACTTCAATTTATTTAATTAAAAAAAAATATTTCTACAGGTAAAACAGTTGGACAAGGGGCACTCAGATGAGAACTAGTGACCTCTTGATTTGCAGTCAAATGCTATACCACTGAGCTATACCGCCAATTCTGAAATGTTCACTTTTATTAATTCAGTAATAAGTGCAAAGTGGAAGCAACATGCAATCACCATCAAAGCAATGCATTTTCATCCACCAAACCCTTCTTGTAAGTATAAGGGGTAGAGAAGATGTCCTTTATCTGCCTTGGTAACATACAGTGAGGTTTCCATTGCAAGAATTCATACATTTCGTATCACATGTAGATCTTGGAACATGGAACAAAACTTTTGTCAAATGCACAAATTCTGCAAAATGTAACTGCTTCTCTACTGCAGTTTGTTGATTTTGTGCTAAGAGCATAGTTAAACACAATTGTTCATTGTTTTGTATATGAAATGATGATATATCCTATTGTTTCTTACAGTGCATTGGGTTGAAAAACATTTTAACAGGATCTATTGAAGAGGGTATATGGTTATGAAACAGGGACTTTGTAACGCTCACCTGATTCCCGCAGAGGCGCCGGTCTTGACTGGGTGAATGCCGTATCTTCAAAGGTGATGTGTAACACACGGTTGGCTCTTTGGGCTGGACCTCTGTGCACTGTATGTCTGACTCGAAGAGTAAGATGTCTGCAGATAGAAAATATGGGATTAATGAACTGGGGTTATTGGGTGCCTCTCTCCTCTTCCCTTTCTCTTCTCCTGTAGAACCCCAAAGGTTAACGCCCTCACCTTAGGTAAGTGAACGCCGAGCTCTCTATCTGCCTCGGGGCAGGGTGCCGTAACCAGTTTCTTGACTGGATAAGGGTGCAGGCCTCTTGACCTCAGAGGACTGCTGTCCGTCGTTAACTGCACGAACGGTAAGTTCTGGGCACTTCAAATGTCTTAAAAGTCTTTTGTAATGATATCTCTTGTTTTGAAGGGGTTTCGGCGATGGCGGATGGCGGGCTGATGAGAGTTGAGGATCGAACCCGCATGAGGAATAGAAGTGCCTGGAAGCACGTAAGTAAGCGCTTGTAGCCTGCTTCACGATGCGCACTAACTGTCCCTTTTATCTTGCAGGTACAAGTTCGGAGCTTTAGAGAAGCTGAAGGGTGCTGGAATACCCACTGGATTCGGCGTGGGAAGGAGTAATGGCACGTGAGTAATAAAATTGCCCAATGTCTTTAAATGCACCTTCTTTTTTCTTTCAGATGCGGGATGCAGCGCCGAAGGCCTCCGGAGCGTGTGAAGAGCTGGTAAGCTTTTGTCTTTCAGATGCCGGAATGCAGTGCGAAGACCTCCAGAGCATGCGAAGAGTAGGTAAGCCTTTGTCTTTCAGATGCCGGAATGCAGCGCGAGGCATTGGTGACAGCCGATGGACCAGGTAAGAGATGCGCTGCCACTGAAGACTGTAGTGCTAACCTGTTCTTTCTTTGTCTTTACAGATGCTGCTGAAGACTGGATTCCAGGATGGTAAGCCTTTGTTCCCTTAGACCCAGGATCAGAAGCAGAAGACACGATGAGCGTTCTGCTGCAGAGAATGCAGAATAACGCAAAGCAAGATTCATCCATCGGGTGTGGTTTAAATAGCCTCCTGTAGTGCTTAGGTGTCTCCTTCCACAGCCACGCCTAGGTAAGAAAAGAGTTCCTGCTTTCCAGAAGAGTTCCAGTGTTCTGAACCTAGGGAGTGGCTCCTGCCCCACCCAACAGGAAAAGTAGTCCCAAACAGAAGAGGATCAGGGGTTCAACTGGCAGGTAAGTAAGCAGCATGGTCTGCTGCAGGTAAGTCCACCCAAGCATTATGAGCCCGGCGCTTCCAGCCGCTGGGACTGGGCATCTTTATGAGCCTGGTGCCACTGGCGCCAGGACAGGGTCCAAAAGGTCCCAATTGGGACTGGCTGGCACTCGGAACCGGGGTTATGGGTCTGCTTCCAAGGGAGTCGGGCAAGTCCTGATCTTTTGGAAGCAGAGATCATGACAAACTTCTTGAACTGCACTCCTATGCTCTACCACTGAGTTAAACCCTTGAATGCTGAAAACTGCCCTTTTTTAAAATGGTGATAGAGTGGGTGGCTGCATGGAACTTGTAGAACTAATGACAACAGTGCACTTCTGGTCAGCTGTACAAATTAATTCATTTCATTAAGGGCATATTATTGGTTTCCACCACAGTTTTATAACATTCATATGAGCTTCCAATGGACTATTTCAAACTGATAATATCACCATTAGAACTTGGGTGAATGTAAAACACAGCTTGTATCATACGAAGAAATCCTAAACAGCTTAATGGTGCTTACCCTATGTTTCAGGTGATGAACAGGAGTATTTCAAATGTAGAAATGTGTTGCTCATTACATAAAATGTTAAGATTGTGAATGTTTTCTTGAATTTATTTAATACAGGTAAAACAGTCGGACAATGGGGCACCCAGATTTGAACTAGGGACCTCTTGATCTGCAGTCAAATGCTCTACCACTGAGCTATACCCCCAGTTCTGAAATATTCAACTGTATTCATTCAGTAATATGTACAAAGTGGAAGCAACATGCAATCACCATCAAAGCAATGCAATTTCAGCCACCAAACCCTCCTTATAACTATATGGGGTGCGAAGGATGGCCTTTATCTGCCTTGGTAAAATACAGTGAGGGTTACATTGCAAGAATTCATACATTTCGTATTACATGTAGATCTTGGAACATGGAAAAAACGTTTGTCAAATGCACAAATTCTGCAAAATGTAACTACTTCTCTACGGCAGTTGTTGATTTTCTGCTAAGAGCATAGTTAAACACAATTGTTCATTGTTTTGTATATGAAATGATGATATATCCTATTGTTTCTTACAGTGCATTGGGTTGAAAACATTTTTAAAGGATCTATTGAAGAGGATATATGGTTATGAAACAGGGACTTCTTGAACTGCGCTTCTACGCTCTACCACTGAGTTAAACCCTTGAATGCTGAAAACTGCCCTTTTTTAAAAAGGTGATAGAGTGGTTGACTGCATGGAACTTGTAGAACTAATGACATCAGTGCACTTCTGGTCAGCTGTACAAATGAATACATTTCATTAAGGGCATATTATTGGTTTCCGCCAAAGTTTTATAACATTCATATGAGCTTCGAATGGACTATTTCAAACTGATAATATCACCAGTAGAACTTGGGTGAATGTAAAACACAGCTTGTATCATACAAAGAAATCCTAAACAGCTTAATGGTGTTGACCCCATGTTTCAGGTGATGATCAGGAGTATTTCAAATGTAGAAATGTGTTGCGCATTACATAAAATGCTAAGATTGTAAATGGTTTCTTCAATTTATTTAATTAAAAAAATATACCTACAGGTAAAACAGTTGGACAAGGGGACACCCAGATTTCAAATAGGGGCCTCTTGATATGCAGTCAAATGCTCTACCACTGAGCTATACCCCCAGTTCTGAAATGCTCACCTATATTAATTCAGTAATATGTACAAAGTGGAAGCAACATGCAATCACCATCAAAGCAATGCATTTTCATCCACCAAACCCTTCTTGTAAGTATAAGGGGTACAGAAGATGTCCTTTATCTGGATTGGTAAAATACAGTGAGGTTTCCATTGTAAAAATTAATACATTTCGTATCACATGTAGATCTTGGAACATGGAAACAAAACTTTTGTCAAATGCACATATTCTGCAAAACGTAACTGCTTCTCTACTGCTGTTTGTTGATTTTGCGCTAAGAGCATAGTTTAACCCAATTGTTCATTGTTTTGTATATGAAAAGATGATATATTCTATTGTTTCTTACAGTGCATTGGGTTGAAAAACATTTTAACAGGATCTATTGAAGAGGGTATATGGTTATGAAACAGAGACTTCTTGAACTGCACTCCTACGCTCTACCACTGACATAAACCCTTGAATGCTGAAAACTGCCCTTTTTTTAAAAGGTGATAGAGTGGGTGACTGCATAGAACTTGTAGAACTAAGATATCAGTGCATTTCTGGTCAGCTGTACCAATTAATACATTTCATTAAGGGCATATTATTGGTTTCCACCACAGTTTTATAACATTCATATGAGCTTCCAATGGACTATTTCAATCTGATAATTTCACCAGTAGAACTTGGGTGAATGTAAAACACAGCTTGTATCATACGAGGAAATCCTAAACAGCTTAATGGTGTTTACCCTATGTTTCAGGAGATGATCAGGAGTATTTCAAATGTAGAAATGTGTTGCTCATTACATAAAATGCTAAGATTGTAAATTTTTACTTCAATTTATTTAATTAAAAAAAAAAATTTCTACAGGTAAAACAGTTGGACAAGGGGCACCCAGATGAGAACTAGTGACCTCTTGATTTGCAGTCAAATGCTATACCACTGAGCTATACCGCCAATTCTGAAATGTTCACTTTTATTAATTCAGTAATAAGTGCAAAGTGGAAGCAACATGCAATCACCATCAAAGCAATGCATTTTCAGCCACCAAACCCTCCTTAAAACTATATGGGGTGGGAAGGATGTCCTTTATCTGCCTTGGTAAAATACAGTGAGGTTTCCATTGCAAGAATTCATACATTTCGTATCACATGTAGATCTTGGAACATGGAAAAAAACTTTTGTCAAATGCACATATTCTGCAAATCGTAACTGCTTCTCTACTGCAGTTTGTTGATTTTGAGCTAAGAGCATAGTTAAACCCAATTGTTCATTGTTTTGTATATGAAATGATGATATATCCTATTGATTTTTACAGTGCATTGGGTTGAAAAACATTTTAACAGGATCTATTGAAGAGGGTATATGGTTATGAAACAGGGACTTCTTGAACTGCACTCCTACGATATACCACTGAGTTAAAACCTTGAATGCTGAAAACTGCCCTCTTTTTTAAAAAAAAGGTGAGAGTGGGTGACTGCATGGAACTTGTAGAACTAATTTCATCAGTGCACTTCTGGTCAGCTGTACAAATTAATACATTTCATTAAGGGCATATTATTGGTTTCCAGCACAGTTTTATAACATTCATATGAGCTTCCAATGGACTATTTCAAACTGATAATATCACCAGTAGAACTTGGGTGAATGTAAAACACAGCTTGTATCATACGAAGAAATCCTAAACAGCTTAATGGTGTTTACCCTATGTTTCAGGAGATAATCAGGAGTATTTCAAATGTAGAAATGTGTTGCTCATTACAAAAAATGCTAATATTGTGAATGTTTTCTTCAATTTAAAAAATATTTGTAAAGGTACAGCAGTCGGACACAGGGGCGTTCAGATTTGAACTAGGTACCTCTTGATCTGCAGTCAAATGCTCTACCACTGAGTTATACCCCCAGTTCTGAAATGTTCCCCTATATTAATTCAGTAATGTGTACAAAGTGGAAGCAACATGCAATCACCATCAAAGCAATGCATTTTCAGCCACCAAACCCTCCTTATAACTATATGGGGTGGGAAGGATGTCCTTTATCTGCCTTGGTAAAATACAGTGAGGTTTCCATTGCAAGAATTCATACATTTCGTATCACATGTAGATCTTGGAACATGGAAAAAAAACTTTTGTCAAATGCACATATTCTGCAAATCGTAACTGCTTCTCTACTGCAGTTTGTTGATTTTGTGCTAAGAGCATAGTTAAACCCAATTGTTCATTGTTTTGTATATGAAATGATGATATATCCTATTGATTCTTACAGTGCATTGGGTTGAAAAACATTTTAACAGGATCTATTGAAGAGGGTATATGGTTATGAAACAGGGACTTCTTGAACTGCACTCCTACGATATACCACTGAGTTAAAACCTTGAATGCTGAAAACTGCCCTTTTCTTAAAAAAAGGTGAGAGTGGGTGACTGCATGGAACTTGTAGAACTAATTTCATCAGTGCACTTCTGGTCAGCTGTACAAATTAATACATTTCATTAAGGGCATATTATTGGTTTCCACCACAGTTTTATAAAATTCATATGAGCTTCCAATGGACTATTTCAAACTGATAATATCACCAGTAGAACTTGGGTGAATGTAAAACACAGCTTGTATCATATGAAGAAATCCTAAACAGCTTAATGGTGTTTACCTTATGTTTGAGGAGATAATCAAGAGTATTTCAAATGTAGAAATGTGTTGTTCATTACATAAAATGCTAATATTGTAAATGTTTTCTTCAATTTATTTAATTACAGGTAAAAAAAGTTGAACAAGGGGGCATCCAGATTTGAACTAGGGACTGCTTGACCTGCAGTCAAATGCTCTACCACTGAGCTATACCCCCAATTCTGAAAATGTCACCTATATTAATTCAGTAATATGTACAAAGTGGAAACAACATACAATCACCATCAAAGCAATGCATTTTCAGCCACCAAACCCACCTTATAACTATATGGGGTGCAAAAGATGTCCTTTATCTGCCTTGGTAAAATACAGTGAGGTTTCCATTGCAAGAATTTGTCGGGGTGATTATCCCGGGGTCGGCTGGGCCATCCGCGGACCTCCCGGCTGGGAGGCCCCAACTCCTCCCGTGTTCCCCAAAAATTAGTATGAGACACACGCAAGAAGCAAGGTGGTTCTGCTGTTTATTAAACAACGGCAGGGATGGGTCTAGGATCGTACGCGTCCGTCCGGACTCTCAAAATTCGTGGGGCTCGCAGGCCCTTTTTGCCTGAGTATGATGCGCTGCTTGCGTCACCTGGGAGAGTTAGCGAAAAACCTGGATTGGTTCCTCGAGTGGTAGGGTTAGTATAGCATACATATAGAGAACAGTATTAGTGGTTGAGGATGAGTCAGGTGGTATACTTGGGTTGTCCCTTCTATTAGATACTTGAAAATTGTTACACAAAGACCCCTAATGATTGGCTAATTTTAGTGGCGTCAGTGATGAGTGCCCCCATGTTCTGATTGGTCAACCCGCGAGCCCCCCAGCCTGGGAACATCGTTGTTCCCAGCTCGCGGTGTAACTGTCACTAGCAACAATATGTAACTATGTGTTTGTGCAAACAATGCGCGGATTTGCTCATAGGCTTGAGAGCAGACCATTCCCATCGCTGTAGGTGTCCATTGGATCATTTCATTGTTGCAGCCTGTGTCCCAGACGTGGGACCCAGGCGACTTCTCCCTTGTGGGTCTGGCACCTTGTTAGGTTGGCTTGGTCACGTGAGGGGAGACCGTGGCTGGGGCAGAATTCTGCACATTTAAAGTTGTATTTTGCTTCTGCGTGCTTGGCTTTGCTTACAGGTGTGACCTTGGCGTCGGCTGGTAGCATGGTAGCAAACGAGTTGCAACATCGCTCCCTTGGCTGTGAGCTCTCACTGGGCTCGTTCTGCGTGATCAGCACTTGTACTCTTGCTCATTCAGTGTTCATGGCGGCTCTTGCTTGCGGTCTACTTGGGCCTGGTTCATAGGTGGGGAGGTGTAATGCACGGCACCTGTGTTGTGGTGCGACATGGCTTCATAGTCAGTATTACGTCTTCGTTATATTCTCATCACGATGCGAGGGGTGGGAGAAGCATCAGCAAGCGTATACGCGAGTGCTTTATGCGTCTTGCGTTTCTGCATTACGGAAAACCTATGTGAAAAATAATAAAGATGCGCGTCAGTGGGTGTATCCGTCACCTACGTCATAGCACTGATTATATTCTTCGTGTGGGTTGGTGCGTGAGTGTCCAGTGTGCATGGTGGCACGTGTGTTCTTGGCAGTTGGCTAGGTCGTCATGGCATCTCTAACGATGTGGGTGCTTGTTGTTGAGGTCTTAGTCGAGTTCATCCATGCCGCAGGTGTCGGCTTGAGTAGGGCAGGCTGGTGGGCAGGCTGGTGGGCATATCCCTATGTTCTTGAACCAGGGTATTCGGTCGTCTGGTAGACAGACGAATTCATCTCGTGGTGGGTGTCTAGGCCATGATCCTCTGGGCCATGGTCGCGAGGAGATTGGGGGGAGCTTTTTCTCCCATTCTCCCACTTCAGTCCGCCCTCTGGTCGACTTGTCGACCACAAAAATATATTTTTCTTTATCTCCTCTTACTCTCCATATTTTTGTCACTCCACCCAGGTGTCCATAGTGGTTGACATGGTCTTCAAATGACTAGTACATGTATACACAGCTCCATCCCGGTTTCCAGTATACCCATCTTCCGATATAGCTCCTCGGGTTTCTTGGGTTCTCAAGCTTTACAGATGGTGGGTCTAAGTGATTGGCGATGATCTGTTTGCGCAGTTTCTGTCTTTCCTTTATTATCAGGTCTGTGTGCTGGTCATCGTCAGTTGGCATCAAGGGGTGCATGCCGACCATTTCGATCATTTCGTCTGTGGTGCGTGCCTTCCTGGCCTTCCAAAACCTTATTACAATCAATACAGCTGCAGCCAGCATTATGCATCCAACTATTATCTTCAGCCCGTCCGACAGCCATGATGGCATCCATGACCATAACAATGAAAACCAGCTATCATCCTTCTTTACTCCTTTACTTTCTTCCATCATCTTGGAGTGCATCTGGGCCCGTTGTGATACTGCTTCGGTAAGTGTACCATTATCTGCATCGTTAGCAGGAATAAATGTGCAGCATGATTGTCCTATCTTTGCACAAACTCCTCCCTCCATCGCTGTGAGGAGATCCAATACATATCTGTTCTGTAGTGCTACCATTCTCACCGCTCGCAGTTCCTCTTTTATTGCATTGAATCCGTTTACTGTTGAATTAATCGTCATCATTAGTTCCCATCGGGTGATCTGGAGCCATTTAGCGTTTGCATAAGCTTGTAGACCAGGGTGTATAATTGACGAGAAGAACATAGCAGCCCTGCTAAATGACCTATTTTCTGGTGGGATAGAAGTGAGTGCTGTTTCCGACCTTCCCCACAGGTAGTTTCCTGTCAGGGGTTCTCCTTGTCTCTTTATCATTTTGAGGACATTGTTGTTGTTGTTGTTGTTCTCTCCCTCCTGTGATTGTACGGATCTCTTCTTCCTCTTGTTCCCTTCATCCATTTTGGGGAAATTGGCCATGTTCACATGTTTTTGGGGCACCACTAGCGATTGTACATTGATGTGTACCATTGTGCATGTACCATTCCACAACGGGGGCAGAGTGTGATATGCCTTATTTCCGCAGATCCAATAGTGATCCATTATCACTGCCGTTCCAGCACCCCCCTTTGGTAATTCTAACACGCTTCCACAGTTGGTGTTGTATCCCAACTCCACATCTCCTCTGTGTTGATAGCATAACTTGGGCGCGGTCAGCGGTAGTATGCTTATTGGGTCTTCATCCTTCTCCATCCATGTCAGCATGGGTACGTATTTGCCCCATGTCGTCCAACATCTGTCGTTGTGTCCTGTATGGTGGTAATATTCTCTCTTGTTATCATGTTGCTACTGACCACTCATATTTCCCATTCATTGTTCATGTATACCTTCCCGGTTATTGTTATCAATGGCCTTTCCCAACAGCCTTGTATACCAGGAACTTCAGTGACGTACCAATCACATGGTAGGTATTGCAGGGTTACTTTCTTCATTTCTCCCTTTTCAGAGCCGCTTGTCATGTATCTGAATGCTTCAGCATGTAAACTGCTCTTATGGTAACTCAAATATGACTTGAGGAAGTTGTTTTCGTATGGGTATGTGTCTCTTGTTTTCCACTGCATTCTCACCACTGTTCCTTGAAATCGTCCTCTCATTTGGAATAGTGCCAGATATACTAGACATCGCGCCGTCTTTTCTGTATTTCTGTGGTGACGAATGTTTGAGAAGCGCTCATGGCGTATGGGATCAATGAGCAAACATAACAGCTATCTTCTGTTGTCTGCTTACCAATTTGGGTCATGTGCTGGTACCACATGTTGTTTGAGACGTGTGCTGAATCTGTTATGTAATTATCAATACCCTTGTTGTCTGCACATGTGCTGCGTTTAACTCTACTTCCCTTATGCGGAGGGTTGCAAGTACCACCTGACGTCATACCTGTTGCAGCCGTGGGAGGGGGTATGTTAGGTTTGGGTGCAGCCATAATATTGATAGCATAACTTTTCTGCCATACAGAGGCAGCCAATAGACCAGTGATGACCAATACTCCTATCATTTTTATTACAAAAGCTAGTCTCACCGGCATTTGCTCTTACCTTGCTGCAGTCCGGCAGCTTATTCTTGCGACGTTAAAGGTGCCCGCCTGAAAATTCTCAATACGCTTGTTATTATTGTTAGTGGTTGTTATTAAGCTCTCCCTAATCGTTCAGTGCCCAGGCGAAGAGCTGTTCCCACGCTAACCTTAGTGATCTATCTCTTAGCGCAGGTAAGTGCTGGTGAAGATGGGGAAATGATTGTTCTATGGCCAAAATAAATGCGGTGTAATATACTCGTACCCTCCTTCTTTTCAGGTACTTTGGCCTTCTTATGTGATACACAAATTGGTGTGATAGGGCTTCAGGGGTGCTATCATCCGTGGGCAGCATCTACTCCTGGGCACAGTACACTGTTTGTTACTTATTTTCTTAACAATACAATTATACACGGTACCTGCATGTGCGAGAGAAGGAAAGAGAAAACATACAAGTGTTTTACATGTGTGTGTGTGCACAATACAATGTCCTTCAATCGGGGGTGACCTTAGAGGGGAGGGGGTTGGGGCTCAATTGGCGGAAGTTTGTTTACTTTGCAATCTCGTGACCATGGGATGGGCTGTGGGCAAGCGTCCAGTGTCTATTTCAGTGGTTGCCTCTGGGGAATCTGGGGAGTGATCACGTGTGGTGACACTACTGTCATCAGCTGTGGCCGACGTTTTCTTCTCCGTAGCCGATTCTGTTGCTGTCGTTGCTCTTCCAATGGCCCTGTCATTAACGCTAGGGCTGGTCTGGAGTTTGTAGATCTTCACGTCGTGTAGGTGATTCTAGGCACGCTTATCCTGCAATTTCAACGCTCTGGTAGCTACCTCCTCTACCAAATGAGGACCAGTAAAGCGTGGGCCGTTCCACTTTCTATTGAAGTTGCGGAGTAGCACATGGTCACCTTTAGCAATTTTGCTTAGTCCTTCCTTTTCCAGTTCCTTGTCGGTGTCTTCTTGTTGAGAACTCTTCGACCCGCCCCGCCTGCGCTCGAGCTGTTGAGATACAAACGCTACACTAGTAATCAAAGAAGACCCATATTGATACATTTCGTCACCAAGAACAGTTGCAGTGTTTTCATGGTCTGTGAATGCTCTTGATGTAGGCGTTAGAGGAAGGCGCATTTGACGTCCTGTCACCATCTCGTGAGGAGTGAGGTGGTGATCATACCCTGGCCTATTCCTTAGCTCAAATAGAGCTAGCGGGAGACAGTACAACCAGCTCTTCTTGGTTGTTTGCTGTATCTTTGCTATTTCTTCTTTCAATAGGCCATTCAGGCATTCACTTTTGCCGTTGACCTGCGGGTGATATGCACATGCAAATTTATGCTTAATACCCAGCAAGGACGTGATGTGTTGAAACATTTCATTAGCAAAGTGTGGGCCGTTATCTGACCGCAACACTTCAGACACACCCCACCTGGGGAAAACCTCTCTCACTAGAAATTTAGCTGCTCTGAACACATCTGCGTGTGAGCAGGGTCCGGCCTCGATCCACCTGGAGAACGGCCATACCACTACAATCATATACCTATTTCCTTGACATACATTGATCATATCAACGTAGTGAATATGAATGTGCAGGAAGGGTCCCTCTGGCCGGGGTAAAGTACCTTTTATCACTTGCAGCGTGTGACCGGCCGTAAACTGTTGGCATGCGAGGCAATTGCTGATAAAATTTGTTGCATGAGAATTTAACTCGGGGCAGAACCAGTCTTCCCTAATTCGTGCTGCAATTACTTCCTTTCCTGTATGAGCTGGGTGATGGAGCTGGGCCAGGGCGGTGTTCAGCAGTGCCAACGGCATGACCACCTTTCCAGTGTTATTTTGACGCCACAGTGCGTCAGTTGGGGACATCGAACATCCTCTTTTTACCCATAGTTCCTTTTCTGCCATTGGTGCGGTTGCCTGTAATTCCATTATCTGTGTGGCGGGGAGATGGGTGCACCCTTCTTTCATCAACATCTGTTTTGCCATCCCCCTCCCTCTCCCTCTCTCTGACTCTGGGGGGTTCCATATTTCACCAAAGTATACCACATGTTTGGCATGTGCGTCTGCCGTTTCATTCCCTTTTGAGATATGGTCCTCTCCATTAGTGTGTGCCGGACATTTAACCAAAGCTATCTCTTGGGGATCATTAATTACTTAAATTAATTCTGCTAACAAGAGAGCATGTTGCACTGGGGTGCCATCAGCTCTCCTAAACCCCCTTCTCTGCCATTTTATCAACCCCAAGTGGACAGTTGATGTGACATATGCACTATCAGAATATATAGTAACTCTTTTGTCAATGCTTTCCTTCAATGCCAAGATCAGTGCAACCAATTCTGCTGCTTGAGCCGAATAATGCTGTGGTAACTGTACACATTTCACCGGGACATACATCAAATCTTCTGTCATTTTTACAACTGCTGCCCCAGTTCTCCTTATCCCATCACTTTGGTCTATTGTTGATGACCCATCAATGTACAAAATCTCTCCACCGTTGAGTGCATCCTCTTCAACTTTTCTAGTGCATGAATACGTTTCGATAGTCTGTGTACAATCATGAGCATAATCACCTTCCTCAATAACTTCCGCTATAAACCTGGCTGGGTTAACTGTACTACATCTGACAATTGACAGTTCAGGTCTAGACAAAATGATCTCATAGCCTGACGCCCTCTGCATGGTTAGTGTGGATTTAGGTTTATTCAATATTGCAAACAGCGCATGCTCCACAAATAGTGTGGTTGGGCACCCCATTGTAATCGATGATGATTTCTCTACCACAAATGCAGCCGCAGCGAGACTCTGCTCGCAAGGGAAATGTCCTAACATAACAGGGTCCAAATGACTGCTGTAGAACGCTACTGGCTTAAGTCCCATGCTGGTTTTCTGAGTCAATACTGCTTTCATTACTGCTGAGTCGCAATGTGAAAGGATAAAGAACTGCTGTTCATAATCTGGGGTGGATAGTACCGGAGCAGTAGATATGGCGTGCTTCAACTCGTCAAATGCCTCCTTCATTTCCCTTGTCCACCCCAACGTTTTGTCCCCTTTGTGTGCTTCTCTCAATGCTTCGAGTAGGGGTCCTATGTATGAGCTGTAGTCAAAAACCCATGCTCTACAGTAGTTGCATAATCCCAGGAACTGCTGCAGCTCCCTCAGCGTTTGTGGTAGTGGAGTGTTTGATATAGCTTGTGCTCTTTGTGGTGCAATCTTTCTTCCGTGTTGGGATATGAGTTGACCAATGTATAGTACCTGTTCCTGACAGTACTGTAACTTTTCTTTGTCTACCTTGTAACCCTTTTCAGCCAATACTGTCAGCATTTTCAATGAGTCCTCCCTGCACCTTTTCTCGCTTGTGCTGCAAATTATTATATCGTCAACACATTGCAGCACTGTACTTTTCAATTCAATGTTTCCCAAGTCCATCTGTATTACTCTGTTGAAAATTGAGGGTGACTCGCAGTACCCTTGTGGTAACCTGGTGTGTTTCCATTTCGTGTTTCTGTATGTGAAGCTTGTCAAGTCTTGTGAATCTGGGTGCAGGGGTATTGAGAAAAAGGCATTTTTGAGGTCAATCACTGTGAACCGTGAGGCCTCTGCCGGAATTCCACATAATATTGTGGCCGGGTTTGCTGCTATGGGGTATTCTGCTTCTACAATGTTGTTCAAGGGTCTGAGGTCCTGGATAAAATGCCAAGACCCTCCTTTAGCCTTTCGCACTGGGTACATGGCCGTGTTACATGGTGATTCTACTGCAATATAATCAGCTGTTGCTATAATACTCTCGATGCTCACCGAAATCACCTTCCCTTCTGGTTCATTGGCTGGTGTCTCAGGCCTGAACAAATATGCTGCTGGCCTCCTCCAGATCTTTCCTTCTATTCCTGCATCCAGGCGAATGCCATGTCCGTTCCGTACTGGAACAGTTCGCCATCCACTGGCTCAGCCCGAGCTACTGTCTGTCCACAGTATGCTTGTAGTATTTGTCGTGCAGTAAGCATGTTTATTCCTGGAGTGGAACAAATTATGCAATCCTCCGTGAAGGAGATTGTCCTATTTAGCCTGCGCATTATGTCCCTCCCAAGTATGTTCACTGGTGACTCCCTTGAATACAGGAGTGGGACAGACATGTCATAGTCTCCAATAGATAAGGAGATGTTATCAGTAAAGGGAACCAACCCCCTAGCCCCAGAGAATCATTGGGTGTTCATGGCCTCGCCTGACATCTTAAATCTACCTTCCCTTATGCAAGACCGGGTTGCCCCAGTGTCAACAAGGAATGATAATTTTTTGTCACCTATCGTTACCTCAATGCATGGTTCCTCCGCACTATTAGGTGTTATCGACAGGATGGGACACACCAAGGACATCTGTGGGCTGTCCTATTGTGGGTATAATGACTGACCACTTCCTGTGTAAGGGTTGTGTCCCAAGACAGTCACCCTTCCCAATTGTGTTTGTTGTAGCTGTGTATCGGTGGAGGTTACCTTATGGTCCTGTATTTGAGTGGGCTGCTGCACTGGCTGCACTTGGTGTTGTTGTGATATTGCTACCTGTTGTTGCGGTAGTGAATATGTCTGTGGCTGTTGTTGTGTTTCTAACTGTTGCTGTGTGCTGCTCTGTGGCAGCCAATGCAGTTGTTGGTAACCCTGCTGCTCCTTCATAGGCCCTTGTTGTCCTTGTTCCCCCCATGTTGGTGTGGATGGTCTCATTCTACACGTACGTGACATCCCACAACCCCAACATACAGGTGGTTCCCTGGTCTGCCATGGGAAACTTCCTGCATTTTTCCTGGTACACTGGTTGTCCAGTGGGGTAGAAGCTTCGGAATCCTCCCCCTTGCTGTTGTGCGGGTTGGCCATATCCCCTCCCCCTCATCGTTCCCCCCCTGTGGTTATTATAATATCCAGTTCCTGATGCCATGTACCCTCCTCCCATGTTAGCCGTGTATGGTGGGGGTGGTGACAGCTGTTGTGTTATAAGTCGTGGTGATTGTGGTAGTGGTGGTGTTTGCAGTTGTGAGGGATCCTGTGCGGCCACTACTTGCGTGGGGTTTGGTGTCATTGTTGTTGGTGTAGTTATTAGTGCACCTTCCATGGTGTACTTAGTCAGTTTTTTCTGCACTAATTTAGCCTCTTCCGCTTTTCTATTTTCTTACTTTTGTTTTATCTTTTCTTGCCACGTCCTACAATGGTGTACTATTGTCAATTGTATTTCCGGCCAAGCCTTGGCTTCCATCCCCACTACTTTCTTCAATTGTTTTTGTACTGCCTCCGGGAGCCCTTGTATTAGTATGTGGTAAAAGATTGCTGGTGTCTTATCCCATTGCTCTCTAGTTTCCATGCGCCACTTCTCCTGAATCTCCTGGATATAATCAACAGGATCTTCGTTCTCACGCATCTTGTGTGACGTAATTGCTCCTATGTCTGAGGTGTCTGGGTATTGTACCCTCAGCGCTTGCCATAATGCATGCCTGCAATTCGCAAATGGCACCCTGTCATGTGATGTGTTCGTTATTGTGACCCCGGGGAAACCCGCTCTCTTCCAGATGTCATCTGCCGCATCCCCTAATATTGATATTAGTAGGCCCTTCACGTCTCCTACTGCTAGTTTCTGTCCTGCAGTGTGTTTTTCAATCTCGTATATCCATTTTCCCGCTCCTCCACTTAGGGATGGGAGCCTACACTTTATATTTTCCTTATCGGCATGCTTCCAAGGGACGTATTGTGGTCTAACCCCCCCTCTCTCCAATAGCGGCATTAGATTCTGTCCCTTCTGTCCCCCCAGTTGTCGCTGTGTAGAGTCCTCATACCCCTCCTCTTCTTCTGTGTCGTCTAGATCATCTGTCATGTCCATATTCCCGCCGCTCGTTGCAGCTTCCCCTTCATCTCTTCCCCTTCTCTTATTATTTTCTTTATTTGATGTGGGTGTGTGTGTCAGTTCTTCCTGCCTACGTCCGGGGGGATCTCTAAGCCTCCCGGCGTAGGGGGTGTGTTCAGGAGCGGGTGTGGGCGGACATGTTGGACGGGATGATGCGGGTGTAGCTGCACATGTTTGCCTTCCCGCCATTCTTGGTTCTTTCTCTTCATTTCCCCCAGCTCTTCCTTCCTTCTGCATGCCCATGGTGATTCCCTGTTGGTGCGGGTGATGTACAATTTGTCTAAGCTTTCCCTATCGCCGCTTCTTCTTTCTTCCCCCATTCCTTCTTCTTCTTCGCTGCAAAAATCATCCAGGAGCGACAACCCCCAATCTGTCTTTTTCCCCCTAATCGTTACTGTTTTTAAATCTATTAAATCCGTTCCTTCCACTTCTTCTTTACCAATTGCTCCCCTTTGTGCTGATGTTGTTGCTACTTCTGCATCCCTGCGTACATATTTCCTTACCCCACTCTCCCCTTTCCTATCTCTTATGTCCCCTTCCGTTTTCTCTACTATTTCACCACCTATTTCCTCTCTTTTCTTTTTTAATTCCTCCATCACCTCACTACTCACCTTCTCTAATATCCTTTCTTCCTCTCTCCTCCTTTTCCATCTCTCTCTCTCCCTTTCTAATATGCTTTCTATTACTTTGCCTTCCTCGTACTTCTTGGTGGTTTCTGATAGTATTTTCCTCTTCCATATTTCCATTTCCTTTTCTTTCTCTTCTTCCTCTCTTTTCCTGTCATGCTGTGCTGCTCGAGATACCCTTTCTCCTATCGCCTTCATCCTTTCAGCTTCCCGCTTCCGTTCTTCAGTTCGTTCCCTCATTTTTTCTAACTCATCCTTACTTTCCTTCATTTCCCTCCTTCTTTCTCGTTCCTCCCTCTCAAGCTGTTTGTTCAGGGCGTTTTGCTCATTCCTTAATTCCGCCAATCGATCCTCCAACATCTCCTCCTCTGCTCATAACAGCTCCCCTTCTTTCCTTTTACCTTCCTCCCCTTTTATTTCACTGCTACCCTCATCGTCCTCGTTCATTTTCCGTACTACCTCCTTTTCTTCTCCCGTTAGTGTCCCTCGCAATTTTAGCAGCACCTGCGCGGCTACTCACTCGTCGTGTCCTATGGTTGGGATTGGTTCTTCACTAGTCTTCCCTTCCCTTGCGTGCATCTTCGTATAAGTTGGGCCTACCGTACTTGTCACCTCCCCCCTGTGTAGCCACCTGTAGCTGTATAGGGTGGTGGACTGTACGCTGGGTTCGAATACCCCTCAGCCGCCGTTAGTTGTTGCCTTACCGCTTCTCGTAGTTCCGTTACAGGATATAACCCCCCTTTCTCCTTTTTCACTACTTTCGCTAAAGGCATGTTGTCGGTCCTTTCCTTTTTTATTTCTATTTCATTTGCTATGCTAAGCTTTTCCTCCCCCTCTCGGCCTCTTCCCGCGCACTGTGCGCTTTCAACCTCCTTTTCCCCATTGCCCACTTCCTCCTTAATCTTCTCCCCCTCCTTCGTTTCCTCCACAGTGAACATTCCGGTTGGTCCTGGTCGGGACCCCTGGAACATCCTCCATAAGTGTCGTCATTTTGTTGTCCGTCCCCTGTGTCCATTCTATGCTGTATTTGATTAGTTTTTCCTTAAGGGGTGATAGTGTTTTGCATATATGCTGTAGTGGGGTAGTGAGGTTATTCCCCCACCCTCCCAATCCTAACCCGTATGACATGGTTACACTGTTTTGTTAGCTCCCTTCAGTATAGTTGTCGTTACCTGGCCCCGTAGTTTGGGGACTTGCGACCGTCCGCTAAAAGATACCCCGTCAAATATGACAATTGCAGATGTGTTACCTGGCCCCGTAGTTTGGGGACTTGCGACCGTCCGCTAAAAGAAAAACAGTCAAATATAAAGCTTGCAAATATGCTGTCTTTTCCCTGTATTTGTTTTTCTTCCTTAATACCGTTACGGCCCCCTGCAGCCACGGCACACGAAGCCCCCTGCGGCTGCATGCCCTGTGTGACGTGCTTATACAGCCATCCCACTTTTTTTCCTCCCCTCCTCTTCCTACCTCACTCGGCGTGGCCGGCATTCTCCGTGCACGGTCACTTCCCCCTCTCCACCTGTCCCGTATTTAAGGTGGCCGACACCCTCCGTGCGCACCCCCTGTCCACTATTCACTTCCCCACCACCCTTCAACAATGCTGTGTGATCGAGGTATCCTATGAAAGCCCTACGGGTGACGTCACCGACCTCTTCCAAAACTACCGGTAAGATCTTTTACACTTCAGAAAGCTCGAAATAAGTTTTGCTGTTAGTCCCCGTTAACCCCACAGCTGTCCTCTAGTTACGCCTGGAACAAGGTTACCAACAATATAATCGGACTGCGCACACTGCGTCGCTTCGCGTGTGATACGCCCCTCAACAGGAGGGCATAAACAGCCAATTATCTTCTGTACTAGGCAACCGGTTAGATACCGCCTACAGGAAAACGTCATCTATCTATCGAGTTTCGCAGCTCGATCAATAGGGATCCTCATCTACTCATTGATCAATAACCGCCAATTCATAGGAAGCCACACACACACACACACCATTACAGGTGGTCACGACCTAGGCCAATAAGTGTCTACGAGCAACCGCACGTGATGTTTTCTTGCTCCGCCCACCCTTCTCCGTGACGTAGCGGACGGCTCTCGCGCATGTCCTGCTAACATTCACTTCACCGTCAACACTAATTGATCAAATCTTCGCCGCACACCTTAGTAACACCTCCCACCGCCCTTATTGCACTCCTCCCACCTCCCTCACAATCTCACATTGCTTGTTGGGTGTGACATACTCACCAAGTTCTCTCGATGCGTGGCCGCTCGACTGATTGCACCCCTCCAAGCGGCTCGCCACCTCCCCTCGTCTGGACCACGTCAGGACACTCGCCAACCGGCTCCCGAGGGCCAATATCCGGATTGCGCTGTCCGGTCTTCTCGCAGTTCCGCGATGGTCCTGTAGTCCTCAAAAAGGGGGCAGCTGCAGAGGGGGCCGCGCCGCCGGGCCTCCCCGCGATGAGAGGCCTTGGAAAAATAAAAAGGTAGATCGTAAACAGATCTCAGCAGTGCCTCCAACTTGTCGGGGTGATTATCCTGGGGTCGGCTGGGCCGTCCGCGGACCTCCGGGCTGGGAGGCCCCAACTCCTCCCGTGTTCCCAAAAAATGAGTATGAGACACACGCAAGAAGCAAGGTGGTTCTGCTGTTTATTAAACAACGGCAGAGGGTCTAGGATCGTACGCGTCCGTCCAGACTCTCAAAATTCGTGGGGCTTGCAGGCCCTTTTTGCCTCAGTATGACGCGCTGCTTGCGTCACCTGGAAAAGTTAGCGAAAAACCTATCACCACTCTGGATTGGTTCCTCGAGTGGTAGGGTTAGTATAGCATACATATAGAGAACAGTATTAGTGGTTGAGGATGAGTCAGGTGGTATACTTGGGTTGTCCCGTCTATTAGATACTTGAAAATTGTTACACGAAGACCCCTAATGATTGGCTAATGTTAGTGGCGTCAATGATGAGTGCCCCCATGTTCTGATTGGTCCACCCGCGAGCCCCCCAGCCTGGGACCATCGTTGTTCCCAGCTTGCGGTGTACCTGTCACTAGCAACAATATGTAACTATGTGTTTGTGCAGACAATGCGCGGATTTGCTCATAGGCTTGAGAGCAGACCATTCCCATCGCTGTAGGTGTCCATTGGATCATTTCATTGTTGCAGCCTGTGTCCCAGACGTGGGACCCAGGCGACTTCTCCCTCGTGGGTCTGGCACCTTGTCAGGTTGGCTTGGTCACGTGAGGGGAGACCATGGCTGGGGCAGAATTCTGCACATTTAAAGTTGTATTTTGCTTCTGCGTGCTTGGCTTTGCTTACAGGTGTGACCTTGGCGTCGGCTGGTAGCATACGAGTTGCAACATCGCTCCCTTGGCTGTGAGCTCCTTCTGGGCTCGTTCTGCGTGATCAGCACTTGTACTCTTGCTCATTCAGTGTTCATGGCGGCTCTTGCTTGCGGCCTACTTGGGCCTGGTTCATAGGTGGGGAGGTGTAATGCACGGCACCTGTGTTGTGGTGCGACATGGCTTCATAGGCAGTATTACGTCTTCGTTATATTCTCATCACGATGCGAGGGGTGGGAGAAGCATCAGCAAGCGTATACGCGAGTGCTTTATGCATCTTGCGTTTCTGCATTACGGAAAACCTATGTGAAAAATAATAAAGATGGGTGTCAGTGGGTGTATCCGTCACCTACGTCATAGCACTGATTATATTCTTCGTGTGGGTTGGTGCATGAGTGTCCAGTGTGCATGGTGGCACGTGTGTTCTTGGCAGTTGGCTAGGTCGTCATGGCATCTCTAACGATGTGGGTACTTGTTGTTGAGGTCTTAGTCGAGTTCATCCATGCCGCAGGTGTCGGCTTGAGTAGGGCAGGCTGGTGGGCAGGCTGGTGGGCATATCCGTAAGTTCTTGAACCAGGGTAGTCGGTCGTCTGGTAGATAGACGAATTCATCTCGTGGTGGGTGTCTAGGCCGCGATCCTCTGGGCCATGGTCGCGAGGAGATTGGGAGGAGCTTTTTCTCCCATTTTCCCACTTCAAATTCATACATTTCGTATCACATGTAGATCTTGGAACATGGAAAAAAATGTTTTGTCAAATGCACAAATTCTGCAAAACGTAACTGCTTCTCTACTGCAGTTTGTTGATTCTGTGCTAAGAGAATAGTTAAACCCAATGGTTCATTGTTTGTATATGAAATGATGATATATCCTATTCTTTCTTACAGTGCATTGGGATGAAAAACATTTTAACAGGATCTATTGAATAGGGTATATGGTTATGAAACAGGGACTTCTTGAACTGCACTCCTACGATATACCACTGAGTTAAAACCTTGAATGCTGAAAACTGCCCTTTTTTTAAAAAGGTGATAGAGTGGGTGACTGCATGGAACTTGTAGAACTAATGACATCAGTGCACTTCTGGTCAGCTGTACAAATTAATACATTTCATTAAGGGCATTTTATTGGTTTCCGCCAAAGTTTTATAACATTCATATGAGCTTCAAATGGACTATTTCAAACTGATAATATCACCAGTAGAACTTGGGTGGATGTAAAACAAAGCTTGTATCATACGAAGAAATCCTAAACAGCTTAATGTTGTTTACCCTATTTTTCAGGTGATGATGATGAGTATTTCAAATGCAGAAATGTGTTGCTCATTACATAAAATGCTAAGATTGTAAATGTTTTCTTCAATTTATTTAATAAAAAAATATTTTTACAAGTATCCAGTTGGACAAGGGGGCACTCAGATTTGAACTAGGGACCTCTTGATTTGCAGTCATACGCACCCCCAGTTCTGAAATGTTAACCTTTATTAATTCAGTAATATGTACAAAGTGGAGCAACATGCAATCAGCATCAAAGCAATGCATTTTCAGCCACCAAACCCTCCTTATAAGTATAAGGGGTACAAAAGATGTCCTTTATCTGCCTTGGTAAAATACAGTGAGGTTTCCATTGCAAGAATTCATACTTTTCGTATCACACGTAGATCTTGGAACATGGAAAAAAATGTTTTGTCAAATGCACAAATTCTGCAAAACGGAACTGCTTCTCTACTGCAGTTTGTTGATTTTGTGCTAAGAGAATAGTTAAACCCAATTGTTCATTGTTTTGTATATGAATGATGATATATCCTATTGTTTCTTACAGTGCATTGGGTTGAAAAACATTTTAACAGGATCTATTGAAGTGGGTATATGGTTATGAAACAGGGACTTCCTGAACTGCACTCCTACGGTCTACCACTGAGTTAAACCCTTGAATGCTGAAAGCTGCCCTTTTTTTAAAAAGGTGATAGAGTGGGTGACTGCATGGAACTTGTAGAACTAATGACATCAGTGCACTTCTGGTCAGCTGTACAAATTAATACATTTCATTAAGGGCATTTTATTGGTTTCCACCACAGTTTTATAACATTCATATGAGCTTCCAATGGACTATTTCAAACTGATAATATCACCAGTAGAACTTGGGTGAATGTAAAACACAACTTGAATCATACGAAGAAATCCTAAACAGCTTAATGGTGGTTACCCTATGTTTCAGGTGATGTTCAGGAGTATTTCAAATGTAGAAATGTGTTGCTCATTACATAAAATGCTAAGATTGTAAATGTTTACTTCAATTTATTTAATTAAAAAAATATTTCTACAGGTAAACAGTTGGACAAGTGGGCACCTAGATTTGACCTAGGGACCTCTTGATCTGTAGTCAAATGCTCTACCACTGAGCTATACACCCAGTTCCAAAAAGTTCACCTATATTAATTCAGTAATATGTACAAAGTGGAAGCAACATGCCATCACCATCATAGCAATGTATTTTCAGCCACCAGACCCTCCTTATAAGTATAAGGGGTAAAAAAGATGTCCTTTATCTGCCTTGGTAAAATACAGTGAGGTTTCCATTGCAAGAATTCATACATTTCGTATCACATGTAGATCTTGGAACATGGAAAAAAAACTTTTGTCAAATGCACAAATTCTGCAAAACGTAACTGTTTCTCTACTGCAGTTTGTTGTTTTCGTGCTAAGAGCATAGTTAAATCCAATTGTTCATTGTTTTGTATATGAAATGATGATATATCCTATTGTTTCTTACAGTGCATTGGGTTGAAAAACATTTTAACAGGATCTATTGAAGAGGGTATATGGTTATGAAACAGGGACTTCTTGAACTGCGCTCGAACGCTCTACCACTGAGTTAAACCCTTGAATGCTGAAAACTGCCCTTTTTTAAAAAGGTGATAGAATGGGTGACTGCATGGAACTTGTAGAACTAATGACATCAGTGCACTTCTGGTCAGCTGTACAAATTAATACATTTCATTAAGGGCATATTATTGGTTTCCGCCAAAGTTTCATAACATTCATATGAGCTTCCAATGGACTATTTCAAACTGATAATATCACCAGTAGAACTTGGGTGGATGTAAAACAAAGCTTGTATCATACGAAGAAATCCTAAACAGCTTAATGTTGTTTACCCTATGTTTCAGGTGATGATCAGGAGTATTTCAAATGCAGAAATGTGTTGCTCATTACAAAAAATGCTAAGATTGTAAATGTTTTCTTCAATTTATTTAATTAAGAAATATTTCTACAGGTAAAACAGTTGGACAAGGGGACACCCAGATTTGAACGAGGGACCTGTTCATCTGCAGTCAAATGCTCTACCACTGAGCTATACCCCCAGTTCGGAAATGTTCTGCTTATATTAATCCAGTAATATGTACAAAGTGGAAGCAACATACAATCACCATCAAAACAATGCATTTTCAGCCACCAAACCCTCCCTATAACTATATGGGGTACAACAGATGTCCTTTATCTGCCTTGGTAAAATACAGTGAGGTTTCCATTGCAAGAATTCATACATTTCGTATCACATGTAGATCTTGGAACATGAAAAAAAACTTTTGTCAAATGCACATATTCTGCAAAACGCAACTGCTTCTCTACTGCAGTTTGTTGATTTTGTGCTAAGAGCATAGTTAAACCCAATTGTTCATTGTTTTGTATATGAAATGATGATATATCCTATTGTTTCTTACAGTGCATTGGGTTGAAAAACATTTTAACAAGATCCATTGAAGAGGGTATATGGTTATGAAACAGGGACTTATTGAACTGCACTCCTACGATATACCACTGAGTTAAAACCTTGAATGCTGAAAACTGCCCATTTTTTTAAAAAAGGTGATAGAGTGGGTGACTGCATGGAACTTGTATAACTAATGACATCAGTGCACTTCTGGTCAGCTGTACAAATTAATACATTTCATTAAGGGCATTTTATTGGTTTCCGCCAAAATTTTTATAACATTCATATGAGCTTCCAATGGACTATTTCAAACTGATAATATCACCAGTAGAACTTGGGTGGATGTAAAACAAAGCTTGTATCATAAGAAGAAATCCTAAACAGCTTAATGTTGTTTATCCTATGTTTCAGGTGATGATCAGGAGTATTTCAAATGCAGAAATGTGTTGCTCATTACATAAAATGCTAAAATTGTAAATGTTTTCTTCAATTTATTTAAAAAATATTTCTACAGGTAAAACAGTTGGACAAAGGGGCACTCAGATTTGAACTAAGGACCTCTTGATTTGCAGTCATATGCTCTACCACTGAGCTATACACCAGTTCTGAAATGTTAACCTTTATTAATTCTGTAATATGTACAAAGTGGAGCAACATGCAATCACCATCAAAGCAATGCATTTTCAGCCACCAAACCCTCCTTATAAGTATAAGGGGTACAAAAGATGTCCTTTATCTGCCTTGGTAAAATACAGCAAGGTTTCCATTGCAAGAATTCATACGTTTCGTATCACATGTAGATCTTGGAACATGGAATAAAAACTTTTGTCAAATGCACAAATTCTGCAAAACGTAACTGCTTCTCCACTGCAGTTTGCTGATTTTGTGCTAAGAGCATAGTTAAACCCAATTGTTCATTGTTTTGTATTTGAAATGATGATAATTCCTATTGTTTCTTACAGTGCATTGGGTTGAAAAACATTTTAACAGGATCTATTGAAGAGTGTATATGGTTATGAAACAGGGACTTCTTGAACTGCAGTCCTACGCTCTACCACTGAGTTAAACCCTTGAATGCTGAAAACTGCCCTTTTTTAAAAAGGTGATAGAGTGGGTGACTGCATGGAACTTTTAGAACTAATGACATCAGTGCACTTCTGGTCAGCTTTTTCAAATTAATACATTTCATTAAGGGCATATTATTGGTTTCCACCAGTTTTAAAACATTCATATGAGCTTCCAATGTACGATTTCAAACTGATAATATCACCAGAAAAACTTGGGTGAATGTAAAACACAGCTTGTATCATACGAAGACATCCTAAACAGCTTAATGGTGTTTACCTGTAACGCTCACCTGATTCCCACGGAGGCGCTGGTCCCGGCTGAACCGTTATAGTCTCTTCAATTGAGAAGCGTAGAGCTCGGATGACTCTCTGGACTGGGCTTCCTCTTATTGACCATCTGGCTTGCAGGGTAAGGTTTCTGCAGGCGGAAGAAAAAAGGGTTAATGACCGTTTGGCTGGACTTCCTCCTCACTAATCACCAACTCTCCGAAAGTCCAATGTCCTTTTGAGCTCTCACCTTAGGCGTATAAATGCTGGGCTCTCCATCCTGCGACTTATGCAGGGGTGCGTGTGTTTCAGTTACGTCACTGGAGGTCCTCAAAGTCTTTTGTGGCCTTAGAAGTGGCACAGGTGCTGAGATGCCAAAAGGTGATGCCGCCGTTACTGCACGAGCGGATGCCAGTAGGTATAAAGAGTTTATAGTCTTGAAGAGATGGGCACCTTTAATGAAGTCTTTGCATTGTCTTTTTCAGGTTCCTGGATGCTGAGGGCGTGGTCACTGAGAGCGCGACACGTGCGGTTGTACGTAGGTATGGGAATTTCAATGACACCTCAATAAAGTCCCTTGTTTTTTGTTTTCAGGTCTTGAGATGTTGCGGGCGTTGTTCGTCCGTTGCACGTGCGAAGTACGTGAGTATAATGATCTGTGACCTTATTATAGCACCTCTAACAATGTTCTTTTCTTATTTGCAGGTGTCGGGACCTTGCGGGCATTTTCCCAGTCGCGGATGCACGTGGGGAAACACGTAAGTGTTAGGCTTTCTTGCAGTCTTTAATGGCACTTAAATAATGTCTTTTCTTGCTTTCAGGTGCCGGGCTGCTGCGGTTGAAGAGATCGTAATACGCGCACAAAAGCAGGTAAGAAAAGTAAATGCGGCCGCCTTCACCCGATTCCTACTTAACAATGTTCTTTGTCTTTACAGGTGCCGTTAGGCTGCTGAAGAGAAGGCCGCGAAGAATCCGTGAAAGCACAGATGGATCAGGTAAGCGAGCGCGGCTGCGAACGTGTTGCAACTTGCTAACCTTATGTTTCTTTTGCTTGCAGGTTCTGCGGGTGTCTGGATTCCTGGATGGTAAGTATAGTTCTCGTGTCTTTCTTCCACAGGTTGCTGAGCTGAAGCTGGAGATGTCACTGGAATGCTGGAGCTGACTCGGTGAGCGTCCTGCTGCAGATGCAGAATAACGCAAAGCACGTTTTTCCCAATCGGGTGTGGTTTAAATAGTGTTGGAGTGATTGGGTGTCTTCTTCCTCAGCCTCGCCCAGGTAAAAGAGTTCCTGTATTCCAGAGCTAAGGAGTGGCACCAGCCCCACCCAGGTAAGAAAGTAGTCCCAGTTCAGGGAATAGTTCCTCCCAGCAGAAGGCTGGGGACTTCATCCTGCCAGCATTTGCAAAGGTGAGTATGCAGCATGGTCTGCTACAGGTAGGTCCACCCAAGCACCTTTGCAAGAATTATGAGCCTGGCGCACCTGCCGCCGGGACTGAGGTTCCTTATGAGCCTGGCGCCAGAGGCGCCAGGACATGGTCCAAAGGGCCTCAATAGGGGTTTGCTGGAGCCGGGCACGAGGGTTGTGAGCCTGCTTCCGGGGATGCTGGGCTTGACTTGGCTTCTCGGGAGCAGTGCTCATGACATTACCCTATATTTCAGGTGATGATCAGGAGTATTTCAAATGTAGAAATGTGTTGCTCATTACATAAAATGCTAAGATTGTAAATGTTTACTTCAATTTATTTAATTAAAAAAATATTTCTACAGCTATCCAGTTGGACAAAGGGGCACTCAGATTTGACCTAGGACCTCTTGATCTGCAGTCAAATGCTCTACCACTGAGCTATACCCCCAGTTCTAAGAAGTACACCTTTATTAATTCAGTAATATGTACAAAGTGGAAACAACATGCAATCACCATCAAAGCAATGCATTTTCAGCCACCAAACCCTCCTTATAAGTATAAGGGGTACAGAAGATGTCCTTTGTCTGCCTTGGTAAAATACAGTGAGGTTTCCATTGCAAGAATTCATACATTTTGTATCACATGTAGATCTTGGAACATGGAAAAAAAACTTTTGTCAAATGAACAAATTCTGCAAAACGTAACTGCTTCTCTACTGCAGTTTGTTGATTTTGTGCTAAGAGCAAAGTTAAACCCAATTGTTCATTGTTTTGTATATGAAATGATGATATATCCTATTGTTTCTTACAGTGCATTGGGTTGAAAAACATTTTAACAGGATCTATTGAAGACGGTATATGGTTATGAAACAGGGACTTCTTGAACTGCACTCCTATGCTCTACCACTGACATAAACCATTGAATGCTGAAAACTGCCCTTTTTTAAAAAGGTGATAGAGTGGGTGACTGCATGGAACTAATGACATCAGTGCACTTCGGGTCAGCTGTACAAATTAATACATTTCATTAAGGGCATATTATTGGTTTCCGCCAAAGTTTTATAACATTCATATGAGCTTCCAATGGACTATTTCAAACTGATAATATCACCAGTAGAACTTGGGTGGATGTAAAACACAGCTTGTATGATACGAAGAAATCCTAAACAGCGTAATGGTGTTACCCTATGTTTCAGGAGATGATCAGGAGTATTTCAAATGTAGAAATGTGTTGCTCATTACATAAAATACTAAGATTGTAAATGTTTTCTTCAATTTATTTAATTCAAACAATATTTCTACAGGTAAAATAGTTGGACAAGGGGGCACCCAGATTTGAACTAGGGATCTTTTTATCTGCAGTTAATTGCTCTACCACTGAGCTATACCACCAGTTCTGAAATGTTCACCTTTATTAATTCAGTAATATGTACAAAGTGGAAGCAACATGCAATCACCATCAAAGCAATGCATTTTCAGCCACCAAACCCTCCTTATAAGTATAAGGGGTACAAAAGATGTCCTTTATCTGCCTTGGTAAAATACAGTGAGGTTTCCATTGCAAGAATTGATACATTTCGTATCACATGTAGATCTTGCCACATGGAAAAAAAACTTTTGTCAAATGCACAAATTCTGCAAAATGTAACTGCTTCTCTACTGCAGTTTGTTGATTTTGTGCTAAGAGCATAGTTAAACCCAACTGCTCATTGTTTTGTATATGAAATGATGATATATCCTATTGTTTCTTACAGTGCATTGGGTTGAAAATCATTTTAACAGGATCCATTGAACAGGGTACATGATTATGAAACAGGGACTTCTTCAACTGCACTCCTACGCTCTACTGCTGACATAAACCCTTGAATGCTGAAAACTGCCCTTTTTTAAAAAGGTGATAGAGTGGGTGACTGTATGGAACTTGTAGAACTAATGACATCAGTGCACTTCTGGTAAGCTGTACAAATTAATACATTTCATTAAGGGCATATTATTGGTTTCGGCCAAAATTTTATAACATTCATATGAGCTTCCAATGGATTATTTCAAACTGATAATATCACCAGTAGAACTTGGGTGAATGTAAAACACAGCTTGTATCATACGAAGAAATGCTAAATAGCTTAATGCTGTTTACCCTGTGTTACAGGAGATGATCAGGAGTATTTCAAATGTAGAAATGTGTTGCTCATTACATAAAATGCTAATATTGTAAATGTTTACTTCAATTTATTTAAAAAAATAATTCTACAGGTGAACAAGGGGGCACCCAGATTTGAACTTGGGACCTCTTGATCTGCAGTCAAATGCTCTAGCACTGAGCTATAACCCCAGTTCTGAAATGTTCACCTTTATTAATTCAGTAATATGTACAAAGTGGAAGCAACATGCACTCAACATCAAAGCAATGCATTTTCAGGCACCAAACCCTCCTTATAAGTAAGTATAAGGGGTACAAAAGATGTCCTTTATCTGCCTTGGTAAAATACAGTGAGGTTTCCATTGCAAGAATTCATACATTTCGTATCACATGTAGATCTTGGAACATGGAAAACAACTTTTGTCAAATGCACAAATTCTGCAAAACGTGACTGCTTCTCTACTGCAGTTTGTTGATTTTGTGCTAAGAGCATAGTTAAACCCAATTGTTCATTGTTTTGTATATGAAATGATGATATATCCTATTGTTTCTTACAGTGCATTGGTTTGAAAAACATTTTAACAGGATCTATTGAAGAGTGTATATGGTTATGAAACATGGACTTCTTGAACTGCACTCCTATGCTCTACCACTGAGTTAAACCCTTCAATGCTGAAAACTGCCCTTTTTTAAAAAGGTGATAGAGTGGGGACTGTATGGAACTTGTAGAACTAATGACATCAGTGCACTTCTGGTCAGCTGTAAAAATTAATACATTTCATTAAGGGCATAATATTGGTTTCCGCCAAAGTTTTATAACATTCATGTGAGATTCCAATGGACTATTTCAAACTGATAATATCACCAGTAAAACTGGGTGAAAGTAAAACACAGCTTGTTTCATAAGAAGAAATCCTAAACAGCTTAATGGTGTTTACCCTATGTTTCAGGTGATGATCAGGAGTATTACAAATGTAGAAATGTGTTGCTCATTACTCAAAATGCTAAGATTGTACATTTTTTCTTCAATTTAAAACATATTTCTACAGGTAAAACAGTTGGACAAGGGGGCACCCTGATTTGAACTAGGGACCTCTTGATCTGCAGACAAACACTCTACCACTGAGCTATACCCACCAGTTCTAAAATGTGCACCTATATTAATTCAGTAATATGTACAAAGTGGAAGCAACATGCAATCACCATCAAAGCAATGCATTTTCAGCGACCAAACCCTCCTTTAAAATTATAAGATGTACAAAATATGTCCTTTATCTGCCTTGGTAAAATACAGTGCGGTTTCCATTACAAGAAATCTTACATTTCATATCACAAGTAGATCTTGGAACATGGAAAAAAAACTTTTGTCAAATGCACAAATTCTGCAAAATGTAACTGCTTCTCTACTGCAGTTTGTTGATTTTGTGCTAAGAGCATAGTTAAACCCAACTGCTCATTGTTTTGAATATGAAATGATGATATATCCTATTGTTTCTTACAGTGCATTGGGTTGAAAAACATTTTAACAGGATCCATTGAACAGGGTACATGGTTATGAAACAGGGACTTCTTGAACTGCACTCCTACGCTCTACCGCTGACATAAACCCTTGAATGCTGAAAATTGCCCTTTTTTAAAAAGGTGATAGAGGGGGTGACTGTATAGAACGTGTAGAACTAATGACATCAGTGCACTTCTGGTCAGCTGTACAAATTAATACATTTCATTAAGGGCATATTATTGGTTTTGGCCAAAGTTTTATAACATTCATATGAGCTTCCAATGGATTATTTCAAACTGATAACATCACCAGTAGAACTTGGGTGAATGTAAAACACAGCTTGTATCATACGAAGAAATGCTAAATAGCTTAATGGTGTTTACCCTGTGTTACAGGAGATGATCAGGAGTATTTCAAATGTAGAAATGTGTTGCTCATTACATAAAATGCTTAGATTGTAAATGTTTTCTTCAATTTATTTAATTAAAAAAAATATATCTACAAGTAAAACAGTTGGACAAAGGGGCACCCAGATTTGAACTAGGGACCTCTTAATCTGCAGTCAAACGCTTTACCACTGAGCTATACCACCACTTCTGAAATGTTCACCTTTATTAATTCAGTAATATGTACAAAGTGGAAGCAACATGCAATCACCATCAAAGCAATGCATTTTCAGCCACCAAACCCTCCTTATAAGTATAAGGGGTACACAAGATGTCCTTTATCAGCCTTGGTAAAATACAGAGAGGTTTCCATTGCAAGAATTCATACATTTCGTATGACA
Source organism: Ambystoma mexicanum (assembly GCF_040938575.1). NCBI lineage: Eukaryota > Metazoa > Chordata > Amphibia > Caudata > Ambystomatidae > Ambystoma > Ambystoma mexicanum. The sequence continues at coordinate 432,933,839 of NC_090928.1, forward strand.
TGTAGATCTTGGAACATGGAAAAAATACTTTTGTCAAATGCACAAATTCTGCAAAAGTTAACTGCTTCTCTACTGCAGTTGTTGATTTTGTGCTAAGAGCATAGTTAAACCCAATTGTTCATTGTTTTGTATATGAAATGATGATATATCATATTGTTTCTTACAGTGCAATGGGTTGAAAAACATTTTAACAGGATCCATTGAACAGGGTACATGGTTATGAAACAGGGACTTCTTGAACTGCACTCCTACGCTCTACCGCTGACATAAACCCTTGAATGCTGAAAACTGCCCTTTTTTAAAAAGGTGATAGAGTGGTTGACTGTATGGAACTTGTAGAACTAATGACATCAGTGCACTTCTAGTCAGCTGTACAAATTCATACATTTCATTAAGTGCATATTATTGGTTTCCACCACAGTTTTATAACATTCATATGAGGTTCCAATGGACTATTTCAAACTGATAATATCAGCAGTAGAACTTGGGTGAATGTAAAACACAGCTTGTATCATACGAAGAAATGCTAAACAGCTTAATGGCGTTTACCCTGTGTTACAGGAGATGATCAGGAGTATTTCAAATGTAGAAATGTGTTGCTCATTACATAAAATGCTAATATTGTAAATGTTTACTTCAATTTATTTAATTAAAAAAATATTTCTACAGGTAAAACAGTTGTACAAGGGGGCACCCAGATTTGAATTTGGGACCTCTTGATCTGCAGTCAAATGCTCTACCACTGAGCTATAACCCCAGTTCTGAAATGTTCACCTTTATTAATTCAGTAATATGTACAAAGTGGAAGCAACATGCAATCACCATCAAAGCAATGCATTTTCAGGCACCAAACCCTCCTTATAAGTAAGTATAAGGGGTACAAAAGATGTCCTTTATCTGCCTTGGTAAAATACAGTGAGGTTTCCATTACAAGAATCCTTACATTTCGTATCACATGTAGATCTTGGAACATGGAAAAAAAACTTTTGTCAAATGCACAAATTCTGCAAAACGTAACTGCTTCTCTTCTGCAGTTTGTTGATTTTGTGCTAAGAGCATAGTTAAACCCAATTGTTCATTGTTTTGTATATGAAATGATGATATATCTTATTGTTTCTTACAGTGCATTGGGTTGAAAAACATTTTAACAGGATCTATTGAAGAGGGTATATGGTTATGAAACAGGGACTTCTTGAACTGCACTCCTACGCTCTACCACTGACATAAACCCTTGAATGCTGAAAACTGCCCTTTTTTAAAAAGGTGATAGCGTGGGTGACTGTATGGAACTTGTAGAACTAATGACATCAGTGCACTTCTGGTCAGCTGTACAAATTAATACATTTAATTAAGGGCATATTATTGGTTTTCGCCAAAGTTTGGTAACATTCATATGAGCTTCCAATGGACTATTTCAAACTGATAATATCACCAGTAGAACTTGGGTGAATGTAAAACACAGCTTGTTTCATAAGAAGAAATCCTAAACAGCTTAATGGTGTTTACCCTATGTTTCAGGTGATGATCAGGAGTATTTCAAAAGTAGCAATGTGTTGCTCATTACATAAAATGCTAAGATTGTAAATGTTTTCTTCAATTTATTTAATTTAAAAAATATATCCACAGGTAAAACAGTTGAACAAGGGGGCACCCAGATTTGAACTAGGGAACTCTTGATCTGCAGTCAAATGCTCTACCACTGAGGTATACCCCCAACTCTGAAATGTTCATCTATATTAATTCAGTAATATGTACAAAGTAGAATCAACATGCAATCACCATCAAAGCAATGCATTTTCAGCAACCAAACCCTCCTTATAAGTATAAGGGGTACAAAAGATGTCCTTTATCTGCCTTGGTAAAATACAGTGAGGTTTCCATTGCAAGAATTCATGCATATCGTATCACATGTAGATCTTGGAACATGGAAAAAAACTTTTGTTAAATGCACACATTTTGCAAACATAACTGCTTCTCTACTGCAGTATGTTGATTTTGTGCTAAGAGCATAGTTAAACCCAATTGTTCATTGTTTTGTATATGAAATGCTGATCTATCCTATTGTTTCTTTCAGTGCATTGGGTACAAAAACATTTTAACAGGTTCTATTGAAGAGGGCATATGGTTATGAAACAGGGACTTCTTGAACTACACTCCTACGCTCTACCACTGACATAAACCCTTGAATGCTGAAAACTGCCCTTTTTTAAAAAAAGTGATAGAGTGGGTGACTGCATGGACCTTGTAGAACTAATGACATCAGTGCACTTCTGGTCAGCTGTACAAATTAATACATTTCATTAAGGGCATATTATTGGTTTCCGCCAAGGTTTGATAACATTCATATGAGCTTCCAAGGACTATTTCAAACTGATAATATCACCAGTAGGAACTTGGGTGAATGTAAAACACAGCTTGTATCATACGAAGAAATCCTAAACAGCTTAACGGTGTTTAACCTATGTTTCAGGTGATGATCAGGAGTATTTCAAATGTAGAAATGTGTTGCTCATTACATAAAATGCTAAGATTGTACATTTTTTCTTCAATTTATTTAAAAAAATATTTCTACAGGTAAAACGGTTGGACAAGGGGGCACCCAGATTTGAACTAGGGACCACTTGACCTGCAGTCAAATGCGCTACCACTGAGCTATAACCCCAATTCTGAAACGTTCACCTATATTAATTCAGAAATATGTACAAAGTGGAAGCAACATGCAATCACCATCAAAGCAATGCATTTTCAGTCACCAAACCCTCCTTATAAGTATAAGGGGTACAAAAGATGTCCTTTATCTGCCTTGGTAAAATACATTGAGGTTTCCATTGCAAGAATTCATACATTTTGTATCACATGTAGATCTTGGAAAATGGAAAAAAACTTTTGTCAAATGCACAAATTCTGCAAAACGTAACTGCTTCTCTACTGCAGTTTGTTGATTTTGTGCTAAGAACATAGTTAAACCCAATTGTTCATTTTTTTGTATATGAAATGATGATATATCCTATTGTTTCTTACAATGCATTGGGTTGAAAAACATTTTAACAGGATCTATTAAAGAGGGTATATGGTTATGAAACAGGGACTTCTTGAACTGCACTCCTACGCTCTACCACTGACATAAACCCTTGAATGCTGAAAACTGCCCTTTTTTAAAAAGGTGATAGAGGTGGTGACTGTATGGAACTTGTAGAACTAATTACATCAGTGCACTGGTCAGCTGTACAAATTAATACATTTCATTAAGGGCATATTATTAGTTTCCGCCAAAGTTTTATAACATTCATATGAACTTCCAATGAACTATTTCAAACTGATAATATCACCAGTAGAACTTGGGTGAATGTAAAGCACAGCTTGTATCATACAAAGAAATCCTAAAGAACTTAATGGTGTTTACCCTATGTTTCAGGTGATGATCAGGAGTATTTCAAATGTAGAAATGTGTTGCTCATTACATAAAATTCTAAGATTGTAAAAGTTTTCTTCAATTTATTTAATTAAAAAAATATATCTACAGGTAAAACAGTTGGACAAGGGGGCACCCAGATTTGAACTAGGGACCTCTTGATCTGCAGTCAAATGCTCTACCACTGAGCTATACCCCCAGATCTGAAATTTTCACCTATATTAATTCAGTAATATGTACAAAGTGGAAGCAACAAGCAATCACCATCAAAGCAATGCATTTTCAGCCACCAAACCCTCCTTATAAGTATAAGGGGTACAAAATATGTCCTTAATCTGCCTTGGTAAAATACAGTGAGGTTTCCATTGCAAGAATTCATACATTTCGTATCACATGTAGATCTTGGAACATGGAAAAAAACATTTGTCAAATGCACAAATTCTGCAAAATGTAACTGCTTCTCTACTGCAGTTTTTTTGATTTTGTGCTAAGAGCAAAGTTAAACCCAATTGTTCATTGTTTTGTATATGAAGTGATATATCCTATTGTTTCTTACAGGTCATTGGGTTGAAAAACATTTTAACAGGATCTATTGAAGAGGGTATATGGTTATGAAACAGGGACTTCTTGAACTGCACTCCTACGCTCTACCACTGAGTTAAACCCTTGAATGCTGAAAACTGCGCTTTTTTTAAAAAGGTGATAGAGTGGGTGACTGCATGGAACATGTAGAACTAATCACATCAGTGCACTTCGGGTCAGCTGTACAAATTAATACATTTCATTAAGGGCATATTATTGGTTCCCGCCAAAGTTTTATAACATTCATATGAGATTCCAATGGACTATTTTAAACTGATAATATCACCAGTAGAACTTGGGTGAATGTAAAACACAGCTTGTATCATACGAAGAAATCCTAAACAGCTTAATGGTGTTTACCCTATGTTTCAAGTGATAATCAGGAGTATTTCAAATGTAGCAATGTGTTGCTCATTACATAAATGCTAAGATTGTAAATGTTTTCTTCAATTTATTTAATTAAAAATATATATCTACAGGTAAAACAGTTGGACAAGGGGGCACCCAGATTTCATCTAGAGACCTCTTGACCTGCAGTCTATTGCTACACAACTGATCTATACCCCCAGATCTGAAATCTTCACCTATAATAATTCAGTAATATGTACAAAGTGGAAGCAACATGCCATCACCGTCAAAGCAATGCATTTTCAGCCACCAAACCCCCCTTATCACTATATGGGGTGCGAAGGATGTCCTTTATCTTCTTTGGTAAAATACAGTGAGGTTTCCATTGCAAGAATTCATACATTTCGTATCACATGTAGATCTTGGAACATGGAAAAAAAACGTTTGTGAAATGCACAAATTCTGCAAAACGTAACTGCTTCTCTACTGCAGTTTGTTGATTTTGTGCTAAGAGCATAGTTAAACCCAATTGTTCATTGTTTTGTATATGAAATGATGATATATCTTATTGTTTCTTACAGTGCATTGGGTTGAAAAACATTTTAACAGGATCTATTGAAGAGGGTATATGGTTATGAAACAGGGACTTCTTGAACTGCACTCCTACGCTCTACCACTGACATAAACCCTTGAATGCTGAAAACTGCCCTTTTTTAAAAAGGTGATAGAGGTGGTGACTGTATGGAACTTGTAGAACTAATTACATCAGTGCACTGGTCAGCTGTACAAATTAATACATTTCATTAAGGGCATATTATTAGTTTCCGCCAAAGTTTTATAACATTCATATGAACTTCCAATGAACTATTTCAAACTGATAATATCACCAGTAGAACTTGGGTGAATGTAAAGCACAGCTTGTATCATACAAAGAAATCCTAAAGAACTTAATGGTGTTTACCCTATGTTTCAGGTGATGATCAGGAGTATTTCAAATGTAGAAATGTGTTGCTCATTACATAAAATTCTAAGATTGTAAAAGTTTTCTTCAATTTATTTAAAAAAATATATCTACAGGTAAAACAGTTGGACAAGGGGGCACCCAGATTTGAACTGGGGACCTCTTGATCTGCAGTCAAATGCTCTACCACTGAGCTATACCCCCAGATCTGAAATTTTCACCTATATTAATTCAGTAATATGTACAAAGTGGAAGCAACAAGCAATCACCATCAAAGCAATGCATTTTCAGCCACCAAACCCTCCTTATAAGTATAAGGGGTACAAAATATGTCCTTAATCTGCCTTGGTAAAATACAGTGAGGTTTCCATTGCAAGAATTCATACATTTCGTATCACATGTAGATCTTGGAACATGGAAAAAAACATTTGTCAAATGCACAAATTCTGCAAAATGTAACTGCTTCTCTACTGCAGTTTTTTTGATTTTGTGCTAAGAGCAAAGTTAAACCCAATTGTTCATTGTTTTGTATATGAAATGATGATATATCCTATTGTTTCTTACAGGTCATTGGGTTGAAAAACATTTTAACAGGATCTATTGAAGAGGGTATATGGTTATGAAACAGGGACTTCTTGAACTGCACTCCTACGCTCTACCACTGAGTTAAACCCTTGAATGCTGAAAACTGCGCTTTTTTTAAAAAGGTGATAGAGTGGGTGACTGCATGGAACATGTAGAACTAATCACATCAGTGCACTTCGGGTCAGCTGTACAAATTAATACATTTCATTAAGGGCATATTATTGGTTCCCGCCAAAGTTTTATAACATTCATATGAGATTCCAATGGACTATTTTAAACTGATAATATCACCAGTAGAACTTGGGTGAATGTAAAACACAGCTTGTATCATACGAAGAAATCCTAAACAGCTTAATGGTGTTTACCCTATGTTTCAAGTGATAATCAGGAGTATTTCAAATGTACCAATGTGTTGCTCATTACATAAAATGCTAAGATTGTAAATGTTTTCTTCAATTTATTTAATTAAAAATATATATCTACAGGTAAAACAGTTGGACAAGGGGGCACCCAGATTTCATCTAGAGACCTCTTGACCTGCAGTCTATTGCTACACAACTGATCTATACCCCCAGATCTGAAATCTTCACCTATAATAATTCAGTAATATGTACAAAGTGGAAGCAACATGCCATCACCGTCAAAGCAATGCATTTTCAGCCACCAAACCCCCCTTATCACTATATGGGGTGCGAAGGATGTCCTTTATCTTCTTTGGTAAAATACAGTGAGGTTTCCATTGCAAGAATTCATACATTTCGTATCACATGTAGATCTTGGAACATGGAAAAAAAACTTTTGTGAAATGCACAAATTCTGCAAAACGTAACTGCTTCTCAACTGCAGTTTGTTGATTTTGTGCTAAGAGCATAGTTAAACCCAATTGTTCATTGTTTTGTATATGAAATGATGATATATCTTATTGTTTCTTACAGTGCATTGGGTTGAAAAACATTTTAACAGGATCTATTGAAGAGGGTATATGGTTATGAAACAGGGACTTCTTGAACTGCACTCCTACGCTCTACCACTGACATAAACCCTTGAATGCTGAAAACTGCCCTTTTTTTAAAAAGGTGATAGAGTGGGTGACTGCATGGAACTTGTAGAACTAATGACATCAGTGCACTTCTGGTCAGCTGTACAAATTAATACATTTCATTAAGGGCATATTATTGGTTTCCGCCAAAGTTTTATAACATTCATATGAGATTCCAATGGACTATTTCAAACTGATAATATCACCAGTAGAACTTGGGTGAATGTAAAACACAGCTTGTATCATACGAAGAAATCCTAAACAGCTTAATGGTGTTTACCCTATGTTTCAGGTGATGATCAGGAGTATTTCAAATGTAGAAATGTGTTGCTCATTACATAAAATGCTAAGATTGTAAAAGTTTTCTTCAATTTATTTAATTAAAAAATATATCTACAGGTAAAACAGTTGGAGAAGGGGGCACCCAGATTTGAACTAGTGACCTCTTGATCTGCAGTCAAATGCTCTACCAGTGAGCTATACCCCCAGTTCTGAAATGTTCACCTATATTAATTCAGTAATACGTACAAAGTGGAAGCAACATGCAATCACCATCAAAGCAATGCATTTTCAGCCACCAAACCCTCCTTATAAGTATAAGGGGTACAAAATATGTCCTTTATCTGCTTGGTAAAATACAGTGAGGTTTCCATTGCAAGAATTCATACATTTCGTATCACATGTAGATCTTGGAACATGGAAAAAAAACTTTTGTGAAATGCACAAATTCTGCAAAACGTAACTGCTTCTCTACTGCAGTTTGTTGATTTTGTGCTAAGAGCATAGTTAAACCCAATTGTTCATTGTTTTGTATATGAAATGATGATATATCTTATTGTTTCTTACAGTGCATTGGGTTGAAAAACATTTTAACAGGATCTATTGAAGAGGGTATATGGTTATGAAACAGGGACTTCTTGAACTGCACTCCTACACTCTACCACTGACATTAACCCTTGTGAAGTGGGAAAATGGAACACAAGGCTCCCACCAATCCCCTCACACCCCTGGCCTAGAGGATCACGGCCCAGGCACCCGCCACGAGAGGAGTTTGCCCATCTACCAGACGACCAAATACCCTGGTACAAGAACATATGGATGTGCCCACCAGCCTGTCCTGCCCATGCCAACACCTGCGGCATGGATGAACTTGACTGAACCATGCAACAGTAAATGAACACATCGTTAGAGATGCCATGACGACTTAGCCACAGGTCAGCACACCCGTGCAAACATGCACACTGGACACTCCCACACCAACCCACACGAAGAACATATTCAGTGCTATGACGTAGGTGACGGGTACACTCACTGACACGCATCTTTATCATTTTTCACATAGGCTTTTCAAAATGCAGAAACGCAAGACGCATAATGAACTCATCTAAAACGCTTGCTGACGCTTCTCCTAAACCCATGCATTGCAATAAGAAATATAACGAAGACACGATACTGGGGACAAAGCAATATGATACCATAACCTAAAGCGCTGTGTATCAAACGTTTCCACCTATGCACCAGGCCCAAGTAGGCTGCAAGCAAGAGCTTCCATGAACATTGAATGAGCAAGAGTACAGTTGCTGACCCTGCAGAATGAGCCCGGCGATGACTGACAGTCAAGGGCACAATGTTGCAATCTCGTATGCCGCAAGCCGACGCCGAGGTCACACCTGCAATTAAAACCAGGCACACAGTGGAAAATACAATATTAATTGTGCAGAATTCTGCCTCGACCACGGTCCCACCTCACGTGACCAAGCCAAACCTGACAGGGTGCCAGGCCCAGGAGGAGGGAGGCACCGAAACCCCCCGTTTCAAGACATAGGCAGATACAATTAAGTGATTCAATGGACATCTGCGGCGGTGGGAGTAGTCGGCCTTCAGGCATACCAATAAATCTTCACGTTGTCTGCACATAACCATAGTGAAACATTGTTGCAAATGACAGGTGCACCGCGAGCTGGGAACAACGATGGTCCCAGACTGGGGGGCTCGTGCGTGGACCAATCAGAACATGGGGCTATTATCACTGACGCCATTAACATTGACCAATCCCCAGGGATCTTCATGTAACAATTTCCATGTATCAATTTGAAGGGACAACCCAATTATACCACCTGACTAACCCTCAACCACTAACAATGCTCTCTATATGTATGCTATACTAACCCTACCACTCGAGGAGCCAATCCAGAGTGGCGATAGGTTTTTGCTAAACCTTCCCAGGGAACGCAAGTAGCGCGCCATACTAAGATAAAAAGGGCCTGCGAGCCCATCGACAGAGAGAGTGTCAGGACGGACGCGTACGATCCTTGATCCATCCCTGCCGTTTTGTTTAATAAACAGCAGAATCACCTTGCTTCTTGCGTGTGTCTCATACTCATTTTTGGGGATATATACGGGAGGAGTTGGGGCCTCCCTGCCCGGAGGTCCGCGGACGGCCCAGCCGACACTGGGAGAATTTCACCCCGACAAGTTGGAGGCACTGCTGAGATCTGTTTGAGGTTTGCTTTTATTTTATTTTTCCGAGTACTCCCGTTGCGAGGAGGCCCGGTGGCGCGGCCCCCTCTGCCGCTGCCCTCTTTTGAGGACTACAGGACCATCGCGGAACTGCGAGAAGACCGGACAGCGCAATCCGGATATTGGCCTTCGGGAGCCTGTTGAGAAGTATCCCGCCCGCGGTTGGCGAGTGTCCAGACGTGGTCCAGACGAGGGGAGGTGGCGAGCCGCTTGGAGGGGTGCACACAGCCGAGCGGCCCCGCATCAAGAGAACTTAGTGAGTATGCCACGCACAACAAGCTATGTGGAATTGTGAGGGAGGGGGGAGGAATTGAATACGGGAGGCGGGAGGTGTTACACAGGTGCACGACGAAGGTTTGATAACTTAGTGTTGACGGTGCAATGAATGGTAACTGGACACGTGCGAGAGCAGTCCACTACGTTACGGAAGAAAAGGGGGCAGAGCACAAAAACATCACGTGCGGCCGCCCGTAGACACTGATTGGCCTAGGTCGCGGCCACGTGTAAGGGTGTGTGTGTGAGTGTGGTTTCCTACGATTTGGTGATTATTGATCAATGAGTAGATGAGGATCCCTATTGGTCGAGCAGGAAACTCGATAGATAGATGACGTTTCCCCGTAGGCGGTAGCTAGCTGGTTGCCTAATACGGAAGATAATTGGCTGGTTAAGCCCTCCTGTCGAGGGGCGTATCACACGCGAGGCGACGCAGCGTGCGCAGTCCGATTATATTGTTGATTACCTTGTTCCAGGCGTGACAGGAAGACAGCTGTAGGGTTAACAAGGGTAGATTGCAAGCATACTTTGAACTTTTAAAAATATATGAAGAACTTACCGGTAGTTTGAAGAGATCGGTGATGTCACCAGTAGGGCTTTTTCATAGGATATTCTCGAACACAAGGCATCTTTATTTATGAGAGTGGTGGGGAAGAAGATTATGGTAAAGGAGTGGAAACCGAGGTAAATGTTAATGAGTTGATCGAGGGGAAGGTGAAAAGGGGGACGTGGCTGCGCACGGAGAACGCCGGCAACGGAAAGCGAAGAAAGGGGAGGAGGAGTAAGAGAAAGCGGGACCGCTGTATAAGAACGTCATAAAGGGCACGAAGCCGCAGGGGGCTATGTGCGCTTCGGCCGCAGGGGGCCGTACAGGTGTTTGGTAAAGAAAAAAAAAAAAAAAAAAACAGAAGGAAAAGAATATACAAATGCCAATGTTATATTTTACTAATTCTTCTTAGCGGACTATCGCAAGTCCCCAAATTTACGGGGCCAGGTAAAGATCTAAGGCTGTATAGTGTAAACTGTTAGTAAGACAACCGCTACCAAATAAGGGAAGGATAACAAGTGAAGCGCTACTATGTCATACGGGGCAGGATCGGGAGGGTGGGGGAACACCCTCACTACCCCGCTACAGCATATATGTAAAACACTGTTACCACTGTTATAGCATAGAATGGACACAGGGGACGGACAACAAAATGATGACACCATGGCCGCCTAATGGCAGTTTTGATCCATATACCCAACATTCACTATTAAACCATCTGCATAACACATACAAGGGGAAGAAGTTAATGCACCACGTGGAAGTGTTTAACTTATGGAGGATGTTCCAAGGGTCCCGACCAGGACCAAACGGAATGTTTATTATGGGGGAACCAACGGAAGAAGAGAATATTAAGGAAGAAAGAGAGAATGGGTAAAAAGAGAGTGAAAGCACACGGAACACGGGGAACGGAGAAGAGGGAGGAGAAAAGAGTAACAGCATAAACGAAAAGGAAGTAAAAAGGGAACAGAGCGACGATATACCCCTAGCGAAGGTAGTGAAAAAGGAGGAAGGGGGGATTGAAGGAAGGAGGTATGTATACAGAGACACAGGAGTAACAACAACATCAGCACATAGGGGGGCAATTGGAAAGGATGACAAGGGAGGAACGGACCTAATAGACTTAGAATTAGTAACGATTACGGGGAAAAAGACAGACTGGGGGCTGGAATTAATGGAGGATCTTTGCAGTGAATAAGGAGAAGGAATAGAGAAGGAAGGGAGAGAGAGTGAAAGGGAAAGCCTAGATAAATTATACATCACCCGGACAAATGGAGAATCACCATGTATCTGCAGGAGAAAAGAAGAACTGGAGGGAAGTGAGGAGGAAGAGCAAGGAATAGCGGAAAGGCACACACGTACAGCCACACCGTCACCATCCCTTCCCACATACTCCAATACCTTACACTCATTATGTGCAACATGCCCATCTAAACTCGCGCTCTTCCCACACGAACAGACACCCTACGCAGGCAGGCAGGGAGAACGAATGCACACGCCCACAGTAAATGATAAAAGAAAGTGAAGAGATGGAGGAGAAACAGTTACGAGCAGGAGAAATATGGACCCCATTGACGTTGTAGAAGACAGGGAAGATGAGGAGGGGTGTACGGATTCGATCGTGTGGGACCCAAAGGGCCTACCGGGACACAACCTAATGCCACTTCTGGAGAGGGGAGGGGTTAGACCACAATACGTCCCCTGGAAGCATGCAGACAAGGAAAATATAAAGTGCAGGCTCCCATCATTAAGTGGGGGTGCGGGAAAATGGATATATGAAATGGAAAAACACACTGCAGGACAGAAATTGGCAGTGGGGGATGTAAAGGGCCTTTTAATATCAATACTAGGGGATGCTGCAGATGATATTTGGAAGAGAGCAGGCTTCCCCGGGGTCACAATAACAAACACCTCGCATGATGGGGCATCATTCGCAAACTGCAGATATGCATTATGGCAGGCACTGAGGGTACAGTACCCGGACACGTCAGACATAGGAGCAAATACCTCACGCAAGATGCATGAGAACGAAGATCCTGTTGATTATATCCAGGAAATTCAAGAGAAGTGGCGCATGGAAACTAGAGAACAATGGGACAAGACACCAGCAATATTCTATCATATACTAGTACAAGGGCTCCCAGAAGCAGTTCAGAAACAATTGAAGAAAGTGGTGGGGATGGAAGCAAAAGCATGGCCAGAAATACAACTGACAATAGTGCATCATTGTAGGACATGGCAAGAGAAAATGAAACAGAAGGAAGAGGATAGAAAAACGGAAGAGGCTAAATTAGTACAGAAAAAACTTACTAAATACACGATGGAAGGTGCACTAATAACTACACCTGCAACATTGACTCAAAGCCCCACACAAGTAGTGGCTGCGCTAGATCCCTCCCAAATACAACCATCACAGACTGTAAAACAACAGCTGCCGCCACCCCAACCATACACGACCAACATGGGAGGAGGATACTCAACGCCAGGAGCGGGGTATTATAATTACAACAGGGGAAGGGGAGGAATGATGAGGGGGAGAGGGTACGGATATAACACTCAACAGCAGGGGGGAGGACTTAAAAATGTCTACCCCACGGGGCAACCAGCATACCAGGACAACCCAGGAAGCTTTCCATGGCAGAATAGGGAACCACCGGTGTGTTGGATTTGTGGATTGGTAGGGCACATATCACGCAAGTGTAGAGTAAGACCAGGCACACCGTCATGGAGTGAACAGGGACAACAAGGGCCCGCACAGAACCAGCAGAGCACCTGGCAACAACAGAACTTACAACAAGGAAATGGGCAGCAACAACTAGTAACACAACAACCCCAAGTACAGCAAGCACATCAACCTGCCCAAACCCAAGACCATAACATAACCTCTACCAACGCACAACTACAGCAAACACAACTGGGAAGGGTGACGGTCCTGGGACACAACCCTTACACAGGAAGTGGTCAATCATTGTACCCTCAATAGGACAGCCCACAGGCGGCCTTGGTGTGTCCCATCCTGTCGGTAACACCTAATAGTGCGGAGGAACCACGCATAGTGGTTACGGTAGGTGACAAAAAATTATCATTTCTTGTTGACACCGGGGCGACCCGGTCTTGCATAAGGGAAGGTAAATTTAAAATGTCAGGTGAAGCCATGAACACCCAAGGATTCTCTGGGGCTAGGGGGTTGGTTCCCTTTACCGATAACGTTTCCTTATCAATAGGAGATTATGACATGTCAGTGCCACATTTGTATTATAGGGCCTCACCAGTAAATATACTGGGGAGAGACAAAATGAGTAGGTTGAATATTACGATCTCCTTTACGGAGGACGGCATAGTTTGCTCCACTCCAGGAATTAACATGCTCACTGCACGACAAATTATGCAAGCATACTGCGGTCAGACAGTGATTAGGGCTGAGCCAGTAGATGGTGAACTGTTCCAGTACGGGACAGACATGGCATTTGCATGGATGCCTGGAATAGAAGGAAAGATCTGGAGAAGGCCAGCAACCTATTTTTTTAGACCAGAAACACCAGCCAATGAACCAGAAGGAAAGGTGATTTCAGTGGACATAGAGAGCATTATAGCAACTGCTGATTACATTGCAGTACATGCCCAAGACAGAGAAGGAAGAGCATGGAGGGCAGTGATAGCACTAGCAGAGGGATGTAGACTCACCCAGGTGTCAGATGAGGAGCTCTTCTCCGAAGGAAAGGAAGAAGGTGAAATGGTGTTTATGATGAGTGTAGAAATATGGCTAAGAGTGTCATACAAACAAGTGGCACAGAAAATTGCAATGGTACTTGAAGCACCCACATCCACCCCAGTTCCCTTCTTTGAGGAGGATATGGCAAAGGTACCAATATCATTATGGACTACTAGTCCCTATGACGTGGGGTGCATAAAAAGTATAGGGGGAGTAAGAATAAAGTTGAAAAAAGGGGCAATACTCCCCAGAGTGAAACAGTACCCACTATCAAAAGAGGCAGATGAGGGCATATATGAAACAATAACGGCCCTTATAAATAATGGCATACTGGTACCATCAGAATCTCCATGTAACACAGCCGTATACCCAGTGCGCAAGGCTAGAGGGGGGTCTTGGCACTTCATACAGGACCTCAGGCCCTTGAACAATATAGTGGAAGCAGACTATCCAATAGCAGCAAACCCGGCAACAATATTGTGCGGTATTCCAGCAGAAGCATCACGATTTACAGTGATAGACCTCAAAAATGCCTTTTTCTCAATACCCCTGCACCCAGACTCACAAGATTTGACAAGCTTCACGTACAGTAACACAAAGTGGAAACACACCAGATTGCCACAAGGGTACTGCGAGTCACCCTCAATATTCAACAGAGTAATACAGATGGACTTGGGTAACATTGAAGTGGAAAGCACAGTGTTGCAGTATGTTGATGACATAATAATTTGCAGCACAAACGAAAGAAGATGCAGAGAGGACTCATTGAAGATGTTGACAATATTGGCTGAAAAGGGTTACAAGGTAGACAAGGAAAAGTTACAGTACTGTCAGGAACAGGTACTTTACATTGGTCAGCTCATATCCCAACACGGAAGAAAGATTGCACCACAACGAGCACAGGCCATTTCAAAAACGCCACTGCCTCGAACAGTGCGGGAACTACAACAGTTCCTGGGACTGTGCAACTACTGTAGAGCCTGGGTGTTTGATTACAGCTCAAACATAGGTCCCCTACTTGAAGGGTTAAAAGAAGCTAACAAAGGGGAGAAAAAGTTGGGGTGGACAATGGAAATGAAAGAGGCTTTTGATGAATTGAAAGATGCAATATCAACTGCTCCGGTACTGGCCACCCCAGATTATGAACAACAATTTTTTATATTTTCACATTGCGACTCAGCAGTAATGAAAGCAGTGTTGGCTCAAAAAACAAGCATGGGCTACAAACCAGTAGCGTTCTACAGCGGCCACTTGGACCCTGTGATGTTAGGACATTTCCCTTGCGAACAAGGTCTCGCCGCAGCTGCCTTTGCGGTAGAGAAAGCATCAGCAATAACCATGGGGTGCCCAACCACACTATTTGTAGAACATGCAATATTTGCAATATTGAACAAACCTAAGTCCACACTGACCTCAGAGAGGGCGTCAGGTTATGAGATCATCTTATCTAGGCCAGAACTATCAATTGTTAGATGCAGCACGGTTAACCCTGCAAGGTTCATGGCAGAAGTAATTGAGGAAGGAGACTATGCACACGATTGTACCCAGACTACTGAAATATACGCATGTACTAGAAAAGTTGAAGAGAACGCACTAGACGGAGGCGAGCTCTTGTTCATTGATGGGTCATCAACAATTGACCAAAGTGATGGGATAAGGAGAACTGGGGCAGCAGTGGTAAAAATGACGGAGGTACCGGTGTGTGTGGCGATGAAATGTGTACAATTACCACAGCAGTACTCTGCTCAAGCAGCTGAACTAGTTGCACTGATCTTGGCGTTACAGGAAAGCTTTGAAAAACGAGTGACCATATATTCTGACAGCGCATATGTCACGTCTACTGTCCACTCAGGATTGTCCAAATGGAGGAGAAGGGGGTTTAGGAGAGCTGGCGGCACCCCAGTGCAACATGCTCTCTCTTTGGCTGAACTAATTGAAGTAATAAATAACCCCCAAGAATTAGCCTTGGTCAAATGCACCGCACACACTAATGGAGAAGATCATATCTCAAAAGGAAACGCAGCAGCAGACGCACATGCGAAGTATGCTGCATATTTTGGTGAGATATGGAACCCCCCAGAGTCAGAGAGAGGGAGAGGGAGGGGGATAGCTAAAGAGATGTTGATAAGAGAAGGGTACACCCATCTCCCAGCCACACAGATAATGGAGCTATAAGCAGCTGCACCAATGGCAGAGAAAGAAATATGGGTTAAAAGAGGATGTACAATGTCACCAACTGACGCACTATGGCGCCAGGGTAACACTGGAAAGATGGTAATGCCATTGGCACTATTGAACACCGCCCTGAGCCAATTACACCACCCAGCCCATACAGGCAAGGAGGTCATTGCAGCACGAATCAGGGAAGACTGGTTCTGCCCCGAGTTAAATTCCCATGTGACAAATTTTATAAGCAACTGCCTCACATGTCAACAGTTTACGGCCGGTCACACGCTGAAGGTGATAAAAGGTGCTATACCCCGGCCAGAGGGACCCTTCCTACATATCCATATTGACTATGTTGATATGATCAACGTATGTCAAGGAAATAGGTATATGATTGTAGTAGTATGCCCATTCTCCAGGTGGATTGAAGCAGGACCCTGCTCACACCCAGATGCATTCAGAGCAGCTAAATTTCTAGTGAGGGAGGACTTCCCCAGGTGGGGAGTGTGCGAGGTACTGCGGTCAGACAATGGCCCGCACTTCGCCAATGAAATGTTCCAGCACATCACATCCCTACTGAGCATCAAACATAAATTTGCATGTGCATATCACCCGCAGGGCAACGGTATATGCGAACACCTGAATGGTCTACTAAAAGAGGCAATTGCAAAAATACAGCAAACAACAAAGAAGAGTTGGTTGTATTGACTCCCGCTAGCCATTTTTGAGTTGAGGAATAGGCCAGGCTCTGACCACCACCTCACCCCTCACGAAGTGGTGACCGGACGTCAAATGCGCCTTCCCCTAACGCCAACATCAAGAGCATTCACTGACTATGAAAACACTGCAACTGTTCTCGGTGATGAAATGTACCAATATGTGTCTTCTTTGATTACTAGTGTAGTGTTTGTGTCTCAACAGCTCGAGCACACGCGGGGCGGGTCTACAAGTGAGCAACAAGAAGACGCGGATAAAGAATTGGAAAAAGAAAAACTGTGCAAAATTGCTAAAGGGGACCACGTGCTACTCCGCAATTTCAACAGGAAGTGGAACTGCCCACGTTTCACTGGCCCCCATCTGGTAGAGGCAGTATCAACGAGAGCAGTAAAGCTACAGGACAAACGCGCTTGGAATCACCTTAACGACGTAAAGATCTGCAAACTGCATTTCCAACGGAGGAAGAGACTTCTACCACAGCCAATGACCTAAGTGTCCCCCTACCATACCACCCCCCAGATTCCCCAGAGACAACTACTGAAATAGAGAAGGGCAATACCCATACCGCCCACCCCATGGTCACACGATCAAAGAGTAAAGTGACCTCCACCAGTTGAGCCCCAAATCCTCTGCCTATAGATGTCCTACCTACTGCAGTAACCATCGGACTGAAGGACACTATCTTGCACATCTACACATGTAAACACTTGAATGTCCTTTTTTTCTTTCTCGCACATGCAGGTATCGCATATTATTGTACTGTTTAGAAAACAGATAACTAGCGAAGTTCACTGCCCAGGAGTAGATGCTACCCTCAGACGATGACTACCATGAAGAGCTATCACACCAATTTGTCTATCACATAAAAAGGCCAAAGTACCTGAAAAGAAGGAGGGTACGTGTCTACTACACAGCATTTCTCCTGGCCATAGAACAATCCATGCCCCACCTCCACCCATACGTGCCTGTCCTAAGAGATAGATCGATTAGATTGGCGTGGGAACAGCTCTTCGCCTGGGCACTGAACGACTACTTGATAGGGAGAGCTTGAAACCAACAACTAACACTAATAACAAGCATATTGAGTATTTTCAGGCGGGCAACTTTAGCGTCGCAAGAATTAGCTGCCGGACTGTAGCAAGGTAAGAGCAAAATGCCGGTGAGATTAGCCTCTATAATAAAGATGATAGGGATTTTGATGATCACCGGGTTCCTGGCTGCCTCTGTATGGCAGAACAGTTATGTTATCAATATTTTGGCTGTACCCAAACCTAATATACCCCCACCCCCGGCTGCAACAGGTGTTACGTCAGGTGGTACCAGCAAAATTCCACACAAGGGAAATAGAGTTAAACGCAGCACATACTCAGATAATAAAGGTATCGACAACTACATACAAGATTCAGCACACGTCTCGAACAACATGTGGTACAAACACATGACTCAAATAGGCAAGCAGACAACAGAAGACAGCTGCTACATCTGCTCGTTGATCCCATACGCCATGAGCGCTTCTCGAACTTTCGTTGCCACAGAAATAGATGAAAAGACAACACGATGTATAATATACTTGGCACTGTTCCAAACGAAAGGGAGATTTCAAGGGAGCACGGTGCACCTGGTATGGAAAACGCGAGACACATATCCATACGAAAACAACTTCCTCAAGACTTATTTGAGTTACCACAAGCCCAGTTTACATGCTGAAGCATTCAGATACATAACAAGCGGCCTTGAAAAAGGAGAAACAAAGAAAGTAACACTACAATACCTACCATGTGATTGGTACGCCACTGAAGTTCCTGGTAAACAAGGATGTTGGGAAAGACCACTGATAACAATAATAGGGAAGGTGTACCTGGATAACAAATGGGACATAGGAGTGGTTGGCAGCAACATGGTAACGAGAGAGGACACTGCAACTATTGCTGAACACAACAACAGATGTTGGACGATTTGGATCAAGTACGCACCCATGCTAACGTGGATAGAGAAGGATGAAGACCCAATAACAATACTGCCGCTGTCTGCACCTAAGGTATGCTACCAACATAGAGGAGAAGCGAACGTGGGATACAACACCAACTGTGCAAGCGTGACGGAGTTACCTGAGGGGAGAGCGGGAACAGCGGTATTAATGGACCATTACTGGGCCTGCGGAGACAAGGCATACCACACACTGCCCCCTCTGTGGAATGGTATATGCACGATGGTACACGTTAATGTATCATCACTAGTGGTACCCCAGAAACATGTGAACGTGGCGAGCTTCCCTAAAATGGATGAAGGAAACAAGAGGGATAAGAGATCTGTACAATCCCAGAAGGGGCCAGAGGACCAAAACAACGGCGACGACACTATCCTGAATAGAAAGAAAAGACAAGGAGAACCTCTGACAGGAAATTACCTATGGGGAAGGTCGGAAACAGCACTCACTTCAATCCCACCAGAACATAGACTATTCAGCAGAGCAGCAATGTTTTTCTCCTCAATAATACATCCGTGACTACAGGCTTACGCAAACGCCAAATGGCTCCAGATAACTCGATGGGAATTAATGATGACAATTAATTCCACAGTAAATGGATTCAACGCAATAAAAGAGGAACTGCGAGCAGTGAGGATGGTAGCACTACAGAACAGATATGTACTGGACCTCCTCACAGCAATAGAAGGAGGAGTTTGCGCAAAGATAGGACAATCATGCTGCACATTCATTCCTGCTAACGATGCTGACAATGGTACACTGACAGAAGCAGTATCACAATTGGCCCAGATGCACTCCAAAATGATGGATGAAAGTAAAGGTGTGAAAAAGGATGACAGCTGGTTTTCGCTATTATGGTCATGGATGCCATCATGGCTGTCGGACGGACTGAAGATTATAGTTGGATGTACTATTTTGGCTGGAGCTGCACTGATCATAATAAGATTTTGGAAGGCCCGGAAGGCACGCACCACAGACAAAATGATCGAAATGGTTGGTATGCACCCCTTGATGCCAGCAGATGACGGCCAACACACAGGCACAATAATAAAAGAGAGGGAGAAACTGCGCAACCAGATCATCACCAACCACCTGGACCCACCGTCTGTGAAACTCGAAAACCCAAGAAACCCAAGGAGCTACGTAGGGAAATGGGTATACTGCACACCTGAAGGAACCTGTGTATACATGCTTTAGTCATTTGAAGACCATGTCAACCACTATGGACATTTGGGAGGAGTAACTAAAATATGGAGAGTGAGAGGAGATAAGGAAAAGGATATGTTTGTGGTCGACAAGTCGACCAGAGGGGGGACTGAAGTGGGAAAATGGAACACAAGGCTCCCACCAATCCCCTCACATCCCTGGCCTAGAGGATCACGGCCCAGGCACCCGCCACGAGAGGAGTTTGCCCATCTACCAGACGACCAAATACCCTGGTACAAGAACATACAGATGTGCCCACTAGCCTGTCCTGCCCATGCCAACACCTGCGGCATGGATGAACTCGACTGAACCATGCAACAGTAAATGAACACATCGTTAGAGATGCCATGATGACTAAGCCACAGGTCAGCACACCCGTGCAAACATGCACACTGGACACTCCCACACCAACCCACACGAAGAACATATTCAGTGCTATGACGTAGGTGACGGATACACTCACTGACGCGCATCTTTATTATTTTTCACATAGGCTTTTCAAAATGCAGAAACGCAAGACGCATAATGAACTCATCTAAAACGCTTGCTGACGCTTCTCCTAAACCCATGCATTGCAATAAGAAATATAACGAAGACACGATACTGGGGATAAAGCAATATGATACCATAACCTAAAGCGCTGTGTATCAAACGTTTCCACCTATGCACCAGGCCCAAGTAGGCCGCAAGCAAGAGCTTCCATGAACATTGAATGAGCAAGAGTACAGTTGCTGACCCTGCAGAATGAGCCCGGCGATGACTGACAGTCAAGGGCACAATGTTGCAATCTCGTATGCCGCAAGCCGACGCCGGGGTCACACCTGCAATTAAAACCAGGCACACAGTGGAAAATACAATATTAATTGTGCAGAATTCTGCCTCGACCACGGTCCCACCTCACGTGACCAAGCCAAACCTGACAGGGTGCCAGGCCCAGGAGGAGGGAGGCACCGAAACCCCCCGTTTCAAGACATAGGCAGATACAATTAAGTGATTCAATGGACATCTGCGGCGGTGGGAGTAGTCGGCCTTCAGGCATACCAATAAATCTTCACGTTGTCTGCACATAACCATAGTGAAACATTGTTGCAAATGACAGGTGCACCGCGAGCTGGGAACAACGATGGTCCCAGACTGGGGGGCTCGTGCGTGGACCAATCAGAACATGGGGCTCTTATCACTGACGCCATTAACATTGACCAATCCCCAGGGATCTTCATGTAACAATTTCCATGTATGAATTTGAAGGGACAACCCAATTATACCACCTGACTAACCCTCAACCACTAACAATGCTCTCTATACGTATGCTATACTAACCCTGGCACTCGAGGAGCCAATCCAGAGTGGCGATAGGTTTTTGCTAAACCTTCCCAGGGAACGCAAGTAGCGCGTCATACTAAGATAAAAAGGGCATGCGAGCCCATCGACAGAGAGAGTGTCAGGATGGACGCGTACGATCATGGACCCATCCCTGCCGTTTTGTTTAATAAACAGCAGAATCACCTTGCTTCTTGCGTGTGTCTCATACTCATTTTTGGGGATATACGGGAGGAGTTGGGGCCTCCCTGCCCGCAGGTCCGCGGACGGCCCAGCTGACACCGGGAGAATTTCACCCCGACACTTGAATGCTGAAAACTGCCCTTTTTTAAAAAGGTGATAGAGTGGGTGATTGCATGGAACTTGTAGAACTAATGACATCAGTGCACTTCTGGTCAGCTGTACAAATTAATACATTTCATTAAGGGCATATTATTGGTTTCCACCAAAGTTTTATAACATTCATATGAGATTCCAATGGACTATTTCAAACTGATAATATCACCAGTAGAACTTGGGTGAATGTAAAACACAGCTTGTATCATACGAAGAAATCCTTAACAGCTTAATGGTGTTTACCCTATGTTTCAGGTGATGATCAGGAGTATTTCAAATGTAGAAATGTGTTGCTCATTACATAAAATGCTAAGATTGTAAAAGTTTTCTTCAATTTATTTAATTAAAAAATATATCTACAGGTAAAACAGCTGGACGAGGGGGCACCCAGATTTGAACTAGGGACCTCTTGATCTGCAGTCAATTGCTCTACCAGTGAGCTATACCACCAGTTCTGAAATGTTCACCTATATTAATTCAGTAATATGTACAAAGTGGAAGCAACATGCAATCACCATCAAAGCAATGCATTTTCAGCGACCAAACCCTCCATATAAGTATAAGGGGTACAAAATATGTCCTTTATCTGCATGGTAAAATACAGTGAGGTTTCCATTGCAAGAATTCATACATTTCGTATCACATGTAGATCTTGGAACATGGAAAAAAACTTTTGTCAAATGCACAAATTCTGCAAAACGTAACTGCTTCTCTACTGCAGTTTGCTGATTTTGTGCTAAGAGCATAGTTAAACCCAATTGTTCATTGTTTTGTATATGAAATGATGATATATCTTATTGTTTCTTACAGTGCATTGGGTTGAAAAACATTTTAGCAGGATCTATTGAAGAGTGTATATGGTTATGAAACAGGGACTTCTTGAACTGCACTCCTACGCTCTACCACTGAGTTAAACCCTTGAATGCTGGAAACTGCGCTTTTTTAAAAAGGTGATAGAGTGGGTGACTGCATGGAACTTGTAGAACTAATGACATCAGTGCACTTCTGGTCAGCTGTACAAATTAATACATTTCATTAAGGGCATATTATTGGTTTCCGCCAAAGTTTTATAACATTCATATGAGATTCCAATGGACTATTTTAAACTGATAATATCACCAGTAGAACTTGGGTGAATGTAAAACACAGCTTGTATCATACGAAGAAATCCTAAACAGCTCAATGGTGTTTACCCTATGTTTCAGGTGAGGATCAGGAGTATTGCACATGTATCAATGTGTTGCTCATTACATAAAATGCTAAGATTGTAAATGTTTTCTTCAATTTATTTAATTAAAAAATATATCTACAGGTAAAACAGTTGGAAAAGGGGGCACCCAGATTTGAACTAGAGACCTCTTGATATGCAGTCTATTGCTATACCACTGAGCTATACCCCCAGACCTGAAACATTCACCTATATTAATTCAGTAATATGTACAAAGTGGAAGCAACATGCAATCACCATCAAAGTAATGCATTTTCAGCCACCAAACCCACCTTATAACTATATGGGGTGCGAAGGATGTCCTTTATCTACCTTGGTAAAATACAGTGAGGTTTCCATTGCAAGAATTCATACATTTCGTATCACATGTAGATCTTGGAACATGGAAAAAAAACTTTTGTCAAATGCACAAATGCTGCAAAACGTAACTGCTTCTCTACTGCAGTTTGTTGATTTTGTGCTAAGAGCATAGTTAAACCCAATTGTTCATTGTTTTGTTTATGAAATGATGATATATCTTATTGTTTCTTACAGTGCATTGGGTTGAAAAACATTTTAACAGGATCTATTGAAGAGGGTATATGGTTATGAAACAGGGACTTCTTGAACTGCACTCCTACGCTCTACCACTGACATAAACCCTTGAATGCTGAAAACTGCCCTTTTTTTAAAAAGGTGATAGAGTGGGTGACTGCATGGACCTTGTAGAACTAATGACATCAGTGCACCTCTGGTCAGCTGTACAAATTAATACATTTCATTAAGGGCATATAATTGGTTTCCGCCAAAGTTTTATAACATTCATATGAGATTCCAATGGACTATTTCAAACTGATAATATCACCAGTAGAACTTGGGTGAATGTAAAGCACAGCTTGTATCATACGAAGAAATCCTAAACAGCTTAATGGTGTTTACCCTATGTTTCAGGTGATGATCAGGAGTATTTCAAATGTAGAAATGTGTTGCTCATTACATAAAATGCTAAGATTGTAAAAGTTTTCTTCAATTTATTTAACTAAAAAAATAGTTCTACAGGTAAAACAGTTGGACAAGAGGGCACCCAGATTTGAACTAGGGACCTCTTGATCTGCAGTCAAATGCTCTACCAGTGAGCTATACCCCTAGTTTTGAAATGTTCATCTATATTAATTCAGTAATATGTACAAAGTGGAAGCAACATGCAATCACCATCAAAGCAATGCATTTTCAGCCACCAAACCCTCCTTATGAGTATAAGGGGTACAGAATATGTCCTTTATCTGCATGGTAAAATACAGTGAGGTTTCCATTGCAAGAATTCATACATTTCGTATCACATGTAGATCTTGGAACATGGAAAAAAACTTTTGTCAAATGCACAAATTCTGCAAAACGTAACTGCTTCTCTACTGCAGTTTGTTGATTTTGTGCTGAGAGCATAGTTAAACCCAATTGTTCATTGTTTTGTTTATGAAATGATGATATATCTAATTGTTTCTTACAGTGCATTGGGTTGAAAAACATTTTAGCCGGATCTATTGAAGAGGGTACATGGTTATGAAACAGGGACTTCTTGAACTGCACTCCTACGCTCTACAACTGACATAAACCCTTGAATGCTGAAAACTGCCCTTTTTTTAAAAAAGGTGATAGTGTGGGTGACTGCATGGAACGTGTAGAACTAATGACATCAGTGCACTTCTGGTCAGCTGTACAAATTAATACATTTCATTAAGGGCATATTATTGGTTTCCGCCAAAGTTTAATAACATTCATATGAGATTCCAATGGACTATTTCAAACTGATAATATCACCAGTAGAACTTGGGTGAATGTAAAACACAGCTTGTATCATACGAAGAAATCCTAAACAGCTTAATGGTGTTTACCCTATGTTTCAGGTGAGGATCAGGAGTATTGCACATGTATCAATGTGTTGCTATTACATAAAATGTTAAGATTGTAAATGTTTTCTTCAATTTATTTAATTAAAAAAATATATCTACAGGTAAAACAGTTGGACCAGGTGGGCACCCAGATATGAACTAGAGATCTCTTGACTTGTAGTCTATTGCTGTACCACTGATCTATACCCCCAGTTCTGAAATGTTCACCTGTATTAATTCAGTAATATGTACAAAGTGGAAGCAACATGCAATCACCATCAAAGCAATGCATTTTCAACCACCAAACCCTCCTTATACGTATAAGGGGTACAAAATATGTCCTTTATCTGCTTGGGAAAATACAGTGAGGTTTCCATTGCAAGAATTCATACATTTCGTATCACATGTAGATCTTGGAACATGGAAAATAACTTTTGTCAAATGCACAAATTCTGCAAAACGTAACTGCTTCTCTACTGCAGTTTGTTGATATTGTGCTAACAGCATAGTTAAACCCAATTGTTCATTATTTTGTATATGAAATGATGATATATCCTATTGTTTCTTACAGTGCATTGGGTTGAAAAACATTTTAACAGGATCTATTGAAGAGGGTATATGGTTATGAAACAGGGACTTTTTGAACTGCACTCCTACGCTGTACCACTGAGTTAAACCCTTGAATGCTGAAAACTGCCCTTTTTAAAAAAGGTGATAGAGTGGGTGACTGCATGGAACTTGTAGAACTAATGACATCAGTGCACGTCTGGTCAGCTGTACCAATTAATACATTTCATTAAGGGCATATTATTGGTTTCCACCACAGTTTTATAACATTCATATGAGCTTCCAATTGACTATTTCAAACGGATAATATCACCAGTAGAACTTGGGTGAATGTAAAACACAGCTTGTATCATACGAAGAAATCCTAAACAGCTTATTGGTGTTTACCCTATGTTTCAGGTGATGATCAGGAGTATTTCAAAGGTAGAAATGTGTTGCTCATTACATAAAATGCTTAGATTGTAAAGATTTTCTTCAATTTATTTAATTAAAAGATATTTCTACAGGTAAAACAGTTGGACAAGGGGGCACCCAGATTTGAACTGGGGACCTCTTGATCTGCAGTCAAATGCTCTACCACTGAGCTATACCCCCAGTTCTGAAATGTACACCTTTATTAATTCAGTAATATGTACAAAGTGGAAGCAACATGCAATCACCATCAAAGCAATGCATTTTCAGCCACCAAACCCTCCTTATAAATATATGGGGTGCGAAGGATGTCCTTTATCTGCCTTGGTAAAATACAGTGAGGTTTCCATTGCAAGAATTCATACATTTCGTATCACATGTAGATCTTGGAACATGGAAAAAAAACTTTTGTCAAATGCACAAATTCTACAAAATGTAACTGCTTCTCTACTGCAGTTTGCTGATTTTGTGCAAAGACCATAGTTAAACCCAATTGTTCAATGTTTTGTATGTGAAATGATGATATATCCTATTGTTTCTTACAGTGCATTGGGTTGAAAAACATTTAAACATGATCTATTGAAGAGGGTATATGGTTATGAAACAGGGACTTCTTGAACTGCACTCCTACGCTCTACCACTGATTTAAACCCTTGAATGCTGAAAACTGCGCTTTTTTTTAAAAAGGTGATAGTGTGGGTGACTGCATGGAACTTGTAGAACTAATGACATCAGTGCACTTCTGGTCAGCTGTACAAATTAATACATTTCATTAAGGGCATATTATTGGTTTCCGCCAAAGTTTTATAACATTCATATGAGATTCCAATGGACTATTTCAAACTGATAATATCACCAGTAGAACTTGGGTGAATGTAAAACACAGCTTGTATCATACGAAGAAATCCTAAACAACTTAATGGTGTTTACCCTATGTTTCAGGTGATGATCAGGAGTATTTCAAATGTATAAATGTGTTGCTCATTGCATAAAATGCTAAGATTGTAAAAGTTTTCTTCAATTTATTTAATTAAAAAATATATCTACAGGTAAAACAGTTGGACAAGGGGGCACCCAGATTTGAACTAGGGACCTCTTGATCTGCAGTCAAATGCTCTACCAGTGAGCTATACCCCCAGTTCTGCAAAGTTCACCTATATTAATTCAGTAATACGTACAAAGTGGAAGCAACATGCAATCACCATCAAAGCAATGCATTTTCAGCCACCAAACCCTCCTTATAAGTATAAGGGGTACAAAATATGTCCTTTATCTGCTTGGTAAAATACAGAGAGGTTTCCATTGCAAGAATTCATACATTTCGTATCACATGTAGATCTTGGAACATGGAAAAAAACTTTTGTCAAATGCACAAATTCTGCAAAACGTAACTGCTTCTCTACTGCAGTTTGTTGATATTGTGCTAAGAGCATCGTTAAACCCAATTGTTCATTGTTTTGTATATGAAATGATGATATATCCTATTGTTTCTTACAGGTCATTGGGTTGAAAAACTTTTTAACAGGATCTATTGAAGAGGGTATATGTTTATGAAACAGGGACTTCTTGAACTGCACTCCTACGCTCTACCACTGAGTTAAACCCTTAAATGCTGAAAACTGCGCTTTTTTTAAAAAGGTGATAGAGTGGGTGACTGCATGGAACATGTAGAACTAATGACATCAGTGCACTTCTGGTCAGCTGTACAAATTAATACATTTCATTAAGGGCATATTATTGGTTTCCGCCAAAGTTTTATAACATTCATATGAGATTCCAATGGACTATTTTAAATTGATAATATCACCAGTAGAACTTGGGTGAATGTAAAACACAGCTTGTATCATACGAAGAATTCCTAAACAGCTTAATGGTGTTTACCCTATGTTTTAAGTGATAATCAGGAGTATTTCAAATGTAGCAATGTGTTGCTCATTACATAAAATGCTAAGATTGTAAATGTTTTCTTCAATTTATTTAATTAAAAAAATATATCTACAGGTAAAACAGTTGGACAAGGGGGCACCCAGATTTGAACTAGGGACCTCTTGATATGCAGTCAAATGCTCTACCAGTGAGCTATACCCCCAATTCTGATATGTTCACCTATATTAATTCAGTAATATGTACAAAGTGGAAGCAACATGCAATCACCATCAAAGCAATGCATTTTCAGCCACCAAACCCTCCTTATAAGTATAAGGGGTACAAAATATGTCCTTCATCTGCATGGTAAAATACAGTGAGGTTTCCATTGCAAGAATCCATACATTTCGTATCACATGTAGATCTTGGAACATGGAAAAAAACTTTTGTCAAATGCACAAATTCTGCAAAACGTAACTGCTTCTCTACTGCAGTTTGTTGATTTGTGCTGAGAGCATAGTTAAACCCAATTGTTCATTGTTTTGTTTATGAAATGATGATATATCTAATTGTTTCTTACAGTGCATTGGGTTGAAAAACATTTTAGCAGGATCTATTGAAGAGGGTATATGGTTATGAAACAGGGACTTCTTGAACTGCACTCCTACGCTCTACCACTGACATAAACCCTTGAATGCTGAAAACTGCCCTTTTTTTAAAAAGGTGATAGTGTGGGTGACTGCATGGAACTTGTAGAACTAATGACATCAGTGCACTTCTGGTCAGCTGTACAAATTAATACATTTCATTAAGGGCATATTATTGGTTTCCGCCAAAGTTTAATAACATTCATATGAGATTCCAATGGACTATTTCAAACTGATAATATCACCAGTAGAACTTGGGTGAATGTAAAACACAGCTTGTATCATACGAAGAAATCCTAAACAGCTTAATCGTGTT
Source organism: Ambystoma mexicanum (assembly GCF_040938575.1). Taxonomy (NCBI): domain Eukaryota; kingdom Metazoa; phylum Chordata; class Amphibia; order Caudata; family Ambystomatidae; genus Ambystoma; species Ambystoma mexicanum. Next base: position 432,962,453 of record NC_090928.1, read on the forward strand.
TACCCTATGTTTCAGGTGATGATCAGGAGTATTTCACATATAGCAATGTGTTGCTCATTACATAAAATGCTAAGATTGTAAATGTTTTCTTCAATTTATTTAATTAAAAAAATATATCTACAGGTAAAACAGTTGGACAAGGGGGCACCCAGATTTGAATTAGAGACCTCTCGACCTGCAGTCTATTGCTACACCACTGATCTATACCCCCAGATCTGAAATGTTCACCTATATTAATTCAGTAATATGTACAAAGTGGAAGCAACATGCAATCACCATCAAAGCAATGCATTTTCAGCCACCAAACCCTCCTTATAAGTATATGGGGTGCGAAGGATGTCCTTTATCTGCCTTGGTAAAATACAGTGAGGTTTCCATTGCAAGAATTCATACATTTCGTATCACATGTAGATCTTGGAACATGGAAAAAAAACTTTTGTCAAATGCACAAATTCTGCAAACCGTAACTGCTTCTCTACTGCAGTTTGTTGATTTTGTGCTAAGAGCATAGTTAAACCCAATTGTTCATTGTTTTGTATATGAAATGATGATATATCCTATTGTTTCTTACAGTGCATTGGGTTGAAAAACATTTTAACAGGATCTATTGAAGAGGGTATCTGGTTATGAAACAGGGACTTCTTGAACTGCACTCCTACACTCTACCACTGAGTTAAACCCTTGAATGCTGAAAACTGCCCTTTTTTAAAAAGGTGATAGAGTGGGTGACTGCATGGAACTTGTAGAACTAATGACATCTGTGCACTTCAGGTTAGCTGTACAAATTAATACATTTCATTAAGCTCATATTATTGGTTTCCGCCAAAGTTTTATAACATTCATATGAGCTTCCAATGGACTATTTGAAACTGATAATATCACCAGTAGAACTTGGGTGAATGTAATACACAGCTTGTATCATGCAAAGAAATCCTAAACAGCTTATTGGTGTTTACCCTATGTTTCAGGTGATGATCAGGAGTATTTCAAAGGTAGAAATGTGTTGCTCATTACATAAAATGCTTAGATTGTAAAGATTTTCTTCAATTTATTTAATTAAAAGATATTTCTACAGGTAAAACAGTTGGACAAGGGGGCACCCAGATTTGAACTGGAGACCTCTTGATCTGCAGTCAAATGCTCTACCACTGAGCTATACGCCCAGTTCTGATATGATCACCTTTATTAATTCAGTAATATGTACAAAGTGGAAGCAACATGTAATCACCATCAACGCAATGCATTTTCAGCCACCAAACCCTCCATATAAGTATAAGGGGTACAAAAGATGTCCTTTATCTGCCTTGGTAAAATACAGTGAGGTTTCCATTGCAAGAATTCATACATTTCGTATCACATGTAGATCTTGGAACATGGAAAAAAAACTTTTGTCAAATGCACAAATTCTGCAAAACGTAACTGCTTCTCTACTGCAGTTTGTTGATATTGTGCTAAGAGCATCGTTAAACCCAATTGTTCATTGTTTTGTATATGAAATGATGATATATCCTATTGTTTCTTACAGGTCATTGGGTTGAAAAACATTTTAACAGGATCTATTGAAGAGGGTATATGTTTATGAAACAGGGACTTCTTGAACTGCACTCCTACGCTCTACCACTGACATAAACCCTTGAATGCTGAAAACTGCCCTTTTTTTAAAAAGGTGATAGTGTGGGTGACTGCATGGAACTTGTAGAACTAATGACATCAGTGCACTTCTGGTCAGCTGTACAAATTAATACATTTCATTAAGGGCATATTATTGGTTTTCGCCAAAGTTTAATAACATTCATATGAGATTCCAATGGACTATTTCAAACTGATAATATCACCAGTAGAACTTGGGTGAATGTAAAACACAGCTTGTATCATACGAAGAAATCCTAAACAGCTTAATGGTGTTTACCCTATGTTTCAGGTGAGGATCAGGAGTATTGCACATGTATCAATGTGTTGCTCCTTACATAAAATCCTAAGATTGTAAATGTTTTCTTCAATTTATTTAATTAAAAAAATATATCTACAGGTAAAACAGTTGGACAAGGGGGCACCCAGATTTGAACTAGAGACCTCTTGACCTGCAGTCTATTGCTATACCACTGATCTATACCCCCAGTTCTGAAATGTTCACCTGTATTAATTCAGTAATATGTACAAAGTGGAAGCAACATGCAATCACCATCAAAGCAATGCATTTTCAACCACCAAACCCTCCTTATAAGTATAAGGGGTACAAAATATGTCCTTTATCTGCTTGGTAAAATACAGTGAGGTTTCCATTGCAAGAATTCATACATTTCGTATCACATGAAGATCTTGGAACATGGAAAATAACTTTTGTCAAATGCACAAATTCTGCAAAACGTAACTGCTTCTCTACTGCAGTTTGTTGATATTGTGCTAAGAGCATAGTTAAACCCAATTGTTCATTATTTTGTATATGGAATGATGATATATCCTATTGTTTCTTACAGGTCATTGCGTTGAAAAACATTTTAACAGGATCTATTGAAGAGGGTATATGGTTATGAAACAGGGACTTCTTGAACTGCACTCCTACGCTCTACCACTGAGTTAAACCCTTGAATGCTGAAAACTGCGCTTTTTTTAAATAGGTGATAGAGTGGGTGACTGCATGGAACATGTAGAACTAATGACATCACTGCACTTCTGGTCAGCTGTACAAATTAATACATTTCATTAAGGGCATATTATTGGTTTCCGCCAAAGTTTTATAACATTCATATGAGATTCCAATGGACTATTTTAAACTGATAATATCACCAGTAGAACTTGGGTGAATGTAAAACACAGCTTGTATCATACGAAGAAATCCTAAACAGCTTAATGGTGTTTACCCTATGTTTCAGGTGAAGATCAGGAGTATTTGAAATGTAGCAATGTGTTGCTCATTACATAAAATGCTAAGATTGTAAATGTTTTCTTCAATTTATTTAATTAAAAAATTTATCTACAGTTGGACAAGGGGGCACCCAGATTTGAACTAGAGACTTCTTGATATGCAGTGTATTGCTATACCACTGAGCTATACCCACAGATCTGAAATGTTCACCTATATTAATTCAGTAATATGTACAAAGTAGAAGCAACATGCAATCACCGTCAAAGCAATGCATTTTCAGCCACCAAACCCCCCTTATCACTATATGGGGTGCGAAGGATGTCCTTTATCTGCCTTGGTAAAATACAGTGAGGTTTCCTTTGCAAGAATTCATACATTTCGTATCACATGTAGATCTTGGAACATGGAGAAAAAAACTTTTGTCAAATGCACAAATTCTGCAAAACGTAACTGCTTCTCTACTGCAGTTTGTTGATTTTGTGCTAAGAGCATAGTTAAACCCAATTGTTCATTGTTTCGTATATGAAATGATGATATATCTTATTGTTTCTTACAGTGCATTGGGTTGAAAAACATTTTAACAGGATCTATTGAAGAGGGTATATGGTTATGAAACAGGGACTTCTTGAACTGCACTCCTACGCTCTACCACTGACATAAACCCTTGAATGCTGAAAACTTCCCTTTTTTTTAAAAAGGTGATAGAATGGGTGACTTCATGGAACTTGTAGAACTAATGACATCAGCGCATACACTTCTGGTCAGCTGTACAAATTAATACATTTCATTAAGGGCATATTATTGGTTTCTGCCAAAGTTTTATAACATTCATATGAGATTCCAATGGACTATTTCAAACTGATAATATCACCAGTAGAACTTGGGTGAATGTAAAACACAGCTTGTATCATACGAAGAAATCCTAAACAGCTTAATCGTGTTTACCCTATGTTTCAGGTGATGATCAGGAGTATTTCACATATAGCAATGTGTTGCTCATTACATAAAATGCTAAGATTGTAAATGTTTTCTTCAATTTATTTAATTAAAAAAATATATCTACAGGTAAAACAGTTGGACAAGGGGGCACCCAGATTTGAATTAGAGACCTCTCGACCTGCAGTCTATTGCTATACCACTGATCTATACCCCCAGATCTGAAATGTTCACCTATATTAATTCAGTAATATGTACAAAGTGGAAGCAACATGCAATCACCATCAAAGCAATGCATTTTCAGCCACCAAACCCTCCTTATAAGTATATGGGGTGCGAAGGATGTCCTTTATCTGCCTTGGTAAAATACAGTGAGGTTTCCATTGCAAGAATTCATACATTTCGTATCACATGTAGATCTTGGAACATGGAAAAAAAACTTTTGTCAAATGCACAAATTCTGCAAAACGTAACTGCTTCTCTACTGCAGTTTGTTGATTTTGTGCTAAGAGCATAGTTAAACCCAATTGTTCATTGTTTTGTATATGAAATGATGATATATCCTATTGTTTCTTACAGTGCATTGGGTTGAAAAACATTTTAACATGATCTATTGAAGAGGGTATATGGTTATGAAACAGGGACTTCTTGAACTGCACTCCTAGGCTCTACCACTGACATAAACCCTTGAATGCTGAAAACTGCCCTTTTTTTAAAAAGGTGATAGTGTGGGTGACTGCATGGAACTTGTAGAACTAATGACATCAGTGCACTTCTCGTCAGCTGTACAAATTAATACATTTCATTAAGGGCATATTATTGGTTTCCGCCAAAGTTTAATAACATTCATATGAGATTCCAATGGACTATTTCAAACTGATAATATCACCAGTAGAACTTGGGTGAATGTAAAACACAGCTTGTATCATACGAAGAAATCCTAAACAGCTTAATGGTGTTTACCCTATGTTTCAGGTGAGGATCAGGAGTATTGCACATGTATCAATGTGTTGCTCCTTACATAAAATCCTAAGATTGTAAATGTTTTCTTCAATTTATTTAATTAAAAAAATATATCTACAGGTAAAACAGTTGGACAAGGGGGCACCCAGATTTGAACTAGAGACCTCTTGACCTGCAGTCTATTGCTATACCACTGATCTATACCCCCAGTTCTGAAATGGTCACCTGTATTAATTCAGTAATATGTACAAAGTGGAAGCAACATGTAATCACCATCAACGCAATGCATTTTCAACCACCAAACCCTCCTTATAAGTATAAGGGGTACAAAAGATGTCCTTTATCTGCCTTGGTAAAATACAGTGAGGTTTCCATTGCAAGAATTCATACATTTCGTATCACATGTAGATCTTGGAACATGGAAAAAAAACTTTTGTCAAATGCACAAATTCTACAAAATGTAACTGCTTCTCTACTGCAGTTTGCTGATTTTGTGCAAAGACCATAGTTAAACCCAATTGTTCAATGTTTTGTATGTGAAATGATGATATATCCTATTGTTTCTTACAGTGCATTGGGTTGAAAAACATTTAAACATGATCTATTGAAGAGGGTATATGGTTATGAAACAGGGCCTTCTTGAACTGCACTCCTACGCTCTACCACTGATTTAAACCCTTGAATGCTGAAAACTGCCCTTTTTTTTAAAAAAGGTGATAGTGTGGGTGACTGCATGGAACTTGTAGAACTAATGACATCAGTGCACTTCTGGTCAGCTGTACAAATTAATACATTTCATTAAGGGCATATTATTGGTTTCCGCCAAAGTTTTATAACATTCATATGAGATTCCAATGGACTATTTCAAAATGATAATATCACCAGTAGAACTTGGGTGAATGTAAAACACAGCTTGTATCATACGAAGAAATCCTAAACAACTTAATGGTGTTTACCCTATGTTTCAGGTGATGATCAGGAGTATTTCAAATGTATAAATGTGTTGCTCATTACATAAAATGCTAAGATTGTAAAAGTTTTCTTCAATTTATTTAATTAAAAAATATATCTACAGGTAAAACAGTTGGACAAGGGGGCACCCAGATTTGAACTAGGGACCTCTTGATCTGCAGTCAAATGCTCTACCAGTGAGCTATACCCCCAGTTCTGAAAAGTTCACCTATATTAATTCAGTAATAGGTACAAAGTGGAAGCAACATGCAATCACCATCAAAGCAATGCATTTTCAGCCACCAAACCCTCCTTATAAGTATAAGGGGTACAAAATATGTCCTTTATCTGCTTGGTAAAATACAGAGAGGTTTCCATTGCAAGAATTCATACATTTCGTATCACATGTAGATCTTGGAACATGGAAAAAAACTTTTGTCAAATGCACAAATTCTGCAAAACATAACTGCTTCTCTACTGCAGTTTGTTGATATTGTGCTAAGAGCATCGTTAAACCCAATTGTTCATTGTTTTGTATATGAAATGATGATATATCCTATTGTTTCTTACAGGTCATTGGGTTGAAAAACATTTTAACAGGATCTATTGAAGAGGGTATATGTTTATGAAACAGGGACTTCTTGAACTGCACTCCTACGCTCTACCACTGAGTTAAACCCTTGAATGCTGAAAACTGCGCTTTTTTTAAAAAGGTGATAGAGTGGGTGACTACATGGAACATGTAGAACTAATGACATCAGTGCACTTCTGGTCAGCTGTACAAATTAATACATTTCATTAAGGGCATATTATTGGTTTCCGCCAAAGTTTTATAACATTCATATGAGATTCCAATGGACTATTTTAAATTGATAATATCACCAGTAGAACTTGGGTGAATGTAAAACACAGCTTGTATCATACGAAGAATTCCTAAACAGCTTAATGGTGTTTACCCTATGTTTCAAGTGATAATCAGGAGTATTTCAAATGTAGCAATGTGTTGCTCATTACATAAAATGCTAAGATTGTAAATGTTTTCTTCAATTTATTTAATTAAAAAAATATATCTACAGGTAAAACAGTTGGACAAGGGGGCACCCAGATTTGAACTAGGGACCTCTTGATATGCAGTCAAATGCTCTACCAGTGAGCTATACTCCCAGTTCTGAAATGTTCACCTATATTTATTCAGTAATATGTACAAAGTGGAAGCAACATGCAATCACCATCAAAGCAATGCATTTTCAGCCACCAAACCCTCCTTATAAGTATAAGGGGTACAAAATATGTCCTTCATCTGCATGGTAAAATACAGTGAGGTTTCCATTGCAAGAATTCATACATTTCGTATCACATGTAGATCTTGGAACATGGAAAAAAACTTTTGTCAAATGCACAAATTCTGCAAAACGTAACTGCTTCTCTACTGCAGTTTGTTGATTTTGTGCTGAGAGCATAGTTAAACCCAATTGTTCATTGTTTTGTTTATGAAATGATGATATATCTAATTGTTTCTTACAGTGCATTGGGTTGAAAAACATTTTAGCAGGATCTATTGAAGAGGGTATATGGTTATGAAACAGGGACTTCTTGAACTGCACTCCTACGCTCTACCACTGACATAAACCCTTGAATGCTGAAAACTGCCCTTTTTTTAAAAAGGTGATAGTGTGGGTGACTGCATGGAACTTGTAGAACTAATGACATCAGTGCACTTCTGGTCTGCTGTACAAATTAATACATTTCATTAAGGGCATATTATTGGTTTCCGCCAAAGTTTAATAACATTCATATGAGATTCCAATGGACTATTTCAAACTGATAATATCACCAGTAGAACTTGGGTGAATGTAAAACACAGCTTGTATCATACGAAGAAATCCTAAACAGCTTAATGGTGTTTACCCTATGTTTCAGGTGAGGATCAGGAGTATTGCACATGTATCAATGTGTTGCTCCTTACATAAAATCCTAAGATTGTAAATGTTTTCTTCAATTTATTTAATTAAAAAAATATATCTACAGGTAAAACAGTTGGACAAGGGGGCACCCAGATTTGAACTAGAGACCTCTTGACCTGCAGTCTTTTGCTATACCACTGATCTATACCCCCAGTTCTGAAATGTTCACCTGTATTAATTCAGTAATATGTACAAAGTGGAAGCAACATGCAATCACCATCAAAGCAATGCATTTTCAACCACCAAACCCTCCTTATAAGTATAAGGGGTACGAAATATGTCCTTTAACTGCTTGGTAAAATACAGTGAGGTTTCCATTGCAAGAATTCATACATTTCGTATCACATGTAGATCTTGGAACATGGAAAATAACTTTTGTCAAATGCGCAAATTCTGCAAAACCTAACTGCTTCTCTACTGCAGTTTGTTGATATTGTGCTAAGAGCATAGTTAAACCCAATTGTTCATTATTTTGTATATGGAATGATGATATATCCTATTGTTTCTTACAGGTCATTGGGTTGAAAAACATTTTAACAGGATCTATTGAAGAGGGTATATGGTTATGAAACAGGGACTTCTTGAACTGCACTCCTACGCTCTACCACTGAGTTAAACCCTTGAATGCTGAAAACTGCGCTTTTTTTAAATAGGTGATAGAGTGGGTGACTGCATGGAACATGTAGAACTAATGACATCAGTGCACTTCTGGTCAGCTGTACAAATTAATACATTTCATTAAGGGCATATTATTGGTTTCCGCCAAAGTTTTATAACATTCATATGAGATTCCAATGGACTATTTTAAACTGATAATATCACCAGTAGAACTTGGGTGAATGTAAAACACAGCTTGTATCATACGAAGAAATCCTAAACAGCTTAATGGTGTTTACCCTATGTTTCAGGTGAAGATCAGGAGTATTTGAAATGTAGCAATGTGTTGCTCATTACATAAAATGCTAAGATTGTAAATGTTTTCTTCAATTTATTTAATTAAAAAATATATCTACAGGTGGACAAGGGGGCACCCAGATTTGAACTAGAGACTTCTTGATATGCAGTGTATTGCTATACCACTGAGCTATACCCACAGATCTGAAATGTTCACCTATATTAATTCAGTAATATGTACAAAGTGGAAGCAACATGCAATCACCGTCAAAGCAATGCATTTTCAGCCACCAAACCCCCCTTATCACTATACGGGGTGCGAAGGATGTCCTTTATCTGCCTTGGTAAAATACAGTGAGGTTTCCTTTGCAAGAATTCATACATTTCGTATCACATGTAGATCTTGGAACATGGAAAAAAAACTTTTGTCAAATGCACAAATTCTGCAAAACGTAACTGCTTCTCTACTGCAGTTTGTTGATTTTGTGCTAAGAGCATAGTTAAACCCAATTGTTCATTGTTTCGTATATGAAATGATGATATATCTTATTGTTTCTTACAGTGCATTGGGTTGAAAAACATTTTAACAGGATCTATTGAAGAGGGTATATGGTTATGAAACAGGGACTTCTTGAACTGCACTCCTACGCTCTACCACTGACATAAACCCTTGAATACTGAAAACTGCCCTTTTTTTTAAAAAGGTGATAGAATGGGTGACTGCATGGAACTTGTAGAACTAATGACATCAGCGCATACACTTCTGGTCAGCTGTACAAATTAATACATTTCATTAAGGGCATATTATTGGTTTCTGCCAAAGTTTTATAACATTCATATGAGATTCCAATGGACTATTTCAAACTGATAATATCACCAGTAGAACTTGGATGAATGTAAAACACAGCTTGTATCATACGAAGAAATCCTAAACAGCTTAATCGTGTTTACCCTATGTTTCAGGTGATGATCAGGAGTATTTCACATATAGCAATGTGTTGCTCATTACATAAAATGCTAAGATTGTAAATGTTTTCTTCAATTTATTTAATTAAAAAAATATATCTACAGGTAAAACAGTTGGACAAGGGGGCACCCAGATTTGAATTAGAGACCTCTCGACCTGCAGTCTATTGCTACACCACTGATCTATACCCCCAGATCTGAAATGTTCACCTATATTAATTCAGTAATATGTACAAAGTGGAAGCAACATGCAATCACCATCAAAGCAATGCATTTTCAGCCACCAAACCCTCCTTATAAGTATATGGGGTGCGAAGGATGTCCTTTATCTGCCTTGGTAAAATACAGTGATGTTTCCATTGCAAGAATTCATACATTTCGTATCACATGTAGATCTTGGAACATGGAAAAAAAACTTTTGTCAAATGCACAAATTCTGCAAAACGTAACTGCTTCTCTACTGCAGTTTGTTGATTTTGTGCTAAGAGCATAGTTAAACCCAATTGTTCATTGTTTTGTATATGAAATGATGATATATCCTATTGTTTCTTAGAGTGCATTGGGGTGAAAAACATTTTAACATGATCTATTGAAGAGGGTATATGGTTATGAAACAGGGACTTCTTGAACTGCACTCCTACGCTCTACCACTGAGTTAAACCCTTGAATGCTGAAAACTGCCCTTTTTTAAAAAGGTGATAGAGTGGGTGACTGCATGGAACTTGTAGAACTAATGACATCTGTGCACTTCAGGTCAGCTGTACAAATTAATACATTTCATTAAGCTCATATTATTGGTTTCCGCCAAAGTTTTATAACATTCATATGAGCTTCCAATGGACTATTTGAAACTGATAATATCACCAGTAGAACTTGGGTGAATGTAATACACAGCTTGTATCATGCAAAGAAATCCTAAACAGCTTATTGGTGTTTACCCTATGTTTCAGGTGATGATCAGGAGTATTTCAAAGGTAGAAATGTGTTGCTCATTACATAAAATGCTTAGATTGTAAAGATTTTCTTCAATTTATTTAATTAAAAGATATTTCTACAGGTAAAACAGTTGGACAAGGGGGCACCCAGATTTGAACTGGGGACCTCTTCATCTGCAGTCAAATGCTCTACCACTGAGCTATACGCCCAGTTCTGAAATGATCACCTTTATTAATTCAGTAATATGTACAAAGTGGAAGCAACATGCAATCACCATCAACGCAATGCATTTTCAGCCACCAAACCCTCCATATAAGTATAAGGGGTACAAAAGATGTCCTTTATCTGCCTTGGTAAAATACAGTGAGGTTTCCATTGCAAGAATTCATACATTTCGTATCACATGTAGATCTTGGAACATGGAAAAAAAACTTTTGTCAAATGCACAAATTCTACAAAAGGTAACTGCTTCTCTACTGCAGTTTGCTGATTTTGTGCAAAGACCATAGTTAAACCCAATTGTTCAATGTTTTGTATGTGAAATGATGATATATCCTATTGTTTCTTACAGTGCATTGGGTTGAAAAACATTTAAACATGATCTATTGAAGAGGGTATATGGTTATGAAACAGGGACTTCTTGAACTGCACTCCTACGCTCTACCACTGATTTAAACCCTTGAATGCTGAAAACTGCCCTTTTTTTAAAAAAGGTGATAGTGTGGGTGACTGCATGGAACTTGTAGAACTAATGACATCAGTGCACTTCTGGTCAGCTGTACAAATTAATACATTTCATTAAGGGCATATTATTGGTTTCCGCCAAAGTTTAATAACATTCATATGAGATTCCAATGGACTATTTCAAACTGATAATATCACCAGTAGAACTTGGGTGAATGTAAAACACAGCTTGTATCATACGAAGAAATCCTAAACAGCTTAATGGTGTTTACCCTATGTTTCAGGTGAGGATCAGGAGTATTGCACATGTATCAATGTGTTGCTCCTTACATAAAATCCTAAGATTGTAAATGTTTTCTTCAATTTATTTAATTAAAAAAATATATCTACAGGTAAAACAGTTGGACAAGGGGGCACCCAGATTTGAACTAGAGACCTCTTGACCTGCAGTCTATTGCTATACCACTGATCTATACCCCCAGTTCTGAAATGTTCACCTGTATTAATTCAGTAATATGTACAAAGTGGAAGCAACATGCAATCACCATCAAAGCAATGCATTTTCAACCACCAAACCCTCCTTATAAGTATAAGGGGTACAAAATATGTCCTTTATCTGCTTGGTAAAATACAGTGAGGTTTCCATTGCAAGAATTCATACATTTCGTATCACATGTAGATCTTGGAACATGGAAAATAACTTTTGTCAAATGCACAAATTCTGCAAAACGTAACTGCTTCTCTACTGCAGTTTGTTGATATTGTGCTAAGAGCATAGTTAAACCCAATTGTTCATTATTTTGTATATGGAATGATGATATATCCTATTGTTTCTTACAGGTCATTGGGTTGAAAAACATTTTAACAGGATCTATTGAAGAGGGTATATGGTTATGAAACAGGGACTTCTTGAACTGCACTCCTACGCTCTACCACTGAGTTAAACCCTTGAATGCTGAAAACTGCGCTTTTTTTAAATAGGTGATAGAGTGGGTGACTGCATGGAACATGTAGAACTAATGACATCAGTGCACTTCTGGTCAGCTGTACAAATTAATACATTTCATTAAGGGCATATTATTGGTTTCCGCCAAAGTTTTATAACATTCATATGAGATTCCAATGGACTATTTTAAACTGATAATATCACCAGTAGAACTTGGGTGAATGTAAAACACAGCTTGTATCATACGAAGAAATCCTAAACAGCTTAATGGTGTTTACACTATGTTTCAGGTGAAGATCAGGAGTATTTGAAATGTAGCAATGTGTTGCTCATTACATAAAATGCTAAGATTGTAAATGTTTTCTTCAATTTATTTAATTAAAAAATGTATCTACAGTTGGACAAGGGGGCACCCAGATTTGAACTAGAGACTTCTTGATATGCAGTGTATTGCTATACCACTGAGCTATACCCACAGATCTGAAATGTTCACCTATATTAATTCAGTAATATGTACAAAGTAGAAGCAACATGCAATCACCGTCAAAGCAATGCATTTTCAGCCACCAAACCCCCCTTATCACTATATGGGGTGCGAAGGATGTCCTTTATCTGCCTTGGTAAAATACAGTGAGGTTTCCTTTGCAAGAATTCATACATTTCGTATCACATGTAGATCTTGGAACATGGAAAAAAAACTTTTGTCAAATGCACAAATTCTGCAAAACGTAACTGCTTCTCTACTGCAGTTTGTTGATTTTGTGCTAAGAGCATAGTTAAACCCAATTGTTCATTGTTTCGTATATGAAATGATGATATATCTTTTTGTTTCTTACAGTGCATTGGGTTGAAAAACATTTTAACAGGATCTATTGAAGAGGGTATATGGTTATGAAACAGGGACTTCTTGAACTGCACTCCTACGCTCTACCACTGACATAAACCCTTGAATGCTGAAAACTGCCCTTTTTTTTTAAAAAGGTGATAGAATGGGTGACTTCATGGAACTTGTAGAACTAATGACATCAGCGCATACACTTCTGGTCAGCTGTACAAATTAATACATTTCATTAAGGGCATATTATTGGTTTCTGCCAAAGTTTTATAACATTCATATGAGATTCCAATGGACTATTTCAAACTGATAATATCACCAGTAGAACTTAGGTGAATGTAAAACACAGCTTGTATCATACGAAGAAATCCTAAACAGCTTAATCGTGTTTACCCTATGTTTCAGGTGATGATCAGGAGTATTTCACATATAGCAATGTGTTGCTCATTACATAAAATGCTAAGATTGTAAATGTTTTCTTCAATTTATTTAATTAAAAAAATATATCTACAGGTAAAACAGTTGGACAAGGGGGCACCCAGATTTGAATTAGAGACCTCTCGACCTGCAGTCTATTGCTACACCACTGATCTATACCCCCAGATCTGAAATGTTCACCTATATTAATTCAGTAATATGTACAAAGTGGAAGCAACATGCAATCACCATCAAAGCAATGCATTTTCAGCCACCAAACCCTCCTTATAAGTATATGGGGTGCGAAGGATGTCCTTTATCTGCCTTGGTAAAATACAGTGAGGTTTCCATTGCAAGAATTCATACATTTCGTATCACATGTAGATCTTGGAACATGGAAAAAAAACTTTTGTCAAATGCACAAATTGTGCAAAACGTAACTGCTTCTCTACTGCAGTTTGTTGATATTGTGCTAAGAGCATAGTTAAACCCAATTGTTCATTATTTTGTATATGGAATGATGATATATCCTATTGTTTCTTACAGGTCATTGGGTTGAAAAACATTTTAACAGGATCTATTGAAGAGGGTATATGGTTATGAAACAGGGACTTCTTGAACTGCACTCCTACGCTCTACCACTGAGTTAAACCCTTGAATGCTGAAAACTGCGCTTTTTTTTAAATAGGTGATAGAGTGGGTGACTGCATGGAACATGTAGAACTAATGACATCAGTGCACTTCTGGTCAGCTGTACAAATTAATACATTTCATTAAGGGCATATTATTGGTTTCCGCCAAAGTTTTATAACATTCATATGAGATTCCAATGGACTATTTTAAACTGATAATATCACCAGTAGAACTTGGGTGAATGTAAAACACAGCTTGTATCATACGAAGAAATCCTAAACAGCTTAATGGTGTTTACCCTATGTTTCAGGTGAAGATCAGGAGTATTTGAAATGTAGCAATGTGTTGCTCATTACATAAAATGCTAAGATTGTAAATGTTTTCTTCAATTTATTTAATTAAAAAATGTATCTACAGTTGGACAAGGGGGCACCCAGATTTGAACTAGAGACTTCTTGATATGCAGTGTATTGCTATACCACTGAGCTATACCCACAGATCTGAAATGTTCATCTATATTAATTCAGTAATATGTACAAAGTAGAAGCAACATGCAATCACCGTCAAAGCAATGCATTTTCAGCCACCAAACCCCCCTTATCACTATATGGGGTGCGAAGGATGTCCTTTATCTGCCTTGGTAAAATACAGTGAGGTTTCCTTTGCAAGAATTCATACATTTCGTATCACATGTAGATCTTGGAACATGGAAAAAAAACTTTTGTCAAATGCACAAATTCTGCAAAACGTAACTGCTTCTCTACTGCAGTTTGTTGATTTTGTGCTAAGAGCATAGTTAAACCCAATTGTTCATTGTTTCGTATATGAAATGATGATATATCTTTTTGTTTCTTACAGTGCATTGGGTTGAAAAACATTTTAACAGGATCTATTGAAGAGGGTATATGGTTATGAAACAGGGACTTCTTGAACTGCACTCCTACGCTCTACCACTGACATAAACCCTTGAATGCTGAAAACTGCCCTTTTTTTTAAAAAGGTGATAGAATGGGTGACTTCATGGTACTTGTAGAACTAATGACATCAGCGCATACACTTCTGGTCAGCTGTACAAATTAATACATTTCATTAAGGGCATATTATTGGTTTCTGCCAAAGTTTTATAACATTCATATGAGATTCCAATGGACTATTTCAAATTGATAATATCACCAGTAGAACTTAGGTGAATGTAAAACACAGCTCGTATCATACGAAGAAATCCTAAACAGCTTAATCGTGTTTACCCTATGTTTCAGGTGATGATCAGGAGTATTGCACATATAGCAATGTGTTGCTCATTACATAAAATGCTAAGATTGTAAATGTTTTCTTCAATTTATTTAATTAAAAAAATATATCTACAGGTAAAACAGTTGGACAAGGGGGCACCCAGATTTGAATTAGAGACCTCTCGACCTGCAGTCTATTGCTACACCACTGATCTATACCCCCAGATCTGAAATGTTCACCTATATTAATTCAGTAATATGTACAAAGTGGAAGCAACATGCAATCACCATCAAAGCAATGCATTTTCAGCCACCAAACCCTCCTTATAAGTATATGGGGTGCGAAGGATGTCCTTTATCTGCCTTGATAAAATACAGTGAGGTTTCCATTGCAAGAATTCATACATTTCGTATCACATGTAGATCTTGGAACATGGAAAAAAAACTTTTGTCAAATGCACAAATTCTGCAAAACGTAACTGCTTCTCTACTGCAGTTTGTTGATTTTGTGCTAAGAGCATAGTTAAACCCAATTGTTCATTGTTTTGTATATGAAATGATTATATATCTAATTGTTTCTTACAGTGCATTGGGTTGAAAAACATTTTAACATGATCTATTGAAGAGGGTATATGGTTATGAAACAGGGACTTCTTGAACTGCACTCCTAGGCTCTACCACTGACATAAACCCTTGAATGCTGAAAACTGCCCTTTTTTTAAAAAGGTGATAGTGTGGGTGACTGCATGGAACTTGTAGAACTAATGACATCAGTGCACTTCTGGTCAGCTGTACAAATTAATACATTTCATTAAGGGCATATTATTGGTTTCCGCCAAAGTTTAATAACATTCATATGAGATTCCAATGGACTATTTCAAACTGATAACATCACCAGTAGAACTTGGGTGAATGTAAAACACAGCTTGTATCATACGAAGAAATCCTAAACAGCTTACTGGTGTTTACCCTATGTTTCAGGTGAGGATCAGGAGTATTGCACATGTATCAATGTGTTGCTCCTTACATAAAATCCTAAGATTGTAAATGTGTTCTTCAATTTATTTAATTAAAAAAAATATATCTACAGGTAAAACAGTTGGACAAGGGGGCACCCAGATTTGAACTAGAGACCTCTTGACCTGCAGTCTATTGCTATACCACTGATCTATACCCTCAGTTCTGAAATGTTCACCTGTATTAATTCAGTAATATGTACAAAGTGGAAGCAACATGTAATCACCATCAACGCAATGCATTTTCAACCACCAAACCCTCCTTATAAGTATAAGGGGTACAAAAGATGTCCTTTATCTGCCTTGGTAAAATACAGTGAGGTTTCCATTGCAAGAATTCATACATTTCGTATCACATGTAGATCTTGGAACATGGAAAAAAAACTTTTGTCAAATGCACAAATTCTACAAAATGTAACTGCTTCTCTACTGCAGTTTGCTGATTTTGTGCAAAGACCATAGTTAAACCCAATTGTTCAATGTTTTGTATGTGAAATGATGATATATCCTATTGTTTCTTACAGTGCATTGGGTTGAAAAACATTTAAACATGATATATTGAAGAGGGTATATGGTTATGAAACAGGGACTTCTTGAACTGCACTCCTACGCTCTACCACTGATTTAAACCCTTGAATGCTGAAAACTGCCCTTTTTTTAAAAAAGGTGATAGTGTGGGTGACTGCATGGAACTTGTAGAACTAATGACATCAGTGCACTTCTGGTCAGCTGTACAAATTAATACATTTCATTAAGGGCATATTATTGGTTTCCGCCAAAGTTTTATAACATTCATATGAGATTCCAATGGACTATTTCAAACTGATAATATCACCAGTAGAACTTGGGTGAATGTAAAACACAGCTTGTATCATACGAAGAAATCCTAAACAACTTAATGGTGTTTACCCTATGTTTCAGGTGATGATCAGGAGTATTTCAAATGTATAAATGTGTTGCTCATTACATAAAATGCTAAGATTGTAAAAGTTTTCTTCAATTTATTTAATTAAAAAATATATCTACAGGTAAAACAGTTGGACAAGGGGGCACCCAGATTTGAACTAGGGACCTCTTGATCTGCAGTCAAATGCTCTACCAGTGAGCTATACCCCCAGTTCTGAAAAGTTCACCTATATTAATTCAGTAATAGGTACAAAGTGGAAGCAACATGCAATCACCATCAAAGCAATGCATTTTCAGCCACCAAACCCTCCTTAGAAGTATAAGGGGTACAAAATATGTCCTTTATCTGCTTGGTAAAATACAGAGAGGTTTCCATTGCAAGAATTCATACATTTCGTATCACATGTAGATCTTGGAACATGGAAAAAAACTTTTGTCAAATGCACAAATTCTGCAAAACGTAACTGCTTCTCTACTGCAGTTTGTTGATATTGTGCTAAGAGCATCGTTAAACCCAATTGTTCATTGTTTTGTATATGAAATGATGATATATCCTATTGTTTCTTACAGGTCATTGGGTTGAAAAACATTTTAACAGGATCTATTGAAAAGGGTATATGTTTATGAAACAGGGACTTCTTGAACTGCACTCCTACGCTCTACCACTGAGTTAAACCCTTGAATGCTGAAAACTGCGCTTTTTTTAAAAAGGTGATAGAGTGGGTGACTGCATGGAACATGTAGAACTAATGACATCAGTGCACTTCTGGTCAGCTGTACAAATTAATACATTTCATTAAGGGCATATTATTGGTTTCCGCCAAAGTTTTATAACATTCATATGAGATTCCAATGGACTATTTTAAATTGATAATATCACCAGTAGAACTTGGGTGAATGTAAAACACAGCTTGTATCATACGAAGAATTCCTAAACAGCTTAATGGTGTTTACCCTATGTTTCAAGTGATAATCAGGAGTATTTCAAATGTAGCAATGTGTTGCTCATTACATAAAATGCTAAGATTGTAAATGTTTTCTTCAATTTATTTAATTAAAAAAATATATCTACAGGTAAAACAGTTGGACAAGGGGGCACCCAGATTTGAACTAGGGACCTCTTGATATGCAGTCAAATGCTCTACCAGTGAGCTATACCCCCAGTTCTGAAAATGTTCACCTATATTTATTCAGTAATATGTACAAAGTGGAAGCAACATGCAATCACCATCAAAGCAATGCATTTTCAGCCACCAAACCCTCCTTATAAGTATAAGGGGTACAAAATATGTCCTTCATCTGCATGGTAAAATACAGTGAGGTTTCCATTGCAAGAATTCATACATTTCGTATCACATGTAAATCTTGGAACATGGAAAAAAACTTTTGTCAAATGCACAAATTCTGCAAAACGTAACTGCTTCTCTACTGCAGTTTGTTGATTTTGTGCTGAGAGCATAGTTAAACCCAATTGTTCATTGTTTTGTTTATGAAATGATGATATATCTAATTGTTTCTTACAGTGCATTGGGTTGAAAAACATTTTAGCAGGATCTATTGAAGAGGGTATATGGTTATGAAACAGGGACTTCTTGAACTGCACTCCTACGCTCTACCACTGACATAAACCCTTGAATGCTGAAAACTGCCCTTTTTTTAAAAAGGTGATAGTGTGGGTGACTGCATGGAACTTGTAGAACTAATGACATCAGTGCACTTCTGGTCTGCTGTACAAATTAATACATTTCATTAAGGGCATATTATTGGTTTCCGCCAAAGTTTAATAACATTCATATGAGATTCCAATGGACTATTTCAAACTGATAATATCACCAGTAGAACTGGGTGAATGTAAAACACAGCTTGTATCATACGAAGAAATCCTAAACAGCTTAATGGTGTTTACCCTATGTTTCAGGTGAGGATCAGGAGTATTGCACATGTATCAATGTGTTGCTCCTTACATAAAATCCTAAGATTGTAAATGTTTTCTTCAATTTATTTAATTAAAAAAATATATCTACAGGTAAAACAGTTGGACAAGGGGGCACCCAGATTTGAACTAGAGACCTCTTGACCTGCAGTCTTTTGCTATACCACTGATCTATACCCCCAGTTCTGAAATGTTCACCTGTATTAATTCAGTAATATGTACAAAGTGGAAGCAACATGCAATCACCATCAACGCAATGCATTTTCAGCCACCAAACCCCCCTTATCACTATATGGGGTGCGAAGGATGTCCTTTATCTGCCTTGGTAAAATACAGTGAGGTTTCCATTGCAAGAATTCATACATTTCGTATCACATGTAGATCTTGGAACATGGAAAAAAAACTTTTGTCAAATGCACAAATTCTGCAAAACGTAACTGCTTCTCTACTGCAGTTTGTTGATTTTGTGCTAAGAGCATAGTTAAACCCAATTGTTCATTGTTTCGTATATGAAATGATGATATATCTTATTGTTTCTTACAGTGCATTGGGTTGAAAAACATTTTAACAGGATCTATTGAAGAGGGTATATGGTTATGAAACAGGGACTTCTTGAACTGCACTCCTACGCTCTACCACTGACATAAACCCTTGAATGCTGAAAACTGCCCTTTTTTTAAAAAGGTGATAGAATGGGTGACTGCATGGAACTTGTAGAACTAATGACATCAGCGCATACACTTCTGGTCAGCTGTACAAATTAATACATTTCATTAAGGGCATATTATTGGTTTCTGCCAAAGTTTTATAACATTCATATGAGATTCCAATGGACTATTTCAAACTGATAATATCACCAGTAGAACTTGGGTGAATGTAAAACACAGCTTGTATCATACGAAGAAATCCTAAACAGCTTAATCGTGTTTACCCTATGTTTCAGGTGATGATCAGGAGTATTTCACATATAGCAATGTGTTGCTCATTACATAAAATGCTAAGATTGTAAATGTTTTCTTCAATTTATTTAATTAAAAAAATATATCTACAGGTAAAACAGTTGGACAAGGGGGCACCCAGATTTGAATTAGAGACCTCTCGACCTGCAGTCTATTGCTACACCACTGATCTATAACCCCAGATCTGAAATGTTCACCTATATTAATTCAGTAATATGTACAAAGTGGAAGCAACATGCAATCACCATCAAAGCAATGCATTTTCAGCCACCAAACCCTCCTTATAAGTATATGGGGTGCGAAGGATGTCCTTTATCTGCCTTGGTAAAATACAGTGAGGTTTCCATTGCAAGAATTCATACATTTCGTATCACATGTAGATCTTGGAACATGGAAAAAAAACTTTTGTCAAATGCACAAATTCTGCAAAACGTAACTGCTTCTCTACTGCAGTTTGTTGATTTTGCGCTAAGAGCATAGTTAAACCCAATTGTTCATTGTTTTGTATATGAAATGATGATATATCCTATTGTTTCTTAGAGTGCATTGGGGTGAAAAACATTTTAACATGATCTATTGAAGAGGGTATATGGTTATGAAACAGGGACTTCTTGAACTGCACTCCTACGCTCTACCACTGAGTTAAACCCTTGAATGCTGAAAACTGCCCTTTTTTAAAAAGGTGATAGAGTGGGTGACTGCATGGAACTTGTAGAACTAATGACATCTGTGCACTTCAGGTCAGCTGTACAAATTAATACATTTCATTAAGCTCATATTATTGGTTTCCTCCTAAGTTTTATAACATTCATATGAGCTTCCAATGGACTATTTGAAACTGATAATATCACCAGTAGAACTTGGGTGAATGTAATACACAGCTTGTATCATACGAAGAAATCCTAAACAACTTAATGGTGTTTACCCTATGTTTCAGGTGATGATCAGGGCTTATTTCAAATGTATAAATGTGTTGCTCATTACATAAAATGCTAAGATTGTAAAAGTTTTCTTCAATTTATTTAATTAAAAAATATATCTACAGGTAAAATAGTTGGACAAGGGGGCACCCAGATTTGAACTATGGACCTCTTGATCTGCAGTCAAATGCTCTACCAGTGAGCTATACCCCCAGTTCTGAAAAGTTCACCTATATTAATTCAGTAATACGTACAAAGTGGAAGCAACATGCAATCACCATCAAAGCAATGCATTTTCAGCCACCAAACCCTCCTTATAAGTATAAGGGGTACAAAATATGTCCTTTATCTGCTTGGTAAAATACAGAGAGGTTTCCATTGCAAGAATTCATACATTTCGTATCACATGTAGATCTTGGAACATGGAAAAAAACTTTTGTCAAATGCACAAATTCTGCAAAACGTAACTGCTTCTCTACTGCAGTTTGTTGATATTGTGCTAAGAGCATCGTTAAACCCAATTGTTCATTGTTTTGTATATGAAATGATGATATATCCTATTGTTTCTTACAGGTCATTGGGTTGAAAAACATTTTAACAGGATCTATTGAAGAGGGTATATGTTTATGAAACAGGGACTTCTTGAACTGCACTCCTACGCTCTACCACTGAGTTAAACCCTTGAATGCTGAAAACTGCGCTTTTTTTAAAAAGGTGATAGAGTGGGTGACTGCATGGAACATGTAGAACTAATGACATCAGTGCACTTCTGGTCAGCTGTACAAATTAATACATTTCATTAAGGGCATATTATTGGTTTCCGCCAAAGTTTTATAACATTCATATGAGATTCCAATGGACTATTTTAAATTGATAATATCACCAGTAGAACTTGGGTGAATGTAAAACACAGCTTGTATCATACGAAGAATTCCTAAACAGCTTAATGGTGTTTACCCTATGTTTCAAGTGATAATCAGGAGTATTTCAAATGTAGCAATGTGTTGCTCATTACATAAAATGCTAAGATTGTAAATGTTTTCTTCAATTTATTTAATTAAAAAAATATATCTACAGGTAAAACAGTTGGACAAGGGGGCACCCAGATTTGAACTAGGGACCTCTTGATATGCAGTAAAATGCTCTACCAGTGAGCTATACCCCCAGTTCTGAAATGTTCACCTATATTTATTCAGTAATATGTACAAAGTGGAAGCAACATGCAATCACCATCAAAGCAATGCATTTTCAGCCACCAAACCGTCCTTATAAGTATAAGGGGTACAAAATATGTCCTTCATCTGCATGGTAAAATACAGTGAGGTTTCCATTGCAAGAATTCATACATTTCGTATCACATGTAGATCTTGGAACATGGAAAAAAACTTTTGTCAAATGCACAAATTCTGCAAAACGTAACTGCTTCTCTACTGCAGTTTGTTGATATTGTGCTAAGAGCATCGTTAAACCCAATTGTTCATTGTTTTGTATATGAAATTATGATATATCCTATTGTTTCTTACAGGTCATTGGGTTGAAAAACATTTTAACAGGATCTATTGAAGAGGGTATATGTTTATGAAACAGGGACTTCTTGAACTGCACTCCTACGCTCTACCACTGAGTTAAACCCTTGAATGCTGAAAACTGCGCTTTTTTTAAAAAGGTGATAGAGTGGGTGACTGTATGGAACATGTAGAACTAATGACATCAGTGCACTTCTGGTCAGCTGTACAAATTAATACATTTCATTAAGGGCATATTATTGGTTTCCGCCAACGTTTTATAACATTCATATGAGATTCCAATGGACTATTTTAAATTGATAATATCACCAGTAGAACTTGGGTGAATGTAAAACACAGCTTGTATCATACGAAGAATTCCTAAACAGCTTAATGGTGTTTACCCTATGTTTTAAGTGATAGTCAGGAGTATTTCAAATGTAGCAATGTGTTGCTCATTACATAAAATGCTAAGATTGTAAATGTTTTCTTCAATTTATTTAATTAAAAAAATATATCTACAGGTAAAACAGTTGGACAAGGGGGCACCCAGAATTGAACTAGGGACCTCTTGATATGCAGTCAAATGCTCTACCAATGAGCTATACCCCCAGTTCTGAAATGTTCACCTATATTTATTCAGTAATATGTACAAAGTGGAAGCAACATGCAATCACCATCAAAGCAATGCATTTTCAGCCACCAAACCCTCCTTATAAGTATAAGGGGTACAAAATATGTCCTTCATCTGCATGGTAAAATACAGTGAGTTTTCCATTGCAAGAATCCATACATTTCGTATCACATGTAGATCTTGGAACATGGAAAAAAACTTTTGTCAAATGCACAAATTCTGCAAAACGTAACTGCTTCTCTACTGCAGTTTGTTGATTTTGTGCTGAGAGCATAGTTAAACCCAATTGTTCATTGTTTTGTTTATGAAATGATGATATATCTAATTGTTTCTTACAGTGCATTGGGTTGAAAAACATTTTAGCAGGATCTATTGAAGAGGGTATATGGTTATGAAACAGGGACTTCTTGAACTGCACTCCTACGCTCTACCACTGACATAAACCCTTGAATGCTGAAAACTGCCCTTTTTTTAAAAAGGTGATAGTGTGGGTGACTGCATGGAACTTGTAGAACTAATGACATCAGTGCACTTCTGGTCAGCTGTACAAATTAATACATTTCATTAAGGGCATATTATTGGTTTCCGCCAAAGTTTAATAACATTCATATGAGATTCAAATGGACTATTTTAAATTGATAATATCACCAGTAGAACTTGGGTGAATGTAAAACACAGCTTGTATCATACGAAGAAATCCTAAACAGCTTAATGGTGTTTACCCTATGTTTCAGGTGAGGATCAGGAGTATTGCACATGTATCAATGTGTTGCTCCTTACATAAAATCCTAAGATTGTAAATGTTTTCTTCAATTTATTTAATTAAAAAAATATATCTACAGGTAAAACAGTTGGACAAGGGGGCACCCAGATTTGAACTAGAGAGCTCTTGACCTGCAGTCTATTGCTATACCACTGATCTATACCCCCAGTTCTGAAATGTTCAGCTGTATTAATTCAGTAATATGTACAAAGTGGAAGCAACATGCAATCACCATCAAAGCAATGCATTTTCAACCACCAAACCCTCCTTATAAGTATAAGGGGTACAAAATATGTCCTTTATCTGCTTGGTAAAATACAGTGAGGTTTCCATTGCAAGAATTCATACATTTCGTATCACATGTAGATCTTGGAACATGGAAAATAACTTTTGTCAAATGCACAAATTCTGCAAAACGTAACTGCTTCTCTACTGCAGTTTGTTGATATTGTGCTAAGAGCATAGTTAAACCCAATTGTTCATTATTTTGTATATGGAATGATGATATATCCTATTGTTTCTTACAGGTCATTGGGTTGAAAAACATTTTAACAGGATCTATTGAAGAGGGTATATGGTTATGAAACAGTGACTTCTTGAACTGCACTCCTACGCTCTACCACTGAGTTAAACCCTTGAATGCTGAAAACTGCGCTTTTTTTAAATAGGTGATAGAGTGGGTGACTGCATGGAACATGTAGAACTAATGACATCAGTGCACTTCTGGTCAGCTGTACAAATTAATACATTTTATTAAGGGCATATTATTGGTTTCCGCCAAAGTTTTATAACATTCATATGAGATTCCAATGGACTATTTTAAACTGATAATATCACCAGTAGAACTTGGGTGAATGTAAAACACAGCTTGTATCATACGAAGAAATCCTAAACAGCTTAATGGTGTTTACCCTATGTGTCAGGTGAAGATCAGGAGTATTTGAAATGTAGCAATGTGTTGCTCATTACATAAAATGCTAAGATTGTAAATGATTTCTTCAATTTATTTAATTAAAAAATATATCTACAGGTGGACAAGGGGGCACCCAGATTTGAACTAGAGACTTCTTGATATGCAGTGTATTGCTATACCACTGAGCTATACCCACAGATCTGAAATGTTCACCTATATTAATTCAGTAATATGTACAAAGTGGAAGCAACATGCAATCACCGTCAAAGCAATGCATTTTCAGCCACCAAACCCCCCTTATCACTATATGGGGTGCGAAGGATGTCCTTTATCTGCCTTGGTAAAATACAGTGAGGTTTCCTTTGCAAGAATTCATACATTTCGTATCACATGTAGATCTTGGAACATGGAAAAAAAACTTTTGTCAAATGCACAAATTCTGCAAAACGTAACTGCTTCTCTACTGCAGTTTGTTGATTTTGTGCTAAGAGCATAGTTAAACCCAATTGTTCATTGTTTCGTATATGAAATGATGATATATCTTATTGTTTCTTACAGTGCATTGGGTTGAAAAACATTTTAACAGGATCTATTGAAGAGGGTATATGGTTATGAAACAGGGACTTCTTGAACTGCACTCCTACGCTCTACCACTGACATAAACCCTTGAATGCTGAAAACTGCCCTTTTTTTTAAAAAGGTGATAGAATGGGTGACTGCATGGAACTTGTAGAACTAATGACATCAGCGCATACACTTCTGGTCAGCTGTACAAATTAATACATTTCATTAAGGGCATATTATTGGTTTCTGCCAAAGTTTTATAACATTCATATGAGATTCCAATGGACTATTTCAAACTGATAATATCACCAGTAGAACTTGGGTGAATGTAAAACACAGCTTGTATCATACGAAGAAATCCTAAACAGCTTAATCGTGTTTACCCTATGTTTCAGGTGATGATCAGGAGTATTTCACATATAGCAATGTGTTGCTCATTACATAAAATGCTAAGATTGTAAATGTTTTCTTCAATTTATTTAATTAAAAAAATATATCTACAGGTAAAACAGTTGGACAAGGGGGCACCCAGATTTGAATTAGAGACCTCTCGACCTGCAGTCTATTGCTACACCACTGATCTATACCCCCAGATCTGAAATGTTCACCTATATTAATTCAGTAATATGTACAAAGTGGAAGCAACATGCAATCACCATCAAAGCAATGCATTTTCAGCCACCAAACCCTCCATATAAGTATAAGGGGTACAAAAGATGTCCTTTATCTGTCTTGGTAAAATACAGTGAGGTTTCCATTGCAAGAATTCATACATTTCGTATCACATGTAGATCTTGGAACATGGAAAAAAAACTTTTGTCAAATGCACAAATTCTACAAAATGTAACTGCTTCTCTACTGCAGTTTGCTGATTTTGTGCAAATACCATAGTTAAACCCAATTGTTCAATGTTTTGTATGTGAAATGATGATATATCCTATTGTTTCTTACAGTGCATTGGGTTGAAAAACATTTAAACATGATCTATTGAAGAGGGTATATGGTTATGAAACAGGGACTTCTTGAACTGCACTCCTACGCTCTACCACTGATTCAAACCCTTGAATGCTGAAAACTGCCCTTTTTTTAAAAAAGGTGATAGTGTGGGTGACTGCATGGAACTTGTAGAACTAATGACATCAGTGCACTTCTGGTCAGCTGTACAAATTAATACATTTCATTAAGGGCATATTATTGGTTTCCGCCAAAGTTTTATAACATTCATATGAGATTCCAATGGACTATTTCAAACTGATAATATCACCAGTAGAACTTGGGTGAATGTAAAACACAGCTTGTATCATACGAAGAAATCCTAAACAACTTAATGGTGTTTACCCTATGTTTCAGGTGATGATCAGGAGTATTTCAAATGTATAAATGTGTTGCTCATTACATAAAATGCTAAGATTGTAAAAGTTTTCTTCAATTTATTTAATTAAAAAATATATCTACAGGTAAAACAGTTGGACAAGGGGGCACCCAGATTTGAACTAGGGACCTCTTGATCTGCAGTCAAATGCTCTACCAGTGAGCTATACCCCCAGTTCTTAAAAGTTCACCTATATTAATTCAGTAATACGTACAAAGTGGAAGCAACATGCAATCACCATCAAAGCAATGCATTTTCAGCCACCAAACCCTCCTTATAAGTATAAGGGGTACAAAATATGTCCTTTATCTGCTTGGTAAAATACAGAGAGGTTTCCATTGCAAGAATTCATACATTTCGTATCACATGTAGATCTTGGAACATGGAAAAAAACTTTTGTCAAATGCACAAATTCTGCAAAACGTAACTGCTTCTCTACTGCAGTTTGTTGATATTGTGCTAAGAGCATCGTTAAACCCAATTGTTCATTGTTTTGTATATGAAATGATGATATATCCTATTGTTTCTTACAGGTCATTGGGTTGAAAAACATTTTAACAGGATCTATTGAAGAGGGTATATGTATATGAAACAGGGACTTCTTGAACTGCACTCCTACGCTCTACCACTGAGTTAAACCCTTGAATGCTGAAAACTGCGCTTTTTTTTAAAAAGGTGATAGAGTGGGTGACTGCATGGAACATGTAGAACTAATGACATCAGTGCACTTCTGGTCAGCTGTACAAATTAATACATTTCATTAAGGGCATATTATTGGTTTCCGCCAAAGTTTTATAACATTCATATGAGATTCCAATGGACTATTTTAAATTGATAATATCACCAGTAGAACTTGGGTGAATGTAAAACACAGCTTGTATCATACGAAGAATTCTTAAACAGCTTAATGGTGTTTACCCTATGTTTCAAGTGATAATCAGGAGTATTTCAAATGTAGCAATGTGTTGCTCATTACATAAAATGCTAAGATTGTAAATGTTTTCTTCAATTTATTTAATTAAAAAAATATATCTACAGGTAAAACAGTTGGACAAGGGGGCACCCGGATTTGAACTAGGGACCTCTTGATATGCAGTCAAATGCTCTACCAGTGAGCTATACCCCCAGTTCTGAAATGTTCACCTATATTTATTCAGTAATATGTACAAAGTGGGAGCAACATGCAATCACCATCAAAGCAATGCATTTTCAGCCACCAAACCCTCCTTATAAGTATAAGGGGTACAAAATATGCCCTTCATCTGCATGGTAAAATACAGTGAGGTTTCCATTGCAAGAATTCATACATTTCGTATCACATGTAGATCTTGGAACATGGAAAAAAACTTTTGTCAAATGCACAAATTCTGCAAAACGTAACTGCTTCTCTACTGCAGTTTGTTGATTTTGTGCTGAGAGCATAGTTAAACCCAATTGTTCATTGTTTTGTTTATGAAATGATGATATATCTAATTGTTTCTTACAGTGCATTGGGTTGAAAAACATTTTAGCAGGATCTATTGAAGAGGGTATATGGTTATGAAACAGGGACTTCTTGAACTGCACTCCTACGCTCTACCACTGACATAAACCCTTGAATGCTGAAAACTGCCCTTTTTTTAAAAAGGTGATAGTGTGGGTGACTGCATGGAACTTGTAGAACTAATGACATCAGTGCACTTCTGGTCAGCTGTACAAATTAATACATTTCATTAAGGGCATATTATTGGTTTCCGCCAAAGTTTAATAACATTCATATGAGATTCCAATGGACTATTTCAAACTGATAATATCACCAGTAGAACTTGGGTGAATGTAAAACACAGCTTGTATCATACGAAGAAATCCTAAACAGCTTAATGGTGTTTACCCTATGTTTCAGGTGAGGATCAGGAGTATTGCACATGTATCAATGTGTTGCTCCTTACATAAAATCCTAAGATTGTAAATGTTTTCTTCAATTTATTTAATTAAAAAAATATATCTACAGGTAAAACAGTTGGACAAGGGGGCACCCAGATTTGAACTAGAGACCTCTTGACCTGCAGTCTATTGCTATACCACTGATCTATACCCCCAGTTCTGAAATGTTCACCTGTATTAAATCAGTAATATGTACAAAGTGGAAGCAACATGCAATCACCATCAAAGCAATGCATTTTCAACCACTAAACCCTCCTTATAAGTATAAGGGGTACAAAATATGTCCTTTATCTGCTTGGTAAAATACAGTGAGGTTTCCATTGCAAGAATTCATACATTTCGTATCACATGTAGATCTTGGAACATGGAAAATAACTTTTGTCAAATGCACAAATTCTGCAAACCGTAACTGCTTCTCTACTGCAGTTTGTTGATATTGTGCTAAGAGCATAGTTAAACCCAATTGTTCATTATTTTGTATATGGAATGATGATATATCCTATTGTTTCTTACAGGTCATTGGGTTGAAAAACATTTTAACAGGATCTATTGAAGAGGGTATATGGTTATGAAACAGGGACTTCTTGAACTGCACTCCTACGCTCTACCACTGAGTTAAACCCTTGAATGCTGAAAACTGCGCTTTTTTTAAATAGGTGATAGAGTGGGTGACTGCATGGAACATGTAGAACTAATGACATCAGTGCACTTCTGGTCAGCTGTACAAATTAATACATTTCATTAAGGGCATATTATTGGTTTCCGCCAAAGTTTTATAACATTCATATGAGATTCCAATGGACTATTTTAAACTGATAATATCACCAGTAGAACTTGGGTGAATGTAAAACACAGCTTGTATCATACGAAGAAATCCTAAACAGCTTAATGGTGTTTACCCTATGTTTCAGGTGAAGATCAGGAGTATTTGAAATGTAGCAATGTGTTGCTCATTACATAAAATGCTAAGATTGTAAATGTTTTCTTCAATTTATTTAATTAAAAAATATATCTACAGTTGGACAAGGGGGCACCCAGATTTGAACTAGAGACTTCTTGATATGCAGTGTATTGCTATACCACTGAGCTATACCCACAGATCTGAAATTTACACCTATATTAATTCAGTAATATGTACAAAGTGGAAGCAACATGCAATCACCGTCAAAGCAATGCATTTTCAGCCACCAAACCCCCCTTATCACTATATGGGGTGCGAAGGATGTCCTTTATCTGCCTTGGTAAAATACAGTGAGGTTTCCTTTGCAAGAATTCATACATTTCGTATCACATGTAGATCTTGGAACATGGAAAAAAAACTTTTGTCAAATGCACAAATTCTGCAAAACGTAACTGCTTCTCTACTGCAGTTTGTTGATTTTGTGCTAAGAGCATAGTTAAACCCAATTGTTCATTGTTTCGTATATGAAATGATGATATATCTTATTGTTTCTTACAGTGCATTGGGTTGAAAAACATTTTAACAGGATCTATTGAAGAGGGTATATGGTTATGAAACAGGGACTTTTTGAACTGCACTCCTACGCTCTACCACTGACATAAACCCTTGAATGCTGAAAACTGCCCTTTTTTTTAAAAAGGTGATAAAATGGGTGACTGCATGGAACTTGTAGAACTAATGACATCAGCGCATACACTTCTGGTCAGCTGTACAAATTAATACATTTCATTAAGGGCATATTATTGGTTTCTGCCAAAGTTTTATAACATTCATATGAGATTCCAATGGACTATTTCAAACTGATAATATCACCAGTAGAACTTGGGTGAATGTAAAACACAGCTTGTATCATACGAAGAAATCCTAAACAGCTTAATCGTGTTTACCCTATGTTTCAGGTGATGATCAGGTGTATTTCACATATAGCAATGTGTTGCTCATTACATAAAATGCTAAGATTGTAAATGTTTTCTTCAATTTATTTAATTAAAAAAATATATCTACAGGTAAAACAGTTGGACAAGGGGGCACCCAGATTTGAATTAGAGACCTCTCGACCTGCAGTCTATTGCTACACCACTGATCTATACCCCCAGATCTGAAATGTTCACCTATATTAATTCAGTAATATGTACAAAGTGGAAGCAACATGCAATCACCATCAAAGCAATGCATTTTCAGCCACCAAACCCTCCTTATAAGTATATGGGGTGCGAAGGATGTCCTTTATCTGCCTTGGTAAAATACAGTGAGGTTTCCATTGCAAGAATTCATACATTTCGTATCACATGTAGATCTTGGAACATGGAAAAAAAACTTTTGTCAAATGCACAAATTCTGCAAAACGTAACTGCTTCTCTACTGCAGTTTGTTGATTTTGAGCTAAGAGCATAGTTAAACCCAATTGTTCATTGTTTTGTATATGAAATGATGATATATCCTATTGTTTCTTACAGTGCATTGGGTTGAAAAACATTTTAACATGATCTATTGAAGAGGGTATATGGTTTTGAAACAGGGACTTCTTGAACTGCACTCCTACGCTCTACCACTGAGTTAAACCCTTGAATGCTGAAAACTGCCCTTTTTTAAAAAGGTGATAGAGTGGGTGACTGCATGGAACTTGTAGAACTAATGACATCTGTGCACTTCAGGTCAGCTGTACAAATTAATACATTTCATTAAGCTCATATTATTGGTTTCCGCCAAAGTTTTATAACATTCATATGAGCTTCCAATGGACTATTTGAAACTGATAATATCACCAGTAGAACTTGGGTGAATGTAATACACAGCTTGTATCATGCAAAGAAATCCTAAACAGCTTATTGGTGTTTACCCTATGTTTCAGGTGATGATCAGGAGTATTTCAAAGGTAGAAATGTGTTGCTCATTACATAAAATGCTTAGATTGTAAAGATTTTCTTCAATTTATTTAATTAAAAAATATATCTACAGGTAAAACAGTTGGACAAGGGGGCACCCAGATTTGAACTAGGGACCTCTTGATCTGCAGTCAAATGCTCTACCAGTGAGCTATACCCCCAGTTCTGAAAAGTTCACCTATATTAATTCAGTAATACGTACAAAGTGGAAGCAACATGTAATCACCATCAACGCAATGCATTTTCAGCCACCAAACCCTCCAAATAAGTATAAGGGGTACAAAAGATGTCCTTTATCTGCCTTGGTAAAATACAGTGAGGTTTCCATTGCAAGAATTCATACATTTCGTATCACATGTAGATCTTGGAACATGGAAAAAAAACTTTTGTCAAATGCACAAATTCTACAAAATGTAACTGCTTCTCTACTGCAGTTTGCTGATTTTGTGCAAAGACCATAGTTAAACCCAATTGTTCAATGTTTTGTATGTGAAATGATGATATATCCTATTGTTTCTTATAGTGCATTGGGTTGAAAAACATTTAAACATGATCTATTGAAGAGGGTATATGGTTATGAAACAGGGACTTCTTGAACTGCACTCCTACACTCTACCACTGATTTAAACCCTTGAATGCTGAAAACTGCCCTTTTTTTGAAAAAGGTGATAGTGTGGGTGACTGCATGGAACTTGTAGAACTAATGACATCAGTGCACTTCTGGTCAGCTGTACAAATTAATACATTTCATTAAGGGCATATTATTGGTTTCCGCCAAAGTTTTATAACATTCATATGAGATTCCAATGGACTATTTCAAACTGATAATATCACCAGTAGAACTTGGGTGAATGTAAAACACAGCTTGTATCATACGAAGAAATCCTAAACAACTTAATGGTGTTTACCCTATGTTTCAGGTGATGATCAGGAGTATTTCAAATGTATAAATGTGTTGCTCATTACATAAAATGCTAAGATTGTAAAAGTTTTCTTCAATTTATTTAATTAAAAAATATATCTACAGGTAAAACAGTTGGACAAGGGGGCACCCAGATTTGAACTAGGGACCTCTTGATCTGCAGTCAAATGCTCTACCAGTGAGCTATACCCCCAGTTCTGAAAAGTTCACCTATATTAATTCAGTAATACGTACAAAGTGGAAGCAACATGCAATCACCATCAAAGCAATGCATTTTCAGCCACCAAACCCTCCTTATAAGTATAAGGGGTACAAAATATGTCCTTTATCTGCTTGGTAAAATACAGAGAGGTTTCCATTGCAAGAATTCATACATTTCGTATCACATGTAGATCTTGGAACATGGAAAAAAACTTTTGTCAAATGCACAAATTCTGCAAAACGTAACTGCTTCTCTACTGCAGTTTGTTGATATTGTGCTAAGAGCATCGTTAAACCCAATTGTTCATTGTTTTGTATATGAAATGATGATATATCCTATTGTTTCTTACAGGTCATTGGGTTGAAAAACATTTTAACAGGATCTATTGAAGAGGGTATATGTTTATGAAACAGGGACTTCTTGAACTGCACTCCTACGCTCTACCACTGAGTTAAACCCTTGAATGCTGAAAACTGCGCTTTTTTTAAAAAGGTGATAGAGTGGGTGACTGCATGGAACATGTAGAACTAATGACATCAGTGCATTTCTGGTCAGCTGTACAAATTAATACATTTCATTAAGGGCATATTATTGGTTTCCGCCAAAGTTTTATAACATTCATATGAGATTTAATGGACTATTTTAAATTGATAATATCACCAGTAGAACCTGGGTGAATGTAAAACACAGCTTGTATCATACGAAGAATTCCTAAACAGCTTAATGGTGTTTACCCTATGTTTCAAGTGATAATCAGGAGTATTTCAAATGTAGCAATGTGTTGCTCATTACATAAAATGCTAAGATTGTAAATGTTTTCTTCAATTTATTTAATTAAAAAAATATATCTACAGGTAAAACAGTTGGACAAGGGGGCACCCAGATTTGAACTAGGGACCTCTGGATATGCAGTCAAATGCTCTACCAGTGAGCTATACCCCCAGTTCTGAAATGTTCACCTATATTTATTCAGTAATATGTACAAAGTGGAAGCAACATGCAATCACCATCAAAGCAATGCATTTTCAGCCACCAAACCCTCCTTATAAGTATAAGGGGTACAAAATATGTCCTTCATCTGCATGGTAAAATACAGTGAGGTTTCCATTGCAAGAATTCATACATTTCGTATCACATGTAGATCTTGGAACATGGAAAAAAACTTTTGTCAAATGCACAAATTCTGCAAAACGTAACTGCTTCTCTACTGCAGTTTGTTGATTTTGTGCTGAGAGCATAGTTAAACCCAATTGTTCATTGTTTTGTTTATGAAATGATGATATATCTAATTGTTTCTTACAGTGCATTGGGTTGAAAAACATTTTAGCAGGATCTATTGAAGAGGGTATATGGTTATGAAACAGGGACTTCTTGAACTGCACTCCTACGCTCTACCACTGACATAAACCCTTGAATGCTGAAAACTGCCCTTTTTTTTAAAAAGGTGATAGTGTGGGTGACTGCATGGAACTTGTAGAACTAATGACATCAGTGCACTTCTGGTCAGCTGTACAAATTAATACATTTCATTAAGGGCATATTATTGGTTTCCGCCAAAGTTTAATAACATTCATATGAGATTCCAATGGACTATTTCAAACTGATAATATCACCAGTAGAACTTGGGTGAATGTAAAACACAGCTTGTATCATACGAAGAAATCCTAAACAGCTTACTGGTGTTTACCCTATGTTTCAGGTGAGGATCAGGAGTATTGCACATGTATCAATGTGTTGCTCCTTACATAAAATCCTAAGATTGTAAATGTTTTCTTCAATTTATTTAATTAAAAAAATATATCTACAGGTAAAACAGTTGGACAAGGGGGCACACAGATTTGAACTAGAGAGCTCTTGACCTGCAGTCTATTGCTATACCACTGATCTATACCCCCAGTTCTGAAATGTTCACCTGTATTAATTCAGTAATATGTACAAAGTGGAAGCAACATGCAATCACCATCAAAGCAATGCATTTTCAACCACCAAACCCTCCTTATAAGTATAAGGGGTACAAAATATGTCCTTTATCTGCTTGGTAAAATACAGTGAGGTTTCCATTGCAAGAATTCATACATTTCGTATCACATGTAGATCTTGGAACATGGAAAATAACTTTTGTCAAATGCACAAATTCTGCAAAACGTAACTGCTTCTCTACTGCAGTTTGTTGATATTGTGCTAAGAGCATAGTTAAACCCAATTGTTCATTATTTTGTATATGAAATGATGATATATCCTATTGTTTCTTACAGGTCATTGGGTTGAAAAACATTTTAACAGGATCTATTGAAGAGGGTATATGGTTATGAAACAGGGACTTCTTGAACTGCACTCCTACGCTCTACCACTGAGTTAAACCCTTGAATGCTGAAAACTGCGCTTTTTTTAAATAGGTGATAGAGTGGGTGACTGCATGGAACATGTAGAACTAATGACATCAGTGCACTTCTGGTCAGCTGTACAAATTAATACATTTCATTAAGGGCATATTTTTGGTTTCTGCCAAAGTTTTATAACATTCATATGAGATTCCAATGGACTATTTTAAACTGATAATATCACCAGTAGAACTTGGGTGAATGTAAAACACAGCTTGTATCATACGAAGAAATCCTAAACAGCTTAATGGTGTTTACCCTATGTTTCAGGTGAAGATCAGGAGTATTTGAAATGTAGCAATGTGTTGCTCATTACATAAAATGCTAAGATTGTAAATGTTTTCTTCAATTTATTTAATTAAAAAATATATCTACAGGTGGACAAGGGGGCACCCAGATTTGAACTAGAGACTTCTTGACATGCAGTGTATTGCTATACCACTGAGCTATACCCACAGATCTGAAATGTTCACCTATATTAATTCAGTAATATGTACAAAGTGGAAGCAACATGCAATCACCGTCAAAGCAATGCATTTTCAGCCACCAAACCCCCCTTATCACTATATGGGGTGCGAAGGATGTCCTTTATCTGCCTTGGTAAAATACAGTGAGGTTTCCATTGCAAGAATTCATACATTTCGTATCACATGTAGATCTTGGAACATGGAAAAAAAACTTTTGTCAAATGCACAAATTCTGCAAAACGTAACTGCTTCTCTACTGCAGTTTGTTGATTTTGTGCTAAGAGCATAGTTAAACCCAATTGTTCATTGTTTCGTATATGAAATGATGATATATCTTATTGTTTCTTACAGTGCATTGGGTTGAAAAAAATTTTAACAGGATCTATTGAAGAGGGTATATGGTTATGAAACAGGGACTTCTTGAACTGCACTCCTACGCTCTACCACTGACATAAACCCTTGAATGCTGAAAACTGCCCTTTTTTTAAAAAAGGTGGTAGAATGGGTGACTGCATGGAACTTGTAGTACTAATGACATCAGCGCATACACTTCTGGTCAGCTGTACAAATTAATACATTTCATTAAGGGCATATTATTGGTTTGTGCCAAAGTTTTATAACATTCATATGAGATTCCAATGGACTATTTCAAACTGATAATATCACCAGTAGAACTTGGGTGAATGTAAAACACAGCTTGTATCATACGAAGAAATCCTAAACAGCTTAATCGTGTTTACCCTATGTTTCAGGTGATGATCAGGAGTATTTCACATATAGCAATGTGTTGCTCATTACATAAAATGCTAAGATTGTAAATGTTTTCTTCAATTTATTTAATTAAAAAAATATATCTACAGGTAAAACAGTTGGACAAGGGGGCACCCAGATTTGAATTAGAGACCTCTCGACCTGCAGTCTATTGCTACACCACTGATCTATACCCCCAGATCTGAAATGTTCACCTATATTAATTCAGTAATATGTACAAAGTGGAAGCAACATGCAATCACCATCAAAGCAATGCATTTTCAGCCACCAAACCCTCCTTATAAGTATATGGGGTGCGAAGGATGTCCTTGATCTGCCTTGGTAAAATACAGTGAGGTTTCCATTGCAAGAATTCATACATTTCGTATCACATGTAGATCTTGGAACATGGAAAGAAAACTTTTGTCAAATGCACAAATTCTGCAAAACGTAACTGCTTCTCTACTGCAGTTTGTTGATTTTGTGCTAAGAGCATAGTTAAACCCAATTGTTCATTGTTTTGTATATGAAATGATGATATATCTTATTGTTTCTTACAGTGCATTGGGTTGAAAAACATTTTAACAGGATCTATTGAAGAGGGTATATGGTTATGAAACAGGGACTTCTTGAACTGCACTCCTACTCTCTACCACTGATTTAAACCCTTGAATGCTGAAAACTGCCCTTTTTTAAAAAAGGTGATAGTGTGGGTGACTGCATGGAACTTGTAGAACTAATGACATCAGTGCACTTCTGGTCAGCTGTACAAATTAATACATGTCATTAAGGGCATATTATTGGTTTCCGCCAAAGTTTAATAACATTCATATTAGATTCCAATGGACTATTTCAAACTGATAATATCACCAGTAGAACTTGGGTGAATGTAAAGCAAAGCTTGTATCATACGAAGAAATCCTATACAGCATAATGGTGTTTACCCTATGTTCCACGTGATAATAAGGAGTATTTCAAATGTAGAAATGTGTTGCTCATTACATAAAATGCTAAGATTGTAAAAGTTTTCTTCAATTTATTTAACTAAAAAAATATTTCTACAGGTAAAACAATTGGACAAGGGGGCACCCAGGTTTGTACTAGGGACCTCTTGATCTGCAGTCACATGCTAAACCACTGAGCTATACCCCCAATTCTGAAATGTTCACCTTTATTCATTCAGAAATATGTACAAAGTGGAAGCAACATGCAATCACCATCAAAGCAATGCATTTTCAGCCACCAAACCCTCCTTATAACTATATGGGGTGCGAAGGATGTCCTTTATCTGCCTTGGTAAAATACAGTGAGGTTTCTATTGCAAGAATTCATACATTTCGTATCACATGTAGATCTTGGAACATGGAAAAAAAACTTTTGTCAAATGCACAAATTCTGCAAAACGTAACTGCTTCTCTACTGCAGTTTGTTGATTTTGTGCTAAGAGCAAAGTTAAACCCAATTGTTCATTGTTTTGTATATGAAATGATGATATATCCTATTGTTTGTTACAGTGCATTGGGTTGAAAAACATTTTAACAGGATCTATTGAAGAGGGTATATGGTAATGAAACAGGGACTTCTTGAACTGCACTCCTACGCTGTACCACTGAGTTAAACCCTTGAATGCTGAAAACTGCCCTTTTTAAAAAAGGTGATAGAGTGGGTGACTGCATGGAACTTGTAGAACTAATGACATCAGTGCACGTCTGGTCAGCTGTACCAATTAATACATTTCATTAAGGGCATATTATTGGTTTCCACAACAGTTTTATAACATTCATATGAGCTTCTAATTGACTATTTCAAACTGATAATATCACCAGTAGAACTTGGGTGAATGTAAAACACAGCTTGTATCATACGAAGACATCCTAAACAGCTTAATGGTGTTTACCCTATGTTTCAGGTGATGATGAACAGTATTTCAAATGCAGAAATGAGTTGCTGATTACATAAAATGCTAAGATTGTAAATGTTTTCTTCAATTTATGTGAGTAAAAAAATATTTCTACAGGTAAAATAGTTGAACAAGGGAGCACTCATATTTGAACTAGGGACCTCTTGATCTGCAGTCAAATGCTCTACCACTGACCTATACCCCCAGTTCTGAAATGTACACCTTTATTAATTCAGTAATATGTACAAAGTGGAAGCAACATGCAATCACCATCAAAGCAATGCATTTTCAGCCACCAAACCCTCCTTATAAATATATGGGGTGCGAAGGATGTCCTTTATCTGCCTTGGAAAAATACAGTGAGGTTTCCATTGCAAGAATTCATACATTTCGTATCACATGTAGATCTTGGAACATGGAAAAAAAAACTTTTGTCAAATGCACAAATTCTACAAAATGTAACTGCTTCTCTACTGCAGTTTGCTGATTTTGTGCAAATACCATAGTTAAACCCAATTGTTCAATGTTTTGTATGTGAAATGATGATATATCCTATTGTTTCTTACAGTGCATTGGGTTGAAAAACATTTAAACATGATCTATTGAAGAGGGTATATGGTTATGAAACAGGAACTTCTTGAACTTCACTCCTACGCTCTACCACTGATTTAAACCCTTGAATGCTGAAAACTGCCCTTTTTTTAAAAAGGTGATAGTGTGGGTGACTGCATGGAACTTGTAGAACAAATGACATCAGTGCACTTCTGGTCAGCTGTACAAATTAATACATTTCATTAAGGGCATATTATTGGTTTCCGCGCCAAAGTTTTATAACATTCATATGAGATTCCAATGGACTATTTCAAACTGATAATATCACCAGTAGAACTTGGGTGAATGTAAAACACAGCTTGTATCATACGAAGAAATCCTAAACAACTTAATGGTGTTTACCCTATGCTTCAGGTGATGATCAGGAGTATTTCAAATGTATAAATGTGTTGCTCATTACATAAAATGCTAAGATTGTAAAAGTTTTCTTCAATTTATTTAATTAAAAAAATATATCTACAGGTAAAACAGTTGGACAAGGGGGCACCCAGATTTGAACTAGGGACCTCTTGATCTGCAGTCAAATGCTCTACCAGTGAGCTATACCCCCAGTTCTGAAAAGTTCACCTATATTAATTCAGTAATACGTACAAAGTGGAAGCAACATGCAATCACCATCAAAGCAATGCATTTTCAGCCACCAAACCCTGCTTATAAGTATAAGGGGTACAAAATATGTCCTTTATCTGCTTGGTAAAATACAGTGAGGTTTCCATTGCAAGAATTCATACATTTCGTATCATATGTAGATCTTGGAACATGGAAAAAAACTTTTGTCAAATGCACAAATTCTGCAAAACGTAACTGCTTCTCTACTGCACTGCAGTTTGTTGATATTGTGCTAAGAGCATCGTTAAACCCAATTGTTCATTGTTTTGTATATGAAATGATGATATATCCTATTGTTTCTTACAGGTCATTGGGTTGAAAAACATTTTAACAGGATCTATTGAAGAGGGTATATGGTTATGAAACAGGGACTTCTTGAACTGCACTCCTACACTCTACCACTGAGTTAAACCCTTGAATGCTGAAAACTGCGCTTTTTTTAAAAAGGTGATAGAGTGGGTGACTGCATGGAACATGTAGAACTAATGACATCAGTGCACTTCTGGTCAGCTGTACAAATTAATACATTTCATTAAGGGCATATTATTGGTTTCCGCCAAAGTTTTATAACATTCATATGAGATTCCAATGGACTATCTTAAATTGATAATATCACCAGTAGAACTTGGGTGAATGTAAAACACAGCTTGTATCATACGAAGAGATCCTAAACAGCTTAATGGTGTTTACCCTATGTTTCAGGTGAAGATCAGGAGTATTTGAAATGTAGCAATGTGTTGCTCATTACATAAAATGCTAAGATTGTAAATGTTTTCTTCAATTTATTTAATTAAAAAATATATCTACAGGTAAAACAGGTGGACAAGGGGGCACCCAGATTTGAACTAGAGACTTCTTGACATGCAGTGTATTGCTATACCACTGAGCTATACCCACAGATCTGAAATGTTCACCTATATTAATTCAGTAATATGTACAAAGTGGAAGCAACATGCAATCACCGTCAAAGCAATGCATTTTCAGCCACCAAACCCCCCTTATCACTATATGGGGTGCGAAGGATGTCCTTTATCTGCCTTGGTAAAATACAGTGAGGTTTCCATTGCAAGAATTCATACATTTCGTTTCACACGTAGATCTTGGAACATGGAAAAAAAACTTTTGTCAAATGCACAAATTCTGCAAAACGTAACTGCTTCTCTACTGCAGTTTGTTGATTTTGTGCTAAGAGCATAGTTAAACCCAATTGTTCATTGTTTCGTATATGAAATGATGATATATCTTATTGTTTCTCACAGTGCATTGGGTTGAAAAACATTTTAACAGGATCTATTGAAGAGGGTATATGGTTATGAAACAGGGACTTCTTGAACTGCACTCCTACGCTCTACCACTGACATAAACCCTTGAATGCTGAAAACTGCCCTTTTTTTAAAAAGGTGATAGAATGGGTGACTGCATGGAACTTGTAGAACTAATGACATCAGCGCATGCACTTTTGGTCAGCTGTACAAATTAATACATTTCATTAAGGGCATATTATTGGTTTCCGCCAAAGTTTTATAACATTCATATGAGATTCCAATGGACTATTTCAAACTGATAATATCACCAGTAGAACTTGGGTGAATGTAAAACACAGCTTGTGTCATACGAAGAAATCCTAAACAGCTTAATCGTGTTTACCCTATGTTTCAGGTGATGATCAGGAGTATTTCACATGTAGCAATGTGTTGCTCATTTCACTCTTCCTCATCGTGGGGCGAGGGCAGGAGCCCCCCCAGCACCCCAGCCCAGCAGAGGAACCACGAAGAACACGGACAGGGGCCTGCCTGACCCTGTCCCCACACGCCGCCTGACTCGCGCATGCCGGGCGCAGCGCGGCCTGAAACCGAGGCTGAGCCTCGCTAACATCAGCTGTAACCGCCGGCAGGCGGATCGCGCCGGCGGCCAGCTCCAAGGCCACTCTAAGGCCTGTTGGGTGCCTGCTCACCCCCTCACTCCACTCTTCCTCATCGTGGGGCGAGGGCAGGAGCCCCCCCAGCACCCCAGCCCAGCAGAGGAACCACGAAGAACACGGACAGGGGCCTGCCTGACCCTGTCCCCACACGCCGCCTGACTCGCGCATGCCGGGCGCAGCGCGGCCTGAAACCGAGGCTGAGCCTCGGTAACATCAGCTGTAACCGCCGGCAGGCGGATCGCGCCGGCGGCCAGCTCCAAGGCCACTCTAAGGCCTGTTGGGTGCCTGCTCACCCCCTCACTCCACTCTTCCTCATCGTGGGGCGAGGGCAGGAGCCCCCCCAGCACCCCAGCCCAGCAGAGGAACCACGAAGAACACGGACAGGGGCCTGCCTGACCCTGTCCCCACACGCCGCCTGACTCGCGCATGCCGGGCGCAGCGCGGCCTGAAACCGAGGCTGAGCCTCGCTAACATCAGCTGTAACCGCCGGCAGGCGGATCGCGCCGGCGGCCAGCTCCAAGGCCACTCTAAGGCCTGTTGGGTGCCTGCTCACCCCCTCACTCCACTCTTCCTCATCGTGGGGCGAGGGCAGGAGCCCCCCCAGCACCCCAGCCCAGCAGAGGAACCACGAAGAACACGGACAGGGGCCTGCCTGACCCTGTCCCCACACGCCGCCTGACTCGCGCATGCCGGGCGCAGCGCGGCCTGAAACCGAGGCTGAGCCTCGCTAACATCAGCTGTAACCGCCGGCAGGCGGATCGCGCCGGCGGCCAGCTCCAAGGCCACTCTAAGGCCTGTTGGGTGCCTGCTCACCCCCTCACTCCACTCTTCCTCATCGTGGGGCGAGGGCAGGAGCCCCCCCAGCACCCCAGCCCAGCAGAGGAACCACGAAGAACACGGACAGGGGCCTGCCTGACCCTGTCCCCACACGCCGCCTGACTCGCGCATGCCGGGCGCAGCGCGGCCTGAAACCGAGGCTGAGCCTCGCTAACATCAGCTGTAACCGCCGGCAGGCGGATCGCGCCGGCGGCCAGCTCCAAGGCCACTCTAAGGCCTGTTGGGTGCCTGTTCGGAGCCACAGGAGCCAGGGGCCACAAACTCTGCCCGTGCTGCTCCAGGCATCACAAACACCTTGTGTAATCACCTTGTTTGCCTCCGGAGCCTCGGAGCCAGTGTCTACTCGGACCTTTAATCTTTTGTGAGTAAAGGGGATACCCTCAGTTTACACTATTGTGCTTTCTGGTATGTCTTCTGCTATTCCACATTCATAAACATTTGAACTCGGTTTCTTTCACCCTCGATAACTGTTTGTTGCTTACGCTTATGCTTCCAACTCCGCCGCCTCTTTGCGTTACTGCTGCCACCTCTTTAATAGCTCAGTCATTTTCAGCCCCTAGTGCTTTATGCCTCATGACTGCTATTGGCCGTGCCCTTTGGTCGCTAACTGACCACTGCACTGTATTGTGCCTTATGGTCGCCCAGAGACCACTGTATTATTGTATTGTGCCTTATGGTCGCCCAGAGACCACTGTATTATTGTGTAGTGCCTTATGGTCGCCCAGAGACCACTGTATTATTGTGTAGTGCCTTGTGGTCGCCCAGAGACCACTGTATTATTGTGTAGTGCCTTGTGGTCGCCCAGAGACCACTGTATTATTGTGTAGTGCCTTATGGTCGCCCAGAGACCACTGTATTATTGTGTAGTGCCTTATGGTCGCCCAGAGACCACTGTATTATTGTGTAGTGCCTTATGGTCGCCCAGAGACCACTGTATTATTGTGTAGTGCCTTATGGTCGCCCAGAGACCACTGTATTATTGTGTAGTGCCTTATGGTCGCCCAGAGACCACTGTATTATTGTGTAGTGCCTTATGGTCGCCCAGAGACCACTGTATTATTGTGTAGTGCCTTATGGTCGCCCAGAGACCACTGTATTATTGTGTAGTGCCTTATGGTCGCCCAGAGACCACTGTATTATTGTGTAGTGCCTTGTGGTCGCCCAGAGACCACTGTACCATCACTCTCAGCCCAGTATCTGACCTCGGTTTTTAGACCTACATCTGACCGTCGCACTTAGCCCAATATCTGACTGCTACTCTCAGACTAGTACGTCACTGCTGCATTAATCTCGCTAAGTATTTGTGAACTGTACTCTGCCAACTCTGCCCCGTATCCATCCACGGCAACTAAGTCCAGCCCACCTAGCTCAGCTAGTAGTAACAATATGTACTTCCACATGCCCAACCCAGTTCACCTTGCACAATTCTCCAAACTGACAATTATCCTTACCATCATCTACACAACCATGCCTACAGTTCTGCCTACAGAGGGCCTTGGTGCCCACATACAACTCATCTCTAAACCCTGCAACTTAGAACAAAGGAAGCTTAGACTCCGGGCTCGACTACCTAAAATATTCGAACCTATTACTAAATATAACATTAACCTAGAACACCTCCGACCCAAGATATGCCGACCACTGGTAATCACCGCCCCTCTCAGACACCAACCACACCATAAAATCAATAAACTTATA